>NC_139690.1:33587343-36135337 GCF_964106915.1 Podarcis gaigeae
CATTACGTGAATCCCAGTTACTTCTGCTATGCTCTCAGTATACATGTGTTTGTGAGAGAACATTTGTGACAAAGCGAAGCCCAGGCATCCATAAATCTTTTCTAGTAAACTTGCAATGCCCAGTTCTGTTTGTGTATGGGTTTGTTTTGGATCTTGCCTTTCTTTAGATACTGTCACTCAACAGGGTAGATCACTCGGTGTTAAGGGTACATTTCATATATTTTGACCAGGGCAATCCATTGTTGCAGCCCTATGTACAGATCCGTTTGTTGTTGTTGTTGTTGTTTTGAATGCAGGTGCTAATGCAGACTCCTTTTTACTTTCCTTTCCTTTTACACCTTTTCCAGTCAGAACTCTCTAAGGAAACATGGTCATTCCAAGGATCTGAATTTGTGCAAACACACACACACACACACACACACACACACACCCCCTTTAAAACATTATTCTGTTAAAACAATTTACAGGCTTCAATAAAGCCTCTTTAAAGATACTTTCTGCTACATTTATGTGACACAAGCTATATTATTTTAATAATCTGTACTTGAGATATATGGTGATGAGGGAATTATTGCACACCTGGGGAGATAGTGTAATTAGAAAAGTGGCACAGTAGGGGAATAAAAATGATTAAAAAAGCGTGAGAAATTAACCAGTCACTGTTGCACTGATGTTTGTTTTAAGTTGCTGCAGGAGCATTCGTGTGAGAAGCAGGAAGGGAGCTGGCGGGAGAGGGAGAGAGAGAGAGGGAGAGTGCACACAAACTTGTGGCACTATAAATAATTAAAATTTCTGCCCCATCGTTTTTCAAGGCTCATGAGGACGTGCAACCAACTGGGTCAGGCAAAATGAATCCATCTACGCTGCCGGAACAGGAACCTGACTGAGCATAGCTAATGTGCAGAAGGTCGGGGGGGGGGGCTGGGGGCGGGTGGGTAGGAAAAGCCAGAGCAGGTGTAATTATACTAATGATTTATTGAATGTTTGATTAATTGGAAATTAAGTGAATGCACAGTGGCAGAATTGTCATAGCAAATCGCTCAGCTGTTTGGTTAAAAGGTGCTCTCTCTCCCTTCAGTAAAGCAATTAAGGGCATCTTAAATCATGAGAAAGAATTATCTGTGGAGAATCATCTGAGGCAGTTGACACTTCACATGCAAGGTTGTGGGGGGGTGAGGAGAAGTGTGCTAAAACTTGCTGAAAAATAAAAATGTTTCAGGGCTCTAGCATGTAACTCGTTGGCAGAATTTTCCATAAGATCATAGAGGACTCTTTACAGAAGCTGCAGCCAGTGTGGGGCCCCTAGATGGTCAGTGATCAGGGGTGATACGAGTTGTAGTCCAGCAACATCTGGAGGGCAACACATTGGCTATCTAGGCGGAAGGAGCCATGCCTCAGTGGTAGAGCACCTGACATATGCATGTTGAAGGTCCCAGGTTCAATCCCTGGCATATTCAGGTAGGACTACTCCTGCCTCAGACCCTGCTTTAAAGATGAGCACTAAAAAGACCAAAAGATACAACTCACATAAGAAGAGCCCATCTAGTCCAGCACTTTGTACTCATGGTGGCTAACCAGATGTTGCAATGGGAAGCTCTCAAGCAAACCTGCAATTAACCCTCTTTTCAGTTAATGAGCAAATGCATGGGTAAGGTAAACAGAAATGTTTTTTGCTTGGTATTTAAAAGCAACAATGACGGTGCCAGGCACATTTCGCTTCGGAGAGAATTTGACAAATGTTGAGTCACAACTCAGAATGCCCACTTTCAAGCTGAAATGTTACAATGGAATAATCCACATATCTACATTCTGATCCAAGCACTGGCCTGAGAGGTGTAAATCAGCTAAAAGGCTGTGCCAAAATGAGCAGTGAATTAAATTCTGCCAAAATATGGGTTGTGACAGCATCTCAAGAGAGGAAATTTGGGTACCAGATGTTCCCTGATGCAGCCTGCCACACAGCTGACAGGTGTGCAACAATCCCAGAATTGCCAGTGTCAAAACCACTGAACAAAAGAGAGAGGGTGTATGTGTGTGTCACGGCACAGCATTAACCGGGCGATATCACATCTGCAAGGAAGATACCTATACTTAATCATTGTTCTGGGAAATGACTGAGCAAATTTTAGTTATGTCTTCAAGTTTCATTCAAAAAAGAAAAAGAAGTCTTTGGGGAAACACTTCCCAAAATGATCTGCTGTTTTGTCACAAAATGCAGTCTCGGACAGGAGATGGGGGTACTACCCAAAGCAGAGGCATAATTTCAGGAACACAAGGTTGTGTACCATTAGTCCAAATCCATGTTCCAGAAAGCAAAGTCAAGTCAAATTTCAGCAATACTAGATTCAGACAAAGCAGAAGGAAGGTCAGGATAAGTGAAGTCAGGCAAAGTGGAGCTTAAGGCAAGCAAGCAGGCAGGTAGCACCCTAGATAGTGCCAAGTGGACATACTGCAAGGCAGGCTTGAATTTTGTTCCAACAACCAGCTGACCCTGAGTCCCTGACTGAACCTTAAATATGACTGCAGCTTCCTCATAGCAGCATTGTTTAGGGAGTAGAGATGGTGCACATAAAAAACCCCCAGCAACTTCAAGTTCTATATTGTAAACTCAAGACTCCTGCACTGTGATTTGCCCAGGTGCTGCAGGTAAAAAAAGGACCTTGAATTGGTCTCCATGTTCCCAGGCAGCCTGGCATAGCTTGATTCTTCATTCTGCACAACATTTAAGACAACTGCTGTGTATTTAACATACTGGCAATACTGCTGCCTCTTCCACAAATGGAAGCAGCATCTCAGTGCTACAATAAGGCAACAACAACAACAACAATAATAATAATATATTTTATATATATCCCGCCCTCCCCAGCCGAAGCCGGGCTCAGGGCGGCTAACAACAATAAAACAGTACAAAAGTACAGCATAAACAACACTCTAAAATCATTCATTATAAAATTAATTAATTCAAGCCATTGGGCCAGAGCTCCGCGAAGATTGCCGAGGGAGGGAGTCAGGCTGTGCCCTGGCCAAAGGCCTGGTGGAACAGCTCTGTCTTGCAGGCCCTGCGGAAAGATGTCAAGTCAACTACGGTCAGCTTCCATCCTGATCTACAAGACCTGCTTTCTTTAGAAGATGCATGTTTTCAAACTCTGCAATCAAATTAACTTAACTGTTTTTCCACTCCCACTCTTGTCCCCAATGGAAGCTCTGAAAGACCTCTAATTATTCAGTAGTGTATATACTTCATTTCTCTGCAAACTACATTCAGGATCCCTAAAGAACTGGGTTTTATTTACAGTGACAATTGTCACCAGGCCACTCCACTGCATTACTGCTCTCATTAAAGAAGAAGAAAGGGCAGTGAAGAAAGAGGGGAGTGCATGAGAGAGACAGAGAGAGAAAAAATGAAAGTACTTGTCACATAGGTACTCCAGCCCGACCACAAAGAATTGACTCCACTTCAGCCTGCTCCCACTTCAGTGGCAGAGTGGACCAGAAAGCTATTGAAAAACAAGTGGAGATGCATGTCTTACAAATCTAAGTGCTTCCTGCTAAATCCAGCTAAGTGGCAACTGAGGCTTGTGTTTATCCCTGCAAAACAAAAGCTGTTTGTTTAAGGGAAAATGAATTATTCTCTTATCCCACAGAAAGCAGTTAGCAACGCCTGGTCAAGTCACCTGTGTATGTCAGGAAAGGGCAAGGAATATATTCTTTTACATGCCAGCTCTAACTCTGTCTTTACATTCCCACTCAGAATCCAAAAGCTGACACTTTAAAAGATTACTTGTGGAAGCAAATAACACCATACTAGCTAGGCCCAACCACACTGTGTTCAGTTCAGCTGAGTTCTACTCAGTGTAGACTCATATGGTTAGAGGCAGCGATGCTTCTGAATACCAGTTGTTGTGCTCAGTTCCTGCTTGTACATTTCCTACAGCCATCTGGGTGACCACTGGGAGAACAGGATGTTGGGCTAGTGGCCTGATCCAACAGGGCTCTTCTTATGATCTTATGCAGTGAAATTAATGGACCTAGCTAGCCATGCCCATTACTTCCAATGGGCAACAACTAGGGATGATCAAAAATGTCAGTTTTAGCTGCTTCCTTCCATTTCTTGAGATCTCAAGTTTTCCACATTTCTGCAGCAATTTGCATTAAAGAAGTCCTCATGAAAAGTAGACAGCACTTTAGAGGGAATTTCTCCAAATATATGCATTTGTATTAATCCTGTACCCAAGTTTTTGATTTGTGTACACACTCCTTGGCTGGAGAACTGAATTGCAAGATTCATAGAAGGGTGAATTTTGAAGGATAGATGTGCTTTGGTTTGCATACTGTTTAAGGATATAAAAAGAACCTGCTGGATCAGCCCAATGGCTTATCTAGTCCAGCATCCTGTTCTCACAATGGCCAGGCTAGATGCCTGTGGGAAACCTGAAAGCAAGACCAGAGTATAAGAACACTCTCTCCTCCTGTGATTTTCAGCACCTTGTATCCAGAGGCCTTACTGTCTGTGACCGTGGAGGCAGAGAACAACCATTATGGTGAGTAGCCATTGATAACCCTGCCCTACATTAGTTTGTCAAATCATCTTTTAAAACCATCCAAGTTGGAACCACCTCCTGTGGGAGTGAGTTTCATAGTTTAACTACTAGGCACTGCACAAAGAAGTACTTTTAAATTTGTCTTGAATCTTCCAACATTCAACTTCACTGTATGTCCATGAGTTCTAGTACGATGAGAGAGGAAGAAGAACATTTCTCTATCCACTTACTCCATGCTACACACAATTGTACAGTAGGCTGACTACATGCTACACAAAAGGAAAGAGTTCCCATGCATTTCTTTATACCTCTCCATTCAGGCAATCAAGAGGCATTACTAAGTTCAAGACACCCCAGTCAGCCAAAGCATCTAGGGAAGGCACAGAGCAGGCCAGTAAGAGGTGCGACTTAATGAGGGGACTGTGACCTGGATAGAGAATTTTGGAGAGCAACATTTAGCTTCCGAGTATGAGATTCCCCAGGGACGCGGGTGGCGCTGTGGGTTAAACCACAGACCCTAGGACTTGCCGATCAGAAGGTTGGCGGTTCAAATCCCTGTGACAGGGTAAGCTCCCGTTGCTTGGTCCCTGCTCCTGCCTACCTAGCAGTTCGAAAGCACATCAAAGTGCAAGTAGATAAATAGGTACTGCTCCAGCATCTAGGAAGGTAAACAGCGTTTCCATGCACTGCTCTGGTTCACCAGAAGTGGCTTAGTTATGCTGGCCACATGACCCGGAAGCTGTACACCGGCTCCCTCGGCCAATAAAGTGAGATGAGCGCCGCAACCCCAGAGTCAGCCACGACTGGACCTAATGGTCAGGGGTCCCTTTACCTTTACCTATGAGATTCCGCACATCTGCAACCATGAGAGATATCCTAGTGGAACAACTCAGATACTCCGGCTGAATGCAAAGACACAAATTCATCTGCCAGTATCATAAAAGTGTTGTTAAAGAGAGAGCATGGGGTTAAAGATTCAGGTCCAAGAGGCTCACCTTGTCTATAGGGCAGTATATAATAATAATAATTCCATGTGAAATTAAGTTCTTATCCTTGTATACACTTTTGCAACACTGCTACTATAATTACTATCATGCTGAAGCTTTTCAAAAATATGTTTGCTTTGGAGCATCAAGAGTGCTTATTCTACAAATGCAAACATTTCCTGTTTAATCCCTTGGAATTGTTGTGGCTGTGTATTACAAAACTGCCCTGATGAATGCCTTTATGATACAATTCATTATTGCTTATTGTTTGTCATACAACCTGACCGTGAATTACTCACCTCTGTATCTTCAGGTTGAGCTTTGTCTGCCCTGCCAGGTCAAACAGATGATATGAAACCATCCATTTCGGACTCAGACTTGTTTAGTGTCTAATGTTGCTCATAATAAACACACAGAGATTGCTTTATTGGATCAGGCTGAAGTCCACTGAGCCCAGAAGCAGCAGCCAGCCAGATGACCCTGGAAGCTGACAAGCAAGTGATGATGGTGATGTCCACTCTTCGTTCTGGGCCCCATCATTACTCTGAGACGTATTACCTTTGTACATGGAGGGGGATGCAGGTTACATCTAACTGTTGGGGCCAATAGCAATGGGGGCCAAGAAGATCCAAGGGTATATAATCCCAAGGTGAAAGCAGCACATCTGCCCTACAAATCAGTGCCATTAATGGGCTATAAGATGAAAATGATTTTCACTGTTTGGGTCCTAAGGCCTATTTTGAAATTTTTTACATAGGAACAAAAGTTTGCAATCTGGGAAGTCCCTTATTGATAGGGCTAAACTTGCCATTGCTGCTGATGTTTAGAACGGCAGACTCTGCATTTGTTTGTGTGTCACTAAAGAGAGAGCAAGTGTGCATTGACGGGAGCAAGTTGGCTTCATATCTACAGTTTTCCTTGTGTCCTCTCTAACTCCCAATACATAAGAAAAGCATAATATTCTGCCTTATGACAAGTTACACAGTTTGTCAGAGAATAAGCTTGAGCTCTTTTGCTTGCACAGCATGTGCTCTAATGTAACCCCCACTTCTACTACTGAATAAAAATAAAAAGTTACATCTTGTCATCTGCTGGTATTCAAAGACAAAGGTGAGCAAAGCCAAATAAGTTCACACAGGCATTTTCATGTCTGCCCTGTCCATGCTATCCTTTCCCTTATATTTAATTGTAACTTCATATTATTTTTGCAGTGCAGAGCACTTTGTCTTGTGATGAGGGACACTCTTCACACTTTGGCAAGCTCCTAAATAATTCAACTGTATGGGGAAAGGGGAGAATTAGTTTGGCTCGGGCCACGCCCTGTGGAGTACTTACGCTAATGATTAAACCATCCCTGTCCAAAACTAAGCAGCAACAGCAGTGGCAACAACAAAGAAGGAAGGAAGGGAGAAAGACGTGGCCTAAGACATATTTGTGCCTGGGGTAGAAAATCCAAATGATGCCCCTCCTCCCTCAAATGCCAAGTTTACTCCAGTAATCTACTCCAATTCTTTGCTTGAGGAGACCACATTCCCTTGGCTAATTGCAGACCATCCAAGTGTCTCTATTTTCCAGGGCTGTCCCTGATTTACAGAAGCCGTCCCAGTTTCTGACTGGATCCCAGAATGTCCTAATTTTCCTTAAAGGTAAAGGGACCCCTGACCATTAGGTCCAGTCGTGGCCAACTCTGGGGTTGTGGTACTCATCTCACTTTATTGGCCGAGGGAGCTGGCGTACAGCTTCCGATTCATGTGGCCAGCATGACTAAGCCACTTCTGGCGAGCCGGAGCAGCGCACGGAAAAGCCATTTACCTTCCCGCTGGAATGGTACCTATTTATCTACTTGCACTTTGACATGCTTTTGAACTGCTAGGTTGGCAGGAGCAGGGACCAAGCAACGGGAGCTCACCCCGTTGCAGGGATTCGAACCGCCAACCTTCTGATCAGTAAGTCCTAGGCTCAGTGGTTTAACCCACAGCGCCACCCGCATCCCTTTTTCTTAGGATGTCCCTATTTTCACTGGAGAAATGGAGGGTATGGAGTTATCCAACCCCCAAATTGTCTGAAGGCAATCTTGCATAGGAAAGTTGTGTGTGTGTGTGTGTACACACACACACACACACACACACACACTCAATGTTTTATTATGTTTGGTTTTTTAAATATGTTGGAAGCTGCCGAGTGGTTGGGGTAACCCAGTAAGATGTCTAGGGTTATAAATAGTAAAATTATCATTACGGGATGGGACGTCCCTATTTTCATCAGAGAAATGTTGGATGGTATGTAACAGTCAGGTGATTGTAGATGTGGTGAAGGTGGCACAGGATTTTACAAAGTATGCCCAGAGGCCTTGGCTGTGGAGGAGGTGGCAACAGCAGCAGCTGGGGAAAGAAATTTTATGTAAGTGCATAGGAGACCTTAAGTAAATTAGGAACTGGAGATGGAATTCTCTGCACAATGCTGGAGATATTGCAGATTAAAACATCCACCACTGATCCTAACATTTCCACCAAGAAGAAAACTTTCATTAACCAGTCCCTGGGATTATTATTTATGATGTTTTTGACATTTGTAAGTACACACACACCCCATTACCCTAAGATGGGGTGGGAGTGACAGAAAACAGGGAGTAGGCAGCCTTTCATTAACCACAACCATTTTAAAGGCTGTTTTGGCTGCCTTTCCCTGGGGAAGGGCCTTGGCTCAGAGGCAGAAGGGCATCTATTTTACATGCAAAAGGCTGTGGTGCTCCTCTTTAGGCAAGAAGGTCAAAGGGGAAAGTGGATTCACACTTGTTCAAACTGTCAGTCTCTGTAATGATGCAGAATGTTCAAAAACAGCCACTCTGGACACAGAATGGACCTGTGCCACCATGGACAGCCGAGGGTCCAAAATTACCAGCTCCATCGGGTACGCCGGCTGAGACCTACCTGTCTGCGCACTGTCTCACCAGAGTGGTACATGCTCTGGTTATCTCCTGTTTGGACTACTACAATGGGGCTACATTTGAAGGTGACTCAGAAACCACAAATAATCCAGAATGCAGTTCCGAGGAAGGTGACTGGGGGTATAACGCCTAAAAGATTTTCATTGGCTCTCAGTGCGTTTCTGAGCACAATTCAAAGTGTTCGTGTTTACTTTTAAAGCCCTTAATGGCTTCAGCCCTGTATTTCTGAAGGAGCATCTCCACCCCCATCGTTCAGCCTAGACACTGAGGTCAATATCTGGAGGCCCTCACTGCAAGAAGTGAATTTACAGGCAACCAGGCAGAGGGCCTTCTCAGTAGTGGTAGCCACGCTGCTGTCAGATGTTGAATAAATAAACAATTATACAACTTTCCATAGTGTCTGAAGGCAGCCATATATCAGGAAGTTTTTAATGTCTGATGTTTTGTTGTGTTTTTTAAATAAACTGTTGGAAGCCAGCCAGAGTGGCTGTGACAGCCTAGTCAGCTGGGCAGGATACAAGTCATAAATTATTTTTTATTTTTTATTTTATTATTATTGTTGTTGTTATCATTATCATTGTTATCATCATCATCAATGTGAGGTGGTGAAGGCAACTGCCTAATTATATATCTGCTTTAGGTCAGCATGGAATTATCTATGCTGGCGATCTGATCTTAGCTGGATCTGAGATGAATAAAACCTAGTGCCCAAACACCCTTATTTCTGAGTTTTTCAAACAACTCAAAATACAGTACATGCCTGTAGCCAGGCAGAGGATTACAAAGTGGTATGCATTCCTCAAACCACAGGAAGGGCTTTTTATTCAGAAATTCACACTGCCCAGTAGCCTACCTCTATATCTCTACTATCTTCCAGATGAAGAAGGCTAAGACCACACCCAGAGGTATGACAGAAAAACACACACCAAAACATATATTGGACAGGAAATTCTGCATTTGTGATTTTTGTCAAACCTATTTTACTTTCCCTCCTGATTAATCCAAAACTAGAAGATACAGTGGGGGGAAATTAATCCACGATATAACAATATTTTGGAACGGAAGGCAACTTGTGTTGACCAGACCTTTCAATATAGCAAGCCTAGCAGTTTTGTCTCCTGCATTGTGGAGAAGTTTAGGTTAAGCCCTGACATTTGAAATATGAACATGTGAATCAATAACAACCCTACACGTGACTTGAAGGGGAGAGTAAACCAACTTGTTACGTTTCCTCCTGACTCTTATGGGGTCCTAATGAAGACAACCGATACAATCTGTGTAATTAATCTGTGTCAGCCGAAGGTATTCTCGTTCTCCCAAATAAATTGGTCATGATGATAAGAAGATAAATTGATTTCCTTACTCCTCCCAGTTTTCAAGGAAGCCCATCAGAGAGGATTATTGGTTTACTATTCCTCAAGCCAAACCTGAGGTTAACTAGTTGTTAAAAGATCATTTCAGGATAATAATAGAAATTTGCACATTCGCACAAATCAAAACATAGCAGATCTCTGAAAGTACATGGTAGTCAGGAAAACGCTTTCTTAATAAATATTTAACTACCCACCCACAGGCCCATCGACCGTTCATATCTGATTGTCACCATGTGATTGTGTTATAACATTTTAGAATGGTTTACGGATCCTGCAAGGATCCTTTACTATTTAATACAGCTACCAATGATAACTATGGTTACTACTACCCATAGCATCATAGGTATTAAAACTTATACCCCATCTTTTTTCACCAAGTGAACTCAGGGTAGCACACAAAACACAACTGAATCATATAAAAACCGTCAAATCATGAGCAGCGTATCATAAACCAACCATAAAGTCAACAAAAGGGGGCCATAAAGGAAACTCTATTAAAACTTCCTTTCAGGAAAACATTCAGCCAAATGCCTTCTTGGACATCCATGTTTTAACCATATGCTAAAAGGAACAAATTGTTGTGTGGCCTGGTGGATCTGGTCTAGGGAAAGGATTCTACAAGATGGGAGCCACCACGGAGGGGACTCTGACTCTCATTGTTACCTTGCAAAATCAGTGAACCCGGAGCAAGCCCTCACTGTTGAAGGAGGGATATGAGGAAGAAAACCTAGATGTTTTTAGAATAGGATTAGACAAATTAATGCAGGAGAGGGTCTTGATGGTTACCAACCATGATGGCTGTTGCTCTGCCTCCACAGTCAAGAGGCAGCAATGCTTCTGAATACTACCTACTGGAAACCTCAGGAGGGGAGAGTGTTCTTGTGCTTGTGGGCTTCCCATGGGCATCTGTTTGGCCAGTGTGAGAACAGGGCACTGGACTAGATAGGTCATTGGCCTGATCTAGCAGTTTCTTCTTATGTTCTTAGGAGTTTGAACCACTGCAACATCCTCCTGTCATCACTCCCCGCCCCCTTCTATACACACATTGCTATCTTCTTCATCAGCTTGCTCCTTTTATCGGGGAAATTCAGAGTAAGAAGCAGTTGCTTAAACTTTTCCTGCCAACCGTTTTCTCCACATTCTGAATCTCCAAGTCACCACCGTCCTCAAGCATCTGAAACCGCACCTTAGACCTTCAGCCTCAACACCTGGTTGGCACTGGGTCAGAGTGCAGGGACATGATTGAGAGGATGGGGTCAGCATGTTGGGTCCAGTCTCCATCCCCACCAGGGATGGATCTATTATGAAACTAATGAAGCTTAAGCTTCTGGGTCCCTAAATCCTAGAGGGCCCCCAGAAGCGACTTTAGTCTGCATTGCTTAAAAAGAGGGGGTCTAGTAGACACAATTGGAGACACATGACTCAAACTAATTATTTTGTTGTTGGGTATCCCAAAGTTTGAGAGTCAGTAGCAAATATTTAAAGGTGTGGTGATCTGTCATGGAACAACCCCACTGAAGAAGATAAGAGTGTTTGCCCAGACCTTGCTTTTGGTTCTGAAGGGGCCCCCATAATAGTTCAAGCTTCAGGGCCCCCAAAATGTAGGTCTGTCACTGCTCCCCACCCCATGCAATTGTGATTGTCTGAGGGCTTTTTGTTATGTACTGAAGTTCTTACCCTGGGCCAGCAGGGAGATACTGTAGATAGTTCAGGTCCACATATGCAAATAAGGGATCAAAAGTGACATTCAGTGATTGGATAGTTACAGAAAGTTGTTACAATTACGTTGTTCTGGAGCTCTATATAAGCAGGCTGGCTAAACCCTTCAGTTCAGTTCTGGCCTGTGAATAAACAAGAGCTGTTTGAAAAATCGCTGTGTCGTCTGATATGTTCACCCTGTGTCGTCTGATATGTTGATGCTACAAAAGGGCTCATCTTTTGGTTCAACAAAATAAAATAGGTTTGGCTGGAAGGACTGAGTAAACCAACTGCAAATTGTTTCATCTGTACCCCAATAAAACAAAATACATTTTAAAAAAAAATGTGGGAGTCATATTGGCTCAAAAAGCTAGCACAGGAAATGATACGTTAAATCCAGGTTTCTGGGAAGCCTCCCCAAGAAGAGAAAAGGGGGAGGAGGTGCATAGAAAGACAGACAGACAATATTGCTAAGCACTAGGAAATAGCAACCTGAATTAATTTTTCACGGTTGTATGTGTAATGTTGTGGCAGTATATTATACATGCTTGAGAGTAGTCATGTCGGTGAGCAAATTTTTCTTTGCCTTTTAAGCACTTCAGAAATGTCTGGTTATGTAATAGCATGGTTTTTACACAATCATTAATATTTCAGGGGAGATATAAAGTGGGTCCTAAGAGTGCATCTTGCTCTGTCTGTTAAAAAGGAAAAGAAAGAACAAGAAAAATAAAGAAATAAAAGTGACAAGCAAAAAAACTTTCATCTGTGAAATGTCATCGGAAGAAGGTCAAAAGTGAAAAGAGTCACACACTTATTTATCTGTTTGACTAATTAAGTTATTATCATTATTAGACAAAGAACCTCATCCTAGGTATGGTTACTCTGATCTGAGATCCTGTTGAGGTTTATGGCTATGTGTACAGATTTGCAACATTGGGCAGAAATTAGTGGGAACAACCACTGAAGAAGAATTTGGATTTGATATCCCGCTTTATCACTACCCGAAGGAGTGTCAAAGCAGCTAACATTCTCCTTTCCCTTCCTCCCCCACAACAAACACTCTGTGAGATGAGTGGGGCTGAGAGACTTCAGAGAAGTGTGACTAGCCCAGAAGTGTGACTGGCGGAGGAAGAGGAGTGCAGGGGGAGCGCACCACCCCCGGCAGCGCGATCCTCACAGGGTGCCATCGTGGCTGCCCCCCTGCCCATGCTGAGCGTCATGCCCCCACAAGACGTGTGCCAGCCCTGCCTGTCTGCTCTCTGCTCCCCAGTGCCAGAGTATGAAACTCCGCCACTGGGAACATCTCTCTCTCTCTCTCTCTCTCTCTCTCTCTCTGTATGTGTGTGTTTTGTGTGTACACAACCACACATCCACACACCCACAGATGTGTCAAGGAGCAGAGTGACAGAATCTGCTATGTCCAATAAAATGAAAGATGCCACCACATGCAAATAGGCATTTTTTGATTTGGGTGTTAACACAAGTATACAGTAAAACCCCAGGGTACAAGGGGGAATAAGGTCCTTAAATATTACAAAATACTATTTTGTGAGATTTTTTGCTTTTAAAATCATCATCACCACCACCACCACCACCCCCAGGTATTGTCCATAAGTGAATGGGCAAGCTGTAGATGCTTGCACTAATGTTTTAAACTTATCCTACAACTTCTGGACAGGATTTCACATTTAAAGTTCCTTATTACTTCTGTTAATTAATTATTTAGTCAAGCAGCTGAGTGCAGATTCTTTGTCCTCTACTGCCATCTTCTGGATATTTAAGCACAATAAAAAGCACACGGAATGACATTAATTGCTCAATTATAGCCTTTGCAAAGCCAGATAATGTTAGGTTGCAATCCTATCCACACTTACCTGGGAGTAAATCCAGCTGACCTCAACAAGACTTACTTCCAAATAAAAAATTATACTGTCAACCATTATATAATTAATATGGATTATGGAATCATTAAAATAATCGCAAGTTCAAAGAGTTTTCTAAATAAAAAAAGACAAGTCTAAAATAATTTTAAAATGTACAACTTCCCATATCTAGATTCTAAAAACAAAACAAAACGCCATTTAAATTTGAAATACAAGCACAGCCTTGCAGTGCAAATTTAAATAAGATAAATGCATGATCAACACACACAATTTAAATTTCACACAAAGCTAACTCCATCCATTCTCTAGCAATCCCTCTGAAGGGGGATGAATGACCAAGTGGCATAATCAATAAATCAGCCTTTAACAGGTCATATTCAGATACTGGCTCTGTCAACCAGGGGGGAAAGGGAGGGGGGAATCAAGGGACAATAAGGGGGGGGGGGTCTTTGATCTTCCTAAATTTTAAAAAGCGTTGTCTCTAATATTGGCATGAATTATTACTACTATTACTATTCCACCTTTCCTCCCAAAATGGAACTCACAGAAGCTCACAAAAATTAAAACAAACAGAGATTTTAAAAAACACACAGCTAAAAACATTTAAAAGATAAGCGTTAACGAGTCACTAAACTGTAACGGAATTAAAACAATGCAAAAACAAATTAAAGCACACTAAAAACAGCACCACTAAAATCCCTTTCCTTAAAAGCAGTCCATTCCCCAAAGCCTGCACAAACAAAGAACACACACCAAAAAAACCACCTGCAGATTGAAGGACAACAAAGAGGGATCCAATCTCATGCATGTTTATCATGAAGTAATTCCAACTGACTGCAGTAGGGGTTACCTTCACACAAGTGTGTATAGGATTGCAGCCTCAAAGGGATGTTGTTCATTTAAAGTTTAAAAATTAAATTGGGGAATATACACTGTTTACTTCACAGTTATAACTCTCTCTGAAGTAAGATAACTAGAGAAGCCAGACATTGAACCCAAAACCTGCTGCATGAAGAGCAGATACCCCACCACTGAGCTACAAACCTTCCCCTCAGAGAAAGCCCACTGTACATTGCTGGACTCGATTCTTCATCATCCCTGGCTATAGGCTGTGGCTCCAGAGATCTTCAGTGGTTGCCTATTTGCTGGTTCAAGGTGTTACTATGGGTATATAAGGGACATGAGTGGTGCTGTGGGTTAAACCACAAAGCCTAGGGCTTGCCGATCAGAAGGTTGGCGGTTCGAATCCCCGCAACGGGGTGAGCTACCGTTGCTCAGTCCCTGCTCCTGCCAACCTAGCAGTTCGAAAGGACATCAAAAGTGCAAGTAGATAAATAGGTACCACTCCGGCGGGAAGGTAAACGGCATTTCCATGCGCTGCTCCGGTTCGCTAGAAGGGGCTTAGTCATGCTGGCCACATGACCCAGAAGCTGTAGACCGGCTCCCTCAGCTGATAAAGCGAGCTGAGCGTCGCAACCCCAGAGTCGTCCACGACTAGACCTAATGGTCAGGGGTCCCTTTACCTTTATCTATGGGTATATAAAGGGGGACGCAGGTGGCGCTGTGGGTTAAAGCCTCAGCGCCTAGGACTTGCTGATTGAAAGGTCGGCGGTTCGAATCCCTGCGGCGGGGTGCGCTCCCGCTGCTCGGTCCCAGCGCCTGCCAACCTAGCAGTTCGAAAGCACCTCCGGGTGCAAGTAGATAAATAGGGACCGCTTACCAGCGGGAAGGTAAACGGCGTTTCCGTGTGCAGCTCTGGCTCGCCAGATGCAGCTTTGTCACGCTGGCCACGTGACCCGGAAGTGTCTCCGGACAGCGCTGGCCCCTGGCCTCTTAAGTGAGATGGGCGCACAGCCCCAGAGTCTGTCAAGACTGGCCCGTACGGGCAGGGGTACCTTTACCTTTACCTTTATGGGTATATAAAGCCCTTTAAAACTTGCAACCCCCAATTTACCTACGAGAGCGCCTTACCCCACTTGCACCCCCTCAACCACTTTGATGGGCAGAATGGGCACTACAACAGGCAGTAATAATAATACCCATTCCACATTTGTAAGAACTCGGTTGTTTTGTGTGGCGGCGACTATACTTTGGAACTCCCTGCCTATTGAGAACAAGCAGGCACCTTCACTTTACTCTTCCTGGTGCCCGCCAAAAAAAATCTTTGTTTAGACAAGTCTATCCATATGCTTAGAAAGTTGAGGTTGTTTTTATCTGTTTTAGTATTTTAACTTCTGAACATTTTAAAGTAGGGTGGTAATTTTTTTCTGGATTCTCTTGCTTCATCTTTTCGTCAACTACTTTGAGGTGTGTTGTTTTTTGTTTTTTGTTTAAATACATTTTATGAAATAAAAATAAATAAATCCAAATAAACTATTCCCCCCTTAGTTTTGTTTATTATTATTATTATTACTACTACTACAGGAACAAGCTCTTAAAAGTGTTTACTTTTCTATCTCACACCTTCTGGATTGCTGTCTTTGGCTCATGAAGATCTAACATTCCCCTGAAAACGTTTGGCTTACCAAAGAGTAATTTCAGCTAAAAATAAAAAAGGTGCTTGTTCAAAGGGCACCTTGGAGATTATTAAATGTAAAAAGTTTCCTCTGATGCAAAGAACACATGAGATGGTATTGGTTTCTAGCCATATTCATTAGACGAGAGAAAGAAAGTAAACCTGAAGAGAAAAGGCTTTTGAAAGTGGAGGGAGGGAGAAGGGGACTCTCTTCTGTTGTTATTTTTTAAAAAAAGTTTCTAAAGTTAATTATTTTCCCAAATTACTGAGGCCAGGAATCACTGTGTAGTGTGGCAAAATAATCTCTTCTATTTAGTATAGAAGCACCTGTCAACATAGGAACTTCCTTCCACTTAAAAATAAAATACAAACCTTGACAAATTTCCTCCTTAACCACCCTTGCATCCCAGCTCCAAAATTTACACAACTTATCATTGCTCTTGAAGATAAGCTAACTGACCCCAACACCCTTGCAAAAAGAAAGTAAAAGCCCACCACAATTCAAATAACTTAGAATAAAGTAATACAACTTTTATGCAGTTGGAACTCATTCTATAATCAAAGATATGCTTTTAATGAGATTGTGTCTTTGATGGAAACTAAGGCTGTAATGAACAGATGGGTCATTACTCTGCTTGCAGGCATGCTACTTAATTTTTATTTAATTTCAGTACCCTGATGTTTTTGATAAAGTGCCCATAATTTAGGTTACTCCCCCCCAACACACACTTCATCTTTTGATGTAGGTACATTTTCTACTTCATTCATATATAATAAACTGTGAACTACATTTACTAGCATTTTGCGAAATGGTGTGTGAAAATGCACACACATTTTACAAACACACACACACACTTATAAAGGCATCAAACAGCACATCACGCAAGCTTGCTCTAGATCTTTTTTTTTTAAGGATTTGGATAATCACTAAAATAATATCTATGTTGCTGTGATTAACAAAACACAGTTTGTTTGTTTTTAATGTGGTGAAATATTTCAGCTTTCCTTTTCATCAGCTGCTCTTATGCTGTTTCCAAGCTGGAAGTCATAGAGCTTTGAGCATGGAATGCTCTGAAAGGCTTAATTCACTGAAAACTAAGCTAAGCAATGCTGGTGCTCTCTTCCAGACAAGCCCAAGCTTTGTTAACATGTCCAGCATGTGCTCCCAGAAGTTCTCTCAACAAATGTTTCAGATGCCAATTAAGAAAGTTGTGACCTTTAACTACAACACCGTCTTCTTTTCTTCATCCCGGAGTGTAATGCTTTTCAAGAGCATTTGTTGCAGTTACTTTATCTATCCTGGCAACTGTCTGAAATCCCCTGGAAAACTGCTAGCAGCTAATGTCGACCAACCTTTCCAAAGCTTGCTGCCCTCAAACTATTTCAGACTACAATTCCCATGAGACCCAGACAGCACCACTCACCGTATGATACCGGGGCTGATGGGAGTTGTAGTCAAAAACGGGGGGGGGGGGGACATCAGGTAGGAAGGGCTGGTATACACAATCATGTGCTAGATAGACCAAATTCTTCAAGTAGACTGAAACATGTCATGGATAGTGGTAGTGACACTGACTTCTCTATGATGTCTAGCTATGGTTGCTATGTTCTGCCTATGCTCTCAGAAACAGTAACCCTCTGAATACAATGTGGTTCTGCTCAGGTCCTGCTTGTGGAATCTCCCACAGCAATCTGGTTGGCCATTGTAAGAACAGGATACTGGAAGAGGTGGGCCTTTGGCTAGTCTCAGAAGACAGGCTCTTCTTACACTCAGCTGGATTTGAAGCTGGAGGTTCAAAAGTTAATCACATAGATTCTTATGTTCATCTGTTCTTCCGAAATGTTGCCTGTGAACATTGTCTGTTAGAAGGTAACATCACTAATTCCTGCCTTTCCCCTACCCCCTACTATGGCAACACAATACACTAAGGAAGACTTAGATAGACAAAGGAAATGAGCAGGGCCATGAATGATTTGTAATTAAAAAAAAAAGTATTTTAAAAGCTATACTGTTTAAATTTTAATCCTAAAAAATGATAGGCAAAACCACTAAATGACACAACACCACAAGTTTTTTACCACGTACAAGAATCCCCACTTTTGCGTATTCCAGTGATGTGTGAGGTGGCCTGGAATGGAACTCCTACATAAGTGAGGATTCCCCTATATCCCACAGGAGACCCACAGAAATACTGTGGTTGGTCAAGGGAGCCGTGGACTCAAAAAAGGTTGAAAGCCTCTGGCCTACCAAGCTGTCAGTCATTAACATAGCTTGTGTTCACAAAACTCACTCCAACTATCAAGATTTAAATGTCAGCATTCACCAAATTCTAGGGAAACTATTGGAATTCCATGTACACAGTCTCAATAGATAAACAGTCTCTCTCTCATATAGAGAAGCCTAGGAAGCTGCCTTATACTGTGTCAGACCACTGATCCACCTAGTTCAACACTGTCTACCGTCACTATCTTAAAGCTTTTCAGGCTTTAAGATAGGAGGCTTTCCCCAGCCCTAACTGGTGATGCCAAGGAATGAACCTGGGATCTATTTCATGCAAGGCAGCCGCTCTATGACTGAGCTGTGGCCCTTCCACAGGACATGGGGTACGCATGTACAACTGGAAGCTTTTTATAATGAGTTAGACCCTTAGTCCATATAGCTTAGTATTGTCCAGGGTTTCAGGCAGGAGCCTCTTCCCAGTCCTGTCTGGAGATATCATTGGAGATTGAACCTGAAACCGTCTGCATGCAAAACAGATGTTCCACGACTGCTGTTTATGACCCTCCCCCACCTCCCTCTCCCCACATACACTTATGCCAGCCTCCTGCTAAACCACTGTCATGAAACCACAGATTCCCCCACCCCAATCTATTCTTACAATATTGAATCAAGGCTCAATATTTCAGAATTCAAGCAGCTGAGATAAATGGCACAATCACAGGGTCTTCTGACCTTGATCAACAAGAAGAACATTCCAGTGAAACTGAGCAAAAACTGCTGAGATAACATAAATCATATCTGTGCGGCACATGCCTTATATATAAAAGCATGAAGACTTCCTATCGCCCATCAATCTGGAAGACAATAAAACGGGCTAGCTATGCCCCCACCCAAAAGAGAGAGGAAGACAAAGAAAGGGGGAAGTCAAGTCCCACCCGCCTCTTGAGTGCATTCATGCAGTTTATTACATATGCAGATAAAACCTTGCCAGGAAGCTTAAAACATTTCTAGTTCTTAGATAGTTACAGCATCACATTTCACTGTAAAAAAAACCTGATTCATAGTCATTCACATCTATTATAGATTAATAGATCAGATATACAAGCTTTTGCAGAGTAGGAATGCTTCCTGTTATCTTCATTAGAATATATCCATGATTTATTTATTTTTTTAGTTCTGATCACCTAGTCTTTTTGACTGATATATTAAGAATTTAACACTGATTCATTTTTTTCGTTTTGTTCTCAATTTCAAATTTCAAATTCAAAACAGTGCACGGATTTGCCACAGTTCTCCACAACTACCCAGCCCTGCCACACTTCCAAGAACACCCATGGGAAATCACACATTTCCCAAAGAAGCCTGAAAAATGTAGTGAGGTTGGGAATCAAGGAAAAGGGGTGGGTAGTGAAGGAGAAACTTGTGGCTATAGCATCCCTGTACTTATTTCAGTGCAGAAAGAAGGGTGGAATTTGATGGTTGTTGTTCAATGGTAGACTAACTTCTGCTGTCTATGCTCTGGTAACCTCTAGGCTGGATTAATATTCTACATTCTTTTAAATGTGTTTGTGGGAGAGGGGGGGTGATTTTGTTTTAACTATTTATTTGTGCTTTTACATTGTATCTTGTGAACCACCCTGAGATCTTGTGACAAAGGGTGATATATAAATCTAATCATCAACATTATCTTCATCATCACAACCGGCTTCTCCTGACCGAGGAAGACATCTTCATCCCAACTCTCTTCAGGATTTTCCTCATTATTCAAATGGTTCCCACCCATCACTCATTAGTGAGCATTCCAAATAATATCCTCAGCTCCTTGAACACTGATGGTGCTTGTCTGAATGGGAGACAAAGGTGTGCAGTTCTGAGTGTGTGTAGAAGCTAGTCTATTGTACATTGGCAATAATAATAATAATCACATTTGTTGCTCCACCCACTTTAGTCCTTGGTCCCACCCACCACCAACAAGTGCCTCTCAGAAGTTTATAGCCCTCAGGCCCTCAGTCTCCCCAACCCATTATGAAACCTGATAATGGATCTGCAAAGTAATCTGCTGCTGCTAGGAAGGCATTTCATTCTCGTAAACCCCATCCACTAGCATCTGAGTTAGTAGAAGGCCTAGAAAAATGGTGTGGAAGTCATTTCCTCAAAGCCTATGTTTGAGATTTGGGGGGGGGGGTAGAAGCTGGACCCAGGTGCTGTGTCTATGTGTCACTCGATACCTGTACCTGTGTCTATGTGTCACTCGATACTCAATAGCAGCATGCCCTTGGTCACCCCATTCTGTCCTCTGCCTGCTTTCATTTGTCCATTGGTATCTTGGCTTTTATAGAGATGGCATTTGTCTCTTCTTTCGCAGGTGCTTTTTTAATTAATCTCTGGAAAGTGCTGCAAGACCTTTTCACAGAAGGTGTTATTTAAAAAATCCTTATCCGTAGGCAAAGGAGCCACAAGTTTAACGGCGCACATTGTATACCCAAGAAGATCATGCAGAGTTATAAAACATTACAGAACAAAAGGGGGGGGGGCGATTCTCTAACTTTGCTGACCTATCACATTATCAGCTCCAGCGCAAAGCATAAAGCCTTTTGATCTTGCAGGCCCCAAGGTGGCTCTTGCATGTAAAAAGTGGTGATTTTATCTGTCAAGATGCACCTCAAAAGGATTCCCTTGGCAAACCAACCCTCCCCCTGTTCCGGAGAAACAGGCAAATGGAGTGCGGTGCTGCGAATGACCTTGAACTACAAAGCTAATGCCACTCGGCTGCTCGTTAGCGGTCAGCCGCGTGGTTGCCTCCAGGGAATGCTGCCGAGAATGTCAATGCAGATGCCAGCGAGGTTGACTTGACAAAGGAGAAGTGGGCCTAATCAAAGGGCAGGGAAGCAAAGCAATCCTCAGACGAGGGATGGGGGAGGAATTTGGAGGGTTCGATTTTCAAAGCACAATCTCCACATCCTGGATGAATGTGCAGATTGGACGTGGGTCTCCTTCACAGTCCTAATTTGCCCTAGATTCTACAATGAGGGGATCTAGGGGCTAGCATCTTTTAAAAACTTTTAAAAACATCTACTAATCACATTGAGCATCTAACATGTGGACTCACATCAAAAATGTGGCTGCAATTACCCAGAGAAAAGGAATGATATTATAAGGATGTGTTGTCATTCTCAGGGAGATTGTATGAATGGGGTGGGGGGTGGGGAGCCAGGAACTATAGTTTGCTAAAGGTTGCTGAGATTTGTTAGGAGACCCCTCTGTTTCCCCCACCCAGAGCTACAATTCCCAGAGTGGTTTAACAATCAATCTCTCTTCCCAGGGAACTCTGGGAATTGCAGCTCCGGGAGGTGACTAGAGGTCTACATCTCTCCCACTGAAATTAAGCGGATTTAAGAAGTGCTGAGTCCCAACTGGATTAGGCCCCGTGATTTCGAGGCCTTTAATCTGTGTGAACTCTGGGGCACCTTTTCTCCCATAAAGCACAACAAAACCTAATCGAAATTTCAATCAAGCATACAGCTGAAAGTATCAAAAGCAATTTCAGAAACAATTTTGGGAAAGAGTCAGTAGAATACTTTGGCACACTGTGAACCCTCTAAACGTAAAGCGAGCCTGTTTGTGTGTGTGCACCAGTGCCATAATGTAAGGTTCCTTATTTAACTTGTCACCCCTAGAATCTTATGTCACTTTAGCTGCAAAAGTACCCCCTTGTCCACAAGCACCATTGCTTGTTTATCACACATATGGCTGGGCTTTAGAATGGCAGGTGACAGTTTCACAAGAAATAAATTGTGCCTATTGAATCCAGCTCAGAAAACCATTTTGGTGGTTTTCATTTGAAAGCAATCTCCTTCTGCTTACTAATGTTCCTGAACTCTCTTCATATTTTCAACAAAAAAACCTCCCCCCAAAAAACTGAATTATCTTACCTTACTCTGTTGACTCGAGAGAAAGAGGGGTAGTGAGTTTGAGATACCATCAAATACATTGTTGTTGGGAAGGGCAGAGAGTTTCTACACATTTTAGAAAAGATTTGTGAGAGGCAGTCTGCAGAATAATCATATCCTCTTCTGCTCCCCTGCCCCGCATTACCCCAAAAGAATTGGATGTGGTATTTTTAAAAGCCTAATTGTTTTCAAATATGACTACATTCTCCACAGCAGGTTTTTCTTCTTTTAGTGCTACAAAACCCTGGGGAAAATAACTCTCTGGTTGATGACCAAAGTTATTAGCATTGAAAATAAGGCCACTTTCTCCTCACACAAACACACACAACTTTCTGGGTCCAATCATAGTATTTGCTGTTGGTATTTTAAACCTGGGGGTGGTGTATTTTAAACCTGGGGGTGGATCTGCACTCATGGGTTTTAACATTAAGGAATGGGTTTTGATAACCATATGGACACATAATGTTCTGCGTTTAACGTTCATAGTGTGTTATTAGAATGTGACACCAGAGGGGGCTGCAGAGCAAACAGGAACCAGCCGTAGGGAAACAGTGTTTTGACAGAGAAAACTGAGGTAAGAAGCACTTTATTTTATATGTCCTGTGACATTTTAGAACAATGTATCTAATATTGTTCTAACAACCTTAAACAAATCAGAGTAGATCTAGCCCTGCACTCTCAGATGAAGGCCAATTTTAGTTAAATTCAGACATTTGCACTCTATCTGCATGTATTATCTTCAGTTACCACAACTGAGCAATTGCTAAACATTTTTTTAAAAAGGGGGGGAGGGAGTGTAGCTCTTCATTTTCTCTAAAGCTGCCTCTGTAGAGCCTCACATTTATGATCAAGGAGAAAACCAGAGGGATAGGGTACCCTCTCTGCAGTGGCGTAGCGTGGGTTGTCAGCACCCGGGGCAAGGCAAGTAATTTGCACCCCCTAACCCGTGGATTTGCGCCCCCTAACCCATGGATTTGCGCCCCCTAACCCCCAGATGTTGCACCCGGTGCGGCCAGCCCCCCCCCTGCAACCCCCACGCTACGCCACTGCCTCTCTGGTCCACTCCCAGACTCTGCCTCCCTCTCCCACTGGAAACCAGCCAGTTCATCTCAAATTGAGGCCTTAACCACAGGGCATCGTCTGGTTGACATTCTTTCTGCTCTGAAAACGAGAAAGACTTTCCCCTTTTAACTCCCATACACCCATCCCACCTCAAAGCGTCATTCAACAGCAAGCAGGGATGCAGGGCTTTTTAAATTGCTCAAAATATATTGCTGTTATGGGGACTTGATTGACAAAGTTAGGAAATCATTAAAACAGAAAGTGCTTTCTTCGTATCCTTTCCTTACGGTGCGATTCAAAACCTAATTCTTTCTGCTACAAATGTTTCAGATGAGCAATATGAGTTTGAAGCGTGCCAAGGTGGTATCTCATTCAAATCCACTGAATAAAGCAAGAAACACCCTGAATAAATGTAAATATTGGAACAACAACATACATACATGTGTGTGTGTGTGTGTGTGTGTGTGTGTGTGTGTGTGAAAACTAAAGTTTAGGTGGTGATGCATGGAAGCTACTTTTAGTGACAACAGCGCAAATTTCATACTCAAGGATCAGTCAGGGAAATCAAATAATGCTTTAGAAATATTTTTTCACAGATATTTAAACATATGCCTATTGTAACATACTGGTGCAGTTCATGATTTGTGTTCACTGCATCATTTCCTTGGACAGCAGTGCAGAAACAGGGAGTTGGGGAAGGCCACCCCTGATGCCTGCTCTAGTCTCACCATTATTATTTGGGTTCCTTCCAACTCTACAATTATACCAGTCTATGATTCCCTTCCCACCACCACTCCAGTAGCCAGCATTCAGAATCAGAACTGAAGAGCACCATTTAAATTCTTCAGAAAGCCTTGTGGTGTTGTTACATCAAGGTTACTTCAGGGCACTGCTGGAAATATTAATGCTTTCACCTTCCACTTATCCATTTGGAGGAATGCTGCTGTTTTCATAATTACCACTAGAGCCCACCAAGTAAGACCCACCAGAGGCCAATTGGTTGAGGATACCTTTAGATGTGGAGCTGGGGCAGCTCAAATGTAGTGGTCCAATGTTTCTAACCAAGGTTAGCAGATAGGAGGAACCCACAGGTGAGCACACTCACTCTTTTTCACTCCTGCGGCACACCCAACCTGTTTCCCTTCACACCATCTCTTCACCTCCCTTTCATTTTCCAGATTTAACCACGGCAGCACTGTACCCCCACCCACCCCACTCAAGGCCTTCTGGAGCTCACATGCAAAGCCAGAAGCAGGTTTGAAACCAATCATGGTTAACATTATCATCAATGTATATGCAACATTGCACTATAGTTAGCTCTGAAAATAGAAGAAAGCAGGGCAGTCCACATGTGGAAAGGGTAATAGGAAGAAGAGAAGATCTGAGATACTGCTACTCATCTCCTAACCATGGTAAAAAGATTGTGAGCATTATGTTTGCTTTCAATGCAGTGTCTTTATGTCATAAGCATTTCAAAAGAAGCAGGGTTCAAAACACAATGAAAAACCTCTCTCTCTCTCTCCATAATCACATTGTAGTGTGAAACTTCCTTTTGAATTATATCCAATGCACATAATGATGTCCATATTAGAATTGCCATCTATAGCCAGTAAGCTGTGACAAAAATATATACCAGAGTAAGGACAATATATAAAAAGGAAGGACTTACTTTTCTGTCCTCCGTTTCTACACAAGAGCTGCACTCCACTTTAGTATCCTGAAAAAGTTAAGAAACATCTAGTAAGGGTGGGGGGAACTCTCTCTCCAAAACAACAATGCCTGAAAACCTAAAAATAAAATTATGGATTAATCTGAAATTCAGGGTTCTCCTTTTCTCCACTTTCTCTCTCCCCCACTCCCAACCACATTAACTTATCATATTAAATATTTTATAGATACAAAAATATCAGACTTTCACATATTCATTTGAAATAACCTCAAGTGAACTTGACTGTAATGAGATGTGCAGGATGCAGTAACCAAGCTTAACCCAACAGAACAAGAAAGGCCAAACCACAGTTTGGTGTTACATCAGAATAATGTCAATGTGTTTCTTGCTCTACCTGATCATGCAAGCATTACCATAATTGCTTGACCTGCTGTGGGCTTTGAACTTATCCCATGTGGATTGGGGAGAGTATGAAGGGGACTTGCTCACTTGAACCAAAGTGGAAGACCTCACAAATTGTTGATTGCCCTGCTTTATCAGGGTCTGTGACTGAGCAGAGATTGAACTTACATTAAAACAAACTTGAAAAATAAGTTCCCTGATCAATATGGGGAAGTCTGAGGACTAAGCACACATTATTGTCTCGTTAACCATGCCTGAACCATGCAAATGAATGAACATCCCTCAAAGGAAAGGCACATTCAGATATAACATTAAACATTATTTAATGATACACAAAGGACCCTACCCCAGCCTTGTGAGCCTTCTAGCAGAGGTTCAAGGAATATATGGGAATCCTTTGCTT
Organism: Podarcis gaigeae; assembly: GCF_964106915.1. Classification (NCBI taxonomy): domain Eukaryota; kingdom Metazoa; phylum Chordata; class Lepidosauria; order Squamata; family Lacertidae; genus Podarcis; species Podarcis gaigeae. The sequence continues at coordinate 33,612,994 of NC_139690.1, forward strand.
CTATTTTAAGTTTTCACTCATTACATCCAACCCAACACAAACCTGTGGTTTAGCTAAACTATGGATTAAAGTGGAGTTGGAAAACATGGCCCTCCATGCCTTAGTATCTGGCCCTCGAGAGTCTGCATAGGCCGTGCCTCCTCCCCACGCTACAACCTTCACTGGCACTGATTGATAACCTGCCCTATTTTTATTTTGTGCCTCTTGGGAATAGAATTGGCACAGATGTGTACTTGGACTTTGATAATGGCTCTTGCTTTCATGTATGTAGAAGCCACCCACTTTTTGTGTGTGGCTGGATTGTAGCCTACTTTACCAAGAGTCACACCCTCTCCCCCACTCAAAACTGGCTGTGGACCATTACCTCTGACTTAAAGAAACAAATGGTTTACAACCCGGGCTTGTTTCACTAAACTAAGGTTATGTTAAACCATCACCTTTGAGTTCAGAGGTAAAAATAAACCACTGTCAGTTCCAAAAAGAAGCAAAAAAAATTCAACCTCCTCCTCAAATGGGTATTAATGGGAGGATGAGGGCTTATGGGGATGCAGAGCTCTATGACTTAATTAGACCCTGTAAACAAGGGATGGGGAACCTGTGGCCCAGCAGGTGGGGCTCCATCACCCATGAGCCCCAGCCAACATCGCCAACTGTCAGGGATGATAGCAGCTGTAGTCAAACACCAGGTTCCTCATCCCTGCCCTAAGCCATGGTCATTACAGAGTTAGAAAAGTTTCTGATAGCTCACAAAATGCAGTCATTATCTATTATCTCCTTTAAAAATGAAAGTGCTGGGATCCCTTAATGTAAGGGGAAAGGATGGGCAGCACATCAATGAACAGCAATATTCTATTCCCCTCTGCCAACTGTACCACCAAACAAAAAGAAAGCCATCTGCTTTATGAAAAACACCTGCCATCTTTCTAAGCTAATTCAATATGCTCATGTCACAGTTAATTTACTGAACATTCGTTGCTATTCTTCTCCCAAACAATACACAAGGCCAACTTTGCAGGTGCCTGACGGAAAACAACTGCGTTTGTCAACACTATAGGGATGGTCTAAGAGCACATAGCCACCTTTCATAGGGAGGCTTTCACATATTATCTACTATGGGGAGATGTGCAAACATTATCTGCACATGGGGAAAGCATGCCTCTCCGCACATGGGGGAAGAGACATGTCCAATACCCCATGATCCACTGGAGAGGGATAAGCCCAAACTTAGACCCTAGTTGGCCACAAGACTAGCAAGACTGCTGCCACTCCAACTTTATTGAGACTCTTGGTTGGGCCTCACACACTTTTCTGCAGGTAACAAATCCCCATCATCCTACAAAATGCCAAAACAGTGAGTCTTTTTTCCATCACTTCTGGCTTAATGTGTTCTATACTGGATTCATCCCCCATGGCAGCTGTTGTAGACCACAAGAGGTCCACCAATACCAGTTCACTTGGTGGGTTGGTGACAGAGTTTCTCCAGCTTCTGAGCCCCATGGCAACCCAGTGGCCCCTTTCTCCAGGCTATGGGAGTGGCAAGACCCTCCTTAGAAGCACCTAGTTTCACACGCAGTGATGCAATCCAACAGCAGCTGTTGTGAGGGCAGGGAGCAATGGAGAAATGTTAGAGAACAAAGCTGTGTGTGTGCCACATGTCATGTTCTAAACTGTCCAAGCTAGCCTGCTGCTCTCAGATGCAGTGAAGTATGCAGGTCTGTTGCCAAGGTTGAAATAAAACTCAACTGACATTTGCAGCTGGAATGGGAAGGAAGGTGGCCTCTTATATTTTGCCCCAAGAGGCAAAATGTCTTGGGGTGGGGTCCAGGTGTAAAACCCTGGTCTTACCACCACTACCACCCAAGATAGTTGTGGTTGCTGCAGCCAGTTTACCTACCTCGTGTCTGCTGAGTGCCACCAACTATCTTCACTGTCACTTCCCCAATGCTTTGCAATCTTAGCAGGCCAGGCAGGGATGGGAAGTGGGATTAAGGAGAAAACTGCTGAGTGAAGCAGCTGCAGCTGTTATCATCTTAATTGATCTAGGAAGCTCCTGGGCTCCGCTGGGGGTCAGAGGTAATCTTGGGAAGTAGAAGAAGAAGAAGAGTTTGGATTTGATAGCCTGCTTTATCACTACCCTAAGGAGTCTCAAAGCAGCTAACAATCTCCTTTCCCTTCCTCCCCCACAACAAACATTCTGTGAGGTGAGTGAGGCTGAGAGACTTCAGAGAAGTGTGACTAGCCCAAGGTCACCCAGCAGCTGCATGCGGAGGAGCAGAGATGCAAACCTAGTTCCCCAGATTACGAGTCTACCGGTCTTAACCACTACACCACACTGGCTCTCATAAAGACAATGGGTGCTTCTCTTCAGAGAGAAAAAGTTTGGGCTGTTGTTTTCTTTAAAGGGGGGGGGGGTGATGATGGTGTCAGCTCTGGTGGGCCTTACAAGGTTTTTCAGACCTACTATTGGCCCCACATCTTTCTGCATGAATGCCAAGGGTTGTTGGCAGTCACTAGTTTTATACAGGCCTCCACATGTTGTTGAGAGCCAGTGCTGTGTAATGGCCAGAGTGTTGAGGCTAAGGCCTGGGAGACCTAGGTTCAAATCCCCACTCAGCCCTAAAGCTCACCGGGTGACCCTGGGCCAGTCTTTGCCTCTCAGCCTAATGTACCTTGCAGGACTGCTGTGGGAATTAAATGATGAGGGGAAGAACCATGCACGCCCCATTGTTGTTCATTGGAAGAAAGAGTAGGTTAAAAATACAATAAATAAATAAATAACAGTTTTGGAACAACAACAACAAGTATACTGCATTTCCCTCTCCCTAAGCATTCTTCATCAGTGAATGATGTGGAGTGGGGCAGAATGCATTTGAACATTATTAAAGAGGAGAGGGGACAATGGTGTCATTTTTCTTTCATCCTGCAAATCATCTCTTCTGCGGTCTGCACTCTGCAGCCTTCCCAGTTGTCCACACTTCAGGCAATGCCTAGTGGGACACATGGGGAGGAGGCTCCCCACCCCATTCAGGAAGTGGAGGCAGTCAGGGGAGCCTGCAGACTGCTGGGTAAATGTTGACTGGAAAGAAAGAATGAACAGCAACAGTACAGCAAGCTCAAAATCCTGCACCCAGAAAAATTATAAAGAAATTCTCAAGAATATGGAAGCCTCTTCCAAAGGGGAATGTGGTTGTGTGTGTGTGTGTGTGTGTGTGTGTGTGTGTTGTTGTTGTTGTTGTTGTTGTTGTTGTTGTTGTTGTTGTTTTAAAATACATTTGAGGGCAAATTTCTGCAGAGGACTAGTAGCCACCCTATGAGTCTTAACGTCAGCAGAGCACAGAACATGATGGGTAGGAGAAAGTAATGAGACTATAGTGCAGAGATGCTATACAGTCATGCCCAAGCTGGTTCTCCAATTAGTCTATCTGCTCTTGGAAACACTAGCAGTGGCTGAGAGACCCTCATAATGCCCTCATTATTCTCTTTGGTCTAGGCAGAATTTTGGTAACCTGCAGTTTGTGTAGGCTACAATATCAAGAATGGCCAGCAGATGGAGGCAAACAACCACACAATCAAGCTGGATTTCTTCCTATTTAGGGACCAGGTTGCAAAAAAACAGCTCCCTTTTCAGCAGCAAACAATTGGGTGCATTAGATCAAACATCAAATTGCACAACTTTCTGCAATGACAAAATCTTATCTCTATTCTGATTTTCTCTAATATACATGTGTATATAAAAATAACCAGAAAGTATCATTACAAACATAGCCTGCTAGGAACATCACAGATGAAATAAATGGGAGGATGCATGATTATATGAATGTTTTTGGTGAATTACACCCTAAAGCCTAGAAACTTTATTCCCTGTCTTTCTGAACACTCATGCCTGAAATATGAAAAAAGCTCAATGTTCTTTGTAAAATGTGCACACCAATGACAATTGCTGGAGGTAGTTTACCAAGATATAAAACACTGGATAAAAAGCACCAAGATTGTAATGCTATATCCATGTACCCGGGATTGAGCACCATTGAAGTGAATCAGAATTATGTCTGAGTAAACCTGTGCAAGACTGCCCTGTTAAATGAAAAGGGGAGGGGGAAATAAGAAAAATATTGTAGGCCACTCTTTAACATTGCTGTTGCCCGCATGCTTCCTGGAATGACCATTAGCAAATGTTACATTGTTAGGTCCCCCCCCCCCCCATTACATGAAGCAAAGGATGGAGAGCAAAGCATTTTGCAAATACAACAACTAGTTGTGTGTTCAAAGCACTCCCTCTCCCTGCTGCAAAGGGTGATAGCCCTGCGTTCTTCAGCAGGGAGAACCTTTGGAATAATGGATTGCCCTGGATGTCATGGTGTGATATTTAAGTCCCCTCCCCTGATATATATTGTCATGGGGACAGTAGTGTAGTAATCTAGGGTCATGGGGAGGGGGCTAAAGACCCATTACTGCTTCTGCAGCAGAGACCCTGTCTCCAGTGCCCCAGAGCTGCCCAATCAGCATGAAAAGGGTTTTTTTTAAGCCACTGTATGCTTCGAAACTATGCACTTGAGAACACTGAAAATACAAGGGATTACATCAAACTCGGCCCTCCAGATGTTTTGGGACTACAACTCCCATCATCCCTAGCTAACAGGACCAGTGGTCAGGGATGATGTGAATTGTAGTCCCAAAACATCTGGAGGGTCGAGTTTGGGGATGACTGGACTACATTTTCAAGAGAATGGTGTGAAAGATCTGTTACATGCAATGGAACTTCACAGAAAACACAACTGAAATCACTACAAAATAAGATATTGGAGCACTCCAAATCATTTGCCCATGAACATGCACAGCAAATAGCAGAACAACTGAAATACAGCACATATGGATCTGTATTAATTGTTGCAGGACACCCCTAATTCTTATTGTTGTACAGTTGTAGAGTGTTGTATAATCTTAGAAGGGTGTGTGGCTGTGACTATCACAAAGGGAAACTGCACCTCTGAATTTGTTGCTACACTACTGCAAGGGGAAGTGCAATAGTTCAGTGAGAGGGCATCTGTTTGGTATGCAGAAGATTCCCCCCTTCAATTCCCAGCAACCCTTGATTGCAGCCACGGAGAGCCACTGTTAGTCAGTGCAGACAATACTGAGCTAGGTGAACAAGGCTCTGACTTGCTTTAAGGCAGCTTCCTATCTATAGCTATAACTATTTTCTTTCCGATTTGCAGGACATTTTGTGTTGGAAGAGAAAAGCATCTGGGTCTGTTAGACACCTCTCCGCTGCTCCCAAACCTTAGAGGGCACTGTAAACCCCGTACTTGCATAGTTGTACCTCTGAACTAATAAATAATACTCAAAATAATTTCATTATTTTTGTTAACATTAAATTGTTAAGAAAATTTCCTTGTTAAAATGCAAACAAATCAGCCTACGGCTTATCTGGGCTTTATTTTAAACCAGGCTTCCTCAACCTCGGCCCTCCAGATGTTTTTGGCCTATAACTCCCATGATTCCTAGCTAGCAGGACTACTGGTCAGGGATGATGGGAATTGTAGTCTCAAAACATCTGGAGGATCAAGGTTGAGGAAGCTTGTTTTAAACCAGTTAATCGGATTCAAAATGTACATTTTTAAAATGTCAGTGACTTCGGGTCATCAGAAAGTTACTGTTGAATTACCACTGGGAACTAACTATATTCAATTAAAATGGATTAATTTTATCTTTTTTCATTTACATTTTTTTATTTTGTTGAAGAATAACATGGCTCAAAGATGAACACTCCCTGTTTTGTATACATTTGGGCAATGCCCAAGAGGTGCTGCAATTGAAGCAAGCTGTGAGTAGCTGGATGTATTTTATTTTATTTTTATTACTTTTCCTTTACAAAGTTTGCATTAACTGAGTTGCATGACAGATAACCCGTCAGTAAGAGAGAGCAGCTGAGGTCAACAAATCCAAACTTTATTGACCCAAGCAGGAATAAGCTATCAGAGTTGCTTCTTATCTTGCAGAACTTCTGCAATACTCCTATTTATTCACAGCTAAAGGGTGTGAGGTCACCTGTCAAACTGAGAGTTGGAGAACTTACCAAGGTATAGCAGGTCAAAAGCACCAAAGGAATTATTTGCAGATGGGAGGGGGAGAAGAGGTAAAACTCAGCAGCAGAAGCAATCAAAAGAGATTTTTAAATATTTCTTTCTATGTCTCCAGTTGTAATTCACCAGGGATAGTGTGTGTGCACATGTACATATTTAGGTGTGTATAATTGCTGATTTGTTTAATAAATTATTTCACCATTTTATCTACAATTAGCCTTGGAGGCTCCTAATTCTTTCCCACTTTAAATGCATGAATGTAAAGATTAACAGCATAGAAGTCATGCCCCCCTTCTCTCTCACACACATCATTGTTCCCATCAACTGTGGATGAGGGGTTGTCTCAGAAATCAAGATGGATTGGGTGCCAGGAATTCCCTTAGTTCAACTGAGAAAGAAATAGCATTTCATACATTGGCTGTGCCTCTCTCTCACTCAGTCTTCCAACTCCCATTGCCAGCTGGAAAGGAAAAGCCTGGCCACATCACGAGATGAAGGACTGGAAAGGTGTGCTCTGCTTCCTCATTTATTTATTTTTTACTTGGTGGATTGTGATGCATCCTCCCCAAAAGCTCTCTTCTTCCACCTCCTCTTGTCTGACCACTAGCAACTGCCTTTTATCACCAGCAACTGGGAGGAACCAATGGGCCATCGCACAGGTGTTCACAGCCCTCTCTCTCTTGCAGCCATTAACTACCAAGCTGTGTGGCACCACAAGGGAGCCAAAGCACAGCCCTGTCTACAACCTTAGCTGATGTGCTGCCCCATAGAATTGAATGGGACTTTTGCAGCAGCAGGGTGTATCATGGGCAGGTTGTACTGCACCAAGTGGGAGAAATGCAAACCCAAGTTCAGAGAAATTAGTCCAAACTCGTGCTGCATGGAGAATATTTTCTGGAACAGAATACTTGGAACAGGTTACAAGTGGTCTCAATAAGAGTTTTACTGTGCTGATTCTCTTGCCAGCGAACCAGATTCTCTTTGATTTATAGAACGGGGCACAGTTCCAAACAAACTAGTGCAACAGCTGCATGGCCATAAACTCATACACTTCTTGGCCTTTAAACCTGTTGACAAATCTGTGCAGTTCACTAACCAGTGCAATTTAAAAATCCCACCCCTCCCTGAATTGTCAATACTTCAGGTCAAAGCTGTGCTGTTGGAGAAAATGAAAGTATTTTACAGTGGTGGATCAAACTTTACCAATTGTCTTAGAGAAGAGCCAATTTCTAACATTATGCCACATCTTATGTGAACATTAAATATAAACAAGGATGTGGGCAATGCATACAGGAGCAGGGTTAATTCTCAATGGCTGTGGTCAACAAGTGGAAGGGAAAGTTTTAAGCTGTACCCAATAATGTGCCTAAGTGCATCACTCAGGTGATGAGTGAATGGTTGTCACACATTTCTCCCAGAAGTGAAGTGTTTCAGTTCAGAGGAATGGGGTTCCAAATCTACTTGCTGTTCCTGTTACTGGGTAGACCAGCCCTCACTAGCAGATATCCTGAAAGGAGGTGCAAAAATGCCTATCGTTGCAGATTTGCAAATCTGATTCATTAAACACATTATCTGTTTTGTCCTTTAGTAGAGTAAATGAAATCCTGAAGTCTCAAATAATACTTTCCCCACAGCAACCGGTAGGTAGATAGATGGATTGATGATCTGTTAGCAGAAGTACACTTCGGCCACAATTTGAGACAGGTGGTGGTATAATTCAGAATGAGGTATTTAGTGCAGAGCTTAGCTTCCAAATAATCTCTTTTTCCAACTCTAAAACCATTTCCTAGTGTTTGTGATTTGAAAATTATTTGACAAAACTCACGCATTGTAACATAATATTTCCGTATGTCAGGGAAGCTGTGCACTGTCAAATGTTGTTGGTCCCCCAACCCCCATCAATGTTAAGGGATTATTGGCTCTGCTGTCCAGCAACCGATGGAAGGCTACAGGTTCCCCATCCCTGGACTACAGCTTTACTGATCATCACAATGAACCCTCTCTCCAGGGTCAGGGGTAGCACACCTCTGAATACCTGCTGCTGAGAAGCAAGAAAGGTGGTGTGGTGTGCTCATGCCCCACTTGGGAGCTTCCCATAGACATCTGGTTGGCCCCTGCAGGAAACAGGATGCTGAACTAGACATGCCCTTTGTCAAGTCTAGCCAGGATCTTCTTGTGTTTATATCACCTTGCACAACTGTTTGAAAAATAATATTATAATAATATTATAATGCAGGGCTCCTCTTGTCTTTATATTGCCTTGCTCAACCACTTGAACAATACAATTATAATGTGAAAGGATCTTGCAATGTAAAGGACACACACACACATTCAGCACTTCATACATACACATCCCACCATACTGATGACAATTTGACTAGTGATTTTTAGTGAAGGTCTCCCAATGGTGTTGGAAATCATAACCCAGAGTCATCTGGCTTGACAAAACATGGAAAGAAGCCTCCTGAAGCCTGTAGTGTCTGCTGGTGTGCTGAAGTGCAGCTGTGCTTTGAAATTTCCCCCCTTCTCTCACACACTGTGGGCACGGAGTGCTCAGCTACCCTAATGGGAATGTATTTCTGTTCTTATGCTGGATGGCATAAGGGCACCCTGCACATAGTCTATGAATGCGCCCTTTTTATTTATGGGTACATCTCCCCTAAGAAAGAGGATTAGCCTTTTAATTGTGTCTCTCTCTTTTTAAGAGAAGCAGTTAACCCTTATGGCTTTCCCCTTCAATTTTAGTTTATTAATTCGTATGTGATTGAAATCAATGATAGAAACTGCCTAGAAGCAATTATTGATAAGGGACAAGATATTACACATCTGAAGGTCAAACTCTTTTTTAATTTTTGAAACGTCAATCATGAATATGCTTTCCTAGTTCTCTGAGAAATCTGGAGGGAAATTATCTTCCTCATCCTGCCCCTGCCATATAAAGTGGACATCCTTTAAGAAGTTTCCAGTCTTGGTTTTAGATAATTAGGTAAGTGCTTGCCTCAATAATTCAGGTATTCTCTGCTTTCATCTTTATGCACTGCGTAGTAGAAATGGAGAGGCAGTTCAGTTTAATGCAAGCAGGAGAAAACTTTGAGAATGATGACTGAAAGCAAGAACAAGATTGTTATGGATTGATTCAGAATAGGCATTTGGGTCTAGAAGGTGAGGAATATTCAGGTCCACTGTTGCATGTTCCAACAATGGCCCAATGCAAGTGTCTATGAGAAGCATCCAAGAGATTATAGTAACTAGGCATTCCAACATCTATTACATTCACTTGTGGGAAGACTCATAACAACCAATCATCACCACTATTGCTGCCCACCCACTTAATGTGACTTCAACATTTCTCTTTCTGCTTGAATAAATCAAGAAGTCAGGTAGTGTTGCTGGAGGGTTAGCAAGTGAGTGAGGATTAGCAAGTGAGTGAGGGCTCTTAAGGGTTGAATGAAGCTGAGCTTGAGAAACAAAAGTTCAGACCCCTTGATCCTTAACTAGTTGTGGAGGGTTTTTTTTTTTACTCTTGGGCAACTTTCAAGATTTTTTCTGATCCTCAATCTTAAACCAAATGTATTCCATCCCCTAATAATATAAAATTTACAGTACAAATCATCAGACATCATATGATAAGGAAATATGTAAACCAATGTCAATACAAGTAAACCAGGCTTCCTCAACCTCGGCCCTCCAGGTGTTTTTGGCCTACAACTCCCATGATCCCTAGCTAGCAGGACCAGTGGTCAGGGATGATGGGAATTGTAGTCTCAAAACATCTGGAGGGCCGAGGTTGAGGAAGCCTGGTCTGGGCTCTAGACCATTTGACAGAGTGTGATGTATAAGATGTTCTTCTAGGTAGAATTAAACTTCTGACCACATCCCAACAATGTTTGACAATAAAGCTGTTTCAGGTAACCAGACAGTAATTAGAGAAGGGCTCCTAACAGCTGAACAGAAGATGGTTTGGGTGTTGTGTTTTGTTTTGTTTTGTTTTGTAACTTCTCAGGTACGAGAGAAGCTGAATCTGTGGGAACTGTGTCTTCTACACAACCCATAAACACCCATGACATTGCTCCTCTTTTGAATATGGATATCCCCATACCATCAGTATTCATTCATTTGGGTCAGCTCTGATGGGGAAAAAACTGTTTCTCTAAATAGGAGACCTAGGAAGAAGCCTTATACTGTGTCCATCTAGCTCAGTATTGTTTACACTGACTGACAGTATTTATCCAGGGTTTCAGATAGAGGACATTTCCAGCTTTGCCAGGTATTGCTACTGACTTAAGACCTTCTGCAGCCAAAGCAGATGCTCTTACTACTGAGTCATGGCCACATTCCCATACAATAATAAAGGTATCAATAAGTCCTTATGAAATGCTTTCAATGGTGATGTACTACATTTACCAGCCTATATGTTTACCAGCCTGACCCAACACACACACACACACACACACACACACACACACAGAGAGAGAGAGAGAGAGAGAGAGAGAGAGAGGAGAGAGAGAGAGTCTTTTGAACAATCATCCATTATCTCATATCATACTGATAGCAGACATGTAAAAGGGGAAGTTGGGGTGATTTGCTCCAATTTTGTTTGTTTAAAAATCTTGTTTTCACAAGAGGTTAAGAAAATGAGGGAAATGAATTCAATAAAATATAGAGGGAAAATCACACATTCAACAGATATTATAGGCAAAAGATCGGGGTACTCACAAAACAACTCCTAATTTATTGTTGAAGTCCAGGGTAGGGGTCAGCAACAAATATAAACATAATGAAACTTGAAAAGAAAAAGCAGCAACAACAAGAATTGGGAAAGTAATATGCATTATTTAGTCAAAACAATGAGAAATCCCACATGCCATATGTTAACGCCTTTACCTTCATATTGTAGATGACTGTGAAATACCTACCAGCACAGCAAATGGCCAGAAAAGGGGGGGTGTGGAGTGGAACGGACACACAAAGCAAGCCAAGAAAATACATCCTATTATGCAAGCTCTGGAAACACTTGTTTTGTCACTCTTTTGTTAGTTAAGAAACACTGGTTGGGGACAATATTGTCTTTGCAATAAAAGAAAAGGGAAACTATAGATCTATGGAAACTTAACAGTGAGGAATGCCTTTACTACTCCTACAACAATGTTCTAAATGCCTAGCCAAAATTATCCTCCATCTATTAATTACACCCATTTAATTCACTGCGTTGTCATCCTAAGTTGCAACATTATCTGCTTCTTCCCCCTTCAGCATTACTTGCAGAGTCATGCAATCAGACGCCATTCATTAAAGTCAGAAGTAGTTAATTAACTCTCACTTTATCTCAACGCTTGGATAAGCAAGAACCCCAAGTCATTTCTGTCTGGGAGACTTTCCCCTCCCCAAATTTAACAAAGTTAACTTTGTGACTCTGTCACACACACTCCACTTTTAATCATTGGTTAATTTATTAGGGGAAGGGAACTGACTCACATGAGAGATAGGCTTCATATTTGCAAAACCCAGATATTTTTATTCCTGAACACATTCCTGTGGGATAACCAGACTCATATAACCATCATGTTTAAGTTTAATTAATGCATGAAGGGGTAGAGGTCAACGGATCAAGTGCTGAGTGTTCCAGAGAAAGAAGAGGTAGTCATTGGGAGGTTTGGGGCAGGGTGTTGCCAATATGCTGATGACACCCAGCTGTGTTTCTCTGAAACATATCCTAAACTGGTGCCTGGATGCTGCAATGGGTGAGATGGAGGAAAAGGGACTGTTACTGAATTCTGACAAGACAGAGATTCTACTGGGTTGCATACCGGCTCTTGTAAGCATTGCTACAAGAAACGTGGATTAGGTAGTGTTGTATTAAAATAGAAACATAAGAAGAGTCCTGTTGTCCCTCTCATCCGGCATTCTGTTCTCACAGTAGCCAATCTATGGGAAGGCCACCAGCAGGCTCTGAGTGCAAGAGCACTCTTCCCTCCTGCAGTTTCTATCAACTGGTATCCATTAGTGCTATTTCCTCTGATTGTGGAAGTGGAGCATAGCCATCCTGGCTAGTAGCCATTAGTGGCCTCCTGCATCATGAATTTGTCCTGCCCTCTTTGAAGGACATCCAAGCTGTTGGCCAACACTGCCTCCTGTGGGAGTGGGTTCCATAGTTTAATGCTGTGCTGCATGAAATATTGTCTGTCCTGAATCTTCCGACACTCAAGCTTCACCAAATGTCCCCGAGTTATGTGAGAGGAATAAAAACTTTTCTCTATCCACTTTCTCCATGTCATGCATAGTTTTATAAACTTATATCTTATCACCTCTTACAGTTGCAGTCCCAAGCACTGCAACCTTTCCTTATAGGAGAGTTGCTTCATCCCCTTGATCATTCGGGTTGCCCTCTTCTGGGCAACTCTCTACAACTGCCATTAGGAAATATGCATTTAGGTATCAGTGGCAGCTGAACACCTGGCGGTTTGCATGCCTGTGCATTGTCAATATCTCACAATCAACAAAATCAGGTGCTGACAATAGTCAGATTTCAATTTTCCTCCCCACACTTCTTTCCCCTTGTATGATCAAATTTCTAACTGAAAGCCAAATAAAAGTACACGAATCTGTCATGATGGAGATGCGCTGTTAAATTTCTTAATTAAACCAGTGGAAGAAAGACATGCAAAATTACAACACTGCATCTCCTGTAAAGGCAGGAAATGTGACGATGAGATAGTAATTGTAACTGTTTGATGAAAAGCAATCATCTGGATTAGAGGTGTAAAAATTCCAAATCTCAACCAGTGGCTATCAGATAATGTAAACTCTACATGGCAGTCAAGATACTTTCTATGTTGCACACCTTCAGCAAGGAGGGCGGCAGTGAGGGTAGGAAGACAGCTATACAGCCACAATAGCAGACATATCGTTAAATGACCGAATGCCGAACCGTAATTAAATTAACTGATTATAATCTTACTTCTATCCAGAACTCTAATTTAATGCTCCTGCAAATGTAATGAGGTTCACTAGAATGGAGGGAAGAAAAATACTGTGGAAATAACAGAAACAAGATTAAATTAATTGCAAAACACACTGATAAGAAAGCTTGCTTTGACTTATGTGAAACACTGTATTTCTGGAAGCTATTAAAAGAAAAGCTGCATACTATGCAACTTAATGACAAATAACACCTCGTAAGATTTCTTTTTTTAAAAAAGAATAAAAATAACTGAGAACATAGGTACTATATTGCTGCAAAAAGAAAAGGGGTTACCCCAGTCCAGGCTTGGCTGTGGACAGTCATCAGCTGACCCATTGTTGGCTCATGCCAACAACTATAAAGTCTCTTTAGTTCCAGCTAGCCTTATTTCACTGCCAACTGTGTCTCAGGTCTAGTGATGGCAGTGGAAGCAGCAGAAAAGGAGGAGGAGAAAAGTACTGTGTGTTCTCCAAATCCTGAGCCCCTTGGACCAACTGCTGGACCTTAGGAGACCACTTATGCATAACCAATGCCTATTTTTAGAAAAATAGGTGTCGGTACTCATCATAAAGTTATTAGAGTAAGTGCCACACATTTTAACCAAAAAAGAGAGGTATACACACACACACACACACACACTGCGTACCTTTCTCATAACCCCCTCCCTCTTTCTGGTCTCACTGAAAGGACAAATTTCAATGTGGAAATCAAGACCTATTGTAATTTGTCTGAGCTGCCCAGGTTAATCTTACACTCAAGGAAGGCAGAGCGAATGCTAGACAGGATGGAATCGGGAGAATACATGCCTCTCCCATAACAATTGTGCTATGATTGTCCGTTCAGAAGGCCTACTGTACACAGTCAGCACCAAGCAGCTGGCATATGTCAACTTTTGAAAGTCATGCTAACAAAGAATGTGTCCTTGAGAGAAGTGGAGGGGAGGCGCATCTTGCTCTGCCATATCTCCTTGGCTGCCTGAGCAATTTTCCACCTAAATACTGTAGCACTCCCTAGTAACTCATTGGTCATGGATTTTATTCTGCAACAGCCCCATGTAGAAACCTTATCTCCTCATTTTCATTCTGTGCACTTTCCCCTATTATGTGTTCAATATTTCACTGGAGTCTCATATTCCCATCTCGCTGCTATAGTCTACTAGCCTGGAACATAGTTCAGTCTTTATCTCAAATGTAATGGAAAAGTAAAATAACAAAAGGAGAGAGTTAATGTCTGCAGCCATTTTTGTTGGGCTTTTGCCTACACATGTTCTTCTCTGCTACGGCGGCGGCACAATAGAATACCATGTTCCTAGATAATTAATGTCCATTTAGAATCAGGCTCCTGGCTGCTAAGAAGACTTTAGGAATAATGAAATCAATGCGGTCTTAAATACAAGGGGAAGTACTGCTAACCACTATGGATCGTTTCCCAGAGAGAATGCTCAGGAACTCTGTGGACCATGTTGGATAGATGGATAAAACTGGCTTCTCGTATTTACTTGAGAGAGCCAGTGTGGTGTAGTGCTTAAGAGCAGTGGGCTCATAATCTGGTGAACTGGGTTCGCTTCCCCGCTCCTCCACATGCAGCTGGGTGACCTTGGGCTAGTCACACTTCTTTGAAGTCTCTCAGCCCCACTCACCTCACAGAATGTTTGTTGTGGGGGAGGAAGGGAAAGGAGAATGTTAGCTGCTTTGAGACTCCTTAGGGTCGTGATAAAGCGGGATATCAAATCCAAACAAGAACAACTTGTGGCAGCCCAGCCAGAGAAAGAGCAGAGAATAGTCAGAAGTGTGTTGAAAACATAGGATGGGAATAAAGAATTTGTCCCCACACTTCCCCAATAAGAATTAGATTTTGCCTTTGTTCAAGCTTCCCAGAACCAAGAGAGAGGTAATTATGATGCTCAGTTGCTAAAGCCCAGAAAAAGCTGGGTTCAAAACCCAGCTCACTCAAGAGTGCTTCATTACCTTTTAGCCTAGTCTTGTTTGTGAGGTAAGAATACACCAAGCCTGCATGAGCCACAATGACTTCTTTGTACAGGGGTGTTGAACCTTGGGCCCAGAGACTGGATGTGATCCTTCAGGGCTCAGGACACTCCCCAGCCCACATCCCCTCGTCCCTGTCACACCCATCACTGGCTCACTGCTTGGGCACCAGCTTGGCTAGCTGGATTGTATCCTGGACTCATTGGGGGATGGAGAGATATGTGTGTTTGGAAACATCTCACTTCTGTGTGGCTGGAATTTAGCTCACTCTACAGAGGTCAGAGTCACAACCATTGATCTGCTTACATTTGCTTCTGTTTGTGTCCCCCTAATCAGCATGTGGCCCCCAGAAGATTGCACATGATGGAGTGTGGTCCTCAGGCTGAAAAACTGTGGCCCTTAGGCTGAAGTAAGGTTTCCAACTCTTGTGCTAGGATGAAGAGCAGGATATACATGTGAATGTGTAAATAAACAAACAAAATTAAAGCTACATAAATATCCTTTTGCAAAAATTACATCACACCTTTAAAAGCAATGCAACAGGAATGCGAGCAAGTTGTTAGTATTTATTTTTATGAACACAGCAAATAAGCGAATAAATTGCAAACGGCTCTTAACAGCAAGCGGCAGATGGACACGCTTGGAAACCAAATACTGATATATTGCTATGAAATGAGAAGAGGGAAATTTCCTCAAAAAATGAATAAAACATGGTAATACACAAGAAAACATGGGTATAATTGGAAACGTTTTTATTTCTACAGCTAGACGGCTCTAACTTGCCTTTTCCTTTATAATGTCAAATCCCCCAGCCCCAGTTGCATGTAATTCATCAGCACCTCTCATTAAAATCTCATTTCTCCACAACTCCCACAGTGAGATCTATGCAATGAATATATTTAAAATCACATGCTACTAATATGTATCCATAACACAGTCCTAGCTGGGTGCTGGTGGATTATGCTTATGAGTTTGTCTCAGTTTCTCTCTCCCCCCCCCCATCCCCACCCCAACATTAAATTCTCTCCATTCCTCCATTCTGTGAAAAATGTCTGCATGGAAATTTGTTCAACTAATACACACATTTGTGCAAGCAATTCCCCACCACCTAAAGTAAACATAGAGTTAGGGTGAGTGTTGGAGATGCAAATCACATTCTAGCTGGATGTTTGATTGTGGTTGGAGTGGAGAGGGGGTGTCCACTGATATTCATGGATCAACTTAGGAGGAAGGAGTGCCTGTCTGACAGGTTGTGGAGTGAGCATACATACATTTGGCCACACCCATCAATGGAAGGCATCCTCCCTATTAGGTTGCCCCTTGGGCCCCTAAAACACATGGCATGGAGAAAGTGAGTAGATAAAATACTTTCTTCACTCTCGTAATATTCTAGTAACACAGCTTTAAATAAAGGTTGGACAAATTTATGAAACATAGGCCAAAATCAAGAACCATTAGCCATGGAGGTAAACAGAGTCTCCCTGATTCAGGGCTGGTATCACTCAAAGAGTTAAAGGCCAAAAAAGGTTTGACTATTGGTTTGGTAAGCTGGCAAATCTCTCAGTGGCATCTGAGTGGCCACAGATGGAAACATCATATAAATAGACCTAGTCTAAGCCCATGTCAAAACATGGTGAATCTGTGTGCAGTTCCCCTATTGGGTGAACCCCTGAACTACAAGTGGAAGATCTTTTGTGAAGTATCAAGCCTTGGATTGGTTCCACCCACCCAAGCTGGTCATTTGATCCTCCTGAACAGGAAGGTGTATAAGAGCCTAGATTGATGACAAAGTCTTTCTAGATCCGCCTCCCTCCCCCAGTTTTACTTTTAGACCTGACTTGCAGTGCAGGCTTTGAACAATGGCTTACTTCTTGACAATTCCCCCATATTCCATTGTGATTCTGAACAATCTTTGGTCCTAACAGCTGACTTGCACCAAAGATACTGCTTCCCAGTTTAAATCATAACACTGCATAAGATCTTGTATTTGTGTCTTAAACGCAGTGCTTTTTTTCAGGGGGCACTTCTTAGTTTTGTTGTTTAAAACTGTGGTATTTTCTGTAACAACTTCAAGGTGAGTACTGGCACCTATTTTTTCTAGAAAAAAAGCACTGCTTAAACACTTAATGCAAAACAATCTTGCAGTCAACAGTTACATGCACCTACATACTTGGTTTTCAATTTAGGTGAGAAGTTCAGTAAAGTTGAGACCTTTAAAAAAGAATGCACTCCCGCTTTTCCTAGGCTTAGTTGCTGGCCTCCACAAAGTACTACTGCTGTTTTCATCAATAATCTTTTGTTTTCTTGTCATCTAAGCATAATGGAACATATTTTTTTATATTCCTTCCCTCCAAATATTACTACTAATGTGATCCAAGATTTACATTTGCATTATTATTTGAAATAGTCCTGTTTGCATATTTTGAGCAAACACGAAAATTGCAAAAACCCAGCAGGTACACCTGAGCTGATAAATACACAGAAAATAGTGTGTGTGTTTTTGGACAGTCACCCTCCTCCTGCTCAAATAAGCAGAAATGATTGTTCTCCCTGAAATGTTTTGAGAAATTATTTAAATCACAGGTTCTTAAACTTTAGCAGATTTAGCCTCTTTATATCAGAGTATGTCGACGGGGATGGGAGATCTGAGGGAACATTTTCCAGCCAAAATAATAGAAATGTAACGAATAGACTTTAAACACACAGAGATATGCTTTCTTCAAATTTACATTTTTTCACATATAATGTAAAAAATAAAAATAAAAAGTACACTGCCTACATAAATTTGCCTGTAGAAAATGAATTAATTGGGCTTTAAAAACATGTACTTAGCTGAATTATGGATTGCCTTCATAGCCACAATATGTTTGTGGTTTATTTCAGGAATTATAAGGAGTGGAGACAAACTCCAGGGATTGCAAGGCCCCTAGAAACCAACAACATGGAGAACCTTCTGGAAACCAACAAATACTCTACAGGAGACATACTGGAAATATTTCTCAGACCCTTATCCTACCAGTTCACATTCAATGAACAGTGGCCAGAGAATAATGAACAAGAAGTTCTAAGTTTGTATTAATTGATATTGCAATTAATGTGGAATAGAGCACATGGTCAAATCAGTGCCACCATCTGTGTGGATAATCCCCAAGTGGAAATAGGGCACACTGGCCATGTTCAGCCATACAGTTCAGTTACTTCCAAGCCAAATATATGAACAGCAGTCCCACTTGCTCCACTAAATCAAGAGCTTATCAGAAGCTATATTACTAGTAGCCCTTTTGAGGTTGCAAGTCACTTCCGGCTTAAAACTGTAAACAGTGCACAGATACATGTGGTGAATGAAAGATAACGTAGGATGAGGCTTCCATGCTGATTCTGTAGGGGCACCCACAGAAGTTGCAGAATCTTCAAGTGCCACATTGCTATGTGTATTCAGCTTCTGAGAAACTCTGTAGCATAAGAAAGGGCAAGCTTTCTGAGCCTCGGTGATTAGCCAAAGTTTGGAACAAATTTCCTGACCTATCTAAGATTTAGAATAGGTGTAACACAGAGCCATTGATAGGAGTCTGGGTCTACTTTGAAATTCCTGTAGACATTTCAGAATAATGAATCACAGATCTATCTGAATATAGTGTGTTTGCAACTATCATTTGTTTGGTGTGTCTATTTCACGCAGGGAAAATTGCAGTGTTTCCTCTTGTTGGAGGAATTAAATATATATTTATATCTGTGTAAAAAAATATTTGCGTGGACAGGCGGAGTCCCCCCAACCCCCAGGTGACCCCCAAGCGGAATAACGACTCAAAACAATGTGCTATGGGATTAAAATTAGCCACAACTTTATTAAATTTCAGATGTAGGAAGACCTTGGCTCAGGCATTGGGCGTTTATCCTTCCCAGTTCACAGCTGGGGATCTGGGAGACATCAGGGTTATCCAGAATGTGGATAACCCATAGGTTCAAGCAGAGAGCCTGCCCCCCATTTCACCGCCTTTGGAGGGGAGAGCAATGACAACCTCTCGGCATATGGCTAATGCCTCCCCTCAAGACCCCTTTAATGGGGAACCTTGGGATCACCACCACAAGGGGGGGTCACACACACACACCATTTAGGAAGATAGACTAAAGGATTCAACCCAAGGCCTGAAACCGCCAAAGTTGTGACGTTTTGCTATGGGAATGGCAAAACCTGCCAAAGCAGAAAAGTTCCTTTCTGGCCTTTCAACAGCGACCCTGATGTAGCAGTGCCTGTGTGCCTGTGGAGAAGAGGTTAACCTGCAAGAGGAGACTTAATTGAGGGAGGGCAGGGTGGGAAAAGCTCTGGAGCCAACTGATGCTTTGCAGGTAAGATTGTTTTGGAATGTGCAAATTTCATAGATTTGTCTTTAAAAGCACATGAATTCAAATTTATGCTTCTTCCCTGATGGGGAGGGAGAGTCATCCTTGGTACCCACACTAAGGTCCCAGTGAAAATCCATCCCTTCCAGTAATTGTAGCTTTTACCAATTGTAGCTGTTACTAAACATACCTTTCCCATTGATGAGGAAATAATAGATCTGGAGGTTGTGTGTGAAATGGGGGAAGACTATGGCATGAGGTGAAAAGGTCAATCTCTTTTCCCATCATGGTTCTGATCCAAAAGAGCCTCACAGCAGCTAATTAACAACAGAACCAGATATGTAAAATGTGATTGAACATTTCACCTATGTCAGGGATGGGTAACCTCAGCCTAGGGCACAAATGTGACCCTCCAGACTCTCTATATGGCCCTCAAAACTATCAACAGAACTGCCTTAACAAAATTTGTCCTAGATTCTTTTTGTTTGCCTGGGTGAAAGGTGTGTGTGTGTGTGTGTGTGTGCTTTGTGTGTGTGCAGAAACAAGCCTACTATGCAAAGGTGAAATGAACACTAGTTGCTAAATCCCATTTTGTCTTTGACCTCACCCAAAACTGTCATGCACCCACCCCCCGGCTGCCCAGAAGAGAATGTGGCCCTAATGATGGGAAAAGGTTTGCTACCCCACATACTGTCCACCTTGTCATCACTGGCAAACATGGTTTTGCTGCCACACACTATGCAGAACGGTCCCAAAAGAGCATACTATAAGAGCTCAACCCTGCCACTTAATTGCCACATATCACTAAAATGCAAACACAAGGCAATTATTCACTCCACTCTCCAGCATGGGAACTTCAACACAGATCTAGTATTTAATACATGTGTCTTCTTTTTGCATTTAAATCATTTTGACTAGCAATTTCCAAAACAAAGAGTGAGGGCTGCACACAGTTTGAAAGAGGGTGAGATCTTCAGACAGCAGTTCATGACAATCTGTAACATTAACTCCTTGTAACACCATCACACAGCCACAGAAGGCATGTGGAATTGCCATTGTTAGCAGAGCAGATACAGAACATCAATAAAAAGTCTCCTTTCTGCCAAGGTAACATTCAAGCTTCCAACAAATATAATCCAAAGGGGCGGGGGGTGACTGGATTTCCTTGTCAGCATGGAGGGACACTCTGCAAGCTAGATATGCTTCAGAACTCCATATTTAACTAACAGTACGGCAGCCTCACAGGGGTGGCACGGAATTTGTGCAAACAGCAGAAGGGTGGCGGGATGCTTTTGAACTAGGCACATCAAATGCAGTATGGCTTCTGTTCAAAAGTGCCCAAGTTCTGCAACACCCACACAGCAGAATAAATTACCTCTACCTCTCGCAAACAATGCCGAACAGAGCCAACAGCACTGAGCCCCACGTGGAAACAAAGACAACAAAAAGCATCTTCTGCCTGTACATCAATTGTTAAATAATCATTCCTAAGGGCTTGTCTATGCATGAAAAGTACAATGCCCACAGCAATCTCTTAATGCCCAGGAGTATGAGATTATCATACATTCCAGTCTGCAGAACGCTCAAGGCAGACTAAGCTGTGAAGAGAGACTATGTATGAGGATGTTTTGTGAATACTCACTTAGGCTATAGTGGCTTTAAAATAAAAGCACTACAGTAGACTTTGCTTGCCACTGAGATAGGGTAGTTGAGTGGGTCAATCCTTTAATTCATAAATTGCTACTCTGTGTCTTCCCGCCCCCGAATATTTTTAGACTCCCAGTCTGGAAGGATTTTTCATCTTCTTCTGACTAAAGGGGGAAGGGGGTGGGGAGTTGTGAAATGACAGAAAGTCATTATTATTCTTTATACCCCACCCATCTGGCTGGGTTTCTTCAGCCATCTCTACTTATGATGTCATCATAAGAAGAGCTCCTCTTCAGCCTCCCAAACATCTCCCTCAGCCCCCAAAAAAGAAAAAGAAAAAACATTGCAGGACCAAGCTCTCACAGACTAATGGGACCTATTTTGGGAGGCAGTGGGGAGAAGACCCTCTCAAAAGGGCTGCATCACTAGTTTTCAGTTGGGTCACTTTAATCCAACCAGCTAACACAATTAGTGTTTTTAAAAAACACCTATACTGATCATCCTCACACTTTCCTATGGCAATTAACTAGCTGATAGAATTTTAGCGAGACTCTCAGGGGATATTTTAGCATCTGTTATATACTACATGATGGAGAGAAGGATTGATCTAATTTAAATGATACCCTATAGCAGAGGTGAGGTCCTCTAGATGACCTACAACTCCCATCAGTCCAAGACATACAGTCAGAGATAATGGGAGTTGTAGTCCAGCAATATCTGGAGGGCCACGGGTTCACCATGATAATCAATCCTATCTGTGAGCATTACATCTAAATACTCTATGATGAATGTCTTATATGGATGTTAAGCCACAGCAGGGGAAAAGAAGATGGAGAAGAAGATGATGATGATAAGGTTTTCCACCTGACCTTATCAAAGAGGTTTAACTGCAGGACAAAAGCAGGAGGAGAGTCTAAAGTCACCGGTGCAACTGCCTTTGCAAAATGTCAAGATGAAGACAAATGTTCGTGTTCAGAAATGTTCCTTCGCTAGCCTGACATCCTGACACTTTTAACTTTCATTCCAAGAAGAAAAGCCCAGCTGAAGTGTGCCAAGGTAAAAAAGAAATGCCACCATGATGTGACACTGTGCTGTTAATGTCACTTCAGAGAAGAAATGGGCACTTGACAACAGAGCTCCATGAGGAGAAATGGAGGTCCCAGGTCACAACTGAATAAGCAAAGGAGAACATGGTACCTATGCTGAGAAAAAAGAGGAACATTCACTTCTACATAAAGAGCAGAAACACACACACAAAAGTGTTTTATTTTCTACCAAAACTAGGGATGGGAGATAAATTCAACTCAGTTTGCGTTGAAAGGTGAACTTGCCAAAGCACACATTCCAAAACAATACATGAACTGAAACACAGCCATCCTTCAAAATTTGCATTTGCGATCTCAGTGCCTTCCTCCCCTACTCTTATTCTATGGTGAAGTGTGACAGTTTCAAACACAGGCAGACAATGATCTGGGTTAAAAATTGCTACAATTTATTGATTACAGGTGTAGGTGGAACTTTGGTGCAGACATTGGCTGTATATGCATTCCAGGCTCCTGCCAGAGAGCTGGAACCACTTCAGGGGTGTGCCAAGGATTATGGTCTCCCCAAGATGCCAATCTACAGAGGTGGCCATCATAAGGCCACCACTGGAAGCCCTATGGCCCATCTGCCCTATGCTGGCTTCTAGACAGGGACATCCATTGAGACCCCTCTAACAGGGTACCCTGGATACACCTCTGGTTCAGTACTGGGTGAGGCAGCACTTTACCCAGTGCTTAAAGACTAGGATTCCACCCAGTGCTTTAACAGCCAAAAGTTGTGATGTTTTGCTATGGGGAAATTTGTCTGCAGGCAAATTCCTTCCCAGCTCCAAATGCAGCAATCATTAGCAACCATAGCAAGAGAAAACATTAGTTAAACTGAATACACCCCAGAGAAAAGCAACATTAAAGCAGAACCTGAAAAGGAAAATGTGTTTTAGAAGCATGATAAGTTCTTGACCTGAAATGTGAATGGAAGGGAAGTTGCTCTTCAGCTGACCACACTGCAGAAGTCCCATGGTCCTGGCTAGCTATCAAGGAGCTAATTGGTCCATTTTAACAGCTTTTCAGTGAGGTTGTAAAGCAAGGGTAGTGAGGGGTGTGTCCTCAAGAAAGTCCATAGGCCAGAAAAAGAGGACGGTGTGTGTGTACATTCCACACCTGGGCCTGAAATTCCCTATCCCTAGTCTAAATGGAATGGGTAGACTATAGAGACTGCTAGAGTAGCAGATATCAATTTATTGACCTTATCCACATATAAGCTCAATGTTTACCAACTGTAGTGGGTTGAATCCAAATAAGTTCTACTCAGAGTAGACCAGAGGAAGTTTACCAAATTCCAGGTGTTGCTGGGCTACAACTTCAATCATCCCTGAGTACTAGCCATGTCATCTGGAACTAATGGGAACTGCAGTTCAACAACACCTGGAGAGTGCCAGGTTGGTGGTCCCTAAAATACATCTATTAATTTCAATGGGTCTACTATGGGAGTGTAACTATTGCTGGATGTGATCCATGATTTCTAGATTTTGAAGTTTTTGACAACTTCATGCAATTAGGTGTCATACTACGATTGCTTGTTCCTCTTACTGCACCACTATATTTTGTGAACAATATTTACTTCTGTAGAGTGCTTTTGTTTGTTTTTATAGAATTCATTTTGAAATTCAGAAGGCCTGAGTGTTCCAAGTGCTGCATTAAAAATAGACTCACATACAGCTGATTAGCTTTAAACATTTTTCAAAGAGGATTGCTGGGAGGTTGTAGCCCTTGTAAATAAAACAGCTTGTAGAGAAAGAGTATTACACTTTGGCACAGATCCAAGCAGATTAATATCCATTTCATCATACTTCAGAAACCTGCCAAAACAAGCACTCTCATTGGTCCATATAAAAGGTTAAAATCTCATATAGTTTCCCTATGTGCTAAACATTACTGTTTTTCAAAATATGTTTGTAATTAAATACGAGGAGTCAATGGAAGTTCTCAAGCATTTTGGATGCAATATGGTCTGATGCTGCAAAGCAAAAGCAAAACATCACCCCCAAACAGGAACAAAGGCGAAATCTGTAATTCTCAATTCCCAAAACAGCATGCAAACTGAAACACTTCCATTCTGCAAAATATGCACTTCTCTGAAATTTGTGACACAATTATCTAAAAAGGAAAAACAAATGTTTACAGATCTATACATTAGGGAAAAGTGTGCATAAAAATGTATGTATTAGTGAAAACAACATAAAAAGTGTCTTACGTGAAAGAAAATTGTCTATTAGGCAAAACAACATATGAAAATGTGTATATTAAGGGGAAAGCACCCAAAAATGCTTCTAATTGTTTCATATAGAGAGAGTTGGAAGGGACCAAGAGGGTAATTTAGTCTACCCCCTGCATTAATGTAGAATGGTACCCATATGGCCAAACCTCCAAGGAAGAACATTTCTGTATTGTTTGACATAGAACTCATGGTGACAGTTAAATTGAATTTTGAACGAAACATTTATGCATGAATGTTAAAAACAGAGAATCCAAAGCAGAGACTTGTTGTTCAGTGAAGACCACTCCAATTTATCTGATTAGCAAGATTTATTATGGCTGCGCAGGTGGTTTCTTGGGAGTTTTCCTTAGAAACATCCATGGTTTCCCCCATTTTCATTTTCTCCCACTCCCCTATATTTGTTGGTTCATCAGAACATAGTAGAGAGAGAGGAAGAAAAAGAAAAACCAAGAAGGGAATTTTCTATGCATACATTGTGGGTGTGGAACCCAATCCAAGCCTCTGTAATTGGCCCATGATAGTTGATCCAGACCATGCCTTCTCCCTAGACTGCCCTTCTCACCAACCGTGTTCTACACCCTGTTTCTGCATATTCTTGAACTGCCTTTTCCTTGCCTAGATAGAGACATTCATGCCTTTAAGCGTAAACAGAAACCTGTCATACAAAAGCATCAAATATGTTCCTTGGACACATTTGCCTCTGGCCCTGCCCATGGTGTGCATGAATGGTCCCCAGTACCTTTCCTTGGGCTAAAAAAGGTGGCTCCACTCCAGGAATAATTGTTTTTGGTCCTCAGCCAATAATACCCTGGATAGGCTTACCTAGACAAGCAGAACGTTGGGTAATCTGTCTTTAGTTTATCACTGATTTAAACTTTTTTTTACATTTTCAGTTATGGCTTTTAACTGCTTTTACTGAAGATTTTATTGTTTTATTCTTAGTGTAAACTGCTTAAAGGTCCGTTTTCCCCACCCACAATCAAGCTGTATACGAATTTTATTAAATATAAGAAAGGTGTGGGGGGGGAGAACCTTCCAGATCAGGTCAAAGGTGTTGAGCCCAGTCACAATCGGCCCACTTGTGTCTCCCAGCAACTGGTATCCAGAGGCACATAGCTTACGGCAGTGGAGGCAAATAGAACCACACTGAAAAGCTCTTAAACATCCCCCCTTCCCCGTCGTAAGACAGACATCCTAGATTTTAATTAGAATGGCCAAACTGTAACTGTCATCAGCAACTGATTATGCAATAGCTGTCAACTTCCTACTCAATAGACACTTATAGCAGATGGCACAGCTTGTACTTAACATGTCCTTTGTTTAAATGCAGCTCCTGCTAATATTTTCTTTGTACTGATTTAAGACTTTTGTTGTAAAGAGGAATTGATAACAGGAAATACACCCCCCCCCCCAATTCTTAAGGTCCTTGGCAGAGGCTCTGTTGTAAAAATCCTCCAACGGCTAACCGAGGGTCTTCTCTGTGGTGGCCCCCTGTTTATGGAACAGCCTCCCTAAATAATCTCTCCTGGCACCAACCTTGCAATACCAGGTGAATACATTTTTTATTCACCCGGGCCTCTTATACAACTTGCATTATACGCCTTATTGATTTACAATTTGTGTTTTATTGCATAGCCATGCTATTAATTATTTTACTTCTTTCTCTGATAGAAAAAACAAACAAACTTCACAACATTTATGTTGCTGTCATGCTTGCTGTTGGGATGACAATGTTGATATTGTTCATGTTTTTTCTATTCGTCTGCTGCCCAGAGAAGCATGTGTCTGCAAATTAATTTAATGAAATGCTTTAATTTAATTAATGAAATGATTAGTTCTTAATTAAATTCCTATTGGGCTATGTTCAAGGTATTGATGTACAAAGCCCTATATAGATTAGAACTAGGATACCTAAAATATAACCTCACCTCTTATATATCCAATTGATTGCTGCACTCTGCAAGTGAGGGCCTCCTCCTGTTATCAGGAGGTTTGTTCCAAAAGATCAGGAAGTTCATCCCAAACCCTTTAGAATTCCTTCCACTTGAATATTAGACAGGAGCTGTATCCACTGTCTTTTCTATGTCAGTTGAAGAACTTTCTCTTCCAACAAGCCCTTTAAGCGGCAATTGTTATCCTATTTTTTATCTGCATTGGATTTAAATCATATAAATCCAATGTTCTTGTTTTTATTGTTAAACTACTTCAGGGTGCTTACTGTGAAGTGACTAAGAAAGGGGGAGGGGTGAGAGAATATATGAATCCTGTTGTTTCAGCCACGCCACTCTATTCCTCCCTCCTACCTAGTTGTCAGTTTTACTCCCCTCTCTGTCTCTCAGTAATGCATGCCATCAAGATATGCTGCCACTGTTCTGAATTATTATGGGGACATGGAGAGGAGAGGGTTTTTCTCTCTTCACATTTGTATTTTTGTGTACTTCGGGATAACCTCAAGTCTACTGCTGCTTGAGTCTTATGCATCAGTGGTGCATTTTGGCTACATAAGTATGAACATAATAATCATTTCCATCAGTATTAATTTATGTGTGTATGTTATGTGTGCTATCTCTCTCTCTCTCTCTCTCTCTCTGTGTGTGTGTGTGTGTGTGTGTTTAAAATAAAAGGAGCACAACATATTATTCTCTGTATTGAAGGTCACCCAATAAATATGGCTTTAAAAATCCTGTTTCCAAATACAACTTGCTTAAAAGGAAAAGTTAGTTTAAGATCTACCTGGATGGATTTTATTATTCAAGGACAATTGGATTTCAAACTACTTATAACCAAATCCATTAGCAAATTAAAATTGATTGAAATACTTGATTTCTTAAAAGTTATAAAATATAAAACCATGAAAGAAAGTATATTGAGTTGTTCTGCAAAGTGATGTCTCTTTTGGAAACTGATACGAAGCATTGACTTCTGATGTGAGTGATGGTATGAGTGGAAGCTCTCTCTCTCTCTCTGTGTGTGTGTGTGTGTGTGTGTGTGTGAGAGAGAGAGAGAGAGAGAGAGAGAGAGAGAGAGAGAGAGAGAGACCCAGTCAAATACATAGTTAGGAAACTATTTTATAACAAGGCAGACCATTGGTCCATCTATCTCAGTACTGTTGACACTGACTAGCTGAGGCTCTTCACTTGTCTGTCAGGGGCCTTTGCCTCCACACCCAGAAATAAGACACAATACAACACATTAAGTGGTAAAAAGGTTATATTTATAAAAATACAAAGAATCTGCCAGTTCACCCAGTACCTAAGTATGGGCAGGGAGAATCAATGCTTACATATGAGTGAAGCATTCCCTTACCACTTGGGCATGTCTGCTACAGCGTTATTTGCTCAACAGTCAAGGATGGAGAGAAGGTCTCCCTCCTGGCTAAGAGAGCCCTGGGTAAGTGAAGCCCAAACTGTGCAGCTGGGACTTACTTTCCAGCATTCACTATGGTGCACAGGGCAGGCCCTATGGCTGATGACAATGGATGATGACTCAACAGCACCCCTCACCCACATAATACCTCAGGATGGCAATAAATTAAGGTCATCTCTTTCCTTACTTGCCCACACTGAATGCCACAAGAGGAAATAAGTTTAAGCTTGTTTACCTCCCCCTATGGGAAAAAGAGGGAGAATAAGGGGCAAAGCAGCTTAAACAGTAGGCTAGTCCACCAGCTCCAACTGAGCAGTCTGGTCTATGTGGCTCAAAGTCACTTCCCAGAGGAAGTGACCATGTTGATTTTCTTTCCCCTGGGAGGGGTGGGGTACTTCACCCCTTTCTAAGGCAGGAATGGGATCCCCAGCCCTACCAGGAACCAGTGTTGAAAACTGAGTTGGAATCTCTTACATGCAAACAGGTGCTCTCAATTACTGCTAGTTAATTAGCAGAGACATCACCTTGCCAACAAAGGTCCATATCCTTAAAGCTATGGTTTTCCCAGTAGTGATGTATGGAAGTGAGAGCTGGACCATAAGGAAGGTTGATCACCGAAGAACTGATGCTTTTGAATTCTGGTGCTGGAGAAGACTCTTGAGAGTCCCATGGACTGCAAGAAGATCAAACCTCTCCATTCTGAAGGAAATCAGCCCTGAGTGCTCACTGGAAGGACAGATCCTGAAGCTGAGGCTCCAATACTTTGGCCACCTCATGAGAAGAGAAGACTCCCTGGAAAAGACCCTGATGTTGGGAAAGATGGAGGGCACAAGGAGAAGGGGACGACAGAGGACGAGATGGTTGGACAGTGTTCTCGAAGCTACCAGCATGAGTTTGACCAAACTGCGGGAGGCAGTAGAAGACAGGAGTGCCTGGCATGCTCTGGTCCATGGGGTCACGAAGAGTTGGACACAGCTAAACAACAACAACAATTAGCTGTGTAACTCCGAAGAATGGAGCTGAAGGACAGGCTCCTGCAGAAGGTGCTAAGGGGTATAAAATTCTGAGGCAAAGGGAATAAGCAGTCATCGTCCCCTCCCAATCATATATCATATTTCTTCTATAAAGGGAACTCAAGATAACATGCATAAAATTTTCATGTAGTTTCCAATACACCAGAGTAGTTCAGATGCTTCCAGATAGTTTATCGAGCATTCATCCTAATCTGTTTACAAGGAGATTAGATAGCATTGGCTATTTAATGAGCTTTCATTCCGATTTGTTCACAGGACTGTTAGATGAAGTTGTAGCAAAGCCAGTGTTATCCCATGCTTTCCAGTGCATTTCTCCTGCAATTTCCTGATCACAAAAAGTCTGGTTTTGGGGGGAAGTGGGCTTGTAGTGCAAGACTTCCTAGTCAACTATAATTGTGCAACTCTAATTTACTGGTAGGTGATTGAATCCTATCCCCCAAGCCCCCCTAGCTTCAGTAAGATTAATACATTCAGAGAGTGGGTGGTCTATCATGGCATTCTCCAACAATTTCTGGACATAGTTGGTTAGAGTGCTGTTGGAAAGTTTTAAACCTGTATATCATTCACACACATATACACATGGAAATAAAACATATTGTATGTGCATGCCTGGGGTATTATTAAAGGACATTATCAAATGTGATTTGCATAGTTTTAATGAGGACATTTATTCTCTCTCACCCAAGAGAGGAATTTTGGTCAAATGACAGCAAGTCAAGTTCCAAAATTCCATTGTCAAAATATTTAATACTGCCAACTGCACATCCAGACACTCCTTGGGGACACATCAAGAGTGTACTTTTCAAACCAGATTGATATCCAAGTTGTTGTGAAAACAAGGAACTCACAAACTGTTCTTGGATGTGAATGTCATAACATTCTTTTTATGCACAATTAATCTGGAAGCACATTGCTGTGTGTGCATGTAATTTTCTGCAACAGAGGATGCAATTTGGATGGAAAGTTAGCAGAAAACACTGAGCCACCATGTTCAAGGGCTAACTTATGGCTGCTTATGAAGCTCAAATCTCCTACGCTTGCACAAGCTGTTCCACTCTTGCTAAAACGAACAGATTCACATATGCAAAGGAATAGATATAGCATTAAAAAAGAATATCATGAAAGCTTGCTCTGGATCCCTTCTAGGATGCCATACATTTAAAGCACTATGATAACACTTTAAACAGTCAGGGCTTCCCACAAAGAATTGTGGGGACTATAGTTTGTTAAGGGTCTTAAGTTGTTAGGAGACCCCTATTCCCCTCACAAAGCTACAATTCCTAGAGTTCCCCATGCAGATGGATTGACTGTAAAACCACTCTGGGAACTGTAGCTTTGTGAGGGGAATAGGGGGGTCCCTTAACAAATGTCAGCACTCTTAACAAACTACAGATCCCATAATTCTTTTGGGGGAGCCTTGACTGCTTAAAGTAGTATAGTAATGTTTAAAATGTATGTTGTGAATGCGGCCTAAGGCCGACTGAGTCCCATGACTAAGACTGTCAACTTAGTATAGAATGGATCTAAATAATGGTCAGACCGTCTGCATAACCCTGGCAAACCCTTACATTTCCCCTGTGTCAGTGTTCACAAATTTACTTCATAACTGAAATACCTTTGCCTCCCCCCCCCCCAACATGGTTAGTTTTAGTATGGCTCCATTATGGAAAAGAAGCAGTAACATGTGATTTACCATGGGTGAATTTATGATATCCAAAAACAAAAGACAGCAAAAATCCCAAGAATAAAGCAGCCAAATATCAGATTTATCACAGTAGCAGTACTTGCTATGGGATGTTATAATTGTAAATCATCAACCAAAGGCAGAGTTAACACACTGCTTTCCCGTCATCACAGTCAAATTCTGTTTATCTACTGTAATTACATTATTCTAATTACATTAGTTCCTCTAAAACATGCTGCACTGATTTGAGTACCTGACTTCTGTACAAGTATTTTATGAATAGAGCTTATTTGAGAGGGTAATTGAATGGAGCCCAGAGTGTGCCATCAAATATATGACTCTAATTACAGTGATTGTTTGATTAGGAAATCTGTCCACACATCAATAGCAAATAAACTATATTGTAATTTAATTAGTCCAAAGGATATTTCTGAGCTCTTTGGTCTGAAAGAAGCTGTATTTTTAAACTTCAGTACAACTTTTGATCGCTGTTTGAACAAACCCTGATTACCACATAAACCAACAGAGGCCTCACTATTGGTTGAAATGGGGATTTATTTTAGTAAAATAAAAATAAAATAAATGCAGGGATGCAGGAAACACACAACTTTGTTCCATTTTTCATACCGTTATGTTGTTTTTTGTATTTTAGTTGATGGTTTTAATTATTCAAAGCTGCTTTATTGTGTTGTTCTATAAGGAATAAGATGGAAACTGCCCTGGGTTCACTAGAACTGATGAAAGACAATGGAACGAATAAACAAATAAACAGAATAAAACAAAGCATCATCTTCCAACATACAATAATACAAAATATTACTTAATATGTTGTCATATTTTGAACAAATTAAACAATCATTGTGATCCATATTTGAAACACCAGATACACTTAAGACACAACTTGTCATTAGCTTTCAAACCTTTACCAGCTCTCAACCATCCTTTAGCTTCTCAGATTTTGCTGTGTTTTTTTAAAAAATAATATTTATTAAGAGTTTAAAGATTACAAAAAGAAAGAAAAAGAATTAAACAAATCAACATAATAAAATACAAAAACAGAAACAAAAACAAAAACACTACATAAAAGATTGAATTAACAAAACAAAACAAAAACAATTAAAAACACTTCCAATATTTTCAATCTTAACTTTCATTCACTTGTTTCATTGACTTCCTCACGCCTCCCTTTTTGTATTCCACTTCAATTAACTGTTTCAGCAATTCCTTTCCATCTTCATCTATTTTCTGTCCTATAATTAATCTTAACATATTCTAACCTTGTTTTTTCCCTTTAATACATTAACAATCTATCTGTACCTAGTTCCTTATAACATTTCTGCCAAAGCCATATAACTTCATTCCACCATTTTTCTATAGCTCATTAATTTTGCAATATTTCTGTAAATAGTCTTTAAATTTTTTCCAATCTTCTTCCACCGACTCTTCTCCCTGGTCTCAGATTCTGCCAGTCATTTCCACCAATTCCATATAGTCCATCAACTTCATCTGCCATTCTTCCCGGGTGGGTAAATCTTGTGTCTTCCAATACTTCGCGATGAGCATTCTTGCTGCTGTTGTTGCATACATAAAGTTCTGTCCTTCTTTGGCACCAATTGGCCGACCATGCCCAGGAGAAAGGCCTCTGGTTTCTTCAGAAAGGTATATTTAAATACCTTTTTCATTTCATTGTAAATCATCTCCCAGAATGTCTTAATCCTTGGGCATGTCCACCAAAGGTGAAAGAATATACCTTCAGTCTCATTACATTTCCAACATTTATTTTTGGGCAAATGGTAAATTTTTGCGAGCTTGACTCGTGTCATGTACCACCTGTAAATCATTTTCATTAAATTCTCTCTTAGGACATTACATGCCGTAAATTTTATACCTGTGGTCCATAACTGTTCCCAGTCAGCCATCATAATGTTATATCCAACATCTTGTGCCCATTTAATCATAGCAGATTTCACCGTTTCATCCTGAGTGTTCCATTTCAACAGCAAATTATACATTCTTGACAAATTCTTAGTTTTGGGATCTAACAATTCTGTTTCCAATTTTGATTTTTCCACCTGGAAGCCAACTTTTTCAGATTTTGCTGGTTTTGACCAGGAATAGCCAATGTGGTGCCCTCCAGATAATGCTGGACTACAACTCCCATCACCCCTTGTGATTGGCCAAACCATCTGAAACTGAAGGGATTTAGAGTCCAGCAACATCTGAAGGGTGCCATTTTGACAGCCCTTTGTTTAGATACTGTATTTTGCTCAGGCAATTCTCACAGGAGTGAGTAAATATGTGGGTTATGAATACCAACGTATGGGATATATTTAACAAAATTCAACACACGTGAAAGGCTGGGGCAGAGAACAATACTGTAGACTAATGTATTCTGCCTCTTTGAGCCACATTCCACAGCACAAAGTAAAGTCGTGAGGACAAAGTTTGCCATCCCTTCCAAATGCATTTTGTTGGCTCTATTATTTCCCGTGGTCTGCATAATCCCTCCCTTATTTTTCCTTCCCCATCCCCCAGATGTTATGAAGCAGCTGGATATTTTGCATAATTTTCTGAAAGGTAGCCAAGCTCTGAGAGGTAATATTGGTTAGAGCAGAGCTACTACAGCATGCAATTGTTTGGCTCTCCTCTGCAAACAGAACATGTGTGTGTGTGTGTGTGTGTGTGTGTGTGTGTGTTTTCAGGCTGTCACCAGAGTTGGGCTATAATTTCAGTCACTTTTCTTTTGCCCTTCAGGTAATGCCCATGACCTTGCAGTCTTTGAGGAGGCCAGGCTCCTCCCAATCAATCATATAATTAAAGTATCATACTAGCAAATTAGGAATCTAGCCAGGTTGGGACATATGTTACTTAGTCATTTTACTGGGGGAGAAATTAATTCAGTGCAGACTTTTGTTTATCTCAACATGATTATTTAAGGTCTTTTCTCCCCACTGTCTGCCTTACAGCCATCATGCTATAGCATTCTGAGAATTTAAAACAGTTTTGCCCCCTGTTATCCCAAGTCTCCAATTCATTATGCCCTCCCCAGCTTCACTGAGTATGCAGATGTTCTGGGACTTTGTTTTTTGGCAGTCCAGTAGTTTGCTACATTTCAGTGCCTCTTGGTTCCATTAATAAACTGTAATTTCCCTCGCACAACACAAATGCCCTTTCCCCTCCACCATCCTCTTTGGTGTGTGCTGTGTGTTTAAAAAAGCAACC
The DNA here is from genome assembly GCF_964106915.1 of Podarcis gaigeae. NCBI lineage: Eukaryota > Metazoa > Chordata > Lepidosauria > Squamata > Lacertidae > Podarcis > Podarcis gaigeae. Next base: position 33,646,638 of record NC_139690.1, read on the forward strand.
TCTAACTTTCTTCCTTAAACTCTAAATAAGAAGCTTCAACTATAAATGTGAAAGAGAACAGCAGCTCTCTCCTCACTAACCATGAGCTGTGAACACTGTTCTGAGTTACAGTTCATAGGTTAGTGAGGAGAGAGCTGACCCAAGATTCCTAGCTTAGATGGCACACGAAGAAGAGGAGGAGGAGGAGGAGGAGGAGGAAGAAGAAGAAGAAGAAGAAGAAGAAGAAGAAGAAGAAGAAGAAGAAGAAGAAGAAGAAGAAGAAGAAGAAAGAAGTATGGGGAGTTGCCAAGCACCAGCAAACTCCTCTCTGACAGCCTGCTTTGCTTAGTGTGTTATGTGGATGCACTCAGCATCGGAACAGAGCATTTGCTTTGTATGTAGCAGATCTCAGGTTCAATCCCCAGTGTCTCCAGGTAGGGCTGAGACTCCAAAGTAGACAATGCTAAGCTAGATGGATCACTGCTCCCACAAGCGGCTTCTCATGAGGATCTTGGTTTAAAAAAGAAGAGAAATGGCACACAGGATAGTGGCCTTGAAGCAATGTAAGTAAGAACAAGCAAGTGTCCTGCTGGATCATGCCAAAGGCTCATAAGTCCTTCATCCTCATCCTCACAGCAGAGATTCAGATGCCTCTGGGAAACCAGCCAGCAACACTTGAACACAACAGGCATCTCTCCACTTGCAGTTCCCAGCAGCTGTTGTATTTGAAAGTTACTAAACTATTTGAAATGTAATGTGCTTCTCCCACCCCATATGAAAATGAAGACTGTAAATACTGAGGCAACTGTTTGTTAGATCTATGTCTCACCTTTCTTCCAACATGGTGGTATCCATTGGGCTCTCAGGAAGTCCCCCATTCAGGCCTTGACCAGACACACATCAGCTTAGCTCCATCATGGGTCTTCAGCATCACGTGCCTCCAACACCTTGGGAGCTAGAGAACCGAGAACCAAATCCTTGCTGGATATTGGAAATGGATAATCTTTGTGTTTCAGTTCTAGATCAGCAGCACAGAATGGTAACAGCATCAGAACACAAGTTTTAGACTCCCTTGGCTTGAGGTTGCAGATTTGATGTTCAAGATCATGGTTCAAGCATGCTGGTTTTTACTTACTGGTGTTTGAAACATCACTATGTGCCCTTCCATGAATCATTCCTGTACTATACTCATTTTGGACTAACATGACAATGGTTCCCTATGATATTTATATCATTCTGGGTGACTCCAAGGTGAGAGTCTTCTGGGTACTAGAACTGTCTTCATCTTTCACAGATTGCTTAAAACCCACTTAAACAGGGCTTTCATTAATTGTTTCTGGATGTTATCCAACTGAACCAAACTCAGGGTAGGCCTGTTGAAATCAATGGACTAGCTTAAGTCCATGTATGCCAATGGGTCTACTTTGAGTATGTCTTACTTGTATGTCATTCTCTGGTACCTTCTTGAGACATTCCAAGGGTATAGAGTAAATACATATACATATATGGTAGGCATATATGTATAGGGACACGGGTGGCGCTGTGGGTTAAACCACAGAGCCTAGGACTTGCAGATCAGAAGGTCGACGGTTCGAATCCCCGTGATGGGGTGAGCTCCCGTTGCTCGGTCCCAGCTTCTGCCCACCTAACAGTTCGAAAGCACGTCAAAGTGCAAGTAGATAAATAGGTACCACTCCGGCGGGTAAAGGTAAACGGCATTTCCGTGTGCTGCTCTGGTTCACCAGAAGTGGCTTTGTCATGCTGGCCACATGACCTGGAAGCTCTCTGCGGACAAACGCCGGCTCCCTCGGCCTATAGAGTGAGATGAGCGCACAACCCCAGAGTCGGTCACAACTGGACCTAACGGTCAGGGGTACCTTTACCTTTATATGGTGAACAACAGGGTTGCAGTGATAAACTCCACAGTATGACTTATGCATGCTTACTAGACTGTGCGCATAAAGTGGAACAAAGGGACCTGTTAAGGCAGGATACAACAGAGATGGGGGACATAAAAAGGCATTTTCCTTTGTCAGGGAATGAACATAAGGAGAAGCACCTGCTCTAGTGTTTAAGCATTTGGTTCACAGATATTAGTTCTGTTTGCCTCTATATATTTTTCTTTCATTCTATTCCACTCTAACTCCCAGCCAAGTATGCATACTTCCATGGCAAGGCAACACGTCAACTCCAAATGCAAACACACTACCAAGAGCAGTAGTAATCCACCATATTGTTGTGGTTAGAATGCTCCTTCTTCCACATCCCATTTTATCATCACAACAATCTTGCGAGATAAGTTTTTCTGAGAAAGATAATGACTGGACCAAGATAATCCACTAAGGTTCATGGCCAAATGAGGACTGGAAGGGTGGTATAGAAATTTAATAAATTATCATTATCATCTAACCAGTGCACCACACCAGATCTCTACCAGAAGCATGAAAACTGTTATAACACTGCATTTGCTGAATAACGTTGGTGACCATCTCCCTCCCATTCATGGTTCTTTGGATCCTGTACAATGTGTCTTATTTATTGTCTCAACACCGAGGCATGGTACAGTAATTATTTTAAAGGGAACTGATCTCACCCACAGTTTTGTAACCTACAAAGACGAAAACTATGAAAATACTGAACTGCAGTGTGGATTAATTCAGCACCCTACAAAGTGGCTTTGTCTTGCACTTAACAGCACAGGTTTTGCAGAAGGTGCCCACAACCACATGTTGCAATTTTACCCCTGCATTTATTGTTACTGGTATTAGTGTTTTAAAGGGAGGGTAATGGAATGTGTTCAGAGTCAACTCAATGAGACCAACAGCATATTGGTGCTCTTTTAGGGCTGTTACAGTCTAGAAGTTAAATACATATTTGGTATACAAACCAATTTTGAGACTTACCTAGCAGACTGTGACAGTTTCTTCTGAGTGCCTTCAGTTGCCAGGTAAATATGTGCTTTGGAAGGCATGCATACTAATTCTGAAAACTTGTATCTGTTACCAAGCCAAGTGTAACGACTCTAGCCCATTGTGTAAAACTCTCCCTCTACATATGGCTCATTAAGTTGATAGACCACAACGGCTCCTTCAGAGCCATCACCGCTTGTTGCAATTTGGCTGCTAACATCTGCACAAGAAGATGCACTGCCTAATAAATATTGCTGGCTTGGAAACAAGAGAAAAGGAAACAGACATACACTGGAGTTCTGCAAGAAAATAATTCTGTGTAGGGTGAGTGCAAGATACACACCCTTCAATGCTCCACTGCTGCAGTTTTCCAGACTTGCTTCCTTTTGAGAATGCTTTCCACAATAACCAATTTTCCAAGGAATGACTATACTGCAGTTGGAACTTACTGAAAATCTCAATGTCTTATCTGCATATATATTTTCTAATGCTTATCTCTCTTTTGTCTCAGAAAGTAGCAAGGTGTTTGTTTGTTTTAACCCAATCTGCTAAAAATAGTAAGAATCTCTGCATATTATACATGTTATTCTATAGTTTCTACATATTACTATATGTATAATGTTATTTGAGTATCATGCACTTATATACTTCAGGTTTCCTAAAATAACCAAGTAGCGAAACGGATACAGACACCAATGAATACAACTATATAAAAATACTTACATATTAATGCAAATAGAATTATGCTGCAGAAATGCTGTACCATATGGGTCTTGACTCTCTTATGTGTATTATACTTGCAATCTATTAGTAATAGTCGTTGTATATGTACAATCTCAAGTTTTCTTTTACATTGTGCATAAGAAAAGAAACTGCATTTGGAAAGTATCAAAGGCAAGATAAATATTTTGTGAAATTCACATAGCCAGAGTGTGGTGTTTTTGATGCTTACCTTTCACAAGGGAATTAAACTGTTGAGAAATCAAATAAGAGATTTTGGCACAGCACTAATAATTAGCATAATAAACAAACCTTATTTAAAGGTTGTTGCTGTTGCTCTTAAAATACTTGACCATCATCTCACTGGTTTTCTTAATCTACTGAATATTCTTTAAGGCTCTTCCATTCTCCATCACATGTTTGGGCAATTATGCTTGGGGTGGTATTTAATGTGCTCATAGAATCATGGATCATAGAACTGTAGAGTTGAAAGGAACCCTGAGGGCCATCTAGTTCAACCCCCTGCAATGCAGGATTCTCACCTAGATCTTATATGACAGGTGGCCATCCAGCCTCTGCTTAAAAACCTCCAAGGAAGGAGAGTCCATGAGATCTCCTGAGAGTCCCTTCCACTGTTGAACGGCTCTCACTGATAGAAAGTTCTTCCTGATGTTTTCTCCTTTCTTGTAACTTGAAGCTATTGGTTTGGGTCCTAGCCTCAGGGGCAGGCAAAAACAAGCTTGCACCACCCTCCATGTGGCAGCCCTTTACATATCTGAAGATCTCATCTCAGCCTCCTGTTTACCAGGCTAAATTCTAAGTGTCAATTAAGCCAGATACACCATAGCAGAGTGCTTGAGTCTATTTCAACTTTTTATTATTGCTGTGCTGAAATTCTCAACCCCGTTGAAGCATTCGCCTCTGGCAGCAAATACTGGGGATGAGAGCAGCAACAACCCCCTTCCATTCCTGAGCCCCTGGGCATTCTCCTCCATTGGAATAATCAGAGTGTGCTCCCCCCCCCACACACACACCCTGCAAAAAAACATTTTGCAGCCCTCAAGTGCATTGAAAGGAACTCTTTTATTGCTGGTGTTGAAGCGCAATTTGACTGAAGGGGGGAATCTTGTCCCTTGCCTCAGGCAGCAAAATGTCTTGAGTCAGCTGTGCAACAAAACCATTCTGTTTCATTCACCTTTCTGTGCCAAGCTACTTTTACACACCCAGATGAGATTTCCTCGCAGGGTGGCATTTACTGAAAGAAGAACAGGTCTAGAGAATTTGGAGCGCAGGGTGGAATGTAAGTGCTAAAGAGCACTGGACCAGCCAGCTATTTTTCCTGTACCTTTTAATCCAAACATCAAGCCAGTTTCTTTTCATTTCTCTCTGTAAGACGACATCTTAGGAATAAGAAACGTAAAAGCCAGAGAGCATACAAAATGAACCCCAAAACAAAAGACAGCATGTCTCAAGACACTGAAAAACCTGGGTTTTATTTTCAAAGCAACCCAAAACACTTTGGCCAATTATTGTTTAAAGGCTGCTTTCGGAGGTTAAATAGAAAAACAGCCTGCAGAGATCACTGTTAGATATATATCTCCCATTCACATTAACTGGTGCCTGACAGTTGTTTTCGACATCTTAGGAATGTCACCTTTGCCTTTCTGTCACACAGGCTTTATTTTTTTGTTCTTTTGGAATGTATGTTAACAAATTGCTGTGTTTTCATTGTATCCCATTGTCACTTTAATTGATAGAAGGAGGGAAGCGGGAAGAATATGAATAAGTTTATTCTACTCAATTTGCCTTGATAACTAAGCAAACAAAAGGCACAACACAGGATAAATGACATCTATTCGATCTATCTGAAGAGATGGTGTCATTTGAATAGACTGTGCAGGTAAAAACTGTTATGTACTGAAGTTCACCCTGGGCCAGCAGGGGGATACTGTAGATAGTTATGCAAATGAAGGATCGAAAGTGATGTTCAGTGATTGGATAGTTTGTACGCAAATGAAGGATCGAAAGTGACATTTAGTGATTGGATAGTTTTAGAAAGTTGCAACAGTTACTTGTTCTGGAGCTCTATATAAGCAGGCTGACTGAGCTCTTCAGTTCAGTTCTATTCTGGCCTCTGAATAAACAAGAGCTACTGAAGAATCGCTGTGTCGTCTGATATGTTTGCCCACAACTTAACAAAAACTATATTCTGAAAGATCACTGTTGCACAAAGTGGGACATATCCCTCCTAAAGTTCTGAGCCCTATCACCCACAGTCACTACTGATATATTTGCAGCTTCCAAGAGGCTTCCTAGAGATGCTTCTACCCATCCTCTCTCTTAGCCAATGAACCCCACCCCTCAGAAATGGCTTTGGTAGGGCAGTGGTGGTGTTGTTGTTTTTACTGATACTCTTCCCAGTTTTTCATTGTCAGAAGCCATGGAGTGGAAGGGGGGCATACTAAGATGTGGGGGGGCAGGACACGTCACCCTGTCAATCAGTGCACCCTAAGTGAATCAGAACCATGCATTCTTCATTTGGTGTCCTCTGCAGCATGTGCCAGAGATATCTATCAATATAGCTAGCTATTACTCACAGCAGAAGCATTGTTTACTTATGTAAAGCCCTGTTTCCCCTTTTCTTTGGATCTCCCCTGGCCTCCCAAAGTCTTCACTCCTCTCCTATTTCTTAAATCTTAAAGCTAAAGAGCACACTCCAGACCCTTTCCTTGTTGCCCTGTGTTTAAGTGCATATTATATTAGCAGTGTCTGTAGGCTAAAGTGTACATTCTTGGGGAAATAGTAACCTGAATTATATGTTTAATAATGTTTTATATTACATATTGTGTTTTGATTTGATTTTACTGTTTTAACTGCTTAGCTTTGCTTTGGGAAACACCCAGTGAACCCTTTCTGGAAGGTAATATAAAGGCAGATAATAAATCAACTCCACTTAGGAGTAAGCTCCACTGAAATCAATAGGACCTATTTCAGAGCACACTAGTAGCCACCAAACACAACAGAATCTGATTGTTCATGTAGCTCCCTTCAGCTGTTCTCTCTTAAGAGGCATATCAGTATGTGTGTGTGTGTGTGTGTGTCACGTGCCTCTTCTAAAAATAAATAGGTTAAAGGCCTATTGAGTGCATTAGTAAACATCTTAAAGCATACCTTTTGTTCAGAATTATTGACTATTATAGAACTATTCACAGATATGTGCAGATTTAACATGTTAATCAATCATCAATTGACTGAACCTCATCAGTTAAATCAACCGAGATGTCTTTAATCAAGTGATTGATGCCATGGTGTGGCAGCTTTGTTGAAGATTACATGATTTTCTCTGTCTGCATTTCCTTGCAAATGCAGCTTGCCACACTTCCAAAGTTCAGCATGATTTCTCAAACTTGGGTCCCCAGGTGCTGCTAATTACAAGCTCCCATCATCCTGAGCAGGCTTTGCCACAGATGATGGGATTTGTATGTGGACTTGCATGTTGTTAGATTACAAGTCCAGGACCAGGAAGCCAAGTCAGTTCACTTCAAAATGTGGTTTGGGCTCAAAGCTCTCTTCAGTTCTTACTTTTGCAACATTTTGCCCACAGAAAAAGTACTTTGCAAACTTCATACAGTACCTTACTCTGACCTATAAAAAGAATGTTAAGATACCAGGCAGCTTCATCTCTTGCAGAACTTGCAAATCTTGGATGAAACAGAGAGAGACTACTACAGGGACTAGTCCTTTAAGAAATGGCTCTTAAAAGTTCCCCAACTATCAGAACACAGGCTAATTTTAAAAGGCATGACATTCTTCATTATATGAAAATAAATTCTTGTGTCTTTAAGGAGAGATGAAAAGGCCTTTTGCATTAGCCTTTTGATGCCCAATTCCATCCTTCCTTCCTTTATTGTAATCTGTTTGATCTAATATAATTTCAAACATATTTTTAAAGGGTATTAGAAGGAAACCTTTTCTGGCTTAATAATAGATTTCTGCCAGCATATATTAAGCACACTGTTCATCAGCAAGGGAGACATCAATGTTACTGACTTTGAAGCAGACCGAGCAGAGCTGCAGAGAACAAAGTCTCTTTTTTAAAAAAGAGTCACCTTTTCATCACTTTCACCTAGCTAGCTTCTAATAGGTTTGTTTGTGAGCATATTGTAAAATATGAGACCTTTCCGCATCACTCATGGCAGGTTGCGGAAAAAAATATATGAAGTGCAGAACCAATTTAATTTTTAGAGCACTGCCAAGGGAGGGGGAAGATGGGGAATCCCAGGCAGTGAAGAAAAATGGAATTTTTCCTTATCACAGACTACTGGTGCTCAGAATAACTTGTATAGGAAATTGGTAATCAATTAACAAATTAGCAATCAATCAATAATTATTTAATAAATTATAAATAACTCTTACAAAGGAACTCTGGGAATTGCAGCTCAGTGAGAAGAACAGGGCCTCTCTTACCAACTATCAGCACCCTTAACTAACAACAGCTCCCAGAATTATTTGGGGAAAGCTATGATGGTTTAAAGCGCTTTAATACGCTGGGGTGAATGTGTCATATATGTGAAGTTAGGGTTTGCTTAGATTTAATCACATTGGCCATTTTAATATCCATGCTTGGAGAGGCCATTGGCAAGCTCCTTGCAGTCCATTTCATTTTGTTTTTACAATTTGGTACTGTTAGAAGGGGACCTTGAGCTGACCCACATGCCTCTCACCAACCACAGAGGGTTACTGTGAGGATTACATGGGTGCTGGAAGAAAGGTCATGTCCTCCTCTAAGCTCCTTGAAGGGCATATGTAAGTAGAACAGTCAGAGGTCTAAGGACAACTGGCCTACAAGGAAGAATGCCACTGAAAGGCAAAGAAGAGCTTGGCCAACCCTGTAGCTAGAGAATGAATAGCTACAAGGAGCTTGTTTCCCCATTCTTTGACAGAAATAACTCTCTGATCTACCTGCTAGCCTGTAGATGGGTTAATGCCCCTACCCATTAACCAGAGGACTAAGGAAGGGATGGGGGACTGTAATTCCAAGGGTCAAATGTAACCCTCCATGCCCCTCTCTCTGGCCCTTAAGACCCTAAAAGAGCACACATCCTCCCAAGCCACACTAACCGTGCTTTGCCTGCTTCTCAAGAGCTTTTGCCTGGCTAGAATTTGTCCTTTAACTCTGACTATGCCTCTTGTGTGCCTGGATGGGGGATGAAGAGGGATGTGCAAGTGTGCTTAGAAAAAGGCCTACTATAGGGTGGAGAATAAGGCTACCAGTGGCTACTAGCCATGATGGCTAGGCTCTGCGTCCACAGTCAGAGACAGTAACATTTCTGTATACCAGTTGCCGCAAACTGCAGAAAGACAGAGTGCTGTTGTGACTGGGTCCTGTTTCAGACCCAGACACCTGGTTGGCCACTGAGTGAACAGATGCAAGGCTAGATGAGCCATGGGCCTGATCCAGCAGACTCTTATGTTCTTACTGTACAAAAATTAGAATTAACATTTATTGCTTTGCAAGAAAAAAAAAAAACCCAAACACCTCTTCCCCCTGCCCTGGCTAGAAGGTTATGTGACCTTGAAAAAGCTGGGAAAGGTTTTCCGCTCTTGAACAAGGGGCATCTGTTGAATGAAAAGAGAGGTACAATCTTTTCTCTCAGAAATAAAGTGCCAAGCCATCCATAATAAGCATCCCTTTTTAGCCTTGTGCCAGCAGTGTTTCCAACACTGAGAGTATCCAAGAGTTGTGAGGGAAATGGAACAAGTCTTATTTTTCTTTAACAGGCTTTGTCCACGGAAGCAAGAGCTGATGTTGAACAGAATTATTTTGCTCCCCTCCCCTTCCCCTCTACTCATGTGAAACCTTCACATCTTTTTCAGGTTTTGACACAAGCTAGCAGGAAATTTAACAGTTTGGGGGATTAATCACAATCCTCGCTGTGCCAGATCTGTGAATTAAATGCCACTTCCTCTGTGACCTAAGAAAAGAAGTCATGTTTTCAGGCCAACTTTTGATATAAAATATAAGCAGTGTTAGCCTGATGAAGGGCATCAACTGTGACCAGTCAGGACCCCTGTTTCTTATAAAAAGGTAATGAGACTAGAAGCTTATTTCATCTTGTATTTTTTAGTAGGAGAGCTGGTTGTCATATGAGAAACCTCTCTGATCCCAGATATTTTTGGAAATGTGACACTGAATAATGTTCTCCTTTATATCCCCTTCTCTCTTGCTTGCAGAAGGCAGTTCTATGCAAGGCTGGAGCTATATAATCCCATTCATATATATTTTTTCCTTTAAGGTTAATTTGAAATGTTGTGCAATTAAGAGTCAGTTCATCTGATTACTGCAGAATACAGCAACATTGCAGTACAGTCTAATGACAAATTGATCATTATCAGTACTTAATGATCAGCCTCTTTATTTAATTGTCTAGAGGCCAAGATGTGTTAGTGTGGGGAGGGGGAACAAGAAAGGCCAATTTGTGTACCCGGATTAAACTGCAATAAATTACACAAATAGTTGTTGCTGTCAGTCCTGAATTTCTGAAAGACCTCCTTCATCCCCACTGGCCTTCTTTTGTGTTAAGATCGGAAAGGGTGAGGGTGCTCTCTTAGCAGCTCCACCACCCTCAGAAGTTCCAGGAATAGAAGCCTGGGAAACTGTGGGACTCCCTCGCCACAGAGGTGCTTCTGGAATATTCACTGAACTTTCACCAGATGCTTCATTCTTCGTCCCAGTCTTTGATGGTTAAGGCAGTGGCGTAGCGTGGGGGGGCAGGGGGGCCGGCCGCACCGGGCGCAACATCTGGGGGGCGCGCACTTGCAGCTCTCTGCCCCTACTAAAATCCACGGGTTAGGGGGCGCAAATTACTTGCCTTGCCCCGGGTACTGACAACCCATGCTACGCCACTGGGTTAAGGCATTCGTTTTGTAGAACCCACTTTTTTTGTTAAGTGCATACTGTTCTATTTGCAAATATTTCACTTGTGTTATCATTGGAAAAGTTTTCTCTGTTTTTGTAATTGTATTATTATATTGTTGTAACCTGCCCTGGGACCTTATGGTGAACGATGGCTAATAAATATTATTAGTAGCTGTACAACTAGTAGTAACAACAACCTTTTGCAGAATGGGCTCCCACAATGGGGGTGGAATTTCAAATTTGTCCAACAAGGCTATTTTCCTAAAAATGAAGTCCACCAGCTCCACATCTGGTGAAGGAGGGATGACTGGATCAGAGAGAGCTAGATACATAAATTCTATGGTCAAATATTTGTGTGTGTGTGTGTTTATATCAAAGAGCCATTCTTGCAGCAGATTTCCTGTCTCTATCTGCCCAACCAGCATGAAAGGGGAGCTTTTCAGCCACCCTTGTGTGCAGATTGGAGCCATTCAGAGAGGAAAAGAGGTGAATCAACCACTGAGGATTGGCTCCTAGGATCACACAGGAAGAACACCAAGTTGTTCTATCTATTCCAAAGCTTAGCAAAGCAGTATTTAGGAATACTGAATGTGCTTCAGTTTCATGAGAATGGTGTTCAAGTTCCGTTACATACAGTGGAAACTTCCATGCAAAAACAACTTAAGTCACTCTGAAATATGATATTGGAGAACTCCAGATTATTTGCCTATGTACATGCATAGAGTAGACCTAGCTGAAAGGCAACACAGGGAGATCTCTCTTTATTTTGTATAAGTATAAGCAGGGCTTTTTTCTTTCAGCTGGAGCAACCCAGAACTATGTTCCGGCACCTTTCAGGTGGTGGGCGCCAGTGTAGGCAAGCTTCCCGACACTGCCCTGCTCCTTCTGCCACCACCACTGCCACTTGCCCAGGGCAGGAAAGTAGAAGCAGACAGGATGGGATGCTGAGGTTGGGGAGAGGTCAATGCAAATCTGAGTGTCCATGACACCAACCATTGAGCCCACCCACGGCTCCACCTTCTCATCCTCCTTCCAGGAGGCCATGTGATGGCCATGTGTGCATCGCCTTTGACTGGAATTGTGCATCTGGTTTGGGCTCAGGCAGCAGCAGCAGAAATGCATGCATGGGTGCATACTGTTCTACCTCCTCCCCCCCTTCCTTCTTTCCCTCAAAGAGGGAGATTTGGGCCCCTCGTTCCACTTACTGCAGGCCTCCCTCCTTTCCCCCCTCTTTCTGTGTATGGTTCCCTCCCTCCCATTTTCTCTGTTCCACCCCCACCCCCTGTGAGCACTGCGAGCACAACAGCAGCCCACTGTGGAACGGCTCACATGGCACCTGGGGGGGAGGGTCAAGGGGCAGTGAGGAGGGAGATCCAGCTTAATATAAGATTATTGTATAACCTTAGAAGGTTGTATAATCTTATGGCTGTGACTATCATGAAAGGACCTTGCAGTTCTGAATTTGCCACTATGTTACTGACTGAGAATGTCCCATGCTTGGATCCCTGGGGAGCTGCTGCCACTTAGTGTAATCAATGCTGAGCTGGATGGATTGATGGTCTAACTCAGTATAAGGCAGTTTTCTATGACCTTGTGACACCCAGAGGTGGTGGAAAGGCAAGGCGAATCCTTGAGCACAGCATGAACAAATTAACCTTCTGTAAGTCCAAGGTAGAGTGGCTGTTCACCAGAAAGCTGAACCTGTTTTTACTGAAACTCTCTAATCATCTAAAATCCTGACATACTACCCTTTCAATTTCAACAAAATTCAGCAGCAACTCCTGAAGGCCTGGCTGAACAGGAGAGTCACGGGGGTGGGGGGAGAGATGGAAGGGGGGCAGAGAAGCAGTTTGGAGGAGGAAGAACATGGTAGCAGAAGGCACCGTGATGGGGGTGGGAGAAGGAGCCATGGTTGTTTTCAGCTTTGCAGAAAGAGATGAACACCAATCTGTCTCTACATTCCTCCTTCCCCCTTCCAGCAAAGCCTTTTAATTCACACTAAAACAGTTGCCCTGTAACAATGGCAAGTTAGAATCCATAAATAAACTGACAGATCTACAAATGAATTCCATTTCGCTTTTGACTGGCAGGTGGAAATAAGCCGTAGAAAGGCAGGGATGGAGATTTTCCTTGAATTATTTGCTGAAGTTTAATTTTTCCCACCCCAACTTTTCTCCATTCTGTCTGCATCTTTCTGCAGTTTGTTGTTGTTGTTTTAATGGCAAGCTACTCAGCAGTGTTAGGGATTTCTTTTTCCAGGTGGAGTTTGCCACTGATACTAAGGCCTAGATCCAGTTACAAAAAAAGCTTCTAGAATCTAATGATCAAGCTTCAGGTTCTACTTCCTATTTATGTGTGAATAATTTTGACAATAAAAAGTGGCTGTTTTGTTGGAGTGGGGACCATAAGCAAGAAAGCTTAGCTCCAGAAATATTATAAAATCTGTTACAGCAGTCATTGAAGGTAGCAATTTAAAACAACCAACAAATCTAATGTGGCATGAGCTGTTGTGGACCAGAGCTCACTCATCCATAGACAATTAGGGTTTAGCCCACACAAAACATTGTGTCACAATAAATATTTAAGGTAGTGGTAGCCAAAGTGTTGCCCTTCAGATGTTGTTGGACTCCAGCTTCCATCACCCCAGACCATTGGACCAACCTGTATGGGGCTGATGGAAGTTCAACATTTAGATGGCACTATGATACAAGATGGGGGTGGGTGGGTGTGTTTGAGTAAGATTTTATTTTACAATTTTTCTTGTAAAGGAAACAAAGTTGCATATTTTCTCTCTCTTTCTTAATGAGAGTGGAAAATATAGAGATGGGAACTGCAGTATCCACTGGGTTCATCCCCTCTTCCAAACTTCACATGAACTTTTGAATCATGATAATATAAAGCATGTATCTTTTGACCCAGGTTAAACCCTGCTCAGAGACTGCTCCACCAGTTACGCAGTGCTGACTTAAGCATGGGAAACTGCAGTAGCCCACATGCCATGGCAAGGGAGAGAGGGAGGGAGAAGAAATGCTCAGGGCTTTATTTGAGAACTTAGAAAGTTATTCTGATGAACAAACAAACATATACAGACAACTTCAATTGAGCAATGGTTGACTTTCCATGTGTCTGCACACAAACACAATTTTAGGATTTGGTATTGTTGACAGAAAGGAAAGCGCTATCCTATTTACAACTGATTTCTTCTTTTTTAAAAAAAACTGTCTTGTCTAAACACTCGATAATATAATGAGGAATTGTGGCAGTAAACTGTAATTTGACTCTTAATTCAGGTTGTTGTTTTTTTAAATAAATAAATAAAAGGATATCCAAATTTGGGAAGTAAAAGAATTTCAATAGAAATAGCTATTGTTCACTTATTCATCAATGTCCAGAATGGAAATCAATCCAGCAAATACAATTAGCATCCCCTGTTGTTGCTGCTTTCAATCTGCAAATGATATGTAATTGATTATGTCTTTTCCCACATTTGCATGTGCTTTCTTTGCATGGACCTGAATGACAACATAACTGACAAAATTTACACAATTATTTAAAAGTGTGTGTTTTGGGGGGCAGGGGAGGGTAAAAGGCAAACTGCAGCAGAATGAAAACAGTACTGGAGGCAAGGAATACAGGGCAAGGCAGAGAAATGATGGCTTCTTACATCTATAATCCAAATGCAGCTCATAAGGAGGAGTCATTTAAATCAAACAAGAATTCCAGGGGCTTAGTCCCCTTCCTATCCATGGCTGGTGGAGGACACAATAAAAGAAAAACAAACCAATCTGCTGGGCCTGTTGCATGTGCAGTTTGACTACAATACATAACCAGTACAGTATAATATAATAAAATATCCTACACTGAAACATTAAGTATAAGCAGAACAAAACAAAGGGAGTTTGGTGGACACTTATAAAGCTGTTCAGGAGTGAGCCAAATGCATTGCTCTCATGAGAGAGTTTCCCAAGTATGTGGCCATCATTAAGTATATACATGTTACAGCCAAATTTGCGTTTGATCGTTTGTAGAGGGAAACCAAAAGGAAAGCGTTGTCTCCAATACTGGCCAAGCTACATGTTCTGCAATTCTTCCCTCCACATTTTATTTATATATAGCTTGAGTAAGTCACATATTCTCCCCTAGTCAGGTGAAAAAGAAGCATGTAGAAGGGATGAATGAGGTAGGTTGAGAGGAGAGAAGCCAAAAGGCAAGAAGGAGAGGAGTCTGCCAAAGTATTTTCTCCACTTAAACTCCCAGCCCTTCTAGGCTGCTTTCAGCAACAATTTTAAGAATGAATTGTGCTGGTCATTGTGAATGTCATTCATCACTGGAGACAACCATCATACCCTTTTCCTAACTGCAAAACACAGCAACTGTTTATAAACCTGACATTTATTCCCTCATCTTCCAGAACTGCCTCTATTAGCTGCCATTCCAACTGCCTTCGTACGACCGAAAGGTCAGGCAGCGAGGCCTCCAATGTCACATTTGGTTGGTACCAATTCCACTAGTTCATGAAGGAATTCCATTATGTAACAACATTAAAGACTTAGGGTGGTTCCAGGCTGTTGCTATTTTGGAGTAAGATTCATTAACGTCCCATTAAATTCAGGTTTCACAATTTGGATCTGGAGCTTTTGTGGGACAAATTCTCTTCCCCAAAAGATTGGAAGTGCGCTGGAAAGGGAGGGGTATTGCTTACTTTGATGCAACATCACCTAGCTTCCCTGAATACAAATATGAAGGAATGCTCATTTAGCAGTTAACATCATCTAATCTCTCTTGCAAGCAAAACAAGATAAATGTTCAATGAACAGGACATCTGGAAGTCTCCTTGGAGCCAAATTTGCTTACTTTCAAATTCCCATCCAGTTAAGAACATAAGAGGAGAACAGGCTAGACCAGGCCAATGGCCCATCTAGTCCAGCATCCTATTCTCACAGGGGTCAAGCAGATGCCTGTAGGAAACATGCAAGCAGGATTTGAGTACAAAACCCCTCTCTCCTGTGGTTTCCAGCATCATGGCTAGTAGCCACTGATTGCCCTCTCCTCTGTGAATTTGACCAGTTCTCTTTTAAACCACTGTCTTCTGTGGGAGTTACATAGTTTAACTCCCACACAAAAGCACTTTCTTTTGTCTACCTTGAATTTTCCATTGTTCAGTTTCATTAGATGCCTACAAGTTTTAGTGCGATGAGAGAGTTTTCATTTCTTCTATTGTGTCTCTTATAATGCAAAACACTTATATAGAACAGTAAAGTACATTGAGGGGTTTGGCTGAGAAATGGCACACAAATGTAGTGAAACGGTTGCATCAAGTTTGGTGCAGCTAAAACCTTGGAAGAAAAACATTCCTATGCATATAATCAACTGCAGAATGCAACAGGTTGTTGTCCAGAAAGTTTTGGAATTAAGTACCACCCTTGTGGGTTTTTTTTAAATGAAAAGGGAACCATCGTTCAACAGATACTATTTAAGGGCTGCAAACTGTGCCTTTGAATGGCAAGATCTCTTCCCCAACCCTATCATTCCATATTCCTTTGTTTGTATCCTTTGCAATCTAACTGCTTGACAACTTCATTCAGCTGTTAGTAACAAGCAAAAAATATTGATTACTTCTGAATGCCCTAATGATTGGAGAGCGGGAGACAGAACTGTAAATATAGAGTTTTCACATTCCAAGTGAAATTATAGTTTGCCCGACAAGATTGCACAATAAGTCAGTGAACAAATCAGCCAGTGTGGGGTTCTGGGGTCACTCAAGTGATACCGACACATTACAATAATGAGAACTTGAAATACTTCATACCATATTGATCTCTTTTAACCTGAATCATTCCCTTGGTGGGAGATTACAAGGCTGAGCACTGGATCATGAACCACATAGGAGATGCTGATGAAAAATACCCACATATCTATCAATAATAATAAACCTCTTCGTATTCCTTTACACCACTTTTTCCTCTCCCTGAAATATATGGCTACCCCACCCCTAATTATAAAGTTGCTTATGTCTCAGAAGTACAGTTATTTTAGAACTGTGCTTCAAGAGTCCTAGGGCTAGCTTCAGGGCTCACTGGGGCAACAAAGGAGATAAAGATCCGTCAGAAGGATGGCCTCCTTTGATCCCAGGAATTCTGGAAAAGGTTTTAGCTCAGTGGTGGAACATCTGCCATGCATGCAGAAGGTCCCAGGTTCAATCCCCAACATACCCAGGTAGGGATGGGAAAGACTCCTGCTTGAAACCCTGGAGAGCCACAGCCAATCAGTGTAGACAATGTTGAGCAAGGTGGAACAATGCTCTGACTTAGTATAAGGCAGCTTCCTATAAAAACTGTGCAGATATGCCACTATTAGCTATGTGTGTGATTTACATTGGATTGAGGGGCAGAGTTCTGTGGTGTGTGTGCGCGCGCACACACACACCGCCCCTCAGTTTGGGAAAAAATAATGACGTAAAATATTATATTTGGAGTCATTTTGTTTCCTCTTCTGTGCATAACATTTTGTTGTTGTTTAGTCGTGTCCGACTCTTCGTGACCCCATTAGTATGCTTAATGTAATTACAGTGGTACCCCAGGTTAAGAATTTAATTCGTTCCGGAGGTCTGTTCTTAACCTGAAACCGTTCTTAACCTGAGGTACCACTTTAGCTAATGGGGCCTCCTGCTGCTGCCGCTGCCGCTGCCGCTGCCACGGCCGCCGCTGCACGATTTCTGTTCTCATCCTAAAGCAAAGTTCTTAACCCGAGGTACTCTGGGTTAGCAGAGTCTGTAACCCGAAGCGTCTGTACCTGAAGCGTCTGTAACCCAATGTACCACTGTAATTTTATGATAGAGGTTTTCTCCATAATATTTGCAGTTGATTGGTAGGATAGCAATTGTTGCTTGTTAATATGTTTGTTTCGTGCTCCTTACATAGTGGCATAAATCGAAAGAAGCAAAGAAGAAATGGATATGCTGGATCCAGAATTTATGTACAACACATACAACCTCTGAAGACACGAGCAACTGCTCTCTGCTTAATTCTCTCTTTCAGCTGAGAGAATGATAATGTTATTGTTACTACATTCAGTGTTATCATTACTACATCCATACTGAAATGGTGCCATGGAGGGAAGCAGCCCACTTTAAGTACAGGGAAATGTTATCCAGAAATCAAGTTTTCTTAGCATGCTTAGAATAATAATAATAAAAAAGGCACAGCTAAGCATGCTAAGAAAACATGATTTGTTTTGTCATTTTTAGCCACACTTTTCTGCATAGGTGATACAGGACGCAGCTCACAAGATTTATACATAAATACACACACACACACACACACACACACACACATATACATACACACACACACACACACACACACACACACATCAAACAACCAGCATCATGACAGCAGCATATAAAACAAAACCCAACACTTAATGCAGGGGTAGGCAACCTAAGGCCCGTGGGCCGGATGCGGCCCAATTGCCTTCTCAATCCGTCACGTGGACAGTCCGGGAATCAGCGTATTTTTACATGAGTAGAATGTGTCCTTTTATTAAAAATGCATCTCTGGGTTATTTGTGGGGCATAGGAATTTGTTCATTCCCCCCCCTTTAAAATATAGTCTGGCCCACCACATGGTCTGAGGGACGGTGAACCGCCCCACGGCTGAAAAAGGTTGCTGACCCCGACAATGTCTGAGAGTAAGGCTGCAATCCTATACTCACTTACCCTCTCGGGTCAATGGAGCTTTCTTCTGAGTAGATGCACAAAGAAATGCACCATGAGTAAGCATGTTCAAGAATTATGATAGAAATGGGAGCAGAAATTGCCAGTAATTATTTGTTTCATGTCTGGAATGGAAATCAATGAAGCAAATATTATCAGTATTCAACATTGCTCCTGCTTTCAGTCTCCAAATGATATGTAATTGATTACATGCCCTCCCACCCCCCACCCCCATCTGCACTGTGCTTCCTTTGCACTGTAATGAATGGGCTGTAATAATGTAATGGGGGAAAAAATATTTATTTTTAATTATGTAACTTTGCCACAGCAGTCAGCGAGGTGAATATTTTTTTTTTGAGGGGGGGGGCGAAGACAAACTGCAGCAGAACAGAAACAGTGCTGAATATGAAACTACAGGACATAATGGAAAACAATTCCTTCTTACATGCCGAACCGTGAATAGGGTTAGATGAATTTGCTGATTCCAGTCTCTCTCTTTTCTGATCTTAAGTTCAGCTCTCCGCTTTAATTTGTGATTATTGGTTATTATTTTTCAAAAAGTCGTGTACCTGCATGTTAGTGTGCACTTCTTCCTCATATAAACACTTTGCAATACTGCATTCTCCCGCCCTGAGCCCGGCCTTGGCTGGGGAGGGCGGGGTATAAATAAAAATTATTATTATTATTATTATTATTATTATTATTATTATGCAGGTGCTCCCTCTCTTATTTTTTCATTACCTATTGAAAAACTTCCTTTTCCACTAAGACTTTTTTAAAAAAAAAATCACTATCTATATTAGACTTGAAATTGTTTTTATTGTTAAATCACTTCAAGATATTTTAATGGGAAATGGTTCATAAATAAAATAAATAAATAATACACACAGTTTTGCAAGCAATTTCCCCTACCACAATTCATTTCTATGTTACTTTGTTAATGTGCCCCCCCCCCCCCCCGCATATGCAAGGTATTATTCTGGAAGGTGTGAATTAGTTAAGCTTCACGTTAAAATGCAACCCGTAATTGAGGCAAAGAGTTTGTGCCTGATATGTATACTAATTCAGAGGCCGGTCCCTATTTATACATGTTTTAAATAAGCCAGTTTGCACAACATGTAAATAACAAGGTTTGTGTTATAATAACTTCTGCTTCTACTGTTTTCTGAATGAGTTTTATTCTATTCGATAGAAACTATTGGGTGGGAATAACCACAAGATGTCACTGTTGCAGCAAACACACTCAGTAGATACTGTATTTATCCGACTTCTCAAATTAACAAATAATAAGTATCATTCTTTTAAAACTATTTTGATCACAATCCTTTACGTATTTAAGCCTCATACATTTAAATCCCATTGATTTCACTGGGACATTCACTATACATTACATCTCAGATTCAGATTCATAAGAGCAAAAACATTGCATGAACGTGTAGTTCTTTCTATCAAGAGTCCCAAATGCATTGTGAAGGTAATATCATAATAACTGCACCTGGTAGGGGAATTATTCTGTCACTGCGATATTACACCGGCATGTTAAAGTAAATCTCCCAGCTACTGATCTAGTTTCACAATGTTGACCAAACCCTCACACAATTTGTGAGTTATTCCCACCCCCCAAAGTTGGTTTATTATACATTCAGCAAAATTTAAGTGGTGGAGGCATTATTATTATTATGGGATTAATTATTTCAGGATATAGAGATGAAAGGTATTTACATTTCCAAATGGTCCTCACTGGGGGTTGGAACTGTAGCTGTCTCCCAATCTATAGAATATTCTAACTGGTAGAAAGGTAGCCTGAAATTCCTCAATAATATGCTCATTCTGAGAGGACACAGTTGCTTCCCCCCCTCGCCCCGCCCCACATTTATTTTATCCTGCACTTGCAGACACAGAGAACCATGCTGATGTCCAAGAAGAGCTTTATTATTTTCTACATCTGCATCCATAAACTTTACCAAGGGCAATTGTGAATCAAGTCCTGCTGAGCCCCACTTAACACACAGAGGGAACGGTTTTTGTGTGGCACCTCTAAGCCTCGCCAATTCAGGCTCCAATCCTAATAGGGATTGTAGAATTTAGTGGGGCTGAATTCTGAATAATGTGTGGTTAACGTTACATTATCCCACACTATAAACTGTGATCCCTTCTTACCCAAGGTTAGACGCTTTTTCAGATTAATGAGATGCTTTGTATTTATACAAACTGGGATGCTTTTGTGTGCACACTTTTGCATGGGAGGAAGTTGGGAAGGAAACCACAACAACTTGTCCCTGCCCATGTGACCTTATTGTCTCCACCTATATGACCTCCTTGGCCACTGCCAGCCCCACCATGAAGGAGGATAAGGCTATCAGTGGCTAGTATCTGTGGTGGCTATGTTCTACCTCCATTGTAGGGGCAGTGAATAACAGTGGGTGCTCAAGTTCAGCTTGAGGGTTTCTCCAGAGGCACCAGGTTGGCCACTGTGAGAACAGGTTGCTGGACTAGATGAGCCATTGGCCTTTTCCAGGAGGCTCTCCTTATGTACATATATGTACATATGTATGACAGATGTATGGAAGTGAAAGCTGGACCATAAAGAAGGCTGATCGCCGAAGAATTGATGCTTTTGAATTATGGTGCTGGAGGAGACTCTTGAGAGTCCCATGGACTGCAAGAAGATCAAACCTCTCCATTCTGAAGGAAATCAGCCCTGAGTGCTCACTGGAAGGATAGATCCTGAAGCTGAGGCTCCAATACTTTGGCCACCTCTTGAGAAGAGAAGACTCCTTGGAAAAGACCCTGATGTTGGGAAAGATGGAGGGCACAAGGAGAAGGGGACGACAGAGGACGAGATGGTTGGATAGTGTTCTCGAAGCTACCAGCAAGAGTTTGACCAAACTGCGGGAGGCAGTGGAGGACAGAAGTGCCTGGCGTGCTCTGGTCCATGGGGTCACGAAGAGTTGGACACAACTAAATGACTAAACAACAACAACATGACAGGCCCATGAAACTGTTTATTTTTATTTATTTTTTGTTCAGCCAATCATTTTGTACTGTTTATGTTGGTTCATATTTTATTGTAAATGATGTCATACACCACCATGTTATATTGTAAGAACTGGTGGTGTATAAATATTTTAAAATAAGCAATGAAAAGTTAACTGATAAAAAAAATAAAATAAGAATGGGGAGGGAGCAGGGAAAGAAAACAATGTCCAGTGGCAACTTAAGAAAACAAGCACTTGAAAACAAAACAAAATAGGAATTTCAAAATTTGGCATCTACGATAATGTCTTAAAACCATGCTATATTCACCAGAAAAGAAAAAAAAATTATAAAGTAAGTGCACATTAAACTATCTTATCACTCTAGGAAGGTAAGTGTGTGTGTGTGTGTGTGTGTGTGTGTGTGTGTGTGTGAGAGAGAGAGAGAGAGAGAGAGAGAGAGAGAGTGTGTTATCCAGCTACAGAACCAGCAGAACATTTAATCCAAAGTGCACTACTAATGACTCCTCAAGCAGCTCCTTAGAATAAACTATTTGGTGCCGAGAAAGTGGCTGTTAAAAACCCAGTGTGAAACCACTAAACATAAACTTTAACAAGCATTCTATTTCTTCCCACATTTATGGTGGCTGAAAGACAGAAATTTGGGATAATAAGAGCTGAAATGGAAAAACAAGTGCAAAGAACCATGGGCATTATCTTGTCCGACTTTCTTGTTGCACTTGCCAGATTTACCTGTTCCCTTTTTCCATTTTTTTTTAATATTTATTCACAGAGAGAAATTAGAAAAAAGAAAAGCCTTATAATTGTGAACACAGAAGATGAATGTCATGATTCTCAATTCCCTTGTCTAGTTACTACAAGACATTGATGAGCTTCTCAATGTATTTCTTGTTAACATTTCATGGAGTTACTCCCATAAACATACGTTTACTCTTGTTCCCAATACCTTGTTCTGTCACGCCGACAGATGGCTTTATACTGAAGCATATGAAAATATTAAATACTTTATAAAGCTGTTGCCAAGTTAGAAATGCCTTGGAGTAATGAGTATCTTGACAATTTCTTTTGAGGAGAGGGGGCACACAGCAAATACTGCTTAGGGACTGTCTCCAAATGCCTTTGCCATCTCTTTCTCTCTCGCACACACCCTTCAATCTCATTTTCTACAGCATTTCCAGCAGTCTGTTCTCAGCTTGTTGCAAGTTGTCATTACGCTGATGTGTTTTCTTTCTGTTTGGCTAGGCATGCTATAGTCTCCCATCTATTTGTTTAGTGCTTGTGTAAAGCTTCTAGGCTTATATGTGTACAATGAAACGTAATCATCATGCTTTGGGCTTTGCAAGAGGAAGTACCATTGTTTCACAACTGCTACTAAAATCATTTCATGCCAAAGTGTGGCACAGAAGGGAAACAGAATGATTTTGGTGAAATGATGGAACTTGCTTGCTTGCTTGCATAGGGTGGGTTTGTGCTGGTTGGCAGGCATTTTGCTTTGGTTCTTGGCCCATTTGTTCTGTGCCCTGTTTCTTCATGCCCTCAACTGTCTATGAATGGGGTATGAATAGAGATAATAGCTAATATAATACTAAAGGTGCATGGGATGTCAGGGGAGGGGCAGTATCTCTCTGGTGGGGGAGACTTTGTGCTCTTTCTGGGTACAAAATTTTAAGGAAATGGTTGTAGTTCAATAGTAAAGTATCCTCTTTGCATGTAGAGCAGGGGACAGCAAACTTTTTCAGCAGGGGGCTGGTCCATTGTCCCTCACACCTTGTGGGGAGCCGGACTATATTTTTTGGGGGAAAACAAACGAATTCCTATGCCCCACAAATAACCTAGAGATGCATTTTAAATAAAAGCACACATTCTACTCATGTAAAAACACACTGAATCCTGGACCGTCTGCGGGCCGGATTTAGAAGGCGACCTAGTTTGCCTACCCGTGATGTAAAGTCTCCAAGGTCCAATTCCTTGCATCTCCCCCGGCCCCTAGTTTGCCTACCCGTGATGTAAAATCTCCAAGGTCCAATTCCTTGCATCTCCAGATAGGGTTCAAAATGTTCCCTGCCTAAGCCCATGAAGAGCTGCTGCCACTCAATGTGGAAAACACAGACCCAGATGGAGCAACGGTCTGATTCTGATTAAGGCAGCTTCCTATGCAGCAAAACAACTTTTTAAAGCATGTATACTATTGCAATGGGAAAGTTTGACTGGTGCTTAACTGTTTCCCATTGGAATAAATTGGGGTTATAAATATTTAACTGGGGTTGGATCATTTCCAAAGTTTTTGTTGTTGTTATCAAGGATGAAAAACCTAGGCTGGGTATAGCTCTTTGGTGTATTGTTCCCAGGGCTACTGGTGTCTGCCCAGGACACATACATTCACTATCCCTGCAAACTAGATGTATGGGATTCACATCAAGGAAAGTATCCCATAATAGGAAACCAAAACAAACATATTGAGTAAATTATCCCTGGAAAAAAAAGCAATATAAAAGTATTGAGCTGTCCCTTTAGAGAACCAAGGGGTTAGCTACACTACAAACAAAGATTGGTTTTATACTATTTTAAACTACTGTGGCTTTCCCCAAGTATATCTGGGAACTGTAGCTTGGTTAGGGATCCTCCCCCCCCCCACTCATAGAATAATGTATTCCACAATTTCTCAGGACAACAGTCTTAGATCTGTGGTGTACATACACTTGATGGCTTTATTCCCAAAGGTGACTATGTACTCTAAAATGGCAACACAAAATAAGTAGTTTGACAACTGTGATAATTTTTGTTGAAGAATATTGAATTTACATGGTGTATGGCAGCTTAAGAATACAGCAATTATTTAAGTAGAATCAACTTGGATAAATCATTTGGGCAGTTACAGATAGGTAGCCGTGTTGGTCTGCCATAGTCAAAACAAAAAAATTCCTTCCAGTAGCACCTTAAAGACCAACTAAGTTAGTTCTTGGTATGAGCTTTCGTGTGCATGCATCTGAAGAAGTGTGCATGCACACGAAAGCTCATACCAAGAACTAACTTAGTTGGTCTTTAAGGTGCTACTGGAAGGAATTTTTTTGTTTTCATTTGGGCAGGAAATGTATCAAGGGGAAGAGCAAAAAAAGGGGGAAGTGATGTTATTACTGTCCAATGTGGCAGAAAATGTTTAATGCCTACCCGCCTGTCACCACCATCACCATTGTTGTTGTTGTTGTTGTTATTATTATTATTATTGGCCTGCTCCAAGGGACAGTGAAAGTGAGTTAGGCAGATTGATCTTCCTCCGAACTCAGACCCATAGCTGGAAAGCAATCTCGGAAAGATCTTCCAATGAGATCTTTTCAGCACAACTATTCTGTGTCTCCATTAATTGCCATGATTAATGTTGTTTCTTTTCTTGGAACTCTGATATGCAAATAAAGCAGCAGCCTCACAAAACATGGACTTAATCAACTGAAAAACGGGGGGGGGGAATCACCAACTTGGTCATAGTCAGATAAACTGCATGCGGCCTTCTAAACATATTAATAGTTTCTGCATTTGAGAGTGGAATTGATATACCAACGTTTGTTGCATAAAAAGCTGAACACACTGATATGTTTATTCTTTTGCTTTCCACAAATTATCCATCTCTGTGCATTTACTGTATATGTTTCAGTTGGTGATGATGCTTAATTCCTAGAATGTAAATGTCCATATCATATCCCCACTTTCTGTACTGGGTCCAGTTCTGTTTTCCCCTTTGGGTGCAATTCAGCAGCAGCTTGTCCTCTGTCGTGCACCCCTCCCTGCAAAACACAGCAGCCAAATTACTGGCTGGTTCCATTTATATCTCACAACCCCCATTCTGAAATAGCTGCACCAGTTGCCAGTTCATTTCTTGGTGCAATCCAAGGTGCTGGCATTCCTGTTTAAAGCTTTAAATGACTTAGGACTCAGCTATATGTACAGCTGCAAATATAACGTTTTGTGTGTGTTTAAAGTGCATTATACAAATCTGACACTAGATGGCGATGGTGAGTTCATGGCAAATTCAATATATTTTTCAAAATGCTTTTAGAAAAGCACTTTCACAGCGGGTTGTTTTTTTTTAATATATATATGTCTAGATTTCACCTTAGGCTCCAAATATCTGAAAGAACACCTCTTTCCCTGCAAACCCTCTTGGGTGTTAAGATTAGCATAGGGCCTCTTATCAGTAGTTACTTTGCCCTCAGAAGTTCAGCAGGTGGCAGCATTATTGGTTGCAGCCCCTAAACTGAGAAATTCCCACCCAAGCAAGGTTTGCCTGACACCTCCATTGTATAGCATTCACCATTTGCTAAAGTTGTACCTTATTTACCCTGGCCTTTGACATGTGGGTGCATGATCCCCATTCCCCATTTAAACTGATTTAAGCACTGTGTTTTTGTATTGTTGTGACCCACCCTGGGACCTTATATGGTGACCAGTGGGTAAGAATCAGCAACTATTTCCATGGCTCCCATGTTCCTTCTTGGGTCACCAACAGCCCTGAAAATGATGTCCCACATGAAGTCACAGACAGGTACCATGATGTTTTTGATGGCACCATCCCTCAGAAATGTTGTCTTCACAGTTTCTCCAACAGCCCCAGTAAGGACCTCAGACACCACAGGAATTGCATTTTCTGTCGATTCTGGCACCAAGTATGCTGCTTAAGCAGGGACACGGCGCAGGGGAGTAATTAAAATGCCATGAGGCTATCCCATCACTGTCAATGGGGAATACCATTGTTCTTGTGTTTGTGTTTTTTTTGCAGGGCGGATATCATGCTCAACACTCTTTACAATAGGCTCAGAATTAGAACAATTCATATAACATTTTAACGTATTGTTTTTTGTCAATCCAAGACCAGATTGAGTTAAGAGGCCCAACACACCACTTGCTTAAGTATTTTTTTGTTCCTCATAATCATTGGTCTCTGCTTACATATCACAAGATGAACCAGCTTTATAGCAATTTGAATTTGCACTGATGACGCTTCTGGCACTTGGTAGCTGAGCCAGTGGGAAGATGCAGAATGGCCATGAACATTCTTATAGTTTAAGAACAAAGTTGTTCGGCATGCTAGCTTTTCAGATTCTCCAGTCATTTTGCAGTTTCTGCAAATTTAGAATGTGTGCTTGTTATAACATCAAAATTATCCATTTATTTAAACTCAGAGCTTTTTTCTTTAAAACAAATTTGCACCCCCCCTTCATTCTAATGTCACCACAAAATTCATGAATAAAATGTATGCATTAATAGGTAAGTTATCAGGTAAAGTCCAGCAAACAAATATGTAGGTATTATGGTAAAGAGAAATAATTTAGTGATCATTGTGAATTGCATGTGGATGCTAAGAATCCCAGAGAGTGAACATCAGAGAAATCCCCAATGAATATTGACTATCAATGCTTTTATATATATATATATATATATTAAAATGCCTCCAAAGTAAGGGAACACCTATCAATTTTCAGTCCTTCACAAATCAGCTGGGATGGCCAGTATTTAATATGATAATGGTGACAGATATCAGGGATTGTATACAATTTAGCCCTACTCAGATTAGACCAAATGAAGTTAGTGTGTGTGACTTAGGTTAACTCATTTCAATGAGTTTACTCAAAGTAGAACTTGGTTGGGTCCAACCCTAGATTTCGGCATGCACTATTACATATATATTGTTAACATATGTCACATTCATCTATTTAGAAATAAGATTACTGCATGAAATTTACAAGGAGTAAGAAGATCTTGGTCTTCAAAACAACAAAGATCCAACATTGTTTTTGCTTATTTGTTATATCAAGGCTTAAGGGCAAACAAGATTCCAATGCTCAAGAGGAAAGTAAGATTTGGTGCAAAAAGAGTAGCACAAATTCAATTTTCAGCTTATCTAAAGGTTGGGCTCCTAATGGGTACCTGACTAGAAGTTCCGCTGAAATCAACGAGGTTTATTTCCAGACAAACCTGTTTGGGAATTATGTGCCAATCGCAGGGGATATAAAGTTCCAAGTTTAATATCCCCTCTGTGGACAGAGCATCTCTTAACTAGCATAACTTTTAACAATGCTATTTTGTTAATATTTATACCAAGCAAGTACGTGGAGTTATTTATAATGATAAAGTATGCAGGTTTTTGTTTTGCTTTTGCTTATAACAAGCAAACAGTGAAAATATAAAAAGTCATCACAAACAAACAGTTGGTGCATTCATGCTAATACTTCCCTGTCTCCCTGAACCCCAAGGCACTTTAATAGAAACTGCAAAGGCAATGCAGAAAATGAAAAACAACTTGCTCAAGCACCTGACACTCTCTCTCTCTCTCTCTCTCTCTCACACACACACACACACACCCCTTCCCTCCCACCTACACACACAAAAAATCACTTTGCATTTTTTTATGGAGCTGGGGTGGAGAGTGGAAGCATATTAAGTTCAGGCAATATAACTGAGCCTTTTGTTATTCTTAATTGCTTGAATTTACAATCTAGTTCTGCTGTATAAAAACTAGATTTTAAAAGCTGAGTCAAGGGATTTTTCTCTCTCTAAGTACTTTCACAAAGTAAGTTTCTATACTACTACACAGTAGGCTAAATTAGCTATAGAGAACAATTGTTCCCCCCCCCATTTACACAGAAACAATGTCTCTTCCCTAACTATCAAGAAACCTTCCTCATTGAAAGTAAAATTCATGTGCATGAAATTAGTAGTTAATTGGAAAATAAGAGAAGAGTTGTCTGCCCTTTGAAGACAACCAAAATGAAAACAAATAACGCTGTGATGTATCTTCCATTAAACCTAACTGTTAAGTAAATTAAGGTTTTATTTAACTCAAACAGAACTGTACCATTTACCAAATTTCCTGTCCCATCACCCCTCCAAATGATAAATGGAGTATTTAAAAAACCAAAACATAAAACAGTAGCCCTCTGTGTAAGCCCAAAGTCCCCCCCCCAAAAAAAAAACACACACACCCCAGATCTGTTTCTAGATTGAAAAAGGTATTATAAAACAAGAGACTGGAAGAGAACTTTATCATTTTTTTCACTGAGAAATTCAACTTCTCAGCGGGAAAAAAATGATAATGTTCTCTTCCAGTCTCTTGTTTTAGAATGCATCGTTAACATGAGTATTAAAACTACAGCCAATTCAGACTTTCCTTCAAGTTAAATTGGTATGAATTGGCAATTCATAAGCAGGATGTTGAAGCTAGACTTGTTCTCACAACATCCATTTCCTTTATTCAAAATGTGATGTTCAAAAATCATGGCCCCAACAAGCCAATTACTTGTCACAGAAACATATTTTATGGCAATACATCAATGGCTTTAGCAAGCATAATTTAGGGCATAAGAATAATGGAAACAATAGCACAGTATTTTTAAACTGTGAGGTCCTTTGTGTCACTATTGCCGGTGCCGGGGAGGGTCCTTACTATAAATCCTGTAAGTTGTCCTTTATTTTATTCTAACCAGCTGATCATTTTTAAGAAAAATCTTCAACCTTAAAACTTCAAACAAAACATATGAATGAGAACATGATAATCCACGCCAAGAGGAACTAGGAGAACATCAAGACTAGCGCTTCACCTGAATGTCCCTTTCTTTCTTTGGCACCAGACTCCCAGAAGCCCCTGCAAAATAAAGCAAGAGGAAAAGGCAGCTAACCAGATTTGGTGTAGAGTTCCTTGGCTACACCTGCACCTCTTTCATTCTCTTTGCACACATATAAAAGCCCTGGTTGTTCCACAGAGTTCAAAACAAATCCTCAAGTACCTAAAACCTGCCTCATTATGTGGACTTATCTCCAACTTGTTTGACCAAGCATTGGTCCTAATGCAGCGATACCACACATACCCAGGCTTTAGAGAAATAATACTGATCCACCATTCCCTCAAAAGACTAGACCATCTCTCTGCTGCCTAGCTTTCCAGTGCTACATTTTCTGCAGCAGGAGATACATGTTTAATGGACACAGTTTCAGAATATTAACAACAATAACACTGTTCCACAGAAGACTTTTATGTGGGAGTAGACCCCCACTGAGTTGAACTAGACATTTCCTCAAGCAGATACCCTTTAATTCATTCATTTAATTATGAAGAACATTGTCTTCAGAGAAGATAAATTGTAAATTTCAAGGAAATGCTAAAATGAAAAGAAAAAAAAGCTTCAAGAATGGAAAGTGCCCCCTCTACCATGTGTGTGTGTGTGTAAGGAGGGAGGACAAAATAAGAGATGTGATTTTTGAAGCTCATTCAGATTAAATGAATTAGCACCTCCCATAAGCACAATTCATTCAGTGCAAGGTCAGTGACTATAATTCATTGCAACCTTGTGGGTAAGAAGAGCTCGTGGGGAGCAGTATCATTTCCCACCTTCTGTTATATTGGTCAGACAACATATCTGGTCCACCAAGGCAAGAATGGCAAACATCAGGGACATTCTTCTCAAAAGTTAATGGAACCCAGGAGTCCACAACTAGTGTAGCTTATCATTTTACCACCATTGTAAAAGCACCAAAATACTGTTAGTCTGCATTTATTTTGTCATGCTACAAACAGCCAAAATTGAAACCGGGAATTACTATAGCTTTTATCTTTATTTTATTGTTTTAATTATAATTTTATTGAGTTTCATAACAAACAAAAAATATATAGAATAAAGCCATTATTGTATTCAGGACATCTGTCACTCTCCCACCCAGCATCCACTGACCTTCCCTGAACCAAAGTATATACATAGGACTTGCTTACAGCAGGAACAGACAGAATAAAGAAAAGGAATTCAATGCACACACCTATCAGGCCTAAGCAGCCTAAGAGGCAAGCAAATTTGTATTGGGTGGTTTAGAACGGGTCTATTACCACCTTGCGTATTCACATCTTCAGTAAAGGAGTACCACATCCCCACAAATGGATCTTTCTTTCTTTGACCTTTAAGTACTACCATCTCATAGGTGAGTTTTTAAAATAAAACAACCCTCCAAACCTTTTGGTACCAGTAATCCAAATCAGAAAGTGCAAAGTTATTCCTTGCTTTATTTTGCACATATGAAATATTTGCTTCTGTGATGTAAGAAAGTAAGGTTTTAGGATGACAACACAGGGTAGTATAAAATGAGGTTGTTAGTGAGCATTACAAGTTTATTATTATGAAGACACTTTGACTCACTGAGGAGAACTTTATATATGTTCCCAACTTTCCCATAAGCAAGTCGTTCCACCTTATCCTCACAGTTAGCCCATTGGGTAAGCTAGGCCAAAATACAGTGAATAGGCACAAAGTTGAAGCGTTTGGGCCAACAGTAAACTGAACCCACGTCTCTTCCCCTAGCCTTGCCACCCCATCTCAGCTTTAACTACTTAGCCTTCATTATCAGAATACTGCTTCAACCCTATACACACTTAACAAGGAGTCAATCCCATTGAGTTGAATGGGACTTATTTCAGAGCAGACATTCATAGGATTGTGCTGTACCTCACTTTTCCTGAAATAAACTTCTGGGGAAGTGGCAGTCCATGATGAGAGACATTTAATAGTGGTACACTGCATGCCTCAGTCTGGCTAGGATACCCTATATCCATGAATTAAACCCAAACAGACAATTACAATACTGGTTTACTATTATTGCTTACCATGGCTGTCTATGATACAATTTTATGCCTATGAAATTTCACCTTGGCTTTGATACTGCATAGTGGTAGCGGGGATCAACAAGAGTACTGATGGTGTTATTTGCCAAAATATGTATGCAAGGGGAGGCCATGACCAACCGATAAGATTCTGATCAGTAAATCGTTCACTAGCATAATTCTTATTGATAGAGGTATCAATGACTCAATAGCTGAATAATGTGTTTGGATAAACATGGAACTCTCTACAGGTTTCATTTCAGTACGAAAGCCAACATAGTAGGTAATAACTCCCTGGGATGACATTTAGGAAATAAAGATCCAGTTGCTCATCCTCAGAAGAATATGTCACTTTTTGGAAAACAAAGAAAACAATGCTTAAACAGGAAAAAAAGTGTGGCTGTCAAAGAACACATTTTTTTTTGCAGTAACAAACAGTGCTAAAATGAACAGAAAGGCGTCATGCATGCCAACCCAACTCAAAGTACTTCATACTTCTCAGCAATTCATTTTAATAATGGGAGGGTTTTCCTCACTCTGTGGGAAATGGCTGCACTACCACAGCTAATTCAAAGCTTATAAAACGCATATACTGTATTCTTTTTTGCATGGAGATTTTTTAAACAACAACAACAACAAACCTCTTTTGATAACACACCATTATCTTTCACAATGCTTTGAATTGTAATTTTAAAAGAAAGATGGTCCACTTCACAGAGCAAGAATCATTTAATACATGGCATTGGGGGAGGATTTGAAACATAGTTTAGACAATTTATGTAATATCAAATTACTGCAGGCATTGAAAATGTCATGATTCTCATTCTTTCCGAAGCGCAAAAAATATATACACAGCACATACTGTATTGGTCACTACTGAGTGAGTGTGTGTGTGTGTGTTTCGGAAAATAGTATTATATATTCACACACATACATTCTATCAAACAAAATAGCATCAAATAGCATGCAGTCAACACCGTATTATTGCATCAAGTAGCATACAGGCAATGGTACATCATCTCTATAAGGTATAAATAGTTCAGGTTAATTATTTTGAATCAGAGTACAGCTGCAATTGATTTCTGCTGCATACCAAACATAAGCATTTAGACCACCAAAATAACAACAAATCATCCAATGGCCGAACTATGAAAATGATTTTCTCCCCCACCCATTTAAAGTAACAAATGTTATTGGTGACAAGTGTCCTTGCGCTGACATGCCTAAGCCTATCACTTTAAAGCCTAGCACTTTAAACTTTTCAAAATGTAGATCTAAGAACCCAATGATCCAACCATATAATTAAAAAAAATCATATGAAGTTGTTTGCATTCAAAGCAGAAGGAGCCTCGTATAAAGCGAAAGAAGTACTGTGTCCTATGAATAACTGTTAGTTTCCACACATAGTCCAGTGGAAACAGAAGCCAAGCATCTTCTCTAAGGATAAAGTTCAGGCAAACTTCAGTCAGAACCAGGGAAGGACGCTTTATCCACCCACCCGCTTCTCATTACTTTCTCCAGCACCTGAGTGCATGAACTGAAAGCCGTCCCTTCTTCAGCCACTGAAAATCTGCAAAACACCTGCTCAGCTAAACAGAAGCACACACGTTTTGGAAAGCTTGCAGCACACGCGCATTCTCAATACCTTTTTCCTAATGTGAAGAAGCCCATCGGTACGCTTGCCGATATTGCTTCCGTGTTCCTTTATTCCCCGAGATGTTCTAAAAAAAGAGAAAAGCCTTCCCTCTCACACACAGAATCCCTCTCTAGTCTAATCACATAGCTAAGAAGCCAAACGCAGACACACAAAACATCCTCTGCATTAATGTTTGGCACGCCACTGTAAGGCAGCTACAGAACAACAGCATCCTAACATGCCCATGTGTGCATCTCCTCCCCCCCCCCACGTCCCCATCTCCAAAGACGCACACACCTCCACACCAAGCCACCTCGCCAGCGTGTTCCATGCCTACACTTTCCAACGTTTGCTAGGGATGCCTTTATTATCTGTGCGCGCCCACCCCCACCCCGGAGGGTCTCCTGCTTCCCCTCTTCAAATTGTTTGAGAAATCCTCCTTCCCTCCCTTACCTGAAGGGCATCTCCCACGACTGCAATTAACTGCCAAGATCTCATCGTCGGCTGCAAAGCGCCTCTTCTTTCCTCGCCGGGAGAGCACCGGAGAAGTAAGGGGAACCAGCAAACGGCCCCCACGTGCCAGCAATATCAATGAATACAGACATCTGTCGGGCTCACGGCACGCTTGCTGCCTGCCTGCCTTCTTGCTCTCGCCTCTACCTCCCTCCCGTTTGCCTTCTCAATGTTCGCATCAGGTGTTTCTAAGATGTACCTCTGCGGCTCCAGGAAAGACTCCAAACAACAAGGAAAAACAAAGGGGGGGGGGGATAGGGAGAATGCACATAGAGAAATGAAAGGGTCACCAGAGTGAGGCCCAAACCAAGGTTGCTCTGGCTAATCTTCTCTCCTATGCCCCCTTCACCATGTTTTAAATGTTTGCTAGAATTGTGCATCCCATCATCAGATTGTCCCCCCCCCTTCAGCTGTGTGTGTGTGTGTGCCTCCCTCTGCACGTGTCCCTTCCTTGTTCTTCCAAGCATTAAATACCTACCACATGACAGAATAGGGCACCTTGCACAGTCTTCCCTGCCTTGCACTTGACAAGCAATTCTAACTCAGGAGCAGTGAAATATCTGGAGGCAGGATGTAAGCACTCCCAATTATTTATGTTATGTCTGCATTACTCGCATAGCATTTATGGGACAGCCTGAGTAGCTCCTGTTACACTAACCTGTATCATACATTATATTCTTTATGCAGAGATGTATCTGTATTGAAGCAATATCCCCCCATTACTGAGGGACAGTAAAAAGAAGAAGAAAAGGAGGGGAGAAAAGCACACCTACATTCTGCATGACTCCTCCTCTGTGTAAGTGTAGGTGTCCATGCAAAGCCCATGTGGCATTATTTATTTACTTTGCAGTACAGCATGAAGAATCCAAAGTGCTTGTTCATGTCTGATTTTTTAGCTAAGACTAAGAGCAATACTAACGGAACAGGAGGCAGGCAGGCAGGCAGGCAGAAAGTTAAAACGGGTTTAATCCAAGAAACTACTTAAATTGCATTATAAGTTTTGTGTGTAGGAATACAGTAAACGGCTTCAAAATTGATTTAGAGTATTTGTGTGCGTGCACACGTGCGCACACACAGAGAGAGAAGTAAGTCCCATTGAGGATAGCGTGGCTTATATCTCCAGTTAAGTGTCTACAGGATTTCAGGTTTTCACATGCAAACACACATGCACACCATCACTTCATTGTAAAAGTATGTGGGTGTGTTTCCTCCCCAAAAGGTGTGGGGCGAGAAACACAAGGCAGTTTAAAGACAAAGCAGAGGAGAGGACAAAACAGCTCTATTGCAAACTGACAGATCAGGGCATCTTAGGCCAGCATTACAAACAATTATCCATTTATTATCCTGGTTGAAAGTGCGAAAGCAAGGTTTCTAGTTTAGGTGGATGCTTTTTAATAGGGCTCTTCCCCCAAACCTATCTCAGGCAGAGCTAAACAGACACAATAAATTGCAAAACCTAATTTTAATTGCTACAAAACAGCTCTCACTATGACATTTATAGCTCAGTGCATAACATGCCAGTAACAACACAAGTTTCGTGGAGTTTTAGCAAGTGTTCTCAAGACGAAGTGTGTAGCTCTGATCACCTTATTAGTGCAGTTGGTAGCCTTAACAATTTTCATAATGTAATAATCATTTATATTGATGAAGCAGACACACACACACTCTTAGCATTTGTATCTATCAATTAGGAAAATCAGGAGAAGGAAGGACTTCACACTTACACAGAACAATGGGAAACTAAAGCTTTGATGGAATATGTAAGGGGTGCTATTTTCAGATGGTTTGTGATAGGGATGACTTTACAATCTCATTATTTAAATGACCATTTATATTGAATGTGAAGCATAAAGAGCACACCAGCATAATCAGTTTGGTTTGTGGGATACCAGTTCCCCATAAAACAGTTAGATGTCTAAAGACTACTGCAGCATTTTAAGACTCATGGTTCATCTTTAATTTTCCACTGCAACATCCGATTGACTTTTATTTCTTTATTTCTTTTATGTATGTATGAGGTAAAGAAGCTACAAATATGGTTGTCAGATAAACAGTGTAAACCATAAATCAGTTTAAGTTTAGTTCAATTAATAACCTTTCATTATATCGTAATGTTATACTCAGTGGCGTAGCGTGGGTTGTCAGCACCCGGGGCAAGGCAAGTAATTTGCGCCCCCTAACCCGTGAATTTGCACCCCCTAACCTGTGGATTTGCGCCCCCTAACCCTAACCCCCAGATGTTGCGCCCAGTGTGGCCGGCCCCCCCTGCACCCCCCACGCTACGCCACTGGTTATACCTGCTATATATTGTTGTTTTACTATTGCTCTCAGTTTGTTGTAAACCACTGTTGGCTGTATTGAGAGGCACTGATTGATGGATACAGTGGGTGTTCAAATTCTAGTGAGATGTTGGGGAAAGCTCTAAGTGTAAAGGCCAACCAACTCTTCAAATTGGATAAAACATCCTCAGGGAATAAGACTGTCCCCAGGATCCTCAAAACTAAGGGGGACCTTAGAGTCTCAGGTGCAAAAAAGGACTTCTGAGAAGGCAGCATTACACACTGAAGTTAGGAAGAATCAACATACAGTGGCTGGGAGGGGGGAGTTCCAGGAGACCAGCGCATAGGACACTCCAGTGATGGAACAAGTTGCTTCTGTGAACCTAGTTGCATGTGTTATGTAGAATTAGGAATTGTCATCTATAGCCTCCAGATGTTGTTGGAGTACAATTGTCTTCTCCACTCATTTACCAGCTGGGCGGCTTCCTTGTTGACTCACAGACTAGAAATCTGAGGTACACAATTTCAATGAGAAATGCCATAGCTCAGTGGCAGAACATCTGCTTTCCATGCACTGAGTTGTGTGAGAGCTGAGCTGAAAACAGGTTGCAGGCTGAGAATCAGCTTGATTAGGCTGGATGCAAAGCTTTGAAGATGGAAGAAGCAAGATCTTTCGGGGTGTTACTGCTGTGAGCTCCTCCATCTTAGGCTCAGGGTGTATATATGTGTAAATAAACCATATATCCTAAAGATACCACAGTCTTCACTGTCCCTCATTCAAGGAAACTGAACCCTGGGTAAGTGTTCATAACCCCTGGAATCTTTCACTGCTCAGAGATTGGGGTAGTGTTTTTGTGTGGCTATGAGATGGCAGCCTCCTTCACTGGAGGTTTTTAAGCAGGGGTTTGATGCCCATCTGTCATGGATGGTGTAGATAAGATTCCTGCATTGCAGGGGGTTGGACTAGATGACTCTTGGTGTCCCTTCCAAATCTATGATTCTATGATTGTCATGCACTGGGGGATTTACTACAGCAAATGCACAGATTGGCCAGGCCTAAGACTTCCTTCCTCAAGATACTGGATGTTAGCAGGGCTTATTCAAAGATGAAATAAGTCCCAAAGCTTTAAACATTCCAAAGAATCATTAGGATGCAGCAGCAGCCCGTTTTGTGGCACGGTAATGAGAAATATCGTGGAATTAACCCTAGTTAACCATGTTGGTGCTTATCAGGTAATAAGACTAATAACATGATTAGGGGAAAGAGAGTTGTGTCCGAAGAGGATATAATATTATACAGAAGCAATGGTGTTTTTTTGTTGTTGTTTTTTAAAAACCCCACAAATATTAGCATAAGGCCTAAACATGTGGAGGTGTTTCCATAACCAAGAGTGGAAGAGAAAAGTTTACAACTTTGTAATTTTGTTTGGCAGGGAGGTGGCGGTGGGAATGATGCAGGGAGACACGATAGAAGTGTATGCAACTCTGTGGGGTGTGGAGAAAGTGGATAGAGGAGATACAGTGGTACCTCAGGTTAAGAACTTAATTTGTTCTGGAGGTCCGTTCTTAACCTGAAACTGTTCTTAACCTGAGGTACCACTTTAGCTAATGGGGCCTCCCGCTGCTGCCGTGCCGCCGGAGCATGATTTCTGTTCTCATCCTGAAGCAAAGTTCTTAACCTGAGATACTATTTCTGGGTTGGCGGAGTCTGTAACCTGAAGCGTCTGTAACCAGAGGCCCTACCCCTCTCTCTTAATAACAGAACTTGAATCCATTCAATGAACTTGAATGTTGGAAGATTCAGGACGGGCAAAAGTTCATACTGAAGTATGAAATTTAATACCACAAGATGTAATGATGGCCACCAGCGTAGATGGCTTCAAAAAGAAGGTTGGATAAATTCATGGAGAGTAAGGCTATCAGTATCCTCAATGCCTATATTCTACCTACACTATGTACAGCAGCATTCCTCTGAATTACTAGCTGCTTCGGAATCACAGCTGGGAAGTTCACTGCAGCTGCACTCTGGTCCTGCTTACTTGTTTCCTGTTGGGATATCTGGCTGGCCAATGTGAGAAAAGGATGCTGAACTAGATGGGCTCCTTAGCTGTTACGTTCTTCTGTTCTTAATCCTAGCCTTGTTGCCAGGTGAAGAGTCGTGTGTCTGTATCCTTTTTCACAGGAGATGGCATTGATGATGAAGCTAGAGAGCAAGTAAGGCACTGGTACTTCAGTTTGGAGACAGCACTGAAGGGTCAAGGATAAGTCAGGGAGTGGTTCTTCTGAGCTTCTTGAAGACTCAGCGGGAAAAGGTAGTGGCGGGGAAATAGCTAGTTGGTGTTAGGCTTCCTTTTGTCTGCCTTAGGCTCAACTGAGCTAGGAATCTGTTCCACCACACTAAGGAAGGAGCACTGAAATGATACTTCCATTTTAAAACAACACAGCAACCAGAATATCTAAGGGACTGCCTTGCCCACTATGCCCCTGCCCAACAACTGTGCTCTTCAGATATTAAAGGGATTAAATGAGATGTTGGGAATTGGGAGGCAATGTGCATTGCCTTGAGCTCCTTGGAGAAAAAGGTGGGATATAAATGCAATACATATAAATAAATAAAATAATTTTGATAGGGGCAGATAAAACCAGCTAAGTAAAAATTTTAATGATTTGAGTTGATTCGCTGACTGCCGCTGTGATGCTTTGAGTTGGTTAGGAATCTTAGACATCTGCAGATTGTTTGGACTCATGTGCAGTATCAGAATGCACAGAGTGACCTGTGCATTCCATGCATTAAATGGCTGCCTAAACAGAAAACAGCTTCCCTTTGAGAAAAGGAAATAGGAGCATCAATTAGCAATGCATTTACAGAACAAACACATGGGGGCCCTCTATGCCTGGAGGATTAGGACTGAATGATTCTGGTCTACACTCCGTCTAATGATCCAACAATATGATAGGAGGCAAGCCTATTAAAGTAGATTCTGTTGCAAACGTTATCGTGATTTATGGGAAACATACTCTGGCTTATTCTGAAGCAGATTACAGTTGGCATGTGTGGGTTTGGGGGAGATGATTGACTTATGACAGAGCAATTCAATCATGCATCGTTCTGTAGAATGGCACTTATGAACTGAGGCAGATCTGTGTTTTGGGAATGCAATATTTTAAAGTGGTACTTTTGTGTGCGTCTGTCATTGTACTGATGTTTTTGTGTTTGTTTGTGTGTGTGTGTGTTTCTATTGTTTTGCAAAGCACCTTGAAATCATTAGTATAAGGTGGCATATACCGTAACAGTTAAAAATTAATTACCATATTTTTCAGTCTATAACACGCCCCATGTATAAGACACTCCCTATTTTGGGGGACTCCTAATCAAGAAAATGGGGAGGATTGCCCAGAGTTGTTGAGCTTTTTTTTGGAGGGGATTGCCATCAGTTTTGCAGCCTTTTTTGGGGGGGTTGCCTAAAATCACTCACCCATCTGAACAATGCTGACAATAGCAAGTGCCGCCGAAGCCACCAATCATTGGCCTTCTTGCCGCTGAAAATCCCCTGCTCACAGCAGGAGCCAATCACCAGTCCACCTCTGCAATATCCATGTATAAGACGGCCCCAATTTTTTCTCATGATTTTTAAATTTAAAAAGCTCATCTTACACACGGAAAAGTACGGTAAGTAAAATAAACACATAGTCATAAAATAGCTCATGGTCATGCTGTCCAGATTTATGCAGATTGTCAAGAATGACAATCCTTTCTGGTCACATCCACACCATACATGGTTTTCTGCCTCAAGATTCCTAGAAACTGTAGTTTATTAAGGGTGCCAGGAATTGTAGAGTAAACTACCATTGCAATATTTTTTGCAGGTGGAACCAAAGACTCCTGGGACTATAGAGCCTACTTTGAAATGCTGTAGTTTTCTAGTTTCCTATTTCTCGGAAGATCCCATAACATCCCTATGTAAGAGCCCCATAGAAGATCTGTTTCCATTGGTG
Source organism: Podarcis gaigeae (assembly GCF_964106915.1). Taxonomy (NCBI): domain Eukaryota; kingdom Metazoa; phylum Chordata; class Lepidosauria; order Squamata; family Lacertidae; genus Podarcis; species Podarcis gaigeae. The sequence goes on from NC_139690.1 coordinate 33,685,933, forward strand.
GAAAGGATAGAGAGAATTTAGCTCACCTTTATGTTTCAGGCTCAGCCTTAAGTTTCCTGCTTATACATTTGTATCCTGAGTTTCTTCCAAGTAAGCCAGGGTGATATTTTATCATTTCAAGGACTCTGAAGTAAAAGCATTGAAACATGCAGTCGCCCACCCAAAAACACACTGCACAAAAACTCAAGGCCTATGTGGTGGTTCCTGCTTTGGGTACAACATCACAGGGATTTCAAGGGGAATGTAAAGAGTTTCAACAGAACTGATAATATGCCTCATGGGAGTCCCTTGCTTTTTCTGCTTGAACATTTCAAGGGGAATTTGGAGGTTGCTATTGGTGAGAGGATCTCAGGAATTTCAAGGGGGGAAGATAAATGAGTTGTGATAAGTTGAGCAGAATTTCTTGAGCAGCACATGAAGGAAGCATCCCATAATGCTGGTTAGACTGCATTCAGCAAGATATTTGATTTCCACAGAACTATTAACTGTGGGCAGGATTTTAGCCCAAAGTATTATAAACATTTATCCATTTCCTCATTGCCACTTCTGAACACATGTTCCTTTACAATTTTACAGCCAGATCTGATTTTTATTTTATTTTTTTACACTCAGAAGTAAAATAAGCAAGTATAGGCAATAGTTTCAGAGCAGTGTCGTGTTATGATTTTCTTGCGGAGGGGAGGTAGCCTCCTGATTCATGGGATCCTGGACCTAGCAAGGGTTAAAATCTAATTGCAGATTCCATTGTTGAACTAGTCAGGCAAGTTCCTTCGCGAAAGAATGGCCATAGTTGCCATCTATGGACCACCAGACCATGTAAGAGGTGAGAGTAGACTGAAAGCAGAGGCTGGGAGTCAGAGCCATGCTTGCTTTATTTTTGATTCCAAGCCTGTGACTATGGGAGAAGCAAAACCTTTTGGTGTGCTAATGCTGAAAGCCTTTCCATCTTAGGCTCGGATTGTGCATATGTTTAAATAAGGCATATATCTGCTGTCCTCATTCCAAGAAAACTGAACCCCATATAACTGCCTGGAACTCCTGGAATCTCTCAGTGCTCAGAGATTGGGGTGGTGTTCAAAACTATGTTGTTTTGAGTTTAGTTTGCCCAAATGTGTAGGGAGCAGCCCTTACCATCTTAATTGTACTTTAAACTGAAATCAGTGCAAAAATAGATGAACAGATTCTTAACAATTGTGCAGCCAAGTTCCCTCTCCCCCCCTTGAAAATGGATGTCACAAATATAATAAAATATAAGCTGTGTAGTATTTAAGAGCATTATTCTTTAACAATACATTCACAGTCAGCTCATACAGCATCTGTAAATGCAATTACTGTCAGCTGATCAGAAGTCTTCACATCTGCATTGTAGCTAGTGACTTATTGCTGCTTACAACAAACAAACAAGCAAAGTACCAAAACCTAATTAAGATGCTAATCAATGTTGAATGTTTAGACTGCTTTCATGTCAGTTGCAATGAAACATAGAGTTATAGCAGCTCACGGAAACAGTACTGAAGCAATTTTAAAATACAAATAAGCAGCTAAACACAAGGCACACCTGGGTTCTTTTGACCTCATATGTCTTCTGTGAAACTAACAAGTTGCCTACATACCCCCTCTGCATGCTTCAAGGTTTTAAGAATGAGAGCCCTGCTGGATCAAATAAAAGGCCTATTGGTTCAGCGATCAACAAGAAATAAGTGCAATAGCCCTCTCCTGGTTTTGATTCCCAGCAACTAGTTTGCAGAGTACCAGCACTTCTGATCCTCAATGGATCATTACAGCACATCTGTATTTTCAGGGAATCCATGTTTCATGTGTGTTCTATTTCATCTGGGTCTGGAGGAGTCCCAGTTCAGGTTTTACACAAAGGCTTGGAGACCATGCTCTCAAGGCTTTGAGTTTGTTCTAGATCTAGTGTTTTGGTCACTATCCTTTGTGCAAGGAACAGGATAATCCATTATGACTAGCAGCCATGGATAGCCTTATCCTCCATTAATTTGTTAAATCCTGTTTTAAAGCTGTCAAGTTGGTGCCGTCAACAAATCTTGTGGAAGCTAATTTCATAGTTTAACTATGCACCATGTGAAGAAGTACAGTAGTACCTTGGGTTAAGAACTTAATTCATTCTGGAGGTCCATTCTTAACCTGAAACTGTTCTTAACCTGAAGCACCACTTTAGCCAATGGGGCCTCCCGCTGCCACTACGCCACTGCTGCATGATTTCTTTTCCCATCCTGAAGCAAAGTTCTTAACCCGAGGTACTATTTCTGGGTTAGCGTTGTCTGTAACCTGAAGCGTCTGTAACCTGAGGTACCACTGTACTTCCTTTTGCCAGTCCCAGATCTCTCAACACTGACCTTTTCTAGGTGACCCCTGGTTTTAGAATTATGAGGGAGAAGAAACTTCTCCCTAAAAACTTTCTACACACCATGCTTAATTTTATACATTTCTTGTCATTTCCCTGCCCCATTGCTCATTGTTGTTGTTTTTCTCACTCCAAAGGCCTCAGTTTTCTTATAGGGAGTTCACTTTTTTTCACCTTTTCCACCTCTCTGGAAAAGAGGATTATTTCTGAAATTTAGCAACCAGGCATTGTTCACTTAATTGTCCCTCTCCAGAAGCTCATTGCTACTCTCACAGAACTTCAGAGGCTTCACAAGAAAAAGCTTACTAGTGGAGAAGCTATACCAATTCTTCTTCCACAAGTCTTTTTCTTCAATATGCCTTCAGCATATACGCTTTAGAATGATGTTTTCTATTTAAGAAATATTTATGCCATTCCCCCCCACCCCGGAAATACATGTTAAGCTTACTGGCTTGTAACTTCCTGCACTCCTGGACCCCTCTTTTTGGTATTACATTGGCCACCTCTAGTCTTCATATATGGAGGCCAATCTTAGAAACAAGTTACATATTACAGTATTGTTTTCCACTGCTGGGCATACCTAACTTTCCTCAGGGCATGATGTAGCAATTGGGAAATGAGGAGAGGCCAGCAAACTTTAAATTCTTATCCCAGCGTTCCTTACAACACCACTGCGAGGCCAGCCAAGTATTGTTATTATCCCCACATTGCAGAGAGAAGGCTGCAGTTGAGCAACAATGGTTTTACACAGGCCATGTAGTGAGTTTATGACAAATGTGAGATAAAGATTTACAAGTCAAGCTTTGTTTAATTGTAATGCCCATCCATGGTTTAGCAGTAGTACACTAACAACACCCAAGCTCTCACAATCCCTCCTTCCCTTGCATGTTCTGATACCCATCCTGACTTCTCATTTCATGACAAATCCATAGTTTGAAATTAAATCAGAACCGGAGAAACTACAGTTGGGTAAAATAATAATAATCAAGAACTGGAAACACATTCTGGCTGTGGTTTTCAATTCTACTCTGCAAGCATTAAATATCCCCCAGTTTGGTTCTAAAGCCAAACCATATTTTGCAGTGAAATAGGAAACTAAGGAGGACATCAGGAAATTAGGAAGGTTTAAAGATTTAACAGAATGAGATGGTTTGTTATGGTGTTCATATAGCCCCCAGAATCTAATCCGCTGTTTTAAATGAATATGTTTTCACATGTGTTGGATCACCTAGCATTATGAATCAAATACAGATAAACTGGTTAACAGTTCTGTGCTGGGTTGCAGTTCTACAAATGTTATCAGATTAATGCTTTCAATGTTTATATATTTTTCCATGGCAAAGAACCAAGTCTTTTTGTTGTTGTTGTTACTTTAGTTAATATTTGCTGGCTTCAGAAGTATGCAATAAGGTGAATCTCCGCATCTAATACACGAATCAGGCCTGGGTCAATAATAAGGCAGATAAATTAGAAGATGAGCACAGTAAGTTTAGTGCTATAAATTGTTGACACTGAAGTTTCATTTAACTATCTAGATAGCAATGTTCCCTGCACTCAATATTTCTGCTGTAAATCACGAGCAAAGATTGTTCATTGTTTAGGAAATGTGAAAGGTTTGTTATTGTGTAGTCAAAGCAATTATGTTGGGTAAGACTTACTACAGATTAAAGAGGACAGGTCAAGGAATTTTTTTTAAAAATGCAGCCATGCATTACCTATCAGCATATGTATACTTGTAATACTAGTGAAACAGAGGGGTAATTGAGCGACACATTTTTCCTGACTTGTTCCTGTATTTTTCATTCTTTGAGTTTGCCTTCTGGTTTGTCCTAGCTTGCTTTTGCCTCGGTCTTTGGTTCTGACCACTAGCTTGTCTCATAGCCCCTGGTTCCCAGTTCCTGGCTCACCTCTGGTTGCTACAGACTTAACAAATGGGGTTACATGTATGGGATGCATAGGGACCAGTGCTTTTCTTTTAGAAAAAAAAGGTGCCAGTACTCACCATGAAGTTATTGCAACCATTGCCATATTTTTCACTAGTGCTCTTCTTCTAGAAAAAAGGTACCAGTACTGACTACCCTGGAGTACCTCCAGAAAAAAAGCACTGGTAGGGAAACACATGTTGCCCCTTCCCTCAACATTCCCACATGAACTGGCCAACCCAAGGATGGGGGACTGCAGGTCCATGACAAATAAGTGCCCCTAACCTCCATCTGGCCCTCAGGAGAACTCTCACCAGGCATTGACCCTTACTGACCCTGCTCTGCAGTGTCTTTGAGTGCTTTTGTCCAGCTGGAATGTGTTTATTGAACTCTGAAAATGCTAGAACTCATGGACATCAAATGACGTTTAATGATGATGGACAATTCAGGACAGCCAAAACAAAGTATTTTTCCATGCAGTGCAGAGTTAAACTATGGAATTCACTTGCACAGGAGGCAGTGATGGCCATCAACTTCGATGGTTTTAAAAGAGATCTTTAGCCTTGAAAGAAAATATTATGAAAATGATTTATAGGTGGTACATGGCACCAGTCAAGCTTGCAAAGATATATCATGTGCCTGATAATAAGTGTTGGAAATGTAAGGAAACTGAGGGAACATTCTTTCACCTCTGGTGGACGTGCCCAAAGGTTAAGGCTTTCTGGGAAATGATCTATAATGAACTGAAAAAGGTATTTAAGTATACCTTTCTTAAGAAACCAGAGGCCTTCCTTTTGGGCATTGTTGGCCAGATGGTGTTAAAGAAGGACAGAACCTTTTTTATGTATGCAACAACAGCAGCAAGAATACTCATCGCAAAGTACTGGAAGACACAAGATTTGCCCACCTTGGAAGAATGGCAGATGCAACTGATAGACTACATGGAACTGGCAGAAATGACTGGCAGAATCCGAGACTTGGGAGAAGAACAAACAGAAGAAGATTGGATGAAATTTAAAGACTATCTGCAAAAACATTGTAAACTATTTGAATGTTAAAATGATGCAGGATATAGAGATAGTGTGGCATTAGTGACAAATTTGAAAGGAATGTGCAAAGATGTTGTATAAGTAACAAGTAAAGAAACATAGCAAAATTAATCAGTGGTGGGGATTATAAGACAAGTGGTTAGCAGCGGCAATGGTTAATTTAAAAGAAATTAAGTAACATTAAGATCAGTTAAAATAATGGAAGAGTTTGCTGAAACTAATTTGGAAATTGGAATACAGAAGAGGGAGGTGTGAGGAGGTCGGGAAAGTAAGGCACATGAAATTAAGAATTGAACTTATATATTTTTGTTTGATTTTTATGTGTTATATTGTTTATTGTCTGTTATTGTGTTGTTTTGTTTTGTTTGTTATGATAAAATTTGTTAAAACCCTAATAAAAATCTTTTTAAAAAAATAATAAAAGAGATCTTTAACTTCAGACCTGACCTTTCCTTACCTGCCCAAACTGAATGCCAAACAACCAAATAAAATAAAGTAAAAAATTCTCTACAGTATGAAGGAGGAGAAAGCAGGTAATCCCAAGAGGCAATCAGGGGCTCCCCCAACGTTCTTATTCAGCCCACAAAGGATGATCAGGTGAAGCCCATATTTTAGTGGAAGTGAAGGTGGGTGCTGCAAAGGTAAACAAGAGGGATGACTGGGGTAGAACAGCCCTAAATAGGAGACTACCCTGCCCGCTCTTATCGGTCCTAAGAAGTGAAAGAAATTAGTGCAGTTTTGAAATGAGTGGTTAAGATCTGTGCAGTTTCGAATGGTTTGGTCCACCATATTGGTTCAAAAGGTTGTCCAATTATGTTTAAACATGGACGAAAACCTGCTCCTTAATCCTTTTAAAATTAAAAACTTTATTATTAAGTTAAAATAACAGTCCAGTAAGAAATATATAATAAAATAACAAAAAAGAGAGAAAACTATACAAAACAAAAAACTGGGTTCATAGCCATTCATTACTACATAAAATAAAGCACATTCTCAAGAGATTACACAGTAAATTAGATGTTTCGACAAAAACCAGCCTGATACAGAGAGTCTACAAAACAAGTGTTATGAATACCAAATAAAGCCATATTTCATCAGGACTTGCCATTACTGTGATTGACTTGTCATATGAATAACAAATGTCTTCAAATGGAGGCAAAATCCATAAGTTTAGCTGCACTCCAAGATACCCTTAATTTATGTGTTAATTTTTCAGCAATAAGGATAAACATTACTTTATTAAACCAAATATTAAATAAAAACTCAGACACCCTCCAGCCATGCTCCTAGATGTCAGAAACCACTGTGCAAAATATGGTTATGGTGTCTTACGAAGTGTGCAAATGCATAGTGAACTAACCACCTTCCAAAATATATAGTAGGTGGAGACTGTCTGGATAATCATGGTTATTTATGGTGCCCATGTGAACAGAGCAGCCTGTTCAGAAACAGAGGGGAAATTGTGGGAGCCTGGCATGGCCACAGAGCAAACTACTTCAGAAGCATGCTTAGTAATATGCACCTGTACAGCATCTGATATCCTGCTTCATAGCAGGATATCCCAAGGCAACAGGAACAGTGGAGCGCCTGTTCACTAAAGAAATTTCTATTGTGAATTTAAAAGGATTCTTATTTATCCCCTTTCAGGAGCACAATATCAAAGAGATTTGGCACAGTGAGCAGGGTAACACTTAAAGCTGGGCACAGCAGAATCTGAGCTCCAAGCTAATAAAGAAGCTTGGAATGGTAGGGGTGTGGTTTGAGGTCTGGCAATTTGGGCTATCAAGGTTAAAGGACTCGCTTTGGACAAAAAGTCATAAACCCAAACAAAAACTGGGTGGTGGCAGGAGGAAAAGAGTATATACCGGTAAATGCTGGATAATTCACAGAACCAGAGAGAAGAAGCTGTACCTAAAATGTTGGTAGGATTTATTGGAGATTGTTTGAGTGCCCAAAGAAGCATGCCAGCCCTCGGTAACAAATGAAGGAAGGAAGTTGCAAAGGAATGCTGGCTCCCTGGTGTGTGCAGCCATGTTTCGCTTTTCTTTCTTCCTGTACAATTCCCACCCAAGAGAAATGGGATGTCAACAAAACGTGCAATCACAGCATGCAGCAGCAAGGAACCATACATGCTGGCTGCTGAGGTTGTGGAGGTTGGACATCTTATTTTAGAGGTTTAAAATAGGAAAAATAAAATGGTTGGGGGAAAAGCATGGCAGTCCACAACCCCCCCCCCCAGCCCTTTCTTATTTTTTAAAGAATGTATTTCTGGGCAGTTTTTAAAGGGTTTTCCACTTAAAATTCCCAGAAACTGAAACAGATTAACTTAGCCCTTAGTTTACCACTCACAGAGCTACAATTCCCAGCACCCATAACAAACTCTGATTCCCAGTAGGGCTTTTTTTTTCAGCCAGAACTGAGTTCCAGCATCTCTCAGGTGGCCACCATTGCCATTCCAAGAGAATGAGGGAGATGTTATGGGTGCTGAGTTCTGGCACCTCTTTTTCTAGAAAAATAGCACTGGTTCCCAGGATTCCTTGGGGGAAGCCTTGGTTATCAAAGTGCTAGGAGAGTGCTTTAAATGCTGATGGGACCCAAGAGTCACCTCTGGATAGTGAGGTTGAGAGGCTTTAGAAAACTAGGTTGGCTAAGGGTGCATTTATTTATAAAAGTATTGCAGGCGTACCTCGGAAGTTGAACACCTTGCAAGTCAAACTTTTTGGCTCCTGAACGCCACAAACCCGAAAATGAGTGTTCCAGTTTGCTAACTCTCTTTGGAACCCAAACGTCCGACGTGGGTTCTGTAGGTTCTGATTGGCTGCTGGAGCTTCATGCAGCCAAACGGAAGCCGCGCCTTGGTTTCGGACGTTTTGGAAGTCAAACGGACTTCCGGAATGGATTCCATTTGACTTCCAAGATATGATTGTATTATCTTGCCCACTTGCGTAAAGGGAAATTAAAAATCAAAGAAATTAAACATCATAACTTATCTGAGCCCATGGGCCTTTCCATACAAAAATCCATACCAACCATTGCAAGCATTCCTTTCAACCATTTGGAGTCATAAATCATTGTTGCTCCACTGCAATTCACCTAGATATCTCTACCAGTAGAACCAAGTCGGGGGGGGGGGGACGAGACATCCCAGTAGTAGGTATACTCTCCCCACCCAGCACCCACCCACTCAGAGTCCTCCTCAATTAACCATGCAGATCAGCTGAGGAGAGGGCTAATGCCCGTCTCCCAACTCCCTGTTGTGAGTGGGGTCTTGGGAGGGCCACAAGAATGTTTGAAGGTTCTTTTCTGGTTTTCTGGCTGTGGGGGGTAGTCACCCTTGATACAAGGGATAACATAATGGGCCCCAGGAGTAGCCAACCATTGAAAGACTGAAAATACAATGTTTCATTCTATTTCTGCCCTGCCCTTCCTCCCAAAGGAACACAGGGTAGCAAGGAACAAAGCGGTAAAATAATACGAAAGCTTTGTATTGTTTTGGGTAGACAGATCTTGCTTCCCAAGCATCAATATTGGAATTAACAAATTGTAATAATGTTGTTGTTATCCTGCTTTGACCATATATTAATGAGTGACTTCCTGCTGACATCATTGACAAAGGAACACAGCACCTGTAAAGTCCAAGTGGTAAGGGTGTTCATTACATCTGGAGTATATGAAGGGCAGACCAAATTGATTTTGTGGTCAGCTAGTTCTCTGATATAGTTTTTAAAAGGTGCATTTTTTTTGAGAGAGAGAGAAATAGAAATATGTGGATCAATCTTCAGATACATAAAGAGATTCCAGTCCTCAAGCTACTCCGTGCAAGAGTAATCCCACTGAAATCCATTGCTGCACCTTTCTGTATGTAGTATAAAGATGAACAATGGCCTTCTCTGACCCCCAGCAGAAATCTGCACAATATGACACCCCAGGGGTTTTTTTTCCCCACCCACATACAACAGCTTGCAAGTACAAAGGCTAAGTGATCAAATTCTAGTAATGTGCAGCTTTATACATTCTTTCAGTGTTGTACAGAGAAAGAAAAGGGGGTGGGGGAAGTCCAGCTCTCCAATCGATAAACACTTTTGCTGGCCTACAACTTCTTCCAACTTTGCAGCACTCAATTACGTTAAAAAACAGGGTATAAAACCGGGTTGTATTGACCGATATCTCAGATATTTATTACTAAATTATCCACCAGAGAGCATGATGACATTTCCAAATGCATTCTGCTTACAACCATAGCACCAAAGCACAAATCCATGCAGAAATTCTCCTTTGCAAGCCTCCCTGAAATGAATTCCAGAGGGGAAAAGAGGGGCAGGCTATTGCAACAATGAAGAGTTTTGTAGCACCTTAAAGACCAACAAATATATTGCACCATAAGCTTTCATAGGCTCTCTTTATCAGAGGACAGTAATAGGAGTCAATGGAAGACTAGCAAAAGCATCAAATCACAGGCAATCTTCTTTTATCTTGTAACAAGGACCTACACACTCATGAATTCATTGAATACATGGGATAAACCAGCTTTTTACTAGTTTGTAATGTTGCATTCTAGGATGTGTTTGCATTACTGTTTATTCTGGCTCCAGGGCTCTCCTATTGCTGGTGTTTTATTTGGGTGCACATGACGTTCGCCACAATCCATATCTATCCTGTAGTTTCTTAATAAGCCCTGGCCCTCTTTGGACTAGCTGGGGGGGGAATATTAGCCAGAGGTGGAGGTGGGGGGACCCCTCCAAGTGATGCACTGCAGCAGAATGTGCAGTTTGTGCATAGTATGAGGGTTGATCCACTTCAGAGCCTATTTTGCAGTTGGGTGTGGGAAGGGGAAACAGTTATGTTTTCAGCCAGGTGACACAATTTAAGCACCTTTCACAGTGATGGGTTGGTCCCAGGACCTTGTTCGCTGGGCTGTAGGGTAGGATGGGGCCACCTCTGAAGCCCCATCTGCCTGAAGCTCTGGGGGCCCAGGATAATATGCACATAGCTGTTGAATTCTCTCAAAATTCGCAGGTGGGGTGGGGAATAGAAGAGTAGGACACAAAATGGTAAGTACCCTGAGTCAATTTTCAGGTGAGTAGTGATTCCAGAGACTTGCACACTGGGCTTTGCAACCACATGATAACTATGGATAACGTTTCACCATAACCTGTGCCACCCACTCCTAATTATGGGGCTTTGAGGGGGTGGCAGGGGGAAGGAGTTGGGATTAAGACCCGTTTGACTCCCTGCTGATAGAATTGCCCAGTCACAACAGGCTTAGGGGTCTGATAGAGTATCGGAAGGACACATGGTCTCATTCCCTTTATGCAGCTTTTAAAGTTCTTAAGTTCTATTGTTCTTAAGTAAGGTAAAGGTAAAGGAACCCCTGACCATTACGTCCAGTCGTGACCGACTCTGGGGTTGTGGCACTCATCTCGCTTTATGGCCGAGGGAGCCGGCGTGCAGCTTCCAGGTCATGTGGCCAGCATGACTAAGCCGCTTCTGGCGAACCAGAGCAGCACACAGAAATGCCGTTTACCTTCCCGCCAGAGTGGTACCTATTTATCTACTTGTACTTTGACATGCTTTCGAACTGCTAGGTTGGCAGGAGCAGGGACTGAGCAATGGGAGCTCACCCCGTCGCAGGGATTCGAACCGCCGACTTTCTGATCGGCAAGTCCTAGGCTCTGTGGTTTAACCCACAGTGCCACCCGCATCCTTTATTGTTCTTAAGTAAGCTGTAATTAATAAAGTGGCCCTAGTTTACCATACTTCATGTCTTGCCTCTTTATTTCTGTTCTTCTAATACAATTGCAAGCTTTTAAATTTGCCATAAAGTTCCCAGTGCTTAATAGCACATTTTTTTAAATTTTTTAATTAATTTATTTTTTTAAAAAAAATTAAATAACTCCCCAGACAAGCCTGTTTCAGATCCTGGATGGATGCAGTGAATCACTAAACCGTGTATTGCTTTCAGTGATTAACATAAGAGATAACATTAACATAATAGAAATATTAAACTCTTGAAGCAGCAGAAGAAGGCAGAAGGATGAAAGCCTTCATTTTCTGGTATGTATGCATGAAATCAACAGTTTTTATTTTCAATCCCTTTCCTAATGATGTCCTATTCAAGTGGACAGGCTTGTGACCCATCGTTTAAAAAGAACATTTTATTATTGCTATAAGTTAATCTACATTAAAAACAAACAAACAAAATGTTCCATGTTACTTTAAAAAAAATGGTTTCCTGTCAGGAGTTGCAAAGAACTGCTAAAGATGTATGCATGATCATGTGTTAGAAAATGGGTGTGCATGTAGCCCTCCCCATTCCTATGATGAGAACTTTGGTGTTGAAAGAAATGCTCAGGTTGTTGTTTTGAAAAAAGCACTTCTTTGCTTATTTAACAATGAATTAAACATCAATCAATTCTCATACATTAAAAAGAATACCTGCATACAAATTCAAATTTATTTATTTACGGCTATTAGCCCATAAAATGCATACACCCTGAGTTTAACAAAATGTTATTTTAAACACATGGAGTCTCCCTATGCTGCTATTTGTACTATACATTGTTTTAATACTGCAGCAGCTTTTAACTCCTGGTTATTGTTTGCATTTTATAGTCAAAAATTCAATGTATCATGCATAAGGGTTTTTTTCTCTCTCTCTCTTGTGAGCTGTTTGGGGGCTTTCACGGTGGGATAGAAATTACTAAATAAATAAATCTTAGCCAACTTCTCTAATCTGAATAATCCATTTCATGTGGGGGTGGAATGTGTGTGTAATATGGCTCTGTTACATTTGGGCTTGGAGGTTAAAATCATATTTGGAAAGCAAAGGATTTTCTTTGGTTGGAGATCCAAGTTCTTACTCACTGCCCATTAGCGCTTTGATGCATTCACCTGTAAGGGCTTTAGGGAAGGACTTCAGTTTGTAGAGGGTGCAATGGGAATTACCTTCCTGCTGGGGAAATAATAGCTTTCCCCTGACAGGTGCTGATGGTTGGTTTGTTCTAACTTGAGCAAGGAAACCCTCTCTGGCTATAAAAGGATACACATTAAGGATGTGTTCACATTGTTTTATTAAAATGCAGTAAGGTCACCCCTATCCCCACCCCCCACCCCGTGTTTCAAGCCACATTTACACATTGGTGTACACACCAGAGAGGTGGGTGGGAATGACTTCACCTGATGGACATTCCCTGTTTGGTTTTCCAGTATCCAGTATTCACAAAGCTGTCACCTGCACATGTGCTCTCATCTGAGCATATGTAATGGCTGTCTCAAACATACATACCTCAGCTTTACTGTGTAGTGAATGTGACTTGTATTTTCAAAATTGGATGGATGCTGGTTTGAGGGGAAATACAAGATACAGCAGTTTTTCTTAATAAATTACAGGATAGATAAGGATTGCGGCTAGCGTCATGTGCATGGATTCAAACACCAACTGTGAGCCAAAGAAATGGTAATTTTCACAGACTAACAACAGGCAAACCAAGTCATGGGCATCACTTAAAATGGTATCATACAGTGGAATCTTCTTAAGTCTAATTTGTAACATACAACAGCAACAACAACCACAAACAATGCTACTTTTATCAGACTGGCCTTCCTTTGTTAGGAGGGTTTACTGACCCACAATGGTTGGGTTATGGTTCTTCCATGGGGACATACTAACACCAGCTTCCTGGCAAGTGGGTGGCTGTTGCTTACCGGAAGGGAGAGTGGAAGGTAATGGGAGGCTGGTGTCGTGCAAATGCAATAGCAGAACCAGTCTGTTGATGACACTAGTGTGTCTGCACCACACCAACCTCCCAATCAACTAGCACCTCTCACTCACAGTAAGCTACAGTAGCCTATATGCTGGAATGCTAGAATAGCAACTCTGCCCCACTTGGTAAACTCCTGGTAGTGAAATCTGCATTAATTCTGCCATCCACTACTGGCACCATGGCCCTCATGAGGTTGCCCAGAAGAAAATACAGCCCTCCGCCTGAAAAAGGTTTCTCCTTCTCTCCCTCTCCCGGTGAAACTTTGGTTGTGTTTATTGTCTTGCTATTTATTAAAGATCAGCAACAGATCAGACCTCCAGACAAGCCTAATGTCTTGAGTAAAATGAGTCCCGAGTTGACAGGTAAACTGTTTTATGCCTTTTTACTCAATTTTCCTGACTCCAGCCTGGCCCAGAGACCATGTAGAGCAAAGACAGCTTTGCTTGTCAAACCCAATAAAGCAAATCAGTGTGCTATCAATAGGATGGAAAATGACTCTCCTTCCAAAACAGTGGACTGTGGATCCCAAGAGCTATGATTTACCAAGTTAAACAATCCCCCTCGAATGTTGAGTGAAAGAACAAACTCTTAACATAATGATATCCTCCCCCCCCCACTTACTTTTTAAAATTGTTTACGTCAGCTGTAAACATCGCAATACTGGGTGGGGTGGGAGAATTCAAATGAATTGCTTTTGGAAGATTGAGATTGTCTCTTTTGTTTCTCAGGTGCAAGTTAATGCTTGAAAGTTGCAGAGGGAACTTAATATATAATATAATTTACTTGGTCATTACCTTCTCACAAATCCTCGATGCAATCTTTTCTTTAAAAAAAAATACAAGTGGGACTTGTAACTAGGGATGGTTTGCATTTAAAGGTGAACATAACTAATTTGCACTTTCCAAAATAATACACAAACTGAAATATACCACCCTTCAAAATTCATGCTTCTCTGAATTTTGCAGTGCAGCCGTGTCACCAAGTAATATGTACAAAAATGCATCTACTAGGATAAAGTGTGCATAAGAATGGAAATATTAGTAAGCCTAACATACAAAGATGCATTATGCTGCATCTTGTATTGCTGTAGTCTGCCCTGGGGCCTTTAGGTGAAGGGTGGGTAATCAATCTAAATTACTAAATGTGTGTATTAGAATTAATTTGCACTCCAATGGTGATAAATTTTCTTGAGGGCTTTAAACACACACACACACACAGTGGAAATATTGAGAACTGAATTTAAACCTGAAAGAGGCCTCCGAGGCAAATCTGAAAGCACACGCAGGTTCCTGAGAGAGAATAGTCCTTCAGGTTCATTTTGTCCCACAGAACACAATGAGAATGATTGAGAATGGAAGCAACACATGCAGCCTCATCACAACTGAATGTTGCCAACCTAGCGCCCATCTCCTATTGCAATTGCCAAAGCCTGACCCTTATTTATTTATTTATTGGTATTTAATATATTTGTAGTCCACCTATTATTCAAGGGTCCCAGGGAGGCATATAATAAACTTCAAAACAACATTTAATAAATAAAAACAAACAATACTCCATAGATAACACAGGCAGAAAAAAACAAAATAAATAAATAAATCACCATGCACTTCATTCTTCCCCAAAGGCCTGGGCAAAGAGGTGCAAGTCTTTGCCTGGCATTAGAATGAACACAGTGTAGGGGCAATTGCAGAATTCAGAGGGAGTGCTATTGAAAAGCTGCAGGTGCACAACGCAGGAAGTCTTCTTCCACGGGGGCCCTGCACATGAACCTTGCTCAGTAAGGAGACCACCGACTGGGCTTCCTTTAACAAACTTGAGACTTCTGAAGAGTGTGCCAAGGACAGAGAACATTGGGAATGTCTATTATAATACACATATTCTTCCGGACCTCTCCCTCCCTCCACATTTTTCAAAACTGACTTTTAAGCATTATTGAATTCTGTAAACTGCAATTATCAGCCCAACTAATCTATAGCAACACGGCTATCCCCAGGCCATCCCATCATCTTCATGAAGCCACAAATCTCAATTATTAAGTTAACTGAGAAGCCAAAACAATGATCTAGAGCTGAAGTCAGGATGTCAGGGCAACAACTGCAGTTATCACAGCTGGAGGCTGAAGTGCTTAGCCAACAGTCAGTTCAGCCCCATTAGCTGCCCACATGCAGCCACTCAAGAGAAGGGACGTTATCAAGGTTAGCAAGTTCCTTCTTCTCTGCACATACACACGAAACACACACTCACACAAACAGACACTGAAAACACAAAGAAGAAACTCAGTGCAAAATGTGATAAGAGGACAAGAGTGGAGAAGCCAGATTCAAGGTTTCAGCCACTTAAGCTGAACGAACAATACATTTTTAAAATTTGCTCAGAAATAAATATGTAAGGTTGTAAGAGAGGGTGGGAAGCCTCAAAAGAAAGGGACATTAAAAACAATTTAAATAAGTGCTCACTCAGTGTTCTAGAAAAAGAGGAAGAAAAAGCATACTGCTCCTCTCTTTCATGTACACTCTTTATGTAAATTAAAAATAATCACTTTGTGGGTGACCTTTTTAACATGGCCTGAGGGAGGAGGGGACTGGTTTATTAGCTCAGAAGTTAAAGGAGGGGAGTAAGGGAGGGGATGTCCTTTTGAACGTGTGATTTCTCAATGCCTTTAGCTTTTTTTGTGAAAAAGTCTGTTTAAATGTCAGAAGTGAGTGTTTTGATCGTGGGAGAGAAAATTGTGCTCATCTAACTAGGGCCATCTCACCCAGGTATCCTCTGGTGGGCCCCTTCATGTGCTAATGAGTTGTGGTGGGCTTGCCTGGCTCTTCTTCTTCTTTGGCAATCACCTGTAGCCGAGTAAGATTGTCTTCCATAAACACAGTTTTAACAATGAGTTCGTAAGTGATTGTGGAGGCCAATTCTGGATACACACGTCCTTCCACAGTGGGGACATTGGTTTCCAGGCGGGAGTTAATCACGGTGTGGATTTGCCAAGCATGCCTTCCTCCTAGCACGTTTCTGCCTTGCGTCCTGAGTTCGAGTGTCTTTAAAGCCCATAACACCTTTGGTAAAGGCTGTTCTCCAACTGGATCGCTCAAAGGCCAGTGTTTCCCAGTTGTCAGTGTTTGTACTACTTTTTTAAGGATTTGCCTTGAGACAGTCTTTAAACCTCTTTTGTTGACCACCAGCATTACACTTTCCATTTTTAAGTTCGGAATACAGTAGTTGCTTTGGAAGACGATCATTAGGCATCTGCACAACATGATCAGTCCAATGAAGTTGATGTTGAAGAATCATTGCTTCAACACTGGTGATATTTGCTTCTTCCAGCATACTGATATTAGTTCGCCTGTCTTCCCAAGTGATGTGTAAAATTTTTCGGAGACATCGTTGATGGAATCTTTTGAGGAGTTGGAGATGGTGTTTATAAGTGGTCCATGTGGTCAGTGGGTAGGTGGCATCTCTAGCTACCCTTTAAATTGTTCTTTGCTTCCTGGCCAAGAGTGCCAGCTGCACCCTTTTCCAGACAATTATAGCTCAGGCACTGTGACTCATGTTCTAGTAACTTCATGTTCAGACTATTGCAATGTGTTCTATGTGGGGCTTCCCTTACAGCTGGTCGGAAGGCTGACTAGATCAGGGTCCCTTCCAACTCTGCACAGAGATGCAGGGGGTCAAATCTGGGACGTTCTGCATGCAAATCAGGTGCTCTACCATTAAGCTATGGATCTTCCCAAATAGGAATACAAGGTGCTACCTTATACTAAACTGTCTTTATACTGTTTCATGCCACACTAATCTCTGAGTGGAACAATATTCCAGGGGTTTCAGGCACTGACCCAGGGTTCATGTTTACTTCAGAATGAGGGACAGTGGAGAGACTGTGGTGTCTTTATGAACTACAGCTTATTTACACATATATACAACCTGAACCTACAATGGAGGGGTCAGCAGCATGAACACCCCAAGAGGTTCTTGCTTCTTCCATAGTCACAGCCTTGGATTCAGGCATAACTCTACTTCTCAGCTGCCCAGCCTGCCAGCTTCCAGCTTCTACCGCTCCCACACATACAACTCTCAACTCTGGCCTTTGTCTTTCTAACTACCAGCAAGCTAAGGGAGGACCCCTCACCCATTTATGTCTGTCACAGGGACACTTCCTTTATTACCTTAATGGTTTGTTATTAGAGGATCATTACCAATAAACTTGTATGGCTATATTAAGAATTTGAATCTTTGCTTAGATTTTAGCACCTTAGATTCTGGAATTAGAAGAGTCTCAGCCTACCCCCCACCCAAAACTTGTGATATGGACATTGGTCCATATAGCTCAGTACTGTCCGCAGTGAGTGGCAGTGAATTTCTTGAGTCCTTCCCAGACCTATCTGGAAATGTTGGGGATTGAACCTGGGACATCCCAGACGCAAAACAGCAAAATGAAATCAGAAGTTAAAGCTTCCAAGCTCCTGCACCTGAGGAGCACAGGGATTTCCTCAGCTGGTGGGGGTCAGTGACAAGTCATTCAGTAAACCATAGTTTATTTTTATGTCCAAAGGCAGTCATTGTTTGAGCCCACCGTCTCCATTATTTGCCATTTTCCTATCCATTTTATTAGCCAGCCCATTATTTCATTGCAATACCCAACACAAAAAATGCAGCATAATTAAAGAAAACATTGTCATTTCAAAGTCATGTTCCTTACCATTTCATAATTAAGGAACAGGTCTTCTCCCACTGATTCTTTTCCATGTAGGTTTCCGATGTTGCTGAGGCTCCACTATTAAAATTTATAAGATTCTTATACAAATGAGATGCTTGGTGTGAACAGTAAGTGGGTTTGTGTCCTTGGCTTTAATGAATTTGTCCTGTTATTAAGCAATTAGCACATTACTAATTAAACATACAATGCTAGAGTAGTAAGCCTTATTCAGGTTCTTACCAAAGCAAGGGAAGCGGTGAATTCAGTGTGCAAGTATGCAGCAAAAGCACTCCTGGGATTTTCTGCAATGTATGGCACATTTTAAAAGCTTTTAACAAGCCCTTCCTCTTCCTCCAAATACATTTTTAGTGACTGAAAGCTTCAAGAGCCTTGGAGCAAATATTAAATTATCATTAGGATTAGTTACAGAATCCATCTCAAAAAGGATCCCACCCAGATTTTACAGTTCCATGTTGCTGTCTGAGTGGGAACTTTGTAGGGACATATCCCTTTCAGGATTCTGGAGTGGATTCTGATGATGGCCAGGTTGCACACTGGGGCAATAGTGTTGAGCATATAACCCCAATCCTGGTCCAACTGCACTGGCTGCCAGTTAATTTCTGGATCCAAATCATAGTGGTGGTACTGACCTATATAAACAGTTATATAAACAGCTCAGGACCTCAATACCTTAAGGACCGTCTCTACCCTACAAACTGACTCATACCCTTGCCATTCAAGGCCCTTCTCTCCCTGAGAGGTTTGGAGGGTGGCAACACCAGAATGGGCCTTTTCTGTGGTGACTCCCCATTTGTGGAATGCTCTCCCTAGGGAGGACTGCCTGGCACCATCATTACATGTCTTTAGGTGCCAGACGATCCTCCCTGGGAAGAGCATTCCACATTCCATTATTACATGTCTTTACCCAGGCCTTTGGACATTAAACAATCTATTGCCTTTTAAAAATAGGAGGGACAGTTATTTTAATTGTTGCTGTGATTGTTTTATTATTTTGTTTATTATTATTATCATTATTATTATTACTACTACTACTACTATGCAATGTAGATTAGGTTTTTAATGTTGTATCCTGGGATATTCAGATACAGGGCAGTATACAAATTGAAAAATAAAATAAAATAATGTGTAGCATTTAAGTGCAGCTTTTCACAGATTCTTTCAGAAAGGTCACACAAAATGGTACCACCAAAAATTAAACAAGATGCAAGTAGGTTATTCTGCCCACTGTAACTTGCATTCTCATGCTTCCAATTTATTTCTACCTGAAATATCTGAATTAATCCACTTTGTATAATGTGACTAATCATCAGCATTTGGAATTAGCAGCAGCTGCAGAGATATCCACTCTTCAAATAAAGACAAAAAAAGAGGGAGTAAACCCGCACTCCTTTGGTTGACAGCAAGGACGGTAGCATGAGTTTTGTTTTTGTTTTTATTATAAGCAAGCATTGAACCTAAATACTTAAAGAGAAGGGAGAAGGAACAAGGTTTGTAGGAGGGAAGAACAAGTATAATTTTGCAAATATCTAAAGGGCATAATAACAATGTTGTGAACGAGCATAATGAAGTGTTAACATAAAAAGTCTCTGCCAATAATGATGCAGTTTGATAAGTGGGAAATGTACTTGTCTGCGCTCCATCATTACTTCTTCAATCACAGTCACACTTAAACTTTGAGGGACAATTCCATTTATGAATTGTTACAGTGGTGCAGCCAATCATTAGTAGCATTGTGAACTGTTATGTTCAGAGCTACAGTGTTATGCAGCTTGGATGATGAGAGGCACATCCTTTGCATTAGCAGTGAGGGCTTATTTAGGGGAAGGGCCATGGCTCAGTAGTAAAGCATCTGCTGAGTGTCTACAGAAGGTCCTAGGTTCAATCTCCAGCATCTCCAGGTAGGGCTGGGGAAGACTCCTTGTGCAAAATAATGGAGAACCACTGTCAGTCAGCATGGACAGTGGGGAAAGTGGGGGGAGGGGGGAGGGGGGAGGGGGGAGGGGGGAGGGGGAGGAGGAGGAGGAGGAGGAGGAGGAGGAGGAGGAGGAGGAGGAGGAGGAGGAGGAGAGAAGAAGAAGAAGAAGAAGAAGAAGAAGAAGAAGAAGAAGAAGAAGAAGAAGAAGAAGAAGAAGAAGCAGCAGCAGCAGCAGCAGCAGCAGCAGCAGCAGCATGGACCTGTGCCTAGAAAACACGGAGCAAAAGGTAAGCATGGATGAGCCCTCAGAATAAGACAGCTTCCTATGTTGCTATAGGGCCGCGGGTGGTGCTGTGGGTTAAACCACAGAGCCTAGGACTTGCCGATCAGAAGGTCGGCAGTTCGAATCCCCACAATGGGGTGAGCTCCCGTTGCTCGGTCCCTGCTCCTGCCAACCTAGCAGTTCAAAAGCACGTCAAAGTGCAAGTAGATAAATAGGTACCACTCCGGTGGGAAGGTAAACGGCATTTCCGTGTGCTGCTCTGGTTCGCCAGAAGTGGCTTGGTCATGCTGGCCACATGACCCAGAAGCTGTCTGTGGACAAACGCCAGCTCCCTTGGCCAATAAAGCAAGATGAGCGCCGCAACCCCAGAGTCGGTCACAACTGGACCTAATGGTCAGGGGTCCCTTTACCCTTTACCTATGTTGCTATCTTGGGAAAGGAAGCACAGGAAGGAGACCAAAGTTCTCTTATTCACTGGGAAAGAACATCAAAGCAATGGGAAGAGTACTCTGACCCCATCCATCAGCCAGAGAAGAAGAAGCTGCAGGGACCTATATTATGATGTACAATACCCTATTCTTCCTCCAAGGGAGATCAACGTGGTGAATGGGCTTCCTGCTGCCAATCTGCTTTGCAAACAGGAAACCCCAGTTTCAATCCTTGGCATCCCCAGGTAGTGCTGAAACACCCCAGACAGCTGCTGCCACTCAGTGTAGACAATGTTGAGTCAGATGGTCTCATGGCACCTTCCTATGTTGTTCCCAAGTTAGAAGAGATGAAATTCAAAGTTGTATGAAATTGCCCAAGTCATGGTTAAGTGGCTCTCACATTCCTTTGGAGGAAGGACCAGACCTGCTCAACTGGTGATACA
Organism: Podarcis gaigeae; assembly: GCF_964106915.1. NCBI lineage: Eukaryota > Metazoa > Chordata > Lepidosauria > Squamata > Lacertidae > Podarcis > Podarcis gaigeae. The sequence continues at coordinate 33,706,815 of NC_139690.1, forward strand.
CCAAGCCCAGCACCTAGTCCCACAGTCAGGTAATTTGTCAGGTGAGAGTTAACACTGCCTGATTTAGTCTACAGTTGTAGCTGTGGTTTGTACAGTGGTTTGAAAGGTGGAATTTGGGTAGTTTTCCATCAAAATGCAAACAAAATCTTATTCCCCCCCCCGCCCCAAGCATATTACCATGCATCATTTTATAAACCTATATCAAGTCTCCCACAACATCCTTGGTAATCACCTCCCCACCCCCAAACCAAAATAAAAACATTTTAAAAGCAATGTTGGAAATCACATGGAGTGCTGCTCAGGAACTGAAGACACCCCTAGGAAGATAGCAGTCTCTCTTTTTCAGTTGCTGGGCAAGACTGATAAAGGTAAACTAATTATTCTTCAGGGAAGCAATGCTGCCATTAGGGATTATATAACTGAGCAGTTCCTCATAAGTTTCCAGATAACCCCACAGTTCCCTGGAAGAACACAGTTTGAATGTGACACCATTCTTCCACGATGTTATTGATCTATAATAAAGCCAACAGAACAAAGACCAATGTCCTGGTAGGCTTGGATCCTAAGGGAAATAATGGATGCAATGGCAGGTATCCAAAAGAAGCAGTTGTGTGTGCACCCGAGTATGTACACTTTAAAAAAGGCTGGTAATGGCCAAACCCAGGATGAGCTATCAGAGCCATTTCACAAACTTCACAGCACTAGATTGGATCGCTCAGCAAAGTCAAAAGGCAGGAAGCTCAAGATGCGTGGGTGGGGTGGGGGGAATAGTTATTTTTGCCACAATGCATAAACTGATTTGTGCAATTTGCAAGCTTAATATGTGCAACTGGATAAACTCACACAGCAGCTTAAATCTATCACTGTCTACAAGGTACAGTTGCTAAATGGAACTCCCTCCACCTTCAGGGCATGGTGTGTTCACCATAATTTAATATACACCTCTACAATTCCAGGTCTCCCCAACATCCCAGACTGTTGACTGGACTCCCCCTCCCTCCCTTCCCCACAATCATCCATGGACTCAGTACTATTTTTCTGAGAGTACTCAAGGGGAGACAGTACTGGCACCATTTTTCAAGAAGAAAAGCACTGTGTGGGTTTGTACCCATCCCCAAACAAGACAACCTATGTCTGTCATCTGTGTTGCTGCTGCATTTATGATTAAGGTTACAATAAAGTGGGTTACGATTAAGGCATTGTCATTCAAAACTGATTGAGATTTGGACTCACTATGGACTCAGGACCAAAAGCATTCCTTTTCCTAAATAAAGGGATAGTGTTCATCTGGGGGAAGGGAAAGTCAACATGGTGTTGCTAGACTACAACTCCCAACATCACTGATCGCTGGTCATGCTGGCTAGAGCTGATGGGAGTGGTGGTCTAGCAAAGTCTGGTAGGAACCATGTTGGCTACCCCCTCTTTTGATGAGCAGATTTAGAAATTTGGAAAGGCCCAAGAGATTCACGGAGCATAATATCTAACTCAAGCAGTGCCGGAATTACGTATAAGCTAAACAAGCTATAGCATAGGGCCCCACTCTCTTGCCCCCTCCAAAAAAGAAGAGAAGGTGTGAACAAGGGAGGAGGCAATTGTATGATGCATCAATGGGCATCATGCTTGCAATTGTGAACATATGAATGTACAACTCCCCCCCCCCCTTTAAGTGTAGGAAGGAAAAAATGTTTTTTAGTGAGATTCCCTCTATAAATTATTTATCCAAGCTCATATTTAATTAAAGGCTCTGGTGACAATTCCCAATATTTTTTGTATTCACAGAAAACCAGCATTTATGTAGATAATGGTGCATTAATATTTATGAAGTGTAGGTTTATTATAAATACAGGAAAATTGCTAATTGGCACTGGAATGACATATTATACTTCCAAAACATATAAATTATTAACAGTAATGGCATGTTTTCATTTAAATTCAACAGCTCCATATGTATACTATCTGCTTTATATATTTTACTATTCATTAGTTGAATTATATAGGGGTAATAAAATACATACTTACTAGAGATAGGTACTTTACATTGTATAAGCCAGTATTTCTAATAACTAGCAAAGACTGGTGCTATCATAAACACAGGCCACCTCTCATGCCATATGACTGCAAGAAAAGCAATAATACAATTGTCTGGTAGAACCAAGGGCCAGTCCAGATGACCAACCACAGCGAGGCTTGGGGGTCACATGACCCCTTGTATACTTAAGAGCACGTCTACAAACCATAGTTAAGATTAAGCGTGGTTTTTTGTCTTCAAATTCATTACAAAATCAAGCCATTGTAATCCATAACTATTCCTCTTTTTAGACCCCTGCCCAGCTAATTTTATTTCATTTCTTATTTTTTACCAGGGATAGTCCCTGGTTTTGGGTATCTGTCCTGGTAGACCTTTGCCCCTCATTTACCTTTGGGGAATATTTGGGGATATTATAAGGAGAAAGTTTTTGTTGTCATTGTTATTATTATTATTGTCGTTGCTATTTGTTTTCTACCATTCCGCATACAGAGCCCAAGTTAGCTATGAACATCTAATGGCTAACAATGTCTAGCTATCTTTAATTTTGTTGTTGCTGTTATAGTTCTAACTGCCTATCTATCTGGTCAATGTTGCTGAAAATATTTAAGTTGGAGCTATTATTCTATAATGAGTACCAACCCAACAGAGTCATTGTACTGTTTAGAATTCTGTTTAATTGTCCTTAGTTTTTAATTAAAGATACACTTATGGTCAAAGTATCAGAAGCCAGTGCATTGTAAGTTATCACAAAGTAAATGAATATACAACATATGGCTTGGGGGTGGCTTTTAATCAATGTGCAATATTTGTGTGTGCTGCAGGGGTATCTCAAAGAACTACTGTTTTATTTGTTGTCTTTATATTCCATCATTCATAAATGGATGATTCTAGGGCAAGTTGCAACATACAAGCAATCAGTAAAATATTAACAAAAAAAAATCAGTTAAAGAAAATGCTATCACATATAATATACAGCCCACCGATACAAAATATAGCAGTAGATGACGCTAGTTTAAATCAAATCCAGTCCCCACAAAAGCCCTGGAGTTATTCTTTTTACCTGTTTCAGAAACAGATGGAGTGGTTAATCCTCTATTCAGGAATTACCAAAGCTAATTTGCAGGGTTTATGACAGATTGCAGAGTATTTTCAGATTAGGAATTTCTCCCTGAGTGCATCTGATCCCTGTCCTTTCAAAGCAAACTCAGAATAATAATGGCATTAGGCATTTTCAGATTTTGTCTGATCAAGCTGTAGCTTGATATCCCTTACCAGCCATAACTGATATACTATTAATGGAAAACATTATGTGCTGAAGGAACCCAACTTTTGATAGTTCTCTCTAACATGGACAGCAACTCAGTCTATTTAGATGCAGGTTCCTCCAAAGTTTCACTGTGTGAAACTTTAACAATGATTTAGGCTGCACTGCTAGGTAGAAAGCTATGTGCTTTGCAAGTTTATTTGCTTTCAAATCTACCCAAGATATTTTGTTCTCTATAAGTTGGAATTTATTTAAGTTCATGCAATATATCTAGTACATTTTCTTGTACTATGGGTAGTTCAATCCATTTCATTCCCCCAAGTGATGACCAGGGATGTCAGAGAATTTCAACAAAAACAGAAACAGGAGTGGAAATTGCTGATGATCAAGTATTTGTTCCAAGTCCAGAAAAAAAATATCCAGCGAATATTACCCATATTTGCTGCAGTTGTTACTTTTAGTCCACAAAGCATACATAATTGATTGCATCCTCCCAACTTAATGGGGTGGAATGAAGTCATGACAATGTAACATACACAATTAATTGCAAAATTTAAGTTGGATAATTTTGCAACGGCAGACAGTGAGATGAATAATGTGGTTTCTGGTGAAGATGAACTACAGTGAAACAGAAACAGTGTTGCATGTGACAAATACCAGATGGAATGGAAAATTGTGGCTTATTAGACCCTGAGTGACAACTCATGAGATTGTACAGGATGCTGTGGAGAACACTCAGGGCTGGTCGACACATGCAGTTGAATGAAGTCCTAAAGACAGAGCAGACTGCGCCAGTTCATGCTCACCAGGTTTTTGTTTGCTGTGTTATTTCAAAAATATTCGAAACACCAGTAACAAAGATTCTAGCCTAGCACACTAGACAACATTTTCTATTTGCAGAGCATCTTATGTAAGGGACTATTCAAAAAATGTGACCACAAATCTGTGGTACAGTCTATTCTACAACTTCAGAACTCTATCACCTCAGTCTGTTTGCATGTGTAGACCAGAATATTGATGATGACCCTAGAGTTGCACCCATCAAATAGTCACAAAATCATTTCTGCCCTGCTTTTCAGCCTTTAAAGAGGGCCCCAAGGTTCATGAAGGGTAAGAATATCCATGACTACTAGTCATAGTTGCTATTTAGTAACTCCAGTATCAACAAAGGTGGTTCTGAATACCAGTTGGTAGAATCAGGAGTGGAAGAAGGTTACTGCACACAGCTCTCAGTTTTGAGTTTCCTGTACATACCCGAGCAGCAGAATGAGCTAGGCCTTGGGTCTGATCCAGCAGAGTTCTTCTTACATTAACCCTGCCAGGAGTTTCCAATGTCTCAGTGTGTGGGTGGGAAAATACATAATGATGGTAGGTCAAATATTCATTTTCCACTGTGATCATAGTGCTGTTGAGCATGATAGACTATTGCATTTGTGATGAGCAATGACGTGGGTTGGAATTATATGATATATTGATTACAATATATATGTCTCTCATGCCCTACAGTAGCAACCATAAATATAACCAAATAAACAGCTTAAATATGTTCAGTATTTATATGCTGAACAATTCATTATATAGATCAGTAGTTTCTAAATGAGCATCTAAAATAAAATTCCTACTCATATTAACTTTGAACATCACTTGAACAGAAGGGCTTTTTGCAGAAATCAATACATATTGATTGCTAGTGAATTGCTTCAGAAAGCCGCCATTTGTCTTCCTGGTGCCCATTTTTATTTTTTTTTCCATTTTACATCTGGTTGGTCTCCTAACTCCTCATTTGGACTCCTTGCACAGCTGACACAGAAGCAAACTTTTCCCTACTCCCTCTTTCTGAACTCTTATTTGCCTTTCATCTTCTTCTTCTGTCTTCTTCCTCATCTTTCCCAAATGGGGGAAAAAGGAAGACTGGATTTTCAAATAATTCCCCAGAGGATAAAAACTGTAACAATGGGTACATAATTAAATCATTAGTAGCTTCTTTTTCTTTCCAATAGTTTTGTACCTATAACCCAAAGGGAATATGCAACTAGAATCTTTTCCAAAACTTTTTGAGTTTTCGTTCTAATTTTAGTTATAATTATTCTACTTCATCTGTTCTTCAATAATTATTCCATTGTTTATTCTTATAATGAAAACATTTTAATAATCTACTTTTCAATGGGTACCATTGTGAAAAACTCCTATTTGCTAGCGTTAGCCTCAGTTACTGGACTGCACACAGCTGTCTGTACGTTTTATTAGGCATACTGCTAAAGTAAGTGCTAATAGCTTTATGCTCTCTCTCTCTCTTTTGAAAAAATATATATATTGCTCTGTTAATCAGATTTTCTGATATCTAGGATGGATGTTTTCACAGTAAGCAAAAATTGGCCTTCTACCAATCTACAGCCAGCTGATAGTAGCAAAAAGTTTAATGATGATCGTAACTGCTCAACCTGTGCCAACAGGGCATAAATTACACTGGAATAAACTCCACTTATTTTTAAAGGGGGGAAATGCTATTGTATGCTATTCTTTTTCAATGCTAGACTAAGGACACAAACCCTTTAACAGTTCATTTCTTGCTGCAAGAGTTGTAACAATGTGGTGTGGATGCATATACATACATACATATATTGGTTTATCTTAAATAAATACCAACTTTTAAGGATGCATTTCCCCCCTTTGGGAATACACGACCAAACAACAATGACATGAAATGAAACAAAACACAAACAAATGCACAGAATATATTTCAGACATGCTGAAGGTTAGAGAGAGGATAAAGCAAAGGTAGTTGCAAAGTCAATTATTAGTTTCCCATTTCAACTTCATTGCTGTCCACAAAGCAGCACAATCTACGTAAAGATCTAAAGATAATTTCACCTATCAAACTTGGGTGCAATATTGAGATTGCCACTTACAGGAAACTGGTGGAGGGAGGAGAGCAAGAATAATGGATGGGAAGTTCAAGGGGCCAAATGGGGTTGTCCAAGCCTCTATCTAACTCTTGCAACACTGTCCAGGCCACATCCCTCACTTGCTCTGCTTTGAACCCTTCTTGAGTGTTTGTGCCTAGTTGGAATGTTTCTGTGAACTAGGCCACACTGTACATTTAAAGCACCATTGTACCCCTTTAAACAGTCACAACTCCCCAAAAGCATTATGGGAGCTGTCCTTTGTTAAGGATTCTGAGCAGGGATGCCAACTTGAATAAAATATTAGGTAAACCCCGCCCTGTATAATTGATCACATGACACAGCACATTCTCCTCACAGAGCTACAATTCCTGAAGTGGTTTAACAGTAAGTCTCTGTTCACCAGGAACTCTGGAAATTGTAGCTCTGGGAGGGGAATAGGGTCCTTTTAACACAGGCATGGCCAAACTTGGCCCTCCAGATGTTTTGGGACTACAATTCCCATCATACCTGACCACTGGTCCTGTTAGCTAGGAATGATGGGAGCTGTAGTCCCAAAACATCTGGAGGGCTAAGTTTGGCCATGCCTGTTTTAACCACTCTTAACAAACCAAAGCTCCCATAATTCTTTGGGGGAAGCCACAACTGTTTGCAGTGTTTAAACATATGCTGTGAATGTGGCCCTAAAGCACCTTGCTTGTCTGGAGGATAGAGAGGGATATGTAGAAACTAGACTACAATACAAAGGTCAAATTTACAACTGGCTACTTTTGCTGGTGTCATGATCAACACTGGAAGACTGCACCCATTGTTTAAACAAACTGGGTTGATGCCCAATTCTGAAAGAGCTGAGGAAAGTTGGGTCATGCCAGCACATAAATTGAAAAACCATTGATAGGAACTCATAAAATTATTTGGACGATGGGTTTCTGTCTTTTTTAAAAAAAAGAGTCTACACTGATGGGCAGCTATTAATTTGATCTTCTTTACAACTTCTTACAACTTTTAAACTTTACAAGTTTAAAAAACAAATAAAAAACAAATACTGAAAAATACATAAAATACATTTTAAATCAAACCCTTTAAAGTTAGTAAGCAGTGTTAAGTACTGCAGTCTAAACCCTAAATGAACTGTAGGAACTCAGTTTTTGAGCTATTATTGAATGCCATTATGATGGGGGCGGGGGGACACCTGGGAAGGAATAAAAGAGGTGTGATTTTACTGTTAATACGTAAGTGCAAACCACTTCATCTCATTCCAGTAAGATGATTAGATTCAATTCACATTTCATAAAGGATTCATAGCTGAAATGTCAAAAATGAGGTAATGCTCAACATTTGCAAAACCCTGAAACCTGTTCCATAAAAAGCAATTTAAACATAACAGGTTGGTTAACCTTGAATAGTCAGATTAATGATCCAGCAAGAGCCTCAACCTGATTTCAATGAATAAACAAAACTTCATAAGAAAACTTTAGAAACATTTTGTCAGAACAAGAGAAAAAGCAGTTGGGAAGAAACTGGTGCCACAAATTAGTACTGCAAAGTTTTCAAAGAGCTACAAGAATCATAAATAGACTTTCTGAATAAAATTCCTTCCTGCCAAGGATATGGGGAATAACTTTATTTCTCTATTTCTCTGGGGAAATGTTTTCCTTTCTAAAAAAAATAAAATAAGATTTTGATAACATTAAGCAAATAATAAGTGGGCATAAAACTAGCCAAATCAAGCAGTTTCAAAGTCAGAAAAGGGTTGCAGTTCAGTGGCAGCGCATATGTCTCGCATCCAAAAGGTCCCTGGCATCTCCAGGTCCCCCCCACCTGAAACTCGCAAAAGCAGCTGCCAGTTGGTGTCAGCAATATTGAGCTAAATAGACCAATCTGACTCAGTATAAAGCAACTTCCTAGACTTCCTTCCTCTCAGAACAAGAAAACAAAGACAAGCTGCAACTAATTTTCTTTTGTTAAGGGGGGCACACACATATACACACATCCTTTGAGTAACTAGATCCAACCTCTTACAATGTGAGTCCTATTCTTCAGCCCAGCTTTCTGAGCTCCACAAATTTCTGCCCCACCCCATAGCTAAGTTCTATGCAGAGCAGAAAGATGATAGATGATAGAAAGATAGACAGATAGACAGATAGACAGATAGATAGATAGATAGATAGATAGATGATAGATAGATTAGATAGATAGATAGATGATAGATAGATAGATAGATAGATAGATAGATAGATAGATAGATGATAGATAGGTAGATAGATAATGATAGATATAGATAGATAGATGATAGATAGATAGATAGATGATAGATAGATAGATAGATAGATAGATAGATAGATAGATAGATAGATAGATAGATATAGATAGATAGATAGATAGATGATAGAGATAGAAAGATAAAGATAGAAAGATAAAGATAGAAAGATAGAAAGATAGAAAGATAGATAGATGATAGATAGATGATAGATAGATAGATAGATAGATAGATAGATAGATAGATAGATAGATGAGCAGAGCAGCCATAATGTTTAAAGTAATTACCACAGTGTGTGGCACTTTTGTGGTTTATACACTAGCACTGGGAGCAGACAATAGGGCTTTTTGTTCTGAAGTGATTTTGGTCTTGCAGATGTGGCACAACAGAGGCATTCTTGGCTAGATAGTTCTTGCTCATCCTACTGTTGTCCAGTCATTTTTGTTTTAGACTGCTTTGGAAACCACATTTGCCCGAGAGATTATAGTGTAACAAAAGAAATGGGTGTACAATACTAAGTGATGCCTCTAGCATGTCAATTTGACTTTAAAATATGGGCTGCTGCCTGCACTAGGCTTTTGCTCTTAAGAAAAAATTAAACATCATACTGTGGTGCTCTGACAGCCGACTTGAATTCTTGAAGTTGCACCAAATGGCTATATCTGACATGCCTCTCTCTTTGGATTATCACCAGAAAGCCTCAATTCACTAACCATCTTTCAAAACAACTGGATGTCCTGAGCATACATAGCCCAAGGAGGACAAACGGCTGGTAGTTTGTTTATTGACAAGCACACACTTATAGTAGCTCCTAAGGTGCACAGCACATGCACAGATGTTTCAAGCAACTAAGTAGCTGGCATTCTCTCCCCAGGCTTCTGCTCTGAGCTAGACTGCTGGACCAACAGCATAACCACACCTCCACCCAAACTTAAGTACTTTCATCTGACAGTGTGTATGCAAGCAACCTACAACTTCTCCTACATGAAAGCTGCCACTGTGCCAGTCTCTTCAAGCCACCCATGCCCCCTGTTCCTGCGAGAAGCGGAATATGGACGAAGGGCAGTCTACCTCCCCTCTTCCATGCACCATCTCTTTTTCTGCTCCTGGCATGTCCTGCCCTTCCTCCAGTTCCTTCTCCATGTCCAGCACCCCCTCCCCACATCTCCTCCTGCTCAGACTCTTCCCGTCCCTCCAGCTCTGGCTCCTACATCTTGGGAGGCACAAAACCCCATAAATTTATGCCTGCTTCCCCTGGGTCAGCCTCTGGGCCCACAGCCTCTGCCACCTGTTCCTCACTGCCCTGTTAGTCCCTGACACTGGATGAAGGAAATAAGATGAAAAGGATCCATAGAATGTGATGCATACATATGTACGTATACTTGTACAGCCCCATATAAACAAACTCACAAAGCAAACACAGAGACATTTCAAGAGCCAATAGCTGCATTGAAATGAATCATGTGGTCAGCAATGACTTACTGGAGGGCCATTTTGATCAACGAATGAGGCATTCCCCTTGCCCATTTTATTTATTCATTTGTTAAAAACCATTTATATACTGTCCTTTATCATCTATTTCAAGGTGGCTGACAAAAATTAAAGCATGCAAAAACAACAAGCAAATGAACAGATCAAAGCACAACCAATGGTTTGAACATTTGAAATATTTGTATCCAACTCAGTTCCACTCAGAATAGACCCAATGAAATTAATATACTGAAGTCAGTCATGCCCACTAACGTCAATGGGTCAGTTCTGAGTAGGACTATTTTAGATCAGGCTTCCTCAACCTCGGCTCTCCAGATGTTTTGAGACTACAATTCCCATCATCCCTGACCATTGGTCCTGCTAGCTAGGGATCATGGGAGTTGTAGGCCAAAAACATCTGGAGGGCCAAGGTTGAGGAAGCCTGCTCTAGATACAACCCCCTCACACACATCTTAAGATACAAGCTATGCAGGCCAGAACTGAAGGGACCTGGATGAGTGTGGATGGACACAAGTGAGACTAATTTTCACCTGGATGCCACTGATGAGGCCCCCATTCTGGAATTGCTTCAAGAATACTCTTGGAACAAACTTTTAGCAAATATCAGAGTTTTCAAGGTCTCTGAAAGCTGCAAGATACAGGAATGCCTCCTGTGACTTTCAGCTACTGAACATGTGGGTGACTAACTGCCGTCTCCCTGCCATGGTCTCTTTACCTCGCATAAAACTGCTTGAGCTGCTCCTCAACCAACAAAGGGGAAAAATTGGTCATGTTAAAGAGTTTAAGTATATCATATGCTCTTGCTGATACCATATGCATTGGTAGCTGTGGGCCATTCCCGTAATACTGCACCTGGACGATGGCTGGCACATCTGTTGCTCTGGGTGCTGTTTCAACAAGACCCCTGGCCACCAAACAGTACTCTAATCAATCAGATCAAGACGACAGGAAAGTGATTCTGACAGCTGTGACACTGCCTGTAGCAGATGGAACTCAGTAGCTACTGGCAGGGCCAACCACTGGTCACTAAAGTCCCTGACAAAACATTAGCGTCATTACTGAAAGGAAGTAGTGTCTTGGGCAAGAAAAGATCTGCTATAAATAGGTCTAGTTAAGAAGAGCAGCTAAGGTGCTGATCCGATGGCCAGGGTTGTAATGCAACATGTGTTGTTGCGTCCTACAACTTTTGACACAGTTTAGTTTGTTGCATTTATATATCACTTCACACATCCAAGAGCATCCTGAAATGTTTTAAAATAATCAAATCGCAAAACACAATACAAAGATAAAATGCAGAGTGTATTTGGGAAGGGCTGTAACTCTGCTTTGCATGCAGGTCCCAGGTTCCGGAAGATCTGCCTTGCATGCAGGTCCCAGGTTCAAACCCTTCAATCTCAAGGTAGGGTTAGGATACGACTACTGTCTGGAAGTCTGAAACGTGTAGTAGAAAATGCCCTAGATGGATCACTGGGCCTGACTCAGGTTAAGCCAGCTTCCTATGTCCCTATGTTCATACAGAAGGAGGGAGGGAACTCACCTAAAATGCAGAATACCCACCTCATCTACACTGGATGAACACCAAGAACTCTGAGCATATTTTTTTGTCCAAATGTCCCAGAGAAGAAAGTGTTTTCGCTTGTTGTCAGAAAGATGCCAAGCCAGCACCAGGTGAGCTAGCCTGAGGAGAGCAATCCACTAACTGGGGGTTACTAAATAAATGCTAGCAAAGCTCTCTTCTACAAGATTGTGCTTGTATTGTTGTTATAATAGGAAGGAAACCTAGGAAGCTGCATTATACCACTATGTAAGACCACTGGTCCATCTAGCTGCGTGTTGTCTACACTGACTGCCAATTAAGATATTCCAGAGACAGTCGACGTAGGTTACATTTGCAAGATCACTTCATGCAGATCAGATATGCTTTAACATCCCTTAATCATCCTATTGTAATTACAGCACAATTGGAATGGTTAAAGGAAGCGGGGATGCTACAGAAATCTGAATATCTCTCCACCCCACCTCCGATGTTTGATTATTTATTCCTGTTTTCAATGAAATCAATGCCTTAGTACTCCCCGCCCCCAACACAGTGCATGGCCTGTTTACCACAGCATTAAGATTCTTCAGTTCATCAGAAACAAACGCAAATAATTATTTAATCAATTTTAAAGGAAGTGAAGAATCAAAAATAATGCTGAAAATAATGTAATTATTTACATAACATCTGTGGACTATAAAAAACAAAACAAAAACAGGGCCACTCATATTCGCCTTTGTGATTTCCATTCCTGACCTCTGATGTACATGTGAACTCTGGCAATTTCCACTCTAATTTCTTATGGAATTCTCTGACATCCCTATCTGTAGACTCAAGCACAGTAAAGATATGAGCTGAGAGGAGATTCTAGACATGTGATGCCTCATCAAGAGGCTGAACCATCCCAAAGATTAGCAGGAGATTTATTAGAAGAGGGTTCTTGCATTCAAGAAAGTGATTTTGTGTCCCAGCAGATATTTGATGTGATGTGTCCCTTCATTGAAAAATCAGGTCACCGATGCATCTTTCTATTATCTGTGGCCTAACACTCCATTACCACGCCGATATAAAAATTACATTTCTGATTAAAATTTTTAGTGCCAAACATTTCATACGATTACAGACCAAAAGTCAAAATTTGCATTTAAATAGACATATTAAATACTCAGCAGCACACAGTAAGAGCGGAAAGGGGCTGGTTAAGTAACAGAGGGCTGAAATGTATGTAGGGGTGGTGGAAATCAGTTAGACAAATAAAAAAGTCAAAACAGGCACTTCTTCATCTAACTCAAGTAAAGAAATTCAAGGTGGAGAAGTCATTTTCTAATAGCGCAATGAGGAATGTTGCATCTCTCTTATACGGACACTTTTGGGAAGTGCTAACATATAATGAATAACAAAACCCAAACTCGTAACATGTTATGTTTTGAAGTATCTCTTCTAATTCACTCAATTTTCTCAAGCACTTCTCAAGACCTGCCAGCAGTTTACAGTGTTCTCTGTCTCCTCAACTATTGCTGGCTTAAGAAGGGGGGCGCACGGTCCTTGGGAAAGATACTCTTAATGGGATCCCTTTCTGAGCACACTGCCTAAACACTATGAAGGAGGAGGCTGATCATCTTGAGTAATTAGCCCAATAGCTCCTTGTCGGGCACCATTGAAATGGTCTTGTTCCTCCTACCTGTCAGGCTAACTTTCCTTCATGTTGGGCACATGAACAGGTTTTCTCAAATCCCTGACAGGTTCATATGGGCATAGACCACCCTTTAGTTAACTTGGTCTCAAAGTGTTGTGGGCCTTAAAGGACACTGCTAGAACTTTTATCTGGGGGCAGAAGCATGCAACAAGCCAGGACATCTATTCCAAGATGGCGGCGCGCAGAGACGCTGCGGCTCAGTGCTCTCCTTTTGTTTTTTATTTTTACTTGTTCTTTGTTTTTTATTTTTACTTGTTCTAAGTATGTTTGGCCGGGCAAGAAAGATTTATAGCAGGCAGGAACTCCTGAAGGTCGGGTTACAGTGTGAACAAGCTGTGAGAGCTGATTATTTTCGCCTAGATAACGCTCCTGTGGGAGTAGCCAGGCCACCGGGTTCTCCATGGATTACTATGCCGCCAGGGAGGAGGCGAAGGCGGCGTAGAGACAGGAGGCAAAGGCGGGGTTGTCGGGCCGGCGTCCTGGTAAGATTGCAGAGGAGTCCATCTAAACCACCACTCCCTAGCATATTTCTTGCTAATGTGAGATCTCTTGCCAACAAGATGGATGAATTGAGGCTGCTGGCGGCAAAGAACAGTCTTGTAAAAGATTGCTGCGTTTTATTTGTCATTGAGACATGGCTTCAACCGTCCATACCAGACACGGCTATTCAGTTGGAAGGCTGTGTGGTACATCGTCATGACCGAGGCATGGACTTCGGAAAAACCAGAGGAGGGGGGCTGTGTGTATATGTGAACAAATGCTGGTCCAATAATTCTAAGACCGTTGGCAGTTACTGTTCACCGGATTTGGAATATGTGGCTGTTAAATGTAGACCAGCCTATCTCCCTAGGGAGTTTACAGCTGTTATGCTAACTGGTGTGTACGTGCCACCAGATGCCAATGCCAACTTGGCGCTGGGATGCCTGCAGAGCCTTATCAGCAGCCAACAAGACAAGCATCCTGAAGCTGTGCACATCATTGCGGGAGACTTTAATCATGTTGAACTTAAAAAAGTGCTCCCAACGCTCTATCAGCATGTGAAATGTCCCACAAGAGGGGACAAGACACTGGACAAAGTTTATTCGAATGTAAATCACGGCTATAGGGCTTTACAGCTGCCACATTTGGGCCAGTCCGACCATATGTCTCTGTTCCTGGTACCAGCATATATCCCACTCAGGAAACGGGCTCCCACAATATCAAGGACTGTTAAAATCTGGCCTGAAGGTGCTATCCATCAGCTGCAGGACTGTTTTGAGAGAACCAATTGGGACATTTTCGATCGTTCAGACCTGGAGGAGCACACGGCGGCAGTTCTGTGCTATATCAATCACTGCACAGACACTGTCACAGTAAATAAATCCATCCGGTTTTACCCCAATCAGAAACCCTGGATGAATAGAGAGGTCCAGTGCCTGTTGCGGGAAAGGAACAGGGCTTTTAGGTCGGGCGAGGTGCAGCTTTACAGTGTGGCAAGAGCAAACTTGAAGAGGGGTATTTGACGGGCAAAACTGGTCTATAGGCAGAGGATTGAGGATAATTTAAGGAGTAACAACACAAGACAGATGTGGCAGGGGATTCAGCATATTACCAACTACAAACCTAACCTTGGTGCTGTCGACGGTGACCCTTTGCTGGCGGAGGAGCTTAACTTCTTCTTTGCTCGCTTCGAGAAGGAGCCACCTGAGACGCCGGTATTACAGCCACCAGCCCATAGGGGCCCCTCATTCACTGTAGAGGAGCATGAGGTGAGACAGGTATTGAGGATGGTGAATCCAAGGAAGGCTGCTGGACCTGATGGCATCACGGGAAAGGTGTTGAAGGGCTGTGCGGATCAGCTGGCGAGGGTCTTTACTAAGATCTTCAACAAGTCCTTACACCAGTCTATTGTCCCACCCTGCCTGAAGTCGTCAACTATTGTTCCTCTGCCTAAAAAATCCACAATCAGTAGTCTGAACGACTACAGACCAGTTGCACTGACTCCAATCATCATGAAGTGTTTTGAGAAACTGGTGCGCCGTCACATTATTTCCTGTCTTCCATCAACTTTTGACAACTACCAGTTTGCATACAGGGCAAATAGATCCACGGAAGACGCTATCACTACCACTCTCCATGCTGCTCTGTTCCATCTGGAGCAGCCGGGGAGTTATGTGAGGCTGCTGTTTGTGGATTTTAGCTCTGCTTTTAACACTATCCTCCCCCATAGACTGGTGTCCAAGCTAGAGGCGATTGGACTCTCCAACTCCACCTGTCTCTGGGTTTTGGACTTTTTGTCAGAACGTTCTCAGAGGGTTAGAGTAGGGTCACATATGTCCACAGCCCTTAGCCTTAACACCGGCTCACCACAGGGTTGTGTGTTGAGTCCCCTGCTCTATACTCTCTATACGTATGATTGTACAGCCATTTATTCCAGCAACAAAATCATCAAGTTTGCTGATGACACTACGGTGGTGGGGCTCATTTCAGGAGGGGATGAGTCCGCCTATCGGGACGAGGTGGAGCGGCTTTGTGCTTGGTGTGGAGAGAACAATCTGGCTCTTAATACGACTAAGACCAAGGAACTGGTGGTGGATTACAGGAAAAAAAAGGCGGACATTCAGCCCTTGTATATCAACGGGGAACGGGTGGAGAGGGTGGCGGAATTCAGGTTTTTGGGAGTGACTATCGATCAGGGCATGACTTGGAGCGCAAATACCACTGCTCTGGTGAAGAAGGCCCAGCAGAGAATTTATTTCCTCAGACTTTTAAAGAAGAACAATCTGAGTGAGAGACTGCTGGTGTCCTTCTACCGAGGCTCCATAGAGAGCATTCTCACATACTGTATTTGTGCCTGGTTCTCCAGCTGTACAGCTAGGAAGAGGAAGGTGCTCCAGAAGGTCATAACCACAGCCCAAAGGATTATTGGTCATCCCCTCCCATCTTTGGAAGAACTGTACGGTTCCCGTTGTCTTAGGAAAGCAAACAATATCCTGCAGGATGCATCTCACCCGGGACACAGTCTGTTTGTACTACTGCCTTCTGGCAGGAGATACAGAAACATCAAGTCAAGGACAAATAGACTGAAAAATAGTTTCTATCCAAGAGCTGTGGCCTTCTTAAATGCAGTAACTCGATAGTGTGACCTGGGAGTTTGATGGGTGTGGGTGTGGGTGTGGCTGGAATGTGGTTTGTTTGGTTGTTGTTGTTGTGTTGCTTTTGTTGTTTTTAAGGGATGGCATCCAATTTCGTTGCACTTGTGCAATGTTGCACTTGTGTAATGACAATAAAGAATCTATCTATCTATCTATCTACATCTGATGCAGAATGGGTAGAATCTTGTGCATTCTGCAAATGTCGTGATCCAATTCCGTCATCAAATAATGTGCACAAAAACACATGAACTAAGGGGAAGTGTGCATAAAAATGCATATATTGGTGAAAATAACATAAAAATCAATTAGAGACAATTGCTTGCATATGGGGCAAAAATGCATATAGTAGGATAAATTTGCACTACAATGCTGGTGAATTTTCATGAGGACTGTTGAATAAAATAAAATAAATCACAATCTGATGCAGAAATATGGAGACACCAAAACTGACAGATTCACCCACCCTTATATTCTACACTGAGTTGGAGGGTTAGCAGTTGTGCTTGTAGATAGGCCAGTGTGAGATCCACAGCATTCTTACAGCAGAAGTTTTTAGGGGCCAGAATGGGATTGCTGAGATTTAGGGAAGAAACATATTCACCTTTATGCGTGAATTATTGTAGCGGAGAAGACCTAGTTTATAGTGCAGGCAAGTGAAGCCTTGGAATATGGATCAGCCTAGCGGCCTTGTGTCCTTTCATCGGGGCCTGATAAGCATAATTACAGCAGCCACCTCAGAAAGGCTTAATTGAGGCTTAATTATGTGGGATTTAATGAAATGCATCTGACAAACTGCTTGAAACCCTCTGGCAAGAGATGGCAAATAAGTGCTTATGAAAAATCCACTGCTGGATTTGAAGATAATTGTGAGAAGGATATAGAAAGCCCTGTGACTTAATACCTGCACAGTTCTGATTTATGCCTTCTTCTGAAGAGGTTATATTACAGAGAGCTCAGACTATGAAATTATTAGACTATCACAGAATGCAAGTTAAGCAAAGAGACACAGGGGTTTTTCAAGCGGGGTGTGTGTGCCTGTGCTGGCTGGGAAATTAATTCTTAGTTCAGCAAAATAAGTTTCAGATATTGTGACAAGACCCTAATGCAGTCCTGTGCCTTAAAAAAAAAGTTTAAATCTTTATAAATCAAAGTGTCTTTAGTGAATTTTGTGAATTTACATGAAAAGGAAAACAAAGAACCACCCCAACAAAAAACCCAATTTATATGGAAAGGAGAAAATATTAAGGTATAGAATGTCTTTCACATGCTATCATTTCCCCACTATTTTACACCTCGATTTTATGACTGTTTCATACATTTCAGAGGAGGAAACCTGAGCTTTCCCTCCAAAGAGGCACTCAGCAGAGAGCTCTAGTCTATCACCACTCCTGGATGAATTTACCAGCATGATGCATGCACTTGCAAACTTGTGAATGTTGCACACTTCTGGCTGAATTTATCTGCACCGTGTATGTACATGATTTTTCCACCCACACTTAACTGGGCGTGGGTTTTTTGCACATTCAGAGAAAGCTGTGAGTGGAGTGGGGGGTCCTTTCCCCCTTCCTCTAGACTCCCTGGGAAACTCAACAAACCAGTGGTGCCTGGAACTGGGGGTGGAGAGTGAAGCTGAATGGGGCATGGCTGTGGGCAACCTAAGGTAGTACCATCCACCTGGGCCCTGCCCTTAAAAAGTAAGTCTAGGGTTAGGAACTAGAGAGATGCCTGCCATTTCCAGGATGTCTTCTCACTGTGAGACTTTGAACTGTCTGTTATTGCTTCAGTTTTTTGTACACCAGTTACATATATTTTTTATTTTACTGCTCTTGTTTTTAATTTTTCATATTTTGCATGGAACACTGGGCATGAATGGTTTGTTTCCCACCATGTTTCTCTCCCCTGTACATTACCAATGAATATCTGTGCAGAAATCTTTCCATATTTGTTCTATGCATTATTGCATCAATGTTTTAATTGATGTTATGTATGTGTGCATTCCCTTTTATTCATAGGTAAATCACCCCACTGCCCAAACAGCAAATTAGATGAGAATGCATGCACAATATGTATCACAGAAATTTTGCTTGTTTGCAATGGTTTATCCACACACTCTGTGTATGTGTGCATTAATGAGGGAGGGGGGTTGTGAAGGAACTGGAAGTTGTTTGTTTTGCAAACTTCCAATCCATCAATTACAGAATTGATTTTGGAAATTCCTTCTAGGTAAACCAGAATTCAATCATCTCATCCCATGAAGCCCTAGTGTAACATCTGTCATGGGACAGCAGTCAAAACACTTCTCAGGTGCAGCAATTTTCTCAAATCAGGTTGCAAGAATCATAGACTCATGAAGTAAAAATCAAAACTGGCATTGACCTCGCAGGTCATTTAGTAGGACTTTCTGCCCTTAGGCTGTATACCCTTTAGCTAAATCATGCCTGACAGGTGCCTATGGAGACTTTTCTTAAAATACTCCAAGGGAGGGCATTCAGCAGCTTCACAAGGGATCTCAATCCTTGCACTGCAGAAAGGGACTTAAAATAAGTAAACTTTCCCCCTGCCTTCAGGTTTGCAATCATAAAAGTGCAACCCTATGCATATGTTTACTCACTGAGTTCAAAGGAACTTTCTCCCAGGAAAGTGTACATAGAATTTGCAGCTTAAGGATCACACTGACACAATACATTTAAAGCACATTTATATCACGTCAATGGTTATGGCTTCCCCTCACAGAGATGCCATTCCTATGATTCTCTGGGGGGGGGGGGGGAGTGCTGCAAATTAAATGTATAGTGTGGGTGTGTGTTGATCAAGACCACTCTCTCTGTGTGTGTTCGTGTTCATATAACCATCAGTGGATATACCAAACAATTGTTTTCCTCATCTTCTTCCTGACATCCTATCTTTCCTAGACTCCAAAAGCAGTTAATCAAGAGGTGGGAGAGGAGGGGGGGAAGATTGGGAGAGACAGAGAGATTGAGGACAACAGCTGAGGACTTAGGAAGGACATCTGTCAATCAAAAGAGACTCTTTGAAGCTAATCTGTAGGGGTTCCCCCCCACACTTTGCTTTTTTCACTTCAAATATTGCCTGCCTCCCTTCTGTATGCAATGCATAACAAACAGCCAGAAAGTCATGTTATTTCCTTCTCCTAAAGCACCACTATAAATTAAATCAGTGTCTTTTAGAAAAATTGTTAAAGGAAGCATATGCTTAGGCAATGGTGGCTGGTGCCCACTGGGAGTGGTAGGTCAGAAGGTAAAAATGTCAACAGCAGGTGGAGCCAAAGCCAATGACAGGCAGAGCCACCTGCTGACTGGTTATAAGTCCGAAGGCAGGCAAGTGGAGGCTTGGTCTGAGAGAGGACAGTTTGGTGGGGCTTTGCCTTGTTTGTTTGCTTGCTTGCTTGCTGCCTTTCCCCCCAAAGGTGGCACACATGGTTCTCCCCTTCCTCAGTTAATCCCTAAAACCATTCTGTGGGGTATATGTTAGGCTAAGAAGCAGTGTCGCCCAGTGGGCTTAGGGACTTGAGCTATGGTCTCCCAGGTCATAGTCCAACACACTCTACACTGGAGAGCCAGTGTGGTGTAGTGGTTAAGAGCAGTAGACTCGTAATCTGGTGAACCAGGTTGGCTTCCCTGCTCCTCCACATGCAGCTTCTGGGTGACCTTGGGCTAGTCACACTTCTTTGAAGTCTCTCAGCCCCACTCACCTCACAGAGTGTTTGTTGTGGGGGAGGAAGGGAAAGGAGATTGTTAACCGCTTTAAGACTCCTTCGGGTAGTGATAAAGCGGGATATCAAATCCAAACTCTTCTTCTTCTTCTACACCACATTGGACCAAATGGACCAGCTCCCACTGTGTTTATGGGTATGAGGGGAAGAAATGCCAAGGGTATTGAGCTGTAAGCAGATCAAGAGGATCCTCTTGAGCGGAATCAAGTTTGATAGAACACAGCAAGATACATTTTTAAGCAAATTGTGTAGGGTTGCCCTGATAAATGTGCTTCCAGTTTTCAGAGTCAGCTTCAAAATCTTAGAATGTGACATTGAAGTCTCAGAACTTGAAAATGTTCAGGCTATTCTGGTTCAGCTTGTTAAAAGCTGGTTATTTTGATGATTGTTTTGAACTGCAGGAATAACATCGCTTGGATAATAGAATATGTTTCTCGTCTTCCCCTCCACACCTGATGACCCCTGCCAAAGCAATGCTGTTTTATTGTCCCCAATCCCCACTTCTATATTTGATAGAAAGGCATTAGTAGAACTCACTCACGATATGTGTGTGTTTTTAATAGTTCAGGTTAAGGTCAAGGATGGGGAACCAGTGGTCCTCCAGATGTTGTTAGATTATAATTCCCCACACCATTGACCATGATGACTAAGGCAGATAGGAGCTGGAGTGCAACATATTGAGGACCACAGGTCTTCCCACCACTGGTTTAGGGCCACTAAAAGCTGGATCTATCAAATACACACTTTCTGAAACAATTTAGGGACCAAAACACAGCTATCCTTCAAAATGGCATTTATCTGATTTTGTAATGCAGTTCCCCAACTGGATATATTACAGCGAATGTGCCTAACCTTGAAAGTATTGGTGAAAATAATATACAGAATGCATTATATTAGGGGAGACTGCTTGCAAAAATGTATACCTCGGTGAAAACAGCATGTAAAAAGGTGTTGCTTACGAGAAAATGCATGCATATTAGGCAAAAATGTATATATTAGGAATATTTTCATCAGCATTTTTCTTTTAAGAAAATAGCTGCAAAATGTGGAAAACTCAATTTAAGATTTGAAAAAAGAAATAGGCAGATCCTTCTATCCCAATACATGACATGACAGGAAACTGCAGAAAGGACCAGCTTCAAGTGTACAGTGGAGTCTTTCCTACATTGGTAACACCATGTGAGATTTTAAGGAACAGTAGCAACAGCAGAGGCCTGATAACCAGAGAGCTGGGAGCCTGTGTGTGTGTGTGTGTGTGTGTACGCGCGCATAATTTTATTGAAACTTTTACTTCCAGATAACAAAGATGAAAATTATATTTAAAGAGAAACAATAAAATAATGTCCCACCTAGGAAAAGAGAGGGAATTAGTCAAAGTGGATATGTCCTTCACTCCATGATTATTTAAAATGAAAAAAGTATACCAAATATATAAAAACTCTGAAATACACTAAATCACATTAATCAGTTAAACCTACAACCAAAGGTTACAGAGCAGTGATGTTTTTCAATGAAAACAACAATCCAAAATAGATTTAGTTTAACTAATGTCCTGTATTTAACCAAATATCAGAAGCAAATCATGCATTCCATATTTTAACACAGTGAGAAGGAGTGCAGCACATAGTGTTTCTTTTCATTAACATAGGTAATAAATCTATATGATTTGCTGATAAAATGGTCTCTTTCCAATTGACCTCTTGAAACTTTTAACTTACAAGTGCGTCTTTCAGCTAATGCCAGCTGCTAAACTTAATCATACCAAAAGTCCAATGTCATTCCCATAACTCCCAACAATTCTCTGGCAGAAAACTACCTGGGGAAAAGAAGAAGGTGACTCCCACATCCAGGTGCTAATTGGAGCACAGGATGAGTGGGTGGGGCAAAAGTAAAGCAGAGCAAAGATAGGTGTTGATGGTGAGGCCTGATAGAGTGCTTTGGGACTCAGCAATTGCCAGATGACACCATAAGGTTCAGCTGAAAAAAGCTGGCAGCTCTTAATGTTGAATAAAAAAAGTTATTTGTTTGCTGGAGATCCATGGCCTTGCATAGAAAGATACTGACTCAGACTATTGATCCATCCAACTTAGTATTGTCTACCCTGACTGATAACTGAGGATGGATAAACCTGTCAATTTTGTTTTTTCTCAGGTTCTCATCCCCCCCCCCAAATCTTAAGTTCAGTTCTCCACATTTCAGCATTAGTTTGCGATTTTAAAAAGTCCTTCTTAAGAGTTTACAACAGGATTTCTCAGAAAGCCAGTACAACCTTTAGCTAAGGATCGACCTGCTGAAGTTCTGCTGCCCAAGGGGAATAGGAACAGATCACAGAACTCCTTGAGTCATCTTTAGAAGGACAGTCATGAAAAGTCAAAACAACTGCCCGATTCCAATGAGTACCACATGCTCAGAATCAATTTAGACTTCAATGACTAACAAATTAAGAACATAAGAAGGGCCCACCTACTCCAGAATCCTGTCATCACGTTGGCAAACTGGCAAACCTGACCTGAGCACAAGAGCACTCTCCCCTCCTGTGGTTTTCAGCAATAGGTATTCAGAAGGATTACTGCCTTCAACCGTAGAGACAGAGCAGAGCCATCATAGCTTATAGCCATGTCCTCCTCCATGAATTTGCCCAGAACATTTTTAAAGCCACCCAAGATGGTGGACATCACTGCCTCCTGCGGGAGCAAATTCCAGTTTTTAACTATGTGTTGTTTGAAGAAGTGCTTTCTTTCTTTTTTTCTGTCCTGGATGAACACTCAGTTTCATTGGATGTCCATCAGTTATAGTGTTACGTAAGAGGGAGATAACCCTTTCCTCTATCCCTTTATACTCCTAGAACCGGACCAGGATGGGTGAAGTCTTCACTCAGGTCCACTTCAAACCCCTGTCCTCTGGGAGCCCAGCTTGGTACTGATTGGCTGCTGAGTTCCTGTGGGCTTTTCCTGAACCAAGCACATATATGAGAAGCAGGAAACCAGTCTGCCCAGTGCACAGAAGCTGGGAATCATTGTAAGTTCCCCCCATCCCTCCCTGCCACACTGGGCTGAAAACACCACTCCTGGTAAGCGGGGGTGGGGGTGGGACAGGTATTTTGGGCACTCCCATAGAGACTCACTCACTTTCACTCTTTCTCTTGCTTTGACTGTTGGTCTGCCCTAATCCTGCTTCCACTTCTGACACCACCCTCCTCCATCCACCTTCACAGTTGTGCTTTCTGCAAGTAGGACTCAGCAGTAGATTGCTACAAGAAAAGGACTCACTCTCTAGACCAGCGGTTCTCAACCTGTGGGTCCCGAGATGTTGTTGGACTGCAACTCCCATCATCCCTGAGCTCTGGCCTCACTAGCTAGGGGTGATGGGAGTTGTAGTTCGACAACATCTGGGGACCCACAGGTTGAGAAAGGCTGCTCTAGACTGTCTGCTCCTCCTCCTTTACAATCCTCATGAAAATACACCAATAAGAATTTTTTTCTTAATATATACTTTTGTGTCCAATATTTCTCAATATAATGCATTTTTGTAAGTTATCTTCACTAATTAATTTTTGCATTGCTAAGCACACTCCCTCCCCTAATAATATATGTTTTTATTTGTGTTATTTTGTTGGAGAACTCCATTGCAAAATTCAGAAAAGGATCTCAAAGGATAGCTGCATTGCAGTTTCAGGAAATGCCAATTGGTAGATTTGCATTAAAATGTGAATCTGAGATTCATCCTAGCCTTGCTGGGTTTTCTCTTGTGACTGGATATGCCACAAATTGAACCTGGGACGTTCTGCATTCAAAGCATGTGTTCTATCAGAGAGCTTTGGCTCCTTACCATGCTTCCTCGGTAACATGATTTACCACTTGTCTCTGAGATAAACATATGCATTGTTCTTTATACTAAATGTGCCATAAAACTGCATTTCAATAATAGCCTATTATTATAAACCATGCGTGTACTCAGGAGAAATCACTACATAGCTGGAGAAAATAATTGACCGCACTCTTTCTCCCAAAACAGGGCCAAGATTATGACTGGTTATTGTTAAACACAGGCATTCACATTCAAACCTTTATTGCATACTTAACACAAAGTGATAAATCAGCTGCTTTTAAGTTCATCAAGGGAAATCACCTTTTGCAAACAATATATTTCAGAATGGTATGAAAAAATGTCTCGCTGAACTATTTAAAAGGACCCAGAAAAAATGAACACGGATGTAGCAAAGATATATTTATTCCTTCCAGTTATGTAATGAATTTCTGGCATGAATAACGCTACTGATTATGCTTTTTGCAATACCCTACCTGCTTGTTCCACGTGACCCGGAAGTGTCTTCAGACAGCGCCGGCTCACAGCCTCTAGAGCGAGATGAGCACGCAACCCTAGAGTCGGACATGACTGGCCCGTACGGGCAGGGGTACCTTTACCTTTACCTTTTTACCTGCTTGTTGGAAATATTTATTTATCCCACCACTCTACACTGTGGTTTTGTAAGCCACCTCAAACAACCAACCTCTTCATAAAAGCTGTGTCATACTTTTTTTTCCTGTGCAATTCTAGAGATTTCTACCCAGAAATAAGCAACTTTTAGTTTAATTTCATTTATTCCTGGGCAAGTGAGTATGGGATTGTAGCTTTAGGGTGCAGTCCTTGGCTGGAGTTATGTTTATTGAAGGGTGTTATGATTCTGTTGTTTGTTTGTTTGTTTGTTTGTTTGATTGATTTGCTTTGAGAAGCTCTGCTAGGCCAGACATGCTGTTGTGTTGCACTTAGCTGGGCTTCCCAGAGGCATATGATTGGCCACGGTGAGAACAGCATGCTGGCCTAGATAGGCCACTGGCCTGATCTAATAGGCTTTTCTAATGTTATTAAAATGGATTGCTGTAATTGGCCATCAGCTCATGGGTGGTTACAGTGACCTCCTTTAAAGGTGCACTTTAACAGGATGGAGGATAAGGCTATGTTCTACATCCACTTTTGGAGACAGTATGCCTCTGAATCCTAGTTGCCAGGAATCACAAAAGGGCAGAGAACTGTTCCACTCATGTCTTGTTTGTAGGCTTCCCATGGGACCTGGTTGGCCACTGTGAGAAGAAGATGCTGGACTAGAAGGGTCATTAACTTGATCCACCAGCACTCTTCTTATGTTCTTATCTCCCCCATGGTACAATTCCCTATGATGAAAGACGGCAAGATCTGTGACTTTTTAGTTTAGAAAAAAAGCAAGTAAGACGTAGTATGAAAGAAGTTTATACAATTATGTATGGCATGGAGAGAGTGGACAGAGAAAAGTTTTTCTCTCTCTCTCCCATAACAAAAAAACTGATGGAAACGAAGCTGAATGCTGCAAGATTCAGGACAGATAAAAGGAAGTCATTCTTCACACAGTGCCGATAAACTTTGGAACTCACTCCCACAGGAGTCAACGATAGCCACCAACTTAGATGGCTTCCAAGAAGACCGGATAAATTAATGGAGGGCAAGACTAGCAGTGGCTAATAGCCATGATGGCTATGCTCTACCTCCATGGTCAAAGGCAGTTGCTGGAAACCGAAGGAGGGGGAAGTGCTCTTCCACTTAGGTTCCACTTGTGGGTTTCCCAAAGGCAACTTGTTGACCACCGATGGGATGCTGGACTTGATGGGCCATTGGCCGGATCCATTTGACTCTTTTCACTTTCTTATCCCTACACAGGGGAGACCTGGACTCTGGTCCTTGCCCTGCAAAAAAGTTACCCAGGTAACTTGGTCTCTCCTTCTGCCTAACATAACTCACAAGGTAGTTGCAATAATAAATTGAAAAAAACTGCATACTTGTCACTCTGAGCTTCTTGAAGTTGAAGGTTTTAGGATATATGTTTTAGGATTAAAAGCCGTAAGTAAAATACCCAAATGAGCCAGGCTACTCTTTCCAAGATAATACACTCGGCCTCAAGTTCACTACTTCGGATGCAAGATGTGTATCGCCCACACTTTATGCTACAGATCTGCAGGGGTGACAATGACAAAAATGAGATTCTAGGGGGTAAAGTGTTCTCTCCATCTTTTAAAGACACACAGAGGCACTAATAGCCTGGCTTCACCACAGTGCTTTGATTCCTAGAACTTTATCATTAAAGATTTTGGTCACTCAACTGCAGTGGGTAATTATCACATAAATTAGCAGAGACAGAGAAGAAGGAGAGGGGCATAAAAATGGGAATATAAGGCATGGGCCTTGCCTAATGCAGCAAAGCACTGGACTTAATTGTCCTGTAATATTTTCAAGCTTGACACCAGCAATGATCCAACACTCCAGTGGGATATCACTTAGGCAGGAGAGAGAATGCTGGTTAATAAGGTACGATTTACCCCCTGGTATCACACTTTTATCTGCTGACCTGTCACAATAAAACAATTCTGAAGATATATTTTCAGAAATTGGTGATTAGCGCAGCAAGGGAAGGCTGCAGAGCAAAAGGGGTTATTTTCTGTACGCTCTCTCTCTTTCCCCCACACACCCTCAAGACTAATGTGCCGGCTTGTGGGCAGGAAAGGTGGAAGAACAGCAAAGAGGAACTAATTGGGTCAGCTACTACTGTAACACCAGCAACACAAAAAAATGGGGGGGGGTAACATGAAGGCAAAAGAAATTTAACTCACTGCATTAAAAGTCTGCATTGTGATTTCATCATAATTCCAAGAAAAGGCACAAGGCATTGGGACTTCCTAAGACCAATGGCATGAGGCAATGCACCCAGAAGTGTATGCACAGCTGAACCTAAGTGAATTTGCATTTTCCAAAATGATACATGAATGAAAACACAGGCATCTTTTGAAACAGGAATGACAGTAGTATTTTACACACACACACACACACACACACACACACACTGCCAAAAGGAATAAACGTATTGGGCACCATTGGAGGAGATGTGTGGACTCTAATCCTAAACTTGAATTTGTGAATTTCAGATTTTCAACAGTTTCTCCTTTTCCCTATGTTCAGTTCACTTCTCCGCATTACCACAACAGTGGTTTCTCAATACTGTATGTATTTTAAAGCCCTCATGGAAATTTATCAGCATTTTAGTGTAGATTTCTCCTAATAGACACCATTTTGCAAAGCAATTTTCCTTAATATAACACATTTTAAAATATTAGTTTCTCTAGTATGCATGTATTGCTCCCGTATGTGCACTGTTGTACACATTCCTTGGCTGGATTGCAGAATTCAAAAAATGCTATTTCCCCCTTTCTTTTAAGGGGATTCCACACAGAGACAGCAACTCAGAGATGAGTTATTTTCAATATGACTCAATAAAACCTTAATTTCATATTAACATTCCAGAGAGCGAGTTGTCACAGTAGGGGAAAACAGTCTTGCAGCACCTCAGATACTAAAAATACTTGATTTGTTTGGGATTCAGAGGAAGCAATGGCTTCCTGTTCCACCACTCTAAAAGGATTGTGTTACCACCAATTACTCTTTGTATTTGTTGTCAATGCCAGATTTACATCTAAGCTAAACAAGCTATAGCTTAGGGCCCCACTCTCTTGGGGGCCCCCAAAAAAATTAAAGAAAAACAAAAACCTGGATGTACATTTCCAAAATATAAGATAAAAAATAAAAATAAAACCTACATACAGCAACTGTGTTTTGTGTTGTGTAACATATATTCAACACACACAAAAAAACAGTGACAAATTGCTTTTGACAAAGGACAGCTGGACATATAAAGGGCCCCATTACCTTCAGTAGCTTAGGGCCTCATCAAATGTAAATCCAACCCTGTTTGTTGTGACGATTTATTATATTATCATAGGTAAAGGTAAAGGGACCCCTGATCATTAGGTCCAGTCATGACCGACTCTGGGGTTGCGGTGCTCATCTCGCTTTATTGGCCGAGGGAGCCAGCGTACAGCTTCTGGGTCATGTGGCCAGCATGACTAAGTTGCTTCTGGCGAACCAGAGCAGTGCACGGAAAAGCCGTTTACCTTCCCACCAGAGCGGTACCTATTTATCTACTTGCACTTTGACGTGCTTTCGAACTGCTAGGTTAGCAGGAGCAGGGACCGAGCAACGAGAGCCCACCTCATCGCAGGGATTCGAACCGCCGACCTTCTGATTGGCAAATCCTAGGCTCTGTGGTTTAACCTACAGTGCCACCCACATCCCTTATATTATCATAATAATGTCTTATATGTGTTAAGGTCTTGGGTTCCAGACTCACTGATACTTAACGTCCCCTTCCCTCCCTCCTTCATTTTCTTTTTTGTGACATGATAAAAAACATAGCATCTCTTCTTTACCCTTCCCCCCCCAATAGATTTTTTTCCCCACTGACCAGGTACTTAATACACACAACCTACTCACTACTTTTCCCTCCCCACCACCATCACTATTTTCGGTAGATGAAGGTTTACCCTTTCACATTGGTGCACATTTATTTTTGTAGCTTTGATTTCATAAATTTTGAATTACAGCCTGAAACCAATTTCCAACAATGCAGTTTTTTCCCAAGGAGGTTCCTTCCCACCTTCAGCTCAAGAAATCTCAGCCTTTGACCAGACAAGCAGGCAGCACTTTACAAAAATAGCATCTACCTTTCAAACTAAAATAAAAATAAAAAATCAAGATTGAGGAACTAGGTTAGAAAGAGAGAGAGAGAAGACATTTCAATATGTTCTTACATGGTGGTACATAATGAGAAGCAGCTACATCTCATTGCCTATGGAAGATTGCTGGACACATCATAAAACCTGTGCTATATAATTTAATATCACTATAATGCTCCATTATGAAGACACAGAGAATGAATAAGGAGGAAGTCTAAATTGCTGATGTACTGCATTAAGGAAAGCAGTCAATTAAAGCAAAGTTTTGATAGCTTATGCAAAAGTTTAACTTCATACCTGTCTATTGGCCATGACATTCATAATTAGAACCAGACTCCTCTTTCTTGTTGCCCCACCACCACCACCATTTTTATTTGAAAAAGGTACTGGTTAGGGGAAAGGACCCCTATTCCCTTAGCACAACAGTGGGCAACCTATTCAAGGCATGAGGAGGAGTGGCTCCAAAGCAGAGACCCCCAAATTTGCATGTGCACACTGTTCCAGAAACAGTTGGAGACAAATTTTTGTTTCAACAGGCTTTCCCAGCTAGATAATGGGTCTTTACCACAAGTGTCCACTCGTTAGGGTTGCTTTTAAAATTTATTCGTTGCTTTTGTGTTTTTCATTGATTTTAATTATCTGTCATTCACCTTGCGACGGTAGTTTAGAAAAAGGATGAAGACAAAGAAGAAGGCTGCTCAGAAGCCTATTTTGGCATTAAGTAGAATATATCCTTACTTCTTTGTTTATATAGAATATATAATCTTACACTGAAGTTTTATTTATTTTTTAGTTGCCAAGGCCAATAGCTAGTACAATCAATTTGCAGATGATGTGGTATATGAATTAATAAACATTTGCATGTCAAGGTCCCCAAGACACCCCCCCTCCAAAGAAAAACACAATTGACACTTACCGGTAATTTTTGTTTAAGGTTTTTGGCATAATTTTGGCCACAACTTTATTCAAATTACAGCAGTGTGAGAGGATGCTTAGGCATTGGTAGCACTAACTGCCCCCGCACAGGGACAGCTCTGACATTCGCACCCCCTGCGAAGTCAGGAAGGGTAAGTCACCTGGGGAGAGAGACGGGACTGGGAACCATGCCTCACCTCTCCCCAGAATGCTCCCAGGGGCTTGCGTGGCCCCAGCCCCTTGCCAGGGGGTTTCGGACAAAAGCATGGGGAGCAGCAGCAGCATTTTGGAGGGGCAGGCACAGCCAAAGCCATACCCCTCCACCAACCAATTCCAAGACCAATGCCTAACCTTACAAGTTGTGACGATTTGCTACGCAGTAGGCAAAAAACCAAGTGGCACACACTAATCAGCCAAATGGACAAAATTCCTACCGGGCCCCTGCCCCAAAGCAGATGACCCCATGACAGGCACGGCAAGGTCAAGCAAACAGCCTAAAATTAGGGAAGGGAGGGTGGGTGATCCGAAGTAAGTAGCGAAAAGAGGAAGTTCGTCGCTGTGAGCATTGTATTTAACAAACAGAGCTGTCAATCAACAAATGGCAACATCTAGATTTCCCCAGTAACAGCCCGCTCCTGCTTAAAGGATGGCCAAACCATTTGCCTAGCAACAGTGAGGTGTCTCGTCAGCCCCGCCCGCAACCTGTGCTCTCCATGAGGGAGAACACACTTAAACAAACAACATCATGTTTTATCTGTGTAATTCATCCTTCACCAACTTTGTACTCTCCAGATGTTTTGGCTTTCAACTCCTATTGCCCTTTGGATTTCTAATCTGAAATATCTAGGGGCGGTGGGGGAACACACTGGTTGACGAATAAGGATGGTGCAAGTAATATAACTATTTTCTGATTCACTCAAGACAACTCAAGAGCAGAAAAGAATTGTGAAATAAAATGTGCTGATAATTGATTTTACATGCCTCCATATGATTGGCCCTTCCTCCTTTGTCTCATCCATGTTAATTTTTATATTCTATCTCTTCCCCTCTCCCTCCCATGTTAATTGCTGGTAATAACTCTTTAACATCAATACTTGTTTTCAGATGCTTGCTCACTGCCTCTTGATATTTAATCTCTTGAAGGTATTTGTCAATAAATGTGGCAGCTTTATCCAATTCCACCATTTATTTATTTATTTATTTATTTATTTTCAGTGGAGCGGGTAGGGAAAGCTGTATGGGTATAGTTGGTTAAGTGAGACTAAGATCAAAA
Source organism: Podarcis gaigeae (assembly GCF_964106915.1). NCBI lineage: Eukaryota > Metazoa > Chordata > Lepidosauria > Squamata > Lacertidae > Podarcis > Podarcis gaigeae. The sequence continues at coordinate 33,737,644 of NC_139690.1, forward strand.
GACAAACTCATCCTCAATGTTTCTCTCCTTTTTAAAGTAAAAAATAAAAATAAATCTTTCCCTCCTCATCCATCACAATGACACACATATATGATCTATATATTCTAAATTTAGAAATACACACACACATTTCAGCATCAGAAATACAGCTGTGTAGAAAAGCTGTTTACTCCTCCACAAATAGTCCTTGGCACACATTTTTGCTCACCGACATTAGCTGTCAGGACTATGCTGAAACAAAATGTGATTTAACACTAAGAAAAGTAGAGTTCTCTGTCAGGTGAGGCAGAGCTGCTGTGCTAGCTTTCTGGCCAGTGGGCTGCAGTTGCTTACCAGCAGGGAGAGGAACAAAGTGGCAGGGAGGCTGGTGCAGTGCAAACACACCAGTAGAGCCAATTCATCATGCCCGCTGGTGCATTTGCACCATGCTGACCTACCTGTCACCTCATTCTTCTCCTGCTCCCTCTCAGTAAGCAACAGTGACCCATCTGCTGGGTACTATTTGGGACCACTTGACAACTCTTAGCAGCCTTAACAAACTACAGCTCCCAGGATTCTTTGTGGGAATCCATGCCTGTTCAGAGTGCTTTAAATGTATGTTGGGAATGTGGCCAGAAAAAGGCATTGCTTCCACAGGGAAGCTGCAGATTGTGAAGTCCAGACTTCACCCACCTTCCTCTAGCCTTCAACTAGGTGTGTCTTAAGCCAGGTCTACCACCACAATTGTACACATTGCCAATGGGACTCTCCACAAGAAGTAGCCACAGGCCATGGCTTAATAAGACTTATGGCTGTTGTTGCTTTAAAATAAAATTAAGATTTAGGGTCTTTCCATACTTTATGGGCAGAGGTAAATCTGTCTGTCCCCCCCCCCCCTTACTTTCACACACACAACCATTTGAAATAGAATTTTGAAAACAGGGATGAATGAATCTCTTAATTTTGATTTCTCTCAGATTCTCATAGTAGTTGTAGAAGTTAGCCTAAGTTGATCTTTACAATACCATTTCTGGTCTTTGAACAGGACAAACATGCTTTCTGCTTGTTTTGTTTTGTTTTTAAGGAGATACCCCTTATTTTTAAAAGACACTTATTAGACACTGTTAGAGGTTTTCCAATTTGCTTCAGAGAATTTGACATTCAGATAGTGGTTAACCTTGAAACTGGGATATTTCTGCACATTGAGATGTATTTGACTATTTGGGGCAAATGATTTTCCTCAAACCAGAATCTGCTCACTGGATAGGTAACAGCTTCTTGGTAGTTTACAACATGACAAGATTTTGAGATTTACAGGATAAGGAACAGGAAGTTAACAGCCTTTGGTATTGATCAGCAACTTTATTTGACCTTTAGGCAGGGCACAAAATGTCCTGACACTTCAAAGTGCCGCAGCTTCAGCATAGGAGTAAAAAAGGCTATCACCAAAAGACTACATTGCATTGAACAGACAGTCCAATAAGACAATATATGCAGGAAGCCTTCACCTGCAGAGCAGTGGTCGCTATACATTTTATTAAACCAACCTAAACACTGGCTAACATGGAGTTGGGGAAGAACATGGTATAGAGGAGCATTGCTGCCACTCAAGCAAGAGTCCCATTTTTTCAGCCTGCAAAGGGAGTGGGGCATCATTCAAGATTCTGCTTGGCATGGTTGAAAACCTGAAGCATCTGAGACTGGGTCCTAGGCCTCTCCCATCATGAGCTCTGTGTGACTGTCATTAATCCTCAGAGCCCTCTTTATTAACAGAGCTGTGCAATATCAAGTTATGAAATTAGCATTTCTGGTTTTGCAAGACATGCTGTAAATAACAGGACCCTGGACTATTGCCCTTGTCTGGTCAAACAGTGCATTCTGCTTCATACGTGGAAGACACACTTAAAGAACCTGGAAGCTTGAGCCTGAATTCCTGCCCCTCTCAAAATTCCCCATGTATTTTATTATTTTTTTGGCATATCACATTTATCACTCTCATTCTTCCGACAAGTAGTTCTAGGTAGCCTACATAAGTTTACCCACCTTTTACAACCACTATGTGAAAATAGACAAATTGTGGCTAGCCCAAGGTCACCCAATGTGGATGCATTATTAATTCCCTGTTTGTTTGTTTGTTTGTTTGCTTGCTTGCTTGCTTGCTTGCTTGCTTGCTGGCTTGTTTTTAAAAAGAAGCCACACACATTCTCACCTTCCTAATTCCCAGTTTGAAATTAATTAAGCTTTGTTTTACTGGGTGCCCCCTTCTTGGCACTTGTTAAGTTTATTACTTTATGGTTTTATAGGTTAAATCTATTTTGCACTGAGTTGTTACATCAAACAGTAGAAGAACATGTATGAGCAAAGGCTGTCCCTGTGAAAGTGTTCATGTTAAATGGAACGTGCTTCCTTAGCATTGCCTCTGGGTAGATGCAGCAACCAGTCATGGCTTCAACACTTCTGTGATATCAACAAAAAAATGAAATGCACACACACTATAATCCCCGTGCAATATAACTTCAATGCATGAACAATTCAAATTCCCCTTTTATTTATAACAAAAATAATAAAAAACCCTATAATATATTTCTCCCAAAGCCACAGCTAATATTCTGTATACAGTAAGCTTGCAGTTTACGCAGGGGTTACGTTCCAGGGATTGTGCCTAAAACCAAAATTGTATATGGTCAAAACCCATTGGGTTCAATGGTGGGTGGGATTGCAAATACATTTTGTCCTGGAACTCCACGTTCTTCATGCCCCCTTTTATTTTATTTATTTTGTCATGCACATAAAGCTGAATGTGCACAAGTTAAATGTGTGTACTTTGTTGACTTACTGTATACTCTTGTAAAATACTTCCCAGTTCTTCAAGTGGTGTGAATTTATGGGGGAAGGCTATTACCCAGTTTAGCTGAACTAACAGGTCTAACTATATCATCTAACCCAAGCCAGTCAAAAAGTATTTCTACCTATTCTGCTTCACCCTCCAGCATCACTGAATGTTTCATGTCAATGACTGGAGAGAGAATCCAGAGTATTAGGGACCATTATTTCTTAACTCTCTGATCAGGTTGGTCAGGGGAAGATATAGTGACAGTTCTGTTCATGATAATCATGACACCCAAACTGATAGCAATATTTTGTAAGTGAAAAATAATTAACCGAATAAGTCTAGTGCTGACATTGTTCATTGCAACCTGCTAGAAAAAGATTGCTTGCTGTTAACATCTCAGATTTCTCCTGAAAAAAGTTACTTTCTTAAAACAACATTGTGCTCAAATCATGTTCTATTTCCCCATTCCTTGAAGTTCATTATCATCTATAGATCTGTGGTATTTGTCCTTTTGGATTTATTCTGCTGAGCTAAGGCTTTGTAAAAGAAAAGTTTAAATTGTAACTTCCATAGGACACCTTGGCTAACTCTGTGTTGTGTTTCCAAACTGTACAACTTGCTATACGAATTACACCAATGGTTTTGCAAATTTGAGCTCTGACAAATGCTTTCATGGATTTTCATAATCCTCTGGGAAGTTTAGACTCCAACCAATTCTGAACTTGTGACAGATTTCCCAGTAAACCTATTCAGTTACCAATACAGTTGGTTTTATACACATCTGTTTTCAGATATATATATATATATATATGCAGGTTTTGGTGTCCTCGGGTGTCTTCCCGTGTAAAAGTTGGGGTGTCTAGGCGATGTTTCGACGAGGTCTCACTCGTCATCTTCGAAACGTCGAAGACACCCCAACTTTTACACGGGAAGACACCCGAGGACACCAAAACCTGCATTCCTGTACCCGTGAAAATCTACGAAAGCAAATATATATATATATATATATATATATATATGCAGGTTTTGGTGTCCTCGGGTGTCTTCCCGTGTAAAAGTTGGGGTGTCTAGGCGACGTTTCGACGAGGTCTCACTCGTCATCTTCAGGCTGGTGCTTTCGGCTTCTTGTTACTGGAACAGAGCGGGATCTCAATGTTTGAGTTCCTATAAATACTGTAGAGGGGGTGTGGTGTCTAGCCTCCAATGTTCTGGGCAGAGAGGAAGTTCCCAGGCTAGTGTGCCTTTTCTTCTTTTGTTCCTTAATTACTTGAGAGATACCTTGAGTGATTTCTTGAGTGATATCCTGAGTACCACTTAGGTGGGTCATTAGGTGTGGATTAGTTGCTAAAGTCTTTGTGTCTTGACCTCTCGAACTTTGTGAAGAGTTTTCCTGAGAAGATGGCTGTATTGCACTTAGTTGTGCTTTGGCTTGGCTTCGTGTATAGGGGCGAGCTGTGGTTTTGTGGCTTGTGTCACAATCTACGAAAGCATATATATATAGTTTTCAGTCAAAAAACAGCCCTTTCCCTTGGAAAATGTCCTCAAAATTCCAAATAAGAATTTGCCAGGAATATGACCTCACATCACAGTTTCATTGATGTAGCTGGACATACGTAGCTACAACACACTGCCAACTTTTGTAAGGCAAAGCACTACAGACCTTAACCCTAAGCCCTTCTTCTTCTTCTTCAACAACAACAACAGGTTGGTGAAACATCAATAAGGACAACCAGTAAGAACTAGTCACAGTGTATGTAGGTAAGTGCCATCTCCCAGGCCAAAGGATTGTTTTAAAAAATGCTTTTGCTTGATTGAGGAAGGTTCATTGGAGATAGGACAAGGTGGGCTGCTTCTGGCAAGGAGCGCCAAAGCCTGGGATCAGTCACTTAGAAGGTTCTTTTATTTAGTTCCTGCCAGATGTGTTCCAGAAAGAAGAGCTTTCAGTGTTTTCTCCCTGTCACCCTTCTGACCTATGGTCAGAGATTTGTAAGACCCAGTAAGCAGAATTACAATTGCCTGCTCCCTAACAGTTACCAGGGAAGAGTCTTAAACCAAATATGTGATACAACTCAGCTTATGACTATGCAAGCATCATTTTTATTGTTAATGAAGCATAGCAGAAGCTGCAGGTTGTGACATTAGGAGGCAGGCAGTCATATGGGGTGTATGGGGTGTATGGGGGGAGGGCAAGTACCTCTGGTGGGGAACATGTTATGCTCCGTCTGGGGTAGTTTATGCACCTTAGTCCCTTCCCTGCACTCAGCTCTCACCTGTGGCTCCTAGAAGCTGTCAGCATGTGACAGCGGTCACACCCCGGGAATGGCTTTAACTGGCCGACTAAAAGCAGGTGAGGGTAGCCAATGGGTCACAAACCTTCAGTAAGTTAGGGATTTCCCCTGCATGTGAAGAGAGAAGACAGGCTTTAGTGGATTGAGTGGATGAAACCAATAGTGGGTCCAGTGGTCAAGAAGGTGTTTTCTGCATGTGCTGTAGAAAGAAGTGAGGGGCAGGTGGGACTTAGCAACCTGAGTAGTCCATCTAGGAGAAGGAAAACACTGATCCTAAACTTCCACTGCCTTGTGGGATATCTTTGGGAGATGAAAAGGCTAAGAAGTAAACCCTACAAAAACTTGTAGTGGAGCCCCTAAGATGGTTAGATGATGCCTGGTACGTCTCCTTCCAGCAACTCTTGCAGTCAAGCTGGTGCCAAATGTAATGCTCTGCTTTCTTTTGGACCACATCAGTGAAGCAGAGAGGGGGGTCGTCATCTGGGCAGTCGAGGACCTCCATACACACTGCCCAGGCTTGCACTCCGGGGATATCACTGCAGTGCTGCTAACACAGTTTGACTTCACCCCTGGAGGTGAGCTCCATTGTCTCTCGAGGTAGACAGGTGCCAACAACAACCACAACAAAAAGTCATTATGCTGCAACAGCAATAACTAGTTAAGCTGTGGTGCTCCTGAAAGTGGGGGTAGAGTCTTAATGTTCCACTGGTGTCCCCCCACCCTTTAACTCTGCAGGCATTTGCTGGGCTAAAACAAGAAATTGCAATCTTCTTCGTGCTGAATGTTTGCTAAGAGCAATCTGTTAAAAAAGAAGAAGGTCATTTTGCAAAGAAGGACCTTCCCTTCACCAACTTCACCAACTAAGGAAAGATATACTTAGCTCAGATATTGTTATAAATATTACATCAAGGACAAAATGTGTAACATTTTCAGTATATAGAGGAAGACAAAACCCGGCTACATTTCTGTTTCTCCTATGTTGGATTTCACCTTCTTTTTACTTCCAGAAGACGACAGAAAGACTGATCTAGAAGGCTGAGCAACTCAGGCTCTTCACACACACTCAGGGTTTATATTAGGGATATGTAGTTATAATAACAATAACAAGAAGAAGAAGAAGAAGAAGAAAGATAAGCATAAGAACTGCCTGGCAATTAAAAGGAGGAGGGGCTTTCTAATACCTTATGGTTCAGATTCCCTTACAAGAAAAACTGAGTATTTTATACACTATGATTAAAATTTGATTGGGGCCAATAATTTGTGCAGATGCTTACAACCCTGATAAAAGGCACCTCCCCTGGCGTTGTGGGTTAAACCACAGAGCCTAGGACTTGCTGATCAGAAGGTCGGCGGTTCGAATCCCCGCGACGGGGTGAGCTCCCCATTGCTCGGTCCCTGCTCCTGCCAACTTAGCAGTTCGAAAGCACCTCAAAGTGCAAGTAGATAAATAGGTACCACTCCAGCGGGAAGGTAAACGGCATTTCCGTGCACTACTCTGGTTTGCCAGAAGCGGCTTAGTCATGCTGGCCACATGAACCAGAAGCTGTACACTGGCTCCCTTGGCCAATAAAGCGAAATGAGCGCCGCAACCCCAGAGTCGGCCACAACTGGACCTAATGGTCAGGGGTCCCTTTACCTATTATTTATATTTATTGAACCTATTAATCACATCTTTCTTTCTTCCTTTCTTCCTTCCTTTCTTCCTTCCTTCCTTTCTTTCTTTTACAAAAAGTAACTCAAAGCAGCTTACAAAAACATAGATTATACCAGAATGGTCACCTCTGCTTATAGACTGTTGTTGCCAAGAAAGAAGTGGAACTCAGAGAAGTTTACTCAAGTACCCTCCGCAGCAGCCATTGACTGCAAATCCATCAGGACAGCTCCAGAATTCTTCCCTCATCCTCTCTTCCATTTAAACACTAGCAGAGATGACTGACACGTTCTAATGAGGAGTCACAAAATGCACAGATGATTTCAAGCTAGTGAAAAACAGCAATCCTATAAAATTGAAGGACTGAGAAGTTTACAGGTATGGTTGACTGCCTGAGCAACCTGCCAGTCTCTGAAAGATTTCTATTTTGGTATAATGAAAAGGAAGTAGGTTGATATGCATATGAGAAGTGGACATTGACTTAAAAACATTTCACTGTATTTCTGAAGACTGGACACACCAGTAGAATAATAGTCATAGTCTAGGAAGCTTAATTGGGCTTGTTTTCTGCATCATGGCTGTCAGGCCTCAAGAGATGCTTGAAGGAATTTAAATATAATATTTTTAAAAAAATAAAAAAACCTTTTGAGACAGGACCCAAACAAGGATGGAAAATGAGAATTGGTCAAGGCTTAATCCATTATTTTTAATGACCTTCAATTGGAAACATTTAACAGAACAGCAAGTGGCACAGTTGAAAGAGAAAGCAGCAACATTCATATGCTAATAAGTTCAGCTCACCTATTCTATACTGAGCTTCTTGTATGATTATTTCAAAGCTAAGTGCATGGAAAAGAAACAAATTGAATATAGGCACATACCATGCAATCGCTGAAACAATGATAATCTCTTATAAAGAAGCAAGCACACACACACTTGTGACTTATGAGCACAAGTGGGGGATTCACTTGTCAAATCAATCTTATGGCAGTATTATGTGCCTGATGATACTAACCAGTGTTTGCAGCTGAAGTACTATATCAGTTTCTCCACTGCCATTTACAAAACCTGCAGTTAAAAAAAATCTAAAACAATAGTTCTTAATGGCCACTCCCAATACAATGTTACTGGTTTTTGTTTTTCAACTACTAAATAAAATGTTATTAACAACAAAAACGTGTGTGTGTGTGTGTGTGTGTGTGTGTCTTCTTTACTTGATGCTGTTAGTCACAGAGCGAAGGGGCCATCTGCATTTCCTGGAGTGGGGGGTGGGGATTCCATGCTCAGGGAGCCACTACTGAGAAGGTCCTATCCTGTGTCACAGCCAGCAGGCTACAAGTATTAGTGGGACATTGAGAATGGCTCTCCCTACCAATTATCCCTTTGGGGGCAGTCACATTCCCCACCCCACCCCCCAGTGCAATGGATTTCCTCTGTTTTTATTCCTATTCCAAGTGGGACCATTGAAATTTATGGGCATGACTAATTTAGGTCAATTACTTCCAGTGGGTCTACTTCATTTATAACTTAGTTGAATATAGCCCATCATCCCTGTGAGATTGCCAGTGCTATTGGACACACCCAGCCAAAAAGGACTCCCCCATAGGGTCACATAAGTAGACTGATATTAAATATTTCAGAAAGGGATGGCACATAACCATGTGGATCTTTAAACTAATTATTCTTTAAAAATCCTGGTGGAAATGAGATGGAATGGGCTTTGTGTGAAAGGGCCATAAATTGGATCAAGACTTTTCTGTCCATTCCTGCCTTGATATTGTTCCTACTAGAACTTGCTAGATATCCATCAAACTTAAAGAATCACAGCCTTCTCTGTCTCCCTCTCATTTCTCTCTTTCAGTTATCTGCCTCCAGAGATATTTTAGACAATTTAAGACAGCACACTCACACAGCAAAAGACTATAAGAAAAGTCAGTAGTCCTGTGATATGATGAAAACATTTCTTATCATACGCATATTTTTTAGAGATCTGTCCATATTTGTTTGAAGCTTTCTGTTCCTGATTCAGAGCTTCAGGCTCCTAGTACAGCACAAAACAGTTTTAAAAAGTTATCTTGGTCTATGTAAGCCTATTCTTTTTAACCATAGTAGGCGTTCGCGATACTTTTCCAAGTCAAGGTTTGCATTTTTCTTTCTTTCTTCCAGATGCATCTCCCACACAGCAGGGCAATACCTTGCTATTCATTTGAATGTCATGTTATTTCAATATGTTGAAGGTAAAGCTTGCAGCAACAATAAATCAGAATTTGCTCTGCAAACATATTTGTCAGCACTTTAAAACCTTAGTAACTTTGAAACCTGAATAATCTGAGTGCAAAATCATATTTTCAGACCTTTAAAACCTAGGTGACTTTAAAGTCTGAAACATATATGAAAAGGCAGCAAATAACTCATGCCACTTGTTTGCTACATTTGCTAAAGCTCCATTTAATAATAATATAAACACAAAGAGAGCAATCTGCCCACTGTTTGTGCCCAGCTACCAACCTACCTCTCATTAAACAGCTTTCCCATGAGCAGAGAGCTATCTGTGGCAATGCAATGATAATTCCTGTGATTCACTCTCAATGCACACTGTCCACATCCACAAAGAAGGGCTTTTATCAACTGTAAGGGGTGGGCATACACCAAGGTCCCACTGTCCTGTGTTTCCCTCAAAATGTGAATGTCAGGCCTAAAGGATACCCCTCAAAGCCCATCAGACGTAGCACAATTTTCGACCCCCTAAAGGGTGCACTTAACCCAGCAATGCCTCAGTATATCTAATGTTTCCTTCCTCACCTGCATGGACTCAGTGCTGAAAACAGCAACCAAAACATATCACTTCTAGATGCCAAACATATCCTTCCCAGCTGTGTGAAGTAGTTTTAAAAGGTGGGACCCTATCTACAGTAATTTGATCTTGTTTCTTTCAAATTGGATTGTAGTTTGCCTTGCAAACAGTTAACCCAAACCCACCTTGCGTAAGAAGGAAATGGAAAACTACCTGGCAATAAAGAGTTGGGTATATACATCTAATGATGTTTGTACTTAATAGCACCAATAAAGAGCTGGTGTGCTTCAGGGGTTTTTTTATTTAAAAAAATTCCCTTTTCCAGGCCTTTTGAAGTTATGATACCTGGATTAAATTGGCAACATGACACTAAACTAGCTGAAATGGAAACTTTCCAGTGCATCAACACTATGCATTGTCTTTTAAAATAAAGTCTGATGATGTTTATTTCATAACTCAACAAGAAAAAAATTAACTTCTAAGGCCCCTGAAAATCAATTATGTTGAATTTCATCACTAGAGTTTCCCAATTTCCTACTTACCTATGTCTTATAAATTACATTAACACACGCTGAGCTTTTAAAAAGAACCGAGTTCATAAACAAGCATCCAAGGATGTGTTAGCGAAGTTCAGATAGGAAAATTTGCTGAACACAGGACCTACTTGGCATTTTTGAAAGAGTCACTACCTGAAGCCTAAGAATGCCCTGTCAAGCTTATTAATGGCCTTGCAAATCCAACGTATAATTTCACCATGCCTAATGAAAAAGAGGCTTCAAAAAATGATTCTCAAAGGCAGAAATAATGCTGGTTAAACATTCTGTTATATCTCTTTGTTTCACCACTGAATTCACATTTTGGGTGGACATGGATATTCTCCATACTTTGTGTGTGCCTCAAGATATTGTTTCTTGCAGTGTTGTAAAACCGAGTACGAAGGAAAACTCTGAAACATTTTTTTGGGGGGGCAGTGTAAAGGCTCTGTTACTTTGAGATGTGGTGAGGATGGCAGGGGTCCAAACACCAGCCTCACCTACAATTGAGAATCAATACCTAAAGAATGAGTTAGGCATCATTAACACTAACACCAACCAACTGGAAAACTTGTAGCTGGTCAACTGTTTTTAATTAGTAATGCAGGAAGCTACTTGGTCTACACATAACTCTAAGCCAAGGGTGAGGAACCTCCAACCTGTGAGCCAGACTTGGCTGTCCAAGCCTCTCTATTTGTTTTACAAGGCTGTTTGGTGGATCCACGCACATCTGCGCTATGACATCATATATGATGTCATACATACAGGAACAGCCTAGCACCACTCACAAAGGACTTTCTTTGAACCCCTGAAAATAGGAGGCTCAAAAAAATAGCACACAGCTGTTTGAAAGCCCTTTGTAAATAGCTCCACACTGCTCTTTAAACCTCTTGTTTTCAGAGGCTTAAGGAGCAGTGCAGGGCTGCCCACAAATGGCTTTCAAATACCCCATGCTGTACATTCTAGTCTTGACAGGGCTCCAAAAAAGCTCATCGCCAAACTAAATTGCCAGGAGCTTAACAGGTGGGCAACTTTGAGCAGCCTGGGGTGCTGAGATTAGTATCTGCCCCATCAACTAGCAAAGATTTCCCAACACTGTTCTAAGCCATGGCTTGTGGGGCTTAAATGTGGCTTATTTGTGACACAACCACCAGTCCTTGTATTGTATAGCAGTGACTCTGGAGTTTCACAGAGGAGTCTTTCCTCCACCCACTCCAGCCCTACCTGGAGATGCCAGGGATTGAACTTAAGATCTTTCACATGCTACCTACGTATGTGCTTTATCACTGAGGACAGTGATTCAGTGTATGAAATTTAAGCTCCCTTCAGTGTAGGAAATTTAAATGCCACTACTCCTGGAGTTTGTTTTTTAACAAAAAAAAAATGCTGTATTCTTATGGCCTTGTTTATGGGTTATTGAAATTGTTTTCTTGAAATGCATTATTTTGGTTTTATGCTATGCCTTTTAAAACCTAAAGCTTCTTTTTGTAAGTCACTTGCAGACTTCTCATCACAAGGGGCTACTAAGTCTAAACTGTAAAAACAAAATGTGCATGTTGCCAAACCTTGAGGTTTGAACTAAGGCCACTTTATTTAAGAATAAAACCTATACAACCCTTGTAGAGGGGAAATGCTGCTCTACCCCCACCCACAAAGCTGATGGAGCAGTTTAGCCTTGAGGGTAGCCCTATCCACCCATAGAATCACATAGCACAGAGATTTAAGCCCTCAGGTGCCTAAAGTGGGTCACTGGGCTGAAACACAATTACTGCATTCCCTTTCCTGCACCTGAGCTGTCAAAAGTGACTGAATTAAATAGCAGATTAACCTAAGTAACAGTAATGCAGGTAAGAAGGTCATCTAAATGTCCATCATCCAGTTGATATTCAATATGGAGTAGGCAAAAAAAAAAAAAAAAAAAACCTCAACCCAAACCATTCTGAATCCACCAAAAATCCATACACGGCCCCAAAGTGACCAACAAGTCACACTGAGAGTCAGGGAGGGCAGGTGCTGTTGCCATGAAAAGAAGAGGGAGGGAGGGAGGGAGGGAGGGAGGAAGCCGCCCAGCCTTTAACTGAACCCACTCCGCCCGCAAGTATGTGAGTGATGCAAGAGCATCAGACTGGCTAGTACTTAGTTGGAATAGGCAATGGAATGAGCCGCCTTTGTAGAACTTGACAGACATATGAGCACTCTTAAGCGAAATACTGCTTTTATTTATATTCATTTCCAATTAATATAAAAAATAGTTTCAAAAAGTAATCAGGTATGGCCTCAAATTACAGCCCCATTGATTAAAATGTGCCAACCCTGATTCAAACTACCAACATGGATTTCAAAAAGCAAGCGAGCGATATGCCAAATGACCTAAGCTGCTGTTAGGATTTCACAGTACAGTAAAATGTCTCAATTATCTTAAGCAGTATGAGTCAATACGTTTCCTTTTTAACAATTGTAGTGCAAAATACAATGAATTTTCAGCACATATACACACTGCTAATAGTATTGATTGAATGGGGTAGCATTCTGCTTTTACCATTCAACCAATGGTACTTCTTACCAATAAGTACACAAACATGTACACACACACACACACACACACACACACACACACAATTTCTTTCTTTCTTTCTTGGCTGACAAGGTCAATCATTTGTCAGAGCTCTGAGTCAGACCCGGGACTATCACAAATTTAATGGTTGTAATTGTAGAGAATGGGCTTTGTAAGCAGATGACTCCAGGGTCAATCCCCATGTAAGGCTGTTGGGTGAGGTGCTGCGAGACCCATTTTGAACTCTGGACAGCCACTTCCAGTTAGTGGGGAGAATATTGGACTGGATGGGCCAATGACTCAGTTTAAGCCAGCTTCCTTTATTCCTATGAATAGGTAAAGAAACAGTGATCTATTTCCTTTAATGTTTTATTTCCTTCCTTTATAAATAAATAAATAAATAAATAAATAAATAAATAAATAATAATAGTTTACAATTATATCTGAACATACAGATACCCAATTAGAAATTGAAACTGAGAATAACGAGGAAAAAAGGAAAATAAGGGGGGAATTAAAATGGGGAGGGGAGCCAGGAATAGAGAGGACAAGCATATAAAATTATAAGCATGACATCAATTGAATAAACTGCCCAAGAGAAACTATAGTCACCTGACAAGGGCAAAGGGTAACCTGAGATCCAAACACATAATATTGTTAAGTTATCCAGTCAATTTTATTCAACTTCCTGCATCTATTTTATGCACAATCTTAAAAACTCCCTCCGCCATGTGCATAGCTTGTTTATTTACAAGTCCCTCTTGTGCCTTGAGAAACAAGACCTTTTAGGAAATTCTAGCTTCAGTAATGTTAAACTAAAAAAATGGAAATTAAGGTACAAGAAGGCAGAGATAGAATAATGAAACAACTTTATTGTGTTTAAATGAAAACATACATGATTTGGGTTATAACACATTTGAAATTGGGTAACATGATAAAACGAAGGATACAACAAGTATTGAAACAAGTTAACAAATTGCTGATGTTATGTATCACAGAGAATGCAGGGTTGGGAGGATGTGGGGAAGTCCAGTAGACTTGGAAAAAAGAACAAGAAAATTTGTAACCTTTCTACTTTACTCTTATAATATGCTCTTTATTCTTTTTTCTGTATTTCACAAACTCAATAAAAAATATTATAAAAAAAAAGAGAAACAAGACTGTTAAGGAGAGGTTCATGTTCTATAAATAACAAACTAGATATTTGCACAAAACGCATTCCTTTGCTTCCTCAGGCCCATGCCTTCAAGAGACCAGCAAATATAGAGTAAGGTCACATTACGGAACCCTCACACTCAGGATGTACAAATGCAGCAACGTTTGCATCAGAGGGGAGAAGAGCTGACCTCCCCATCCCCTTGTGTGTCCTTGTAGCTTGACCCATAAAACTAGGCAGAATGTACAGCAGCAAAAGATATTTAATCTGCTGTGGGGGAAACTGCCTGTGCAGGACCAGGTTGGCCCATAAGAATTGGAAATCGATAGCTCACAGCCATTTGTTCCTGATCAGAGCATGATTTGAGGAGAATGTCAAAGCAATCCTTTTTCACAGCACAAAGCCAATTTGTTTTATTTTATTTTATTTTCCACCAGGTCATTTAGCCGTGTGAGGTGACCCTTGCAATGCGGTGAAAATCAAATATTTCTACCAGACTGACTTTTCTTGTTCTCCTGATGTGCACTGGAAAGCTTTGATCCTCTGGGGCCTGGGTGAAGCAAAGAGGCAACTTTTAACAGGGAAAGTTACAGAGAAGGGGGAAAGCAGCAGGTGGGTGAGGGAAGTAAAGAGGGGGAGAAATGGGCCTCTTGATTCTGTGCTCAGACTAAAAAGGGAATGTTTCTCCAAAGCTAAAAGAATGTGGCATTTCCTCAGCTGGAGCCAGTGAAAGTGCGCTGGTCTCAGAAATCGCCTTCATCTAACAGCACCCGGCCACCTGCTCCTTGAATTCTGCTGTTAAAAGACGTTAGCAGACCATCTGTTATGTGGTGGCACGCTGAGGATTTTTGGTCCTGTTCATATTCATGGGGGGGAAAGCAGCGGTATTTAATCAATCTGCTTGGAATTGCTTTATATGATTAGCGTGTAATGATTCAGGTAGGTCATGGACACGGACATCTTTTTTATTACTGCATTAGACAGCTAGAAGCACACATCAATCCCATAAAAGATACAAGGGTTGATGCACTTTGGGAAAAATATATTCAGCCACCAAAGAAAACAATAATAATAAAAAATGCAAATGTGATAGATAATGACTCTTACAAGGAAGAGGGAGGGACAGGAAGAGGGTTAGCTTCAGGCTGATGTGCACTTGCGCTCTCTCTCTCTCTCTCACACACACACACACACACATGAGCCCAGCAAAAAGAAAAAGGGTGTCAAAAGAAGTAACAGGTGCTACCCAGCATGTGCTACCCAGCACATGTCCCTGTGATTATGTCTGCCCTGCCCACTAACTTTATCCCTTCCTGGTCAGGTGGCTAAATCTATGCATCTTTTGCATTTCCCACAATGCCTATGCTTTTTAGGGCAGTGCCAAGGAAACTTTTTCAGCCGAGGGGCCACATTCCCTTATGGGCAGCCTTTCAGGGGCCACACACGTTCGGATCGGTGGGGCCAGAGGCAAAAATACATGGGACCACAGATGTGAACTTTGTCACATTTCAGCCACACAAAAGTCAGCAGTTTCTACACCCTACCTTCCCACATTCTATCCAAACAAGCAAGAGACATTATTACAGTTGAAGTACACATTTCCCGACAGACAAAAGCACTTGAGGGGGGTGATGGGCATGACAATTAAGGGATGTTGCATGGGTATGGCCTAGCGAGAGTCCCAAGGCAGTGATGAAATTTGGCCCACAGCTGAGAACATCACGGTCCTCAGAAACCCACTGTGAACACAGTAACATAAAAAGAGCCTGCTGAATCAGGCCAGTCGCTCACTTACTCAAGCATCTTGTTCGGTGTCCCCACATAGATGCTTGTGGGAAACCTGCAAACAGGACCCGAGCACAAGAACACTCTCCCATCCTACGGCTTCCAGCAACTGGTATTCAAAAGTATTACTGCCTATTTGATAGCTTTAGCCTCCATAAACTTGTCCAGCCCTCCTTTGAAGCCATCCCAATGGTGGCCATCCAGTGTCTCCTTTGGGAGTGAGTTCCAGAGATTAACTACGTGCTGCATGAAGAAGTACTTTACTTTATCTGTCCTGGATCTTCCAACATTCAGCTTTATTGGATATGATATTTGCAGTGCACACTGATGGCAAAGTGAATTCACATTGC
The DNA here is from genome assembly GCF_964106915.1 of Podarcis gaigeae. Lineage (NCBI taxonomy): Eukaryota > Metazoa > Chordata > Lepidosauria > Squamata > Lacertidae > Podarcis > Podarcis gaigeae. The sequence goes on from NC_139690.1 coordinate 33,753,567, forward strand.
TCAACCCTTGATGCAACGGTTAACACAAAGCATAGGGAAGTTCCAACCACAACATCTGAACCAGCTGTGTGGGATCACTTTTAGTTATGGCGGCATTTGGATGTAGAAAAGAGGCTGGCAGCTGCATGTTTGATGAATGCACATATATTTTACTGCTGGATGCCAGACTTGAGATTTTCTGTGCCAAACAGCAAGTTTTCTTGGGCCAGCTCTGCAAGTTTGCCCTCTTTCCATGGTTCTTGGATGTCCAATGCCGATGCTGTAAGTTCTACAGCTTCACAGGCCATGGAAATAGCAATACCTGGATTTATTTGCAGAAACGTATCTTGTGCAGCAAATTGTGTAAGCTTCTTTTGTTTCTGAGTCAAATGAATGGATACTATTTTAAAAATACGACATCATTTAAAGTATTAAGAGTGTTATCATTAAAGTGTCACATACACATCAAAGGGGCTCTCTTTTTAAATATCTCTTTAGTAGATTACTCACCTGTATATTGTCCAAAATAAAATTCTAACTAGAATACTATAATAGCCATCCTATAAATCAGTAATGTACTACATGTGTAGGTCATGTCACAGGCGAATAGAGCAAAATGTCTGGCCATATGGTGGACTTAAGAGCCAGCTCATCTACATTCTCTGTTACCAGGCAACGTCTCGGACTTCAGTCTCAGATTGGCTAAATAATAATGACCCCTTAACCCTTAAAAATGATTGATATTCACAGTACTAGTCAGGTTACAATCACAAGGGGGAAATACTGGCAGCAATTAGGCACTAAGGAATTTGGCAACATTCAAACATTTTCCCCAAATCCAAAAGTATCATTATTATTTCCTTTATGTGATGCAAATCTATAGGCTTGTTTCTACAAGGCTTCTTCTCCCCACCTTAGTCTGCGTGTGCAGATATTGAAATATATTAATCATACACAAATTGTTTGGCTTCCTAACAATGCCCCACTAATTAGCCCAGGAACTGCCACCTCCCATAAGTTGGAAATCCCTCCACCACCTGTGCCTTGCTGTGCTCTGGTGACACAATTTCTTTTTCACCATTTCCCCCCAACATGTCAACTGTGTCAAATGCTGCTAACTGCCACAATGCTGCTCCATGACAGATAGGACCGCTTGTGGCAGAGATGAAAAACTAAAGAGTAACAGGCACATTTAGCAATGAAAGGAACAGATTTGTAAAGCATGCTCAGGATGAATAGCTGCTACTTGGAAGTATAGCCAAAACACCTTTCCTTGAAATTCTAACTTCCCCACCCCCTTATGGCAAAGAGGAGAGTTATTAGATACATAAGCACTTTCCCCTTGTAAATTACATTTGCATTCCACTGTGGTTTTCGGACTGTATTCTAGGGAAACCCTGGGCTTTCTCAGAGGCTTATTCCTCAAGGAGAAAACTGGGTAACTACAGTGGTACCTTGGGTTAACAACTTAATTCATTCTGGAGGTCTGTTCTTAACCTGAAACTGTTCTTAACCCGAGGTACTATTTCTGGGTTAGTGGAGTCTGTAAGCTGAAGAGTCTGTAACCCGAGGTACCACTATACAGGGGAGCTTGCCTACTGGTCCTAAATTACCCCCTTTAATATGCAGACAACAGGTGAATGTTGAATACATTCTTCCAGGACACACACTCAGTCCACACGATGAAACAGAAAAGCCAAAGGACAGGGCCAGAATGACAATATTATGATGCCCCCATTCAATTTTAAAAAAATATTAATCCACATATATATATATATATGAAATAGCATAAAACTTACATGTATGCTGAAATGTACATGCATGGATGTCATGTGCAACACATGACAGGGTCTACTTCCTCACATCATTTTGATTTATACTAGTAGGACACCCTCTGGTTTAGTTGCAGACAAAGTAGCATGCAAATGGTTCTATGAATGAAGTGTGAAAACCTTGAGTGTGTCTAATTTCTATGGAGCGAGACAATATCTACTCAGAAATGCCTCATTTTCCAGACAACACTGTTGTTCAGTGGGAGTTAATGATCCCAACTAGGGTCCAACTAGTGTGTATACAACAGCACTTTCCTGGTCTCTTCCCAACCCCTCAGGTTCAGTCCTCAAAACCCATCAATAAATGTGGAATGGCATGTGATAGTATGTGATAGTGTGAGGCTCCATATCATGTTGGATCTAAGTCAACGATGATCCTACATTTTGTGGAATTGCTTCAGACAGAATGCAGTTTTATTTAGGAGAGAATAAGGTATGAATTAATTACAAAACTTAGGTACAACTGTATTTCTATGCTCAGGATGTGTGTTCATGGATGATTACTTTCCTTACCGCAACCCGTTCAAGTCCTTTATGATATAAATACACACTGGTGGATCAAACTAAGAATACGCATGGTTCACTGAATGTTACCAGCTTACAATGCTAAAAGTAAAATGGGACACTTTGGAAAAGTATGGGGAAAACAGATTAATCCAAAACGACGTTGTCACATCTAATCTTTTGTTTTTGTTTTTAAGTGAGAAAATTAACAAAAAATGTAAGCTGTAATTATTCAAAAATGTCAGTAAATTTATTCATTATATTAATCCAAAAGATCTAGAAACTGAGAATACTGGCTAATCTTTCAGGGAACAACAAAAACATTACTTTCTACTGTTTTCAGCTGGTATACACAAAGACACAACTATGTAGAAATGAGAAATCCACACATGACCCATTAAGTAATTCAGATTTCTGTTTCATTATAGACCATTTTCATTGTGATTTACTCATTCGTCCACAAGGAACAGATTCAAATACTGCTTAAGGAGATATATATTAATCACATTATCGGCATCCCCCCACTCAGCTGTCTCCATCCTTTCCCTCTTTCCAATTCCTCAACTACAGGGTTCTCACAACAAACTTTTAAACACAGACTCATATTCAGCAAAACACAATCTTTCCATTTTGTGTGGCTGAAGATGCAAATCAAGCTGGGGTGAGGCTTGAGAACTATGCATTCCATCAACATAGAAAAGAAACCAGAGAGAGTTGCACTTACAGAATGAATGCTCCGCTCTAGAAAACTGTAGGCTCCACTTACATGAGGCTTCTGTGTAGTTTCCTGAAAATAAAAAACAAACACAAAACCCATCACACTATGCTCTTGATGTATCATCCTCCACATTTTATCCTAACCCTAATAATACAAAGAATTAGGAGAGGCAAAATTAAGTATATATTCACACAGCAAATAGTTACTCTATGGAATTTACTCCTACAAATATTTAGTGATTGCCACCAACTGGGATGGCATTAAAAGAGGATGAGATAAATTCATTAAGGCTGTGTGCTACCTCCAGTTTCAGAGGCCTCTGAACAGCAGCTGGTGTGAATCAGAAGCATGCAAAGTGTACAGATGTGCTCAGGTCCTGCTAGTGGGATGCTGGATAGGATGAGCTATGTTTTGACTATGAAGTGGTTTCTGATTAAAAGATTGGTGTAGGTATGTATGAGTGACCTTTCCCTTGGAGAAGAGAGAAAGATCGAGGCTCATGTATTCCCTTCTCATTCTCTTCCAAGAGGCGAATGCCTGAAGCAGAATATCCCATGAATATTTGAATGGCAAACATACAATTGTGCAGTCAATTAACTTCAGGGTTTTCAGGTTCTCAGGAAGAATCTCAGGGGGAGAGGAAAGGTAATATCTGATCAAGCACAGAAAAGTATTTATATCCCAATAACTGTACGGTCTAATGGATGGTTTTACAAGTTTCCTCACTTCTTCCCTGAGCAAGATTACACAGCATCCATCTTAATGACTAGCCAACAGATCGAAACCATCACAGTGAAAATGCAAAACTGCTGATGAATAATTTGAACTTTTCTGCTTTTCTCACCTCTCCAGAACCCTTCAGCATTGCATTATAATGCAAGATTAAGAGAGTAGAAACCCAGCTTTGTGTGAGTTTCTTCTCTCTATCACTCAACATTGCTGGGAGAGCGTAGTGGTATATATTTTTATCTGTTGTATAAGCATAGGTTTGAAAAAAAGTGGGGTGCAGGATTGTTCAGAGTGCCATAAAGGTCATCCATCCCCCCTTTCAGTATACAGATGCACACCATACATTTGAGGAAGATTCAATGCACATTGAAAGCACATAGTTTCCCTCAGAATTCTAGGAACTGCAGTTAGGGTGCTGTAACTGTAGCTCTGTAAGGGCAAAAGTATAATTCTCAGGATTCTTCAGGAAAAGTCATGTGGTTTGAAGGCACATTGAATGTATGTTAAATGTATGTTGTGGATCTTTCTGAAGGCTAAATGCACACATTCTGAAAAAAAAAGAAAACTTAAATCCGACTTGAGTAGTAATTTGGATCAAGAGCAATGATGACACATTCAGGAGATTACTGTCAACCAAACATCAAACGCGAACCCACACACAAAATCAAATCACACATTTAATCCATTTAAAAAAACAAAAACAAAGCAAAACAGTCAAGTTATAAATATAGAGAATTGCTGGTCATTTAAATTTCCAGCTCCAATTAGATAAAGTTATCACCAACTGAAAGCCAGATTATCTTTGCTTTATAGGAAAGCCAAAAAGAAAAGCAAGCTTTTGAACTATGAGCAGGGCTATAATTAGACAACTTGGATTATTACTCCTGTTTTGAGGCTTGCTCTCCCTTTTGTCATTGTTACTGTTTTTGTTTGGCCTCCGTTTAATTTCCTGTCAGCCTTACAAGAGATTTCTAATGTTTGGGCTGTAGAATAAGTTCTGATTAAAAATAATCTTCCCAATTACAGCTTGGCACAAGCTAAGACTGCCACGTGTTCCCTGCCACTAACCTCTGGGTTTCTGTCTGCAGTAATTGTGTCTATATCAGCCCCTAACTGCAAATGAAAACCCAGGGGGCATATTCAGGCATCCAGCTTCCTGAGCCTTACCCATATCTCTTAATTTGCACTGTCTGTCAAAAGGAGATGCTCTCCAATGTACTAAAATGAAATCCTCAGAAACGGCAGGTCAAATGAACAAGGGGAAATGGGAGGGTTTGGAATTGAAAGTGGGGGGAGATGTAGCAGAAATCTGAGACTCAGATATGAGGGTGCCTCAACACTCTTCATTATAATTCCAATCCCTGTCCACATGCACAAATAAAATGCTGAAGTTATGTGTTGCTGCTTCCGCTTTGCCTCTCATAAATGCATAGCCAATTCATGTGGTAAAATGCAACAAAATAAGAGTAAAGGAAATACCAGGTTTTTCAAACAGCTTAGATTTAGCATATGGATGGACGCTTATTGATTGATGCTGCAACATCAAGTGAATGAACTGCTGCAATTTAAACATAGCAGACATATCACCTCCCAGTGGAAGGCTGGTTCATTAGGGCAAATGGGGCACTGCCCAACCAAGTTCACTGTGAGTTCAGACAGCCTCCCTACACACACCTGCCTGTCCATGGAGTGGCACTGCCTGTCAGATGATTCACAGCACTGCCTTTGTAGAACCCAGTATAGAGGAAGATGTTGGCAAACCCACAATTAGTTGTATTTGTCTGATATTGGGCCTGGTTCCATCTGCTGTTGGGCTCCATGCCTTCTACCCTTCCAGGCTCACTAGACACCAACCACCACTATGCCTAGTGTCACACAAAACACAAAGCTGGCCACAACTCCTCCAGTGGACCAAGCCTGCACATTCACCTTTCACCCTTCAACTGGTGGGAAATCAAGACAGATAGGTATAAATATGTGCCCAGGGAAACTTGTTTTCTTCTTTCCCCACACAAAATCAGAGAACAATATAGTGATATACTGCAAGGAGGACACAAGGGGCTTAGCTCACTCACTACATTCTGGGGTGTGTGGTTTTTAGACAGATATTAATTTCTGGTCTAATAGGCTGCCTGTCCACTTTTTCTCTGGAATCAAGTGTGGTGCTCCTGGTGCTCTCAGTCTGTAGGTTTTTGTTTTTGTAGTTTTGTTTGTTTTTGAAGGGAAAGGAAGTTGGACAATAAATTTCCTGCCTCACTGAGTGATGTGTAGCAGTTCCACATTTAGTAAAACATCAGAATTGCAGGCAGTGGGGCTGAAAGGGTGTCTTGTTACTTTTAGGGTTGGAACTGCAGCTCTGCAGCTCCTTGCATTCCTCCTGCTCAACCTGCATGTTTTAAAATGAGCAGCATGTTCCAAAAGCACTAAAGAGAAAAACAAATAAATGAACGAAAGCCTCCAGTACGTTATCCTCTCAAAGAAACCACCACAGTTGAGTTACCTCGGGATATCTTACCACCGAGTAGAATAAGAACGAGTGAAACAATCTGTCTAGCTTCCTCTCTTGTCAGTAAATCCCACAGAGGTCAATAGAGGTATTAATGTGATTAAATTATTCAAATACTTTAGGGGTTCCATTTTCTGGTCCTGAAATTTTAATCAGTACTATGATCACCCAGAACTGCTGTGCCTGTACATACACAATTGCAAAAATAAAATACTTTGAAGAATAGAACTATTACTTTTGAACCAGCATTCAATTTAGCACCATTATGTGTCAGAATATGGTGAAGATAAGCATTAGGAAGTCACAATTGTTTTGCTCATTCATCAGCGTTTTATATCAACTCCTATTTTTCAGCACAACGTTTTTCCCATTTCTATTATCAAGATTAATAACCCAACAATGCACAAAAGCATAGACTGGACTGAGGTAGGGAGAAGGGTGGGGGAAGAAAAAGACTATGATTTACTTCCTCTGATTACTGTTTTATTTACACTGCTGAGAACATTCTATTTTTCTGCTTCATAATTTAGCACTTGTCCCATAAAGGAACATTAAGGCAAATCACCCCTTCTGTTTAACCACAGCATGCTAAACTGTACTCTAAAGTAATCCACTTTAGAAAACAACAGCTGTAGCAGCAACAGCAGCAGCAGCAGCAACAACAGTGGTTTCCTATAGCACTTGCAACCAGATAACCAGAAATAAGGAGAGGAGACACAGGTAAGTGGTTTGAAGTAAGGCCAACCACAATGCATTAATGATCTGCAGAGGTAAAAATCCATGAGCAACTTATACTGCTGCCTAGCTTTACTAATCAAAAGGTAAGCCTGTCACTGCCCAGAGTGTGGGTTAGTATTTTACTCTATCTGTTCTTACTATTTAAACAAGCGTAAGTGAGGTGCAAAAATGCAACACAGAAACAATAGAATGCTGTAATAGAAATAGGAGATACAACACAAAACCCAGCAGAACAGTATTATAAAAACAGGACTTCTGTAATAATGGGGCCCTGTCCTATAGGTCAGGCAGGGAAACACAAGGCATGTGAAGCACCAGAAGGAAGAGTATTCCAGAGTGCAAGGGCAATGGTAGAAAATACCCATTTTTGTCTTACTGCTCTATGACATTCTGTAGGATGTGGTGCCTTGAGTATAATGTCCCCAATGAAGGGACAGGTATTCTTTCAGATGATACAAGCATCCAAACATCAGAACTAGGAAAAAGGAACTCACCATATCTCCTCTGATAAAAGTGGTATGTGTGGGGTTCTGGGTCCTTTTGGCTTATTATATCTCATGCTAGACATAGTACCAAAGATGTATGGGTTGGAGCACACTAGGAGGCAGGGCTGGAAGCCAAACAACAAGCCACTTCTGGTGCAGTTCCTAAGCATGCTCCAGGGCTGGGGAAGAACAGGTGGAGGATATATAAAACCTTCTGCCTGTTTCCTCCCTCTTCCTTCTTCAAAAGATGTGGTGCCCAGATCACCATCCCGCTACGCAGTGTGACTTAGCTGGTTGCCACAGTTAGGGCATAGCAAGAAGTTCTGTCTTCTCCCGTGGATGGTTGGTGGGCAGGGATTTTCCCACTAACTCCAAACTGCAGTGTTGGAGAAGTGCAATTAGAGGTGAGAGCTGGATAATGAAGTTGACTAGTTTTATCTGGACCCCTGACAGCTGTGTATACGAAATAGAAGAAGTTAGCACAAGTTGTGAATACCCTGAGGCACTTTCCAAGTGAACAGTGACCCCAGAGACTGTGGGAACAGCAACACATGGCTGTGGGAACTATGGAGCAGGGTATAGATCACTTCTGAGGTTAACCCTCACTCTAAGGACACATGAATCAGGAAGAGCTGCCTCCTCATATGAATGGGAGAAAGAAGTAGAATTAGCACCACATTTCACCCATGTGGGGTAGGTTCACCCAATTTCCCATACATGGTCTTTTTTCCCTGAGCAGCTCATACCACCCAACTGTTGGCATCTGTCTGTCTCAGAAGACAATGGAAGCGTGTGCCTTCAGGGGCAAACTATTGGAGTTACAGCTCCAGCTGTGACTACAGAGACTGATAAGGGAGAGACATGTTTTGTTGCAGCTGGGGCAGATGAAGGTGTCTGACTGTGTTGATGCAGGTATACTAGGGTGTTTCTTATTTCTGCGCTACTCCCAGCTGTCATTCCTCCTCTGGTCACTGCTGTTGTTCAGAAAGTGGCCAGAGTTATATCCCATACCTTTTGTCTTGCCTCTTTATTTCTGGTCTCCTAACACAATGCTAATTACACAAATGCAATTAACATGAACGTTGTGTTGTTGTTCTGTAAACAACACCATGGGGAAACAGAACAGTAGAAGAGGTGAAGTTTTAACTCATTCTCTCCCTGCCATGGTCATGACAGTAATCACCTCTGGTATTTGCATTTCAAGGGGATTTTGAATTGGCACCATTTGGGATATATCCAGGCAATTAATGTCACATCTGGCTTGGCCCTCAGAATCTCCTGCATCTCATAAAGTAGCATCCAGCAGCTCTTTCATCCTCATTAGTCACTCTGCTATGGCTTCTCCTGAGGGAAGAAATTATTATCCTGCAGTCTGATAATAGCAGGTGGACCCTCACTTTTCATGAACTGCTTGGTTGCATCTGTGTGTGCCTGGAACAGAAGGCGGTGTTCTCAATATGGCAGTGATCATTCAGAGAACAATTATGCTGAAGCTCTATGAACAGAGATCATACTGTCTATAATGCTGATCATATGGCTTGGGTAGGTTTGTATAATCAGAAGCAGGTTCTTCATAAGTACAGAGTTGTGGCTATTTATGTTCTACTCAGAGTAGACCCACTGACATTTATGTGCATCCAAGTCTATTAATTTCAATGTGTCAGTAGAACTTAATTGAATACAGCCCATATAATTTTTATAGTGGGTTGGAGCCAACGTCCTATTTGACTGTATTCCAGCCTGACGCTGAATCTCACAGACATGGAGGCAAGGCAGGAAACTAGGTAAAGCTAGCTATGGAAAGGCTGGACCATAAAAAAGGTAAAGGTACCCCTGCCCGTACGGGCCAGTCTTGACAGACTCTAGGGTTGTGCACTCATCACACTCTATAGGCCGGGAGCCAGCGCTGTCCACAGACACTTCCGGGTCACGTGGCCAGCGTGACAAGCTGCATCTGGCGAGCCAGCGCAGTACACGGAAACACCGTTTACCTTCCCGCTAGTAAGCAGTCCCTATTTATCTACTTGCACCCGGGGGTGCTTTCGAACTGCTAGGTTGGCAGGCGCTGGGACCGAGCAACAGGAGCGCATCCCGCCGCGGGGATTCGAACCGCCAACCTGACGATCGGCAAGTCCTAGGTGCTGAGGTTTTACCCACAGCGCCACCCACGTCCCCATAGATAGCTCCAAGTGAGCAACTTTCTCCAGGAAGCTTAAGAGTATACTGAGGCACTTTAAGCCTCTTCCAGGCTCCACCCGCTTAAAGCCTATGGCTTGCAAGTGGACACTACTCCATTCTATAGCCTCCCATCTAATGCTCCCAGTGCACCAGTGATCCAGTGAAGTGTGATGGGAGGCATTTGTTTCCTTAGACTCAGCTGCCCACAAGGATCCAGAGGCCCCAGAGGCTCTGGTGGTCCAGGAGCTTATTTCAGGGGCTCCTGTCTGACAGTTTGAGTCACAGTAGTGCCCTGATCTCCAGCAGCCATCTCAGAAGCCTGACCTCCATCAGGCTCCTTAAATGGTACCTCTGTAGCCTCTGACTGTGTCTGGGTTTGCCCGTGTTACCTCCAGAGAACCACCCCTGCCATTGCTTAGAACTCAGAATAAGTTGCAACTATTTTAATGAAACAATCTAAAGAAACAACCTTAATTGTGGTGTGGGCATGTGCTTTAGTGGAAATGAAATCCTTCCACAAAAGAAGAAGAGTTTGGATTTGATATCCTGCTTTATCAGTACCCTAAGGAGTCTCAAAGTGGCTAACATTCTCCTTCCTCCCCCACAACAAACACTCTGTGAGGTGTGTGGGGCTGAGAGACTTCAAAGAACTGTGACTAGTCCAAGGTCACCCAGCAGCTGCATGTGGAGGAGCGGGGAATCGAACCCGGTTCACCAGATTACGAGTCTACCGCTCTTAACCACTACACCACACTGGCTCTCCACAAAAGACTTTACCATCCAGCATGTTCCCAGGCAGAAGGGAAATGGTTATTAAGCTTCTCCCTTCAGGACTTTTCCCTGCAATCCATATTCATCCATTTCTTTAAGGCAATCAATGAAACAATACCTTCCTTACGTCTGTAAAAAGAAATTCTATTGTTCCCAGATTGCTTGATGGAGAGGTTTAGAAAAAGATCAGATCCACTGCCAAACAACTGATCAATAACTTCCTTTACTCATTCCATATATTAAAGCATCTTGAAGCTAGAGCTCAAACTGAGGGCAAACTTGTTAAAACAATTCCAGAAAGTGCATACCTCTCTCCCTGCTGATCCCTATCTCCAGTTTCCAAGCAATATTTAGCACCAAAAATATTCTAACTTAAATAACACTCTTAGGCATATAACAAAAAGAAGCCAACCTTATTAAAAATAATTGATGCCCCTAAACATATGTTGCCTTCCTGTACTTCAAATTTCTGGACAATATGTAGTGAGCAAATCATAACATTTGAAAATGAGGCCTATGCTTCAGATATCATCTTAAAATGTACTGCTTGGTGCTCTCCACTTCTCCAGCACCATGGACAGTGCTGCAAAGTTAAGATTCTTTTGGATGAGAGAGTGTTGCAGAGTTCAAGTATTGCTAATATTTGCTGTGTTTACAAATATAGACAAAGGGCAGAAGCAAGTAGACTCCTAGAAAACTCAGGCATAAGACCCCAGAGAGCAACTTGTGCAGCACACCAGTACGTTGGTGGCACCCCTACTTTTGGTAAATACCAGCTAGGAAATAAATCGTTCCCAGGGCAAAACTAGGTGTGTGTTTAATGTGCATGGTATTTTATTCTTTTTATTTAAAAAAAATGCAAACATCGGCCCCTCCATTGGAAGGAAATTCCCAATTGCTGATAATGTAAATAGCAACTTCAGAGGAGAAACTCTGAGAAACTGAGCACACAGGAAAGGAAGGCAAGGGAGGAGAAAAGACGGAGCACACAGATACAAGATTTGTTTTCTGTACCGATACATCACAGTTTATTGAAATGAGTCTGTTATGTCTGAACTAGCCAAAATTTCCTTTAAAGAATGTTTGTAGCCCACCTGTTATATAATATAAAGTGTTGAATTAGAATTGGAATAAATATTTTGCAACAAATGAAATTTGAAGCAAACCTCCAAGTTCCATGTTGGGCAACATATTTAGGAAATCTGATGGCAGTAGTTCTGGTAAGACTAGTGAATTTATTCAGGGGGTCCCCATGCATTCTGAATGTGGTTGATTGGTGGGGGAGGGGCAGACAGCTCTATGAATAATATTATTGATCACCAACCTGGGAAGGTAGGCCATCTAGGAGAAGGAAAACACTGGTCCTAAAATTCCACTGCCTTGCAGGATATCTTCAGGAGAAGAAAAGGCTAAGGAGTAAACCCTACACAAATCCAGAGTGGAGTCCCTAAGACAGTTGGATGGCACCTTGTACGCCTCCTTCCAGCAACTCCTGCAGCCAAGCTCATGCCAAGTGTATTGCTCTGTTTTCCTTTAGACCACTTCAGTGAGGTAAGAGGGGGGTCTTGTTGTCTGGGCGGCCCAGTACCTCCATATACACTCCCCTGGCTTGTGCCCTAGGGAAGTCACTTCAGTGCTGATAACACAACAATTTGACTTCACACACAAACACCCCGGAGGTACACTCTATTGTCTCTCAAGACAGACAGATGCCAACCCCAACTAATTGTTGTGACAGTTTGTTCCTATCAGATTTTTTGACTCTAAGGCCAGTAGCCAGACCATGAAGCTTAACAACACATTGTTCGAATTATGCAAAATTGGCATTTTAAAATGAATTATGAAGTTTCAGAAGTTTTACTTCTGCACTGTTTGTGTATCAAAATATTTATTAGTCCCTAGACAGCTCCACATGTGCTTGAGTTGGGTACCTCTAAATAATTCAAACTTTTCTGCAGTAACTTATTTCAGCAATTCCTTTGATGCAAGGCAGGAAGAGAACATTTATTACAAGCAGCAAGACGAACCCATATAATTAATATTTTGATACATTTCACCTTCCTGGATGTTTGCTCTTACATTATTAGCTTCGTATGAAATAAATAACACTTTTCTGACAACTTGTTACCCCACTTTTAGACAAGATGCTTCAATTTATATAATTACTTTACTTGATTTATTGATGCACCTCTGCTTATGTTACATATTCTGTTAATGTGCTATCAATGTAATTAGTTGTTTCTAGGCGGAAATCACTGTTTTTAATCAAGCTAGCATTTTTATTGCTTCTACACAATCAAAACACCCTTTCATGACTTCATTGCTCTTTCTCCTCATTTCTCTTTCATGTGTTTACACTTGTGAGGGGGGGGGGGTTGGCACTGATAGTGTTCCCCCCGGCTCAATACAGTACTCTAAAAGCATTTTCTCATAACTTGAGCTATAGAGAGCAATAGTTTGGAAGCACATTTTAATCAAATTTTTGAGAAAACAAGCCCAGGTTTTGTGGCAGGCATTTTGTGACCAAAATGTCGCCACTCTCTGGATATTCAGCTTTTCTTTTCTTTTTTACTTAGGGCTGCAATCCTGGGACTTAGCTAGATGGGTAAAGAAAAAGCAATTTATATGTGTTGTATATGTGATATAACATTGTGCCACCAGATTGCGCTGTGGAGTCCCATTTTTCTCTACCTGTAAAGTAAAGGTAAAGGGACCCCTGACCATTAGGTCCAGTTGTGACCGACTCTGGGGTTGTGGCGCTCATCTCACTTTACGGGCCGAGGGAGCCGACGTTTGTCCACAGACAGTTTTTCCGGCTCATGTGGCCAGCATGACTAAGCTGCTTCTGGCGAACCAGAGCAGCACACGCAAAAACCATTTACCTTCCCACTGGAGCGGTACTTATTTATCTACTTGCACTTTCACGTGCTTTCAAACTGCTAGGTTGGCAGGAGCAGGGACCGAGCAATGGTAGCTCACCCGTCGTGGGGATTCGAACCGCCGACCTTCTGATCAGCAAGTCCTAGGCTCTGTGGTTTAACTCATAGCGCCACCCGCGTCCCAGTATAAATAGAGTAGATAAAAGCTAATAGTGTATAATCTAAACCTCAGATCATGGCTAAGGTCTCTCCTCCTTAACATGATCTGGAAGCAAAGTTTGATTTTCGGATAAAAGGTTTGGATGACACACTAAGCCAAACTGTGCTTTAACTACCATCTCACACCTAAAATAAAATAATAATAATTCATTGCTTATACCCCACCCATCTGGTCGGGCCTCCCCAGCCACTCTAGGCAGCTTCCAACAGTATATTAAAAAGACAATAAAACATCAAAAATTTAAAACTTCCTTAAACAGGGCTACTTTCAGCCCATGGACGAGCAATTGGGTGAAGTCAAATCCCTGTGCAATCACTGTAATCTATGCACTGGTTTACCATGATGAGTGTAGCAAGCCATGATTATTTTTAAGGCTTCCCTGCCTCCTTGGGCACTAGGGGAGTCCACCTTGACCAAGTCATGCCTGGCCCTTAAATGCTGATGAGAGACCATATGGGCCTCTTTCTCTCTCCACGCGCCTGAAGACATTCCAGACTCAGAGTTTAGGGAAGCATGCCCCCACTGCTCTGGAATCAAAGCTCTGACATAATACTTCTGGTGATAATATAAGATTTGAGTCTTCAAAGAGGGAAGGATTGGGTAAAACCAACACATGGCTTTACTGCCAGCCCCCCCACCCTTGCAAAATGTATATAGTTTGTTTGTTTGTTTGTTTATTGAATTTATATCCCAATCTTTTCCTCCAAGGAGCTCAAGGCAGTGCACATAGTTCTCCCCCAACTCATTTAATCCTCACAACAAGCCTGTGAGGTAGCTTAAGCTGAGAGCCAGTGACTGGCCCAAGATCACCCAGTGAGCTGCATTTATGGCCAAGTAGGGATCTGAAACTTGTTCTCTCAGATCCTAGTCCAACACTCTAAGCACTACACCACACACTGGTTCTCACATAGATGGCTCCTCACACAGAGAATGGGAACACATGGAGATTAGAGAGACAGAATAACATCTTGTGGAATAAATGCTTTATTTAATAAAGAGGTTTAGCAATAAAGGTTTAGCCACAGAAAGATGAAAAAGCCTGCACTCAGGTTCTGGTTTTGGGCTTCCCACAGGCATCTGGTTGGTCACTGTGAGAATAGGATGCTGGACTAGATCACTGGCCTGATCCAGCGGTCTATTCTTATTCTCTTCACCTGCATAGCAATTCTCATTCTGAAGAAATGGATTCCAGAAATATCTCATTTAACCTATTCATAAAGGTGTATTTTTTAAAAAAAAACTAGTGAAAGAAATATTGTTACACTTCCAAATTCTGCTGGTTTATTTAAGCCTCAACATTTATAAATAATGGAGAATATAAAAACAATTAGCTTTGGCATTATAAAAAAAATGTAAGTGGGCTGAGAGCAATTTAAGTCAAGGCTTGCCCAGTGATAGTCACAGAAATTTATAATAGGACCTGAGAAAAGAATAAGTACCTTTCACCAGATGTACTGTGAATCACACCTTCATTGCAGCTGTGATCCTTGGGGTTTACCCTCCCTAATCACAGCTGAGCAATAAAGGAGGCTCATTAAATGGAATGTAACAGACACTGAATGTAACAGATTAACTGTGCTACGCAACCTCAGCTTCAAATAGAGAGGGCTGGAGATCATTTCAAAGTTCAAATGAATTTTAAAGGGAGAGGGAGAGAGTCTGACGGCAAATGCTGTCAGGGAGCTTTTGTGCAATTTAGTTATGAGTTATGAACTGAGCAGTTTATTTGTGGAAAGTGGTGTCTAAGATCCATAGGCTAGCCTTATTCAGTCATTCCCAAGTTGCATGCAAAGTAATAAGTGCTTACAGTGGTGGTAAGGTAGTCCTGGTGCACTGGGAGGCCCCTTGTGCTCATCCCACAATGGTCATATCCTCTATATGAAGAGCTGTGAAAAAGCAGCTGGTGATAGAGGTTGGAAGGAATCCTGTGAGACATCTACTTCAGCTTCTCTTGCTTCATAATGGGATAAGTCCTCCCCCAAAGCTCCTTTTTTAAAGGTTATGCCTCAGCTAACTGCATATCTGGGAGCTGTGTCATCATGCAAGGAAGTACAGCTGGCTACAAAGTTGTGACATCAAGGGAGCCAAGTTTTTGAAATATGAGAAAGAATGCTAAGAACATAAGAAGGGCTTGCTGGATCAGGCCAATGGCAATCTAGTCCAACACCCTGTTTTCAAAATGGCCACACAGATGCCTCTAGGAAACCCACAAGAATTCACGCAGTAGAAGAAAATTAATATGATGTCAAACAGAGTGAAGAATCAAAATATGATTTTCTCCTCCTGTCACCTCCTCCCCAATGATTAAGAGCATTATGATGTGTTTTTGCAGTAAAAAAAAGTTTTTAAAAAGCAGCTGAATTTTCTCTTGCAATTAAAATGCTGTCAGCTTTTTATTATTAGTGTTAATAATAGTTTCATGAAGTTGGTAATATTTGCTGGCACATTTGAGGTTAATATTCTGGCCAATGAATTGAGAAACTAGTCTCATTTGATAAAAAGAAAGTTGTTTTTTACACATCTTTTATGCTGGAGGCCATATTAAAATGTGTATGCTTTAAAGTCTTCTAATTCTTTAGGGAAATGTTTACCACATTTTTATTTTAAAAAATATAAGTATGCTTTATATTGATGGAAAGTATGGGAACAATTATGGTCCAATTCATGTAACAGATTTTTAATCTCTCATGGGAATCATGATAAAGATTTGCATGCCTCTAAATTTCATCAAATTCTGTCCAGAAATAAAATTATACATATAAATAAATAAAGCTGCATAGTAGAAAAGCTTGTTGATAGATTAGGTTTAGTTTGGCAAGCCTATTCCGCTCTTGAAGGGCTACCTTGTCTGCAAATTCCATCTACTTCTGCATAGAGAAAAAAAGTTAAAGCATTTTGGCCACTCATAATAATTAATTTGGAGACGGGGTAATGGATCTGAAGCAAGACTCTGAATCAAATTGGGCAGACCATGAAGCATTTCAGGCTGAAACCACAGTATGTTGCAAAAAAATAAAATAAAATCATATCCAAACCACATCTTGATGACAGTGCAAACTGCTAATTTACTCTGCATAAAATTCATCTTTTAAAAAAATAGCATTGATATTTTTATTTGCTACAACCTGAATATAATAATATAATATAATAATTGACAACGGAAGTTAAGACTTTTATTTATATATTGACTTCAACATAATACAGCTGTCCTAGTGCTGCACTCCTTCAGAATACAGCTTATGGGGACTATGCATTTGAATATGGCCCAACTTATTACTTGCCTATACTGCAATCCCACACAGAACCTTTTCCATACCTCCCTAAGACTACCTTCCTAAAAAAAAAAAAAATCAGGGAGAGTCACAGCCAGGGAGAGGGCACTCTCTGCAGCAGCCCCTAAGTTGTGGAATTCCCTCTCCATAGAGGTGAGCTTGGCTTCTTCTACTTTATAGCTTTTGGTGAATGCTACACCTGGCCTTTTTGAACATGAGGTGTGTGTTTTCAGGACCCATCCCATTCCTGTGACCACACTTTTTAAATTCTCAACTTTAAATGGTTGTATCCTGACCTGAGACCTGCTGGTGAAGGATGGGTAATTCATTGAACAATAACAATGAACAAAATACTGCACATACCCATGATATAGTGTGAGTTGGAAACTTATTTGTGGTGCAATACTCAGCAGCCTCCCTCCATCCTACTGGAATGGCAATTCCATGCAGAATATCAATGAAATTAACATGACTCATGTTCTGTTCTCATATGCAACACCACTGCATTGGACTGCAGTATAGACAAGTAGTTCCCAAACCGTGTAAGGGGACCTGGGGGACCTGGAAAGACTGTACTATAGGATGCATGCAAATTGAATTACTATACATAATGGCATACAGAGATGTAGGGTAGCCCATTTTAAATATGTACAGTCCTCTATAAATATGGAAATGTGTCTCTGGGCAGCTACTTCATCAAATTGCCAAACTGCCTCTTTACTCATGAGTTTAAAATGCATGAAATCTGTCCCAGAAATCTTTCAGCCTCCCTAAAAAAAAATCCCTCACAGTTCAGTTGCAAAACACACCAGTTTATATACTTAGGTTTCTAGATGAAAAATGTTCATAATAACTGCAAAGTAATAGACTCAGTAGATGGCAGACAATAATTTGACAAATGAGATGGAGGAAGTATTTCAGCAGGGCGGCTTCATTCGTTTTATTTGATTTCTTTGCAGTTCTTTGATTTCTTAATCATCAGTGTATAGCAGGAAAATGCTTAGATTCAGTCTGTTTCACACTCTGGAATGCATCTCAGGGCTCTGTTCCCACGCTTCATTCACACACACACACACCCACACACCCAGCAAAAGAAAAGAATAGAAAAAGACAGAAACATTTCCCACTGAAGAATTCTAGCATTTCTGAGAACCAACCTGGGGATTCATTTGCTGTGCCATTACTTTTTTTTTTTTTTAAAAAAAAAAAGCTCTCTCGTACCAACATGAATAGTATAACCAATCTCCATAAGCTTGTCTGCGAATAGAACATTAAGTATTATACAGCTTGTGAAACAGATAATTAGAATGTTAAGAAGTTTCATAAGTTATATCCTCCATGGGGAAACCGTAAAGTTTTTGGCTCTCCATAATAGTCACAGGCCTTTTGGGAGGACACACAAGAAGACTTCCAGATATAGTCAAATGCTACCAACTCCTGAAGAAGGAAGTATCAGTTAAAAACCTGTCAGTTTAACAAGTTGCTTTTGATCTGTTAGTCCCTATGGATTTTTTTCTGAAGGTGTTCCACATATCTAATGTTGTATCTGAATAGTATTTTCACTATATATATTTTTCAGTTATTACAGATGTGGATATTATGAGACAGCTTGTATCCAAATGGAAAAGAGTATAAAATGGAAGAGCATATGTTTTGGAGGCAGAAGGGGCCTTCCAGGAACCAGTATCAGGTAATGGGAAGAACCTTAATCTTCTGGGGACCCTGGCAGAGTAGACTGTACTGGGCTTGAAAGACAAAGAGTTTATCTGGAACAGCTCCCCATGTTCCTAAATGAGGTTGAATTCTAATAGGGGTGTATACTATGTGAAACATTTGATCATCAATAGTCAGTGTGGTGTAGTGGTTAGGGTATCAGACTAGGTAGGACCTGCAGGACCAGGCTTCTAATCTCCACTCAGCCATGAAGCTCATTAAATCACTTGGAGCCATGCACATTGTACACATTTGTATGCCATTTTGTCTGATATTTTGCAAGCAATTATAATATAATGCATTTTTGGTATGTTGATATCATAAATAGACTCATTTTTATGCACACTTTAGTATATGCTTGTCTGAATAACTAGCTGGAAAACTCATTGAAAAATTTGGATTAGGGCAAATTTCAGAGGATGACTCTTTTTCGGTTCTCATCTTGTTTTGGAAAGTTTGAATTAGGAAAGTTTGTTTTAAATGTGAGATGAATGGAATTCTAGCTCATCCTTACAGCATAGCCCTTGGATATCAGGCACTCTCCAGAGAAACACTGTGCATGGGCATTATACTACAGTCTGCCTCTCTCTCTCTGAATGTGGTTCCCATCCTTCACTCCTGCTCCCTGCCATAGGCAGTCTTGCTTTAAGTCCCATTGATTTCAATTTCAACTGGACTTCGGCATGCATACATTTCTCTGCATTGCACCCACAGTGATATACAAGAGTAAGATTGCACTAAACTTTAGTATAATATACAGCTACTCTGAAACAGCATTATCCTTTTCTTAGTGTGAAATTAATTTGTTCACCAGAGAAAATAAATCATTGGTGGGACAAAGAAAATTGATTTTTACAACACCTTTCACTTGTTTTACTCTTCGTGGTATTAACTATGTTAGATTCTGAGAGTGTTTATAGGCATTATAAAACATTTAAATCTTGATGTATTAAGGCACTTGAATAGCTCCTGGGTATTAGTAAGAGAATTATATTAGGATTAGTCTGGGTATCAATCTTGGTATCTGGCACATTGCTAAGGAAACTGCTGTTTTATCGTCATTGAGACCCTAAACAGAACTTCATTATCTTACACTGAAAAAAAAGAACAGATACTGGCAGTGAGCTGCCCCCAAATGTACGTGGGTCACCAAAAACAGTAAAACACAAGTAATTCAGCATAAATGATCAGGCTGTAATCCTATGCCTACTTACCTAGGAGTAAGTCCCATGGAACTCAGAGAGACTTACTTCTGAGTAAAAATCACTGGATTGTGCAGCATCTTCTCTGAAATATTATTATGTGCAAGGTACTTAAAATAAACTAGTCATAGATCACACAATGGGAGAAATTAAGGACTAGCGTGATGAAAATTTATAGGAGAGCACAGATGTAAGAAATCAATATTTTAGGGTGGCAGCACCACACTTTTGAACTCCCTTTACTAAGTACTCTTTTCAGTGCCTGCTAAAAACATTTTTTGTTTAGCTACCAGATATAGAAGGTTGGTATCTGTTTCTAGCTTATCGTTAAATTTCAATTATTATTTGAATATTTTAAATAGCTGTTTTAAACCATCATTTATTGTTGTTTTTTGTTTTCTTCTTTTTTTGCAATCAAGAGATATATTTCCCCCCCGAAATAAATAAATAAAATTGGCATCAGATCATACTACGGGTCCATACTAAGGGTTCAACTGAGGTCTACTCAAAGCAGACCAACTGAAATTAGTGGAACTCTGTCATGTCCCTTAATTTAAATGGGTCTACTCTGCATATAACTGGGGCTGGATCCATCCAACTGCTTCCAAATAGTAGCCACAGTTTAGTGTGAATATCTCTAAATATTCATATTTTTGTACACAGTTTTAACCAATGTACATATTTTTGAAGCAATTTCCCCTAATATAATGAATTTCAAATTTTGTTTTCACCAATATCTTTTTATATGCAATTTCCCTTAATAAATGCATTTCTGTAAACATTGTTGGGTTGGAGAACTGCATCACAAAATTTGGAGAAGTGAGAATTCCCAAGCATAGCTGTATTTTAATCCGCATATTTTTTTCCCAAGAGGTGTGACCATGATAGATTCACCTTTAGATGCAAACTGAATTAAACTTCTCCCCCACCCCTACTCAAAAGTAATTACTGCTGAACAGAATGGAACTTACTCCCAGGTGTGTGGCTTTCAGATTGCCATCTACACAACCACCACCCATTTTAAAGCAATCTAACCTGCAATCCACTACATTTCATCTTGCGGCACCAAACTCTATATGTTAATGGTGCGCTCTGAAATGCACCACTTCAAAAAATGAGGAAATTCAGGAACCCATTAAAATTCATCAAAACTTGAGATTCATGCAGTTGTCAAGTGTTACAAAGAAGAAAAGCAGGGAGTTACCACTCACAGGACAGGAGAGGAAACCTTCAGGTGCACACAAACAAAAATATATATTTTATTAAGTCCAAAGCATTTCAAACAGTCGTTCTTCCTTACTTCCTCAAGGGCATCCTTGAATGTCAAATTTTCTATTTGAGTGTGTGTTTGTGTGTGTGTGTGTTTGTTTGTTTCCCCTAGTAACTAGTTCCAATTGTGTGCAGAGGCCAAGTTGAAATTTGATGTTCAAGAGTGCTTCTGGGGAAGAGCAATAGTTAGAAATTCAGAAGGTTTGAAAGTAAACATGTTTTGGATGCAACTGGAGGTTTCTTTCCTTCCTTTTCAGAACTCATAATGCCAATAAACAGATGGAACACACAGTCATCATTGTGCAAGTTCTCATGTTGACAAGAATGAACTTGTGGTCCCTTCTGCCCTGTCCTATGTGCAGGTGTTAATACTGACATGACTCAAGCTGGGAAAAGGAGTAGTCCTGGACTCAAATTTGCCCATCTTGTAATGCTCACCCATATCCCAAACTAAGGATCATTTCAAACAGAACATCATCAGAATGAATCATAATTCAGTCAGGTCAAATGCTGCCCCCTCACCCCAATGGTACAAAGGTAAGCCTTCTGATAGTGGGCATAAATTTGGCTAGCTACCAGCACCACCCAGATTTTTTTTGGGGGGGGGAGACACATTCAGCTGATGACGAGAAGGATATTTTCTCACCACTCTATGTCTGTGCGATTTTGAAGGATTTCTAGGTCTTTTGGAGAATGAGTTGAATGCCTATGTCCAGAACAAAACTATACTTCAGCACACTTAATTTTAATGGGATAAACAGCAAAATTATCATCCCCCCTGTTGTGTATTGAGTCAAAGGATTTTATATCTGCATTATTATTGTCTGTATTTGCATTAGGGTAAAGTAACTGCCTTTTGGTTCCAGAGGGTACAGCTACTATTGGTTCATTTAAGCTGCTGTATTTGGATCCTCTGTCTTATTGGTTGCCTCCAAAAGGCAGGACTGTGATTGCCTGATATTGTTCCCTCCAAAATGTATCCTTTCTAGTTTGTTCCCTGTCCCTATAAATGTAGCTCTCCCCTCCTCAGTCTTCAGTCTTGTTGCTTTAATAAAGAAGTGTTACTAGAGAACTGTCTCCAGCATATTATGTCAAGAGAGCTGAAATCACAAAGCCCACGTCACAACAACTGGTGACGAAGGTGGGATCCGGAATGCTGAGGAGCGGTTAAACGCAGCCCTGCCTCAGAGTCCGGATTGTAGCTAAGAACAAGACTCACTGGCCAGCTGAGAAGACGACCCTGCCCACA
The DNA here is from genome assembly GCF_964106915.1 of Podarcis gaigeae. NCBI lineage: Eukaryota > Metazoa > Chordata > Lepidosauria > Squamata > Lacertidae > Podarcis > Podarcis gaigeae. Next base: position 33,775,811 of record NC_139690.1, read on the forward strand.
GGACAATGGAGAGTCCAAGGGTATTGGAGCCCTTCCAGCCATCAGAGCCCCACACGTGGGAAGACTACGTCGAATGCTTCGAGTTCTTCGCAGTGGCTCAAGGGATCACCGATGCCAGCAAAAGAAGGGCCACATTCCTGAGCTACTGTGGGCCTGAGACCTTCAAGCTGGCCAAGGCATTGCTTGCCCCAGCGAAGCTAAGTGAGACATCTCTCAAAGATATTCTTGCCTGCCTAACAAGCCATTTAGCGCCTACTGAGACCAAGATGGCCCGGCGGATGGAGTTTCATAAGAGGCAGCAGCGTGCTGGGGAGTCTGTATCTGCATTTCTAGCTGAACTGCGGAAGCTCGCTCAGCACTGCGACTTCCAAGATCTGGAAGAGACTCTCCTGGATCGGTTTGTCGGTGGTCTGAGCAGCAAGAAAGCCAGAAGACGCATCGTGGCTAAAGAAGAGGTTACCCTTGCTTCAGCCTTGAAGGAGGCCACCGCCACGGAGAATTATGAAAGAGAGGAGCTTGATGCCAGTCGCAGGGTCCCTAAGCCACAGATAGAAGTTGCGCATGCCATGGACGAGCTAGAGGCTACTCCGAGCCAGAGCCCAGTCCGTGGGGTCGAGTCAGTGCGTCAGGCCTGCACAGTGCACAAAGATCACCGAGGCAGGTGCCCTGGTTGTGGCGGAAACCATGAGCGGAAGAGTTGTCGTTTCCGGGATGCTATGTGCCGGACGTGCGGAAAGACAGGTCACATCACCAGGGTCTGTAGATCGGCGGCGTTGGGAGCGACAGGAGCACCTAGACTGGAGCATCGCAAATCGGCCACAGCGAACCATGTTCTAAAGGACTGCCACTACGTAACGGAGATCAACGGGAGGGTTGTGCAGTTTCCAGCGCAAGGCAAGGCACACGTCAAGGTGAAGATTGAGGGTCAGCTGTGCGACATGGAGGTGGACTCCGGATCTGGATTCACTATCGTGTCGGACCAGACCGCGAGGACATTCTTCCCCAGGGGTAAGTTGCCCCCTCTGGAGCCCTTCCCGGCAACTTTGCAGTCATACTCAGCGGGCCGCATCCATGTCATGGGAATGTGTGCCGTGAGAGTACAGTTCCGGGACAAACAGGCGGTACTCAAACTGGTGATTGCAAAGGGCAGTCTCCCCAGTCTCCTGGGCACTGACTGGTTTCCCGCTCTGGGACTGAGTATATCAGGGCTTAATTCAATCCAAACCTGCCCTGAGATGAGCGAGGCATTATGCAAAGAATTTGCCGGTCTCTTTAATGGAAAACTGGGTTGTTATAAAGGGCCCCCAGTTGACTTCGAATTGGACCCTGGGGTGGCCCCAATCCGACTCAAACCAAGGCGAGTGCCATTTGCACTGCAACCCAAGATCGAAGCAGAGCTGGATAAATTGGTCAAGCAGGGAGTTCTCTCACCCGTGGACTCTGCTAAGTGGGAGACTCCAATCGTCACGCCCCTTAAAGCAAATGGGGAAGTCAGGATCTGTGCTGATTACAAATGTACTATCAATAAGGCACTCAGGGGAAACTCATACCCCATTCCAGTCGTATCACATCTGTTGGCTAAACTGGCTGGGGGCAAGGTGTTCGCCAAACTTGACCTGGCACAAGCTTACCAACAGCTGCCAGTAACCCCACAATCAGCGGAAGCACAGACTACTGTCACACATAAAGGGGCATTCAGAGTTAACAGATTACAATTTGGAGTTTGTGTGGCCCCAGGGATTTTTCAAGGGCTCATGGAACGCCTGTTAAGAGGTCTGCCAGGGGTCTTGCCATTTTTTGATGACGTTTTGATTGCTGGAAAAGACCCACAGGAACTGGTTGCGCGTGTCCATGCAGTGTTGCTCAAGTTCAAGGAGGTGGGGTTGCAACTAAAAAAGGAAAAATGCAGTTTTGGGGTGCCAACTGTGGAATTCTTGGGGTTTAAAATTGATGCATCAGGCATCCACCCCACAGATGCTAAGGTTAAGGCCATCATCGAGGCACCACGACCATAGAACAAGACGGAGTTGCAGTCATTCCTGGGACTTATTAACTTTTATCATTTGTTCTTACCCCAGAAAGCTTCGGTAGCTGAACCATTACATAGACTGTTGCAGAAAAAGAATGTGTGGGGATGGGGGCAGGAGCAGCAGAAGGCTTTTGACTCTTTGCGAGGAATGCTTAGTAGCAAGAGCGTCCTTGCTCATTATGATGAATCGAAACCGCTGGTCCTGGCATGTGTTGCCTCTCAATACGGCCTGGGGGCGGTGCTGAGTCATAGGGAACCGGATGGGTCGGAAAAGCCCATCTCTTTCTATTCCCGTACGTTGTCGCCCACGGAGCGCAACTATGCTCAAATTGACAAAGAGGCGCTTGCAATTGTGGCAGGAATCAAAAAGTTCCATGATTATGTGTACGGTCGTCATTTCTCCATTGAAACGGACCACAAACCACTGTTGGGGTTGTTCAACCCGAACAAACAAACGCCACAAATTCTCTCCCCCAGAATGTTGCATTGGTCTATATTCCTGAACAGGTTCCAGTACACCTTGACCCATGTGCCGGGGAAGCGGTTGTGCCACGCTGATGCCCTGAGTCGATTGCCCCTTCCTGGCGGGAGCAATGAGGATCCTGCTCCAGCGGAGCACATAATGATGCTGGAAACACTTCCTGGGGCTCCTGTAACAGCTACTGATATTGCTGAGAAAACGAGGAAAGATGCTGTTCTCTCCCGTGTGCTCACTTGGGTGGGGAGGGGGTGGCCAGGTGGTCCGCATGAAGACAAATTCAGGCCTTATGCGACAAGGCAGCACGAGTTATCCATGCATAAGGGTTGTCTCCTGTGGGGAGATAGGGTGATCATCCCAGCACCACTGAGAAACAGGGTTCTTGAGACACTTCACATGGGACACCCGGGAATGGTCAGGATGAAGTCGCTAGCCCGATGTTATGTGTGGTGGCCTGGAATGGACCAGAACATAGAACAATGGGTACGAACATGCAAGGCATGCCAAGAGGTGCGGACAGAAGTGGCCAGAGCACCAGTTCACTGGTGGGAGCAGTCCAGATCTCCCTGGAGCCGGCTGCACTTAGATTTTGCTGGGCCATTCCAGGGGAAGGTCTTTTTGGTTATCGTCGATGCATATTCCAAATGGTTAGAAGTGGCGATGGTCCCTAGCATGGCATCAGCTGCCATAATCAAGGTGTTGAGGCAGCTGTTTGCAACCCACGGGTTACCTGAGACCATTGTATCAGATAATGGGGCAGCTTTTGTATCCCAAGAATTCAGGGCATTCTTGGCTGATCACTTCATAAGAGGGGTCACATCCGCACCCTTTCACCCATCCTCCAATGGGCAGGCGGAGCGCATGGTAAGAACAGCCAAAGAATCCATTGCGCGCTTAATGGAGGGTAACTGGTCAGCTCGCATTGCGCGAATGTTATTTTTGCAGCATGCGACGCCGTGTACTGCGACGGGCAAGTCGCCAGCTGAGCTGCTCTTGGGTAGAAGATTGGTAACGGTGTTGGATTATGTCCACCCGGATAAAATGCCAAACCGTAATTCAAGAGCAAACCCCCAGGCTGAGACTGACACAACAAGGTATTTCGCCCCTGAAGATCTGGTCTGGGTGAGGAACTATTCACGAGGTTCGCGGTGGGTGGCTGGTGTGGTCACCCGGGCTAGTGGACCTGTGTCCTATTATGTGACCTTGGAAAATGGGCAAGTTTGGAAGAGACATATAGATCAGCTGAGGCGCCGGGCGCTCAGCAGGGAAGAGTCTGATAATTCATCCCTGGCTAACGACGCAGAGCTGCAAGACCAGAGTGAAAATGGCCCAGAGGTGCAGTCACCAGGGGATTCAGCAAATGAACCAGGGCCTGCTAGTCCTCAGGATGACGAGGTACAGGTAGGGGACCCTGAGATGTCTGGGACTCCTTCTGTTCCTGACGAAACCCCTATAGCAGCCCCCCTACCACAGGTGACACCCAATCCAGAACTGGCAACACCTGTTGTCAGGAGATCAAGTAGAAGTTGTAGGACCCCACAGTACCTGAGAGATTACGTCTGCGGTGCTCACTAAGGGGGGAGGGGTGTTGTGTATTGAGTCAAAGGATTTTATATCTGCATTATTATTGTCTGTATTTGCATTAGGGTAAAGTAACTGCCTTTTGGTTCCAGAGGGTACAGCTACTATTGGTTCATTTAAGCTGCTGTATTTGGATCCTCTGTCTTATTGGTTGCCTCCAAAAGGCAGGACTGTGATTGCCTGATATTGTTCCCTCCAAAATGTATCCTTTCTAGATTGTTCCCTGTCCCTATGAATGTAGCTCTCCCCTCCTCAGTCTTCAGTCTTGTTGCTTTAATAAAGAAGTGTTACTAGAGAACTGTCCCCAGCATATTATGTCAAGAGAGCTGAAATCACAAACCCAACGTCACAACACCCCCCACACTTGTAATCATTTTTAAAGCTTCCATTGCGGAATCAAAGCTAATAAATAAAAAGTAAAGAAGTCACCCCTGTTGCTCTTAATAAAGTTGTATGTCTGTATTTAAGTCTTTGGATGTAGATTTTGCTGATAAACTCCACCCAAGACTCATAATGATGGCTGCTTCATCTTACTGATGTTACAGCCAGAACTGACAGTTTCATCAAAAGTCAAATTCTCTTATAAGTGAACTTCAGAGTGGGATAGTGATATATAGTGATTTCATTCACATTCAAAAGACTAAGAGAAATATATAGTTGTGTTATATATATAAAAAACCCAAATGTGTGCATACATCCAATAAAAATTGATGGAAGAGTGTTTGAGCTAACTCACTTCAGTCTGTGCATTTTAAACATGTGACTTCACCAGGAGTCTGTGTTGACACTGTGTAAAGCTGTATAGACTTGAAATCTGAGACTGAAGCAATTTTAATATTAATAGAGTCTTTACAAGAGTTTAAGAGAGAGAAAAGTCACAGAGTCTTCTGTTTTGAAGAATGAGCGATAATAATACCAAACTGCTTTGCATAGAACAGACAAATCTAAAACTGTACCTTCTCCCCCATTACTTTCTAAATATCACACAGCATGGTGTTCAAGCTTCTAGGCAACATTTTAAATTGGAGGGCTTCACCAAAATAGCTCCCTGACTTAGGAACATAGTAAGGTGCCTTCCACTGAGACATATCATTGCTCCATCTAGGTGAGTATTGTCTTTATACTGACTGGCTCTCCAAGGTTTCAGACAGGAGACCTTTCCTGAAGATATTGCTGGTTGAACCTGAGAACTTCTGCCTGAATAGGCATTGCCTCCAAGCTGCATTAGCTTCATTTGACCTTTGTGATGTTGTCACATAGCAACAGCTCATTTGTTCCTGGGATACCTTGTTAATCCATATACATATATATTTCAAATGGAACCACAGCAGCAGTCACAATCTTGGCTGCAAACATGTTCCACGCCAGCATGAAGCAGGGAAACAAGCCATTCAAGAACATTTTCGAGGCTCTTACCCTATCTGCAACAAAACTATCCAGCGGCAAACATCCAGTGAAACCTATTAAAACCAGCTGAAACCCAGTTTGCACACTGACAGTCAGGGGGCCTGTTCAAGATCAGCAGGTTCCAAGCTAGCTCAGCCCCTCATGTCTGGGGCTTTCCACTGCTTTCCCCTTGCATATTTGGTAGTTAGAATGGGCAGCTCCATGCCAACAAAGTGATGCTGGCATCACTCCACAGGCAGAGGATGGCAGAGCTGGGTGGTAGGACACTTTAACCCAAACCACAAGCAGCAGCAGCCTGGTACGGAAGAGGTTTGGATTGTTCTGCCAGTTATGGAGCATATACAAGAAAGGGGAAATCATAGAAGGGGGGCATATAGTCCAACCACCTGCAATGCAGGAATATTTTTCCCCAACATGGAGCTTGAAACCACAATCCTGAAATAGAGAGTCTCATGCTCTACCAACTGAAGAGAAGTATGGACTGCACTGCCTACATTTTTTAAACCAAGACAGACCAAAGGTCCATCTATCTCAGTGTTGTCTACATGGACTGATAGCACTTCTCCAGGGGTTGAGATAGGAAATATCTCCAAGCCCTACCTGGAGATGCCAGGGATTGAACCCTGGACCTTCTGCATGCATAGCAAATGCTCTGGCACTGAGCTACAGCTCTTCCCCCACAGTTTTGACAGTCATGGTCCATGTAGAGATGAGATTTAAAAATGACTTACTTTGACTGGGTTTGGCCTAAGCTAAGCATCATTTTGTATTGCAGTTAGGAGTGGAAGGTTTAATTAGTTTAGTTAGTGCGTTAATCAAATAAAGCAGACTAAGCTACTGAGTAGCATAGGGGCCATCACAAATGGGTAAGATTGCAAGTCAAGGGCCCACATATTTAGTATATTTTGATTATGATATGTATCTGTAATAGCAAATAAAAATAAAAATATGTTTTTTGCTAACAAGAAGGGGCAGCATTTATTTTAAACAATAACGTCTCATGGCTTTTTCAATACTCCAAAAAGGTGCACATTTTGAGTTTTTGGTAATATGCAACTGTATTTAATGTAATCTATCAATCACTTATAAAGCAGATGATCAATCAGCCAAAATTATTGAATTGGCTTACAGCCTTAATTGCAATGCAATAATATAGTAATGCCAACTTGTATTACTTTCTCCATCTTTGCGCTATAATGGAGAATATATGCTTCTGTTTTTAAAAACACAGAGGCACAGCAGCAACAGATCTTTCCTAAATCAAAAGGGCAAGTTTTTTTTAATGCCTGAAGGAAATTTGTGCACATGCATTCATCTTGAAATCTGAGTGATAACAAATTAAATTACATTTTCAACTTTGACCTACAGAACATGGGAGTTATTCAAGGGAAACAGAGGAGCAGAAAGATAGCACAGAACACTTAAACGAGATGGAAGATTCAGGGAGGAAAGGGAAGAGATGGCGGGAACAGTGTCAGAGATGAGAGCCTCAGGCCAAATAAAGTACGAATACATGAATAATAATACAAAGCCGACACTTGTGTAGAAATCCTTATCTGCTCTAATGCCAGGATACACTCTTCTCTCAATTCTGCCACTTGCCACAGTATGATTAGACTTATTTTTATATTTTGTCACATTGATCAAGATATTAAAATAAAATTTTAGTCTTCTTAGCTAAGATGGACACTAAACTGGTGTGTGTGCGTGCGCGCACGCAGGATTTGCAGCTATACAGATGTTTCTGGACACATGGACTGAATAATTGAATTGAAGAATCTGAAATGGGAGCAGGAATTGCTGTAATTCACATATTTGCCCAAGGTCAGAAACAGAAGCCATGCAAGCAAATATGAATGGTATTCACTATCCTTGTTTGTTTGTTTGTTGGTTGGTTGGTTGGTTGGTTGGTGTTTACTCTGCAAATGTTATGTAAGTATTTATGTTATTTTCTGCAATCCTTTTGGCATTTCCCTTCCACTGAAATGTATTGAAATGAATTACACAATTATGATGACACCATAATTCATGCAGTTTACACAAATAATTAAGTTATTTTGCCAAAGTAGACAGAAAAACCCCCAAATACAGTGGTACCTCGGGTTAAGTACTTAATTCTTTCCGGAGGTCTGTTCTTAACCTGAAACTGTTCTTAACCTGAAGCACCACTTTAGCTAATGGGGCCTCCCGCTGCCACCGCGCCGCTGGAGCACGATTTCTGTTCTCATCCTGAAGCAAAGTTCTTAATCCGAGGTAATATTTCTGGGTTAGCGGAGTCTGTAACCTGAAATGTATGTAACCTGAGGTACCACAGTAAAGTAGTTATGGGTGGAAGTTGAACGGCTGCGGAACAGACACTGTACTGCTTATGATGAACACAGGGTGGAAAGGAAAATGATGTCTTCATCATCTCTGTTTCAGGGGTGCACAAAATTCCCTTATTATTTTGTTGTTGTTGTTGTTTAGTCGTTTAGTTGTGTCCGACTCTTCGTGACCCCATGGACCAGAGAACGCCAGGCACCTCTGTCCTCCACTGCCTCCCGCAGTTTGGTCAAACTCATGCTGGTAACCTCGAAAACACTATCCAACCATCTCGTCCTCTGTCGCCCCCTTCTCCTTGTGCCCTCCATCTTTCCCAACATCAGGGTCTTTTCTAGGGAGTCTTCTCTTCTCATGAGGTGGCCAAAGTACTGGAGCCTCAGCTTCACAATCTGTCCTTCCAGTGAGCACTCAGGGCTGATTTCCTTCAGAATGGAGAGGTTTGATCTTCTTGCAGTCCATGGGACTCTCAAGAGTCTCCTCCAGCACCATAATTCAAAAGCATCAATTCTTTGGCGATCAGCCTTCTTTATGGTCCAGCTCTCACTTCCATACATCACTACTGGGAAAACCATAGCTTTAACTATACGAACCTTTGTTGGCAAGGTGACGTCTCTACTTCTCAAGATGCTGTCTAGGCCTGTCATTGCCCTTCTCCCAAGAAGCAGGCATCTTTTAATTTCGTGGCTGCTGTCACCATCTGCAGTGATCATGGAGCCCAAGAAAGTAAAATCTCTCACTGCCTCCATTTCTTCCCCTTCTATTTGCCAGGAGGTGATGGGACCAGTGGCCATGATCTTCGTTTTTTTGATGTTGAGCTTCAGACCATATTTTGCGCTCTCCTCTTTCACCCTCATTAAAAGGTTCTTTAATTCCTCCTCACTTTCTGCCATCAAGGTTGCGTCATCTGCATATCTGAGGTTGTTGATATTTCTTCCGGCAATCTTAATTCCGGCTAGGGATTCATCCAGCCCGGCCTTTCGCATGATGAATTCTGCATATAAGTTAAATAAGCAGGGAGACAAAATACAGCCTTGTCGTACTCCTTTCCCAATTTTGAACCAATCAGTTGTTCCATATCCAGTTCTAACTGTAGCTTCTTGTCCCACATAGAGATTTCTCAGGAGACAGATGAGGTGATCAGGCACTCCCATTTCTTTAAGAACTTGCCATAGTTTGCCGTGGTCGACACAGTCAAAGGCTTTTGCATAGTCAATGAAGCAGAAGTAGATGTCTTTCTGGAACTCTCTAGCTTTCTCCATAATCCAGCGCATGTTTGCAATTTGTTCTCTGGTTCCTCTGCCTCTTCTAAATCCAGCTTGCACTTCTGGGAGTTCTCGGTCCACATACTGCTTGAGCCTTCCTTGTAGAATTTTAAGCATAACCTTGCTAGAGTGTGAAATGAGTGCAATTGTGCGGTAGTTGGAGCATTCTTTGGCACTGCCCTTCTTTGGGATTGGGATGTAGACTGATCTTCTCCAATCTTCTGGCCACTGCTGTGTTTTCCAAACTTGCTGGCATATTGAGTGTAGCACCTTAACAGCATCATCTTTTAAAATTTTAAATAGTTCAGCTGGAATACCATCACTTCCACTGGCCTTGTTATTTGCAGTGCTTTCTAAGGCCCATTTGACTTCACTCTCCAGGATGTCTGGCTCAAGGTCAGCAACCACACTACCTGGGGTATACGAGACATCCATTTCTTTCTGGTATAATTCCTCTGTGTATTCTTGCCACCTCTTCTTGATGTCTTCTGCTTCTGTTAGGTCCTTTCCACTTTTGTCCTTTATTATGGAAATCTTTGTATGAAATGTTCCTTTCATACCTCCAATTTTCTTGAACAGATATCTGGTTCTTCCCATTCTATTGCTTTCCTCTATTTCTTTGCATTGCTCGTTTAAGAAGGTCTTCTTGTCTCTCCTTGCTATTCTTTGGAAATCTGCATTCAATTTCCTGTATCTTTCACTATCTCCCTCACATTTTGCTTGCCTTCTCTCCCCCGCTATTTGTAAGGCCTCGTTGGACAGCCACTTTGCTTTCTTGCATTTCCTTTTCATTGGGATGGTTTTCGTTGCTGCCTCCTGTATAATGTTACGAGCCTCCATCCATAGTTCTTCGGGCACTCTGTCCACCAAATCTAAATCCTTAAACCTGTTCCTCACTTCCACTGTGTATTCATAAGGGATTTGACTTAGATTGTATCTTACCGGCCCAGTGGTTTTTCCTACTTTCTTCAGTTTAAGCTTGAATTTTGCTATAAGAAGCTGATGATCTGAGCCACAGTCAGCCCCTTCATGGATCACTGCCTTGCCGTGGCGAAGGGGCTTGAAGAACTCAGAGAAGCTATGAACTATGCCGAGCAGGGCACCCAAGATGAACAGGTCATAGTGGAGAGTTTTGACCAAACGTGATCCACCTGGAGGAGGAACCGGCAAGCCACTCCAGTATCCCTGCCAAGAAAACTCCATGGACAAAGACAACAGGCATATAAAAGTTATGACGCTGGAAGATGAGCCCCTCAGGTCGGAAGGCGTCCAACATGCTACTGGGGAAGAGCGGAGGGCAAGTACAAGTAGATCCAGAGCTGATGAAGTGGCTGGGCCAAAGCCGAAAGGACGCTCAGTTGCGGATATGCCTGGAAGCGAAAGGAAAGTCCAATGCTGTAAAGAAAAATATTGCATAGGAACCTGGAATGTAAGAAACATGAAAGTTGGAGGTGGTCAAAAATGAGATGGCAAGAATAAATATTGACATCCTGGGCATCAGTGAACTAAAATGGACGGGAATGGGTGAATTCAGTTCGGATTACCATCATATCTACTACTGTGGGCAAGAAACCCGTAAAAGAAATGGAGTGGCCCTCATAGTCAACAAAAGAGTGGCAAAAGCTGTACTGGGATGCAATCTCAAAAATGATAGAATGATCTCGATACGAATCCAAGGCAGACCTTTTAACATCACAGTAATTCAAGTTTATGCACCAACTACTGGTGCTGAAGAAACTGAAATTGACCAATTCTATGAAGACTTACAACACCTTATAGAAGTGACACCAAAGAAGGATGTTCTTATCATTATAGGGGATTGGAATGCTAAAGTAGGGAGTCAAGAGATAAAAGGAACAACTGGCAAGTTTGGCCTTGGAGATCAAAACGAAGCAGGGCAAAGGCTAATAGAGTTCTGTCAAGAGAACAAGCTGGTCATCACAAACACGCTTTTCCAACAACACAAGAGACGACTCTACACATGGACATCACCAGATGGGCAGCATCGAAATCAGATTGATTATATTCTCTGCAGCCAAAGATGGAGAAGCTCTATACAGTCAGCCCTTATTACTACAGGCCTTTTAATGTTTATTATTATTATTTCTATAAACTACTCTGAAGGCATTGTTGAAAGTTGGTATATACATATATAAAATATATAAATATATTCTGCAGACCAAACAGACTATACCATATCTGCCCATGAATGTTAAGGAGTTGGGGAGAGACCTCTGGGAAGGGGCGGAGAACCTGTGGCCCTCCAGATGCTTTACTACAACTCCCACCTGCCCCAGCCAACATGACCAGTGGTCAGGGATGATGGGAGCTATAGTCCAACAGCATCCCTGTCACTGCCATTGTGAGTCCTAGCATATGCTGGTGCTGCACCACTACTAGGAATGACTATTCCTCAAGCTCCTTATAGGGGAGCGCTAACTATTATTAAATTACCAATTCCTGTAATTGTGTTAGTTCGCAAGCCACCACACACACACACAAACATAATGCAGGGCCAAGCCCAACTTCCAGCCTGCTGTGTCTGCTACAAGAGTTTCTATTATTTAGGGAAGAAAGGATGCACAGCTCTTACAAAACAGAGGCACCTTTTAATGACAGCCTTCAAATTGCGGCCTTTTGTACTTCAAGATATTGATGGCTACAGAACTGACTGCCAACTGACAGTAACATCAATGTCATTGGACAAAAGACACATCCTTCCAAGTGAACAAAGTCCCTCTAGGAGCCATTAACTCTTGCTCATCTTCTCCATCATTGTTGTCTTATTTACTACTCTTATTTAAAGAGTAGTACGGTACGGCACAAAAGGGACGCAGGTGGCGCTGTGGGTAAAAGCATCAGCACCTAGGGCTTGCCGATCGAAAGGTCGGCGGTTCGAATCCCTGCGGCGGGGTGCGCTCCCGTCGTTCGGTCCCAGCGCCTGCCAACCTAGCAGTTCGAAAGCACCCCCGGGTGCAAGTAGATAAATAGGGATCGCTTACTAGTGGGAAGGTAAACGGCCTTTCCGTGTGCGGCTCTGGCTCGCCAGAGCAGCGATGTCACGCTGGCCACGTGACCCGGAAGTGTCTCCGGACAGTGCTGGCCCCCGGCCTCTTGAGTGAGATGGGCGCACCAACCCCAGAGTCTGGCAAGACTGGCCCCTACGGGCAGGGGTACCTTTACCTTTACCTTTTACGGCACGGCACACCTTCTGTCATACCTCTACAAATGGGGAAATATATTATTTTGTGCATGTGCATGCTTTTAAACAGTGTTTGCGGTGCTGTTTTTAATAGGGATATTTATTTGTGGTTTTTAAAATATTTATATTTCTTGTGTGTGTTTTAGTTGCAGTTCTTCTAATTTATGCTGTGAGCTGTCGGGTCCTGCACTGGGAGAAAGGAGGTATCAGGCCATGATAATAAGAGAACGTTGCCAGTAAATATTTTGTTCAAAGTGAAATGCAAAGTGAACCTGAAGATTCTTGATCAGGCAAAACATTGAAGAAGTTTCAACATAAGTCAATATAGTTTATTTTAAAGCTGGTGAACTTGCTCAGAAGATCCACCAGCAGCTGTCCCAAGAAAGGGTCAGCAAATAGGTCCTTGCTTGGGTCAATATTTGAACCAGGGACTTTGTAGTTCACAGTTCATGCTCCTTGACATTTCCCTACAGAAGCTTCCCTGATTCCAGTACATTCCAGATGTTTCAGGGCCTTAATTTTATTTCTGTGCCACTCTTCACCAAAAACCATCAATGTAGTTTGCAAAAATAAAGTAATATCAGACAACCTAGCACACTAATAAACTTCAACATTAAAATATTTCCTGTAGGTTAAATAATTGTGAACATTCTGAAAATGTTTTTTGTTTGTTGGTTTGTTTGTTTAATGCTCTACTGCCACTGTCAGACGTAATATACCCTTGAACACCAGCTGCTGGGAATCACAAGTGGGGAGAGCTGCTTGTAAGCTTACCCTAGGCATCTGGTTGGCCACTGTGAGAACAGGATGCTGGACTAGATGGACCCTTGATCTGAAGTAGAAGGGATCATCTCCTGTTCTGATTTCCTTGTGACTTAAGCCTTATGACCTAACTCATCAGCCACCAAAATCCTCCCCCCACCCCAAGGTGGACTTTTAGCTGCCATTTAAAAGAATATAAGATTGGGACAAGATGCTCTTCACTTATGGAGGTCATTCTACTACATGGATCCACCCTCAAAAAGGCTCTTCCATGGGCCTGCATACTATGCACTTCATTTAACACAGGGACTACCAGGAGTGCCTCTTCCACTAACTAATGCATGGGCAGGTTGATAGAAGATAAGGCATTATCACAGATATTTAGGGCCCAGGCTAATGAGGACTACAACAGCCAGCTGGAGCTTATAGGAGCAGTTGTCCAAAATACCGGTAGGGAGGGGGAACCGGTGGCAAAAGGCTATCCTACAGCCATGCTAACTTCTGATTAAGCAACAGACCTTATTTCACAAAGGAAAGTCTATTGCCTTGCAGTCTAAGTGGTAGAATGTCTTTTTTGCTCACAATATGTCATGCAACTAAAAATACAGTTGCATCGGGACTCATCTTTTTTGATGGTTGTGATGCATGACTACTGTTGTTGTTGTGTTTGCAGTGCTTTGTTTTAATGTACACTGTAGTAGTGTTGCTATTATTTAATTGCTGTGTGTTGATGAATTTTTAAAACTTCATTAGTCACACTGAAAGACAGGATAGAAACATAGATAAATTAATAAACTAAAATTTAATACTCTCCTGTTAAAATTGGAGCTGTACTGATTAATCAACTAAAGTTTGAGGGTTTTAATTGGGTTTCATAAATGAGGATCATAGGAATAAACTAAAGGTTTAGTTGATTAACCTCCCACTTAAGGCTTGGGTGCAACTAGGATAGCTGTGTAAAGATAAAGTGGGAAATCAAAGCAAGTCAGAACATGCGTGTCCTCATAAAGTCCTCCATGTTTCAATCCAATTAGCCACCCTCACTGGACAAGCTGATGTGTTCCCTCTCATGATGACAGGAAAGTCATCACCTTGCCAGCCATGCTGAGAGTCTTGAGAACTGGCCTCTCACTGACAACACTTGTCAGCCACCAATTCACCAAAACCATGACAGAAACAATTTAACGGCTGGCTCAAACAGGACAGGAGACCTTTCAGGGCTACTTGAGAAATGTGAAGACTCAACCTGACAACTTGCTGGCTGCAAGGAGAGATGGCTTTCTGGCAGAGAGAGAAAGCTCCATCTAGACTAGGAGAGAAAAGGCACAGAGTTTGGCAGCACTCATATTATTCTCCTACAACAGAGGGAGAGAAATGGTTAGGTAGCACCGTAACTAGGGATGGCCAGCCTACCATTTATCTGTTTTGTGTCAGCTTCTTTTTACCTCCAGACTGGCTCCATTTCATTTTGTTTGTGGGTGGTGGGGTTTTTAGCGGAAATTATAAAAAATCCACCCATGTGTATATTTGTAAAGAGAGAGAAAGAGAGAGAGAGAGAAGGAAATTAAAGTACTTATAGGTGATCTGCATCTTTCTTCCTTTAACATTTTAAGCTTCTTAGAGCAGCCTCTTAAAAGGAAGAGAGAGAAAAGCTCTTGAAATGATCCCAGGAAGTGACTGTACATCAGACTATGCAATACCTTCCTGGGGAACTCTACAGAGGAAAAAGATGGTTGTGATCCATTTACCCACAAAGCAAACTGACAGCAAGTAGTATTTCCACAGCCACCTCTGGTTTGTCAAGTGATAGCCTGGTAGCTATTCTCAGTTGTCTGGGCTTGGCCTTTATGGCCCCAGTTGGATTCCATAAAGGTCTTTTCAAGCCACAATATGTGGACTCCTTTAACTGGATGTGCCAACTGAACTTAAAGCTAATATGTCACCCTCCTTAAACCACTTAGCTGCATTTTAAGGCTTAGCTTGAAATTTGTGCTCTACAGGTGGAAATTGGATATAAAGAATCAAACAAACGCAAGTGCTTGAGCTTAATTGAAATGTTCATTTGCACTACTTTTATATGCCATAAAGCATTTCAGTTGCTTGAGTACTGCCAATTGTTTACCTTATGAGTTACTGCTTCCACGCTAGAAACTGTCAAGTCTCTTAATGCCATGCAGTTTGCATCCACATGAATTGTAGTCTACCTTGTTTATAGCCCCAGATTTCCCATTTGCAACATAGTTTAGACCAGCATGATCAGCAGTTTACTTTTTTTTTTACAGTCTGGAAACTGTTGATTAATCATAGCAGTTGCTTCTAAACATAATTGTCTTTGAAGAGAGTGGGGAGGGGTGGTGGAGAAGATCACGGGCTCTGTGATTTATGTTTCATGGTCCATAATAGGAACTGTTACTTCGTCACTTAAAATATTTAGGGCAAAATCAAAATCAATAGTGCTACCATAAGGATAATAAATCATGCTGCTTAAAGTGTACCGTGTTCGCCATAACCCTTCACTTTTTACAGGATACCTCCCCCCTTCTTGACTCTCTTCCCTTCAAACCATACCTTTATATGAAACTCATACTGAACCCTTTTATTCAAGAGAAACTGGGATAGCCAACATCCTAGGAGATTAAGAGCGGTTCTTGTATACCCTACTCACCACAACAGCCAAATCTCTCCCCTTATATGGGTCTTTGGATCCCAACCAAGCAACATATCTGTTCTGACAAATCTGTAAACCATTCCAAACATTCCACCTCCCTTTTCATTCTACTTATGTTACATCGTTCGACAGCCTCAGACTTTGCTCCACAAGTCATTTGAAGTAATATTATTAAGACAAATACTATTGCATTGAGTCAAACGAAGAGCACCATGTTCCATATACCACATTTACTTGTTAGATGTCCTCCAGAACCCATTTAGATGAATGTTCCTGCCTAATGGCCTTTGAAAGCTGGTAACTACTAAGTAGGTCAGTCTTTCATTTGATTACGTGGAGGGGAAATGTTTGCATGTAGACAGAAATGGAAAGGGGGTTGCTGCTGTGCTCAGGTCCTGATTGTGTGCTTCCCACAAGCATCTGGTTGCCACTGTGAGGGCAGGATGCTAGACTAGAAGGGCTACTGGCCTGATCCTGCAGGCTCTTCTTGAGTTCTTGAGTCCTGAGCTTTTCTGTAACTGAGGAGGAGCTTTAAGGTCATGCAGCTTACTTTTGAAACCATGTTGAAATGCGGATGAAATATGAAAGAACAGGTAAACTTTCCAGTAGCACCTTAAAGACCAACTAAGTTAGTTCTTGGTATGAGCTTTCGTGTGCATGCACACTTCTTCAGATACGTGTATCTGAAGAAGTGTGCATGCACACGAAAGCTCATACCAAGAACTAACTTAGTTGGTCTTTAAGGTGCTACTGAAAGGATTTTTTTTGTTTTGATTATGGCAGACCAACACGGCTACCTATCTGTAACAGGTAAACTTTGTCTCCTTCCTCTGTAAGAGAGGGCTGTGAGGCCTGGTTGGAGTTAAAGCATAGTACAGAAGCAGCCACAAATAATGGAAATATAAGCTGTGAAGTAGGATTTCCTGCCTTTTATAACAAATTCTGAAAGTGGCTTTAGACAAATTACTATTAAATTACGCCTCGGGAACGACACCTATCCCACCCATCTGCAATATTAGAGGTGATATTGTTCCATTCCAGAGGAGTACTGAATAAGCTTTAGAGGTAAAGCTCCTGTGTTTTTTGTTCAACGTTGGCTGAGAATTTTTCGTACACCACTCTTTAAAGAAGTACTTCAGCAATTAGGAGCATGAAATGTGGTCAGGTGCCTATCTGCTCATTCGTGAAATGGGGGCACCCCAAAAAATATGGTAGTGGTTTCTGCATATTTTGGGGGATTAATTGCATTTTTAAGAAAACAGAAAGGAAAAACAAAAAAGCCCAATAAAGTCCTATGCTTAATGACATCCAGGGCTTACAGAATGTTGAGGGTTTCTGTTGGTGATTTTAAAAGAGACAAAACTGAGAGAGCTTCAAGTCTGAGACCTTTAGTGCAACACAGCACAACAAAGAAAGGTGGTTGCTCTTGAAAACTTCCTGATGCTTTGAGTGTCCTGAACCAGTAGAAGGCTCGTGTTCAAGGCTGGATAAAGCCCAGAAGCAGAAGAAAATAATTGGGTGGGAGGAGGAGAAGGAGGAAGGTTTACAGCACATCTATAGTGCTGTGAGTTGTGGGGGACAAGGTAGGCTGTATGCCTGAGTGCTTTCTAATTCCTGGATCCAGCAAGGAATCAATTGCTGGAACAACCAAGCTAGCTTCTTGATAATAGCCCAAATATGAGTCGTTAAGGTAACCAAGGAAGTGGGTCTGTGCCAGAGAGCAAATGGGCAGGGCCCCCTCCCTCAATTCAACGGTAGTTATAAGGATGAAAGTTGGAGTAGAGTTGTGGAAGCTGAGCTAGAAGCAGGAGGCAGGAAGAAGAAGGAGGGAGAGATACATGCTTGATTTCTGCTTGAATCCAAGGTCCTGGCTATGGGAGAAGCAAGACCACCTTGGAAAGTTAATGCTGCAAGCCCCTCCATTGTACCCACCATTGAAAGCTCAGATTGTATATATGTCTAAATATCATATCATCTAAATATCGTATCATAAAGACTCCACAGAAGGTCTCCACAGAAACCAAACCCTGGGTAAGCGCCTGGAATCCCTGGAATCTTGCACCGCTTGGAGATTGAGGTGGAATGCAACAATATATTTTTGGTTCAGAAGCCCTGCTGATTACAATGAGGCTTACTTCTGGGTAAGTGGATTTCAGTGCTAGACTTTAAAGTGTGGGTGGAGAACCTACAACCCTCTAGATGTTGCTGTTCTCCCAACAACATATTGGAAGGTCACAGGTTTGCGACCCCTGGGCTTGCCAAGATTTTTTTTCTTTCTCAAAAAGAAATTCAGCTATAAAACAATTCACCATTATAAAACTTCTGTCTAAAAACATGTCTAATATGTTTTTAATGAAACCACATGCATTTTTTTAAAAAAAAGCCTGTGCAAAGGCTCAGATCCCAAGAGAGTCCTCATGTCTGATTCTGAACCTGAAAATATTCAATGCACGTCTAGAGCCATAATTTGAAAAGAAGGGAGGGGGAAAGTGAAAAAAAAAGTCTTTTAGAAGACAGAAAAGGTACAGAATCTTTACAGAGCCATATTTCATTTCAGGACCTTAATTCCACAAATAAGCTCTTAAAATCCTTCTAGCTGGCCTTCTGGCCTAGAGTAAGACCTCCCCAGGGTAACATTTTACACAATCCACAGAGCAATCCCAGTTTCTGAAGAAATAATGATTTGTCTGCAACTTTTTTCTTTTTCTCCAGTGCTTCAAATTATTCAGCTGTTCTTTGCTAAATGAATGCCTAGGTCTTCAATAAACTGTTAAGAACCGGTCTGGAATACAGGCTTGCAGTGTGCTAACAATACACTCGCTATATATCAGGGAACCCATTAATTTCAATAATAAATTATAAGGGTCAGCAGAGTATTGCAGAACCTGAATTCAAGCCTCCTCCCTTTTTTCCTTCCTTTTTTTAAAAAAAAAATTCACTGAGCTCCTCCTTGATATGAATTACACCAAAATTAAATGTGCAGAAGAACTTATAAAGGTAAAAGAAGCCAGCAAACATATATTGTCCTTCAACAGCAAGATGGAATGAGCCAGAGCAAATAAATAATCAGCTATTCAGCTTGTAATAAACTCAGCACTTAATAGCCTGCAACCCATGCTTTCACTCTTGCTCCATGCCCACTGGACACTCTCCCTCCTGGAAGGGCTCTGAAATATGCATGATTTACATTTTCATTGTGGTGTTTCTCTAATTAAAGATGCAACAAAAGGTTGCAGCATGGCATGCTCCAGCCAGTTATGTCATTTCCCATTCCATAATCCATTCCATCCCACTTCCTGGCCTATTTTCCACCTTTAACACCTACTCATGCGCACAAAGACTCAGACTGCATTCACACAGCAGGGAACCATTTCCCCAAAGGTTCCCTAACATTAATTTCTGCATTATATTAGAGCTTTCACACAAAGCAAAATCCACTTCCAGAAAACTAATGGAATACAATGCATGTTTAGCACTCATCCCCCTGTTATTTGATTCTAGGGGGAAAACATTTAAGGGCCCTTAACCCAGAAAATCGAAAGAATAATGTAACAAAATTTGGAGTGCTTTGCTGGCATACAGTTCTTTTCTGCTGTGTCCATAGGGGAATCATGGGGGAACAGAAACACATAAGTGTGTAAAAGGTGGGGAAGAAGTGATGCTGTCTGATGACCTTTGTTGTCTTGCCACACCATGATCCCTGGTGTGGATGAACTTTAGCGTAACGTACTGATATATCAGTCAAAAAGCCACAGTTCCATAACACAACAGGAATTGTAGGGAGAAGGGAACATTAGAAAACAGGCCAGTGCTAGCATTATAAACAGGAAAACTAACACAATATTCATCACGTCCAAATGCACTGTAAGTGTTCTGTGGCCACTGAGGATGCTTAGTCCTTCGGTTCTCTTCCGGCCACTCCAGCTTGATTGATTTAACTTATTTAATGCATTTGCTTGCTTCAAAGTTGATACTCATCCTGAGGGCCATAGGCCATACCTGCATACAAACTAACAAAAGTTGTCTTGCATGCATCCACAGGATCATGCCAATTCAATATTTCCAAGGGCCAATGAACTCTACCTTATTCCTTACAGTGGTTTTCTGTGTCAGGTAAATAGTATGCAGGGCCATTCCTAGCTCTTCAAACTCTCTTGGTATTTACATATAAGAGCTCAAAAGGTGAGTTGCTGGAAATAGGATGTTTTGTTTGCTTTAATCCTAATCTTAAACAAGCCCAATGGAAGCCTGATGTTGGCATTAGTGACTGCCATTGCTCCAGTGCTTATTGCTTCTGAAATTGTCATTTCAGAGGGATAAATACAAAGGAAAACATCTTATATTTGTGCAAGAGATTGGAGTAAATTGGGAAAATGCAAAACAGTCCAGGTGGCTTCCACATTTATAAAACCTGGGTGCCAATTCTCAATGGAGAGAGGGGGAAAGAGAGACAGACACACACAGAGAGATTATTATTCTTGTTGAGAAAATCATTGGAAAACAACAGAAATGTAGCTTTCTCTGGTGTGTTAGCACAGATGTTGGAAGGAAAACAGGCCCTTGCCTAGCCACTCCCATGTTAAATTTCATAACAGATCTTAAACTATAGTAAATTAAAATGATGTAAAAACTAATATATTAAAATACAGGTGGCAAAAACCTCACAGCATTATTATAGCCTTTTCCTTCAAAGCAATCAGTTTCTCAAAGGAGCTGTAGGAATAAAACAGTATTAGTCTACTAGCAGAAGGAAGAGAAGGAAGCCAATCTAGCCTCTCTAAGAATGAAGTTCCAAAGTCTGGGAGTATCCACTGTGAATGCCCTTAAGAGGCCTTCTTAAGAAACCCTAGGAGCTTTTGAAACTCTACCCAACCCAAGCACTGCAATAGGGTTCAACTGCAACTAGAAGACAGGGGTAGCCAATACAGTGCCCTCCAGATGCTGCTGCACTACAACTCCCATACATCTTGACCTTTGGCTAGGTTGGCTGGAGCTGATGGGAGTTGTAGTCCAATGACATCTGGAGGATAATGCCTTGTCTACCCTGGTCTAAGTGTAATTAAGTTCTATCTGCATTAGACCACTGACTGCACCCTTTTTTCAGTTGCCCAGGAGGGCATGGGCTTTCCCACCAAAGGTCCTTATCCTCATACACCAAACTCCTGGATGCATTAAGTTTCAATTAATTTGAATCCTGGTGGGCTCCCTTATTCTTTCTCCTCCTTCTACAGCAGGCACAATGATTTTCATTATTAGTTTTTAAAAGAGCAGTGATTAAAGAATGTACTGGAAGTCATCATTAAGCTGGTTACCATAAACATTTAAAGAGCTTTCCGGTGAATGCAGTTAACTCAGACCACCATGAGGAAACTGCAAACTTTTATTTGATCATCCATGTGTATTTTGAAGTTGTTTAACAAGATAGTAAATTTTACTGCAATTGATTAAAATGATGCTGACGGGAAGAATTCTTGAGAGAGCAAAGACCTATGCTAAGCTTTTGCTGAAAAGTCCTTTCGTTACCCCATTAGTCTTGCACTGCTTTTTCCTAACAACTTTGATAACCCAGAGCAGGTTATATTTAGCACAGTATATATATATATATATATATATATGCTTTCGTAGATTTTCACGGGTTTCCCCAACTTTTACACGGGAAGACACCCGAGGACACCAAAACCTGCATTCCTGTACCCGTGAAAATCTACGAAAGCATATATATATATATATATATATATATATATGCAGGTTTTGGTGAGCCATCGAGATAGAGAAACACCCTCACAACATGAACAAGCGTGACGACACATCCCGCTTGCCAGACATCTGGAAATTAGCCCTCCCCACAAAAACTGACACCAGATCCAGAGGCACACAGAACGCCAACACCAATCAACCACACCAGACCCAAACCCAGACCCTCTCCACAGATGAATTACTGACACCATCCAGTAGCCAATCCATGGTGGCACCTCCGGATGCTGCACCCCCCTGCAATCCCTACACAGATCTGGCTGACACAAGCCACAAAACCACAGCTCGCCCCTATACACGAAGCCAAGCCAAAGCACAACTAAGTGCAATACAGCCATCTTCTCAGGAAAACTCTTCACAAAGTTCAAGAGGTCAAGACACAAAGACTTTAGCAACTAATCCACACCTAATGACCCACCTAAGTGGTACTCAGGATATCACTCAAGAAATCACTCAAGGTATCTCTCAAGTAATTAAGGAACAAAAGAAGAAAAGGCACACTAGCCTGGGAACTTCCTCTCTGCCCAGAACATTGGAGGCTAGACACCACACCCCCTCTACAGTATTTATAGGAACTCAAACATTGAGATCCCGCTCTGTTCCAGTAACAAGAAGCCGAAAGCACCAGCCTGAAGATGACGAGTGAGACCTCGTCGAAACGTCGCCTAGACACCCCAACTTTTACACGGGAAGACACCCGAGGACACCAAAACCTGCATTCCTGTACCCGTGAAAATCTACGAAAGCATATATATATATATATATATAAACAGCCATGAACACATAACAACTGACTTCCAAAGCTCTGCTGTCTGGAGCTGATGGAGATTTAGTCTGAAACAACTAGAGGGCACCAGGTTGGGGGACACTGATCTAAAGTTTCTCACAAAGGTTATTGTACATTTGACCAAGACCAACTCATGACAGCATGAATAATGAAATCCAAAAGGCAGCAGAACAGAACTGCCATAGAAATTTCCAGTGTGAAATAAATCTATTGAAGGGGAATAATGAAGTGATACTGCACCTGAAAATGTATCATAGAACAGCCATGTAAAACATTTCCAGGTAATAGTACTTTAAACACGCAGAAAACAGGGTTATAATTTTTAAATGTTAGCCTGCTAATCTATACACACTGCTCTGGGAGTAAGTCCCATAGAACTCAATTGGGCTTACTTCTGTGTAGACGTGGCTAAGATTGTACTTTAAGTCTAAGAATGATGAAGAGCCTATGAACTGGAATTTACCTACAAGTCAACAAGCCAGGTTTCTACTGCATCTCACACAGAAACAGGAATAACCTAAGAAGAAAAATGAAAGCCATAACTTCTTTGAAAATAAAACAAATGTGCCAGTTTTCATCTATGAAAGCGTAGTGGGCATATTATTATCTTCCATATTTCCTAAAAACAAAAACAAAAAGATTCTGTGCCCAGGTAGAAAGTGAATTGACACCTATTCCAGGCATCCCCCATGAATTTGACATAGGTCTAAGGTTGAATAATAATTCTGGGCCCTTGAATCAGAAACTAGCTCACTGGTGGTTGTTTTTTGTTTGCAGAGGTCTGACAAAACTTGCCTCCATGAGGAAGGGTTCTCAGAACAAGATGTGAAAGCTGAGCTATCTAAGGTGCTGTGTTGACACATGCATTCTGAGCTGTCCAGGGTGCTGAAACCCCAGCTACCTTGCCCTGTGGGATCCCTCTGAAGTCAGGTCACAACAGTAGTTGCCACTAGGAGGACAGAGAGGGTGAAGAAGCTGCTGCCACCACTGCTAAAAGGCACCTCGATTGCAAAGGGGAAACACATGAAGTGGGCTACAAGTCTGGGTTGTATGCAGGCTTAATCTTTTTTTTTTTCTTCAGGGGAAAAGACTTATAGCTTCATGTACAATTGACTCACATACCAGCAGGGGCTAAGTCAAAGAGAGCAGGTGCTCTGCTACTGAGTGTCCTTATAAGCAGACACATGTGACATGTGATATATTTCTAGCCATAATGGCTATATCTTCCGTGTAGGAGGCAGTGTGTTGCACTCAAGTCCACTCGCTCACTTCCGGTGGGCCTCACGTTGGCCAAGGTGAGAACAGGATGTTGGACTAGATAGGTTTTGGGCCTGATCTAGACACTGTTTTCTCATGTTCATATGCTATGCTATCACACCTACCAAAGATTCACATGAATGTGTTGAAATTACAAACAGGTGAGTGAGTTCTAACTTTTAATCACATAACAGTTGGAAATGGATGTTTTACAGGTGAAGTTTCTTTTCTGGATATTTCTGTCTAGCCTTTCCAATTTGCCCAAACATATAGAATAGCCCACACATGGCAGGTAAGCTGAAAAGCATTGCCTGAGAATTGGAATGCTCATTTATAAACAGCAGCAGCACCAGTGACAACACCTTGGATCTAAATGGATGCTAACAGATGCATTAAATGGAAAACACTTTCTTAAGCATCCCTGAAAGACTTCATTCACCTGTGCTTACAGAAAGCAAACTGTATATTAAAAAGCATGTAAGCTTGCTTGGAGAAGTTTTTTTCATTCTTTTCTTTTTAAATCACATAAGAGACATCTGAAATTACCTGCAAGCTTCATTTAAATATGGTCCTGAGAATATAAAGAAGAGGAGGGACTTATGCACATGCTATTTCATGTGGTCAGTGTCTTATTTAAACCGGACCTTCAAGCATATTATGTACAACATGTGCACAACATCAGCCACCAAGACCACAGACCTTGTTGATGCTTGTGCTGCATCAATAGGCAGTGACCCTTAAAAAAAACCCCTACTCACCAGGATATTATTTATTTCTTACAAAGAAAGCACAACATTTCAGTTGGGCCTCAGTCCAAGATGAATTTATAAACAAGAATTCTAGAAGCCTTTTAATATTAAAGTGGCCAGCAGCTACAAAACAAGCATAACAATTATATGGAGAACAGTCATTTTATTTTTGCTATTTTCTGTGTTTTCCAACACATTTTCAAAAACTCCTTAATTTTTTTTCTTCGTTTTTTTATTCAAGCCATGAGCACTGTCTACTGCTCAGAGAGCCCTTGGCTATTTTATTTAAAAACAAGCCTCACTGGGTGTCTTTGGAGTCACACAAAACACACATAGAGTCTAAAGGTTGCCAAATGCCTTGAGCCTGGCTTCGGCTGGGGAGGGCGGGATATAAATAAAAATTATTATTATTATTATTATTATTATTATTATTATTATTATTATTATTATTATTACTTGCATTGTTCATGTACTTTTAACCTAGTCCAACAATTTAGAGCATGAAATCTGCCTTGCTGGATCAGATCATTGTCATGCTAAGCCCTGTCCTCAGATTATGACCTCCTGATGACCAAAGACTCAAGTGAGGAAAGAGATTCCCCTGGTGTCAGCTGATATACAGGGTTTTTTCTATATATAGGAAATATTTCAAGTTTTATCTGGAGATGCAGGGGACTGAAGCTGGAACCTTGTGTTCTACCAGTGGCATATGATCCTTTACCATGCCCAATAATTATACGGTATCCAGCATATTTGGGGGGGGGGGGGAGGGACGACAAATTTAGCAAGCTTTCCAGGAGCAGTCAATGTTGCCCTCCAGATGCTGTGTGGGCACCACCATGATTCATGCATTGATAACCTCAAGGCTTGATTATTGCAATGCAATGTACATGGAGCTACCCCTGGACCAGTCAGGAGGTTCTAGCTGGTGGAAAATGTGGCAGCTAGACTGCTGATGTGTATAGACTATCACCACCACATAATTCCAGTGCTCAGAAGCTTGCTTTGGCTGTCCATATGCTAATTGGACAGGTTCAATGTTATTGTATTAAATCTCTTTTACAACTTAGGTCCAGGATACCTCAAGGACTATCTGATCCTTTATATCCTTGCCCAATCACTGAGGTCTTCAGAGGAGTCACTGTTATTGATCCCATGGCTCAGATGCACAGCTTGTATCCACCAGGAGCCGTGCATGCACTATTCTAGTACTTAATACTTTTAAAAGAAATTCTAACAGGCATTTTAACTGAATTCTGATTTTATAGTTTTAGCCTATTCTTATTTTCATTTCATTTCATTTTCATTATACTTGGAAACCACTGAGTGACAATTGTCATTAAATGATATAAAAATTGTCTATAGAAATGTTGGGCACCTCTGCTTTACTCATGACTGTATCTCTCTACTAGGAGAAGCTTCACTTACTAAATGTCTATGTTAGGCTGTGTCAGGAGCACAGTCATTAAAAAAAGTGGGGAGTGACAACATAGCAATCTGCTGTGTTTCCCTAGACATCGACACACCAACACTGGAGAATCACTGAATAACTCTCTAAAGTCTACACTCCATGGCAACAGACCAATGTTGTTCCAAGTAGCATTAGAAGTACACCAACAAATGCATTTTTCAATAAGCAGATGAGAAGAGTTAACTACTGTGGCACCGTGTTTTATGATTTATGCAGTGCTTTGTCTTGCCAATAACAAAAATGGCTGGATGCTTAAGAGAATATTCCATAAACCTGCCAATCATTAAATAGTCCAACTGCACTTTTAAGAGTATAATTTCTCCAGAGGGAGAGGTACCTGCTGTGCAACTGTATAATTTCATTTTTCCCTTACGCTGCATGCCCAGAATTAATTCTGAGCCATTTCATTTCCTTCCCACTTACTTGATCTATTATGTATTTAAATACATTATGTACATTATAGTTTTCCATCTACTTTTATGGGACAGATGATCAGAATCAAAAATGCTGTTTTGTTGCTTGTCTCTGGTCAAAAGCCAAATGGAAATAATACACCAAAGTCTGCAGCATTGAATATTTCTTTTCTCTCCACTTTAGGGGCAATGTTACACCATGGCCATGAGCAATGAGACCCTGTAGCCCATCCTTGTTTCCAAAGTGCCATTGGCAAGGGACAATGTATTAATTATAATGTGTTGTATTCAACTAGGTTCTTCTCTGAGCAGACTTACTGAATAAATAGCTATGTTAGGTATGTCCATTAACTTCAGTGGGTCTACTCTGAGTATTTAATGCCTATTCAATGCCAAGCTCAACACTGTGAATGTAGAATCACATTTTAGTAAGTGGGATGAGTTAGCAGCCCCATTCCAAGCTGTAGAAGTGGATGGAAAGTGCCTCAGCAGCTGTGTAGTGAGCACCACCCCTCCCCTCTTCCAAGGTTGGGAGGAAGGCTGTTATTTGGCCATCATTTGTGGAGCATCCTGGTTGTTTATGGGCTAAACAGCAAGCTCATACCCTTCCCTTAGGAGAGCAGAAAAGTGTGATGGGAGCTTCTTCAACTGCTGCTCCATAGTAGAGCTCTAAGTAACAGGATTATCTCACCTCTCACAAAAGGTTGGGGTCGAATTTCCTTGGCTGTTGTTGGGTTAGGGTTGTTGGGCAACCTCGATCAACCTGCCAGTGGACAGGGAAGAAACCTGGCAAGTGTGGCTTTTAGGCTTGGCTAGCAAATTGAGCCAAATGTTTTATATACTTTTTCATATTCAAATTCAGAGCCAAAAATAGCTTCCAAAAGAATTCATAAGAATCAAAATCCAATTTAAAAAATACAATGAAAGACATGAAGTGTTTGTGTTGAGTTTGTGAACATGTGTCAATAATTTATGGCACTTGATTACACAGCAGATTCTCTCTCTCTCTCTCTCTCTCTCTCTCTCTCACACACACACACACACACACACACACACACACCACCTTAACTTAGGGCAGGGGTAGGGAAAGTTTTTGGCCCAGTGGCAGTCCAACTATGAAAGGTAGGCAGGACTACCCACCAGGTAATCTGATGTCATAATGATGTAAAGTGACTGACACTTTCCAGGCATCCAACCATCAACTGTCTCTTGGATGCTTTGGAAATGCTGCAGAAGGATCTTTGTAGACCCATTGCTTGATGCTTCCTAAGCCCTATGCTTGACAATTAGAATAAGAAAATCCTTATACTGGAGAATGGAATCCTTCTCATGTAAGCTGATTTCCTGCTGAAATCTCCTCAGACAAGTTCTGCTTTCCTAATTCATAAAACTCTGCCTGGAATGGGACACTGGGTTTATGGGTCAGAGAAAGTCCTAGCATCATAACATAAACACAATGCTAGAGTCATGATGTTGTCGTTTAGCCCAAGCAGAACTGGGAGCAACACTCTAACACAGTAAAAAATAAAATAAAAAATAAATCCATGACTCCAGACATAATGGATCTAAAGATGTATTCAAAAAACAAAGTCCACAAAACATGCAAAGAGGCTTCTCTCAAACACACTCAGCAGCATACAGAATTCCCAAACCAGTAGGAATCAGATTTCTGATTCCACAGAGAAATTACTATGTAAACAGAACAGTGAATGTAAGGGTAGCCCTATTGGGTCAGACCAAATGCCCATCTAGTCTATATTCTACTTCCAAACAGTGGCAGGTCTGGCATTTGAAAATTCACAACCAGGCTGTGACAGTAATAGGATACCTAAGGCATGGCAGCACATTAAGAAAACTATAGTAAAGATAGGGGAAATGGAGAAGTTACAAATAGTTTGCACTGAAAGTTGAACCTACCTAATGCACACTTTCTGGAACCAATATGAGAACTGAACCACAATCTCCTTTCAAAATTCACACTGTTCCAAATGGAAAACCAACAACAGCAAAAAGATAGGAAAGACTCCCCCACTTTTTCTTTTTCTTTTTCTTTTTGATTACAACTTTTTTTCATTACAACTTTGTTTCTTATTTGTATTGCATCATTCTTGCCTAAGGAGCTGGGGCAGCAAGCATCAAATTGTTAAAGTAGAATACAAACATGTGTAAAGCATTTAAAAACAATTTATATCAAGCTAAAACCTTTAAAAAACAACAATTTAGAAGCAATTACATAACTTCACAGTTATTAATTTCATAGTTGCCATAGCTAGTATCTCTCATCCTTCAAATGCCTGAGTAAACAGGTATGTTTTTTTAGATTTCTCCTGAAAGTCAATAATGAGGGTGAACATTCCACAAATGGGGAACTACCACTGAGAAGGCACCGTCATGGGTCACTGCCAACCAGGCAGCAGTTAGAGGCGGAACCACCAATGGGGCTGACTCTGTCCATAGTCAGATTCAGTATGGTTGATACCTAAAAGTGGAAACTGGGCAATGTTCCAACATAGCTATGCAAGATAGACAGCAATTTCTGCAAATGCATAGAGGTATGGGGGGCACATTCAGTCTGTATTTCAGAATTCCTTGGTGGAGAACAACCCCCCCCCCCACACACACATTAAAGATTGTCAGTCTCACCTCAACATTTTGTTTATGTAGAGTAATTAAGGATGGAAATGACAAGGATAATTTATTACTTCATCAGGAATTAGCAGCTCCCATATCTTTGATTCATGTAGCTCACTTACTTAAAACACTCTTTGCCATCCATATTGTTTGACAGGTGCTGAAGTATGGACTGTGGCCACAGTAATTTGAAGGAACAAAACACCTCAGGTGGTGTAGCAAGTAGACAACGAACAACTGACAGATGAGAGAGCTTGTTCTAATTTTAATTACATTATGTGTTGCCTCCCAAAGACATGGCAATTCATAAACTTTACAATGAGCAGCTAGGGTGCAAACCTCTTTTAGACACAAAAGCAACTGTTGCCTCAGATTGATAAAGAAGTGAGCATTCTGAGAGATGAAGGAGTGAATTTCATAGTTTATGCACTGTGTAAAGAAGATCTTCCTTTTGTGTGCCCTGAATCCTCCAACTTTCAGCATCACTGGATGGTCACCTCCCTCATAAAGATGGGAGTGAGATAATGTGACTGGATTTGCAGTTAATTTTAAATGTTAGACTTTCCTTCTCAAAACGCTTGGGAGGTCCATTGGCGTTTCATAATAATAAATAGCAAGCTATGACAATTATGTGAAAGAAGAACTTGCCAACACTTATCCCTCACCCAGAGGATCAAAGAAAGGGTGCCGGCCAACCACACCGCTGTTAAATCACCCATGGCCCACCCTGAAAGCTGACTGACTGAGGTTGTCCCACAGGGGGAAGAACTCCAGCAATGATGATGCAGCCAGCAAGATGCAAGGGAGAGACTGTTGTGTCCCGGCTGCCCAGCCACAACACCGCCCACGGGGGAAAGGTAAGCGGATTTTTGAACAAAACTAGAAATTCATTTTATCTGCATACAAAACATGTGCTCTACCACTGAGCTATGGCGCAGCACCCTAAGAATTACTGAATTGAGGAGATGACTAGACTAATAAATTGGATTTATTCAGGAAGCCCCCTCCTGCTGCAGGCATTTCCTACCACATAGTAGGGCCCTATTTGTACTATACATCTAAAGCTATAATACCACTTTAAACAGTTATGACTTCCCCCTTTAAAAAAAACCCTGGGATGTATAGTTTGTGACTGGTGCAAAGAGAAACCCTTAGACCACTCATGGAGGTACAATTCCCAGAGTTCCCTGGGAGGAGAAGGAGAGATCAACTGGAGCTCTGTAAGGAGAATAGGAATCTCCTAAGTAGCCACAGCTACTTTAAAATGTGTGGTACAGCTTTAAATGTACAATGCAGATGTGGAACAAGATACTGTTACTGTATTGTAAACCGGTCCTCAACTTTGGTCTTGGTAAACTGAGAAATCCCATAAGTATATTATAGTACCCAGTGGTAACAGAGGAAGGAACAGCCAAGCATGGGAATCTAGGGCCACATGCCATTTGATTGTGAGATAATACATTGTGAGAGCAACCCATATAGGTTTGGGTGTGTGGAACAACAGGGATTCTCAAACTGATGTGATCCTGGTGGCAGATTCCATGTGCAGATAAAGAGATAAACTTGTATGCTGCCTAAAAGTCATTGGAAAGTCAAAACTCTCACTAATTAATTTAGCCACTACAGCTTTGCACCTATTTTCATCATCTCTGATCAGTTTCAGTACTTAATCCAAAATTTAACACCAGTTCACAATTTAAGAAGCGAAGGGGTGGGGAGAACCATTACTCCTCCAGCTCCCCTCCCCCTTAAGTAAAATTAAGCTA
Source organism: Podarcis gaigeae (assembly GCF_964106915.1). NCBI lineage: Eukaryota > Metazoa > Chordata > Lepidosauria > Squamata > Lacertidae > Podarcis > Podarcis gaigeae. Next base: position 33,806,350 of record NC_139690.1, read on the forward strand.
ATCTGTTTTGATAGAAGAGCACTCTTTGGAACTAGCTAGCGAGGCTCCCAAATATGAAGGAAATATGAAGCAGTAAAGCAGTAACCCAAATGTCAATTACTTTTCCAACAGTGGACAAATTGCTGGAGTGCTAATACAATTTAAGGACAATAATTAGATAAGAGGACTACAGACTGTGGCTGGTGACAGAGCTTCTGAGATAATAGAATCTAGTGTCCTACTTCTTAAATATTAACATCATTCCGCTTCAGTCAATCGGTTTATGGTAATTTAAAAAGGGCAAAGCAAATTCTTTTTATTGCTAATAATATTGTGCTGCTGCAGTGTTAGCTTTGAAGGTTAGCAAAATTTATTGGGTCAAAATTCAATTATACATTATTATATTTTATTTGTTTCTCTTCTTTCATCTCTTCTCTTTTTAAGTCTTTCTTTCATAGAAGATATTTTAAAGTGCTTATTATGGGCACACACACATCCCACACTTTAATTGTACCAGAGTGCAAAGCAGCATCCATGATCATCAGCTGTATTCAGTCTAGTGGCAACAACTTCGGCACAATCCCAAACAACCTACCAGCTTATTAATTACTGGAGACCCCCAACAGTTTCACTGCCCCATTGAAAAGCCTTAAGGGTATTCTAGGAAGATTTGAGATGTAGGGGTCACTTGCCAGGTACTGATGAAATGCAACCTCCATTAAGCAATGAGAAGGGATGGCAGGAGGAGGAGGGATGGCATTCAGAACAATATCTTTTAAGCACTTCCCCATTGGGTGTGAACATGAATCCTTAGTTGTGGCCCATGGAAGCAGGGGCACAGGACCATCAGGGGAGAGACTGTAGGGTTATAAGGACCATTTCCATGTTGGTGAAAAACACTCAGGAATGAAATCATTAGTAAAGAGATCAATTATTATAAAGCTTGTAACTTTTTTTTTTTTTTTGGGTGGTATAAAATTGAGCTTTGCTTTATTTGCAATATAGTGGTACCTCTGGTTGCGAACAGGATCCATTCCGGAGCCCCGTTCACAACATGAGCAGAACGCAACCCGCGTCTGCACGGGTCACGCTTCTGCACATGCATGTGACATCATTTTGAGCGTCTGTGCATGCGCAAGCAGCGAAACCCGGAAGTAACCCTTTCCAGTACTTTCGGGTCGCCAAGGGACACAACCTGAAAAGACGTAACCTGAACCGAACACAACAAGAGGTATGACTGTATATATCAACCATAAACAGCGATTCATACCATTATCAAACAAGTGTGCATTTAGAGTCTCATAACTTTGATCAATGAGTGAAAGATGTGGAACATGATGGGAGGATTATCAAATGTGGAATACACTGCATATTATACTTTTAGGGGCACACTCAGCTCAGACCCCACACTCAGCTCAGACACTCTGCATCATTAATTCTTTTCTAAAGATGAGAAGAGCCCTGCTGGATAAAGGCAGAGATTCATCTAGTCTGACATCCTGTTCTCACAGTGGCCAAGCAGATGGCTTTGGGGAACCCACAATCACAATGTCCCTGATAGTGGAGGTAGTACATAGCCTTAATGGCTAGTAGTCTTCTCCTCCATGAAGCTGCCTAATCTTCTTTTTAGAAAACATCGTGCATTGTTGGGCAGCTGCACATGGCATAGCAGCGGCATTTACCACAAGCCCTTTGATCAACACTGGGCAAAGAGCTGCCTTTTTAATTTTATCTTTTTATTTATTTAACAAAATGTTTATACCCAGTGATTGCAATAAAAGCTCTAAGTAAGTGGCTTACAAGAAATTATTAAAAATATCAATAAAAAACAAGTAATTGAAAACATTTGGAAGATAATTAAAATTAACAGCAGATTGCAAAATTGATTAAAATGCACAAACGTTTCTGTGTGCCTAAACAAAAAGGTTTTAAGCAGGTGCTGCAAAGAGCAGCAAATTCTTCATGGTTCTCACATAGCTCAAAGGTATTGTGGGAAATTTTAATGGGAGGGCTTTAGAGCTGCCATTTAAACTTCCCCACACTGTCCCTTGGCTGATGCAACATCAGGGGCAAAATGTGAAATATAAATAGTAAGTTGCTGCCTATGTTAATTCTGCCATGTAAGCCTGTCAAGGGTCAACTTATGAAGCAATGGAGAAGAGGGGAAATCTTAAACATGTAACCTCCAAAAGATAGCATTCAATGATTTTTAAAGCATAGTTGTCTTAAATGCATTGTTTATTCACAGGCATACAGAATATTTAACCCAAAATTTTATGTATATTTTAAATGCAAACAAGTTATTTTTGAGGAACACAGAGATTAATTAAAAGAGGAATCAAGCAAATGTTCGGACACAGGTTGGAAACTAAACTTGACTTGCTGTAAAAGGGTACTGAAAACCAATATTTACACTTAATTTGTTCAATTTACATAACAGACATAAATACGACTCTGAAATAAAAACACCACAAGATATGAGTAATTTGAAAGACAAAATAAATAATTCGATGCAATGTCATTAATCAGTAATACGATAATCAATGAAGATAGACTGCATTGACTGTGCAAATCCATCCAAACATCTCGGGCATAAAATAAATTCATAACATACTTTCCCCAAATATGCCTGATAATCTCCACATGTTTTACTGTGCCTTGCGGAAGAATTACCAGCGAAGTAATTTAAGGATCCACATAACAGTTTTCCAATGATGATTCTCATTTCTCTTGTAAAACTGCCTCCTCCTACAGGACTGATGCCTGACATAAAATGGCCCAATTTGCATATGGGTTAAATTTCCAGCCAGGAATAAATGCCAAGCTAGTCTTAGGCAGTTCAAAGCTTATTAATATAATGAACTGACTCACAACACTATTGGAAATAAACTTTAAACCTATTGTAGAATACAGATATGCATAATACAAGCAAGTTGTGTAAATGTACACAGTAAGGGCTGCCCACTGATAGCCATTCGCCACAATCCCTGCCTTTGCACCCACCTCATCTTGCTTTTCACCTTTTTAACACCTTTTCTGCAGGCACTTCTCTCCTCTCTTCTCCTCTCCTCTCTTCTCTTCTGCAGCCCTGCTTTGCACCTGCATTCACCTTCATCCCCACATCCATGCCTCCCCCTCCATTTGTGCAACCCGTCTTCCACACAAACTACCCCCATGGTAACATCCTGAATCTTTCTCCTCCAACACACTGTGACTACTGAGAGCCCTTATTGCCTTCTGCTCAATTATGAAGCCACCATGCTATCCTGCTTTTTAAAGACCCTTTCATGTCCCTAATTTGTTCAACAACCCCATTCCCACATAGGAAATTTACCAGTAGATTCTGATTTATTTTCTTTCCACCCCTGCTGTAAGGGAAATAGGCCAATATACTGTATACAAATAAAGAGTTGGTGGTTGCCTGGTACTCCTTGGGAAGAGAGAGGATGTGTTGAATATTATGTTTACATTTTTTATTTTAGACATATTCATACGTTGTCCTACAACTGTATTATCAGGGCAGAGTATAAAAAGAATGGCAAATAAAAACACATACAATAAAGCATGCAAGTGATAAATTATATAAAAACAGCATTAAAAACAAAGAGCAAAGAGGATTATGTGTAAATACATAAGATAGCAAAAATGTTCATGATTGGCTTATAGCACCAAGCTTGCAAAACTCTTCCCAGGAGTGAAAAGACTTATTTATGAAGACTATGGATTTGTTTAGGGTGGTCATCTGTCCTGTTCCACAGAAGACAGTCCTCCATTTGAAAGTCTGTCTGGTCCAAGTTCAGTTAATTATTTTTTTTTAAAAAAAAATAAACCTCTAAGATGGGAGGAAGAACTTGAGGTTCTCCAGACTGAGCAAGCACACAGCTCGCATGGTCCTAGTCCTTCACCCCAGTATGGTGTGATGTATTTCTCTTTGTAGTTCCCCACTCCCAATATTTGGATATTTCTATATATTTTAGCATATGAAAATCAGTGGCCTATCAACAATATTAAAAGGCCTAGGACACAAGCATTAAAAGGAAATGGAGTTAGTCATAAGAAACAACAAATAATTGACTATCTTATGCAATTAATGTTCCCATCCTGTTTCAAAGATTCCCAGCTCCTTCAAAGTTTCGGAAGGTCATAGCTTGGCACACCATGTGCTCCCCTCTCCCCCATAGGAAATGTGGAGAAAATAGCAGCTTTCCTTTGAAGCTGCAGAGATGGATTGGGATGATCCTAGCAGTGGCACAGTAATCCCTGTCCCCTCTCCAGCTCCAGAGTTCAGGGAAAGTCTGAGAATATTTATAAGCTTCATTCCTGAGATGTCCAGTGTGCCTTGCTTGCCTTGGAATTTTAATATCACCAAATACACCCCAGGCATTTTTCATAGGGTTTTTCTTGACCAAATTCCTTGAAGGTTCTAAGTCCCTTGCCAGTCCAATTTGGGTGGGTGCGGCTTCCGTAGCATTTGCCGGGTGGATATTCCTGAGTGTCTCCACCCAGAGGTGCCCAAGCCAACCTGTTCCCTGACTGCCTTTCCCTCAGGAAAGGCTGGTACAGCTTCCTTGGCAGAAGAACTGAAAAGGTAGGAACATGGCAGTCATAATGTTCAGCTTCACTGCCAGCTGACAGCCGAATTGTGAGATGGATATCCGCTAGGGCTGGAGCTTTGGATGCGTTGGTGGGGTAGGTGCCAACAACATACAGTGCCCAAGGAGCAATACAAGAATGCACACAGCAGCAGTATGCACATACCAGCACTCTAAGGAAATAGAGAAGCTTTTTCCAAACAAGAAAGCTTCCGTTTGCCAAGCAAGGAACAGTGGTACCTCCGGTTATGAACTTAATCTGTTCCAGAGGTCCATTCGTAACCACTCGTAACATGAGGCACGCTTTCGCTAATGGCACCTCCCGCTGCTGTCGCGCTGCCATCGTGCGACTTCCGCTCACATCCTGGGGCAAAGTTCACAACAAGGGGCATCTACTTCTGGGTCAGCAGAGCGCGTAACCCGAAGCATTTGTAAGGGGGGCAGTACATAACACAAAGTACCACTGTATGGTAATTTGGTGTTGCCTAATGTGCAATATGAGACAGGCACTCCAGTTCAGGGGCGCCGACTTATAAAAAATATTGGGGGGGGCGGGGGCCCATACCGACTTATAAAAATTATTGGGGGGCCCAAGACCTCCAAACCGCTGCTGCTGGGGGAACGAAAGGGGCGAGCCCCGGGCTGCCCCGACCTTAAGTGAACCTGTGAGGGCCCGCCCTTTGCGGCAGCCGATTGACTGCCGCCGTGGGCGGTGAATCTTAATGAGCTAGGGGGAATCCCCGCTTCTCGCGGGGCTGATGCCAGCCCCGCGAGATTGTTGATGGGTCGAGAGCCCGCAACCTCACCCCCTCTCTAGATCGGGAGTGGCTTTGTTTTAACTCATTACTGAATGTATTTTAAAAGGTAACTATCATCAAACAAGGAAAATAAAAAATACCAACATAATTTTGTGATTTTACAAAGCATAATATAACTAATAATTTTCTTAAATTATTGGGGGGGCAGAGCCCCCCCAAACGAATTTTTGAGGGGGCTCGGGCCCCCTCAGGCCCCATGGAGTTGGCGCCTATGCTCCAGTTCAAAACTCAGCTCCAAAACACATGAGGGTCATAGGGCTTTTGAGTTTGGGGAAAGGCAGGCAGGCAGGCTTTCTGTATATTGTCTAGGTAACTCACTGTTCTCTCAACATGCTTTAGGCATTTACATGGTACTAAAGAGAAATGGTTCACAATACAATTCCACTCTGAGAATGGATTATGCTTTATTCTACAAACATTAGTCTTGTACCCACATTTTTAAAAGCAAATAGTCTTTAAAACAAGCTGGTGCATGCATTGTTAATAATTTACACCTTGAAGATCACTCACATAGTATAAAGGGTGCATGGCTATATAAATTGGCTACAGTATTTTGCTACATGGTTAGATGCATGATTTCCTCTAATAGAATGCCATTGTAAGCGGCATCACATTTTCTAGTTCATGAAGATCAAATGAGCTGTGACTATAGTCTCCCAAAACTTAATAGAAAGTTCATCCAATAACTTCCAAGTTTTAAATTGCATCTTTCTGCCATGAACCACTAGATTTAAAAATACACCCATTACTAGATTACTATGAAGTCTAATCTGCACAAACTAAAAAAAGAAGGATTTTTAAAACTTGGATGTATTGCTTCCGCATCATGCTCAGTTAAAAGCATCAGTAGAATATGCAGAACACCAGTTCATTTGACTTGCCTATTTAAAGTGTGCATGATGTCAGTTGTACTACTGTGTGCACAGTTATTACTTTCTGTATTTTTAAAGAGTAATGTTTAAAAAACAGCCTTGCAAAAGGTAACTACAGTCACACTAATCTACAGAAATAAAGTTCAATTAACCACACTGCTGCACTGCCTGCGTAACCTACTAGTGAAATAAGCAAGCAGCTGCAGTTTTGTGTCAAGGGCAATTTGGTATAAGATATTATTGTCTTCTGTGTGTCAGCTACAGCCAAGCTAAAACTACTTGCATTTGGGAGTTTTTTATGAACACTTTCAGCAGTGCTGAAATGCATCTCCACTTGGAAGCCATTCCATGAGAAAATGTTTGCCTATTCGTTTGCTTTGTCTTCACTCTCAATTACTCTTATGTGCCCTCAGCCACATCATCATTGTCTGCTGTGCAACACTGAAAATTAATTCTAAGTGATCTAATTTGCAAACAGGTTAAGTAGCAAATGTGGTATGTGCTACCTGAACGCCAGTTTTCAAATAATAAGAATAAAAGGTAGCTTTTGACAGTATGAAGACAGAACAAATCAATGGTGTGCCCCCCCACCACAAAAAAGAAAAAAAAAACCCAAAACCAGGAAAGAAATCCCAGTGCTTGATGTGTTTCCGTGGAAATTTTTCCATTTCCTAAATTCATTAGTAGCAATGAATCAGTGCCTACTGCAAATACAATCTTAGGTAAGCTTGGTAGTTTCAATATTTCTAGCTTTGTTTACTACATACAAGTAAAAGGAAGGGGCTAAATTAGATCATTCTCTAGGGCATCAAATTTCCCAGTGCAAACTTAAAAAAATATATTTAAATTTTTGCACAAGGAAATTTTCCCAATTTTTGTATGGGAAACTTGCACCACTAGAACCAGTGTGTATTTTGACACACATAATACAAAGAGCTGTGGCAAGCATACTGCCCATTTTTAAGCATCCCAATTCATAATCAGGGGCCAGGAATCTGTGCCTCATGGGGCTAAACTCTTTTTTGCTTTGATTTCCTTTTTTTAAAAAAAAATAGCCCCAAGGTTATGAAGACAAAAAGCAAGGAAACAAAAAGGGCAACTTTTGCAATGCCAAAATTAGTTTGACAAAGGCCTAACAGGTAAGCAAAAGGGAGCATTCAAGCAGTAGCCTAAAACCAGCACCTATGCCTGCTTTGTAACTTCAGCAAACATTTAGTGTGGTGGCTCCTACCTTTTGGAACTCCCATTACACACCAAACTTGTACCATTTCTATAGCTTTTGGGGGGTCTATTGAAGACAACCCTTTTGCGTGGACAGGCAGAGTCCCCCCAACCCCAGGCGACCCCCGGGTGGAATAATGACTTAAGACACTATGTTATTGGATTAAAACTGGCCACAACTTTATTAAAACTTCAGATGTAGGCATTGGGTGTTTATCCCTCCCAGTCCCCAGCCGGGGAGCTGGGGAACCTCAGGGTTATCCAGAATGAGTGAGGATTGGGCTGGTTCTGGAGAACATCTGTTCAAGCAGAGAGCCCGCCCCCCATTTCGCAGCTGTTGCAGGGGAGAGCAATGACAATAACCCCTTTAACGGGGAACCCTGGGACCGCCGCTGCGGGGAAGGGGGGTGGGAGTCACCGCTTCAGCCCCCCCCCCCATTTAGGGAAGATAGACCAAAGGATTCTTCCCAAGGCCTGAAACCACCAAAGTTGTGACGTTTTGCTACAGGGAAGGCAAAACCTGCCAATGCAGGAAAATTACTTTCCGGACCTTCAGCAGTGACTGTGATGTAGCAGTGTCCATGTACCTGTGAAGAAGAGGTTAACCTGCAAAAGAAAGCTGAACCGAGGGAGGGCAGGGTGGGAGAAGCTCCGGAGCTGACTGAGGATTCCCAGGTAAGTTCTGCCCTCTACAATATGGGCAGGACAGTCCCTCCCCTTACCTGGCCAAATCTCCTGGCAACCCCTCCCCAGCCAGGATAGGAGGTAGGAGGCAACCTCCAGGTATCCAGCTTGGAGGGGGGTGAAGCCAGGCTGTACTGCCAGGAGCCGCATAGGTCCAGGGGGGCTGCACAGGACCATGCAAAAGGCACCCCCATTTGATATGGGGAGCGGTCATTACAATTGTTTTTACACATTAGATTTTTTATTTATTGTTGATGTTTCTACTGTGAAGTCACTTAGGGATACTTTATGAGAAACAATCCGGGAATGGACTCAAATAAATGTGAGTTTAAAGTGCAATGGCAGTGCTCTTTGGGAGTGTGCCAAGAGGGTGCTATTTGGAAACTTCTCCCCACAGAATGTCAGTCACCCAAAAAGCATGGAGATGGATGCAAAAGTTACATCTACAGAAACTGAGAGATGGGACATGTTCCAAAAAAACCCTGCTTAGGATCATGCAAGAGGCTTGCACAAATGCAGTGGCATTTTAACTTCAACTCTTTGAGAAGACAACTTCCATGCTTTATCACATGTCCCCTATAGTCCATGCAATGGTAACCCCAAGAATGCAGAGTGTGCTGCACTCTGTATGGAGCTGTGTTTGGCCCTGGTCCAGGAGCTCCAGCTGGTGCAAAATGTAGTGGCTAGACTGCTAATGGGAGCTGTTGGGTGACAGCATGTGACACCTCTGTTAAAACATCTGCACAGACTGACCACATGATACCAGGCCAGGTTCAAGGTTTTTTTTGTTGATATACAAAGCCCTGAACAAACAACTTGGGTCTAGGATCACATTTAGTATTACCGGTTCCATTATGTGGAATATTCTTCCCGCACAGTCTTAACAGGCATTATCATGATTGGCTTTCAGGTATCTCTTGTCTGAAATACTTTGAACCTGTTTAAACTGATTAGTCAGTCACTTTAAGGATTATTTGAATTGTTTTAAATGGTGTTTTATGTTTCACTGTTCTTGATTTTCTATGATATGATGGTATAGAAATGCTTTTTATACATAAATAATAAGTAAACAGGTTTTGAAATGATCAAAGTTATTTGCAAGGTGGCATAGCCCAGAGGGGTGAAGGATGTTTAATAAAAACCCATGCACAACGAATTTGCTCTTACAGTGGTACCTCGGGTTACAGACACTGCAGACGCTTCAGGTTACAGACTCTGCTAACCCAGAAATAGTACCTCAGGTTAAGAACTTTGTTTCAGGATGAGAACAGAAATTGCATGGCGGTGGCATGGCAGCAGCAGGAAGCCCCATTAGCTAAAGTGGTACCTCAGGTTAAGAACAGTTTCAGGTTAAGAACAGACCTCCGGAACGAATTAAGTTCTTAAACTGAGGTACTACTGTATTAGTAAACAGATCACAAATTATTTGTTCCACTGGTCCCACCATCTCCTGTGCAAATGACACTCTCCCCAGGGCTGTTATTCAGGGCTGTTACTCACTGTAAAATTTATAGTATAAATCAGGGGTCAGCAACCTAAGGCCCGTGGGCCACAAGCGGCCCACAGGGGTCGTTTTACCAGCCCCCGAGCCGCCCGCTCAGCGAGTCCTCACCCACTGCGCTAAACTGTTTTCGTGGTGCCAGAAATCGCATCTGCGCAGACGCCAGAAATCGCTCACGTGTGCCCATGATCTGGCCCACGGAGGGGGCTCCATGGCAGTGAACCAGCCCAGGCAAGGTAAGCCTTGCCGACCCCTGGTATAAATCAAGAGTAGCCAACATCTCCTCTTGTTAGATTGCTACTCCCATTGAGCCAAGGCAGCATGGCCAATTGTCAGGGATGATGAGAGAATAACAACATTGAGAGACCACATAGATTACCCTTGGAGACGGAACATAGCTCAGTGGTAGACCAACTTTCTCCCTCTCTGTTTTTCTTGGTGTATATATGCTTTCTGTTGTTGTTTGGTGGTTGTCATTGAGAAAGAAAAGTGGGCATGGGCTGGGCAATGAATTCCATCCTATTTTACTGACACATAAGCCCATCCCATCCCATCCCTCTGCATGCCACTTCACCCTGCTGTGAACATTGTGAGCATCATTTATAATGCCATACTTTTTAGTACATTCACCATAAAAAAATATGCATGCAGCTCTTGTACATAATGCATATTTTGGTGCACACTTTTTGCACATCAAAAATGAACTGCAAACTCTAAATAAATGCATTGAATCAACTGTCAGATGCATTCTGATACACAAGCACATCCAAGATTGTCTGGTAAGGTTGGTTTGTCATGAAAAGTAGACCGAACAAATCCATCCTCCTACCTAATTTGAAGGCAGCACTTGGGAGGTTGCAGAATTTAGAAGTCTGAGGGCAAAAGCACACATATTAGACCAGAATTGAATCTATGCATCAGTTCTGCCATGAGAATCCACACAATCATATTTCCATATGAATTTCACAGAAGGGATTAATCACAGCTCAATTTATTTTATCATCTAGCTTCGGCTGGAGGGACAAGTTCTCCTTATCCTTGCCTTTGAACTTATCAACATTTTAAGCCAACAATTTTGTAGACATATGATCATGTTTTGGAGCAATGTGGGAGATGGAAGGGGGGAGAAGGATTTTCAGAGGCGAGAAAGCATGCAATTTTGACTTCAGATGCATTTCATTTAAATAATTATTTAGAAAACGGAGGATTTACAGAGTTCCCATCCTACCCTCTTATACTAATTATATGGAAGCATTTACTGCATCCAGAGGAGCAAAAATGCTAAATGGCTCAAGTTTGGGAAATCAACTCCACTTCACACCTCCGTAGACCAGAAAGGGGCACAATAAAGTTATAATATGGGGAAAAACCATTGTGAGACCGTTTATGATAGAAGCAAGGTCTCATGAAAAATCAGCTCATATCCAGGGCACAGACGCTAAAATGAGCACTGAATGGGCCCTGCTGCAATGTGGAGGATGCACTAGAGAAAAAATCAATGTTTCCAATTTGTAAAGAAAGCATGCATCAAGTATTATTACCATGATGTATAAGCACTGCATAAACCCATTTATACCACACACATTAAGGATAAATTGCCTGAATAAATTCTATTATTCTGAGGAATGCTGCAAATTACATGCTGACATGTCAGAAAAGTGGAAATAATAGTGTTGACATTACTAGTATTATATGCTATTCCTGCCTTTCTCCACTGCCATTTATTTGGGCTATGATGCAGCCGCTCTCCCATCCCTGTCTGAACGTGTGCAGTTTGCAGTGCAAAATTAGGTCCTGTGAATTGCATCACTTCTATACATTGGGACATATTTCAACATTACCCCGGACCAGTGGCCACGCTGTCTGAAGATGATGGGAGCTGGGGTCCATCTCTGGAGGGCTACAAGTTCTCCATCCCTGTCCTTATTACTTAACATAAGCCATATCCCATGAAAGGTTTAAAGCCCATAAGTTGTTTTTGGAACCCTGCCATGCACACTCAACTCATACCACTGAGAGGCTTCGAACAATACTTTGCTATGTAGAAACAGGATGTAGAAGTCAGCTAAACATCCTGGCCTTCTGCAAAAATACATGCCAACTCAGCCATTGCATTTTTTTCTCTTAAAAAGCAAAACTCTCATCATTTCCTGCCCAATGTCTCTGCTGATGAGAGTGAGGGTCCAACAACACCTGGAGGGCCACAGATTCTTAATCCCTGCTCTGATTGCATTGCGTGTTAATGGCTGGATTACAGTTTTACTCTTTCTCTTTCTCTCTGTAAGATCCTTTAACTTTAACAGTATTAACCCTTAAGGTACACACAGAATGATCTCTACTGTTGCACTTCCAGCAACTTTTACATTAGTCACTTTGTGGGGGGGGGGGGCTACAAGTAAAAATAAATGAGAATAAGAATAATGTATCATTGCACACCATCCCAATCTTCAAGCAAAGCAAGATTCCAGGGATTCTAGGGTTCGTGTTTTCTTTGGAATGAGGTAAAGCAGAAACTGCATTGTCTTTACGATATACAGCATGTTTTATTTACACACACATACAACCTGAACCTACAATAGAGGGGTTCACAGCATTAGCACCCCAATATGGTCTTGCTTCTTCCATAGCAGATGCCTTGGATCCAAACAGAAATCAAATATCGCTCTGACTCTCTCTGGCTTCCCAGTCTGCAGCTCTTCTTCCAGTTTCTAGCTCCTATCACTCAACTTTCTCTGTTCTCAACTCTGCTTTTGTCCTAACTATCCACAAGTTGAGGGAGGCAGCCTCACCCATTTATGGCTCACACAAGTCCCTTCCTTTGTTCCCCTTAATGGCCCATCACCCGGGCTATCACCTCAACAGGAAGCTATCTTGGCTATTCCAAGTATTAGAAGGGGGTCCAGGCATTCAGCCTAACCTCCCACAAAACTCATAACAATATGTTAATAGAATGACAGCCGTTTCTAAAAGTTTGGTAATGAAGGCAAGAGCCCATATGATCTCCTGCTGAGTTTTGGATGGATATGAAGCTTTGCGGGTCCTGTCTACCTTGTGATTCATTCTAGGTATAACATTCCATATTACTGTAGGAAGGGGAAAGAACTCTGAACTAAAATTAAAACAAAGAGTAGAAGTTTTGAGAGTAAAATAGATATACCATCCTTTGGGTGGTATAAAGCTTCTGGAAAGAAAAAAGGTTTCTAATAATTAATTATGTTCCTGCTGTTACAACCTTGGGCCTCAGTGGAGTTATTAAAAATCCAGCATTCTGTTTTTAGTTGATGAGTAAGAAGATAAGGAACAAAACAAGATAAAAAGAGAAACAAGAGAAGGTAATGGCTTTGGGTGGGGTAGTAGATTGTAGTGTTAGAGGGGACCTAAAAGCTCATAGAATGTAACCCCCTGCTGATATGTGAAATACACTACTGCAGATTCCCTTATAAGTGGTCATCCACCATCTGCTTAAAAATGGAGGAGTGTCCACCACCTTCTGAGACAGTCTGTTCCACTTCTGAACAATTAATACCTCCAGGGAGCTTTTCCTGATGAGAGATACTGGGCAAGGGTACCAGACCGTCTTACAGCAGTACTCTTGTAATCAAAGCACATCAGATATGCTTTCCATGCTCCATTAATTTCAGCCAAGGTACTCCTTTCCACATCTATCAACATTTACCATTAAATTATGAGAGGCAATGATTAAATGCTGAATTCTTGAGATGAATAATACCAGCAATGACTTAACCCATCATACTCCTTTTGACATTTCTTTCTTGAAACATTTTGGTTAATGCTAGCATTCACCAGTTAGGGAAATGTTGGTCATTAGCTGAAAGGCACTCAGTGATAAATGGATAGATGGATGGATAGATGATAGATAAATAGATCCTGACTTCATTGGTTCTTACATATTTTCTCAGTAAATAAAATGGGGGGGGGGCATTTAAAAGCTCAGTTCATATGCATTGTGCTCTAAAAAATATGTTTTGCCATCAAACAGCACCAGGCATCACAATAATGCTGCAAGGTACAAACAATATGTATCTTTGTTTGCAAAATTTGGGGGTGGTTGTGCACCTAACAGAGGGTGGTTTGCCTCAAGTAGCTTCTTTCAGCCTGATGCCCTTCAGATATTTCGAACTACAACTCTTATCCTGCCCAGCCAACACAACACATACATGCATCTCCCTCTCTCTTTTGGAAGTGGAATGAATGTTGCAATTTGTTTATTAGCCACCCAGATTTTACAATCCCTGACCAAACTGCCTGAAATTCAGTTTGGGAGGGAACCATGAAAAAGCTTAATCTTGGCAAAGCTTGTTATGTTGGAATGCTGCTGGAGCGATGTTTTGATTGTGTCTCATTCCCTCCTCTTCCATCATTTGCAGTCATTATTTGGGGACTCTAAATCCTCCGTTTTAGCACCCCATAATGTGTTTGAGCTGTGTATTCTCCCCCCTCATCTCATCACTTGTAGAACCCAGCTATAAAAATCGTGTGCCTGGTTTATGGCACATCAACCTAATTTAAACCATTCCAGGGAACAGCTGCATAGAAATGCAGGGCTAAACTTTCTCCCTTTCCCCACCCAGCCCCCTCAATCCCAAATTGATTCTATTATCAGGCGGTTGCCCCTACCTTTAACCATACGGATAAGAGCATGTTTAATGGTCTTGTCTTAATTACTGGGACTGGCTAGGGACACCAAGAGAGGCTGAAGGGCAAAGCAGCCAGAGTGAAGGACATTGCTGATAATCTTATCAAAGGTTTCTCTTGGAGAGAGAGGGAGAAAAAGAGGGAGAAAGAAAGAAATACAACTATCTCCACCCTAGTCATTAGTCAGATATAAACAGGTATTTGACTTGACATGGTTATAAGCCCTATTATCACAGTCTGAGCTGGCTTCTTCTTCTTCTTTATGTGCTTTATTGGAAGATAGATGATGGCCCCGCACCAATTCCACTTAATGGGGTTAGACATATTTCCAAACAATATGTGCATGGTTTAAACAGCTGCACGCACATTTGAGAATGATTCACTGCTCTTGTCTTGCATGTGAGAAATCTAATGTTAAAAAACAACAACACAGACGCTACTTCTAATAAGAGGTATAAATCCAACATTTCGTGGGTAACCTTCTGACTACATATCACACATCCAAGGTCCCTCCCTCCCTCCCCACCCTCTCCCATTTTCTACTTTATTTTACTTCAATGATAACTAACAGGCTGTCTTTATCAAGGACAGAACTGGAATATCCTTAACTGATTCAGCATCCCCCAAATAGTACTCTGTCCCATTCTATATCCATCGCAGATGGTATGGTGGGGCAGAGGCACTAACATGACCTCCTGGCAGGTGAGTTGCTGCTGCTCACTAGGAGGTGAGAGGCTGTGAGGCTGGCATAGTGCAAATGCACCATCAATCTGGCACTCATGTTTTCACACCATACTACCCTCCACACTGTTTTGCCCCTTGCCCTCCCTGTAAGCAGCAGTGACTCATCTGCCAGGAGGTCACTGAAACACATCTCTCCCACTAAGCCTTCTGCCACTCTCTAAATCTGGGGCATATGTTGGTTAGCAGCAATTCTGATGCAATGGCATCGCCACCATGGATGAATATTCTAGTTCAGCAAAATAAAAAGAAGAAAATTCTAAACTTCTGGAATGTCAGTGTTTTAGCCTCCTTGCCACAGAGGCTAATGGAGGACTCCAAAACATACATGGAACTCACAAGTCAGTGTTTTCCATACATAGCCATGGTTAGCCCAGTCCTTGGCATCTGAATACTAGACACCCAGGAAATGACAGTGGGGGAGGTCTGTTGTGATTGTTTCCTGTTAGTTGATTTACTCCTGAAGCCTTTCTCACAAATGTGTAGGGCTACAAGTCAGTGGAGGATAAGGATCAGTTTACCTGCTCTGAGATGGGCTACATTCCCAGGTTGATGAGCTCCATGTGCTCCACATTTCCCTCAATACCACATGCAGAAGCCACCCTCTTGACTGTTAGACCTGCTATGGATCTCATCCGCTTAATCTGCCCAAGTGTATGCAGGGGATAGACAAGGAACTCATCTGATTCACTGAGGGTTTAAGACCCATTGGCTACCTTCACCTGGTTTCGCTGGCCAGTGCAGATTGGGGATCAAAGATGGACAAACTACCCCAGAAGGAGCACATCATGTCCCCCACCAAGATACTACCCCTCACCTATCACCCCATACACCCCAATCTCTATGGAGAGATAATCACAGACTGCAGAAAACTGATGAAGTGATGGGCAGAGCACCATCAAGAACTGTACTCATAGGAAATTATGACCACTGACACAGCAGTTGTCAGCGTCCAGACTCCACCTTTCTTGGAAGAGCTGTATGGACACATTGTCCAAAATTAGAAGTATAACTGCCGCCAACCATGGATGCAGAGTACAGACATCATGACTAGCAGCCATTGATAGCTTTATCATCCACGAATTTGTCCAGTCTTCATCTAAGTTGGTGGCTATTACTTCCTCCTTTGAGGAGAAAGTTCAATAGTTTAACTATGTGCTGCATCCCAGTAGTGATGTAGTACTAGTGATGTATGGAAGTGAGAGCTGGACCATAAAGAAGGCTGATTGCCGAAGAATTGATGCAAGAAGAACAAACCTATCCATTACTTAAGGAAATCAGCCCTGAGTGCTCACTGGAAGGACAGATCCTGAAGCTGAGACTCCAATACTTTGGCTACCTCATGAGAAGAGAAGACTTGCCGGAAAAGACCCGGATGTTGGGTAAGATGGAGGGCACAAGGAGAAGGGGACGATAGAGGACGAGATGGTTGGATAATGTTCTCGAAGCTACCAGCATGAGTTTGACCAAACTGCGGGAGGCAGTGGAAGACAGGAGTGCCTGCATGCTCTGGTCCATGGGGTCACGAAGAGTCAGACATGACTAAACGACTAAACAACAACATGCGCTGCGTGAAGAAGTACTTCCTTTCATATGTCCTGATTCTTCCAACATTCAGCTTCATTTATTGTTCATGAATTCTAGTGTTATGAGAGAGGGAGAACAAATTTTCTCTTCTGTCGTGTCACCTTTTACTCACCTTTTCCTCAAAACTAGAAAGCCTCCAAAGTCTGAATTTTCATATTGATTTTTTTTCAAAAGTAACAGACTAATGCATGAACAAGAGAGCACAGGGCTTATGGATGAACTCAATATGGACCAGAAACATACTGATCCTTCTAGTCCTACTATCCATCACACAGCACTGGGTATATGCTGGATAGCTTCATACTCTGTGCTTACATATGGACACATTATTTTGTCATGCATTTGTCAACTTCGCGCTGTTTCTTGCTGTTGTTGACAAGTATTTAAACTTATTTTCTGTCTCCAAAACTGAAATCTTTTTTTAGGCTGTGAAATTTGAGAACATTTTGTACTCTCAGAGCTTCATAAACTAGTTCTGTATACACACACAAGATACACACACCCTTGAGGGAGGAGGGTATCCACAATAATAAAAAAGCCATTTTCTACTGTGAGAATGGAGTGTCTCTGGTTTCCTACTTGTTATGGTAGGCGTCAAATAGAAATGAGCATCAAATTACTCTTGCAAGGTCTTTTAATCTATTACTCATGTCTGGAGTCAAATCAGCAAAAAACGGTGCATGGAAGAAAAATACCACCACAGAGAATGTGTGAACTCTCCATTTGGTGGGAGCAATTGACTTTCGTTCCAAGAGGCATGCAAAAATAAATTCTCCATAACCTTGACTTTATCTGAATACCATAAGCACACTTTAGCTTTGAAAGCTACTAATAGCCAGGCTTAATGAATGAATGAATTAATTGTATTTTACAAACACTCTCATCCAACCTTTCAGTTTAATAGCATTCTAAAAGTGGCTTGCAACTAATAACTAAGCATTAAAACAGAGAGAAAATTGTTATTTGTTATTGACAATAACAAAACTATAAACCACGGAGGATGGTACAAACTCACAAAATGAGCTGTAAAAAAAACTGAAATCACCCTTCAGTTGGCAAATTCTGCATGGGCAAAAAATTAAAATATTTTGACCCATTTCCTTAACAGGGTTGGTATGGGGTGAAGATTGTTGAGTCAAAGTGACTGGTGTACTACCACCAAAAAGGCCCTATCACTAATAGCCAAAGTCATAGAACATGGAGAAATGTCCCTAGGGAAATTCTCAACAATTGCTATTAGGAAAAAACAATAATCAAGCAAAACACAAAATGTCCGTACCAATTTTTTCAAAAAACAAAAATAAGGGAAACCCACCACAAAAAAGCAATGGAGCCATCTATATAATGACAGGCCTGAGACAAGGGTTAATGACTAAGAGTGGACAAATTTCACAATTTCAAGTTCTCTCAGTGTTTCATGTTTCAGTCTTTAGCTCAGTTCTCCACATTCTACATCACTTTGCAGATTTTTAAATAGTTCTCATGAAAATTCATCGTCATTTAGTCCACATTTCTCCTAATATACCTATTTTTGCAAGCAATCTCCCCTAACACAATGCATTCTTATGTGTTATTTCCACTAATATATGTATTTTATGCACACTTCCCCAAATGCAGACATTTTAGCAAACATTACTTGCTTGCAGAACTGCTTTGTGACTTTCAAAGGATAGCTTTATTTTGGTTCATCAGTTGCAGCCTTTGCCAGCCTGGGACCCTCCAGCTGTTCCTGGGCTACACCTGCCATCAGCTGATGGGGGTTATAGTTCAACAACATCTGGAAGGTACCAGGTTGGCAAAGGCTAGTCTGTTGTTTCAAAAGTGTGAATTAGCTAATTGTACATTAAAATGTGAACCAACTTCTTCTCCACCCCTAGTCACAACTGAACTGGTCCTAACAATTGTAGCTGCCCTTATGGTTAGGAAAACAACACAGAGCTGAACCTCTGGTAATTATAAGTGGATCTATAGAAGTTTTTTGGGGGTTTTTACCTTTGTGAAGTCATTATGACTTTTCCTCTGATCATTAGTACTGAATCACAGCCAAGAAAAACAAGGGTGTTTGTTTTTGTTTTTTTAAAAAAGTCATTTTGACTTTGAAGCGCTGAACATATTTAGTGACCACATTTTGAGATGACTTATTTCAGCAGTATATTTTAGGTAGTATTACTAGTAACAGTATTTTCAGACCTTTTCAAGTGGCTGTCTACAGAGCAGCTTACAACAAATTAAAACTGAAAATGGTTAGACCAGGCATATGCAAACTCGGCCTTCCAGATGTTTTGGGACTACAACTCCCATCATCCCTAGCTAAGAGAACCAGTAGTCAGGGATGATGGGAGTTGTAGTCCCAAAACAGCTGGAGGGCCGAGTTTGCCTATGCCTGGGTTAGACTTAACAGTTGCTATGTCTGCAGTTAAAAGGAGAGGTGAAATCCAATTCTTACAAGGTTGCTAATCTCTCTCCCTCTCTGCTTAGGAAGCTGCCATATACTGAGCCACATCACTGGTCCTTCTTAACTCAGTACTGTTCACGCTCTCTGGCAACAGTTCTCCAGTGTTCCAGATGCAAAGCCTTTCCCAGCCATACCTAAAAATGACGGGGATTGAATCTCATGCTTTCTCTAGCAGTTGGTAAGATCTAGTGTACTGCAGGTGGATGGGCTTGGAAAAATAGAAGCAGGAGGGGGGTATAAAAGAGAAAGTTGGGGTGCGGAAAGAAGAAAGCAGTCATGTCATACTAAACAAGATTTGGAGTGTATTTAAAGGTTTGTAACAGGGACTGGGAAGGGAGATGTTCTATTTCCAACTCTTTATGATGACCAAGAATGCTTCTAAGGCCTGTCCTCTGCCATAAGAAGGGACAGCAAATTTTCTGAGGTTTCAGGGATTCATGATTGTGAAGGTGTGGAAGACCTGTTCCTCTTTCTGCAACACGGTTCCTGTTTCTGTTTCTGGAGCCACCCAATCGGCATGAAAGGGGAGCATTTTAACAACTGGGTGCCCCAAAGCTAAGCATTTAGGAACACTAAAAACAGCAGGTGCTTCAGTTTAAAGAGAATTGCGTGCAAGTTCTGTCACATACAATGGAACTTCATAGACAACACAACTTAAATTTACTCTGAAAGAAGATATTGCAGCGATCCAAATCATTTGCCAATGTATGTGCTCAGAAAACAGTAGAACTAGCTGAATGGCAACACATGGGGATGTGTATTAATCATGGCAATGCCTCTCTAATTATTATTATTGTATAATTAATACAATCTTAGAAGGTTGTATAATCTTAGACGGGGCATGGTTGTGAGAGGACACGGCTGTGACTATCATGAAAAGACCGGCACTTCTGAATTTGCTACTATGTTACCAGGCTTGGGGGAAACCTACCATACTGGTTTTAAAAACCTTTAATAAAAAAGACATTAAATAAATGCATTTCTGCATTGTTGTAACCTACCCTGAGACCTTATATGAAGGGTGGGTAAGAAATCAAGTAATCTGATAACCACCAATCACAACATATTTTAGTTAGCTATGTTGGAATGCTATTGAAATGACTCTGCAGCTCTGTCCTTCCTTGGGGAAACAGACTCACTAGAGATGATCTGAGTTCCTTTTTTTCTATCTTTGGCTTCAGTCTCTTGTGTTCAAGGAAGCAGCGGAAGATTTCTGACAGGTTGGACAACAGTTCCTGCTTAAAGCTCATTCACTTTGCCTTAGCCCTCTCCTCTGCTTTGTTCTATCTGCCCCACTTTCCCCACTGAATCCTAAATCTAGTCCATTTGCTTGTTTGATTATGCTTAGCTTTCAGCAGAGTGAAATGTCACCCACTTCCTGGATAGTCCCCTGAATCCAAGGTATAAACGATTCCCTCTCTCTTTCTGCACCTCAGTGATGCTAAAATTAATTGTAGGGTTTGCTGTCTCTCTCTCTCTCTCTCTCTCTCTCTCTCTCTCTCTCTTTGGCTAAGTGGGCCCTGCCTCCTGAGCCCACACAAATTCCAATTGTGCTGACAGGTGAGTTTTTCCAGCATCCCTTCTTATTAAGCAGTGAACAGCCCTCATTTTGCTCTTCTAAAATCAGGGAAATATTGTGTCAGTTACTGTCAAAATCCATGATGCATCCCAAGGTAGAGACAGGCAGAAGCAATAACCTAATGTAAACAGAGAAAAGTGAGATGTTGACATCTTATTTACCAAAACCGTAATGGTGTATTCTCCTCTTCGGCTGGCAAGTGAAAAATAAAACCTCTCTTAGCAAAGTAAGTTTTCATGAAGGACTTTAAGGGGAGAAACTTTGGCCATGGCATTATTTGTGCAAACATTTCTTAAATGACAAATTACCACCTCTGTTTTGTTTTTGTTTCAGTATTATTTATAAATGCATTTGCTAATAAACATCTCACACACTCTCCTTAGTTAGCACTGGTTTTCACATATTATAAAACAGATTGTTTACGAAATAATTTTTACATAGCAATTTATATACATTTCATAAACCCATGCTTTCTAGTCAGCTGCCTGATGCTGTCCTGCAAGAGTTGGAAAGATGTTTCTTAAAATACAATCCAACTTGAAAAAAGAGACATTGCACATACTTTTGCAAGCCAAGAAATCTTTAACAAAAATATATTTTAAAAAATACAATCCAAATATATATTTCCATAATTATATTACCTAAAATGAATATATTAAAATAAATAAGTTTTATCGCAAAGGTAGGGAACCTTTTTTTCAGCTGAGTGCCACATGCCCTTGTTGGCAGCCTGTCATCATGTCATATTCCTATCTCAGGTGCCAAGGGTGCTAATAGCCTAGCCACAATTCCCTCCACAGCTCTTAAGCTAGCTTAGTTCCTGATATTGTGTTGTCCCATTGAATTAAGGTTCAGCTGCCATTCTGGTCCAATTCTGAACATCAGATCATGGAAAGGCCATCTTGTTCTTTGCCTTAGACAGTAAAATGTCTTGAGCTGGAACTGCTGCCCACCTCTTCTCTTAATCACTGCAATCTTCTTGTCTCTGGTCTTCTGTACTTTTTTTTCTACTGGAGAAAAGGCCATAGCTCAGTGGTAGAGCAACTGCTTTGCATGCAGAATGTCCTTGGTTCAATTCCTGGCATCTTCAGCTAGGACTAGGACAGAACCCAATCTGAACACTTGGACTTGGACCCCCATGGCATATGCCATCTGAGACAGGAACATGACAAAGTGATAGGTTTACCGAGAGGAAGCAAGAGAAAAGGAGGGGGGACCGAATATATCGATGGTGATGTCAATGGAGAAGGGCAGTTGTTATTGATAAAATGCATACACCTTCCTTCCTCCCAAATCAGCCAGGGTGGCCACCACACACACAGTACAACTTCTAAAAGCAAAACAGTGTAATGCAGGCTAAGAAAGTGTTAATTTAAAAGGCTTGATAGAAGAAGAAGGTCTTAAGTAGGTGCTCATAAGAGAGGGCACAATGTCTAATATTTAAGGGGAGAGAATTCCAAAGGGTAGGTGCTACAACAGAAAGGCACAATTCCTATATTATGCAGAAGAGACTTCCTGATAAGGTGGTTTCAGCAGGAGGTCCTCACTTGCAGAGCACAGTGATTGTGTATATAAGGGGTGAGAAAATCTACATCATGTGGAAAAGAAACTCATAGGCTTGTATCTCATGCTACTCAGAGCAGACCCACTGAAAACAATGAATCTAACTTAGTCATTTTCAATAACTTCAGTGGGTCTACTCTGAACAGGAAAAGCATTGGCTACAATCCTTAGTTTCCATCTGTAATGAATCTTGGGATTCTGACTTTTTCTTTTTCTTTTACTCTGGCTATATTCAGGTTGGAAAATCAGATTCTGGGACACAGGTATAAGTACAGTGCTGCACTGGAAGAAAATACCCTTATACTAAATCAGGCCATTGGTCCATCTTGCTTACCATTGTTTACACTGATTTCATGCAGGAGTGCTTTTCTCAGCCTTATCTGGAGATGCCTGGTATTGAACCTACGACCTTCGACAAGGGAGTGGTCATGAGAGGGACTTGCATTTAAGTCCAAAAGAGACTATTATCTCTCCTCCCTGAGCACCTACCCTGTTTTGGTGCCGCTGTTGGAGGCACAACAAGTTGCAAGTTCTCCCCTGGTAACTGAATAATGTTTTAAAGAAATAGGGATGACCTTTTCCTTCAGGCTTTACAAGATCATGTCCTTCCTTTCCTACCTCCAACCCCACTCATATAGATGTCACATTCCATTTATATTGGATGGGGTGGACACTTTATGGTTTAATGGTTCTGCGCAGTTGTTAAGAACTAAAAGAAAAAGCTGAGGTACACGGTATAATATCCCATTTTTACATCCACAGCCTATCAATTATAACCACAGATGGTGCAATATTTCAAAGTTAGGTCAGTCAATTAGTTTGCTCTTGATTAGGTGTTAATGTTCCCCATGGATAGTCTCTTGAATTTAGTTCTTGTTCCGATATGATCTGCTGTCGCCTTGTTTTATCACTGGTCTTTGACTCACCAATTTCTAAGAACCACCTGTTCTATATTTCTCCCTTGGACCCCTTTTGGTCATTAGTTAAGTCAATGGTCTTTCCTTCTTTTCTGTCTAAATGTGGAGATGTGCAAGGACATGGGGCATTTCCTGAATATGCTGCACTGTGACTGAGCAGCATTCCAGGGTGTTCTTGGGGTAAGGAGGTATGGCACCCCTATTTCCCTCCCCCCCCCACACAGAATACCCCAGAACAGGCATAGCAATCTGGTGGTGTTGGATTCCTATCATTCCTGACCAGGAGCAGTGCATCCTGTTTGCCATCTCAGACAGAATGAGAACATGTCGCTCTGCTCCCTCCTCCCTTCCTCCTCCCTTTGTGACACCTACAAAGCAGCAGCAATGGCAACTTCCAGTGAGATCTCACAAGATTTCAGTGAGATCTCACTGAAAGCCAATGCCCCTGCCACTTCTCCAGAAGCAGCAGATGTGGTTCAGTGGGCAGGGTGCCTGTGTGTGGGGGGGGGGTGCTGTCTCTTGGGCTTTCACCCCCAGAGGTGGGTTACCTCACATTCCTGACCTTGGGCAATGTAGGCTTGAGCTGATGGGAGTTCTTGTCCAGCAACAACTGGTAAAGGTAAAGGTAAAGGTAAAGGGACCCCTGACCATTAGGTCCAGTCGTGGCCGACTCTGGGGTTGTGGCGCTCATCTCGCTTTATTGGCCGAGGGAGCTGGCATACAGCTTCCATGTCATGTGGCCAGC
Source organism: Podarcis gaigeae (assembly GCF_964106915.1). Taxonomy (NCBI): domain Eukaryota; kingdom Metazoa; phylum Chordata; class Lepidosauria; order Squamata; family Lacertidae; genus Podarcis; species Podarcis gaigeae. The sequence continues at coordinate 33,830,260 of NC_139690.1, forward strand.
ATGACTAAGCCGCTTCTGGCGAACCAGAGCAGCACACGGGAACGCCGTTTACCTTCCCGCTGGAGCGGTACCTATTTATCTACTTGCACTTTGATGTGCTTTTGAACTGCTAGGTTGGCAGGAGCAGGGACCGAGCAACGGGAGCTCACCCCGTTGCGGGGATTGAAACTGGTTTAACCCACAGCGCCACCCGCATCCTGCAACAACTGGAGGGCACCATATTGGCTACTTTGTCCTAGAACAACGTTTCAACCAGTTAAAACATAATGACAAACCTGTAAACGTAAGTGGAAATTCACAAACCAAATTACCGTGTCTTAACTCAACCATAGAGTGGTGCCTAAGAATAAAGGCAGGGGTGGGGGAAGAGAAAGAAAATTCTACTTTGTGTGTACAATATATGCAAGATGTGTGGGAGAACTATTTATAGATTAGGAGAACTGTGGTTTCTTCATTTAATAATCAGATTAGCGTAGTTCAAAAAGGATTGATTTTGTACTGCAGATTTTCTCTTGCCCGGTTTCTGCTGTATCTTTGGGTAAATATATCTATACAGGCCACTATCCCAATCATTATAAAAATCTAATAATAATGGAAATCATTGTGGATGGATACATTCCACTGGGCTATTAAGATATATCTTCTGATTGCAAAAAACATTTAAATGGAAATATCTTTTGTTGAGCTCTCTACTGCCTAAGTAATGGCATCATTACTTGCAACGTGCATTTTACCACACTTCCATTTCCATATTTAATCTATTGGTTGTAGAAGAGAATCTTAAATATGATTGTATTAGCTCTGTGTCCATACCAATATAATTTCACACTGCCAGTAACACATTTCACCTGCTTGAAAGGGCAGAACCTTGATGGAATTATGGGCCACAGACTGGGCTGTTCAAATATACCACTCAGTGTTTTGTGAAATTTTGAAAACCACTTGAAGGCCTTCTCGGTAGTGGAACGCCCTCCCATCAAACGTCAAGGAGATGAGTAACTATATAACCTTTAGAAGATACCTGAAGGCAGCCCTGATTAATGAAGCTTTTAATGTATAATGTTTTATTATGCTTTTATTTATGTTGGAAGCTACTCTGAGTAGCTGGGGCAACCCAATCAGATGGGTGGAGTACAATTAATGATGATGATGATGATGATGATGATGATGATGATGATGATGGAACATCTTGACTTGTTGCTTGGGTACCCCTTGGAACCTTCTGAACCGTGTATATGCAAGCTACTACTTCTGTACTTGTGCTTGCTACTGAGCTTTTACCACTATTAATCTCTTTTTTATTTACAAATAAGAGACAATGCCACTGTGTTTTGGGACTGGAGCCTGACAACCACTTTCCTCCTGTTCTCCATAGGAATGTAGGGAGGTGCCTTAGTTTAGGTCTGACTTTTTCCCAGCTACCCCAGTATTGTCTACTAAGACTGACAGCAGCTCTTTAGCAACTCATGGAGGATTGTTCCACATGACTTGTTTCCTGATCCTTTTATAGATGGAGGAGTTGGGGATTTAACTTCCACATGCATAATTCCACACTAAATTATGGCTGCTGCCCCAGTCACACATGCATCAGGTACACATCCTAGGGTATGGTCTGAAGGCACATGAGACCAACACTTTGATGAAGCTAATTTGGTCCTGAAGGTGCCTGGTTGGGTGACTGCTTGAAAATGACCTGTATGCTGCCTTCGGTGCAAAAGAATGAATAAAGGTAATAAATAAACATTGTGTATTTCTGTAAAATAGATAGCAAAATATTTTAGAACTTCGTGAAGAATATCTCTATGGCCTTTGGCCAACAGAATATACATACAATGATAACCAAACAATATCCTGTAGCTTCACACTGATATGCAGACACTGTATATAATACCACACCAATGCATTGATGGAAGAAAGGCAAGATATAAAATGAAATGAATAAATAAGTATACAACAATTCATCTGAGTAGTCTCAAATGGGCTAGCTTTTCAGGACACTGAATCCACTGAGAATATGTTATTTTCACAATAGGAAAATTGATAGATGTTCATGACACTACTGCCCACTTCCTGGCAATGGCTAAGGAAGCCAATGCCCACAGTAGTGCGGTTTTATTTTCAATACAATGTGCGAATATCCTGGATTTCTGTTTGTAATAGAACAAGTGCTGCTTTGCAGCAGGCATGAAATGCTAGCAATGTGTGAGATACAATATATTAGATTGGTTGAGGAACTACAGAGTATCCCTGTTGTGTTAAAAACTGGACCATTCTCATTCATTTTCTTCCAAGTGTTTATTGTAGGTAGAAGGCAAAGGTAAATGACCCCTGCACATTTACATCCAGTCAAAGGGGACTATGGGGTTGCGGCATTCATTTCGCTTTCAGGCCAAGGGAGCCGGTGTTTGTCCACAGACAGCTTTCTAGGTCATGCAGCCAGCATGACTAAACCGTTTCTGGCACAACGGAACACGCTGACGGAAGCCAGAGTACACGGAAACACCGTTTACCTTCCCTCTGCAGTGATACCTATTTATCTACTTGCACTGGTGTGCTTTCAAACTGCTAGGTTGGCAGGAGCTAGGAAAGAGCAACAGGAGCTCACTCCGTTGTGGGGATTCGAACTGCTGACCTTCCGATCGGCAAGTCCTAGGCTCTGCGCCACCTGTGTCCTTTAGCTTTGTTTATTGTATGCTTATGCAACGCCATTACTTTCCTGAGCATGGCTAATTCTTAAGTATAGGATTTTATTTTGAAATAAAAAATACTGGAAAGAAAAAGGAAGACAATTCAACCTTCAATTAGGTTCACTAATTACAGGGGAATTAAACTCACTGCTTACAGTATTTGAATACAGAATCAGTGCCAGACTCTGGGCTCTCAAATTTTAGCAGCACCCTGTGCAACACTAAAATCCCCCCCCACACACACACACCTCACACAACAGCATTGTTGGGGTGCCCCCTGCAGTGTGGCGCCCAGTGCTGTGCACTAAAACTGCCTCTGGTACAATTTACCTAACCTTCAAATAACTTAATATCTCAGGGTAGTTAAGAGGTAACTTAAATCAACAAAAGAGATACAAAGCAAATCTAGGGTTGTTAAAATCTGGACACTCAGTTGCAGGATAAGTTTTAATTAACCTTTGTTATTGGTAGTCAAGATTATTCATTCATATTAATTATCAACTAAATACAGTTATGTCATTCAATGAGAAGAAAAAAGCAAAATAAAAAGTTGTCCAGTTTGTATATTATAGCATGAAAAGTATACTGAACTGCAATCCAGCAGAGGGCAGGCTTGTAACTTTTCTGTGCTTTAAGCAAGCAATCTAAATAGAGCATTCTTAAATCTTGAAAATCATAAATACTAATACTAATAATAATAATCAGATGAATTTTGGGACTGAATGAGGTAAAACAGGAGACACAAAGCCCAAAAGTTGCTGAAGAGATCAACAATCCTTTTGGGAGGCCTTTATTTTATTTTTTAATTTTTTATTAGAAAATTTTATTTACAAAGAAATCACATATCATAATAAAAACATATACATATATATGCTTACAAGAAAAAAGTAAAAGAGAAAAGAGAAAAGAAAAAGGATTACAAGAGAAAAGATAAAAGAGAAAATGACGAACAAAAAGAAAAACGATAAAACAGACTTCCGTCCAACTCGGTCTTGGATTACATATCCTTAGGTGATCTTTGCAGTAGAACTAACATTTGTTTTATACATCGAAGGTATTAATTATCATCTGCTGTTATGTTAGTAATTCCCATATTGATCTCAACATAAATTAAAAATTTATTCCATTCATCTTTAAGTTTCATTGTATTATTTTGCCTTAATTTCTGTGTTAGTCTTGCTAATTCTAAATATTGATATAGCCTCGCTTGCCACTCTCCAATCGTGGGCATATCAGGGGATTTCCATTTTTGTGCAATTAGGATCCTCGCTGCGGCCATGGCATATTGAAAAAAGGTTTGATCTGATTTTCCTATTTCCTCGCCAATCATACCTAAGAGAAACAACTCAGGTATTTTGGGAAAGTTATACTTCAGAATTTTTTTCAATTCATCGTAAATCTTTCCCCAAAATTCCTTCACTACATCGCAGGTCCACCATATGTGGAAAAAGGTCCCAACCTTGTCTTTACATCTCCAGCAGTTGTTATCAGCAGTTTTATACATCTTTCCTAACTTTGCTGGGGTCAGGTACCAACGGTACATCATTTTCTCTAAGTTTTCTCGGAGGGTTGCACACGCTGTAAATTTCATACCTTTCCTCCAGAGTGTCTGCCATTTATTATAATCAATATTATATCCAAGGTCTCTATCCCATTTTACCACCACTCCCTTCACCAAATCCTCTCTAGTATCCCATTCCAATAATTGTTTGTATAGTTTGGAGAGGAGTTTATCATTACTCTCTAGGATTTCCACCTGGAATCTTGATTTTTTATCACTCATCCCCAATTTCTTGTGCTCATTCCACAGTGCATTAATCTGGTGGAAGTGTAACCATTCTTTTATCTTGTCTTTCAACTCTTCATAAGACTTCACCTTCCACCCTTCTTCAGTCTTAACTAAAAGATCCTCATAGGTCCATCTTTCACCCGTCATGTTTTTTTTTTTTATTTTGATAATGTCAACTGGGGAGAGCCACCTAGGGGTCCCTTTTTCAATCAATTTTTTATACCTGTTCCACACCTCCAGTAATGAGCCTCTAATTATATGATTAGAAAACCCTCTGTGGACCCCACCTTTCTCCTGCCACAGGTAGGCGTGCCACCCAAACCTGATATCAAAACCCTCCAGATCCAGTAAGTCAGTATTTCTAAGGGTGGCCCAGTCCTTTACCCAACATAAACAAGCTGCCTCATAGTACAGCCTTATATTCGGGACTGCAAAGCCACCTCTCTCTCTTATGTCTGTTAGGTATTTAAACTTTGTCCTGGCTCTCTTCCCCTGCCATATAAACTTAGTCAAAAATTTTTGCCAGTTCCTAAAACGGGTGATGCCTTTAATTATCGGAATATTTTGAAACAAAAACAATAGCCTCGGAAGAATACACATCTTAATCGCTGCCATCCTCCCTGTCCATGAGAGCTTCAGCCTATGCCAGGAATCCAGATCTTTTTTAATTTCCTGCCAGATCTTGTCATAATTATCTTCAACCAGATTTATATTTTTCGGTGATAGCCAAATTCCCAAATATTTTACTTTGTTCACAATTTTTATACCAGTCTTTTGCTCCAATTGGGTTTTGTCCTGATCGGCCAGATTCTTTGTTAAGATTTTTGTTTTCTTCCTGTTTAACCTGAATCCTGACAATCTGCCGAATTCCTCCAATAGTTCTACCACCTTACAAGCGCTGTCTACTGGATTCTCCAAGGACAGGACTAGGTCGTCGGCATAAGCCTTCAGCTTAAATTCCTTCTTCCCAATTCTTATCCCCTTTACATTTGCTGCATCTCTTATTCTGTTTGCAATAACTTCCAAAACCATTATAAATAACAGGGGGGATAAAGGGCAGCCCTGCCTTGTGCCTTTCATGATCTTAAAGGGTTTGGTCAAATTGTTGTTTATGATCAGCCTGGCCTGTTGTTCTGAATATATTGCTTTGATACCTTTCATATAGGGACCTTCTATACCTGCCTTTTCCAAACAAAGTGATAAAAATTCCCAGGAAACATTATCGAAGGCCTTTTCGGCGTCTATAAAAATCAATGCCGCTGGGGTGTCTATCCTCATATCTAGGTATTCAATGATATTTAATATATGGCGAACGTTATCTTTTTGATGTCTATTAGGGAGGAATCCCGCTTGGTCCTTATGTATGTATTTCATTAATAGCCTCTTAAGTCTACTTGCCATAATATCGGCAAAAATCTTATAATCACTATTAAGCAATGAAATTGGCCTATAATTTTTTATATCTGTTTTTTCAGTTTCCGATTTTGGAATCAAAGTTATATATGCCTCCTTCCAAGAACCGGGGATCTTTCCTCCCTGGAGGATGTTATTAATCACATCTCTAAGCACCGGCGCTAGGAGTTCCCCTAGCGTTTTATAGTATTTTGAGGACAGACCATCCGGCCCGGGAGCCTTTCCATTTTTCATCCTGTTAATAGCCTCCTTGATCTCATTTACTGTAATTTCCTTATTTAATTGTGTTCTATCCTCCTCCGATATATATTTCCCTCTATTTTGATCCAGATAGTTTTTAATTTCTACACTATCTTCCGCTCCCCTCTCGTACAACTTTTCGAAAAACTGCACAAACCTTTTTTCTATTTCATCTGGGTCTTCTATGATGTTATCTTCCATTATTATTTTATTTATCACATTTTGTTTCTTTCTTTTTCTTAACTGCCACGCGAGTAACTTCCCCATTTTATTGGCCGATTCAAAATACCTCTGCTTCATAAATTTGATTCTCCATTGTGTCTCTTGATTTAATATAGCTGAATATTGAGACTGCAATATTTTTGAGGTTCGAATAGCGTCATCATCTGCCGGGTTTATAGTCAGTTTCCTCTCGCATTTTCTCAGCTGAGTGAGGATATCTTCTTTCTTTTGTTCCCTTAATTTCCTCCTATAATTATTTTGTTGAATTAGGATACCCCTCATGACCGCCTTACTGGCGTCCCATACAGTATCTATGGTGGATTCCTTATTCAAATTTAAGTCCAAATAATCTTTTAGAGTACCTTTAACCCTTTCCTTCACCTCTTCAATTTCCAATAAATTTTCGTTCAGTCTCCACCTATATTGTCCCTTCATCCCACTTTTTATTTCCATAACCAGGGCACAATGATCAGAGAGTGTCCTAGGTAGAATTTCACATCTCTTTACCCTCGATGTAAGATTTCTTGTCATCCAAATCTGGTCAATTCTGCCCCAACTTTGATGGGGTTCTGAATAATGAGTAAACTGTTTAGAAGTGGGGGTTTTATGCCTCCAGATATCGATTAAATCTAGATTTTCCTCTAGATCATTAAAAGATTTCGGCAGTTTTCCTCTGTTTAATTTCCCCCTCTTTTCACTCCTGTCCAGATCCGGTACTGGAACACCATTCATATCCCCGAGCAGGATTAATTTATGCACTTCTAACTCTAATAAAATACATTCAAGTTTCTCAAAAAACTCTGCTCTGTTTGTATTCGGGGCATAGACCGTCACAACATAAATTTTTCCCCCCCGGAAATTTAATTGGATCCCTAAAATTCTTCCTTCTTCATCTTTACAAATCAGTACGGGCTCCCATTTCTCTTTTACATATATCACTACTCCTTTTTTTTTGTTTACCTCCGAGTTAATAAACTCTACTCCCAGTTTTTTATTCATCAAAATATGTTTATGTTTCTTCGCAATATGAGTTTCCTGAAGGCAAATTACATCGTAATTCTTATTTTTCAACACTCTCTCGATTTTATTCCTTTTAGCTTTCTCATTCAGCCCATTCACATTCCAGGATAAAAATTTTAATATATGTGTAATTGTTTTCCTTTATCTATTACGGTTTCTCTGGCCGGGGTCCCGGACTAAGGTCTACCGCCTCTATTTCCTGAGGGCTCCCCCTCCTCTGCCATCTTTTCTCCCACTACGGCCTCATCATCTTCCTCCTCTGTTTCCACTACCCTCTCCTCCCCGCCCCACCCTCCCTCCCCTCCACCTCCTCTCCCCTCCTCCTCCTCTTCCTCCTTGCTCCTAGGTCTATTCTCTGTCCTTCCCAAGTCCTTCTCATACCTTCTCAAAAACTTCTCAACCTCCTGTGTGTCCATCAATCTGAATTTTTTATCTTTATAGAAAAAGGTAATCCCTTCCGGGAACTCCCATCTAAATTGTATCCCGTTTCTCTTCAAAACGGCTACCACTTGTTTGTATCCCTCTCTTTTACGTAATAACCTAACCGGTATTTCTTTGTAGATAATAATAGGTCTTCCATCAATTCTTAATCTATTATGGTAGCTCGTTCTTAAAATTAAGTTTTTCATTTCCACTGAGTTAAAGATCACTAAACAATCCCCCAAGAATTTATTAATTTTTAAGTGTTTAGGTCTTGACATCCTAAATACATTCTCTATAGAGAGGGCCATCTCTTCCTCTCTTATACCTAGCCATTTAGAGAGTTCTTTAATCATTTTTCCTCTTATATCTTCATTTCTTTCCTCTACTACTCCCCTAAATTTCAAATGAAGCTGTTTTTGTCGCATCTCTGCCATGGCTAGATTATCCCAAATCCTATCTTGTGAGCTGTTTAGTTCTCTTAACTCTTCTTTCATCTTCATTGTCTCTTTTTTCTGTTCCCTCATCTCTTTCTGCAGCTTCTTGTTAGATTCCTCAATTAATTTGGACTTAACAGAGAGGTCTTGAATTTTAGTTGAGAGTTCTCCCACTGCTCCTTCTATCTTTTTATCAATCATCTCCTGTACCTCTCCTAGCTTGCTTTCCATGTATAATACATTTTGTTTAAATTCCTCCTTTATTTTCGCCCACAAATTGTCTAAATCCTTAATTTCTTCCTGGCGGGACAGCTTCCTTTCCCCCGGGGTCCCGCCCCCTTTCTTCCAATCCTTTCCGTCCTTCCCCGTCATTTCCAAATCTTTCCCCCAGCCAATTCACTTCCCCTCCCGCCCCTACTTCCTCCCCCCCTTAGACCCCCTAGTTCTCAGCGATATCAACAATTATAGGCAAAAACAAAGCAGAAATAAGGCAGTTTTCCAAACCAAATATAACCAGCCCCTTCAGTGTTAAGTCCAAACGTAGTCCCCAGACACCCCGGAGCAGAGTTCTGTGACACGTCCAGAGAGGGATGCGGGAGATATGGTGCGGGGTGGCTCGACCCAGAATCCTGACGTTGTCTTTCAATTCACTCTCGCCAGTCCAATTTCCCCCACTTGTCCTGAGTCACGAGGCAGTAAAGATTAACTGTCCGCAATCAAGCTTTAAAGGTGTATTGTCCACTTTGATCTGATTTACTCCGATTCAAAGTCTCCTTTCTATATGCCGCCATCAGTATCCAGGTCGAGGTGGTATACACAGATTTTTCTAAGCCGCGTGGAGCTAATCCAAGAGCCACACAGCCTCGTCAGTTTTAACCCCCTTAGTCCACGTCCGACCGCCGGGGGTGTCCTCCCCCAGACAAGAGAAGGAGGAGTGAAAAAGGAGAGGGAGCAGTGGCGTAGGAGGAACGGAGAGGGGGGACAGAGGGGAGGTCTTCACACTTTAGACCTCTCTCTCCTCTTTGCTACCGCCTCTTTCCTGAAATGATCCGTCCGCTCCTCAGAAATCCTCAACATACAGTCTATATTCCTTCCAGGGGAGGCGTAAGGAACACCCGGAGTATTAATTAAGAAAAATATAGAAGCAGGAGGCAGTTTGAGCAACATAAACATAAAAACGTAAAAACGTGCAGCAGCCTAAGGAACAGCAACGTAAAAAAAAAGAACGTAAAGAAAAAAAAAGAAACACCCCGCTTGAGCGGCGTAGGCAGCACAGAAGAGCAGACTATGAGCCCACAAAAGTTTGATTGGTCCTTATTGTCCGCTAAGGCTCCAAACTTCTTTGTCCGTTTTGTAATTCTTAAGGTCTCTTTTAGGCAAGTTAATCTCACTTCCCAATTCACAACATAAAGGTGCACTCACTCAGACAGACTTTGCAAGACTTCCTCATACCGCCGACTTCCCTCTGCGCCATCTTAATTCCGTCACCGAGTGAACTCCCAGACACGATTCAAAAAAAAAAGTACCAGGCATCCCGCAGCTCCACTACTAGCTTTGCGCTTTTGAAAGAGCGTTCTGTGAGACGCTACGACACGCTGCGGATCCCTTTCTTATCTTTAGGAAGCCCGTCGCCTCTCCAGGCTGGAGCTCGAGGCGTCGCGCTGTGGAGTCGGAGCTTTCCCCAAATTGTGCTAGCGGTCCCCCGCCTTCTCGCCCTGTCGGCGCAGAGAGGTAACACAACCGCTTCCACGCTGCTGGGAGCCTGTCCCCTAAGGGTGGGGTGGTGGGGTGCACATTTTTTATTCTTATTTATCAAAGTAATAATCATAAATAAATAAGAATAAAAAATGTGCACCCCACCACCAAGACCATTCCATTGTAACTATCCAACCTCCCAAAAATTCACCACCTCTTGTGGTGGTTTGACCCCCTCCCATTTTAATAGTACAAATTCTACATGTAGAATTTGTACTGGAACAATTATTTATTTGAAACACTGGTCTAGAATTTCAGTGTGGCTGGGCAGATCTGACAATTTTCCTCCCTCTAATTTTCTGGATAGTAAATTCAATTTCCATATTTCCACAGTCCTTTGGATTTTTAAACAAAGGCGCTCATGAAAATTCATCACATTTTAGTGCAATTTTGCCCAACACTCACATTTTTTCAAAGTAATTCCCCTCTATATAATACATTTTTTAATGTGTTTTCCCTAATATATACACTTTGCCCTAGTATATGTTTTTTTTTTTTTTTTTTTGTACAAATTGCTTGCCTGGAGAACTGCATTACAAAATTAAGAGAAGTGTGAATTATGAAGAATGGCTGTGTTTTGATTCATTTATTGTTTCAGAAAGTGTGGACAGGTTCACCTTTAAATGTGAACCAAATCAATTCCCCCTCCATTATGCCCCCAAACTGTGATTTTTCCCACCAAATACATCAAGGCTTGGAGATGTTGAGCGCAGCCCTGGATGTGATTCATTAATGGTTCATTCACAGAAATGTCTCTTACTTATCAATGGGTTTCAAAAGATGCAGATTACCAACCAGCAATTTGTGCTCTGCTCTCATTTACAGGAAAATTGCTGTTGCAGTCTTTGTAATCCCATTACCTAACATAAAAGAATCTGGCTTCTAAACATCCCTCTACTGGACTGGGGATGAGATTAGCCAAGATCCTGAATGCTTGGAACAATCAAGTTCCCCACCATTCTATGGCACTCTCACTTCCCACCAGTGTAATCAAGAGAGCATCCTGCCATGTATTAATAGGTGATAGTGCGTCTTTGTTAGAGCACTATGATCAGCTAATGTAACCTGGTGAGTTTTGCTGCAAGCTGATGATTATTGATTTGTGATAACAAGGAGGTGGGCTTTTCCACTGGTGCCACCATTTTTGTGGAATGCCCTCCCTGCTGAAAAATGGGAGGTCCCATCAGTGTTGTCATTCTGCCGGCTCCTGAATGCACAACTGTTTAGGCAAGCATCCCTAAAATGTGAACTTGTGGTTGCATTGTTAATCTGTTTTAATTGCTGTGCTTTTCATTTTCGTTTTTCTTTTATTATATATTTTAATTAAGATTTGTTTAAAACAACCATGTTCTTCCATTACAGATTGATTTTATAGTTGTGAATCACAGAGAAGCCATTTTGGCATAAGTGGTCTACAGATTAAAAAAAATAGTAAGAGCACCGTTTACAGGATCACTCTAAAAGGTAGAAAGAAAGAAAGAAAGAAAGAAAGAAAGAAAGAAAGAATAGGAAACTTTCACTTCAATATAAGAAAGCTCTGTGATTTTTCTGCAGCACCATATCTGTATGAATAAACACAAATTAAGATAGCTCTGGGTTGTCTTCTATTTCAAATTAATGCTTATTTTCCCTGTTATTGTGGGTGTGCACTGACCAATCAGGAGTAAAGTGCTTAATATCTATGTCAACAGCAGAGCTGTATAAAGTGCAAAAACAGGACTTGGGCCCATGGAGAGCTGCCAAGTTCCATTTCATTGAGAGAGGCTTCTTAATTAGCTTTACACTTTTTTAACATTACTTTTTTTCTTCTCTTAAAGTAGATACAGTTCAAGCCCACTTGGACAGTTGGATTGTTTAAACAATGAACATTTATGAAATCGAAACTCGTTTGCTTGTAGGGGCATTCTAGCAACTCAATGTTAAGTGGAAACCTCAAAAGATGGCTCCTGATCAGTGAAATGTATCAGGGCAGAATTTCTCGAAGGAAATTCCTGAAGCACAATGCAATGTGCTTGCTAAGATGCCTCATGAGACAATGATCCAGAGTGAAATGAATGTTGCCAGACTGAAAAGCCGAGAGGCATTTCTGCCTGCACAGTGAGGGCCTTTCGGCATTTCAACCCAGAAACACAAGACAACCTGAAGGGAAGTTCCCAAGCGGAGAGTATATGACTGTTGCAGGCAGTTAGGCTCACTTGCCCTGATTAGTTGTCTTGTATACAAAATCCACTGGACCTCAATAAACCGTATATGCAGTAGCTGAGAGTAGCAAACAAGGAGAGTGCTCTTGTGCTCAGCTCCTGCTTGGGTGCTTCCCACAGGCATCTGATTGGCCACTGTGGTGACAGGATGCTGGACCAGATAGGCCACTGGGCTGGCTGCTTCAGCATGCTCTTCTTATGTTGGCCATGCTGGCTAGGGCTGATAGGAGTTGCACTGGGGCGCTCCAGAAAGGGTAGATGATCCACTCAACAAAGACCCTGCAGAAGGGTTCCTCTTACATTCTTAACTGAATTTTCTTCTTATGAACCTCTGGGTGCTTCCTCACTTATTTTGTTTCTTTGATAAGTGCTTCTGGCCTTGAACAAGTCCCTCTAGTGGAGTCTGTGTGTGTTGTTTCTTCTTGTTATGTTTCCCTGTTCCCCATGTTTATTCATAGCTCCCTACTATTTGTGCTTTTCAGACTGGCAGCTTAGATAAGAGAGAGTAGTGATTCAGTGTTTCACTCCTTGCTGATGACATTTATTGGAAACAATTTTCTGTTCCATTGCCACATCATGCTGAGACCCTTCTTCATCTTTATGAAGCTTCTATGTCAGCCTTCTCTGCTTGGCACCACCAAGTTAAGAGAAATGCTGTAGACAACTTTTAAAGACTTGCCATGAAAATGAAACAACATAAATAAAAACACAGTGAGCAAGAGAAGCGCCATGGCTCATTGTTAGAGCACCTGATTTGTATGCAGAAGTTCCCAGGTTCAATTCCCAACCTCTCAAGGTAGAGTTTAGAAAGGTTCCCTGAGGCTGGAATCCTGGGGATCCACTGCCAGTCAAAGAACTCGGAAAACTGTAACTCTCAACTCCCTTAATTCCCAGAATTCTTTGGCGGGTACCATGGCTGCTTGAAGTAACTACAGGTTCCAGAAACCCTCTTAACTGTGACTTTTTTACAGGGGGATGGGTGATCCATGAGTTTATCTGGGCCCTTTGAGATAGCCATGAGGCTGAGATGTGTTGAGCATGAAAGTTGTGTCAGAAGGAAAAGGAAATGCTATCTGCATGTATTTGCTAGTAGTTTTTATTTTATTGTGTATTTTTGTAACAGCTACTGTTGTTTAGTTTTTAAAAATTGTTTAGAGTTTTAGTTGTTGCTCAGAGATATATTTATATATTTAGCGGTATAGAGGCAGTCAACAATTAACTAATTAAAATGAAGCCCTCCGATAAACTCGTAAGTAGTTTTGTAACATACAGTGGTACCTCGGGTTAAGAACTTAATTCGTTCTGGAGGTCCGTTCTTAACCTGAAACTGTTCTTAACATGAGGTATCACTTTAGCTAATGGGGCCTCCCGCTGCTGCTGCGCCACCGCTGCACAATTTCTGTTCTCATCCTGAAGCAAAGTTCTTAACCTGAGGTACTATTTCTGGGTTAGCAGAGTCTGTAAGCTAAAGCGTCTGTAAGCTGAAGTGTCTGTAACCCGAGGTACCACTGTAATGGTTTGATTCAGGTTTGTGTGTGTTTTTAAACCAGCATTTAGTGTGGGAATGGGATGGACTAAACCACCATATAAACACATGTCAAACTAAATTTAGCCGGCCTGCCTATCTCTCTGTACATGGTGGGACACCCCTAATACCTTCACATTTATACAGCATGATTTTCTCTCCTTTTTGAGTAGTGGCTCCGTACATCGGTATTATATTTCCCCTTTCCCTATCTCATGCACCCATATGCATTTCTCTTCTATTTCCCCTTCTATGCTCATTATTTCATTTTTCTTGCATCTCACTATCTCTGCCTGTTTGCTCCAATAGTCTACTGCTGCTGTTGTTTGCTAAGGTGTTATTTCCGTTGTTTACATCCGGCATAGGCAAACTCGTCCTCCAAATGTTTTGGGACTACAACTCCCATCATCCCGGACCACTGGTTCGGTTAGCTAGGCATGATGGAAGGTTGTAGTCCCAAAACATCTGGAGGACCGAGTTTGCCTATGCCTGGTTTACATCAAATGTGGAGAATATTTGGCCTTCCAAATGATGCTAAACAACAAGTCCAATCGTACCTGACTATTGGCCACACATAGTGGACCTGATGGGAGCTGTAGTTCAGCAACATTGGGAGGACCAAAGGGTCCCCACCCCTGGTTTATACTGTATGTTAATAAAACCAGCAATTATCTTTTAAAATGTTTCTGCATTAATAATATATGTGGGCAATAAAAAGTATTGAAGGAATTATTGACTTAATGTTGAGTTGCTTTTTTGGTTTGTTGGGTTTGTTTTGCATTTGAACTGGAGGGTATTAAAATAAGGTAAGCTCAAGAGATGCATGTCATGAGTCTATGTCTTTAGGGTAGGTCATCAATGGCTGAGGCAAGCTTAGTACCACTGATTCAGATGGATAGACATTTCGTTCCATGTTCCCCTAGTGGACCAGTAGTGTATAGACCAGAGGAGTCTATCACTAAGTCTTGTTTTCAGCAAAAATGAAGGACACACGTACAGAAAGTTCAACAACTCATCTGAGGGAATCGGATAATTGGTGAAGTCTGTTTTAATGTCTGGCCACCCAGCGATAGGCAATGACTTCTCGTCTTAATGGATTAGTCTAACAAAAATGTATTTTACTCAAGAGGTCTCCACTGCTCCAGAACTAATGAGAACAGGGAAATGCTCGTTTGGAAAAATTTCCCTCATCTCCTCAGTGAGGGAACGGGGGGGAGGGGGGAGGAGAAGGAGGAGACAGCTTCTACCCCCCTATTTTTGCATACTTGATTAGAAAGAAAGTTGCTAATGGTAGCAGTAAACCAAAGTATGTAATTCAAACACAAAATTGATTTTTAAAAAATCCAACTAAACCAAGTGGGTTGTGCATTTTCCAGCAAGTTTTGGAGAGATCACCCACCCACCTTAAAACATTAGATTATTTCAGGAGTTTAATGTAATATAGAATAGACAGGTTTTTTTTTCAAGACTCTGTCATTAAATAATATTTTAAGAAGATATGGTTAAATCCAGCAACCACATGCACTGTAGCCCTATAAAACCTTCCACCTAGGACTTTTTCAACACAGTCACAATCAACACAGAAGAGCAGAAGTGACTCCTTATAATTTGAAGTGTCGACACACTTCAAATTCAAACCACTGGTCCTTCTAGCATGGTGTTTTCTACATGAACTGGCTGCAATTCTTCCAGGTTTCAGACAGAGGAAATTCCCAGATTTACCTAGATCTGCCAGGGGATTGAACTTGGAATCTTCTGTTTTCAAAGCAGATGCTCTACCACTAAATTGCAGTCCTTCTATCTGAATGCTCCATTGTCCCTTCTTGGAACTGGAAAGAGCAGCATATAGAACATATAAACCTGGAAATAGGCCAAACCTGATGCATGAAGGAGAACAGTAAGGTGTGAAAGCTGCCCATTCATACATACACTAATAATACATGGATGGGGGGGGGATCATTGGCACACAGACTCATATGTGCTACATGCATAGGTCTGTCTGCCAACAAACCCCACTCACTATCCATGTATGCCTGGTCTACAGAACTCTGGAACTTTTAGGGTGATTTTTTTATATATACTTTTGTTGTAATATGGACTACTATATACTCAGAAATGTAAAAACAAACAAACAAAGAAAAAACGCTGAAAGTTCCTGAGTTCTACAGACCAGACATACAGTGCCCTGCATTAATCTGCGGAAGAAAAAAGCATGGACGACCCCCCCTTTCCCCAATACTCCAATGATTTAAAACCAGACTGACAGTGGGTGTCATTTTTAGATGTCATTCTCTAAAATATCTCTAGGCGATGGCATCACATAGTGCTTCCAACATTTGCGAGGTAAGTACTGCTTTCCTATTTATAACCAATCATATAAGAAGTGTGATGCTTGCCTAAAAAACTTTGACAAATGAAAACTAATACATTGTGTTATTTATTTAGCTTAATTGTAAGCTAATTTGAACACTTTTGATGGGCTGAAATGTGGCTATAATATGTAAACCAATGATGATGATAAAATAATAATAATAATAATAATAATAATAATAATAATAATTCCCTAACACTGATTATTGAGAGGAAATTTGCTGCCTGCTACACATAAAATATCTGCATGCTCATACAAGTCACATAAATAAAGAGTGATGGGGATGGAGAGGAGTTCTTGCTGGTGCTACTACTACTACTACTAATCTGCCCTTCTCTCTAGGGTCCCAAGGCATTTGCTGAGAAGTGTATAATGAAGTTGCCAGGTGCACTTCTGTGGGAACGAGTTCTACAAATTAGGGGCTGTCACGAAGAATGCCCTCTTCTGAGCTGCCACCCCACAATCTCTGAGAGGAGAGGAAGTACCAAGAGGACCTGATCTGCTGATCTTAGCACCCAATAAAGTTGCCAATTCTTGTGAATGACAGTAAAGCAGGCCCACCCCTCCACAGGGGGGACCTGTTGACATGAGATTCACACAGCTCTTACACAGCTGTTAGCCTGATCCAGCAGGCTCTTCGTATGTTCTTATCTTATTGTGTGGGACTTCTGTTTCCTCCCCACTCCTAATGCAAACCCAAATCTCTTCCAGATGGTTCCTCAACTCACCCAAACTGATTTTGAGGGCACACAAGGGGATAGAGGCAACACAGGAGGCAGAGGAAATTGCAATGCACCCACATAAGTCTGTTGCATCAGCAGACCTACAGTACTGGAGACTGCTTTAGGTTTTAGTTAAAGGGAAGTGGTATATGCATGGCTGCTCCATGGTACCATGATGCAAGAGGTTACCTGGGAAGTCCCGAATCTCAAATTTTATTTTTCTTATTTTGTTTTCTTATTGAATTTATATGCTGCATAATGTTGAAGTAGATTTCCAAGTATTTCCACAAGGAGTGCATTCCATAACATCAGTGCCACCAGCGAGAAAGCCCACCTCCACATCACCAAAAGGCAATGAGTAGGGCAAGACTACCAGGCAAATCTGATCTTAATGCCCTTACTGGGCAAATCTAATGAGCTCACACCATTCAAAGTGTGCATTAATGCAAGGGTATTTTTGTTTGTTGTTTGCTTTTTTAAAAAAAATGACACACACAATAACAGAAAGGAACTGGGAGGGAGGGAAAGGGTTAAAAACATAACTGAGAAAGGAATCCATTTCACTGTATATGTGTGTTTTCTGGCAATCTTTCATCCCTACATGCATTGGTCTCAGAATAAAGAGCTCCTGTACACACACAGCCATTGCATTGTCAGGTTCGTTGCTAATCATGAAACATCTTTGAACAAAGCATCTCCCTCAGCTTGATCTTCTGCAGCTGCTTTCTGGAGCCGATTTCTTCCATTAGAGGAAGAAGAAGGGGAGAGGCTTCACTGAGTAGTTGTAGGGGAGCATTTAGCCCATGTGGATTAGCCTGTTCATATATTTCACATGATTTTAGGGGGAGGGGGAAGAAAAGCCACAAATGGCATACAGTAATTTTCAATCAAACTCTTGTAGCAATGTTTCTAGGGTAATTAGATTCATGGCCTGCCACAGGGACCAATTTCTTCCACTAACTTATCTGGACTACAGATACTAGCATAAACATTCCGGAGGGGCCTTTAAATTCTGACCTGGAGTTGAGCTGATCCGACTTTCATCTTATGCCAGAAGCTGCCAACTGAATTATAGTAACATTTCTGCCTTCACCTTGAAGCAAACAACCCTGGGAGAAATTCATTGGCCACTTAAAGGCTTCTCCATGTGTGTATATATTCTGATTTAAAAATAAAACCTATAGCTAAAAACCCCCCACAAAAACATGGAAAGCAATTTGCCTTCATATCCTTCATTTCTGATTTAATTATCCCAAAACCCTATTAATTATATTGTTATTTTAAGAAGCTATCATATAATTCATGTTTTTAGCAGAGGACATTTTAGTTATATTCATAATCAGAATTGACGGAAGCTGAATGCTTCAGGGTGGAATCTTTTGCCTCCTGTGTTTAATAAATGAAAACACATAAAAATTACTGAGAATTTAAATAGGGCCTTGAAGTTAATTTAGGGAGCAAAATTATATATATTTCAAAATGGTAGTTCATTAGCAATCTCATAAACAGTAAAGAAGAAAAAGAGGAAGAGTCTTTTATTATTGCTGCTTTCATAAGCCCTGCAGCACTGTTGAGATTGGGATTGGTTTGGCAGGTCCTGAGAGAGGAGGAAGAGGAACACGGCTGGGAGTGGGGCTGAATTGTGGGATGCTGGGCTGGATCTGTGTAGACTACAGTCACTTTGGAAGTAGAGAGCATGGATGTTGGCTCTCCTCTCCAACTTTTCTACAGTGTGGAGAACCAAAGAAAGTCTTTGCTCAGCTGAGGAGGGTGGCTAGAGAGCAGTTGAACAGGAGCCTGAACAGGAAGGGGCAGTCTTGTCACCTGGAACCAGGTTCTGCCTTCACAAATGAGAGCAGATCCAACTGCCATGAAGGAACACACACTTGCAATCCTGACCACCTCATAAGGCAATCTCTTGCAAGTGAGTGTGAGATGCTTACTTGGCAAGAGGGGCACATGGAAACTTCTCGAGATTATTATTATCATTTTGCTTCCATCCAGTTCTGAATTTCTTGCCCTGCTCCTGAGATCGTGACTAACAACTCCTGAGCATTATATCTGCTGCTGAGGCTGTATTGTTACTTGCCTGAATAAAGGTCTCTTTCTTACAAGTAAGACCTTCTGTCTCTGTGTGTTGGGTGGGAGTCGGGACAGCTGCTTAATATCTTTTCTCTACCTGCAAAGCCTTGTGGAGAAAACAACCATACTGGAAAGCCTCAGTATACTTCTAGGAAACAATGTAAACAGGGGAGAAAAACATATTTGCTCTGATGAAGCTAACAAACAGAGAAAGAAACCCAAGATGAGCAGATGAAGCGGTGAATTTATTGCTGTTGATTTATAATTTTATCTATCTTATTCTGTACATAAAAGTGCTCAGGCATGCCAATAGGATCTAAACAAAAAAAACCCCTCAGCATTAGGAACAACCCTGCATCTAAGTCAAACAGCAGGCGATACCAAAACAGTCCAGTTGCCTCTCCATTGAAACAGTACAGTCAATAAATGAAGGAAACAAACAGGACAAAAGAAAGCTGACATCAAATACTAAATGATATATCAAATATTTCAATGTGGTTTGTTTCCCAACTCAGGCAATGTTGCATTACAGGGATGATGGTGAAGAACAAAATAAAAATAAAAATAGGAAGAACAGTTCTGGGTCAGATCAATGTCTCAGCTAGTCCAGCTTTTGACATTCAGCTTCATTGGATGGCCCTGAATTGTACTCTTAATTGAGACAGAAAAAGTATCTATTTACTTCCTTTATATATTACATAATCTTATACACCTCTATCAGCACGGGTGCACACACACACACACACACATACACACACACTAAACAACAAAGCCCCAAAAGCTATAGCCACGATGCCATTCCATTTGGGAGATAATTATTCCATTTGGAATGGCTAACACTATTCAATTTGGTTGCCATTTTCTCAGTTTTTCCTGCTCTACAATATCCTTTTGGAGGTGATGAAACCTTAGCTGTATGCAGTATTCTAAGGTATGCTTGCAATGTGCTGACCTGCCAGAGTATTTGCTGAAGCAGCTGAAAATCACCAACACCCCTCTGTTCCAAAGGCTTGGTTGCTTTCTATAATTGAGATGGGATTATTTCAATCTCTCTTCATCATGTTTCCATTCCCACTTCTCACAAATAGCTGGGAAATTATGAAACCAGGAACTCCAGTTATCATTGCCCTAATGAATTATGTCTCCATATTTCAACTGAATATTTGCTTATGTTTCACTGATTTCCTAACACAATGCATGATTTAAAATTCTAGCAGTCCATTTAAATGATCTACATGTTTTGCGGGGTTGGGGGTAGAGGGAGCCAGCAGCTATTATGAAGTAAATAGATTGTTCTGGAGAGGTATCTTGGGTGTCTTATCTTATCTATTTTATTAGCTTTGGTTTGGTTTATTGTGGAGACGGCAATACTAAAAGCAAACTGATTATATCATCACATTTTAAACAATTGCAACAGCCGCTCAGAAAAAGAGGAAAGGTTGGAGGCAGGAAGGTTGCTAAGTGGAGGAACATATATATTGGCAGAACAATGGAGAATAAGAAAGATAGAGGAGATAATGAAAAGCTGCTTCCTAGAAAATTCAGAAATTAAATAATTAGCTACAAACTACCCTGAAACTAAACGAAAACAAAAAGCCCCAGCCATGCAGTTTTGCCAATTGCTGGATTTTATCCACGCTCGGCAGGTGAACCTAAAAGCAAAACAGGGGGTAGGATCAAGCTGCATCTATCAAGTAAGTTTGGCTTATGTGGAATGAGAAAACATCTCAACTTGAAAAGATCCTCACATGAAGCTAAAAGAAGAGGAGGAAAAATCAAGTAAGAAAGAAATGTCATTGCTTGATTTCTCAGGTGTATTAAACTCCATTTTCACTAGGATATGGCTGAAGGGCGAGAGAGCTATTGCAGTTTTATAACATGTGGCCACAAAGGTCAATTTTACAGGTTGTTTGTGGTATAGCTTGCAGAGTGATTCATGCTTTTGATCTCCTATTTGTGGCCTGCCCTCATCGGAAAGAGGACTGTATAAGATCTCATTAGACACAAGAGCTAGATACTGAAAACTGTCTTCCACATGAGCAACTGGAAAGCTTGAGTCGCATATTTTCACATATTACCACAACTCAACAAATGAATATTTTTCTTCACAGGTTGTCCTCAATTGGCACAATTCACATGTAACTTTGATGCAAGGCTAACAGCACATGGGTGAGGAGACTGCACCATTTTGCTCCTCTCCCATTCAGTGGTGGCTGTCAGTCATTGGGATTGGTGGAATAGAAAGCAAGGAGACCAACCATAGAATGAACTAGAGCCAATGACAGGAGGAGCTTGAGCCAATGAGTAGCAATTCTGCTTTTGTCCCATCCTCCTTCCTGTTGAGTACTACAATTGCAAAACTGAGAAGATAACTGGTTGTAAGCTGAACTGGTTGTAAGTGGAAAGGTGGATGGGCTTGGAGGAATCAAGACTGAGGCAGGTAGTAAAGTATGTCATTTGTGCAAATGGACCAACTTCTACTGCTTCTGGCTTGCCTGTACTGTGGTGAGCTAAGCCACGGCTTGTCACCTCCAAACAAACTATGAGCTTCAAGCTCAGGCAACATGTTAAATCAAACCATGGCTTAGCAACAGCGGAGGAGCAAGACAGCCAGAATCTTCTCTGCTGAGCTTCTTGGGCTTGCCGATCAGAAGGTTGGTGGTTTGAATCCCTGTGACGGGGTGAGCTCCCGTTGCTCAGTCCCAGCTCCTGCCAGCCTAGCAGTTCAAAAGCACACCAAAAATGCAAGTAGATAAATAGATACCACTCTGGCAGGAAGGTAAACAGCGTTTCTGTGTGCTGCTCTGGTTTCGCCAGAAGCGGCTTAGTCATGCTGGCCACATGACCCAGAAAAACTGTCTGCGGACAAACGCTGGCTCCCTCGGCCAGTAAAGCAAAATGAGCGCCGCAACCCCAGAGTCGTCTGCGACTGGACTTAACTGTCAGGGGTCCTTTACCTTTACCATTTTAAGGTTTGTGTTAGTGTTATGTGCATTCTGGGTCATTCTGATTCCAAGCCTTTAGCACTCCATTTTACCTATTTTACAAATCTATAAAGTCCTTTGCAGCCTGAGACCATCAAAGTGGTATACAAAAAAAGGGGGGGGAATAAGATACAAATTCTAAAAACAACTAAAATCATTTCTACAAACTCTAAAAAGAATAAAACTGTGCTTACACATGTACAGTTAAAATTCCATAAAATAAGTGGGCCACACATTTATTTATTTTTAATCAAGCCTTTAAAAAATGTCTTCACTAGGTACTTAAACACCATGATGCTGGGCACCTATCTATTTTCACAAGGTAGCTGATTCGAGAAGGTTGGAGCTGCAACACTAAAAGCCTGCTTTCCTGTGCATACTAAACACACCACTGGGACATGTAGTACGCTCAGAAGTGTAGCACTTGCCTTATTTTGCACCTTCCTTGGGTGTTTTTGCTTGGCTGGAATGGGTTCTTGGTCTCTAATAATGTCTCTTGCCTGTCTGGATGGAGGAGAGAGGGAGAGTCTGGAACCAAGCATGCTGCACAAAGGTAAAATCTATGTTCACTGCTTCATCCACATTTGCCTCTGGCCCTGCCTATCACTGGTATGTTCTCTGCCTCTGGTTTATAGGATCATGTTTTTAAATGAAGCACTACAAGATGCATGAGAGCTTCACTGATTGCATGTGTCAGGGACTTGACTGAAGGGGAGGAGATTGAGGAAGAATGGTGGAGCTCACCCCCCTTCTAATCCTGAAGCTAGCAGAAAAGAGGAAGGCAGCATTGAATTACAGCAGTGGTTTGAGGAAGGTCACAGCTCAGAGGCCGATGAACAGAAGAGTTGGGAGGTGTTAAGGAGGAGCCAGAGCCAGAGAAGCCGTCTGAAATTGGAGAGCATTTCTGACCCCCTTTCTCCCAGAACCCGGCATTCATTGACAGTGCAAGAGCTAAGGACCCAGAGACAATCAGCCCCTGGCGGCCACTGTAAGGGGAAGTGCTGTTGCTGGGAAGGGAAGGGGAAGGAGCTCAGTTGGAGCAACGCCGTTAATGGAAGACTGACTGCATTCCTTTGCTTCTCGCTGTGATGACTGAATAAACTCATTAGTAAGAACTCTTCTTTGTTTTTCTCTGCATCTTGCTGCCACTGGGGGAGGGATAGAATTCCCCGAAACCTGACAGATGCATTTGTGCCAGGATGTTGGAACACACCAATGGAAGGATGGGCTGGCTGAAGCCATCAGATTTTGAGAAAGTATTGAAAAGCAGCACATTGGCAATTAACTAGTTTACTATTATATTTTTGCAACTATGGCCAACCATCTTCAGCCTGAGGACTGCATTCCCATTTGG
Organism: Podarcis gaigeae; assembly: GCF_964106915.1. Taxonomy (NCBI): domain Eukaryota; kingdom Metazoa; phylum Chordata; class Lepidosauria; order Squamata; family Lacertidae; genus Podarcis; species Podarcis gaigeae. Next base: position 33,853,482 of record NC_139690.1, read on the forward strand.
GCAACCTTCTGGGGTCACATTACAGTGATGGGAAGTGCCAACAGCCAAGGTAGGTGGAGAAGTAAATTTAAGTTTCACCTCCAAAGAGTAAGTTAGTTTCTACACATGCCTATACAGACATCCAAGCATCATTATTAGAATACAAGGACAACGTTCCAGCTTGGCAAAAGCACCCAGGGTGTGAAGAAGGGTCAGTGAGGGGTGTGGGCTGGGTAGCATTCCGAGGGCCAGGTAGAGTGGCCTGAAGGACCAAATTTGGCTACTGGGCCTGAGGTTCCCTACCCTTGTTTCAACAGGTAGGACAGGCCAAGCACTTCTAGTAGTGTATAAGTTGTCAGAAACAGGTTCCCTAATTGTTTGGCTAGCTTTTCCACTTTGCTGGCCAGTCGAATAGAGCCAATTGTCGTTTATCCAGAAATGCATTCCACATAGTTCCTCCTCGCCCCTTGCTTCACTCCTGCCTGCGGTCACAAGTTAGAAGCTACTTTCAAAATAGATTCTCTTCAGAAACCCTGGCAGAAATAAATGAACCCCAGGCACCCTTTTAATTATTTATGATATAGTAAAGAGAGTAAAAGGAACAACAGATGAATAATAGCTATTTGGAAAATACTTTGCATAATACTCTGAATTTGCATAATGCACATATTAATGGCGAACCAAGTGTGTTTAATATATTTTAAATTATTTTGCCATTAGTTTAGATAAAGGTTTCCTATTAACATGAAATTATAGGTGACCTTTGCAGGGAGAGAGAGCATTAACAAATTCAGGAATAAAGCTTAGAAGTATTCCTCTCTAAAAAGCCTGCTCTTGGGAAAACAAAAGCTAAAAGAAAATTATCCTGATTAATAAGCGATGCTATCTGAGTACTTTGGAAAACACTATGAGGGCCGAATACAAGGGTAAGTTGTCAGGATAAACATGTTACTCCACAAAAATCAGAAGTCCCCAAAGCCCACTTGACTATTACTACTTATAAAAAAAAAGTAATGCATAAATGCAAAGCTTTTTGTTTTCTTTTTGATAGAAGAAAAATCTATATTTCATTCATTTATAGCATTTATACCCCCAGCTTTTAGCCAAAAGGGCTATAATAGCAGCTTACTAAAATCAGTGCTAAGACTGTTCCCTGCCCCAAAAGGGCTCACAATCTAGAAAAGACATACCATACAAGGAAACAGAAACTGGAGGGAGGAGGGGAAAACAAGCTCAAACACAAATCGCAGCTAACTATCTCATCCTAGAGAAGAGCAGTCCCTTCTGGGATGTACTCCTGTCTCTCCCAATCAAGTCCAGGAGCAAAGCTGGTAACAACATCCAGGCCATCTCCTACCAAACAGTTCTTCTTTTAGGCAGCTGACTTGATGGGAGGTAAAATCCTACTGTAATAGAAGGGCACCTGAGGAATAACCCTCCTCCCTCACCAATGTTAGTGACAAGTGTGTGCACTGTGTATAAAAGGACTAGCTGGCCAGTACCAGGGAAAAGCGAAGTTAGCTGTGTTAGGTGAAGACAAAGCCTTCCAGATCTATGGAGGTGCATAAAATACCAAGCCTGTTGCAAAAACCAGACTGTGCCCAGTCTAAAGTTTCAGGAAGAGTTGGCATTCTCTGGAAGAGTTTCCAGAGTCTGGGATACCCCTTTTTAGATGGCATCCCTCCAACCCTTCCACTACAGCTTCTCAGTCTAGGAACTTTACAAACTCAGTCAGCTGGATGAGGAGCTTTACAAGATACTGTTTATATTCCAGTTGATTAGAAAAAGCAGGACTGGAAGAGAGAAGCTGTTGGAACTGGATTGTTCTGCCTGTGCCCCACTGTGTTTCCTAGCCTCACTATTACCGATCAGAAAGACAACCACAGTCCCATTTATGTGACTTACTGGCACATTCTGGTGCACCAGGAACACATGGACACACTAGATTATGCTAGATCTTGCTCCTCATAGAGACGGCAGTATTAAAATGAGACATGGCATATGTCATTGCACTTCAGCACAACTGCATTATAATGCATTACAAGGGATGCTATCAAAAAATTGAAAATCCAACGAGTGTTTCGCTTAGTTACAGTAATTTTTCAATGCTATTCCAATCTTGTGCAAATTAGAAACCACTTACGGCTCTGACGACTGACAGGAAACTGAATGAGGTTCTCATTATGCTTTTAATAGGCTTACTGGTTTTTTCCTATTAAAGGGTTCTTCATGGGGTGGGGTGGGTGAATTATATGGCATAGCTCTATATTCAGACCAGATACAGGGTGCTCCATCAAATTCAGCATAAAATTTTGCATTCTTTCATATGATGATTTACACTGCATAATTTTCCTTTGGGAGAAAAGGGTTCCATTACCTTACACTTCAAATAGTTTCAAAAACTATTCCCCAGGGGTAAACCTGTGCTAGGGCTGCACTTCTTACAAGTTCACTAGGTGGAAGGGGGGTACACTCAAATGATTTATTTATTCAATGTTTATATATTCCATTATAAGGAGTTGTTGAAAGGTGACTCCAAGTCTGGCCTCATCGTGGCCAAGTATAAACACAGCTGTGCCAGGAATTGGCTGGTATGGAGATTGGCTGGTATGGGATGGGAATGAGGCCCCACCCTTATCAGCCAAACAGCAAGAGTAGGAACAGCAGGCATATATCTACGAAGCTCCACAGCGTACAAGACTAACAGATAGAAGCCTTTACCACTTTGGTTGAGGAAAGTTAAACAAAAAAACATATTCCAGTCTCTGGCAGAGTAGCAGAGCATAAGACATGCCCTTTGGATCAGGTCAATGGCCCATCTAGTCCAGAATGCTGTTCTCATGGTGGCCACCCAAACACCTGTGGGAAGCCTGGAAACTGAGAATGTGCACAACAGCACTCTGTCCATTTGGATTCCCAGCAATGGATAGTCAGAAGCATACTGCCTCTGACAGTGGAAGTAGAACTTAGTCTAGTTATCCACCTTTTCCATGAGTTTGTCCAATCCTTTTTTAAAGTCATCCAAGTGGGTGGCCATCACTGCCTCTTGTGGAAGTGAGTTCCACAGATTAACTATGCACTGGGTGAAAAAGGACTTCCTTTGGTCTGCCCTGAATCTTCCAACATGCAGCTTCACTGGATGTCCATGCATTCTAGTATTATGTGAGAGGGAGAAAAACTGTTCTCTACCCATAGCTCAGTAGGACAGGACAGGACAGGTAGGGAGAAGAATAAGAGACAAAGTAAACTTTGGGACTGTTTAAGGATTAAACAAGGTGGCCAAACTATATTGTTTGAACTTTGTAGTCAATGGAACAAGTTGTGGCATGTGCATGGTAGTGAGGTGTATGTGGTGCCCACCACAGTTTCAACAGTTTTCAAGTGTGCCCGCAGGCACAAATAGTTGGCAAGCCCTGATGTAGGCAGCATGCCTCCTGCTTGCCCCCACTGGACACACCAAAACGGCGCTGGAGAGAAGACGGGGGCGATTTTAACAAGAATTTCTATCAATGAGTAAAAAGAGACATATTGCCATCAACAGTGGAAACAGAACACAGCCATCCTAAATCCACATTATTTTATTTCCACATTATGTGTACAAATTGCATTTAAATGTACATTTAAAAAAGAAGAAGTTATCAACACATTTTTCTGAGCTCAGAACTGTGTTGGAACATTCAGGGAGCCACAGGCTGTCTTGGGAGCTATCTTTAGTAGCTATTCATACATTAGTCTGGAATATGTAGTCAATTCATACTCTCAAGAATATCTAGCTGAAATGAGATCTAAACAAGGATGCCCAAGCTCACAGGTCTATGCCCTGGAGAGGCATACTGGAGAGACACAGCTGTGCATATAAACAAAGAAGTTGTTTTACTTCAATATGCAGAATATTCCAAATATTATTTCTGTCTTTTGTGTTAAATCACCCTTGCTAGCACTCTCATACTTCTTGTCTGATCATTAACCACTGACGTAATTAATATGCACTCACTGAAGACCCAGCACAGTAAGAACATAATCACCTATTGATTTGATTCATGGAGGTGCCTGTGCAAGGAAGCCAAGATAGATTGGATTCCTTAAAGTGTCTCAGATACAGAAGCAGAAACCTGGAGCAAGGAAGGAGTTACCAACTGTGGTGGGGTGCTAATTAACAACTCAATTAAAAAAGGCAAATTAAACTTTATGGTTCGCTATCCTTCACTGCTTAATAAACTGTTGTGCTAAGCAAATGATTAAAAATGATTGTCCTAGGGAAAAAAGGTAAGATACCTTTTTTTCTTCCTTTTCTTCTTTTTTGAGAAAAAATAAATTGCAGAAAAGCTGCTAGTAGAAGAACATGTGTACAGTGTAACCTGGATGTGACTGCTTATTTTTGTAAGCTAGCAGTTAGTAGAAAAGCTAGCAGCTCAGTTCAGTAGAAAAGAGAGCATGAAAAAACATGAAATCATTTTGCAACTACATAGAATTTCATATTCTTTTTCTGCTGTGTTTTCTTTTTTTCAACAGGCCTTATATGTTTGCATTCTTCAGTTCCATTCTTTCAGTGAAAGGTCCTCAGGGTTTCTGAGTTTCAGCCTCAGATTCCCCCCCCTTCTTTGTGCAAATGCATGCACACAAACAGACACACCCAAAAAAGTCCAAATGCACAAATAATAATTCAGTTAAAACATATTTTTAAAAAACTTGGTAAGATAAAAGCCTGGTTAATTCTCATACACACGACTCAAGGGAGGGGGTGAGTAAAGCACATCCCTTCCCTACCCCTAAATACTTGTCCCTTGTTACCACTGTTAGTAAAGACTGAAATATAGTCACAAAAGCAGGAACGGCAATAAAGTGGAAACACATTTACAGTACTGTGGAATGGGAAGTAAAACAAAGTTGTTGGCTAACATATACTGATGTCCTTTCAATTTTACCAACAGAGGTTTGGGAAAAGTTAGCCACTGCAGAGAAATATATGTACCAGGATCGTCTCATCATTCTAGAGCCTTCCAACTCATATAATAAAAAACAGCATCTACTTTAAATCAGTCCTAACATGAAATACTATTTTTATGATGGAGCCATTCTATAACCTTGTAAAAAGCTGGCAAAGTAGGCAATTGTGTTGTTTCATTAAAAAAAAAAAAGGCAAGGAAGACCTGGCTTACTAGCCCCTTCTTCTCCACTCACAATGCCAGGTGCATCAGGTAGCCCCACTGACATGCTGAATTAGCAGAACCTGAAGGAGCCCTGTCAGTCAATCACTAAGAGGAATACGATAATCCTTGCAAGTCAGCAGAATGAAACACATAGAGGGCTGGTGGAAAGGCACTGCAAGTTGCAAACGCTCTGCGATAGGTTTTCAAATCATTCTATACACCTTTTAAAGATAAGAGGCAGATGGAGAGCAGAGATGGGATGTGAAGAAAAGTGTACAGGAAAGGAGATGGGAAGGTGAATGCTTTCAAAAAAAGAAGGGGGGAGAGAGAAGAGAGAAATAATGGGAACAATAGTTAAGTAAAAAACATGAAAAGAAAAGGGGAGAAAGACATCAAGGAGGAGAAAGCCTGATGGATTCAGGCCTTCATTCTCATAAGATTCACTTGGCAATTAAAGCACACACACTTGATGTTTGACCTTCAGTTCAAACTGCAGAAAACTATCAGTAACAAACACTGTCCTGGTTATTGCTGAGGTTATTGAGTAACTTTCCAAATTCCCTCTTAAGATGCAAGAGGGTTTTTCCCCCTACTTTAACTTCTGAAGTGTTAAATTAACAAAGAGGGGGGAAACAGCCCTTTGCATATTCAGTGCTCTGATTCCAATCTATAGAGAGTTAGTTTCAAAGAACCACAAGCAGAAGGAACATAGTCGCCAGTGCTTTTACGCAAATGCTGAAGGATTGTTGCAGCAGGCAGGTTCTGCAACAGTACACAATCTGGGAGAAAGAAACAGACACTATTTTTGGTTACAACTTTATTCTAACTACCTATCTATTTAGTAAATGTTTTTCCTGCCCTCCCCCCCCCAAAAAAAAAGTCCAAATGCACAAAGAATAATTCAGTTAAAACATATTTTTAAAAAACTTCAAAACAGATGCATTGTGAAAAAGTTCTCAACCCAAAAGGCTTGTTAGAAAAGGAAGATCTTCATTAGGAGCTAAAAAGGCAAAAGAAAAAGTGCCTAACTAATATTTAAAGGCTGGGAATTTCTACATCGTGTAGAAGGAACCTCTTAAGAAAATGTTATCTGCAGAAGGCCATCACCTGCAGAGTACAGTGATCAGCTGGGTATATAAGGGCCGAGATAATCTTTCAGGTACATTATTAATTGTACAGGTAATCAACATGGCATGTGGGGATAGTAGAGGCCTTCATTACTAACACCCTTGTTTACCCACAGAGCTGGACTGGCTCTTCATGTAGTATTTGACTGAGCTCTCCAACCATGGTGAAGCCCTACTTATTATCTGACAACAGGGCTATACAAGTTCCCATTTCTCAATAATTGCTCCAAATCTTCAGGGTAGTATCACAGAGTAGCAGCCTCTAGGAACATACGAACCTGCCTTATACCTAGTCAACTCATTGGTGAGTAATGTCTACAATGACTGGCAGGAGATCTCCAAGATTTCAGACTGCGGTCTTTCCTAGCTGTACTCAGAGATATCAGGCTTTGAACCAGGGACCTTCTGCAAACAAAGCAGTTGCTTTGCCACTGCACCATGCACTTTCCCCATGATAAGTTATCCTGACTTCACCTTTCAATTGCCTCCATTCCCCCCTTCTTTTTTTCTGAACAATATAAATTTAACTACGGTTTTTAAGTGATGACCAAGGGAAGATAAAAACTCTTGGCCAATCTGGATGGCAAGTGAAAAATTTCTTCCTAATCTCCAGTCAGAGGACAAGAAAACTCCTGGGGTAACCCTGAACCCTTGGAGTTGGTGGGACATGTTTCCTGCCTGACCCCAATTGAGGTCAAGCCACGTGTAAAATGAGGCCAATAATCCTCACCAGATATTGTCTCCTGAATTTCACAATAATGAAATCTCATTTCCCATAAGATTCTGATTTTGTAAGTTCTTGTGATGCTCTGGTCAGATGCTTGATCCTATAGAGAAGGAGGCAAGGCACAATGCAGGTCAGCAGTTTCAGGACCATAGACAGCTCTGAGCAAGCCAGATGCCCTGACAAAGGTTGGGAATTGACCTTTTGTCAGGCTCAGGGGAAGACACCCCACAGGCTCTGGTGGTTCAGGATGTCCTTCTGGGGACTCCTGTCTGACAGCCTCATGCACAGTGGCCCCCTATCTCCAGCAGCTGACTTAATCCTCCTGTACTTGGTCCAGTGCCTTAGCTCGTGTTTCTGTACCCTCCATCTCTAGACTGCTGCTGGATTCAGGGGTTGTGACAGATGGTGCAGAGCTCCCGGAAGCCACCAGACAAAATAAGAGTTTCTCCTGGGAACAAATGAAAGAATCTCTTGGTTGTTCTAGGCTAGGAAAAAACACAGCTATGAGCTTCAGAAGTCAGCAAACAGTGATCAAAGGATTCTGTTTCCTGCAGGTGACTCTGTGCAAGTCTCTTCTCATCAGGCAAACCACCTCTTGCTCGTAAGTGAGTCCATACTTCGGCTTGAGGATAAGATTGCACAAGCAGGAAAAAAACTGGGTTTAATTTCTTTTTTCTCATATAATGTGATACTGTGAGATATAAAACTTTCCTTCTGTTAGCAGAAGGCTCCTTCCATGAGTGGAAGGAGCTTCTCATTCCAACCCAGTATCTTCAACATATTAAATCAATGCACAATGTGGAATTTTAAAAAATTATTTGCATTTATTTTGTGTGTGCGCACGCATGTGCGTGCGTGCATGTGTGTGTGTGTAGTTGCATTGTTTGCGGTCTTGTCTTTGACCGCAATAAAGATGCATTGGTTGGACGGATGCATGGTTTTACTAATGTTTTAACTCTACCCTTCCACAGACAGTACTCAAGGAAGATCACAAAATACTATTTAAATATTTGTTACTAAAATACTAAAGACATGTTAATAAGATTACTGGTCTAAGAGCAATTAATAATCTACAATACCGATAATGACTGCAGTAAAATGACTAAGAAACCATAAAAACCATCAAAATAATTGTTTGTAAAGGTTACTGACATACTGTGAATTTTAGAAAATGAGGGTTTTTTTCACTCTGGACAGCATTCAAAAAATTGACTCCTGTGCATCTACAATCTAAAGTGGCACAACTCAGTTTGCATAAAGAATGTCTCTAAGTCCCACTGATTCAATCTATTTCTCGCCTATGTTTTTATAGCACAGTGTTGTAGCTTTCCCCACAACGCTGAGCTGTGCTATATGGTCAGACCATTATTCCCAGACACTCTGGAGGGTCATGCAAAATCAAATAAAGCTGCTGCTTTATGGTCAATTGTAGATATAACACTCTGCTTGCTACTGGCAAATTTTCACATGCAAAAAGTTCCAGTCCCTACACAAACAAATAGGATTGAATGCTTGTGATGTTAGATTGATTTATTTTCAAAGTACATATATTTATGCATATCTCTGTCAATATTTGCATGCACCCAGAGAAAATGAAGTTTCTTTTACAATTTAATTCCTGGAACAGGAATAGCCAACATGGTACACGCAACATGTTGTTGAACAATCCCCATCATTCTTGGCCTAGCTGGAGTTGATGTGAGCTGAAGTCCAACAACATCTGGAGGGCACTGCATTAGATAACCCTGTCCTAGAAGCACGAGACATGTCCTATGGTTACCTGAACCACCTTTCCTCCACTTTAGTAAGGGTTAACAATGCATTTCAAACATCTAGTTGCCTTTCTTAGGACAGAGTAGAATTTTTGAGGGGAGGGGAGACCCACACTGGCCCTTCTGGCTCCACTTTTTCGGCCTGTTCCACATTTTAGGGTGCTTTCATTTGCTTTTGCTGTATGTACTTATTTGGTATGTTTGGCATTCAGTACAGGCAAGGGAATTTAAGAACTTAATCGTCAGGCATTGTAGGGTTTAGGGACACTCTTGAATCATGGCTTTTGGCTTCAAGAATCTTTAAAACTGCCTTTTAGACCTGATGTGTGCACCTTGGTGAATGCTGGTCAGTCAGAAAGCATGTTAGGTTCACATGCTGGACAGCATGTTGGGATCACATACTCAAGACTAACTCAGCAAGGAGGGATAATTTTTCCCCATTGTCTTCTCCTTTTTTTTTTTTTTTGGAACTAATTACTAAGATTTCACTCTCTTGGTCCATGATAAATTGCATTAAACCAGCATCCCCCAAAGTGATGAGCTCCAGCTGCTCTGAACTACAGCTCCCATCAGCCTCAGGTAGTGCCAGGCGGAGGAAGGTTGTGCTTAAACATGCAAACAGACCTTTTAGGGAAACAGCTTTTCCAAACTTAAGTGGAAAAAAAGAAAGGATTTATCACTCCATGAATTGAATGTGAAACTTACTAATCATGTAAGGAAACCAGGACACCCTTCAAGGTGCTTCACAGACCATTCCATTTATTTCAACTGGTAGAAGGCAAGAAACATCAGGCCCATCACAATTAGCTCTTGTAATGAGGTGCCCTCAGGAGATAAATGCTGGTTATGTTTTATATCATCCATCCATGGCCATTGATAACAAAGAAACGATGCTTGGCAATTTCTTCTTGCTCAAGTATAAAAAGTGTCAACAATTAATCATACCCTAGTAAATTGCACTTGGGTTCATTTTCAGCAATTAGTTGAAATGTATTGTAATTTTCTTTCCACAGCTGTTGACAACGAATCCGACAGGCTCTGAAACATGTTACCAGTGAGAAATCTAACTTCAAAAAAAGAGTAACTTTTAACTCACAGTAACACGTGGCCTGCCTATTCCTGTCCAAATTTTTATCTCTGCATATCCCTGAGTATGTAAATTAAATGTTTAGAGCTCCATCTACAGTTGTATGCAATCACACACCATTGGCACACCATTATAATACACCAGTTTAATTTCACAGCAACCTATCAAGATGGTAGAGATTTTGTATGAAGTTCATCTGATCTTACTGCAAATGGATTGAGCTTTGGAAGTTCCAGATTCCCAACTCACATATGAGCACTCTTGAATGAACACAAGCTTGTGAAGAATTAAACTTAAAAAAAAAAACCACACACACACACACAACCACACATAACATAAACATATAGTTTAAAAAAGGTAAAGGACCCCTGACAGTTAAGCCAGTAGTGAACGACTCTGGGGTTGCAGCGCTCATCTCGCTTTACTGGCCGAGGAAGCCGACGTTTGTCGGCAAACAGTTTTTCCGGGTGATGTGGCCAGCATGACTAAGCCGCTTCTGGTGAAACCAGAACAGTGCATGGAAACGACATTTACCTTCCTGCCAGAGCAGTACCTATTTATCTATTTGCACTTTGATGTGCTTTCAAACTGCTAGGTTGGCAGGAGCTGGGCAACAGGAGCTCACCCCATTGTGGGGATTCGAACCACCAACCTTCCAATCAGCAAGCCCAAGAGGCTCAGTAGTTTAGACCACAACGCCACCTACTGAACATATAGTTTACAGACCAGGAAAAAATGATCTATAAGGGAATTAGGTTGCTGCTTCCTGGCATTGTCTTCTGGTCATCTTTATCCCTGTTGCCTCTTAATTAAAGCTCCAGACTCTGGAATATGCTCCAGCTACAATGTTTCCCATTTGCTGCAGTTGTGTGTCCACCCAACTTCCTCACTCAACCTAGCATCCTGATGCAGCCATTATTTGGGGTCTTCCACCAGTGTGGGGTTTGGGTGCAGCACCAACAAAGTGACTTCAAGTGTGGTGGAACTTGGGAGGCTCTTCACAGACAGGTGTTAAATATTCAGACCATACGCGTGCATCTGGGAAGGGGTAGGGGAGGACCTGGAGACCTGGAGCATATCTGACACCAGTTTTTCCAAAGGACAATTTTTGTTGGCAAGTTTAACTTTTGTCCTGTGTATGGTGAAAGAAAAATTGAATGTGATACAGGGCAAATGTAGAACATGCTGCACAGCCAAATGAAATGACAATGCAGCTTTTAGGCTATTGGTAGCTGCCTTTTGGCTTACTTGGCAGGGACAATTCTTTCACAGTTTTCAGCATCCACTGATTGCCAAAAGGTAGTAAATATGCACTTTTCAGCCACACACAATTTGTTAAAGGAAGACAAGAAATCACAAAGACAGTTTATTTTTCTCTCTTGTTATATAAAACACACACAAACAAACACAAACAGCAAAGGTAAAGTTATCTGCAAGTAGAAACATCTGCCTAGAAAAACGTTTGAATCCATCTCCAGTGGATAGAAACTATGAGGGGCACATTTCCTCTTATGGAAATAATTTGTTTTCAAATAGTTACATAAATGTAGCTGTGTCTGTCTTCTTTTCTTTTTTTAAAAAAGACAGGCTGTTCTATCTTTTAAAAATATGTTATTTCACATAAAACTGCAAAATGTCAGCAATTACAAACATAATTATTTCAATTAGGAGCAACAGAGATCTTTAAAATAGTATTTCCAGACCTTGAGTGGCAAAAGGTGATGGGTGTCAGGTAAGAAAGAGACTTCTCCTACCCCAACTCACCCACTTTGAGGAATAAAGGCATTGACATTATGAGACATGCTTTTGTCACCACTTCAGTTTTAGACAAGAATGTCATGAAGTCTTTATATGTACTTGAATGTTCAAACCCCATCAAAATAATTAAATGTGTCAACATTTCTAGTCACAACTGCAACTGTTATAACCTTATTCAACTTAAGCTGAAATAACTACTGCCTCCTGAAGTAAAATGCTGTAGAACATATTACTGCAGTGGTAGCAGTAACATCAGTCAGTGCTGTACTGAAATCTGTCCTCTGATATATTGAAAAAGAGGGTTCGGTTGTTCCCCTGCCTTATTTGCAGGGCACTTTAGAATTCAGCTTTCCATATTGTTGTGAAGTAGCCATTTCATCCTTTCTTTATTTGTTGGAATTGTACCTTGCTTTGGTCTGGAGCCCCCAAAGCAAATAAGGTAAAAGAAACAGTAATAATAATTATTATTTATATGCCGCCCATTTGATTGGGTTACCCCAGCCCCTCTGGGTGGCTTCTAACAAATTAAAACAAGGGATGGAGAACCTGAGGCCCTTCAGATTTTTTTTGTAATACAACTCCCATCATGCCTGACCAATGTCCATGCTGGCTGATGCTGATGGCAATTGAGGTCCAACAATATATGGAGGGTCACCAGTGCATCAAACCAAATAGACAAAATATTCCAGTGAATGTGCAGATGAGTAGAAATGATGGGCTGTTGCCTCCTTCCCTTTCTCCCCACTTCTCTCTCACAGGGCAGTTGATCTTATATGTGATGTCCCAGAATATGGTTGAGCAAAAGTAGAAGTGGGGGAGAAAGGGAGATTCAGAAAGCATAGGAAAAATACCTTCAAAAAAGATATTGCAGAGTTGGAAAAGGTTCGTGAAAGGGCAACCAAAATGATCAAAGGGGATGGAATCATTCCCCTATGAAGAAAGTTTGCAGCATCTTTTACTTTTTAGTTCTGAGGAAAAGCAAGCAAGAAGGTGAGGTGATAGCAGGTTATGAAGTTATGCATGGCATGGAGAAAGTGGATAGATAAAAAAGTTTTTCTCCCTCTCTCATAACACCAGAACTCATGGAAATCCAATGAAGCTGAATGTGGAAAGATTCAGAACAGATTGTTTTTAAAAGCACCTCTCAGTCGGCACATATGGAACTCGTTCATGGAGGAGGCAGGCTAGCTACCAGCTTGGATGACTTTAAAAGAGGGCTGGACAAATTAATGGAGGATAAGGCTATCAATGGATGCTAGTAGCTATGTTGCCTATGCTCTGTCTCCATGGTTGGAGGCATAATGCTTCTGAATACCAGTTGCTGGAAACCATGGGGAGATAGGAAGTGATTTTGTGTTCAGATCCTGTTTGTGGGTTTCCCACAAGCACCTGGTTGGGAAAGAATGCTGGACCAGATGGACCTTTGGCTTGATCCAGCAGGTTCTTATCTTCTTAACTGAAGATCTCACAACCCTTCAAAATTGCAGGAACATCAGTTTTTCAACTGGAATAGCCCTAAGCTCAGCAGCATATGACATATATTGGGCTCAGATTCTGTAGTGAGCTGGGAGTTGTGTGCAAGTCCTTGGACAGCCACTGACCATCAGAGTATACAAGACCACTGGTATGACTCAATGACAGCTGTTACGCAGTCCGCCAAAGTGTGTGTTCATGGTATCAACCAACATATCTAGAATTTATCTCACTACTCTGAGAAGGAAGCAACATGCATTCTGAGCAGTGTAAAACAAAATAAATACACCAGACGAACTGATAGTTGATGCAGAGCTTTTTACAACTGCAAAACAGAAAGATCTTCAAAAACGTACTAGAGGCCTCTATCAATTAACCAGAGTGTGCTTCAGCAGTGCAGAAACATCCTTCCAGCAAAGCCTGAGGCTACAAGAAAGTTTCTTTTTCTGGGAATGGGAGGGAAAAAGATGGCTCTGATAGGCAGGCCATATATAGCATGGAATGGCACACTAATGCAAAATTTATATGGGCTTCTATTGAACAGCAAGTATTTAAAAGTTTATCAGCAGAAACCAAATATTAGTAAATGTCTCATTTAAGAACACATTCCATAAATCATTATTGTATTACTTTTCACTGGTGGAGTATCTCACCGTGATAAGTAGACATAAATGGCAATATGGTAACTGAAACACAGCCATCCTTTGAAATGTTAACTTCTCCAAATTTTGCAATGGTGTATTCCAGCCAAGTAAGGTATACAAAAATGCATATAATGGGGCATAAATGCATATAGCGGTGTATAAAATGCATATGTTAGTGAAAATGACACATACAGAATGCATTCTTTTTGTGAAAATTGCAGAAATGGGTATATTGGCAAAATTGCATATAAAATGTGTGTCTCAGGAGAAATTCACAGTAAAAAGCTGATGATTTTTTTAAAATGAGGACTTCTTTTAAAAAATGCAAACATATGTGGAAATGTGGAGAACTGAAGATTGAAAATAGTCAGAAACTGAGGGAAACTGAAATTGGTTTATTCATCCTACCCTTGTCATTCACACAATTAGAAATTTCAAGAATCACTTTTTAAAAGTAAATTTCAAGTGTGGGGCCTGATCTGGATCAGGACCATAGCATGTGGGAACAGTTGGCTTTAACCCTTTGCCCTCTGCTGTGGTCTCATTAAAGATCAGGAAGGACTGTGCCTTCTATCTGCATTGAGGAGGGGGAGAAGCTCCTACACTAAAATATTGATTTCTTACAAATGCAGAATGGGTATTATGTGGCGCCTGTAACAGTGCCAGTTCCACAGATTGAAATGTTCAAGTGGGCATATATGGGATAATGTGAGCTTGCAAGTAAACTGGTCCCGAATTGTTTCTATATTAACCATAACAAGTTGCAAATCAGCAACCACTGGAGATTAGCAGAGCTGTTATATGCTGACAGGGTCAATTGTGCTGCAGCGTTCTTCACTAACTGCAACTTCTAGATCAAGTGCAAGGCAAGCCCCATATTTAGATTTCTGTTGAAAGCTTGTTGAGGATATATAGTGGAATGGGAAGCATTTTAAATAAATATAGGTGTGCTTAACTCTGCAGGTAATATCCATTCATGTGCAGTGTTCTGCCATAAACTTTCCAAAGCTGTTGATGAATATATTAAAAGAAAAACATTTTGTTTTTGTTTTTTAAAAATCCATAGCCTCAAAACAACATCAACCCATCATTGTGTAGAAATCACCAACAGTGTGGAACTGCAGTGTCATCCAGTGGTCTAACAGATTAACACACATTATTTCTTCAGATGCCTCTTGAGGCAGATAATATCGAAAGTTTGGAGTGTACATTTTGAAACAATACATTTGGAAATGAATTAACAGAGAAACCTAACCCCAGGTCTGCAACTGAGAAAGAGAGAAATATCCACATTTCATAAAAGACTGTTAAGTTGAAAACACAAAAAGAATGTGCAATTTTAGGAAGTAGGAAGGCGGAACAGCTGAACAAGGGCCAGGATTTCTTTAAAAAAATTACTTAAACACATCCAGCTTCCTTGTAGTGGAGCAGGCAGCAGAATTTCCCACCTTTACAGTTGACCTCCACGGCGCAACACAAACTTCTTCCAGCCACTGTTGAAGCATTCCAGTGAACTGGAAATCTGAGTCATGTCTTTGTAAGGATCATAGCTCAATAACAGAACATCTACTTTACATGCAGAAGGTCTCAGGTTCAATCCCCAGCATCTCTACATTGAGCTAGGAATGTCTCCTGTCTGAAACCCTGGGGAACTACTGCCAGTCAATGTGTAGACAATACCGAGCTAAATGGAGAATTGGTTTGACATGGTATAAGAGAGGTCCCTTGGTAATTTTTTAGTTGGCCCTAATATAGGTCTTACTTTTGGAATTTTTCCCCAATGGACCATCAAAGCTACCTGGAATTTTAGTCCAAAAGATGTTTACTTGGAGGCAATTCCCATTGCTTTTTTTTATTTTTAAGGAGACTATATATGCCTTGGGCTCTAGCCTTCTGATAGGTTTTCTCTCTATCTTAAAGCATGCAAGATAGAATGGTAAGGTCTGTCTTCCTTATGGGTTTTTAACATTTTACTCTACAGGAAAAATTAAGCAGATCACAAAACTCAGCAGACTTCAAATACTCTCAGTCACCTATCTAATTCTATAAATAACCTCTGCACAGTAATGTGTGGCATATATAAAAAGCAGTGACAAGGTCATTTTCTTTGAGCAATTTGTGCTCAGTTACCATAGCAATAGGAATATACAGCAATGAGGTTTGGGAGGGACATGGTGAAAATAAAGGATGCCTCAGTGTATTTGCCTCAGTTCCTCAGAGTATTTTCACCAAAAAGTTTAGTTACAGGGATCTATGCTAGGTCTTCCACAGTGAAGGCAGATGTAAATAATTCATTCAGGTTCTCTGTACTCTCACTTTCTTCCAGTGGCACACTTTTGACTCCCTTGTTGTCCAAAGGTCCCACCATCTCACTAGCCAGTTTCCTGTTCCTAATGTATTTTAAATAATTCTTGGTCTTTATGTTTTTAGTGATGTGCTCCTCGATTTTTCATCCTTTGTGCAGCCATTATTCTGTGCTTGCAGAATGGGGTTATGGAGAAAATATTGTACACAGTTAGATTTTCAACAGCAGTTAAGCACTGAAAATCCTATTAGATTCAAATAAACTGATACCATGCTTTCTTTGGAACTTCTAAAACCCCAGCTAACATAGCATGGTCCCATTTCCTCCTTTCTTTTTTACACTGCTTGGCTGCTTGTGTGAAAGTATATTAAATTCAGAAAGTTGTTCATAACATCTACCACAGCTGTGATATTAGATTTCCACATTTTTCACATCCAAGCACATTATAACATCAGCTACTACGCTTGACCTAATATCTATGGATTTAATCATGTAAAGCGTTTCCACTGATGACAACTTTCGTCTCTCTGACCAAACAGGGAGCAAATTATTCAGCGGAAAAAGGTCATTCATCCAGTAAATAAAAAACTCCTTCCACAAACTGAATAAGAGCAAAGATAGCCAAATGTAAGTTAGGTATATACAGTATGCACAAACCCTAACTAGCAAAAAGAAAAGTTTGAAATCAGAATTATCAGTCCAGACATCTGGGAGTGTCAAACAGCCTATGATTTTTTTGGAAGCAAATACAATAAATTAGAACAGAAATGATTGGCTGAACACTGAGACATATTTCTGTCCTAATAAAGTTTAATGTGACTGAGGAGAATATCCTCCATAATATAAACTCCTGAACAAGAATTACAATAATAACAGCAAAAATTGTATGAGGTCATAGGTGTCAAAATCCACAGGCCCCATCTACATGAGAAGTGGCTATTGAAATGTCTAGAGACAGTAGAAATAGATGAATTGGCTTTGTTCACAAGAGGAATAACAACTTTCATACTGCTAAATTTGTAGAGAGGTGGAGTTGTTCCGTCAATCATTGGAATATGAATTGTAGAAACGTAAGGAATTTTGAAAAACCTTGGTAAACAATGGATTATTTTGTTTGATTTTCTGAATAATAATGAAATAAACTAGAATCTCTGAACTAGATTTAGTTTACAGAGAGCTACAAATCACAAGTTGATATACACTTTTATTCACTTAGTCAATGTTAAGCTGATGACTGCACCTTTGTCTGATATTATGACGCACAGTGACATCAGCTGCAGAATCAGTACCTGGCATGACTGGAAATTTTCCAGGGGCCCAGTACCCTGGCAGAGCCCACCATTGAAACTGCCCTCCCCATCCCCTGCACCCACAGTCCTTCACTCACTGTTGCACTGGATGTCCAGGTCTATCTGCCATTTAAATTTCTCACTATGTCCTTGACAAATGCTATGCTAGGTTGTAGGAAATTTAAAATCAGACCTGGAAGAAGCAGCCCAGCCACCAAAAGATAAAGTCCTCCTGAACCCATTGATGGATGGGAGAGTTGCCAGAGCACACTTTGTCCACGGTTCCCTAAAACATGGAGCTGGCCTTTAATGGCATAAAGGGTGACATGATGGCTCTGTGGCAACTTTTTAAAAGGTGATTTGGGCCTTCAATAAAGTGTTGTATAGAAAAGTGTCCCTTTTCAAGTATCTGGATGTCATGCCCTTTCTCTGGATATTATATTGCATTCCCTAACCTCATTTGTCGATTTTCATCCCACAAGTCAGACAGCATTTCAAGACCACTAAGCATGCTAAGTCTTCAGGCAACTTTGATTTTGGTCCCTCCCTTGTTTAGGGTTTCTCCCCCTGTAACTCGCACATACATACATACATACATACATTACATACATACATACATACATACACACCTTAATCTACAATTCTCTCAAGCCTGCTTACGGTTTCCTTCTGTACAATAATGGGGAACCTTCAGCAACCTCAATCTCTGGAGGGCCAAAGATTCCCCACACCTGCTGTTGTGCAGTTTTGGTAAGTAAGGATCCACAACCAGATGATATACTTTGCTATTAGGATATTGTATTAGAGAAATGAATGCAGGATACTGAATGTAGGTGCTGAAGACACACCTCTTTTCCCTGGCCTTTGACAATGTGAGTTTTCAAGACTCTGTGACTGTAATTTATTTGAATTGTTTTTAATTCTGAATGTTAAATTGTTGTAACTTGCCCTGGGACCCACTGGTGAGAAGCTGGTAATCAATTTGATGATTACATACCCTCCAAAATGCCACAGCCCAAAACCGGGATGAATGTCTTCCAGGCCATGCTCCCAGGTGAATCATATTACCTATGCGAGAGTATGGAGCCCCAAAATGTGTGGTTTTGGTGCTGCAAAAACATGCATTTTGGGGCTCTGTGATGTTGTGCAAGAGCATGGAGGCCAAAAATGGGATGTTCTAATTTAATTGGGACAGTTGAGGGGTATGTGATGATAATGATGATGATACACAAAATGTACCAATGCCTAAGTGCAGCTACCATATCTTAAGATAGTATACCTGATGACAGTCTGGTGGACTCAATGATTCTAATACATAACAGGCAAATCTGGGATTCTCTGTGTGCCTAACAGGTCTCATACATACCAGCATTTATAAAATAGTCATATCTTGCTTCTTGGCTTCCCATAAGCCACGGTGAGACCAGGATGCTGGACTAGATGGGCCATTAGCCTGATCAAGGAGGCTCTTATGTTCTTATCCTTATCCTGCAGAATAATGGTCATTATTGTTATGTTCTACCTCTACGACTGGAGGCTGTATGCCTCTGAATGCTACTTGCTGGGAATCACAAATGTGGAGAATGCTTTTGCACTCAGGTTCTGCTTGTGGGCTTCCATAAGAACCTGGTTGGCCACTGTGAGCACAGGCTGCTGAACTAGATGTGCCTTTGGCCTGATCCAGCAGGATTTATGTTCATAACACAAAACAAGAATGTATATTGAGGCTACCTAATAACATACTAAGGACCTTTCCAAGCAATCTTCATAGTTCAAGAACATTTCCACCGCATGCCACAGTATACCCGTTTCCCACCTTGAACGTTGTCCAACTTAATCTAAGTAGCAAAAAGAGGGTTTGCATTTATCCTGATGTTTGGGGAAAATCTTCCTTAAAGCCAAAGGGAAGCTGGAAGCATTTGCCAGCAGACAAGGACCCAGAATAAAAGTACATTGTGTTTTGGTTTCTTTCCCACACCATGAGCATTGATGCTGCTGGACTAGTGACTCGGCAAATGAAATAAATGGGAAAGGTACTTGAGGCACTCAGATGAAGAGCAAATTTCAATTGAGTTCTTGAAATTGCATCAAAATCATTACAAGGGTGGCTTAACACCCACTGTAACACAGTTGGGCTTTTGAAAGCTTTAATTGCATTAGGCTGAAAAGGGACAGTTTGGGATGTTAAACAGAAGAGAGAGAGAGAAACCTGAGATTTACATATGAGTGTCAACCATGAGCAAGGAAGGGTACACAATTTTCTATTAGTGACAAGTGCAAAGTCAGAAAGATGCACTGTGGAAGTGTCTGTGAATTTTAGAGTTAAGTAAGCACAATTTATTCAAAAAATATCAAAATGAAATCTCTCGCATGATTATAGATGAACATCAACACATGTTTAAGGGTTTAGTATTATATTATCCAGTCTTGATGGTTGTGGATGAATACACAAATGAAACTCAGTTGTAGGTCCCATGTTTGAAGACTGGCATATCCAAGTTGGGCTGGAGAAACCTTCCCTACCTGAAACCATGAAGAGTGTTGACAGTGTTGTTCCTAGGAGGCTATTTGTGAGATCACAAAGAAGGCATGGTTGCTAGATAATATGACCCACCTCCTACTGAAGTGTTTGCCAGTGCATGCAAATCGTTGTGAGAAGAAAGATGGGAATTGTGTGATGCCACAAGAGCACCAAAATAAATAAATACTTAAGTAAGGCTGCTTCCCCCCCCCCCCCGCCCTCTTTCAGTTGCTCTTTGGAAGGTTCCCCCAAATGAATGGGCTATGTCTGAGTTGGTGTTTAAGTGGGGTGTACAGCAAATTAAGACAACACCTGTCTTAAGACATAGGCTAGAGTTGGGAACATTACTTAGAAAGTTGAGATAATTTCAATCTGTTTTAGTGTTTTAACCTTTGTATGGTTGTGATCTTTTTCTTGATCTGCTTTACAAAAAACAAACAAAAAACCCCGCTTTGCAAAACTGCTTACATACACATGAACAAAACTTTCAGAACACTCAGAAAGCTAAAACCATTTACCAAGGCTGAACACTACGGGAAGTGCTCCAGGCAGGCAAACTATATCTGCCCAAATGGAACATGGCCAAGAGAGAAGCACTAATTATTTCTGTAAAACTCGTACTCACACTGAAAAGAGAGAGAGAAACCTGTACCAGGTTGACAGCATCCATTTATCCATTTATGGAATCCATTTATTCTTTGCAAAGTCTGGTATCACCAGTGGTATTTGCCAATATACCTATTTTCAGAAATATATGCTCGATGTGGAAATGTGCAGCTTGATGCAGACACCTGTGCTGACCCTGACTGCCAGATGAAGGACTTCAACTCCCAGCCTGGTTTCTACCAAAAACATCATTACTTAAACCAAAGTAGTACATAAGCAAGGCACAATTACAAGGTACAGCAGGTGTGCAAGAGGAATAGATAAATGGCCAGGTGCAAACTAAGCAACATGCGCCCTTGGACCTTCCTTTTCAGGGGCAGAATGGGCAAAGCACCAACATGGCAAATGGCTGGAGTCTTCAGATTTGATAAGCAGACAGGAACCACTGCTGGTTCAGCTTGCAAGGTCTGTTTATGCCAGTCCACTGCTGGCATCTCCGTGTCCTAGGAGATGGAGACAGAATTGGCACTAGTTCAGCATCCAATTTACTCTCAACAGAGGGAGGAGCTGGGGCTGACTCCATGGCAGGAGGAATCTGATCAGGGATGCCATCAGAAGAGAACATTCCTCTGTGAACCCACTTGGTCCATCTCTGGATGTAACTCTCCATCCTTCAAGCTGCTAGCTCCTCCTCTGGACTTTGGCACTTCTTGGGGTCCCCAGCAACACTTTCCCCATCCTGCTAGGGTCCTCCCCATGGTCATCCAGCTCCAACTTTCAGAGCACCTCCCATTCTCAGGATCAGACCACTTCCCCCATGACACCTCCATGGGACTCATGACATCACCCAACTTCACTGAACCATCATCCTTTCGGTTTGTGGCTCCACACAATGAAACTGTGGTATACCCAAGGGAACCTCAAGATGGCAACCACCCTGTAAATGAGGGCTAGGCAATATTGTGACCTCCAGGTATCACAGGACTACAACTCCCATCAGCCACCATAGCCGATGACCAGGGATGATGGGAACTGTAGCCCAACAGCATCTGGAAGACATCCTGGTTACCCCTGCTTTAAATGCATACAACTATGTGCAAAGATGGGGAAAGAACAAGCACCTTTATAAATTAGACATAGATTTTATATAGGTTATACCAGTATGGGTGCTGAAGAGGACAAAGAAATCAGATGTGGAGTGCCCTACTAAGGTCTGCCCCTCACTGCTTCATTCCAACTGTATTAGAGTTAATTCTTAGAAAGGTGCAATGGAATGTATATAACTGCCTGTAGGAGGCACTCTTAGGACTTAACCAGGTAAAAGTTGCAGAAGTGGGGTTTGACAGATAGAATGAGAGACCTCAAGCTTCCCTTTATCTTTAACCTATTGAGCTGACCTCTCTGTCTCTTTTCAGTTTAAGCTGATACATCTTAGGTTGCATCCTGTTTTAGTTGAGATTCCTGCATTGCAGGGGGTTGGACTAGATGATCCTTGGGGTGCCTTCCAACTCTACAATTCTATGATTCTATCTACTACTCAGGTTTATTATGAGACATTAGGCTAAATATTGTGGATGAGAATATGGTGCTACTTGAAGTAGTTAGGTATTTCAATCAAACAATTGTTCCACCCACCTTGTAGGTTGAAAATAAATAAAATTAATACAAGATTCTATTTTAGTGCTCATTGGAAACATTTCTGAACACTAAGCTACTGATACACTGTATACCTCATTTAAATCCTCAGCCTGATATGAAAATTACTTCTATTTGTTCCATTTTTATATGTAATAGCCCATTCACTTAGGTAACAATTAAAGTAGGTTTTGGATTGATTACAAGATTCCAAGTGTAGGCAAATAACCCCTTGCTTTCATTACTTCTTGATTGTTCAGCGGAATTCAACTCAATAATATGTGTAGAGGGCAAAAACTTTGTTCTCCATTTCCACAATATAGCAGCTGCAGTTTCTGGCTCAGAGTCACTGACATAGCAGCATATTTCATCTATATATACTCTCTTTTTTTCAAAGTAAAGTTTTTATTCTCTTAAACCCAACCTTTTAAGAAACCAAACGGTAACATATTTCCACTTTTATACTGCAAACTATCAATATATTTATCCATAAAAGTTTTTTTTCTCCCTCAGCCTTGATTTCCCCCTAGTATTTTAAGCCAAAGGTAGGATGTGGAAACAAAAAACTCAACATTTCTGTTTTAAGTGAGAAAAAGTGTTTTTCAAGATGCTTTTCCAAGCATTATCGAAGCACCACTATACGGGGGGGGGGGGGGAACCTTCTTTCTCAGAAAATCAAGAGAGATGAACAATGTAATGCTCAGAGAGGCTTTTAAAAAACCATTCAAAATTAAATAGAAAACAAACGTTCTAAGCTCAAAAGACTGAATTATCAATACATGGAGTTCCCCCAATACACTGTTCCTTTGTATATCCAGTTATACAGGAAATAGTATGAGGTCACTTCCTGCAGAAAGACCATAGCTCAGTTGTTAAGAGCATCTACTTTGCATGTAGAAGATCTCATTTTTAACCCCCTGTATCTCTAAGTAGAGCTGGGAAATCCCCCTGCCTGAAACCCTGTAGAGACACTGCCAGTTAGTCTATACCAGATAGAGGAAACCTTTGGCCCTCCTGATGTTGATGAACTTCAAATCCCATCAGCCCTAGCAAGCATAACCAATGGCCAGGGATGAAGAGAACTATAGTTGATCAAAATCAGGAAGATCAAAGGTGTTGATAACATTGAGACAGATGGACAAAGGGTCTGACTCAACGCAATAAAACGAGGGGTGCAGGGAAAAGGCACTGATAAACCATTTTTTACTTCTTGAAAACAATTATGCGGTGCCCCTCAATTAAAAGTTCCCAGGGTGGTCTTACGATAACTAATAAAAACAAAACAAAGAAGTCCTGCATTATACTCTTGTGGAGAAGTGGTAAAATGTGGGCTAGACAATATTACTGTGAGGTGGATGAGTGCAGACCAATGATTCCTTGTCATCCTGGAAAAAAAGTGGCAAGTCAGTGCCACAGGATTCTGTCCTGGGCCCCACTGTTGTTCAACAATGCACAAATACAGGATGGGAAGCAACTGGCTTGACGGAAGTACATGTGAAAAGGATCTAGGGGTCTTAGTAGACCATAAGGATAACACAGCAAGTGTGTGATGCAGCAGGGGGCAGGAAGCCAATGCAATTCTAGGCTGCATCAACAGACGTCAAGTGTCAAGGTGAAGAGAAGTAATAGTCCCACTCTATTCTGCCTTAGTCAAACCTCCCTGGAGTAACTGTGTCCAGTTCTGAACCAAGAAGGATATTGATAAGCTGAAATGTGTAAGAGAGGAGGGCGACAAAAATGATCAAGGGTCTGGAAACCAGGCCATATGAGGAACAGTTGAGGGAGTTGGGTATGTTAAGCCTGGAAAAAAGAAGACTGAGAGGGGATATAATAACCATCTTCAAATATCTGAAGGGCTGTCACATGGAAGTTGGAACAAGCTTGTTTTCTGCTGCTTCGGAGGCTAGGACTCTAACCAATGCCTTCAAGTTACAAAGAAGGAAATTTCAACAAAATGTTAGGAATAACTTTCTGTTCCCATCTCTCCTGATTTGTCCATAGATGAGGAATCAGAGTTGGAGAATTTATCTCCCTAACTTGTCATTGAATCCTGCAGTGTATGCAGTATGCATTTAAAATATACAACTAATATTAAAATCATAAAATGACTCACAAAACATTTGTTGCTGTGAAATCTTGTTCTCCTTTATAATACATCATAAAATAGATTCTATCACAACTGGCAACCAAATCAAGAAAAACCCTAAGTCCCTCCCCCCCCCCCATTTTCTGGGAGAAATTCAATCACATTCTGGTGTATTTCCTTTAAAGGAAGTGAATAATTCCCACTAGAAAAAAAGTCTTACTACTGGTCCCCTCAAGCCACATCAGAAACATGCTTTTTTAATCAATTGTCACCCTTCCACTTCTTACCCTGTATTGAATTTTACTTTAATAAATTTTGTATTCAGCTCACAGCTTAGACTAAAACAACATTACAAAGTAGCATCCGCCCCCCCACCCCCACCCGCTATTCCAAGAGCTTCACAGACAGTGAGAATTATGAATTTATCATTGAAAGCCTGTCTAGCTTCTCATAACCACCAGCAGGATAACAGAAAGATTTGATTTAATATTGTATTTCTCTGAGAATTTTATTTAGATTTTTTTTATATAGTGCATAGTACTAGCAAGACTTGTAAATAGGGACTCTGAAGTAGCCCATTTATAATAGCAATCACAATCTAATATCATTTACGCCTCCAGCGCTTGGAATGATATTGCCCACATATTGCACTCTCCACGGTTACTTACAATTCACCAAGAGGAACAAACTCCTCCTCACAACGAAAGCCATCTTATTTCCTTTGACTTCTCATTTCATTGTACAGAGGAGTCTTGTAGGATTTTTTTTAGGGATTAAAACAGTGCTTCCCCCTGTGTGCCACTACAACGCAGTTGTTTAAATTGCACAGCCATTCCAAAAAGGGGCTTCTGTGAATGAATGCTCTTTGCAGGAAACAAGTTTAGACAACAATCCAGAGGTCATCTCTCAATTTGGTTTCTTGCAAGGGATAATCAACAAATCTGGTGTTCCAAAAAGCCTTCAAACCTACAATTTGTTGGCCATTGAACAGAGGGCCATCAAAGCATGTGGTGGCTGTGAAAAGGGCAGGCTCCATACTAGGGATGGTTAGGAAAGGAACTGAAAAGAAAACTACCAGTATCACAATGCCTTTATACAAATCTGTGCTGCAACTGCATTTGAAATACTGTGTGCAGTTCTGGTTGCCTCACCTCAGAAAGGGTATTGTAGAGCTGGGAAAGGTTCAGAAAGGGGCAACCAAAATGACCAAGTGACTCTTCTATGAGGAAAGCTTGTGACACTTGGGACTTTTTAGTCTAGAGGAAAGGAGAGTAAGAGGTGACATGATAGATCTTTATATAAATATGCATGGCATGGGGAAAGTGGAGAGAGAGAGAGAGAGAAGTTTTTCTCTGTTTCTCATAACGCTAAAACTTATGAGGATTTGGTGAAGCTGAATGTTGGAAGCTTCAGGACAGATATAAAAAAGTATTTCTTCATACAGTGCATGAAGAAATTAACTTCATACAGTTAATGAAATTCGCTTCCAACAGGAGGCACTGATGGCTACCAACCTGGATGGCTTGAAAAGAGGAATGGGCAAATTCATGAAGGATAAGGCTATCAGTGGCTACTAGCTATCAAGGGCTATGCCCTACATCCACAGTAATGCTTCTGGGTATCACTTGCTGGAAGCCACAGGAGTGAGGGTGCTCTTGTGCTCAGCTCCTGCTTGGCTGTTTCCCATAGGTACCTGATTGGCCACGATGACAACCAGATACTGGAGTAGATGGGTCACTGGCCTGACGTAGCAGGCTCTCCTTAAGTTCTTATGAACAATTCAGTTATATAGCAGCCTTCTCTACTTTGCAGTGTTTTGGACTGCATCTCACACATTATCCATGACCATTGGCCATGATGGCTGGGGCTGATGGAAGCTGAACAGCTGCAGGGTACCAGGCTGAAGAAGGCTGATCTAATCCAAATATTGGCTTGACTCACATGTCATGCTAAGGCAAACTATGGCTTACGATAAACAAGCAACCATGATGGTGCACAATTAGAATATCATTGCTTCGCTCCCCCTCCGCTCGTCCCTTTGCCACACTACAGGGAGCTAAGCCAAGATTTGTGCTTAGTGTTACATGCAAACCCAGGCTCGTGGTTCGTCTCTCTCCAAACAAACCATGAGCTGCAGTCAAAGTTTGTTCTTGACTTATTGCTCATGCTTGGGGGAGACAAACAGAAAGCCTGGGTTCATAAGTAGAACCATAGCTTAGCTCCCAGTAGCATGATTGAGAAGCAATATTCTAAGTGCACACACACATCTGTTTACTCACACTTCACTGTGGTTTGGCTCAGGATTAAGTGTGAATCAGGCTTACATACTAACCCAGGCCCTAGCTGAGGATGAACGGATCATCCTATTTCTGGTTTGCCTCAGTTTCTCACATGGATTTATGGGTCCATTCTGTCCCTTTCCCACATTAATCTGTGAATTTCTTTTAAAAATTCATTTGAAGATTCATATTTGAATACATATTTTATCTCGTATGCATTTCTAACTGCATTTTATTGTAAGATATATGTTTTTATGCTTTGGGGTACTTTTTAAAACTGAGGACTGTATCACAAAATTCAGAGAAGTGCAAAAACCAAATGATAATTACATTGGGTCATATCCAATATTACACCTCCTCATAGAAGACCCACTGAAATTAACGACATCAATAATTTAAGGCTATTACACTGGTACCTCAGGTTAAGTACTTAATTCGTTCTGGAGGTCCATTCTTAACCCGAAACTGTTCTTAACCTGAAGCACCACTTTAGCTAATGGGGCCTCCTCCTGCTGCTGTGCTGCTGGAGCACAATTTCTGTTCTCATCTTGAAGCAAAGTTCTTAACCTGAAGCACTATTTCTGGGTTAGTGGAGTCTAACCTGAAGCTTCTGTAACCTGAAGTGTCTGTAACCTGAGGTACCACTGTAATTTAAATAGGTAAAAGTTACTTGAATACAACCCTTTTCTGATTCTTTTCTTCTTCTTCTTGCAAATGTGATTTAGGTCAGTTCACTTAAAAAAATGCAGACCAAACAAAATTATTCTCCATCTTCAATCCCAACAACTGTGACCATTAATTGTAATGTTATGTTTGCACAAAAAATGCAGTGACTTTAAAGATAAAACACTTCAAAAACAGAATGCTCTCTCTGATGATCAGAGTAAATAAATACCATTTTGCCAAGTCCAAGCCACCTATTGACTGTGATAAGAACGGTTATTTCCTTTTATATCTAACACAGAAAGCAACATTTACTTGCACCAGAATATGCAACCTTCAAGAGCACCTGATGCCTTTGATTGTCTTAACTGCATCCACATGTTTTGCGGGTTGGAGGGGGAGTGACAGCTGAGGCTCTTGAAGAAGCATCTTGCATGTTTGCCTGAGGCAAAATAACGGAGCAAATAAGATAGCTCAATTATTTGTATATATATATATATATTAGAGCAGGGGGATGTGGTTCATTGTTTGGGTTGGATCCAGTCTCCCTAGGCTTCCTTGGATAAGGCACTTCTCAACCTCAGCATAATGGAGTGAAGAACCTTCCTCTTGTCAGAGACGGTAGCCTGGAGGCAAGTAAGTTCCAATCAGGCAGACAATCTAACTAGACGATAAACAGGCAGTCAAGGCAGGGCAGGCAGTCAGAGAAGCTCAGTCCCTTACTAAGCAGCAAGCCACTCTTATAAGGGAGCCAAGGTAGTGGCATAATCCATGCAGGACCACGTAAAACCCTATTGACCCCAGAGTCCTCTGTTGAGGCAGTAGCTGTAGTACTGCCCTATATGAACTGATAGTGCTGCATTGAGAGCCAGTGTGGTGTAGTGGTTAAGAGCGGTAGTCTCGTAATCTGGGGAACCGGGTTCGTGTCTCCGCTCCTCCACATGCAGCTGCTGGGTGACCTTGGGCCAGTCACACTTCTTTGAAGTCTCTCAGCCCCACTCACCTCACAGAGTGTTTGTTGTGGGGGAGGAAGGGAAAGGAGAATGTTAGCCGCTTTGAAACTCCTTAAAGGGAGTGAAAGGCGGGATATCAAATCCAAACTCTTCTTCTTCTTCTTCTTCTTCTTCTTCTTCTTCTTGTATAGGCCAACTGCTCCATCCTCTACAAGTTTCTATGGTGGCACAAAATTAAGCACCTGGGACCCATTGCTAGAGGCTCTGGCTCAAGATTCCCAATGAGCTTAACATCCCAGTTTTTAAAAGAGCAGTGGAAACACAATACATTATTTTTGTTGGGAAATATTACTGCCATAGTGTGGACAAGCAACATGCTGCAATCACACACACTGGGAGATTGAGGAGTCTAGCTGAGTGAGGAATGGAAAAGCAACCCTCAAAAGGCCACCCTTTCTAAATTATTCAACAAGTCCCTGTCACAAATATTGTCCATTGCAGCAACTACCTGTGATGCATCAGCAGCATCATGCTGCTTTAGCCTCTACTCAGGCAACCATCCACCACTCAAGTGTGGAACACCCATAGAACTCATTGATCTTCTGCCTCATCTCCATCTTCATCCAAGTTTGATGTTTCTTCACCAGGATTAAAATGTAAGAGTGCCAGCATCTACTATCAACTGCTCTGTAGAAATGATCCCAGAGCATGCTGGGGGAGAGGGAGCCAGCTGAAGATCACCCCAGGGGCTGCCCCAATTAGACTATCCCTTTGCCACCTTTTTCCATTGCATGAGCTATCAACGATCATCTGGGAATGAACCTGATGTGGTTTTGATTTGCTAATATTTTATTGTATTGTAAAATATGCAACTGACTATTAGTCGCAAGCAAACTTGTTAGGATTTATATCTGAAAGGTGGGGTATACAGAATTGTGAAAAATAACTATGATGCCTCTGCTGATGAATACTTTGTGAAGGATTGGTATCTAAAATGTATAAGTTATTATTGGATTGGGAGACAAAGGATGAGAAAGTAAAATCTTCAATGATACATTAGGATATGGAAGTGTGGGAATGATTGTGGCATATGGATATAAAATTTACAGTATGCCATGGTTTAAGAGAAAACTATATGAAAATGTTACCTAGATGATATCTAACACTGAGTAAACTGGCAATAATGTATAAATCCAAATCGAATAAAGATTAGAAATGCAAAGATAAAGAAAGTACTTTCTATCAGAAGTAGTGGTCTTGCAGTAAGGTTAAAGCTTACTGGGAAATGATATATAATGAATTGAAAAAGATGTTTAAAATATCATCCGTAAAAACAAAACAAAACAAAAAACCCAGAAGCTTTTCTTCTGGGAATTATAGGGGCAGAACTACCTAAACAGTAGTTCAGTAGGAATGTTATTTGCCCAAAATGGGAAAGAATAAGTCCCGGCAAAAGAAGAATGTATACCAAAACCTATGGATTATGCAGAAATAGTGAAACTTACCTGAAAAATAAGAAATCAACAAACTTTTAATAAAAGAATGGAAATGGTTTATTGAATATGTACAAACAAATTGTAAACAGATAAGGACATTGGCAGGATTGTTGTAATAACATGCAGTTTCATGAGAGTAAATAATTAAAGTAGATGAATAAAAGAACAAGTTAATTTAGAATATGCAGGAAATTATAAAAATAAATTTAAGGAACCACAGGAGGAGGAGGTAGGAAGTCAAGTTTTGAAATGTTAAAATGACTGTAAAACTATTGAAATGTCTATAACTGAAAATCATAAATAATTTTTTTTAAAAAAATACTTTGTGAAAGATTTAGGAAGTTTAAATGAGACATTTGCAAATGATGTGTGAGTGCCAGAACAGACATATACCATTCTAATTCTTGATAAATTCAGATCTGTAGATGATATCCTTATTACAAAAATGTGGTGGTGTTGTTTGGTTAAAAGCAGATCTTTGTCATGGTCATGAAGTTACACATTAACTCTATTTGTGTAAGCTTTTCCTGGGCACTTATTGTACAACAGCAGGATAGATATGCTAGATAAGGAATATCAACACTGCTGTTGCTCTTTCTAGAAGCTTTCTAAGCATTTTTTTAAATAAATTAAAACCTCCATCACTCAAGAGGTGGCAGGTGGGGAAGGTGTCTTTATATAGAACCCTTGCATAATGAACAGTGTTTAATATATTTTTGGTTCCCCTGCTCCTTTTAGCCACTTTGATAGCATCACTTGTAAGGTCATGACCAAGGTAAAGGGAAGGCATTTTAAGATTACAAACCTAGACATCTCAAGTGGATTTTTATGTATTGTTTACTAATATTTAATGGCACTTCTAATGAACAAATCCCAGTGGTATTTAATGTTTACCGAAGAGTACTGCATTCAAAATGTCTGGTGCCTATTTAATTGCTTTTTGTAGTCAATTTCCCTACCCCTCAAGGCTCATTAGTTTGTCACCTAATCATTCCACACAATACTGTGCCCTCTGTTTTCCCTTCTGTTCCTTGCAGGGGCATATAGTTACAGCTCCAGCATTAACGTCCCTTGGTTGCAACCACTGCGTTCCTTACCTTTAAAATGAAAAGAAAACAACAGTTCTGAAAAATGGGGGGCTTGCAGTTATATAACCATGAACTTTAATCATTTGCATTAGTATTATATTTTATAGTTTGTTTCTTTGGTCTGGGTTGCACAGCAGGATAAGCTCAACCATGGCTTAGTGTGACTGTATGCTAAAGCATGGCCTCCTGTAGAGGAGCTTGCAGCTGCTTTGCTCCTCTACCCAGTCCTTTGCATTCCAGCACTGCACTCACGTAAGGCAGGGCTTGGTTTACTATGGCATGGGTTTCTCTTGTCCTGACTTGCACTGGATGAAAAACTCAAACCTGGGTTACAATTTCTGCAAAAGAAGAAGAAGCTTTAATGCTCAATTCAGTATTGCACATAGGCATAGCACGGGTCAAAAGTACAACATGCATAGCTAAACAAGCTAAGATGTTGATTACACCCCTTAGACTCTCGTTTGAAAGAAATGGGGTAGTCATGGCTTTAGTGTGGCAAACAGAATGCATTTTTTGACCGGGCAAGCAAGCAGATACCCTCCAAATGTCCTGATTTTCAAGGAACAGTCCTGGAATTACAAAAGCCACCCCAGCTTCTGATTTGATCCTGGAATAGCTCTATTTCCTCTGCCAGTGCCACTGCTGCCAGGTTCAGGGAGGAGGGTGAGGCAGCACTTGTTCTGAGCAGTGGTGGTGAGGGAGCATCCCATTGTCTCTCCACAACTTTTCCATGACTGCTGCTGCCGGCCTCCTTCCTTGGGCAGCTTGTAGTAATGGCTGCTAAAGAGAAGGCAAGGAGGAGTAGAGGCTGCAGTCACCAAGATCCAGTCCCATGCAATGCACCGTGTCTAAGGGGTAGGCAGAGGGCAGGGCTGCCCTGGATGGGAAGAACGGGGGAGCAGAGCAGAGTGGAAGGAGTCTTGATTTAAAAAAATAATGCTCTGTCCATCAGTGTCTCATCTTGCCCCTTTCTAAAACTTATTTATCGGTGTGTATTTTTCTTTTTGTAAATCTACAAAAAATAAAATAAAATTAGGATTGAGGGGTTTTCTCAGGACAGTGGATGGTGTGTGTACTGTGTCCCATTGGTCTGGTGGTGATGGCTTCTTCGGATAGGAAATGCTCTGTGTGGATGGGGACACAAAAATGGAGGTGGGGTTGAGGAGTGTCAGTTGGGCAAGAGTAATAGATGTCTTTCTTTTCATCTGAGGAACATCCCTGGACAACTCTGATGCCTTGTAGGGCCTGGACATATCCCAGCCCAGCCCACTGGGCCATCCCCCACAGATTGTTCTCCTCCAACTCCTCCCATCCCTTATATCCTGATCCCACCGCCCGCCCTCCAAGAAAGGAAGCAGCACACAGCACATCATTAAATTATGGAACTTGCCCCCAAAGGAGGAAGTGTTGGCACCAGCCTAGAGAACTTTAAAGGAGGGTTAATAGAGTAGAGTTGTATTGAAGACTGATAGCCAGGATGGCTATGATCTGCCTCTGCAGCTGGGTGCAGTAATGATTCTATATATCAGTTTCTGGAAACCACATAAAGAAATAGTGTTCTTGTGGTCAAATCCTGCTTGTGGGCTTCTCATATGCATCTGGTTGGCCACTGTGAGAACAAGATGCTGGACTAGAATGGGCCATTGGCCTGATTCAGCCAGCTCTTCTTATGTTCTTTTGTCTCCATGGGACTCATGAAATCACTCATCCTTAACCACCTGTTTGTTTTGGTATGATGCTGTCCTTGAAAAAGCAGCCCAAATTTAGAACAAAGCCAATTCCAGGATGAATCTGGCACTTGGGTGTCTATTAATACATCTGCATCTAGCATTGACAATGAGCTAAAAATATCAATACAATATCAGCAAGCCAAACAAAGTCTATTCACAGCATGCCACACGATCCTTTATTCCAATGAGATAAGTATCTTTCATAGCCGACTTGCAAGACTCAATACTAGTTTTTATCAGGAAATCATGCAAACTGCTTGAGACAAGAAGAAGCAAGGAGCAGCTCATAACAAGCAGAGCTTTTAAAAAACGCTCTTTAAAACTGACAGATCGGAAAGAAAAGAAAGGAAACGGATCTTGAGGAGGAGATTAAAAACTAATTTCTGCTCAGGTCTCTTTTTTACAAAAAGAATTGTTTACTGGAATAGACAGCTCCTACACCATTATCATAAATCTTTTGCTGAAAATATATATGACAAGAGTTTCCAAACTGGCTGGACTACAATATGAATGGCTTATGCCCATTTTAGAATCTTTATGTGCATGGTCTGGTGCTTCAATTAAAATTAATATATTTAAGTGTGAGCACTGGAGGTCCCAGAGTTCATTCACACCCACACAAATTTTCAGGTG
Organism: Podarcis gaigeae; assembly: GCF_964106915.1. Classification (NCBI taxonomy): domain Eukaryota; kingdom Metazoa; phylum Chordata; class Lepidosauria; order Squamata; family Lacertidae; genus Podarcis; species Podarcis gaigeae. The sequence continues at coordinate 33,886,483 of NC_139690.1, forward strand.
TGGTTCTACAGGAATCAATGTTTTGAGAGTGGGGAACAGAGTAACTATGAATTAAAACATGGATTTCATATACTTACATATATAGAGAGGAATCCTATGCACCAGAAGTTAGCATAAAGCCAGCCAGCATAAATTAAGCTGGTGTTAAGTAACACCAGATCCAAACCCCATTCAGCAGCAAGACAGCTGCTCTGCCTAAGCCTGGAACAAGCAAAACAAGTCTTTAAAGTAGTTTTCTATACTGGGTTGGCAGGTCAGATGAATGGACTGAGGATCTAACATAGATCCCCATTCTGTGGTACTGTCCCCCATGCCCTGGAATACCCCCTTTGGAAAGGAAAACAAGAGCAAGGGTGCAGAGCAGTTTTCATACATTCCCCAATAGTCTTAAATAATACAGCTTGATTTTTTCAAATATCCTTGTGCGCCATTAAATATGTCTAAGATGCTAAATATATAGCTTTATACTATGCTGTCAAGTAGTAAACACATATTTCTGCACTAAAAAGAAGTTTCTATGAAGTTCAAAATGCTGTGCATTTCAAGAATGGAGCACTACATGAACACAGTGACCTCTGCTGGCATACTGAAAACAAAAGTTCTTAACAGGTAATATTTGCATAGTTAAAACATTTATACACAAATCAGGTGTACCAAAAGGGAAACATAAATGCCAGATGGAGCACTCAGAAGCTGCAGAAGTCTCAAAGATCTCCTCAGTCCCGGTCTCCTTATTCTAGTCCCTAGGGCATGACAGAAAACACTGAACACCCTGTTTGTTGTTAAGCCACTGAAAGAAATGTTAAAAACAGGAAATATAATAATAGTCCTTCTCAGGGGAAGGGAAGTTTTAATTAAAGATAACAACTTACTTTTCAAGATGTTGCACTTTGTAGGCCTCCAATATCACACTCAATTTTGAGTGTTTTCCTGGTAGCAGCTTTCGTTGACTCAGCATCTAGGAAAGCACTGACTGGTAGCAGCTCTCCAGGTTTTCAGTTCAGGGCATTCCTAGCCCTACCTGGAGGTTTCCAGTGATTGACTTTCTGCATGCAGAGCAGATGCTCTACCTCTAAGCTGTGGCCCTCCCTATTTCCCATCGGGAAGGAATACGATAGCAGTGGGTTTATTCAACTCCCTATTTTTTATGTCATTCAAAATGTACCTGCTGAAAACCAGATCACTATTATTAATACATTGGATCAAGGCTACCATTAATTCTCTCTCAGGCTCTTTGCATTCTCTAACAAATCAATGATTCACACTAGCACTCTTTCTGTTGCTTTGTGAAGCTCCTCTTAATAAGCTATTCACCCAGTGATCCATCATTCACAGAAAGAGTGAGAAGCTGTATAAAGGAATCCTCTTCCAAAGTCCAAAATCTTAAAAGGGAAAGTTTTTAGTGCTAAATCTAGAATATGGTTCTTCACATATTCACCAGCCACTGAAACATCAAGGAATGACCATCCATTTCCCAGTCTCTAATCACTTAGCATGGTAACAGAAGGGATTTTGTCTTCTCCAGTCACCAGGGTTCAAAGACCAAGAGGGCCACCTCTGCCGATCTTAGCCCCCAAAGGTGCCTAGCACAAGATTTAGAATCAAAGCACATACATTGAAGTAGGGGCAGCCAATCTTTTTTTTTTTTCTGTCAGGGGCCACATTCCTTCTGTTAGGGACTGAGGGAACAGTGATGGGTGGAGTCATCTTCTGCATCTGCATTAAGTGATCTGTAATAAAGGCCACTCAGCTTCAATTTTCATCATAGCTACCTCATATTAGAAATTCCAAATCTAGGCTAGTCTAGTCAGAAATACGCCCCAGTGGGTTTGATGTGTTATTCTTGTATACATTAGTAGTAGTGGTAAAATGGACAAATACAGATACTGTTCTTGAAAGCAAGGGAAAGTAATTCCTTTCCGACTTTAGTGTGCTACACACAACTACCAGAATGGCAAGAAACAAGGAGGAGCGAACAGGAAGGTAAGAAGGAATAGAGCAGTTTCAAAAGGCATCAGGGATTCATAAAAAAAGATCAAGAGTTGCAAGTGAGTCAAAAATACTGTGTTGCATTGCCAGATGTAAACTATAGAGCAAATCTTCAGAGGGCAAAAGATATACACTGAGAACCAGTGAACTACAGAGAATTATTGTCAATTATGGCAAACAATGTTAAACAATTAAATTATTGCTACTGATATATTGGCACATTTGCAATGTGCCCAAGTTCAGAAAATTCAGAAGTTATGGCTCCTGTGGCAACTGTGTTTCTTTCTATATCACGTTCTACACGCCTGAATTTACGAGTTGAAACACATGCTGTCAATTCATTTTATGCTTGCTTTGGGTACTCTAAGTTTAGCTGTCGTGCCTCATGTGTGCTTTAATGGAAACTTATGGCAGAGAATTTAAACAACAAAAGGGAAGGAAATTCATAATTACACATTTCACAAAGCCCATGATTCAGGGCACTGCAAGATACAGATACAGATTAAGAAATAAATTTTACAGAACAAAGATACTGCATATTACACACACACAGTGGGGGCCAGCGATGGATGCAGCAAAGAACAAGACAAGTGGTTTTATTTTATGTTTTCAATGCATCCTAAAAATCAGTAATCCACTTACAATATACTGACAGCTGACCTCCCCAATTAAAAAGAAAATAAAAAGTGTTTTCACAAACACGACTCATTTGATTACACAAATTAAATACCATTTAGAGCTCTCTGAAACATGATTTTTTACACTTAATCATATAGCTCACCTCACTTTTGTCACCCCTCTCCTTCCAACTCTTCCATACCTCCTCTCCCAGCCTTTTCTGTTTTCCCTTTTCTGGGTTCCTTTTTAATTCTGTTTTGGCTGAGAATGGGTGCCTCCCTGCTTTCTCACTGGTCATCGCTAGTGGCACACGGTGTTTAGAAGCCAGGAGAGCAGTGGTGCCCCCCAAAATGTGGAAAGCTGGCTTAAATCCATGGCCTCTTCTTGCAGTGTCGGGAAACAGAATCCACACCACAGGGCTTGTGTGACTCCAGCATTGTTCTCTACAAGAACAAAGGTGACCAAGATGACACAAGAACAAAGGTGACCACAATGACTGTAACAACTACTGTGGCATCTCTCTGCTGAGCACTGTGGGGAAAGCCTTTGCCTGTGTAGTTCTCAACAGGTTACAGTCACTTGCTGACAAGGTCTATCCTGAGTCACAATGCAGCGTTAGAGCTCAGAGGTCCATAGTCAACATGATTCTCTCACTGCGCCAGCTGCAGGAGAAATGCCATGAGCAGAGATGCCCCTTGTACATCGCCTTCATGGTCCTGGTGAAGGCCTTGGACCTAGTCAGCCAAAAAGGACCCTTCACACTGTTCAACAATATAGGATGCCCACCTACGCTTCACAAGATGATTGAATCTTGTGTGGCACCACTCACTATGATGGCTCATACTCATGACACCTATAAAGAGCAGCGTGAAACAGGACTGTGCTCTCACCCCAACTCTCTTTGGCATGTTCTTCCCCCTGGTCCTCTCTTATGCCTTCAGCTTGACTGAAGACAATGTATACCATAGGAGCCAACTCCTAGGGGCCAAGGTCACTTCAACCCCCCCAATAAAATATTTGAGCCCCCCCCCCAAAAAAAATTGATAAGCATTGTCATTCAAATGGTGTGTGTGTGCACGCTGTGTCCTGTGGTCGATCACCTGCCCCCCCATTTTTTATTCAAGTTGGCACCCCTAGTGTGTACTTTCATTCAAGTAGCAATGCGGATTTGTTCAACCATATGTTCCTTCCCTTCAAACCTTCCTGGTTTTGACACAGGGGACCTTCCTGGCTGTTCCACCACCCTCAGAAACTTGGGAGGGGGTGGCCCATAAGTTCCCACAGAGGTGCATTTGGCAATTTCATTACACAGTTTTTGGAAAATGTTGAAGAGGCACCTCTTTGCTCCTAGCTTTCATCATGTGTGTTTGTGGGGGGGTATGTGGGGGGGTATGGACCCCCATTATTTCTGTTATTGAGATTTGTTTAAAATTGTTTTTTTGTGTTTGTTTGTTTTTAATTGTAGCAAACCACCATGGAGAGATAAGTGCTGAACCACATCTGCCATGTTCAAAATCTGTGTGCTACTTTATAAAGCAGCTGAATCAGAAATATCATTGCATGTAGCTGTGATTTTATAACATTTCATTCAGAATTCCCTTTCAATTTCCTCCCTTGCCAGTTGACAGCTTTAATAAATAATTTAAACTGCTAATATATAAAACATTTGCATCTGCAATGTATACCGAGTTAGGGGAATGGTGCCTGTCGCCTCTGATGGAACTGGGATATACTTCTACTCTCCAGAGGGGTAGTTCGTTTCATCTTAGGAGCAGCCCAGAATAATTTTACACTTGCCAAATAAAGAGCTGCCCAGCATGACCAGCTTTGAGATGAAGGGGCTGAAGCAAGCTGCCTAAGATGCAGGGCAGCAGGAAGGGTAATGGGTTAGCTTCTTGCCTGAAAGGTGACACGCCTTTTGTGGATTGCTGAGGTTTCTGGACTCACGCCAATGTAACAGCTTCAGCTCTTCTTTCTACCTGCATGTGGGTTTGTATTTGCCAATTGAGAGCAACACTTCATAGACCTGACAAAGTGAGCTCTGACCCAATACAGCTTTTGCTGCAATAAATATATTAGCCCAATCTTTGCCAACCTGGTTCCCTCCAGATGTTTCAACTCTCATCAGCTCCAGCCAGCCCAGCTGATAGGAACTGAACTCCAAAACAAATCAAGGGCACCAGGCTGTGTTGTCCTTTAAGGCATAAGAACAGAGAAGTCATCAGCAATGACCCATCTAGCCCAGCATCCTGTTCTCACAGTTGCCTGCCAGATGCCTATGGGGAGCCTACAAGCAGGACCCAAGCACAATAGCCCTCTCCCTTCATCTGGTTTCCAGGAACTGGTATTCAGAAGCATTACAGCCTCCAAATGTGGAGAAGAAGAAACGTCACCATGGCTAGTAGCCCTCAACAGCATATGTCATTACATTCACTTCTTCACACAGTGCAGAGCAGTTAAAAAAGGAATTTGATGCCATCATGTGTGGTGAAAACATTCTGAAAATACTCCCATTCTCTCAGCAAATAATTTCAGGCTTAGGCCTAAAAGTTGGCCTGACCCTAAGTGCATTCTCAATTCTTCCTTTTCAGTCAAAATTCTGTTTGTTTTTGTTTGTTTGTGTTTTAAAAATGATGCCAATTCCTTCAGTTGCCTGACTGCTTAAGACCATATGATATCAGGTGAGTGGTTTCATCCCTCCTGTCAGAGTGACCCACAAATGTCTCGCCACTTCTGGATCCAGGCCTCCAGTTGGATCCAATTTCCTACCTCTTCAACTTCTACTTTGGGGTTTTTTTCACTTTAAATTGGAAGTCCTGGAACTGAAGGACAGCTTATATAATTGAAGACACACAGGCACCCAGCCCCTTATGAGTCTGAGATGAAAGTCTTCAAAATTCAAAATGCTTCTGGGAAGAAGTTGATTGAGAATGGTTTTAAAATACTATAAATTAACTCTGAAAAGTACACTTAGGTTGTAAATGATCACCTATCAAAAGAGGTTTGCAGAAGCCTTTGATGCTTCAGTGGGTGAAGACACCAGCATATTGCATAATAAAATATAATTTTACTCATTCAAACTGCAGTTTTTGGTCATTATTTTGGCCATACTTAAGAATCTGAAAAACAAGCAGTAGCAGCTGGTGATGCAACATAAGTTGAGTACCATTGCTCTTGCTGGCTTCCCAATGCAGCAGTTCACTGATGCTTGCCAGGAGTGAGATGGGAGGAGGGAAGCATTAGGAGCTGGTCTTGGTGTGGTGCATGGTGGCAGGAGTTCTTGGATTGGTCTCACCATCACACACTGCTCTGTGATGACCTCCCCACACCTCATCCCTCACTCCCCTTCACCCTCTGTAAGAGCCAGCGACTTATTGTGTTGGGAAGCTGGAAAGGCAAGGGTGCCCCCACCCGTGCCACTGTTGGGATGCATCCAAGGAAACGGGGGCAATTTGCAAGCCCCCAGCTGGCCCCAGCCCACCAGCCAGTAAGCCAGGCAATCTCCAGTCCTTGGAGAAGCATCACCGACCCCAGCCCACTGGCTACTGAAAATAAAGGTGGTTTTGTCAGGGACTGGCAGGGCTCTGAAGCCTCTGAAAATCTGTTTCTGAGGAATCACAACTGAGGGCTGTTGCACATGGGCTTCCCAATGGGGCATCTGATTGTCCACTGTGAGAACAGGATGCTGGTCTAGATGAGCCTTTGGCCTGATCCAACAGAGTAGTTCTTAGGTTCTTATGCTTTCCTCCATAGCATAACGTGTAGTTTGGTCCTCAAAGGACATATGGCATAAAGACACCACACATTTAGAGCACATGCATTCTCACAAAGACTCCTGGGACCTGTAGTCTCTTAATTGTAGCTTTACAAAGGGTACACACAGTTCCTGAGATTCTTTAGGGTGGGAAGTCGTGTGTTTCAAATGTATGGTGTGCATGCAGTCTATTTTACCCAGCATGAGAACGAAACAAGCAAGGTCTTAAACACTATAGTACATTGCTTTGCAAAAAGTGGTTGGAATAAGCGTAAAGTATGATGTTTCTTGTAGCCTTAGGGAAAACTCTTGGGGCAGGGGCACAGAGGAAGAAGACCCAAGAGATTTGAATGAACTGGCATATGACAGAGCAAGTTTCTTTGCACCTACCTGCACATGTTCCTTCCATTTTTATAATGTTTTGTTTTGTTTGCAACTTGCATAGTGGGAGTGACAACAGAATTGACAGATTGCAGCAGGAGGGTGGGCAATATGGTCTAAATATCAAGTACCCTTACCCTTTATTTTGCAGCTTACTTAGTGAGCTAATAGTAAAAATAATGAACTAAACATAATGTTGCAGAAGATGGCATTCAAAGCCCCTATATGGGCAGACTGCTATTGCTAAAGATGGAGGTGTAAGGTGTTGGGGGAGGTCCACAAATCTTGAAATTCTTTGGGATTTGTAGTTCAGCAACTGCTGGATGGCCACAGGTTACCCATCCCAGACCCAAGGACTTCACAGAGGTTGCTTTGAAATTGAGGCATACCTTAAGGTAGCTTTAAGATGATAGAGGGTCATGGCTAAGTGGTAGAAGGTCCCTAGTCTTCCCATCTAGGGCTGGGAAGATTCCTCTCTGAAATACAGGATAAACACTGCAAGTCAGCCTTCCTACTCTGTAACATCCATATGTTTCAGACAGCAATACTAATCAGCCTCAGCCAACATGGTCAATGGTCAGGGATGATAGAAATTGTAATCCAAAACATACAGAGGGCACCAGACTGGTGAAGGTTGGGATATATGGATAGTGCTGTCTCTCCCACAACACTAAAAGTCTATCTCTCAGCAGACATACTCACTTTTGCTGGGACACCTGAAGGCCAGAAGCACCTGAAGGCCAAGAAGGAGGTGCAGGCAAGCCTGCAAGTGGATGTGAGTAGACAGTCACCAGCATGTTTGCTGTCTATAAACACAACTGAGTTGCAATGCAGAACTTGGGTGAACTGACAGAGGACAAGCCACAAGGGAGAAGTAAATAAACTTATTCAGCCAAAGGGCCATATCCAATGAGCTGTATGCCTGTATTGAGCAGGTGACAGAAGCAAAACTGAATGAAACAATAGATGTGACTTACATTTGTATAGAATCACAGAGTTGTGGAATTGGAAAGGACTCTGAGGGTCATCTCAGCCAGACCCCTTGCAATGCAGGAATCTCAACTAAAACATCCATACATTTTGGATATGCAAAAGTATCAAATTTCTAAATAAAAACACACATATTTAATCCAGGCAGGCAAGCAACATTATCACAGCTCAAGGGGACATTCCAGTCGGACAACAGGGGTTTTAGGAGGGATTGTGACAGGCATGGCCTGAGGAGCACCCTAGGTGCCAGAAAGCAGTATCTGGGGGCTATATATGACTATCTTCCCAAGACCTGAGGTTCCCTACCATTTCCCTAAATTTAAGTGACTGGGGGAAAGCAGGAGGTCAAGGGTTAAAGAGCTGAAACAAAGATAGCTGAAAAACAAGCTACGTCTGGCATGTGCACATATATGTACACAGGTGAGTCATTATTGCAGCAGTAGAGAAACTTCCAAGATTATTCAATAATAAGGAAGGCAAAATATGAACCCCCAAGGGAATGATACGCCATCTTCCTTTCTTGGCAGGAGAACGCCATGCTCAAAATGTCATTTCTGAAAGACATTTGGAATTGGAATTGTAAACAGTGGAAAAGGAGAGTGCTGCACAGGAAGATCTTGTATCAGGGAAAGATCAAAAGGATACATTAACTCCTCTGCTGGGTACCTGCTATGCAGTTAGCTTGAAACCACACTCTGGAGCATTCCAAGCAATTCTGCTACAATGAATGTAAAATGGCTATCACCATGTGGTAGCTGGAATTTTATGTAGATGCTCTTTGCAAGGTTTGAAGATAGGGCACTTTAGTCAGCCATTTTAGCCAGTCATTTTAAATAGCAAAATGCATTAAAAACACACACACACACACACACACACACACACATACACAATGTGACTAAAATAAAATTAGGGACTTCAAATGTAAAATGTTTCTGTATTGTTCAATTATGTAACTGGAGATGTTCCATTTCATTAAAACATCTAGAAAGCAAATGGTTTTGTAAAAAGCTTTATATGACAAGCATGGCATTTAGAATGATGCTATCAAACACACACACACACACACACACACACACACACACACACACTTTTTTCTGAACTTATAAATAGCAAAACAGACTACATCAAAGTACTGACAATATTTGTAGTTGCACTGTTTGCATTCAGGATTATTTGCATTCAGAAAGGATAGACATTTGTCTACAAAAATATATGCATGGACCAGTCTTCCCCAACCTGGCATAAGAATGTAAGGACAGCCTGCTGGATCATCTTACCTAGCATACTGTTCTCAGAGCGGCAAACCAAATGCATGTGAGAAACCCACAAGCACAAGCCAAGCATTAGAGAACTCTACCCTTCTGTCATTTCCAGCAACTAGCATTCAGAAGCATTACTGCCTCTGATAGTGGGGGTAGAACATGAATTTGCCTAATCCTTTTGAAGTTGGTGGGCATCACTGCCTGATGAGGGAGCATGTTCCATAGTTTAATCATGTGCTGCATGAATAAACTCTTTCTTTTATCTGCCTTTAATGTTCCAACATTAAGGTTCATTGGGGTTCTAGTTTTAGATGGTTGGGGCTAGGTGGGACTGTTGGGAGATGCAGTACTCTAAAAACATCTGGAAAACTGTGTGGCATTTTGCTTTTGGTTGGAAAAGCTGTACAGAAGACCACACACAAATATAGCCATGCATACAGAACTCAGTCACTCCAAACAAGTGAGGCACATAATTTTAACGCCGAGATCGCCAACATGACGCCCATGGGCACAATGGCCTTGAGGCCCTCCCTTGGTGCCTATGTAACATCTGAGCCTTTCTCCTCACTGACAGGAATGTTTGTAAATAAAATATATACTCCATGGAACTGGGGTTCAACAGGTGCTCTTTGCCACATAGATTCCGCTCTAAAATCCAGCACCTGTTGGCACTACACCCTTTCTTACAATCCTAGAATTGATTAAGCTGCACCCCCACCTCAATCAGCAAGAATTGCAGGATTTTTTGTTTGTTTTTTAAAGGCTCTGTGTGTCCTTTAGTAGACCAGGATGATCAAACACTAGCATTCATACATTCAATGCTAGCACAGAACCTGGGGATTTTTTTGTTTGTTTGTTTAAGGCACCAAGGTCTTTTCTATACCACAATACAGAGGAATACAGCTGCAACAGACATGTGACTCTTTCATACAAAACACAAGGACCCATTTTATAACTGTACCAAAGTTTCTATCCATTGCTTCTTAGCGTGAACTTATTGCAAAAATAATTGCAATACTAGAAAACTAGAACTTTTACGTTTAATATATTTACATTATGCCATATTGATAATGTTTGGAAGGTAGCTTACAAAATCCTCAAATCCTGTAACCTACAAAAGACAGTGCGGTATAGTGGTCAAAGCAGGTTTTCAGCTCAAAGGCCTGATTGTTTCAAGGCCTTCCTGAATGCAATTTGACACCATTTTGAATCAAGATGGTGGGCTGAACCTTTCAAAACTGCATTGGTTTTAACAACCAATTTCAAAAATGCAGTTTATTTTTGGTTTCCTAGAATTCTCAAGCAACACTGGGGACAAAAACAAAAACAAAAACATGAGAACAAAGCAAATTAAAGCCACTCTAGTAATGTATCTTCACAAGTGTCATAATTAACAGAAAAGCTTTCATCATTTTCTTTCAATTTGATTTGCATGAGGGAAATCTGAATATTAGATCTACTATTAATCATGAGCTGCTTTTATTTGCCCTGTTTATTGCTTTGATCTTTTATTTTAAATGGTGGTTTGTAAGCTGCCTCTCAAGGAGGGATGGAGAAGAAATTCTTATTTAAAGGGAAATCTATTCAATCTAAACTTTCCAAAACAAACCAACGCACATAAATCCTTTGAAATTCTCTCTCCTCCAAATTTTGTGACACACTTTTCCAGCCAAGCAATGTGTAAAAAAATGCATACATTAGTGAAAACAACATATAAAAGTATTTTGCAAAACTATGCAGACTAGGAGAAATATGCACTAAAATGCTGGTGATTTTTTTTTTTTTAAACCAAACCAAAAACTGATGTGGAATAGTAAAGACTTAGGCATGGAAAAGCAAGAAACAGAAAGAAACCAAAATTGACAGATCCACAAATTCCTTGTCTCCAATACTTTTTTCTTCCTGCTTTGGAAAGCTGTTTTAGCTCTTGCTGTGTGGGTGAAGAGTTGCAGAACCAAGAAAGGACAACAGCACCCCAATTCCATGTACAGAATCCAACTACACTGGCACTTTATTTTACAAAGGTTATGGGAGGGGGGTTCCACACACGCCTGCCTCCCCATCTCAAGGGCAGGCACACAATAGGTCACTCCTCCAATATCTCATTGCCGTTCCCTGAACCTCAATCACTCAAATAGTAAATGGACCACACAGGGTCACAACTGTGATGGAATTAATCTTTTCTATCTTTATTATTTGTCTTGTCTTGTCTAAATTTTATTTATCAGATTTGATTCATCAAATTTCTATCCTGCCCTTCTTCCTCACAAAGGGGCCCAGTTCTCAAAATGTTTGAGAAGTTGGGGGACAGAATTCAGCACAGAACTAGATTCAGTCCAGTCCACTTTATCAAGGTCATTCTAAATTTCATCCCTGTTTTCTGAAGTTTTAGCTATCCCTCCAAGTTTTGTGTTATTTGTAAATTAGAGATTTCTTTGTGTAATAGATAAAAGTAATTGTTCTCTCTCCAGCTGGATGAGGAATCACCAATGAGCACACTAGGTCTTAATCTGATGTCATTCTCATATAGCATTTAACCAGTCTGCTAACAAAAGTCATGGAGAATGTTATTAAAATAGAGGTAAATTACATCCACAGCATTCCCACAATCAACTAACTGGATTAGCCAGCCATTATATATTCTTGGCAAACGTATGTTGACTTCTACTAATCATGGCATTGCAACCAGAATGTTTATAAACTGACTCCACTGTAATCTGCTCTAGTATATTTCCCTGTATCAAAGTCACACTGGAAGTCTTTAGCTTCACTGATTTTTCCCTCTATTTGAAGATTATGACAACTTTGCAAGCCTCCAAGGTCCTTAAAAAGATCTATCAAGAAGACACTCCCCTCTCTCCTTCTCCCAAAATGTAACTAACTGAAAAACCTTGCTTGTGGCATTCAGAAATGTTCACCTGGACTTCATTAGCCCACCCTTCAAAGTGTCCTCCAAGAGTTGTGAACTGCAACATGTTCATAAATTATGTTCATTCAAATGCTGCCAATCACAAGCAAACTAAATATGTAAATCGGCTGCAGCTATCCAAATTATGGCATACTTTTCAATGTGACTTTCAGAGCTAGAACTCGTTATTCAGCCCTACAATGATCACACTTTTGAATTCTCTCAAGGTAGCCCCCCCCCAACACATGCTGAATTACACACAATTCATCCATAGCGGGGGGGGGGGTAACATAATAAGCCTTCCCTATTTGGGTTAGGCCACACCCACCTGCCCCATACCAGTTGTCAGCTAAAAATCTGATTCACCCTAAAGGGGGTAATTGTGGGCACTGCCAATCAGCTGACTGAAAGGGCTCTGCAAGATATAGCAGATAATTCCACAAGCTAACACTTTGAAAGGGGATTCTGATTGCCAGGTCTTGCAAAGCACCTTGCAAGACAAGTCCAGAGTTATAAAAGCTGCCTGACATCATTGTGACCTCAAATGATTGTCAGCCAGAATACTGAGCCAGGTGGACGAATGTTCTGACGCACTATAAGGCAGCTTCCTATGTCTCAAATGTCAATACAAAAGAAACTGTGCCCCAAGTATCAAATGTTTGAGCAACACTGTATAAAAGCTATGGAAGGCAGATAAATTTGCTTGGTTTAACTCAGGGGTGGGGAACATATGGCCATCCAGCTGCTGCTGGACAACAACTCCCATTATCCTTGACTATTGACCATGGGCTGATAGACTGACTTCAACAACATTGGAAGGCATCCTCCTTCTCTGGTTTAACATAGCTAATTCAAACCAATGCACAAACTGAAGCACAGCTATCCTTCAAAACTTGTGCTTTTCTATGCTGATTGATCCAGGTCTCCAACCAAAAAACTGCATACAAAATATGTATGTTAGTGAAAACAGAATGCAGAGAAGCAACCTGCTTGAAGATGTTGCTTGCAGAAAGAAAATGCATTATTATTTTTGTTTTCACCTTTTTGAAGAAACAAGTGCCATGTGAAAATGTGGCAAACTGAACTTACGACTGCAGAAATGAGAAACTGAAATCAACAGATTCATCTATTCCTAATTAAAGTCACAAGTTTACCATCCCCATATTTGTCTGTTCAGTAAAATAAATTATCTTAATATCAGTCTATTTTTCATCTCCCAAACATCACTACCCACACACCTAAAAAATATATGAATTAAATGGAAGAGGTAAAGAAAAAAAAATCCAATCTTTATGTTTTCATCCAGTGATCATGTCTGAATAAAATGCGACATTTCGTAGACCACAGAAAGCAGTAAATGAGAAGTTCAAGGTTGACTGTACAATTTCAGCTCTGGCCACCTGTGCATAACCTTTACAATACAGCCTTTCAATTTCTGGTTCATAAGTTATTTTAGCAGTACATGTGTTATCACAAGTTGCACTGTATTTCTGTTTCAGAGAGGCATGACGCCTTTACCTAAAAGCAAGATTTCATTGTGCAATAAATGCATATGCTTAAAAGCCACCTACTGTGCAAAGTGACCTGTTGCGTTAAAAAGAGGGTCATGTTCTAACTGTTAATGAACTTCTGCAGACATCTTGGAATTTAATAAGTCATGCTAGTTTTAAGATTTCCAGATAACAAGCATTTTAAATCACTCAGGTTAGAAAGGGCGTTTTAGAGCTGGGATACCAGCCCAATTCTTTTCAGAAGTTCTCTAAACCACTTGGGTAAATTTGCAGAGTTCTTTTTGGTTTCTGTTGTTAATGCCACATTGATTTTTAACTTCTCTCAGTTTGGCTATACCATAGTATTTAAAATGTGTCATGCACAGGTATGCCACACTGCCTATCTGCCTTTGTCACTCAGATAACAGAAGGCATTCTGGGAAGCATGCACTCTGTGAGCCAATTTGGTCAACCAGCTGCCACACAGCATTTTAGAAAGGGGGAAGATAGATACCATATCAAGGTTTATCCCGGACTTTCCAAGTATCTGAGCTCTCTTAATTTGTTCAAAGCCTTCCTGTGCCCTACTGGAGATATGGCCAATGTAGTTATTCAGCTACAACTCACATCAGCTCCAGCAAGCATAATGAATGGGTCTGGGATGGTGGCAGTTGCAGGCCAACAAGGTCTGGTGGTCATTGTGGTCAAACATTTACCAACCTTTAAGGAACATACAAAGCTGCATTAGACCATGTTAGACACTGGTCTTTCTAACTCAGTAGCATCTGCATAGACCAACAGCAACTCACCATGGTTTCCGACAGGAGTTTCTCCCCATCTACCTAGAGATGCTGGGCATTGATGCCAGGACCTTCTGCATGCAAAGCAGATGCTCTACAATGGAGCTAAGGCTCTTTTGTTCTGCTTATATGAGCTAGCTAGTATATCTGAAAGAGGTTCATATACAATGCCAGTGCAACCATGAGTAATATTCTCTCCCCTCCCAAAGTGCTTTTGATGCTCTTATGTTCCAACATTTGTACCCTGTCTTTCTGCCAAGGAAACTCAAGACACTAAAGTTCCAAATCAGCCTTCCATACAGACCTCAACCTGCTTCACTTCATCAAGGTTGCTGCAACATATGAATAAGTGCTGTTATTCAGTCCTGAATGAGAGGGAAGGGAAACAAGTTTCTACACTCCCAACCCTGTACTTGACAAGATAATACAGTGACAAAAGTAAGAGCAGCATTTGCAAGAAGTTATCCTGTGTTTACTCCCTCCTGCCAAGAGGGATAGACAAATCTGTCAATTTTCAGTTGTTCTGTTTTTCTTTTATTTCTTTTTTCCAATCTTAATTTTAGTTTGTTTTTTTTTAAATTTTGAAAAAAACTCCTTTTGAAAATTTACTTGCATTTTAGTGTGAACTAAAACTAATTTTTGCATGCAGTGTTGACACATATACACATTTTAAATGAATTTCCCGTGATATAATGTGTTTTTGTATGCTATTTTCACCAGTATGTGTACACTTTATTATAATGTATTTGTTTATTTGTCTGTTGTTTGTTTATATCCTGCTTTTTTTGTCTGACGGGGACTCAAGGCAGCTTACAGATAAAACAGAAACAGCTAAAGGCATGTAAAAAGCTATCATTAAAAAATTAATAGAATATGATCTATTAAAACATAAAGAACATCACAACCCAAGCCCTTTCCTTAAAAACAGTCAGTTCCCAAAAGCCTGTTAAAATGGGGAAGTCTTCACATGCTGGTGGAAGGACAAGGAGGAGGAAGCCAGTCTAACTTCTCTAAGAAGGGAGTTCCAAAAGTGTGGGAGCCACTGAGAAGGCCCTCTTCCTACCAAACATGCCTTCTCTCTCTCTCTCTCTCTCTCTCTCTCTCTCTCTCTCTCTCACACACACACACACACACATTGCTTGGCTGCAGAACTTTATTGCAAAATATATAAAATGAGAATTTCAAAAGATGACTCTTTCAGTTCACATGTTTTTCAGAAAGCACAAATTTAATCAGTTTATCTTTAAATGTGAAATGAATCAAATTTCTGCCCCTTCTCTACCTGACAACCATTCCCTACAAAATCTACCATATGACACCTCCCCACACCAAAGCAACCCCTGGATTTACTTATGGTTTTATGACGCATTTGAAAATGCCCCTCCCTCTTGCTCTGCAGTTCCCCCTTGGAAATGCTCCCTGCTTCTACATTTGCAATCCAAGGGAAGCACATAGTGGGTAGTCCCCACTCAAACTGGCTGTGCCAGCTCAGACAAGATCTCCCTAAGCAGCGAAATCATATTCTATTGACTTCAATTTTGAAGTCATTTGCTGTACCTGCTGGCAATGGATGCTGTCCATTTAGCTTAAATCCACACCATGTGTCAAAGACAACTGTTTCTATTTTGTAGCCTTTGGAATATTCATATGCACTTCAGCAATCCTGCTTAGTATCACTGTGAAATCCCAGCATCCCAGAAGCATTTTCTTGTGTCAAAACCAGTTTCCTAGCAGAATAAAGTTATTATTCAACGCATCAACATCCATGGTCCAATCAAAATTACAATTTAAAAATGCAGCCATCATGGAAATGAATCAAATACAGTGTCACGAGTCCCGTGGAGCTGTCTTGGATGGGGGTGGGAGGATGCAAAATAGGTGGGAGCAGATATCAGAGAACTGGTGCTAGATGATCCAGGTTGAACAAGTTGGGGGAGGTACTCTTTGTGCCTCAATAAGTGTCAAAGTTGTCAGGGCAAGTGATCAAGTGGGTCAGGGGCTGGATCCTAGAGAAGGCTTAATTGGGTTGTCCAAGAGGTGTTCCACCCCCATGACATCAAATGCTTCTAGTCAGGCACCTCAAAGAGTAAAAGAACTGTAGAACTGGAAGGGACCACAAGGGTTACCTAGTCTGTCAGGTGCTGGTGTGGTTGCTCGAGAGCAAACAGGCAAGACTCTGACCTGTCTTTTCCAGGCTTTCTTCTTATTACAAACTATTTACAGTGAAAAGCATCATAAGTTCATGTCTGGCCCAATCGCTAGCAGAATCTGGGAGTGGTTGGTCTTTGTACCTCCCCCAGCATAACAGTTGCGTGACCCCCAGCCTTCTCCGCCCCTCCCTGTGTGAAACCTACTGTGCAGAATGGGCACTGGTAAAGGGGTACTTCCCTCCTCTCCAGTTTGCTCAGGCTCGGTGTTGAGGCTCTCCCTAGCATCCCCTGGTCCCTCAACCTCCTCTCCACTGGAGGTGGGGCTTTCCTCCTCACTGGAGGAGGAACTGCTTTGCAAGATTTTCGGAGGTTCCCTATAACACAACTGCCCTTCAACCTCTCGCCTCTGAGCTGATGGCAGTTCCCTGACATAGTCCAACCCTTTGCAATGTAGGAATATTGTGCTCAGTGTGGGGCTTGAACCCACAACTCTGAGATTAAGAATCTCATACTCCACCAACAGAGCTATGCACCTCCTAAAGGGCCATCACCACTGGTCATTCCTGGGGGATGCATCTGAGAGTAAGCCAGATAGTGAGAAGGCACCTCCACCACCAAGGACACAGAGATGCTAGCTCTCACATGAACACACCTCACAGGCTTGCCCACTCTGAGAAGCACCTGTTTGCTCGCCCAGAGCAGGAATGCCTTCTATTTGCCATGTTAAAGCTTATTCCCACCCCACTCGTCAAAGGGAAGAGGCAAGGTGTGATTCTTTCCCACCTCTATCTGGAGATTGAACCTGGGACTATTTCACATGGAAGCATGTGCTCTACCCCTGAGCAAGGAGACACAGGAAACTTCCTCATACTGATCTTCCTCTGTTTCCTTCCAATCTTCTGTTAACTGGGCCTCTCCCTTTGAAAACTCTCAAACAAAATCAGACCTTTGGCCCATGTGACTCAGAGTTGTTTACCCTGATTGGCAGTTGCTCTCCAAAGTTTCAGGCAGGGCCCCCTCCCAGCCCTGCCTGGAGATGCAGGAGGTTAAACGTGGGGCCCTCTGCATGCAAAGCATAGGCTGAATCTACTGGTAATGAGTTTTATTAATATGTAGTGAAAGTTCTATAAAACCATCTCCAAGAACCACCAATGTTCACAGTTCCGAAAATTCCAGCTCATTTTCTCAAACATTACTCATTTGTTTTCCCTAATATGCTTTAAGTATAGGCAACCATTTTTTACTTGCCATTTTTTGATTATTATTGTCTTGTTGCTTTTCTTTTCTTTATTTTTCCTTTAACAACAAAAACTGTGGTTTTCTTCTTTTTTCTTTCTTTTGTAAGATCAGAAAATCTAGTTATCTGGTTTGTGCTCTCTCTCTGGTTCTTCAGACCATATCCAACATGCAACTATTCTCCTATGATGTAGAAGAAAAAGTAGGAGGACTCTCTGGTAGGTGTTGTTATAATTAGCAAGACTGCCTCCAGAGATGTAGTTTGATGTGAATATTGCCTATTGGAAATGCAGAGTGAAATTTCCTCAGGAATCTCTGCAGAAGCTACCTTTCAAAAGGGACTTGCACCGTAGATGTCCCTGGTGGATTGTACCCTTTGAGTTTCATTGCACCAATGAAACATTTTGCTCATCTGGAAAGTACTGAACTTCCACAAAATTCCAAAGAAGAATCTTTTGAAGTATATATGCTATCTTGTCATCAGTTTATATCTCTAAATTGCAGCTCTGGGTCTACTGGTACTTTAAAAGGACTGACTTGCCCATAAATGTCTGTAACATGAATATTTATTTTTATATCACAGCAGATCAATATATTCTATTTTTCACTTGTACAAACATTGTATCAGTGTGTGTGTGTGTGTGTGTGTGTTACTATTTATTAAATATATACTTACTTTATCAAACTTTATATATCCCACCCTTCCTCCAAAGAAGCCCAGAGCAGCAAACATGTCAATGTTATAAAAATACAATACAAACTTCTTAGAAGAGTGATATGTGTGTGTTCATATCCACAGACACACACACAGAGAGAGAGAGGGGGGGGATTCTGATAAGAACAGAGAAGGAAGTAGAAACTGTTTGTCTGTGTTCAGGAATGAAACTCAGTCAAGCAAATACAATGGGTATTAATTCATTTTTTAAAGTTTGCAAATGATACATAATCAATTACCTTTTTCTACATTGTTTTAAGATTGCATTGGAATGAATGTAACTTGCATAAGCCAAGTAAATAGTGAAGCAAGTTGCATAACTTACATTAAATAGTGGACAGCAAGACAAATAACATAGTATCTGGCAAAAATCAAACTGAAGCAGAATGGAAACAGCACTGATGTGTACAGCTCGAAACAGAAACATCCCTATTGCACACACACTTCCCATTTTTAAACAGAGCCAATTAGCATTGCTTCTGCCTCTTGTTCTAAAGCAGCCGGCAATAATAAAGAGAAATACTTCTGAATCCTGAGTGCCCACTGGGCATCTACAATCTCCCCCCACGAAGGTGGGAGAGAAAGAGCAGAGCTTTGGTTTTAGGGCAGCTGTCAGTCTGTTTTCTTTTTGGAAGAACTTTTTGATTCTCAAATATGATTTTGAAAGTTTTATAAGTTTACAGTAGGATTCCCTTACTACATCTAAACCTTATCATACTTCTTCATGTCTGGATGCATTCAGTCTATTTCACCACTGCTGAAAATGTACTATTTATATTGCATTTACTTGCAAGTGGATGTAGTTCGGACTGGGAACATCATGGTAAGGTTTTGCTGTGGTAGAGGAGCAATGGTACAAGCTATAAAACTATCAAAAAAACATTTTGGGGTGCTCCATGCTTGGCTGCATTTGCATGAAGTGTGTCTCACTGTGTTCAGTTGCATTTACCCTCAGTTTGTTTATATGACTGCAGCCTTAGCAACAATAGAGCCAAGTATGTTACAAAAGGAACACTTTAACAGGCTATTACTGCAAACCACAGGCCACTCAAGCTTGCTATTAAAAGTGGCTCATCCCCAAGAATGCTCTCTTCAAGCCTTTTGTGGTTCATAAATACTGCCCAGTGGTTGCTTTAGAAAGCATTTTCCCCTAAGGTTCCAATGCAAAGCCAGTTGGGTGGACTGAGCCTCAGAGAAGCACCTGATGATAGCCCTCACTCAGCAAGGAAGCTCCCCAAGCTGCTTCAAGGAAAGATGGGGTGAAAATGTAATCAGTTTGGTGATGTGAAGTTGCAAATGCACTGTTAATGGAATGCATATATTAAATTGTATGCCACTACTTTATTTCCATTTGTAACTAAGTATGAATTAGTTGTGTTATTTTGTAACATCATGTGTTACCCAATCCAGTTTATTTTATTTGCAGCATTACAATGCACAATAACAACTTCCATTGTAGTGAAGCAAAAACTGGCTATGAAATGTTGCTCATTTAAGTTATTCTAGATCTTAACTCTACCAACTGCGTATCCACTAGAAATGGTGCTCTTATACAGCACAGTGTATTTGCCTTTATTCCTGAAAATTGCAAAATTATTCATATGTGTTCAGTTTAGCAGAAGCAATTGTTTGCAGCAGAAGTCTTGCCTGTAAATACTTCAAGAGAGCATATTCACATGTCCCTACTGAAGTGATAAGTGATTTCTTGAAATGTTTACCATTCTATCCTATGTAGACTTATGATTTCAGTTCTATGAACTGTTTCCTGGGAGAAAGTCACATTTAACTCAATGGTGCTTACTTGAGCAGACATGCACAGGACTTTACCATCAGGCTTCTAAAATAAAATGCTCCCCACCCCCTACCCCCAAAAGACCCTTAGGTACAGCTAACCTTGTGCCAAAAGCTTCCAAAAAACTATCAGCAATTCAAATTAAAATAATCAGAAAAACTGAGCAAAAATAAATATGCAGCAACTTATTGGGAGGGAAGGTAGTTTTGTTAACCAAGAGGCAAGTAGCATTCTTAATAAATAAAAATTCAGTTCCACCTATTTCTTTGACATATCTCTGTACAGTGTTCGATTCTGTGGTATAACAACTTCCAAAATCAGATGCCCATAATATGTACTAGATGGCCCTTGGTCTTTTAAACATCCAAGTAATGACATTTTAGCAACTACATGGAATATTTCAAGTATTTAGAACACTGAGGCTGCAAACCTAACCCATTACATTTCAAAGTAAGTCCTACTGGATTCAACAGGGCTTCCTCCCAGGTAAGTGGGGTCAGGATTTCCCTAAGCTTAATTTAATAGGAGTGCTTACAACAGCCTGGTAGAAATGACTGGTATTATTATTATCTCCTTATTGCAGATGGAGAGACTAATGCTGAAAGAAAGCTGGTTTACCTAAGAAGGCTGACTTGGAGCAGAGGACTTAGAGCTCACACTGTGTGGCTGGGGTAACAGAGTTCTAGACAAATACCATGTTCAATGGGTGCATCAAAGCAAACAAGCATAGAAATCACTCCATAGTCGATCATGAATTTGTTCAGGGTTTTGAAATGTTTCTTCATTCAGTTTCTGTCCTGTGTATATATTTTTATTGTCAAACTAGCAACACTAAGAACTAAACAAAATAAAAAACTGTGTGTGTGTAAACAAACACAGTGTGTTCAGAATTCTCCATTACATTACAAAACATTTAGTGATCTTTCTATATCTATGAACATAAAACTTTGGGCATGATCCAGCCGCATTTGAGCACACTTAAGTTCCATGTGGCTCTTGCATGAGAGGTTTAAAGATTTGCTAGCCTCTCCCACTGAACTCAGTGGAACTTGTCAGAGTTTAGCTTTGACTGGATCATGCTCTTAGTAAATGTGGGGAATTTTGGTTATCCTGAACTGTAAATGTAATGATCAACATTTAATTTGAGCCAAGCCGCATGCTCTACATGTTTGAATATGTTTCTTTAAAGGTCAATATTTATGTCAAACATGTTTCAGCAGTTGTCTGAATAACAGCCTGCCATGGAAGCAAACATTCTCTGTAGTGCTTGCTTCTACAAAGGTTTCATTTGTCACACCACAAAACTCATGCCTCTCTGCCAAAGAAGTAAACCTGGGATGAATTGTAATCTGTAGCTTATATAGTATCATTTCAACTTGTAATGTGAACATATAAAGAAAAATGGCTAGGAAGCAGGAACAAGATGAAAAAAGGTCTGCTACAGCAGTATTTATTGAAAGCTTTTATACTTAGATACAATTTCTAGGGGGAAGCTAGAGAGCAGCAGTTCCATGCAGCTGCTAAAATCGCTTCTGATTTTTTGTTCTTTCAAAAAATGATCTAGATTTATTTTAAGAAATATGAACTGTTTTTCACACACACCACATTGGAACGATTTTGGGAACATATATTTTTACTACATCTTCCCTTTCAGAGCTCAGCATATGTGCAGTTGGAAACTAGCTATGCATCCCTTGGTACATGCTTATAAGGAATATGCCATGCATTTAATCGAATGCACAGGACTTTACAATAATTGATGCATTACTGCATTTTCATGCATTTTTATTTCCTGTTTGTGGTCCTGCACCCAAGTGTGCAACTGCTCATCCTCATTATCATATCTTCCCACACACATTTATCTCTACATGCCCCCAGCATAAATAGCATAAACAGCTCTCCCAAACTCCTATATTGAGGCAGGCAAAATAAATAAATAAATGCTGATTTATTACCAAGACAGTATGTAAATAGAACCTCCCTCCCGAATTTAAAAGCCATCTCCTTCAGGGACACCATGCCAATCCCTGCTCCTTCCCTTGCCCATGTCTTCTGTTTCAAAAAAAATTAACGATGTACTCAACCAACCAAAGGTAAGCAGCTCTGTAAAATCTCAGTGATGTTGCCATGAAAGAATAAAGCATGTGCTTATAAAAGCTCCTACAAATATCAACAGGACTGAAGAGTTCTCAGCTGTGCCTGTCCTTTCAGCATCTATGTTAACTACCAACCAGAACTTCCACACAAAAGCATAGTGTGTTTCCAGAACTTTGGGGGCAGGGGGAACCAGTATAACTCTACCACAGATAATGGAAGGAATGAGGTGGGAAATGTAAAGCAAGGCTAAATATACCTTGGAGCAAAGTACTCCTAAGCAGCACAAAGTCACCGTAAGGTTCAAAGGCATTTTCTATATATATATAGAAAATGACAGCGCTGATGCTTATGCATCAGAACATCTGGTTACTATATATACATGGTAGCTATCATGGGGGGGAAAGAATCACATCTGGCCTAAAATCACTGATGAGGATGGGAGATGGGAGATAGGAAGGGTGGCCCACCCCCACTCCCAGACACCTCCTTGGAAAGAATATTGGCAACAAATAGAAACCTCTGGAAGAAGTTCCTTACTACAATCTAATTTAGCCACAAGCTGTCCCAGCACACCTGCGATGGGCTAAGCGGGCGGGGAGGAAGAGAAAGCGCAACACCTGGCTCGCCATTGGTCAACCAGCCCTTGCCCCGCCCCCTGCCCCGCCCTCTCTTAAAATGAAATTGAGGCCAAGTCTGCCTCTCCCCAAGCCCTCGCCAGCCAGGGGCCCACTTCCACCTACCATACAGAGAAGCGCGGGGCCCCCAATAAGTTCTCCGGGATCTTCTCTCCCGCTCTCTGTCCTCCTCCCGTCGCGTCCAGATTCGTTGGCTAAGTAGAGTTGAAGATGGGCGAGAAGAAAGTTGGCGCCCTTCGCTTGTCGGGCAGAGTCCAACTCAGGCGAGGCGGAGGAGGGCCTGAGGGGGCGCAGGGCAGCGCTTCTCGCCTTTCCCCTCCTCCCTCAGGAAGGAGAAACGCCGACTTCTCAGGTGCTTCCCCTCAGCGGCTTCTCTTCCTCCTCGACGGCGCGCGAGAGCTTTTTCCCGCGTTCTTTGAGGGGAAGGAGAAAACTTCGCTCGCTCGCTCGCCTCGCTCTGTTCGGCCGAAGTGGAACGAAGGAGAGGAGGAGAAAGAGAGCTGCGCTTGGGTGCGCGAGATTGGGCGCCAAATAAAAAGCCCGTTAATAACAATAACAACAACAGTAACAATAATAATAAAATACGAAAGAGCAACGCACTCTGAGGCGCAGGAGCCGCCAAGCTGCCGCCTAGTCTGCGCGCACGCGCGGTTGTCCCCCTCCCCCCCCTCGCAAAAAAAAAAGAAAATACTCTTTTTCTGAGGCGAGAGAGGATAGCCGAGAGGACTGCGGAACTTGGGACGATGGCGCGCGGGTGCGCGCGTGCGCGTGGGGGGGGGGGTCGGCACCTGAAGAAGCTACTGAGGAGCCGTCGAGAAACACCTGGCTGGACTGGAGAATTATTTAAACAGCATGCATCCCCCCCCACCTCCTTCCTGGTCGTTCAGGCAATTCCCTTCCTGAGGAAGGCGTAACTAGCACCCCTCTCTCTCCATTTTTTTTTTTAAAGCCACCCCCGTCACGAAGGCAGCTGGCAAAGCTGTGGGGAGACAGGGAGAGAGAGAGCGCGCGCGCCTTTTGGAGACGAGGGCGGCGCGTGCCGAGTCGGCGTCCGCGCGTGGCTCCTCCGAGGCTGGAGGGGTGTGTGTGTGTGTGTGTGTGTGTTAGATTGACTGACTGAGGGGAGGGGGTGGGATTCCCAGCTGAGGGAAGAGCTGACTTTGGCCCGGCGAAATAGGTAGAAGAAGGGAGGCGCTGCTGTTGTGGCGGCTCTTCTCTCCCCCCCCCCTCCCCCAAGCCGGCGCTGCGAAGTGGCTCGGAGAGGGAGGTGACCTTCAAAGGGGTGGGGGGGGTGGGGAGATAGATGATGAAGTGTGTGTGGAGGCGGAGGCGGCTGCTGCGAGATCTGCGCGGCTTTTAGCACAGCCCACGCGCGAGGGTGGGGGGTGGGGAGAAATCGCAAAGCGAAACGGCCAGCGGGGTGGAGAACCTGCCCAGCTGAAGGAGCGGCGCGGATCGCAGCACCTTCCGCACTCAGGGAGGGTGGCGTAAGTCTCGCCTGCCTCTTCTCTTCCTCCCGCCGCCGCTTCTGCTGCCTGCCTGCCACCGGATCGACTGTGCGCATGTTTACTCGGATGTAAATCCCCCCCCTTTCGATCACTGGGCTTTACTCCCGAGGAAGCGTGTAGCCGATTCTCTCCGGTGGGGAGTTAAGATCCCGGCATCTGCGTCTCGCAACTACAAGTGTGGGTAGATGGATTTGGGGGGAAGCGAGGTTTTATTGGCAGGGGAGTTGGGAAGGAGAACCCACGATCATCAACAACAACAACACTACAGCGTGGAGGGTGGATTTGTTGGAGGGGGGGTTAGAGGATAACCCCCGTCCCCTCAACCGACCTTTATGCGATCTGTAGGCATTTTCTACCAAGACACAAACGTCCCGATGCTTAGCGTGTTCACAGGACACTTAGATTCGAGAAAAGCCTATAAGGGTCCGGAAGATGGGCGTAAGTCATCCTGGCTCAACTCTTATGGAGTTTATTGCCGTCCCCGCCCCCGCCCCCAACATACGAGAGGAGAGGGGTGAATCTCCCAACATTTATTGGAGGAAGGTGGGGTATTATAAGTCTGCACTGTTGTTGATCTATTACATTTTATCTGTTTAACTGCCCTTACCTAACAACATTCACAAGTTGACAATAGCAGCTGCGCAGAGGCTGAAAAGCACTTTTGGTT
This sequence comes from Podarcis gaigeae, assembly GCF_964106915.1. NCBI lineage: Eukaryota > Metazoa > Chordata > Lepidosauria > Squamata > Lacertidae > Podarcis > Podarcis gaigeae. The sequence goes on from NC_139690.1 coordinate 33,911,475, forward strand.
TCATGTGGGTGGGCAGGGGTTGTGTGCATGTGTCAACTAAGAGCACCTTTGATGTAAAGGTGCCTCCTTTTTAGAACACTCTTTTGCCAACCTAGTACCTTCCAGATGCTTAGGACTACAACTCCCATCAGCCCCAGACCTGGGGTTGATGGGAGCTTTAGCCCAAAACCACTGGAGGTTTGGCAGCAGCAGTTTTAGTAGCTCATTGCTAACAGTAGCCTGGCACATAGTTGTGTTTTTGCAGGCATGGAGATTAAAGTGATGGAAAAAACCCTGCACCTGCTTAATTTCTGTTGTGTGGCACAGGAGCAGTCTGGGAGCAGGTAGTGGCAATCCTCTTTTGGAGCAGGGATTTTGAGGAAGCCATCCAATTACATGGTTTGAAAGCTATTTCTATACACAGCCAGAATCTGGACTTTAGTTGGGTCAGAGTTAGTGAAATATAAAGTCACTTAAAAGAAACTTTAGGAAATTATAAAAGATAAATACAAACTAATAATAATCTTCCTTTATTTTCTTTCATCTGTACAAAAGCATAAAATCAAACCTCCCACCACCATCAATTAGCAGGACTGTAAATGCATACAATTTTCAGTGATTTTTCCCTCCGTTGTTTAATTATAAACCTAGAAAATTATACTTAATTCCTAGTTCTGTAAATATTCAGGTGTGAGAGTAGTTACTAGTCATGAATAATCACAGGGGAATTAAATGGAACCAGTCTCTTGGGTAAAGGCAATCCCCTACTTCAGTAACACCAGTGTAGGTGCCTTGAGAAATGAATAAATTGAAAGATTATGCAATCAATAAAATATCCCTTGTGGAGGAGTTTGCCTGTTGCATCGCCATGTGATTCACTGTTCTGACATTGCTGCTTCCCAATTAGCCTCCAGTCGGAGGCACATAATTCTGCCACATCTTTGCATTGGTTGTACTGGGCAGTTAACAATTCTCTTTCGTTTATTTATTTTTTACAAAAAAAAACACCTTCTTGGCTTTGAGTAGCTTCACAGCAATTAAATCTTTATATTTCAACTACCTTTTGTCCCCACCCTGCGCTCAGCTCTCACCTGTGGCTCCTAGAAGCTATCAGCATGTGACAGTGGCCACACCCAGGGAAACAGCTTTGAAGCTAAGCCAGGTGATTGTAGCTGATGGGTCTCAAACCACTGGTGAGTTAGGAAATTCTCTTGCATGTGAATACAGGCTCTGGTGGATTGAACAGATGAGACCAATAGTGGGTCCAGCAGTCAAGAAGGTCGTTTCTGTACATGCTGCAGAGGGAAGTGAGGGGCAGATGGGGCTCATCACCCTAACCTGGGAAGGGAGCCCATCTAGGAGAAGGAAAACTGATCCTAGACCTCTGCTGCCCTGTGGGATATCTGCAGGAGAAGAGAAGGTTGAGGAGTAAACCCTACAGAAGTCTGGAGTGGAGTCCCCAAGACAATTTAATGGCACCTTTTCCACCCCCTTCTGGCAATTCCTTCAGCCAAGCAGGTGCCAAATGGCCAAGGCTTGCATCCCTTTGGTGCCCCTAATGCAGTGGTTTGACTCCGTCCTGGAGATGAACTGCATTGTCTCTTGAGACAGAGGAATTCAGCAATTGGACAGCTCCCTCATACAAGATGCAAAAACCCAGCAACTATTCTTTCAAGCAGGGATTGAGAGCAAGGGGCTGTGTAGGTGCTGCTGGACAGCTCCCGTCATTCCTAACTATTGCTTATGTGGGCTTGGTTTGCAGGGAGCTGAAGTTGAACAGCATCTGGTTTTCCACCTCTGACCTAGCCTGCACAGCCAGTGTACAGACCAATTCTATGCATATGTCTGCAAGCAAGTCATATTGAATTCAGCTGAACTTTCCATCAGTAAGTGTGCAAAAGATTGCATATTACTTGTGCTCTCTGTGAGAAGTCTTCCACTCTAGAGTGTGAATACTACATATCTGCCTGTGACCATTTAACGAGGTTCTACTTTCCCCACTCCAAGTGATTCCATAAAATTTGTTCTGCAACCAACCATTATCCAACATGGGAGTTCTCACACTTTACCATTTGTTTTATCTCCTAAATATTTTGCATTTTAAAAAGTTGCTGCTCTTTCTGCAGCTTCTAGATGGGAAGACTTGCAGAGGGTGGCCAAGTGATTTGCTCAGCATTAAGGCATAGCCAGGTCTGAAAAGTCTCCTAGGGATGTGTGAAAGGCAAGTTTCTAAATAATAAACACCACCAGGAAGCTAGTGGCTTAGAAAATAAGGGGTCTATTATCCTCTTAATTCAGAAGCATAACTCCCATGATGTTAATGGTGCACCACATAAAAGAAAGAGCGTGGGCCCTAAATTATTATGCTGTACATTAACTAACTTAAGTCACAAATGCATCACACAGGGTTGAGTACACAAGGGCTGCAACATTAGCATCTCAGCAGACACACAGCTTTGTTTATCTGTCACTTAAAACCTTGAAAACAACATACAAGTTTTAGAATTCAGCACTCCTGAGCTGCTAAAGACTTGTGTTCCTTTTAGAGTCTATGAAATGTATGGAGAGAGGAAGAGAGGTGAGCTGAATGAGGAAGTAAGGTAACGCTTACCAGTAAGGTTTCAAATACTCATTGATACCTGACCAGTAAACTAATTAAATGTTGTATGATGTAATGGTTAGAGAACCAAACTAGGGGTGGTATTCAATGCTAGCCCTACTCAGAGTAGACCCATTGAAGTTATGGCTAACTTAGGTTCATTAATTTCCTAGTCTGAGTTTGACTAACACGGGATACAGGCCTAGGGCTGCAAAAGCAGACATGAGCTCAAATCCACACTCAGCAATAAGAGCTCACTGGACAACCTTAAGCCAGTCACTATCAGTCTAAGCTACTCTGCAGGGATGCTGAGAAAATTAAACCCTTTATGCAATCCTGAGCTGTTGGGGTCCTGTAAAGTCTATCAAGAGGAGATAATCACAAAGGACAGCTGGTATGAAGCTGCAAAGTTTTTAAAAATTGTGCAAGCAAAAAAACAAATACTTGGTCACCTCTTAATTATTTTACAATAAGAAAGAAAAACCTCATCCCCACCCCAAAGGAGTAGTCAGGAATGTGAAACGCTTTCCCCACAAACAGCTGCTAGACCTGTCTGTCTGCAATTTGGCATTCTGGAGGTCTCTTGTGCCTATAAATGCCATCCACTTTGGCCAAAAAGGGAAAAAATCAATTGTAAGATTCTCCATTACAGTGAATGGGGAAACACATTGTTTCCTTTATGCAGGAGGAGCTCAGAACTCAAAACACAGACTGAAGTGGAAAGAACAAAAAGTGATTAAGAAACAGATTACAAAATCATTAGTCACACATACAGACATAAGGTGAATCATGCAGCCTGTGCACACCCCTACTATCCAATAGGGATACAGGTGGTGCTGTGGTTCAAACCACTGAGCCTCTTTGGTTGCTGATCGGAAGGTTGGTTGTTCGAATCCGCATGATGGGGTGAGCTCCCATTGCTCTGTCCCAACTTCTGCCAACCCAGCAGTTCAAAAGCACACCAATGCAAATAGATAAATAGGTATCACTGCAGCGGGAAGGTAAATGGTGTTTCTGTGTGCTCTGGCACTCGTCACGGTCCTCTGTGTGCCAGTAGTTTAGTCATGCAAGCCACATGACTCAGAAAGCTGTCTGCAGACAAATGCCGGCTCCCTCGGCCTGAAAAGCAAGGTGAGTGCCGAGTGTTAAGTCTATTGACTGGACTTAACCATTCAGGAGTCTTTTACCTTTACTACCCAGTAATAATGCTAACAGTACAGTAGGATAGATAGCAATGTATTTTAGCCTCTTGTGTGCCTGCTGAACGTTGGGTAATCTGTACTTTGCCTTATGTAGCAATCTGATTGGAGCATTAAAGCCTTTAGCAGAAATAGAGCTGAGAGTTCGAGTTCTTCAGCTGGCGGTGAGGGCCAGGACACAAGCTCTTCATAATCCCTTTGCTAGCTTGTCCCCAATAGGGGAAAGAAAACCTTATCTCTGCAGATCTAATGTTACACAGTATAATCCACACTTGGGGGCATGAAGCAAAAAGGGTTTGATCTTCTCATTTAGACATCAAAACAGTTAATTAAAGATTATATGAGAATGCAGAAGGGTTCATGGTGCGCCACTCACAGTTGCTGATTAAGAAAAACCTTATTCTCACCAGGAAATGTGCTGGTAATTGCTGGGAGAGTTACAAGTGCTAGATTGAAGCCTTTAAAAGCCATTAACAGACATCTTTCCAGCACAAGGAAAACAGGTAAACAAGTTAATATGCAAGATGAAGCATTGTTACAGAATTATCTGGTGGCCCCATTATATAAGAACACAGGGCTGCTTGTTATTTCTGGAAAAGGAACTTGCTTCACCAGACTCTTCAGTTTGCTAGGGATACTGTAGAGTTGGAAAAGGTTTAGAAAAGGACAGCTAAAACGATCAAGTGGGTTGGGAGTGACTCTCCTAGAGAAAGGTGAGTAAGAGGTGACACAATAAAGGTGTATAAAATTATGTTTGGCGTGGGGGAAGTGGGTAGAGAAAAGTTTTTCCTGTCTCTTTCATAACACTAAATCTCATGGACATCCAGTGAAGCTGAATAGTGGATAATTCAGGACAGATAAAAAGAAATCATTCTTCACACAGTGCACAGTTAACTATGAAACTTGCTCCCACAGGGGGTAGTGATGGCCACCAACATGGATGATTTTTAAAGAGGATTGGACAAACTCATGGATGCTAAGACTATCAGTGGCTACTAGGCACAATGGCTATGCACCAAACATAACACAGTAATGCTTTTCAATACTCTTGTGCTCAGGGCTTACGTTCTCAGGCCCTACTTTCCCACAGACATCCGGTTGGCCATTGTGAGAACAGGATGCTGGACTAGATGGGCCATTGCTCTGGTCCAGCAGGCTGTTATTTTGTTAGATTTGTCTAGGAGGCTTATTGGCCCACAGCTCACATTCTTTGACAGTGCTGGCTCCATGATAGGGCTGTGGGAAGAATTTGTTTGACACGTTTTTCACAGTGGACCGATCCGATGCTTCTGAACTTGCTTGTGGATCAGAACACAACTCCCAGTCAGAGTGTGCACTTCTCCAGACCTTGCAATGTCTTTGTGGTATGAGTGCAAAAAGCATGCCTAAAATTACCTAAGAGATGTGGGAAGAGATGCAGAAAGTGCAAAATGTTCATTTTACAGGCATATACATGGAAGAGCATTAAAAAGTGTGTATTCTATGTACACAGGATGCACAAAATGGGTCAGAATGGGATGCAGTGTGATGGAATGGGTTGATGGTTGATGCCAGCAAGACTCAAACGGAATGGAATTAGCTGCTCAGATAATCCTTGCTTCAAGTTAATGCTTGCTATGTCATTACAGCCTGAGCCGATGCATGTTTACCCAGGAGTAAGCCATGTTATTCTCCTGCCAACCTAGCAGTTTGAAAGCACATCAAGTGCAAATAGATAAATAGGTACCACTCCACTGGGAAGGTAAACGGCATTTCCATGTGTTGCTCTGGTTCGCCAGAAGCGGCTTAGTCATGCTGGCCACATGACCCGGAAGCTGTATGCTGGCTCCCTCGGCCAGTGAAGTGAGATGAGCACTGCAACCCCAGAGTCGGCCACGACTGGACCTAATGGTCAGGGGTCCATTTACCTTTACCTTTAAGTCATGTTATTCTTAGGTAATCCTATAAATTTGCCCCCTTAGCCACTAGACAATGGCAGTTCGTTGATAGTAGATGTAGTTACAAATGAAGCAAAATGCATCCATAGAAAGCTAAAACAAAAACACTAGTCACTAATCCCGGCATCAAACATATCCTTTACATCAGTGATATTTTGCCGTGTGTGTGTGTGTGTGTGTGTGTGTCACAGGGAGGGAGGAATCATGAATTACAAAGGAAATAATTCAGTCTAAAGGTCTGTGAACAAAAAAAGCATTATATTTAAAGCAGGGTCTCTCCACTTGGTTCTGACTTTTGACAGGGTCATTTCAGCAGTGGTTCCCTGCTGAAACGGAATGCCCTCCATCATGAGGTACACCTGTCTTCATCATTATTAATTGGTGTGGGGATCAATGGTCAAAGGTGATGGGAGTTGTAACCTAACAACAACTGGGTAACCAAGGCTGGACCAGCCTTCTCCTTGGGATAGGCATCCCCAACCTTTGGCCCTCCAGATGTTTTGAGACTACAATTCCCATCATCCCTGACCACTGGTCCTGTTAGCTAGGGATCATGGGAGTTGTAGGCCAAAACATCTGGAGGGCCACAGGTTGGGGTGCCTGCCTTGGGAGGAAGGGGAAGAACAATGGCCAGGGAAAGGAAAAGATGGCAGTGAGGACATAAGCATTTGAATCTCCTCTGACATTTGAGTTAACTGCTTAAAGGTGGTATTCAGTGCTACCCTGTCTCAGTCTGACATTGCTAACTTTGGCTTATTAATTTCAGTGGGTCTACTCTGAGCAGTACCTAGTTGACCACAACCCTGAATACTGGTTATGGAGGGGACACAGTAAATACGGTTTGGATCTGTACCTGGATTATGTTCTCAAACCTACTGATAAACAATTTTCTTTTTTTAAGTGGCCCTCTCCTCAACCTAATGCTATGAGAGAAGGAGAACATTTTTCTTTTTCTCCCTATATATAGTTATCAAATTTGCAGATTTCTCCAAAGCCAATGTAAATGCATTTACCCAACAAGGCAGTTCAGTGCAAATGTGCTAGAGAGCATATTGAACTACTTGTAATGAAATGTACAACCTTAAAAACAAGTAACGTGTATTTGTGGGAGCTGCTGGTAAATTATGAAGGGGGTTTTTTGTGGTGGAGGGTTGTTGTTACTGTTCTCTCTCTCTCTCTCTCTCTCTCTCTCTCTCTCTGTGTGTGTGTGTGTGTGTGTGTGTGTTAAAAACACTTCATAAATCTCCAGGAAAAAATACCTATTACCTTTCAACCATTAATATATTTTTAGCTGTTTATTTATAAGCATGATATCTTGTGCTCCAGATAGTTCTAAAAATAGAGCATTGTCAGGAAATTTAAATCTGGATGGCCTTAAACATTATATAATCTCAAATAGAACCATTGCAATCAATAGGACTACTTTCATGTGTGAGGTTGTGTTTAGTCTACAGACCAAACACACTTACAGAACAATATTGTGGTCTCTGGCAAGGCATCACAGGTGGCAAAGGATTACTTGGTTACATAGGAATAAATTCTAGTGGAGCAGCCATGGTGCACGGCAATCTTGGTAAGTAAAAAGAGAAGCTACAGAACCTGAATCTACTTACATTCCTTTCCTTTCACTCTCCCCTATTTTTTAGTTGTGTTGTAAGCCTCCGGGCAGGGAGCAACTGGCTTTTTTTCATTTCCGCACAATGCCTAGAAAACTTGAGGGGGTTTTTTTACAGATGAAAAACAGTAGCTGCAGAGAATAGTGCCTCAACCCAGCTTTCTTTAACCTGGTGCCCTCCAAATGTTTCTGGACTAAAACCATCATCCAGCACCAGGCAGAAATCTTGTGATAACCTAAACAATAATGAATCGCTTAAGAATAGAATAAAAAGCCCTGCTGGATCAGATCAAACGCCCAAGTAGTCTGACATCCTGTTCTCACAGTGGCCAACAATATGCCCATGGGAAGCCTTCAAGCAGGATTTGAGTACAACAGCACTCTTTCCACTTGTAATTTGCAGCAACTGGTATTCACAGGCATAACACCTCCAACAATGGGGGTAGAACATAGCCATCAAGCCCAGTAGCCTCCAGGAATTTGTCTAATCCTCTTCTAAAGCTATTATTTGCATTTACTAAGGAAATGCAATAGAATGGAATTCATTGTGACTTGTTTCCAAGTAAACCAGGGTAGGATCATGCTCCCTGACTGCTAGCAAGCAAACCACAATGAGGTGAACACTATATATCATTTCCTCTCATCTTGCCTTGTCCACAAACCTTGCAAAATAACCCATAAGTGCAAAATTCTAGTCATCCTAGCAAATACATGTCACTATCCAAACACAATGTTTTTCAGGAAATTGTTTGTTAGGCAAGCATTTGCATAAGTAGTCAACAATTTCCATTGATTCCTATCGGAAAATGTATAATGCATTCCCAAACATGGAATTTCAACCCCCAGGCAAAACTCAAGAAAACCCCCTGAAACCTTGCAAAAGGCACACAAGGAAAGAAAAAAAATGCTCTCTTATTTGTTCAATCTTCCCCTCCCTCCCATCATTGTTTTTGGCAAATCGGCTGCTGTGGACCAAAAAACCCACAAAAATTAAGCCTAGTTTAAGGCTGCTTATTTCTGGGTGACTTCTAGCTTAGATTACTGCAACATGTTATATGTGGGGCTGCCTCTGCAGACAGTTTGAGAAACTTCAGCTGGTGCAGAATTCAGCAGCCAGGTTGCTCACCAGTGCAAGATACAACATATAACGCCAGTCCTGGCCCAACTGCACTGCCTGCCAATTAGCTTCCAGGCCCAAGGTGCTAGTTTCAACCAATAAAGCCAAGACCATCTGGGCTGTGTGACCTGGCAGACCTGCTCCCTGCCTTGCAGGCCTTTCCCCACATGCCTGGGAGGCTGAGGCCCTGACTGACATCTTCTGCAAACACCGAGGCTGCTGAACAGAAGCTTTGGTTGGAGTATTGTTGAGGAGTGGTGGTTGGTGTTGTTAATGTTGATTTTTAAAAATATCTTTATTTTGGATCTGATGATTTAAATGGAAATTGTTCAATTTGGTTCTGTAGTTTTTGATGTTTTCTTTACTGTTTATGGCCACTTTTGTTATGTTTGAAGTTATGTGTTTTTTATAAGTTGGGACGCGGGTAGCGCTATGGTCTAAACCACTGAGCCTAGGGCTTGCTGATCAGAAGGTCAGTGGTTCGAATCCTCCATGATGGGGTGAGCTCCCGTTGCTCAGTCCCAGCTCCTGCCAACCTAGTAGCTTGAAAGCATGTCAAAATGTAAGTAGATAAATAGGTACCACTCCATCAGGAAGGTAAATGGCATTTCCGTGTGCTGCTCTGGTTCATCAGAAGTGGCTTAGTCATGCTGGCCACATGACCCGGAAGCTGTATGCTGGCTCCCTCAGCCAATAAAGCAAGATGAGCACCGCAACCCCAGAGTCGTTCGCGAATGGACCTAATGGTCTGGGGTTCCTTTAGCCTCTACCATGGTTGTAACTTTGGAAAGCCGTGCATGCAAATAAAATGATTGATTTGATTAAATGGCTCAGGACCACAATACCTCAAGAACTGACCTGGATCCTGCAATCATCATTTGGCACCCCTTTTTCATATGCCTCCTCCATAAATGGTCTGGAGGGTGGTAACATGAGAATGAGCCTTTCCTGTGGTGGTTCCCTGCTTGTGGAATGCTCTCCCCAGAGAGGCTCATTACATATCTTTAGTCACCAAACAAAAACATTCCTCTTTTCCCAGGCCTTTTTTAAATTAGCCTTTTAAACTGGGCATTGGGAGTGTTCTTGTTCTTGTTTGTTATTTTGGTATGTATTTTTTTTATGTTGTAAATGACCCTGTGATCTTTGGATGAAAGGTGGCATAGAATGAATGAATGAATGAAATGTTTGTTTGTAGTCTTATACACATGTATGACTGTTTCCAGCAGTTCTCAACCTGTGGGTCCCCAGATGTTGTTGGACTACAACTCCCATCATCCCTGAGCTCTGGCCTTGCTTGCTAGCTAGGGGTGATGGGAGTTGTAGTTCAACAACATTTGGGGATCCACAGGTTGAGAAAGGCTGGTTTAGAGCCTGGGTAGGCAAACTAAGGCCTGGGGGCCAGATCTGGCCCAATTGCCTTCTAAATCCGGCCCGTGGATGGTGCGCGAATCAGCGTGTTTTTACATGAGTAGAATGTGTCCTTTTGTTTAAAATGCATCTCTGGGTTATTTGTGGGGCCTGCCTGGTGTTTTTACATGGGTAGAATGTGTGCTTTTATTTAAAATGCATCTCTGGGTTATTTGTGGGGATAGGAATTCATTCCTTGCCCCCTGCTGAAAAAGTTTGCTGATCCCTGGTTTAGATACCTGAATCTATGGCATGCCTACCAAAGTTTGGGGACCAATTCCTCATGTTTGGATAAATGAAATTTTGTATAATGAGCATTTGGATAGCAGGACCTACATCTGGGGTGGTCTTACAAAGCAGTGCAGTCATTTACCTTAGTAGGAATATTAGTAATATAGTCACAGGCCTTATCAAGTGGATTGTAGAGGGGCACCCACATATTTTTTAAATCAACTGGATATACCACTGTGCACCACAGCCTTGCGAATACAAATGATGCCAGCTCCATGTTATCCTTAAGAGTCTTTCATTTTTTTTACCAGCTTCTGTATATCAATATCTAGAAAAATAGAGGGTTTCTAAAAATGCTAATAGTTTGCAGATTACTGTAATTTGATGTAATTTGATGTGATTCAGTTTGACTCCATCTGACTAATGGTTTTGTTATGAGTGACGAGGTTAAAGCGAGTGTAGTTTGCAAATAAAACTGCAGGACTACAAAAAAAATAAAATCATATAGTTCTACTGTGTCCTTCTATGGAATTTAATGCTATGAAATTATGACAGAGGGTACAAGCAACAACTGTAATGATGTTCTCACACTTCCCTCCCTCCTATTTGTGACAATTTCTTGATTTCATAAGAACATGCAAAGAGCCTTGCTAAATCATCCCAAAGCCCAATTACCATGACTATAATAAGCAATAAATTTATTAAGTGGTCCACCAACCCCCTCATGTACTCATCAGTACATAAGAAGAAACTGCTGAATCAGCCCAACAGCCCATCTCTTCCAGCACAATGTTCTTACAGTGGCCAACCAGATGCCCCAATGAGAAGCCTACAGGCAGGACCTGAGGACCACAGCACTCTTTCCACATCTTATTCCCAAGCAACTGGTCTTTTGAGGAATGCCACCTTTGCTACTGGAGATATCATAGCACCTCAGGGCATGGCCATGGGCAGTTGAGTGGCATGTTAGGGATGGACAGGTCTGTAAATGATGATTTCTCTCCATTTATCATTTTTTTCCTAATTCTAGAATCCTCAGGAATATTCACCAGCACTCTGGTGCTCATTTCTCCTAATATAAATGCTTTATGTAGGCCATTTTGCCTATCACACAAACTTTGCAGTGTTTTTTCTAATTCATGCATGTTATTTTCACTAATACATGCTTGTATTGCATACAATAACCCCACCCCTTTTCACACATTTTATGGCTGGAGAACTGCATCAGAAAATTCAGAGAAGTGCAAATTTCAAAGTAGCACAGAGCTGAATTATGGAACTCATTCTCACAGGGAGGTAGTGATGACCACCAGCTTGGATGGCATTATGAGAGGAACAGACAAATTCATGGAGGAGAAGGTGATTAGCCATGATGGCAATGCTTTGCCTCCAAAGTCAATAAACAGCAATGTTTCTAGATACCAGTTACTGCAAACTGTAGGGTGGAGAGTGCTGCTGTGTTCTGGTCCTCTTGATATCCCATAGGCATCTTGTTGGCTACTGTGAGACCAGGATGCTGGACTAGAAGGTCCATTGGCCTGACCCAGCCATCTCTTATTTTCTAAAGATAGTGGCATTTGCATATAGTTTCGTGAAGTGCATATTAGATAGTATCACACTGAAATGCAAGCTGAATTTTTCCCTCTTTCCAGTTTCCAATTAGTGTATAAGAAATCACATCTCCAGAGATGGGATGATGGCCTTGGACACATCTAAGGTTGTATTAAAGACCACACAAAGGCAAGTTAGGAATTACTGGATATAGTGACACAGTTGACACAGAGACTGAGTGGTCTGAGCTGCAAGACAGGCCTTCTTTCCTCCTCCAATAACCGGTGACAAAAGAGTCACCTCAGTGGGGTTTTCATTACACACTAAGACAGCGCCAGCATATTCCATTTATCCAGTCATTCATCTCCGCCGGCATGAGAGAAGCTTTAGAAAATTAAGAGCAGCTGAAACTATATCACACGGCAGAAAAGTTGAAGGCGTTGTGAGAAGAATCACTGTATGCAGCATATTTAAAGACCAAAAGCTGATCAGTGCTGAAGGAAGCCCAGAAATATATTGTTTCATTGGAGAATTCTTTAAGCAATTCATTTCATCAGCGATTCTAATATCTCAACATGATAAAAAGAGGGGTGGGTGGGTTGTGTAGGGTAGGTTTAGGTTTCCTCTTGGCATCTTGTGAATGAAAGGGGCATGGTATGATGTAATGAAGATTCTGGTGGAGAGGGACATGTAGGGCCTTAATGAGAGCTGGCTGGGGAATGGTTTCAGGTCAGTGGTAGAGCCCCCACTTTCCCTATAAAAGGCTGCAGGTTCAATCCCATGTAGGCCTGGGAAAGACTCCTGTTTGTCACCTTGGAGAGCTGCTGGCAGTCAGTGCTGACAGTACTGATCTGGGTGGATCTGTTCCTACTCTTACTTCTGTTTCAATATGGATAGAATTGCATGGCTATCTTGATTATGAACCTCAGGCTTCACAATGGCAACTCCTGCTACCACTAAAAAAATATGCAGTGCCTACCTATATTGTCACTGAAGAGCTGAATGTTTGCTAAATGTTGGGCTACGGCATCAGCAACATTCTAGCCGTAAGCTTTTTGACATTGCTCAAGGAAAAACCCACCATCTATTATTCTGCCCAAAATACAAAGGTCAAATGTTATTAATTAACACAGCCACACAATTCACTGGAGCTAAATGGTTGTTCTTAAATAGCTCTTTGATTGAGAACTGATGCCTCATTAATCTTAAAACACAGCAATTTGAGAACATCACTAAAGTCAAATAGAATTATGACTGACACTGTGGGCAACACCATTTGTCACTTGCAGGAATGGGCTCACTCTCTAGAATCTTTTCTCAAACAGTCAAATGACACTGTTTTAATGGTACAGTAAGATGAGCTGGTTCTGCCATGAGATTGACTGAAGCAATGGATGGAGTAATCAACAGTTTAGTAATATATTATACTATTACTAATAGTATTATTCTATTTTGTATTAGCTAGAAATATTAAGCTGATGTATGTAAGTAAGGAAGTTTGTTTAGGGACTACAGGGTTAATTTGTTAACCCTGACCTGTTTGGGGATCAAACTAGAATGTAAGCACTGAAGATGTGTGGATTGGTACATATTCTATCTGAAGTTGGGAATTACATTCCTTTAGCTCCCATGAACTTTTATGTATTTTTAATTAAATTTATATTGTGCCCTTCCTCCCAAAGGATCCTAGCTTGTGGATTCGAAGTCACATAGCCAGGCACTGTACCTGGGAATAACTGCCTTTGAGAGAGCAGATGAAGGCAGGGGCTCACAAGGGCAATATATATACGAAAGCATATATATATATATATATATATTTGCAAATAAATAAATGCATTATTGGAAACAGCATACAAATGATATAGATATCAATGGGAACAACATCATGGTCTTCCTTTATTCTCTGTCCTTGCAAGGTTGGGGGAAGGGAAGGTTCCTCCAGGCATCATCAATGGGAATTTATAGACCTCAGGAATATTTCCCTGCCCCTCTGAATGTTCTCAATGGGCTCTGCATGTCAGTATTCCTTTCCATTATCTTTACTTCCACCACTACAAAACTGAAGTACAGGAAGGGAAGAAAGGTGATGCTTCTTTACAAGAAAAACACAATGTTCCCATCTCACTCTCTGTCATTGGCAACTTATGCATATTTATCATGCGCATAAGGAGGAGGGGCAGCAGGCTGGCACTGGAGAGAGTCTCACTCGTGCAATGTCTGGGGCAGGTGATGTAGAGTATTCATTTTAATTCCAAGGGACAAACCCCTCTGTCTTGCTGGAATAGCAGCCAGTTGCCAGAAAGAGACTCCTCTATCAAGATTTGCATACAGACACGTATTGAAACATACGTTGTTATTTTAAGTGAATTGAAATTGATATTTAATGCAGTACACACACACACACACACACACACACACACATCTCCACTTGCAGCTGAACAACAGAAGGAGCAGTAAACAGCAAATATTAGGGGGTGGGGGAGAAATTCGACTGAGTTTATATTTAAAGGTGAACCTGTTCAATTCACACTTTCCAAAACAATACACGAACCAAAACATAGCCAGCTTTCATAATTCACACTTCTCCAAATTTTGCAGTGCAGTTCTCCAACCAAGTAATTTGTATTAAATGCATAGACTGTTTTTTTAAAAAAAAATTACACAGATGCATTGTATTGGGCAAAATCACTTTGCAAATATGTGCACAAATGGGAAACATTTGCACTGAAATGCTGGTGGATTTTTACTAGGGCTTTTTTTAAAAAAAGAGAAAAATAGGCATGGAAATGTGGCAAACTGATCTGGAAAAATGAGAAACAGAGAGAAATGAAATCAGATTCAATCATAGCTCTCTCTCTCTCTCTTTCCACTGTATAGTCACACTTGCTGGTTAAGGGTTGTATTGAACCTTAATCATACTCTGAATGGACTGATTGAAATTAACAGGCATGATTAAATCAGGTTTACTCTGAATAGAACTAAACTGGGCACAAGCCTTTCTCTCCCAACCAGATGACAGGTTTAAAAATGCCATCACCGAATCTTCAAGAAAAGAAACAGGGACTGGATGATGTGAGGGGAGGCCAACGGTGAGGTTTTCTTGCCTTTATGGTTAAATTGGGGGAAAGGAATCAAAAGCTGGACATAACACTATTTTATCCTTCCCTGAAAAGAAAAAACCTGCCCAGAATCTCTTTGCTTTGATGCTTAATATTCCAAGAAATCCTAAAATGCATACATATAAAAATAAAAATTAAATTGCTTCCTGTCACTCAAGAAACAGAGCAGCTCTTTATTTGAACCACTGCACTTTCTCTCTGGGCAATTTACTCCATTCCCCCCCCCTCCCGAACATCACAGACTGTTTTATTTTGTGAGTGAACAGGGGGGAGCTTCAAAAGCTTCTCAGCAACTTTTTGATGCCAAAAGGTGAGACCAGTTATTACCTGGTCACCATGGAAACAAGGATGTTGAGTCCTCTCCAGTGACATTGTCACCGAGCTCTGTTTTATTGTATAATCATTTGGAGTATTATTTAAAGAAAGGGAGAGGGAGAACAATGCTGGAGCCATTCAGAAGAAAGACAATTTAACCAAGGCAAGTCTTTTGTGCAAATAGCAAAACACACTTCACTTTGTTATTACTTGTTCAGATATGACATAACCTGTCCTATCCTGAAAGTTCAGGACATGTAGCAAAATGAGACTCCAGAGGAAAATGAATTATCCCCTCCCCCCCCCAAAAATTAGTTTCCCTCTTGTTTCTCAACTCACCTCTGTAGTTCAAACCACAGAGCTTTCTCAGGGAGACAGCAGGGGTAGCCGATGCGATGCCCTCCAGATATTGTTGGACTTCATCTCCCATCAGCCTCTTGACCATTGTCAAGAATGCTGACAGCTCAGGTTCACTCTTTAGGATTTTGGATGAGTCTGTCTAGGCCTACCTAGAGGTACCAGAGACTAGACCTTCTCTATACAATAAGATGCTCTGCCCCAGACGCCCGATCAGCTTGCTCCACCACTATTTGCACAGCCCTACCAAATGGAGAGGGAGCTTTGTATGCCTAACTTAAGTAAAGGTAAAGGTACCCCTGCCCATTAAGTCCAGTCGTGGATGATTCAGGGGTTGCGGCGCTCATCTCGCTTTACTGGCCAAGCGAGCCGGCGTTTGTCTGTAGACAGCTTCTGGGTCATGTGGCCAGCATGACTAAGCTGCTTCTGGAGAACCAGAGCAGTGCACAGAAATGCCCGTCGTGGGGATTTGAACCGCCGACCTTCTGATTGGCAAGCCCTAGGCTCTGTGGTTTAGACCACAGCGCCACCTGCGTCCCACATGCCTAATTTAGTTTATTCTAATTTTGCTTCAACTTGCTGTGGCCTTTCTGTGTGATGTTATTCATAATGTGTTTCAGGTATAACAGAAAGTTAGTTTGAGTAGCCAGAACTCTGAGCACCTCAGGAGCAAACATACAAAGAGTCGTAATGGCTAATTTGATGCGCTGTATTAGATTTTTAAAAGTGAAGCAAAGGCATGATAAAAAACGGTTAATTTTGCTGATTATAGTAAATTTTTTTACAAAAAATACAAAAAAATACAGGCTAATGCCAATTGCAAGCTGTAGGTTCAGTGTTTCAGTAGTAGAAATTATTGTGTATAACATAAAAAACAAGACTGATTGTTATGTTTAGATATTATATGGGGAAATATGGTACATAAATTATAAAATTTTAAATGTAAATAACCAGGGTAATTTTAAACCAGCATAACACACAATCTGGTCTTGTCTTCTGTTTGTAAGATTTACTCAGAAAACTATAACATAAGTTAAAGAGTATCAACAGGAAACATAAAATACAATTCAGATGTACACTCTCTGCTCTGTATTTTTTCTCTCTCCCAAGGGTGGGTGGGAGGAAGGAATGTGGATCAATCCACTTCACAGGCATTTGTGATTTTTGTGAGTGAAGAAGATCTGTTTTGAGACTGTGGCCTATGCTTGCTTGTTTGTTTTTTCTCACCTTGAAAAAACCTATCCAGGTCAAAGCTCTAGAGAGCAGACGTCAAAATAACTGCTGGCTCCCAGCTGTGCAAACTGAAGTTTAAGATAGATACACAGATGATAAGCACATTGATTCACATTGTGTGGAGAAGTCGCATATGGCACCCCTCCAAGCACCGACAGGGACTGCCTGCTTTTATCCAAAGTCTCACAATTATTTTTCAATGGAAACACATGCAATGAAATTACCTCCAGAGTAGCCAAGAACTAATGCAGCATCACCTAGGGCAATCTCTTCATATCTAAGAGTCAATCTTCTCATATATGAAGTGCAAACAAAGAGTGTGTCTTGATTTTAAGAAGCTTACAAGTTTTGTGGTGCATGGCAATATTATTAATTAATTGATTGAAATTATATACCACACTTCATCGAAAGACCACAGAGCTGTTTCCAATACAGAATGTAACAAACGTATGTCAATACATAATGTAATACCCGTATAATAATAATAATAATAAAAAAAGAATAACATGAATATATTCTTAACGATAATTAAGAGCGGGGCCAAACTCCACTATGGCTCTGATCCAGGGTGTGCATGTGACAGGTTGACCTACCTTGGGCCTCCTCCCCCTGGATCTGGTCCAGAATAAATTCAGGGAAAGGGTTAACATACAGTAGAAACTCGTGTTACGTCCCCCTTGCAAACGCTGCAGGTTACGAGCTCTGCTAACCTGGAAGTAGATGCTCCTGGTTGTGACCTTTGCCCCGGGATGTGAGCGGAAGTCATGCGGCAGCAGCGGGAGGCTCCATTAGTGAAAGCGTGCCTCATGTTACGAGCAGCTTCGGGTTGAGAACGGACCTCTGGAACGAATTAACTGGAGGTACTACTCTATACCCAGGAAAGGGAATGCACCCCCCCAGCTAAGGATTGTCCCCCTCCTTTCACAGATTGGTTTGAGCCATCCAACCTGACCTGTACCCAATTTGTCCGGTGCCTGACTCCCTCCAAATATGCCTAATTTGGCTTGGGCCTTGGCCAAATCCTATGCGCAGCCCCAATAATAATACACAATAAAATACAGATCGTCCTAATATAAATATATACCTAATATAAATTATTACCCACTCATCTCAGGAACAGCTATAACACATATCTTACAGCAACAGCTTAAAAAATAAGAGGGAGGCAAATCAGCAGTGGCAAGGTATCTAAACTACAATATAGTACCTGTGCATCTTCTTCTAGTGATAAAATATATTGTGTCTCTTTCTCTCTGTGTTATGTGAGTGCTGGGGGAATGACTTCTTTTTCAATAGATATGTATCAAGCATCTGTTTCTACTATTCTCAGAGCTCCTGAAATCAGCTCCCCATTTCCTGTGGAGCTTTGGCATTATTATTTTATGCATAGCAATAAATAATCAAAGTCTGAACACAATCTACATTCGAAGCAAACAGAATCTAGGAATGAACGTAATAAGCGCTCTGACTAAAATCTATGGAGTAATCAGCCCTCTGAAATCCTGTGAGGATTTCAAAAGCGTTGCTGTGTCTTTAGCTATCTGTCTTTATTTATGGCACCCTAATCAATGTCAGGATTGCAGCCCAGACCTTGTGCATTAGCAGCACGAGCCTTTATAGTATAAGAAAAAGCAAGTCTTGTGCTAAAGAATAACAAAGGCTTATTGCTAAGGTCATCTGGTCCTTCCCAGCTCCAATTTTTAGTGTCCTCATGCATTAACACTTTGCAAAATACTATGGTCCCCTTTGACTATCCAGTTCACAGCTGTTACCATCAAAGCTAGGAAATTTTCAGGAAGAGACCTACTCGTGGAATCCTTGTAAAGAGCCCTCATCTCTTCCTGCCTCTGTTCCCATCTGCATAGTTTATTACCACTCATCAATTTGCAGCGATAAAAAACAGGTCAAAGGATCCAGAAAATTTATTTGTGGACCTTTGCTTTCTGATGGGCTGAGGAAGGCATTGCCTTGTCCCCCTCTAAAAACTGAGAATGAAGAGGTATCCAGGATCTCTGATAACACTCAGCACAATATTAACCCTGTCTACTTGGAAGTAAGTCCCATGTAGAGATGTGGGAAACGTTTGATTCAGTTTGCATCTGAAGCTGAATCAAGTTACACATTGCAAAACAAAACAAGAACTGAAACACAGCTGTCCTTCAAAATCCACATGCATCCAACTGCATTTTGTGGCATAGTTCTCCAACCATACAATGTTTATGTATGCTTTGTCTGCACTGGTGTACTTGATCGCACCTACAAAGGAGATGCCTGGTTCTCAGTGACCAAATTGTGTCCTGCCCTTCTGTCTCCAGGTCTGCCAAAACATCCTCATGTTCTGCTGCTCCGTCTAGGTTGGCTGAAGTCCTCTTCCTCCCTGATTATGGTCTGTGCTCTACAGGAGAGCCTGGGAAGAGCGCTGGCCTCTAGAGGTGCAAAGGGAGTGTCTCCCTCCTTCATCTGCTCCTTCTCTTTTGTACTTCTCTTGCTTCTGGGGCTGCCCAACCATGCCAGATTCCAACAGAGCTGAGGGCTCCAAGACAGGCACTCCAGGAAGGAAATATTGTTTGTCTGTTTACATCCCACCTTTCCTCAAAGGAGCTCAAAGTGATGTATATGGTTCTCCCTCTCCCCATTTCATTCTCACTACAACCTTGCAAGGTAGGTTACATGGATAAACTGATGGGCCCAAAGCCACACAGTGAGCATCATTGCCAAGAAAGGATTTGAATCCTGGCCTCCCAGGTTCAGGCCAACACTCCAACCACTATACAACAGAGCTCCATGCTGCTACCAAGCTACCAAACCCACCAGCCTGGAATTTGTGTGTGTGTGTGTGCTTTAAAAAAGAAAAAAAATCGTAAGATAAGAAGACCCCACTGCTACAAATTTAAGCCTAATCATTTTACCCTCATTCTTTAATTTTGTTTCTGGAGTTCACCTGAGATCCAGGTCCAGCCCATGACATTTTGCCGCCTGAGGTGCAGGACAAGAGGGTGCCTCCCCCTGTTTCAGACCAGCAGCTGAAACTTATTCCAACAATGGAAATGGACAATGTCCTCCACTGCACTTGAATATAGCAGGCTAGCTTAGGGAACAAAGAGCAGGCTGCATAGAACACACAGCAGAGTCCACTGCTTGCCCTTCAACATCTGCTACCTGAGGCAGGCACCTCGCTTTGTCAAATTGTAAGGCCGGCTCTGCTGGCAGCAGCTATCCAGAGAGACTGTCCCAACCCTACCTGGAGATGCCAGAGATTGAACCTGGGACCATCTGCATGCACAGCAGATGTTCTACCACTGAGCTTTCCCAATCCTCACAAGGATGTGCAGTCCCAGGGCTGTAAAGGGTTCTCCAATCATATTCTAGTTTCTGTAACTTCTAGTTGCTGGCTTTCTTTCTTCTCTGTCCACTGCCTCACTTCCACCTCTGAAATGGTCATACCAGGACATATGGGAAGAAAGCCTACACACACACACACACACACACACACATGACATTATGCCTCCACAAGGTTTGGGGAGATATGTCCTGGGAGAATCATGCAGGTTCCATTTCTTCTTACTCAGTTTGAATCAGGAACAACTATCTATCTATAATTTCAAGACAAGTCCTCCCCCCCCCTCTCCGCCCCCAGAAAACAGATCATGCTAAGCAACCTGCGAGCACAACTTGGATTTTCTTTTCTTTCCATTTAAACAGCAAAGGCAATGAACTGCTTGTGAATAATGTACACACCTCAAATTATTCAGAGCAGATTTGAATAATGAATGTGTTTGAGAAAATTGTACATTGTTCATAGACAATTCATGGAGAGAAAGACAAGCAAACATCCATCACTTACTCGCTGCTGCCTGCTCACTCATTACACTCTGCACATCACAGCAGGTTGAGTCCATGGGAGGGTCTGTTGCATATGTTCTGGTAGAAAAAGAGTATTAAGCCCATTACCAGGTTGCCAATTTTTCTTTAACATGCTCGCAGTCAACACAGAGCCACAAGAACTACAGAACAGCCTTCCCCAAACGGGTGCCCTTAAGATGTTTGGCCTGCAATTCCCATCAGCAGAGGTGTAGTTGTCTGATGACACAGGGGGCTAAAGACCTGGTACTATTTCTGCAGCAGGATCCCTGTCTCCAGCGTCCTACAGCTGCCCAATCAGCATGAAAGGGGATCTTTGTAGTCACTGTGGGGAGACTTAGTCCAATGACATCCGAAGGGTAGCACACTGGCTGCCCCTTCTTTATAGCATTTTTTACCCTGCTCTTCAGCCAAAAATGCTTCCAAAAATAAGTTCAATACCAGACAAGGCAATTCCTGTCCCCAGGCTTGTAACTTAAAAGACATGACACAAAAGGAATAAGAGATGAGGGAAGAAAAGGGGGAAGCACAACACAGGGGCAGAGAGAAGGGAGTCGGCAGCAAAGTTGTACCCTCTCCTCGGCTGCAGCTCCACTCGTGGGTCAGGCTGGACCTGGGGGCACAGCGCCCCCCCATGCCACACACCTCTTGGGGGTGCGCCCCATGTGCCTGCCCTGGGAGTGGTAGTATATGCTCCACTGCTGCTGATAGCACAGCATAGCCAATGGAATGGGCCCTTCTCTCTTGGATCGTGTTTCCTGCTACATCCAGATAGAATGACTACTTTTAGAGGACAGCTAAGGGAGAGGAGGAGCCAAATGGAACTGCTTGTTGGATTCTACCTCCTGTTATCATAGTGCCTGGGATTGAAGGGAGCTAGATCTCAGCAAGATCTGGAGGACATTGCGTTGACTGCCCCTTCCTTTTTTTAACCCAGCTGTGCAGCCAATTATTTTTTTTGCCATAGCAGCTTATGTAAGGAAGGGAGTCTCCATAGCACACTGTACTTTCAGCGTGAGACTTTCTGCAGTATTTGCCAAGGTGGTGGTTAGCACTGTTTAAAATGTCACAGTGCTGAGGTGCAAAACTTTAAATCAGACGCTCTGTGGAGCCATTTCACATGCAATGCCTCATTCTGAGGAAGGACTCTCACTTGGAACGAGGTGCTAGTCACCCTGAGAGCTGTGAAGGAGGACCACTGACCTCTAAAACACCTGGCATCATTCCTTAGATGTAAGGCAGTGCTTGCCGGGCTTGAGTGGGGCAGACAGCTTCTTGGGGGAGTGGCACCAAACAAACACTTACATGTGGACAAGAGAAATGGTGTTGGGCAATGCTGGGGTTGCTGGAGGCAGATGTGCAGGTGCCTCCCCTCCTTGACAAGGGACTGACCTTGCCTAATGGGAGAGCCAGTCTTGCACGAGCATGACCTCTTCCACTCATGTTTTCCAGCAACCGATATTCAGAGGCAGGTGATGGGCAGCAGATAACACTGTCCATTTGATAGCTTCTGGGACTAGCTATGAAGGTTGTGGTAGAGATCTTTTCCATGCAACACTTTGTATGGTGGCCAGTCACTGCCTTGCAGAAGCAAAGAGCAGACAGTGTTTTGGGGATGTTGCTCCTGGTCACCAATGCTACATGGAGGATGAGATTACACGCAAGATGTAAAAGGTATACCATCTGGTGGAAAGGTGGAGTATAAATAAATAAATAATTAATTAAATAAAGTAATATGACAGTGACAGCCTTACTTGTGGTACTCACAGAAAGTCATCCCATTTCTTCACCCAAGCACCCATAAAATCACTCTCAATTGCAGCTGGCTCAGCACTGAAGATATATGAAACATACATAGGGACATAGGAAGTTGCCTTATACAGAGTCAGACCATTAGAGCATTTAGCTCAGTATTGACAATGCTGATTGACAGTGACTTTCTAGTCTTTCCCAGCCCTACCTGGAGATCTCAGACCTTCTGCATACAAAATGGATGCTCTGCCACTGAAATACGTCACATCTTCAGAGGAAGTTGCCTTATGCTGAGTTAAACCATTGTACCGCATAGCTCAGTATTGCCTATTCAGGATCTCAGGCAAGGGAGTCTTTCCAAGCTCTTACCTAGAGACACCAGGTATTGAACCTGGAACCTTTTGATAAGGAAGACCAGAAGTGATGCTGCAGTTGGGGGCCATGTACAGAAACCACTGGGCAGTCAGTTGAGCAATCAGCAATGATGGGTGCCATCTCTGCCTGGTCTTGATAGCGTCTTTCTGAGAGCCACACAAAAGCTGGAGACAGCCTTGTTTTTATTATTGAGGGCAATGTAGGACAAAGAGCAGAAACCACGCCATCCCTGTAATGTCAGAATTGGGCTCTGGGACAGCACACAAGCAGAATTCCACCCTAACATACCCCAGTTCAGAACCTCCTGGGAAGCTCTGGCTCTGAACCATTCTTCTGCATTCCTAGTGACTTTTTTTTTTAAAGGTGGGTGTTAGGGAAGTAGAGAAGTTGATGAATGTAGCAGCAAAGTGCCTTACCCCAATGATGTATGGCATTAATGCATTATCCAAACCAGCTGTTGTTGTAACAATATGTTAGAAGGTTGTCAGACTTTAATGATGGATTGTGCCAAATGCTGGTGTCACAGAAGAGAACAAAGTCAGATTTTCATAAAAGATAATTCAGTAAGCATGGATGGAGAGTCCTACCATAGATCGATCCCTCCTAAGCATTACTAGAAAGCAACAAGAAAACCGGCTGTGTGCTACTGTTGGAATTTGTCAATGCAGCTATGCTTCATGATTTATTAAGAGGTTAAACCGGGAAATAAATGGACTGATGCTTCCCTGGTTTCAGATTAACTAAGGGTTGAATCTCACATCCAGTTATTGAATGGACGCCTTGTCATTTACAGAGCCAGGACATTGGGGTCAGGTGAGGAAATTTTTTGGTTGAGAGTTGGTGAGACCACAGAGGATTCTGTGCTTGTGGTTCTTACACATTGCTATGTCGTCTGCTTCAAATATACTTATGCATCTCACTCTCCCTTTTGACTCTTTTCACATTTGTTATCTTTCTTCAGTCTTGGTGAATCATTGCCCTGCGATCCCAGTGTCACTCTTGAAGAAACAAGTGTTATAATAATGAGAGCTGCAATTATTAATTAGTTGATTAAAGTAGTCTTTGTTTGGGTTGTATGCAATGTTAGTCATACTCAAGGTGGTAATTGTGGTTTTCAAGTCCCTTTCCTTTTAATCTCACAATGACCCCTGAAATATACGTTAGGAGGCTGAAAGGCAGTTTCTGGCCCAGGATCACCCAGTAAGCTTTATTGCCAAGCGGGGATTCGAACCCTGGTCTATTGTATACTAGTTTGGCACTCTAACCATTACACCACTAGATGGTCTCCAGATATTTCCCCTGTCTACAGTGAAATGTTGGGACTTGGATAGTTGGGCTGAGAAACCTTAAAATCAGACCCTGTACAACACGTAGGCCACCAAATGTATGGCAACTCAGTAAATCTCTTGCATTGTTGTTGCTGTCTCCAGGAGGGACTTACTGATACAGTAAGTCTGCAACTTACTTTACCTTAGTTGGTCTTTAAGGTGCTACTGGAAGGAATTTTTTTGTTTTAACTATGGCAGACCAACACGGCTACCTATCTGTTACTTTACCTTGTGCACATACATATTTATGTGCTTGACAAAAAATTAAAAAGGGAGTGAGTCCAAGAAAAAATACTTTGACATTCCCACCCACCATTGAACCCAGTGTTGGTTTTAGGTATGATCCCTGGAATGTGACCCCACGTAAATTGCAGGATTACTGTACTTTAAAAGTGCTGACTGCATTTATCTCCATAGGTCACAACATTTGCAGGCCTGCTGGAAAAAAGTGCATTGACCCTTCTTAGTGCGTTGGCAATTTTATACATTTTGGGGTGAGAGTTTCGAGCTGGGGATTTAATCTCACAATTTTCACCAACCACACCATGTTTTTTTGTCACAGGACCTTGAAACTGGAACGGTGCCATTCAGTACAACATGGAGGATTTGGCATTACTCAGCAGCTATATCTCAGGCTCAGTTGACATTAAATACCCCACGCCACTTGCCAAATGTGCTGTGCACTGTAATTAAATACCTAACGTGGAGCTTGCTTAGCATCTGCAAAGGTGCCTGCCTTTGATGACTTAATCTGTTCCTGCAGCTGAAGCCGGCAAAAGTAGAAATGCCTCCAATCATTTCCTTCTTTGAGCTCAATTGCTTGGCCACAAGATAAAACCGAGTTCTTCTAAGCACATCCTGTAAGCAATCGGTTTCCAAATTCTTGGCAAATTGCAGAATAAATTCAAAGCAGGCATTTATTTATTTATTTATTTATTTATTTATTTATTTATTTATTTTCAAAGAATGAGTTTGAAATAGGACAGAAATCTTTCGACCAAGCAAACAAAATCAAGTCCCCAAGAAGAAAAGAATTATAGATATTCAGAGAGGGCTTGTAAGGGTTGAGAACCTTTTTTTTTTTTTTTTTGCAATTTTCATTTCTGGACAAGCTCCTGAGGACCACAGGTCAGTGGTGTGAGGGACAAAGGCAGGAAGGACAATGCATGTAAATTTTACCTTTGTACACTAGACTAGTTTCTATACTACTCTCAAGCAAGAGTTCAAGGACAAGTTCCAGGCAAACAAAAAACGACT
Source organism: Podarcis gaigeae (assembly GCF_964106915.1). Classification (NCBI taxonomy): domain Eukaryota; kingdom Metazoa; phylum Chordata; class Lepidosauria; order Squamata; family Lacertidae; genus Podarcis; species Podarcis gaigeae. Next base: position 33,936,707 of record NC_139690.1, read on the forward strand.
TGGGATGTGAAACAGAGTCAGCGAGGGATATGACCTGGGGAGATTTCTGAGGACCAGATAGAGAGGACTGGAGATCTGCATTCAGCCCCCAGGCCTGAGGTTCCACGTCACTGAGATAGCTGAGTCTCCTCCTCAGTGCATGAAACTGAGAGATATACAGCACTCCCAACCCCTGGCTGTCAAGGCTTTCCTTGAACAGTTCCAGCAAAGGAATGCCCACCAACCTTTTCAGGTAATCTGCATGCCAGGACCACTAATGGAAATGGATCTGTAGGGATGGGATAAAAAGTCTTCATCTGGTCCAGGTTCCTTGTGCACAAGTAGACTGGCCATTTTGTTCCACATCCATGTGAATTTTTGAAAGGAAAAAAACCCTTTAAAAATATGTGTGCTTTCCAAACTTTTAAAAGCCGTAGCTCAGTGGTAGAGTTTTGATCCTCAGCATCTGCAGGTAGGGCTGGGGGAGATTCCCCTGTCTGAACTCCTGGAGAGGTGCTGCTAATCAGTGTAGACAATGCTAAGCTAGACACAACAATGATCTGATGGAATAAAGCAGCTTCTTATGTTCCAGTCAAGTGAGAGAAAGCCATTGCCCCCGTATCCTTCTGGTGGACTTTCTGGGGGTATCTGGTTGGCCAGTGAGGGGATAATACTCACTTGCATTTTACTGGCCAATAGCGCTTAATATGTGTCCTCTTTCTACTACCTTCATTCCAGATGTTGCTGGACGTTGCATTCAGAAAGTCCCAGTTTCAGTCCCTGGCATCTCCAGGTAGAGGTGGGATAAATCCCTGTCTGAAATCCTGGAGAGATTATGCCAGTTAGTGTAAACAAGACTGGGCTAGATGGACCAAGAGTATAAGACAGATCCTTATGCTTCCATATAAATTGAAACATAAGTACTTATGGCAGGTATACCCAAACTTAGCCCTCCAGCTGTTTGGGGACTACAAGTCCCATAATCCCTGACCACTGGTCTTGTTAGCTAGGGATGCTGGGAGTTGTAGTCCCAAAACATCTGGAGGGCCAAGTTTGGAGATGCCTGATTTATGGTCTAGTCTGAAGACTTCCCTGGTTCTTTCTCGTTTTAAAACTATTTCCACTCGCAGCAGCTAGAAAGTACAGTCCTTGTTGTCCTTGTTCAAAACATTTGGTTCAAAAAGCCCCTGGAAGCAGTGGTACCAACCCTTTCTGGACAAATGCATGGGGAAGAAGATAGATATCCCCATGTGCCTGTGAGAGCAGCCAACCCCCTCCCCCCGGCAATGCCTCAGGTAGAAAAACACTGGTGGAAATGATAGCTACCCCCAGTGGTAACTCTGAGGTCTGACTCAGGATATCAATTATTACCATTTTATATCAGCCTTCCCTAACCTGGTGCCCTCCAGTCAGGAAAGCCTAAGACATGTTGGTACCTGTGGAGAACCACAAAATGGCACCCACCCATCATGGAAGAAGGTGAGAGCAAAGATCTACACGAGGAACAAGTGGGAAATAAATATCTACATTGGGAACAAGGGTGGGAGGAGACCAGCAGCACCTTCTTTTTACCATGAGGCCACTGTAGAGGCCTACACCAGGCGGATGGGGGTGATGTTGAGGAGGTGGCAGATCTGACCTCCAAGGACGGTGGTACCATCGTTGCTATCACTACAGTAGCGGCAGCAGTAGTGGGAGATGTCTTCCTTGGAGGCCAGATCTGCTGCACTTATGGATCCTGCCATCTAAGGCGGTCACTTCACCTTGCCTCGTAGATGGGCTGACCTTGCCTCAAGATGTTTTGGACTACAATGCCCATCATCCCTGGCCATGCTGTCTGGGGCTGGTGGGAGATGGAGTCCAAAACATTTGGAGAGAACTAGGCTGGGGAAATGTTTCTGCTTAATCGCTGAGTCTTTTAGGCACACACTTGTGTTCCACATAAGAGGCAGTGCTGCTGCTGCTGGTGACTCCAATGACATTTAAGCAGCCGGCATGCTGGAGAATTGCAGCTATAAACTTTACAAGAAGCAAACAGAAAATATCACCACCTTACCTTTTGATGACCTATTCAAATATGAAAGAAAACTAGTTTTGGTTTCATATGGATGAGAAATCTCATACCTATTTTAAAAAAATATAGCAATGCTTAGAAACAAAAATAGCCGCCTGCCCTAAGTAAAACCACAGTTCCATCTCACTTAATATTGTCTCCACCCTGATTGGTAGCAGCTTTCCAAGGTTTCAGACAAGGGTCTCATACCAGTGGTGGGCAGGGCCGGAGGCAAAAAAAGTACCTGGAGAAATATCTGCAACTCTTACCTTTGTACAGTGGGCTACGTTCCAGCCTAAGTTTCGTCTTTCAGCATCAGGGGAAGCAAGAGGTAGCCTGTCTTCAGGGATCACACTGTGCTTTGCCTGATTGTTAGTAAAACTACTTTTTTTTACTTGTGAATAAGAGTGATGTGTCTTTATTCTTTTAGGAGGGATCAAAGGGGTCTTATCAGGAATAATAGAACATATTGCAACCTGGGCAAGCCAGGTTGAATTGTTTATTGTCTTAAGAGGCTCACACGAGTCTGCAACCAGTTTTCTGCTGTGTAAAGGGGGAATGCACTCTGCTAAGTGAAGAAACTTGCTAGTGCAAGTTAGGAAGGATATTAATAATCAATATATCCTCTCCTGCCACCCTCAACATTCCCATATGGCAGAGGTGGGACTTGAATTAAGATTTTAAGCTTTACAGCTCATTATGTTAGCCAGTAAGTAGGTCTCTTGTTTATCTAAAACATACGTTGCATATTATTCAACAATATAAGCCACATCTGCTAGTGTGAAATTGGTTGGCGATGGCACTCAAGTCGACTTCCATTTCCCGTCATTTGGGTATTGACAATTTCTTAATAGCCAAACTAATTTTGTTTGTGTTAGCATTACGATCGTATTTGCTCTTGGCAATTTAGTGTGCTTCAACTTTATAAATCATGTGTGGTATTTAGTACTCCCTCCCCTTTTCCCATTTGTGTCAACAAAGTTGTGGTGGATGATGAGAACATGCAAAACAGATTTTGTTATATAAGCCTGGGGAGTGGTCATTGATGTTCCTCTGCTACCATGAGCAGCGCTCAGCATGTGTCTTAAGATCTTTCTCTTTCAGGATTAATAAAAAAGATATTATTCATTAAACTCTCAAAACATGAGACAAGCAACCTCAGAATTGATATACAAATGCAAATCTTTATTTTGAGAATGCCTCCCATTCCCCAGAACTGAGATTTTTCTTACAAATGTCCTGGATGATGCCTGAAAGCAACAGTGGTCAATAAGAGGTCCCAGGACTGGTGTCAGTATCTGACACCCTCAGTCAGCTATCATAGGAAGAGCCCTGCCATAGCACGCTAAAAGTCCATCTAGTCCAGCATCCTATTACTGTATCATGGTGGCCAACCAGATTCCTGAGGAAAAGCCACAAACAGGACCTCTGGAAGTGTCCTAGAACCCTCCCACCTCCTTCCCAATGCTGCGAAAGCTCTAACTAGGCTTTGAGAAGGTGGCAGAAGGACTCTAGGACCCTGTCAGAGCCTCATGCCTCCTTCCCAAAGCCCAGTGCCTCACTTACTGGACTTTGAGATGGTGCCCCATTGGCTCAGCACTCAGTGCATGAGCACTGCTCCCACAACCCTATATCACACAACCCTGCTCTGGCTACCCCCCATGCCTGTTTTGGTCAAATCTACTGGCAGACAGTCTCCAGCTGCTTGCCCTCTGCTGTATGCAAGAGCAAAATGACTGCCTAATTTGGCTTTCAGATTTCTGTTCTGTTTCAAGCAACAGCCTCAGGGATACAGAGGTAAGGCAAGGCTTTGATAGCACCTTGGACAGCTCCAGGAATGGCTCCTGCTGGTGTGCAGCAGTTGTGAAAAAGGCTGATACCCTTCTACGGATCATTAGGAAAAGGGTGAGATTCCAATCGCTAATGCCATAATGCTGCTCTACAAATCTAAGATGCAGCCACACCTGGAATAACATGTATAGTTCTGGCCATCTCACTCCCAAAATGAATATTGTGGAGTTGTACAAGTTTTAGAGAATGACAACCAAAATGGTCAAGGGGCTGGATAAATTCTCTCTACGCAGAGAGCCTTTTTAGTTTAGAGAAAATATGAGTAAGACAGGTGGGGCAAGATAAAAGTGCATACAATTATGCATGCTGTGGAGAAAGTGGATAGAGAAATGTTTTTCTCCCTCTCTCATAATACTAGAACTCAGGGACATCCATTAAGGCTGAATGCTAGAAGGTTCAGAACAGACAAAAGAAAGTCCTTATCAAACAGTGCATTGTTAAGCTACCAAGTTCTCTCCCCCAAGAGGCAATGATGGTCACCAAGTTGGATTGCTTCAAAAGAGGGTTAGACAAATTCATTGAGGATAAGTCTATGAATGACTGCTAGCCTTGATGGCCATGTTCTACCTCCACTGTTGGAAGCAGTGTGCTCCTGAATACCATTTTCTGGGTATTACAAGCTGGGAGAGTGCTGTTGCATTGAGGTCCTGTTTACAGACTTCCCATAGATATCTAGTTGGCCACTGTGCAAACAGGATGCTGGACTAGATGGACTTTCAGCAGGATATGGCAAGGTTCTTCTTACATTCTTATGTAAGACCAGAGTTTAATTGTTGCTTCAGCAGCAATTATCCTTAGTCTGAACCTTAAATAGAAGGTGCAGATCAAAACCCCAACCTAATCCTCTGTAGAAAGGGTGGCTGACCCCTTGGATATGGTGGTTTGCACTGATTTTACATTAGTCAACTGTCTCATGAATTCTAGCCATTGATGGGAGTGCATAAATACCCCAAATTCATACATTAATTGACATAGCAGTATCTGCATTGAGGCCTTATGGGTGAGGGGGACATTAATAGGAGCTTGCCTCCTGTCTGACATTGAGAGGCAGTATGGTGTAGTGGTTTGAGGGTTAGTCTATGACCTGGGAGACCAGGATTCGAAGTTCCACTCACCTATGAAGCCAAATAGGTTATGTTCAGAGTAGACCTAGTGAAATTCACCAACCTCAGTAAGTTGTGCAAATTCAGTTCCAATGGGTCTACTCTGAGTAGGACCAACATTGGCTAGACACACCCTCTCAGCCTAGCATCTATCACTGGTTTGTTGTGATGATAAAATGGGGAAGGGAAGAACCATGTGATTCACCCTGAACACGTTGGAGAAATGCAATAAATTTAACAAATCTTGCAGGTAAACTGGTTGTTAACTGAAATTCTATGGTGTTCTGTATCTTCTATCCTCGCCATATTATCCCATTCCACTTACTCTAAACATCACCTTTCTATCTGGCCACATTCTCCCAGTACTGCAGGACGTGGTTTGGATGGGTGGGAGCACCACTTAGCAGTCCTTCAATCCCTTCTCTCTCATCACAAATGGATATTAATGGTGCAAGTTGAAACCACTGGCTTTTATGCTGCATTAACATACTCAGAACTGTGTGTTCTGCTCAATGAATGGGCTTTACAACAGCAGAGAAGTCTAGCTTGTGTTTGTGTGTGTGTGTGTGTGTGTGTGTGTGTGTTAGCATTCTTTTTAACATTCTTCCTCCTCCTCGCTTAGTCCAGAAATGGACTAAACTATAACTGGGAATAATTACAGTGCTAAATAAAGTATGTAGAAGGAAGTGTGTTTGGGGGCATTGGACTGCTCTGACCCATATACCACATTCCCCACTCGGCAGCCCTGTTTCCCATTTTAACGAAGACTTCAATTTTAAGCTTCCATCAGACAGTTTCCTGAAATGGAACAGAGGTGAATCTTGGGGGATAAAAACATAACTTTGCAGTTAATTGCTTTCTGTGTTGTGGTAGTTGCTTTCTCTTTTCTTTTAAAAGAAACATTGGTGTCAGATACCAGTATTTTGTTTTGTGTTGTTTTGCTGCAAATATAATCCCATGCATCACTAATGCATTCAAACCACTGGAATGATACACTCTAACCACGTTTGCTGAAAAGCAATTAAAACAACATTCTGCATTGACTAATCTAGAAGGATTCCCTCTATATGCACCAAGGAAATTAAATACTGCTGCAAATGTTGTTTGGGTTAGAGCATTTCTTTGCCCTAAATATTATGTCTGCTTGGTTGTAGGATAATAAAGCAGGAAAACAGTTCTTCTCATTCTACAGCTCTGATTTTATAATCACTAATTGGCTAAACCTGAAAGAGGACGCAGAATAAATTTGGTTTGCATGTTGATTCCGGAAACAATATGTGAATGAAAACAGTTATCTTTTGAAATTTGCACTTCTGTGAATTTTGTGATGTGGTTCTCCAGTACAAAAAAAGAAGAAGACAAAGTACATACATTATGGGGAAGCTGACATAAAGATGTGTTTACAGTCGTACCTCGGCTCCTGAATGCCTTGGGAGTAGAACATTCTGGCTCCTGAGCGTTCAAAAACCGGAAGTGATTGTTCCGGTTTCCGAATGTTCTTTTGGAAGCGGAACGTCCAACGGGGCTTCCATGGCTTCTGATTGGCTGCAGAAGCTTTGGAAGTCGGACATTTCAGAAGTTGAACAGACTTCTGGAACACATTCTGTTCGACTTCTGATGTATGACTGTATTGGTGATAATAACATACAAAAAAAAAAAAATCAAACAAATTCATACACCTGGTTAGTGGACAGCTGTTTTGAAGACTGGAGGGAACTTGATTGACAGGCAGGATGGTATCTGGGAGATTCATCCCTGAATGCTGTGTTGGGAACATGAACTATTTCCCCCCTACGTTGGGGAGAAGACCTGCAAATGGAGAAGAAGACCAATGGGGAGAGGAGGTTTCTGTACTACAAATCCCTTCTTCTTCTCTCTGCTACTGTTGCAGAAACTTAGGAATTCACAGGGCACTTTTTCCTCAATGGAGCTCAAGGTGGCATTCCAGGTTGTCCCTGACACCATTTGATCCCCACAACAACCCTGTAAATTAGGTCATGCTAGGCTGAGAAGCAATGGCTATGGTCACCCAGTGAGCTTCATGGCTGAGTGGGGATTTGAACTCTGGTCTCCCAGTGAGCTTCATGGCTGAGTGGGGATTTGAACTCTGGTCTCCCAAGTCTTATTCTGACACTTTAAATGCTGGCGTTGATGGGGAAGGCTCAAACAGGACGTGAAGTGGGCCAGTCCAGAGTTTTCATTAATTTATTGGGAAGGAACTCTGCTGAGCTCTGCTCCAAATTGAAGGGGATGGGATCGTACTTGTTCTGCCTCTAGTTATAATTAAAGCAGTAAATATCAACAAGCACTTCTCCTGAAGAGGTGTCAAGGATTTTACTTATGAACAAATGCTAGGGGTAGGAAAACAAACAAACAAACTGCCCTTCACGTGTTCAGATATTCAATTTTACTGTAGTTATTGGGAGTGGATCAGTCTCTGCCTTCACAGTTGGAGGCAACAATGCTGAATACCAGTTGCTTGAAGCCACAGAAGGTGAGAGTGCCTCTGTGATTGGGTCCTGTTTGAGTTGGCCGACACACAGCACGGCAGGGGGAGGCAAGGGTATGAAAAACCCTCCCCACTCCAGGATTACAGCAGAGTAGCAGCAGGAAGCAGACTGTTCCGAATTTCTTTATTATTTACGGCAAATTAAAACAACAAAACATGGCTAGTGTGAATAGACTGTCTCACACACACCTTCTCTGTCTGAGAGCAGAGACAAAGAGAACAAAGAGTGGAAGTTACAGAAGTTCACTTCCATTCCCAGACATAACAGTACAGAAATGTAAACATGGATATCATGTTACACCAGCAATGGGAGAATGAAAATACTGACAGTTTGTGAGGTTTTCCCAGGCATCTGGGTGATCACTGTGAGAATATGATGCTGGAGGAGGAGGAGGAGGAGGAGGAGGAGGAGTTTGGACTTGATATCTTGCCTTTCACTCCCTTAAGGAGTCTCAAAGCAGCTAACAATCTCCTTTCCCTTCCTCCCCCACAATAAACACTCTATGAGGTGAGTGAGGCTGAGAGACTTCAGAGAAGTGTGACTAACCCAAGGTTTCCCAGCAGCTGCATGTGGAGGAGTAGGGAAGCCAACCTGGTTCACCAGATTACAAGTCCACCGCTCTTAACCACTACACAATGCTGGCTCTCCTACACCACACTGACTCTGGATGAACACCACTCTGGATGAGATGAACTGTTGACCTGATCCCTCAGGCTCTTGCATTCTTATGGAATTCTAACATTGGAATGAGTTGCTTTTAGTTTGTTTTTTTTAATTTGGCTGGGAAGGGTTAAATTTTATCTTTCATGGAGGCTTGTAGTGTTCTCTAAGTTTCTTTCAACACCCATGACTATGTTTCCTTTTTTCTTATTACAATAACATTTTGCTTTAAGTATGGGAGAGAATATAATTTCGGAAGAACAGCAGCAGCAGCAGCAGCAACTCAGGCATTTAGTTAATGCTGGATGAAACAAAGGAAAGGCCTTCTACACAGAATAGTCCCCTCCCTTTTGGTGTCAAATGTGGCAATTTCCCGATAAAAGTGATTGATTGTGTCTGGGTGTGTTTTCTCTGGACAGACTCTTGAGTGAGACTCAATCAATCATTCTGAATAGGAAATCAGAGCTAATGCACTACAACAATATCTGTGACACAAACTGTCCATCCATCACAATCCACCTGTGCAACAGAACAGCAGGAGGGGCATTTCTTGGGAACATAAGAAGAGCCCTGTGGATCAGGCCAATGACCCATCTAGCATCCTGTTCTGCCAGTGGCCAACCAGATGCCCCAATGGGAAACCAACAGACCAGACCTGAGAACAAGACTATTTCCCCTCTCCTGTGGTTTCCAGCATCTGGTATACTGAAGCATTTATTTATTGACATCTATGGAACTTAGGGCACTATACATGGCCTCTTTTTTTCTCTCTCACAAACATTTTTATAATTAAAACAAATGTGGGTGGCATAAATGGTTCAAAAATGCCTTATCTGAAGGCATAAGAACATAAGAAGAGCTTGCTGGATCAGGCCAATGGCACCATCCTAGTCTCAGTGGCCAGCTAGATGCCTGTGAGAAGTCTGCAAAAAGGAAATGAGCGCTACAGCACTCTCACCACTTGTGATTCCCAGCAACTGGTATTCGGAAGCATCACTGCCCCTTACATGGAGCCAGAGCATAGCAGACATAGCCTTGCCCTCCATGAAAATAATGCTACATGACTTGATGTAGGTGAAGCCATTGATTTTATTGCTTTTACCTTTTAAAAACATACCCATAGGATCACCAGGGCTCTGCACTTCAGCAGCAAGGCATTGGGTATTTCAAAAGTTGCAATTCAGACACTGGTTGCTTGTTCATGCCATTACTGGGACTGTGGGTAGGGAAAGGTAAACCTGTAAATTTTGGTTTCTCTCTCCCATTTCTTCAGTCTTAAGTTCAAATCTCCACATTTCCATATCTGTTCATGAATTTTATATTTAAAGTCCTCGTAGAAATCACCAACTTTTTAGGGCAAATTTCTTTTACTGTGCATATTTTTCAAAGCAATGTTCTCTAAACTGCACATTTTTGCAGAACAATTTCCTCTAAAATGATGTGATTTATGCACAGGTGAATAACAGCAGCACCTGCAATGATATGCACACTTTAGCATGTGTGTTTTTCTATGGATTACTTGACAGAAGAATTGCATGTTGCCAGTTTTGAAGAGTGGCTGCATTTTGGTTATTGCCTTGCTTCTGCTAGAAAACAAAAATTAAGTATGTTCACAATTAAAAGTGAACTGAATTGATTTCCCTCCCCCCCCCCATCCCTAGCTGTGGTTCAGAGGAGGCAGTTTAAGATGGACACTAGGACCAGATGTGAGAATTCTGCTAGTCTTGTGAGATAGGTGATCCTACAGAAGCAATCCCCTACTGCTGCCTGCTGTAAAGGTTTCAGACCCCAGAGTGTGGAAACACTAGTGGAAAGTGGGATGGTGATACCAGGGACTGAAACTGAGAATTTATGCATAAAAAGCAAATGCTTCACCACTTAGCTGTGGTTCTTCCAGATCACTGACCCATTTAGCCCAGTTTTGTCCACACTGATGGCCAGCAGCTCTCCAGGATTTCAAATGGGAGAGATTCTGCAGACAGGACAGATGGATGCTCTACCACTGACCAAAGCACCCCAGTGGTAACAGATTTCCTTCCCCTGACTTAGGCAATGTGAACATGGTAAACAGGTTAGGTAGTCCATTTGAACAGATTGCCTTATTCATTCCTCATGAGGTGGATCAATTACGCTGCATGCCATCGCTCAACCCTTCCACATGACAGAAGGCTGCAGTGGAACAATATAACCCTGCAAGTTTGTTCACGATGGTGGGAAAAACTCTGTAATTGTGACTGCCTTGTTGGCATTTCCATGTGTTTGTCTTACATTCAACAGTTCGTAAAGCAGCATGCAAAGTTCATTGATTCAAGGGGAAGTTTTTGCCACTGTGGGTAGGTCTGGCTATTGTTTTGCATAAAAGTGATTGATAAAGCAGTATTAATTCACGTTAAAGCTTATGAACAGTGACAAGCATGAAATAGAAGGATCCACTGGGAGCTGAGAAACTCGCCTTGGTGTGTTTCCCTGTTATCTCCAAAACATTATGACAAATGCCATTATTAATTCAACACATTCACATCAGTGGGATCTGAACTTCTCAGTTGGTCAACTGAACAGACCCAGCATGAGCAATGACAGGTAACATATCCTTGCAGTGAATTGCCAACACACTATTTCATTTTACTGAAATTTGCAGAGCCTTTGTCCTTCTTTTATGGTACAATCAGTATTAAAGCTGTGGAGGCAATCCCCCCCCCTTTCAGAAATTGCTACCTTAATTGTCTAGAACTTTTGAGATCCTTTCCTTCCCAACAATTTAAATATGGCCATCAACAAAATATGGCCATTAAATATGGCCATCAACAGTTCGAAAGCACCTCCGGGTGCAAGTAGATAAATAGGGACCGCTTTCTAGCGGGAAGGTAAACGGCGTTTTTCCGTGTGCAGCTCTGGCTCGCCAGAGCAGCGATGTCACGCTGGCCACGTGACCCGGAAGTGTCTCCGGACAGCGCTGGCCCCTGGCCTCTTGAGTGAGATGAGCGCACAACCCCAGAGTCTGTCAAGACTGGCCCGTACGGGCAGGGGTACCTTTACCTTTACCTTTATCAACTAGGATTGCCACCAGATTTTGCCTAAAATGAAACTTTTTTTAGATGAATTTGGAAATTCCTGCTTCACTAAGTCTCAAAGAGCAATTTATAGCACAATCTACCTTTGATTGCCTTATAGCAATCTAGACAGCGGCTATAAGGCAATGGAATAAGAGTCTGCAAGATTTTCACACAAACCTTCCAAAGAAGGCAGCTAAGCAAAATGGAATGGGCACATACTGCCTATGACAATACACTTCTTTTTTTGTATTTCCCCCCAGAAAAGTAGTAAAGCATTGATTCTCTTTGGAGACAAAACAGCTGAAGAATTATGGACTGAGTCCAATATTAGTGGTGAGGCCTGTGTCCTCCTTATTTGTGGTGCTATCCTAATGGAAGGTCTCCCTTCATTTCCAGAGAGGTTATTAAACCTGCCAAAAAGTAATGGGTCACAGGGCTGCACCACACCTCCCAGAAGCTGTGGTTCCACCATGGATTCCAGTGGTGCTTCATCCCTAGTTTTGTTTCAATCATTTATTCTATTGACCCTGAGCTCAAGTGACCTTGACAAGCCAAAAATATGAATGAATGAGTGAATGAATGAGCAAGCAAACTGAAATTAGTGGAGCATTCATAAAGGTTATAGGATCAGTATGCAATTCTCCATAAATTCCTCTCCTCAATGGCACCTATCCAGCCTGTTAATTTAAGTAAAAAATATTCACACCAATTGGGAAGTGGGGAGGAGAGGTGTTTTGGAGAGCAGAGTAAAAAAAAAAAGAGTAAATGTTTGCTAAGCAGCATTCAAGAACTGCAAGATGAAAGGCATTGTTCATCAAATGTCAGCCTATAAATGCAACACCACATTAAAGCAGCAGTCCTCCTGTACTCAAGGCAAATGTGCTCCAAAAGGGAGGGAAATGCCTTTATAACACAGAGAATGCTGGCGAGCAGGAGCTAAAAATCAATGATGACAGCAAATTACATGAATCTTAATGCTGAAACCAGTATTTTTCTCCTGATGGAGACAATTGAGGGAACAATATTTCTCTTGCCACTTTTGAAATGAGAATTATATAAATGAAGAAAATAGCCTGGTCTGTTACATGTTGTTACAGCGTCTCTTACAGCCTCATAGGTCATAGAGGCACAGTCACAAGTATGCTCTGCAACTCTGTCCTCTTTATTTCCATGGATATTCGTGCTTTCCTGTGAAGAGAGATTAGGGTTGCCATATTTCAAAAAGTAAAAACCAGGATGCCCCAACAGTTGTTGAGCTTTTTTAAGGAACACCCCAAAATTGACTTGCCTAAGATCCAGGACAAATTCTGCCTTTGAAATCACGGTAATGTCCAGACTTATGGCAGCCCTACCCATAGGACTTAAAAAGATAAAAATAGATAAAAAGCTGCAGCAGCTCAGCTTGCAGAAGAGGGGTTAAGACAGATACAATGAGAGACCTCCAGCTTCCCTTTACTTTAATCTATTGAGCTATTGACTCTGAAAATTTTAGCTACGGGAAGGGAATAGGGGCCTCCTAACATCTCTCAGCACTCTTAACAAACTAAGGTTCCCATGATTCTTTGGATGAAGTTGTGACTATTTAAAGTGACATCATAGCATTTTAAAGGTCTGGTGTGAATGTGTCCTTATTCAGTGGTTCTTAGACATTTTTCTCTGGACCACACTTTCAGAATAAAAATTTGCTCATGCTGTAGCAGCTTTTTTTTTAACAACTCCTAGCAGTGCTTGATTTATAACACAGAACACAGTAACTTTATAATATGATCATGGGGCATCCAGAAAGTATAAAACAATGCAGCTACATAACTTGAATGATTCCCAAAATATAATTATAAATGAGCCCCTTACATACTGTAGGGACCCTAAGTATGTATACAAACTCAATGAGAGATGTGAGAGGTGTGCGATTGGTTTTGCTGGGTAATGGCTGCTTATTGTCTTGCTGGTGAGAGGTGGTTGCAGCCCAATGCGGTGCCTCCTCTTTCGCCCAGATGTGTGACACCATTTTAGGCTGTTTTCCCACCCCCTCTGGTTGCCGCGGAGGCTCACAGGTTCCCACCAAACCTATCTTTCAAATGAGCCAATCCATGGCAGCCCTGGGGGTGGAGGATGGGACCACTTTGCACAGTATCCAGTTGGCCCGGGAATGTCACCCACTCTTCCCAGCCCTTCATTAATAGCTGATTACTGCTGTTTCTTTTCAGTGAGCCGGATTTTGCCATGGTCTTTTGATGGTTGCCATATGCAGAGCTGGGAAGGAATTTCTCCTGCTCTGCAATTTTTGCCTTCCCCATAGCCCTAGTCACAACTTTGGTGGTTTAGGCCTTGGGTGGAATCCTATAGTCTTTCATCCATTCAGGGTGTGGTGAAGTGGTGATTCACCCATTCCCTGTTCCCTGTGGCAGTGTTAACAGGGTACCCCCATTAGAGGGGTCTGGAGGGAAGTCTCTGTCCAAAGAGTGAAGTGCGTAGGGCTAGTGGGCCAAAGAGCTTCCCTCAGGGTTTGGGGGCCATCTGTGTAAACCTGTGTTTTGTGATGGAGTGACCCCCAAATAGACCCTGTCATGTCTCAGTCCTCCAGAAGGGGGTCTGAGAGGGATACACGCCCAATGCCTATGACAAAGCTTCCTACATCAGAAATCAATAAAGTTGTGACCATTTAAATCCCAGACAGTTCTTGTGTCCATTCATTTTACCACTCAGCAGTTAGGTGCGCCGAGAGGGGGGACTCTGTGGCTGGGCACACAATCTCATTTATATTCTGTCAAATTTGAGACAAACTCTCATCTCCACAAAGAAGCTTTTCTCTTTTCTGATCTTTCATATTTATCAGAGTTGGAAATCCCTATTCATAACAATATGTCATGGAGAACTGTAGAAAAGCCAATGCTCTTGAATAGAGGCACAGGTACTGTTTCTGGTTGTACATCCAAACTATTTTGATACTACACTACACTACACTACAGTGCACTAAACTGAAAAGTTTAAATGTTTCACTTACTGTCATTGACTCTTCCCACCATGCTTGCCATCCTCTCCTGCCACACCCTTTGAGAACCACTGTCTTAGCTGAATACAACTCAATAATGGTGACATAATAGAGACTGGGCCATTAGTTTTACCTTCTGTGCAAGATCAACTCCAGTGCTCATCATTTCCTACAGGTAAGTCCCTGTACCCCACGAGTGGGACAATACTATTTTTCAAATCTGTTCTCTGTTTGGGAAACGTATCTATAACAGCAGATCTGTGGTTTTCATACCCAGAGAAGAAACTCATAGCAGCCTGAATAAAAAGGCACCGCAGGACTGTGGCTACTAAAAGATCATAATTGCTGGGGAAATAAATTAAACCATTCAAATTCCACGGTGTGTGTTTTTTCATATTTTCTCAGTGTTCTGAAGCATATTGTATCCCTCAGCATAGCAGCTTGTAGTATTCTGGATAGTGGAATTTTTTTTATCAAGGATCATTTAGATCAATGTGAATTGAACCATGACATGAACATGAACCAAATTAGTTTGTTTTGCAAAGGGATGGCTGTGAGCTGGAATTAGATCTTTTCTTGGACACGCTGAGCATAAGCTAGCACTAGTTCCTTTTCAAAATAAACTTTCCAAGCTCTGAACCCAGGAGAAGGTGCTATCCCTTATTCGACTCTGTAGCCTGTATGATACAGGGGTCTTCTTCTTCTTTGGTGATCACCCGTAGCCAAGTAAGATTGTCTTCCATAAGCATGGTTTTAACAATGAGACCTTAAGTGACTGTGGAGGCCAATTCTGGATCCACGCGTCCTTCCACAGTGGGGACATTGGTTTCCGGGCGGGAGTTGATCACAGTGTGGATTTGCCAAGCATGCCTTCCTCTTAGCATGTTTCTCCCTTGCATCCTGAGTTCGAGAGTCTTCAAAGCCCATGACACCTTTGGTAAAGGCTGTTCTCCAGCTGGAGTGCTCGCAGGCCAGTGTTTCCCAGTTGTCCGTGTTTACTGTATACTATATTTTTGTTAGATTTGCCTTGAGACAGTCTTTAAACCTCTTTTCTTGACCACCAGAATTATGCTTTCCATTTTTAAGTTTGGAATAGGGTAGTTGCTTTGGAAGACGATCATCAGGCATTCGCACAACATGACCAGTCCAACGAAGTTGATGTTGAAGAATCATTGCTTCAACACTGGTGATCTTTGCTTCTTCCATTACACTGATATTAGTTCGCCTGTCCCCCCAAGTGATGTGTATAATTTTTCAGAGACACCGTTGCTGGAATCTTTCAAGGAGTTAGAGATGGCATTTATAAGTAGTCCATGTTTCACAAGCATATAGTAATGTTGGTAGTACAATAGCTTTGTAAACAAGCATTTTGGTTTCCCTGTGAATGTCCCGGTCCTCAAACACTCTGCACTTCAATTGCGAGAAAGCCGCACTCACAGAGCTCAGGCAATGCTGGATTTCGGCATCAGTGTTGGCCCTTGTGGAAAGATAAGTGCCTAGGTAGGAGAAGACATTTTCCAACGTTACACCATTGAGTTGGATTTGTGGCACTGCAGAGGGGTTATTTTGTACTTGTTGGTGCAGCACTTTGGTTTTTTAGATATTGAGTGATAAGCCAAGCTTTTCATAAGCTTCTGCAAAGATATTTAGGATGGTTTGGAGGTCATCCTCTGAGTGTGCACACACTACGTTGTCACCAGCATACTGAAGCTCTATGACGGAAGTTTTGGTAACCTTACTCTTTGCTTTCAGCCTGCTCAGATTGAAGAGCTTTCCATCTGTTTGATATATGATTTCTACTCCGGTGAGATCAATCTGTTTTAAAAAGGTGACAGAACTGATTGTGGAAACTATCGAAGCATCTCTCTTATTAGTTGTGGCCGGCAAAATTCTTGCAAGGATCTTAGCAAACCATCTCTGAACAATATCTGAGGTGACCCTTCCTGAATCCCAAAATGGTTTTTGGCCTTCTAGGGCGACAGTGGATATGATGCAAGGGTAGTTAACCTTGGACCCTCCTGTGGTTTGTGGACTACAACTCCCATCATCCCTGATAATAGGCCATGCTAGTTTGGGCTAGATGGGAGTCCAACATTATCTGGAAGGTCCCCACTCCTCTTAGAATGGCTCCCTGGGTGTTGGAATTCAATCTCTGCTTCTACCAAGGCAGGAGGCCAAGTTCCCAGTGATCACTGCGGAGTCTTAAGACTGCAAAGATGGAGGTCCTGCCTCTCTGACTTGCACTTGTCATTTGGCACAAACAAAGCAGGAAGCTTTCACGGTGCATCAGCATACATTATTGATATAAGAAGCCGTGATATGCATTTCATTATGGATTTAAAATCATTAATTATGTACCTAGCATAGAAGGCATCGGAACCTTTCCCATTCATCCCATAAATCAGTATTTTAGGCCCTCAACTTACTTTCTTGAAAAATAAATAAATAAAAGCATTCCAAATCATTTCACTTGAACTGGTTCATAACTTTTTATTACGGTCATGTTAATTATTCTCCGGAAGCATTCCCCTCTATCGCAGAATTATGCACATGAGATTTATGCTGTGCATCCAAAATGATTCAGATAATACTCACAAAAAGGAGAAAATGAACAATGATAACAAAGAAAGTTTCTGAAAATAGTTGCTTTCTCGGATCTATCCCTATAGCTAAATTGCTGATCTTTGTTGTACATATGGTTTTCCCTCCCCCCCCAAACATTGCAAATTAAGTAGTAGAGAGATTTTTTAGTTATAAACTTTGTAAATAAAATGATTTAATTTGAACAATATATTATTGTATATTGTATTAAGCCCAGGACCCACAAGTTAAGTGGAAGGTGGTATATATAAAATACTTGTTTGTGCTTGTGTATATACATAAAACCCAATTTTTAAAGTGTTAAAAATGGAAGCCTTGGGGTTTGGAGGAGAAGAAACTTTTGAGAAAGTGGAAGGCAAATTTCACCACAGCACAACATAAAAGATTTTTATGGTCAGGAAGAGAGACATGTGTCTTGAGGGTTCATCTTGTTCACTGTGGGTTTTGAATTATTTTCTGGTTCAGATTTTAATTCACACTGAGAAGAATTCTCAGATTGGCCCCACTAACTCAGACTCTGGATTCCCAAACCCCTCTCCCTTTTCCTTAAAAGCCGCTAACCAACTTAGTAGTTGGGCTTCTGGTGCTTCAGACACAGGCAGTAGGAAGGAAAAAGGTGCCTGGCATGCTAAGTTTATAAAAAGCATTTTTTAAAGTGTTAATTTATATTGTTATATCTTTGTTGTCTTTTGCCCTGAGCTCTGCAAAGGAAAGATGGGGTGGAAATGTCATAAATAATGTTAAATGACCAGAGGCACTTGGGAAAGTATATATTTCCAAGGACTGCATCAGAATCAGAAATTTTGTGGGTTTTGCAAGGGTGAGGAAGATTTATTTCCTTACACTGAATCAGACCATTGGTCCATCTACACTGACCAGCAGTGGATCTCCACAGTTTCAGGCAGAGGACTTAACTAGGGATCTTCTGCATTTGGAATTCTGTGAACAATTCTGATCACCTCAGCTAAAAAGGAGAAGGTTCAGAAAAGGGTAGCCAGACTGATCAAGGGCATGGAGCAACTCCCCAGTAAAGAAAGGTTACAACATTTGGGCCTTTTAACTTTAGAGAAAAGGCAAGTAAGAGGTGACATGAGAGAGGCATATGAAGTGATGCATGATGTTCTTCTCCCTTTTTCTCTCTCTCTCATAACACTATAGCTCACGGACAACTCATGGACATGAAGCTGAATTTTGGAAGATTTGGAAAAGACATAGTTAATTTAGGGAACGTTCTCCCACAAGAGGCAATTATGGCCACCTGCATGAATGACTAAATTCGTGGAGGATATGTCTATCATGGGCTATTAACCATAATGGCTCTGCTGGCATGGTCAGATGCAGTAATGCTTCTGAATACCATTTCCTGGAAACTGTGGGATGCTGCTGCCCTTAGATCCTGTTTGTGGGCCTCTCATTGGAGCATCTGCCTGGCCACTGAATAGGATGCTGAAGTAGATGAGCCACTGACCTGATCCAGCAGGCCCTTCTTATGTTGAAAGTGGATGTTTCACTGCAGTACCTTCCCAACTTTTGGGAGTAGTAGCTTGGCTTATTTCCAAGTAAAGCCAACATGAGTGAGCCATGGTTCATCATCACCAGCCAGCACATGACAGCCTTTCCAAACATTATTCTCCAAATCATTTGCATGCACCAATTAAACTAAAACACCTACACACAGAGCAGTGAGTAGTTCCAGGAGAAATATCTCACGATCAAGTTTCTCCCCCAAACTAGATAGGTGTTTATGTAGCTCCTTTTTTCCAATCTCCCTCCAATTATTATTTCTTCTGTTTTTAATGATTATATATAAAGCTTGGCTGGAGGCAGAGGCAGCATCAAACTAATACTGAGAGTGGAGTGGACCTTTGCAGTCATATTGAGAAATCAATGATATATTAAAAGACATTTTAATTAGACTACTGTGGTTCTGAAGTAGCTTTGGGTTACAAAGATTAAATAATTGCTTGTAGCGTTCTCATAGTGGGGCTGGCTCATAGAGGGAGTTTATCAACTTTGTGGTCGGGTAAGAACAGCTGATGAATGCTTCAGCAAAGAAGTGGTGTAGGGGAAAAATAAAAGAAAACACCAAGTGCTTTTTGAGCCATCTCAGCTGAAAGGAATGGAGTGCTTTACCACTCCTTGGGAGACACAGAGTCTTCTTTAAGTTGGCAATAGGGAAGGGCAAATCTGTCCATTTTGCTTTCTCTCAGTTTCTCATTTTTCAAAGCTTAAGTTGAGCACACCGCATTTCTATACCAGCCTGCATTTTCTTAAAGACATCCTCGTGAAAATTGCTCAGCTCTTACATTTGAATGTCTCCTACTGTACACACTTTTATGGGATGCGGGTGGCACTGTGGGTTAAACCACAGAGCCTAGGACTTGCCCATCAGAAGGTTGACAGTTTGAATCCCCACGACGGGGTGAGCTCCTGTTGCTCGGTCCCTGCTCCTGCCAACCTAGCAGTTCGAAAGCACGTCAAAGTGCAAGTAGATAAGTAGGTACTGCTCCGGTGGGAAGGTAAACGGCATTTCCGTGCGCTGCTCTGGTTCGCTAGAAGCAGCTTAGTCATGCTGGCCACATGACCCGGAAGCTGTACGCCGGCTCCCTCAGCCAATAAAGTGAGATGAGCGCTGCAACCCCAGAGTCAGTCATGAGTGGACCTAATGGTCAGGGGTCCCTTTACCTTTTTATACACACTTTTATATGCAATCTTGCCCAGTGGTATTTTTCTGGAAAAAGAAGTGCCAAAACTCACCCTGAACACCTCCCTTGTTCTCTTATAATGGCAATGGCGCCCATCTGAGAGGTGCCGGAACTGAGTTCTTGCTGGGGGAAAAGCCCTGATCTTGCCTAATTTCAGTGATCACCCTCGAGTATCATCACCTGCTGCTCCAGAGGGTAGGACCTGAACCAACTGATTCAAATAATAAGAAAGGAGATGGTGATTAAACTTTAGGAAGAACTTTCTGACAGTGGAATGGACTATATCAGAAGGTGGTGGACTCTCCTTCCTTGCAGGTTTTTAAGCAAAGGTTGAATGACCATCTATCAAGGATTCTTTAGCTGTGATTCCTGCATTGCAGGGAGCTGGACTAGATGACTCTTGGAGCACTTCCAGAGCCACAATTCTGATTCTGTGTTCCTTTAGGGAACACGTACAAACATTCAATTGAATGTTCTGATAAGGCAAAGCTCTTAATTGCAGAGAAGCTTCTAAGCACTGACAAGTGTCAATCGTTTCATGACCTTAGAGTGCAGCAGTGACTAGAACACATGCTGAAGGTTAATTATTTAATTTATATTATATCTATCTATCTATCTATCTATCTATCATCATCATCATCGTCTATCATGTCTTCTGCCTTTTTCCCTGACAGGGACTCAAGGGAGCTTACAGATAACATAGGAACATCTAAAAAAAACCCCAAAAACATTAAAAAAACCAATTACCTATCTATTTATCTATCTATATGTGATCTATTAAAAACATACAGATAATTACAATCAAAACAGTACAACACCAGCCCATTCATTAAAAGCAGTCCATTCCCCAAAGCCTATTAGAATAAGAAAGTCTTCACCTGTCGCCAGAAAGACAACAAGGAGGGAACCAGTCTAAATTCTCTAGGGAGGGGGTTTCAAAGTCTGGGAGCAGCTACTGAGAAGGCCCTGTCTCAAATCCCTACCAAGCATGACAAAAAGAAGGTCCTCCTCTGAAGAGCTCAGAATATGAGCAGGTTCAAATGAGGGAATACAGTCTTTCAAATAGCCAAGATCTAAACCATCTATCTGTCTGTCTATATCTATCTATCTATCATCTATATCTATCTATCTATCTATCTATCTATCTATCTATCTATCTATCTATCTATCTATATCTATCTATCATCTATCTATCTATCTATCTATCTATCTATCTATCTATCTATATCTATCTATCATCATCTATCATCTATCTATCTATCATCTATCTATCTATCTATCTATCTATCTATCTATCATCTATCTATCTATCTATCATCTATATCTATCTATCTATCTATTTATAATCTATCTATATCTATCTATCTATCTATCTATCTATCTATCTATCTATCTATCTCTAACTATCTATCATCTATCTATCTATCTATCTATCTATCTATCTATCTATCTATCTATCTATCTATCTATCTATCTATCTATCATCTATCTATCTATCATCTATCATCTATCTATCATCTATCTATCTATCTATCTATCTATCTATCTATCTATCTATCTATCATCTATCTATCTATCATCTATCTATCTATCTATCTATCTATCTATCTATCTATCTATCATCTATATCTATCATCATCATCTATCTATCATCTATCTATCTATCTATCATCTATCATCATCTATCATTTGTTTGTTTTATTGCATTTTTGTCCCAGCTTTCCTCCAAGGAACTTAAAGTGCTGACAATAGTTTTCCTCATTTTATCTTCACAACAATCCTGTGAGGTAGTTTAGGTTGTGAGTGAGTGGCTGGGCCAAGGTCACCCAGTGAGCTTCAAGGCTGAGTGGGGATTTGAACCCTGGTCTCCCAGGGCAAAGGCATGTGAATCATATCAAACGGAAGTTCATGGGCTGCAGGAGAAATACCCATCTTCAGGCCAGGGGTTCAACTGTATTCACTGTAGCTTGGATGATTCTGTGTTTTGGTGATGTTCTTTCCTAACTACCTACAATACTTCAAAAGGTTGCTTTTTCCCTGCCACATGTCTTTGTAAATTCTTTACTCATTCTTACTAGCAAAGCATGGTGGGCAGGTAATGTTACATTTCAATAATCACCTGAAGAAAAGAAAGAAATGTTTCTATGACAGTTTCATCCATATATGCACCTTTTTCAGAGTAATAGTTTCAGATTATGCATGTCGTATACAAGGCTGGAAGACAGTGCAACATAATTCTGGCAAGATTTATTTTTAAAAGATAGCACAAGCAGCCAACTCGGCATTTCAAGTTCTGGAAAAGTGAAATCATTTGCATGACTATATGGCTTTAATATATATGGCTACTTGGGTTAATTCATCATTTGCTGCCACAGTATCCACAGGCATTCACCTGGCGCTCCAAATTATAAATAAATCTACATCTAGGAATGTGTCTGGATAAAAATACCGGCTTCCTAGTTCCACACAGCAGGAATGCCTTTTCTGTAGTGTTAAAATATTGTCAGAAAGCAGAGATGCAGAGTTAGCAGATGATGTTAACAGGCTGCTTGCTGTTCTGAGATATCAGATGGGTATGGTGGAGACAATTTCCTCCTAAATTAAGATTAATAAACTGAATCCACACACACAATCTTCAAGCTATTGTCTTTAGCATACTATGCTGTGTACAGTGCAATGCAGTACAAGAGGGATGCAATGCTTTTCCAGTGCAAAGAGGTCTCTGCAAAGAACCTTCTTCATTGTCTCTCTTGATTACATTGTTCCATTGGGAGAGGGGTTGCTGCATTGTGAGAGTATAAATCTCACTATTGTTCTTGACCCTGTGTGAATGATGTTCCCAAGAAGGATACTGACAAGCTGGAATGTTTCGACCTTATATTTCTCTGGCTCTTTCCCCCCATCGTTTTCTTCATCTTCATCAAATATTGATCTGATCATTTTTAATTGTTCAGTCATCAACTGTTGAACGATAGCAACAGTCAATGGAAGGTCCAAAGGAACCTTTAGCATATTGTATGCTTTTAATGTTCTAGATCTTATTAGTCATTCAATCCACCTTAATATTCACCCTTAAAAGTCCTGGACTTCTACAGCTGCAACTGTGTTATCTCAAAAGCAGATTCATTTCAGCTTCCTTCTCACAGCTAATTATGGCTGTGTCACTTTTGGTTCCCCTAGTTCTTTAGTGACAGGAAACAAAAGGACTGAGGATTTCCTATTGCCCATTTTAATCTTTCTTGTCCACTATAAATCAAGCTCTTCGCTTTGCTTTAGAGACTTTAAGAATTAGTTTCCTTTCTGTTTTCTCAACAACAGAAGGTGGGTACTCTTTTCAAACTGTGGATTTCCCCCAGCAGACGGAGGGGGGAGTCTCTCAGTACAGTTTCCTTGTCCCAAAGATGTTTTAAAAAGGAAGGATGTGATTTGAATGAACTGTAAGTCAATCACGTGGCACTGGTGTGTGATAATGTTGCTGCTCAGCTTGCTAGCTTGTCTTCCGTCCAAGGCTTAGAGAGCAGAAAAAGAGCTTTGATCCAAGCATAATGAGGATAAATCCCAGATCCCTCTATATCCAGAGTGATTAACAGAACCAGTCTATCTGTCTGGATATTATCAATAACCATGTATAGTCGTACCTTGGAATTTGAACAGCTTAGATACCAAACGTTTTGGCTCCCGAACGATCAACAACCGGAAGTGATTGTTCTGGTTTTTGAGCGTTCTTTGGAACCCAAACATCCGACATGACTTCCATGGCTTCCAATTAGCTGCAGGAACTTCCTGCAGCCAATCAGAAGCCATGCCTTGGTTCCCTAACATTTTGGAAGTCAAACAGACTTCTGGAACGGATTCCATTCAACTTCCAAGGTATGTCTGTAATTATCTTCTGCCATCCACAGCTGGCAGATAGATCTCTAAATCACCATACCTCTCTCGACAGGAAGGCCACCATTTGTGTTTTAATATTTGGATTATTTTTATTTTATTTTATTTATCACTTCCCATCAAACAGCCTGAATCTGATAATTCATCTCCAAAATGGTCTTATCAAAGTTTCAGGCATGGCCTCATACCTGCTCTGAACCAGTGACAGGGGATGTTATGTATGCAGGCATTGAAGGCGGAAACCAGGCAGTATGCATGACATTGCCTAGGCCTTAATGCCTCCTGGAGCTCAGGTGCTTCATCTGAATAAAGAAAGGAAGGGTGGATTCTAAAACCCTCCAATGACATTTGCTAGTAGCTGGCAGGCAACCAATCCCTGCTGTGATAAAGCTAGTGTTATGATTCACTATTCACACCATAAGACAACCTATCACAGGTGGGGAGGTGTGCTGCCTGGGCTGGCTTAAAGTGTTTATATGCTGGGCTGAGCACCCCTGTTTGCCATTCTTGATCTTCTTGTTCCTGATGTTCTAATAAATCCTTTCTGAGCTGAATCTCGGTCTTGAACCTACCTACACTTCAGGGGAGACATAATCCAGTTCACATTTAAAGGCAAACCTTCCTAATTCACAGTTTCCAGAACAATATTGGAACCAGAACACAGCCTTTGTTTGAAATTTCCACTTCCCTTAATTTTGCAAAGCAGTTCTTCAGCCAAGTTATGGGTACAAAAAGACATATTCATAAATTAAGTGTGCATAAAATGCATATATTAGTTAAAATAACATAAAAGGCATTAAATCAGAGAAAATTACTTTGCAAAAATGTGTATATTAAGGAAGATTGCATACAAACATGCATAATAGGAGGAATAAGCACTAATTAGCTGGTGAATTTTCATGAGGCCTTAAAAAAAAAAAACAACCCACAAACTGATGCAGAAATTTGGAGAATGTAAAATTGGAAAAGTAAGTGGAGAAAAACCAAAATGGACAGATGTACTCATTCCTCCTGTGAAGATAAGGCAACTTTGGGCAGCCCTGAATGGCAGAAATTCTGTCTTGCATAAGTCACTGGAAATATTAAAAAAAAATGTATGTGTCATCCTCATTGGTCAAAAGGGAGACAAATCTAGAATCTGACTGTGTGTTTTGCAAATTAAAAATTCTGACTGTAATGAGCAAAGTGTTTTAAAATAATAATTACACGAATTCCAATTAAGTATTACACAGTAATTATGATGAGTGAGATTAGCAAATTTAAAATGCTGCTTCAGTCTAAATTACTATCATGGAACAGTGGAACAAGCAGGTGCTTGCAGCCCTCAACAGGTGGCAGAGCAATTACAGGTGCTTACATATTTGATGGGAGAAGCAAAAGAAATAAACAGACTCCATTATTCTGGATGCTAATGGCTGTCTCCGAGCAGGTTGCTCTGCCCTGTGGTAGTTTGTCAAGCCCGAAACGTCCTTGCCTTGCAGGCTGAGAGGTGATGTTTACAGGAAACAGAGGATCTTTTGGCAATAAATAGGCCTGGAATAAGCTATAGAATTTGTAAGAGCACACATCAGGGAAGGGCTCTAGTTTCGTATCCTGATGCTCCCAAGTGCAATCTGCATGAAGGGCCAGGAATCCTGGATTTTCAAATATTGGAGAGTTGTTACCAGCGAGTGTAGAAAATACTGAACTACATGTACCAATGATCTGACTCAGTGTAAGGTAGTTTCCTATGTTCCTTTCACAGCTCAGTGGGAGAGGCCATATTCTGCATGCAGAAGGTCCCAAATTCAGTCCAGGTAAGGTTGGGAATGTCCAGTGTATGAAATCGTGGAGTGCTACTGTCAGTCAGTGTAGATGATACAGAGATAGATGGACCAATGATGTGGCTCCATCTTCCTCTGTTCCTCTGTGTACAGTTCTAGAGCTCTGTTCATGTGTTCTTTGAATGCATATGGACGTAACTTGTGGGTGCATATGTGCTGACTCCACCCCGTGTCCCTGTCTGCTTTAAGCGGAAAAGTCTGAAGACTTCTTGACTGCCTTGGTCAGACCACACCTGGAATACTGTGACCAGTTCTGGGTGCCACAATTTAAGAAGGATGTAGACAAGCTGGAACGTGTGCAGAGGAGGACAACCAAGATGATCAAGGTTCTGGAAACTAAGCCTTATGAGGAGCACTTGAAGGAGCTGAGGATGTTTAGCCTGGAAAAGAGGAGACAGAGCAGTGGTGTAGCTAGCCACTTGGGTGCCCAGTGCAGCGTGCGCATCCTGCAGCCGGGGGTGGGGTTAGCCGCCCATGGGGGCAGGGCAAGTTGCATGGAACCTCTCCTCTGCCTCCCCCTCAGCTGTAGGGTGTCTGAGGGAGAGTCAGTAGGCAGATGCAAGCCCCACACTGCCGCTTCAGGCAGTGTGGAGTCTGCAGGCGCCCAGGCCACCATGTCACTCCCAGGAGAGACGCATGGCTTAGGCACACTGCAGGCCCCACAGTAAGTACTGGCCCCTGTGGTGTGGCGCCCAGTGCCAGCCGCATTTCATTACATTTCTTGACTGAACTAAAAAGTTTCATGAGCCTATTTTTATTTTTATTTTTAAAAAGACCTCATATTTTTGTCACCCCCCTCAGTGATGACACCCGGGGTGGCCCACACACCCCGTCCTCTGCCACTGTCTGAGAGGAGATATGATAACCATCTTCAGATATCTCAAGGGCTGTCACATGGAAAAGGGAGGAAGCTTGTTTCTACTGCTCTGGAGGGTAGGACTAGAACCAATGGGATCAAGTTTCAAGGAAGGAGGGTTATTAAATACTTTCTGACAATGAGAGTTTTTTGACAGTGGAGCAGACTTCCTCGGGAGGTGGTGGACTCTTCTTCCTTGGAGATTTTTAAGCAGAGGTTGGATAGTCATTCTTCATGGATGCTTTAGTTAAGATTCCTGCATTGCAGAGGTTGGACTAGATCACTCAGGATCACTTCCAGCTCTACAATTCCATGATTCTACCCTTTTCAGGATTGCTGAAAGCATTTCTTTTTAGGCAAGCCTATCCAGACATGTAGAATCTTGGCATGTGTTTTATTCTGGTTTTTATTTTATCCTTGATTCCAACTGTTTTTTGCAAGATTTATTCTTTTCATAAACCATTTTGAGGGCTCTTCTTTATAATCAAGTGATATATAATTTTTATGAAACAAAATGAATAAATAAAAAAAGAGTTTAGAACTATTCTAAAACACTTTGTATCATTTTTCACAAACAATTTTTTTGAAATATACAGTTTCAAATTCATATTAAACCTTACTATTGCGATTTTCTGGCAAATATGTTAGTAAAAGGATGCAAAGTTCAATTACTGTTATTTTTAAAAAGAATTTTTCCTAATATTGATTAAATTAAGGGTTTTGTTAAATTTCACTTTCATGGTATTTGGGGGATAACTTTTCTAATATCAGAAGAGAAATGTCCATACATTTTTGTCATGATTTAGGTTTACTGGATTCTCTTTTTGTCTACCTCCATGTGAATGTGGTAAAAAGTAAAAATGAATGTGCTTACAAATGCGTCTGAAACCCGTGGGACACCAGGTGATCTGAGATACTACTGTGTCAAGAAGTAAACATGCCTTTAAAAAAGTCACCCCCAAACATGCTGTTTTGTGTAAACTGAGCTCCAGGCGTTTTCAAAGGCAGCTGACTTTTCCTGCAAACACTTTGCAGATAACTGATCCCCTGCTCCATTTTGTTGCTAAGGGCCCAAGGCTATCAGGTCTCTTTGATGCTTTGGGTGCAAATCACAACTCTGCAGAGGGGATTAGAATTCAACTATGGGCTAACAAAATGTAGAGCTAAGGGTGAATCTGAAATAGTGAGAATGTTTGTGATATGTTTATGGAATCAGAAATGCTACTGAAGAGCACTGATCTTCCTATATGTATCCCCCAATTGGGGAAATGGCTTCTTTATTTTTCTTTCAAAGGCAGCAAAATGAAAGGGGGGAGGTAGCTCTCCCCTGTCCCCCATGAAATGTTGTTGTTGACATCTGTCAACAGGCCTGGTGCCTGAAGCCAACTCCCCATAAAGTACATCCTTGGGGATTCTGCCATCTTCCATTGTGTGTACATGGCCAAGTCAGCATAAACTTCACTGAGTGTGAAAATGCTGGGAATGTGAGCTTGGGAAAGCACATCTTTGTTTGAAATGGTCCTGCCATGTGATGCCCCAAATGTCCCTGACATAGCACATACAGTGGTACCTCAGGTTACAGACGCTTCAGGTTACAGACTCCGCTAACCCAGAAATAGTACCTCGGGTTAAGAACTATGCTTCAGGATGAGAACAGAAATCATGCGGTTGGAGTGGGAGGCCCCATTAGCTAAAGTGGTACCTCAGGTTAAGAACAGTTTCAGGTTAAGAACGGACCTCCAGAACGAATTAAGTTCTTAACCCAAGGTACCATTGTACACACCTCCCAACATTTCACCAATGAAAATAGGGATAGCCTATTCCATACCCTCCAACAATTCTCTGATGAAAATAGAGATGTCCTCTTCAACATTTCTCTGATGAAAGCAAGGGTGACCTATTCCATACACACCAACATTTCTCTGATTAAAATAGGGACATCCTACCATATCCTCCAACAATTTTCTGATTAAAATAGGGACATCCTAAGGAAAAGCAGGACATTTCAGGATTAAATCATGAACTGGGATGTCTTCTGTAAATCTGGGACTGTCCCTGGAAAATAGGGACACTTGGAGGGTCTGCACATACGGAAGGTATTGAGGAGTAGCTCCTGCCGGGTGTAAGTTGCCCATGATTCCATTCCATAAAGCTGCTCTATAAAGACTCTCCTCCCTGAAAGAGAGGGGAGTGGTTGTGGACGGGAGCCCGAGCACCGCTCCTAGCAGGGGGCGTTGCCCCCTGCCTCCAGCTCACCTGGCTGGCACTCATGCCCCCTGGTGGCCGTCCAACCAGGTGCCATGGGGGGGGGGCGTGTCCAACAGCCTTTATGCTGCAGTGCCAGCTTCTCCCCGGCCTCATTTCTCTTTGTCGTCAATGTGTTGTGGTGTGTCAAAGTGCTAGGTGTGGCCATCGCCTATGCCTTCAATTTCTAGGGGTATTCCGTTAATGGAATCTGGCGGTCGTGTATTCCGTCCGAAGCCTGCTTGGCGGGAGGCCATGGCACGACCCTCGGTGACATCAGGGGCGAGCCTATAGTTGGATTAGCATCAACAGGTGATGAACCCCTGGTGAATAAACCCACTTGTTTCGCGATCCAATGCCTAAGCCAATACCTTTTCATTGCTGTAATCAATAAAGTTGTGGCCTTTTCTAGCCCATTAACCTTATATCACGTGTCCCTGTGTCTTCATTTTACTTTGCGGGGGTCGGGTCCTCGAACCACAACTGAGCTATGGAAGATAAGAAGGAACACAGGAAGTTGCCTTATTCTGAGTCCTGATCCCCTGGTCCAACTGACTTGGTATTTTCAACACTGACTGGCAGGACCTCTGCAGGGTTTCAGACAGGGGTCTCTCCTAGCCCTAGCTGGAGAACCTGGGACTTTCTCCATGCTGAATTCATCTTAAAACAAAACTGGAGCTTGTTTGGGTAAATATTGGAGAATGTTCAAATGAATGAAAATAATTCTGATAAGATTAATTGCGTTTTTTATGGGAATTACACATCTTCCTAATTTTATAAATCAGGGATATAACTCTTCATTTGAGGCATGATCTGACTCCAATTATTTTTTTTTTGTTTTTTCCCAGTGGAAGCAAAAAAAAATTTTTTCTGGATTAAAGTAGACATAGTACTTGGGTAGACAGAGAGGTTTAATTCTATAAACCATTTTTCAGCTGAGATGAGGGAATTGTCCCCATTTATTTTGTCAATTGTTAGGTAGTCTGATAATTTGACTGTGCTGAAAAAAATCCCTGCAAAGTTTTAGAATTTAAGTAGAAAATCATTAAGCTAGATACATATGAGGGAAGGCAGCTCATCTGATTTCTAAAAGGAATACATGATTGAAGCTGAATTTAACCTCTGGGGTTATTATTATTTTTTCCTGAAATGAAGGATGAAATAAAATTAGCATCTGTGAAATAAGATGCAAACGAGGGCAAATATATAATAAAAAAATCACTGTAAAGACACAGTTGCTGTAACCTTTAACCTCAGCAAAAACTTGGCTGGGGAATAGCTAAAAATAAGTGCTTTGCAAGAAACCTAGGCTCTGATCTCAAAGGAGCAGCTTCTAGGTTATAAAACATGCATTATTCTTCTCCTTAACCCTTTCTGGGAATCTCACTGTCCTTGTAAAGATGAAGCTGAAATGTAACCATAAAGTTTCCACACTCACACAAGCTGTGCTTCAGGGCTCATGTGGTCAACCTCTGGGCATCTGAAAATATTGTTCCTACTCTTTTCAAAGATGGCATAGGAACCTAGTTCCCAAAGGGAATGGCTGAGGGTGGAACATGTTTGGCCAGAGGGCTAATCAGGAAGCAGGGAGAGTCTATAAATAAGAACATTGTTATTATTAATAGTTTTTTAAGCCTGCTCCACCCATAGCTTTGCAGTTTTTGCTGCTCCCATTCTCTCACCCTATATGCAATGTGGTCTTGATCTGATTGCCAATTAGACTTGGCAGAGTAGGATTGTTTGGGGGCAGGCATCCAAGACTGGCTCTTGGGGTCCCTTCTTTTCCCACCTACTCTACAGTGCTGCAAATAATTCACCTGGCATACTGGGGCATGGTGTGGATTGGTTGCATCTGGAGCATTGTGTCCAGAAAGGTGAGAAAGTTGGGGAGAAAAACTCTTAGGTATACTAAGCCACTTCTGGACAAAATGCACCTGTTAAGGATCTACCCATGCCAGATCCCTGGTAGCACTTGTGGGACAGGCTTTAGGTCTGACATGAACTTTAAGAATAGACAGTGGGGCTTGGGGGCATGTGCTGTGTTTTATACCCAAAGCTCAGCTAGCAAGGAGAGAGGGATTCCTCTCAGTCCTTTGTGGAGGGTCTACAGTTTGTGGCTGTATCACATGTGGAAAGGTCACCTGCCAGTACTTTCTGAATTCATTTAATTTGGTTTGCAACTCCTCAAGTCATTCTATAAATAAATACAACCATTATCCCAATGTTTTGGTCTCATGAGTCTTCATTGTGTTGTGTGAGGGCAAAGTATTCTTTTTGCAAAAGGAAAAGGCTCTGCAAATGCTCAGAGGTGCTTTGTCCACACTTCCTGTGGTGGAAATCCCATTTCCTTTATGGGAAAGGAACTCTGCACATTCTCTGAGGTATTCAGTGCAATAATCTGTTGAAACCAAAGGTGTCCTTGTGTTATTTCTGAAGAACGGCATAGTGTAAGTATTTGCATAATACAACGATAGTGGGCTCCAAGTATTTCTTCTACTTTGGCTGGTCTGTTAATCATAATCTCACTGGTGGTTCACAGTCATAAAACGGTATCAGTTTTCGGAGGGTAACAATTACAGCATGAAATAGATCATTCCAAAATGAGAGATGAGAATTAGTGATGTACTGAGTCAACCCTCATGGTCAGCAGATAGGAGGCCACTAGAATCCCACAAGGGTGGTCTGTTCTTGTCACATCCCCTGCAAAGTTATGACTGTCCTTTTCTGATAGTACCAAGTGTCACACCTTACCCCACCCACCTTCTACTGTGAACAGGAAATGCTAAGCTATCTTCAGTGGGGGCTAGTCTATTGCCCCAGCAACCTCAAGTTGCCTCCATCCAGCCTCATCCTGCCCTATTACTCACTTACAGCTAGTCTAGGTGATTGCACCCTGGCTCTCAGATTCCAACTCCTTTATTGTTGTTGTTTAGTTGTTTAGTCGTGTCCGACTCTTCGTGACCCCATGGACCAGAGCACGCCAGGCACTCCTGTCTTCCACTGCCTCCTGCCTTTTAGTCAAACTCAACCTGGTAGCTTCAAGAACACTATCCAACCATCCCATCCTCTGTCGTTCCCTTCTCCTTGTGCCCTCCATCTTTCCCAACATAAGGGTCTTTTCCAGGGAGTCTTCTCTTCTCATGAGGTGGCCAAAATATTGGAGTCTCAGCTTCAGGATCTGTCCTTCCAGTGAGCACTCAGGGCTGATTTCCTTAAGAATGGATAGGTTTGATCTTCTTGCAGTCCATGGGACTCTCAAGAGTCTCCTCCAGCACCATAATTCAAAAGCATCAATTCTTCAGCGATCAGCCTTCTTTATGGTCCAGCTCTCACTTCCATACATCACTACTGGGAAAACCATAGCTTTAACTATACGGACCTTTGTTGGCAAGGTGATGTCTCTGCTTTTTAAGATGCTGTCTAGGTTTGTCATTGCTTTTCTCCTTAGGGACCTCCTTAATCTTGCCATTTGTAGTGAAGGAAGAAGATGGGGACAAAACTAAGATTCCTTGGCTCAGTCTGTCATTGGCTGTGGCTTCATCTATTATGGATAGATGAAAGGGAACGGCAGCTAGGATATTGATTGCTAAAAAATGGAAATTAGTCGAGATTCCCACGATCACGGATTGGCAAATAAAATTATTTGAATATGCAGAATTAGCAAGAATGACAAACAAAATCAGATATCAAAAAGAAACAAAGTTTATTGAAGAGTGGAGTAAATTTGTGACGTATATTGAAAGTAATTATAGCACATTAAAAACTACAGTAGGTCTAACATAAACCTTGTTATGCATAAATTTCAGACATAGAAACTGCAGGAGAAGAAAAAATGTAAGAAAACCGTAGAAGGATAGGAGGGAGGTCAAGATGCGTGTTAACGCAATGTAAATAAGTGGACGATACTTAACATTGATTGATAAGAGTTTTTATTTTTCTTGTTTCTCTTTTTTTCTTTTGCTATATGCTTTTTGTTTTTTGTGGAAAATTTCAATCTATTATGGATATCTCTGCCTTCCACTCTACCACTCCCATTCCCAATCACCACTTGCTATTTCCAGTCCTGCCACCAGAAAGAGGATCAAGTCATTTTGGGACAGTAGTATTTCATCAGTAAAAATAAAAATCAGCAATTATGCTAAGAATGCATCTGTCCTGAACTCCAAAGTCTGAAGATGTGGATGAGAAGAATATTGCATCTTTTATGCACCCATATTCATGCCATTGTTTCCTTTGCTCTTGCAAAACAGGAGTTGCAGCTGTTAATCAATTGATTTTGTTTATGTGGCTTCCCTCCCTCAGCTTTTCTTTCCTCTCTTTTCCCCCTTCTTCAAAATAACAAGTGACAAAGAATAATCCAATCAAAAGAGCACTGGAATCTTTATTAATGAAGCTGCTTCAGGATCCATTCAGCAAAGACATGTGCTGCAAAAACTGTTTCTAGTAGTCTGAGCCATTGAAAGCAAATCACAAAAGGCTCCTGTAGGAAGACAAAGTACCGTAATTCTTTTGCTCTGCGAGCTATACTAGGGTTAGTGATATTGTAAGTTAGAGAGCCTGAAGGTTTCATATTCCCTTGCTAATTAGACCACCACTAAATAAGAATGAACTTCTGAAATGATGTGATTCTGTGAAAACAGAAGAACTGTTCTTGGCATTCCTTCATCTTGAGAAACAACAGAGTGTACTTGCAGGGGTGCAGTCAAACCGCTGGAGAATCACAGTGCCTGATGTGGCTGTAGAGACCAGTAACTTGTAGCTGTTGCCTCTCATGTTGTTTTGCTGCATAAGCATCACCAATGTGGCCTCTCTGGGGGGCAGCCCTGGGAAGTGTGTTTGGAGGTCCTGGGCTGCCCAGATGACACCTCCTTTTGGCTTCACTGATATGGTCCAAAAGAAAGTAGAGCAATACATTTGGCACCAACTTGACTGCAGGAGTTGCCAGAAGGAGGAGTACAGGATGCCATTCAAAAATCTTAAAGACTCCACACTGGATTTGTGCAGGGATTACTCCTCAACCTTTTCTTCTCTCAAAGATGTCCCACAAGGCAGCAAGTACGGATTTTTCCTCAGGGTTTACTTCCAAAAGCTTTCTCATGAATGAGCATAGCTGCAAGGCAGTGAAACTTTAGGATCAGTTTTCATTTTCCTAGCTGGGCTACCTTCCCAGGTTGATGAGCCCCATCTGCCCCTCACTTCCCTCTACAGCACATGCAGAAACTGCCTTCTTGACTGTTGAACCTACTATTTGGTCTCATCCACTTGTTTGACCAGACTGCGGGAGGCAGTGGAGGACAGGAGTGCCTGATGTGCTATGGTCTATGGAGTCACGAAGAGTCGGACACGACTAAACAACAACAACTCAATCTGCCAGAGCCTGTATTTGCATGCAGGGAAAGTCCTTAACTCACTGAGGGTTTTGAGACCCATCAGCTACCCTGACCTGGTTTAGCTGGCCAGTCAAACAAGTTTTCTGAGGTGTGGCTGCTGTCGCATGCTGACAGCTTCTGGGAGCCACAGGTGAGAGCTGAGTGCAGGGTGAGGACCAAAGGGAGAGAAACTACCACAGAAGAAGCATAACATGTTCCCCACCAGAGGTACTACCCCTCCCCTAACACCCCATACAATATAATTACATAATTATTTCTATTAGCTTTATTTTCTACACCAGGGTTGTCGACCCTCAGGCTTGGGGGTCTAATGTGTCCTGCCAGGTTTCTCCATCTTGCCCTGAGGATTCTCTCCACAATGCATATTCTCCTGAGTGGAACGCCTCATATCCTCCTTGAGTATTTTCCTCTGACTAAAATGTGTCTTTGAACTCTGATAATGCCCCTTGCTTGCCTCAAGGATAGAAAAGATGTGTGTGTGAATCTACCTAACTGTACAAAGGTAAAATTCCCATTAGTTGCTCTAGCTGTTTTTGCCTCTGGTTTCAGGCATCATTGACATGTGTTGTCCCCTCCTCCCTGCCTCCACAGCTTGCTCAGAAGGGAATGTCACCCTCAGACTGAAACAGGTTTCCTACCTCTTATCTACAGCAAAGAGAGAGAGAAAGAGATTGTTTGAATTGCATATACAGCATCGTGTGTCTAGCCCATCCTGACAGTGATCTTCTCCTGGTAGAAGAGGAATACAGAAAGTGGAAATCAAAGATGCTGATGGGAATGTTTAGCTAGACAAATGCATCTCCGATTGTGCCACTGCTCACATTTATTTTTTGGGGGGATCTAAAACAACCTAGAAATATAACCTTTCACTCCTATTTTGAGATGTATATGTCATCATAGTAGGATATGTGAGCTTCATCAGTGCATCTAGCTGGCAATCAATTGACCGTGACTGTCAGTCATTTGCAAACTGTGATGATGTCCTTACCCTCACCATAGCTAACCATTCAAACCAGAGGAGAAAATAATTTGATTGTATTTTTGTCTCTAGCAGTCCTCTAATGTTTATAAAGCAGGTTTCTCTCCTTCCTCCCCCCCTTCTTCTTTTAATAACACTAACCCAGTAAGAGCTAATGGGATTTATTTCACACCATCAGTGTGAGATGTATGAAAGACCGTTCTAAAACAACAACACAACTATCTTTTTTGTATTGTAAGCAATTAGCAGAAACGAAAAGATATAGTCGGTGTGGCAGGCATACCTCATGTGTATATACTTTTGTAGCTGTCTTGACTCTAACAACCACTGGAATATGCGGTAAAAGACTTTAGACTCAGCTTCAAATGAAAGGACAGCTCTTTGGACTCAAACCAAAGCTCCATCTGGTTCAACAGCCTGCTTCCCAAAATCTCTGGGAAGCCCAAAAGCAGATTACAAAGGTAATAGCTATGTCCCTGGGCATTGGGAGACTTGCCCCCTATTATTTACCTTGCTCTTTGAACTGTGAAGCCTTCCTATCAGCTGTCTACCAGGTTAAATATCTTAGTAAGTTGTTCAGCAGGTCAGTTCCATTTCTCTCCACTCCTGACACTGTTTGTGATTAGTCTGGGGACCTCAGACAGGGAACAAGAAAAGATCCTTATGCAATGCATTATGCATTATTTTACTACATATACATTTCCTTCATTTAATAAGCAAAGGTTATTGGACTTGGGGGTCATCGTTGTTTTCACTGTGCTTACTACTAACTCATTGTGACTGTGCTCTGCTCTCAAGAAGAAAGACGTTTGCTGTTTTTTAAAAAATAAAATAAAATACAGACATAATTGTAATTATACGTATGTTTTGAGTCAGGGACATTTAAGTGGCTTTCCTAGATCCTGTTCTCATAGCGCCCACCCAAATGCCTGTGGGAAACCCTCTTGCAGGACCTGAGCCCAAGAGTTCTGTCTCCTCCTGTGGTTTTTAGCAACTGGAATTCAGAAGCATTACTGCCGCCAGCTGTGGAGGCTCATCATAGCCATCCTGGCTAGTAGCCATGCATAGATGAAAGAAGCAGAGATGCATCATTTTATATTTGGAAATGCACCATGCATTTAGAGAGCAAGCTTGGGAGCTCACCAGAATGCTTCCTGAGGCTTGATTTCCATTTATGCATGAAGTGGGGGCAATTGCTTTATGCACTGGCCAGTGCATTCCCATTTAAGCTGGTTTATTTGAATGCTGTGCTCTTTTTCCCTGTGTCATTATCCTCTCTTTTTCTAAAGCTCAGAAAGGAATGTGAATCACCCACATCCTGTACAATTGCCCCTGAGTGCAATGAAATGTCATCAAGCGCTTCACTCCTGGGAAGACTTGCTGCATTGCATTTAATAATAATAATAATAATAATAATAATAATAATAATAATAATTTATACCCCATCCATCTGGCTGGGTTTTCCCAGCCACTCTGAGTGGCTTCCAGCAAAATATTAAAATACAATAATTCATCAAATATTAAAAGCTTCCCTAAACATGATAGCTGCTCTAGGTTGTTGGTGGCTGGACTGCTTACTTTTTTAAAAGTTTCAAATATATAGAAGACTGGAGGCATCTATGCAACTCTCGAACACTTCATAAAGACCTTCACTAGGAACACAGGATAGCTGACTTCTCCTGAAACAGACAATTGGCCCATTTAGCATTGTTTACATTGACTGGCAGTGACTCTCCAGGATTTCTGGCAGGAAACATTCCCTACCTGGTGTTTGAATCTGGAATCTCCTGCATACAAAGCTGCTGTTCTACCACTGAGCCATGGCCCTTCCCTGTTTGTTAATCTTTCTTCCATTTAAGAATGCAGGGACAAAAGCCCATCCAGTACGACATTCTATTGCCCATAATAACCATCAGATGCTTCCAGGAAGCTCACAAGCAGAACATGAAAGAAACAGCCTTCATTGACTGCTGTTCCTAGCCAATGATATTTAGAGACAAACCATCTCTGAAGCAGGTGGAAGTATCCAACAAAAATCCACTCTGGGTACACCCATTGACTCGCTCATTAACTTCAACAAGTCTGCTCTTAGTAGAACCAAGTTTGGATACAGCCAACATGAAAAAATTATAATAAAGTCAAGGTCAGTGTGAGCCTTGATTTGTTGATTCTGTAATGATATCAATAGCCTTTTGGAAGCTCTATCAATAGCTGTCCAGAGAGTAATGCCTGAACTTTTTGCTTTTTGAAGTTACTTAACTCCCTTTTTGGCTTATAATGATATTCTTCCATTGTTTGAGAGGTGTTTTTCCCTCTTTTAAATGTTTAAATAGGCTTTTGAAATTGAAAATGGAGTTTTTAAACACTTTCAAATGCGTCTTGGGACTTGCTTTGAGTCACTATCTTGGATATGCTTCTAAGCGCCAAGTCCTTTCAATCACTTTGAAGCGTTGTTTTAATTTTTTAAAGCTCATTTGAACAGAGTCCACATTCTAATAGACTTTCTGTAATTGAAAAACAACTCATGCCCCCCCCCACCATAGAAGGAATTATATAACCTACAAACACTATTGCAGAAATGCATTTCTCATGGGTAAATCCAAAATGGCACCCGCAAGCCTCTGTGGTGGGAATCTCAAATAATTAAAAAGGCTCAGTAAAGCAAAATAAGGAGCTTCCTCCCTCTTGACTGCAAATTGGAGAGTTTGGTTCATCACATGATGTTCCCTGATGGACAAGCAGGAAGCTGATTTCAGGAACTGAACATTAATTTTGCTTCACAGAGGATGTAAGAATGTTGTGGACTGAAGAAACAATTGAAAAAAACCCCATCTATGTACAACTCATTCATTATCTTCCCATCCAGGTCACAAAATAATTCAGCAGTAGCTTCTCTCCCCTCCCCCTTTTATTCGCTGTTGTCCTTCTGGAAATTCAAGGAAATACATATAAAATAAAAACCTGGAAGATGTTGACCAGTGGTTGCTGGTGCCCACTGGGGGCAGAAGGCAGGGAGCCCAAATATAGATGGAGCCAGAGCCAATGACTAGTATAGCCAACTAATTCTCGTTTTGTTCCTATCTTTCTCCCTGCTTAGTTCTATAAGGGGCAACACAAAGGAGGATGACACTGACATGCAGGGCCACACCCTGGACTGGTTGTAAGTAAGAAGGCAGGCAGGTGGGATCTGGCTGAGGACAGATGGAGGTTGATGGGGAAGTGCCCCATTCACCCTCATGGGTCACTGGTGTTGATTATTATTCATGGCAATCAGGCTAAGTCTATTTCAAAATGTCCCTCAGCCTTTTGTAGCTCTTGAAAAGAAGATCTGGTTTTTTTTTTCCATTTAGGGTGTGTGACAGATAGGATTTCAAATTGGGGGGGAGGCATACAGCAGCTTTGCTAGGAGAATAGTTATCCTTCCCCCCCCCCCTTTCTCAGAGTGTTGCAATGTGGGAAATTCTAAAGGAAGTACATTGGTATTATGCCTAGAAACAGAACATATACAGAATGCATCTGTTCAATGCACATCTTCTTTGATTTGGCGTTATGTGGCTGATTGGCATTTAGGGCGGGTGGGTAAGAAAATGTAAGATCTTAATTTTCTGCAACACTGAGGCATTGTGGGGGTGACGAGTGCTCTTGAGTTATAGCTCACAGTCAGAGGCTATGGGGTACCTGGGGTGAGGGTCATCTTGGGGCCTAGCCTCAAGTGAACATTAGGGCCTGGGTGTGCATGCTGGGCTTACCCATGGCTCAATTAGCAAGGTGGGAGAATTTTCCCCTATCCTTCGCTGGGGAGCATATAATCTGCTACTTTACATACCCTGGGGAAAGGGGTCATTCTGTCCTATGTAATCATTGATTCCATTTGCCTGGACTGAGTTCATGACTAATTTGACATATCTGTTAAAAATAAATATAATCTTTTAAAACCGCTTCATAGTCTTGAGTCTTCTTTCTGAGCTTGGGGGCAAATTCTTTCAACTCCTGTCCTGGAATGTCAAAATTACCACTACATCAGTCAAAGAGGTACCAGCTGTGGGTCTTATTGAACTGCATAACTCTAAAGCGGATTACTTCCCCTTTAACCCGGATCTTCCAGGAAAGTGGGACAAAGGATGCACACTTCCTGCAACAATATTTTCCAGCTCTCAGTAGTGGCAACATTCCCAGATGCTTAATTTTGTCCAAGGCCCCACAGGGGTGGTGAAGATGCTGCCTTTCAGAACTTGGGGGACTCCAACTCCCATCAACCTGGCCTATGGTTCAGGAAGATGGGAGTTATAGACAAACCAAATCTGGTGGGCACTATGTTTGCTACCTGTGATTTAGCATAGCCAGTTCCTTGGTCCCGGGGCTATTTCCATCATACCATGCATAGCCTGCCATTTCCCAGGACCTGATACGGAAGAGGAGCAGGAGGTTCAGTCCCCAGGATTTTTGTATCCCAGTGTGGAAATTGGAATCTCAGCTGTAGAGACCATATTGCCAGCCTCAGCATTTCCAAAGACTACAACAACGTAGCACCATCTCTGGGCATTATGTTTTTACAGAGTTTAGTAGGTACCTTCCTCAAGCAGTTTACAGGGCAAGGAAGAGTCAACTCCCATGGCAGGAACCCTGGAATATTATGCCCTACAGGCTGTCTCCATACCGGAGCCTGCTGAATTCTGGATTCAGTCCTATTTTTCTAGAAAGAGGTGCAAGAACTCACTATGAACACCTTCCTTGTTCTCTTATAATGGCAATGGTGCCCACCTGAGAGGTGCCAGAACTGAGTTCCAGTGAGTTCCAGCTGAAAAAAGCCCTGTCTGGATCCATCTGTGTATGTATTCCTCCATGAACTGACTTACCCCATTACAGAACTTCTAAGCATCAGGCCCTAGAATCCAGGAACACAGACAGCAGTAGGTGACTTGACGCTAGAAAGAAAGTTGCTTGTCTTGCAGCATCGGGTCTTTTTAGCACCTCTTCTGACTTGCTTCTAGTCTCTGGAGTTCCAGTTTCACAAGCTGGCTGGACAGCTCCTCTTCTGTCTGAGAAAAACCAGCCTGGAACCTCCTCTTAGACTTTGCATCATGGGTTGCTGGGGAAATCAAGCTCAGTTTTTGGAAGGAATGAGGAATTATCCAAGTCCCTCCTACTTCCTTGAATGCAGTAGAAGTTGTCCCATTAGTGCAAATGGGGCACAGCCCCACCAACCTCAGTCTGCCTTCAGCCATTCCCACCTGCCTGGATTCTTACAACCAGTCCAGAGGGTGGAACCGGCTGTCATCTTCTGCCTCCTCCTTAGCCTCAGTGTTCCCTTTCTAAAATTCACCATAGAGGAGTATGGGGATAATTCTATAACGAGTTAGCTCTGCCTGTCTTTGGCTCTGTCTCCACCTACTGTTGGCCTCCCTGACTTCTACCCTATGAGACCGAATGGACAACCGTCATCATTGTCAGAATTAATCTACAAGGATGACTCTGGGTACTTCACACAAACCTAAACTTCACCACTGGATAGTGCCTGGGAGATCATGCAGAGTCCACATCTTTAATTTCTATACTGCCCATTAGGTAAAGGTAAAGGGACCCCTGACCATTAGGTCCAGTCGTGACTGTGCTCATCTCGCTTTACTGGCCGAGGGAGCCAGTGTACAGCTTCCGGGTCATGTGGCCAGCATGACTAAGCCGCTTCTGGCGAAGCAGAGCAGCGCACGGAAACGCCGTTTACCTTCCCGCCGGAGTGGTACCTATTTATCTACTTGCACTTGACGTGCTTTCGAACTGCTAGGTTGGCAGGAGCAGGGACCGAGCAACGGGAGCTCACCCCGTCGTGGGGATTCGAACCACTGACCTTCTGATCGGCAAGTCCTAGGCTCTGTGGTTTAACCCACAGCGCCACCCGTTTTGTGTGCAAACATTGGCATAAAGCTTTTATATGCAGGTGACAACAATGAGTGGTACCAATGACCATTGGGGGCCACAGCAGGGAAAGAAGCCTATGGAGGCTGGGGTTTTATCCATTGCTGAATGTTGAATCTTTCTTTTAAAGGGTAGCAGCTGATTTGCATTTTGGAAAGTCACCTTCACAGTGAAATGTTTCAGAAAGTTACTTTTAAGTAAACGCAGAACCTCTGATTAGCCTCGAGACAGCACTTCTGAGTCATGGAACCTGCAGGGCGCTTGGCAGTTTCGAAACCTTTTGGCCCTTGTAGAACAGAGGTGGAGGGAAGTTGTGAATCTCCCCCCCACCCCCAGCTTTCAACAAAGCTGCTTCAACAGATGGCTGGTAAAAGGAGGATAATATGCCTGAAATGAAACAGATATCTTTTCTCCCCTCTATTTTTTTAAAAAAAATGAATTTTAACATTCTGCTATACTGAGGAAAAAAGAGTAGCTTGTTTGATGATATGTAACTGCCGATCGAAAGGTCGGCGGTTCGAATCCCTGCGGCGGGGTGCGCTCCCGCTGCTCGGTCCCAGCGCCTGCCAACCTAGCAGTTCGAAAGCACCTCTGGGTGCAAGTAGATAAATAGGGACCGCTTACCAGCGGGAAGGTAAACGGCGTTTCCGTGTGCAGCTCTGGCTCGCCAGATGCAGCTTTGTCACGCTGGCCACGTGACCTGGAAGTGTCTCCGGACAGCGCTGGCCCCTGGCCTCTTAAGTGAGATGGGCGCACAACCCCAGAGTCTGTCAAGACTGGCCCGTACGGGCAGGGGTACCTTTACCTTACCTTTTAATCTCTGCTTAACACTGAAGTTGGGCCATCCATTGTTCCAGCCCAATACTGTTTATTCTGTCATGCAAGGAGAAATGAGCATCCCAGTGGGAAATCCAGTTCAATACAAGAAAGTGCAAAGTGATGCACATTTGTTGGTTGTGGTGAGGAAATCCCTAGCTTCACTATACATCGATAGTGTATAGTGAAGTACAGTAACTGACCAGGAAAGGAGACTTAGGCTTGTGGTGCAAATCAACCCAGTGTGCCGCAGATGAAAAAGGGGCAAATTCTCTGTGTTGAATAAGAAAGGAATTGTATATTATTATTTCAAGTTCTCAACCGAGTACTGTCTCTCTCTTCTTTCTTCTGCCAGCCACAATAACATTACTTCTAAGCTTCAGGGATATTTTAAAAACAAACAACAGCAACAAAACTGCAATCATGCCGGTGTGAACTGTTTTGGGTAGTTTTGCCGTCAAAGGGCACCTTTGGGTAATTGCCTCAAATAGGCTGATGGCACCTTTATTGATAAGATGGTTGTAGATAATGGCTCTGTGTTCAGTATTCTTCCTTAGCTATTATTGTTTCTTTAGGAAGAGAACTAGGTCTGGAATGGTGTGTGTGTGTGTGTGTGTGTGTGTGTGTGTGTGTGAGAGAGAGAGAGAGAGAGAGAGAGAGAGAGAGAGAGAGAATGGGAGAAATTAATGAATACCCTGCCCCCAAAATAAGTCAATGGAGTGAATTAAGTGCT
Organism: Podarcis gaigeae; assembly: GCF_964106915.1. Taxonomy (NCBI): domain Eukaryota; kingdom Metazoa; phylum Chordata; class Lepidosauria; order Squamata; family Lacertidae; genus Podarcis; species Podarcis gaigeae. The sequence continues at coordinate 33,978,856 of NC_139690.1, forward strand.
ATTCTAATTTCTTTGAAACAGAAGGGTAATATAGCATCCTTCTGTTCACTTATGGAATGTCCAGGATGGAAGGGACACAGGGGACATCTAGTCCAACCCCAGGCCACAGAGGGATGCTCCATACATTAGCATGTGTCCAACTACAGAAGAAAACATTTCTCTCCCCCTTCCCCCATTGTACACAATAATAGAGTAATCTGTGTTTGCTTTAATTTTGAAAACCATATTTTGCAACTTCAAGCATAAAAGGATGATATTGTAGTGGTAGGAGCATATCCTTTGCATTCAACAGGTACCAGGTAAGCCTGGGAAAAGTTTCTGTCTGAAAGCCTAGAGAGATGATGCCAGTCGGTGCAGACTGACCAATGACCAGACTTTGTGTAAGGCAGCTTCCTATGTAATTCAGAATATAATATTTGGGTAAAATTATTTAAATATCACATGCAAGTTTAGTCTGTTTCATCAAATGATTTGATGAAAATAATTCAAATGGGGAAGGGAAAATTTTATGTAGGTCTCTTTTTTCAGTGAGAACTACAGGAAGCAGTGTTCCCAACTGAGAGGCAGTGCAATGTTTATACTGTAATGCCAGTATCAATGAGACCATTACAAGGTTGAGTGGATAGAGAGGTAGGAGTCCAGCATTTTCTATCAAGCACCAGTAGCAGAACTAGCAAAGAGCACAGAACAGACAAGAACAACGTCCCTCTCCCAAAGCAGTGTTATAGGAAAACCTGGGTAAAATCTTTATACCCAATTAGAAGCTAGACACAAAATCCTACCTCAGGTTCAATTTCAGACAGTTTGAGGAGACCCTGCTTTGGTCTGGACAGTCCCTGCATCTTTCAGAAGTGGCCTGGTATGGTTCAGAATTTGGTCTTTGCTCTGCTTTCGCCTGCTTTTATCAACATTCCTTATTCTTGCTAGCCCCCAAACTCACATTTCCACCCATTGATCCATCAAAGCCCCACATTGAGCAAAAGATTCCTGCATTGCTGGGGGTTGGACTAGAGGATCCTTGTGTTCCCTTCCAACTTTGCAGTTCGATGATTCTATGAAAAGCCACCCAGAAAATAGTTTCAGTTAGCTCGTGAGCAGTCAGTTGACTGTTGGACCTTATTTCCAGGACACATCCTATTTTTCATGGGTAGAGTCAGCGGTGCAGCAAGCCGATCAGGTACATGGGGCGGCAAGCATGCCCTGCACCCAGGGGCAGCGCCAGGTGCCTGCAGGGCCCCCGAGGAGTCTGCCTGCCTCCTCCCACTCAGCCACCCTAGAGCTGAGGGAGAGGCAGTGGGCGGACTGTTTGGGGCAGCACAGAGCCTGCGAGAGCCGAAGCCACCATGTCACTCCCAGGAGAGACGTGTGACTCAGGTGCACTGCAGGCCCTGTGGTGAGTGTCGCCCACCATTTTGTCACCCCCCCTCAATGGTGACACCTGGGGCCGTCAGCCCCCACTGCACCCCCCTTTCTCCGCCCCTGGGTAGATTCTTCATAGCAATCCATTGTTAAAAGTAGAAGTTGGCAAATGTGTCCTCTTTCTTGCTCTTCAAAATATAGCAACCTTAGCTTTGCATGCATTTGCATGCTGAAGAAATGAGTATCAGTTTTGGAGAAAAGGTCAGGTTGATATGGTGTAGTCCCCCCCCCCCCCCCCGCGTCGCGTGCAGTGCTACATGTTTCTCTGTTGTCACGTAAATGGAAAACAATAGAATCAAAACAGGCCTTAATGATTTATTGTGTTTTTTACTTGTGCTGTTGTTGCCATCACCTTGTGTTGCTTATACTATGCCAGGGGAAGAAAAAAGGTCCCCCACCCCAGTGTCTATTAATAAACAAACAGCACACTGGGGGTCATAAGGTTCTAGCTAACTAAGTCCTACTGAAATTGCTGAACTTTAGATAGCCCCATCTATTAATTTCAATGGGTCTATCTACTGTGAGTAGGGCAAACACTGGACACAAGCTCCCTGCCCCATGTAAATTGGAGATCATTTTCAAAACTTATGAAATGAACCAACCTATTCTCTCCATGCCAAAGAAGGTGATGTTTTAAAAAAGCCACAACTTTATTGATTAAAACCAAGTATATGTAGCAAGGTAGGGTGGATTAACTCAAGTCTAGGTCTAGGTGCTTGCATGTTACCTGCAGGTTACAGGCGGAAACAGCTCCCTCCATCTTACCTATAAGCAACATCACACTGGTTCTGAGCACCAGGTCAGAAGATTAGCTGATTTGTGCCCTTCTTGCCTGCTCATGAAATGGTAGTTCTGGGATCAATAAAATACCACAGAAATCATTTTCAGTTTCACTGTCGTCCAGCAATGTAGGCCACTTAAGTCAGGAGCTAAGAAACATACACCTTCCACTTACATGGATTACTACATTACCCTAGGTCTATGGATTTTATCAACATGGTTCAGGATTCCAGAGCTCAAGGAAAGTGATGGATCACTCTATTCCTGTTCCAAGTCAATTTTAATGTATTCATTCATTAGTCCATTCTGTTCCATTTCTGAATTAATATGTGAATTCTTTAAAAAAAAACCACATTAAAATTTGTATTTAAATACTGTACATATTTTATCAGAAAATACTATTTTTATCACAAAGTGCACCATTTCTAAATATATCTTATTGTTAAAACACTAATATTTTTGGTACTTTTTCTGAGCTTGCAAAATTCAGAGAAGTGCAAAATCTGAAGCATAAGGTCATAGACAATGCTATTTTTACTCGAAGAAAACCCACTGAAATGAATGAGCATGATTAACTTGGGTTCATTCATTTAAATCCATCTACTCTGAGTATAATGTAGCTGGATACAACTTTCAATTATTTTCTACACTGCTTTTTGTCCAGAAGGTGCAATTTAGGTTGGCCCGCTTAAAAAACACAGACCATCTTTACCTAATAATAGTTTTGTTCAAATTAGGGATGCTGGAGGAATTCAATCTTTGTCATTTTCACTACAAGCTGACACTCTCTGCACCTGCTGGAAAAATTGTGCAGATTAGAATTTAATAATCTACAGACCGGATGTTCTGACACAGTTCTCAGTTCATAAAAGTATCAAACAATGTTTAGAAATGTGTATTTTTTTGAGAGAAGACATGTTTGGAAAGCACATGTCGAAATGCAGCTCTAAATATCACTTAAATGTAGTTGTGTTTTTAAAATGTATATATTACATGAGAACATGTAAAAATCACATAAACACACAGACACACAGACACACAAACACACACACACACACACACACACACACACAATATGTTGACCCCCCCTCCCATCTGCCTCATCTTAACTAGTTGTGAAAGGCCAGTTGTGTAAGCAGACATTGACAATTGAGATATCTGGCTTGCCTTAATTCTTAGTAGTGGTCTGGCCCTTGCCCTCAGTGATTTTTTTTTTTGGGGGGGGAGGGATCATTCTCTGTGGGATAGACACTTTTTTCTGCCTCTTTAGCCAGAAGGAGGATAATTTTGAATAAATGTCTCATTAGGTGGAAACAGCCAGATATCCATTAGGACTGTGTACCAGATTTAGCTGACTCCCTAGTGCAGGCATTGCCAAACTCGGCCCTCCAGATGTTTTGGGACTACAACTCCCACCATCCCTGACCACTGGTCCTGTTAGCTAGGGATGATGGGAGTTGTAGTCCCAAGACATCTGGAGGGCCAAATTTGCCTATGCTGCCCTAGTGAATCAGGTATGTTTGGACGGACCCCGGCATAGGCCGCCTCAGATACAGACAGCCATGGTTGGCTGTGAAATGGGCTGGATGACTCAGAGTGACCCATGACTGTCAAGCAGGGTGGAGATGTACCTCGGGTGGGGAAACAGTGCAAAAAGGTCAAGACCTATCTGACCAGCAGCTGCATCTTTCCAGGAGGATGATGGTTCAATGCTGTGGCTGTCTTTCCTGACTGAAGCCCTGCCCTGCAGGATCAGTGCCTCTGCCCAACAGCTCTTTAGCAGAGATATCATTCCTGTGGGGTATGGGGGCTGCTTCAGAAATGGCTTTCCTGCGCAAGCAAGACCACACAGGATTGATGACCCCATGTCCCAGCTAATAAGTGGGAGGATTCAAGCATGTGGGGTGCAAGTTGCTGCTCCATCATGAGCAGCTTGCTTCCTTTGCATGAAGGGAAGCTACTTGCAAAGGAGCAGCACAATGCAGGATCAGATCCCACCCATATTTTTAAATCCTATTTTAATCCTAAATTAAAATAAGGTTTTAAAATACCGCTCCCATATTTTTTCAAAGATTGATCCAGGGCTGGGTGGGTGGTCCCCAGGGTATCACATAATAGATTGGCCTGATCACGGCCAGCCTGTCCATGAAGTGAGCTGAAGCAGCCATTTTGGGAAGGAGAACACTGGAGAAGTTAATGGAGGCAATGCGGTGGCTTCCAGCAGGAACACATGAGATCTTGTGAAATTTCAGTGAGATCTCTTGAGAACCCACCACCACCACTTCATGGGTGCTTCTGCATGACCCAGGTAAAGGGGGCAGTGATGACAGGGTGGCCATAGCAGGGTGGCAGTAGTGGCACCTTCCAGATCAGGGCCCTGGAGCAGATTGGCTGGGCTGTGCACACCCTTAGTTTCCACATGTGTATCTCTCCCCTCACACACTACTGGTGAAAAAAATGCATGTCACGAGCAAGTTGTGAACAGCCATAAGACAATCTGTAATGTGAAAAGAATGAGAGAGGGAGGGAGGGAGAGAGAGAGAGAGAGAGAGAGAGAGAGAGAGAGAGAGAGAGACAGTTGCTGTTCCAAGGCCACATTGTAGATAATGATGTTAATGATGTTCCCCATCTATTATAATGTCTCATTGTCTGGCTGACTACACGAAGTCAATTTCAGAGGTTGTCAGCTTCCAAGAATATTGAACTCTATTATAAATGTTGTCTTTCTCCCTGTCTGTCTCTCTGTCTCTCAAAAAAGAGCCTCGTATAAGGTCCCTGAAGATTTGTCCATGGTTAGACTGTGGCACACTTAAGGAAATTATTAATGGCTGCAGTCCATTTTTGAAAATAAGTTCATTCCAATCATAGCATTATTACAGAGCCTGTATGCTAATATTTTCAAGGAAGCAAAGGTTCAGCAGCACACACCATTGTTGCCACATCTATCCCAAAGAGAAGCCCAGGAACAATCATGTTTATCAACCATTTGACAGATGCCCCTGATCAAGAACCCAGGGGTGATATAGAAAACTACCCTAAACAATATTAAGCCAGGGATCAGGGACGTGGCTTGAGAGTAAGAAGTTCATAGAAGTCTGTTGCTCCTCCTCCTTCACTGAGTAAACTGTTTGCCCCTAGCAGAGACTAATGACAAAGTTTGCACACACCCTTTTTAATTTCTCAGTTTTACCAAGGAAGCAAAAGGCTCGGGAAAAGCATAGAAATTATGAATAATTAACTCCTCTCATGCTGTATTGTCTGCTTAACTCTCTGATTAATTGGAGGCTGGGAGGAGATGTTGACCTATGAATCTCTGCCACTTCCTTTTAGAATTTCCACTTCGTCATTCTCATCTTCTCGTCCACATTGAACTTTAAAACTCTTTGCTGAAAATAATGATTTGGCCTGAGATTTGGAATCCAGATTGAACATAAATGATTAGGCTTGACCTTTCAAGTGTAGTTCACTTGACACAAATATGATTTTCTCCCTCTCACTATGAAAACAATACTTCTCTGCATAAATACAGATTGAGAAGTCCAAGTTATCCTTAAACCAAAAGAAATAGGTTGTTTCAAATTAGTTTGAGATATTACACAGGAGATGCTGGAAATTTGGTTTGTTCCCCCCCCTGCCGCTTTTTTTTTTTTTTACCTCGTGTTCTGCTACGTTGTGGTCCTGATTGGTGATGCTGGTGTTTATCTAGGAAAAGCAATACAATCCCAGCTGTGATTCCTTCTCGCTGATCTGGAAATGACCCAGGACAGCTGTGTCCATAAAGATGGTGACTCAATATCTGAGAAATTTCACAGTCGTTCGTATTGGATAACTTGATGTTTAAACATTTCTGCTTCTTTCTCTATTACTAAAGCCAACTCTCTCTCTCTCTCTCTCTCTCTCTCTCTCTCTCTCTCTCTCTCTCTCTGGCATGTTTTGAATTGAGTGAGGGCTACATGGAGCATGTGGAAAAACATGTGTTCTTTTTCCTCCAAAGAGCACCCAAATTTGTATTTTCCTGGGTGGGGGCTTTTACTCTGTTTGAACAATTTAAATACCACTTAATTGCATTCATCGCTAAGTGGTGTAAAAAGGTGAAAGATTTATATGATCTGAAGAGAAACCAGAGTGTACCTCTAAGTGGTGTATATGGAATGCAATAGAGGCAACTCCCCATTTACGCGGGGGTTACGTTCCAAGGGACCACATATTTAAGTGAAATTGAACATATATGAAGAAGCCTACAACAGCCTCGTTCCACCTGCACCCCACCTCACCCTATTCCACTCTTTTGTGATATTTTTGTGAGGTTTGGGGGTCATTTCTGGGTTCTGCACAATGTGCGGATGTGTGGTCACAGACATAGTGAACCCGCATAAATGGGGAATTGCCTGTACAATGAAAACAGAAACTGGTTCAAACCATAAAATCAGAATTCAGTTAACATGCTTTCTTTGGGGGGGGGGGGATCTTCCATAGGTATTCAATAGCTGAGCAGGGAAGCAGCCTGTCTGATTTCCTCTGGGAGTTCCATGAAATTGGGCCACAATACTGGACTCACAGTTCCTGCTGAATCTAAGCTGTGCATGTGAGCCATGGGAGACCAGTAACAGTGATTCCCCTCAGGGATCAGGAAGGGGTAGCAGAGATGAGGCAGTACTTGTCCTATCCTGGCCCCAAGGACCTTCTAAATTAATACAACAAATTGACCAGTCTTGGATTCGGGACAGATAAAATAAAAGCACTTCTTCACAGAATGTGTATATAGTGGTACCTCGGGTTAAGTACTTAATTCGTTCCGGAGGTCCGTACTTAACCTGAAACTGTTCTTAACCTGAAGCACCACATTAGCTAATGGAGCCTCCTGGTGCTGCTGCGCCGCCAGAGCACAATTTCTGTTCTCATCCTGAAGCAAAGTTCTTAAACTGAAGCAATATTTCTGGGTTAGCAGAGTCTGTAACCTGAAGTGTATGTAACCTGAAGCGTATGTAACCTGAGGTACCACTGTAGCCCTCACTGTTACAAGGTGAGTTGGTGGGACAACTGGAGAAGTCTCAGAAGATTCCCATAGAGTCCAGCTACACATAACCACTTTTGGCATCACACTTTGGGTTCGAGGAAGGGAGGACCCTCCCCCCCAAAAAACACCCTGATCCAACTGTCTATATGGCATCCAAACAGTTTCTGTGCATCCCACTATTTTATAATATGTGTATAATATTATGATATTATGATGTGTATAATAATATTCTTTTTTTAGTGGAACCAGGGAGAAAGTAAGTTGCTTCCCACTGAGATTAAGGAGCAAGATGGGAATTGGAATAAAAATCCACGAGTATAAACTCAACATAAAGATTTTTAGAAAATTCAATTCCTAATGAGGATGGTCTTTTCGCACTCAAGAGCCAATCACGGACATTACCGCCATTTTATCTGGTGAAGGCAGAGCATTATTTTGACATGATATAAACCAGTAATAGTAGCACTTGATATGATTAATACAGAGACATGTTCCATTTTCTGTTTAAGCAGCTTTTGACAAATATTAATAAATTACTTGCACTGAACAAATAATAAGTTGTAATGAATAATTTAGCCCAGCTGCTTTTTATGCATGTGGAATAACAGCAGAGCAAGGTTTCCTTGAATATAACTGTTTAGCAAAAAGTATCCAATGTTTTCTGTTTTATTGGATCTGTTTTGGAATTTCCAGGGAAACAAATGAAGAAATGGATGTGATTCCTAATTTATTTGTGTTTACTTAGAAGCATACTTTACTTTCACTGGGGGTTATTTTCTACATTAAAAAAAAAAAGGTGGTGAGCATTGCAGGCTTAGTCACACCTAACTTTACCTGGATCATGGCTAGGAGGAAAAATCCCTGGGTGAAAATGCACTGACGTCTATTCTGGATTGTGATTAAAGAACCCCTTCTGTGTTCCCCAACCTAATGCTCTCTATATGTTTGTTGGACTCCAGCTCCCATTAGCCCCAACTACCTTGTTCAATTGCCAGGGATGATGGGAGTTACAGTCTACAGTCTCTGAATGACATCGTATCAGGGAATGTTGACACAGAGCTATTATTTCTCCTCCTCCTAAGAGAACTATTAAGGCTACTAACAATGAATTGCTCATAGTTTCATTTCTTGAACATGACCACCTAACAACTAAGCATGGTGGACAGATATTTAATTGCGTTTCCCCTAATATTACTGCAACAACAATAATATACTGATGTTAACTTCACTAATGGTACTGAAATCAGGATCATGCCAACCACTACTGCTTTCATTATTTTTCTAGAAAAAAACCGCCAGACTTCTTAAAGTAAGAATTCAACGGGCATGTTTATATTACTGCATTGACTTCAAAATCCCGAAAAGCAAATTAGGCAAAAAATATATATGATAGGTTTATCTATACTGATTTGGTTATCATTCCAGACACCTGTCCTCAGATGTTCCAAATATCCTCTGGTCTGTTTCTCTGTGTATGATAGCAGGTGGCTAAGTTTTTTAAGCATCATTTCTAAATGGGTATTTCAATTAACAAACGGCTCCACCTACAAAAGCCATCTTCAGTCCTGTCTCGTTTGAGAAAATGCCATGCCCACTTTTCAGTGGGGGCTAATTTGTCACACATGCACACTCAGCTTTGGGAGAAGATGTGAGTTGGCTTCTCTCAAGAGTTAGGGGAAGTCTCATAGTCTCAAGGGCAGGCTTGGAGTGTCTTATGTGAGGGGGCATTAGAACATGATATAAGCCCACACATCCCCTCTCTTCTTCTTTTCGCAGCACCCTACCTCCTGAGTGTGGGTTTGTGCTAGTCAACCCGTCCTGGGGCTGAGTAGAATTTTTTTTGGGGGGGAACCCCTGATTGGCCTCTGGGACTCCTCTTTTTTGCCTACTTCACTATTTAGCCATCTCTTTGATTGACTTGTATGTATTTGAATTTAAGAACTTAATTGACAGGCACCTTGAGGCACTATTGGGTTAAGGGCACACTTGAGCCTGGCATGTGCATCCTAGTGGATGCTAGACAGTGGTACCCAAGAGGACATGTTGGAGTCATATATGCAAGACTCACTTAGCAAGGAAGATACCTATCCCCCAATCCTTAGCTGGGAAGCCATAGAAGGCAGCTGCTTACATGTCTGGCAGATTTGAAAGATGTTTGCCTCATAAATGTTAATTCAAACCCACTTGCCACACATACAATTTGGTCATTGGTTGGCAGATCTTCAATGGTTATATTAAATATGACCTTCCTGCCATTGGTTGTCTCTCTTGAGTCTTCTTCCAGAGTGTGTTGGAGAAAGATAAAGTGTATGTGTGTTCCTTTGTGGTATGTCAAACCCTTAGGGTTACTCTTTATTGCTTTAAGGAGACAGCTTCCCATTCCCCCCTCCCCATTTTCTCCTGCTCTCTGACATAATTCTTCCTCCTCTAGCAGTCCATTTCCCTGAACAATTCCACTGCTTCCTAGCTTTTCTATGTGTTTCTGCACATTTGTTGCTGTTGTAAATAACTGTAATGAGATTAGTGATAACTCTTTAAATGCATATTGCTAGTGTGTTCCACATGAAAGACTGTCCCAATGAACACACTTGGTGTTTTAATTAATATTCTGATCACCCCCTTTTTGATTCAGTAAAAATCACTTGGGATCTATCCTTGCTGTACTCAACCACATTTATCCTTGAGAGTGCTGGATTCCAATATGCACTCCGATCTTGGCATCCAAAAGGTTCTAAACACATGATGTCAGGATCACAGGTCAGAACTGCAGGATTGCATGTGAATTATGCACTTTCAAAGACAATGCAGAGCAGCAAGAGACAGAGTTTGCATGCTCAGCCCCACTCTCGCTCATCATGTGATGTATTAGAACACCTGAACATTGCTTCAGACAGGAGTGGGGAACATCTGGGCCTCTAGAAGACGTTGGACCCCATCTGCCCAAGCAAGCAAGCAAGTGTGATGATGGTCAGGGCTGTTATTTGTATTTCAATATGGTTTGGGGAAAGACAAGTAGAATGTGAAGTGATTTTTTTTAAAAAAAGTTTTTCCATCCCTATTCAGATGGCTGATGATACCATTCATGGGCAGTAAGTGGCCAATTATTTAGGCTGCTAAAAAATTTAAATCCCCTCACCTTTCATATGCAAGAGAAATAACTCATTATTGAACAGAAGATGTGAAATAACTCCCAGCAACTTGCATGGGGAACATATGTGAAAATATCCTGTCCTTTTTCATTTTCACTCCCTCCCTTCCACCGAATGATATGTGTCACCACGTTCTTTGCAACTGTTTTCCGTTCGAGCTTTCCAAAAGCTCCCTCTCCCCCTATCCAGTGACCTCCTTCTTTGCGGTGAAACTTAAAATGGCTCTCCGTTCAGGATCTGCTGCAAACAAAGGGAATTTTCTGCCAAATTGCAAAACATTCCAGAAAACAATGATATGAAAAGCCTCCATGAAGTGCATACATCAAAGTCGGGGAAAATCTTTGTATTCCGCCGGTAATGCTTACAAGGTAAAGTGGCATGCAGATTTCTTATTTAATAAATTCCCACTGAAAATTAGTTTTTCACAGTGGGAAGGATTTCAAGGCTTGCTGAGATGAACAGGCAGGATCTAATCAGTGTTCAGGCTTTGTAGATACACCAGGGCTTGGAGATATTTGAATGATCCAATTATTCTGTTGAGGCACAATAACCTTACCTGCATACTAATCAAGCAATATGCGGGCAGGAATCAAGTCGAGCTTCTCAAGAAGCCCTAGACATAGACAGCTCCCTGGCTGACCTGCTGCCAATTACATTAATTTCAATTCTATTAGCTCATCTTTTGCCCGAAGGCGACATATGTACAGATCTATAGGGGGAGGGAAAAAATTGCCTTAAATCAACTTGCCACTAGACATGATGCACGATGGCTCCACAGTGACTTGAATGCAAGGCATTAGTTCCCAAAGTGAATGCAATCGTACAGTAAATAAGAGTGAATTTCCCTGACAAGACACCTCTCCAGAACACCGAGAAGGCGTCAGTCCACGAAACTCTGCTGATTCCACTGTTTGCTGTTGGAAGTCAATCAGTTCTTTCTTTCTTTTTCTCTTTCTTTCTTTCTTTTTCTCTTTCTTTCTTTCTTTCTTTCTTTTTCTTGGGAAAGCATAATTGTAAAGAAGAGGCTCTCAAATTTTAAAGGAAGTGACCTCAAAACAGATATAAACTTTCATTGCACGCTTCCATCTGGATTTCACTTTTATTTATTTATTAACATTGGCCATCTGGTCTGACCTTCCTGCCAAGAGGGGCAGAGGCCTGGATAGAAATTTAGTGAATAAACTAAATAAATGCATGCTGGTTGGGGACAGTAGTGAATTTTAGTACTGTCAACCAGCTAAAAAAAATTATTGGGTTAGGGAGATGGAAAGCTACCGCATACCTGGTCAGACCATTTGTCCATCTGGCTCAGTATTGCCTGCACGCCTCAGAATTTTAGGTAGGGATCATTCCCAGCCCTGCGGCTGAAACTTCCTGTTATGGGGGTTGTTTTGGTCTGTTTTAATGCTATAATGTTAAGTTTTTAAGCATGTTGTAAGTCTCTTGGGGACTTTTGGGTAACTAACAAGTATTACAGTGGTACCTCTAGTTACAAACTTAATTCATTGCAGAGGTCCTTTCTTAACCTGAAACTGTTCTTAACTAGAGGCGTGCTTTCGCTAATGTAGGCTCTTGCTGCTGCTGGCACACGAATTCTGTTCTCATCCTGGGGCAAAGTTCTCAAGTCAAGGTAACTCTTCCAGGTTAGCGGAGTTTGTAACCTGAAGCGTTTGTAACCTGAGGTGTTTGTAACTCGAGGTACCACTGTATTATTGCTATTAGTAGTAGTAGTAATAGTAGAAATAGTATTCCAGTAAGCTCTGTCCATCCTTGCTCTAGAATTTTGAAATTACAATGCTGTTTTGTTGTTTTTACCATTCTGAACAAAAAAACTTATCATTATCATTATGCAATTGGAATCTGTTGCCTGGTACATATTATTGATACAGCCCCTTTAAAGAAAAATAATGGGATGTGTGTGAATGAAATATCCATATTGCAGAAGGATTGAGGCAGAAACAGGGGGATATTCAACCTCATTTTGAACTGTGTGTGATCCTGAAAAGCATAGCAATTTGGGGTTTCCTTTTTTGCTGCACACGTGTCTTAAGAGGACAAAAAACAAACCACTCATTTATAAATATAGCCTGCATGGAATCAGAATGAACAAAGGTTTGTGGGAGCCCACTCCCAGCAGCAAATGGGTCTGCTAAAAATATTCCTTTTCTTCTTCTAAACTTGACACATTACAAATCAGCATCTTTGATTAATTTCCTGTGAAAGCATAAAGAGAGTGAGGAAAATGTAAAGTCCCCTAATGCATATTTCACTCGAATAAGTATATTTCCAGAGCTTGGGGAGGGGAGGGGATACAATTGTTTCCCCAGCTGTGTGTCCTGTTATCTTAACTTGAAAGGCAGGTTTGATTTTTCTCTTTCTGCTTATAAAATTGGAGCATATTGCACCCCATTGTGTGTGTTTTTGTGGGAGGGGACAGAAAACCATGGATAGCCATACAAATTGCTTAGAGCTGTGCTTCCATCCCTTGTGTCCCCAAATCAGTGGTCAAAATCAACTAGATCTTCTACAACTGGACATAAAGTTACATAGAGGTTGGCAGTTAAACATTATTGGGAGCAGGGGGCATAACTGGGTGGGTGAAACATTTTGTGGTTCTGTAAGATTGTCTGCAAGAGAGCAAAAAGAAACCCAGTTTAATCCCTCTGTGTGCTTATTTATATGAAAATCAAAAAGTCTATGTTTTATTTATTTCTCGCAGAGGAACAACACTGAGGGACCTAGAAAAAGAGCATGGAATTGAGAAGAGGAAGGTGATGAGGAAGGGGGACAGCTAAAACCACTAACAAGTGGTTTGTGGGTACAACTCAACACAATGGAGTGTGAGGTTGTATTTTTAAAGTCCAATAAACAAAAGCATAAAGTGATGCAAGTCAATGTTCCAAAATGATGTTTCTTGTTTACATGTGTATGCAATGATCTCAAACATGCATGTCCCATATATATATATATATATATCCTAACAGCAACTCAGTGAGCTACATGACTTTGGCTTAGTGACACCAACTGGCCCAAAGTCACACAATGAAGTTCATGACTGCAACCACTACAACTCAATGGCTTTCACTTAACTTTCCACTTCACTTGCCCTCCAGAGCAATGCTGCTCCTTCATCCCTCAGATGAGTGAGTTTTGCCCACCCTAATGGAGAAGGAAGCCTTGAGGGAGAATGGTAAGGGAGAAAGCTTTTGCACCCACAATCAGAAAGAGTCTGGTGGCAGCACTGCCCCCAGGATATCCCATCTATCACATGGAATGTCTTCCTGGATCAGATCACAGGCACCTTTATTTCATCATTGTCTTTTAAAACAGTGGCCAATCAGATCATTTCAAGAAGCCCACAAGCAAGGAACAAAATCAACAGCACCCCAGTTCCCGCTGCGCTGAATATGGAGTCAGGGGTGTCTTTATTTACCTTTATGGGTAATAAGCAGTTATTCATGAATTTGTGTAACCCTTTATCACAGCCCTCTAAGTTAGTGGCTGGAAGATTCATGCTTCCTTTCTTAATTATTTCCCCAAATCTTATAAATACACTCTCCTCCCCTTCTTCTGTTACACTCTATTTTAGATTCAAAACTACCAAAAAGAACCAGACCTTTCCAGGTGCTCTTGAAGGAACTCAAAATAGCTCAGGCTTTCTGAAGATGTCATTAGTATTAAAACAGGACAGCTCATATTTTCGCAATGAGCATGTCCTTCCCTATGGGAAAGCATTCTGAATGGGCTTGACTTCTGAACAATTCCTGTCTGAATTGAGAAATGCAGATGAGACCAGCCTGCAATGAGCACTATAACAAATAAAATCTGCACTTCAAAGATAGATCTGAGATTAGCAGCGGTGAGATTGAGCTGTTCACGAATTCGTTGTAATACAGAGCTGCTTTATTTTTTTAAAAAAAGAATTTTAAATATTTCAGCAGGATGAAGTTAGAAAAAGTAGGACTCTGAAGTTCAAGGTGCTTCAAAGGGATATATATATGTGTGTGTGTGTGTGTGTGTGTATATATATATATACTTAAAAAAATAGATACTGTTAGTCATTAAAAACAAATCAGAGCAGTTCACAACAATTATACATAAAACCACACCACAAAAGACAGGAAAATGTTAAAATCAGGAAACTATTATGAAGTCAGTTAAAGTATAGCTCATGTTGGAGAGGGTCTAGGTTTTAGCCTTGTCATGCTAAAACTGTTGATTTGGGCCTGGTTCAGCCAGTGGCGGAGGTTCATGCTCCGGCACTGGGGGGTGGAAAGCTGGCAGAGTGGGGCTGGCGCGCATCCTGGGGGCGTGGCGCGCCACCTGCAGGGGCGTGGCATGCGTCCTGGTGGTATGGCATGCTGCCTGTGGGGGCATGGTGCCCAGCACAGGCAGGGGGGCAGCTGTGATGGCACCCCACCGGGATCGCAATGCCGGGGGCAGTGCGCTCCCCCCACACTCCTCTTCCTCCGCCAGTGGGTTCAGCCATGCATTTTCACCACTTGGTGATGACAAAGATAATGTGAATGTCTCTGCACAGATTGAACAGAGCAAGGAAAACTTCCATATGACATCATATGCTGTGCTTCATGGAGAAACCTTAGGACCTTCCAGCTCCTGGTGTCTGAACCGGGCGATACCCACTTTGAAGTGAGGAAGAGTCAGCAACCCCTAGAGGTAAGCAGCTATGAGGAACACCCTTATGACCCTGCCAAATCGGGAGACAGGCACCTGCTCCTTGCTATATTCCTGGGTTCCACCAGTGTCACACATATGGACTCCAACAACAGTGATGGCATTACACCTAGACCAGGGCTGGGAGCCTCAGCTCACATGCAGTCAATGGCTAGATTCAGTAAAAGGCAACTAACTTCCTGTGTTCCTGATTAGGCTGCAGGAATCCACAATGACCACATGGGAACACAATATTGACCACAATGGTTTCTCTTTACGCTGTTGATGGTGGGACACTAGCCCCTACGTAGCCTCTGTATTTCAGAGAAGATGGTCAACATAAAACACCAACTCAGACAATCAATATTTAAAATGGGAAGTGGGGAGGGAAGTATTATGAGACAGAAAGAATGTGTACCATGTAAACCCCATTAAATCAAATCCCCATACAAATTGTGTGGTGCTGATACGCCAATGGCATTTCTGTACATTTCCCGTATTAAAGCAGAAAATTTGCTCATCACTGACTCATGGGGGATGTAAGAAAGACAGAAGAGGATAAAGCATGAATTTTCACCCGTTGCAGTGAAGAGAGGAGAATGAAAAAGCAATTACTTGAGGTTAGGCAGAGGAATAATCTCAACAGTTTCAGAAGAAGCATGTTAGCCTCATTGTCCTTGAGAGAAACAGGATAGCCATGTGGGATCTGCTTTAATATTGGCCAATGTCATTTTATGTCCGTGCACAGTAGTGTCCTAAACCACCTTAAACCATTTTGACTGTAAAAGTGCAGTGCATGATGTATTGTTTGCACTAGGCAATCTCTCTTTTTGTCACCATTTTAGAATTTTGCAATGTTTATCAATATTATATGCACAGACATGCACTCATACATCCGCACACTCACATCTGTATATTTAGATACACTCCTTTTGTGATTACTCTCTTGCATCGCTTTTGATGCATGGATTTCACCCATTTTTATAAAATGGCCCTTCTCCCCACTGGGCTTTTAGGTGAGAATAGAGCTTTCTCTAGGAACCTCTGCTAAATCCTTCCCTTTAAAAGTAAACATGTGCAAGCCTTGGCAAAATTGCCATTTTTTATTTTTTTTACAGTGAGGAGAAAAAAATATATCTTCTCTTTTATTAGAATAGTTTTAAACGGAGGTTTTTTCAGCTGGAACTCACTGAAACTCAGTTCTGGCAACTGAGTGGCAGCTGGGTGCCATTGCCATTCTAAGAGAGCAAGAAAGGAGTTCATGGTGAGATAAAGCACCCCTTTAGCTAGAAAAATAGCACTGGTTTTAAAACAGTGTTTCCCAACAGGGGGTCATAAGGCCCCCTGGAGAGCCCCAGGATATTCCAAGGGGGGGGGGCACAGTTGAAAATGGTGTAAAAGGGATAGGGGCACAGCATGAGGCTTGGGGGCTACAGAGTGAAGTGAAGAAAAACAACATTTTTTAAAATTCCTGATTGGCTGGCTATCTGCTTGGCCAATCACAAGTGGGTAAGGGGGCAGCCCACAAGGGCCTAACACTCCTTTTTGCCATGTGCACTTTCTTGAAGCAGTCCTGGTTCTCCAGCAGGAGAGGGCGATCGCCGAGGCTCTCATTTTGACTAGTAGAGCCCGTGATCCAGAACCCTCCAAGTCAGGTGGTAATAATAATAATAATAATAATAATAATAATAATAATAATAATAATAATAATTTGTACCCTGTCTATCTAGTTGGGTCTCCCCAGCCACTCTGGGTGGCTTCCAACACAGATTTAAAATACATTAAAATGCCACACATTAAAAACTTCCCTGAACAGGGCTGCCTACAGATGTCTTCTAAATGTCAGGTAGTTGTTTATCTCTTTGACATCTAATAGGAGGTAAGTGCGGTGGTGGGACAGTAATGGGTTGGGCGAGCCAGAGCTGCTTGTTGTTGCAGCCAGTGCTGGGCCCAGTGGCAGCCTGGGCCTTACTCTACAAGGCACAGGGTGCAAGCCACCCCGGTGCTTAGTGGATCAGAGCCTTCGGATCCTTCTTCTTTGCTAATGGCTTTGAACTGGCAAAGTATTCCATTGCATTTAAGCAGGTGCTTAACTGCCTGCTTGTCGGCAACCGCACCCATTACTTTGCTGCTGGAGGGGAGGGGAGCAATCCAGGAAAGCAATAGAGGGTAAACTTCCGATGTTCTTCATTTCTGGATAAATATTTCATAACGCTGGAACCGTGGGGAGGTTTATGCCAGGAGCGTGCTAGTGTCCCTTTTATTCACGGTGACTTTGTTCCACTACACCTGTAAACAAACACTCATTTAACCACATGTATTATCTAACTCTGTCTGAGGGGGAAATTGATGTAATTTCCCCACACTTTATCTCTGTGCCAGCTTTAAACATCACAGGCACACTGATGTAATATGCTGTGCTTGTTTAATTTCACTTTGTCAGAAAAGAGGGGGAAATGGCTATGAATGGCTACTAGCCCAGTGACTGGGAATCTTGAGTGGCGAGAGAGCTGTTGCACTCAAAACTTGCTTGCAGGCTTCCCATAGGCATCCACCTGGCCACTGTGAGAGCTTGATGCTGGAATAGATGGGTCATTTGCCTGATCCAGCTGGGCCCTTCTTATGTTCTTTTTTTTAAAAAAAAATAATTTTATTCCATATTACATCACAATGCAAATATACCAAAGCCAACACCACATCATCCCCATCCCCACATATATTTATCATTTATATCCTCAATCAAACGTAATATTATTTTGCCCCTCCCCCCATTTCCCTCTGCCCCCACTCAATTTCCTCTACATTCTGAGATTACATTTATGTTCTTATGGGGCTGAGGTGGGGCAGGATGGTGGTGAGGCCAGGGCTTCAGTGATGCACCAGTGGGAATTGGTGGATTGGCCCTGCCCTCTGCCTGCCCCTCAGAGCTGGCACATCACTTGGGGCTGGGCCTCAGCAGCTGCAACCTCTCATCTTCCTTGCCTGCTGTCCAGCTACGAGTTTCTCAGGGGAGGAGGCTGGCAGCAGCAGCCATGGAGAGCTCACAGAGACACAAGATGCTCTCTCACAGCCGCAACTGCCACTGCTGTCAGCTTGCCCTCCTCCCCGAGCTCAGCAGTAGCATTTCCAGGGGAAATAGGGACATTCCAGGATCAGATCAGAAGCTGGGGTGGCTTTCATAATTCTGGGACTGTCCCTGGAAAATTGGAACACTTGGAGGATATGTCAGTATAAGGCACAATATTTTCCTGGTAGCTGGGTGGGGTGCAGATTTTTCATATATATATATATATATATATATATATATATATATATGCTTTCGTAGATTTTCACAGGTACAGGAATGCAGGTTTTGGTGTCCTCGGGTGTCTTCCCGTGTAAAAGTTGGGGTGTCTAGGCGACGTTTCGACGAGGTCTCACTCGTCATCTTCAGGCTGGTGCTTTCGGCTTCTTGTTACTGGAACAGAGCGGGATCTCAATGTTTGAGTTCCTATAAATACTGTAGAGGGGGTGTGGTGTCTAGCCTCCAATGTTCTGGGCAGAGAGGAAGTTCCCAGGCTAGTGTGCCTTTTCTTCTTTTGTTCCTTAATTACTTGAGAGATAAGTAATTAAGTAATTAAGGAACAAAAGAAGAAAAGGCACACTAGCCTGGGAACTTCCTCTCTGCCCAGAACATTGGAGGCTAGACACCACACCCCCTCTACAGTATTTATAGGAACTCAAACATTGAGATCCCGCTCTGTTCCAGTAACAAGAAGCCGAAAGCACCAGCCTGAAGATGACGAGTGAGACCTCGTCGAAACGTCGCCTAGACACCCCAACTTTTACACGGGAAGACACCCGAGGACACCAAAACCTGCATATATATATATATATATATATATATATAGCAAATCCCTTAGGACACTGCTTTTCCTTCACAAAGGATGCATAAATCTGCCTGTTACTCCCACTTTTACATTTCCCCAACCAATCTGAAATTCTACATCACTTTTCAATTTCTGTTTTTAAGTACTCAAGAAATTCATCTGTATATTAGTGTTTGTTTATCCTAATAGGCATATTTTTGCAAGCAATTACACCCAATAAAAAAAAATACAAGCCATTTCCCATAATGTAATTCATGTTTGTTTGTTATTGCCATTAATATATGTATTTTAATACCCACTTTCACCAATGCACACATTTTTGGTATGCATTTTTTGGTTGGAGAAACTCATTACAAAATTCAGAGATGTGCAAATTTTGAAGGATAGGTGTCACCCCTGCTGTTCTGCCAAGTTTTTGTATTATTTAATGAAGTGCATAATAGGTAGGTTCACTTTAAAATATACACGAACCAAATCCCCCTCCCCAATTCCCATCTTCCTAAAAACCATTATTGGTATAAGCCAAGGAGTGGCTGTGCTCATTGGAACCTCTGGAGAAAGTAGTAACATGCATATAAATAGAATTTTAAAATGCACAGAAGTTCTTGAAGTAAATTAATTCTCTTGATTTTCTTTGCTCACCTTAGCAACTTGTAACCATATCTTCCATTACAGAAGATTGCTAACATGGCTTCATGCTTTGGGATGTTTCTGTGTAAAGAAGCAAACTCTATCAAGCTGGATTTCTCTGCAAACATGAGCAAATAAAGTGTATTTAAAGAAGCTGCCTCTGGTGGAATCATCTGACTCAAATTATTGTATCTTGTTTTGAAATATAAATACTTTTTTGGAAGAAGGGACATTGGATGTTACACTAAGCCACTGTGAATTCATCAGCTTAAAGATTTAACCCTAGAATTGTCCAGGGTAGTGGGGGGTGGGGTATGTGTGTACTGGAAGGGAGGGGGGTAATGTTCAAGGTTTTTTGCAGCAGGAAGTGATTAAGTGTGTTTGCAAAGTGAGGACATTAGTTCCCAAGCTACCTAACATCAATTAAAGGAGGCCAAATTAAATCGATGTTCTAATTCCACAAAATTAATGGTAACTTTTTTTAATAGATGTTACAACATTTCCCTGTGGTCCCGTAATAAATTCTTATCAGAGCAACACACTTAGGAAGCAAATGGTTACACCTTTCACAGTCTAAAAACTGCTAGAAAATTGTCATGTTTAGAGGCTGTTGGCCGAAGACGAACAAGATCTAATATTTCTAATAAGATAATATTTCCTTCAAATATGAACCTGGAGGAGAAACTGTGTTGTCAGCAATATTTATTGAGTAGAATTTCAGGTGGGTGGGAGGAACTCTAAGTGTACCTGAAAAAGAGTCTCCACCCCCATCGCCGAGGGCCTTCTGCCAGTTCCCTCATTGTGAGAAGTGAAGTTACAGGGAACCAGGTAGAGGGCCTTCTCGGTAGTGGCACCTGCCCTGTGGAACGCCCTCCAATCAGATGTCAAAGAAATAAACAACTACCTTACTTTTAGAAGACATCTGAAGGCAGCCCTGTTTAGGGAAGTTTTTAATGTTTGATGAATTATTGTATTTTAATCTTTTGTTGGAAGCTGCCCAGAGTGGCTGGGGAAACCCAGCCAGATGGGTGGGGTATAAATAATAAATTACTACTACTACTACCTAAGAAACATATTTGTTTTTTAGATAAGGTACAATTATTTTAGATTTTAGTATAGTTGGGGTAGCCAGTGTGGTGCCCTCCAGATGTTGTTGGACTACAGTTCCCATCAGCTGCAATCAGTGTGACCAATGGCCAGGCATGATGGGAACTGTAGTCCAGCAACATCTGGAGGGTGCCATGCCAACAACCTCTGTGCCTTAGCTTCTAGCTGCATATAGAGGGGAGCAGAAAAGGAGGAGTAGATTGGTGTTGACTGTCCATTTGTACATGTATTCACATTAGGGTTGCATCCTATGCCCCCCAAATTGGGGGCTCCTGATTTTTGTGGAGTCCACCACTTCCCCACAACCACAAAGGGATGCAAAACTCAGGACATTACGAGGGAAACACAATAAACACCAAAGAGGCTCAGATACCAGCAGATAGTTGTTGTTTTTCTTCCACTGTATTGGTAGTGGAAAAATCATGAGATATTATGGACTGGCTAAATGCAGAGGAGTAGAGGGAGGCATCTCCTGGGCATACCCCCAAGGCAAGAAAGCTCAGAGCCTGGGGATTGGTGGTGGGATGACGGTGAGCAGTCAGAGAGAAGAAGAAGGAGTAGACTGGGAGGAAGTGTCAAAAAGCTGAAGAGGTAACAGAGTTTAGTGAGCAGGAAAACTGTGGCAGAGAGCAGTCCAGAACAAGAGGTAGAGATGAGGCAGGCAGCTGAAGAAGCCAGGGGGGTCTCCCCCTCCTGCTGGGACTGGCTCGCCACCCCACCACGGTCTCCTAGAACCCAAAGAAACATGAAGAGGTGGAGCAACAACAGGCAAGACGATGGAGCCTCAGGTTACTTGGGAATGAACTGGGGAAGGAGGAGCCTCAGGGAGCTGTGGGAAGGTGGGGACCTTAAGTCCTCAAAATTACCTCAGGGGAGAGTTCTATCGGAAACAGTTGCTGTGCTCACTAGGCCTGAGCTCCTGAGCTGTCTGGTTTCTTTGAATAAAGAATTAACATCACTGAAGTCATGGGAGTTATTGCTGACCTGTTCCAGCTCCCACATCTTTCATGAGAGGAGAAAATGAAGCTTTTATGCAGCAGCTCCTTACCTGTAAAATGCTCTCCCTAGGGAAGTTCACCTGCATCCTCATTACATATCTATAGGCGACAAGCAAAAACACCCCTCTTTTCCCAGGCCTTTGGCTAATTAAGCAATTTATGGCCTTTTAAACTGGGGGTGGGGGTTGTTTGTTATTGTTTATGTTTGTTATTAGGGCATGTATTTTTGTGTTTTTATATTGTAAACCGCCTTGTGATCTTCAGATGAAGGGTGGCATAGAAATATTATCATTATTATTATTATTATTATTATTATTATTATTATTATTAGTGTGCTGTCATCCGCCCTAAACCATGCCTTCTATGGTGACAAATTGCATATTCCCAACTCTAAGATAGCCCATTTCAGAAGCCAAATTTCACTGCACCCCAGATCCAAGCCGAAACTACTCCCATGAGAAATTTTATCTGATTCTCCTTCTGTGAATACAGAAGGGGATAACCTCAGAGTTTGGCTGGCTTTAACCTCAGGCAAGTGTGCAACAGAGCGCAGCCTTGGATCCAGGTTTATTTCCATTCCATAGGAGTGTGTATGGAAATGTATAGTGCGGTAATTTATAACAAATAGCACAATTGGGAGGAAAATTGTAGATTACATTAACATGGGGTCTGGAAGTTTGGGTTATTTATTTATTTGTTTATTTATTTATTTTAAAATGCTGTCAGTGTGTCAGCATGTGTATCATCTCTGCAGACTTATTAAGGTATAGTGTTCAGATGCTTTGCCTAATCAGACTGTTGCTGTAAATTATTTGGTTCTTAGTGCAAAATTAGACCCCACAAAGGAAATAGGCTTTGGATTATCATGATTTGCATTGCAATGGCTGAAATGGATGGCCCCCACCTCTTGGGATGCATTGTCAGACATCAAGAGAATCTGCATTACAATATATCATCTGCCGGCATGGCATTTAATAAGCTGCCAGGTTGGTTTTGATTAGACCATTGACATTCTGCACAAGGGCTGATAGGAGTGCTGTGTTTGGGTGTTGCTGATGCTGTACAATCCCTCTTATCATGATGGGTGGAGTGGATTTTTTTGGGGGGAGGGGAGGAAGGGCCTGCACATTACTGGGGCATCAGAATTAGGTGCAGTGCAGCATTCACCAACCTGGTGCCCTCCAGATGTTTTGGACTGTGAAATGATTCAGCTGGGAATTATGCAGCATCAGCAACACCCAAAAACCAACGCTCATTGGGTCATTGCAGTCCAAAATATATGGTGGTCTGAGGATTGATAAATGCCAATGTAGATGTGTCTGTAAACTCTGTAGGGTTCCTGTCACGTGTGATGGCTGCATTTTTGTTTCTTTTTCAAAATGCCCACACTAGGAATGGACGAATATGTCAATTTCAGTTTCTCTCACTTCCTCATTTTTCCAATCTTAAACTCAGTTCTCTACATTGTCTTGGCCAGGATCCTGTACTCACATTGGCCATCCAGATGCCCGTCAGAAGCCTTCAAGTAGGACCTGAGTGCCACAGCTCTCTCTCCTCCTATGGTTCCCACCAACCAGTATTCAGGGCATGATGTTGCAGACAGTGGTGGTAGAACATAGCCATCACGGTTATCAGCCTTATAAATTTGTCCAATCCTCTTTTAAAACCATCCAAGTTGGTGACCACCTTTGCCTCTAGTAGGAATGAGTGCCATAGTTTTTCCTTTCATGAGTCCTGAATCTTCCATTGGATGTCTCCACATTTTAATGTTATGAGAGAGGGAGAAAAACCTTTTCCCATCAAATTTCTCTATCCAATTGGATAGAGAGGTTGCTCAGAGCCATTCATTTGAGCGATGTGTAATGCCTCGAAGACACCTATGTACATACATACATACATACATACATACATACAGTACATATCTCCAGCATTTCTTCACAGCTTAGCACAGGAAGTTTGCTCTGCAGTCTTTGCCTCTGATTGTCATTAAGGAGATAAAGTTTAATATCAGCTTAGAGTCAAACTCTATTATAGCTGATCCCTTTGCAGTGCTTCTTCCATTTTACTTGGAGTTTCACTCTGGTGCTTTTCAGTGACCTGTCATGAAACATGCTTCATTTCCAGCCCCAGGTTTAATTGAAGGCAGGACTTATCAAGGTTTAGTTAGTTCCAGGATCTCTCTTGGGGGCCATAAAGGAATGCATTTGCACTATTGATGGGAATAATCCTTTCACCCTAGCTGCAGACTTACTACCAGTGGTTTCCATACCTCTGGGATTACCAGTATTTGAAGCCAATTCAGACTTTCAGCTCAGCACTGAAGACAGAGAAACTGGAGGGGAATAATCTCAGGCCTCTGGAATATGCACGCATGAAATGGCATCATGTGTACATGGGTACTGATGTGTGTTTATTGTTGTTTAGTCGTTTAGTCGTTTCCGACTCTTCTTGACCCCATGGACCAGAGCACACCAGGCACTCCTGTATTCCACTGCCTCCTGCAGTTTGGTCAAACTCATGCTGGTAGCTTTGAGAACACTATCCAACCATATCATCCTCTGTCGTCCCCTTCTCCTTGTGCCCTCAATTCTTCCCAACATCAGGGTCTTTTCCAGGGAGTCTTCTCTTCTCATGAGGTGGCCAAACTATTGGAGCCTCAGCTTCACGATCTGTCCTTCCAGTGAGCACTCAGGGCTGATTTCCTTAAGAATGGATAGGTTTGATCTTCTTGCAGTCCATGGGACTCTCAAGAGTCTCCTCCAGCACCATAATTCAAAAGCATCAATTCTTCGGCAATGTACAAATAAATAAATCCTCCTTCCTGCAACACCATAGGTGTGGAAATGGCCTTATTCCTGGGCCAAATGTCTGAACAGACTGATTATGACCCAAAGTAAAATGTGTGATCTGATTACACACAACCCCTCATTTGCACAGGGGTTGTGTTCCAGGTCATTGTTTGCATCAGCAGAGTGCATGTAAGCCTGGCTCACCCCATTCTGCCCCTGCCTCTGCTCCTCCCTACCCCACTCCACCCCAATTCTGCCCCTGTTCCACCCCCTTCCAGTTTCAAACATGACACATGTGTGCATGGTTGTTAGTACATCAAATATCCATAAATTGAGAGTTGCCTGTACGTTGAAGGTACCATGGATGCAGTGAGAGGGGACATTAATATGTTGTAAGAACATACAAGAAGATAGCACAGCACAACACAACACAACATGGAATCACGGAAATGTAGAGTTGGAAGGGACCACAAGGATAATCTAATCTAACTCCCTGAAATGCAAGAATCTTTCACCTACCACAGAGCTCTAACCCATGACCATGAAACTGAGTCTCATGCTTACAAACTAAGCTATCCCTCAGCACCCAATAGCATGACATCACATAACATGATACTAAGAGTTCTATGGGATCAGACCACCTTTTCCAACATCCTGTTCTCATAGTGGCCAACCACTATGGAAGTCTGCAAGGAAGACTTGAGCACAACCACAGTCTCCCAACAACTACCGTACTTTTTTGTCTATAAGACGGGGACGACGACTATATTTTAAGAAAATGAGGGGAGATGGCCCAAAGTTGTTGAGCCTCTCCCCCCATGCAGATGAGGGAAGGAAACAGTCCCTAAATCATTTCCCGCACACAGCGGCATCGGGTGAATTTGTGCTCCCTCCAGCCATCCAGTTTGCGGGAGTGCAACCTCCCCCGATGCCGCCACGCATGGGAAACAATCCAGGGAGTTCTTCCCGTGAACAGTGGCATTGGGTGAATTCGCACTCCCGCCAAAGGGCTGGCTGGCGGTGCGCAGCTTCTCCCCCTCCTCACACAGCTGTGGGCAGAAAACACCCCCCAGATCTCTTCCCACTTGCTGTGGCATCTGGGAAAGCTGCGCTCCCACCAACTGAATGGCTGCCAGCGCGGTGCTTCCCCCTTCTCCTGTGCCATGCTACTATCCATGACCCCAGTTTTTTGACGTGATTTTTGAGTCAAGCGACTTTGTCCAATACACGAAAAAATACAGTAATATTCAGAAGCACAACTGCACTGACAGGGCAGGTAGGCAGAATTTCCATTTAGTGGAGTCAACGCAAAAGAATCAGTAACAGCTTTTAAGCATATTCTGGTCAAGTGAAGTGGTCTCAGAGATGTGTATGGATGTGTGGACAAATTTATCAAGAGGGCTTCACGGTCAGGTTGAAGATGAAGAAAGAAATAGTCGAAGGATGTAGGTGTTGCCTCTAATATGCCACAACTCTCATTCCCCTTAAGAAACTACAAATTTACCCCCACTAAAGAGTGGGCGTAGTATCTCTAAATACGTAAATGACCAAAATTTCTGGTTCAACACTGGTGAGTTTTTTTTAGTGTTTTTTTTTTAAAAAAGCTTGTCACAGTTCCAAGTACAATGCAAACTTGAAACACACCTTCACTGTGCCCCTGGGGGCACTGCATTTCTGTTTCACAAGGCTATTACATTCTGCTGTGTTGGTTATTCTCATGTGGTAGCACACAGAGTATCTATCACTCTCAGACTTTCGATCACAGTTTTGGTTTACAGTATTCTTGTACATTGAACAACTCACCCTGGACATTATTTTACTGGAATGAAAATGGCTCCCCCCTCCCTGCAACCATGGTTTAGATTTCTGCAGTTGTTAAGAGACCCCGTATTACGCTCAAAGAGTGGTTTATTAGAGTGGTTTAACAGGCAATCCTTTCCCAAGAAACTCTGAGAATTGTAGCTCTGCAAGGGGGATAGGGATCTCCTAACAATTCTCAACACCCTTCTCAAACTACAGCTCCCAGAATTCTTTGGGGGAAGCCATGATTGTTTAAAGTAGTAGCATAGCACTCAAAATATAGGGTGTGGACAAGACAAGGCAGTTTCATACATTCCTATATTTCAATTGCAAAACAAAGAGTAAGAAAGTTAGGCCATGCTTGATCATATTTTCTCACCCAAATACTTGCGTGGTCTGGCCTTTTTGTATTATTATTACTCACAATGTGTCTTGCATCCCTCAATTACTCCCCCTCCCCCAGCTTTTGCTAATTTTGTGACAATTAGCTGCACAGTTCTGACATCTTGATACTTCTGAAATCTTTTCAACCCCCCCCCCCCCCAAAGAATGAATGAATAGATGTTGATTAAAATGATAACTTTACAATTTTTTTATCTACACATATTAAAATTGCACTCGAGGCAAAGAAACTGGATAGCATTCAGAAACCAGCCATAAAACTAACCAAAGAAATTGAACTGTGTGTCACTGTATAATTCCAGTTAATTAACTGTGTTGCATTTCCATTTAATCTGCAGTCAGAGATGCAATCAGCTGGCATCGCTCCTATTCCATCCAATATTCAAATATTTGCAGCTAGCTTTGCCAAAAAAAGCCAGTTTCTATCTGGTTCCTAGCAGCAAAACTACTGTCCATCACATAATACAGTCGTACCTTGGATCTCAAATGCCTTGGCTCCTGAACAAATTGGATCCTGAACGATCGAAACCCAGAAGTGAGTGTTCCGGTTTTTGAATGATTTTTGGAAGCCGAATGCCCGGAGTGGCTTCCATGGCTTCCGATTGGCTGCAGGAGGTTCCTGCAGCCAATCAGAAGCTGTTCTTCAGTTTCCAAATGTTTTGGAAGTTGAACGGAATTCTGGAACAGATTCCACTCGATTTCCAAGGTACGACTGTAGTTTGGGAAATCTGGGGAGGTTTGTATTCTTCCAAATTTTCTCCTGCTGGTTACTACAGTGCCAAGTAAATGTTTGCTGGGGGCTGTCTTAAAAGCTCTGCTTCTTTGAGGCATACATTCTCTTCTGCATTTGTAAGAACTCAATCATTCAGCACCAGAACTCTGGAACTCCCTGCCTATTGATATCAAGCAGGTGCCTTCGCTGTATTCATTTCAGAGCCTGATGAAGATGTACTTAGTAGGACAAGCCCACCCAGACGCTTAGAAATGTTGGTGTGAATCTTAATCTGTTTTAGTATTTTAACTTATTGTATGTTTTAATGTATTTCTTTAAAAAAAAATCTTGGTTTTATGGTTTCATCATTTTGTAAACTGCTTTGAAGTTTTGTTTTGTTTTTACAATCAAGCAGTCTATAAATGTTATGAAATAAATAAATAATAATAAATTTATGGATGCCAGCCGTTTATTTCCCAGCCAGACTCAAGAGAACTCCCTGCTGCATCTCTATTTTATACACAGAGGAGGAATCCTAATTCCATGCATTATTTTCACCCACATACATGCACT
This sequence comes from Podarcis gaigeae, assembly GCF_964106915.1. Lineage (NCBI taxonomy): Eukaryota > Metazoa > Chordata > Lepidosauria > Squamata > Lacertidae > Podarcis > Podarcis gaigeae. Next base: position 34,006,775 of record NC_139690.1, read on the forward strand.
CCCAGTAATTCCCCATCAGCAGATCAATGTCCCAGGGTGGAACACCAGCAAAATGCATTCAAAAGCACCAGAACCACTTCCCTTCATGAATGAAACATCTGTAATTCTTGTCTATTATCAAGTCTATTTGTTTAGCGATGTTACAGGCTTTCACTGGGGCTCCACTTCTATCAGCAAACTCTCAGAGCCATAAATTATTTTGCACACATTTGCGTATGTGCATGCTTGTGTGTTCTTACATCATTTATTTTCATGACATTATACATGCCATCTTTTCTGAGTACTTGACATCAAAAGGTGCTTATTCTCCAAGCTCATATTTCACTACTGTGCTTATATCTTATCTGGCTTTACAGATCTGGTTCCTGCACGAATGTCTGTAAAGTTCCATACTTTTCATCCATTATAAAGAATGGGAGTATAGGAAGTTCTCACTTACACAAAGTCAGAGAATTGGTCTTGATCATTATTGTCTACACTGAGTGGTAGCAGCTCTCCGGGATTTCAGACCACACTTCAGACCTGCCTGGAACATGACTATGATTGCCTTGTCCTGGTTAAGAGTGCTGAACTAGGACCTGGGAGGTAAAGGTAAAGGGACCCCTGACCATTAGGTCCAGTCGTGGCCGACTCTGGGGTTGCAGTGCTCATCTCACTTTATTGGCCGAGGGAGCTGGCGTACAGCTTCCGGGTCATGTGGCCAGCATGACTAAGCCGCTTCTGGCGAACCAGAGCAGCTCACGGAAATGCCATTTACCTTCCCGCTGGAGCGGTACCTATTTATCTACTTGCACTTTGACATGCTTTTAAACTGCTAGGTTGGCAGGAGCAGGGACCAAGCAACGGGAGCTCAGCCTGTTGCGGGGATTCGAACCGCCAACCTTCTGATCGGCAAGTCCTAGGCTTTGTGGTTTAACCCACAGCACTACCCGCGTCCCCTAGGACCTGGGAGACCAGGGTTCAAATCCCCACTTCACTGCATGAAGTTGGGCCAGTCACTACCTAACTTACTTCACAGACTTCTTAATGGGATTAAATGAAGGGGAGAACAATGTAAGACATCTCAAGCTCCTTGGAAGAAAAGGTGGGATATGCAGTAAATTATAAAAAATATTTGGGGGGGGAGAGGAGAGGAAGGGGAAGTCCCACTGGGTGAGCAGAACACTTTTTCTGCAGAATTGGATACAACCTAATGTTATTAAATGTTTTAAATGCTCTTGTTTCAAATAATTTTTTATTTTATTTTCACTGTATTGTTTTTACTGTTTTGCTGCTGGCCACTCTGGACTCCCACGGCAGGAAAGGCAAGATTGAAATTTGGTTAAATGATAATCATCCACTGGATTCCACACTTTCCCAAATTATGTAATACAGTTACTGGCTCAAAACAAATAAAATGCAGTCTTATAGCATATAACATTAAATACAGTATGTTGTGCTTTTTTAAAAAAAATGGATTTAATATATGTATGTTATATGTTGTTTATTGGGAGTCACTTTTGTAAAAAAACAACAACGTTTAATAAGGAAAAATAATATGAAGTTTAATGTACTTTTTAAAATACAAAAATAAATAAATAAATAAATAAATCACAGATAAATGTAGAAATGGGACAGAAGAGGCTTACAAACAAACATTTGAAAACTTGGCCTGGTGCACAAAGAGCATGACCCATCCATCTCCAACATAACCCCATAGAGTGGTCATGACATTTTACCAAATACTAAGGAAGTGGGCCAGTGAAGAAGTTGTCAATTCTTTCAGAGATTTAAAAAACACAACCAGCATCAGCCAAGCAAAATGGTAACCAAAACCTAACACATTTGTTGGCCTTTTCTAAAGTATCCTTCTTGCAAAGCTTGACCTATTGCTTCCAAGAAAGGAAGTGTGTGTGTGTGTGTGTGTGTGTGTGTGTGTGTGAGAGAGAGAGAGAGAGAGAGAGAGAGAGAGAGATCAAACATAGCTTCTGAATGGCATTTCTTGATAAGCTAGGAGTAGACTGATAACTTGTGTACATTTGCTCTGTACAACAGGCAAAGTTGTGTTCAGTTAGTTTCACGCAGGGCTCATGAGCCTGAGGGAAGAGGTGCACCACAAATCATGGAAATGGCTTGAAATGTCTTCCTGGCACAGGCATAAATCCTTCTTCCATTACAATGTTTGTCTCAGGGAAGGCTTAGGAGGACACTCCTGTGGATGTCAGCAACACAGTCACACTGAAAATGACCTTCATCATGCGGAGCCCCATCTGAACCACAATTGTGCCTTGAGAGAGATGTTTACTTCACTTTTTCAATATAAGGCAAATACACTTGTGTTTCCCACACCAACACTCAAGCCAAAATGTAGCCACCCTTCAAAATCCACGCATCTCCAGATGTTGCAGTGAGCTCTCCAACCAAAAGATACACACGCAGAATATATAAGTAAAAATGACATGTGGAAAAACGAAAGGGAAACTAAAGCTGACATATTTCTCCATGCTGAGTGCCAGAGAGAGAAGACAGGCTCAGGAATGAACTTTTGGCGGCACATAAAATAGACCACAAATGAAGCCCACAAATGAGAGTTGAGCTTTAAAACCCTGACGTTATTTTCCAGCATGGGTCAAATTCTGAGCTACAGAATATTTCCCAGTGGCCACCATGCACCCACCTCTCCTTCCTTCCCCTTAAATTCTCCTCACAATCCTCCAACATACATGGCCTACCCACTTTCCTTACCTTAGCAGCAGGTGCAGATGGGAATGGGGTATCCAACATTACTCCTAGAGATTGGATGAAGCCTCTGGGTTGACCATGATAAGAATAACTACAAGGATTTTGACATCATCATCATTTCATAGCTTAACATTTCCTCCAATGAAATCAATGTGGCATACATGGTTCTTCCAATTATTTCATCTCAACAACAACCCTGTGAGGCAGGTTAGGCTGAGCAAGGCAGTGACCGTGCCAAGGTGAGCTTCAAGTGAACTTCATGGTCATGGGGATTTGAATGCTGGTCTGTGAGGTCTTTGTCTGACCCTCTGCCCACTACACCATGCTGGCCTTGCCTGTCCGATAGAGCAGTTCTGACAGTCCTGCTCAGGCCCAGTTTCACAACAACTGGGTTGGGCAGCAGGCATTCCAGATCGGGATCCAGATATGACCACCAAGAAATTGTGATTCATGAATACAAGACTGAACACTCTTCCTCCCCCCATAACAGACCACATTGATGAATTGCCTTGAAATCTGATTGTTACATGTTGCCTATTATCATGGCTTAGATAATAAATGGCCATATTCTAGCCTGTTCAGAAGTCTACTTTGTAATGACATTAACATGCCCCATTAAGTGTATTATTGTACAAGAGAGCGGAGCCATTTGTGATAACAATCTTTTATTAGAATCCATATGCATGAGATATTCTTTGTATAAAAAAGTGTGTAATTTGAATATTTACAAGGAGAAGGACACTAAAAAGACACAGTATAGGCGGAGCTGGTATTTATTCAGGGGAGACTTGGCAGCTTGCAGCAGCGACTCTTGTCAATGGCTGTAACGCCTGTGTGTTAAAAGTAATCAGGGTCTCCCAATTACTTGGCAGCATCTAGTCCAGATATTTCTTTCTCTGAAATTGTATGGCTATAACAGAATGCTGAAAGAAAAGCTATTTGAAATATGTAAGAGAGAGGGAAACCACTATTGCTGTTCTTCCTTTGGATATCTCAAGTATCTGGCAAAAAATGCACAGTCGAATTATCCAAGAGTACAAAACCGGATTAAGCAGATGTTAGAGTGGTTTTGGATGTGCCGTTCAAGAATGGAAGCCCATCACTATTCAAAATAAATGAAGCTTTTACACAAAGCATCCCCTTATCAAAAGTGAGACGTGCGCTTGTACATATTGATACCCTGGAATATAAAAAAAAGACCTCGGATCCAAGGAAGCAAGTAATCAGAGAGTTACAAAGAATTAAGAAGATTGTGTGCACTGCTGCCTCAATCCATTGAAAAGGGCAGAGATGCCAATAGCTTTTGAGAATTTCCCTCTGTTATACAGCAGGACTAACAAGGCTTAAGCTGTAAAAAGCCAATCTACATTCTCCAGTCGCAAGCATTCAGTTACAAGATGATACATAGCCACGTGACAGTACAGCTCCCCTTTTTTGAATTGAAGAGATGTACGTAGAAGCCATCCAAGCAATTTACAAGCTCTTACATTTTGCAAATATTACCAAACGATTACCTTCTCCAAATATGACATTTTTTAAAAAAAACGACACCTTGTGGAGTTCAGACACCAAAAAGCCTGATCTTATAAAATCATGATTATTAGGACTGTGTGAGGCCCCTTTGATCTGGGGTTCTGGGGGCAGTTGTGATCTGATGGTGCCGCAACCCAGATCGGTGACCCAAACTGATTTGGAGCCTTGCACATTCACACATTCATGCAGTCATGAGGGAGGGGAGAAAGAGACATGCCTCTACTTCTCCCAACCATATGCTGATGGAAATTTATCAGCATTTTAGCGTGAATTTGTATGCAATTTTGCCAAACATACACATTAAGATAATGCATTTTGTATGCTATTTTCGGTATTATGGTCATTTATAGTCATGCCTTACCCCAGTATACGCATTTTTTAATGGAGAACTGCACTGAAAAATTTGGAGAAGTGCACATTTCAAAGGACAACTGTCTTCCCATCCACACATTGCTTTGGAAAGTGTGAATTAGGTAGGTTTGCCTTTAAATGTCTTCCCCCATCCCTATAGGGTATTGGTGGGGAAATTAGTTTAGTTTGAATTTTAAACTAAACCCACACATTTTCTGAAACAATACATGAGCTAAAATGCATCTCTGTGTTCTACTTTACACATCCCTGAATTTTGTAGTGCAGTTCTGCAACCAGAAAAATGTGTACAAAAAGGTCATAGCCTGGATTTAACCTACCCAGACTGCTAGCAGAAGCTAGTGTAAGGGCTCCCACTCCTCCCTCCACCGTACGCTGGGCCTTCCTCCAAATCCACTCTGGAAAGCCAGGAGAGCCCCCAGAAAAGTGCACAGGGGGGCAAGAGGGAGGATTGTTCCTTCTGGCAAGAAGAAATGCCTGGTGTGGTGGAATGATCAGAAAAGCGCAACATTTAATTTAACTTACAAACATGCATTCTGGTAAGAGAAATTGCTTGCACAAATGTACATATGTCTTAAAACTGCAAAAAAGTACATATAAGGAAAAATGCATACTAAACTGCTGAGAAAATGTCATGAAAAGAAGGACTCTTTTCTTTTTTTAAAAGAATGGCAAACATGACAAATTAAAATTAATAATGGAAATATATGAAACTGATATTCACAAGATTCATTCATCCCTAGGCTGAACTATTATTATTTGATTTGCTGCCAACCAACCCCCAACCAAGCAGCCTTGTATGCAATTCTCTATCTTCTTTTTATACTGTTTCATAGCAGAAATGCTCCATTATTTTATCACCTCCCCTACTTCCTGGGGGAAGCTAATAATGTCGATTGAAGTGGGAAAGTGACACTTAATTTCACATTACATGTTTCAAGAACAAAATGGGTTCTTTGGCCCCCACTACTAAATAAAACTTGTGTCCTTTTTTGAAGGAGATGTGAATACGTTTGTGAAACCCATCTATTTTTTTCCATATTTTTTTAAAAAAATGTTTGTTAGCATATGGAAACACAAAAATTGTTATAGTTACAGATTACCAGAATTCTGAACTTTGTCATACTCAGCGATGTTTAATCTAGCATTCATATTTGTACGACAGGCAAGTCTGAGGCTTGCAAACATCACTTTCAAGTTGAATCTGAGTGAATTAGATTGTCATTCCTGTTCCAAATGCAAGTGAACTTATGTCCTTGTTCTTTAAAGCAACTAGCTAAGTTTATCTATTCTCTTTAATAATGCAATTTAATTTACCAAAGGTTCCTATTAAAAATTTATCTGACTGAAACAGTCACCTAGACATTTTGTTATAGTTAAACATTAGCTTTAGCGAGCATCACAAATTTCCTGCTGTGAAGCTGGGGCCAGCTTCATATAGAAACACTCTCTAGGCTATCAACTGATATTACATTTAAATGAGGAAGTCTCTGTTCACAGAAATAAAATAAGGCTGGTTTTATTTTTTTTAAGGCACAGTGGCTGGGCCATTGCAGCAACAGGGAATTAACAGCTTACTTCTGTGAAAGAAAAAACATGGCAGCTAATAGATTTCTTTTTCAAAGCATGCCAGCAGCTTCTCACGTACAGATCCATGTGAGCAACCTGGGAAATTATTAGCCATCATGCGAAACACACAAAGACTCAGAAACATACCCCAGGTCCTAATATTTTCACCATCGCATGATGAGGGACAGAGGACATGAGCACACTAGCTCCATTCCCATGTTACTATCCAATAATAATTTAAGAAGAGCCCTGCTGGATCAGACCAAAGGCCCATCAAGTGCAGTATCCTGTTCTCACAGTGGCCAACTAAATGCTCACCAGCCTCCATGAGATTCCATCCAGCCTTTTCCATGCAGGCTCCCCACTTGTGATTTGCAACCCTGAATTCCCAGGCTCTCAAACTGTGTGGGAACTCTATAAGCTTCCCACTTCAAAGGTTAGCCTTCCCATGTGTGGAGGGTGGTGAGCATGGCAATAGTGGAGGCAGGTAGGTAATGCACTTGTCCCCAGTCTCCCTCTTCCCATGAAGGATTCAGAAAATAGGGATATGGATTCTGTCTTCCTATAATGCAGGGAACGGGGAATCTGTGGCCCTTCAGATGTTTTATTTATTAATTCACTGTATTTTTATACTGTACTTTATTCCAGAGGATGCCAGGGCAATGTCAGGGGTCTTAGGAGCCAACTCCTAGGGGCAATGGGGGCTTTGACCCCCACAATAAAATATTTGAGGGGGCTGGCTCCCCACAAACTTGGTGGCGATTCCCATTCAAATGGTGTGCGTGCACTGCATCATGTGATCGATTATGCAGGATGGGGCTTACCTGGGCCCCCACAATATTTTATTCAAGTTGGCATCCCTGTTAGGGATGGTGCTACCATTAAGAGCAGTATGGCATCCACCAGCAAATACTGGAGGGTATCAGGGGCAGCCCCTTCCAGCTGTTGGCCAGTATTGAAGTAAGATTCAGCTGCCAAGCTTCTGCATATGGAAACTGGGGAGAGCAGCATTAACTTGTCATCAGGAAGCAAAATGCCTTGGACCATCCCTGTGCAGTGTTCCAATAACATACTATAAATAACAATATGCACATTAAATTAAACAAGATGAAAGACACAGCACCTAGCCATTCACATAGTTCAGCTGTAGACATAAAAAATAACCGTGCTTAGGTTTACATTTTTCTCCACAATGCCTGTGTGGACAGATATATTTATAGCTGATGGGGGGGGGGATCACCAGATTGTACCTTCAAAGATAGGTAGTTCAACAATTGGGGTCACCTGAGTCTCCAATATGAGTCTCCAATGCAGATAGTATGGTTGGCAGATATCGGACACCAGTTCCCATCAGCTCGTGCCATCTTGCCCAATGATCAAAGATGATGGGAGTTATAGTCCAACAAGATCTGAAGGGTCACATATTTATCATTCGAGAGAGGTGGGGCTATTCAAATAAACAGGTGGAATTATGCAGATTGGAGCAGGTTTCCAGGAGGTGAGTTGCCAGGGCAAGAATCAGTTCTAATTCCAACACAACAATGTCCATAAGTGCACACATTGACTTTATTCCATATGAATGACTGCGTGCCATTCTTTTCTATGTGGAAAAGAGAAATGCCACAGTTCTAGACACTGATATAATGAGGACCGAACTGGTCTTCTACCATTGGCACTGGTTTGCTCCAGTCAACAAGAAGTTACCAGTTTCTCTTCATGGAGATAAGGTACACTGGGGCAAATGTTTCACACAAATCACATACCCCCACTCCTGCCAATAAATCAAGGAGAGGCTTATATTATTACAACCTGTAAAGTTATTTCTTCAGGACTTATACTTTTCACCCACAATAAGGTTTGTAAGCAAGCAAGCAAACAACTTTTAGCAGTCACATGGCTAGAAACTAACTTTAAAAAATGATGGCCACAGGTTTCAGAAAGTTTAATTCTGTACATATAGCCATATTTCCACAGGAATCTCAGCATGCACATAGCTCTCATTATGGTGTGAGCAGGTTATGCTCTACTCCTCTTTTGCTAGATTTACAGAAATGTCGAGGATTAGGAAGTCTAAACAGGATAGAGAAGAATGAAGCTATTCTAAAATAATGTCCTTGTGAATTAAATCCAAACAACCTGATACAACGATACCAAAGCAACTTAAGGAAGAACCTTAAAGCTCAAATGTATACATTCCATCGTACAGCTCAATTTCCTCAATCACTCAGAGACATAAATGCAGTCAGAACAAACCAGAATTCCCTACCTCGATGTTGTTGACGGTCAGAACAGTCAAAGCCTGCAAATTATAGGAGAGGGAAAACACTGCATTAGTATTGATTCAACAAATAAGGAATTGGATTAATTGCCTCTTAAGCTATTGTGGCTGGAGGGCCATGGCAAGAGGTATGTCCATGATGCAGCAAGCTTCTCTCCTATTCTGATGAGGAAGTGAAAACATTTAACTTCAGTGTAAATTGGTCTTTTCCTTTCTAAAAGTGTGACACACAACTGTCAAAATGGAATCAAGGAAAACACCCAGTTCTATTGCTTTATGCCCATGTTAGGGGTCTCAAGCTGGAGACTTTAGTACAGCGACTTGGCTACCTTATGCATGCTCCCCAGAGGGAAGAATGGCTATCTTGTCCTGTGCTGTGCTTCAGCTGGTGTTGTGCTAAGAGTATCAGCTTGTATACAAGAAGAGCTTTACTAGATTCAATCAAAGATCCATGTAGTCCAGCATCCTTTTCTTACAGCGGCCAAATAGATGTTCCTGGGAAGCCGACAAACAGGTCCTAAGTACTACAGCACTTTCTCCCCCTGAGGTTTCCAGCAAGTGGTATTCAGAAGCATACCACTTCTCTTGACCCTGGCCTGTGTAAGTATTTGGCAATATTCTGCTCTACTTTTTCAAAGCAAGCATTACGGGGTCATTCATTGGTCTCTTTCTCCCTGTTGCTTCAGACCATTAGGAATGAGCTGCAGTCAGAGGCAAATACTAAGCCGAAGCTCTGTTTTTCATTCTCTTTCAAAATATTATGTGTAGCATAGGACTAAAGAACATGTAGTTGTGCCACTATCAGCTGTGCAAAAGCTGCTGAGTTCAATGAAAAGGGTAATTATATAACAAGTCCCTCTAGATCAGGAGAACCAACTCATGAGGACAGAGCCCTCTTGTCCCCCCACCAATAGTTTTGGGAGGGAACCCCCCCCCCATTGTCCAAAAAAATCAGGGGATGGAGGAGGCTGAGCAGAGCCAAGCATAGTGTGGCTTCAATGGCCGACTCCTTCTTTTTCATCTCCTCCTGCTGAGGAGAGGAAGGAGGGTCAAAGCATCCCACTGCTGGTGGTGACAGCATGAGCAGGAGGAGGAGCCATCTGCCATTGAAGCCGTGATGCCACCACATTTGCCTCCACCCCAGGTCCTCCCAACATCCTGATGGCGCGCGTATGACATTGGGACATTGTGTGCATGCAATGTTCACATGCACAGTGCTGGCACCCCAATCACCCTTGCAAGCTGCTGCCTCTGCTCCAGATGTTGGTGGATTCCAACTTCCATCAGCCACAGGCATCATGGCCAATGATGAAGGATGGTGGGAGTTATGAACATAAGAAGAATCTGCTAGATCAGGCAAATGACACTTCTAGTCCAACATCCTGTTCTCATAGTGGCCAGAATCCCCAGAGCAGGAGCTGAGAACAACAGCACTCTCCCCATTTGTAATCCCTATTTAGAGGCACGACGGTGCAACTATGACATCATGAATTGAGCAGAATGGAAGGACATAGGTGGGTGGGTGGGTGTGCCAAATTCTGGGCTCAGACAGGGCACAGCTGAAATTTGAAATACCTCCCCCCCCCCTTAGGCTGCATCAAACTATTGATCCATCTAGCTCAGTGCTGTCCACACCGACCAGCAGCAGCTCTCAAGTGATTCAGCCAGGGAGGACTCTCTTGGCACTACCTGGATATGTTCGGGATCGAACCTGGACCCTTTTGCATGTGAAGCGGATGCTCTACCACTGAGCTAGGGCCCTTCCCTGGTTTTTAATTACTACTATTCTATTCCCTAAACTGTCACTGTGCATTACATTTTGCCTTCTCTTCTCTCTGCCGGCAACATCTGCCATTTCTTGCAAGTGGCACAGCTATCATGGCTGTTGGAGGAGCTAGATGAAAAGTAAGATCCTGCAATGGAGGAGACGTGTCTTTCATAGCCCTTTGATCATTCTGCACATGTCGGCTGCTGCACACCTTTACAGACCTTTTTGCTTTCCAGCATTCTTTTTGGTTAGGGCTCTTTTCACATGGTTTTCAAGAGTCCTCATTTCTCTCACTGACATTCTCTCTCTGCCTCTCATTTAAGAAAGCCGACAATGTAGTCAGGAGAAATCAAAGCGCAAGTCTGGCATTCCTTTCCTGTCCTCAATAGGAAACAGTCTGGGGTTTCAAACGCTTTAGATTCCCTAAGCTGGCTGCTCAGTGAAATCTTATTTTATGCCATTCATTATAGTGCTTTCCTCAGATTTATCCAAGGGTTCCTTCCTCTGTGAAAGAAGCTTCAAGTTTTTTCTGCATCATTCACAGGGCACAGGATTTCGGTGAGTGTGGGATTTTGATCTTACCTTGAAGTGGTTTAACATTCAATCCCTCTTCCCAGAGAACTCTGGGAACTGTAGCTTTCCGAGTGGAATAGATGTCTTTTAACTACTCTATTCTAAACTTTAAAATGGAAAGCATAATGCCGGTGGTCAACAAAAGAGGTTTAAAGACTCTCTCAAGGCAAATCTTTAAAAATGTAGTATAAACACTGACAACTGGGAAAAACTGGCCTGCAAGCGCTCCAGTTGGAGAACAGCCATTACCAAAGGTGTCAAGGGTTTTGAAGACACTCAAACTCAGCATGAAAGGGACAAATGAGCTAAGAGGAAGGTACGCTTGGCAAATCCACACTGTGATCAACTCCCACCATGAAACCAATGTCCCCACTGTGGAAGGACATGTGGATCCAGAACTGGCCTCCACACTCACTTATGGACTCCCCGTTAAAACTGTGTTTATGGAAGACAATCTTCCTCAGCTATGAGTGATCACCAAAGAAGATGTCTCTTGACAACTCTCAATACCCTTAACCAAACTAAAGTTTCCAGGATTCTTTTGGGAAAGCCAGGAAGCTTTAAAGTGGCATGATACTGCTTTAAATGTATTACTATGCTACAACAACCTGCCCATATAAGCCCCAAGCCACACACAAAATCAACAGCGACACTTTAACCAGTCCTGGGATGCTTATGCATTCCATTCCATAGATGTATGTAGCATTTCATTTTTAATGTTGTGCTGAATGCCATCACATTGAAACAATCCATATTGTTTTCTTAGCCCCTTGTGTAAACATTTTCATATTTATAATGTGCACTCTTATAAAAAATATTTCCAGGTGGAGTACAATATGGTTTAAAATACCATCAAAACATCGATAAATACTGATAGGTTAAAAATGGAAATTCATGTTACAAAGGCATGTCTACACAGTTTATGGAATAGGCTGCTAGATTATTCACATCTTTGGATTCTGCTCTGCATTTTTTGGTACACAAATAGTGCTCACAAAAATATGCACTTTACATAAGAGTTGCATACAAAAGACACATATTTTACTGGTGAATGTATTGAAAAGTTGTAAGTATAAGTATGCACATGTGAAGTGCATACAAATTACAATCGATGGGGTAGAATGGCATGTGACGGCACACATAACAGACATAAGATTGAGTACAAGTGACTCCGCAATGGGACAGAATTAGCTGCTCAGCCCATCCCTCATTAACATATTGATTAACGTCACAGCCAGACAGCCCATCAGTCACTTCACCTTCTTATCCAACATCTGTGCTTACACTGTGTTGTTTCTAAAACCACCCCTGAAATATACAGGCTCGGAATGTTAGAGTTATATATTATTGCCATGAAACTGTATCAAGACTTAATAAAGGTGGTGTACTGGGAATAGCACCATCATCATCATTCATGCACTTCCTTGCTTGCTATTGAGCACCAGTGGGCACGGTGGATGTTTCTAGAGCTAGCCAAAAATGCTTGCTCAATGGCTTTTGACAGAGAGGAGATGCTTTTTCAATGAGCATTGATTGCCATTGCCTACTGAGGTATGGCACACATACCGATGGGGTCTGGCAAAGCAGACTGGAACTTGAAGTGCAGGCAAATGGGAGACGGGGGTATGCTTGAGTTTTGAAGTCTCTAAAAGAGCAGGGTTCCAACAGAATCCTGTTTACTTGATGGTGAAGATGTCACATTTTTCAAAAAGATGAACTCAAGATGACTTACAAAACCAAACATTAGAAAATTTAAGCAACACTCGTAATAACATGCCTAAAAGTGCAGATCCAACTCAACCACCCTAACCACCACTAAAAAGTAAGCAGAAAAGTCAAGCCGAAAAGAACCTAAAAACAGGCAGTGATGGCACTAGGCACGCATCCCTGGGGAGGGCATTCCACAGACAAGGAGCCACCACTGAGAAGCTCTGTCATTTTGTCCCCACCCTCAGAGGAGGCATAAAGACATGATAAAAGTTATTGTGCATGGCATGGAGAAAGTGAAGATGGGGGGGGGGGAATCCCCTCTGTCATAACACTAAAACTCATGGGTAGCCAATGAAACTGAATGTTGTAAAATTCAGGACAGATAAAATAAAGTTCTTCTTTGCATTTTTCCAGCCCTCTGCACCTCCCCACAGCTGCCCACAACCCCTGCTCTGAAAAAGCACAATGGAAAAAGTTGTCACATATCATTTCACTGGGCTTTAATTGAAATCCGAGCACTTGGGAAGGCTGAGGTGTGCAGACCACTGGTAAGATGATTGATTTGAAGAATGAAAGAAAGGAGATTCACAAACACCCCTTAGCCACTTCAAAAAGAGTGACAAAAAATCCAGGACCCCAGAACTGATTAGTCAGTTTAAAGGCAGCAGAACATTATATATGTCTGGTGATGCCTTTTTGGAACCTCTTAAAAACTTACTTATTCTTCATGGCCATTGCTTGTGCCAGTTTATTTTGGTTATGTTGCTCTATAGGAGGACAATAAGTTTATTTGCCTCATTGTGGACCAGCTGAAGATTCAAAGGGAAATCCAAAAAGTTACGGAGACTTTCATGATGGTTGCAAAAAAACTGTAGGGAATGTCCACATTACACCAGGTTAATGTTTTTTAAAAGGTTCAGTGTCCAAAAAAAAAAAAAAAAGGATATTGCTCTAGATGCCTGCTGGAGCTGCCCATAATTGCACAGTAAGTTCATTATATAAAGCCAGTCCCTTGAGCCTTCATCGTCCCAGTTAAGCAACAGTAATAGAAAGCAGCTGGAAGAGGACATTAGGTCAGCTGAATCATTAGCCCTGAAAATTGCATCACTATTGCTTCTGTCTGACAGCAAGGCTTTCACACATCATCACACTCCTAAAAAGGGGAGGTCAAACAGTCAGCCAAACTTGGCATGGTAACTCCATTAAGAATGAACTGTAGCTCAGAATTCCAAAAAAGCCCACAACTCTGGGAACTTCTGGGAACTTAATGAATTTTTTACTGCTGGCTCCCTGCCCTGATCTCTGTAACCTCTTGATCTCTTCTGGATATCAGGTTCCTAGTAAAGGGTTCAGTCTTGCCCAGACTGGACCGAGGCATCCTGCTGGTACTACCACTAAACTAGCACAATTACTACAGCTACATTTCTGGGGTATCTGCAGTAATTGACAAAATATGTCTATGCCAGGGCAACCTTTTTGTAGTTTGGCTGCACTCCTTCAATCTGTCAGGGACCACATACTGGAGGTAGGAGGGACTAGAGTCAAAGATATGTGGGGCCATTACTTTTCTGCCATCCACTTTAACCCCTTCTTCCTCCCTCACATGAAATTAGACCAAAGGCCACAGATTGCCCACCCCCATTTTGTGGCTTGGCCAATGATTAGAATATTCGACCAGGAGACATTTGGGTCTGAAGACCCACTCACCCATGATCGGTGATCTTCAACCAGTTACTCTCACTCAGTCCATCCTACTTTGCAGGGTTATTGTAATGATAAAATGGGGAGGCAAACCCCATGAAAACACTACCATGAGCTCCTTGGATGAAGACCATGGGGTCTTTTGTGATTCAAGGCTGCAAGCAGCATAGTCCTAGTCTCTCGAAAGGCACTTCTGTAGAAAACTGATTATCAGAAAAAGAACCTTTATTTATTTGCAGAGCTCTGGCAGCTGCTTTTATTTTTCACACTGGGTTATATGTGAGGAACTCGGAAGGAAAGGTCGTATGATCTTGTTAACTGACTTGTCTAACATAGATGGTTTTGCTATCATAACCTACATTTTCTCTAACTAAGAGGAGCATGACTCTTGGAGAGTTAGGTTTGCACCCACTGCACCGCAACTGAGAAGGAATTACAGAAAAGCAAACATCATAAACTGTGCGAATGTTCGAACGTATCAACATTTTGTTCTTGTTGTGGCTTCTTTGGAAGCATCAGGTAACACCCACTGCATTTTATTGATTATTGCGGCTTGTCTGTCTTGTGTTCTTTGCAGGGACTAGTTGAACTAAGAACTCAATGTCAATATTATTTGCTTCCAAAGTACCAGTAAGGAGTAGCTTAGGAAACTGAAAGGGTTATCATTTGAATTCAGGACCAGAGACCTAATACAGAAGAAGAAGAAGAAGAAGAAGAAGAAGAAGAAGAAGAAGAAGAAGAAGAAGAAGAAGAAGAAGAAGAAGAAGAAGAAGAAAATATAAAGTTCTTAACATAAATAGCATCCTAAATAGACATAATCATAGGAACCTACAGTAGCAATCAGGAGGGCAGTGTTGGGGGGTGGGGCTGCATTTGTGAACTTCTCCAAATATTTATCAGTACACCTGCCTTCCAGACATTGCTGCTTACTAACGGGAAGAGTTAAGGCACCAGGAGAGTAGTACAGTGCAGGCACAGCATGGGTGCAGTAACCAGGAGCATTGCTCTTGGTAAGTTGCAGCAAAGTGTAGAACTGAGAAGGCAGGTGAGCAACACAGTTCCATCCATAGCCCATTGGCTACTACAGAGAGCATAGGAAGCTGCCACACCAGACCATTGGTCCATCTAGTTAAGCAACTCTCCAAGATTTCAGACAGGGGTTTCACAGCCCCACCTGGAGATTCCAGGGATGGAATATGGGACGTTTCTACCTTTAGCTGCTCTAACACTGAGCTACAGCCTGTCTCTGGGGAGATGGCTTCCAAAAATTTACATGTTTCAAGAGACACATTAGGAATAGCTTGGGCCCTTAGGGGGAATAAAACCCAATATCATATTAGTAGCTTAGACTCAGCAATGCAGACCAGATGAGTGAGCAACTTTGGCAGTTTGTGGACCTTTGCCCCAGTTGATAAGGACTTTGTTCCACTTCCAAACCCTTTCTCAGACCCTTAGTGCAGAGGTGGGGAACCTGTGACTCTCCAGAGGTTTCTGGGCTCCTGCTTTCATTAGTCCCAGTGACCACTGCCCATGTTCATCCATTGCCCATGTTGTCAGCCATCAGCATCTGGAGGGCCGCAGACCACCCCATCTCTGCCTTAGTGCTTCAGACTTTTAAATCAAAACATTCTAGACAAATTCCGTAACTAAGTCCAGTCCCCAAGCTGTTTGTCACTTAAAAATGTAAAGAAACCAATAAATGTGTCTCTTCTTTGCATGGTGTAACTCTTGATATGAAGGCTAGGCCTGAATGATCTAGTAAAATTTCTATGAGGAGTGCTGTTACCACTTTGTTGATTTAAGCATTTATCTCTGAAACTATAAGGCATTGAAATGAAGATGAATATATTTGTCGAAGGTTGGATGTGTTCAGATTAAATTTATCTGCCCAAGGTTTTTCGAAAGACTGCATGGTCCATTCAGCATTTGAAAAGAGACAGAACTGGGGGGGGGGGGGAGCGAAATGTCTCCAGTGTACCGACCATTGCTGCATGTTCCGTTGAGGCGAGTTTTCCGCCTCCGCTGCCTTGATGAATTTGTGTTCAAACAGCAACAGGCCTTCTATCAATGTCACAGACTAAATAAGTTTGACTATATGCTGATGTTCCTCAAATTGTTTCTACTAGCAATAGTTCTGGCTGGTTTGTTTGGAGAGAAAATTAATGATGATACACCAAGGTCATTGTGCGTTTGCTGTACGGAACAGATGTTAACATATTAGTCCCACATGCTGGCTTCGTACTGGACTAAAACGGCTTGGGGTTGCAAGCTAATGCAATGAAAGGGACATGGCCAAATGCATGAAAGGGAAGTCTCACCGTGTTACCCACAAGTGGCAAATGTTTCAAAAGCTACAGATGCTCTACCTATCTACCTATCCTGATCCAAGTTTAGGAAACCCATGCATACAAGGAAGCATCTTTTGCCCCAAGCACAGCCAGTGTGGATGTGGGCAATTTGTATACCTCTATGACAGAACTTACCTGCAGGTCAATATCAGGTGTGGGGCGGACAGCTGGTTACTTTTGCCCCAGGCCTCGGAGGGCTAAGCTGGTTGGAGGGTCCCACTGAGGAATGGCTGATTTTTTGTTTTTGAGTTTATAACTTTATTCTAACAAGACTACCACCCCGAAATTCAGACAAGCTCTACACGGACCTTCTTACTTGGGTCCAGTAGCAGTCAGTGGGGTATTGGAAGCAGGGTGGTGTTGCTCACCTGCCTTCCAGACATCAGACATCAATGCTGGTCCCTAAGAAGGAGAGGGGGGAGGGAAACAAGGGAAGAAGCACTGCATTGACTCCATCACTAGGCTCACACCTAGTTCCCCATGCATCTCCCCTCCCCTTTTCAGGAACTGGTGCTGATGCTAGGTCCTGAGAAGGCAGGTGAGCAGCCCCACCCTGTCTGTGTCACCCCACAGACCATGACTATCTTTATTCAGATGAAGCATATAGGTGAGAATCCTTTTGATATGGGTGGCAAAGGAGTCACACAACTGGGGGACACATGGGCACTGCTACATTTGGCAGCAGGGGAGTTGGGGAAAGACCACAATTTGGGGGGGATGGCGACTAGGAGTGGTCACTTCGTAGGTTCCATTCCATGTTCTTGCTAATAACCATTTGCTCACCCCTCCTACCTTGTACATCTCTGTGATGTAGTGGAAGTAGGATAACGCTCACAACTGCAGCTACAAAAATGAAGTGCAGTCCAGGTGAGTATGGATAAATTAGCAAAAAGAGCACAAGAAATCTAGCAATTGCTTTCTGAAGGACTATACCAAGCCCTAGGCCGCTGTGTTGACATGAAAGGATGACTCATTTCCCGGTGCTAAAACCAGGGCCTCAACATTTGATAATGTAAGATGGTTCCTTAGTAAGATTGAGTCGTCACGGTCGGGGTATTATGAGCCAACGCTGGTTGATTCTGAAAACTTTTACCCATGAAAATTAAAATAAATCAGTTCATACTATGACCTCAGCCTCCTACTTACCATAGAATATGCTTTCTTAACTCTGAAATTGTCCTTGGTAATAGGCTTATGTCAAACTTGCCACGATGTCCTTAATATATCCAATCTTTTTTAAAAATAAAAACTCTGCACATTGCAAATCAATACTTATGCAGTTTCCTCCACTGGGATCTGAAAAGTACCCTCTGTGCAGCTATCTTCCCAACAAGAGCATAAGAGATTACTCACACTTTTAACATACCAAGAATCTCTGCAGCCTGTTTTACCATTTCAAAAGTACCCTACTGGCTATTTTGCACAGATCACTGGCATTTTATTGTAATCTTCCAGAAAGATGTAGGTTTTTTAAAGTGTTTAATCCTTGGAAAGAAAAGCCATAATAGCTGATGCTTATCAGTCTAAAGGATTATAATAATAATAAAAAATAACATGCCAAACTGGGTGTGTTCACATACCAGCAAGAGCCACTTGTTATCTCTACACAATGGCTAATGCCTGAGATCATTTCCTGCATTTAAACAAAGTACTGAAAAGTTATGTATCTCTAATGCAAGATATACAGACAACCCCCTGATTTGCACTGGGATTGCATTCTAAGTCATTGTGCGCTTGTGTGAAATTGTGTGAAATTGAAACACCCCATTCTGCCCCTGCTCTGGCCCATTCTACCCCAGCTGCGCCATTCCACCCTTTTAATGGCCATCTTTGATGATGTTTCAGGGTCACTTCCGGGTTTGGTGCTGTGTGCGTATGCACAATCATGCACATATTGGTTGTGCCTATAATGGGGAAGTGAGAGCTGGACCATAAAGAAGGCTGATCGCCAAAGAATTGATGCCTTTGAATTATGGTGTTGGAGGAGACTCTTGAGAGTCCCATGGACTGCAAGAAGATCAAACCCCTCCATACTGAAGGAAATCAGCCCAGAGTGCTCACTGGAAGGACAGATTGTGAAGCTGAGGCTCCAGTACTTTGGCCATCTCATGAGAAGAGAAGACTCCCTGGAGAAGACCCTGATGTTGGGAAAGATGGAGGGCACAAGGAGAAGGGGGCGACAGAGGACGAGATGGTTGGATAGTGTTTTCGAGGTTACCAGCATGAGTTTGACCAAACTGCAGGAGGCAGTGGAGGACAGAGGTGCCTGGCGTTCTCTGGTCCATGGGGTCACGAAGAGTCGGACACGACTAAACGACTAAACAACAACAACAACAATAATGGGGATTACCAGTATATGCACTCCTCGAGTGGATTTTTCACCCTAAGGGCCACATTCCCTTCTGGGCAAACTTCTGAGGGCCACATGGCAATGGTGTGTGGAGCCAGAAGCAAAAATGGGTGGTGCAAGGGATTCACATTTTACCTTTGTACATTAAACTAGTGTCTATGCATACTCTCTCACACACCCTCCCTATCCTATAGCTGGAGAAGCAAGTTTATCAGAGTTCAAGGACAACGTTCTAGCTCAGCAAAAACATTTGCAGTGAGAAGCAGAACCAATGAGGGGTGTAGACTGGAGAGATGCGGTTGTGATCTGGGGAAAGACCCAAGGGCCAGATAAAAAGGCCTGAAGGGGTACATTTAGCCTCCTGGCTTGATGTTCCTCCCCCACATCCCCATATTTCCCAAGCAATTTTGGCACCAAAAAACAAGAAAAAAACTTTAAAGTAGACACAGTGCTGGACTGCCCATCTCAGAGCTCTGATGAAAATGCAGCTTGTCCCCTCAAGACACATTAGAAGTAGAAGGACGGGTAATAACCTAGGGTTGCCATATATCCAGGATTTCCCCAACTTCAATGGGATTTGCACACACCCCCCCAAAAAAAACCAACAACAACTCAACAACTTTTCTGTCCGGATTTTCACTTTTTGAAATATGGCAACCGTAAATAACCCCCCTCCTCAGCTGATCAGCTTTTGTGCCTGTATGTGTCCTGCACATATGTTTGTCCTCTCTTTGTGCGTGTCCTGTTTGCGACTCTTGTGTATGCAGTGGGTAAATGCAACCCACAGATCTGCAATTGTTAAGAGTTACCCAGGAAGAGGGATTGACCATAAAACCACTTTTGGAATTGGACCTCCTTGAGGAAATAGGGAAATCTCCCAACAGATTTCAGTTAGCACCCTTAACAGTTCCCAGGATTCTCTGGGAGGAAGCCATGACTGTTTAAAATGATGCAAGTACTGCTTTAAACGTAACATGCAGATGG
Source organism: Podarcis gaigeae (assembly GCF_964106915.1). Lineage (NCBI taxonomy): Eukaryota > Metazoa > Chordata > Lepidosauria > Squamata > Lacertidae > Podarcis > Podarcis gaigeae. Next base: position 34,026,679 of record NC_139690.1, read on the forward strand.
GGCTAGGTAAAGGTAAAGGTACCCCTGCCCGTACGGGCCAGTCGTGACCAACTCTGGGGTTGCGTGCTCATCTCGCTTAAGAGGCCGGGAGCCAGCGCTATCCGAAGACACTTCCAGGTCACGTGGGCAGCGTGACAAAGCTGCTCTGGCGAGCCAGCACCAGCACAGCGCACGGAAACGCCGTTTACCTTCCCGCTATAAAGCGGTACCTATTTATCTACTTGCACTTAGGGGTGCTTTCGAACTGCTAGGTGGGCAGGAGCTGGGACCGAACGATGGGAGCTCACCCCGCCGCGGCGATTCGAACCGCTGACCATACGATCAGCAAGTCCTAGGCACTGAGGTTTTACCCACAGCGCCACCCGCGTCTCCTGCAGATGGGGCTAGAATGTAGCATTTTTGTCCCAAACAATTGCAGTGTTAGCTAACAAGCAAAATAATCAGGGTGACCCTACCTTTGGGTTGAATGTGGTATCTGCCTCAGGAGGCAGATGCAGGGGGGAGACTTTCACTGCTATTGTAGGGCAAACAACTGCGAGACAAACTAGGCATGAGTGTTTGGTTCTGCATGCACACCCTCACAGACACTGCTGTTCTTTTGAATAATTCTCATCGTTATTCTGACTTCTAATAAAATGAGGTTGTCACCTATTATTTGATTTCACCAATCCCAGGCTGTTTGCTATCCCTGCCTAGTGCCAGGTGCCCATTTCTGCTGATCTACTTCAGCATCCAGATATCCTACCAAGTCAGCCACAGGTAATTGGATTCCTCACTGTGAAGTACAGCAGAGGCTGTGCAGGAGGGGAGGGGATCAACAAGGGAAAAGAGAGGCAGTTAAAGCTGTTTCCCCCTTAATGCTGCTCTAAAAAGGCAAAATGACACGACTTGGAGACAGGTAAAGTGCAGCTCAAATTTTAATCTGAATCTCATTTCCCTCCGTCTCTGGAAGGCGTTTAGCTCATTCTTGTGGAACAACACGTTTTTCCCCAAGGGTAAAAGTAGACACCTGGCAGAGGGCATGTTCCGAAAGTCATTTACATGCGAGTAAGGGAAACACTGGCGCTTTTTGCTGACATCTACTCTGCACCATCTGCTGATGGGTAAGCACCGGTCACTTGGCTCATTGCAGAAAAGATTCATCATGATCTAATTTCCACAAGGAGCTTCCACACAACATCAACACAATGGACTTCATGAGCTTTATAGTTTTGAATGAGTATATCAAAGTACTGCAGCTTCTCACTGAGCTTGTTTCTCGGTGCAGATGACAGCAAAGTTATCCTGTGGCATGTTGGGATATGAACCATGAACACTCTAGTAGCCCACCACATGAAGAACTGGAGGTTTTGTTGACATCTACTCTGCACCATCTGCTGATGCATAACTGATCCCTTGACCCATTCCAGAAAATGGGTCCCTTATTACCCAATTTCCACCAAGAACTTCTCAAAAGTCTTGTTGCCTCTATGTGATTGAAGAAATGAATCCCTTCTCAGCAGAGAAGCTGGCCAGTTCTCCTGAGGTACACTTAGATATGAATGGCAAAACTTCTAAAAGCCCACCTCAAGGAGTTTTGTGGGGGTTTTCCATCTCTCCTGTCCCACCTCCACCCCCACTGCCAGGGGCCTTGTAAGGGGGAGATGCTCCCAAAGGGTTTACTCCTGCTTTCTCTTGGCATTTTTATGGGGGTTGCCCTTTGCCTTTTGACAGGAACATGAGCGTGTTGTTGTTGTTTTTAGTCTTTATAAAACAAGTTGGGACTTAATTGTCTTAAATTTCTGTAAGTTCTATTTTTTTTACTTGGATTTTGTATTGTCTGTGAACAATAAATCTTCTCCAGCTTGGACCAAAATCTGATCCGTAGAAGAATCCCTGGCTTCCCATTTACCTACACGGATCCCGCATCCCTGCAACAATACGTTGCCCTACTGTTCCTTGTCAAATGGTCATTAGAAGAGCAGACATCATAGAGACACAAAAAAATACATAGAGAGAAGATACAAGGATGGCTTCTTCCCTAGTCAAAAGTTGGAAAGCCACAGGAGATGTATTTTTTCCTGAAAGCTGATGCTTTGGGGTGAGTGTTCAGCTGACTTTGGGGACTTTTGAAAACAGCAAGATTTGCTGGAGCTAAGTAGGAACATTTCTCTGAGCTCTCAAATTGGCTTAGAGTGTTTCGGTGTTAAACTGAAAAGAATACTGCAGATCACACCCCTCTCTACTTCTTAGAAGTCCACGTAGCACACTATGTGGTTAATGCTGGTCTGGAATTGTTCCTCCAGTTTCTCCCCAGAATTGCCCTCTGGAAAACGGGGTATAGTTTTCAGCTGCTTTATAGGGTGGAGGGAGAGAAATGTCATTGAATTTTTGGTAGTAGGCAGTTTCAAGTTATCTTTCTTAGCCTTACATGGCGGTCAAGGGATTTGAAGGACTCCCCCCTTGCTTTAAGTTTAAAAGAAAACCTTTCCATAACTTCTCTCTTTGTTGGTGAACTTGATGGGACACCATGGGAGTCACACAATGCAACCCATGGTGTTTCAGTATGTGTGGTCAATGGGGAAGCTAACGAGACAGCCTCTTGCACAGCTTTATGCCACACCTCCAGGTACACTCCAGGCACAATGCAATGTGATAACATTGCACTGAAATACAAAAAGGACTCAATCTCTTTCCCCATGTGTGTAGATGAAGTGGAAATACATGGGGGGGGGGAGACTGTGGTAGTCTGCATATAAGCTGCACAAACCACATAGCTCAGTGATAGACCATCTGCTTTGCAGAAGGTCCCAGGTATGATCTCTGGCCTCTTCAGGTAGGATAGGGGAAACTCCTTCCTTGAAACCCTGGAGAGTTACTGTCCATCAGTGTAGACAACACTGAATTAGATGGACCAACAGTATGACTCTGCAAAACACAGCCTCCTGTGTCCCTGCATAATATCTGGAAATTTTAAAAAGTAACAATTAAGGATTAATAATCTGTCATTTCCAGTTTGGAAACAAAACCAGGTAATTTGGAATGCTCCAATTCAGGGAGACATCCAGAAGAGGAGAGTGTTGGCGCAGTTAAGGGAGATGGTTCCAGTGTAGCATTAAATGTTGTCCTGATATTCTTTGGAACTTCGTAGTGGATGTTTTAAAACCTAGCTGAATAGTAATTCAGTTCATATGGTTAATTTTTTATCCCTCAATCAAGAATTCATGGAGGTTATTGTGACATTGCTGTAAGTATCTGAAGAGCCCAGGCCTGTAAATAATGGATGGGACAATAGGAGTGCCAAGCAGACTATTTCCCTGCTTGGGGAAACTCAAATTGTGTCTGTGTGCGCATGCAAACAGGTAAACAAGAGTGAACAGTAATTCCCCTTGCTTCATAAAAAATAAAATGTGTTACTAAGACAAGTGTAGCCTTGGTAATTATAAAGTGCTAATCTAAAGATAGTTAGAAATGTTTTACCACTACTAGTTTGCAATTATTGTCCTCATTTTTTAAAAGACGAAATAGTCCTTCCGGGTGTCGCCCGTACTGAAATTTTGCAGCGCCGAGTGTTGCTGCTTACTGTCTCAGTCAGCCAGTCATGCAGCAAGGGAGGCAGAGTAGGGATGCTACAAACATCTGTCCACTGAGCAAATTGTACATTAACAAATTACTTCTCTGCAAGGTGATGATGGGGACAACTTGAACACTGAGTGGCAGTCAGGTTTCTGTTAAAACATAAGGCTTTGTGCTTTGGTGGCAGGAGCAGAGCAGGGACTGATTGGGATGAGGGGGAGGTCACTCAGGACACAGCGATTGGATAAGCATCAACCACAACACTTCATTGGCTACAGCTTCACAGAAGCATGGTGAGATGAGAAGGATCCTACTTCTGACAACCTGAGAGCCAGGTCACATTGAGAAGAAAGGCTGGGAAGTGGAAAATCTTTTTCAGCCTGAGGGCTGCATTGCTTGTTGTGCAACATTCTGTGAGCCACATACTGGTGGTGGGCTGGGCCAGAGGCAAAAGTGGGAGGAGCAATAGACGTGACTCTTCTCTTTGTAGGGTAAGATACATTCCAGCCATTCAAAAGTCAGTGGTTTCTGCACACATATCGTTCCATCCTAGGCAAACAAGGGCCATGATCCACCATCCAAGGGCACATTCCAGCCAGGAGAAAAAGCACTCAAGGAGGGCACAGATTCCCATTCAGACCATATACAAATGTCACCCTGTCCAGGCTTCCTCAAACTCGGCCCTCCAGATGTTTTGAGACTACAATTCCTAACATACCTGACCATTGGTCCTGCTAGCTAGGGATCATGGGAGTTGTAGGCCAAAAACATCTGGAGGTCTAAGTTTGAGGAAGCCTGCTATAGATCTAACTTGCTCAACCAGTTATTTCTTGTTCCCAGAGATCCCTGCGAATTCATCGTTCCATGATGGCAAGTATAATGATTTCTAACAGAAACCTCTCGCCATCTCAGCACAGTACAACACCATGACAGACATAGGAGCCAACTCCTAGGGACCGTGGGGGCTTTGGGCCCCACAATAAAATACTAGAGGGGGCCGGGGCCCCACAGTGTTGATGGACATTCCCATTCAGTGTGTGCACTTTGTCTTGTGATTGATTATGTAGAGTGGGGCTTACCTGGGTCTCCACAATATTTTACTCAAGTTGGCACCCCTGTCACAGCTGGCATTACCATTAAGACCAGTAAGGCAACCACCTCAGGCAGCAAATACTGGAGGGTATCAGGGGCAGCCCCCTCCAAGCTGTATGCCAGCATTGAAGTAAGATTCAGCTGCCAAGCTTCTGCATATGGGAAGTGGGGAGAGCAGCATTAACTTGTCATCAGGGAGCAAAATACCTTGGACCACCCCTGTGCAATGTACCAATAGTACACTATAAATAACAATACACACATTAAATTAAACAAGATGAAAGACACAGCACCTAGTCACCCCTAATGACAGACAGCAGAATAAATCCAAATTGTAGATTTGCGGTATAGAAAGGATTTCTCTGGCCATCTATATTCAGAACACTATGCCATGAAGCTCATGATACTATCTAATTATTCTGAGATGGCTTGAAAGTTTCAACTGATGCACTTGCCCAGATGGGATTGTTTTTTATTTTGATTGTCTTTTGTCCAGCCACAGGTTATCAGGCATATTTGTAGAGAGGAGTTCCACCCTCCCCTTCCCCCTTTTGTGCTTTAATGCTGCATATTACATTATCTGGTCAGGTTGTATTTCCAACCGAAATTAACTTGCAATGCAATTTACTTTGTTACAGGGAAAGAATGGCAGCCTTCGTGCAGATGCTTGCATTTCTCTTTTTCGAGGAAAAAAGTTAATTAGGTTATTTAATTGCAATTCTACCTAGTGAACAAACATACATCCAACTGGTTCTTATACAAAGGTAGAGCTATCAATTTGGATTTTGGTGGTTTTATCCAACTTAGTTACACTCAGAGTAAACCCTCTGAACAGGTCTAATGTTGGATATATTCTGTTGGGGATACCTGAAAGATCACCCCCCCCATCCTTCCCTGGACCATGCCCATTTTGTATATATCCATACCTCTGTTCTGTCCAATTTCTGTATTAATGTACTTAAAACAAAAAGCTGCACTGAGATGTGTGTATAAATCTGTATCTACATATGTATTTTGTTTGCTTTTTATTTTTTATAAAACCATACTTTTATAGAATGGTTTTATTTAAATAACTCAATTTGTTTCACCCTAAAATATACAATATAAAATTTTATTTGGGCCAAGTCTGTATCTGCATTGGATCTGAAATAGTTTTATATATGAACTTGTTTTTAATTGTTTGTATGCACAGCATTGTTAATTTTTGTTTGATTTTGTTTTTATTGTGAAATCAGTTCAAAATATTTTAAGGGAAGCAATTCATTAGTGGACTCAAATAAATGAATAAATGGCAAAATTTAGACAAGTACAAAACCCGATCCACAGCTGCTGGACTTTAGTCCAGGAAGTGCAGATCAAGACATTGCAATTCACAAAGATTGAATTCTTCAGGCATCCCCACATGAACCCTTTTCTTTTCTCTGCTTTAAATTCCTCAGCTGTTCCATATGCAGAGAAACCACCAAAGATAATGTGAATATTAGTCTGGGCAACATATTGCTGGAAACCTACAGAAATAAACAACCCACTGAAAATGTTGACAAAATTTGTAAACAACAATGCCAACAAAAATATGGGGGAATTGTAAAACTTGAGAGGAGTTGCTAGAAATTAAATATATGCCTCCAATTCCATAAAAATTAAATATATGCCCCCAATTCATTTCTCTCTCTCTCCCTCCCCCCCTCTATGTGTGTGTCTGGATTTGTCCCTGTCTATTATTGTACCTGACCCCACTTGCCTCCTGAAACACATGCCCAACAGCTTTCCACTGAGGTTATGAGGCCTTCAACCTGAAGACATTCCCCAAGCCCTGGACTATTAACTTTCATTTAAACCACTGAAAATCCAGGTAGGTTTTTGGGATGCACCTGAGATAGTTACTCCGATAAGGTAGGGTTCCCATATTAAAAAAAGCTTTTTTAAAGTTGTTGACAAAGCTCTGCCTTTTGGAAATTCCCCCTGGACATCAATTTCACCTTTGAAGTCCCAGTAGTGTCCGGGGAAATCTGGACGTAAGGCACTCTCCCATGGCAATAGCCCTGGAAAGCAAAGGCTGAAGGCCTTTAAACAACTGCCTGAAACACACAAAGTTAGAGAAACACGTGAAGCCTGCCCCCTGCCCTGCAGCTGCATCTCTATGTGAAGAAAGAAATTTTCCTGGTGGTCTTTTTGCTGTTGAAGAAAAAGGCAGAAAATAAGAGACAGGAGTTGGAACCCCTTTGGCCCGTGATATATTTCCTGGACACCAACTCCCATCTGCCCCAGGCAGCATGGTCCAATGGTCAGGGACGGTGGGAGTTGCGTAGGCCAATACCATCTGAAGGGCCTCAAGTTCCCCATCTCTGGTCTAGCAGAATAATTCAGTTTGGATGCAGGAGGTCTCACATCCAATTTCTGAACAGGTTCTGCTGGGGTGGCAACAGCAGGATTTAATGGGGACGGGCTACAGTTTGGTGGTAAAATAAAGATCTTGAATGCAGAAGGTGCCCAGTTCAATCCCTGATATCTTCTGGCAAAAAAGCTCTCCAGCAAATTCTGTTGGGAAAGACCTGCCATTCAACTCAGATAGTTCTTTGCCAGATGAACCAGTGCCTCCGTGTCTTCAGGTTGCCTTGGGGGGAAAGCTGAGAAACAAGGCTCATTTCATCAGCTTGACACATTTGTGCCCAACCTATTGTCCTCAGTTGCTCCAACTAGCAGAGAATATGGTCCTCAAAGGCATTTAGTCTACACCAGTATCTAAGATAGGACGCGGGTGGTGCTGTGGTCTAAACTGCTGAGCCTCTTGGGCTTGCTGATCGGAAGGTCAGTGGTTCAAATCCCCGTGACGGGGTGAGCTCCCGTTGTTCAGTCCCAGCTCCTGCCAACCTAGCAGTTTGGAAGCACGCCCCAAAAGTGCAAGTAGACAAATAGGTACTGCTCCGGCAGGAAGGTAAATAGCGTTTCTGTGCGCTGTTCTGGTTTTGCCAGAAGTTATTTACTCATGCTGGCCACATGACCCGGAAAAACTGCGGACAAACGCTGGCTCCCTTGGCCTATAAAGCGAGATGAGCGCCACAACCCCAGAGTCATCTGCAACTGGACTTAACTGTTAGGGGTCCTTTACCTTTACCTTTTAGTATCTAAGATAAGCTAGATCTATTCTGGCTGCTGTTGAGGGAAGACCCAACTCAGCTCTAGGATGAGCCAATGGAGTCCCAGGAGGAAGCCCCAAAATCTGCCTCATAAATTTATTTACACACACACATGCAGAGAGAAACACACAGAGAGATATGAAAATGTTTTATATGTATCCCCCCCCCCTGCTGCCGCCCCATGGCATAATGTATTTACATTTATGTTTTTAAATGCAAGTCACTTGAGGACCCTCTCCTAACACAATTTGGTCATTCTTTTTTGCCTACCTTATTATACCTACTCTTACGCATTACAAGTACAGCTACCTTCCAGCCTTGTCACTTACAAGCTGAAGTAAATAAAGTTCAGAGTCCTTTTTTTTGTTTTTGTTTGGGTTTTTTTGTTTTGGAAATCACTGTGGGTAGCAAGGATAGAAAATGATCCTATTGAGATGAGGGAAATGGACGAGACAGAAGGTGCTCCTAACCGCAATCAAAAATTAATTAGAAAAAAGGAACAAGCCAAAGGACAAACATCTGTGAGTGAAGGATGCAAGGAGATAAACAAATCCAGTGGATGACATTTAATTTTGAATTAGGATCAGAATCCTGCTGGGTTACATATAGGGTGGCTTGTAAATACTTTGGGGAGAAGGCGGAGAGATGAGAACGTAAAAGAAACAACAAGAAAAATGTGTTTGCTTCGGCAGGTATTTGTGACGCCATTCATAATTTGCATCCGTATTGCCAACATTTGATTCAAGGGATACTGAGCTAGAGAGAGCCAGGCAGAGCAAGTTAGTGCTGTGCTAGAAGTTCCTCCTGCATTTTCTCATGAGCATTCTCCATCATTTAATGAGAAAAGAAATTGCATTTGGGTCAAGGGTGAGATAATTCTTTTGTGACATTCTCATGGGTGGGGTGCAAGGTTTTTGATGTGCTTGCACCTTACTTTTGAGTTGGCTGACAGGTACGTGTCTCCTTTCTTTCATTCTACAAATCATCTCACCAGTGATCTGTACTCTGTAGCCTCCCTGGGTGCCCATGCTTTGATCAAAGTCCAGATGAGGGCATCATGAAGTAGCTCCTTCCATGGGACTTTTTCATATCATGAAGCACAGACAGCCAGGAAGGCTAAAAAGCACTGAAGAAAAATGGAACACAACACCCTTGGCCACTATCCAATGAAAAGCACCGCAGCCCACAAGTCTCAAGAAGTTCTCAAGTGCACAATGTCTATGCATTATTTCCAGCCTTGGCGGCAGTATGCAAGTTGCTGGGAATCGCAAGTGGGAAGAGTGCTCAGGCTGGACTGTGATGGGCTTTTGGCCTGATGTAATAGGGCTCTTCTTCCTCTATTCATTCTGCTTCTAGGCATAAGTGGAAGCACTGGGGCCTGAATAGAATTGGGGGGTGGGTCAGGAGTGGAGCCTGGGTGGCCTCTTGTTAAGTCAGGGTAGAACCAAATCCAAGATGTGGGCTGTTTGAGGACAGAACCTGGAATTCATTGGCATTTCAGACTCCCAGTAAGGATAATCTGATTGAAAGGGAGTTTTACTAGTCAAAGGAGTGAAATATTGGCTGGTTGTCAGCCCTAATTAAATGAAAAAAATGGAAGATTGGCATTTCTGTCCTCGAGACAGGGATTGCATTGGTACAGTGGTCAATTCATTGTATTCTAAGGGCCTAATGATATGCGATGCTAATTGCATTGCTTGCGATAATGTTGTGGGTTTCCTTTTTCTTCTTTATTTAATTGCAGAAGCAGAGCACATTGGAAACACACGGGGGAAGGGATATTTAACCCTCCCCCCCCAGCCATGTTCAGAATGAACATCCCACCACAGAAGGCATCTAAAAATACATACAAAATGGAAGAAGGAGTCATGAATGAGGAGTATAAATGAGTAGCCAACACTTGCAGGGAATAGGTCAGATGGGCGAAAGCTCAGAACGAGCTCAGGCTTGCAAGAGAGTTTAAAAATAATAAGGTGCTTTTTTAAAAAAACAAAAAACTGTATTTGAAGCAAGAGGAACATCAAAGAATTAATAGGTCCTGTGCTTGGAGAAGATGGAGAAATGCTACTGGGTCACAAAGAGCCTACATGTGATTACTAAGAGCCTACATGGGTTTCTCAAAAAGAAGTCATGCTGGACTATTCTGGCAGTGCAGATAATACTGAGCTAGAGGGAGCAATGGCAAAAGGTGGCTTTCAATGTTCTTATGTGTCTGGTGGGGGCTATACCATAGTAGCAAAATAGTTAGGGGATGGTTATGTTTTTGAACACTGCCATGCACTGATGGGTATAATAAGCCAGTTGAAATGACATTGGAGTAATCATAAATAATCATTAGAGCAAACAAGAGAGGGAATAAGCACACAATTATGCAATTGCAAGTGAGAAATAAGAAGGCCGACACAAAAGGCAAGGGGGAAGAGTACTAAATATTGGTTTAAGTGTATTTGTTTTATGAATGTAATCAGCTTTGAATTCTCATTGAAGAAAGCAAGCGGAGAAACGCCTTAAAAGGCATGTGCACGTGAACAGGAAGGAGAGAGGAGGAGAGAAATTTGGCTGGCTCATTCCTAATCGGATTAATTAATCTTGAGAGCCAAATGACATTTTGAGGCCCCATGTATTATTCCTGCACTGCTATCCATTAAAAATGCAGTTCATTAGTAACTGAGGCAGCATTTAAGAGAGCCAGATGCAAAGCTCCATTTGCCAATGTGGAAATAATTTCTAAACATTGTGCGGTCCTGTGTGTGAGAGAGATCATATCTGGCACAAATTAAGGGGAGTTGATGTGATTACTTTGCTTTCAATATGGCTGAAGGGAATTTGTGAGTGTCCTTTCCTTCATTCTTCAAATCATCTCCCTGGTTGTTTGCAGCCTGCAGCCTTCCTGCCCAGGGAAGACACCATCAAGTAACTCCTACTTTTTTTCCAGATAAGAAAGCACAGTCATACACCACACACCCCATACATATTTACTCATAAGTAAATCCTGCTGAATTCAGTGCAACTTGTAAAAAGGTAAAGGGACCCCTGACCGTAAGTCCAGTCGTGGCCAACTCTGGGGTTGCTGCACTCATCTCGCTTTATTGGCTGAGGGAGCGGCATACAGCTTCTGGGTCATGTGGCCAGCATGACTATGACGCTTCTGGCGAACCAGAGCAGCGCACGGAAACACCATTAACCTTCCCCCTATTTATCTACTTGCACTTTGATGTGCTTTCGAACTGCTAGGGATTCGAACCGCTGACCTTCTGATCGGCAAGTCCTAGGCTCTGTGGTTTAACCCACAGCGCCACCCACGTCCCTCAGTGCAGCTTAGTCACAGGTAAATTAGATGACTTTTGGGGGGTTAGGTATTGCATCTTATATTTTAATTGCTCTGGGGTCTTCAGGTGAAGGGTGGGCAGGGAATCTAATAAATGAATGACTAAATAAATCCTATGCATATTGACCTGAAATTAAGACCCATTAACCTCTATAGACTTCTCAGTAGACATGAACAGGATTTATGCTCTAATACACCAATAAAGATAACAGCAACAACAGCAATGATACTGACTAATTTATTGCTACCCCACAAATCTGAAATTCTTGTTCTGAATTATTATTTTTTTGCCTTGTTTATTTAACATTGGATCCTGGTAAGCTCATTTACTATAGTCATCTGTTAAAATATTTGTGATAAACAAACACCAAACAGGTGTGCACCCCCCCTCCCCGCATCAAGACATTTTGGTCTAAACATTTCTAAACGATTCTCCGCCACAGCTTTTGTGTACACGTAATATTTGCAGTGTTCTAATTACAAGCTCCTCAAATCCAAATGGCAGGCATGAGATGCAAGTCAAAGGATCTAGTCCCAATCAGAATCACTGCAACTCTGGGATGAGACAGGATAAACAAAGTGATCACACTGCAATTTGCATATAAATAATAATGGGATGTTAATACAATGCGGCAAATCCTCGCACGCCAAACTACAGTAATTTCAAACCGTAAACATTTTACTTTGTAAACATGCACACACACACAGACACACTATTAGAATTATGTTAATATTAAAATTTCAATTCATGTATTTGTGCTGAACAGAAACTAGATGGTGCTCACCAAGAAATAATTGGTTTCTTGCTAAAGTAAACTGACATGTTAACTGCATTCCAGCATATAAAATAAAATTATAAAGCTCATCTCCGGCAGATTTACAGGGTGATCATAAAGATGTCTAAATATTAACATTGTTATATTCAATATTAATCCATGTGTTTTGTCTATCTGTCTATCTATCCATCTGTCTAGCTGTGCCTAGTAGCCATATTTCCCAGGCATTTCCCCCCACCCCTCACCCCTGCCCCAGCATGCCCCAAAATTGCAGCTTATATAAGATTATGGAATGCCAGCTATCAATTCCGTGGACCAAAATGTATGTTTCGAAGCCAGTAAAGAAGATGGGAGAAAAGAAACCAGTCCTTGCTGACACATCTTTAAAGACTGGTATACCATTATTCCTAGGGCTGGGTTCAGACTTAGCCTTCTGCAGATATAAAGGCTCCTTCTGGCCAGAGAAAACTTTTGATCCAGTGACAGCATACCGCTGGCATGTAGGGGAAGTGATTTGCCATGGTCGTCCACCGCAGGTACAGTGTTTGAGGTGGTGCTACAGGGGAAGGAGGGAATTGGGGGGGGGGGAACAAACCTCCACTGAAAGGAGACCTGCCCCTTCCCCTGAAGCAATTCAGAGGAAGCTCCTGCCACTGAACCCAACACATGAAACAGGGATAAGGAGCGGCATATGTGGCCCTCCAGTCATCTTTATCTAGCACTCAGGATAACACCCTCTCCTTGGGCCAAACCCCTACCTGGCCCTGCTTTGCACTCCAAGTGTTTTTGCTTGGCAGGAATGCATCCTTGATCTGCTAATGCCTCTTGCTTGCATCACAGGGTTGTTGTTGTGAAGATGAAATGAGGATGGGGAGAAACACCTATGAGCTCCTTGGGGAAAATATAATGTAATGCTTCAATAATGATGTAAACAAATAAGAAAAAATATCTCCAGAGCAAAGGCATATAGAGATAGATATAGATAGATAGATGATAGATAGATGATAGATAGATAGATAGATAGATAGATAGATAGATAGATAGATGATAGATAGATAGATAGATAGATAGATGATGATAGATAGATATAGATAGATAGATGATTGATAGATAGATAGATGATAGATGTTTAATTTCAAGTTCTTTAATTGGACAGCAAGCTGAATGAACATTCAACCTATTATTTCACAGCATTCTACAATTGAATGTGTTTTGGCCTGCACATTATTTTATTTACTGCATTTATTGTCCACCTTTTCTCCCAGGTGGTGTACATGGTTCTCCTCTTCCTCATTTCATCCCTGCAACAACCCTGTGAGGTAGGTTAGGCTGAGAGGCAGTGACTGGTCCAAGGTATGCTTCATGGTTGTGTGAGCATTTGAACCCTGGTCTTCCAGATCCTGGTCCAACATTCTAAAAGTGTAATTTTTTTTATGAGTTCCTACTCATAAGTAGGTCCCATTGAGTTCAGTGGAACCTACTCCCAGATTACATGTGCAAACTTGCAGCCTCAGCTATTAATTAAAGCTTAGGTTGTTTTGATATTTGGAACAAACCCTCCTTATTATAGGAAAGAAAGCAAGAAAGAAACCTCTCAGATAATTAGCTCTTCCCCTAAATGCTTTTTGGCTCTCATTACCAACAAAGTACTATGCTAATATACCTTGTGTTGTAAATGTCTCACAATTCCTGTTAATTGAATTAAACTCAATTCTCTGCAAATAAACTCCCCTGCGCACTTAATGGGAAATAAGGAAGAGAGCTCTTCCATCTAAGGATGGGGCCATTACAACAATTGCCTAATTACAAGCATCTTCTTAATGCATAATGTAAAATGCTATCTCATGTCGCCTTCTTCGAATGAAAGCTGTAGCAAAATCAATGATGTGGTTTTGCCCTTGAGAGCTGAGAGACAGGCAAAGCAAGAGACACGTTGGAGAGGGAGTGGGTTAACTATCTACCGTATTGTATAACCGGAGCATCAGAAGGTGGTCAAGAACAGATAATCTAGTCCAGGGACGAGGAATCTGCAGACCTCCAGATGCTTCTTGACTACAACTCCCACCACCCCTGATCATCAGTCATGCTGGCTGGGGCTGATGGGAATTGGAGTCCTCAGACCTGATCTAGCTGAATTAATTGCCAGATGACAGCATCTATGCTAAGTGGTGGGTGTACAGCGGGGCTGGAGCACCTATAGTCTTCCATATATTGTCAGACTATAACTTCTATTGTGCTTGACCAGTGCTGTGCTGGTCTAGGGTTGCAGGGGGTCAAAAGCCCATGGCTATTTCTGCAGCAGGGGCCCTGCAAGGTCCTGCCTCCAGTGAACTACAGTCTCCCAATCAGCATGAAAGGGGAACTTTTTAAACACTGTGCTCCAGAGCTAAGCGTTTAGGAACACTGAAAGTGCCCTTCAGCTGTGGTAATGCTTCTTGCTTTCCTGATTGGCAGAAGGAGGTATGTGTGATCCTCCCACTTTTGACTCTGGCCACACCCACCGGTGGTGTGTGCCCCTCCCCACAGAAGCAAATGTGGCTCCCAGGTTGAAGAAAGTTCCCTGCCATCAGGGGTTGGACATTGCAAACGCTTACAATCCCTTAGTCCTAGAAGAAACAGCTGAGTGAAATCATGCCCCAGAAAATTCAGTGGGTTGGGATTTCTCCTAAGAATAGAAATGGAATTTACACTTTGAAATATACAAGATTGCATGCTTTTCTAAATACTTCCCTCCCACTCCCTAATATAGCATGTGCCGCACATAGCAGTTAATGAAGGATTATTACTTTCCTCCAGTCTAAGTTGCAAGACTATCCAAGGTTAAAGCAGAGGACATCCACCTCAAATTAGTTTGCATGATGCCATCAAACAAGAGCCCAGATGATAGATGGCATATTGCTATTACTGCACCAAGCATTTATCAATATCGGGCCACCAATTATTTTCTGTAGCTTTTTCTTTCCATATCATATGACAGTACATTTTATTTAAATTTGCTGGATTGAATAAAGAAAAGAAAAAGCCTGGAAACAACAAAAATGCAAAATAATGCCTAATGGCTGAATGATCAAATGCCGGATTGTAATATTGCTTTGTCAGCTGTATAATTTGCTGGAGTTAACACAATCAAAGGTTTACTGCAAATGTTTCTGAGTTGAGAAAGTGGGCAATGCCGTATGTTGGTGACACAATATTGCAATAGCATTATCACATAGCAAGATTACAAACTGATGCAGTCTGGAAGACATTAGTTTTTGTAATAGTTGATTGATGAAGAGTTCCCCTCCCCACCATACATATCGTATTTTCGCAAAGCCACATATACAGTGGTACCTCGAGTTACATACGCTTCAGATTACAGACTCCGCTAACCCAGAAATAGTGCTTCAGGTTAAGAACTTTGTTTCAGGATAAGAACAGAAATTGTGCTCCGGTGACGCGGTGGCAGCGGTAGGCCCCATTAACTAAAGTGGTGCTTCAGGTTAAGAACAGTTTCAGGTTAAGAACGGACCTCCAGAACGAATTAAGTACTTAACCTGAGGTACCACTGTATACTTATTAGGGCTGTGCACTGGATTCAACCATAGACCAAGCTGAAAGGGGGCCAATTTTCAGCTAAATTGAGCCGAGATAGCCCCAGATCATTCCAGGGTGGGTTGGACCACCTGGAGCAAGGAGAAACAGACAGCCTCTGAAAAGAGCAACATGGAGCTGTTTGCAAGAGGGCTTTCCAAAAGACCTACACTTCACTTTGACTGTGCATGCCTGTTCCCAGCAGGATTGAACCCTTTACTCAATAGCCAATAGAGCTCAGGTGTCATAGTTCAGGAGGAAGACAAGAAGTTCAAAACTGAATGAAAGGGACAAATATGTCCCAACAAGTTTCCATGCCCTGCCTGCCAAGCTTTTAAAGAAGAGGTGTGGCATGCTCACTTGTGAGGCTCACTTGCATTGTAGGAATTTCGGGGTCACATTTGTGAAGGCAGCACCTAGTTCTAGGCAACAAGGTTGCACCCTCTAGCTCAGGCTCAAAGTCATCATCCCCAGTCTCCACTGAGGCTCTCTGCTCTGCAGGAAGGTTGGCGAGAGGAGCTGGCATATCTATTTCCCCTTCCAAAGCAGTTGAAGTCAGGGTGGAAAGGGGAGATCTCCCTCCTCCAACCCAGGTGTGATGGCCTGGGATTCAGACTCAGAGGCTGAACCTGAGGAATCCCAGCCTGCACAGGATTCCCCACCTCCAGAACCAGCTGAGCTGGGGCTGGGGCTTGAGCCTGAAGGGTCTTCACCTGTGCTAGATCCTCAGGTGCAGGCACCAGCTGAGTCTGCTCTGGCTCCTGAGGTGATGGAGGACCCATTGCCTGCATGTGCTCCACTCTCAGCCCCATTAGGGGAGGCTGAGGTTGCCTCTGGGTCCGGTAGCCCTCCAGCCTCTCCTGAGCTGCAGAGGCTCAGGGCAGAGAGGAGGAGGGAACTAAGTTACTGGAGGAGGAGTGCTCATCTCCAGGCCAGGAGAGGTGAGTCACCTGTGGACTGGGGCCGCCCTATGCCTCGGGGCAGATAAAAGCCAGCCCGCCCCAGTCCCAAGTTGCAGGAGCAATGTTGTTGGTAGCCAGTTCCTGCCTGCACCCTGTCCTGCTGGATCGCTTAACGTCGCCCGACTCCTTGCCTTGGACCCAGCTTCAGCTTTGACGGCTGGCCTCAATACTGCTCTCTCGACCTCGGACTGGACTCGGACCATGCCTCACGGAAACCCACGGGACCAGCACACCAGGTTCCCACCATTCAGCCTGCCCCATTTCTTACTTTTCCTGCATCAAAGTCTGCCAGTCCAGACCCAATCCCAACAGCACTGTGAAGCTCATGACATACATGGATGTGTGAATCAGAACTTATTTATTCACTCACATGTGAAAGTGACAGACTGGAAGGATGGAGTTTCCTGGGGTGAATGCCTGCTCCAGATGTGGTACCCAACTGAGGTTATATGAAATGAAAAATCTGGAAAGAGAGCTAGACTTGGCAAGTGTCAAAGGGCAATAACCAAAGGTTCTTTAACTGCAGTGCAGAGTCTAGGGTAATTTAAGGTGGGCTGAAAACCTATGTGTCCATCCCTATAACTGTCCCCTTTAGAAGAAAAAGTACATTGGATGTAGCTCAACTAAAACATAAGGCTTCATGTTAAAGCTTGAGAGTTAAACTTTCAGATGAAATTGTAAAGGCCTTTGTATTTGTGCATCTAGGTTCGGCCAGTTGTTGAATTTAAGGAAATGTAACAGTAGCCTGCCATCAAGTAGGCTGGTCTTTATTTTTATTATTATTGCATTCACATCGCAACGGAAAGCCTTTCTCATTACCATCTTATAAATGGTAGAAGAATGGAGTTCTGCTAAGTGAATGAAATTCTGTCAAAGACCTCTCCCAATTGCAAACAAGTGCTCTGTTCAGTCAGGAGGCTTGACTGCTGATTCCTGCATCAGACCTTGCTCTAATACAATTATGTGAGCTGAGAAAGTCATATTAAGCATCAATATGTATTTACAGTGTGTGTTTGACAGGTACCGGGTTGGGGCATTTTGGGGCAGGCACTTTCCAATATTCAGTGAAGTACACAGAAGAGCTGAATAGATTTTCCTTGCTTATTCTATCAAAAAATAAACCCATAATTTGATAACAAGTGTAACTGATTCTGATCCTAGGAGTGGGTGTATTTACAAACTACATCACCCTTGCATGTATTCACTCCCAAATCTACTCCATTCTGTTTCCACATTCAGCTGCATTTTGGGGGCATGGGGTTGGGAATATTCATGAAAATATATATCTAAACATTTTCTTTTTTTTCTTAGGCGACATCTGCACCATACATTTAAAGTACTTTGATCTAACAGTCATGGCTTCCCCCATGGAATCCTGGGAAGTGTAGTTTATTAAGCATGCCGAGTCATTAGGAGACCCATATTCCCCTCACAGAGCTGCAATTCCCAGAGTTCCCTGGGAAGAGGGATTGACTGTTAAATCACTCTGAGAACTGTATCATGTGGGTGTCTGCAGTTTGAAACAAATTCTATCTCGAAATTTGCATTTTAAAATGTATTTTAACATTCTTCTGAGTCAAGAAATATGTCAGAGCATTCAAGTGGTTGGCTAAGATCCAATCCATGAATTAATTGGGGAGGTATGGATTAGGTCGGGCAAGAAATTACAAAGAGGGTATGTCTCAAGCATCTATATATTCAGCCCATTGGGGATCAAGATTCCTCCATCCCATTCAGATCGGAGAGCTCTTCCCTGGGAGAGAAGAGTCATAGCTCAGTGGTATAGATTCTGTTTTGCATGCAGAAGATTCAGTCTCTGGCATCTCCAGGTGGAGCTGGAATCCTGGAGAGCCTCTGCCAGTCAGTGTAGACCATGCTGCTACTTGGATTTTGTACGGAATACTAATTTGCACAAAAGAAAAATATATATTTTGCTAACACATTTCCCCACGAAATATAATGTTATGTTAAAACGCATACTTTATGAATTTCAGCATGAAATACGTATTTTATATGCATTTTAGGGTTTTGTGGGGGTGGGGTGTTGAGCCAAGCATTGCATTGCATAATTCAGGGAAGTGAAAAAAACTGAAGAATAATTGTTTTAATATTTTAATAAATTTTACAAAGAAGTTTAACATAGTGACAAAAATCAAAAATAATCACAATAAACAACAAACAACAAACATCAGAATACAAAACAGGAAAAAGCAAAAAAAAAACAACCAACCATAAAAAAGAAAATTTAACATAGAAGAAAAGAGCTCTCTCTCAAGTTAATATCCTTCAAAACCTTATTTTCCTTACTTCCACCCGCCTTCCTTTCTTGTATTCCACTTTAAAAATTTGTTTAGCAAGATCATTCATTATTCAGTTTTATCCTTATCCCTCCCTTCATATTCTTATTTGTCTTAATCACTAGAACCCCTTCATTTCAATTTCAATGTCCTCAGCATTCAAAAATTTTACAATGTTTTTGTAAGTAGACTTTAAACTTCTTCCAATCCTCTTCCACCTGCTCTTCTCCTTGATCTCGAATTCTGCAAGTCATTTCTTCCATTTCCATATAATCCATTACTTGCATCTGCCATTCTTCCAAGGTGGGTAGATCTTGTGTCTTCCAGTGCTTTGCAATAAGTATTCTTGCTGCTGCTGTGGCATACATAAAAAAGGTTCTGTCCTTCTTTGGCACCAATTGGCCGACCATGCCCAGGAGAAAGGCCTCTGGTTTCTTCAGGAAAGTATACTTAAATACCTTTTTCAATTCATTATAGATCATTTCCCAGAACGCCTTAATCCTTGGGCACGTCCACCAAAGGTGAAAGAATGTTCCTTCAGTTTCTTTACATTTCCAACATTTATTATCGGGCAAATGGTAGATTTTTGCAAGCTTGACTGGGGTCATGTACCACCTGTAAATCATTTTCATAATATTCTCTCTTAGGGCATTACATGCCGTGAATTTCATACCGGTGGTCCACCACCGTTCCCAGTCAGCAAACATAATGTTATGACCAATATCTTGTGCCCATTTTATCATAGCAGATTTAACCATTTCATCCTCAGTATTCCATTTCAACAGCAGATTATACATTCTCGACAATATCTTAGCACTGGGTTCTAGCAGTTCTGTTTCTAACTTTGATTTTTCCACCTGGAAGCCATTTTTCCTGTCCAAATTATAGGCCTCTCTTACTTGAAAATAGTGTAGCCAATCCTGCATCTTGTCTTTAAGTTTCTCATAACTCTGCAATTTCAATTTGTCCCCTTCCTGCTCCAAAATTTCCCAATATTTTGGCCAGTTAGATCCCATATTAGATTTTTTCAAAGCCTTTGCTTCCATAGGTGAGAGCCACCTTGGGGTTTTGTTCTCCAAAAAGTCTTTATATTTAACCAAGACATTAAACAGTGCTTTCCTGACAATATGGTTTTTAAATGCCTTATGTGCTTTGTCCTTACCATACCACAAATATGCATGCCATCCGAAAACATCATACCCTTCCAAATCTAGGATGTCTGTGTTCTCAAGAAGTAGCTATTCCTTCAGCTAGCAGAAAGCTGCTGCTTCATAATATAGCTTAAAGTCCGGCAGGACAAACCCCCCTCTATTCTTTGCATCAGTAAGAATCTTATACTTTATTCTGGGCTTTTTGCCCTGCCAGACAAATCTAGAAATATCCTTTTGCCACTTCTTGAAACAGTCCATCTTGTCAATAATTTGCAACGACTGAAACAAAAACAACATTCTTGGCAATACATTCATTTTGATAACCGCAATTCTGCCCAGTAAGGAAAGCTTCAAGTTTGTCCAAATTTCAAGATCTTTTTTCACTTCTGACCAACACTTCTCATAGTTATCCTTAAATAAGTTAACATTCTTGGAAGTCATATTCACCCCTAGGTATTTTACTTTTTTCACCAATGTTAGATCTGTTTCTTCCTGAAACCTTTCTTTCTCAATCGGCGTTAGATTCTTCTCTAAAACCATAGTTTTTTATTTGTTCAGTTTAAAGCCTGCCACTTGATCAAATTCCTGTATTATTTCCAAAGCTCTTTTGGTACTAGGGATTGGCTCCTGCAATGTCAATACTAGGTCATCTGCAAAAGCTTTAAGTTTATAATGTTTAACTCCGACCTGTATACCCTGAATCTGTTGGTCCCTTCTGATCATGTTCAACAAAACCTCCAGGACTGAAATAAAGAGCAAAGGGGAAATTGGGCAGCCTTGTCGTGTCCCTTTTTCTATTTTAACCTCTTCTGAAAAAAACTGAAGAATAATTGTGTTCTGATTTGTGTATTAGTCTGGGAAGTGTGAGTTTGGCTAATTTGCACACTGAACGAAAACCTTAAGCTTCTGCACCTCAATTCAACTTCAATTTTGTTCAGTGTGCTTTAGACTGTGCCCCAGAACCATCTGTAATTACTTTGGGGGTAAGATCTGTTGCAGGTGTACTGGGGGGTTCTTCAGCTTATGAGTCCATATGAAGAATTGTTCCTTGGAAGTAGAAAAATTTAAAAGGACTGTCCTAGAGAGACACAGCCTGTTCAGATAAATTGCTGAAGATCACAGTATTGGGATGTGTCAGAATTTAGAAACAAAAACCTAGAGATCTAGACTTCAGTAATTTTCAACACATCCACCCCTCTGGTGTTCTGAGCCTTTGCAGATAATCAGCCCATATTAGGTAATCAGAATGTCTTCTGTGTGTGTGTGTGTGTGTGTGTGTGTGTGTGTGTACACACACACACAGACGTGTAGACACTCTTCTCCTGGCAACCGGTCCAGCAGCTTTCTGCACCATCTTGCTCTTCTATCAATTATGTGGCATTTTGTTGCTCTGATAGCAACGCTTTCATTTGGAGGCTGTCAACCCTTCATTTGATTTATTTCCGCCTCTGTCTTCCCAATAACCTGGCTCCCTTGATCTAGATTCTTGCATTCAGCTTGAATAATCTTGTAGCAGAGAGAGAAAGAAGGCCTTCACTTATAATAATGGAAACAAACTGCTCCCAATATTTCTCTAGGGGGGAAACTTACACACACGCACATGCACACACACACTCCTGCTATGCTTAGTATGGATTTCATGAACTAACTTTTTCTTTCACTGTAGCTTATCTGCTATCATCAACCAAATCTATAGCTCATCCAGGTTGGGTGGCAATTTACAACCTCCAATAATGTGCTCCTCTTTTAACGTCTATGGCAGTGGTTTAAAACTTGCTTCATGAGAGAACTGATACAGCATAGAACACAATAACCCGTGCTTTCTTGGACACCTAGGTATTCTAGGCAATCTTCCACTGTATTCCCAGGAAGTTCGTGTGGGGCACTGGTTCATTGGACATCTCAATGCAGCCTATTGTGAAGCAGAGCTGAGCCAAAGTTCTCAGAAGACACCTTCCCCGCCCCAAAATCAGAGGGAGCATGCTGAATAATACCAAATGCTGAGGATCATGAGAGAGAAAGGGGTCTTGCTTGTGGTTTTCTGGCAAAGCTATGTCCTGCCCTTCTTGAACCCCAGAAGAGGAGGAGGAAGGGAAGCAGGACCTTCCAAAAGATCGCTATACTGCCAGTGACCATGAGAAGCAATCGAATCAAGTTGCCTTGGTTCCTGGTAGGCTCTTATCCTCCACACTTCATCTCCCCCAGAGCCACAAGAAGAGAGTAGGTGGCAATCAAGCCAGGAACTTCAGGACAAGGTACTCCACTTGCTTGGGAGTAGAATGAATCATGTGGAAGGAAGAATCCTAACAGTCCCAGGGTGGGTTACAACAGTGAAACACAGTATTAAATACAGTTAACACAACTTAAAATCACAGTATTCAGGTCATGTATAAGATCCTAGTCTGAGCTGCTTTATTGCTGAAGCAACTGCTCTCTCCCATGCTCCCTAGCTGGAGGAAATGGATATTCCAAGGTGCACCCCATTGGCCACTGCGGGGACAGGATGCTGGTCTAGGTAAGTCTTTGGTCTGATCCAGAAGCCAAACTCTTCTTAGGTTATTGCATCCTTATAGCATACCACAGCTTATAGTTAGGCTAAGTTCCAACCTCAGCACCAGTTTGGTCCCAAGATTCCTTGAACTCAAGCAGAAACATTTAATAGAAAGTGAAAGAGGGAATCACTGGCATCCCATGTCCCCTCTCCAAGCCCCCTGAGCCTGGTTAGACAACTTGACAAATTCATCCAGACTGAAATGCACTTCACCTTCACTACACTTACTAATAAAAGACACAGTTGTGTAAAAACCTGTAATGAGGGTTTAATTGACTATACCCAGGCAATATGTAAATTGTCCACATCTGTACATTAGTGTTAGAAACAGCTAGATGTCTGAGCAGTGTAGCTGTTAAGATGGGAATTAATTGTACCAGGAAGTAGTCTGATTGCTAAGAAATCCTGGCCTGAAGCAAGGGGAGTTTAATGTTTTTTAAAAATCAGGGCTGGGTGACTTTTTCTCTTGTTTCTTCCTCAACACAGAAATAAACTCTAGATTCCCCCACTTCAGCTCTCCAAGCCTGGAGTATGAAGCTTAGGTCTGAGGGCCAAATGTGGCTCTCTAGACCTCTCCAAGGCCACACCCTCATTGGCCCGGTTACACCTTGCATTGATTTTGTCTGGTTAGAATGTGCCCTTGAACGATGATAATGCTTCTTGCTTGCCTGATGGAAGCTAAGAAGGAGATGACAAAGAAATGGGCAGTGCTGACAGAAGGGAGGAAGAAGAAAGTCCTGTCATTTTGGTTATAAACTAAAAACATATTGCCCATGGCTTGGAGCTGCAACTATTCCTATTTTCCTGCCTCTGACATTTCTGCAAATTTTTAATGAAATCATGGATTCTGGCAATATAATTTCTATACTTTATCTATTCTCTCATGGCATTTGGTTAGAAACATGTATTATTATTGTTATTATTATTATTATTATTATTATTATTACTTGCCCTTCACCCTTATGTCTAAGAATGGGCTGCAACAATTTAAAATACAGTTTGAACATTTTAAATACTTATTTTTATAATTAAAAAATACAATTAAAAAAAAAAGGCTAGGCCCTGAAAATATTCAACTCAACTTGACAAAGGCTGGGGTAAAGAGGTGTTTCTTCAGCATTTGCCAAAACGTATATATTGAAATTGCAAGATGCACCTCAGTGGGGAAAGCGTTGCACAACTTTCACTGGCCAGATTCAAGATACCTCTAAGAGGGGTCCTCTTAGTCAACATACCTAGCCTGGGCTATAAATATCTGCCAGTTGCTCCAGGAAATTACAGAGATAACGTGCATGTTTTGTCTTAGTTCAGAAGGTTGCTGACTGTGGTCTTGAAATTGACATCTCAGTCCCTCTCCAAGGTATCTGGTTTGCCTTGCCTGGTACTACAGACCTCCTTTGGGTGATGGGCATCCCTGGTGAACAGTACACATAACATTGCTCCTAAAGCATTCTAGGAAGTTTGGTTAATAGGAAGCTGTGGAAAGAGCCCTGTACTGTTGTGAGTGGTGCATGGGTTCCTTTTTTTGGGGGGGGGGGGAGAAGAAGAAAAAGCAAGGAAAAATGGAAAACCCATGGCCGCCTCTTTTTGTTACATAAGGAGCAGACCCATCCCCCCAAAAAATCTGATTCCCCCCCCCCATCCCCATCATATTTAGGGAAGGTTTGGTTTTGTCCCTCCTTGTCCATCAAACAGTCCTATATTTATTTTAACATTTTCAGCACAGCTCTGTACAGCACAGAGTACCAGATGGCCTCCATCAGCAACATTTCTCAGAATGAGGAAAATCAACAGCTCTGTGTGCCTTTTATATCTCTCAGTAGCATGAGACTGGCCATTCAGCCTCACTTGACTTCCATGGCCAGGAAGATCATGATTAACTATGTCAAACTCCTGTCTGGAAATGTCCTGCAGCCCCTCCTTTGAGGAGCAGAGAGTCACTGCCTGATTCATGGGCTGTAGTAGACAGTGTGATAGGGCAGCAGTGCTCACCTGACCTCCCAACAGCTGAGTCAAACAGCTGAGTCACTGCTGCTTATTGAGAAGGAGAGGAGGAAGAGTGAGGCACTGGGGAGGTCAGCATGATGCAAACACACTGGCAGGAGCACTGGATTGGTTTTGCTGTTGTATTTGCACTGCGCCAACTTCCTTGCTGAATCCCCCTTCTGTGACTCTGCTGCCAGGAGGTCAGGTAACTACGGCCACCCCAGCATGCCATCTGCTACTATCCATGGAGCTCCAAGTTGTGTCCCACCCACTAGCTATTTTTGAAGGTTTTTGAAATGAAGTCAAAAAGCATGACGGTGCTATTTATGAATGCCACGGTAACACAAGGGAAGAGAAAAACCACAGAAAGTGGGCTTACAATTCATCTTGCTAAGAACTTGAATTTCAGATTTGTTCTAAGCAAGATCTTAGCCCTTAGGTTTTTTGAATATATGCTCGATATTATGTTGGCAATGCCTGAAGAAATCTCAGAAGTTGGCTAAAGCTTTCTAGCAGCCAGAGTTTCAGCTTCAGAGTTTCATCCTATCAATAGCACAAATGATGCAAACAAAATATGAGAACAAAAAGTTATTGAAGGAATGGTGCAAAACTGGATAAATCAAACAGACTTAATTCTCATAATTTATACAGGTTGAGAAAAAAAAGTCTTTTCTTGTCATAGAATCTGTGTTACCTTGGCACACACAAAAATGATTTTGTAAAAATAGTATAGCGTACACAGCTCTGGCTTGAACCAAAGACAAGACTATGAATTGTTGCTTGCGCAGTGAAATAGCCATCTGCAGGGGCTGTCTTTATTACAATATAAGCACGGGAGGGGGAAACACTATGAAAAGCTGGCAGCAAATCACAAGGAGAGATGAGTAGAAAACAATTTGGCACCGAAGCCTGCAGTTATAGGGTGCAGAGCAGGTGGAACAGGTAGACCAATGGGATGCAGCTGGGACCCATTCCAGTCATGCAAGAGGAGCCAATCTAGCCCATAATAGGCATGAAGGCTTTGGGCAGACAGCTGCTTATTTCCCTCCTGGAGATTCCCCTCCCCTGGAATCACTGTTAGTCATTTGGGCTCTGGGCTAGCCAAATCCAAAGCCCATCTGCTTGGATGGCCTTGGTCCACTCAGATGAGGCTGGTCCACTCCTTGAGGCCTTGGAATAGGGAAAGATGAGCATTCAAAACCAGCTGAATTTTGACCCATGCTCCCTGTTTCTTTTCCAGAAAACATCTCCTTGGTGACTCAACTGCCACAATATTTGGGAAGAGATTTGAGTCAATGGAGAAGGGCCATAGCCCAGCTGTAGTGCATCTGCTTTGCATGCAGATGGTCTCAGTTTCGATCTCCAGGTAGGGCTGGAGCCCGTTCTGAAACACTGGCAGTCAGTGTAGACAATACTGTTTGATACACCAACGATCAGACTCAGTACATAGCTTCCTATGATGACTTCCTAAGGGTACTCCCTACCTGAATCTTTGCACTGAAGAAGTGCACTGGATTGGTTCTGCTGCTGTGGTCTCAAATAGCTCACTAGAGTATATTCCACACTTACAGATTGAGATTTTGAGTTCAAGCCCTGGAATACTTTCCATTAAGAAAATAATATTGTTAAAGCAAAAATCCAAAAAATAGATAAGCACATTGTTGTTGTTGTTGTTTGTGTTCCTCATTACTGGCCTGTAGCAGCCATTTCAGGCAGAAAACCATGGGGGGAGGGAGAAAAATTGTACAAATCAGGGAGCAGCAGAGATTGGGCAAATCAGTTTTTCCTTTGTTTGACTTTTGCTGATTGGCTGCAGAAGTTTCAAGCCATGAAGCCATGAAGGGAGGCAAGGGAAAGAGAACAGACAAATCATAAATGTCCCTAGAGGAAATAATGGAGATCATCAACTTGTTATGCAAACGCTCACCTAACAAACCACTTCCTGTGAATGCATTGTGTTCAGACAGTGAGACCTGTATGAATCTGCTTTATTAGAGAATATGCATATGGAAAAGGCAAGCACTTAAGAATAGTGGTTAGGAATGGAAATGGAAGCAGAAATTGCTGGGGTTCACTGATTCAACCCCTGTTTGGAACAGAAATCAATCCAGTGAACATGATCAGCATTTATTGTAGTTGTTGCTTGCAGGTCAGAGATGGTATGTAATTGATTACATTTTCCTCCCATTTGCCTTGCATTTCCTTTGCACTGAAATGATAATTAATGTTAAGTTACGTAACTTTGCCACAGTAGGCAAATAGCATAGGTGTTTTTGGCACAAGACAAACTGCCATGGAAAGGAAATTGTGCTGCATGTGATAAATACAGGGCAGAATGGAAAATGGTGCCTTCTGACAATCTTCTGGTGGTGTTTTAGTATGTGTGTTTCTGTGAGTATTAAAAACAATCACCTCCAGGTTTTGGTCAATTCTGGACATTTTTTGAACAAGTGTATGTTGTCGTGCTGCTGTTTTCTCTCTGCCTCATTCTAATGCCAAATATTCTTTAATTTCAGCATTTCCTTCAGAGTAGCATATCTGATTTTGCTGGACAGATTACTTGGAGGGTGGGAGAGAGGAGGATTCTCACCTTGCCAAACATTTAGGCTGTTTCAATTCAGTTAAGGAACTTTTTGTTCCCCTGGTTTCTGCTTTGTCTTGGCAACATTTTCTCCCTTTCCTTTCTCTCCAGTGACCTTGCCCTCAAATGCCCACGCAGCCTATGTGTGATTCCTGCCAATGACATCACAGCGCTTCAATTGATGCAATTACATTGAACCGCCTGGATCATCACAGCCTGTCAGGTTGAGTGGCAGAGGCAAATCTTCACATTGCAGAGTCAGGGAGCTGTGGGGTTTCAGACATGATCCCCACCCCAAGTATGAACGTAACTTGTTCATTAAAATCTGAGCCCCAAATCCTTCTGAAGGTCTTGTAAGCATGTAGATCCTCTTGCAGCCTACAATACTATTGTTGCTAAGTAAGACACTGAGGTCAAATGGACAGCAAAGGAGGTGTCCTGTTCAACCACCCTCCCTCAATCTTAGACAACAACCTGGATGAGGAGTCTTCATTCACTTTCAGTCCAGGAGACATGTTGTTGTTGTTTAGTCATTTAGTCGTGTCCGACTCTTCGTGACCCCATAGACCAGAGCACGCCAGGCACTTCTGTCTTCCACTGCCTCCCGCAGTTTGGTCAAACTCATGCTGGTAGCTTCGAGAACACTATCCAACCATCTCATCCTCTGTCGTCCCCTTCTCCTTGTGCCCTCCATCTTTCCCAACATCAGGGTCTTTTCCAGGGAGTCTTCTCTTCTCATGAGGTGGCCAAAGTACTGGAGCCTCAGCTTCAGGATCTGTCCTTCCAGTGAGCACTCAGGGCTGATTTCCTTAAGAATGGATAGGTTTGATCTTCTTGCAGTCCATGGGACTCTCAAGAGTCTCCTCCAGCACCATAATTCAAAAGCATCAATTCTTTGGCGATCAGCCTTCTTTATGGTCCAGCTCTCACTTCCATACATCACTACTGGGGGGGGGGGGACTTTAACTATATGGACCTTTGTTGGCAAGGTGATGTCTCTGCTTTTACACAGTTTTGTCAAAGTCTTTGGATCTGGATGGGAGGTCCCAGGGCAGCACCAGTCACCACCACTGTCAACCTCTGCAGAACAAGTCAATGGCAAGCAAATCAAGCTCCTCTCGCGGCTTAAACATAATGTGTGTTTTAGGCAATAGCATTGTTAGAAGGTGAAGAGGCCTGAGTTGCTGGTCACTTTAAACTGAGTCAGATCACTGGTTGGTCTATCTTAGAAGTATTCACACGGACTGGCAGAGGCTTTTGAAGGATCAGATAGGGGACATTCTCAGCTCTATCTGGAATGTGAGGGATTTTATCTGGGACCTTCTGCATGCAAAGCAGGTGTACCACCACCAACCTATTGTCCTGCTTAGAATCACAAGAAGCTACAACATACCTAGTCAGACCACTGACTCATCTAGCTCAGCATTACCTATGCTTACTGGCAGTGCCTCTCCAAGGTTTCAGGCAGGGAGTCTCTCCTAGGTCTATCTGGGGGTTGAACCAGGGATCTCTAGGCAAGGCAGATGCTCTACCATTGAATTACAGACCTTCTGGCACAGCTGCAGAAGCCTGAACATATTCCTCAGAGCCCATGTCACTTAGGTTAGTTCTAAGGGAATTGTGGACTGCAAATGCCCTACTGGGATCCATATGGAACTTGACATGGCAATGAATTTTTAAGCATCCCTTTGAAAAGCATTCTATCAACTCTGGAACGTCACGCATTCTCCCCCTAGCCCAGTTCTCCCCGCATGATGTGTGCCAGTACATGCCTGTCATTTTCAACCCTCTGCTTTTGTGTCACCAAGTGGAACGCTGGGGAGAGGGGGCTCTGTGCCATCATGTTGTATGTTTAGCAAACACAATGCAATCCTGCTTAGCTGAGTCTCCCTCCTGCTGGGATGATTTCAAGCTGCTAGCAAATTGCCTCTGAGATCAGCCCTTGGGAGCTATGGCACTCCTTGCTCTAGCCCAATCCTCAAATCAATCACAGTGCCAGGAGACCCATCAGGACCGACATAATCAAAGCGGGCTCCCGCTGATACCAGCAGGTTGGAGATCAGCACTTGCAGCCTGGCCCTTGCAGTAGTTAAGCCAGAAACTATTATTTCATTGTGATGATTGAGTTTCTTCATTCATGGCAATGAGGTCTTCTTCACACATAAGCTGACATCTGTGCTACTGAGTACAGCACTCTCTCTGTGTGCGAAACCTCTTTTTTCTAGGGATATTTCTGCCATCCTTACTGAATCTGCAACTTTTCAACCGAAACACAGCTATCCTCTGAAATACATCACAATTTTATGATGTAACCAAAAATGGCTGTATATATGCATACAAATATTAATGTAAGTAACATACAAAAATTGATTACTTTTGGCAAAAATGCTTTGCAAAAATGTGTATATTAGGGAAAATGTTATACAAACATGTATATTGGGAGAAATGCTGATGAATATTCAAGACAACTTAAAAAAAGAAAAGAAAAGAAAGTCACAAACTGCTGTGGAAATGAGGAGAACTGAACATAAGATTGGAAAAAATTGAAACAAAAAACCCCAAAAATGACATACTCATAAGGAGAAACATCCCTTGAAATCTGTACAGTGCAGATCTGTGCAAAAGACTGCACAACAGCTTACACACCCATTTTCTCTGTGGACCCAATAATATTCTTCTCAAAACTACCTACTGCCAGGAAATATTTCCTCCCAAAGAAGCCCAGGGCTTAAGAACTTAAGCTGTCATATATCAAGGCAAACCATTGGTCCATCAAGCTTAATATTACCTACTCTGACTGGCATCATCTCTCAAAGGCAGAAGATTAACAGCTTTGTGATTGCCTAAAACCTACCAGCCTTCTCAAGGTTCTGCAACAATGTTGAAATCAACAACCAATTATTTGAATAATTTACTTCCCACCTTATGCTGTTACATAAATACTTTAAATTGGAACCCACCTGACACAAAAGTGGCATTCTATTCTCCATGCGTGCTCATCTGCATTTTCAGCTATATGCAGTTCAAATGTGTCACATTTATTTTTGTGTGAGCGATGGTGACGTTTGGGGGGAGGGGTGGATTCAAATGACTATTACCAGCTACCCATGGAAAGCAACATCTGAATTTGCAAGATGATATGAGTAACACCTGGAGCTTGGTTCTGTGGGCTGTGCTTTCAATTAACAATGTCTAATCAGAGCATTTCACATTTTCAAATATTCAGAAGTCTTGACGGCTTTGAAGCGAGGGAAGGATGAAAGCATTACACGATGAAGTTCTTCAGTAAATAATTTTTTGGGGGGGGGGTCAAATTACAGGGCAAGGTTATGGCATCTCCAGACTCTTTGCAACCTTCATATTTCAATGTCTCTGAAAAAAATATTTTGCTTATCCATGATGAATAGCAAGCAATTTAGTGACCATATCAGTAAGGAGGCTTTAAAAATAAATAAATCAGTTATGACTGAAGATCAAGAGAGTGCAGTAGCCCTGTTCTGGCATTCAAAAGATGATTCAATGCTTTGAGCTGGGAACCTCAAGCCAGGGACCAAATGCAGCCTTCCAGGCCTCTCAATCCGGCATTTCGATCTCTCCAGTGGCCACACCTCCATCTCCAGGTCACTTGAGTGTTTTTACTTGACTGGAATGTGTCCTTGAACTTTGTCTCTTGCTTGGCTGGCTGAAGGATAGAGAGGCCTGTGTGAGTGTGTATCAAAACTAGCCTTTTACAAAGGTAAAAATTAAATTTGTTGCACTCTCCACTTTTGACTCTGGCCCTGGCCCCAACTGGCATGTGGCCCTTGGAAGGTTTGCCCAGAAGTGTTGGAAAACATTTTCCACCTCCTCAGCCCCAAGTTATTGTATCCTTATATAGCATTCCTTGACATGTAAGACAAGCCTAGACCATGTTTATTCATGGATTTCTTTACATAATTTATATCCCACACCTTCAGCACAAATTTGTGGCCTACAACAACAACAACAACAACAACAACAACAACACTAATAATGTTAAGGCAAACTAAGCTATCACAAACAATTAAAACAACAAACTCAAAACAGCAACATACCATTCAAATAGACAGCAAAATCAAACTCCTCTAAATTAAAAAAGAAGAAGAAAGGAAAGGCTTAATTTTGACTCAGTGGGCTGTGCATTTATATTTAAAAAGCTGAAAGCAGTGTGTGCTATTAAGATTCAAACACACAAGCAATACAGCAAGCGGCCTAAAGTGGCTGATTAAAAACCCCAAAAGTCTTCCTGGCCAGACATACAGAATTACACATTTAAAGCCTTCTCTGCTCTCAAGATTATCAATGTTTGAGCAGAAGGATGTCCATCCACATTCTAGAATTTTGGAATATCTGGCAATGATCCACAATGCTCCAGCATCTGTAACACTACTACCTTATACCAAGTCAGACCTCTCCCAATGTGAACATACCTGCAATGTTAGATCTTCATCAGACATTGGGTCCTTCCTTTGAGAGAGGCTTGCAGGGTGATGACATGGATTTTTCAATTGTGCCTCCCCATCTGTGGAATGTTCTCCCTAGCAAGGTCTGTTGGCACCTTCAATGTTATCTTTTTGGCACTAAATAAAGACTTACGTTTTGATTGACTAAGGTTATGTTTTCTTGATCCTAGTATGATGGCAAAGTTTCTGGTGACTAGTATAGAGGTTGCTCTGTTCTGTTTTATGGTATAATATATGCATGTTTTAAAAGTATTGTAAGTCATTTGAAGACCTTCAGGTAACAAGCAACGAAAAAATTTAAAAGAAGAAGTAGAAGAAGTAGTAGTAGAAGAAGAAACAGATCCCCCTCCCACCACACAAATTCTGGAAACTCTCATCTAAGGAATGGTGGATCAATAAGGCTGCAATCCTGGCCCAGTATCCTAAAACCCATTGAATTCGGTGAATCTTACTCTTGTGTTGACCTGCATAGGGTTATGTACTGGGAACCTCTGCTGCAACTGTCTCTCAGAGGAGTTGTTGTTGTTTAGTCGTTTAGTCGTGTCCGACTCTTCGTGACCCCATGGACCAGAGCACGCCAGGCACTCCTGTCTTCCACTGCCTCCCGCAGTTTAGTCAATCTCATGCTGGTAGCTTCGAGAACACTACCCAACCATCTCGTCCTCTGTCGTCCCCTTCTCCTTGTGCCCTCAATCTTTCCCAACATCAGGGTCTTTTCCAGGGAGTCTTCTCTTCTCATGAGGTGGCCAAAGTATTGGAGTCTCAGCTTCAGGATCTGTCCTGCCAGTGAGCACTCAGGGCTGATTCCCTGAGTGCTCAGCCCTGAGTGCTCAGAGGAGTTACAAGAATGTTATTTTTCTGAAGCTCAGTTCTCTATAAGTAAAATCAAGGTGTTTTTTGCCCCTCCCTTTTATTTTCCAAATGGGAAATTGCTATCAGTAAAGACTAGTTTAACTGTCTGATCCACTTAATACCCCTCTGAAACAAAGGGAAGGAGCAAGGTCTGATACAGGGTGATTTCTGAGTTACATAAGCAATGATTTGTAAGGCCAGTAGTTATTATTCCCTGGTGAAATTAGCTCCATACCTTCTTAAAATAAAACTTCCTGTTCTTTTTAATGACAATTCAGGTTTCATCTCCCATCAGCTTGTGATGCAATTGGATCAGAACATTTAGAAATCAAGCGATGTGGCGGATGCAATAGGGTTTCTGAAAGGTCCAGCCTTCCTTCTGTCATGCAATTATTTAGAGCTTGTCAGCTGAACAGGCTAAAATTAGAATGTATCTTGAAGGGGTTTCTCAAGGGATTGAGCAAGAAGTTGCAATGCCTGCCATCTAAGGTCACTGGCTAAAATGCCACCCAAGCTTTGGTTGTAAGGCAAACAAACAAGGAAGAAATCCTTGGAGGCAGTGATGGCCACCAACTTGGATGGCTTTAAAAGAGTGGAGCTGTCGTCATCATGAACAAAACTGACTACATTCAGGAGGCTCACAGACAACTTTCCAATACCGCCTTTTACATAAAATTGGACTCAGACCCCACACAAGAATACAAAAAAGAACTGAACAAGATTGTTAAGGAGCTACCCCCACACATCCAAGAACAGATCCTCACTAACACACCAACAGAACCTTGACCAGGAACTTTCTATCTTCTACCTAAAATACACAAACCAGGAAATCCAGGACGCCCCATCATTTCAGGTATTGGCACTATTACAGTGGGTGTCTCCGGTTATATGGACTCTGTTCTGAAACCATATGCCATCAGTGCTCCCAGCTATGTACGTGACACCACAGATTTTCTGAGGAAAATACAATCTTTAAATAATGTTCCCAACAATACTATACTAGCTACTATGGATGTGGAATCTCTGTATACCAACATCCCACACAACGATGGTTTACAAGCTATAAGGAACACCATTTCGGATAAAACCACAGTGGACTTTGCCACCAAACTCTGCCAATTTGTCCTTACCCACAACAACTTCAAATTCGGTGATGACCTGTTCCTTCAGATCAGTGGCACAGCAATGGGCACCCGCATGGCCCCACAGTATGCCAACATCTTCATGGCAGATTTAGAACGTTTCCTAAACTCCTACCCACTCAAACCTCTCTTGTACCTGCGATACATTGACGATATTTTTATCATCTGGACACATGGTCAACAGACCCTGGATACCTTCCACCAGAAATTCAATGATTTTCACCCCACAATCAACCTAACAATGAATCAATCTATGCAAGAAATACATTTTTTGGACACTACTATAAAAATACAGGATGGGCGCATAGACACCACCTTATACCGTAAACCAACTGACCGACAAACATATCTACATGCCTCTAGCTACCATCCCAAACATACCAAACAGTCCATTGTATATAGCCAGGCACTACGTTACAGCCGCATCTGTTCCAATTCTACAGACAGAGACTCTCACCTAAGAGATCTACAGCAAACCTTTTTAGAACTAAAATACCCAGCAGATGAAGTTAAACAACAGATCAACAGAGCCAGACTGATACCCAGAGAGAACTTGCTGCAAGACAGGCCCAAAAAAGAAAATAACAGAACACCTCTAGTCATCACATACAGCTCCCAAGTTAAAACAGTACAACGCATCATCAGAGATCTACAACCTCTCCTGGACAATGACAGTTCTCTTTCTCAAGCTCTGGGAGGAAGACCTTTCATTGCCTACAGACAGCCACCCAATCTTAAACAACTCCTAACCCACAATAATACTACAACCAGACCTAACACGGACACTGGCACCAGAGCCTGCAATAAACCCAGATGCCAACTTTGCTGCCACATACACCCGGACAACACCATTACTGGCCCCAACAACATCACACATACCATCTCGGGACTATTTAATTGCTCATCGTCTAACATTGTGTATGTCATCAAATGCCAACAGTGTCCTTCAGCTCTCTATATTGGACAAACAGGCCAGACCTTACGCCAAAGAATAAACAGACATAAATCGGACATCATGAATCACAAGACAGAGAAACCAGTAGGAGAACACTTCAATCTCCCAGGACATTCTATACAAGATCTCAAAGTAGCTGTTTTACTACAAAGGAATTTCAGAAATAGACTGGAAAGAGAAGCTGCTGAATTGCAACTTATCACCAAACTTAAAACCATGGAGACACCTGGTCTGAACAAAGACCTTGGATTCTTATCTCATTATACATGACAAAGCCATTTTTCACCTTCTCACCCCTTGCTTTTTCCTGTAAGACCTATTGCAGTCGTTAAGAGTCGTCAACAGGCTCATCACAGCTATCTGCCAATCACCCATTCCCACCACCCTTCTGAGTAATACCCCTCCCCACCTTCTCACTATATAGAAGGGTCTGGAAACGTCTGTTTCAGTGTATCTGAAGAAGTGTGCATGCACACGAAAGCTCATACCAAGAACTAACTTAGTTGGTCTTTAAGGTGCTACTGGAATGAATTTTCTTTGTTTGTTTTGGCTTTAAAAGAGGCTTAGACAGATTCAGGAAGGATAAGACTATCAATGGAAACTATCCATGATGGCTATGTTCTGCCTCATGGTTGGAGGAACAAATGCTTCTGAATACCAGTTGCTGGAAATCACAGGAGGGGACAGTGTTATTGTGCTTGAGTTTGCTTGTGGGGTTTCCACAGGCATCTGGTTGGCCACTGTGAGAACAGGATGCTGGAGTGGATGGGCCATTGGGCTGATCCAGCAAGTCTCTTCTTTTGTCCTTATCTTCTGAAATCAAAATGTTCCCATCCAACAGCAGGTTCTCCAGGCTAACGGTTCTTAAACCATAGTCTAAGGATCACTGGTGATCCTCTAGCTTCAGCCACGTGCTTCACTGAAAGGTTGGTTAACAGTTTAGAGTATCCGTACCTGATTCTTATTATGGAGATTGAGGTCATTTTTTTTTTACCAGGGCTAGATTACAGAAGGAGCTAACAACATTGTGGCATAGGACCTATGGTTTTTATAATACTGCACTGGTGCAGTCTGCCAATGTTCCCCTTAAAAATTACTATTTAAAGGGGCCCCTCTGCACAGCCTGGCCTAGGGCTCATGATTTTCATTATATGGTGCCAGTTATGATGATAATGCCAGCAGTGAAGGGATTTTTTTTTTTTAGCCTTCAACCATCACATCTTAAACGTAAGATTACAGAAATTAAAATATGAACTATGTTTGTTTTGTAATAAATAAATAAATAAAGTCCTCATAACAAGCAGCATTTTAAAGTGAATTTCTCATAAAATATGCATTTTATATGCAATATTGCCTATTATGCACATTTTTGCTCACTGAGCATGTTTCATGTGCTTATTAATTTCAATGAAGTAAGAGTCACGTCTCCAGCTGCATTATACATTTTAAACAGTTTCAGACCATTTTAAATAGTCATGCCTTCCCCCAAATAATACTGAGAACTGTAGGTTGTTAAGGGTGCTGAGAGTTTTTAGGAGACCCCACTATTCTCCTCACAGAGCTATAGTTTTCAGTGTGGTTTAATAGTCAATCTCTCTTCCTAGGGAACTCTGGAAATTGGAGCTCTGCGAGGGGAATTTGGGTCTCCTAACAAACTTAACAAACTATATTTCCCAGAATGCTTTGTGAGAAGCCATGACTGCGTAAAGTGGTATAATTACTGCTTTAAATGCAGGTGGGGGCCTTATCTGTTAGCCTTGGAGAGATTATGAATTCAGCTCCAATAAATGCAAAGTTTCGAAGAGAGACAGGACTCCTACTGCTCTCCACTCTGGCCTTCTTTATATTCAGCAGACAAGATCCTCATCTCCCTCCCTCCACCCCCCAAAGAGCTATTTGGATTCCCAAAATTATTTTTGATTCTCTTGGCAGCAGAGACTCCAGCTCTGAGTGGGAACAGTCTAATCCCTTCCTTGCCCCTGGGGAAGGACGGCACATGAGTCATCTTGGAGAGGCAGGGCCTTGCTCCTGACTTGCAGGCCAAATGCCTTGGATTGTCTTGCTCTGCACTTCCCTCCGCTTTTTCTTCCTTTGCCCTGACATTCAACTGATGCTTATTTGTATGTATGGCAGCCAGGGACTCTGCCAAGCACATACAGAGGTCACATCCAGTCCTGCAGTGCCATGCTTCTAGGGATGAGATGTGAAATTGTCATAGAAATGGGAGAGAAACAAACTCGTGCAATTAATTTTGCATGATACTAAAGCAAAGCATACTTCAATACCAGATTACTGCAATGGACTCTATGTGGAGCTTGCCTTGCACTTAGTCTGGAAAGTTAGTTCAGAAGGCTAGAGCATGATTGCATACCCTCCAACATCTGATTCCATTATTATTATTATTATTATTATTATTATTATTATTATTATTATTATTATACCCTGCCCACATGACTGGGTTGCCCCAGCCATTCTGGGTGGCTTCCAACACATATAAAAACATAATAAAACATCAAACATAAAAACTTCCCTATATAGGGCTTCCTTGTGGGTTGGATAACTCCATACCCTCCAACATTTCTCCAAGGAAAATAGAGACTTCCTAAGGAAAAGCAGGACATTCTGGGATCAAATCAGCAACCAGGACAGTTTCTGTAAATCTGGGACTGTCCCTAGAAAATAAGGGCGCTTTGAGGGTCTGTATTTGCTAACAGGGGTGAGATTACATCAGCATATAACACTATTTATATAAAAAGCCTTTAATAGCTTGGAATCAGTTTGCTTGCAGGATCATGATATCCCGTATGTGCCCGTCCACCCGCTTCAATCTGCCTATGCCAAGACCATAAACAGGACTTGAGTGCAACATCACTCCCCGACTTACAATTCACAGCAACTTGTATTCAAAGGCATAATGCTTCTGAGAGTGGAGGTAGAACATAGCTAGCAATTGGCTTCTCTGTGCAGAATTGCCATAGGGATGGAAGGATCCATCAGATTTGATCCTCTTGCAATCTTTCTTGCTTCTGTCTTGCAACCTTAAATTCGGTTCAGTTCTTCGCATTTTGTAGCAATTTGTGGAGTTTTTAAAATCCTCATGAAAAATTATCAGCATTTTAGTGCAAACTTCTCCTAATATATTTTTAGTACACATCTTTGCAAGTAAATTCCTCCATTTTAATGCATTTGTGTATGTTATTTTCACTCTTGTTTTCATTTTTTATGCACGCTTTCCCTTATGCATTTCTGTAGACATTGTTGGCTTGGAGAACTGCATCGCAAAATTTGAATAGATGCAGATTTTGAAGGATGGCTGTGTTTCAATTTGCATATTATTTTGGATATACAAATATGATAGATACAGCTTAAAATGAGAAGTGAATCAAATATCAGGACTTGCAACCGGACCCAGGAATAAAGAGGTGAGTGGGCTGACATTCTACTTAACCTTCAGCTGCAGAGGAAATGAGAAGAGCAAAAACCTACATAACTAAACGTCAACCTTGGGTGAGCCAAACCCTGCCCATCCCAAGGGACATGACAAGAAAGAGCCCCAAAGCCTTGGCCTCACATTATGGTGAGTGGGGAGGCCTTCCTGCCCCACCCCCTGCTGGGACCACAACTCCAGTCAGGTGCAGCAGATGAGCCTCAAGAACATTCTGTATGCAGTCTATGGTCCTCACAACCCTGAGCAGCTTACTCTTGAAAAGCCCTTCAGCTCCAAAGGTGCCTAAGGGTGCTCCCCTGTGACCTAATCTAACCTTAACATTTCACACACCTCCCTGACAGCAAGATGACCAAGTTTACCAAGAAACCAAATCAACCTGCTTAACAGCGCTGACCCGAAAACCCCAAGACCCTCTGAATCCACTACTGCTAATAATAACTTATTTATACCCCGCCCAACTGGCTGGGTTTTGCCAGCCACTCTGGGTGGCTTCCAACAGAATATTAAAATACAATAACCTATTAAACATTAAAAGCTTCCCTAAAGAGGGCTGCCTTCAGATGTCTTCTAAAAGTCTGGTAGTTGTTTTCTCTTTGACACCTGGTGGGAGGCCGTTCCACAGGGCAGGTGCCACTACAAAGTAGGCCCTCTGCCTGGTTTCCTGTAGCTTGGCTTCTCACAGTAAGGGAACCGCCAGAAGGCCCTCAGTGCTGGACCTCAGTGTCCGGGCAGAACAATGGGGGTGGAGACGCTCCTTCAGGTATACTGGACCGAGGCTGTTTAGGGCTTTAAAGGTCAGAACCAACACTTTGAATTGTGCTCAGAAACATACCAGGAGCCAGTGTGGGTCTTTCAAGACCAGCGTTATATGGTCTGGGTGGGAAACCTGCTTTCTCAAATGTGCAGACAGGTGGAAAATATCTACTCATTCCTGAAGCAACTGAGTACAGTGGGTGACAGAAATGAGCCTATGGGGTTGCAGCCAAGGCTTATAAAGCCTATGACCATGCCCCAGGCAATAGCAGTGGCGTGTGTGCATGTGCATGGAAAGCAGCACTGTGCCCCCTCCATCCTTGGCTTCAAAAACGCTCCCAGATGCAGCACTGCACAACTGGCGGGAGCACACAGCCTCACAGGACTGAGCTGTTAATTGAAACAAAACGCATCCCAAACCATTTTGTGGCTGGTGATGTTTAGAGGCGCTTTCTGTCATTCCAAGCTGAAAAGAGACGAGGTGAGCTATTTGTGATCTACCCAACCTTGAGTAAAATGCAGTTCAGAGAGCTGTGATTGAAAGTGACTACACCTAGGCTGCCCTTGCACATACCTAGGGTATTATTTATCCCGCCACCCACCTAGCCC
Source organism: Podarcis gaigeae (assembly GCF_964106915.1). Classification (NCBI taxonomy): domain Eukaryota; kingdom Metazoa; phylum Chordata; class Lepidosauria; order Squamata; family Lacertidae; genus Podarcis; species Podarcis gaigeae. Next base: position 34,065,908 of record NC_139690.1, read on the forward strand.
TGCTACCAAATGTGCATCGGCTTTGATCAAAACGAGTGTGCGGGTTGAATCCGCGCTTCTACCTCCAAATGTCTTGCCTTTAGGGAATCCATTAAAGAAACCCTTTTTTTAAATGGATCTCTTTGAACTATTATGACTGTTTTGACATTAATATCGACTACAGTACTCGGTGCTAATGCTTTACCTGAAAGATAATAGAATGGCAAGACATGAAAAGCAGCGTAAGAAAAGGAAGACAAACAGGAGGAGATTGTTTTTGTAACCCAAATGAAATCACTTAAAAAGCCCGTGCATAAATGAGTCGCACTATTGCAACACACGCAGGTGCATCTCTGTTCAAAAACAATTATTTTGTTCTTCTCTGCCTTCGCCCTGTCAGCTCGGTTTCTCTTGGCACATAATGGTCTTCTTTCCTTTCTCTTTGCCCTTGATAGAGAAAAGGTATTCTGGACTCTCAGCAGCCGTGATAATTTAAAAGCTCCGCAACATGTACCAGCTGGAGCACAGTGGTGTAAATCCATCATTTCTGTGAAATTTCTCAACTGTGTTTCTTTCTCTCTTCATATTAAAGGCAGGATACTGTCTTTTAATTCTATGGGCCATTTCACACATCGTGCAGAGCAAACCCAGATTTTCCTCTGAGGGCATCCTATATAAGGAGCCAGAGTCAATCTTGGCTCCCAAACATAAGAACCTAAGAAGGGAAAAAAGGAAAAGGTAAAGGACCCCTGGATGGTTAAGTCCAGTCAATGGTGATTATGGGGTTGCAGCACTCATCTTGCTTTCAGGCTGAGGGAGACGGCATTTGTCCACAGACAGCTTTCTGGGTCATGTGGCCAGCATGACTAAACTGCTTCTGGTGCAATGGAACATCATGACAGAAGACAGAGCACATGGAAACACCGTTTACCCTTCCCATTGCAGTGGTACCTATTTATCTACTTGCACTGGCGTGCTTTGGAACTGCTAGGTTGGCAGGAGCTGAGACAGAGCAACGGGAGCTCACCCCATTGCGGGGATTCGAGCCGCCAACCTTCCACCGGCAAGCCCAAGAGGCTCAGTGGTTTAGACCACAGTGCCACCCGCATCCCAACTAAGAAGAGCCCTGCTATAACAGGCTAGTGACCATGTCTAGTTCAGCATCCTGTTCTCAAAGTGGCCAATCAGATTCCCCAGTGGGAAACCTGCAAGCAGAACCTGAGCAAAAGAGCACTCTCCCTTTCTGTGATTACCAGCAACTGGTATTCAAAAGCATATTATTATTATTATTATTATTATTATTATTATTATTATTATTTTACTTATTCATGTATTTTCCTTACAAAAGCAACTCAAAGCAGTTTACTGCAATAAACAAACACACATTAAAACCAACATAAAAATATCATAAAGACAATCATAATTTTAAAAAGCAGGATTTGAACAACTCACTCAAATAAGGTTATTAAAAGCCAAAGGTGTAGCAGGATAGAAATGTTTTTGCCTGGTGCCTAAATATATGTATTGATGGTGCTAGATGAGCCTTCTACCAGTGGGGAGCCACCGCTGAAAAGGCCCATTGTCATCTTATCAGCCTCTGGATCTCCCATGGAGGGGCACACAGAGAAGGTCCTCAGATGAGAGCTGCAGGGTCTGGGTCATTTCATATGAGGAGAGGCAGTCTTGAGGTATTGGGGTCCTGAGCAGCATAAGGCTTTATAGGTCAAAACCAGTCAGCTGTGGAAGGGAGAACATAGGCATCCAGGTTAGTAGCCACTTTCCTCTATGAATCTGTCCAGTGGAAACTGTGGACCTCCAGGTGATATTGGACTGGTGCTGATGAGAGTTGGGAGTCTAACAACATCTAGAGGGCTTTGTGTAGGTATGGATGAATCTGTCCATTTTGGTTTCTCTTGGTTGTTCAGTTTTCCAACCTTAAATTCAGTTTGCTACATTTCCACATCAGTTTATAATAGATTTTTTGAGTCCTTTCAATTTTTTAGTGTGCATTTCCCTTAATATACTCATTTTCATTTGCAGTTTTGCCTAACTGGCACTCTCCCTAATAGAGTGGTGCATTTTTGTATATTATTTTCATGAATATAGTCATTTTTAGGCACACTTTCTCATTTGGTTGCAGGGTGGAGGTTGGAGAACAACATGAGAGAATTTGGATAAGTGGACATTTTGAAGCATAACTCTGGTGTAATTTGATCCTTTTTTGGGAAAGTGTGAATTAAGGCACCTTTGCATTAAAATGGAAACTGACGCAAATTTCTTCCCCATCCCCCTTTCTCTGGTGAATATGAAACCCATTATTGCCAACACGCGTTTGTGCATTCACACTTGACATTGGCTGTTCACTTCAGATGAGAGTTTCAATTCGATTTCAACCCAAGAGGAATTCAAAGTGAATACTGCTGTTATTCTTCTGGAGCAAAACACCCCAGGAGTGCTGACGAAAGGCAAAAACACTTTCGATAAGATCAAAGGAAATTCTCACTGTTGTTTTGCACGCCCCCAGGCTGTCATCAGGGAGTTCCAAAGCAAAATTGGGGACTTCCTCTCATGTAAGGTATCCAAAGGAATTTAAGGGGATGGGGGGGGGGGAGATAACATGAATTGCACAAAGGAGATCCACACACTATTTAAGCAAACACCTCTGATATATCCCCCAAAATTGTGTTATACGTGTGTGGATTTTGGGGGGGGATCCTTAGCCCTAGAGGTTAATAATTATTTGGGATATGAAGAGGGATACAAGCTGTGGAGGTATTACTGGGCTAGCCTATGCAAAATGACCTAGCCATGCTACGACCATTAAGGAATAGAGGATTATTTGGCAATGCAAGAGAACTGTCCTTCCTGCCAGCCCTGAGGTGTGAACAGAGTCAGGGGATTTGGAAAGTTGCCAGGGTAACTGGATGATGTCACAGGAATAGTTTGGAGCCATTGGCTTGGAATAGCTAAGAAAAGGGCAGAATGATTTTGGGGTGCCTGGCTGAAGGCAGGCAGGGAGAGATGCCTTGGACTCCAGTGCTGCTGTGGGGAACAACCCCCTCTTGAGATGACCATGATGTTGTTGTTGTTTAGTTGTGTCCGACTCTTTGTGACCCCATAGACCACAGCACGCCAGGCACTTCTGTCTTCCACTGCCTCCTGCAGTTTGGTCAAACTCATGCCGGTAGCTTTGAGAACACTATCCAACCATCTCGTCCTTTGTCGTCCCCTTCTCCTTGTGCCCTCCATCTTTCCCAACATCAGGGTCTTTTCCAGGGAGTCTTCTCTTCTCATGAGGTGGCCAAAGTATTGGAGTCTCAGCTTCAGGATCTGTCCTTCCAGTGAGCACTCTGGGCTGATTTCCTTCAGAATGGTGAGGTTTGATCTTCTTGCAGTCCATGGGACTCTCAAGAGTCTCCTCCAGCACCAGAATTCAAAAGCATCAATTCTTCGGCGATCAGCCTTCTTTATGGTCCAGCTTTCACTTCCATACTGTACATATGTGTAATTCAACCATATTTCTAAAGGCACAGCAGTCTTTACCATGTCTTCAGTTCCCCAAAGGAACACAGACTCGTGTTGAGGGCCAAGACCCCTGGAATTTCATGTTTGATTCAGCAGGGATTGGGATGGCCCAATATAATAAATAGGTGAAGGAATGTCAAGTCCCATCATAGCTGTCAACCTTCCCTTTTTTGCGTGAAATTCCCTTATTCCAGGGCCGTTTCCCACTGCTTCCCACTGCTATCCTGGATTGTTAGATATCCCATAGACTGTCTCTGGGACAGGTGAGGCTGCTGATCCCTTATTTTCAAATCTGAAAGTTGATAGCTATGAGTCCCATAGATTTCAGAAGGTGTGAAGCAAAGGTGGGGAGCTTGCCCTTGTTGGCAATGGTAGCTTTTCTTTCAAGGAAAATGTTAGCTATGGGGGTCTCATTTGGATTGGGGCTGCGGTGGGGACAAAGGGTTAAATCCACTCTGCCAACACACTCATCTTCAATGCAAATCAGCCCACGCCTCCTTCACGGCTGCCATCTAGGGTTGCCACCCATTTTCGTCCTACGCAGAGTAAACCCATTGACATTAATGGACATGACTAACTGGAGTCTGTGAATTTCAGTGGGTCTAATGGAAAAAAAAGTTAGTTGGATACTGCAGTTAGTCAATAAAAAGAACAACCACAATAACCAGTCAAATCTTTAATGTCAAGCAAGCCCCACCAAACTCATTGGAACTTCATTCCAGAAAGAAAAAAACCTTACACGATCGCTTTGTGAATCTCTACCACCATGCATAAATCCTATACACCAGCCTTAATCAGGTTGGCAAAGGCTGCAACACATACTAGCCTGTCCCATTGAACTCAATGGGGTTTATTTCTGAGTAGATATGTACAGGACTGCACTCCACGTTTCCCTAAAACGTGGCTGAATCATAACGGGGGTGATTACTCAGAGCTCAGCATCACAGACACATATCATGCCAAATTATTTCTAAATTCCCTCCAGAAGTGACATTTTAAAGAAAATGTATTATAATTCTTTCCCCTACCCATCACCTCAAGCAACACACACATATACCATTTTCCATGTTAGAGTGAATGCAAATCACCACCATGTCCACACACTCTCCCTTGTGTGGTCAGCTCAAAATGATTTTACAAATCAAGTCATGCCAGGTTTAATAAATATATCTTCAGGATGAATTTGAACTCTAACAAGGATGGCAGAGAATCTTTATCTCAGGTGTGCAATCCCCGTGATGAGGAACATCACGCACAGAAGACCTTTCCCCTCAATTTTCTGTAGGCCATACCACCTTGAATAGCGATCTCATCAGCTCTTGCAAGGTAGGCAGAGGAAGGACAGGTCACAATGTGTCTGAGAGACCTCCAAAATAACTCAGAGATTGCTACAGAAAAGTATACAGGTGCCAAAAATGTTAGCAGAAATGGAGAATGCATATAAAGCAATGCTGATATATATATATATAAATATTTTAAAAGAGAAAATGATGTGTGATGATAAATTCTGAGTGAGAGTTCCTTCTTCTTTCCATTATGAGTGCCACATGGATCCTAGTAAAATATCTCTACATAGTGGGCCAATGACTTCCTGTGGTAACAAAATGCTGCCATGCTTTTGTGACTGATCTCAGATGGCTGCTCACTTCATATCGAGCCATTAAGCAGAGAACAGAAGCCGCCAAAGAAAACCAGAAGAATACCATTTTGATGCCTCTTTAGGAACTAGTGACTGGAATATTTGGTGAGTGCCAAATAACCCAGGATTATCCTGTGGCCTGAAATGGAAAAAAACACACCAGCTTGGCCTGCCTTTGTTGCTGTGCTAGTGTTCCTGATTGAGATAATGGGAATTAACCAGCCCCAAGGCCTTCCCCCCACTCTCTTACATAGTTTACCTACAATTGGGGGAGGGTGCTCCATTAAGGTGAGTGAGGCACTCACTGCCCCACCAACTCCAGCCTGCCCTCAACCATCTCCTACTTGCCTGTCTGCTTTCTTACAACCAGCCCAGTGAATGACTCTGCCAGTCATTGGCTCTGCTGCCACCTCCCATTGGTCTTCCTGCCTTCTGCTCTACCAATCCCAATGAGCACAGCCCCCACTGCCTTGGATAAGCTACCCAGAGGCATCTGATTGGCTACTGTGAGAACAGGAAGCTGGACTAGATGGGCCACTGGCCTGATCCAGCAGCCAGTACCATCTCCACTGTTGGCCTGATCCAGCAGGGCTCTTATTACATTATTGTGATTTTATGTTGAAATAAATAAATATAATACCTAGGTAGCCAGTGTTGGGTTAGATTGACTGTCACGTTTTTGTACTTTTGCCCCCTCACAATTCAGTTTTAACTAATCACATATCATTTGGCATTTAGAACAAAACAGAATCCTTACACAAAGGCTATAATTTAAAACATACTGGAACAAGAGGAATAAGGGGGTCAAACATCACTTTGGTTCATGTCTGATAACTATCTTTTGTCTGCTCCTAACCCTGATTTTATAAGTATCCTCTGGTTCTGTTTTCAGCTGTTAGCTAATTTGGTTGATAAGGGAGGGGGAAACTTCAGCTTGAATTCATTTGTTTCTACCACAGCTCTAAAAAGAAATGAAGTTGACTTTTCAGCAAACTGCCTGGCACAGTTTTTGTACCTCTCTCTTATCTCACAGAATTTATGTTTGCCACAAGCAGCAAATATTGTGTCTTATTAAACGATGGTGCTCTGAAATGTGGTTTAATTAAAACTATTTACATTGTTTTGCAAAAATCTTTCTTTCCCTAACATAGCTCATTCTGATGGGATTATTGTGCCTCTGCTATCAAAGCAAAGCTTAATATAGATTTCTGGGTGTATCCGTGTCCTAAATGATGACATTTTCTTGGAAGTAGAAAAATCTCGCTTTCTTGGCACTTGGGGATTTATTTTCTAAGGTCCTAAATTAAATAAAAAGTGCTTTAAAATAAATTAGAAATGCAATTAGCAACAAAACCATGTCCAGGGCCATGCCAGGGTGGCATCGTGGGTAGGAATGTGAGGAGGGGCTTCAGGGACCACAATAAATACCCTTCTCTGAAAGGAGAGAGACAGAGCCATCCACCCTCAGAGAGGGAGATTCAATATTGGATATGTCCTTCACAAGGACATCGAAAGGCCTGTAGTTTGTTCTTCTTCAATTCTGAAGTGGTCAAAGAAGAGTTGTTCTAGGAAAGGTTGTGGGCAGTGGTGGCTGGTGATCATTGATAGGGCAGAAGGCAAGGGGGCCAGCAGTAGGAGGAGCCAGAGCTCATGACAGAAAAAAGCCAGAGCCAATGGCTGGAAAAGCCAGTTTATTCTTGCTTTCTCCCCATCCTCCTTCCTCCTGCTGAGTTCTACAAAGGCAACGTTGAGGCTAAGGAGAAGGAGGAAGTTGAGGGGTGGTACCTTTGAAGGTGACCAAGAAACTACAACTAATCCAGAATGTGGCAGCTAGACTGGTGACTGGGAGCGGCCGCCAAAACCACATAACACCGGTCCTGAAAGACCTACATTGGCTCCCAGTACATTTCTGAGCCCCCTTCATGCCGTGGCGAAGGGGCTTGAAGAACTCAGAGAAGCTATGAACTATGCCGAGCAGGGCACCCAAGATGAACAGGTCATAGTGGAGAGTTTTGACCAAACGTGATCCACCTGGAGGAGGAACCGGCAAGCCACTCCAGTATCCCTGCCAAGAAAACTCCATGGACAAAGACAACAGGCATATAAAAGTTATGACGCTGGAAGATGAGCCCCTCAGGTCGGAAGGCGTCCAACATGCTACTGGGGAAGAGTGGAGGACAAGTACAAGTAGATCCAGAGCTGATGAAGCGGCTGGGCTAAAGCCGAAAGGACGTTCAGTTGCGGATATGCCTGGAAGCAAAAGGAAAGACCAATGCTGTAAAGAAAAATATTGCATAGGAACCTGGAATGTAAGAACCATGAACCTGGGTAAGTTGGATGTGGTCAAAAATGAGATGGCAAGAATAAATATTGACATCCTGGCCATCAGTGAGCTAAAATGGACGGGAATGGGCGAATTCAGTTCGGATGACCATCATATCTACTACTGTGGGCAAGAAATCCGCAAAAGAAATGGAGTGGCCCTCATAGTCAACAAAAGAGTTGTGAAAGCAGTACTGGGATGCAATCTCAAAAATGATAGAATGATCTCGATACGAATCCAAGGCAGACCTTTTAACATCACAGTAATCCAAGTTTATGCACCAACTACTGGTGCAGAAGAAACTGAAATTGACCAATTCTATGAAGACGTACAACACCTTATAGAAGTGACACCAAAGAAGGATGTTCTTCTCATTATAGGAGATTGGAATGCTAAAGTAGGGAACCAAGAGATAAAAGGAACAACTGGCAAGTTTGGCCTTGGAGAGCAAAATAAAGCAGGGCAAAGGCTAATAGAGTTCTGTCAAGAGAACAAGCTGGTCATCACAAACACACTTTTCCAACAACACAAGAGACGACTCTACACGTGGACATCACCAGATGGGCAGCATCGAAATCAGATTGATTATATTCTCTGCAGCCAAAGATGGAGAAGCTCGGTACAGTCAGCAAAAACAAGACCTGGAGCTGACTGTGGCTAAGATCATCAGCTTCTTATAGCAAAATTCAAGCTTAAACTGAAGAAAGTAGGAAAAACCACTGGGCCGGTAAGATACAATCTGAATCAAATCCCTTATGAATACACAGTGGAAGTGAGGAACAGGTTTAAGGATTTAGATTTGCTGGACAGAGTGCCTGAAGAACTATGGATGGAGGCTCGTAACATTATACAGGAGGCAGCAACGAAAACCATCCCAATGAAAAGGAAATGCAAGAAAGCAAAGTGGCTGTCCAACGAGGCCTTACAAATAGCGGGGGAGAGAAGGCAAGCAAAATGCGAGGGAGATGGAGAAAGATACAGGAAATTGAATGCAGATTTCCAAAAAATAGCAAGGAGAGATAAGAGGGCCTTCTTAAATGAGCAATGCAAAGAAATAGAGGAAAACAACAGAATGGGAAGAACCAGAGATCTGTTCAAGAAAATTGGAGATATGAAAGGAACATTTCGTTCAAAGATTACCATAATAAAGGACAAAAGTGGTAAGGACCTAACAGAAGCAGAAGACATCAAGAAGAGGTGGCAAGAATACACAGAGGAATTATACCAGAAAGATATGGATGTCTCGTACACCCCAGGTAGTGGGGTTGCTGACCTTGAGCCAGACATCCTGGAGAGTGAAGTCAAATGGGCCTTAGAAAGCACTGCAAATAACAAGGCCAGTGGAAGTGATGGTATTCCAGCTGAACTATTTAAAATTTTAAAAGATGATGCTGTTAAGGTGCTACACTCAATATGCCAGCAAGTTTGGAAAACTCAGCAGTGGCCAGAGGATTGGAGAAGATCAGTCTACATCCCAATCCCAAAGAAGGGCAGTGCCAAAGAATGCTCCAACTGCCGCACAATTTCACTCATTTCACACGCTAGCAAGGTTATGCTTAAAATTCTACAAGGAAGGCTCAAGCAGTATGTGGACCGAGAACTCCCAGAAGTGCAAGCTGGATTTAGAAGAGGCAGAGGAACTAGAGACCAAATTGCAAACATGCACTGGATTATGGAGAAAGCTAGAGAGTTCCAGAAAGACATCTACTTCTGCTTCATTGACTATGCAAAAGCCTTTGACTGTGTCGACCACAGCAAACCAAAAGAAATGGGAGTGCCTGATCACCTCATCTGTCTCCTGAGAAATCTCTATGTGGGACAAGAAGCTACAGTTAGAACTGGATATGGAACAACTGATTGGTTCAAAATTGGGAAAGGAGTACGACAAGGCTGTATATTGTCTCCCTGCTTATTTAACTTATATGCAGAATTCATCATGCGAAAGGCTGGGCTGGATGAATCCGAAGTCGGAATTAAGATTGCCGGAAGAAATATCAACAACCTCAGATATGCAGATGACACAACATTGATGGCAGAAAGTGAGGAGGAATTAAAGAACCTTTTATTGAGGGTGAAAGAGGAGAGCGCAAAATATGGTCTGAAGCTCAACATCAAAAAAAACGAAGATCATGGCCACTGGTCCCATCACCTCCTGGCAAATAGAAGGAGAAGAAATGGAGGCACTGAGAGATTTTACTTTCTTGGGCTCCATGATTACTGCAGATGGTGACAGCAGCCACGAAATTAAGAGACGCCTGCTTCTTGGGAGGAAAGCAATGACAAACCTAGACAGCATCTTAAAAAGTAGAGAGATCACCTTGCTAACAAAGGTCCGTATAGTAAAAGCTATGGTTTTCCCAGTAGTGATGTATGGAAGTGAGAGCTGGACCATAAAGAAGGCTGATCGCCAAAGAATTGATGCTTTTGAATTATGGTGCTGGAGGAGACTCTTGAGAGTCCCATGGACTGCAAGAAGAACAAACCGATCCATTCTTAAGGAAATCAGCCCTACGTGCTCACTGGAAGGACAGATCGTGAAGCTGAGGCTCCAATATTTTGGCCACCTCATGAGAAGAGAAGACTCCCTGGAAAAGACCCTGATGTTGGGAAAGATGGAGGGCACAAGGAGAAGGGGGCGACAGAGGATGAGATGGTTGGATAGTGTCTTTGAAGCTACAAACATGAGTCTGACCAAACTGCGGGAGGCAGTGGAAGACAGAAGTGCCTGGCGTGCTCTGGTCCATGGGGTCACGAAGAGTCGGACATGACTAAACGACTAAACAACACATTTCTGAGCACAAGTTCAAAGTGTTGGTGCTGACCTTTAAAGCCCTAAATGGGCTTGGCCCAGTATGCCTGAAGGAGAGCCTCCACCCCCATCATTCAGCCTGGACACTGAGGTCCAGCTCTGAGGGCCTTCTGGCGGTTCCCTCACTGCGAGATGTGAGGTTACAGGAAACCAGGCAGAGGACCTTCTCAGTAGTGGCACCCGCCCTATGGAAAGCCCTCCCACCAGATGTCAAGGAAATAAACAACTATCTGACTTTTAAAAGACATCTGAAGGCAGCCCTGTTTAGGGAAGCTTTTAATATTTGATGAATTATTGTATTTTAATATTTGGTTGGGTGCCGCCCAGAGTGGCTGGGGAAACCCAGCCAGATGGGTGGGGTATAAATATTTTTATTTATTTATTTATTTATTTATTTAATTGATTATTATTATTATTATACCACCCTCTGGACTCGTTGTAAGGAGGCAGTCAGGTGAGGACCGGCTGAGGAGCAGACCGGGGTTAGTGGTGGAATGGCCCTTTTATGCAAATAGACCAGCCTCCACTGACAGTGAGTCCAGAGGGTCTATTGCAGTGGTTCTCAACCTGTGGGCCCCCAGATGTTGTTGGACTACAACTTCCATCATCCCTGAGCTCTGGCCTTGCTAGCTAGGGGTGATGGGAGTTGTAGTCCAACAACATCTGGGGATCCACAGGTTGAGAAAGGCTGGTCTATAGTCTTCCCATTCTCCCATCATGCCCCCAGATCAGAGGATAAACTATAGTGGCCCAAGAGTGGCTATGGTTTATTTCTCTCTCATTGATTCGACTGGGAGGGTTTTGGGGTTTTTTTCCTCCCCTCCCCAAAGAAACCAGAACAAGAATAGAAAACACGTACCCTATTCACTTCCACCTTGCTGCAAGTCCAGCAGAGAATTAGGAAATGTAGCTTCTCTGTGTGTATCTTTTGACCACTACATGTGCTTTTTGGAATGTTGTGCCAGGTGCTGTTCTCAACAATACCTCACAGGACTGTTGAGAGAAGATACAAGCTGAACCAACAACATATTCATTTGGTTTCTAGGCTAACAAGGGATTTTAGCAAAATGGTGCCAGTATTTTGGCATTCTTCTCCTACTGAAATCAGACAAGTACTCATTTACTTCTGATATTTTGTTGCCTGCTGGACAGGTGTTTGTTTTGTGCTTTTATCCTGTATTTTTATCTTGGGAACTGCCCTGAGTTCTTCGGATGAAGGGCAGTTGAACAAACAAACAAACAAACAAGTCCTCCCACCAGATGTCAAGGAAATAAACAACTATCTGACTTTTAGAAGAAATCTGAAGGCAGTCCTTTTTAGGGAAGTTTTTAATGTTTTTAATGTTTGATCTTTTATTATGTTTTTAATATCCTGTTGGAAGCCGCCCAGAGTGGCTGGGGAGGTATAAGTAATAAATAATAATAATAATAATAATAATAATAATAATAATAATAATAATATTACTAACTACTAATATTACTAACTACTAATATAATAACTACTGCCTCCAGTAGTGCATTGGATCAGTGCATCTGGCTGTGGGAAAGCTTCCTATTTTGCAGGCGGTTGGACTAGATTACCCTCAGGGTGTTGTAGTTCCAAGGGACGCGGGTGGTGCTGTGGGTTAAACCATAGAGCCTAGGACTTGCCAATCAGAAAGTCAGCGGTTCGAATCCCCGTGATGGGGTGAGTTCCTGTTGCTCGGTCCCTGCTCCTGCCAACCTAGCTGTTCAAAAGCATGTCAAAGTGCAAGTAGATCAATAGGTACCACTCTGGCGGGAAGGTAAACGGTGTTTCCGTGCGCTGCTCTGGTTTGCCAGAAGCAGCTTAGTCATGCTGGCCACATGACCCGGAAGCTGTACGCCGGCTCCCTCGGCCAATAAAGTGAGATGAGCACCGCAACCCCAGAGTCGGCCACGACTGGACCTAATGGTCAGGGGTCCCTTTACCTTTTTAATGTAGTTCCATGGTTCTATGAGAACTGCACTGCAAAATTCCTCTCCTGCCAGATCTGTGGGGTGACAGCGCTGTCAGCATTACCCAAAAAGAAAGGCAACAGCTACTAGCTGTGATCACAATGTTGCTACTATTTTGGAGGCATTGTGCCTCTAAATAACACTTGATGGGTTTCACAAGTGTAGATAGTTGCTCTTGTACTCAGGTTGTGCTTGTGGCCACTGTGAGAACAGATGGATCTATGGCCTGGTCCATCAGGCTCTTCTTATGAGATTGAGGAGAGGAGCTAGAGGTTATAAACCTGCTGTGCTGCGTTGAACCTAAATGTATTATCACCATAGGCGCCGACTCCATGGGGCCTGAGGGGGCCCGAGCCCCCTCAAAAATTCGTTTGGGGGGGCTCTGCCCCCCCAATAATTTAAGAAAATTATTACCGTAAAATAAGATTGGGCGGGCGGGCGGAGGGAAGGCAGAAGCTGCTGCTTTCCTGCATTCTGCCTCAGGGTCTTACTGCCCACCCGCTTCTGTTGCTGCGTTTGCTCAAACTCAACAAAGAGCAGGGAATCCCCTGCCCTCCTGGCAAGCAGAGGGTTAAGGAAAGGATCGAGTCCTTCCTTCTAATTCTTTCCTAGTCACACTGCTTGCAGGCTCCAGCCCACCACCTCCTGCAGGCTCCAGCCCACCACCTCCTCCTCTCCGTGCTCTAGGGCAGTGTTTCCCAACCTTGTGCCTCCAGATGTTTTTGGCCTACAACTCCCATCATCCCTAGCTAGCAAGACCAGTGGTCAGGGATGATGGGAGTTGTAGGCCAAAAACATCTGGAGGCACAAGGTTGGGAAACACTGCTCTAGGGACTCGCAGGTGGGAGAGAGAGAGAGAGGGCTGGCTTGGGGGGGGACTTTTGCCTTCCTTTCCTCCCCCCACCCCGTTAAACTCCTCCCCTGCATTCTTAGCCAGCTGCTTCTCCGCACACCCCTCTTGTGCTTCTTGTCCCTTCTGTGTTTTTCCTTCCCTCCCCATTTAAAACGTGGTGACAAAGCATGGATCCACATGGATCCTCAGGATTTTTGCATTGGGTCACCCCAAATTCACCATCAGATCACATAGCATGTCCATGGCTACATCTTGCACCAAAAAAATCACACACCCACTGTTGCCTAGGGTCACAGTGGTGCAAAAACGTGGTTACAAAGCACGGATCCACATGGATCCTCAGGATTTTTGCATTGGGCTACTCCAAACTCACTGTCAGATATTAAAAATCTTTATAAAATAGAGAATTAAATACATACAGAATGTTAAATTTTCAGTTTTGAAATATTAGTACTAGTTTAGTACTGTATTTCTATATTACTATAGTACTGTATTAGTTATTTTCAAATACTTAAATATTTTTAGGGTGTAAGACCCAATTAAAGCCCGTTATTTACATACAGTATTACAGTATTTACATACAGTATTAGGCATACTGTATTAACTTTATTAACTGTATTAAAGCATTAACTTTAAGATATTATATTTATTTAATGAACCCTCAGCCTTATTCAAAGTAAGCTTAAATTAGCTATTTCACTTATTAATCAAAGTGCTGTTACTGTGCGACAGCAATATTTTGTTTTATTCTTTTAATGATAGTTTAGGATTTATTTAAATATCATTTCAGTCTTTTCAGAGCTATATATTCACTGCTCTGTAATAGTTTATAAGCATAATTGTTACTGTAAATTAAATTAGCTTTTTACGAAAATACCGTGCGTGTTGTTTTTTTGTTTCTTTTTTCAAAGCCAAAAAGTGTTTCAGGCTTGTCGAGTTTCCCGGAGTGTGGAGTTATAGAGAGTCGAGTTTTCGGGGTTCTAATGTTGATCATATGACTCTAAAATACTTTAAAAAAACTTTAAAACTCACTAATTTTCATCTAAAATTTAGAAAACTTCCCGGGGCAGGACCCCGGTATGGGTCCCCCCAATATTTTTTATAAGTCGGCGCCCCTGATTATCACTAATTGGACTTTGACCTTGACCTTCCAGCTATCTTCCTTGGAAAAGACTTGCATGCCTTATTACATGCCGCTTCCTACCATTACCTGTTAAAACTGTGTCAGCATGCCCCCAATTCCCGTGGAAATTATTTACACCGCTTCACTTCCTGTACTTTGATTTGTAATCAAATATTCCCCAATAAAAAGATTGATTTGTTTATACAGTTTTTAGATCACTCAATATGATACAAGTGGCTAAGCAGTTTGCTTAAAAACAATAAAAAATACAATGATAGTCAATAAAATTTCCTAAAAACTAGATAAAAGAAAAACACAACTCTATATCGCAAATAAGGCTGAGCAGCGCATAAAAACAAACAAAAAGCATTAACAATTAAGAGTCAGAATCTAGGTTTCTAACAGGTATTTAAGGATCATTACTGTATGTAATAATACCCAGGTGAATGCATTCCAGAAGAAGACCATTTCTGAACTGTCACCAAGTGACAATTAGTCACAAGGAAGCAAGGGTCTCCTTGGAAGATCTTGAAAATCAGCTGTTTCTGTATGGGATTGAGATGCTCTGCTAGATATCTCGGTCCCAAGTTGTTTAATTTAAAACAAAAACTATTGAACCTGGCTTGGTAGCTAATAATAATAATAATAATAATAATAATAATAATAATAATAATAATTTATTATTTATACCCTACCCATCTGGCTGGGCTTCCCCAGCTACTCTGGGCGACTTCCAACAAAATATTAAAATACTGTAATGCATCAAACATTAAAAGCTTCCCTAAACAGAGCTGCCTTCGGATGTCTTCTAAAAGTCTGGTAGTTGTTTTTCTCTTTTACATCTGGTGGGAGGGTGTTCCACAGGGTGGGTGCCACTACCGAGAAGGCCCTCTGCCTGGTTCGTTGTAACTTGTCTTCTCGCAGTGAGGGAACCACCAGAAGGCCCTCGGCGCTGGACCTCAGTGTCCAGGCAGAATGATGGGGATGGAGATGCTCCTTCAGGTATACTGGACTGGGGCCGTTTAGGGCTTTAAAGGTCAGCACCAACACTTTGAATTGTGCTTGGAAACGTCGGTGATGTTAACTGATCCCTTTCAAAGGAAAGGAAGCGGCAGTTGCTTAATGTGTGATCTATCGAGATTGGGAGCTTATACCCACAGTCCATGTTTGTTTAGGACAGACTTCCCCAGGCCTAGTGCCCTCTTGATGTTTTGGACTACAACATCCATCAGCCCTAGCAGACATGGCCAATGGTCAGTCATGATGAGAGTTGTAGTCCAAAATATCAGTGCACGTGTTTGGCAAAGTCTGCTTATGGATATGCACTCAATACATGAGTACCACCAGAATTTTTTTTCAAGGTTGTGTGTGTGTGTGTGTGTGTGTGTGTGTGTGTGTGTGTTGTCTCTGTGTTTGAATGAATGAAAACCTGCCAGAATATTTCTAATCGACAACAAAGGAGTGCATCTTTACCACAAATCTAAGAGCTGCTTGCAAGAGAAAACATTAAGCTCAGAGCCTGGCGAAGTCCCAGAGTGTTTACTCATCTCTCCTACAGCTACAAGGCAACAGTCGAAAAACAGAACAGTGACAGCCACAGTAACAAACAAATACCACAGGAGAAATAGACTTGTACATTGGCAGAGCACACAGCAGCCTTCAGGAGCCTCAAGGCTGAGCATCAGTGAAATTATTTGTGTCTAGTCTGCCCGTCTTCACCCCGGTGCTTTAATCAGATTGCTTGATCTTCCTTCTAGTGAGCTTCAGAGTGATTCTACCTGCAGGTGCTCCCCCCTCCACATTTCCCAGTTGTACCACTGAACAATTTCCAAATAATTTGGGCTGTTTCCTGTGAAACAAAACATGAGTTGATGAGGATCATCACTCTCTCTATGAACAGTGCTGGAGATCGCTGAATGCATTAGGAAGTCACAACCATAATGCACTGTGACATCAAAGATGCCCATTTTGAGAAAATCTGAGTTTTAAGTGAAGCAATGGTAACATGCAAATGGTGATGTATACCCAACAACAGGCCTGAAAATGTGTGCATTAGTCATGTCTTATAGTATGCAAAGGACTGCACCAAAAAGGTATCCTGTCTTGTCGCTTCTGTTACCATTTCCCATCAGTTAATAAGAAATGAAACTGCATTCAAACACAATCAAAGGGGAGAGAGAGAAAATGGTGAAACTCTCATGGGTGAAGTGGAAGGTTTATGTCCTGCTTAACTTACTTTTGACATGGCCAAGAGGTGCTTCTTTCATTCTGGAAATAATCTCACAAGTTGTCTGCACTCTGCAACCTCCCTGGGTGCCCATGTTTGAATCAAAGCCCAGATGAACGCATTGTGATGTGACTCCTCCCATGAGCAGGAGTCAAGAAGTGCCAGCAACCAAGGAGACTGCAAAGCACTGAAAAAACATGCACATAGCACCATTGGCCACCTTGCAATGAAAAGGTAAGCGCAAAAGCCCATATTCACAAAAATTCTCAAGTGTGCTAGAATGAAGGAGAAAAAAATGGAACCAGCTTTTGCACACACAAAAAAAACTTAGAAGAAATTGGAGGACAGATTCCAGCACAGGCACAGCACAGGAAAGGAAGTGGAGAGATATAAATTGTGGTGCCTTCCAGTTGTTCTTGGACTACAACTCCTAGCAGCCATTCCCAGCATGGCCAGTGGTATTTTCTTTCATCCCATAGAAACTATTTCACCAATAATCTGTGCTCTGCATTTTTCTTCAGTTAAAACCCAGGGAAGGGCATCATGGTGCAATGCCTTCCATTTGTTTTTATCCCCTTCAAGGCAGCTGGGGAGGCTGAAGACTTCTAGGGAAATGTTTACTTTAGGGAAATATACACCCACCACCTTCGGGCACATTGCCATGTTGTGATAAGCTAAAAAGTCTTTACGCACCAGAATTCTAAAGAAGTCCTTAAGTGTCCTGAGAATTGGACAGGGAAATCAAACCCTCATGAAATCTGAGGACAGATTTTGGCACACCATTATTGGAGAGAGGAACCCCTTTTCTTGTTGGATTGCAAAACTGAGGCATGGATCACACCCTTTATGGCTTTAACTTGATTTGATAGTTCATACATTTCATAAGCCTGTAAATAATCTTCATCACCATTGCCATCAATGACATCTAGTTACCTGGCATTGGCATAGAATAATAGAATCACAGAATAGTAGAGTTGGAAGGTATCCCAAGGGTCCAACCCCCTGTAGTGCAGGAATCACAACTGGTCACAGTAGCTTGATAGTGAGCTCTTATGATAGTTCTGTACACCAAACCAAACACTTACCACCAGCCTGCCCTAATAATTCTCAGCACCCTTAACAAACTACAGCTCCCACAATTCTTTGCTGGAAGCCATGACTGTTCAAAGTGGCATCAAACTGCTTTAAATGCATGTGGCCCTCCTCCCTTCCAACTTAGCAAACTGGGACCCCCCCCCCAGTTTGGGACCCCCACCACTAGTTTTCTGTGGATCCTAAGTAAGAATATGAGTGCCCCACAGCCCTCTAGGAAATCTATTAGTCTTGTCAAACGCCTTTTGGTTTTCCCTCTCACTTGATTAAGGACCCACAAAATTCAGCAGCAACTTATGTAGAAAGGAACGGTTTACTTCATTCATCTCATTTTGTAGTCTCCTATGGTAGAAAACACCACGGTTTTCTCCTTCGGACATTAAGAGCCTTAGATTTATCAAGAAGAACAAGACATCGGAAGAACTTCCTTGTTTCTCTCCCCACCCCTCCGCCTTTGTAGTAATTTTAAAAAGTCCTTGACTCTAACACAAAGTAATTCCACAAGGGCTTTCATCTCCAGTGGAGCCTGTTTAACCACTAAAACACAATGGAGAAAATCACCAGAGAAGGCCAGGTGATAAAACTGAAACTGTGAAATACTCAGTAATTTTATGCCTCCATGTTGGTTAGTTCTGAACTGGCTACAAATAAGAATCGGAGGATGATTTAACGGTGCCCTCAGCCCATCACGGCCACGGTTTAAAGAAAAGTAAACACATCCATCTTTTGATGGAATATCTAACGGGTAGGAAAGTCTTTAAATGCTAAGATAAATACTGCAGTAGAAACAAATATAACGATAGTGAAACAAAAAAGGGAGGGGGGAAATAATGTCTTAGTCCACGTGTGGCTGAAATCCAATCCAACAGCAGTGACCAAAATAATGTATTAGATATGGAATAATGAGCTGGATGGGTGGTACTTTTCACAAAGCCAGAGGTGGATGATCTGTAGTCCTCAGGTATTGTTAGACTCCAACTCCCATCAGTCCCAGTCAGCATAGCCATTGGCCACGGTGTGTTGGAAGTTATGGTGCAGCAACACCCAGAGGGTTTGCGACCCCTGCACCGAGCTAATTTTTAAACAGACTTGACTCTATGAAATCTATCAGGGGGTTTTCAGGGGTTAGGACTGCTAACACAAGGTTTGTATACACCAGTCAATGCCCCTTAAGGAACTCATCTATCTGTCTGTCTGCGCATGTGATGCAGAATATTGCAGTATAGTTGCAGGCGGGGTAAGACCCTGGGACAACACCTCTGCACTGGTTGACAATTTGTCAGCAAGCCAAGTTCAAGGTGTCACCATTGGTATATAAAGTCCTTAATGGTTCTCAACCAGTCTGTTTGCAGGACCGCCTTGCCCTTATGTCTCCACCTGACCGCTTTAACTTGGAGAGCTAGCACGTTTTACAGGTGCCAAATAATTCCTATTTGGCACTTGTAAGAAATTTATCTTCTAGTGCAGCGGCACCTACACTTTGGAACTCCCTGCCTGTTGACATCAAGCAAGTGCTTTCACTGTACCCTTTTCAGTGCCTGCTTAAAACATTTTTGTTCAGACAAGCCATTACAGACACATAGATGCTGGTGTGTTTTAATCTCTTGAACGTTCATTTTAATTATTTTCAAGTATTTTTTAAAAAATTATACTAATTTTATTGACGATGTTAATATTTCTTGTGAACCACCGAGAAGTTTTACTACAATCAAGTGGCATGTAAATTTTGCTAAATTAAATTAAATAAAAAAATAAATAAAGGCAGACAAGTAGAAAAGTAACAAGTGTGCGGTGCTCTCATTCAAGATTCCAGCCACCCATTCCACTCTGTCACCCAGTTTTCTCTCCCCTCCCCCGCAGCCCCAAATGAACACACTCAGTCCTCATTGGGGTCATTCTCCCTCCCCCCACCCACACACTCAAGCACCTTTCTGAGGAACCCCCCCCCCCCCATTTTCCTTTGCACTTCAGAAAACTTTGATATTTCCCCAACCCCAGATGGTAGTTTCCTCTTTCACACCGGCAGTCCTGTTTTAGGTATGTAAGGGTTGACACTCACAGCCTGAGCATCAGAAACAGTCAGAATTATGATAGAGAGAGTATTAAAATTAGAGAGTGTATTAAAGGGTGAAATTGAGGACCAGTGCCCCTGTTGGTCCCCTTCATGGATCACTGCCTTGCCGTGGTGAAGGGGCTTGAATAACTCAGAGAAGCTATGAACTATGACATGCAGGGCACCCAAGATGGACAGGTCATAGTGGAGAGTTTTGACCAAACATGATCCACCTGAAGCAGGAACTGGCAAGCCACTCCAGTATCCCTGCCAAGAAAACTCCATGGACAAAGACAACATGGACCATAAAGAAAGCTGATCGCCGAAGAATTGATGCTTTTGAATTATGGTGCTGGAGGAGACTCTTGAGAGTCCCATGGACTGCAAGAAGATCAAACCTATCCATTCTTAAGGAAATCAGCCCTGAGTGCTCACTGGAAGGACAGATCCTGAAGCTGAGACTCCAATACTTTGGCCACCTCATGAGAAGAGAAGACTCCCTGGAAAAGACCCTGATATTGGGAAAGATGGAGGGCACAAGGAGAAGGGGACGACAGAGGACGAGATGGTTGGATAGTGTTCTCAAAGCTACCAGCATGGGTTTGACCAAACTGCGGGAGGCAGTAGAAGACAGGAGTGCCTGGTGTGCTCTGGTCCATGGAGTCATGAAGAGTTGGACACGACTAAACGACTAAACAACAACAACAAAGCCCCTGTTGCTGGAGCTTGGTCTATACATTGCAGTGGAGTGCAGAAATAAACAGTCTGGTAAGACTGCTGGTTGAGCGAATAAACTTCAGGTTTACTACTCATGGCACACAAAGTCATTCTGAGTACTAGCTTACAGACTGTCAACGTAGAGTTATTAGGTTAACAAAAGGACAAACAGTAACTGATTGAAGAACTAGAAAGAGGGAAGTAAAGGTTGAGGGGGGGATCTGCAGATAGGTACTCAAGAGGGAATCAGGGAGGCAAACACAGATCCTTTCTGTCTATTCTCTCAACACCTTTAACATACATACAGGAATTTAATGTATATCCCTCTTTACCTGGCCTTTCACAGTTAAGGTGTTTTGGGGAAGCCACTTCTGTTTTCTTTATTCTGCGTTGCTTTTGCTTGGGAGGGGCGGTGTGTGCACGCCTTATGGTGAAAGATGGGTCAGAAACCTTACAAATTAAATAGCATAAATAATCCACAGCCCTCTGCAAGATTGTAGCCTCTGTTTTTAAGAGTGAATAACCATTCTGTGTCTTCCCCACCACCACCACACACACAAAAATCTAGTAAAAATCCTCCACCACCAAAACAAAATCCAATAAATTTTTTCTCAGTGGCCACCCAGATGCCTGTGGGAAACCCTCATGCGGAACTCAAGCACAAGAATACACTCCCCTCCTGCAGTTTCTGGAAACTGGTATTCAGAAGGATTACTACCTCTGACCATGGATTACTGCCACACTTGTGGATGGCAGAGTCTGGACTGAAAAGAGAACATTGAGGGTGATTGCAAACAATTCTAAATTCGCACTTCTTTGTGTTCTAAATGGATGAGTATGCATACAGCCTAGATTCCAGTGTCAAAGGGGATTTTCTACCGTGCTGCCTCCAATGTCCATTCTGCTCACTTTCCCCCTCTCTCTGCTATCTTGACAAGGACGGCTGGTGTAGGGGGACAGACCTGAGCAGCAAGCCAAGCAAAATGCACTTGATCTCTGACCGGAAAGGAGGACATTTCCAGTTCAATGAACAACAACTGTATGAATTCTACTCAGGTTAATGGAAGTTTGTGTGTTAGGAAGCCTCTCTTGGAATTGTGTGCTGCCATCTGCCTCAAGTAATTCACTGCTGCTGTTATGTTTTGATCAGGAGGAAACATCTGATAAATCTGCTGCCACCTTTTCTGCTTTTGACAGGGAGGAACATAAGAAGAGTCCTGTTGGATCAGGCCAAAGAACTGTCCTGTTCTTGCAGTGGCTAACCAGATGCAGATGAGGCTCTCTTCCTACTTCTGCCTTTAAGTATACAATGCAGGGAGAACACAGCTAGCAACTGAATTTGTCTAATTGTTTATTGCATCTGAATATGCCTAAAACTACCCAGCCAAGGTGGTGAACCTGTGTCTCTCCAAATGTTGCTCAACTACAGTTCCCATCAATCCTGGGAGCTAGCTGGGGCTGATAGGAATTGGAGTCCATCAATATCTGGAACAAATCTGGAAGGCTTTTAAAAAAAACACAAATACGTGTACAAAAATGCATTTATTAATTTTTTTTACAAAAAATGCATACCATTTAAATGCTGGCTTTTTGTCTGTTCTTTTTTAAAAAAATGCACAAATTGAGTTGCAACAGACTAATAACTGAGCAGCCAGTAAAACTGAAAGGGGGCAGAAGTGGCTCAGTCCACCCCTGCTTTCTGGCTATGAAGGCCAGTGCAAATCCACTCTGGACAGAACTAATCATGATCATGAGAGCTAGAATGTAGGAACTAATAATGAGGGAGAGAGAATCCTATAAGCTATGTTCACTGGGCATAAAATGAGTAGCAAATGAAGCCAATCTGGAGGGCCAGAAGGCCAGTTGCAGCTTACGAACAAATGTCAAGGAAGTCTCCTTAGCATCCTGAATCCACATCTCTTTCCAACTGTTCAGTGTGTTTATTCTGGAAACACATTTCTCCAGTTTCCATTTCATCAGGGGAGGAGGGGGCACAGATGAAGCGAGAGCGACATCTTATAAGAACCATTAAAAATCTGTCAGCCAAGTTGCCAGTAATGGCAAAAATATTTTTCAGTGCCTGTCAATTCCTCCACCCCCCAAAATATCCATCAGCGCTGCTGGGCACAACAAGGATGCCCTCACTTGGGGGGTGTCAGTTCTTATTATTAAGATGAGGATGAAAACACCTGCTAAATGTGTATGCTTAGGGAAGTGAAAAGCTTGCAAAGAAATGATGAACACAGGTTTTCCACTAAATAAATAAAAAAAGAAGAAGGGGGAGAAGGAAGCAGTGGGTCTATTGATTACAAACCAACCAAGGTCTTTGGAAAGAACTAGCAGTAGAAAGCAATAAGAAATGATTGCACATCAAGAAGGGAGAAAAACCACAATATAGACACATCCCAAGCTGGAGGCAACAAAATATCGCAGGCAACTAAGATACAAACAAACAAAGGTTTGTATATCTCAGTGGTAGAGCTTCTGCTTTGCATGCAGAAAGCAGGTCCTCGTCTGAAACCCCGGAGAGCTACTGTGATTCACTACAAACAATACTGAGCTTGATGGACCAATTGCCTGACTTGGTGCAAAGCAGCTGCTTATGTACCTAGAGGCTGGTGAAATTTTCTAGAGGCAGGCTTAGAATCTTGATGAAGCCCCGTCAAGGTTACCCCAAAGCGAGAGATGAACTCTACAAGCCCCACATTTCTTTCTGAGTTTGAAATCCAGACCAGATGTGATTGCCTGATCTCCTCCCCACTAATCTGGCTCTACTTCCTCCTCCACCACCATCATTGCCATTAGATAATTAATTGCTTTCCACACCACAATCTCAATTTACACACAATATAATTAAAAACAGTTAAAACACAAAAAATAACAGATACATTTAAAACAAGACTAAAAACCCTGACTGGTGGACACTCGTGGTGATGACCCATTTATCAGGAAGGGAGACTCTCTCATAGACTGCAGCCATCTATTGGGTGTATAAGGAATGAGGCTCTCAGAGTAGAAAACAGGTTGCCTAACCCTGATCTAAGGTTACCCAGAGGTGGGCTTATTAGCGCTTGAGGAAGCAATCATTTACACATTTCCTGGGAGTAAACCCTATTAAAAAATAATAAAGGGACCCACTATTTTAAATCCTAAATTCACACTTTCAGTTTTGAAATACAGTTCTCCAGTCAGTACTGCATACCAAAATAAAATAACATACTGGGGTGAGAGGGTTTGGGGTGGGGAGGGAGAAACATGCATAAAAATGCATATATTCATGAAAATAGTGTGCAAAAATGCACTATATAAGGGAGATTGCTTTGCAAAAATGAGGCAAACTCCCTTTTTAAAAAAAAACAAACTATATTTTAGGAGAAATTTGCAAGTGCTGATGAATTTTCACAAGGAACCTGCCCCAGTCTGTGAATGGATTCAAGTTCCCATAATGGAAAGATGCGAAATTTCACTGGCTCCAGTAACAACAATTCACCCAAGCGATCTTCTGGGTTCTATTGCATGAGTCCCTCCCCTAATGATAGCTCCGCATATTGCCGCATGAAAAATTTACTCACACACTGTTAGTAATCACAGAAAAAAGAATTGGGTTCCCCACAAGGTTGTTTTCCAGCTGTTTTAATGCAGGCAATTTTATCTGGAAAACACAAAACCAGAGGGGGACGGCGGCGAGAGAATGGTGGATTGGAAAAAAGGGAAGGAGGGAAAGTCTTGAAAATCTGCATAATTTGAATGTAAATGAGATAGATCAGCCTAATTTTATTTCAGTGCCTTTTAATTGCATTTATAATTAGTAAAAGGCATTAATGCACCGCACGGAGGGGTCAGGAGTTTTTTTGGTAAAGGAATCTAATTAAAATGGCTCTGTGATCTTTATGTCAGACATGTGCTTCATAACCTTGAGGCTTTCCTGGTAGAACCATAGGCATGGAAGGGAGGAGATCTCTGTTTGTCTAATACTAGCAAAATGCCTGTCGCTATGATGGGTTGTGTGCTTGTGTAGAGGGAGGGCCTGTAATCGAGAGAAGCAAAAGTTATCTGCATTATCTGTGCAGAGCAAGTGTGGGGAACAAACATAGACCCTCTGGCTTTGGCTCTTGGGTTTCTCCCCAGACCATACCCTCCAAGTGTCCCAATTGTCCAGGGACAGTCCTGGAATTACGAAAGCCATCCTGGCTTCTGATTTGATCCCAAAATGTTCCTATTTCCATCACCAGTGCCAAGCTCATGGAGGAGAATAAACTGGTGCTTGTCCCAAGTGATGGCTGCAACATCTGTGAGGGAGCATCCCATTGCCTCTCCATGGCTTCTCCATGGCCTCCTCTCTTGGGCCACTCATGGCAGCTGTTGGAGATGCACCAGCTCTGAGGGGCAGGCAGACGGCAGGGCCAGCCTGGGTGTGAAGAAAGAGGGAGTGAAGTGGAGCTCAATGGGAGATAAAAATGGGTGGGTGCATGCGTGGGTGTCAAGGAGGGCCAGTTGAGGGAGAGTGAAAAGTGTCCCTATTTTCATCTGAGGAATATTCTCACCCCTCACCAGCCTTGCTTCACACCCCACTGCCATGATGGAGGCTACTCCCTGCATTCACACAACCGACATGCAATATATAGGTCATTCTTTCCTCAATTTTACAGACTGAAGCATGGAAACAGACTGGAGGCTGAGTAATATAATTCCCACCCCCCAAAAGGCAATACGGTGTGCTTATAGGGCCGAGACCACAATGAAGCTGGCACAATATAATCAACTCATGAGAAATAACAGGGAGAAATAAAATAGAATAGAATGACAGAAGTATCACATTTGGCCTCATTTCCCTAATGATCCTGAATCTTATTATTATCGGTGTCATTCTTGCAGTTCTAATCTAGATGTCAATTTCTCATTATGCACTGACTGCAGGTCAAAGTTACAAGTAATAGAGACTGGCTGCCCCAAAGACTTACTATATCTTTATACTTAAGTCTAGTAAAATTGAAATGGTCTATTAATTTTGTTAATAAATTTAGATATGGTTTTCCCCAGTGCAATCTGTCCTTGATTAGCTAACAAAGTGTGTGTGAAATCTTGCCAAGCTAGTTTTGTTGAAATGATACAGGGGAAATCATAGCTTATGTGATAAAGTATTTCTCTTAAATGAGCTCAGAGTGGGATTTCAGTTCAAGCTTCCAAGATGGCCCATGGTGTACAGAGTTCCACTAAGGCCACATCAGCACCATACATTTAAATGACTCTTATACCAGTTTTAACAGTCATGGCTTCCCCAAAGCATATTGGGAACTGTAGTTTGTTAAGGGTGCTGAGTGATGTTAGGAGACCCATGTTCTCTTCTCAGAGCTATGATTCCCAAAGTTCATTGAGAAGAGGGATTGACTGCGAAACCACACTGGGACTCAGAGCTCTGTGAGGGGAATAGGAGACCCTAACATCTCTCAGGGCCTTTTACAAACTACAGTTCCCAGGATTCTTGGTGGGGGGGGACTATGACTGTGAAAGTGCTATAAGAGTGTTTTAAATGCAGTTGGGGTCAAGGATGTGTGGATCAGGCAAAAGGCCCATGCTAGGCCCCTTCTGTGCCTTCCATTCAATGCAGTATCAGACGACTTTAAAGAGGCTTCTTCCAAATAGTCCTGGGAACTGAAGGGTGTTGAGAGTTGTTACATGACCCCTATTCCTCTCATGGAACTGCAATTACAAGTTGTTAGTACTGAATGTATGATCTGGCCTCCTTGCTTGCATTTTGATCATCTTCTCCCTGCTACTCACTGGTGGGTGGTCCATTAGGGCAAATGAGGCACTGCAACACCAACCTCCTTTTTCTTTCAGCCAGCCCTACCTGCCAGCCTTATACGTGCATCCAGTCCAGGCTGTGTCATTTCTTGTTGGCTTCTTCCTCCTTAATCTCACCCTAACCTTTGGATAACTCAGTAGGGAGGAAGATGGGGACAAAACCAGAAATAGTTGGCTCTGGTGCCACCCACTGTTGGTCTCTCTGCCTTCCACCTTAACAGGCCATTGGGCACCAGTCACCACTGCTTCTGCCACCACCACCCTCATTCTATGGGTGCATGAGGGTCCTTGAGTCATAATTAATTCATACTTGGGGCTCTTAGGATCATGAAACATAAGAGAACAGCAGTGCAGAGACAAAATTCTCTCATTCACCAGCTGTCATGTTTTTAATTAGAGACTCTGATGAATCCTCCCTTTGCTTAGAAGCGCTTTTGTATTTCACGAGAGGGGGGAAGACTCCTGTGCAAAAGACTCAAGGACTCTTGCTTCTTTTTGCTTAGGACTGATAACTGGACTGCCTCGCAAATGTTAGACCTTGCATTGAACAATGAGGATGAAAGGAAGAGCCTGATGGATCATGCCAGTCTAAGTGACCAAGCAGATATCTGATGGAAGTTTGCAAGCAGGACCTGAGCACAAGAGCACTCTTTCCTCATGTGGTTTCCAGCAACTAGTATTCAGAAGCGTACTACCTCTAACAGAGGAGGCATGTTGTTGTTGTTTAGTCAATTAGTCATATCTGACTCTGCATGACTCCATGGACCAGAGCATGTCAGACACTCCTGTCCTCCCCTGCCTCCCCCAGTTTGGTCAAACTCATTTTGGTAGCTTCGAGAACTGCTGGAGGAGACTCTTGAGAGTCCCATGGACTGCAAGAAGATCAAACCTATCCATTCTTAAGGAAATCAGCCCCGAGTGCTCACTGGAAGGACAGATCCTGAAGCTGAGGCTCCAATACTTTGGCCACCTCATGAGAAGAGAAGACTCCCTGGAAAAGACCCTGATGTTGGGAAAGATGGAGGGCACAAGGAGAAGGAGACAACATAGGATGAGACGGTTGGATAGTGTTCTCGAAGCTACCAGCATGAGTTTGACCAAACTGCAGGAGGCAGTGGAAGACAGGAGTGCCTGGTGTGCTCTGGTCCATGGGGTCACGAAGAGTCGGACACGACTAAACGACTAAACAACAACAACAAGAAGAAGTTTCGAGACTCTCAAGAGGAGGCATAACAAGGCTATTATGGTTAGTAGCCACTGACAGCCAAATCCTCCATGAATTAATCTCGTCCTCATTTATAGCCATCCAAGTTGGTGGCTTTAATTGGCCCTGCTGGCTGATGCTGGCGGGAATGAACTCCAATGACATTAGGAGGATGCCACAGTGGGCCCCATAGCTAAAGAAATTTTCAGAAGAGCTGATTTCAATGCGTAATTTTCTAGCATATTTAATCTCCCATGGTTCTAATAATAGTATTTTTTTTGTTTTTTGGGGGGTTTTTTGAGGGAATGACATGGTGTTTTTGATATCAGCGTGAGCCTGATGGGGGGTGGGGGGATAAAATTTCAAAAACCACTATATCAGTGCTGAAAACTGCACAAGGTTTAATAAAGGATATTTGTACTTGCAAGAGATGCTGTATGATAAAATATTTGTCTACATATGAAAGAAGGAACAGCTAATGCTGATTCTTCTCATATATATATATATATATATATATGCTTTCGTATATATATATTCCCCATTCTCAGCATGTAAACCAAATAGCCATTTTAGTGATTTTCTTTTTGAAAGCTCCAATTTTACTTAAGCCTTGCAAATTGCAAACCATTTCTTCATGCAATCAGAACTAAGGCTGGCTCCCTGATATCTTTCTAAGGAAGGGTCGGAAAGGACCAAAGATAACAATATATATCTGTGTGGAACTATTTTCACCACTCCCCCACCAATCCCAGTTAATACTTTATCTTCAAATACCAGGGGCATGCAATCTTCATAGAATGGCTCTTCCGAAGACCCCATTGAAATGATTAGGAGCTGTACTGAAGCATGACAATACTCTAGGGTAATGCCTATTCACTGAAACAGAGTGGAGCAACCCATCCTCAAAGGATCTGAGGTCCCTTAGGGAGAACTCTAGGATCCTGACCTATCATGTTCTGAAACCAGAGGTTTCCTTGCAATTCTTTCTTTAAATGCTAGCAGAAGACCTGTAGTAGGGGTGTGGAACCTCAGGCCTATGGGCCAGATGCAGCCCTTTAAGCCTCTCCAGTTGGTCTTCTGGATTTTTCCCATACCACACCCATACCACACCTTCTTTCCCCAGGTCACATCCTTTTACCGATTCAGCCTTTGCCACCTTCTTTGAGTGTTTTTGCCTGACTGGTCTTTGAACTCTGAGGGGGCCTCTTTGCACCATCGACTTTTGCCTTTGCATACCCTCCAACATTTCTCTGATGAAAATAGGGACGTCCCATTCCATAATGATAATTTTATTATTTATACTCCACACATCTTACTGGGTTGCCCAAGCCACTCTGGGCAGCTTCAAACATACATAAAAACACAATAAAACATTAAACATTATTTTAAAAAAAACCAACCCTTCCCTATACAGGATTGCCTTCAGACAATTGCCTTCAGGGGATCAAATAATTTCATACCCTCCAACATTTCTCAAATGAAAATAGGGACATCCGAAGGAAAAGTGGGGTATTCTGGGATCAAATCAGAAACCGGGGTGGCTTCTCTAAATCAGGGACATCCCTGGAAAATAGGGACACTTGGAGGGTCTGCCTTTGACCCCACCCACCATTGGCATGTGGCCCTCAGAAAGGTTCATCTCACTGAAGGTCAACTTTGGCTTAAGAAACTTCCTGACTTGGGGCACAGGCCCGCATTTGCCCATTGACATGTATATAGTACATGCAAATTTAGGTGACCTTGGAGAGGGAGAACTGTCCTAGAAGGACCTGGGAAGATGACCGAGGTCAGCAACTCTGGCCCCTTCACCCTCTCCTGACAATACCTCATCCTTAAAAACACTGTCTTTTTTAGCACACACAGAAGCTTGATTTGCTTGCCAGCTTAACACAAGCAAGCTCCGTGATTTAACCATAGCTTGGTGGTAGAGCATCTGCTTTCCATACAGAAGGTTCCAGGTTCAGTCCTTGGGATCTCCAGGTAGGTATGGGAATGTCTCCTGCCTGAAACCTTGGACAACCATGGCCAGTCATTGTAGGGAATACTGAGCTTAGAGGGACCCATGCATGTAACTTGGTAGATTCCGATGTTTAAACCAGCCAGGCATACAACTCAATTTTCAGCTTCTAAGAAAAATGCTGCTGCTTCCTAAATGCTCCCTGGCACATCTAAGTGTCCTTGGGGGACAAGGGGTGGGTGGGAGACTCCCTGGTCCTGAAT
The DNA here is from genome assembly GCF_964106915.1 of Podarcis gaigeae. NCBI lineage: Eukaryota > Metazoa > Chordata > Lepidosauria > Squamata > Lacertidae > Podarcis > Podarcis gaigeae. The sequence goes on from NC_139690.1 coordinate 34,095,454, forward strand.
GGGGTATCTGTGCCCCTGAAAGACTAGGTGTTCAGCCTGAGAGTCACTTTGGACTCACAGCTGTCCATGGAGGTGCAGGTCAATTCTGTGTCCAGGGCCACTGTTTGCCAGCTCCATCAGGAATGCAGACTGTCTGCAGAGTGGTGCATGCTCTAGTTATCTGCCGCTTGGACTACTGCAATGTGCTCTACGTGGGGCTACCTTGGAAACTACAACTAATCCACTACAACTAATGCAGAATGTGGCAGCTAGGAGTGTTCCGGTTTGCAAACTTTTCCAGAAGCCGAACGTGCTCTGTTTTGAGTGCCACACTTCTGTTTTGAGTGTTACGCTGATGTCTTTCTGTTTTTGCTATTTATTTTGCATTTTTGTTTTTGCGGCTCTTTTTGTTTTGTTTTTGCGACTGTGTGGAATCCAGTTCAGCTAATGATGGATTGATTGTGTGATTGCAGTACATTCTTTACTCCTTTCATTCTATGGATGAGTGATCTCGTTAGATAGTAAAATCCATCTTAAATTGCTGTTTTAGAGGTTGTTTTTAAAAGTCTGGAACGGGTTAATCCATTTTGCATTACTTTCTATTTGGAAAGTGTGCCTTGGTTTTGGAACACTTTGGGTTTGGAACGGACTTCCGGAATGGATTAAGTTTGAGAACCAAGGTACCACCGTACTTGACACATAGTTAAACTATGGGATTCACTCTTGCAAAGATAAGGATGGTTACCAACCTGCATTACTTTCAAAAAGAGGATTAGCTAAATTAATAGTGGATGAGGCTCTCAGCGATGATGACTATGTTCTACCTCCACTTTTGGAGGTGACATGATACTGAATGCCAGTTACTTGAAACTACAGGAGGGGATAGTTCCCTTTTGCTTCCAAGAGGGATCTGGTTGGCCACTGTGAGAACAGGATCCTGGACTAGATGGGCCATTGGTCTGATCCAGCAGGCTCGTTTTATGTTCCTATATTCACTCTGACTATTCTCTGCTGGAACCAATAAAATAAACTTTCTTATGCATATATTTAGTACCAGGATGTGTGTGTGTGTTTAGAAACACATTATATAGTTTTTCCCATTTCCCCCTTATATTTACTTTTCGTTCATTTTTGCATAGGGTTATTTATTAGAATTGCTTGAGCAAAGATTTGCTTAGCAACTCTCTCTTTTTTTCTTTCAACCTGAAGGGCAAGCATGAGTTTAGACCGACACTATTTTCTCTGAATAAATTCTGCTCAGATTTTATCGGTCTATTTTTTTTTATTAACTTTTTTTTTACCCCCTTCCAAATTATAATCAACTCCGACAACTCTGCTTTTTTGCATTACTTGCTCCAAAAATAATGAGGGTGGTTTCAGAATGGTTTCCCCCCACCCTGATCCTGATGTGCTTTTCAGAATAATACATCAGGCAAAGCTGATGGAAAAATAAATAACACTCCTCTTTGAAAGAATAGATGAATATTTGTGTTTGTGGGACTGGGGGGATGGGGGAGAACCCCGACAGAAGTAAACAAACCTTTCCAAGATTTGTAGAAACCGTGCTCTATAAATATACATTAGCTTATGCACAAATGATATCCAGAAATATTTATGTCCAACCCTTGATATGAAAATAAAACAGATAAATGTCTCTCCCCACTAATGAAATTACACCATAAATTATTTCCAAGAGCATTCCAATGTCAAGGTAACTTACTTAATTATCCATTATCATCGAAATGTGGACATAATGTTAATTAAAATGAAGGGGCAAAACCATTTCCATTTTTTATTAAGATGCATGGGCCCCCTTGAACAGCCATTAGCTTCACTGCCAGGGTTAGGTGGAGGACAATATTTGCCCTGCGAGGTAGACTATTGTGTGTGGATTTCAAAAGCTGGGGAGTGACGGAGTCCTAATGAGAATGGAGGAGACACTTGAAAGAGTTTTGGAAGGCTATTTCCACCAGAATTACTAGGGGAGTGCTTACACTGTGGTTGCTGATTTCTTCAGCATGTGCTGCAGTTTCATTGGGGAAACATGGGGGTATTAAATAAAACAAAACATTGCAACCACTACTATGCTATAAGATCCACTATCCTGTAATATCACATATGAGCCTGATCTACTGATGAAGCCTAGGATGGCGAAACAAGGCTAATATTCCGGAAATCCTTGTCTTAGACTTTGTGAAAGGATTCTGTGGGACTGTAACAACCCTTCATGTGGATTATTGGACTCTAAGAACAGACAGGTGGAATAGATACTTATACATCTATGGACCTTATGCATGAACTGACTATAGAATGAACTGATCCACTAGGTCTTCTGCTTTTTTCATTGAACTTTATGAGACTTCCGTTGAAATCTACAATTTGATACAATGAATAGTATACCGGAACCTTATTTATTCAAAAGTACAGCCGGTTACGTCTTGTGTGTTTATTGAGTATGTTTCACGTCACCATAGGTTTGTTGTTATTGTAAGAATCACACCTGGGCTGCAGTAGTGAGGAAGGGCTCTAGCTCAACAACAACAACAACAACAACAACAACAACAACAACAATAATGATCTATTATTTCTACCCCGCCCATCTGGCTGGGTTTCCCCAGCCACTCTGGGCGGCTTCCACAAAGACAAAAAATACACTAAGATGTCACACATTAAGAACTTCCCTTCCAAGCACCTGCTTGGCATGCAGAAAGTCCCAGCCACTGCTCTTCTCACTGGCCTAATCCTGCTTGCAGCACCAGCAAATGATGGCAGGGATCTCTGAGTCTGGAGAACACACCCTCCTGGAATAGGTTCATGTGCCGGAACATAGGAAACTGATTTCTACTGATTCAGACCATTGGTCCACCTACAGTAGCTCAGTAATAACTGCATTGACTGGCAGTGGCTCTTCCTTTTCACAGGGGCCATTCCCAGTCTTACCTGGAGATGGTGGGGACTGAACCTGATATCTTATCCATGCAAAATGCAATGCAGGTGCTCTACCACTTGAGATAGGGTCCTTCCCAGCAACAAAGGAAACTGCAATGGACCCAGTTGGGCCATTGGTCCCTCTAGCTCAGCACTGTCTGCACTGACTTGCCAATACCTCCCCAGAGTTGCATGCAGGAAGTCCTACGTGGAGATGCTGGAGTCTGAACCCGGAACCTTCTGCATGCCAAAGTGGTGGTCTCCCACTGAGTTATGGCCCTACCCAATGTGTCATGCCTGAAGAGTGCTTAAGTCAGTTTTGTCTTCAGGTTTCAGAGGCCTCTTGAGTACGATACGCTCCATAGGTCTTTCCACTTCTGTGAATTTACCTCCTCACTGCAGCAAGTTCAGAAGGCTCTTATCAGCAGGTGCCTTGCTGGGGTTGTGGCCAAGATGCCCAAGAATCAGATGCCCAAGAATTCTGACCCCTTGACACTGGCCATGACTGAAGTGTTACACATATATTATACATATCCACCCCATGTCAAAGAACGGATACAGAAAGTAGGTCATTGTGAGACCAGCAAAATGTCTAAGCAGAAATGGGAAAGGCAACAGAAACGGTGGATCAGGAGATGGTAAACTCTCCTGTCTTGGAGGGGTTTGTTTTTTTTTTTTGCAGAGGTTGGCTGCCCATATGCCAGGGCTTCTTTACCTGTGATTCCTGCATTGTAGGGGTTGGGCTGGATGACCCTTGGGTCCCTTCCAACTCTTGTATGATTCTATGATGTCCCAACCTAAGATTTCTCTCTTTTTGTTCCCTCAGGGCCAATCTAGGTTTGATTCAAGCACAAAATATGAACCCTACACACACATGCGTGCACACACACACACCTGTAGTTCCCTTTTAAGGCCGGGCTGGACCCTTTGATGTTCGGCCCAACCCCAAATGGATTGTGCATTTTCACCCATTGAACTGCTTCTTGAATGTATTGTGCAACACGATATATTACATGGAGGGGCATTTAATTGGGGAAGGGGGTGCCAGAGATCTCAATTTGTTGAGTTTCCGTTTCCATGGTTACTCCCACATTCTTCACATTCCCAAAACTGTCACACTAAAACAATGGCAAAAAATGAGGCAACTTAATGTAAAATGAATTGCTACAGAGCCCTTGACTCATATCATTCTTTTGCCCCACCGCTTTCCCGCCACCCCACGTGTCACTCTCTCTCCCCCACCCCACCCCACATTCTTTACTCTACGGGGATTTTGACCCCCTTCTCCATTTTTACCATTTCCAACTCTCTTCTCTCTCAGGCTATTTCATTTGGCAAATTCTTCAACCACCACCGCCCTGCACCCTTTGAGCAACTTTGCAACTAAGACCTATAGCTGGGGTGGGGGGAGGGTAGAATAAGTTGCCAAGGCAACATTATTCTGGGAATAAATAAAACAAACACACACACACAACACAATGCTTCTCCTAACTCCTTTCAACAAATAAAAATGGGAGCAGAGGGAGGGAGGATAGAGAGAGGCACGCACTGCTGGATTAATGGCATTATTTATTTAGAAACTGTCATAGAGTGTTTATTTATATTCCAAACCACTACCTGGCTTTTGTGCATCATTTCAGTCTTTGCTGAACAATTAGAGCTGCAGCTAATAAATAAGATATTTGCTTCTGGGAGGGAGGGGAAGGAGTCGGAGTTACTGCTTTTGTCTCTCACCTCATTTGTCACCAGCTGCTTGGCAATGCTAAGTATGGGGTGTCATCCATTTGCAGAGGTGACTCCTGTTACAGCCCTGTACACTCTGCAGTCCCTGAATGGATGAATCCCTCCAGCATCAGTGCATCTCCCTCCTTTCCTAAGTTCATCCCCCTCAGCTAAACATAATGGCGAGCAGGGCACTGGGCATTAGCTAACAAAAGTTTGCTGCAACCAAGGCAGCAATCCTATGCATGCTTCCATGAGAGTAAATCCTATCGAAATACAATTGGCCGTTGTAAGGAAATGATGTTAGACTGGCCTTTGGCCACATCCAATGTCCAGGCTCTTCTGACATTCTTGTTTCAACTATAAAATTAGCTACTGAATGACATCAGCTAAGATGGCTTTGAAAGAGGGTTAGACAAATTCATGGAGACTATGACTATCGGTGGTTACTAGCCAGAATGGCTGTGTTCTACTTCCATTGCTGGAGGCAGTAAGTTTCTGCTTACTAGTTGCTAGGAATCACAATTAGGGAGAGTGCTGCTGCATTCATGTCCTTCCAATGGGCTTCTTTTGGAGGCATCTTGCTGGCCGCTCAGAGAACAGGGTGCTGGACAAGATGGGTCTTTGGCGTGATCCTGCACGACTCTTAGGAAGGGAGAAGACTCAAATATGAAAGCAGGCTGAGCATTAATATCCCCTGAGAGTGGGGTGGATGTTGATGCCATGACCAACCTAGACCCTTCTTGCAAGGACCCAAGTACTGTAAGTTGGGTCTTCCTTACACGTAGCTACTGCTGACACTCCTCTTTCCCATTTTCTTTTTTCTTATTCTCTCCATACCTTTAGCAAACAGATGTGATAGATACTCTGCTTTTTAAAGGCACAGGTGAAGAAGATCACATTCTAATGAAGATGTTTAACTGAGATTTAGTTTCAAAGCACACTTTGTATTAAAAGGCATTCTGGGAGCCCAGCTTACCATGTCTGCACAGGGAAATAAGCATAGCCCTTTCTCTCTATTTTAGTTAGGAATTCACTGTGGAATGTTCAGAATAGAAATATCACATGCCTGTTTATTATTCTGGATTCCACCCTGAACACCCTTCTGCTGAATGCAAATGTCCTAGGTAAGTGCCATTGTTCACAGCCATGCTGTTGGAGGAGCTTTGATTATGATGTTTTGCTTTGCTTGGGGTTCATCTGGTTGGATGATATTATCAATTTTAATCCTGTGAAATACGGCGAATGTCACCCTAGGGCAAACACATAGCGCTGCTCCTGGAAGAAATGTCACTGTTTTCCATATGAGAAGCTTTGCTGCCTTGACTGACAGGTTTCACATCAAATAGCTATTGCACTTGGCAAACAGCCAGCTGATGTATGCAAATATGCCAGATGTAATTAGGCGATTTCTCAGGTGGCCTTTGCCAAGGAATTCATCCTTTTTCAAAAAGTGCCTTTGCAAAAAAAATAAAAACATCTGGAGCAAACATGGTGCATTCACCTGCTCAGTGCCATAACAGGGCATAGTTCTACCTGTTCTTGGTGATGGCTGTGTGGCTAACACAGAACAAGTTTGTAACTTTGGGTTATGGTTAGATTTGACTTTTGCTTTAGATGCCCTAGGGACATCTATGGTGTGGAACAGCTTGTGGGAATGTGAGGGTGGGTGCAGCTGATGGACAAAGATGAGGTGGAAGGGGCATTGCTGACTTATGTTAGGTTACCTTGTGATTGGCCAACTATTGTGTGCCCTCTCCTATGGTCTCCACTCTGGGCTGAAGAGGGGAGGAGCGAATCCCTCCGTATTGCAGCTTTTAATGAGCAGTAACTTCATTAGGGACGCGGGTGGTGCTGTGGGTAAAACCTCACTGCCTAGGGCTTGCCAATCGCATGGTTGGCGGTTCGAATCCCCGCGGCGGGGTGAGCTCCCATTGTTCGGTCCCAGCTCCTGCCCACCTAGCAGTTCGAAAGCACCTCAAAAGTGCAAGTAGATAAATAGGGACCGCTTTATAGCCGGAAGGTAAATGGTATTTCCGTGTGCTTCGCTGGTGCTGGTTCGCCAGAGCAGCTTCGTCATGCTGGCCATGTGACTCGGAAGTGTCTCCGGACAGCGCTGGCCCCCGGCCTCTTAAGTGAGATGGGCGCACAACCCTAGAGTCGGACACGACTGGCCCGTACGGGCAGGGGTACCTTTACCTTTAACTTCATTCTGGGTGTTTTTTCTTAGCAACACTCAAGCAGGGGCAGATCTACAATGAACCAAAGGAAGCTTAAGCTTCAGGGCCCCTCGTCCTGTAGAGGCCCCAGAAGCAACCTTATCCATGCATGTATATAACATTTCCCTAATTTTCATCTCCCACATAACTCGAAAAGTATAAGACATTGGAAATATTCATTCACACCAGAGACTTTGACATGTGAGATAATCCAGTACGGAAATCATAATCAAAATCTGAGATGTAGTAGTTAATTTATTCATTTATTTTAAATGAAGTGATCTCTCATGGAACAACCCCACTGAAGAAGATGGCAGTGCATAGTTAGAGCTCATTGCTGGTCATGAATGGGGCCCCATAACAGTTCAAGCTTCCGGGTCTGCCACTGTACTCAAGGGCCACTTAATCTCTTAGATCCCTGCCTGATCACTTCAGTACCCTCATGGCTCAGATGCACAACTCATATCCACCAGGAGTATATTTATTATTGTGGGCCCAGGTTGTTGTTGTTTTTTAAAAAAATAGTTTTTATTGAAAAAATTCTTGGTTTAAAAAAGTATGTGCACTGTCTCTTTTTGTTATGTTTTCTACAGATCAATTACATTTGTTGTGAAACATTAGTGTTGTTCTTGGGGAAGAAAGGGGGGGTGGAACTCCCTTCCAGTTGAGGACAGACAGGCTTTTCACTACTGAAACCAAAATTGACATATTTGTTCATCTCAACATACATGAAGGTGGAGCTGGGGGTGGGGACATTTTGAGCATGACTAATTCACCCCCTGAAAACACCAACACTCATGCACACAATCCTCATACTCCTTCACCCACCCACCCATACATGCTTGAATTGGATTGTCTCTTCCTCTCTCAAAGAGGACATACATACAGTATACACATTTATGTGCCCATTTCATATTATCAGGAACAACAAGAACAAAGCTAAGCATTTAACAACAGTAGTAAAATTGTTCTTACCATGTGGGGGTGGAAATTTAAGTTAGTGATGTTATAGGCACTAGCCAACAGGTACTCAACAACAGCAATTTTTTCTCTGCTTCAAACCAAATGGTACCAAAAATGTGCAGAGCCATTGCTTCTCCAGCACTCATTGCAAGGTGGAAAAAAATGAATGAGTGTTGTGAAGGCAGGAAATGTGTTATCAAAACAGCTCTGCCATTTTTGAAATGTTCTCCCTGACATCACCCTAACATGGCTTCAGCCGTTCCAAGGAATCTCTGCTAATCATCTAGAGAAAATGCAAACACATTACCATGCAATTAGTCCATTGGCAAGCTCCTGGAAGTAATACATTTATTGACTTCATAATGACTTTTTGATTCACACAGCCAGGTGCAAACATCTTTTGTAGGTGAAGAAAAGAGAAATGAACTGCAAATTGAAGGAATTAGTGATCAATTAGTCATCAGATGCTTAAGAAGCAGACATCCCTGCATAAAAGGTGGCAGGTCGCTTAAGGCAGGAGACAATCCCTGCCCTGCAAAAAAGGCTGCTGCTTCTTTCATTATGGTTAAATTTACACACAAAGGCAGTGAATTAAACACAGTGAAGCTGACAAAAATAATATAAAGGGCCTCATTTGAAGTTAAGAAAGCAGGTGATCTTGTGCCAAGCACAGCCAGGGCTGGTCCAAGACATTTTGCAAAGGACAAATTGGTGGGATGGGGGACCTTTCCAGTGGGGCTGCAGCCCCTGGACAAGACTGATTTGCTTTGTGCTTCCACAGCCGCCACCTGATCCACCCCAGACTCATCGCTGAAGCAAGTTAGGGGGCAGGGCTGAGAGCACTGGTGGAGGAAGAGGAGTGTAGGGGGAGCGCACTGCTCCCAGCAGCGCGATCCTGGTGGGGTGCTATTGCAGCTGCCCCCCCCACCTGCGCTGGGTGCCACACCCCCAGGACACGTGCCAGCCCCCCGCCTGCTCTCTGCCCCCCCCCCTGATGCTGGAGCATGAAGCTCCGCCACTGGGTGAGAGGGGTTTTTTTAAGGATTTTTCTTTTTTACCATACAGTTAATAGGTTTTAAGATATGGCTGTGTGTGCTCACAAAAGAGCAGTGACTGGCACTGTGCAGGATTGGATCCTCCTGCTTAACAACTGTTAAGCAGAAAGCTGCAGTCCTGCATGGTGCTGCCGCTCCTTTGCATGTGGCTCCCCCCTCCCTTTTTACAGCCCAGGACCACTCTGGGTGGAGCTCATCTGACCAAGGGCTTCCTCAACCCAATCTAGCTGACTCCCACGTTGACCTGAATTGGCATGATTTGGTTTGGGATCTGGGATTCAGCTGGTGCACAGTCCTAGTAGCTGGTGAACCAGCCAGAGGTGGGTAAGGGTGTCCTTCACCATTGAGGCTCCAGGATTACTCAGTGAGTTTGTTATTGAGGAGCGCTCCCAGGCTATGCAGATGCTCCTAACCCATCTTGAACCAGGCACCTTCCTAATGGGAAATGGGAACCAGCAACCTACAGTACCTCCATCTTGTCAGGACTCAGTTTAAGTTTCAAATCTGAGCAAATTTCACAAGTGATTCTCTTTCTTTAACAAAACAGCTCCAGGGAACCAACAATGTAAGTTCATCCTCTGCACATTCAACTTATTCATAAAGATTTGATTTTCCTGATTAGCATAGACTGTCTTTTAACGGAAACGCCTACTCCTGGTTTTCTTGCCTCTTTGATGTTTAGGCTTTTTTCCCCCTTGCAGAGGCTTTTGTTACAATCCATTTTAAAGCCAAAGGTGTTTTAAGACTGATATAAGTTTTTGGCACAATAGGGACATTTAAGAATTTGAAAAGAATTTGAAAGAGGAGCAGAACGCACACGTGCTTTTTATGTGCATTCCTTTGCAGCACCTCTCTGAAAGGGTGATGGGATCTTCTATCACTGATGAGAAATTTGAAAATTATGTATCTTGTTGAAGGAAATACCACAGAAGATGCCGCAATTCATATTACAAGCTGTGCATTCAGTTGTAAAGTCTGGCATTTCACGACTCCCTTGCAGGTGCACGAAGACACTCACAGACACAGGATGTAATCACAACCCTCAATAGGCAACATGGAAGTTTGGTAGTATGGATCATTTACTGATGCAAACTATAGCTCTGACTGACATTAGAGCCTGCAGTAGCAGAAGAAAGGTGCTGTGCTTTTCCTACTGTGCAGCTCATAAAACTATGACAACTGCTCTGTGTTCTGACTCCTTGCCAAGTATCCCCCTAGGTCCAATTCTCACATTCTCTTTGCTGCAGTTATTTCCACTGAGGTGCTGAATTGTATGTAGGGATATAGGAGCGCTCCAACATAAATGGCAGCAGAAATTGCTGGTGTCCGTTCATTTGTATTATGTCCACAATGGAAACCAATCTAGCAAACACAATTAGCATTCACTGTTGTTGCTGTTTTCAGTCTGCAAATGACATGTAATTTATGACGTACACACACACACAAACACAATTTGCATGGCATTTCCCCTGCACTGAAATGAATGGTGTGCAATAAAGTAGTGATACTGCAAGTAATTATGTAAAATTTTGACAGATTGAACAGTGAGGTGAATGCTCTTGTTTTTGTCAGAAGCTGAACTGTAGTGGAACAGAAACAGCACTGCATGTGATTAATATGGTGCTGAATGGAGAGTGATGCCTTCTGACACTAGGACTGGGGTGACAAGGGGATGGTTAATCTGACCCTAGAAGTACAGATTAGGCAAGATTTTTCAATATGTGGCTGCCTGCAGGTCCCAATGGCTGCAACCAATGCCACTCCAGTAAAGCAGCAAGCAATGCCTGCAGCTGGTGGATTGAGAGGGGAAAAGCACATGGATACAAATCATTGTACAGTAGTTCTTCCCACATGATCCAAAGTCCCCCATGAGATGAAAGCTAAACAGGGCACAGCCACCAGCCACGATATGCCTATGACACAAAAATCGAGTCGTTTTCCTGCAAAGTGTGAATGGAGAACCTTTTTCATCATGAGAGTTTTGGGACTAGGCTTGGTTTAGCAGATCCTTACACTGGAAAAGGAACAGAAGGAGTGAAATGGTGGGGACATAGGTTGGAGGAGTGGGGATCTACCCCCTCCACCCTGGCTTCAGTCACTTTGGAAGGGGAATCAGAGATTCTGGCTCTCTCCTCCAACCCCTTCTGTGGAGCAGAGATACTTGGTGAAGACTGGGGAGGGCTCTGATCAGTTGAGGGGGGAAGTTCAACAGGAGATGGTGTGACTGAAAAAGAGCCTGCACAGAAGGGTGCAGTCTTGCCACCTTCATAGATGGGAGCAGAACCACCTGCCCCAAAGGAGCACACCCTTGCAATCTCGACATTCCCACAGGGCGAAATTATCTAATGGGTGAGCATGCTGTGTCTCATCTTTGAAAGCTAATGGGAGGGGTGGGGAAACCTTCTGGGACATATTTGTTGCTTCTGTATTGTACTAAACTTCTCTGCCTGCTCCAGTACTCCTGCATCATGGCTCCTATGCACTCTGTCTGCTGCCCAGCCTGTACCGTTACTTGCCTGAATAAACACCTCATTTAGTCTCTGTCTGAGTGTTTCAGGCAGGAGCAAGGATAGTGAGCCACATTCAATCATATGCAGCCTTCCAGGGGGTAACATGCCTGGGGCTGGCCCTACTATTAGGCAGAATTGGGAAGCTGCCTCAGGCAGCAGATTCTGGGCATCATTAAAAGACAGCTAATGGTTAGTTGGTATGATATCAGACAGTGACCAGCTCCACCCAACAGTCAAAGTTGGCCCACAGAGGGTGCTGAATGGAGGGAACCAGCCTTCTGGACATATCCAATTCCCCATGCCTCCTTTAGAAGGTTAAGATTGCAGAGGCATCCATGGAACTTTCATCATAAGAGTCATGAGTCACATTTCATTAATTTTAAGTTAAACTGTGATGCAGGACAGTGACACACACACACACACACACACACACTTTTCCTCAGTATTGAAAAACAAAACAACAAAAGCTCCATCAATATTACCAGGCACAACAGAACTCTTAGTATAAATGCTGGAAGCAATTTTGTTTTGGCATTTATAATTCATTATGAAGCTCAGCTAAAACAATTATGATTTCTTTTTCTTATTATGCTGAACATAGCAAGCACAGTTTGGTGTTAATGAAATGTGAAAATAGAAATAGCATAATTTTGAGTTGTACAAATAAAGTGATTTTGACTTGTTTGCGCCTGGACACTCAAAACTTTTTATTTCTTCCTGCGATAGAAAATAATTGTCTTGGAATAAATCCAGATACCAATCTACGCATCGCTTTTTCTTTTCTTTTCTTGAGCAAAGTTTTCTTGTTATAAATCTTTATGGAAATCCATATCATAAATACAGTAGCTGCTGCTTTGGAGTTCTAGGGAAACCGCCTTTTCTTTTATATTTGTCTCAGACTTTAACAAATTGGTAAATTATGTATGGTGTTCTGTTCTGTTTGTTTGTTTTCTTTACATTTTCTTAACTTTCTATCAACAGCAAAGTCTGCTAGTCAGGGGCGGTGTAGCATAGTTCAATATATATATCTGTTCTTTTCTTCATACATATTGCTCTTTTTCATTTTATTCCATCACTGACTGTAATGCATTGGCTTTGTAAGGCAGCTTCTAAACCAATGTTGTGCCACTACTATTCCAATCAGCCCCAGCCAGTATAGCCAATAATCGGGGACAAAGGGAGCTGTAGACCAACAATAACTGAGGGGGAGCAGTGGCAGACCCTGGGGTCTCAAATTTGAGTGGCACCTTGTGCAATGCCAAAGTTTAATGCCCCCAGCTGCCTCTCAGCTTCCATTTGACATCATAGTTGTGGTGCCCCCGTGGTGCCCTCAAGGGTCGCACCCAGTGTGACCAAACTGGTTGTCCCTCCATAAATCCGCTTCTGGGGGTAGGTTGTGACATTGAGGAATGGTTGCAGCGTTTGGGGTTACTTAGTTTAGAGAAAAGGTGAAGAAGAGGAGACATGATATAAGTTTATAAAGTTGTACATGGTGTGGAGAAAATGGACAGAGAAAGGAACTTCTCCCTCTCTCATAAGTCTAGATTACTGCTCCCCACCGCACAGTCCCCAAAGAAGGATCTGGGTAGAAGAAGAGAAGAAGAGTTTGGATTTGATATCCCACTTTATCACTACCTGAAGGAGTCTCAAAGCGGCTAACATTCTTCTTTCCCTTCCTCTCCCACAACAAACACTCTGTGAGGCGAGTGGGGCTGAGAGACTTCAAAGATGCGTGACTGGCCCAAGGTCACCCAGCAACTGCATGTGGAGGAGCAGAGACGCGAACCCGGTTCCCCAGATTACGAGTCCACCGCTCTTAACCACCACACCACACTGGCTCTCTCTCTGGTAGGAACTCCTTTGCAGAGGCAAAAGGGAGCAGGGCCAGGAAGCCACTTCCTCAGATGTCACTGGCATTTTTCAGTAGAGGGGAGGAATTGTTGGAAGCTATAAAATGTCTTTGTGCTCCTTTTCTTCTCTTTCTTCTTCTTCTCCTTCTTCATGCAGCACATAGACTATGGAACCTACTCCCACAGGAGGCAGTGATGACCACCAGTGTAGATGGCTTTAAAAGAGGAAAAATCAATGGAGGGTAAGTGGCTACTAGTCATGATGGTTCTGCTCTCCCTCCACGATAATGCTTCTGAATCCCAGTTTTTGGAAGCCACAGGAGGAGAAAGTGTTCTGGTGCCCATGTGGACTTCTGGAGCCCTTGAGGACTTCTGGATGGCCCCTGGGAGAATAGGATGATGAATTAGATGGGCTATTGGCCTGATCCAGCAGGTACTTCTTGCATTCTTATAGCCTTGTGACTTATCCCTGCTGCAATCCCTGCTGATCTCAATGGGCCTTACTTCTGGTTAGACCTGCCATTGTGCAGCCTGACACCACTATGAACCTCCTTCAGACCTTCACACTCAATGTACTGAGGCAGGGTTAATGTGCTCAGTGGGGGGGGACACTGGTTTTGGGTCTGGTACATGCCAGCCCACCCTTCCTCCACCATACTTCATGTCCACACTTGTTCCTTTGAGGGTATTTCAGAAGAATCAGGAATCATAGCTTGACTTGTCAACCTGCACCCACCTTTTCTGTGTGTCCCAGGAAGAGATGTATTGAAGCCATCAGACTTTGACTTTTTGCTCTCAGTTAAACTGTCCATGCTGGAACCCCCAGAATTGCATTGACATTTCCCCTTATTCAGAATTCAAGGGCAAGTCTATATTCAGCCCCTTTAAACTTCTATTGTAACTACGGGGGGTGGGGGTGTGTGAGGCTGCCCTACTTCCTCTGGGAGCTGACATAGAGGGGAATGTAATAACCTAAATGCAAGCCACAGATATATTTTCGGAGACACACACCTTTTATAGCTCTTTGTAAAATGGGTTCTCTTTTGGGCTGGCAGAGCTGAAACAATTGGCGTTATTTCCTCTACACCGATAGCCATTTTCAGGGCAACGGTGAAGATCTTTATACAGTAATGATTGCTGGTAAGTGTCTTTATCTATTCAGGTTTATTCCAGTTCAGAAACTGAATAGGTTTATATACCAAAGAGATGTATAATGAGCACTCCTGGGATATGGATTTTATCTCTTGAATGAAACAAGCAGTGTGTAACTCAAGCTGGGTGAAGACACTAATGAATTATGAAGGTTCCTTCCCGTGAGTGGAACAAATTCCACATATTATATGTACTGATTAGGCATTCTATAGACTGCAGAAAGAATTTTTTTTAAAAGAACAATTCTTTTCAATCTATTACTGTGAGTTATGTCCAATCTGGTTGAAGTCGAGGAGGGAAGGGGAATGGAGTTTGGGGGTGGGGCAGAAATTCAGAGATTCTTAATGGATCTCAGTCTTGCAAAAGACAAGCAGAGCATCATTCTACTGATTTCTGCTGGGCTAAATGGTGTAACATGTGCAATATTGGTGACAAGGATTTGTGAGGCATGGAGAGAAATTAAAACAGCAGCAACTACCATTCCATAGCAACTGTACCATAGGATCCTACCATTTTCTTCTGATGAAAGAAGATAAAGTTCCTTAAATGCAAATCTGATTAGGAAAGCCTAGTTAAATTATTAAGGATGCCAAAATATTTGTAATAAGTTTCATTTTTTTTAAGCCACACCTTTATACAAGGATAAACCAATCAGCCTATTTCCCATCTGTGTCAATTTTGCATGTATTCATTCATCATTCTGTCCAATTTTGCATTAACTTCTGATTGAATCAATATGGAAAAAATCATTTTAACATGTATTTTTCTCACAAAACATGAATTTAAATATGTATTTCATCTCAATGTGCACAATTATACTTAGAATCATAGAATTGTAGAGTTGGAAGGGACCCAGATGGTCATCTAGTCCAACCACCTGAAATGCAGGAATATGCAGCTGTCCCATATGGGGTTTGAACCTGAAACTTTGGTGTTATCAGCACCACACTCTTACCAACATATATTTTGCCATAAAATGCATGTTTTAGAAACCATTTTGGTATGTTTTTGATCCAAGAACTGCATTGCAAAATCCATTCAAATGTGAAATTCAAAGGGTAGCTAAGTTCCTCTCAGTGTCTTAGTCCAGGAGGTGTGGATTAGGTTGGTTCACTGCAAAATACAGTTCAAAGGAAAATTCTCCTCCACCCCCACTGTCCTAGCAGGCTGAAAAAGCAATGCTCAACATTTTAAAATATGTTTGATTTACTTTTGTTATTTAAGGATATGCAAAGCTTTTGCTATTTGGAGTCAGTTCACAACCCTGAGCAAAACTCTGACCATCAGATCAGACCTTGGCTTTGAATTTCTGGTTTTACTTGTTTTATATGTTTTTACATGCTTTCACACTCCTGTTTTACTGGTTTTATGTTGTATTTTTGTTTTAATGATATTGCCGTACGTTTTTTATGTTGTATCTCCCTTAGGTAAAAGGTAAAGGTAAAGGTACCCCGCCCGTACGGGCCAATCTTGACAGACTCTAGGGCTCATCTCACTCTAAAGGCCGGGAGCCAGCGCTGTCCGCAGACACTTCCGGGTCACGTGGCCAGCGTGACAAGCTGCATCTGGCGAGCCAGCGCAGCACACGGAAACGCCGTTTACCTTCCCGCTAGTAAGTGATCCCTATTTATCTACTTGCACCCGGAGGTGCTTTCGAACTGCTAGGTTGGCAGGCGCTGGGACTGAGCGACGGGAGCGCACCCCGCCGTGGGGATTCGAACCTCCGACCTTTCGATTGGCAAGTCCTAGGCGCTGAGGCTTTAACCCACAGCGCCACCCGCGTGTGTCTCACTTAGAGGTTCTCAAATATTAAGCTTTATAAATGCTTAATAAGTACCATAGTACCAAACCAAGTACCATGGTTTGATGCTAATACCTATCACAAAAGTTCATAAATGCCCATACCCCATAGCTCCATAGCACATGATACAACCATGTTCCTGAAGCTAAGCAAGGCTGACTCCAGTTGGTACCTGGATGGGAGACTGTCGAAGAAACCCACTTACACTGAGGAGATGGATGATGGAGAAAAGCTGTGATATAAATGTACAAAACTAATAAATACCAGCAGCGTCATACATGGCATTGCTAAGAAACTAAAATATCAACTTAACAACAGTGCCATTCTGAAACATTCAGTCTGCCATCTTAAATCCAATTGTGTCCAATTGTATCCAGACATAGACAATACACTGTTCTTTGACCATCGTGCAATGTTTGGTTAAAAGCAGTGCAGTTTGGAATGATCCAGTCCACCACCTTGATTCAAAATTGTGTTTAATTGCATCCAAACATTGATGAAAGCTTACTACTCAATCTCAGGAACCAGCCTGCAAAATTGGGTTATGATATCTTAAGAGGTGTCCAAATGCACAGTAAACATGCAACTTACCAAAATATAGATGTAGAGTAGGTGTTGTTCAATCAGATCCCCATGTGTCCCTGCTTGTCCCCAGAGGCATAGATTAATCAGAGGGAAATCGCCTCTGTATTTAGAAGTTTAATTGTTACACATAATCATGGCTAATATATGCTGATAGATCTACAGGCCACAAATTTGCCTTATTTCTTGTTTTGAAGAGAGAGAAAATGCCAGTCTAATCTAGAAACCACCTCCACATCTCCTGGTAGTGACTTCCATTTTTTAAGAAAATTGCACTGTAAATCAATCAAGCTGTAAATGTTTAGCATGGGGTACATCAACTACTATGATTATACAGCATCACAAACTAAGACATGCTGCCAGTATTTGTAAGATGTTACTCAAGAATCACAGGCAGAGATGCCTGGGGAAATAATGGTTAATTAGGATATAAATCTTTCTCTATGGCCTTTATCCACCTCCCCACTCGACCATCCCTTCACTTTCACAATACAAATATACAGCACAGTCTATTCTCCTCTTCATTTTGGCCACAAAAAAATAAATGGGTTAAGGTCCCGTTGTGACAATGTCACAACCTTTCAATTCAGTTTTGTGGCCGAGGGTCAATATTCCACCGGGGGATCCTGACCCCCCACAGGCAAATAGTAGAGGCAACTGAGAAAAAGTAATCTAAAAGTAATCCAAACTGATTGCATGGAACTGCAGTGCAGGGAGGAGGTAAAGATAGACGATTGGAACATCTATGTAGCTGCTTTCAGGAGTGCAGTAGGAAGAAATGAAGCAAAATAAATCTTAATTGTTCTGTTTTTCCCCCATTGATAAAATTGGGGGAGGAGATAATTATTCACTTTTTATTTTACCCAACTCTTGCTCCTTGAACAGGGATGTTGGAGAATTCGGACAAAAATGGAAGCAGGAGTGGAAATTGCCAACATTCATTTGTCCGGAACAGAAATCAATCCTTCAGATACAATTGGAATTCACTTTTGCTGTTGTATTCCATCCACAAACAGTACGTAATTGATTACAGTTTTGTCACCATTGACACTGTGTTTTCTTTGCATCAAAATGAACTGAGCAGAGTAACATAATTTAAGTACTTATGTAAATTGTATAAGTTATGTCATTTTGCCACAGTGGACATCAGGCGAATAATGTGGGGTTTTGTTTTTTGTTTTTTTGCCAGAAGACAAACTACAGTGGGACTGTGCTGGTCCCGGGGGGAGGTTACCGTGAGGCGTGGTCAGAGTCCGGTCCTGGGTCGAGGGTCTGGAGACTGTCCACCAAGGGCGAAGCGGGGTCCAAAGCGAGGAGCTGGCAGAAACAGGTTTCTAACGACGTTGCTCCCGCAACCTGGGACTGGGCTGACTGGCCTTTATCTTCTCTGAGGCCAGGGGTGGTCCTGGCCCACAGGTGACCCGCCTCTCCTGGCCTTAAGGCGAGCACTCCTCCTGGGAGAAACCAGTTCCCTCCACCTCTCTGCCCTGAGCCTCTGCAGCTCAGGAGAGGCTGGAGGGTTACTGGACCCAGGGGGAGGCTCACCTTCCTTTAACAGGGCTGGGAGAGGTGCACATGTAGGCAATGGGTCCTCAATCACCTCCGGAGCCAGAGTGGATTCATCTGGTGTCTGCTCCTGAGGATCCGGCACAGGTGCAGGCACTTCAGATTCAAGGCCCTGCCCCGGCACAGCAGGCCCTGGAGGCGGGGACTCCTGTGCAGGCTGGGATTCCTCCGGTTCAGCCTCTGAATCAGATTCCCAGGCCATCACAGGGACGAAAACAGCACTAGATGTGACAAATAAAGGGTGGAATGGAAAAAATGATACTTTCTTACATTCCTGTTGTTAAACACTGAAACCTGGGGAAGATTCTATTTAAAACAAAATGCTGTGCAAAGAAAACACAGTGTCAATGGTGACAAAACTTTTGCAATACATGGGGGAGGCTAATGGGGGTTGTCTGGCAATCACTACAACATGGGTAGGCAAACTAAGGCCCAGGGGTCGGATCTGGCCCAATCACCTTCTAAATCCAGCCCACGGACGGTCCAGGAATCAGCGTGTTTTTACATGAGTAGAATGTGTGCTTTTATTTAAAATGCATCTCTGGGTTATTTCTGGGGCAAAGGAATTCATTTACTTTCTCCCTTCAAAATATAGTCTGCCCCCGCCCCCCCAAGGTCTCAGGAACAGTGGAATGGCCCCTCGGCCCCCTGCTGAAAAAGTTTGCTGACCCCTGCATTACACAAAAGGTCCCAGGTTCAGATCCCATTCACTCTTCCTAGAGCCATAGCAAGGGACTGAAAGGCGAAGGGCAGAGCATTTGCCTTGTGTGCAACACATTCCATGTCCAATCCCCTGCATCTCCAGCTAGGGGATCCAGGAAAGCCACAGTCAGTCAGTGAAGACAATACTGAATTAGATGCAAAATCCTATTCTTGAGTCATCGCCACTCTTTCTTTCATTGCTCCACAACTGGCAAAGAAATTCAAACCCGCCTTATGCCAGGCTGCTGCTGCTGGTAGACTGAGGTAAGGCTGTTTGAATTCCTGCTCCATGATTGCAGTCATGGGATTGTTGTCTATCACATGACGGTATATGTTTGGACACCACAAAATGGGAAGTGATGGAGATGGGATGTTTGTGTTACTAAGTTCCGTGAAGTGGGACTATTGTCCATTGTTTTGTTTTTTTTCTTTGCTGTGTGATGCCAGAGAGAGAGGGAGCCATGTTGCAGTGCTCCGTGTGTGTTTATATGTAAATAAAGTAGATTAGCCGAAATGCTGAGTTGCTGAGGTTGCTGAGTTACACAACTGCGCAAACTGAAGTACGCACAACTGCAGATCCTTAAGTATGCCGATGTCTGTTGGCATCGGTCGCTGTGATGTTTGGGCAGAAGATAGCTTTTGAAGCTCCGGAATGATCGACCAGGAGGGAGAGAACATGTCAGTTGGGCATGTGTCTCTGCCAGGGTCCTACTTGAGTGTAGGCTGAGCTCCTGACAGTGGCACCCCTCCACCCAACTTTGCCTGCCTCTACTTCTACTTGAAGATGAATGCCAGAAAGCCACTCCAGACACCAGGAGGGGGGGTTGCAGGCTCACACCCACCATCATTTGCGCGCAGCCCCGCACGATCAGGGAATCCTCGGGCCGTGTCATACCCTGGGCCAGCCAATTGGCTGGCTGCAGGGGTGGGGCTAGGGTTATTTAAGGTCAGCGTGGCCCGAGAACGCCCCTTTTCCTTCTTCAGACAACTGCGGTTTCCCACCCACCCACCCTCTAGGTTGCCCTCTGACTTTGCTATGGACCTCGGTTGGTCGCCGCAAGGGGCCTGGTAGGAGTTTTTCCACTTGGCTAATTGGCATTGTTTTTAAAGCCATTTGGTTTTTTTGCCTACCTCATAGCAAAACATCACAACACCTTTGGTTTGGGCAGTTAAGCATTGGTAGGGGTATTGTTATGCTGATGAGTTGGGGGGAGGAGCACCATCACCTCCCCCAAATATTTAGAGGTAGTCTGATAAAGGATTCCGGGGGGCGTTGCCTTGTCCGAAACCTATGGAGGCTAGGGCCTAAAGCGCGCTCCCGAGCAGTGACCCCTTGGGGGGCTCCTAGGGATGTGCATCTCAGGGGCTCTCCCTGTTGGTGTTAACCCTTTCCGGTTTTATGCTGGATAGTCTGATAGGACCAATGCCTAAAGCCAATACTGTTCTTACCTGTAACCAATAAAGTTGTGGCCATGTTTTGCCCATTAACCTTAAATTCTGGTGTCCCGTGTCTTTATTTCAACTTGGGGGGGGCAGGAATCACCATGCAATCATTTTGTTTCCACCTGCCAAACATACCAGGGGGTAGAGGTAGCTGGAGGAAACCCCCAATAATGTGGCATTTGGGGTGTGGAGGGATTGAGCCGGCCTGAGATCCACTGAAGCTTGAGCAGCGCCCCCTGGCTCTCATGCAATGGTGAATTCTGGAAAGCTGATCGTCCTACTGACTGACTGGCAACCTAATTCCTGCTTGCTTGGCTTACCCACATTTGATCATTTGGAGATCAGATGCAGACTACTTCCCCTCCTTTAAAAAGTATGTGTTCCAATTCAATTCCCTCTTTCCCCCCCCCCCTCCTGCTCTCTCTCACACACACTAGCATCTGCATCTTATTTCTTTTGTTAACAAAAGTTTCTGTTCCAAGTTTCACTTTCATTATAAAATATGTCCTTGTGGAAGCTGTTGCAAATGTCAACACTTTAAGCAGCCTAAATTTATGGTGACATTGAATTTTAATAGCCCCATAAATGTCTGTAGTAATGGTGATATATCTATCGCAATAAATTGCTATGAAGAAATATAAAAATAAATGTGAGATAAAAAGACTGTGTATAAAATATGTTTTTACATTGCCTTTAATGATTAAAAAGATCATAGAAATCCCATGGTTTAAGCCACTTAAAGACCTGGGTGCTTTACTGGGGAGAGGAGAAGTCCACAGAACACACACTGCCAATTTCTAGTTACTGCATGTATACTAGGAAGGGATGGGTAAATCTGTCACTTTCAGGTTCTCGTTTTTCCGATCTTATGTTCAGTCCACAATATTTCCACATCAGGTTGCATTTTATTTTTTAAAAAAGTCCTCTTGATCAGCTCTATATATCTCTCCTAATACATGCATGGTTCTATGCAATTCTCCCTAATATCCACATTTTTGCAAACAATTTCCCCTAGTATCATGCATTTTAAATGTTAATTTCACTAATATATCAATGTTCATGCACACTTTACCTAGATGCGGCCACGATGGCCAACTATCGCCCAGTCTCAAATCTTCCATTCTTGGGCAAGGTGATTGAGAGAGTGGTTGCTGAACAACTCCAGGCACGCCTGGAAGAAGCGGACCATTTGGATCCCTTCCAGTCGGGATTCAGGCCTCATCATGGAACTGAAACTGCCTTGGTCGCACTGGTTGATGATCTCCGGCGGGGTAGGGACAAAGGTGAGAGCTGTTTCCTGGTTCTGCTGGATCTCTCAGCGGTGTTTGATACCATCGACCATAACATCCTTCTGGACCGTCTTGAGGGGCTGGGAGCTGGGGACACTGTCATACAGTGGTTCCGCTCCTTCCTCCTGGGCCGTATTCAGAAAGTGGTGTGGGGGGGTGAGTGTTCAGACCCCTGGGCTCTCACTTGTGGGGTGCCTCAGGGTTCTGTCCTCTCCCCCATGCTTTTCAACATTTACATGCAGCCGCAGGGAGAGAACACCAGGAGGTTTGGGCTGGGTGTTCATCAGTATGCAGATGATACCCAGCTCTACCTCTTTTTTAAATCAGAACCAGTGAAGGCGGTGAAGGTCCTGTGTGAGTGTCTGGAGGCGGTTGGAGGATGGATGGCGGCTAACAGATTGAGGTTGAATCCTGACAAGACAGAAGTACTGTTTTTGGGGGACAGAAGGTGTGGAGGATTCCCTGGTCCTGAATGGGGTAATTGTGCCCCTGAAGGACCAGGTGCACAGCCTGGGAGTCATTTTGGACTCACAGCTGTCCATGGAGGCACAGGCACTGTTT
The DNA here is from genome assembly GCF_964106915.1 of Podarcis gaigeae. Lineage (NCBI taxonomy): Eukaryota > Metazoa > Chordata > Lepidosauria > Squamata > Lacertidae > Podarcis > Podarcis gaigeae. The sequence goes on from NC_139690.1 coordinate 34,117,776, forward strand.
ACCAGCTCTATCTGGTACGTAGGCTGAGACCCTATCTGCCTGCGGACTGTCTCGCCAGAGTGGTGCATGCTCTGGTTATCTCCCGCTTGGACTACTGCAATGCGCTCTACGTGGGGCTACCGTTGAAGGTGACTCAGAAACTACAACTAATCCAGAATGCGGCAGCTAGACTGGTGACTGGGGGTGGCCGCCGAGACCATATAACACAGGTCTTGAAAGACCTACATTGGCTCCCAGTATGTTTCTGAGCACAATTCAAAGTGTTGGTGCTGACCTTTAAAGCCCTAAACGGCCTTGGTCCAGTATACCTGAAGGAGCGTCTCCACCCCCATCGTTCTGCCCGGACACTGAGGTGCAGCGCCGAGGGCCTTCTGGTGGTTCCCTCATTGCGAGAAGCAAAGCTACAAGGAACCAGGCAGAGGGCCTTCTCGGTAGTGGTGCCCGTCCTGTGGAACGCCCTTCCAGCAGATGTCAAAGCAATAAACAACTACCTGACATTCAGAAGACATCTTAAGGCAGCCCTGTTCAGGGAAGTTTTTAACATGTGATATTTTAGTGTATTTTTTGTTTATATGGAAGCCGCCCAGAGTGGCTGGAGAGGCCCAGTCAGATGGGCGGGGTATAAATAAATTATTATTATTATTATTATTATTATTATTATTATTATTATTATTATTATTACAAGCTGGAAGATTCAGGGCAGATTGGAACAGATTGGGAGATTCAGAAAAGATAAAAGAAAGTTATTCACACAGTGCAGTTAAACTATGGAACTCACTCACACAGGAAGCAGTGATCACCACCAACTTAGTATTAAAGGAGAATAGACATTCATGGAGGATAATGCCACTTGAATAAAATATTGTTGGGGGGGGGGTTAAGCCCTGCCCTGCATAATCACACACACACCATTTGAATGGTAATGCCCATCAACTTTCTGAAGTCCTGCCCTCTACCAGTATTGGGGGGGGGGGCAAAGGGACATCAGCCTCTTCGAATTTGCTCCTATGAGGTTATCAATGGCTACTATGTTCCACTGTCACTTCCACTGCCACTGTCAGAGGCAGTATGCCTCTGAATACCAGTTGCAAGGAACCACAGGTGGATAGCATGCTCTTGCATTCAGGATCTTGTCTGTTGGCCACCGTGAGAACAAGGTACTGGACTGGATGAGCCACTGGCCTGGTCAAGTAGGCTCTTCTTACGTTCTTAGGTTTGCATTTAAATGTTTTGTCCCTTGGTATTATTTTGTTAGGGGATGCGGGTGGCGCTGTGGGTTAAACCACAGAGTCTAGGACTTGCTGATCAGAAGGTCGGCGGTTCGAATCCCGGCGACGGGGTGAGCTCTTGTTGCTCGGTCCCTGATCCTGCTAGCCAAATGACCCAGAAGCCGTACATCGGCTCCCACAGCCAATAAAGCGAGATGAGCGCCGCAACCCCAGAGTCGGCCACAACTGGACCTAATGGTTAGGGGTCCCTTTACCTTTACTTTATTATTTTGTTGAAGTGTGGATATATGCTTAAGGCTTCTTTGTGATTTTCACTTTTGGGATACATTCTACTCCCCCTAGAGGGAAAGAGAGACATTGTTCCATTGGAAAAAATAACAGTGGGATTTTCCACTTAAACCTTTCCTGTGAGAACGACCTTGGCTATGAGCAATCCAGTGGAGGAAATATCAACAAGGGCCAGAACAAAAGCACAAGCACAAAAGAAAAGGGCCTCCACGGCAGGCTTACCAGCTGCACAGGAAAGGGTAACAACAGCATCAATGGATTCTATGACACAGGCACTGCTTAAAATAAACCAGTCTCTAGAGGCATTGACAAAGCAATCCACAGACAACTCCAAGAAGTTGGCAGAAAATTCCAGAAAATTGACAGAACTTACAACAAGATTAGACCTGAACACAACAACGATTTCATCTCATACTGACTCCATAAATAAATTAATACAGGAAAATACAGAAACGAGGAGGATAGCTGAGAGTGCTCAAAGTACGGTTGAGGAATTTAAAGGAAAATTTGTTCCAATTGAGAGGAAAGTGGGTGAACATGATGCAACCTTGGCCTTGATGGAACTTGAGAGAAAAGGGAAGAATCTGAAGCTGAGACTTGTCCCTGAGGAAGAAAAGGACGACCTTAAGGAATTCCTCACAGAGAATATTCATGGATTTTGGTTGGAGGACTGGGAAGGAGAAGAAGATTTTGAGATAACCACAGCCTTCCGGCTGGGCAGGAGACAAGGCAAAAAGCCAAGGGATTGTCTAATCACATTAAGATCCAGAGAAGAGAGAGACAAAATATTAAATCTACATTTTCAGAAGGCATTGGTGATAGGAAACTCTCAGATACAGATTTTTAAAGACATCCCTCGTTACATCTTGCAAGTAAGGACCTACTTTAAAGACCTTGTTGACCTGCTGAAGGGAAATAGCATCCCATTTAGGTGGGAATTTCCACAAGGATTGTCCTTCAACTTTAAAGGGAGGAAGATAAAGATCAAAACAATACAGGACAAGGACCAGTTTTTGGAAAGAAACTTTGAGGACTTACAAAAAGGGACTGTGACCCTAAGAGAACCAACAGACATTTCAAATCTATCATTTGGACTTACTTCACCACCACCAACCGAAGAAGAACAATTATTGGGTGCGGTCGGAGGAACAGATACCCATCAATAAACCAAGATGTCTCTGCAACTATTAACCTGGAATTGCAATGGTTTGAACCTTCCCCGAAAAAGAAAACAAGTTTTTTACATTCTAAAAAAAGAACAATTGGACATAATATGCCTCCAAGAAACACATATAGCCAGAACCCATAGGAAGCTTCTGATAAATAAGAGACTAGGATTGGAATTTATATCATCAGATAAAGTCAAAAAAAGAGGCGTAGTGATGTACATTAAAGAAAAATTGGCCCCAAAAATGATATTTAAGGACGAACAAGGAAGATATTTGGCAGTTGAAATTCAATCGCAAGGAGAAAAACTCTTAATAGTAGGGGTGTATGCACCTAACGAGGGGAAGGCGGAATTTTTCAAGAAACTGCATGAGACTCTATCAGACTTTATGGACTATAAAATTGTAATGATGGGCGATATGAACGGAGTAGTCTCCACAAACATGGACAAAGCCCAAAGACTTGTGATATCCAAGGACGGGAGACTACCAAAGGCTTTTTTTGAAATGACCGACAATATGGACTTAATAGACATTTGGAGAACAAGGAACCCTCTAGAAAGAGAGGGAACCTTTTTCTCCGAAGCAAAGATGACATGGACTAGAATTGACCAAATTTGGATCTCCAGCAATCTGGCATCAAAAGTTAAGAAGATAGAAATCTGCCCAAAAACCTGCTCCGACCATAATGCTGTAAAAATGGAAATGAAACAAACAACGGCGGGAACATTTCGATGGAGAATGAATGACACCCTCTTAAAAGATGAAGAAATCTACAAGAAGGCCCAAAAAACTTTAAGAGAATACTTTGAGATAAATTTAAGAACAAATGTGGAGAAAAGAACAATCTGGGATGCAAGTAAAGCCGTGATGCGTGGTTTTCTTATCCAGCAGAATTCCCTAAAGAGAAGAAAGCAAAAGGAGAGGGAAGAGAAAATCCTGGAAAAAATAAAGGAAGAAGAGAAGAAGTTAAGATCTAAACCAAAGTCACAAGAAATATTAAGAGAAATAAAATTCTATCAGATGCAATATATGGAACTGATGAATCAAGAAATAGAATGGAAGATAAAGCAGATGAGACAAAAGACATTTGAATCGGCAGATAAATGCGGGAAACTGCTATCATGGCAATTGAAAAAAAGACAAAAACTGAATACTGTAACATCTTTGGAAGAAGATGGAAGAATAATCACTAGACCAAATGAGATAAGCAATTGTTTTCAAAGCTTCTTCAAAAAACTGTATGCGCAAGGCCCAACAAATGAGCAAGAAATAGAGGAATTCATCAGAAAATATGGACTTTCAAAAATCTCAGAACAGAATAAGATGACCTTAAATGGGAGAATAACAGAACAAGAAATAGAGGGTGCCATTCAGAATATGAAATTGGGGAAATCTCCAGGACCGGATGGTTTAACTGCAGGATATTACAAAATGTTAAAAGAATGGTTGACTCAACCATTGAAAGAAGTTTGCAATCAAATTTTGGAGGGGAAAAAGGCTCCCGAATCGTGGAAAGAGACATTCATCTCACTTATACCAAAGACAGAGACTGGCAAAAGCCAAGTAAAAAACTATAGGCCTATATCACTGTTGAATGTGGATTATAAAATTTTTGCAGACATTCTGGCAAAAAGATTTAAAAGAGTGTTAGTAGGGGAGATTCATAAGGACCAAACAGGCTTTCTCCCAGGGAGATATATGTCAAGTAATGTGAGAAATATTTTAGACATTCTGGAACTGTTGGAAATGGACATTAACAAAAAGGCAGTTTTGATCTTTGTGGATGCGGAGAAAGCCTTTGACAATATCAATTGGAGTTTTATGATGAAGAATCTCCAGGGAATGGGGGTAGGCCAAAGATTTCAAAATGGTATAGGTGCGATATATGCAGAACAAAAAGCAAAATTAATCGTGAATGGTATGGTGATGGATGATATATTAATAGAAAAGGGTACACGACAGGGATGCCCTATGTCTCCCCTCCTGTTTATATCTGTCCTGGAGGTTTTGTTAAACATGATTAGAATGGACCCGCTGGTTAAAGGTATTCAGGTCGGAGCGAAACATTATAAATTAAGGGCATTTGCAGATGATTTAGTTTTAACATTACAACAGCCAGAGGAGAGTACGAAAAGAGTGTTGGACCTAATTGAGATATTTGGTCAAGTGGCAGGATTCAAATTGAACAAACAAAAAACCAAAGTGTTGGGGAAAAATTTGATACCGGAAGAAAAAGATAGATTTCAAAACGTAACGGGTTTGGAAATTGTTAAAAAAGTTAAATATCTGGGGGTAAACTTAACATCAAAAAATGCTAACCTATTTAAGGACAATTATGAGAAATGCTGGACAGAAGTCAAAAGGGATCTAGATATATGGTCCAGACTGAAACTTTCCTTGTTAGGCCGTATAGCTGTTATCAAAATGAATGTATTGCCGAGAGTGTTATTCCTGTTTCAGACTTTACAAATTCTGGACAAGATGGAGTGTTTCAAGAGGTGGCAAAAAGATATATCTAAATTTGTCTGGCAGGGCAAAAAGCCCAGAATTAAGTTTAAGATCTTAACAGACGCAAAAGATAGAGGGGGATTCGCCCTGCCGGACTTGAGGCTCTACTATGAGGCAGCAGCTTTTTGCTGGCTAAAACAATGGCTACTTCTTGAGGACACAGACATCTTAGATCTAGAAGGTTATGATAATAACCTCGGCTGGCATGCGTATCTGTGGTATGACAAGGTGAAAGTGCATAAGAGTTTTAAAAACCATATGGTACGGAAGGCATTGTATAATGTCTGGATTAGGTACAAAGATTTAATGGAAAATAAAACCCCCAGATGGTTATCACCAATGGAAGCAAAAGCAGTTAAAAAACTTAACATGGACTCAAATTGGTTAAAATATGATGAAATGTTAGAAAAGGATGGAGAAAAGTTTAAATTAAAGAGCTATGAAAAATTAAAACATAGAGTTAGAGATTGGCTACATTACCACCAAATAAATGAAGTGTTTAAGCTGGACAGGAAAGTAGGATTCCAGAGTGAAAAGTCAAAGCTAGAAACGGAACTGTTAGAACCCAATACAAAAAACTTATCTAGAATGTATAACCTGCTGCTGAAATGGAATGTACAGGATGAAACGGTAAAATCAGCTATGATTAAATGGGCACAAGATGTTGGTCATGACATTATGTTTGCTGACTGGGAACAGTTATGGACCACCGGTTTGAAATTCACAGCATGTACTGCTTTGAAAGAAAATATTATGAAAATGATTTACAGGTGGTACATGACTCCAGTCAAGCTTGCTAAGATCTATCATTTGCCCAATAACAAATGTTGGAAATGTAAGGAAGCTGAAGGAACCTTCTATCACCTTTGGTGGACCTGCCCAAAAATTAAGGCCTACTGGGAAATGATCTATAATGAAATTAAGAAAGTCCTTAAATGGACGTTTTCAAAGAAACCAGAGGCTTTTCTTCTGGGCATGGTGGGCCAATTGGTACCGAAGAAGGATAAGACTTTTTTTATGTATGCAACCACGGCAGCAAGAATTCTTTTAGCAAAGTATTGGAAGATGCAAGAACTACCCACTCTGGAGGAATGGCAGACGAAGGTGATCGAATATATGGGATTGGCAGAGATGACCGGCAGAATCCGTGACCAGAGGAAGGAGGCGGTGGAGGAAGATTGGAGAAAATTTAAAGTATACCTTAAGAACTATTGTAAAATATCGGACGGTTAGGATGTCGAGAGGCTAGAAACAAAGAACTACAGCTGTAAATCGTAAATTAAAGGGGGAAACTTAATGAGAATATATAGAGAAATTGACTGAAGGGTTGCTGACACATTATAAAATAATGATGCAGAGAAGGGGAGGTATGGGGAAGTCATGTTTTATGTATTTGTTTGTGATTTGTTTGTTTTTCCTATACCCTTGTTCCCTGCTTTTTTTGTTTTGTAAAAACAATAAAAAATTATTATAAAAAAAAAAAAATATTTTGTTGAAGTGTGTCCTGCACAATTTTGGCTGCACTCTGAGTGAATGGTTTGACAGGTTTCGGAATGTGCTGCAGCAAGGTCCGCATTAATTTACTGTATGTTCTGAGTCTGTAATTGATAGTTATCTTCTACAGAGACAGCCCTCGACTGCAACGTTTTAGAACGATGCGCTCAAAGATAATTGATCCATATGCTTTGTCCTTTGTGATTGGTTCTTAAAGATAACAATTAAAAGTATTTAACTGATTTTTACTGACTGTCCATCAAGGTTTACTCTTTTAGTTCCCGCTAAACCCTTACCATTTTATCATTTCAGATAATTTATGAGCATTGCCCACTGGTACACACAACACATTTCATATGACACAATATTTTTATCTGTCCCTCGGTGGTGCATTTATGCAGAAGGCCTGAAGTTAATTCTCTGGCATTAGAACTGAAACCAGGCCTAATATGACCCATGGTCCAGCGAATCCCCCTGCCTACTTTATCCCAACATCAGTAGGCTGGGATGAAAATGAAGTTGAATGTTGGAAGATTCAAGACAAATGGAAAGAAAGTACCCTCTGCAACACATAATTAAACTATGGAATTCACTTCTACAGAAGGTAGTGATTACCACCCTCTAAAAGAAGGCTCTAAAAGAAGGTTGACAAATATTCATGGAGGATAAGGCTCTCAATGTCTACTAGCTATGATGGCTATGCTCTGCCTCTATGGCTGGAAGCAGTAATGCTTCTGAATACCATTTGCTGGGAACTGTTGGGAGGAACAGAGTGTGCCGTTGCACTGAGGTCCTGGTTTAATCAATAGTGAAGAGCTAAGCGTTCTTCTCCTGAACTGAGGCTCTGGTTGAATGAGCCAATTAACAGACTCTACATTAAGAAGGGACGCGGGTGGCGCTGTGGGTTAAACCACAGAGCCTAGGACTTGCTGATCAGCGGTTCCAGAACTAATCAAAGGTTCTGATATTAAGACTACATTGCCTGGGATCTACATAAGGCAGTCCACCACACTGAGTAGTGTCTTGGCTCAGTGGTAGAAGACACACTTTGCATGCCAAATGTCCCAGGTTCAATCCCAGGTGGGGCCCAGAGAAACTCCCTGGCGGAAACCCTGCCAGTCAATACAGTTCCTTGCTCTGAATAGCTTACAATCTAAAATTCAACAATGGGAGGAGAGCAGAAGTGGATGGGGAATTTAGGCAGAGGTAAATAGGGAACCAGGGACGCGGGTGGCGCTGTGGGTTAAACCACAGAGCCTAGGACTTGCCAATCAGAAGGTCAGCGGTTCGAATCCCCATGACGGGGTGAGCTCCCATTGCTCGGTCCCTGCTCCTGCCAACCTAGCAGTTTGAAAGCACGTCAAGTGCAAGTAGATAGATAGGTACCGCTCTGGCGGGAAGGTAAACAGCATTTCCCTGTGCTGCTCTGGTTTGCCAGAAGCCGCTTAGTCATGCTGGCCACATGACCCGGAAGCTGTACCCTGGCTCCCGCGGCCAATAAAGCGAGATGAGCACCGCAACCCCAGAGTCGGCCACGACTGGACCTAATGGTCAGGGGTCCCTTTACCTTTACCTTTACCTTTACCTGCATTAATACTGGAGAGTCATGTGATTCTCCACTGAGCTGACATTCAATTTAAAGGTTTTTGCCCTCCAAGGCAGCTGCCCACTATGGTAGCATTCCCCTCAGGGATACCAACCCCAGCCTAGTTTCAGTTATTGCAAGCAAGATCATCTGCATGCTGCCAGCTAAGAATTAGGAAGAGGGAAGTCCTTTGACTTTGTTTGAAAACTTTAATTTTACACAGTGCACAGTGTTCCAAAGGAATGATATCTTATATTTACAAAGCTCTTCTTACTGAATGGACAGGTAACACGTCGAGCCTTACATTCCTTTCACACTGCAGTACCTGTTGCTTTATGGAACTCTGGTTTTTTCATCAATATGCTAGCTTGTCACGCTATATTTCATTCACACCAAGTGGGAACATCATTGGACACTGTCGCTACTCCCCCACCCTTTCCACACATGCATGCTTCTGTTCCCCCATATTTCCCCCATGAAAACAGAAGGAAGTACTGTAACAGTATGCTGGTGTGCCAACCCAAATTTCATTACTTTACAGCTGCGATTTTCCAGGTTAATACAGTTGCAAGCAAATGATTTCTTGAACCAATTAACACAGAAATGAGCACTAAACTGCCACTATATCCTGCTGGATTTTCACAAGTGGCTTTTATGTCCTGTGAAAGCTCAAATATAACACGGAAATTAACAGTTAGGGAAATGCCAGAGAAATGGAATTAACTGCTGTGTGAATGCAACTGATATTCCCCACTTTTGGTATTGTGGAGTTAATCCTTAGGCTCTCTCCTTCTGTGGTTAGAGGCTGCTTTGCAGTCTATTTTTAAAGTATATTTCAAAGTTTTAAAATTAAAAATACAACTAAAAATGCATGTGACAAATAGGTGATTGCAGACAGCTCCTTCATGCAACTATTTTGTTGACAGAGACTGCTTGCACATTTCCATTTAGGCAGTAGCAATCCTTGTGTGAAATAGCCTGTAGCAAGGGCCAAATAAATTTATTTGGTGGGGTCACAGGGCTGAAAGCAAGGGCTCTAGGCTCCAAGCCCCTTTGGCTGAGCTTGTCTCATTTAAATGCTCTGGAATGAAATGTGGAAGAGGGTTCAGGCCACGGAAAGGGTGAATTAACAGTGCCCTAAAGGCTTCTCCATCAATACGTCTCTCCTTCCTGCTATAACTGTACCCTTAGATTTATTTTAAATGATTTTTTTATATTGGTGTTCATTACCGAAGTCTTATTGCCCTGGTGAATTTGAATGGGTATAGTATAGATCTAAGAAAGAGAAAAGGCAGAAACAAAGGCAGCAAGGTCTTCAGCACTAAGGGATGACATGACAGAGCAAGGCTGGGAGACCTGTAGCCATCTGAATATTGCTGGACTCCAACTTTCATCAACCCCAGCCTGCATGGCCAGTAGGCAGGGGTAGTGGGAGTTAAGAAAAATAACAGAGAGGAGGAAGCCATGGCAGCAGCTACCACCCATTATCATTGTATCAGGGATCAAATGCAATGCAATGGTGGTTGGTGCCTATTGGACCTGGTAGAGCTTCTAGGGCCACATTCACACCAAACATATATCAAGCACATTGATACCACTTTAAGCAGCCATGGCTTCCACAAAAGCATTATGGGAAATGTAGTATGTTAAGGTGCTGAGAGGTGTCCAGAGACCACTACATATCCCTCACAGGGCTACAGTTCCCAGAGTTCGCTAGGAAGAGAGATGGATTGCTAAACCACTACAGGTGTTGTAGCTCTGGGAGGAGACCAGGGTTTCGTAGCAACTCTCTCTTTTTGCAGAGAAGTGGTGATGAAGATTGGACTTCCATGTCTTCAGTGCCCCAGGGAAACATGATATACCTCTGCCTGCCCTCTTCTATGTTGCAATTGAATTCCATACCCCGCCCAAGCTGTGAATATTAACATCTCATTCAATCCCTGGAGAGGGGAGCATGTTAAAAACACTCAAAAGTTACATCTCTCCTTGTTGCTGTTACTGCTTTTCACAGCTCAGGTTCTCAGCAGCCTCCTTGCAAGGTCACCATGGGATACATTTGCTTTACACTTTAAAAGAAAGTGCCACAGTTATTTTGAAATGATTTATAAGAGAAATATGGTCAATGCTTCCCTACGTATGCAAATGAATGACTGGCCCTATCAGAAAGGCTCCTAGTTAGGGGTAGGCTTAAGCCCCATAGCTCAGTGTTACCATACCTACTTGCATCCATAAAGTCATAGGTTTTGTCCTTCTCTCATAATGAACATAAGAGCATAAGAAGAGCAGACAGGATCAGGTCAATAACCCATCTAGTCCAGCATCCTCTTCTCACAGTGACCAATCAGGAGAGTGGTCTTGTGCTTGGGTCCTGCTTGGTATCTGATTGGCCACTGTGAGAACAGGATTCTAGACCAGACAGGCTATTGGCCTGATGCATCAGGATCTTATTATGCACTTATGAGATACAACTTTCAGTCACATCAGTAGATGAGATGGATCTGTGCCCTGATCCAGGAAGGCATTGTTTTTCATTCCCTTAAGTTGCATTGTTTTCAACAGGGGAACCTTTTTGCCACAGAAGACTATGCAAGCCTTCTGTGGGTTACATGCATTGCCTGTTAGCAGCCATACAGGGCCCAAAGAGTTAACTTTGTGTGTGAATTCAGCCTGGGGAATATTTGCCACAACTGCAGTTTTAAAATACTTTATTTTGTCGTCAGCCTGACCTCTCTTGACACATGAGTTGCATGTTAACTCACCACAGTGAGCAGGGTAATCCTCTCTCCTTGTTTTTATGTATGGTGGCATCTGAATTATTAACTTAATGGCACAAACCTCTCCCCTTCTCTTCTCTGTGTACATTTCTTGTCTAGAAATCACTAGGCTTGAATGGCCTCCAGCAGGTAGGCACCATAAAACTAGATTTTTCTCTTTGCTCTCTTGGAGTCATTATCGAAAGAGAAAGTTCACTAACAATACACATAGGAGCAAAGTCAAGGTTTAATGATACCTAGATTAGAATGTAATTATGCTGCTGTACACAGCCCCCTAAGACTATCCAGAATGCTAATACTATGGGCTTCAACATGATTAGCAATGTAATGACTGTTAAGAGCGGCATTTAAAATTATTTGTATGTGAATATTATTACTCCTTTTATTCTTTTAAAATCACGGGTAATCTCCGCATGACATGCTGGGTCAATATTTCAGAGCCAAAGGGTGTTTCTTAATTCTGTACAGCATTTGTGACATATTCTGGATTTTGTATGCATTTCTACTCTCAAGTGTTGTTTCCTGATATGTAACAAAGCACTTATCACACAAGCAATATTGAAGTTCCGCTTGCCAACACCACTGAAATATTGTCTCCTTGTAACAACAGAGAACTCTGCCTGAGTTTATATAGTTCATACAGCTAATAGGGATGAAAGCATCCGTCGGTTTAACTTCTCCCACTTTTTCAAATCTAAAATTCAGTTCTCGACATTTCTGCAGCAATTTGTCAATTATCTTTTTCAATCCTAATGAAAATTCACCAGCATCTTAGTGCAAATTTCTCCTAGCAAACACATTTATATGTAGTTTTTATTAATCTACATATTTTTGCAAGCAACTTCGCCTAACATAATGATTTTTATATGTTTTTTTCTTGAAGAAAAATTCATTTTATGCACAATTCCCCTAATATATGCATTTTTGTAAATACTGGTTGGTTGGAGAACTGCTTTACAAAATTCAGATAAATGTGAATTCCAAAGTATTTCTGGGTTTCAGGCCTCATATTGTTACAGTAACTGGAAAGATTGACAGATTTGCATTTAAACGAAGACCGAATCAAATTTCTCACTTGTCTCTAGAGGTGAGTACTGTGATTGCTGTCCCACACTGGTTTATTAGAATTGAAGGTCTCAAGACATCTCCTGCTAGGGCTGGGAAAGGCGCTTACCCAAAACTCTGGTGTGCTACTGTGGGTGCCCTACAGGTGTTGTTGGACTATACTTTCCATCATCCCTGACAAAAGGCAGTGCTGAATGGGGCTGGTGAGAGTTGCAGTCCAACAACTTCTGTTAGGGGAGAGTGGCATAGGCAATGCTGAGTTAAGTGGGCCAGTGGTCTGACTTGGTACAATGCAGCTTCCTGTGTTATGGTGAGATCTTTTAGGACAAGAGATTCCAAGGACTGAATGTGGAAACTTCTGCATACAAACTCTGCATTCTTCTCCTAAGCCGTGCCCCTCTACAATAGAATGCATTTTTGCACATTGCTGATGCTAATCTATACAGGTTTGCCTGAAGTTTTCACTAATATAAACATGTTCTCACGCAGTCTTTGGTTGCAGAACTACACAAAAAAACTTGGAGAAATGGAAGTGTAGTTTTCAAAAGAGAGCCATGTTTCCTTTGGGAAGATTTGGCAAATTTGGCAGATTCACATTAAGAAAACAAACAAACACCCCTCTCCCCATTACTAAATACATTAGGGTTGCTTGAATGTGGTTTTTGTTGAGCTTTCTTTTGCAAGATCTCAAGAAAAATTGAAGCTTTTGATCTATTTTAAAGGAAATTTGTCAAAATCTAGAGTTGCCATATGCCTGGGTTTTCCCAGAAATTTCAGCAATTTCCGCACAGACATATGGCAACCCTAAAATACATGGACCTTTGAGCCTTTCCATCTCAATGACATTCCTGCAACATGTGATCTTGAAAATGTGATGTTAAAGCAGGGGTGAAGATCTTCAGCCTCTACCAAATGTGATCCTCCAAGACTCTCTACCTGGCCCTTTGGACTCTCCCCAGGCCACACCCACTCCCCGAGGCCATACCATCCTTGAGTGCATTTGTCTGGCTATAATGTGTTGTTGGAGCCTGGTGATGCCTATTTCTTGACTGGAAGGAGGATGGGGAGATGTGATGTGTATGAATAGAAACCTCTGGCATTTGCTTAGCTAGGACATAACCTACAGTACAAAGGTAAGACTGACATCCATTGTTCTGCCCACTTTTTTTGTCTCTGGTCCTGCTCACCACTGGCATATAGCCCTGGGAGGTTGCTAGTCATGGATTGTGAGTTGGGACTCTGCTTTGAATGCAGAATTCCCAGGTTCCATCCCTGGCATTTCCAGGCAGGGCTTAGAAAGACTCCTTATATGAAACCCTAGAGCACGCATCCCCAAACTCAGCCCTCCAGATGTTTTGGGACTACAATCCCCATCATCCCTGACCACTGGTCCTGTTAGCTAGGGATGATGGGAGTTGTAGTCCCAAAACATCTGGGGATGCCTGCCCTAGAGAGCCACTGCCCATCAGTGTAGACAGTTTTGAGCTCAATAGACAAATGGTCTGACTCTGTATAAAGCAGCTTCCTAAGTCCGTGGTAAACCTGACCCCACATGAAGTGCAAAACTATCTGCTGAAAAACAAGCACCAGAGAACAAACATCACTTAGTTCTACAGACAACTCTGTGAGCAGTTAGCATGCACTGCAAATTAATAATGCTATTTTAAAAGCTGAGGGAAGCATCAACAAATGGATGTTGGGCAGGGGGTGAAGGAAGAGGTTGAAGTGACAGACTTGGATTACTGGAAGCACTCACAGTTGTCTGAATCAAGTGGGAAGTTTAGAACAGCCCCCAGAGGGACAGCCTGAAATATCACTCACCGTTATTATTTTTTTGAAGTCTGGAGATGTTTGTGCCAGATTTACAGTGCCATATGACTGCTCTTTGCACAATATAATTTAGTAAAATTGACAAAACAAGAAGGGAATGTGAGAAAGGAGAATGTGGATTATATTTATCACTAGGAACAATAAGATTTCCAGACCATTTGCATTTAAGGATTGTTGGTGTGCATATGTATAAACGGAAAGCGGGTGGCGCTGTGGGTTAAACCACAGAACCTAGGGCGTGCCGATCAGAAGATTGGCGGTTCGAATCCCCGTGACAGGGTGAGCTCCCATTGCTTGGTGCCTGCTCCTGCCAACCTAGCAGTTCGAAAGCACGTCAAAGTGCAAGTAGATAAATAGGTACTGCTCCGGCGGGAAGGTAAACGGCGTTTCCATGCGCTGCTCTGGTTCACCAGAAGCAGCTTAGTCATGCTGGCCACATGACCTGGAAGCTGTACGCTGGCTCCTCGGCCAATAAAGCAAGATGAGCGCCGCAACCCCAGAGTCGGCCACGACTGCACCTAATGGTCAGGGGTCCCTTTACCTTTACGTATATGTATAAATAAATGTGAGACACTGAAGTTTAGGCTATTGTGAAATGTTTAGAAGGGTGAGATGTGAGGGGTTTGGATGGTGAAAAAGCTCCCTTCACACATGTGTTGTATGAGTGGGAAATATTTGTAGAACAGGGCAGCAGGGACATGCACCTAGACCAGGTTTCCCCAAACTTGGACTGCAACTCTCATCATCCCTAGCTAGCAGCGATGATGGTCACAGATGATGGGAATTGTAGTCCAAAAATATCTGGAGACCCAAGTTTGGGAAACCCTGCTCTAGACTCATCTCTGGTGTCCATATGTTAGGTGTTTGCAAGGGAAATCCTTTGTGTTCATGAGAAGTGATAGAGCATCTGCCTTGCAGGCAGAAGCTCCCTAGTCCAGTCCCTAACAACTCCAAGTAGGGCTGGGAGGGACTCCCTCTCTGAAACAATGGAGAGCTACTACTATCAGTCACTGTAGACAATATTGAGATAGATGAACCAGTAAGTCCAGTAACACAGCTTCTGGTGGTCCAATGTGGCCCTGGGAGCTGAGTAGAAGGCAAAACTCTACAGCCTTATTTTATGGGGGGTTTCCATGCATGTTATGCATGTCATGCCAAATCCTTGACGAATATTTAGTTATTTTGCTCATTTTTTGTTATTTTGCTAATATTTTGCTAGGGCACATTGTCTGCTCTTAGGGTTCCAATATTTCCAGTTGCTGTTGCTATTGTTATTGGCCTTTATTGGCATAAGGATTTCCAGTTGTTTACAAAAGGGATTACACTCAGATTAAATGATCTGAGCATTGCTGCCGAAATGACTCCAGTGCCGGCGAAACATCCAGCATTTAAATGGTATCAAAATGGCCATTCAACCGCCTCTTGACAATTTCCTCTTCATTGAGAGGTCCAGTTTGCGATGATTTCCCAAAGGCAGAGGGTTGCATTCTGTTCATGTGAAAGAAACAAGATGATTTATACGTGGCTGGCTTTTTGAAATGTTATTTAAATCCCCCCACAAGCGAGAAGCTGACATATAGCTATAAAAGCAGCAAAATAAAAAAGATGGTAGCATATTCAACAAAGAAGATTATTTGCAACTTAAATGTGAGCAATTAACAATGGGTAATCCTTATTGACTCCAATTCTGGTGTTTTACATAACCTTCCCTCTTCTCCTTTTGCATTTCTTTTAAATACTTATTTTATTTTCTACATGAAGGATAAACTGAGAAGAACAAGCTGGGTGTATTACTTGGCTGCTTCCCCACCCCCACCCCCCACCCCTAGTCCAACTAACTCCCTTCCAAATTGTGCCTAAAGCAATATTTCATGACAAATACAGAGATCTTAAAATAACTATTTTAAGCCAGTCTTCCCAAACCTGGTGTCTTCCAGATATTTTGGTCAACTTCAATTTCTCTCCATTCCTCATTCTTTCATACTCCACATTATCCACGCCAGTTTGCAGGTGTTTCCCCCCAAATATCCTCATGAAAACTTGCCAGCATTTTAGCACAATTTTCTCCTTACATAAACAGTTTTTGCAAAGTTATTCCCCCTAATATAATACATTTTGGAATGTTATTTTCACTGGCATATGCATTTGCGTACACACTTTACTGTATATGCGTTTTTATTTTTTATTTTTGTACACATTATGTGGCTGCAGAATTGCATTGCAAAATGTGGAGAACTCGGCTTACCCCCTAATTGGGCAGGTGGTGCTGTGGCCTGACACCGTCCCCCTTACACTATCCCATGGCAGTGCTGGGTATGGGGCCTGGTTGGATTGTAGCCTGCTTGCAAATTGGCCAATTGGAGGCAGGCTACTGTGCAGGACTTTCCCAGGGGCGGAGCCAACTGTGCTGGCAGGTATTACTTGGGTCCGTACCCAGGCAATAAATAGAGGGTCTGCCCAGGCCTCTTACCCAGTTCGTCTTGCAAAATTTCACCTACAGTTATTTCATTCACTTGCAACATTATCAACGGGACCCTGCTCTATCTGTTTCTAAGATCTGACCATGTGGCTGGAATGTGTTTAAAAACAGCCAGTCTTGGTAATAAAGTGGCCTTGTGGTGCAGTGGGTTTTCAAATTAGTCAAAAGGATTACTTTCTCCTTTCAGAAGATAGCAGCTAAGTTCTAAATTAGAATATGTAAAAGATTTTAAGTGTCCACTGATCTTTAAATATCAAAGCAAAGAGAGGATGAAAGTCAGCCTGCCTATTGTCAGGAGATATTTCTCTTCCACACACAGCTCAGACACCATAGAAGATGAAATAAATATAATCTATATGTCAAAAGTCTGAGGTGGTTAACAGCCTTCCACACACATACAGACTGCATTTCCCTTGAAGCTGAGCTCTAGGCTAGATCGTTTTCTTTTCCAAAGTACACTGCTAAAAAGAAACCATTCCCCCCTGAAAAAGCAGCAGGAAAAATAATGTAGCCTTGGCTTCTTGTTTAGAGAAGGCATCATGAGTCAACATAGAAGGGGGGGGGCATTTGCTAAGGCCCCACACTCCAGCAAAGGGCCCACCGATGAGATCGCCTCTGAACCTACTCCTCTTTTCTGACCATTGCAACCTGTATGCTTGTTCACCTGCCTTTTACTCTTAGCCCAATTGCTGCACTACAGTTAGCATGAGGATGTTTGAATGTTTTCTCTCATTTTTTTTTTCCTTTCATTTTTATCAAGGGCCTTATAGGGAAGAAACCATTCCCAGAAGTTTGGTTGCTGCACGGTTTGCAAATGCGTCTTCAGTGCCCAGGGGAAAGTACTGCATGATGGAACTCCTTGTGGAAAAGATTGCTGCCTCATCTGAACTTTCACCTTCCAACCCAAACACCCATCCCCTTCCAATTTTCAGGATGCTTTCCCAAATTGTCAAAAACCTCCAAATGTTCAGCAGCTGGACCAGAGATCCAGATCAGCCTTAAAAACTGCCTCCTGAATTTTGTTTCATTCATGGACTTTCTTTTCTTGTTGTATTGTCATTTCCGTGTCTTCTGCTTTACTTTTAGCTTACTGCACTTTAATTGGCTTTAACTCTTTTGCTGGGTGCTTTTTTTGTTTGTTTTGGTTGTTAGCTGTCTTGGAAACCTCCGGCTTCAAAGGCAGGATAAAAAATGGATTATATAAGATGATAAACAGTCAACAGATGGAGTCCCGCCAGCATAATTATCAGGGTATCAGTTTTGGAACGTAGGAAGCTGCCTTGTACCAATTTATACCATTGGTCTGTCTAGCTCAGCATTGCCAACACTGACTGGCAGCAGCTCCACAGAGTTTCAGGAAGGGAGCTTTCCCCCAGCCCTACCTGCAGAACCTGGAGAACCTGGAGCCTTCTGAATGCAAAGCAGGTGCGCTATGAATGAGCCAAAGTCCTTCTCCACAAAACATGCTTAGGAGCTGCCTTAGGATGAGGTGCAGCACTGGACCATTTAGCTTAATATTGTCTACACTGACTGGACACAGTTCCTCAGTGTTTCAGGTATTCTTCTTTTCCTCCAGCTGTACTGGGAGGCACCAGGGATTGAACCTGCAACCCTTTTCATTCAAAGCAGATGTTGTACCACTGAGCCACAGTCCCTTCCTTGAAGTTGTATAGGGAAGGCACTAACATGATGAAACCCCTGCTTTTGCCCTAAATATTCTAACTTCAGTAAAGCTGAGGATACAGACAATGACCTCAGCTGTCATGGCTGGCAAAACTACAAGGAAAAATAAACAACAAACACAACAGCTTGACCAGGTTTCATGTTTGTTGTGGTTTTAGGACCAGAACATCTAAGGACATCTAAGGGCTGTTAAAAGAGAAATAGAAGTTATGTAACTTGAGTGAAGAAAACAAATGGACCTGCCCCCATATTTTTAATAAAACAATGGAATCCACTGACAGGTATTGAACTCAGTCCCTTAAGTGAACCCCTGGCTCATACTTTGACTCAGAAGGCTCCACACTGAGACCTTGCCCAGAGTCCAGATTTTTTTAAATTATTATTTCAAGAGTTAGAAGAGCTCTGCTGGGTCAGGCCAATGGCCAATCTAGTCCACAACAATCTAGTCCAATGGCCAATCTAGCAGCCAAACAGTTGCCCATGGGAAGTGCACAGGCAGGACCTGAGGACAACAGCACACATCACGCTCACGATTCCCAGCAATGAGTATGCAGAGGCACACTGCCTTTGACACGGGATGTAGAATATAGCCACGGAATAAAACCACTGGCAGCCTTCCCCTCCATACGTTTGCCTAGTCCTCTTTTAAAGCCACCAAAGTTGGTATGCATCACTGCCTTAACTATGCACTGTGTGAAGAATTGCTTCCTTTTGCCTGTCCTAAATCTTCCATAGAAGATATCAGGCACTGATTTGAAGATAAGGCATGAGATACTTAGAGGATAACACACATCTTACAGCAGGGATGGAGAACCTGTGGCCCTCCAGCTGCTGATGGATTCCAGCTTCTATATACCATGACTACTGGCTGTGCTACCTGGGACTGATGGGAATTGGTGGGCTACAGATTCCTCCCCCCCCCCCCGGATCTAAGGCATTTGTGGTCCTTCAAGCAGCTGCAATGAGAACCACAGCGCTGGACTCTCCTGTTTAGACAACTCCTTAAAAACCCTTATTTAAACTGTATTCTTATTCTTTTTTGAGTGTTAATCCTAACAGGTTGAAACCGGGCTTTTAAATGCAAGTGACTTTGATCCTCTTCTCCCCGGGAGCTTGGTGGCTGAAAAGGACCATTTGCAAATTGGCGGACGAGACTATGATGTGATTTTTATTTTATACACAAGGCTCGGGAGACAGGGATTTCTTGGGAAATATGTTTGATGTCAGGGAGGCAAACGAAGAACAATTTTCATTTGGTTTCAATTTTTCTCCCCATTTAATGCTTTCATTGGAGATGCTTTGCTTTCTCCCGGCATCTAATCTCTGTTGCTTGCTCTGAAAGATAATTCAGGGAGGATGACTCACGATGCTAGACAGGTCCTAATGAAAGCTGAGAAGAAAAGGTAGGTAGCAAATAGGGCTGTCAAGACGCAGCTGGTCCCCTCCCTCGCCAAATCTCACAAGTGTTGAAGGAACGTTAAATATTTGGGTAGCACAATAAATATACTGTCTCAAGGAGGACTGATATCAGCACCACACATCCATGGGGAACTATTAGGGGGCTCCAACACCATGGAAGGGCCAACCACTGGTGCCTATCCTGCCCGCTGTTTAAAAAAGCCCAATTGTGGTAGACCTTGGGGTCACAGTAGAGAGCTCGATGAAGACATTAACCTCGTATGCAGCAGCTGTGAAAAAGGAAATTCCATGCTAGGGATCATTAGGAAAGGAATTGAAAAGAAAACTGCCAATATCATAATTCAGATCTATGACATGACCATGTTTGGAATACTTGTTCTGGTTGTTTTACCTCAGCAAGGATAAAGCCAACACACCCTGAAAGAAGGCTCATGAGATCAAACTGATCTACAAACCAAAGAATAAAATACAGTAGATAGCCTTGTCAGGTAAGTTCCCTAATACAGGGAGGATCAACTCCCTCTCCACTTCTGGGCATGGACTAGAAGGATTTCTTCCTCCGTGCTATGAAAATTTGGGGTATATGCAGCTGGCAAGCGCACCATGGCTCCACCAGCTCAACATTCATCCTGGCGTACATGCCAAGCCTAAAGGGCAACTCTGGATACCCCCAAAGCCAATACAGCATAGGGCAGGCATAGGCAAACTCCAGCCCTCCAGATGTTTGGGACTGCAATTCCCATCATACCTGACCACTGGTCCTGTTAGCTAGGGATGATGGGAACTGTAGTCGCAAACATCTGGCGGGCCAGAGTTTGCCTGTGCCTGGCATAGAGTTTTGATAGATTTTAATGAAATAAATTGTCATTGTGTTGGGATTCCCAAGGATGGCCTTCCAGATGTTGCTGAACCACATCTCCCATCACCCCTGACAATTGGCCATGTTGGCTGGGGCTGACCAACAACATATGGAGGGCCATAGGTTTCTCATACCGGCATCTATTTCCTAATCTGATTCCCAGAACATCTGTACCTCTCTTCACATGGATTACTTAATAGACAAATAACACTGTTTCATTAGCTTGGTGTTGTTGTTGTTGTTGTTGTTGTTGTTGCCACCACCACCACCTCATAGGCTGGCCCCTGAACCATGAGAGCTATCACACAGTTTCATACATTCTCCCTCCTTC
Organism: Podarcis gaigeae; assembly: GCF_964106915.1. Taxonomy (NCBI): domain Eukaryota; kingdom Metazoa; phylum Chordata; class Lepidosauria; order Squamata; family Lacertidae; genus Podarcis; species Podarcis gaigeae. Next base: position 34,138,489 of record NC_139690.1, read on the forward strand.
AATAGCTGCATCGCCACATATAGCTGAACATGTGAAAAGCTCAAGTGGACCTGATTCCTAGATTTCATCAAGATGTTGCCAGCCACTCAATGACAGTCAAAAAGATCACCAAGCTGAATCCAGCTATAATATTCATATTACTGACATACTTTTTTAAAAAGAGATTTTAAATTTGGCTAGCAGGCGGAAGAAAACCACAGTAAGATTATTTATTTTTTCATTTTATAGGTCCCCCCCCCAATATATACAAAGGAAGTGAAGAAATGGAAGTCCATTTTAAGCAACACAGCAGGGGCTGATGAGTTATAACAAGGTCCTTCCACCAAGTGTGTCCTGGAATGTTTGCCAACAGATACGGATAACTCAGAAATTCATTCCATGGAATGAGACTTTATGCAAAAGGACCTTGTCGATACAGGCGGCTGGGCAGGGGGGCATTTCTGAAGCAGCAAAAATGATTCCATATATATATTTTTCTTCGAAGCATTCTCCTATTATCCATACAGCTGCTGCTGCTGCAAGATGATTGGGCTCATAACAAATTGTGACAGCAGAATGCTGGTCAATACCAGGAAATTACTCAGGCTCCACGATTCATCTTGCCACGTGGACTGCATTTCATGATAGGGCAAGCTTGTGTAAGGAAACATGTCTCAAGCATTTTGCAGTATGATCTATGGTTGGATAATGTCCAAGAAGATCCTCAGGCAGTTCTGCTTATCCATTGGGCGCAGGACACAGGTGCAAGAGACATGACCCCAAATCTGGGAAGGGTGAAGCTCCAGTGGTGGCAGTCAAACAGACCAGAAGCCCGTGATATAGTTCAAAGTGGGCAGGTATCAATTTCCAATGAAAGCAACTGATGATCCAGAGGGTCAGAGGCAGGTTACATAGATCTCCAATAGGGTGTCCATAGGTGACAACTCCCTGGGGCTCTGGGTGCCTGAGCACCCACAAAATTCCCCTGAAGGGGCTGGGCACCCACTGATGGTGAGCCAAGCTGCCACTCCTGATGGTGTCTGTGGTATCCACACAAGCTCTCAGTAAATAGCCCCTCAAATGCTTCAGAGACTATTTGCTCTTCCTGCTCAAATCCTGTTCTGCACTCACTCAACCACTCCTATATTGACCATGCCCCATTAAGCATGCACCCACTTCACTGGATGCCAGGCTTGGATGTCCACCTTCCCTTCCATTCTAAAACAGAGGAGAGGTGCAAAGAACTTATTTCTGTGACAGATGTGGATCCTTTCCCCCAGATTGCTGGGGAGCTGATGGGAGGGGCATGTCTGCACCATTTTGTGACCCTGTCTGCTCTTTTAGATGTGGCAACCATTTTTTATTATACTAAATTCTGTGGCAGCCATTTTGTGACTACGGTCCCTTACAAGGTCCTCTCTTTAAAATCACAAACATGCCCACTGCCCCCAAAAAGGATGGTAACCCTTGAAATATTCCAAGTCAGATTCAAAGGAAGAAAACAGGATCTGGGCCTGGCAATATCTTCTCTTGTTGAATACATATCTCAGATTGAGAAGATGGGCACCAGTGTGGTATAATTATTAAAGTCTTGAACTAAGATGTGGGAGACCAGAGATCAAATTGCCTCCTCAGCCACAAAGTCCACTGTGTGACTTTTGACCAGTCACTGTCACTTAGAGTTGTTGTGAGGATAACGTGTAGCTGGGGTCACCTTGGAAGAAAGGTAGAATACAATCTTAATAATAAAATTAAATAAAGAAGGGGTGCACATTCTTCATTATATTGAAAAATAGGCCACATCCACACCATACATTTAAAGCACTGGGATAGCTCTTTAAACATGGCTTCCCTAAAAGCATTCTGGGAAGTGTAGTATGTTAAAGGTGCTGAGAGTTGTTAAGATAACCCTTATTCCCCTCACAGGGCTACAATTCCTGGAGTTCCCTGATTGTTAAACCAGCCTAGTAATTGTAGCTCTGTGAGGAGAATAGAAATCTCTTAACTACTCTTAGCAGCCTTAATGAACTACAGTTCCCAGAATTCTTTGGGGGAATCCATGACTGTTTAAAGTATTTTAACACTTTAAAGGTATGCTGTGAAAGTGGCCAGAGTGGTGGAGGGCCTCATTTGACCCACAAGTCTGGGGTTTCCTCCCACAACCAGGTTAGAGTAATCAAGTTCTAGGCATGTGTCAATGGCACCTACCCCTCTTGCCAGCCTGGAACGAGGAAAGTTGGCAATGTGTGTACAAGAAACCGGAGAGTTCTTGCCTCAAAGTAGCCTGCATTATTAATTGCAAGCAGGATATGAATTTCAGGATAAAAAGGCTCAACTCACAATAAAAAAGAGTGTCATAAGTAGTGAAAATCTTTATAATGAGCTGATTCTCTGCAAACTTGGTTGGCATTGCTAATTTAGATAGGTTGTGTTTTTGTGTATGTGTGTTTCTATCTTTGAGTACAGCACAGGCAACAAAATTGGGTGCACATGTACACACACCACAGTGTGTGTTTGTGTATGTGTGTGTGTGTGAGTGTGTGTGTGTGTGTGTGAGAGAGAGAGAGAGAGAGAGTGCTTCAAGCACAAATGAATAGAAATTGCAATTTGACAGTTGACTTCTCTCTTTTTTCTCTCTCCCCCCTCCTCTCGCCTTCTTCTCTTTCCTGTTCTGAAGCTGCTATTATGGTTGGGAAAACATTTATGCAAAGCGCTCAGAAATGTGCCTTGCTCTGCTGCCCATCCAATTTCTTATTTTCTCTGATAGAGTCTCATTTCAATGTAATAATATTCCCCAACAACAACAAAAAATGAATAGCACAGGGATTGATAGCTCGACACAAGTTACTTGGTTCCAGAACATACGAGGTGCTATTAATCCCAGCAGAAGGAGATGATGAAAATGGGCTGGGCCAAGTGGAATGAAGAGGGCAGGAAGCTGGCTTGCCTGTGTTTAAGATGTCTACAAAATTATCCATTTGGAAGAAATAGTTGTGGCAAACTGAGTGTGCACCTTTTTTTTTTTTTAATATAGCTGTTCCCATTCACTTCCCCTCCCACTGTCCCAGTTTCAAACTCATTTTCCAGCTAGGACTTCAAAATGGCTTGCAAATACCTATTTGGCAGCATGCATTTATACATACGCAGTCTCCCAACAACAGACTAACCAAACATAGACCTACTTAGCAATCTCCTGTGTGTTAAAACCATGTCCTTGGACTGAAACTCAACAAAATCAGAGGGAGGGGGGACCCTGTGCAAAGAAAGCCATGAAACGCTAGGGCTGTGCACCAGATTCAGCCAAGTCCTGAGCCAAATTGTGCCTCTTTGAAGGGACTCAAAGGCCAGAGGATTCAGTTTCAAACAGCCATGGGTTGCTTTAGGTTGCGCTGGATGGTCCAACGTCTGTGGCTGTCAAGGTACAGGGCAGGAAAACACATGAAAAAGCGACTGATTGCTAGCTGGGTCTTCTGGGAGAAGGTAGGCATAACTTCATGTCTGCCTGATGCCTCCACCAACATCCACCCCAGGATCATTCTCTCTGCTCAGCAGCTGTTGATAGGAAGGAGCAATCCTGCAGTTTGTGTTTGATGTGATTCTTTGCAAACAGCTTTCCTTTAGGAAAAGCTCAGGACTCATGAATGCCATTGGTATGCAAGCTGGGGGCTGGGAGTCCAACCAGCGGAGGACCACAAGTTCCCCATTCCAGATTGAGACCATTCACCTTTCAATCCTATGCATGCCAATTCTGGAATAAGCCACACTATGTTTAATGGGGCTTACTACCAGGTAAGTGTACACCTGGTTCTACCCTTGGCACGTTGCAGGCCAAAGGGCCGGTGGTTTGCATTGCACCTTGGAGCTGTTTATAGGCAATCTCGGGGAAGAAATAACACACCAGCACAGATGGAACTTTCTCTGAAGGCAGTTTCCATGCCAACCTTCTGTCCCACAAAATACACTTTTTAAATGTGCTAGAATTTCAAACACAATGTTGGAGGATTTTTGGGGTGAGGAGGAAGAACTGACGAAATGTAATTAATTAGAAATGTGCAGTGCCTTTCTATTTTCCCAAGCCCCCAGACAATGCAAATTTGTCAAAGCAGGGCAATATTTTTATATAGTAGGCTAGGAGCTCAACCCTATACTATAGCCATTTTGACTCCATGTAGCACATTGAGCAGATCATTTTCTCCAAGCATCTGGATTTTGTGCCCATGCCCTGTTAACAACTATCCCTTCCTTGCCACCCCCAAATACTAGGAAAATTCATTTGTTTTTAGGCAGCATTGTTCAAATAAATAAATAAAAATAACCCTGTGGTGATCAAAAAGCTGCAGATCTGTTCAGAGTGCTGAATTTAGCTTCTGGCAGGAGGGTGAAGCTAGCTGGTGACCCTCACAGCTGAGGGTCATCCTTTTTCCTTCCCACTCTTCATTACTGTGGTCCCCACAGACAGGAGAACTTGCAGCTCTGAAAGCCTCTGGCACACAGTTAGATGCAACTTACTAATGAAACAGTCAGGGAGAGACGTGCCTTGGCATTAAGTAATTACTGTCAAGGAACAGGGCACAGAGCTGGAACACAGGCTTGAACATCAAACTAATAGCCGCGGTCTTGCCAATTGATAAGTTAGGTAAAAACTGAGGAGGCAGTGAGGGCAATGGATTTGATTTATCCAGCATTGAAGGCTTACACTCTGGCCTATCTCTACCTACTCTATCCCCCCTGCTCAGTTGTCTGGAAGAAGAAGAAGGTCCAAAGGAACCCATTGTTATTAGAACCCCATTAATGAACACCTGGAAGATCTCAAAGCTCAGCTGGGAAGGAGCTTCTCCAAATCAGTTCTTTGGAGCACAAGAACCCTGCTGGATCACGCCAGTGGCCCATCTAGTCCAACATCCTGTTTTCTGTGGCCAACCAGATGCCTATGGGAAGCTTGTAAGAGAACAACAACAACCGAAGTTTCCAGCAATTGGTATTTGGGGGCTGTCTCTGATGGTGGAAATAAAATATAGTCATTTAGACTGAAATTCAGATGATCCTTACTTTACCACAGATGACTAACCAGGAGGACCAATTTTATATTGTAAACAGCGATGTGATCCTCAGATGAAGGGTGGTATAGTAAGTAAGTAAATCTGGCCCCACCAAAAAACCAACTTCAGAACACTGGTTTTCAACCTAAATAACTCTTGTCACTGGAAAAGACTCAAGGCCAAGCACCACTGAAAACTCACCTCTTGCTCTTCTTGGACTATGTTAGCTCTTTCTGGCTGTTCCATTATTTGGTTGGGGCTTAAATAAAAACCCTTCCTTCGCTGCAGCATGTTCTGGCCCCTTCTAGATAAACAGCCAGCTGCCCACAGACCTTTGGAATCTGCCTTATTTGGGCCCAACTCCCCAACTCCTGGCAGGTGTTTTCCAGGACAATGGATTGCAAATTGAAATGTGTGTGCATGGGGTTGCTGTGGTGGTGAGCATAAGCCTGAGCCCTGCTTAGCAAGAAATTCTCTGAGTTAGATGATGACTGAAGGATGACAGGTACCTAATTTAAAACAGGTGTGCAGCTGCCAAGGCAAATATCTCATTTATGTGACAGGCATTGTGTGAAGCCTGGAACTCAAGAGTTTGTTTCTGCTGAGGTGTTTTAAAGCAGTTAAAATGGCAAAACGGCAACACAGGCAAAGGTTCTGCGCTAGCTACATGGAGTTGAAAAAAATATCAGCTTCATTGTTCAAGAAATTCACAAAATAGGGGTGTGATTTATTCCCATTTTGCAGGATTTGGGGTGCTGTTGTTTTTCAAGGGGTTGGGGATGGCTTTGGGCAATCTCTGATGCTTATCTTGGTGGATTAACTAACGCTGAAGTTCCTGGAAGCTTGACAAACTCAGTACAGTGTGGGGCTGGCAGCAGAGCTGATCCAAGACTCCTGCCACCATGCTCACACCATAGTGAGTTCTCTGCACCTCACGCCGTCTCCTTTTCCTGCTCAGGAACCAGCAGTGATGCTCATTGTTCAGAAGGCCATTAAGCTGCACTGCCGTGTCTGTCCCACCCTGCTGATTTCTACTGGTTGGCTGGACCAGTGGTCTGACATAGTATAAGGCAGCTTCCAATGCTCTTATGTTCCTGTATAGACTACTGGTGATGGAAAACGGAGGCTGAGAAGCAAACAACATGGTAAAGATCAACCTAGTCCATGCCAGAATGACAACCTAGTCCATGCCAGAATGACAACCAAGTAGGGATGCAAACCTACTTAAATCACACATTCTGAAATGCACTCATCCTTCAAATTCTACACTTCTCCAAATTTGGTGATGCTGTTTTCCACCACCACCCCCAAAAAAGTGTACAAAGTGTGTTTATTAGTGGAAGGTGTACATTTAAATGCTTAGAAGTGTGTAGTTGGCAAAACTGTATGCAACATGTGTCTGTTTGGAGAAATGTCCATTAAAACGCTGACAAAAATCATGAACCAATGCTGGTGTGGTTAACTGGACAAAAGGCTGGAAAAGTGAGAAACTAGGCGAAACCAAAATTGACATATTTGTTCATCCCCACAACCTAAGGCTGAGGGAGAATATCAGGTTATATCCAAATGTGTACTTGGAGTAGACCCATTGAAATAACTTATTCATGCTTAGTCATTTTAATGCGTCTATTCTGAGTAGGACCAACGTCGGAGACAACCAATCCTTTCACAATCCTCCCTTGTATTGGAGTTTGCTGGATCAGGACCTATGGCTCATCTAGTCCAGCATTCTCTTCTCACAATGGCCATGCAGATGCCTCTGGGAACTGGCGAGCGGTTTCCTGTGGTTTTCAGGAATTGGTATTCAGAAGCATTAATACATCTGAATCTTGTGTAGAGAATGTGAACAGCCATTACACTGAATATTTTAAGGGTAGAAGGCAGAATTCTCCAACAACTGGGTAAGTGAGGTGGGAGAAGAAGTGAAAAAGATTAACAACAACAACAACAACAACAACAAATGCTATAATACTTGTGATATCCTCACCTTGCAATGTGACCACTGCCCTGGTGATGTAGGAAAACATCTGCTGTTTGTCTGTTAATTTCCCAAACATTTCAAAAATAATGATATCCATCACTCCCGTTTGGTCTACAATGCATATGAATTGTATCAGGCAGCTTTGCTAGGAACTCAACCATTTCCAGATAGAAATTAGCTGAGCCCTCTATTCTTTCTACTGTAGGGATTTGAATGATGCTATTATCCTAGATGCAGCAGGTGCCAATAGTCTGCAAAAACATGAATTGCCATAATTATGAGTAGAAGTACTTGGGAATTTTTTTTTTAAAAAAAGAAGATAAATAACAAATGGGAAGATAATTTATTCATTAAAAGAAGGAGAAGAAGGCACAAATCTGCTTGTCTTGTTATTCCTTGCATTGGAGCGGCAGGCTTTATTTCCTTCAGATGTTACAGGGCATCGTTCTGGTGCTGATGGGATGCTGGTATCCTACACAGCTTCTACAGTATGTGTGCATCCCTTGTTAAGTACAATTGTGCCTTTCCTGCAAAAGACAGGCATCTCATTGGAAGCAACAGAATGGGAGTCTGTGCTCAGGAGGATGAAACTTCAGTCATTCCAAAACTTCATTGTTCTGTGCATAAGTTCATAAGAAAAGTCTGCCAGATCAGGCCAATGGCCCATATATTCCAGCATCCTGTTTGAATAGTGGTTACTCAAATGTCTATGGAAGACCAGCAAGTAGGACCCAAGCACAACAGCACTCTCACACAATACGTAACTAATTGTTGCCACCCCCCACATACTGTTGTATTGCATTTCCTTTGCAGTGAAATAAATGGGGTGAAATTACATAATGGCAATGTAAGTTATGTAAGTTCCATAGTATTGTTTATTATTTGTTGTTATTTATTTGTTATTTGTTATTTGTTATTTGTTATTTGTTATACTCCGCCCATCTGGCTGGGCTTCCCCAGCCACTCTGGGCAGCTTCCAACAAAATATTACAAAAGCTTCCCTAAACAGGGCTGCCTTCAGATGTCTTCTAAAAGTCTGGTAGTTGTTGTTCTCTTTGACATCTGGTGGGAGGGCGATTCACAGGGCAGGTGCCACTACCAAGAAGGTCCTCTGCCTGGTTCCCTGTAACTCGGCTTCTCGCAGTGAGGGAACCGCCAGAAGGCCCTCGGAGCTGGACCTCAGCGTCTAGGAAGAACGATAGGGGTGGAGATGCTCCTTCAGGTATGCTGGGGCGAGGCCATTTAGGGCTTTAAAGGTCAGCACCAACACTTTGAACTGTGCTCGGAAACGTGCTGGGAGCCAATGTAGGTCTTTCAGGACCATAATCTTGCCACAGCAGACAATAAGAAGAATAGAGTAGTTTTGTGACAGGTGAACTGCAGCAGAATGAAAGCAGTTCTGCATACGGCAAATGCAGGGCAGAATGGAAAAGAATTCATTCTCACATCTTTAGCCAATAACTCCCTCTCCCGAATGACTGTTTTGACTACAAATTTGAATTTGAATTGGAAACCAATATATTTAAAACTCAAGAGTCCCTTTAAGATGTTTCATATCAAACAAGACAGTCAAGAATGCTTTAACTTTGGTATACAGGACTCAAACTTCCTTTGCTGACAGCACAAATTTTGACAATCTCAGAGGAACAAAACCTCGCTTTCAGGAACTTTTTGCTGGATTCCACCCATAATTTTCTGCAGGTGATCAGCCAAAGTGAAGCAATGTGCTGAAGGCTCATATGTTCCAGTAGCACACCTTTATGCAGGCAAGGTCCAAGATAAGGAGCAATAATAAAATATCTGGACAAAAGAGTGTAAAGTTCAACCTGCCATAATTTATCACAGCGAGTTTAAGAAAGAAGGTGACACAGTGTTCAGGGCCCAAACTGTCAGCCGCCTGAAATGATGGCTTAGCTGGAATGACTTTCCTCCATTCCATTTTGTGATTAAAGGAAATACAGAAGATGAGCAGGTAATGAAACTTGAGCACTTGCCTGCCCTCCCCCCCCCCCCAAAAAAAGAGAGAGGATAGATGAGCAAATTCCATTCACACAATCCTCCCTTTCTCATAATTTGGGATGTAAGGAGAACTCCTTTTTCGTTCCAACCTACATCCATTGCATGCACTGCAATTAAGGTTCCACGAAAGCAAGCTTATTTGGTGTGCTGTTTGTTGTGGTTAGATTTAAGAATGTAATTAATTCCCTTCCCATTACATCATTCCAAGTTTAAGTTCAGTTCTCCCCATTTCCAGATCTGTTTGTCATTGTTTTGTTTTTGTTTTTAAACCCTTTGAGATAAATTGTAGCCCTGCCAGTCAGAACAGACAGTTGCAGGCTATGTGGACCAATATGGTAAGGCAGCCTCATATCTCCCAAGTGATGCACAGTTAATCCTATTGCAGATAATAGTATGCCTATAGTGTGGAGCAGTGGTTCAGATCTGCATTTTGAGAGATCTCATCTCTGCCCTTTTAGATGCATGTCTTACCAGCGTGCATGAAGACAGAAATATCAATGGAAGTAAAGACACATGTGGGGAAAGTGTGCTACATGAACTTATTGGCACATTTATTTGCCTTTATACTCCTACGGCACTCATGGCAGATTTGAAAACTGGCCTTTGAAGAGCTTTTCCTTCAATTAATTAATGCTTTTATGGAGTATAGGACAACAAGTGATATTGACTATGTACTTCTTCCAGTGTTGGAGGCAATGTGGCGCTGAATACCAGCTGCTGAGAATCACACATGGGGAGAAGCCTCTTGCACTCAGGTCCTGCTTTGAGATTTCCCACTGAGGCATCTGGTTGGCCATGGTGAGAACAGGATTGTGGACTGGATGGGCCTTTGGCCTGAACCAACAGGGCTCTTTATGTTCTTGCATTCTTTGTAGCACTGCACATTTCCAGACATCTCAGGTAGTTAAGTAAATTGTTGTTGTTGTTGTTTAGTCGTTAAGTTGTGTCTGACTCTTCGTGACCCCATGGACCAGAGCACTCCAAGCACTCCTGTCTTCCACTGCCTCCCACAGTTTGGTCAAACTCATGCTGGTAGCCTCGAGAACACTGTCCAACCATCTCGTCCTCTGTCGTCCCCTTCTGCTTGTGCCCTCCATCTTTCCCAACATCAGGGTCTTTTCCAGGGAGTCTTCTCTTCTCATGAGGTGGCCAAGGTATTGGAGCCTCAGCTTCACGATCTGTCCTTCCAGTGAGCACTCAGGGCTGATTTCCTTAAGAGTGGATAGGTTTGATCTTCTTGCAGTCCATGGGACTCTCAAGAGTCTCCTCCAGCAACATAATTCAAAAGCATCAATCAAGTTCACTGTTAGAGAGACTTATAAGGAGAGCTTTGCGATCAGCCTTCTTTATGGTCCAGCTCTCACTTCCATACATTGCTACTGGGAAAACCATAGCTTTAACTATATGGACCTTTGTTGGCAAGGTGATGTCTCTGCTTAAATATCCACATGCTTTTTCCTAGCTTTAGAACTGTTGCAGTCTTATGGAGTTCAATTCTTCCCTGAACCCTATAACCACTTTTAGCCAGAGAAAGAAGTCATTCAAGTCAAATGAGGCTTAGCAGCATTAACTATAGGTTGCAAAAGACATACAGAAGAAGTAGAGACTGCAACACTGAAATACGTTTCCTTTCTTTAGGAGGAGGGGAGCGAGAGAAAACACAGTCTTTGAAAGGCTCCAGAGTTGTAACCACAGCCGATACTTTAATTAGGCAATTAGAGCTATTAGAAGTCGACAAAGCTCCAGGCCCAGATGAATTACAACCAAGAAAGCTGTCAGAAGAGGAACAGAAAGCCCTTGGCAGGATCTGTAACACTTTAGTAAGTAGATAGGAGAGTGCTGAAGAGGACTGAAGTAGCAACTGATACAATGCTCCCCACTCAAAACACACACATACACACTGATTCTAAGAACGTTGAAAGCAGGAACCTAAAATTCTAAACCGTAGACTAACGAAGGAAGGAGCAGCCAATGTAGTCACTCCAGCTCCCATCAATCCTGCCAATGTGGCCATCAGGGATGATGGGAGGTAAAGTCCAGCTGCATCTGGAGGGAACCATGCTGGCTAACCTAGGAGTAGAGATACTAAGCTCAAAAGGGCCAATGCTCCTCTGTCTTGGAATATGGCAACATACTGTATTTTTAAATTGCACAGACCAGCAATGGATACATCAGATGGCAACTAAGAAGCATAAGGTTTTCTCCAAGCCCTACCTGCAGATAGAACCTGGGACCTTCTGTAGGTGAGCTACAGTCTCCCACCTGTCTCAATTTCATGAGAGAATGCAAGATGGAAATAAGCCTTTTCCATGATATGGGTAGGACCCAAACTCTACCCACTCACAAGAGGAACGGTAAGAGAGAGTAGTAGGTCTGCAATCATTTCCAAAAAGTAGGAATAAAAGTTGAATAAAGCCAGTTATTGGTCTAATCTAGCTCTGTTGGTATAGCATGAAACTCTTTAACTCAGGTTGTGTGTTCAAGCCCCACACTACAAGTGTATGATTCTAAGAGGGATTTTCTAGGTCAGAGATAGCAAACATTATGCCCTCAGTATGTACTAGGATTACAACTATCCCGAGCCTTAGCCAACATGGTCAATGGTTGTAGATGATGGATGTCATCTGCACCATTCCATGTTGGCTTCTCCTGAATTAGAGCATGTTAGCATTTTCAAAGGATGAGTGGACACATTCAGAAGTTCACAGGCCAGTTCATCATTCCACATTCTTTGGATCAGATTCGGACTGAGCCAAAATTACTCACATTTCCCTGCAATTTCCTCCGCGCTTTGATCAAAATGTGTCACTTTCCCAGAAATGTTTGGCACCCCTCTTCAATATGTTTGGAATGACACTCTCTCCAGGAATCCTTCAATCTGCTTCTTGGATAGTCTACAGTGTAGCTTTCATCAGCTTCAATCATATGTTTCTGCACAGCAAAACAGTTGGAAGCAGAAATGCTTCTGAATACCAGTGACTGGAAACCGCAGGAGGGAAGAGTGCTCTTTTGCTTGAATCCTGCTTGCAGGTTTTCCATGAGCCTCTGGCTGGCCACTGTGAGAAGAGGATACTGGATTGGGCGGCAGAGGCAGATTTGCATCTGGCTCAGGAGACACAATGAAGCCATAGTGCAAGGAGAGTTTTGAACATGTTGGGCCTGTGGTGGTGGGCAAGGGTGTATCATTCAATCTCCAGGCAGCCAAACGTCTTCGCAAAGAGAACATTTCAAGTGGGAATCATAAAGTGCTTCAATTGGGGTAGCAATTGTCACATCTGCACTATACATTTAAAGCAGGATCATGCCACCTTTACAATCATAGTTCCCCAAAGAATCCTAGGAATTGTCATTTGTTAAAGGCATTTGTGCCCTCTTGTAGCCTTCTCAGAACCAACTGCTTGGCCACTGTAGGAAGCAGGATATGGACCACATGAGCCTTTTGGATCCAGCAAAGCTCTCCTTATAAGTCTCTCTAACAGTGAACTTGATTGATGCTTTTGAATTATGGTGCGGAATGAGTTTCTTGAGAGTCCCATGGACTGCAAGAAGATATCCATTCTGAAGGAAATTAGCCCTGAGTGCTCACTGGAAGGACAGATCCTGAAGCTGAGGCTCCAATACTTTGGCCACTTCATGACAAAAGAAGACTCCCTGGAAAAGACCCTGATGCTGAGAAAGACTGAGGTCACAAGGAGAAGGGGACGACAGAGGATGAGGTGGTTGGACAGTGTCCACGAAGCTACTAACATGAGTTTGACCAAATTGCGGGAGGCAGTGGAAAACAGGAGTGCCTGGTGTACTCTGGTCCATGGGGTCACAAATGACTAAACAACTAAACAACAACAACAGTGAACTTGGTGGTAAGTGCAGGCTAGTGGAATAGGGCCACTAAAGAACCAGAAGAAATGTTCGGGGGGGGGGCAGCATCTGCACTATACATTTAAAGGGATGTCATACCACTCTAAACAGCTGTGGTTTCCTCCAAAGAATCCTGGGTTGTGTAGTTTGTTAAGGGTGCTGAGAGTTAGGTGACCCAAGTTCCGGTCACAGAGCTACAATTCCCAGAGTGGGAACAAACAATGCCACTTCCCGGGGAACTCTGGGAATTGCTGCTCTGTGAAAGGACAAGGACTCTCCTAGCAACACTCAGCACCCTTAACAAACTACAGCTCCCAGGATTCTTCTGGGGAAGCCCTGACTGCTTAAAGTGACACAACAGAGCATTAGATGTATTGTTCAGATGTGGCCCATATATTTCAGGGAATGTTATGCATACCTACGTTGGGGTGCTTTGGAGGAAAGGCAGATTTTGGTAATAAAAAAGGAGCTTCAAGAGAAGCAAGATGGGTTGTATGGATAAGTCTAGTTATATTTCTGGAACAGGCAGAGATGGGGAGAAATTTGCCTGGTTTGCATCTTATTTATTTATTTACATCCTATCCCACCCCTCCTCCTAAAGGAGCCCAGGCCTTTAATGTGAACTTACCAAATTTGCACTTTCTGACCTGAGCCAAAGCAAAGCACAGCTCGCCTATGAATTTCACATGTCTCTGGATTTTGTGAAACAGTGGTAATCTAACCAAAGAATGCATACAGAGATGTGCATATCAGTGAAGACCTCAGGCAAATAAAAGTGTGCAGAATACTGTAATAAACTAGAAAAATGCATTCTGCTATGGGAAGTTGATTACAAAAATGCACACGAGGGACAAAATTTTGTCTAAAAATGTTTCTGTTAAAGGAAACACACACATAAATGCATACAAATTTTCACATTGGCATTTAAAAATAATAACCACATATTGATGCAGAACAAAATTTGAGATTGGAAAGGGGAGAAACGGAAACTGACAGAATCCTGTCAGTGGCATGTTAGGCACTTTGAGGAGTACTGAAGGCTACATACTTCAGTGCCCCTGCTTTGAGGTGGGTGTGTTATAAAAGGCTTTAAAAAATAAACCAAGTGGGGCAGAGCTGCACAATCACTTAGGCAGAATTGTCACTTAATGACTCTCAAATATAATTAAAAACATATTCTAATATAAGGTTCCCTGCCAATGTCAAAATATGTTCCAGCCAAGTGAAATTAACCTTCAGAAGCTACTTTAATCACAACACTGTGGTTCTCTCCCATCTGCCAGTCACTGATGCCTCTCCACCTGAGCCCTGTTCATCTACCTTAGTGCCAAAAGAAAAGAACAATGGATCACACCTTGGTGGCTAATGCAAGGCATAAGCACAACAACAACAATGATTTATCATGGACTAGTGGCCAGAAATCAGTATGCTAAAGACCAGATACTACAAATAGTTTCATGTGACATTTCATGGAGGATAAGACTATCAATGGCTAGTAGTCATGATGACTATGTTCAATCTCCATGCCTGATATGAAGAAATTGGATACAGAGAATATTTTCCCCCATTCCCTCTCTCATAATACTGGACCTCGGGATCATCTAGTGAAGCTGAACACTGGAAGGTTCAGGAGAGCCAAAGAAAACACTTCTTCACACACACATAGTTAAACTATGGAGCTTGCTCCCACAGGCTGTAGGTATGGCCAACATCCTAGATTAGAAGATTAGACAAATTCATGGAGGAGCTATCAATGAGTGTTAGCCATTATGGTTATGCTCTATAAGTGCTTCCCAGACTTGGGTTTCCAGCTTTTTTTGGACTACAACTCCCATCATCCCTAGCTAGCAAGACCAGTGGTCAGGGATGATAGGAATTGTAGTCTGAAAACAGCTGAAGACCCAAGATTGGGAAACACTGCTCTACCTCCACTGTCAGAGGCAGTATGCCCCTGAATACCAGTTGATGGGAATTACAAGCGCAGAAAGTTGCAGTTGCACTCAGGTCCTGCTTGGGGGATCTGGCTGGCCACTATGAGAACAGGGCGCTGGGCTAGATGGGCTTTAACCTGATCCAGAAGGGCACTTCTCATCTTAGAAAGGACCCTGGTTAAAACACTAGGCAATTATCTGCTCACCTTTTCTGGTGTTCAGCGTTGCAGCCAGGCATCTGGTCCCCTGCAGTGATCCAGTGGGGGGGGAGGGAGAGATTGATGCCCCCCTTGTTGCTGTCCTGGCTGTGTCACTGGTACTGGGCAGGCCCCTGCCCAGGGGTTGCCCTGCTGTCCAATCAGCGCTGGTTGGAGGCGTGGCAGCGGGAATTTAAACTGTGACATGACCGGGGAGCCCTCCTCTCTCTCCCATTGCCAGATCTCCCAACCCACCCTCTTTTTTATGCTTTGCTATAACACAACATTGCTATGGACAAATGTCGGCCGCCATATTGTTTTTTCCACTTGGCAAATTTGCACCAGTCATTTGGTTTTCACCTACCTTATAGCAATCGTCACAATCCTTTTAAAGGGCTCTGGGGGTGTGGATTCTGTCTGATGCCCAGGCGTGGGTAGCGCCATGCCACGACCCGAACAGAGACCCCTATGGGTGCCCCTATTTGATGTAAGTCATAGGGCTCTCCCTATTGGTGGTTTACCCTTAGATGGACTCCCTGCAGACGGGCAGGAGTCAAGATATAGCCAGGCTTCACCCAATCCCTAAGCCAAACCACTCCCAAAGCCAAACCACTCCCATATGTAGCCAATAAAGTTGTGGCCTATTTGAACCCATAAACCTAAATACTTCTGTCCATGTGTTTATTATCCACTAGGGTACTGCGGGTCACGGGGCCTTGGCACGCAACAACAATTACCAGAGTGAGCAGCAGGCAAGATGGGCAAATGGCTTCCCACAAGATATACTACATTTCATGGGAAGCCAAAAGAGCTTTGATAAAAGTGGTGGGACGTCTGTGTGTGTCCTCACTTATTCCAAAAAGAACACCTTGGGATCTCTTGTGGAATTTTCATGCAGACCTCTCCTTTGATGAATGCCCTTTGACAGCCAGAATAAGGAGACAAGCTGAACTCAACTGCGCACAAATTAAAAGCCAGCCACACGCATTGTGTACCATATACTGTGAGTTGACAGAAATTATCATATAAGCAAATAATAAGCAGTATCCCTCTCCCCAAAGTGCAGCTATTCCTTATAACATCTTGCTGAAGTCAGCATGAAAGGAAATACAGCGAGCATGAATTTACGAGGAAGACAGGTTGATTTGGTGTGAAAAAAGAGGTTGGTGAGGGAGGGAGCAGATGCTACATTCTTGGGATTAAAATAATGACAACATAGGTTGATTGGTTCCTTTGGGTGGGTGGGGGGGAGAAGTTTGACTGTGATGAATGTTTGGCCTTATCTTGACTCTTAACTGTAATACCATATATTGCTATTCAAAATAGGGTAAGATAATAACAACCTCTGAAGTGGTACTACAGAAAACTAACAGTGCTTCCATTCTAATAGCCCAAAGCCTCTCATTGTGAAATGAGGAATTCAGTAACTTATAAGGGTTTGGGGTGGGGGTGGGGAGCTGCAGTTAAAAACATTTTTAGGGCAGCTGGGGGGGATTATTGGATTTGTAATTTAGCACATAAAAATGATATCCTTTGCTACCATCTAATGGAATTCTCCTTCTCTCCAACTTGGGTTCTCTGAATGATTGCAATATATCACGATGGACAATCGAAACAGGCAAGGCAAAGCAGAACTGCTCTCAGAATGCATTCATGAATCTCATTGTGATCCTGCTGATAGCATATGGTCCCTCTGAGTTTTATAAGAATGTTTGTGTGTGTAGATTGCACAGTTTATAATATCCTTACCTCTATCAGTGCGGTTTACAATGATAATTTTGGCAAAGCTGTTGCCTAACGACTTTCAAATATAATTATAAACGTATTTCAATATAAAGTGTGTTGCCAAAGTCAAGCATACACCAGCTAAGTGAAATTAACCTTCAAGTGATACTTGAATAACAGTAAACCACAAGGGTATGTAAGAGATTAGATATACTGTAGTCTAATTATGTTACAATAATTCACCTCATTAATCTCCTAGGAAACAATAACCACAACAGTTAAATGCTGTAATTAACAAACCCTATTTCAAACTTGATTTTAATTTTATACGACTTTGCAATATTATCTAGTGCAATTATATAAAAGACAAACAACAACAACAACCAAAAGAGATAAAGCAAATGTTAAGTTCTCTAGAGAAGACATCCAAAACAATCTGATGCCTTGAACCTGGGAGAAGGAAGAAAAAGTAGGCCAGGCATGCTTAGGAGATTTCTCGCCTTGTCAATATGGAGAACGACGCCTTTTCATTCCCATTTGCCTCTCTGGAATCCAGAGCCAAAAATGGCAATGTTTCCCAAATGTGCAGTTTAGAAAAACCTCCTGCCCTTTAAGCAGTTTGATATTACAAGAGGATAGCTTTGAATTCATAACATTCAGATGAGGGCAGCAAAAGCCAATTCATTCTGTAGGTTGGCTGCCAATTACATTCCCAGAAAGATTTACAGTGTTGCTATTAGGGTCTGGGACCTGGGTGTTTGCCAAAGCACTGCATCCCATACCAAGCCGCCTGTTATTTAAGATCAGTGGTGGGAGGGGCTTTGATGGTCCCCTCGATTGAGGATATATGGGCCTCCTCAGTATTCATTATGGAACAGGGCTGAGTTGAAATGTGCATCTCCCCCATTTTTCTATCCTGGTGTTTGGGATGGTTCTGTCCCAAAACACAACAATGGTGGCTTTTACTTGTAAATAAAGGTAGAGATATTCATGCAGGCTAGTAGCAGTACAGACTTAGCAACCAGAACAACATCCAGAAGATTCCAAGATGCACAAGCAAGGTGTCAGGGACTGGACTGAAGGGGACAGACAAGATGGAGGAGGAGGAATGGTGGAGATCGCCCCCCCCTTCTTCTGATGCTTCCAGAGGAGAGGGAAGCAGTTTTGATTGGCAGCAGGGGTTTCAGGAGAGTCACAGCACAGAGACAGGTGAACAGAAGAGTTGGGAGGTGTTAGGAGAGGGGGGGAGGAGAGGCAGAGCAGCCAGCTGACACGTTGTCACTGGTGAGTATTTGTGAACCCCCTTCTCCCAGAACTCGGCATTTGCTAAGGGCGCAGGAACAAAGGACTCAGAAACAGTTGGCCACGAGTGGCCATCGCAAAGGGAAATGCTGTTGCTAGGGAAGAGGGAGGAGGGGCTCAGTTGGAGCAACGCCATTGTCAGGGCATACTGCATTCTTTTGTCTCTCGCTGTTATGAATGAATAAACTCATTAAAAAGGACTCTACCTTGTTTTCTCTGCTTCTTGCTGCCACCAGGGGATGGATATAATTCCCAAAGCCTTGACACAAGGCAATAGGTTCAAAATTAAACAGTAGCTATGAAGATGTTCTGACAGTTAAGTTGGCCCTCCTGCCAAGCTTTTAAAGATGTGGTGGGATGAGTTCACTCATGGGACTCTCTCACTCTATGGGAAATCTACGCATATGCACTCCATCTGGGCAGGTGCTTCTCCCCACCTATGAAGGCAACGCCAGGTTCTCAGTCACAAGGGTTTGTGTCATGCCTTTCTGACTCCACCTCTGCCACCACCTCCTCCTGCCCAGCTCCTCCCTCTGACTGATCAAAGTCTTCTTCCCCTCCCTAAGGTGGGTCTGTGCTCTGCAGGAGGGGTGAGATCTGCTTCCCCCTCTCCAACATACAGAGTCACAAGTGGATAACATCCATCGTACATCTGTGCATATCAGCCTTCCAGCAACCGCCAAACCCTGCTTCTTCTCCTCCTTCCTCCGCCTCTGTCTGGAGCTGGCAAAACAGAACTGAAGAGCCCACGACAGCCACAATTTCCTCTAGGATGCCCATCAGAATGATGCTACATGATGACTGAACCTACTTCAATCATTCTTACACAGGAACACAGTTGCTATCACATGAGGGGGAGAGTGGGGATGAGCCCATTGACCCCTTCCTATCTTGCACTTACACAGTTAATTTGTTGGAGAATATCGTGTCATATTTAAGTCATATCAACCTTTCCTTATGCCATGATATACAGAGATAAAACATCTCACATGTTCAGATTCACATACCTGTTCACACTGTTTCATGGTAGAGGTACTAGTTGGCACTGGACTTAGCCATGTCTGGGTGGAGAAAGGAATTTCCTGTAGCTGTTCTGTTTTTATTTAAGAGATATAATAAAGATTTTTGTCCTAGATTCTTTACTGGTGCACCTCCCACCAGAGCCCAGATGTGATTAGGAATGGTGAACTCTCAATCTCAACTCTCTCCCCCAAACTAGCTACAAAGCAATTCCCCTCACCTGCTGAGCTGCAGATGAAGTAGTGTGATGCTCTGTTTTGTTCAGATGCATTTTAAGATGAAAACTAAAGCATGCTGATGATGATGACTTCAACCCTGTCTTTATAAATATTATCACCTGTTCCATCTTTCCCAAAAGAAAATGAGTTTTCTTTTGTAAGAGCACAACTTTGGTGAGAAATAAACCAAAAGGTTCATGTTCCAATAAAACATAAATGAGGACATTTTTATTTTTAAAAAAGCTGTGCTCAGATGTGAGGAAGTGTATGGGGAAATGGGAGAGAAAAAATCATTCTCCTATAACAGTTTTCCATTAGGACAATGTAATATGTGCTAAAGTTCAAGTGATGTATGTGTGTCTCCTTGAAGAAGATATTCTGTATATCAGATGCACCATAAATACTAGACGACGTAAGGAACCTCAGGCAAGGCAACTACATCCTTGAGTGGTCCTGAAAAATATACCGCGTGGTTGGAAAGGTGAATTATAGCAGCAAACAAATTTAATACATCTGCTTGCCTAGTGGACACCCACAATTTGCAATTTAATCATCCACGAGTTATGGTGTGTTCATAATTGAATTAGACTTTGAAATAAGGAAATATTGGTTTATAGTGAGGGTTTATATATATATATATATATATATATATATATATATATATATATATGCTTTCGTAGATTTTCACGGGTACAGGAATGCAGGTTTTGGTGTCCTCGGGTGTCTTCCCGTGTAAAAGTTGGGGTGTCTAGGCGACGTTTCGACGAGGTCTCACTCGTCATCTTCAGGCTGGTGCTTTCGGCTTCTTGTTACTGGAACAGAGCGGGATCTCAATGTTTGAGTTCCTATAAATACTGTAGAGGGGGTGTGGTGTCTAGCCTCCAATGTTCTGGGCAGAGAGGAAGTTCCCAGGCTAGTGTGCCTTTTCTTCTTTTGTTCCTTAATTACTTGAGAGATACCTTGAGTGATTTCTTGAGTGATATCCTGAGTACCACTTAGGTGGGTCATTAGGTGTGGATTAGTTGCTAAAGTCTTTGTGTCTTGACCTCTTGAACTTTGTGAAGAGTTTTCCTGAGAAGATGGCTGTATTGCACTTAGTTGTGCTTTGGCTTGGCTTCGTGTATAGGGGCGAGCTGTGGTTTTGTGGCTTGTGTCAGCCAGATCTGTGTAGGGATTGCAGGGGGGTGCAGCATCCGGAGGTGCCACCATGGATTGGCTACTGGATGGTGTCAGTAATTCATCTGTGGAGAGGGTCTGGGTTTGGGTCTGGTATGGTTGATTGGTGTTGGCGTTCTGTGTGCCTCTGGATCTGGTGTCAGTTTTTGTGGAGAGGGCTAATTTCCAGATGTCTGGCAAGCGGGATGTGTCGTCACGCTTGTTCATGTTGTGAGGGTGTTTCTCTATCTCGATGGCTTCCATGATTATTCTCTTGTGGTGATGTTCCGTGTTAAAGAGCAATTTGGAATCTGCAAAATTAATTTCGTGTCCTGTTTCTTTCATGTGTTGGAAAAGAGAGGAAGTTGGAAAAGAGAGGAAAAGAGAGGAAGTTGGAAAAGAGAGGAAGCCAACACCAATCAACCATACCAGACCCAAACCCAGACCCTCTCCACAGATGAATTACTGACACCATCCAGTAGCCAATCCATGGTGGCACCTCCGGATGCTGCACCCCCCTGCAATCCCTACACAGATCTGGCTGACACAAGCCACAAAACCACAGCTCGCCCCTATACACGAAGCCAAGCCAAAGCACAACTAAGTGCAATACAGCCATCTTCTCAGGAAAACTCTTCACAAAGTTCAAGAGGTCAAGACACAAAGACTTTAGCAACTAATCCACACCTAATGACCCACCTAAGTGGTACTCAGGATATCACTCAAGAAATCACTCAAGGTATCTCTCAAGTAATTAAGGAACAAAAGAAGAAAAGGCACACTAGCCTGGGAACTTCCTCTCTGCCCAGAACATTGGAGGCTAGACACCACACCCCCTCTACAGTATTTATAGGAACTCAAACATTGAGATCCCGCTCTGTTCCAGTAACAAGAAGCCGAAAGCACCAGCCTGAAGATGACGAGTGAGACCTCGTCGAAACGTCGCCTAGACACCCCAACTTTTACACGGGAAGACACCCGAGGACACCAAAACCTGCATATATATATATATATATATATATAGGCACCTCTTTTGGGGTTTATAATTATCCTAAAGGAGGATGGTGAGTTGCAAACAAGGGTACAGATTCATCAAGGGAAGTCTTGGAGAGGGGCATGGTGGGAAGAAAGGCTGTGGTGCCAAGAGCTCCTTGTATATTCAGTATGTATGAGTGCAGAAGAGAATCTGGGCCCTATTGTTAGGCAAAGTGGGGCAGCTGCTTCAGTCAACAGATGCTCAGGGATGGTGGCGAGGAGCAATGGAAACTGTACAGAGACAGTTCCAGACACACCACTTTAGGGAGGGAGTTCTGAATTTGCAGTAGTGCCAGTGGGTTGGGGAATCACCAAAAGCTCCTTTCATGGACCCACTGACTCCTCCTCTCTACCTATGACAGCAAAGGAACCATCTGGAGAGCTAATTCCATTTATCTTTATTCCCAGGGTAGTATAGGGGAACAGAGGCACTTTTCCAGATATTTTTAGTTTCTGAGAGATACAGTAGCTCAAGGAGGACAGTGCCAAGGCAGTTCACAGACAGTCTGTGTGGTTCAGATTTGCCTTTATTGCTTTGTTTTTCAGTTCAGAAAAAAGGATGGTGATGCTACTTAGGGTCATAAGAAGGATTCCATCCAAGAGTAAGACATGGCAGCTACAAGTACCCGCTTGCAAGATGTTCATTTGTCACAGGCTACAGAAATCTAACTTGCAGATTCCTAAAAAGGGCTCTTATGCGGAGCTGAAGAGATCATATAATTGCCTTACATTCTAGATTATATTATTTTTAAAAGGAACATGTCAGAGCTAATGGTCCCATCATTAGTTGCCGGGTCCTTTTGCCCTCAGTATCATCACCCAAGCATTTTCTTTCACTTCTTGCTGCCTCCCCCCAATGACAATTACACCAAAACAAAAACTCTCTAATAGAAAGGGGGAAAGATTAATTGGAAAGTTGATTTGAGAGTACAAATGTTCCAGACCTGACAGTTCTGTAATGTAAGCAATTAAGGCAGCATTTTTTATTTAAAAAAATGAGTTATTGGAGCCAGCAGTATGATCAGCCATTGTTTCCATTGGTGGGGCTACATTTGATCACTGATTGCATAGAGAAGTGAGAACCATAAGAAACAGGTGAAACCCCGATGGGGAAAGAAGAAGGAATATTTCCAAATAAAAAATGGCAGTCCAACATTTGGATGCCAGAAGGCATTGCCACTGAAATCGAAAAAATGTCCCCCTGCTGCTTCCTTACTTTTGAGGTAACCAAGAGGCCATTGTGAGCGTCTTTCCTTTTATTATATGAATCAATTCACCAGTGGTATGCACTCTGCAGTGTACTGGGTGCCCATACTTCAATTAAGGTCACGTGGAAGACAACTCTTCCCGTGGGGTTTTCTCAGATCATGAGGTCTGGGCAGCTAGGGAGGCTGCAGATTGCTGGAGAAATGTGTTAACAGGAAGAAAGCCACCCACCAAGCACCATGATAAAGCAAGCTGAATATCCCACACCCACCAAAATTATAATAAAACATATCCTAAAATGCTCTGAGCATTATCCAGAAAAATGGAAGCCTCTTTTGCAGGTGAATAAAACTTTGGAGAAAGTGGAGGACAGATTTTGGTGCAGCACTCGATGACACATCTCTCCATTCCATTGGAGAAGAAATAAGAACAATGGATATTACTGAAACCTTGGAGGGTTTGTGGCACTCACCATATATCACACTGTTTTAATACTTACAACATCCTTGCAAGATGGGACAGTTTTATTATCCTTTTATTGCAGATGGAGAGCTCAGAGAAGGTGACTCACCCAAGACCACCTTTTAGGTTTGTGAAAGAGGCAAAACTCAAAGTGATGAATTGCCAGTTTTCATTTCATTTTTCAGACACTGCACTAAAACCCTGGTACAAGGATCATTGCCGAGAAGGTTCATACATGTAGAGCTAGTGTCATCACCTAGCACCCACAGTGCACTGACATAACCCATCAGTGCTGGTGTCTGCTCTGTGTCTACACCCTACTATCTCCAGCTCAGGGTTCACTAGCAGAACTGGTACTCATTGGCCACAGTATCTCCAGCTAGGGTTGGCAGAGACCTCTGCCTCAACCCTACAGAACAGCTACCAGTCAGAGTAGACTAGGGTAGCCAATCAGGGATGATGGTGTCAGGAGCTCAGCCTACACTTGAGTAGGATGCTGGCAGAAACACATGCCCAACTGGCATGTTCCCTCCCTCCTGGTCATTCATTCGGGAGCTTCAAAAGCTTTCTTCTGTCCGAACATCACAGCGAACGATGCCAACAGACATCTGCACACTTAGGGATCCACAGAGTCTTTGCAGCTTTTCGTGACAGACCTCAGCAACTCAGCATTTTGGCTAATCTACTTTATTTACATATAAACACACACGGAGCACTGCAACATGGCTCCCTCTCTCTCTAGCATCAGACAGCAAAGAGAAAAGAACAAAGGACAATAGTCCCACTTCACGGAACACAGTAACACAAACATCTGTCTTTGTCACTTCCCACTCTGTGGAGTCAAAACATACACCGTCATGTGAAAGACAACAATCCCATGACTACAATCATGGAGCAGGAATTCTAACAGATGGGAGGCGGGGTCCAACCACATCTGGAGGGCACCATGGCTCCTCCTAGTGCAGATTATACTGAGCTCCAAAGGACCAGTTTGCTTTCCAGCAATGGATACATCATAGGATGCATATGGTTCTCTCCCTGTCCTATTTGGCAATGGCAGGGATTGAACCTAGGATCTTCTGCATGCCAAGCAGATAGATGCTCTTCCACTGAGTCACAGCCCTTCCTCATCATCCACTTGTATTAACTTCACAAGAGAATGTAAGAAAGAAAGATGCCTCTTTCATCATTTGGACAGGACCCAAACTCCGCCCACAAGAGGAATGGTAAGAAAGATAAGAGCTTTTTTGGGGAGGGAGGGGGCTACAGCCTTTTCCAGAGAGAAGGAAGAAAAGAAAACAGATTGCATTTCTGGTACAAGAAACCCAGCCACGCTGGATGAAAGCTTCAAAATAACTGAAACAAAGAAGAGTAAATAAACTCGGAATGATTTATCTCGAGGGGATAATACAGTAACTGCTGAATAATTACAGGCAGCAATCTTTATTAGTATGCAAAGTAGCTCGATTGGGTGTGTTCCCATGCTGCTTGGAGAACAAAAAGGCAAGAAGCGGGACACATTATAATAAATCACACACACCAAATTCCCAGCTTGTTGCAGCAAACATCTTTACTCCGGGGGCACTGGGAGTGCAGCAGTTCTTCTTGAGATTAAAAAAAGAAAGAAAGGGCTGTTTAATTTATATTTTCCAGTGATGCATTGTGCTTTCAGAATTCATTCAACTGAAAGAAGTACAAAAGTTTCACTTTACAAAAGTGTATACACACACAGGGGTGGGGGATTACAGAATTTGCCAGAGATCTGTTTCTAAAACAAACAATGTTATTTTCCTCTTGTGGTTCTGTGCCTGTGTGTGTGTGTGTGTGTGTGTGTGTGAGAGAGAGAGAGAGAGAGAGAGAGAGAGAGAGAGAGAGAGTAGAATAGGCTTTCCATTTCAAATGAGTGGTGAGCTATTTTCTTTTTGACAAATGACCAAAAGAGAGCACAAATCTTCAGAACACAGGAAGCTGAAATGAATCGAACCTGCTCTATTCGCTGAGCTAAGATTGTAGTCCTCATAGTTATTAATTAAGGACTAACTTAAATGGTAGTAACACAGAAAGCTATATTATACCAAGTCAGACCATTTGTCCATCTAGTTTTGTAACAGTGACATTGAGTGGCTGCAGTTCTCCAGAGTTTCCAGCCATAGACACTTCCCTGCCCTGGAGATGGTGGGGTTTGAACCTGGGACCTTCTGCATGCAAAACAGATGATCTACAGCCCTTTATTTTGAGTAATCAAGAGAGCAACAACTATCTCTCTCCCCCCCCCCCCCACATCGGAACAGTCTTCTTTTCCTGAGTTGCCAGAAGGAAAGCCACATACAGTGGTACCTCGGGTTAAGTACTTAATTTGTTCCGGAGGTCTGTACTTAACCTGAAACTGCTCTTAACCTGAAGCACCACTAATGGAGCCTCCTCCTGCTGCTGCTGCTGCTGCCGCGCCACAGAAGCACAATTTCTGTTCTCACCCTGAAGCAAAGTTCTTAACCTGAAGCAATATTTCTGGGTTAGTGGAGTCTGTAACCTGAAGCGTATGTAACCTGAAGCATATGTAACCTGAGGTACCACTGTATTCTAGTACCAGTCCTTTTTCTTCTTTTCTTCTTTCTTTTCTGAAATTATTTTCATAATTCTCAGATAAAATCCTACTAGTAAATAATGCTATAAAGCAGAAATGGGCAACTGGTCACCTGTGTGCCAGATCTGGCCCCTGAAGCAATTTCCCTGGCCCTTGATAGACCTATCCAATTCTAATCTAGGCCCATTAATTTTTTGGTTGTTCATTGCTGGGCAGCTGTGACTAATGAGGACTGGGTAATGAAAATATCCCCAACCTCACTCCCGTCCAGGTGTAACTGGCAGGATCGGAGAGTGAGTCATATGGAAGGGAAACAATTGTGTGGTTTCTGATATTAAAATCAGTTATGGATGACTCCTGTCACAAATGACCCAAAATCAGCTGTTATATCCTTCTCCCTAGTTAAACCAGCAGCTGTTTGGCCCCAACTTCATGTCATAAAGAGCAACTTTTGCACCTTGATTAAGGTAGAATCTCTGTATTCAATGGTTCTCAGGAGCAGATATGCCGGCCCCAGCAAGAGGCTTCCATCTCTGAAGGGCATGACAATTACATGAGTGCTTTAAGTGTATGAAGTTTATGATGTTACCTCAGTATATGGCAGCTTCCTATGTTCCAAAGTAAAGAATTTATATGTGCTTTAAATGCATGGTGTTGTTCCATCTCAGTCAGAATTGTTTACAGTGACTGGGAACAGATCTCCAGAGTTCTAGCAATTTCCCAATTACACCTGAATGTGCTCTATTGTTGTTTCATTTTATGTACCCGTTGCCCATTTGACTGCAGTGTTCATTCATGTCTCTCCGCCGCATTACTGGTGCCCACCATGCACATTAATAAAACATTGCAAAAGGTGGTCTGAAACATTTGAACCAAATAGAGACATACGCAGGCCTCTGTCACTGACCAAGGCACCAAGTCCACTGGAAACTGCAAGCCTGCCTTCCATGAAGAAAAACTGTCACAAGGGATTCCAGTTAAGCCAATAAGGAAGCCGCTGTTCTAGCGCTTGTTTTCCTCTTCCCTCCACATTCATTTTTCCTTTTGTATCACATCTATTTGATTGCAAGCTTGTAGGCAGGGACAAGCCATTGTTTGTGGCCATCACTGCACATTGTGGGACTGTATTTCATAGTTTAACTATGTGCTGGGCTACACTGCAGCTTCCAACATTCAACTTCGTTGAATGACTCTGTGTTCTTGTATTTTGAGAGAAGGAGGAAAGTCTCTTTTTACCCACTTTCTCTTCACTGTGCATAATTTTATATGCCTCTGTTAAGGCTTCCCAATCTCCCTTGCTCATCCTTTCTTTCTACATGTGATTTTTGACACACACACCCCAAGAGAAAGGTGGGATATTGACTGCATTCCTGACGGCTGACTGCTGTTTCTACTCGCTGACAAAAAAACACAGTGATGGAAGAGCCTGGCAAAGTCACCTGCACATCCCACCCTAGCAGCCCTACTGACCTTGAGGCCCATGAGTCTTGTTAGAACTGCGAAGTCGAGGAGAGAGACACCAGCTCTGGCTTATTGACTGACTCTCACTCTATGGAGTAGTATTGTAGGTTGGAGCCAGCAGGCTGCCCCAAAGGTATAGACAGTGGAGGGACACAGCCTTGATGTCTCTATGGGGTCAAATGGACCACCCTCTCCTTTTTTATTTTTTCTGTGAAGATACTTTATGTTTAATACATCTGAAAAATGCATATACAAAGAACTATGGCGTGGAATAAAGCATTACCTCAACATGAATGAGACGACAAAAAATAGTCTGGGGAGATTGAGAAGTCAGTGTATAGTTCTAGAAGTTCTAGAAGAGGTCACTATTATCTCTGTAGGTAAATACCCACACCTGGTGTGCTATAATGTGGATAATGGAGCAGGCAGTTTTTGCTGTGTTAACTTACTTATAATCTACAATCTTTGAATTTGTTGGCACAGAGTGGGGCTGTCTTTGGGTGAGATATGGAGGGAGGGAATAATTAGGATGCCCCTGGTAATAAATGGAATGGGAACTGTTGCAATGGCCCTTGGACTGTTTTAGTTGGCTAGATGTCCTATTCTATTCATCCACTTATTTGGAAATTCCAGTTGTTGCCCTTACTGTTGCTTAGTTTTGTGCATTTATGGTGGAGCTGCTAATTTGCTAGCTATTAACTGGGCTTGTTTTTATGGATCCTGTCATTTTTTGAATACTATTATCCCCACACCACCCCCACACTTTTATTAGTATTTTATTTCATTGTTCCTAACTCTGGGATTGAAATATTCAGTGAAGAGTGGGATATAAATACTTAAAAATAAAATAAATACAAAAAATAAATAAAATTTCCTATAAGCCACTGTGGGCAGGGGGGTTAAGATCAAACTGCCAGTGCAAGATATAAATATAGACCTCACATGCCAAGTTTAGAAGTTGGATTTATGAATTTTCATAAGCTTTCAGACAGAAATTCTACGTTAAACCCTCTGGGATTGGCACTGTAATGGAGAGCAGTCCACTGCTGAAGGCAACACGACATTTTGATTTAAAATTGAATTTTCAACATAAGCAGCAATCCAGCCAGCCAAATCATAGCTTAATGCTCCTCTGATCATTCCCGCTGTAGTTACAGGAAGCACGGAACTGAAAAATCCTTTGTGACTTGCAGGCTTTCAGATTACGAAAGCAAGCCCACTGACAGACACATCAATCCTCATTTGAGTATGATTCTTCAAGGAACCTCCATTTGACTTAAAGAATTCCCCCTTTAAACACCTGACTGCCACTCACTGGGAAAGCAAGAGCAAATTGGCAGATCTCAGGGTAAATTACAACTCTATGGACAAGAACCACAAGCAAAACGTTGGTTAATTAGTAGAAACACACATGGCAGGGAGAATCTCAAGGTGATTGTCAACACTGATGTAATTATACACATGCTCCAACTGTCCTTGGTAAATTACCGCTCATATTTTGCCTTTTGGGGGGGGGACGGGTGGCACATTTTGAAATAAACATGTTAGTCTTTAAGATGCCACAGGACTCTTTGTTGTTGTTTTGCTGCAACAGAATAGCACAGTCCCTGCTCTGAAAATGATTTTAAATTTCTTTTTTCTGCGAGCATCTAAAACCAGAGTGTGCATTCCCTTTTGAACAACCTTCCCTGGGCCACAGGCCAGTGAACAGCAAGGCCAGAGGTAAGAGTGGGTGGAGCAATGAATGTAGCTCTTATCTTTGTACAGTAGGCTAGTTTCTACGCACACTGTATACCCCTCTTCATTCAGAGGCATGATGAGAGCTCAAGGATGTATTCCATCCAGGCAAAAACAGTGAAGGAGGACACAATGTACTGCTGGTGAGAAGTGAGGCCTGGAAATAACAGGTCAAACAGGGAAGGGGGTGTGCCATGGGAAGAGTATCAAGTCAAACCAGAGAGCTGCAGAGAAGGGCCATATTTGACTCCTGGACCTGGTTTCCCTACTACTGATCTACAGCTATCTGCCTTCAAGCTTCAGCCCCCTTTTCATTGCTCTATAGAAGTTAAATATCTGCAAGTGGAGGAGTTGGGTGCCTGTTGCCTCTAGTATAAAAGGTAAAGGGACCCCTGACCATTAGGTCCAGTTGTGACCGACTCTGGGGTTGCGGCACTCATCTCGCTATATTGGCCGAGGGAGCCGGTGTACAGCTTCCGGGTCATGTGGCCAGCATGACTAAGCCGCTTCTGGTGAACCAGAGCTGTGCACGGAAACGCCGTTTACCTTCCCGCCAGAGCGGTACCTATTTATCTACTTGAACTTTGACGTGCTTTCGAACTGCTACGTTGGCAGGAGCTGGGACTGAGTAACGGGAGCTCACCCTGTCGCGGGGATTCAAACCGCCGATCTTCTGATCGGCAAGTCCTAGGCTTTGTGGTTTAACCCACAGCACCACCTGCGCCCCTTGCCTCTAGTATGCACACCTGTAAATGGGCCAGTCTGTATCGTTGGGCAGATCCATGCATTTCAGCGTCTCATTTTTCCAACCTTCTCCACATATTCGCATCCATTGACATTTTTCTTAAGCGCTCAGTGCAAACGTCACATAATGTACACATTTTTATGTACCGTTTTGCCCGATATACACATTTTTTGCAAAACCAAAAGACGTTTGTTTGGTTTTTGTCCCTTTTTTTGGCAATATGTACAGGCCTTTTCCTACGGATTTCTTGACTGGAGATTTGCGTTGCAAATTTCAGAGAAGTGTGAATTTCGAAGGATGGCTGTACAATATTAAGGTGGACTTAATTCAATTTCCTTCCCATCCCTTCCCATCTAGTGCATCATCCAAGTTTCACATGGATCTAGCAGCTGCCAATGGGAAGCCTACAACAGTACTGAGTGCAGAGTATCTTTGCTCTGGATACACAAAGACAGTCAGGCGTTGTCTTATTAAAGAACTCACCTGTCAGATAACTTGTAGTCATCGTTTGAAGTTAAGCTGAATAAGCACATTTCACAGTTCTTGCAAAAAAGCAAGAGTTAATTCCTGTACGTTAACAGTGTTTTTATGGTCAGATTTAATTTTGGCATACCATTTGCTCACAACTCTAAAAAGAACAATGTGAAGAAAAGTTACTTTTTCAAAACTAGGTGTTGTACCTTCTTGGTCTGTTGGGGGTTAATTAGAAAGCCCATTGATGCATTTGTTGTTGTTGTTGCTGCTGCTGCTGCTGCTGCTTTATTTTATTTATATTTTATTTATTAAATTTGTAAAGCGTCCTATACCCGTAGATCTCAGGGTGGTTCCCAACATAAAATCACAATATAAAAAACAGAAAATACAGAATAAAAACCAAAACAAAACAACCCAATAGTTTCTCTCCTTCCACTACGAAGATTTGTCTTTGAAATCTTCTTCTTAAATATACTCTAGCCTTAAGGATGTGAGAATAAGAGTGGATGAGTCCCTCATGATCGTCACCCGAGGTTGGCGGGCGTTAATATCATATTAAAGTTAAATATATGGCTCAGGTAGTTTGTATATTGCATTCTCCACGCCTGGATGGCGATCAGCTGAAGTCGCCCGAGGGATCATAATTTACCAGTCTCATTTCCCAAGACTGTTATCCCTCATCTTGACACACTATTAAAGTCATTTAATTATCAGCATTTTGTCTTGTCATTACCTGTGTTTTCTTGTTATTTATTTTTCTAAAACTTTGTGTGCGTTTCTTCCAGACTTTCTCCCCCAGGCCAGCTCAAACCAGACAGACACTTGAGACTCAAAATCAAAATGGCGCCCCCTACTGCCAGCAGTATGATAGAGACAAACACACCAATACATTAAATTAAAAATCTGACAACCCTCGGCCTTTTCAAGACCCAAACCTGACGTCTGAGACTAGAATGTTTGGATGTGACAGAGCACTCTTGAAAATGATGGAAATATTAAATCCAAGGTGTTAGTACTTGTAAATAAAGCTGTTAACAGTTTAGGATCCGTTTATTCAAAATGTCATCTTACCTCAACTGCTGTAGTCTGTGGAAATGGCACTTTCACAAGTAATATTTATTGCTGGTTCCAAATTTCAATGCATGAATCCTTCAGTGTGACAGCACCTATACTTATGGAACTCCTTGGCCATTGATATTAGGCAGGAGCCTTCACTGCACGCAGGGGCATAGGAAGGGGAGCGGGGGGGGCAGGCCGCCCCGGGTTCCATCATGGAGGGGGGGGTGACAAATTATCAAGGAACAATTACTGCCCTACTAGGGTGGTTCATAAAAAACTTTTTTTAAAAAAAATGCCTGCTCCAAAGGTCTTATCTTACTACACTAGGGATTATACAGCTATATATGAAATTTCATGTATATCAGTTAATATCTTGACCTTCCTCCACAAAAATAGCTGTTTACTTGGCCGTTTTCCTATGTTGTGAAGGCTGGATTTCAATTCAGTGGAGTAGGGAATGGGGTCTCCTAAAAATGCTCAGGACTCTTAACACACGAGAGCTCCCAGAAGTAGTCGGGAAGCCACAACTACTTAAAGTGGTTTCACTTGACCAGGACATCCTGGAATGACAGAAGGCACTTCAGCTTCTGATCGGATGTCCCATTTTTCAGTGCCAAGTTCTCATGCGATTCAGCTGGCTCTCGCGAGAGCTCAGCACCCAAGGATGCACATCTTTCATGCTAAAGAAGGTGCCTGAGCCAGAGCCCATGGAGGGGGGTGGGGGAGCTGCTGCTGGTGCAGCCCAGGCTGCCTCTGCCAGGCTCAGAGGCCACACCTCCTCTGCCTGATAATACCCCCATCAGAGGAGGAGGAGATGACAACAGGGAAGAGGAGGAGAAAGAAGAAGAAGAAGAGGAAGAGGAGGAGTTTGGATTTGATATCCTGCTTTATCACTACCCGAAGGAGTCTCAAAGCAGCTAACATTCTCCTTTCCCTTCCTCCCTCACAACAAACACTCTGTGAGGTGAATGGGGCTGAGAGACTTCAGAGAAGTGTGACTGTCCCAAGGTCACCCAGCAGCTGCATGTGGAGGAGCGGAGACGCGAACCCGGTTCCCCAGATTACGAGTCTACCGCTCTTAACCACTACACCACACTGGCTGGAGCTGGAGGTGCCACTCCAGTGCTCTCTGAGGGAGATGCTGTCGGTAATGGAGACAGGGGCCAGGGGTGGGAAAGTGTGTCCTTGAAAGACACGTGTCCCGATTCAAAATGGTGGAACGTTGGAGAGCATGGACTTTAAATGTATTCAATGAATGT
The DNA here is from genome assembly GCF_964106915.1 of Podarcis gaigeae. Classification (NCBI taxonomy): domain Eukaryota; kingdom Metazoa; phylum Chordata; class Lepidosauria; order Squamata; family Lacertidae; genus Podarcis; species Podarcis gaigeae. Next base: position 34,170,935 of record NC_139690.1, read on the forward strand.
GGCTTGAGGCACTGCATTCGCCCATCTAGCTCAGTAATGTCCATACAGACTGACACCAACTCTTGAGGAATTCTCCAGTGTTTCAGACAGAGGTCTTTCTCAGTCCTACCTGGGGGTCGGCCTTGGAAACTTCTGCATGCAAAGCATATGCTCTATACCACTGAGCTCCATCCTTGCTCCCAGTGCCCCTCAGTTTCTTGCAGCTCAGGAGAGAGGAGAGCTTGTAACAATATTGCGTTTGTGCCTCCAAAACAACCGTCTCAATTGGGAACCTTCGGGAGGTTTGGCCAAGATGGGCAGCCCTCAGTGACAGTCTCACCCCCCCCCCCATCCCCATTGCCACCTCCACCAAATGGTGACTTGTCAGGTGCATCAACGGGAGTTGTAAAAGGAGGAATCTATCTCCCATGACCAGGCAGTAACCAGCTCCACTACATCCTGTTGTTCCCTTAAATCATATCTGGAAATGGCTTTGCACGCTGCGCCTCATGCTGTGAGCACATATATTTTGACATAAAGTATATTCCATGTCCTTGTGAAGATATCAGGTAGGGGGAGTGGGGGGGGGGAGAGAAGAGATGGATCCTGTCAGGAGGCATTCCATGAAACTTCACTCAAAATGATAGTCAAATGGGATTCTAACCTCTTGATTTGTTTATATGTCACCAGGCATTGGGGGCAGGTGAGTGAGGAAAACAACCCCCACCGCAAAAAAAAGGCCCACTGAGCATTTTATTGAAGTAAATAACTCCTGGCAGAATTTAAGTTCCAGTCCACTAGCTATTGGAAACCTGATAAGAGTTTCAAGGAGTATCCTGCCATCTACTGTTTACCTTAAAATTATCTAGGGGGTTTCAGTGTGTGCGTCTTTTTTTTTTTTTTTTGAGTGGGGGGTAATTATCTTTGCCAAATGAGTGTGAGAGCTATCACACCCAAGTGGCATAACTGGGATTTTTATGAAGCTTTGTCTCCTCCTACTCTGTAGGAATAGCAATAAAACTATTATCAATTGCTTCTACCTATAAAACTATTATCAATTGTTTCTACCCTCCTAATAAAGATGTGAAATGCTTCTGACTACTGGTTGCTGGAGACTGTGGGGAGGCATGGACAGCTCCTTTTTTAAAGCTACAGCGGTACCTCGGATTACATACGCTTCAGCTTACATACGCTTCAGGTTACAAACTCTGCTAACCCAGAAATTGTGCTTTCAGGTTAAGAACTTTGCTTCAGGATGAGAACAGAAATCATGCTCTGGCGGTGCGGCGGCAGTGGGAGGCCCCATTATCTAAAGTGGTGCTTCAGGTTAAGAACAGTTTCAGGTTAAGAACGGACCTCCAGGACGAATTAAGTACTTAACCCGAGGTACCACTGTATCTACCGTAAATTGGGGGCCATCCCTGCATCCTGTGGGGCTGAGTTGCATAGTTTAACTACATGCTGCATTCAGAAATGCTTTTTTTAAAAAATCTGTCCTGAATCTTCCAATATTCAGCTTCATTGGACATCCATGAGTTACATTGTTATGCAAGTGAGAGAAAAAACATTTCCTTATCTACTTGTTCCATGCCATGCACTATTTTAAAACTTCGATCATGTCCCTTCTCGCTTGTCTTTTCTCTAAAAAAAAGGTAAAGGTAAAGGACCCCTGACAGTTAAGTCCAGTTGTGGACGACTCTGGGATTGCGGCGCTCATCTCGCTTTACTGGCCGAGCGAGCCAGCGTTTGTCTGCAGACAGCTTTTCCAGGTCATGTGGCCAGCATGACTAAGCCGCTTCTGGTGAACCAGAGCAGCACATGGAAACGCTTTTTACCTTCCCACCGGAGTGGTACCTATTTATCTACTTGCACTTTGACGTGCTTTCAAACTGCTAGGTTGGCAGGAGCTGGGATCGAACAATGGGATCTCACCCCGTTGTGGGGATTCAAACCGCTGACCTTCCGATTGGCAAGCCCAAGTCTCAGTGGTTTACACCACAGTGCCACCCGCGTCCCCTGTCTTTTCTCCAAAGTGCCCCAAATGCTGCATCATTTCCTCATGAGGGAATTACTCCATTTCCTTAAGTATTCTGATTGCCCCTTTCTGAACCTAAGCCCCCACCCAACTCTATGATACAATTGGTAATAAAAACACAAAACTGACTTTACACTTCTTTATGAAAGCTGCCCTGACATATATATGTACCAGAGCTCAATGAGTGGCACTGAACGAAGTTTTACCCTGATTGAAACATACCACCCATAACATTATTAATGAACATTGAAGGGGGTGAATGAGATGAGCCATTTGGTCCATTTCAACTCTTGATTCTAAGATAAGTGAGAACACTCAGTGTCCTAAGCTTGCCAGTTACCTAGATTTAAGTAAACCGACTTCTGTGCAATTTGGAGCTTGATGGAGCATCATAGAAACTTCCTGAAGTTCATAGTGGAATTACAAAGGCACTGAAGAAATGTTGAATAAAGTGTGTGCTTTGGCCAAATTACTTTTCCTGAAGTTCCAAACATTTCTGGCACTTGGTGGGTAGTTAGAGTCTGGACCTATGAAGCAAAACTATGAAATTTCAGGCTGTAATTGAAACACAGTGAACCTTGAAACAGAATCTACCAGCAGGGGTCGGGATCCAGGAAGGGTTTGGGTGTCCCTAATTGTTTACGTTTGCCTGCTAACCTTGGGAAACTTCTTGACACAATTCATCCTAACTGACAATGATATGGCATTTATATTTTCTACTGGGACTTCTTGAGGATTAATTGTCTATTAAGTCCTTGGAAATCCTCAAAATCTGCCTAGTGTTCCTTGGCAAGGAATAGCAAGTTGCTTTCCACAGACTTCCAGAATTTACATTTCATCTTTTCTTAGCATTTAACTACTATGCCGGTCCTGCAATAACACAGCTACCCTCAAATAGTCCCCAATACTAGGCAAGGGGGTTCCTAACTCCAGGACGTTGTAGTAGCAGATGCAATCTTAACTTAAAGGGGTGTCTGAACGAGTCCAAATGTTATTAACACAGCAGAAGGCTGCCGAGGCTGTGTAATTGGAGCCCTTGTTTGGGACTTTGGGGACCAGAGTTGAATTTCCCCCACATGAGTGTGGCCAAGCTGCTTAGGAAATAGCCCAGCAGCTACTTACAGATCAAGCCATCGACTGAACAGATGGAACATTTGCCATACATGCCAACCCTGACGACAAAGCCAAGCAACCAGCTGTTGGCTGCACCCAGTGCTGATACCAGCCTCCTAATCAGACCACCGTCTGTTGCAGCCTCAGACTGTGGGGGTTGACAGGTTGGGTTGGGGTTGAAATGCAGCTGTGTCGCAGGAAGAAAGAGAGTAAGGTTACAGCAGCAACATCTATAGCTGAAGGGACAGGGAACAGGAGGGAGGGGAGGGAGATGGTGCTGGAGTGGCCATCCTATTCTGTCCAGCAAGGCAAGGATAAGAAATTCCCCCCTCCCAAATGCTGAAACTCAAGAGGATACCTGTGGAGATTAATTACTGGTCAGATTGAGGGAGACAAACAAAACTGCTTTTTTTCCAAGATGGCATTGATTAACTCATGGAATTCACTGCCATAAGACAAAGGAATGGCCACTTGCTTACATGGCTTTTTTAAAAAATGATCCAATATTATTTATTCCATGTGTACCCTTCCCTTCACCATGAAGCAGCCCCTGGTGGTAATATACATGTAAGAATCTTGCAGTGCCCATAACACTGAATGCCATTGAAGCACTAACAGAGATTTCCTTAAATACATTCTGCCCTCTGCTTGCTGATTGACCAGGGCACTCCACACTCCCCTTCAACTCTGTTTATCTTTTCCAACAGTTGTAGACTCAGTTTTCATTGGGCTGGGTTTCTTGTGGGGGTGTTACTGCATTATTTTCTATTCTAAAAACAACATTCCTTGTTTTGAGCTTTCTCCAAGACCCGTTCTGCACTATACATTTAAAGGAGTATTATACCACTCTAAACAGTCATGGCTCTCCACCTCCCTCCAGCTGCAAAGAATCCTGGGAACTCTGAGTTTTGTTCTGAGAGTAGTTAGGAGACCTTCTATTGCCCTCATAGAACTACAACACTCAGAGTTCCCCAGAAAGAAGAATTGTTTACTAAACCACTCTGGGAATTGTAGCTCTGTGAGGAGAACTGGTCACCACCAAGTTCACTGTTAGAGGAACTTATAAGAAGAGCTTTCCTGGATTAAGCAATAAGTCCACCTAGTCCACAGCCTGCTTCCTACAGTGGCCCAGCAAATGCTTCTGGGATGCCTATAAGAGGGTGCATATACCTGTTCCCCAGTAACTGGCATGCAATGGCGCCTTGTCCCTGGGGGTGAGGAAACACATTAGGGCAGATCAAAAACAAGCAACAGAAGGTTGCATCCAATATTAGTCATGCCTAATTTAGCCATGCCCTTTAATTTCAATGAGTCTAATCAGAGTAGGACCAGCATGAGATACAACCCTGACCATGCTGAGTAGTGGGCATGGAACTACCAGTAGTGGTAGTGACTGGCTGAGAGGGAAACTGGAGATTGGAATGGACTGGAATGGAATATTCTAGATGAAGGTCTGGCCAGCTGTAATCTTGAGCAAGAGCATGCCAAATCCTCTCTTGCTTTGCTTCTCTTAAAACTTATTTTGCTTCTCTTAAAATGTGAGGGGCCATTTGCTCAAACAGGACTTGCCAAATTCACTTCAAGGTTTAAAGGTGAACTTTGGTGGCAACCTTAGGGTTGACTGAATGGATAATCTTTTTTCCAAGAAGGCCCCAGGAAGACATTTTGGCATTTGAGGCAGAACATCCTTTGTGCTGTTTTTAAGAATATATATATATATATATAACTAGCCTAATTTTCTGCCCAGCATAATTTTCTGCCACTGCTCTCATCTGATATAACAGTAGGTCTGGCTCTATGATTCTTCCAGGCCCTATTAAAAAGCTAGCTCAGTTACCCCACCCAGGTCTAATCACAAACCATCACTCCCACGTTTCAAACAGTAAGAAATCAGTTTCCCCTTGCAATCATTACACTTGGGCCATCAGGAAATGGCTTCAATGAATGGGATGTCAAAACCATGTAACTCACTTTAGCTCTTATTGTAGCTGATGGCTTTAAGGAAGCCGTAATGTCATTGCAAAGCTGAACCGTACCTTGCAATAAACACTTGATGCATGATGGATTCTGAAGCTAGCGGTTTACGAGGATGGGCCAGAGAAGATGGGGCAAACTTAATGGGCGCCTGATAACATAATAGAAAGGAAGGTGGCACATCAAGTTTCTGAATCTCTCATGGAGAAGGAAACTGACCTTATTGGTGGTTAAAAACTGGCAAGTCTGAGCTGTGATGTTGTTTCCTAATTGGGTTTAATGCTTTACCTCCAACACCCCCACACCTCTTTCCAACACCAAGTTATGAGATCCATCTGTTTTAGCTTTCTGATATACAGTAGCTACCGGCTAAACCACACGTCTGGAGCTTACCAGTCATGGAAACAAAATGCCACGGAGGTCTTACGATACATTTATTAACCGTTTAGTGTTTCATCTGCAGGAGCAATATAAACACAGCTAGTACAAAATGCCATGGGATTCACTTATGACAGTGGCTGAAGCATTATTGCATCTAAGACTTCAAAACCGATTTTTATTTTCACCCAGGGGAAATCAGATCAAAATGTAATGTTTCCTCTTTCTCTCGAAAGCTAACAAAAAGCGACATGAGCCAAATCACATCTCTGATCATATGAACAGAGGCCGCTCTACAGAATAATTTTAGCTGTTCAGAGTGTTCTTCCTACATTGCCCTAAGAAATATGGGGTGGGATGAAATCTGATTGGTGTGCATTTTAATGGGAACCTCCCAAATCTGCACTCGCTGAAACAGGTAAATGCAGAAGCTGGAAATGAAATAAAAGCCAACATTTATTTATTTATAAAAGTATTTGTATACTGCAGATTCATTTTTACAAAAAAGCAATTATAATGCAATAAAAACCACACACAAAATTAAAAAACAGAAGCACCATCTGACCATTATGGAAAATGTTTTCTCAATTGTCTGTGTAAACCTGGCAGCAAAGGAAAAAATTCCCAGCAGATGCTTGAAGGCTAGTATGGCATGTGCTTGCTGAATCTCTAATGGAAGAACGTTTCGTAGGTGTGGGGCAATGATATGAAAGGCCTGGTTCCATGTTGATGTCAGGTGATCCTCGCCAACTCAAAGGATGAGCACAGTGATGCTGCAACACATGATCACAGTGATCAAGCTGGGATGTAAGGGTTCGGGTGGTCCCCAAGGAAATATAATAATGCAGGGATGGGAAATGGAGGGGGGGTCTGAAAAGGACAGCCCAAATAATTGAGTGATGGGAAGCAACTCCCCTTTGAAGAAAAGTTGCAGCATTTGGGGCTTTTTAGTTTAAAGAAAAGGAGAGCAAAGCCATCTAATTAATGTCCCGAGAGAGAAATTTTGATAACACTTCACAGAGGAAACTGAACAAAAACAGTGTATAATTGAGGAGAAACAGGAGCAGAGGAGTTTGGTGTTCCTAACTTTATGCTTCTATATTACAGAGAGACATTCAACCAGACATACAGAGGAACAAAAGAATCAATCAGGGCATGTGCTGCCTCAGCAAGCCATTTCACTCTGCTAAGTAACACCTCCCCAACCTCTTGGTTAGCTGTTTTACTGATAACGGAATTAACCCTTAAGTTACAAACTAAATAATCCTTGCTGTTGCAAAGATGGCGACCAACCTGGACAGCTTTAAAACAAATTTTGACAAATTCTTGGAGGATAAGGCTATCAATGGCTGCTAGTCATGCTGCCCGTATATAACCTTCTGGGGAATGAACACTAGTATGCATAGCTTCTATTTCTGGGGCTACCCATAGCAAAGCAATCTGCTCTGTTGCAATGAAAGATGGTTAGAAACAAGGAAGTCATTGTATGAACTCAACACAACTTTAGTAAATGCAGAGGAGGAGTTGAGTCTTGGAGTACAGGATTGAACAATGGGAATAATTGGGGACAAATGAAAAAAAATGCATTAGTGCAATAAATGCCTTTCTGGCAGAGGCATCTACTAGACAATGAGATAATCTCCTAAGGGAAATTACCTGAGCCACATCTCTTTACTTCCATTTAATGGTATCTACAGTAGATAGAGTTTCAGAGTTTCTGTTTTTGATTCTTGCTCAAAAATGTATGCATCTTTCTAAAATACATAGATATGCGCTGAACAACATATTCTGCCATGTTGCAGTCTTGCTGGTACTCAATCATACGTCTGTTCTATCCCATTATATGCATTTTGTGCTCACATTTATGTAAAATACACACCCTTTACATAAAATGTACACTTTTCATCAATGCTCTTCAATATATTCACCAGTAAAATGCAGATTTGGGATGCATCTGAAAAGAAATCATCTAAAAAGAGGAGAGTGGGGGAAACATAGTTGACATTACAGGCTCAGAAGGTTTGGCACTTACTTTAATAAGGTTATAAGCTGACCCAATGGTGGTGGTGGTGGCATTTTAAATAATAATGATGATAATGATGATGATTATTATTAAACAGACAAACATCATCTGGACAGCATTCATGTGATAAGAGATGGGCAAAATTTCATTGAGCCATTCAAACTAACACTTCAGTAACCACTACAACAAGTTCATCAGGATGACATGAAATTACCAAAGTCTGTTTTGTTCTGTTTTTTTCTTTTACTATGACTAAGATTTATCTTCCTGCAGCTTTCTGGAATACATCCTTCCATGGGCATTTGTGAAAGTTGGCCAGCCCAGCAAAGGGGGAGGGCTTTCTTTTCAGTGCCTCAGAGCTGGATATTTTATTTTTATTTTTTAGTTACAACGTGGATGGCTAATAGTCAGCCAAGTAGTCAGTAGTTGCCTGCCAGCCCCCACAGTTTTATCTACAAATCAGGAGATTAAAAAGATGTCTCTGCATCTAACATAAGAGATTTTCCCTAAAGGGAAGACATAGGGGTCCTTCATTTTCAATCTTAGCACTAAACTGAGCTTGGAAATAAGACCCCTGCCTGCTCTTCAAGAACAAAAAGGCAGCATTTTACCCACTCACACTCCAGCACTGAGGTGGTTGTTCAGTCTTTTTGTCCTGTTCTGGCCATATGCTGGAAGTGTTGAGGCTGGTGAAAGGTTGCAGCACCATGGATAGCTCCAGTTGAGCAACCTGCTCCAGCAAAAGCTGGGAGCTCCTGTCTCACAGCTTCAGGCTCCAAAGGTCTCTCTATGTTCAGCATTCAACTCTGACTCAGTTCCCAATCTGGTGCCCCAACAGCCCCAGACTCCATGTCATGACAATGCTAGATTCAGGGGTCATGACATTTTTGCTCTTAATGAGCGGGCAGAGGGCTTAACTCCAGTCTCAGCTAGGTGGTACTTAGTGTTGAGCGTGAAGATAAAAAAAAAATCCCTCTGACTCATTTTTAGAAATCCACTCTAAAGGGCAGTCTAAGCACAACAGTGCTGAGATTAAAGGTAAATAATGAGATTTTGCTTTTGCTTTCTCTTTGCAGAGGCCTTAGACTGGCATCCGTCTTGGCAGAAGGCCTTCAGTGCGTGAAAAATGCTCAGTCTTGGGTCCCCTCTGCACTATACATTTAAAGCGGTATCATACCACTTTAAACAATGCAATTAAGTGAAGGTATTACTTTATCTCATTCTTCCCCCTCTCTTTTCACTTGAAATAGCACTAAGCGCTAAACTATTTTAAGCACAATTTTTGCTATTGTTTCCCAATGACTACAAGCAGTGTGAGGCTGACATGAGGAACAATTAGAAAATTACTAAGTTCCTGGGAGACAACCACCCCTTTGAAATGTACCCAATACCATCTACTTCCACCTATGAGACTCCCACGTTGCTCGCAACACTCTTCCTCAGAAGTAATGCTGTTGCAATGCAAATATTGAGCATATGATTTTTTAAAAATAAAAAACAAAACATCAGCTACCACCAATATGGCTATTTAAATTTTCAGTAAACAACATTCTGGCTAGATAAAACAGAACTCAGTGGGTGGGGGTGGAATATAGTCTTAAATTAGTTGCTTAAAACCAGCTGTATATGACAAGCAGCCCTTTTTTTCTAGAAAAACAAGTGTTGGTACTCCCCATGAAGTTGTTACAGTAAGTGCCACACCTTTTTACATAAAAAAGAGGTGCTGGAACTTCATACCCTTAAGTACCCCCTGAAAAAAGCACTTACAACAAGGAGGAATAGGGGTGGCTAACATGGTGCCCTCCAGATATTGTTGGACTAAAACTTCCATCATCCATGACATTGTGGCTGATGGGAGTTGTAGTCCATGTGCATCTTTAGGGCATGACAACAGAACCTAGAAAACCCCTGTTGGATCAGATCAAGGGGACCTTTGGTTCAACATCATGCTCTTCATAGTGACCAACCAGATCCCTGTGGGAAGCTCACAAGGAAACAAGGATGTTAGCCCTCACCTGCTGTTGCCTCTGAAGATTACTTCTTCCTGGGATCAATGTAAGAACAAACAAACGTAACAACAGCCTTGCTGGCCAAAGCTCCAGCATCTAGTCTAGCATCCTGCTCTCATGGTAGCCAATAGATACCTATAGGAAACCTGCAAGCAGGACCCATGTGCAATAGTACCATTTCTGTTTGCATTGGAGACAGTGGTGGTAGGAAGAATGTAGCCATTGTGACTAATAGACACTGATAGCCTTATCTTCATAAACTATGGAATTCACTCCCTCGGGAGGCAGTGATTGCCACCAGCTTGGGTGGCTTTAAAAGAGGACTGGACAATTTCATGGAGGAGAAGGCTATTGCGGGCTCCATGGTTGAAGGCAGTCTGCTTCTGAACACTAGTTGCTGGAAACCACGAGTGGGAAAAGTGCTTTTGTCTTTGAACCCTGCTTGTGGATTTCCTGCAGGCATCTACTTGGCCACTGGGAGAACAGAATGCTGGCTTAGATGGGCCATTGGCCTGAACCAGCGGGCCCTTCTTAGGTTCTTATTTTGCTGCCAGACATCCCCAGTTGAAATGGCTCAGCCATTTCTTTTTAATTTGTGGATAACTTGGTAAGTGTACTGGGGAGGGAGGCAGCACAGCAGCAAAGACACTGCTTTTAATGCATGCAAATTTGCAATGCACAGTACATTTAAGAATCCTTCATCTGAGTAAGTTGTAAAGAAGCTGGCAGGAGGAATAATTAATTCACATTAATAGCTCTCAGTTTGAGTCTTGTACTGCCTGAGTTGAGTCGAGGTGGGGGGAAGAGAAGCCTGAAGTGCTAGAAATAATGGTTTGTACCACAGCCACTATTTGCATTCTTTGCCTCTTCTTTAGGGGGAAAAAACCCAAACCCTGTAAGTGCATAATTACATACCAAATACTTAGTGCGTTTAACAGTGCATGAGATGTGCCAGTAGCAATCCCTAGTCAGAAAGCAATTTGGGGAAAGACTGTAAAAATAAAATAAAATAAGCCACAACCCAATATATGTTTCTTTTACGATTCCAAAATAGAATCCTGCAGAGTCTTCATTAGCCAGTACAAGGCACTCTCGTAAAAGTGCATAGAAATAGCTGTGCAATTCTTTTCTTTTTTTAAAAAAAACAACAACCTGCATTGTGCACAGTGTACATGAAAAGTAATGAAGCATTGGTGGCTTAATATTATGCTTCTGCTGGTATCTGTGGTAGCAAGGAAGGCTGACTTTTGTTTTTCAGACTTTGGCAGACACACGTGCTGTGACAACTTCATATATATTTTTGCATCAAAAATAATAATATTTGCATTCTGCACATAATACAACACAACCATGCCATGGGGTGCACTCAAGATTATGTTTCTACTGATGCCCATGGCAGCAAGGAGGGCTGACTTTTGCTTTTGGGATTTGGCACACACATACACACATGCTGTGCCAACTTCAGATTTTTTGAATGTGTATCCCAAGCAAGTTGCCCTTATTTAGCCCCAAAATGCAAGTAGGAGATAGAAGTGTATAAAATTATTCAAGGCATGGGAAACGAAAGTCCTTCACACAGTGCGTTGTTAAACTATGGAACTCACTCCCACAGGAGACAGTGATGGCCACCAACTTGGATGGATTTAAAAGATGATTAGATAAATTCATGGAAGAGAAGGCTATCCATGGCTATTTAACCCTGAATAAAATGTTCTTTCTCCACTTCCCGAGGCAGCATACCTGCTGGGGCTCACAACTGGGGAAACATCTGCTGCACCCAGGTCCTGCTCTCATGTTTCCAATTGAGCACCTGGTTGGCCACTGTGAAAACAGGATGGTGGACTAGATAGGCCATTGGCCTGATTCAGCAGGCTCTTCTTGTGTTCTCCAGAGGGTCAAAGGTTCTGCACACCTGCTGTACTAGATTTTCCTCCGGTCTGATTCAGCTAAGCTCTTCTTCTTTTCTTATGACCTTTTCTTATGAGCTGGGCTCTTCTTCTTTTCTTGTGACTTAATATTCTTGTTATTACCTCCTCCCCCGCCCCTCACTCGCTGAATGCCCATCTCCTTCTGTTGGGCTATTCACAAAAAGTTCAATAGGACAAAAAACCAAATTCATTAAATATAGAATCCCAAGGGGAAAGTGGTAAAATCCTTCTGGGTAGAGAGGTGGCAGATCAATCATGTTTCCTAATCTTTCCTTAAATCCCAGGTCATCTCCTCCCCTGCACCCATTAGAGTTTTTCATCGCCTTTCCTGTCACTGATCATCTTCCTACTCAGAACCCTTCCCACTTGATGTGACCTTTCTCAGAAGTGAAGGTGGAATTCTCATACATCATCAACACATTCTTATTGAAGAAAAGGATCTAATTACCTGTTCAGTATCAACACGCAATTCCACATCCTCCTTGCACTGATATATGAGAGGATAGCTACCTCCCTACAGATCTATTTATCTATTGAAGTTGATGGAGAGGTAGTGCAGAAAATGGTGGCTAGGCTGCTAGTGGGGACCAACTTTTGTCCCCATATTATACCTTGACTTCAGGAGCTGCGCCAGCTGCCAATCTGCTACTGAGCCAAGCTCAAGGTGTTGGTACTAACATATAAGGCCCTCTAAAATATCCAGTAGATTATTGCAATCTGCAGGGAAGTCTCTGCTTAAAGTCCCCCAAATATCAGAAGCCTACTCTATGTGGCTGCCTCTGTTCTGGGAAACAGCATCCCTGTTGAGAGACACAACAAAGGCCCACTTTATGTACGTTCCAGGAACAACTGAAGAAAGACATTTTAGTTTCCACAAGTTTTTTCAGCTGGGTGAAGAGGTCTCTGCCTTAGGTGTTTGTTCTGTTTTTTAACAACACTTTTCATAGGTTTTATGTAAATTGCCTTCAGACTCATCCAGAAGCTGACGCATAAAGTAAATAAATAAATGTGTAGTCAAGCAACATCTGGGGGGCTAGAAGTTCCACATCTCTGGATCAGCTGTGCCTCAGCCTGATCTAGCAAGGCAACGCTTACAGTATGCCACATTCCCTACAAGTAGCTGTCCTCTTCCAAATCATGGAGTAGAACAAATGAGTGGAGGAATGTGGAGGAAAGGATGTAGGTACACAGGAAGTGACCATGCATCAAGTCAAGTCCTTCTAGCTCAATATTGTCTACTTCAGGGTAGAACAACATGCAGCCCTTCAGATATTGCTGAACTGTAATCCCTACCATTCCCAACCATTTACCTTGCTGGGTGGGACTGATGGGAGTTGGGGTGCAACAAAATATTGAGGGCGACAGGCTCACCACTCCTACTCTCCAATGAATGGCAGCTCTTCTCCAGGATTCCAGGCAGGAGTCTTTTCCAGTCCTACATGGACATCCTGGGAATTACATCTGGGATCTTCTGCATGCAAAGTCCAACCACTAAGCTACGGCCCAAGTGCCCCCCACCAAATCAGAAACTCCAAGACCATGATGATCAGAGCTGGTGATCTGGAGGATTTGAAGCAAAGCAGACAGAGGAACCTGTGAGATAGGTGAGGTGGTGTGTAGTTAAAACAGTGACATAGCACGGGTTGCCAGTGCCCAGGGAAAGGAAAACATCACACCCACTAAGACATGTATTGTGCCCCCTAATCAGAGCCTCCATACAACACTGCTGCTGCTACCAGACGAAGATGCAGAGCAGTGGCAGGACATTTGCACACGCCTCCTCAGATTGGGGTGATGCCCAATCTGCCCACCTCCTCTGCCAGGGGATGCACAGCCAAGGGATGCAAGGGCTCATCCTCTCCCAGCTCCTGCTCAGGTTGCTGCTCGGGGGAGGCAGGCGGGAGGGACAGGGTCTCCAGTTGGGGCAGCAGCTGCAGAACCATGCCCCCCTTTTTTTTGCACCCAGGGCTATCAGCCTGGTAGTTCACCCCCCCCCCAGACCCTCCACCATGCTATGTCTCTGAGTAATGAGTAGGAATATAATAGCAGGGAGGCAAGACTTTGATAGCGCATCCCTCACCTGGAAGGGAAGTTGTGCACACAGAGGATTCCAGACTAGAACGTGAGGCTTTCTAGGTTCCACTGGGATCCCTTTGGCCCCCCTCTGTATGCTGACCTCTGCTACTGTAACAATTCTGCAGTGCCATCTTCTGGCTCAGACCACAACTACAACAACAGTAATATTTCTAAAGCACTTTTTTTAAAAAAAGGCATTGTAGAGTACAAATTACAAAATTAAGACCAATAAAACCTCTCCAGCAAGCTTTACAGCAGGGAGTGATATCAAGCCCACAGGCCAAATGCAGCCCCCCAGACTTCTCTACCTGACCTTTGGGATTCTCCGCAGGCCACACACTCCTCTCAAACTTCACCCCTCACTCCTCTGCACTATCCTGGTGCATTTTTGTCTGGCTGGGATGTGTCCTTGAACACATCTGACCATGTCTCTTTCTTGCCTGGATGGAGTTCGGAAAGGGGTGTGTGCATGTGTGCAGGCACAAGCCTGCTGTACAAAGGTATGTTTACAGCTATTGCTCTGCCCTCTTTTGCCTCTGCCCTTTCTCATCACAGTCATGTGCCCCTCAGGTGGTTGACCAGAGGGGAACAAAGCCCTTTTATCTCAAAAAGCTTCCCCATTCATGAGCTAAGTTTTCAAGACAGTTAATGACTTGCTGTGATGGAGCAAGGAGAGATCTGACTTGGCCTCAACATGGCCATATTTCCTTTTCCAACCCCACACTTGGGAGTTAAGTCCCATTGAATTCAATAGGACGTATGTCTAACAAGACTTAGGGTTGTATCCAGTGTAGAACTAAGTTAGAGTCACTAAGCTCCAATTCTTGTTCAGCTGGTGAGAAGTTTTGTGCCAGGAAAACTTTGTGAAAGAGAACTCACAAGCAGGTTGCTGGTAGCTTTGTTACACAACAGACTGCGCAGTCTCTCGAGCAGTGAGCTTCTGTTAGTGCAGTGAGTGCATTGGATTCCTCTTTTGTGCAACATTAAAACTCAGCCATCCACTATCACCCAAACCCTTGCAATAGCAGACAGATAATGTTGGGCGCAGCCCAGTCAGAACTGCACTGCTAATCTAGTTAGCTGTGTCCCAAAGTCATATGCTTTCACCTTTTCCCTTTTATATTGCATTTAAGATTTTCAGAGGAAATTAATGAACTATCCCTTTGACATTTTCTTGCAACTAGAGGTACCACTCTCTTGGCCTGAAAACAAATACAGCAACTGGAACATTAGCAACTATTCAATTATCTATAATAGAGTTGGATGTTTGGCACCAGCTGCAGTCCTGCAGGCTGCAACATTTTATTTTATTTTTAAAAAAATAAAAAGTCCAAAGTATATGTGTGTGTGTGGCAGGAGGGGGGAACTGTCATCATGACAGGACACTCTGGAAATCAACACCAATTTCTCTCCTTAAAAGGGAATTTTTTATTTGTTATCTCCACTCTGTGCTTTTCTCCTTAGTCCCCAGACTCCCACTACAAACTCCCTTCATCTCTTAAGTTTACTTCATTGTGTTTGGTGGTGGCGCTAGTGGAGGAAAATGGAATTTATAACATAAAGTTTTCTGTCAAATGGAAATTTCTTTCAGAACTCCGGCCTTTTTTTCCTCGTGCAAATGACAAAGGAAAGCCATACAGAGCACAAAAGTTGGTGGAAAACTTTTGGAAGGAAGCAGTTAAAAGTGCAGGAAACAACTCTTCAGTTGCCTGCAAAATTATAAAGAAGTATTTCCCTTATTATTACAATATCCCAGGGAAGAAAAACAGGGGGGGGGGGAGAGACTGTATTGTGATAAGAACCACAGAATAGCAATGATGGCAAATAAGTATGAATTATTGAGAGAGAGGGAGAAATAAGAGTTTGGTCCATCTATCTTGAAGTTTTGTCTCCCCATTATGAAGAGTTTTTCATTTGCTCTGAAGAATTCAGGTACAATTTCATCAGTAAAGGATGCAGACATTATAACCTTTAGAGAAGATTAATAGGCTGTGTACCACAGAGATTGGCCCAGAAGCTTCATTTCCTAGAAAAGACAGCGTCTCTTCTGCTGATAGGAGGGCCAGCTCTAGAGGGCAGTATGGTGGCAAATATCCCTAGATTAGTGATGCAAGAAGGTGTTTATTTCTATTCTTTGTTACATGTCTTTGTTACATGCAGTGCTGTTTTGGTTTGGCTGCAGTTTGGCTTCCAGCAACAAGTGCATTATTTGTCTTGCTGTCTACCCTGGAGGATTTAAAGGGAATTAATTACCATTACCTTATGCCATACTATGTAAAGGAAGCACAAAGGAATTGTGGAAAATGTCATTACACTCAGAAGTTTTATCTCAGCACAAACAATATGTACAGTCGTACCTTGGTTCTCAAATGGAATCCATTCCGGAAGTCCGTTTGACTCCCAAAACCATTTGAAAACCAAGGCACAGTTTCTGATTGGCTGCAGGAGCTTCCTGCACTCAATCAGAAACCACAGGAAGCTGCGTCAGACGTTCAGCTTCCAAAAACCGTTTGTAAACTGGAACACTCACTTCCGGGTTTGTGGCATTCAGGAGCCAAAATGTTCGAGTCACAAGGCGTTTGAGAACCATTAAGGGGCTGCAGCCAATGCTAGTCCTACTCAGAGCAGACCCAATTAAATTAATCGCTATGGCCAGTTTCAATGGATCTACTCCGATTAGGATTTAGTGGAATGTAAGAGGGTAGCTAAAACTTTGACTCATAAGATTAGTGAAAAGACTCCAACAGTTTCTACATTCCTAGCTAGCCACAAACCCCTGCATAGACTAAAATGCGAGGGGGAGTGCAGAGGCCTGTGCGCAGAAAGGCAACACATCCAAACCATTTGGAATGAAATTGCAAGAGCTTTATAGTTAATATTATCTGCACTGACTGGCAGAAGCTCTTCAGGGTTTCAGGCAGGGAACATTCCCAGTCCTACCTGGAGATGCCAGAAGTTGAACCTGGGATTTCCTGCAAGCCCGAGCTAGTGCTCTATCACTGAGCTACAACTCTTTGCTTAATATACAAAAGCACTTGCCTTATAGCAAGTTAGACTATTCCCCCTCCTAGCTCATTATTGGCTACACTGCCTGGCAGTGGTTCCCTAGCATTCCAGACAGGGTTCTCTCCTAGCTTTGGCTGAAGATACTGGAGATTGAACCCGCATGCAAAGCATGGTCCCTTCTGTTTCAGGGAGAGGGGGAAAGAAGAGGGAAGAAAACTGAGAGTTGAGGTTACTTGGGAAGCAGGGCCAGCCTTCCAATGAGGTGCAGTGAGGCAGTTGCCTCAGGTGGCAGACTGGGGACAGCTGGGGGGGGCAGCAGATCTGGGCCTCGAAGAGCGCACTGCTCGCCACCTCCTGCATTTGCTGCCCCCTCCTCTTCTGCTGCCCTCCCTGCCACTACATCCTCCTCCCTGGCATCCTTTTTTCTCCCCCACCACCTTCAGTGCACTGGGGCTTCCCCAGGTCACCTCCAGTGGTGAAGGAGGAGGCCACCATTTTCAGCTTTCCCTCAAGTGGCAAAACATGCTGAGCTGGGCCTCTTGGCAAGGTAATTGTGGTCACATTGCCTTAAGAAACATATTTAGGCAAGCCATGGAACCAAATGTCCTTCCTGGAAGGGTGGAGCTATGCTTGAACCTAGGAAGATATTCATTAAGTGTCTGAGCATTTATCCTGAAGCCTCAAGGGGCATCAGAGCCTAGTTCGGAAGACCCTGATTTTGAATCTCCCTAGCTCTTGTAACACAATACCATTCATGTCCTTTATGAAGGAGTTATACTGCTTCTTCATCCCCTTTGAGTATTCAATGTTTGTAAAGAAGTAGGAGAATAAGTTTGGAAGGTATTCTCTCGACGTGATGCTGTAAACCTCAGTTACATCCCCTGCTCTGCGTTTAAAAGGTAATGTTCCCTGAGCAATGCAAAGTAATTATAGCTCCCTACTGTCATGGTCTATTGTATTATTATTATTTTTCGTCATGTGCTGTAACTCATCAGCCTCCACCATTCCAGCTGCAAAATGCCAAATTGTACCAGCATCCAGGACGTCTCTTCTGAGCTTGGAAAAGAACATAAAAGCCAGCCTTTAAAAAAGAAAGACTCATTTTAAATCTCCCTTCACTGTGTAATATAAATCATCACTTTCCAGTCCCGTGTTGAAACTGGATTCCTCTTTACACAAAGGGCACAGTAATATGTAGTAATCTTTTAACTCACATCCAAAGATTAATAACTCTGTCCATGGTGCTGCAGAGAAGAAGATGCTGAATCCCGGATGATTGGATGAGCAAAATTCTGGTACAGTCTCAGCAGAACAGATGCAGAGAGAAGACAAACGAGGTACTTTCAAAGCATGAAGCCTCTCTGAAGGT
This sequence comes from Podarcis gaigeae, assembly GCF_964106915.1. Taxonomy (NCBI): domain Eukaryota; kingdom Metazoa; phylum Chordata; class Lepidosauria; order Squamata; family Lacertidae; genus Podarcis; species Podarcis gaigeae. The sequence goes on from NC_139690.1 coordinate 34,188,825, forward strand.
TATTGCATGAGGAATTTTCACTTGTCTTACTTGAGGTCAGGAAGGATTTCCTCCATATAATGTGACTCACCCCACATGCACACCCTTGACATTAGACGCAAGGGTAAGAGCTTTCAGGTGGTGCTGAATATCCTGTTTTCAGTCTTACTGTTCTGATGGCTCTGTGTTGGTGTAAGCATCAGGGAAGGCGCTCAAACCCTTTAAGTATGTGCTTCATTGAAAACTACTGTCCTCCAACTTCTTAGAAGTTTTCTGCCCTTAGCACACAGATTTCTGTTTTTCTGTCTCATTTTCAGGGTCCCTGCTGTTGTACTTCCAACAGGTCAAAAGTTCCCCACACCTGATTTATGTCATAGGCCATGCAGTAGCGGTGGGGAAAGGAGATGCCAGAGAAATATTAAGCAGTGGGGAGGAAACTAAGTGTTGTCTACGCTGGCCAACAGCACCTCCACATGTTTTCCAATGGGACATTCTCAACCCAAACTAGAAATGCCTGGGACTGAACTTGGGACCTACCGCATGCAAAGCTCTACCACAGAGTTACATCCCTCCCTCTATTGATAGTGTCATTAAGAGGTAACATGAGCAACAGCCTCAAGCAGCACATCTTTAAATGGCTCATAAATCTGTTGGGTTATTGAGTTGTTTCACACAGAATTACAGTCCCTGTGCAATTAGCAGAATCAACATTCCTGGCGTCACTCAGGATGATTCGCCAAATGTTAACAACCATAGCAACATGCGCTACGGATTAGCTTTTGCAAGGAAACAAGGTTCAACATTCTGCTGGAGTGGTGCTTGGAATCTCGTTTAGGAACAAAGCGAGTCATATTTCAACACTGAATTGGAAACACTGAACCATAACATTTGGGGAATTAACGCTGGAGCTGTGGGAGGGAAGGGAGTCGGAAACCAGAACGGCGCTTTTTGTTCTGATACTGTCAAAACACTCTCAGCTTATGGAATATGTTCTTCTTCCCATCTTGCAAAACTGTTAGATTCCTCACCCCACCCCCAAATCCTTCCATGTCGCTTTCAATCTCTTTCATGAGCACAGTGTTTAGAGATGGAAGTGAATACTGTTGTTCTTGCACTTCCTGGTATATTCGCTTCTCATTTAGTTCCAAGTCTTAATTATCTCAGTGGATGTTAGTGCTGAAGCTTGCAGCCATTTGCTGAATTAGCACATTGCAGTTTTTGCAACTCAAACATTTAACTGTCTGATTGAGAGAATCTGCTTATTGGCTCACTCACTTTATGAGAAAATGAAGGGTGCATAGATACTTTTGCAGCAGACTGAAAGCAGATATTTGCATGGGTGTAGCCAGGAGTTTTGTTAGAGGGGGCAGAACCTCATATTTGAATGAATTATTATTGATTTTTATTATTATTTGGGGGGTCGCTACCCCCCTTCCCCACCCTGGCCATGCCCCGCCTTGGAAGTTTGGTCACATTTGAGCTGTAGTCCTCTGCAAAACTCACTTGAACATGGGGAAAGATCTGTGGCTCCGTGATAGAGCATCTGTTTTGCATGCATAAGGTCCTGGGTTCAAACCCTGACATCTCCATGTACAACTAGGAAAGAACCCTGCCTGAACCCTTTTCCTGCATATATTGAATCCCAAGAGGGCATGGTCACTTCCTTCCAAGGTTCACACTACTTCCACCCATTCTACTCTGTTGGTGAGGATCAGGCCCAAAATAGTTGATCCCCTTGTTGCTTCATATCACCACCCCACATGCTATAACATCCCACAGACTTCTGAAGGGGGGAGAAGCAAGGTGTTTCAGTGGCAACCAAGAAAGTATTTACACCTGCTGAATTTGCCAGTGTTGTACTTGCAAATGTGTTTGTATCTTCCCTCTCTTACCCCAAAACTAGACAAGGTGCAGCTATTTGGGAAAGCAGGCCAGTGGAATTTATAACAGCAACCAGTATTTAAGATAAAGGTAAAGGGACCCCTGACCGTTAAGTCCAGTCGCAGACAACTCTGGGGTTGTGGCGCTCATCTCGCTTTACTGGCTGAGGGAGCCGCCGTTTGTCCGCAGACAGCTTCCGGGTCATGTGGCCAGCACAACTAAGCCACTTCTGGCGAAACCAGAGCAGTGCATGGACATGGAAACGCCATTTACCTTCCCACCTGAGCAGTACCTGTTTATCTACTTGAACTTTGACGTGCTTTCAAACTGCTAGGTTGGCAGGAGCAGGGACCGAACCCCGTCGTGGGGATTCAAACCGCCAACCTTCTGATCAGTAAGCCCTAGGCTCTGTGGTTTAGACCACAGCGCAACCTGCGTCCCTAACCAGTATTTACTAATGTTTATATACACACAGAGAGAGATCATTTGGATCATCATGGCTATTATCAGCATCTATATGAATGGAAAGGGATGCAGGTGGCGCTGTGGGTTAAAGCCTCAGCGCCTAGGACTTGCCGATCGAAAGGTCAGCGGTTTGAATCCCTGCGGCGGGGTGCGCTCCCGCTGCTCGGTCCCAGCGCCTGCCAACCTAGCAGTTCGAAAGCACCTCCGGGTGCAAGTAGATAAATAGGGACCGCTTACCAGCGGGAAGGTAAACGGCGTTTCCGTGTGCGGCTCTGGCTCGCCAGATGCAGCTTTGTTATGCTGGCCACGTGACCCGGAAGTGTCTCCGGACAGCGCTGGCCCCTGGCCTCTTAAGTGAGATGGGCGCACAACCCCAGAGTCTGTCAAGACTGGCCCGTACGGGCGGGGGTACCTTTACCTTTACCTTTATATGAATGGAAGAGCTGACTCAGGGACACAGTGAAGTCTGTGGAGGTTGGCCTGGCTGCAGAGTGGCACCCAGGAGCCTGATAATTATGCAGAGTGGTTGACCAATGTCCTCCAGCCAGTGGAGGCTGGTCTATTAGGGCAACAGGGGGCAGTGACTCACCCTGCTCAGTCTGTCCTCAGCCATTCTGTATCTTCTAACCTCCTTACTTACAAACAGTCTAGGGCCACATTCACAACATACAATAAAGCAACAAATTATCATTTAGAACAGTCATGGATTATGGGACCTGTAGTTTCCTAAAGCTGCTGAGAGTTGTTAGCAGACTCCTATTCTTCCCGAGCAACTATTCCCAGTGCCCAACGAAGAGGTACTGATGGTTAAACCAATCTGTAAGTGTAGCTCTGTGATGGGAATAGTGGTCTCTTAACAACTCTCAGCACCCTTAACAAACTACATGGCAATTTAAAGTGGTATCATAGTGCTTTAAATGTAGCCTAGGTGGTAGCACTGGTTGTCAGCTTTCTCCTCCTCCATAGTCTCATGGTTGTCTGGGGAGAACTCAGCAGCAAGAAGGATATGGACAAACCCAGAATTATTTCTCCCTATGTAACATTGGTTCTGGCACCACAGACTCTTGGGCTCCCCGAAGTCTGTCATATGAGTCCCAATGGGCACCAGCCATTACTGCCTCTAACCAGCTACGGAACAGGAAGGCATGAAGGTGACCTGCTCTGGATAAAGACAATTGTAAACAATTATGTATGACCAATTTTTGTGGGGTTTCAATCAGAACTTAGCTGTTCTGAATGTCGTAAGACTCATGACTGACATTCCTAATTAAGGCTATTTGGTTTAGTGGTGGTTTTTTTGCTTGTCCTCTGTCTGAAAGTCCTGAATTCCAACATGCATCTCAGCCAACGAATTCAGACATCAAAAGGGGTGCAACATCAATGTTCAACTTGAACAGAAATATATCAATACGTTTCAGTGAAGAAAACGGCATTCCTATAAATAATGGATCATTGCAACCTGATCATCTTTATTCTCTGACACTAATAAGAAGATCCTCTTTCTTCTTCTGTGTCCTTGCTTTTGAATTTCAGCTCAGCAGTGGCTCAAGTACAGCTCTCAATTCCCCTTTTTGTCTTCCCCCAAACCCCTTTATCGTACTTTGAGATTAAACATGAAAGACAACTTATGTGATGAGAACTTTAAAGAGTATTGTGTGGATGTCACAAACTGTCAGCAGAGAGTATTTCTAGTAAACATAGAGCATTTCCTCATCAATGCATGAGTCTAGAGACAGGCAGCTTGATCCAGTAATGACTAGCTGATTGATTGTGGTATAATTTTTAACTGTGTGACCAAAGGTAACAAGACTACTTCATTATGGCACACTATTATTACTATTTTGTACTTTGATGCTAGTAAATTTTGTTGTCCACCAGTGGTGTGAGGGAGGATCCAAAGATGGAGGTGGTGCTGCAGGAGGAAATAAGAGTTGCCAATTGGGAGACAACAGACTTCCACTCCATATTTCAAAGCATGGTGATTACAACCCTTTGGAAGTGAAGCTTGGTATCCTCCAGAATATTGATGAATTACAACAATAGGGAAAAGCTGTAGCTCAGTGTTGGAGCAACTGCTTTACATACAGATGGTCTAAGGCTCAATTGCCAACATCTCCCGGTAGTGCTGGAAGGGGCTCATTTCTGAAACCCTGTGGAGATCCAGTCCATGTGGATAATACTGAGCTAGATGGACCAAATTTTTTACTAGGTATAAAGCGTCTTCCTATGTTCCTACCAGCCCCACACAATGTAGCCAGTGGTTAGGAATGATTGGAGCTGTAGTCCAACTACATCTGGAGATCACTAATGGTAATCCAAAGTGGTAATGAAATGTTTGCCACCATTGTACATGCTGGGAAAACAGGGAGTGATAAGGATCTCCTCCACAACTCTCAGTATGGCAGTATAGTTTATAATCTTAGCCAACAGATTACATCTGGAGTAGCTGGTGATGTTGTTGGACTACAATTCCCAATAGCTCCCAGTCAGTGGCCAATGATCATGGATGATGGGAGTTGAGGTCCAACAACCTTTGGAAGATATCATTTTGTTGGCCACTCTTGGATTAAATGCACACACTGGCAAATTCCCCCTTGACAAATGCACATCTGTATTCACAAAACATTATCTATATACAGAAATCTATTTCATTCATCACCCAAAATCTGCAATGCCACCTTCTGGCAGAATGTAATAGGAAAGAAACAGGCTAGTCCACCTCTTCAAAGGGATTTTGATGGAGACAAAGGCTGGGGACATGAATACAAAGTAATAGATGGAGACATGAAGCAGAAAGACCTTTCTCTAGGGATGTATGAAACCTGCCTGAGATATTTAACTAATATTATAGAAGGGGGGGGTGCACATTCCTCATAATTTCTACAGAGAAATCAACTAAGCAGAAACCTCCAAATTCACCTTCAGTTTTGCTGTAGGCAATGACCAGTGATGGATGAATGTCCCCTGAGACATGTTCCTCACCCTGTCAACATTTTCACCTCTCTCAGTTCCTGCAGAAAATGTGAAAGCCAGAGGATAATTGTGTTTTCATGCACATTATAGTCTAAGAAGTGCAAATCAGGTTGATTTGCTTAAAAAGGAATGAACCACAATGGCTATGCCCTACCTCTATTAGAAGTAGAATGCTTCTGAAAACCATTTAATGGAAACCACAGGAGGGGCAAGTGCTATGGCACTCAGGTCCTGCTTGCAGGCTACCCATAGGCACCTAGTCAGCCACTGTGAATCCTACAATAATAGAGTTGGAAGGGAGCCCAAGGGTCTCCTCTTCTCTAGGCTAAACATACCCAACTCCCTCAGATGCTGGACTAGATGAACCACTGGCCTGATCCAGCAGGGCCTATGTTATGCTCTGCTATATTATGTTGAGCATCCATAATTGCAATTTCACTTCTCTCCTTCAGTGTCTGGAATCCCACTCTAAAACTAGATTCCTTTTGTGTTCAGAGCCTCAGCTGAGGGTACAAAGAGAAGATGCTACGCTCCAATATTCTAACCCACTGCCGAGGAAAAACAACTAGCCAAACATCAGAGAAGCAATTCTTTGCCTCTGCAAGAAGCAAATCTATTTTTCACCAGGTCATTTTTCACAGAGCCGCTTTCTTCAGCTTTAACTGAGTACTCAACCTCTGTGCTCGTCAAAGACATTTTTTTTCTCCTTCAGATCACTTATTACACTTCTTCTCCTGTTTCAGCTTGCTCGTTACAAATCAGTTTTCATTCATCTGTGCCCCTGCTGAAATGCTGTTTCATCAGCCTGCTGGGCCTCTTTCTTTTTTGCTTCTTCATTTAACACATTTATATCCCACTTCTCTCTCCCTCTCCCTCCCTCTCCCTCCCTCCCTCTCTCTGTCTTGTTTTACAAGGAAACAAAAATCCATGCAAGCAAAATGGTCAACGGAAGCAGTTAAACAATCAAAACAGTGACTAAATATTAGAAAACCACAATAAAATACAATTATAATAAATGAAATAATATTATTATAAAATAAACCCACTTACAGTGGGTTGTATCCAACTCAATTCTACTCAGAGTAGGGCCATTGAAATTAATAGCCAGATCTAAATAGCTGGGCCGTCTTACCAGCTAGAATCATGTAGTGAGATCAAGGCATAATGCAGGAGAGGAACAGAAGAGAGGCAGAATAGCTTTTAATTCCTGCATTGCAGAAAGATGAACTAGATGGACCGTGGGGTCACTTTCCAGCTCTACAGTTCTATCATTCTATGAATCGTCATGGGAAGAAGAAACCCTAAACAGGAAAAATTGTCTTTGTGGGGACTAAAAGACAAAAAGTATTTTATTTTTACTGGCTGTAATGGTATTTCATAGTCACGCAGTTCCTGACGAGCTGTTTTATCAGTTTAGTTTTACGTGTGTTACATTTTACTGTGGATTTTATTGTGTTATTGTTTTTTTTAAAAAAAAAACTGTTTCATGAGTCTTTCATGAGTTGGGTATGAATGTTTTAATAAAGAAAGAAAGAAATGGATGAAGCAAAATTAAGAAATAAAAACAGAGAACAGAGAAAGTACCTGGAGCAGGGCCATGATGAAGAAAAGCTGAACTGACAAACAGGGCTGCTGTGGATGGCATTTTAGTCCTACTCATTGCAGACACTTTTAAAATGATAGACATGACTAAATTAGGTTCATTGCTTTCAATGGGTCTATTCTGAGTCAAATTTAGTGGGACACAAGCCTATGTCTAGAAATATGGGAAGCTGCTTTATACTGAGTCAGACCCTTGCTTCAGCTAGCTCAGTATTGTCCACACTCGCTGGCAGTGGCTACCCAGGTTTTCAGGCAGGGGTCTCACCCAGCCCTGACTGGAGATGCTGAGTATTGAATCTGGGACCTTCTACATTGAGGGCAGATGGTCCACCACTGAGCCATGGCCCCTCCCCATACTGGTTCCCCATTTAAAGGTAAAGGGACCCCTGACCATTAGGTCTAGTCATGGCTGACTCTGGGGTTGCGGTGCTCATCTCGCTCTATAGGCCGAGGGAGCTGGCATACAGCTTCCGGGGTCATGTGGCCAGCATGACTAAGCCACTTCTGGCAAACCAGAGCAACACACGGAAATGCCGTTTACCTTCCTGCCAGAGCGGTACCTATTTATCTACTTGCACTTGATGTGCTTTCAAACTGCTAGGTTGGCAGGAGCAGGGACCGAGCAATGGGAGCTCACCCCGTCATGGGGATTCAAACCGCTGACCTTCTGATCAGCAAGTCCTAGGCTCTGTTGTTTAACCCACAGCGCCACCCGCGTCCCTGGTTCCCTATTTACCTCTGCCTAAATTCCCCATCCACTTCTGCTCTCCTCCCATTGTTGAATTTTAGATTGTAAGCTATTCAGAGCAAGGAACTGTATTGACTGGCAGGGTTTCCGCCAGGGAGTTTCTCTGGGCCCCACCTGGGATTGAACCTGGGACATTTGGCATGCAAAGTGTGTCTTCTACCACTGAGCCAAGACACTACTCAGTGTGGTGGACTGCGTTATGTAGATCCCAGGCAATGTAGTCTTAATATCAGAACCTTTGATTAGTTCTGGAAGTCCCTGCAAAGCTGGCCGGATACATTTCGACTCTCTGGCCATATCCATCAAGAGTGGGTCTGCTGTATCCCACACTGGCTCAAGCTTCTGGGTCACATTCAAGGGTACCTCCTAACACAGATCACATTATAGAAGTAAAACAGCAACTATATGCTATAAATCAATCCTAATCATATTTGGGGAAGCAATAAAAAACAATTTGCCTTCTGATGTGTTACAGTATTAATGTAATCACTTTGTGTTTTTTCATTCCTTTAAAAATAATTGTACTGAAAAACAGTCTATATATGAAAAATAAATAAACCTGGGCTTCCCTAAATGAACAAGAATGAAGTCAGAGTCCAAAATGGTAATTTCATGAGCCAATGACACAGTCAATGGAACAAGTGAGTGTTGCAAATTTGCTTCAGGGCCAGGCAAACCTTTTAGGATTCTTCTTTTTTTTAAGTTTAATGTTTTCATCTGAGTGTCAGTTATCATAAGTCTGATGGTCAGGTTTGAGCTCCCTTCAGATTCAATCTTATTCACAGCAGAATGATCCCCTTCCTTTGATGTGACAGCTAAAATGCTATTTGCCCTGATAATAACTACTATACAGAACAAGATGGCTTTTAAGAATTATTTCATTTAATGTTATCTGGGTGGTTTGGTTCTGCCTCCCTCTGCACCCTTGGTTTCTAGGAAATAGTGCAAATAAAATGCCATTTAAAATGGAACGTTCCCACACACATGGACAGCACAGTTTTTGCAATGATAAGTGTGCTGTTCCCACAGAAGAGAGAATCTTTCTGCATGTAAGGAGAAATTTGGGACAGTAAAAAAAATTGTTTATCTTTGGCCTTTCAAGTCACGCTATATTGCTGGAACTGTCCAAGGTCCTGAAACTCCAGACTGACTATACCTGTCACCTACCATTAAACCACCATTAGAATTCCACCGTGTGTTAGGGAAGGTGTGGGGAACCTGTGGCCCATGGGCAAATATTGGCCCACTAGGCTATTTCCCCCAAAGTATGTCAACCTGAATGTCAGCAGAAATCATTGTAGATGCAAACTGAAGAGTGGGAAGACAGGGTTTAATCCTGCATTGACTGAGTCATTATGTTCCCAGTAGGGAACAAGAACATATAGACTAGGCAGCAGGATTTAATTTCCACTTGTCATCTGATGGGTGGAGGTTAAAGATTGGAATGAGACTGGAGCATGGTTGGTTCCTCATCTCAGAAGCTTAAAAGGGAATCAGGAGGAAGCTTGCAAAAGCCTTTATGAATCTCTCTGCTTCCCCTTTAAGTTCCCAATCTTGTTCTGCTCTTAAAGAGGGGGCACAGATTTGCAAAGGCTTTTACAAGCCTCTTCCCACTTTCTGTTAAGATCAGAGCAAAATGGATTTTGATAGACAGTTCAATCCCCAGCAATTCCAGGTGGGGCTGAGAGGGTCCTCCATCTGAAACCCTGAAAAGCCACTGTTAGTCAGTATAAACGAGGGGTGAGTACCTTCTTCAGACCTGGGGTAGCATTGCCTTCTGGGGGCAAAATGCCAGGGCTAGGTTGGGCCTGAGGCAAAATCAGTCACAACAATTCATGTAAATCTTATCTTTGTATGGTAGCCTTATTTCTATACACATTTGCACACCTCTCTATCCAGGAAAGCAGAAGGCATTACCAGAGTTCAAGGACACCTTCCACCCAGGCAATAGCACTCATGGAGAGTTTGAAGCAGGGCCAGTAGGGTGTCTAGGGAGAGTGTGTGGCCTGGAGACAGTCCGAAGGGCCACAGAGAGAGAATGAGAGGTCCACATCTTGTCCCAAGGCTTGAGGTTTCCACCCCCAGGTAGGCCAGTATATAAGGCATCTTCCTATATTCCCCATTGAGCAGTATGATCTGTCTGGGGGCAGAATCCAAGGTCACATTTTTCTTGCCACATTAAATAATATTTCATAAGAGACTATCACATGAGCATGCAAAACTATTTTAGATAATGTCGAGCTTCTCATGCAGTTCAGTTGTTAAATTTATCACAAATGGCTGCTAGTCTATTGCTTTATATTAATAGGATCAAGTCCATTTTGGGAAAACACTGAGACTTAATTATAGCTTACAAGCCATCACCCCACCACCCTATCCATTCACAGCTCTTCTTTTCTTTTCTTTTCTTTTTTTGTTATTCTGTCTCCTACTCCCTTTCTGGCTGCCAGCTGTTGTTACAGATGCCACTTCCTGCCAGATGTGTTTATAAAAGGACTTCAATGAGCATCAATCTGCAGCTGAAATGGCAAGCAGAGGTGGCTGTGAAAACAGCAGGCTCAGAATCATAACAGTCCTAATGAGCCCCTCCTGCCTGTGCCAAATGACTTACTTCTCCTCGCTGGAGAGTCTTTCATCTGCCAGAATGCCTTCTGCCTAAAGGAGATGTATGGGGCCACCTAAATGACAACTGTTCAAGCTGATGCAGCACTTCAGCAGCCTTAATCCTAGAGAGGTCTTTAGTTCTTTATCATGTCTTGGCCCATTACAATGGTCTGTAGCCCACTGCTTGTCAGCGTTGTTTTGCTACTAGCAAAGTGGCAACCAGGGAAGGGTAAACCATGGAGCTGCTGCTCCCACCATTGTGAGAACAGGCTAGGACCACTGGTAGTTTTCACTTCCATGAATCTGTCAATTACTTCTTGTGGGAATGAACTCCTTAGTTTGACTATGTGTCATGAGAAGAAGCTCCTGGTTTTGTCCATCTGGAAGCTTCCAATGTTCATTAGATGGTCCTGCAGTGGTGGACCTTGGGCTCTCAAATTTCAATAGCACCCCTCTGCCTCTCACCTTTGAGGATGGTATGGGTGACTTTCTCCTGCATTTGCAGATTCCTTGCCTCCATCACCTGAAGAAAATCGCTTGCATCCACCAGCAGATGAATCTCAAGGGGTGTCCAGAGCCTGTCTAGTCCTCATATGTTGGATGAGTTTCAGTTGGTAAGGCTCAAGGATGTGGACAAGGTGCTTGGATTGGTCAGGGCAACCACTTGCCCTCTGGACCTTTGACCCTTGTGGCTGATAAAAAACTAGCAGGGAGGGGATAGCTGGCTGGCCCTGGGAGGTGATTAATGCCTCCTTGTGAGAGGGAGTGGTTCCTGCAAGCCTGAAGGAGGCAGTAGTAAGACCACCTCTTTAAGAAACCCTCACTGGACTCAGAAAGTTTAGCTACTGGTTGGCAGTTACTTAATCTCTGCTTCTTGGGCAAGGTTCTTGAGTGGGTGGTTGTGGATCAGATCCAGGTGCTTTGGAGGAAACTGATTTTCTAGATTCATTTCAATTGGGGTTTAGGCCCAGTTTGGGCACAAAAACTGCTTTGCTCGCTCTGTATGATAACCTCTGTTGGGAGAGAGATGGGTAAATGGGCCCTTGTTAAGGCTCAGGTAGCCTCAGTGGCATGGAGTGCATCCCATGAGCTTTGGCTGGTGGAGCAGCTGCATCCCTATCTGGACAGGGATAGCCTAACTTCTGTCATCTATGCTCTGGTAACTTCTAGGCTGGATTACTGCAATGTGTTATATGTAGGGCTGCCTCTGAAGACAGTTTGGAAATTTGAGCTGGTGCAGAATTCGGCTGCCAGGTTGCTCACCAGGGCAACACAGTTTGAACATATTACACCGATCCTGGCCCAGCTGCACTGGCTGCCAATTAGTTTCTGGGCCCAATTCAAAGTGCTGGTTTTGACCTATAAAGGTTTTAAAGCCTTAGGACCGCAGTACCTCAAGGCTCACCTCTTCCCATATAAACTGACTTTCACCCTGAGATAATCATCTGAGGCCCTTCTTCAGGTGCCTCCTCCATGAGAGGTCTAGAGGGTAGCAACATGAGAACAGGCCTTTACTGCAGTGGATTCCCATTTGCAGAATGATCTCCCCAAGAAGGAGTCTGGAACCTTCATTATACATCTTTAGGTGCGCAGTGAAAACATTCCTCTTCAAGCAGACCTTTGGCTGATTAATGTCAATGTCCTTTAAATGTGCTCATGGGAGTGGGGGCATTATAGGTTTGTTCTGTTCTTGTTTTTATTATGTACTTTGTTGTTTTATTCTCTATTTATCTTTGGATGAATGGTGGTATAATAATAATAATAATAATATCTTACTCTTGGTCCCTGGCACCATCTTTTTTCTCTCAAACCTGTGCTCAGAATGAGCACAGTTCTTTATCCCTACAATTCCTGCAGTCAGCTTAATTTTTATAGCATAATGAATCCATCATAATATATATCATCTAAAAGTAATTAAAATTTCATTCCATCCATTTATTTCTAGTTTAGCTAATTTTATGCTTATTTCATGTTGGATTTTGTGTGTGCGCGCGTGTTAACCATTCCCTTTATTCCACTGGCTAGATGCTTCAGTTTTAGCCTGCCTTAATAGGTCCTGTGCACGGAGGGGTGAAACATAGGGATGGGAAATGATTCTTTTGCACAGGAGCAACTTGATCCAATACTCCCAAACTTACTTGTGGATTGGAGCACAACTGCCAGTCAGATTACACTTCTCTGGCTTTTGCAATCCATTTTTTGATTGCAAAAAGCATGCACAAAAATCAGTATTTTTCATATAGTTGTCTCACTGTTGTTTCAAGTTCTTCTAAAAAGAACAAGGCTGGTTTTTTCATGCAGGACTTCATGATGTCACCTTGCATGCAACACCCAAGAATGAGAAAGGTCGTGTGAGATAATGCTCAGTTTACATGCTCTCTCTCTTATACAAATGGATAAGGATGCTTTGCCTGAGTGCATACACATGCACACACACAAATCTTGGAACCACTTTTGGCACTGGGGATGTTTTTGTGTGCAAATTTCATGATGTTCTTCTGGAAGCCTTGCTCTTGCTTTCTATTAGCTGGGAAAGTGACCTAACAATTGACTCAGCAGAGTTCCATCTGTCAAATATGTCTAAATCTGGGAAGTCATCCAGCAATGGGTTTCCCCATTGCTTCTGTAATCTGAAAACATGCTTTCAAAAGTTCTTCTTTGTTGAGTGCCCTTCATCATGACTGAGGATGTTGGAGAATTCCGACAAAAACATAAATGGGAGCAGAAATTGCCAATGTTCACTCAATCCAACAACTACAATGGACATTTGGTTATGTCCCCCATTTGTATAACATTTTCTTTGCACTGAAATTAATGGGATGGAATAATATAATGTAGTTTACATAATTTACGCAACTAAGCTATGCAATTTATCCACAATTGACAGTGAGATGAATAGCATGGTATAGTGGAAGACAAACTGCAGAGGAATGGGAACAGTGATGCATGAGACTAATACAGGGGGGAATGGGGAATGATGCTTTCTTACATCACTAGTCATGGTGCAGAAAGCCATGGGGTTAGGGGGAAATTCCAGGCTATCATTAGGAAAATACTTTCATACATAATATTTTAACAATTTGGCCCTCTCTCACTGCTTCCATGTCACATACGTACTTTCCCAAAGAGTAGCCACTTCCACATGGCATTATCATCAGAGAGAAAAGTATGAATCTCCAAAGGCCCTCTCCACTGGCCTGTTTGGAACCATCTGCCATTTGGCCCCTCGTCACCATAACCTACCTTCTTGGTCACCATTCTAGCCAGTTATCAAAAGATCCAGGTGATTGTAATGTCCCTACCACTTTCAAACCCCTCTCCCAAAGAGATATGCATGGTTCCCCACAATTGGTTGTTGTTTTTTAGGAAAACATTAATGACACGGCTTCACCATTCCAGTAAGCCTTCTTGATTTATAGGAACATAGGAATCTGTCTTATATCAGACCCATTGGTCCATCTAGATCAGTACTGTCTACACTGACTGGCAGCAGCTCCCCAAGGTTTGAGGGAGGAGTCTCAACCAGCTCTACCTGAAGATTGAAGTGGTTGAACTTGAGACCTTCTGCATGCAAGGCAGATGCTGTATCGCTGACCCACAGCCCTTCCCTAAATAAGCTTCTGGGGGTTGCTGGAGGTAGGAGGGGATACAAAATTGTCCTTCCATTAACTTCCTGAAGTTATCTTGGAAGCCAGGGATGCGGGTGGCGCTGTGGGTAAAACCTCAGTGCCTAGGACTTGCCGATCGTATGGTTGGCGGTTCGAATCCCCATGGCGGGGTGAGCTCCCGTCCCTCGGTCCCAGCTCCTGCCCACCTAGCAGTTCGAAAGCACTCTTAAGTGCAAGTAGATAAATAGGGACCGCTTTATAGCGGGAAGGTAAACGGCATTTCTGTGTGCTGCGCTGGTGCTGGCTCGCCAGCTGCAGCTTCGTCACGCTGGCCACGTGACCCGGAAGTGTCATCGGACGGCGCCGGCTCACGGCCTCTAGAGCGAGATGAGCACGCAACCCTAGAGTCGGACACGACAGGCCTGTACAGGCAGGGGTACCTTTACCTTTACCTTTTAAACTCACAGTGGTAAGATTAACACGCTCTGTTGCCAGTTAAGATGGGCTCCCATCAATTACAGCTTTAGATGATTAGGCTTCTGATTATAACTTGAAGGTTAGGATTTGCAAACCTGACCACAAGGCCAGTTTTCATATCCAATTCATCTCTTGACTATGACAGCAGGGTATAAGATCAGGGATGGGGAACCTCAAAACTATGGTCTAAATGTGGACCTGTGTAGCCCTTCAGACTCTCCTCAGACTGCACCTTCTTTCCTCAGCTCAGACTCCTCACCAGTTCTCCTTGTGCTCTCCTCAAGTACCTTTATCTGGCCAGAATGTATCCTTGAAGCAAGATAATGCATCTGGATTGCCTGGTTTGGAGAGGTTGGAGAGATTCAAGAACCCCTGCTTTCTCCCACAGCAGAGATCTGTTGCTCTGCACACCTTTGCCATGGCCCCTAAATGGTTGCCCACAAAGGAATGTGGCCCTTGAGCTATAAACGTTTCCTCACTTTAGGTTAGATTAATGTGGTGTGAGGGGGTCACCGTGGTGTGAGGGGACAGCCATGGATGTCACAGAGGATATACTTATCAATCTGTGAGCCCAAGAGAGTACTAGGAGATAAACTCTGGGTAAAGACAGTCCAGCTTTTTCATGGGCAGCAAAAGTGGCAGAAGTTAGCTGGAGCAGCTGAGTTCTTTCCATTAGATTTAAGTCGGGGGCAATGAAGAGGAACTGCCCTCATCCATGCTGGGGAATTGGTGTAATGTACTGGCCAACACTGCAATCCTCTGCCCACCCGGGGAGTGAGCCCAAGCGAACTCAGTGGGGCTTACTTCTGGGTAAAAAGGTAAAGGGTAAAGGGACCCCTGACCATTAGGTCCAGTTGTGACCGACTCTGGGGTTGCAGCGCTCATCTCGCTTTATTGGCTGAGAGAGCCAGCGTACAGCTTCTGGGTCTTGTAGCCATCATGACTAAGCTGCTTCTGGTGAACCAGAGCAGTGCACGGAAATGCTGTTTAGCTTCCCGCCGGAGTGGTACCTATTTATCTACTTGCACTTTGATGTGCTTTCGAACTGCTAGGTTGGCAGGAGCAGGGACTGAGCAATGGGAGCTCACCCCGTCGCAGGGATTTGAACCGCTGACCTTCTGATCGGCAAATCCTAGGCTCTGTGGTTTAACCCACAGCGCCACCCGCGTCCCTTATGCTTCTGGGTAGACATGCATAATATTGCACTGTAAGTGCTTAAGACATGAATGGCTTCACCTCTTATGTCAGCTGCAATGAACTCCTTATATCACACCAGCCTCCATGCTGTATTACGATGAAACAATACAAACTTAATTTATATGGTTCTTCTAACCACTACAAACTTTTCATATTAGAAACACTTTCTGCACTGCAAGCAGGATCCCTATACATGCCAGAATTTCATGTGCTCATCTTGATAGGCCTGACAGCAGAGAGCAGGGGAGGGGAGCAGGCCTTCATTGATCCCCTATTTAGATCCTCTTGCCTTGCCCATGGGACCCAGCACCCACATTGTATCACTGCCCCAGGTCAGTGATAGAGATATTATGATTTACATAAATCTGTTTAAGATATATATTTACACACACAATCTAACACAACAAACCATACATCTTCACATGGACATTCAATTTGTAATCTAATTCTTATAAATTATGCCTGCATTCCCAAGTTGTTGATGGCTGTATGGATTTTGATGAAACATGATGGCACTATGTACTGTTATTTATTCATTTGTTGAATTTATGAACTACCTCTCCACTAGAAGACCTGAGGTGACATGCAAAACAGATAATATAATACAGTAAAACAAACACCCCTGTACAATGTTCTCTATTATGTTTGAACCACTAATGACCAGGAGTTGAGCCTCAAAGCCAGGTGATCTTCACTTAAATGAAAGAGAAACTCACTAATAAATAGGCTAAGTAGATTACATTCTGTTTATCATACAAAAATACACTTAATATGTATTATTGATTTAATAAAAAAATACTCTAAAGGCAAAGGCACCTCTCGTTTATCTGCCTCATCATCCAATTCTCATTACCCTCTTTATCAACATCAACAGTAATATGCTCTCCTATAAACCTAATTCAATTTTCTTAAAGGTTATTCTCATAAATTAGAAGGACAATCCTCTGTTCTCTCACCTCAGAGAGTCCCATTTGGATTTGGTGGCTAAACCATGGAGTTGCTGTTCCATTTTCCAGCCCTTGCTCCTTACGGAGTCCATTTCAAGAGGTAAAGCAACTTGAGTATGATTAATCAGAAGCAATTTGCGGTAGTAGCCAATGGAAGGAGCACCACTAAGCATTTTTCAGAGATGACTAATATCCCAGGTAGCTGGCACCTGTATGTGAAGTGAAGCATCACGAACAGATGAGAGGTAATAGAGCTTACTGTGCATAAAATGTTATTGTTTCATGGAAATAGTGTTGAATAAGCAAGCTGGAAGTAATCACCCTGAGCACTCCAACCAACTGTATAACCTTTAAACTTCCCTGGAATCCCAGCAGAAGTATGAGATTGATTAATGTCCTCAGGAGTTTATAAAGTAAGGGTGCAATTTTGCTATGTAGCTTGAACAGATGCTGGAATTTTAACATTACTCTCATTTTTGAAACTGGGCATGAAGTTCCATCTATGATGACTCTTTAAAAAAAAAGTAGAACCACATTATAACACCAGATTGACTGGGTTGCCAATTTGGCCTCTGATTTAGTGACATCTAATGAAGAACAAGATGAGTAATAATGCTCAGAATGAGGCTGTGTCAGGAGCTGTCCAAAGCAGACATAGCAGCCTTTGGCTCTCTTTGTGTGGTTGCCTCATGTGGACTGCCACCATGACTACAGGCTGCATTTCCCTAGACAGTAAAGAGTTTCCAGTACTGAAATGGCTCCACCCACTCAGGCTGGCCATTGGCTGTCCACAACAGGAAGAAGTATTAAGGCTTCCTGTGCCAGAGTACCTTCTGATTCTGGATAGCTTTACACTGCAGCTGTAAGGGAGCTGTTGCTTCAGCAGTAAAGCACCCCAGTCTTCATAGGAAGACTTCATAGGAACTGAAGACTCCACCTCCATCCTTGTTTTCAGCTAGGCTCTGATCTGAGCAGTTGCTTACATTGGCTTCCTCTCCTCCTGAGTAATTTTACATTCAGCTAGCCAGGCACTTCACCAGCTCTCCTGAAGCTCTCACTCAGCTCACCATCTCTTCTGCTCTGATGACTCTGGTAGTGATTGAGCAGAGGTGGGAAGTCCATGAGAGTCATCCAGGAATTGGTGTAGATACCTCCAATGGTGCAGTAGATCCAACACCTCTTTGAGATATTGATGATGCAGATATCTGCTCTACCTTCAAGGAGCCCCCAGTTTCCAGTTCTGGCCAGAGCTGAATACTGAGACCAGGCTGGACTTTTGAAATGAAAGTCCCCCACACACTCCGCACACATACACTCACTCAAGTGTTGCTAAATACACATGCCTTGAGGTTGATGCAATCTATAGTGAGGGCCTTTCTCACACAGAGAGAGAAATGTTGTGAAAGAAGTTGGGCTGGATATTTGGGCCAGGCAGAAAATGTGGCTATATATAAAATGGACATCTTTGAAGATGTCACACTAAGTGGGCAAATTTTATTTGGGCGCAAAGTCCTGTAAGGCAGGTATGAGGCTCAGGGAGAGCAAAGCATTTTCTCAGGGAGAGCAAGTTTAATTGTGTAACAAAGCCACAGAAAGACCCTGTTGCCAACAGTTCAGATTGCCATAAACTATTGGCAACAGATCACATTTCAGTCACAACCTTTTGTAGATCCTGGAATCCTTTATAAACTTCCCTAAAGTCTCCCACACCAAACCCCAGAGAAACTCTTCTCAGAGGGCAGCCCCCACAGACAATTTTGTAATTCCCAACTCTTGGAACCTACAAAGGAGATGCTGTATATCCTCTTTAGACCTCAAACAATCCCACTGGACATGGTCGACTATTTACTCCACCCCACAGACCTTACAATTTTCAGTCAATTATCCCAGCCTTGTATTAGCCACCCCATAGAGCGCAATGCCCCACCAAAGCTGTAAACAGATCAACTTACCACTGCCACCCTTTCAGTTCAGCAACTATCAACCTGAGATTAGCCCTATATGGTAGCAATTAGCAGCACTAGGCTAATTTCTACACACACACACACACACACCTCTCTATCCTCCATCCATAGAAGCATGGGTCACTATCAGAGTTCAAGCACATATTCCAGCCAGGCAAAAACACTCAAGGAGGAAGTGAAGCAAGGCTGGTGAAGGGTGTGGTCTGAGGAGAATGGTACGATTCAGGTGGGCTGTCTGTGAAGGGTCCAAAATGCCAGGCAGAGATACCTAGAAGGCCATCTTTGACCCCCTAGTCTGAGGTTGCCCACCGCGATCTAACTGTTGGAGATGTTGCACTGGTGAGACTTACAAATTCTGAAAGGTTCTCAAGAATCTCTGTATTTAGCTCACACCTTCATGCTGATGATACATTTCCATTCCTCCCCTTCTCCTGGCTATATTTTTGTCTTTCTCATGCCATGTTGATGGAGTATTGGTAAGGTGACCCGAACAGATACAGGCAGGCAGGCACACACACATACACACAGAGGAATTCTCAAAACACTGTTTATAATACAACCAGTGGTAAGTGCTTGTTAAATTAAAGTGATTATTTTTGACAGTCCTGTCAGACTTTGATGATTCTCTCCTCAAAACTGAAAAGTCACTTTTCACTTTTTCTCCAGAGGCTAAAAGATACAGCATGGCATATTTGAGGAGTCTCGATTTAAAAAGAGTGGATACTTCATCATTCTGACATCAAAAATGTTCACTAATGCTGCATTGGAGGTGAGAGGGGGGAAGGAAAGAAAGGGGTTGAGTTATACTTCCTTTCTGCAAGTGATGATTCTGATGGTTTATAGGGCACTCTAGGCTCAGCCATGGTTGAGGTCATACTGCACCATGGTTGGCAGCGAATGAAGCATCTACACCATCACTGCTGCTGAAAAGATAGGAGATTACTTAACAGATAAAAAATGGATGATAATTACAGATCTAGGAAGCAGTCTTTTACAGTCTTGGAAGGCTTCATTCCCTTCTGGGTAGCCATCAGAGGATCACATGCTAGTGGGGTGCAGGGCCAGAGGCAAAAGTAGGTGGGGCAACGAAAGCGAATTTTGCCTTTGAACAGCAGGGGATTTTCTTCACATCCACACCCCTCTCAAGTCTTCTACTCAGGCAAGCAAGAGGCATGATCAGAGTTCAGAGACTTTCTGGTTCCAACAGACTTTTTAAGATAACAACTCGTTTTGTGAGAATTTTTTTTATTGCTTTGTTTTCTTCGTTTCTGTGGATTGTTCTTATACACACTGCTTAGAAATGTAAATAATCAAATGGTATATATGTCTCTTAAACACACATTCCGGCCAGGTAAAAATGCTCAAGGAGCCCTGGGGAGAGTTCTGAAAGCCATATAGAGATGCCTGACTGAGGAGCTCAGTCAGCAGAACTGACACCAGTCAAACATATGCTGGTGTAAGTCCTCAAAAAGTGGCGTTCTGGAGAATGGCAGAAGTGGAGTGGGATGGGACAGGGAGAGGTTTACATCTGTCCCACACCCTGTTCGTCTCAGTTATGTGACCTAGATCAAATCCTCAAAATTTAGGCCCACACTCACCTGCCAGCTCAACTTGGAATAGGAGTAACTTGCACTGATGTAAAGGAATGAAGGGTGTGTGTGGAAATGATGTCTTAAAAAATACTCTACAAAACAGGGACCAATTGCACACCTGTTGGCAGGTGAGTAATTGAAAATAACATTGTGTTTAATATTTTCTACACTATAACAGTCCCCCATTCACTAGCCCTGCAGAAGCTAAAAACTGCAAAAGAAGAAGTGAAGGGTCTTTAATAGCCAGCCAGGTCCTCTGGGAAGTAGCGGTGGGGTGGTGAGGACTTATATCACTGCACCTCCAGCCAACACATATAAGACCCAATTGCTTGCAAAGACAGCTGACTCATCAGGACCCAGGGAGCGCTCCAAGGCCTTGGAGGTACACTGAGTACCTTGGATTCCTGCCATGGGCTCTTTCCTTGAATTGCTGATTCAGACTATTTACTTGAGATCTTGATGGGGTCACTGCTGGGCTTCCTAAGTGAGTCTCAGTTTCTCACAATATAGGACACATTTCTTCCATTAGCTTCATTCACTGGGTGAATAATAATAATAATAATAATAATAATAATAATAATAATAATAATAAATTTTATTTATATCCCGCCCTTCCCAGCCAAAGCCGGGCTCAGGGCGGCTAACAACAATCAAACAATCAAACTATCAGATATTCACACATTCTAAAAATATTTCATTATAAAAATCAATTAAAATCGAATTAATGGCAACTAATTAAGCAAGATTCTGTGCAGGCTGCCAGAGGAGGGAGTCAGGCTGCGCCCTGACCAAAGGCCTGGTGGAACAACTCTGTCTTGCAGGCCCTGCGGAAGGATGTCAGGTCCCGCAGGGCCCTAGTCTCTTGTGACAGAGCGTTCCACCAGATTGGAGCCGCAGCCGAGAAGGCCCTGGCTCTAGTTGAGGCCAGCCTAAGCTCTCTGAGGCCTGGGACCTTGAGGATGTTATTATTTGCAGACCTCCAGGAGAGGCGGTCCCGTAGGTACGAGGGTCCTAGGCCGTATAGGGCTTTAAAGGTTAAAACCAGCACCTTAAACCTGATCCTGTACTCCACCGGGAGCCAGTGCAGCTGGTATAGCACCGGATGAATGTGATCTCACAGCGAAGACCCCATAAGGAGTCTCGCCGCGGCATTCTGCACCCGCTGGAGTTTCTGGGTCAGTCTCAAGGGCAGCCCCACGTAGAGCGAGTTACAATAATCCAGTCTGGAGGTGACCGTCGCATGGATCACAGTGGCTAGGTCAGGGCGAGAGAGATAAGGGGCCAACTGCTTAGCTTGACGGAGATGAAAAAATGCCGCCTTTGTTATAGCTGTAATCTGCGCCTCCATAGATAGGGAGGTATCGAAGATTACACCCAAACTCTTAACGGACGGTGCTGGCACTAATTGCACCCCCGCAAGAGATGGGAGTTGCCCCCTCAATCCCATATTGTCCCGCCCCAGCCAGAGGACCTCTGTCTTCGAAGGATTTAACTTCAACTGGCTCCCACGTAACCATCCAGCCACAGCTTCCAGACATCTCGCCAGTGTGTCTGGGGCCGAGTCAGGATGGCCATCCATCAACAGATAGAGTTGGGTGTCATCAGCATACTCATGGCAACCCAGCCCAAAACTCCGGACAAGCTGGGCGAGGGGGCGCATAAAGATGTTAAAAAGCATCAGGGAGAGAATCGCACCCTGAGGCACATCAAGGAGTGGCGCAATGACAATTCCCCCCCGAGCGCCACCCTCTGTCCCCGACCAGAGAGAAATGAGCGCAGCCATTGAAGGACTGTGCCTTCAATGTGTAGGTGAACACTACATAAGTGGTAACTTATCAATAGTTAGACATAAGGAAGGATGCATAAAACTGCTTGGAGAATGTCTCCATCTTAACAACTCTCCTTTTGCTTTCCTCAAAGTTCCTCAAGCAACACGAGGTTAAAATACTTCTTTTTATATTCATGCCAATGTATCCATTGTGATGGGCTGGAAATGTTTTCCCTAAAATGCTTCATTTGTGCATTGAACTGTCCAATTCTTTCATTGAGTGCTGTTTCTTTCTCCTTACTACATTAATCACGTTGATGGTCCCAACTATTCAGGGATCAAGTAGCTCAGCTGTGGTCAGCATGGTGTCCTTTGCATGCTTCCAGCATCCCTCATGAACTCGGTGGAGAGTAAGGGGGGGCACCATGTAAGAGAAATGATCAGGTCATTTTCTCAAGAGCTACTGAAAAAGTATATACAAAAAGGGAGCTGAGCATGGTCTTCAAAATTTGAGAAATTTTAGCTCAAGCTTAAGAAAGAAATGCTGTTCTCAGATGGAACCAGAACTTCAGAGGATTCTTCTTTACAATGTCAATGCTTTAAAGAACAAGTTTTCTCCATGCTGAGAATATGGGGACGAGGGGAGAGGAGTGACCAACCTCCTATTGTATTGACTATCATCTTCCTTGTAATTACTTTCTGCAAAAGCTAAATCTATCTACTTGTCTGTTTCCATTCAATGAAGGATGTATATGGCCGTGTGTCAGGACACTCGCCACCACCTCCAATCCTGCTAGCTGATGGTGATAAATGCTTGAATCAAGAATTTCATTTCAATCCTTCTATTCGAAAATGTTAGCAATCCCACAAAAGCTCCCAATCTCCTTCTTTTTAAAGTGAATCAGCCTTGATCTTTTGATTTCTAATGCATTATTTTTATGTACTTCAGATACCAAGCGGTGGAGGGTGGGGAGAGGGGAGATGCGCCCTGCCTTCATTTACTGTCATTGGAAAAATTGAGAGACTGGAATTTAATCTCTCTGGCTCTGCTACGACACTGGGCCCCGCTATCATTGCTGCATTTCATTGTTTGCACTGTTTAGAGCTGCAAAACGCTTCATATTACCAATGCAGTCCCAGTACAGAGCAATTTTCCGCAAGTCAATAAGACACCGGCAGTTTGAAACAGCAGGGATTCGGAGCCTGCGGAGAACAAGCTCTTAGCACAATATCTTCCTTGATTTACTGCAGCACAGAGAGTGATGGATAAACAGGATACAAATCTCATGAAAACGTGGCAAGACCTCCTTTTCTTTGGTCCTCAGATTATGTCTAAAAAAACAACACAGGGCTTTCTGAACAGAAGGTCTGTAAGGGTTGGCCAGGTGAAGAAAAAAACCTTCCAGTAATATCAGTGGCTAGGAGGACTGTATGACACCACATAAAGTCCAGCTTAAGCCCCTGACATTTACATTGCAATCATAAACTCTTGGGATGAAAGGCCCTCTGGTTTCAATAGGACTTCCCCCAGGTCAGAGTGCATATGATTTCAGCCTCAAGGATCTATTGAAAAATCAAACCAACCAACCTGTTTTTGAAAAGATACAAACCACTCATAGACCAGATAATAGAAACAATATTTTTAGCTTAAATTCCTCTCTCCGTTGATCCACACTGAACAAGGAAGTAACTACAAGCAGTGGTTGCTCATTGGGGCTGGTAGGGCAGAAGGCAGGAAGCCAAAGCAATAGGTGGAACCAGAACCAAGGACAGACAGAGTCACCTGGTTCTAGTTTTGATTCCATCCTTCTTGCTGCAGAGTTCTACAAGAGCACCATTGAGACGAAGGAGAAGGAAGTCACTCCTTGAATTGGATACAAGTAAGAAGGTAGGCAGGTGGGGACTGTGAGGGGAGACTGTGGTTGGTTGGTTGGTTGGTTGGTTGGTTGGTTGGTTGGTGGAGCAGTGCCCCATTTGCCCTGATGCATCAGCCTCCATTGGACACAAGGCTCATGTAGCCCTTGTTTTTGCCTTGGGTTTTCCACAGCAAATCATTAGGAAATGTGATTACCCCCCCCCGCACCCCATCTTGGTTCTAATTTTACCCCCTTTCCCAGTCACCATCTTGCCTATCCATATTCAGTTCAAGGTACCCTCACTGTTAGGAGCTGTAGTGGGTGTAGGGATGGGGAAATCTGTCAACTTCAGTTTCCCTCATTTTCTCATTTTTCCAATATCCACATTTCCACTTAAGTTTGCAATTTAAAAAATAAAGGTCTCATGAAAACTCATCAGTGTTTTGGTGTGGATTTATCCTAGTACCTACACTTTGGCATGTAATTTTTGGGCAGGGGGTTGTTACACTCATGTTCTTTTTGTGGGTCTCCTATAGGCATCTGGTTGGCCACTGCGGGACTAGATGGGCCGTTGACTTGATCCAACAGGTTCTTACATTCTTAATGTTCTCAATACAGTTCTTCTTTGGGGATTGCTCCCCTTTCCAGGGCAAATATGGTTTGCTGTGATAGCTCAGTTATTGCCAATGAATTTTTGCCACTGAGGTCGCAGTCATTCTCTCTGGTGCAGTAACTCAAGATACCCTTGAGTTCTGGCCTGCCTCGTGCCACATCAAAGCTAACCCTTCTGGTTTCTTAATCCCCTGCTGTCATGTCACAGACATTTCTCTCTCCCCATTCACAATCACCAGGGAGCAAGCCTGCAGAGAAGCAACCTTTCCAAGTTTAAAAAAAAACAACACAACATCTTTGCCAATCTGCATTTTCCTTCACATATTAAAATGTCAAAAGTTATGTTCAGCAGCTGTATGACAACAGATGGCAAAGGCAGAATCTAGGTGCTTTGTAGAGCTGCTTCTTGGCTGGGAAATGCAAAAAGCTTAGTAAATATACTTTGCACTTAGAAAACTAGTGGATCCCCTACTTTTTAAAACAATGGACCTAAAGGTAACTGAAGCGTAGATGTACCAAAAGCTTTCTGTCCCTTTACTTCCACCGATATATTTCTGCCTTCCTCAACAATGACATTGTATATTTCAGGGATGGGAAACATTTGGTCCTCCAGATGTTACCAGTGGGAAAGTGCACGCAAGAAGGTCTTCTCCAACACCTGAATAGGTGTAGCCAGAAAGAGACTTCCTCCAACTCAGGGCCAGTTCAGGTTAACCCTACCTGGACATAAAATCATAGGGTGGCTACTGTGTTGTTGTTGTTGTTTCCTTTAGTACCCTACATATTTATAAAATTGCTGCATATGTTGTTCTGTTAAAGCTAAATACAGTGGTGGCCCTAGTTCACCCAATATCACATGTCTTCTTTCATTATTCAGGCATGGGTTTGAATTGTGGCTCAGAAGTCATCCTGCTTTTCTTACCACAAAGTATTTGATGGTGGCAGGGGTTGGTGCAAAATTCTCACAGAAACCTAAAGCTCATTTTATGCACCAACAGTGAACTCTGAGGGGCCTCTTGTGCTATTTTATATATATAGCAATTTTCTGATCTTAAAAACTGGTTTTCTATGGAAAGTATGTTTGCAAATGCACATTTTGGCTACTTCTGTTTGGTGATGATCTGTTGTTGTTGTTGTTGTTGTTGTTGTTGTTGTTGTTGTTGTTGTTGCTGCTGCTGCTGCTGCTGCTGCTGGAGACGGCCAGGGCCCTGTTCTCTCTGGCAGACCAGGTGGAAAGAGGCAGGGGACAGGTCTTCTATGACTCACAGCCAAGATGGTCTCAGTGAGAGTTCAGTGGAACTTACCGGTACTTCATTGAGGTGGCTGGTACCTATTGGGACAGGTAGGGCAGGAGTCAGGAAAGCCAACAGCAGGTGGCACCAGAACCAGTGACAGTTAGAATCATCCAGTTTGAATTTTGTCCCCATCCTCCTCCTTCTTGCTGAGTTCTGCAAGCACAATATGGAAACTAAAGAGGAGAAACATAGAAAGCTGACTTATCCTGAGTCAGGCCATTGGTCTATTAAGGTCATTGCTATCTATACTGGCTGGCAGCAACTCTTCAGAATTTGAGGCAGGGGGCATTCCCAGACCTACCTGGGGAGACTGGGGGTTGAACCCATACAAATCTGATGCTTGGTCAATGAGACAGACAGTTCCAGCTCCTGGACTGGTTGTAATTAGGAAGGTAGGCAAGTGGGGGCCAGCAGAGGGCCATAGGTGCCAGCTTCTGGGGCCCCAAGGCACTTCGGACCCCCAAGTGGTGTATTTTTTAGGGGGAAGATCCCCTCAACGTTCAGAGGGTGTTCAGCTCCACCCCTGACTCCTCACAATGTTGAGTAGGTGATGTCACATTTGGCCACCTCAATCATCTTGAGAAGCTGGTGCCTCTGCTGAGAGCACACTCAGGTTGGTGGGGCATCCCTCAATTTTCTCCCTTAGGCCAACCTCCATTGATAGGACTAGATCAGAAGCCTGCTTTTATGCATTGCTGAAGAGCTTACATCAGGGGTGGGACTTAAAGGTGAGCGGACTAATGGATAATACGACTTCTACCCTTGTACTGTAGGCTATATTCCCACCACACCAAAACCAGAGGTTACTAAACATGCAGACAAGTCAAAGGCTTGACCACAGTCCAAGGATACATTCCAGTGGGACAAAAGCATTCAAGGAGGCAATGGCACAGAGCCAGTAAGAGATGTGGCCTGGAGGGAAGGGTGTGGCCTGGGAGAGTCCTGATGGCCACAGAGAGAGCCTTGTGGGGCTGCCTCCAGGCCCTGGGCCTGAGGTTTCTCCCTCTGGCATATGTCCATACCACATTGCTAGGGCCTTATGCTTTTACTTTTCGTTCTCCTTCTGCTACACTAACATATTTGTTTTCCATCTCTGGGATGCTTCAGGTCTTTGAGAGCATCATTATAGAAATATTTAATCAAACTCTTCATTTATTCTGTGCAACATTTGGCACTGTGGCGGCAATGGATGTAACTCCCCCATAAACACTTTATCTGGCAAAGTGCATTTGTGTATGATCTTTGATAGCTTATAAATAATCAAAAATCATGTGTCATATAGAGATGCTTGCTGGAAAAAGGAATTTGCATATATATTGTAGTCTAGTGTGACTCATTTGGCCTAATCTTTCACTAATGCTAGAAGATAGGAGGAATAATAAATATATCCCTTATGCTGGTTAGATTATGTATTGAACTCATGTTTGGAGATAATGGTCCTGGGAGGGTTAGCCAAGGAATATCTTGTTCTTGAGGCTTCCCATCTTGTCTTATTCCATCACTGCATTCAAATGCAGAGTCTTCATTTCTCTGCCACTGTTTTGCACAGCTTCGGTCTGCCTCAAGAGGCTCCTGCACTTCCTCTGCCTATGCACGCAATTGAAAATTCTGCACCCAGTAAATACTGGAATATTTTCTCCCTCTCTCATAACACTAGAACTCATGGGCATCCAGTGAAGCTGAGTGTTGGAAGATTCAGGACAGATAAACAAAGTCCTTCTTCATGCAGTGACTCCCACAGGAGGCAGTGATGGCCACCAACTTGAATGGCTTTAAAATGGCTCTGGACAAATTCATGTTAGTGACTACCAGCCTTGGTTGGAAGGAGTTATGCTTCTCAACACAGTTTCTGGAAATCACGGGAGGGGAGAGTGTGCTTGTACTCAGGTCTTGTTTGAGGTCTTCCTACAGGTTGGCCACTGTGAGAACAGGATGCTGGAGTAGATGAGCCATTGACCTGTTCCAGCAGGTTCTTCTTATGATTTTATAGCTGTTCCAGCGATGGCTAGCCTCCTCAGCAGTCCTTTCACATTTCTTTCTTCTCCTTAAGTCCCAAAAACATTCACCATGGGCTCCAACTTAACCACTTTTTATGCCTTGGAATATCCCTGTGCAAGGTCACCCAAAAGCATCTTAACTGCCCTCCCTATGAAGCTGTTCATCTCAATGAGTAAAAATAAATAAATCTAGCACACATCATACACACACTCTCACACATGCCTATTTGAAAGAGAGGGGTGTTTGGTTTTTTTAACTAACACAGTCTTCATTGGGAACTCAAATGCCTCCCTAACCTTATCTTGCCTTGCCAGGACATCTGTAAACATTCTGTACATGCCATTCATTTTCTATTAAGACAGCAGACTGTACATTAAATAATCAACTGCCCTCCAACCTTGATAAATAAAGCAGCAAAGAACAGCAGACTTCTTTCAGTGACCTTCCACCGCAAGCTTTCACGTCTCGCTTCTATACTTGGGAGAGATCTGTCTTGGCAGGAATTTGATGCTTGTTTAACAGTCCGAGAGGAAGGGACAAAAAAAGAGGGAGCATGTGAGGAGTGGTGGTGGAGGAACAGAATTAGATTTGTGCTCTTGGAAGCAATTTGAGCAACAACCGCTAACCCAGGCTTCACATTTTGGAAAGCCTGATGGGCCTTGAATGGGTAGCTATTTGTCGTATCTTGGCTGAAGCGAGCACTGCCCTTGTGGGTCTCTGTTGAAGTCATTAATAAAGTGTCTGCAAGCACTATTATTTTCCTGTTAAGCTCTGGGGCTGACCTACAGGAAGCAATGAAGAGGCAATGACAAATCTGATTGACCCACTCTTGATTGAGGGAGCACATGCTCTGCCTGCAGAATGCCTCGGGTTTGGTCCCCAATGGCATCACCAGGTAGAGCTGGCAAAAGACTGTCACACGCAGGAGACTTTCCCAGCCCAACTTGCAGGTGCCATGTATTGAACCCGGGACTTTCCGGACAAAAAGCATGTGCTGTACCACTGAGCTATGGCCCTTTACTATAGCCAGATAGACCAATGATATGACTCAGTATAGAGCACTTTTCAACTTCCTCACTGAGTGTGGTGTGGTGGACACCTACAGGAGAGAGGGCTTTTTGAGTAGTGGCGCCCCACCTGTGGAATAATGTCCTCTCCAAAGAGGCTCACCTGGCACATATCTCAATGCCATGTTTGTATCAGACAATTTACAATTTGTTAACTTTCAATATTTATAGTCCACACCATAACAAAGTGGTGCTTTGTTCACAGGATGACTCACAAGAAGACGTAAAACAATTTAAAATTCACAATGGGGGGGGAGTATAATTACAGCACACATAAAAACCCCTATTGCAAAGAGTAGAAAAGGTTTAAAGCAAAGACTTCAAATAAAAGTCTGGGAAAATAAAAAAGGTAATTGTCAGAGAGCACCCCCCAAAATCTTGCCAAGGGCCACCCTGGAGTGCAGCAGTCATATAAATGACAACACATGGGCATTTAGGCTGTTCATTTTCAAGGGTGGAAAGCATTCCACAACAGCCATGTAAGGTAGGCTAATACTTTAATCCCTGCACTGCAGATAGGAATGAGAGAATGCTGGCCTGCTTTATCATACAGTACTTTGAGCCAAATCAGACATGCCGAAATAGCATGTGGCTCATTCTTTCTTCGACTGAACCACTTCAAAATGCAGGGGAGGCATTGTTCATTTGAATGATCCATGATGCTGGGAGGGTGGGGTGGGTGGGGAGCCATTGATACAAAAAAACATAAAGGATATCACTACATTAGAAATTTTCCCCTGCCAGAATGTTTGTTTGACATGGTGAAATATTCAATATGTACCCCACATCTCCTTTCTGAAGTGGTATAGTAAAAAAAAGGGCCCTCCCACTCACTATTTCTGTACACATGAACTGGACTTTGATGATTTCGCTCTGGATTTGAACTGGTGACTCCCTAGCTTACAGGCTTAGCCATTACTCTACACCAGTTCTTGAAAGTTTCTTAAAAGGTCAGGAAAATGTTTAGAATGTAGAGATATATAATATATCCAGAGGGGAGAAAACCTAAATGGTTTCCTGAATCTCTCACTGATGAAGCAAGGTTATTTTCCCTCTTATATCTTTTCTTTTTTTGTCAGATTAGCAGCAAAGCATATGACTTTCAGAGTCACCTTATTTATAGCCCGATAAATCCTCCTGCTTTGAGGAATGAAGCGGGAACCCAGGGGAGAGACAATTAAGAAAGTTTCCCCCCTCTATGAACATCCCTGGGGATATATTTTCACTTCAGACAGAAGTCACAAAAACAGAGGCAAGCCCCCCTCCTCAATTTTTTGTTTGTGTGTGTCCCCCAAGCCACTGCCTCCCACACACACTGCAATGTGCTCAGCAGGCAGTAAGGAAAGGTGGGTCGTGGGTATTTTGATGCACAAATTGGCCAGGATTTTCTCGGCGTATGTTCCCAACACTCGGGCATTTCATGGTCACCAGCACCAGTTGATTAAATGGCACCCTGCAGAAAGCACACAACGATTTCCCCCTCCTTGCCCTGCTAGCGCAACCATAATATTAAGAAGAGCCTTTGGTGGCCATGTTATTTTTTAAGACCTCACTCTATCCTGGATCGACCCGAGTAGTATCCAACAGAGAGAATTACATCTTATTGCCTGCATCCAAGAAGGGCAGGAGAGGAGAGAGAAATGCACCATTATCTTTATCGTACAAGGGAACTGGTCCTGACTCTCGGCTTAGCTACAACCTCACCTAGTGGCTAAGCCCCAAGCTGAATGGTAAGTAAAGGTAAGCACTATTATCCAGTGGGCAATAGCAGCAAGGAGCACAGTTAGAAAGAGAACAAGGCAGCAGGGCTGGGTGGCTGGGGTTCCGCATTCAACAACAGATGAGCAATTCCTGATTGAACAGGTTTGCTGCTTCAGCTCCACCTTTTGCTCCACTCTCTCCTTTACCAAGTCAAGTCAGTTTTTCATCATGGCGGGATGGTGTCAGGGACAAACCTGAGGTCTCAAGTTCCCCAGAGGGAGGGAGGCCTGGGAGTGGAAGATGTGGACGAGGTGCCTGAGGGCGAGGGAGGCAATGAGGAGAGAGCGGTTGGAATAAGCCCAGAAAGGGCTGGGGTGACGGAAAGTTCACAGGGAACACAGGGGTTAAGCTCAGGCTCAGAATCAGGGGAAAAGATTGATGACTGCCCTCAAGAGGCGTGTGGAAAAGAGAAGGGTGGAACGATGGGGAGGGAGACTTCGCCATTTTATGAGCTGTTGGAGGGGCAAAGGCAGGCCTCAGCAGAAATCTGAACTGAGTGGCTCTGATGGATGGGACGCCCACAGCTCTGACAGGTGGGGAACCTCTGACCCTAGGGGCCAAATGTGACTCTCTAGGGCTCTCGTATCTGCCCCTCATAACCATCCTCAAGCAGCACCTCATCACCCCAGGCCACCACCCCACTCTGGTCCTACTTTGCACCCCCTTGAATATATTTGCCTGGCTGGAATGTCTACATGAACTCTGATAATGAACTCTTGCTCATCTGGAGGGAGGAGTGTGTGTGTGTGTGTGTGTGTGTGTGTGTGTGTGTGGAACTAGCCTACTGTACCTTTGCACTCATTTACATTCCATAAATCAGGCATAGGCAAACTCGGCCCTCCAGATGTTTTGAGACTACAATTCCCATCGTCCCTGACCACTGGTCCTGTTAGCTAGGGATGATGGGAGTTGTAGTCCCAAAACATCTGGAGGGCCGAGTTTGCCTATGCCTGCCATAAATTTACATTCATTCATCTGTTACAATCGCAAAAACAGGAAGCATTTTTACCAGTGCTGTTTTTCTAGAAAAAGAGGTGCTGGAATTTGGAAGACCAAAAGTCTGTCCCTTACTGAGCTAGATGGACCAATGGCCTGAGACAGTATGAGACAACTTCCTATGTTTCTCTTGCCACTTAAAAGTGGCTGTGTGCATGTATGCTCCTAAAGGGAAGGGCTGTCGCTCAATAGTAGAGTATTCACACCGGCATGTGATGAAATCCCCGGGCTTTGTGAAGGAGGCGCCAGGGCTCTGACAGTTGTCAGTGGGAAAGTCTCCAAGCTCAAGTGCACTCTGCCCTCCTGAGGTTTCCAACAACTGGTATTCAGCAGCATACTGCCTCCATAGAGGCAGAACATAATGTTCATAATGGCTAGTAGCCACTGACAGCCTTGTCCTCCATGAATTTGCCTAATACTCTTTCAAAGCCATCCAAATTGGTGGCCATCACTTCTCCTGCGGAAGTGAGTTCCATAGTTTAACTATGCACTGCGTGGAAAAAGTTCCTTCTTTTATCTGTCAACTTCCAGCATGTTCTCTTCTTAGGACCCATCCTATTCTTCCCATGTAAATTGTTGTAATATTTTAATATTGCATTGATATATTATTTCAGCTTGTCCTGTGATCTTATGGTGGAGGGAAGGTAAGAAATCTAATAAATGAATGCAGGTAGCTTTCTCTTGTTTCTCCACAGCCCTCTTTGGGCTACAGTCCTGCTGACATCACCAAATGAGTATTCTATTAGAAGGATGTGATTTTTCCTTGCCATGATCACCTGTCATTGGCATGGGCAGTTGTGGAGGAAGTGCCCTGTGTAATTATGGTAGGACACAAGCTTTTTGTGTTTGGTGAGATCCAGTGCGAATTCAACTCAGAGTAGACCCCTTGAAATGAATGGACACAACATAGGCCCATTAATTCCAAGAAGTTGTACCCAATCCTACCCATAATAGACCAATTTAAATTAATGAACCTGACACAATCCTGTGAGGATTGAACTGCCATTTTTTGTTCTCTGTCTGGGGATAGGCTACCAAGCATTTCATCCTTGTTGCCAATGTGCCTTTTTTATCTTCCATTCTTTGTAAACCTTCCCCCCCCCCTTACTTTGCTCTTGGGCATTTTTTAAAAAAGCCAGTTTGAAGGCTCTTTGTGTGTACAAAGGAAGCATGGATATTTGAAACAAACAAAGGAACAAATGAATATGTAAAAAAAAAAAAGTTGCATGCTCTGAATTTATGCCCAGAAAAACTTCATATATTTAAAAGGGGGAACGTAACACACTTCAAAGAACCCAAATATCAAGTTTGTGGCTTTTAAAATGTGACAGAGTCATAGATATCATGAACCACAACTTCCTAGAAATTGTCACTAGATGGCATCTGATCACCACACTTGAAATCTCAGCATTGCATTTTTCTTTGCCGTCAACACATTTCTGTCAACATGATTCTGTGTCTCGAAAGGAAGGAAACCAGACTTTTGGAAAGACAGGATTCTTTTCTCTTTTTCTTTATCCTTAACCATTCATTAGTATCAACTTGGCAAAAAAGACAATTGCACAAGCAACTAAAGGAAAAAGTAAAGGACCCCTGGATGGTAAAGTTCAGTCAAAGGCGACTATGGAGTTGCAGCTCTCATCTCGCTCTCAGGCCAAGGGAGCCAGTGTTTGTCCACAGACAGCTTTCCTGGTCATGTGGCCAGCATAACTAAACCCCTTCTGGCGCAATGGGACACCGTGACGGAAGCCAGAGCACACGGAAATGCCGTTTACCTTCTTTTCGCAGCAGTACCTATATATCTGCTCCCACTGTCAGGATCCAAACAGAATGTGCAGAGAGTAGGGATAAACAAACCACACTTTCAGTTCCTGATATTTCCAATTTTAAGTTCAGTTCTCTACGTTCCCACACTAACTTGTCCTCGCAAATTATTATTATTACTGTTATTAAGGTTGTTGATGATGATTATGTTTTTGCCACTGATGGCTCCTTTGGGAGGAACAACATGATTTAAATTGAATTATTATTAGTAATAATAATAATAATAAATGCATATGTAATCACACTGTGCAAGCAATTATAAATAGAAGCATAGAGGGGAAGCTATATTTCAAGCAAAACGTGCCCGAAATCTGTTTCCATGGCACGATTAACTAAGAACGAAGGGGCAGATTGGATTGGTTAGCATTTTAATGCAAATTTACCTAATTTACATTTCCCAAACCTGTATGCAAACTGTAACACAACTATCTTTCAAAATTCACACTTTTCCCAATTTTAGGATGCCATTATTCAACCCAAAATATTTACAAAAAAAAGGCATGTATCAGAGGAAAGTGCATAAAAATGCAGAGATCTGTGAAAGTAATATCCAAAAATTCATATCATTAGAGAAAATTGCTTGCAAAAATGTGTGTACTGGGTAAAATTGTGTACAAAAATCTGCATATTGGGAGAATGTGCACTCAGATTCCCAGTTTAGCATCTGGACTAATGGCATTTACTGAACTCTGATAATGCTGGCCTGGACAGAGGATACTAGGGTGGTGGTGGGAGTGAGAGTGTGTACAGAAAGGAGCCTACTGTGCAAAAGTCAAATTCACACATTTTGCTGTGCCCAGTTTTGCTTCTGAATTTGCCCACCACTGACGTGTTTCCCCTGGAACGTTGGAAATGTGGTTCTTGGTATGGGGAAGAAAGAGATGGGTACATGAAAGAGAGGGTTTTATCCAACATTAGCCATATTCGGAGCAGACTCACTAAAATTAATGAGCATGACTTACTGAGGCTGAATAATTTCCATGAGTAAAATGCAGTTGACTAGAATCCAGAGAGTGCTGTGTGCCTGTGTAAGTTTTTGGTATCTATGCTGTATATACATACATGTATGTTATCCATAGGACTGGCATAGGGCCCTACAAGAAGTGTATTGACTAAAAAAAAGTTAGCCACCCCTGCACTACAGGTTATTGCAGTCTACAGGCTCCCAACATACTACCAGCCTAGCTACATCTTTGACCAAGTTTGTGTTTGTATTTAGCTTCTGACACGGGTGGTTTGGGCTTCCTGTTCCCATTTGTGCTCTAGTGCAGTTGACAATGGGCAACTAAAGAGGTTAAAAGCAAGCCCATGTTGCATGCATGACACACTAAATGTGCCTTGAAACCTTTTCTGACCAGACATCTGCCTTGCTAGACCAGAGCAAATGCCGCCTCTCCCTTGAAGACGCATGGCCAGGTAATTTCAGGTAGCTTGGTATCTCATTTCCATTCAGATCACAGACTGCACTCCTGCAGCAATTTTATTTCTTGGAAAAAAAAAAAAAAAAAACACAGCCAAAAGGAGAAAAATCATTATTGCCTACATTGAACTACCTTTAAGACTTCTCCCATCCAGCCAAACTCTTTTCTCATAGTCTCCTGATTAAACAAACAGACCCAAGCGTGATTGTTTCTTGTTATCCAATATCAATATTTTGCACAACTTTCAGAAATGGGAAGGAAAATAAGGGCACTTTAGCAGAGGGCAAAACACTGCAATAAATAGTGATATAATTTCCAGACATTGAATGGGAGCCATCACAGCCCATTTGGCTCTAGAGGGAGATTGAATGCCACTAGAAGTATTAAGGGTTTGTTGTTTTTTTCCAGAGGGAAGCGCCACCAAGTGATTTGAAGCCTGTCTGTCTACTTTTGCCTGTAGATATGGTTACCATATCATATATACTAGAGGCAGGGAACCTCAGGCCTAGGGGGCAAGTGTGGCCCTCCAAACCTCTCCATCTAGCCCTTGGGACCCATCCATGCCCTTGGGATATATCCTCTCTGCAAGTCATGCCCTCCTCAGCCCTGTTTTGCACTCTCCTCAAGTATTTTTGCCAGGCTGGGATGTGTCTGGGAAACTCTACTAATGTCCTTTGCATGCCTGGATGGAAGACAGAAAGGAGTGTGTAGCACTCCTATACAAAGCTAAAAAAATTAATTTGCTGCTCTGTCCGCTTTTGCCTTTGGCTCCATCCACCACCTGCATGTGGCCTTCAAAAGGCTGCCCAGAAGGAAATGCAGCCCTCCAACAGAAAAAGCATTGCCACCCATGATCTACTGATAACAGACTCATTCTCTGAGTGTGGAACTTTATCTAGCCACTTGTTTTAACTAGGCACATCCCTCTGTTTGCTATGTTTGTGAAGGGCTTTCTACAATGGGGGTCACACAGCTGAGGTTTGTGTCAGAAGAGTAGGGAGAGAACTAATTTTAGGGGACTCATTATTTTAACACAGGGATATATATTGCCTTGTTATTCCTGATAAGGATACCAAAATGGGAAATTGGAAGAAACTTAAAGGCTGTGCTTGGGCAATGCTCTCCAAACTGGGCTGCTGCAGGGGGTGGTGTTTTTTTCTGGATTTTGGGAAAACTCTTGCGAGACCTGGAATCCCAGCACTCTAGTCTGCTGCGGGCTTTGACTATTGCAAGGGTGAGGGCCCTCTGCCCAGGGGCCAAATGTGGCCCTCCATGTTTCTCTATCTGGCCCTCAGAACACCCCTTTCCAAGCCACACCTCCTACTGGCCCTGCTTCTCACTTTCCTCAAGTGTTTTTGCTTGACTGGAATGTGTCCTCAGACTCTGTTCATCCCACTTCCTTCCTGGGATGGAAGATACTGAAGGGTGTGTGTAGAAACTTCTGACTGTCAGGCTTCAGGAAATCCGATCCCTCCCACGCTGGGCAGCCAAGAATCAGATAAACAAGAAGAGCTCTAACCAAGTCTTTTATTCAATATTCACAACGAGAGTCTTAGAAAAGGTGCCTCTATTTCAGTAATGGCGTTGCTCCGAGTCAAGTCCCATCCCCTCCGTCTCTCCTATTCTACATCATCCCTGCGTCAGCCGATCTGCGCTTTCTGCCTCTGAGCTTTCTGTTCTCCTACTCTCAATGTCTGCCAGGTCCTGGAAAAGGGGAGGGGTCAGGAATGCTTCTAAAGACACTGAGTCTGTTAGCTGTCTCTCCCCTGGTGTTGCTGCTTCATCCTGTCCCTCTCCCAATATTTCCCAGCTTCTGCCCTCTGCAGCCTCTGAACTATGACTTTCTGGAAACCACTGTTGTAAATCTATACTGTTCTCCTTTTCTTGGGAACATTAAGGAGGAGAGGGTGGTCTCCATCATTCCTCCTCAGTCCAGTTCCTGACACTAACATACCATGCAATTGCAACATTTGCATTTTAAGCTCTACCTGCTTTTACCTCTGGCCTGCTCATCACCAGTATGCAGCCCCTGGCAAGTTGTCCAGAGGGGAATATGACCCTCTGGCTGAAAAAGGTCCCCCCACACACACACACACACCTGGACTATTGATTGGGTTGAACCAGCACTAATCCAAATCCCTCTTTGGCCTGCCCTGCACCAGCTGTAAGAACATAAGAACCTGCTTGATCAGACTAATGCTCCATCTAGTCCAGCATCCTGTTCTCACAATGGCCAACCATGTGCCTTTAGGAAAACTTCAAGCAGGATCCAAGCTCAAGGGCACTCTGCCTTTCTAGCAACTGGTATTCAGAAACATTGCTGCCTCTGATTGTGGAGGTAGAGCATAGCTTCCTGTTAGGATTCCTGCTCCATGATTGCAGTCATGGGGTTGTTGTCTTTCACATGACGACAGCCATCTAGTTCATGGTGAAATGCAGTGGGGCCTGAGGGGTATGTAGGCAGGAACACTTGCAGGAGAAAGAGGGCTGGTAAATGGAACTGTCTTGGCTCTAGAACCAAGAAAGTACATAGGCACAGAGGAGGCTGTTCTATTGATGCAAATGGGACAACTGTCCCCATCAAGCTCAGTCTGCCCTCAGCCAGCCCCCAGTTTCCTGCCTTCATACTTTCCAGCTGCCCAGGGTTGCTGCCTCACTGTCAGCTTCCTCTTCCCGAGTCTGCAAAACTCAAAAGGGAGGGGGAGGGAAACAAAACCAGAATGAGTTGCTTCTGCCTGTCATGGGCTCTGGCTTCGCCTACTGTTGGGCTTCCTGCCATCCACCCTTTCAGCCCCAATGGGTACCAGCCTCCATTGCACAGGAAGGTGTGAACAGGCAGTTTGCAACATGCATAGTGCAATTTCAACACCAATGAAATAGTTTTATACCAACTTGAGCCAAAGGCCATCAAGTCTTTAATAAAGCATTTAACTGCTGCAAGAGGGGCAGAGGGGGATTATCAGTATTATAAAATGAGTTTGATCCCACTTTAATAGGTTTTTAAACTAGAGCAGCTGTGCCAGGAAGAGAGAAGGGGGAAACAGAGTCTTTCCCTTGGTGGCAAGCAACCAATTTCTCTTTGATCAGAGCACAAGTAAGTGCCACTCACAATACAGAAAACTTCCAGCAGCAAGCTCCTGTATTAGATTGGATGTGTGTGTGTGTTATGTAAATTGTAACCGCTCATTAATGCCTGTTTCACAAGCCAACTGACTCGCTTGGTAGCTCTATGAATTCATGATCAGTTGTAATTCACCTCCAGCGTGGTGTGAAATAAAAATTGAAGACTGTCTGCCAAATGAAAAATGGGAATGGATGAAAAATGGGTTGTAGCCCGACAGGCACCACAGGGGTTGATTCCCTTCTAAGGCAATGAACTTCTGAAACTCTCTCTGGTCTCAACAGAGCACTTTGGTGATCAACAGAAGAGGTGTCATCAGTGTGGAGATGATATGCAGTTCTAGGTCTCTGCAACATTTGGATCAGAAGAGGCCATGCAACCATGCAAGCCCTGGATTAATGTCTGGACTCAGTGTTTGGCTGGATGAGGGTCCACACACTTGAGTCTGAATTCTGGCAAGACAGAGGTGTTGTGGGTGTGTGGTTCCCATATAATCGATCCAGTGCCACGGACATGCATTCATCCTCTGTACATTTGTCTAATCTAATCCCTTTCACTTCTCAAAATGATAATCGCAAAGCTGTTCTAAATCAACTCCCTTTTTGCTTTTCTTCCAGAGACTGGATGTTTACCAACATCACTCTTCAGGAAGCTACAGAATCATGTCTAAGGCACAATCCCAGCAATGACAAAGATGCCAGTTTCATCTGAAGCCAAATGAAGAATGGAGTAGGACTGGATGAGAGGGAATTGCATTATTTTCCACCTTACTTGGATGCTTCCTGCAAATCCACCTGTTCTAAAATGGCCCAGCAATCAACCCTCTCTTCTCTTGTTGGCTAGCAGCCTGAAATTTTCCTGTTGCATATTTCCTATCTCAAGGATGGTACAAATCCCAAACTTAGAAATTATTTCTTTATTTATTTATTTAATAAAACT
This sequence comes from Podarcis gaigeae, assembly GCF_964106915.1. Classification (NCBI taxonomy): domain Eukaryota; kingdom Metazoa; phylum Chordata; class Lepidosauria; order Squamata; family Lacertidae; genus Podarcis; species Podarcis gaigeae. Next base: position 34,227,520 of record NC_139690.1, read on the forward strand.
TATACATATACCACTTGCTAGGGGGGAAAAAACCTCTCAAAGCAGTTAAAAAGAAGAAGAAAACAGTGAAATGATTGGGGGGTGGGAACAGTTAAAACCAACTAATTAAAACCTTCAACAATAATTAAAACAATAAGCTAAAAACCTGATTAAAACACATGCCAACAGTCTACATGTCTGGATAGGCTTGTGTAAACAAAAATGTTTTTGTGCAGGTGCTGAAAAGACTAGTGAAAGGGCCTGCCTGGTTTCAATAGGCAGGGAGTTCCAAAGCACAAGAGCCACCAAATTAAAAGACTGATTCCTTACAAATGCAGAATGAGTATCACATGGCATCTAAGCGCCTATGTGCATGGATCTAAGTGGTCAAGTGGGCATATATGTGGGGTAAGGTGATCATGCAGATAAACTTGCGTTCTCAGCAAACAGCATTCAGAGGCAGACTGCCTGTGACAGGGGTGTGGGTGGAGGGAATGTCTCCCCACAGCCAACGGACTGCACCAAATCAGATCTGTTCTACTGCAAGTGGGCAAGGTCAAATGAGCAAAAGATAGGTTTAATGTTTCTTCTTTACAACCTAGTGACGTAGGATAACGTGCATAAACTACTGAATATCAGAGCACATTATTTTCTCTCTGAAACCACCATTTTCTGTTCTCTCTCTCTCTCTCTGTGTGTTTTAAAACCTGCTTATTTTCATCCACTGCCTCTGCAAGAACAGTGTCAGCAGGATTGCACCCAGATGTTGGCGTGGCTGATGTGCATTCAGAGGAATTTGTGCTGAATACCAGCTATCAAGGCACACTTATTATGCAGTACACAAAATCTCAGGAGGAGCAATACAATCTCTGCAGCTATCAGTTGCTCCACACGGTCTCACAATTAGATTTGCCAGGACAGCAGAGGCTAGCTTGTAACTTATTTGGGTAAGTAGCATCTTTTCCATGAGAGCAACATACGGCGCGGTGATGTCCTCCCTGGCAAATCCTGCCTTCGTTAAGGCTGTATAACTGGAGAGCATCCATAGATCACGCAGTTCCAGCATGCAGAACAAACCATTAGCCTATCCCTGGGGTTTGAAAAGGCCACGGTCCATCAAAGTGCCCTCCCCATCAGCATTATATCATTTTGCAAGACATGTCCCTGCTGTGTTGTGATTCAGTCTTCTGATGACAAATACAAATTCCTCACCGCCTGTCCCACTACACCAGTGGACAGCTGAGGACATAGTCCACCCAAACAAAGCACCCTAAGTAAGGTGCCCAAGTCATCAGCCTCTAAACACCACCCCAGCAGTCAACACACAACGCTGCTTCTGCCCTTGGGTGAGGACGAATTTGCCACACCCTGGGAAGGAAGACACTAATGTTGTTTTTTTGCAGGGAAGAAGGCAGGGATGCTATGTGGGGGATGATTACAAAGGGGAAGGATCATGATTTATAAGCCTGTGCCACCTAAAACTCTTCTCTCTCTTCATGAAACCTTCTCAGGGGCGTAGCTAGTTGCTCTGGCACCCAGAGTGGCAGGGGCGGGGAGAGCCCACAGAGTCTGCCTGGCGGACGCAAGCCTCACGCTGCTGTTTCAGGCAGCACGGGGCCCCAAGCCACCGCGTCACTCCCAGGAGAGATGCGTGGCTTGGGTGCACTGCAGGCCAGGCCCCACGGTAAGTGCCCCCCCCCCCCGTGGTGTGCCATTTTGTCACCGCCTCAGGGATGACACCTGGGGCGGGCCCCTCTCCCCGCACCCCCCTTCCTACTCCCCTGCACCTTCCTCCTTCCCTTTGCAGTGGGGGCTTGGCTAGTCACCTGTTTGGGGACTGAATATGAATTTTCTTGGGGTTGTCCCAAATGGCTTTAGTAATCCTACTTTGCATTTACTTCACACTGCTGGGGATTCCTGTGATGTGTGTTTTCTGATTTGGTCCAGGCAGGATAGAGAATTTAAACCAACAGGTTAACTGGTGTTTGGCTTTATTTGCAGATCCACTAAGTTATATTTTCATAAATATAATCTTTATTACTATAACTACATGTCTAGTCGTAATTAATGGAGGTAAAGAGCATCTTCTGTCCACAATAAATGATGTTATGGTGAACTCTCAGGCATAGGCAAACTCGGCCCTCCAGATGTTTTGGGATTACAATTCCCACCATCCCTAGCTAACAGGACCAGTGGTCAGGGATGATGGGAATTGTAGTCTCAAAACATTTGGAGGGCCATTTGCCTATGTCTGCTCTGAGTCAATCTCCATTTTGATATATATTTAAAAAGCAACTCTACATGGGGATTTCATCAAACTCATAAAATCCTTCCTCTCTGAGTTAAAGCACTGGCCTTCAACTGGTGGTAGAACATCCACTACCAGGCTGTGACTTGGTTCAAGATAGGTTGCAACAGCAGTACTACCACCGTACAAATATATAGTAAAAGAAAGAAAGAAAGAAAGAAAGAAAGAAAGAAAGAAAGAAAGAAAGAAAGAAAGAAAGAAAGAAATGGGACCCCAAAGTCATACTTGGGTTAAAGTGGGTTGCTGGTCTGAAAACACTGACGACAACAGAATCAAAACACTATTGTGGCTGGTACAGAATGGAAGGAATCAAAGCTGTACCTTTAACATCAGCGATCATTGGTCAGTGGTTATTGTTGCCCTCCCAATGAGATCCAGTCCTTGGCTATTTCTCACGCACAGTGTTGAGGAGAAGGGTAAAATGAATGTACACATCACTTCAGTACTTTAAGTGGCACACACATGGGCATAGTCAAGTGGGGCAAGGGGCAGCTGCCCCACCCCAATCAAGGAAATCAATAAAAAATACTTAACTAACTGAGGTTCTTCCCCCCCCCCCACACACACACATAAATCCTGGCTACGTCCATAGTGGCTCATGCATAAATTCTCCATCAGATCCAAGAACAATATAGATGAACCCTGCCTGCAGCCAGGGGCTGGTCCAGTTAATCCATCCTTTTGTGGTTCCATTCTCTCTCTTCCCTCTGTTATGCAGTGTTCAAGAACAGGAAATGATGTTTCTGAGCTTCCCTCTAGAGCTAAGCCAAAATTTCCCAAAAGACATTTTCTCAGAATGACGCTAGAATATCTGGGAGTTCTGAGCACACCCTTACTCCCTCCTAGAGGCTATTAGTGGGGATGACTGGAGATCTATACTGCACATGGCTTCCCCATCCTGGGGACATGAAGTGGTGCATGATTTGGATGCCATGGCATGAGATACACATTCCAGCTATCATCTAACTGAAAACATTGCAAAAGCCTCCCCCACTCACATTGCTTTCCCTTATTCACAAAAGTCAGGTGCACTCCATCTTGTGATCATCAATACAAAGAGGACTCAAAAGCCCTTCAGTGCAAGATGGATTTACCAGGTTCCCTAATGAACTCAAGTTGCAGCTATTCTGAACGATTTCCCTCCATCTGACAAGCAAATCACAAGTCTGCTAAAGTCATACATCTGAACCTTTGAGAACATTTAGCAAACTCTGATGCACTTATTTCCAAGAGGCGCACGATCCATCTCAGGGTTTTTATAAAAAGAAGAAGAAAAAGATTGCATTTGATGGATGATCAAAAAGAGCCACACACCAAAAAGAATGCAAAATGCAGTTACAGAATCTAATCCATTCAGCAAAATGTTTCGACTTACTGGACCTTGAGGAAGATTCCTGGCACTGCAGCCTGGCTCCATAGCATCAGATTTATAGCCCTGGAATTAAGACAGAGAGAAGGAGGCATGAGAAACTCACATATGAGAGCAGAATTTGACACATACATAATGGCTAGGAGTGTTCAGTTCAGATGGACCAGAGGAAAATTCTCATTTGCTGCACGGTACAGTGGATGAGTCTTTCACTCATCCCAAACTACCTCACAGGGTTGTTGTAGGGGGAAAATGAAGGCTATGTGTGCTTCCTTGAGTCTGTTGGAGGAAGGACAGAATAAAAAATGGGTGGGAGAAATCAAATCTCAAGGCTACCGCTCTGGCGAAAGGTAAATATGATTTTAAACAGGATTGAGCTAAATTCTTCCCAATCCAACTTTTCTTTGGCAGCTGCAGAGGCAGGGCTGGATTATGGAAATTTTGAAGGATGCAGGCTGTGGATTTACTGGGGATCCTGGTAGCAGCAGCAACCACAGTACAGCTAGGTTTCATTTTTACTCAGGAGCCAAATCAGAGAGAGGACAGGAACTGTTGCCTTCACTCTGCTTTGGCTTCAGGTGTCATCAGTCATCAGATGTCATTGGCTGAGTGGTGCAGTCATGAAGCCAAATCAGAATGAGAGCCAATGTGTGGGTAAAAATCACTTTAGAAATGGCGCTCTCCAACATGGGAGAACCCAACTGGTGCTGTTACCAGAACTACCAGTGAGTGAACTTATTTCTTTGTCCCATTTCTACAATGAGCCCAGGCTGGCATATATTTTTTTCCATTTAATCTGCACAACAACCCTGTGAGGTAGTGCTGTCAGAAGGCCCACAAATAGGTAGCGTCCAGTTTCCCTTCTACTTTCAAAGTACAACTTCTAGGCTAAATAAATTGTGACACAACCTTGGTGCTAAATTGTTCAATATAACCTCAGCAGCTACTTACACGTTGTATTCTTTTTGCCTCTCAGACGTTCATTGTACCAGGAGTAAAAGTGAATGAAAGGACAACATATTCCCCACAGTAGCTGCCTATGGTGGTTGGCTTTTGTATGTTTAACCATTGATGTATTGCAGCTTGTTTCCTGTGTTTTCCTGAGTTTTACTGATCCTTAAATCTCCCCCTCATATTGTAACGCTTCGTAGTCTCTTCCATCACACCCAGCCTTTTCCAACCTGCTATTCTCTAGATGCTGTTGGAATCCACCATGGCTAATGGCAAGCCTTCCCCAGCCTGGTACCCTCCAGATATTTTGGACTACAACACCCATCATCCCTGTCCATTGGTTATGGAGGCTGGGGCTAATGGGAGTTGGAGTGGAACAGCATCTGGAGGGCCACAGCTTCCCCATTCCTGAAATCCAGACTTGCCCAATTGCAAACCTATTAGCATACTACACACACACAATCTGCTGCTGGCAGTGTGGAAATTTTGGAGGCAGTATATGCATTACATGTGGAAGAGCAGCATACAATAGTAACGTATCCATGGGGAGGTGGGGTGACTTGGGGAAGACCCCCACATACTAGAACATGATTTACTTTCCCCCTGCTGTTAGGAACACATGGGTGCTTGGCCAAAAAAAAATCATTTCAGAGTAAATCCCAGGCCACAGAAGACAATACTGCTCATATACCTGTCTTTAAAGCAGAATTAAATTTGTGCTTTTTGCCCCCAGATGTTAGAAAATCAGTGTATCCCTGAGGCTAAGAAATCAATGCAAGCAAGATCCATATTGCCACCTCTGAATAATACCACTTTCCAGCAATTTATTTGACTGTCTCAACCATCTATTACCATGTAAATTGTTTCACACTGCAAGGGAAGAAAGAAATAGTGCTAATCTCCCTTCAGAAAGTCATAAAATAAAGAAATCAATTTCAAGGTCAATTTAGCCTAAATAACACCTGCTACCCTTTGTGTAACTCACAAGACCTTCAGAAGCCCACTGGCAATGTCTGTAAGCGTAACACATGCTGGTTAAAGATAAGCTTTCCATACAAGTCCTGGAAGAAAATGTATCATACAGACTGAGCTGAGTGACTTCCCTGTAAATTGGGACCTTTGAGAAATGTATTTAGGTCTTGGTTCATTAAGAACTCCATTGCAGGTACGACGATTCAGAGATCAAGCATCTTTTTCTGTAATGCCCAGGCGATGTCAGGTGCAGGTCAAGTAAGGATGCAAAGAAAGACCGTGTAACTTAAGACCAAGAAAAGAGCTTACTGGATCAGGCCCATCCAGTCCAGCATCCTGTTCTCACAGTGGCCAACCAGATGCCCCAATAGGAAGCCCTTAGACATGATCTCAGCACTCTCCACTCCTGTGGTTTCCATGAACTGGTATTTCCACCTACTGTTGGGCTGCTGACCTACCAGTCCCAGTGGGCACTAACCTCTACTAGATACACTGGTATGGTGGAACCTCTGGGACTAAGAGCCATGGGAAACAAAGCTTTCCCAGGGGTTCCATATTCTAAGCATAGATGTTAGGTGCACTGGAAATGACATCCACCTGGGCTCTCTACACCTGAGCTATTGCTGAGCATATTGGCAGCAACTTAAGAGCCGTGAGCCCTAGAGCATATAGGTTTCCAGACTCCTGCCACCCACAACTGAAGATGCCTGACATTCATCCTGCCATTTCCAGTGAGCCATGGAAGGAATTACACATCAGCATCCAGATCACAAGTGACAGAATTAATGGGAAACATTGTTTTCCTTATGAAAATATCATACATAAATGCATGCAAAATAAAGCAAGAAGCAATTGGAAAATCCTCAGGCCAAACTCTCCCCAACAAATAACTGCGAGAGGAGAATTTAATAGCAAGCAATTACCCAAAGCTTATGCCAGACTCCAGCAAAAAAATGCACTTATAAGGTATTGTGTTCCTTGCAGTCAGCATAATATAATATCATTTTAGAGCAGGATTAAGGAAAAAAACAATATAAATCGTGTAAGCCCAGGATTAATTTTAAAATTGTATACTTTAAGTGTGGGTGGGTGGGGGAAAATTTTATGTAGCTTGGCAAGCAATTGTAGGGTACAGTAAGTTTATAGGGGGACATAAGATAGGAAAAGATGCAGCTAGATTGCAATGATTTATAGGGAATCGGAACTAATATCAAATGCAAGCAAAAATGCAGCACAAGTTAGAAAGGACGTTAGCTCTGAGTAGATGTCAACTGTGAGTAGTGAGGGGCAGGGCTACCTTAAACTGCCTTGGAAGCAGCTTAGTTTTTCTTTCCTTAGAGATCGCTTGAAGAAAACCCATATTATGAGTTGCTTACATCTGTAAAATTAAATAGCAGATGCACTCCCTCCCCCACTGGGATCTGTGACTATCTTCACTCAAAGCAGGCAATCTACCATGGAACTAGGGACCACAGGAAGCTGTCTTATGCCAGCTCAAATCATTGGTCCATCGGCCTATTGCCTACACTGACTGGCAGATTCCTATACTTCCTAGCTCATTGACAGGGCATCTACTTTGCATGCAGCATCCCAGGGCCAATCCTGGCATCTTCATGTGAGGCTGGGAAGAGACCCTTTCTGAAATCCTGCAGATCCACTGCAAGCCAGTGTAGAAAATACTGAATTAGATGGACCAATGGTCTGGCTCACCCTGTAAGAAGAACGTATGGGGAGAGACAAGCCTGGTTCAATAAAAGAAATAAGACTCCATTAATGTATTTTAAAGGGCAACTCAAAAACAAATGTTATGCTAAAGGTCAGGTGGGTGGTTGTTTTTATTGGAAAGGCAGAGCAAAGGACAGGTGTCACAAGCAGCACCTGGCTTCCACTAGTTAGTCATTAATTTCAACTTTTTGCCCACCCCATCCCTTTGGGGTTCTTACACATAAAAGACCATTTTGAAGACTGGCTGCAGTACTTTAATGGCTTTTATTAATGCTGAATCAAAATGCTGCTCCCTCCCATATTGGCACTCTTTCTTTTTAAAAAATGCTGCGTCCACACATACAAAGGGGTGACCAATAGTGCAATGCACATGGACACATGTGTGTGGAGAGACAAAGCCAGTGAACCTTAGATGTAGGAAAAGAGGGATGATGATGATGATGATGATGATCAGACTTCAAGCAATCCATAATTCAAGGCAGAAGTCCCCTAAGCCAAAAGTGCACCACAGATCACACCAGCAGCATTTCCTGCTAGGATACGTAACATTGGCTTTAGTTTCTACATTGCTCCATTCTGGAATAAATAGTTTGCAAAGGAACGGTCGTCATTCAGCGTAGAGCATCTACTGTATTTTTCGCACCATAGGGCACACCGGATCATAGGGCGCACCCAGTTTTTAGGGGGGAAATCAAGGGGGGAAATCCCCCCCAGCCCCAAAGAGCAGCATACAGGCTGCACACAACCTCTCCCTGTCAGAGGGGTTGCGCGCGGCTATGGCACAAGCCAAGGCAGCGAGCAGGATGGATCTCGCTCGCTGTTTTGGCTTCCCCTTTAGCCCCGTGCAGCCTCTCCTTGCCAGAGGGGTTGCGCGCAGCTATGGAGCAAGCCAAAGCAGCAAGCGGGATGGATCCCGCTCACTGTTTTGGCTTCCCCTTTAGCCCCGTGCAGCCTCTCCCTCCCGGGACAGGCTGTGTGGGGCTAAAGTCTCCATAGCCCCATGCAGCCTCTCCCTGCCGGGAGAAGCTGCACAGGGCTTTCCTGGCTTTACTGGGAGGTGGGGGGATTCACCACCTCCCGCAAAACTGGCAGAAGCCGCGCAACTCCTTTAAAGAGATCGCGGCTTCTCCTGCTTTTCTGGGAGGTGAGAGAAGGGACTGATGCGGTAAGTCAGTCCCTTCTCCCTCCTGTGGAAAAGCCCGCAAGAGCGCACGGAGCTTGTGTGCAGCTCTTGGGGGCTTTTCCCGCCTGCCTCCCCCCTGCATTCGCTCCATAGGACGCACACACATTTTTCCTTGCTTTTAGGAGGGGAAAAGTGTGTCCTATGGTGCCAAAAATACGGTACTTGGCATGCATGTTCATTCCCCAGCATCTCTAAATAAAACTAGGATAGGGTTCCCATATTTCAAAAAGTAAAAACCAGGACACCCTGAAAGCTGTTGAGCTTTGTTGTTGAGCTTTATTTTTACAAAAACACCAAAAAAATCCCCACGATTTTTCGATTGACTTGCCTAAGATCCAGGACGAAGTGCTGCCTTTCAGAAATTCCCCCTGGATGTCAAATCCACCTTTGAAATCCCAGTAATATCTTGGAAAATCCAGTCCTAAACTAGGAGAGACCAATTCCTGAAGCTAAGAGGGGACAAGAGGTTCTCATAGCAAGTGCTCAAACACCACATTTAACCCAGTAGCGGGGCAGAGTGGGCAGCCTTCTCAACGCTGCATGTTGCTGCAAGAGGGAGAAGGCAGGACCAAGAGCATCACACATTGCCCACCACTGCAATGTTTTCTTCACAGAACCCCTTGAACTGCTTCATAGTTCCATTCAGGCTTCCACAGAACAGTTGAGAAACACTGGTCTACACTGACTGCCAGCAGTTCTCTAAGATTCCCTATAGGATTCTTTCTCAGGACTACCTGGAGATGCCAGGGATCTTGAGGCCCCTAATTCAATTCTTGACATCTCCAAGTAGGGCTAGGAATGTCCGCTGTCTAAGTCAGTGTAGAACAGAGGTTTTCAACCTTTTTGAGTCCATGGCTCCCTTAACCAACTACATTCTTTCTGCAGCACCCCTGTGGGGCTCAGGAGCCCATTTATTTTACCCCCTGCCTGCAGAGCTGGCCGCCCCTCACACTTTTTCTAACACCCTCCATTGTGGAGTGTTCCCTCAGCCTCCTCTCGTCTCCCCTCTCCTTTGGAGTCCTCTGGGCAGCTACTGCTGCCACCCCTGGTCTCTGAGCTCCCCCCGCCCCCCAGCAGAGGTGCCTCTTAAAGGCATCATTCACTTATGGAGCTTATAGCCAGGGCTGCTGCAATAAACAGCTGTGCAAGCCTTGGGGAGGCAGAGATGTGAGAGGATATTAGAGGAGGGAGAGAAGGAAAGAGGGAGAAAGGCCAGTGTTTCTGTAGCACCCCTGACTATCATTCGAGGTACCCCAGGGTGCCACGGCACACTGCTTGAAAACCACTGGTATAGACAATATTGAGCTAAATCAGTGCAAGGCAGTTTCCTATGTTCCAGCAGAGATTCAGCAGCATCTGTGTTGGGCTATAATTGTCTTTGCAATGAAAAAAAAAAATGAAATGATTTAGCGATGCACAAAAAGTTGCAAAGATTGCAGCAATGACTGGAAGGTTTGTGTTAGCACCCTTCAACGATGGCAAAACACGTGTGGAAGTGAAACGGAAGCCAACTGGACCACCACCATGCCAGAGCAGATGTTAGAAGTTTAAAGTTCCATGCTGAGACTAACAAATCTTTTAGCTAAGCAAAGCTGCAACAGAATACCACTCTAGGGGAAGAGGAGACTTGGAGTATCTGAATGAGTCTACCAGTGAGCCAATGAACTGTGGTTAATAGCTACAGATTCTTTAAAAAGCAGAAAGGATCCAATCTAAAAAGAATTGAAAAATAACAGTATGTCATGTACTATTGTTACTGTGGCTTGCCTCTGGACGATAGAAGAGGTTTGGGGTTCCATTCAACTAAGTTATACTCAGAGTTGACACATTAAAAGGTATGAACCTGGCATGTCCATTGATTTCAATAGGTCTATCCTGAGTAGGACTAGCATCGGCTTCTTGACCTCTGATGTGTGGTCCTGTATCCTTGCTCCTGCTTCCTTGTTCTCACTTAACCCTTTTGTCCTGAATCCTGGTTCTCAGCTCCTAGCTCAAGTCATGGTCCATCTCTCACAATGTCTTCAAGGAGACCTTCAGGGAAGAATAGAATGTAAAAAGGGTTCTGTCAGGGAACTGACATCGGAGCCGAGTGGAGAGGTAAGGCTCCCCAATGATGCCGGAGAGGGAACTAGCAAGGAGAGAGAGAGAGCTTCCGCTGGGGAAGGAAACCAAGGTGACACCAGGAAGAAAGGAGAGGCTGAGTACTTCGGAGGGGAGGCTCCGAGACTCTTCCAGTGAGATCAGTGAGGAGAGTGCAGGACCACCGCTTGGCACGCCCACTCTGCGCAGAAGGCTTCCGCGCAGAGAAGCGAGGCAGAGACTTGCTGTTAAGGAATTCTTATGTTGGAAGAAGTTTAGGAAACGCCCACTGACGGATTCTGCCAGTGACTGAGACAGTCGCGCTGTTAGGGCTGTCAAACCGGGGAAAGGTCCAGCTATACAACCAGCTTGGAGCAGTTTGGAATTTACGCACAAGCAACCCTAATTCCCATTACAGGTTCTAAGAGGATAGAAAGTTTGAACTTTATTGTGTAAAATAATGCACCCTTCAAAAAGAAATAGAAGCTTGAACTTGGTTTCAACCATAAGGCACCAATAAGTGCATGATTAGATTAATGTTCTCAATTAAATATTATATTAGTTCTATCACTATCTTGAGTAAGTCGTTAGAAAATTATAGCATCATCAAACTCATGAAATAGTATTAAAACAAACAAGCTTAACAAAAAAACAAAGGAAAGGGATGATTAGAGGCTATATTCTCAAATGTTTATTACTAGCTACAGATGACTTTTTTCCTTAACTCTCATCTCAGGCAGTCTGAGTTTTCCAACTGGCCAAGGAACTTGGGGAAACTTGTTAGTATCATTAGTTTTCTCCTTTTTAAAATGCCAGGTCAGTGCCTAAGAAAATATATATTACTGTACATGATGCTTGTTATTGTTTAGTCGTTTAATTGTGTCCAACTCTTTGTGACCCCATGGACCAGAGCACACCAGGCACTCCTGTCTTCCACTGCCTCCCACAGTTTGGTCAAACTCATGTTAGTAGTACATGATGCTATCAAGAATTAAAACAAAAAGCCTAACCCTAACATGGAATGTTAAATTATATAAACCTGGCCAGGCAAAGTAGTGAGCCCATCGTTGATAACCAGAGGAGCTGTAGTGGGTGCAGGGAAGTGGGGTTGCTGTAAGGTTCACTTCTCCTAACAAGTTCCAGTCCAATCGAATATACAACCCATTTGGAGTGTGTACATAGAGTTGGATGAATGAAGAAGAGAAGAAGAGTTTGGATTTGATATCCCGCCTTTCACTCCCTTTAAGGAGTCTCAAAGCGGCTAACATTCTCCTTTCCCTTCCTCCCCCACAACAAACACTCTGTGAGGTGAGTGGGGCTGAGAGACTTCAAGGAAGTGTGACTGGCCCAAGGTCACCCAGCAGCTGCATGTGGAGGAGCGGAGACGCGAACCTGGTTCCCCAGGATTACGAGACTACTGCTCTTAACCACTACACCACACTGGCTCTCAGTTTCTTGATGTCTTTTTCCAATCTAAAGTTCATTTCATCACATTCCCACCATCAGTTTGACATTTTTTTAAAAAAGTCTGCATTTTGTATGCATTTTTATGTACATATTGCCTAACATACTTTAGTTTTGTATGTGATGTTACCCGATATATGCATTATTGCAAACAATTTCCCTGATACAATGCATTGTTGTACATTGTCTTCTCTAATGCAGTTAATCTGGGGTATACTTCCCTCGTAATACAGACCTTTTGGGGGGTTGGAAAACTGCATTATGAAATTTGGAGGTGTGAATTTTGAATATCCAGTGACAATTGCTAGTAACTTCACATCCAAAGGCAATCTCCAAGCTGATGACATCTAGCAACTGATTCCTGCCCCCCGCCATCTTTTATAACTCAACAGCCAGAAGGCAACAGCTCCATTATGAAGGCTCCTGGGGCTGAAAGGTGGAGCGAAGCAGGCGGAACTAGCCATCCCCCGTTTCCAATAAAAGAAAGTGCTTCTTCACATACAGATAGGTAGCCGTGTTGGTCTGCCATAGTCAAAACAAAACAAAATTCCTTCCAGTAGCACCTTAAAGACCAACTAAGTTAGTTCTTGATACCAAGAACTAACTTAGTTGGTCTTTAAGGTGCTACTGGAAGGAATTTTTTTTGTTTCTTCTTCACATAGTGCATCGTTAAACTATGGAACTCACTCCCAGAAGAAGTAGTGATGGCCACTAACATGGGTGGCTTTAAAAGAGGTATAGGCACAGTTGCCCCAAGGCTATCAAAGCTTGCTAGCCAAAATTGCTATGTTTTATCTCTACTGTTGGAGGCAGTATATCAGGGGTCAGCAAACCTTTTCAGCAGGGGGCCAGTCCACTGTCCTTCAGATCTTGGCAGGGGGGCAGACTATATTCTGGGAAAAAATAATGAAGGAATTCCTATGCCCCACAAATAACCCAGAGATGCATTTTAAATAAAAGTACACATTCTACTCCTGTAAAAACACACTGTTTCCCAGATCGTCCGCAGGCCAGATTGAGAAGGTGATTGGGCCAGATCCGGTCCCCGGGCCTTAGTTTGCCTACCCATGCAGTATATCCCTGAATACCAGTCATTGAGAATCACAAGCAGGGAGAGTTGCTGTTGCACTCAAGTTCTGCTGCTGGGGTTCCCATGGTGGCATCTAGCTGGCTGTTGTGAGAAGAGGATGGCCCATTGGCTTGATCCACCAACTCTCTTCCTATGTTCTTAACTCAGAGTCTCTCTCCCCTTGGTATCAGGGAACATGTGGCATGTTGCATCCTGGATCTGGCATTCTGAACTGGACAAGACAGGGATAGTCCACAGGCCTTTGAAAACTCCACCCAGTTGTTGTTTTTTACAGTGGTACCTCGGGTTAAGTACTTAATTCGTTCTGGAGGTCTGTTCTTAACCTGAAACTGTTCTTAACCTGAAGCACCACTTTAGCTAATGGGGCCTCCTGCTGCTGCACCACCAGAGCATGATTTCTGTTCTCATCCTGAAGCAAAGTTCTTAACCCGAGGTACTATTTCTGGGTTAACAGAGTCTGTAACCTGAAGCGTATGTAACCCGAGGTGCCACTGTACTTGTGATTCTCTATCGCCTCCTCTGTTTAAAATGTAGATGGCAAACTCCTTGGAACAAGAACAGATAGGCGCATCTTTATCATCTGAAACAAAGTCACATCTGACCAATGGAAAACCGGCAGCAGCTTATATGACATCACTCCAGTCTGTGAGCTCTGTTCCCCCTCCACATTCTATCAGGCTGACTGCAGATTGTCATTAATGCCCTTAAAATTGCCCATTATCCAAAATTATCACTCTAAGTAGTATTTAATGGGTTGATTAACAATCCTGCTTTAATCATTGATTCCAGGAGCAGCAGAGGAAGATTTCTAAAAACAGCCCACCATACAATGGCCAGAGGTGCAAATGAATGGCCATTAAGGTCATTTAGCATTTCATTTGCTCAATAAAACAAACCCAGATCTCCTTCTACTCTGACAAATGGGAATTGGTGGATATTCTTCTTCCTTCCTTGGCCCCCAGCAACTGTTTGCTTGCTGTGTATGCCTTTCTGTGTATCTGCCTGTGAAATCCAATTCTGCTTACACACTGAAGCACTGAAGGTAAGCTTCAGCGTTTCCACCTAGGGGGAGAGTAGAAATGAGCTCCCCACATTGATTCTGTTTGTCTCTCTCCACACACCCCAGCCCGCCATCTGCTTTGCTCTTCAGAAAGAAACAGAAAAAAATAATAGGAGCTGTTAAGACAGTTAAAGGAGAAGCAGTTACATTTCTGAAGGGGGGACAGGATTTTGCCAAAGAGCAAGGCTGTTGGTGGAGAGGTCTGAGGATTCTGAAAGGAATTGATCTGATTGGCAACTGATTAATGTGAAGATCAGAACTGACTTATGCATCAGCATTAACTATTTTCCAATACAGAAATCAAAAAACATATTAAAATGCATATTTGAGGGGGGGGAGGATAGAATTTTAAAAATACATATTTAAATCCAAATTATTGTGTGGAATTTTTAAAAATTGCAATGAAATGCAGAAATAAGAAGAAACTGACTTATCTATTTAATTTTTTTCTCTATTGTTACATTTATACCCCACTTTCCTCCAAGGAGCTCAAGGTGGAAGACCTGGTTCTTTTCCCCTCACCATTTATCCTCACAACAACCGTGCAAGGTTGTTTGAACAGAGACTGGTTGCCCAAGGTCATCCAGTGAGCTGCATGGCTGAGCAAGGATTTGAAACCTGGTCTCCCAGGTCTTCATGTATCCAGTAGACGACACTGACTCTGTTGTGGGCGAACATATGTGAAAGTGGCAAGGTCAAGAAACAGACTGATTTATCCTAGGCTAGCCTTCTCCCTGACATGCTCACATGGGATGCTCAGGGGGGCTTTGACAAATGGGAACATCCAGTAACGCAAGCTGTAGCACGTTTCTTTGAAGTAGTGCGCTTTCAGAGACTTAGAATCATAGAGTTGAAAGGGACCCTGAGGATCATCTAATCCAATGCAGGAATATGCAGCTGTCCCATACAGGGATCGAATCTGCAATCTTGATATTATCGGCACCATGTTCTAACTAAGGGATATCCAGGACTTCTGCCACATGCAAATGGACTACACAGTTTAAACCCTCCTCCACCAATGCAAGGGCCTCTGTTTGCTTTGCTGTGACAAACTATCATCAAGAAGTGAATTTGTTGCTTACTCAAATTCACCTGATTCCCGAGGCCCTTGCTAGCTACTGACTTCAGCCATTTGTCATAACTCTTTTGAGATAAATTTTGCACTGCCTGCTAACCCGGTTGGGTTTATCTTATTGTTGCTATCATATTTTTAATTGACTTACTATTATTATTATAAACTACCTTGAGATGTTTTCATAATAGGCAATAGATAAATAATTTCTAGTGAATAAATAAATAATTCAGCAGCATGGCAAATGAATTGCGCAACTATGTAGGAGCACATTTGGGGAAGGAATGTAACTGAGTGGTAGGCAGGGGTCAGCAAACTTTTTCAGCAGGGGGCTGGTCCACTGTCCCTCAGACCTTGTGGGGGGCTGAACTATATTTTGAAGAAGAAGAAGAAAATGGATTCCTATGCCCCACAAATAACCCAGAGATTCATTTTAAATAAAAGCACACATTCTACTGTATTCATCTAAAAACACGCTGATTCCTTGGACCGTCCGTGGGCAGGATTTAGAAGGCGATTGGGCCGGATCCAGCCCCCGGGCTTTAGTTTGCCTACCCATGGTGGTAGAGCATCTTCCTTGAATCAGAAAATCCCAGGTTCAATCCCCAGTATCTCCAGGTAGGGCAGGAAGAGGCTGTGCTGCAGCTATACAAATTCAGAAGTTCCAGCACACACCCATATCCACCAAGCATCTCTCTCCATTCAGGCAAGTAAGAGGCATTTGACTGTGTCGACCACGGCAAACTATGGCAAGTTCTTAAAGAAATGGGAGTGCCAGATCACCTCATCTGTCTCCTGAGAAATCTCTATGTGGGACAAGAAGCTACAGTTAGAACTGGATATGGAACAACTGATTGGTTCAAAATTGGGAAAGGAGTACGACAAGGCTGTATTTTGTCTCCCTGCTTATTTAACTTATATGCAGAATTCATCATGCGAAAGGCTGGGCTGGATGAATCCCTAGCCGGAATTAAGATTGCCGGAAGAAATATCAACAACCTCAGATATGCAGATGACACAACCTTGATGGCAGAAAGTGAGGAGGAATTAAAGAACCTTTTAATGAGGGTGAAAGAGGAGAGCGCAAAATATGGTCTGAAGCTCAACATCAAAAAAACGAAGATCATGGCCACTGGTCCCATCACCTCCTGGCAAATAGAAGGGGAAGAAATGGAGGTAGTGAGAGATTTTACTTTCTTGGGCTCAATGATCACTGCAGATGGTGACAGCAGCCACGAAATTAAAAGACGCCTGCTTCTTGGGAGAAGGGCAATGACAGGCCTAGACAGCATCTTGAGAAGTAGAGACATCACCTTGCCAACAAAGGTTCGTATAGTTAAAGCTATGGTTTTCCCAGTAGTGATGTATGGAAGTGAGAGCTGGACCATAAAGAAGGCAGATCGCCGAAGAATTGATTCTTTTGAATTATGGTGCTGGAGGAGACTCTTGAGAGTCCCATGGACTGCAAGAAGATCAAACCTCTCCATACTGAAGGAGATCAACCCTGAGTGCTCACTGGAAGGACAGATTGTGAAGCTGAGGCTCCAGTACTTTGGCCACCTCATGAGAAGAGAAGATTCCCTGGAGAAGACCCTGATGTTGGGAAAGATGGAGGGCACAGGGAGAAGGGGACGGCAGAGGACGAGATGGTTGGATAGTGTTTTCGAGGTTACCAGCATGAGTTTGACCAAACTGCGGGAGGCAGTGGAGGACAGAGGTGCCTGGCGTTCTCTGGTCCATGGGGTCACGAAGAGTTGGACACGACTAAACGACTAAACAACAACAACCACAAGAGGCATTGTCACAGTTCAATGACACAATCCAAAAGCAGTCGAGGAGGGCACAGAGCAGGGTGTTGTGGGCAGAAAGTCCTGTGGAGCAGTCTCCAGCTTTGCACCCAACAGAGAGGACATACGTGTAAGGTAGAAAGTTGTTTGTTCAGGCAAGTAACGGTGCAGTGGTACCTCGGGTTAAGTACTTAATTCGTTCTGGAGGTCCGTTCTTTTAACCTGAAACTGTTCTTAACCTGAAGCACCATGTTAACTAATGGGGCCTCCAGCTGCTGCCGGAGCACGATTTCTGTTCTCATCATGAAGCAAAGTTCTTAACCCGAGGTACTATTTCTGGGTTAGCGGAGTCTGTAACCTGAAGCGTATGTAACCTGAAGAGTATGTAACCCAAGGTACCACTGTATAGGCTTGGTGGCAGACACCAAGTAAATTCAGGAGTTCAGCAATCAAGCAAGATGTTCAGAACTGGGCAGAAGCAAATGAAAAGTCCCCCCCCCTCCACAGTTTCCACACCCCACCCACCAAGCTTTTAGAGACAAGGCATGGCATGCTGACTCCCGAGACACTCACTCGCTTTGTGAGAATGTCAGGACAGCAAGCGCATTCTCCTCTGGGATGGATGGGTCTGCTCCCATCTGTGGAGCCAGTGCCTGGCTCTAGGCAACATTGCTTCACCCTCCTGATCAGTCACTGCTGTCTCCTGAGTTGCTTCCCCCTCAGCTGCCCACAGCCCGACCCAGTTTCCACTAAGATTCTCTGCCAAGAAGCCAGCGGGAGTAGCCTGCATCTCTGTCCCCCGTCTCAAGTGGCTGAAGTTGAGGCTCCATCTTCCCAACTCCTATTTTGGGGCCAGCCAACCCAAACCTATTTCTGCCAGTGGTTTGGAGGGCTGCTTTTGTGCCCCCTCCTGGCTCTGAGGTTCCCTACCTCTGTCAGAAAAGAGGACTCCTTAACCGAGAACTCTTCCTCATTATTTTGAAAGACAGAGGAGCGTCTGACTTTAAAATACTCTGATGGAAATGAATTAACGGGGAGAGCAAGCTTAATATTGCAGGAGTGTTAAATTATTTATCACCATCTCTTCTCTGCTTATTAAAAAAAAAGTCTGAATTCCTCCTCATCCCTACTTAGCACATCCTCGCCTTGACTGATTCCTCTTCCCCCCATTTATTCTTTACAGTTAAGCAGCAGCCCTTGTATTTCCTACAGGATGGATGCCAAGGCCAAACACAGCTTCATGGACACAACTCTTCTGGTGTAGACCTTGGGAAGGTACTTGTGGAAATTCAATAGGCTAATGGAAATCTAAAAAGCCAAACATGTTACCACTGGCCAGGATGGTTTTAAATGGTCACCAATGCAAGTGGACACCCATGGTCTTCTCACAGCTCCACCCCTGCATAATTGAAGCACTTTATGTTTTTGGTGTTTCTAAATTCTCAGCTTTGAAGCACACAGAACAATTCCTCCTCAGGGTTCTTCTTGTGCACTTCTCCAGAGTGGCCCTGGGAGCCAATCCTCAGTGGCTAATTTAAATCATTTTACTCTGATTGGTTCCAGTCAGGACAAAGGGCAAGAAGACTTCTTATCAATGTCTAAAAAGCTTTCTGTGCTGAATGGTCAGGATGCTAGAGACAGGGGCCTTACTGGGCCCTGCTACAGAAAGATCTGCTAAGAAATGCCTCTGATGTAACATTGTTGGCTTCCTTCTGTTTCAGAAGACAATAGAAGAGTGCACCTTCAAGGATGAAGTCAAACCATTCAAGAATAACAGCGCCTGCTGTGGCTGTAGAGATCAATACGGAAGAGGCACGATTTATTGAATCTGAAGCAGGTGAAGTCATCCAGTTGAGCTGATGCAGGTGTACCATGGCGTTTCTTCTTTCCGTGCTCCTCCCAGAAGTCATTCCTCCTCTGGTCACTGTCGTGGATACACAACCTGACTGATTGTCTCCAGGCACTACAGATTGAACTCATTCTTTCCAAACAGTCAGATGTCAAAACAATATTTTGGGCCTGGTTTTGAAGCAAAAGCGTTTACGACAGCTTTCATGCATTCAGTTTTCCTCGGATAAATATTGCCCTGATAGCCAAATGTCATCACTTCCACAGAGATATTAGTACTGCTATCAGGCCACAGATATGCGGAATACAAAGGCCGTGAAGTCTCCTCTTTCTAACTCATTCAACTCTGGCAAATCACTATTGCATTTGTAGCGCTTTGGGAGGCAAGGCCTTTTTCTCTGCCTTTTTCAATGGCCCCCATGAAGGAGGTGTGATGGTCTGAGTCTGGGGAAATCAGGCCATAGCCAAGGCTGCATTCACAGGGCAGTTCGTTCCATTTCCCCAACTGTTTATTTCCACACAATTATTTGAGCTTCCGCACAACATCAGGAAAAGACTACAAAGCAGGAAGCAGAAGTGGAGGACATACCTTGAGTCAACACCTTAGATAAATCAGGATCAGAGGGCAACCAGAGCAAAGGACAGGATGACAAGTGAGAAACAAGGAACAAGACCAGAAATACAGAGTTCAAATAGGTATTGTTTTGCTCACACAAGGAACCAGAAAGACATGTTTTGTACTCCTTCCCATCCAGGAGGATCCAATGGTCAACCTGGGTAGGTGGAGTCAGTCCAGAAGGTTGCCTGCTGCAGTTCAACAATTCACCACATGGGGCAGCTGAAACAGTGCCAACCATTTCCAACTGTTCCTTGGTGAATGGAGATGAGGTTAAAGACTGGGGAGGGAAGAGGTGTGAGCAGAATCAAGGCAAGCAGGCTGTGCCCACATCTCTTCCACTCACAAGTATTTGAGCAGGGGTGCTTGCAGATGAAAACATCTCTGCTCGTGGCTTCCCAACTTCCCAATTTCACATCAATTCTAGTTTGGCCCTGAAAGAGCAGCTTGCCTGAAACTACCTAGTAAAGTTCATGGCAGTAGCAAGATTTTGAAAGGCAGACTGCTTGGTTAATAGCTCAGGCTTCAGGCCACTGCTCATACATGAGCTGTCATGCTGTTTCTAGGCACCCACTGTTAGTCGGCACCTCACACAGCTCATGGATAATTACCGCTATCTGAAAAGGAGCAGTGCCTTGAAAAGCAGGAGTCACAATACATTCTTAACAACATGGATCAATTAAAATGACTGCAGTGTGGAAGGGGTTTTGGAGATGCCTCTGCTTGCCAAGTGAATGAGATATAAAAATGCTGAAGAGTTTACAAGTCGTTATGGCTGTTAAACAAATGCTGTCACTGTTCTTAACAAAAATGCTTTCATTCACAGCTGCTTTTCTGGGGGCGGGGGTGGGGATGTTGCACAAATAGATGGTTGAGATTAGGCAGATAACTGACAGCAGGGGAAGAAAGCACTGTCCATGTCCACATCACTTGAAGGAAACAGCAGGGTGACACTCATCATTCCAAGTGGAACTGACGATTGACACAAGTAGAGATGCAACTGTGGTGTAGTGCAAGTGAGGAACATAAGAGCCTTGGTCCAGCATCCTGCTCACACAGTGGCCAACCAGATGAGCTCAATAGCCCTCTCCTTCTCCTGATATTCCTAGCAACTGACACAAAGAGACATCTTGCCTTCAATATAGCTGTTGTGCCTAGGAGCCACGGGCATCCTCCATGGATTTGTCTAATCGACTTTAAAGCCATCCAACCAAATGGATAAGGCAACCAAAATGACAAAGGGCCTGGAGAGACTCCCCTATGAAGAAACATTCCAGTGTGGGGGAATTTTTTAATTTAGTGAAAAAGCATGTAAGAGGTGACATGATAGAAGAAGAAGAAACAATGCATATATACCACTTGATCTGTCAACACTGGACACCATTTCTAGCCCTTTAATATCCCTTCTAGTGTTCTGTTGCAAGTGCCCCCACTGCCTGGAAGATCCTGCCAATGGCCCATATAGTTCAGTTACCACAGTGGCCAACCAGGTGTCCATAGGAAATCCACAAACAGGACCTGAGCACAAGAGCATTCTCCCCCTCTTGTGGTTTCCAGCTACTGTATTCAGAAGCATTACTGCCTCCAATCATGGAGGAGAGCATAGCAATTGTGACTAGTAGTCACTGACAGCCTTATCCTTCATGCATTTGTCCAATACTCTTTTAAAACCCTCCAAATTGGTGGCCATCACTGCCTTGCCCCCCACCCCCTATGTAGTTTTTTAATGGATGGTGTGATTTGTAAGTTTGGACCCATCACACCAAAAACTGGGCCAAGCTATGCCAAAGTTATGTTTTGATCTGCCATATTGATCCAAACAGTGGTTTGTGTCTACACATTGACAATGGCCACTGCCCCTACCTCAAGAACCTTCATGCTGTGTTTGGCAAGGATATGTCGAGAGGTGGGTGATCCTACAGAGAACAGATGGACAGGCAAATGCACAGGTGGATGGACAGACAAGCCACATTCCAAAATATATAGTAGACTATCGGGAAGTGCCTGGCTCTCCCCAAGAATTTGTAGAAACCTAAAAGCATTGTGGTTTTTCAATTAATGCATTTTGTGAGTTTGAGCCTGCCACAACAAATAGTCAGGCTTTGGTCCGCCATCTTGATTCAAAATGACATCTGGCATCCAAAAATTGACGAGGGCTGCCACCCCCTCTTCAGGAATTTGGCAATGGTATCTCTAGAGGCAAGCAAACCTATAGAAAACAGACCAAGAGACAGTCTGACCAAAATACCACATTCCAAAATATATTCTAGGTCTGTATCTGAAATACAGACACCTGTAACCTGAAATTGGCATCCAGAGCTTCGCTCTTTGATTGCACTCCTTGTATTAGGCAACCCTCAAGTCCCTTTTTGAAGCATTGGTTTATTAAGTGTTAATAGGTCTACCCATTTATATTTTGATGCTTCTCCACTTCCTTTATTCTAATACAGTTAGCATTTAACTTCATAAACATATTAATTTAAATAGTTGTTTTTTTAAAAGAAGATTGAATATAGCAACTGTGGCAGTCGTCAGAAAGAGCACAACATGCAAGTCCTCAGGAACCATTAGATCACTGAGATAGTGTTTAGAGCATTTAAAAAGGCTTTATTATTTAGCTTCTAATAGTTCCACCAGGATCATTAAATCTAGCAGGTAAATTGGTCTTTTGAATTTTTTTAACATACATTAGTGGTTTCTAATGACTATGGAAATGCAGTTCTCCTCTGCTGAGAACACTCTTGAAGTGCATTGATATGCGCTGCACAATAGCTTATAAATATACATGTATTTACTTCTCCTGAAGTGCATTTGCTTCTCCGCTTTAAAAGATCTTTTGACATTTTACCAATAGCCCAGTTAACGCTTCCTTTAAAACAAAAATAAAATAAAAATTGTGCACTGGCATTCTGCAGCTAATGACTGTAAAAGGTGTCCCTTGGATGGGAAAAAGCATTAAGGGAATGAATCTCAGACCAGGAAAAGTATGAATGGGGTGTCGGGACTTTCCATCCTATTATTTATCTGTGTATTTATTCATTAAAATTGATATCCTGCCCTTCCTCCTTAAGGAGCTCATGGTGGCAAACACACAGCGGATAAAACAACGAAAGCATCTAAAAACAATTCCAATACAGATGTAGACTGGGAAATATCTCAGCTTACAAGGTTTGTTGAAAGAGGACGGCCTTCAGTAGGTGCCACAACAGCGCACCTATAAAGGGAGGGAATTTCCAAGGGCAGGTGCTACAACACTAAAGGCCCGATTCCTACATTGTTCACAACGGACCACCTGATAAGATGCCTCTGCAGAATGCAGTGATCAGTTGGGCATGTAACGCAGGGATAGGGATCCTTGCAGCCCAATTTCCTTATGGGTCTATTTCTGAAAGCCACGTGCCAATGATGAGTATGACCAGGCAAAAAGTGCACAGAGTAATAGCTGTAAATGTTTAGCTTTGTACAGTAGATGATATTTCAGCCATGGAAAAGTCAGAATTTCACACACACACACACACACACACACACACGCTTCAAGGAAGATTGCTTTCAGCAAAGAGGGTGAAAGTTGAACTTCCCTGGTTAGAGAGTTCCACAGTTAAACCATCATCCTCACGGAGGCTCTCCACATTCATTCTCCTTCCATTTTTATCCCACCCTTCTACAAGGAGATGGTATAAACCAGTGGTGGCAAAACCTCTTTCAGCCCAAGGGCCACATCTCCTCCTGGACAACCTTCTGGGGGCCATATACCAGTGGTGGATGTGGCCAGAAACAAAAGTGGGTGGAGCACAGTGAAGGAAAATTTTACATTTGTGCACACCTCTCTCTGTCATTCATCTAGGAAAGCAAGAGACTAGGTTCTCAGCTATACAGCTGCAAATATAACGTTTTAAGTGTGTTTTAAGTGCATTAAAGAAATGTGACACTGGATGGCGATGGTGAGCTCATGGCAAATTCAATATATTTTTCAAAAAGCTTTTTTTTAAAAGCATTTTCACAGCATTTTTAAATATGTGTCTAGATTCCACCAAGGGCACATTCCAGCCAGGCAAAAGCAGTGAAGGAGGGTGGGAAGCAGGATCAGTGGTGGGTGTGGCTTAGGGAGAGGACCAAGGGCCAGATAGAGAGCTCCAGAGGCCCCTGGACCTACCTGAGGTTCCTTACTCCTGCCATGATGGAAAGAAGAGGTGTCTGTCTTCTGTGGAGTTGGGTGGAAGTCATCTAGGCTATATTTAGCAGCCTGCCTTTATACTGAGTCAGACCATCGGTCCAGCTAACGGTACTTTCTATATGGACCAGCAAAATCTCTCCAAGGTTTCAGGCAGGTATCTTTTCTCAGCCTTACCTGGAGATGCCAGGGATAAATATTTAGACTTTCTGCATGCAGAGCAGATGCTCTACCACAGAACTGCAGCCCAACTTGCTTCTCTTCCTACAGTTCTTCACAACGTCATTTAAAAGCACTACATGGCTCTATAATTCCTACATTTGCTTTTCTGTCTCCTGAGTAATACTCAGCAATAGCCAGTACAGGTAGGTGGTGATGAAAATTGCAAAGGACCAGATTTGCTTCTCTTCCTATTGCTAGCGTCAATGTCAACAATACTGAACTAGGACCAGAGGTGTGGCTGGGTATAAGGGAGCGTCCTGTGTTCCTGTCCAGGGCTACGGTCTCTGCTGGGATGGGTCTTTAAGTGAGTGCCCAGTGTGACAACAGTGTGCAACGAAGGTGGGTAGATTGATGACCACGTTGTACCCTATAAAATAATGACAGTTATTATGCTTTTTTTCCTTCAAATTATAGAACATCTAAGCCGGCTTCAAGATACTAACCTGAAAGCCAGAGAGCTTGTTCAGAGGCTTAGTGAAGGCAGCAGGATTAGGCAAAGCAATACCCTTACAAAGAAAAGAACTTTTTTTTCAGAACTTTGGATTTTCTGCATAGGATTCCCACTACACACACACACACAGAGACAGACAATTGTATTTATGTAATGAGAAATTTGCATGCCAAATGGCTTAGCCGGATTCAGAGCACAGCATTGATTTCACAAAATTATCAGACATGGAGACATCATGTGGCATTGAGGCTCCAATACATTGACCAGTGAAATTGTCGGAGCCCTGCAGCAGAATTACTTATTCTAGTTGAGCTGGCCTAAATTTGTTTCCGATTGACTTTTTCCCCACAGCCGTCGCTTTTGATGAAGATCAGCAATCGCAGCATCTGCTTCAAAATGTCTCAAATTGATCAGCCATAAGGATTTCCCATTAGCTGGAAATTAAGAATATATTTCTTCCAATATTGCTCCTCACGAAAGCTTTCCCCTTTTGCCAATGACTAACTTTCATATCTGGGCTCCACTCATCATTTTGGGTAATGAAGAAGTTCAAGGAGACAACTCGGCACGGTGCGCTGAGGCAGCAAAGGAAGAACTGTCTCCTTCTCTTCTCTCCTTTGGCTTTCCCTGCATTGTTCTCTCCATTTCTCTCCTCTCTCTCTTTGTCCCAAGCCAGGAATCGCAAGCCTGGGGCCCAGTTGCACCCCTCCAGCCTCTCTGGCTGGTCCCTAGAATTCTCCCTAGGCCACACCACTCACTGGCATTGCTTCGCACCCTCCTTGAGTGTTTGTTCCTGTCTGGGATCAGTCCCTGAACTCTGAGAATGCATCTGGGTTACCTGGATGGATTATAGAGAGGCGGGTCTGTGGCTGGGTGTAGAAACTAGCCTACTGTACAAAGGCAAAACTCACATTGGTTGCCCTGCTCACTTTTGCCTCTGGCTCCACGCTCCAGTGGCATGTTGAAGGTTTCCCAGAAGGCATTGTGCCCTTAAGCTGGAAAAGATTTCCCACCCCGTCCTAGGCATATATGTTGCCTCTGATCCATTCAGACATTTCCATGCCCTCCCAACTTACCCCTCAACTCTTCAGAGTCCCAGAATAGAGGAAAGTGAGGGAAGGATGCAGAGTTGGCCCAAGACAACTGCATTTTGGCATCTTGTCTCACAATCCATGCCATGAGTAAAAGCTGAGCAGTATGGCATTGCTTTCCATGAAATACAGTGGTACCTCGCTTCTCGAACGTAATCCATTCCGGAAGACCGTTCCACTTCCGAAACGTTCGAAAACTGAGGCACAAAGGTCTGGCTGCAAGTTCAATTGGAAAAATGGGAAAACACATTTTTTTACTTCTGAGGCATCAAAAACGGAAGCAATTACTTCTGGGTTTTCAGCATTCAAAAACCAAAATGTTCAGCTTCCGAGATGCTTGAAAACTGAGGTACCACTGTAGTAAGAAGCCCTGGAAAAAGAAAACAGTGGTACTGCAAAGTTGAAAGGAGGGATTTCTATTAATAATGGTGGAAATGTAGGAAAGCTGAATTATTGTGGGCTCATGTAGCAAATATAATAAGAGGGATCTTTCACCTTCACTATCATTACACATTGCATTTTATTTACTAAGTTATACTAGCAATGTACACTATTCCAGATATGGTTTCACCTGCAGTTTTAATTTCAATCCCTGTTCCTGATGCTGCTGACCAGTGGTCTGCCTCAAGAGAAAGCAGCTTTGCCTGCGGATTTGTGTGGCTAGCTTTTGAATTCCTGAGCTGTATTACGATCAGACATCACTGAAATATCTTAATGTGTCTTGTTGAGGATGCCACCTTGTGAGGTCAATGCTCTAAAAGTCAGCTTATAAACACTTTAAGCAAATAAATTTAATTTGTTCAATGATGCGACAGGAGCAGGGAACCACATTGTGGTGATTACAGCTGCTCACAGGGCTGACAAGATAGAAGTCAGCTCAGGTCACAGGGAAGCAATAAAATCCCCCAGGTGTGGTGAGGACTGCTATAATATCTCACTAGCACACAGTGTTGCAAGCTGAGGACCACAACAGCTACCTAGAGCTACTGTTAAGAAAGCACAGCATACTGAACAATTATTTAGGATTCCAGCTCACAGCCTCACCACTTTGTTAACACAGTGGTGGTTTATCCATTAGGGTGAATGGGGCACTGCCCCACCAACCTCTGTGTGCCTTCAGCCAGTCCCCACCTGCCTGCCTTGTTACTTACAATCAGTCCAGCAGATGGCTTTGTCTGTCAGCTTAATCCTCCTGGGTCTCAGGGAAGAGAGTGGGAGAGAAAACTAGAACTAGGCCTCATCTGCACTATCCATTTAAAGCAATATCGTACCACATTAAACCCTCAGGAGAGCTACAGTTCCAGAGATTCCCAGAAAGAAGAGGGATTGGCTGTTAAACCACTCTGGAAGTTGTAGCTCTATGAGGGGACTAGGGGTCTCCTAACTATTGTCAGCACCCTTAAAAATATACTTCCGATAATTCAACCTGTGTCTGTTTAAAGTGGTATGATATTGCTTTAAATGTACAGTGTAGATGGGGCCTGAGTTTGTTCCACCTGCCGTTGACTCTCGCACCACCTACTGTTGGTCTTTCTGTTTTCTGCCCTGCCAGTCTCAGTGGGGACCAGCCACCACTGTTGTTACTAGAATGAGCAGCAGTTGAAGAATTACAGAAAATAGTGGTTCAAAATGAACCCTCCCCCCAAAAGGTGGTCTGCCTTTCCTTTGAGGGATAGAGGAAGTATGTGGGCTTTTTTCAGTTTAGAAAATTTTTGTAGGCACGAGCTTTTCAGCAATGCAACAGACTTTGCCTCGGAAGATGGTAGATTCTCATTCATTAGAAGTATTTAAGCAGAGACTGGATGGTCACCTGGAATCTTCTACATACAACAAAGGTGCTCTCACACTGAGCTACAGCCTAACCGCCCAAGATCCCAGTCTTTATTTTTCTGAATAAAGGGCAGATTTAAAAAGAGGCATACTGAAGCAGGCCATTGGACTGTCTAGCTTCATATTGTCTACAATGACTGGCAGCCGCTCCCCAGGTTTTCTTGCAGGGGACCATGTGGAAATGCCGGGGATTGAACCTGGAACTTTCTGTATTCAGGACAGTTCCTCTGCCACTAAGCCATAGCACCAGACAAGTGGCAACCATTGGGGGCCAGACTTTGGATTCAGTCTGATCCTAGGGCCTTCTGCATGCCAGGCAGATGCTCTGCCACTTAACTTCGGAGCCTCCTGCTTCTAGAAAGGACCAGGACCTATGCAATTGGGGAGATATGTTCCCACTCACTCTACCTTTTATTACCGAAGGTTTATTATCAATATTAAACTTTAATTTCTCCCAAAGCAGTGCATTAATAGACTCATAAACCTTAATACCAAGTTCTTTTCAGTGTTCATTCACCATGTATTAAGCACATTTTTTAAGTGGTTGCTCTGCAGTTTGCCTCTGCGAAGTGGAGAGTTTAGAAATAATTTGGGAGTGCCCTACCCTTTCCACTACATGTCCATTTTACTTAATTTTTGTACATCTGCCATGCAGAAAATTGAGTCTTATGGGTCTCAGAGTCAAGACAAAAAGTGCAGAGATTTGGGCCTCTTGGCTCCTTTTTTGAAAGCACTTCTGCAAATAAAATGAGGCTTTTCATGCACACTGCTGACACAGGCTATTCTGAAAGTTGGCTTTGGAGTACAGGAAATCACACCTTCTTGTGCCCTTTGTTATTGAAATGGCATCCACACAGAGCCACACTAGGAAGAAGTTATTTCTGTTGTGATCTGTGGTGGCTGGTAACCACTAGGCCTGGTGAACATTGGAAGTGGGGCCAATTTGTTATGCTTTTGTCCCCATCCTCTTCCCTTGTAAATATACTGTTGACATTTATGAAATGCAGTAGTAAAAATGCTGGCAGGGTTTTGCCTCACTTTGCCTTGGTGATCATCCTTCCGTGGTTGTGATGACTGTAATGTGCTCTGCTTGGGGCTACCCTTGAAGGCAGTCCAGAAGCTTCAGCTAGCACACACAAAAAAATCAGATAAAAGCAAGTGTCTGCACTCAGCAGCCAGGTGACAGCTGCTTTAAAAATATATTAAGAATGGCACTGGAAATAATGCAATGTGGTGACAAAGCATAAATCCCAGGTGCATTGTCCAATAAAAAAAGATGGCTGTCCCATGGCCTCTCTCCCCACCCACCCCACACAACTACCTGACTTTTAGAAGACATCTGAAGGTAGCCCAGTTTAGGGAAGTTTTTAATGTTTGAAGTTTTATTCTGTTTAATATTCTGTTGGGAGCTGCCCAGAGTGGCTGGGGAAACCCAGCCAGATGCGCAGGCCATAAATAAATTATTATTATTATTATTATTATTATTATTATTATTATTATTATTATTGACTGACTGTCGACCCTCTCCCAACCTTAAAACATCTGAACCTTCAGCTTGCTTGAACATTCAGGTCAATTATTTTCAAGGATACCAAATCCTTTACAGTGTCACAAGCATCTGACCAATGAACACCCTTGTGTGAACATTCAAGTGCGAGTTTAATCAAAATGTGCAGAATCTCGTTTGGGACTTGCAGTGACTCACATCTCACCCTTTCTGTTTTCTGTGGTTCAGATGGAGCTCAGAGCATCTCACCTCTGTTCAGAGAGCAGAGTGGAAATCCAGGTCAGCCTGTTCATTGCGTATCCTAGTCACAGGGCTTCTGCACCCTAAGAGGTTTTCCCTCAACAGGGTGGGGTGGAAATCTCTTCACTTAAGATAGGGAGGCTTTGAATTCTAAGGTGGTGTACTCCTAGCTTCAGAAGTCCAGTTACCTTTCTCTATTTAGTTTTGTCTCTGTCTTCCATTATCTTATTGGTCCACATACTGATTTCCATGGGGAGTGTATCAAAATGTAGGGTAAAGGCAAAACAAAAAAATTCCTTCCAGTAGCACCTTAAAGACCAACTAAGTTAGTTCTTGGTATGAGCTTTCATGTGCATGCACACTTCTTCAGATACACTGGGTATCTTCAGGGTAAAGGGTTAGTGTGGGTCATTCCAGCTGTTCATTAATAAGTGGACCAAGGAGAATTGGGAAGGCTCTACCCAATTTATGTCTTGAGTTACAGTACCTACTTTTCTCCCAGGATGTTTAGCAACAGCTGCATGAAAAGGAGACAGTGCAACCTCTTTGTCAGCATTGCCTCTGGCTGCTGTTTTAACATGGCAGTTTACAGGCAGGATGGGAAGCGATGGGAGGGAGATGAACAATGAGAATGTATAAGGTAGAGCCAGAGAAATGTCTGATGTATAGATTTGTGCATCACTGGGGTGGCTTAGGCCACATTCACACTATACATTTAAAGCCCTATGATAGCACTTTAATTAGTCATTACTGCTCCCAAACACTTCTGGGAACTGTAGTTTGTAAAGGGTGGTGAAAGTTGTTAGGAGACCCGTTTCCCACATAGAGCTACAATTTCCAAAGTTCGCAGGGAAAAGGGATTGAACCACACTGAGTGTTGTAGCTCTTGCAGCAGAATAGAACTCTCCTAACAAGTTCCACCATGCTTAACAAACGAAAGTTCCCAGGAGTCTTTGGGGGAAGCCACGACTGTCTAAAGCAGTGGTTTCCAGCCAGTGTGCCGTGGCACCCTGGCCTCTGTCCCTCTTTCCATCCGTCCCTCCTCTGATGCCTTCTCATGTCTCTGCCACCCAAAGGTTTGCACAGCTGGTTGTTGCAGCAGCCCTGACTACAAGCTCAGCAGTGCCTCTGGGGATGGCATCAGAGTAAGCAAGCAAGCGAGGGAAGGAGCCCAGCCAGCCAGTCCACCAGCCCTTGCTTTTGGGAATGGACAGACAGGTCCCAGGCCCCTTTTGGGCAGTGTGAGGAAGCACCTTTCTTTGGGGTGGGGGGGCAGTTCAGACACCAGGGGTGCCAGCAGCAGCTGCCCAGAGGACTCCCAAGGAGGAGGAGGAGAGGAGGCTGAGGGAACACTCCACAAGGGAGGGTGTTCAAAAAAGGGTGAGGGGCTGCCAGCTCAGCAGGCAAGAGGTGACATAACTCAGCTCCTGAGCCCCACAGGGGTGCTGCAGAAAGAAGGTTCAAGGAAGCCGTGGACTCAAAAGGGTTGAAAACCTCTGGTTTAAAGTGTTATCATGGGGCTGCTTTAAATGCATGGTGTGAATGTGGCCTAAGTGGTTAAAAGGCTGAACTCTAAATCATGAAGCTCTCAGGTCAAATCTCAACTCCACCTCAAAGTCTCAGCATCCTCATCTGCAATATGATGATAATAATGCTTGCTTTAAATAATGATCATGATGATGATGATGATGATCATGATGCTGTGCTGGAAATTTTACCTGTCCTTTTCCCCCTGACAATTCTCCATTAATTAATGAGAAAAGAAACTGCATTAGAAAATTATCAAAGGGGAAGGAAAATGTCGGTGACATTCCCATGGGTGGGGTGCAGGGTTTTTGATGTGCATATATCCTACTGTCGAGGTGGCTAAGGGCTGTTCAGGAGCGTCCTTTCTTTCATTCTACAAATCATCTCATCAGTGATCTGCACTCTGAAGCCTCCCCAAGTGACTGTGCTTCAGTTAGACTGAGGCAACTCATCCCATGGAGTTTTTTCAGATCATGAAAATCTGCAGGTGGTCATGAGCCCCTTGGCTCTGTTAGGATCTGGCATGGTTTGGCAGCCCTAGATGGATCAGGAGAAGGAGGAGGAGGAAGGAGGAGCTGGTGGTGGGTGGAAGGCTGGCACCCAGGGACAGAGGACAGAGGTCCTCCCCTTGTGATTCTAGATGCCAGAGAGGGAGAAGCAGAGCTGCCACCGCCACCACCACTCCTTCTACATTTCTCCTGTAGAGTGTAGAACCTTATCAGAGAAGGGGGAAGACTTCAAACAGCCAGAGTGAGAGGCTGAACAGGAGGAGGAGGAGGCATCTGAGCTGGAGACAGAGGGGCAGGGCACTGTCTTGATGCCAAGAACTAGGCACTGCTTTCATAGGTGGGATCAGAAGTATCAGCCCAGATGGAGCTTGAATGTGTACATTCAGCAGATGGAGCCCCATGTCTGAGCTCTCCCCACCCCATATATAAAATATTGACAGGAAGGGCACATCAGCTGTCAGAACATCTTTGTCGCTTCCCTTTGGATTATGAACCTCTTGTCTTGGAACCTTCTGGGAATTCTACACACAGGATTCT
The DNA here is from genome assembly GCF_964106915.1 of Podarcis gaigeae. NCBI lineage: Eukaryota > Metazoa > Chordata > Lepidosauria > Squamata > Lacertidae > Podarcis > Podarcis gaigeae. The sequence continues at coordinate 34,259,108 of NC_139690.1, forward strand.
ACTTCTGGATCTTGAGCCTGTACCACTCTCAGATTGAATAAAGATATATGTCTTATAAATTAGAGTCACTGCTGTTCTGTATTGGGACAGGAGGGTGAACCAGATCAGAAGAGACTACAGAGTGTTGTAGAAATGTTTACTGGGGGTAACCAAAAACACCACCCTTGACCATCTCACAATAATCAGGTACACTCATACCCAGTCACTGATAGATGCTCTAAATAATTTCTGGTGTGCCCTGAGACTAAGGTAGAAAAATGGAAGCCTCTCTTATAGACAAAGAAAACATCTGAGACACTGCTGAACAGCTTTTGGCACTTGTCCCACACCTAACACTGCATATGACATCAGTCTCATGGGCCAATATTTGGGTCTGGAGGTTCCACACCATTGGTGTAAGTATGCAGGTGTCCCTTACAGACTCATTCCATCTCAGGCCTAATCTGAAATCCACTGGAGGTTCACAGTTCATTAGGGACCCACACAACAACCTCATCTTCAAGTGGGTTTCCTATGTAAATATTATGGGGTGGTTCATTGTCAGCAAGTGGGGTTGGGCATATTTTTCTCATTTTGCTCCATAATTCTTTCCACAGCTTGTTACATTTTCATTCTGTCCTTGCTGCAAGAACTCAGAGCAACACGTAGGGGGGCCAAGCCCACAGAGATGGGATCAGGGGCTGACAACAGTCCTTGTACTGAGCCCAAGCAGCTGTGTTGGCTTCCCTATTCCCTCTAGAGATGAACACAGTCCTTTCACCCAGAAAACCTTTGCTTAGTATTGTGTGTTTCCCATCACTTCTAATCTCTCTGTGTGTGTGCGGGTGCATACACACAGAGAGACAGAATAGCCTGCAGAGACTTTGAGAGAAAACACAAGCCAGGCACAACACAGACCCAAATGAATTCAAGGGTGATATTTATTTTCTGCGGCCCAGATTTGTGTGTTTTATTTTATTTTTTTATTTAGCGTGTGCTGCCATCTACAGCAGCCAGCACTAATCTGCACAAAGAGCAGGTAAAGCAGAAAAGGAGAGGGGGAAGGAGGAGAGAAAGAACAGGAAAGCTTGCAGCCAGGAGGGACCTTCAGCACAGGAAGAGAGATACCTTCTGAGCACACTGAGCCCCTTTCCAAGACCCCTGGAATGATTGTGAACATTCCATTGCGGCCAGAAGGGGAAAAGGGGGCCTAGCTCCATTCTTCTAATTTGTAAGTGTTCCACGGATTGGTTGTGCCTCATGTTTTACTACTGTACTTCCCTTTGTCTTCCAGTTACTCATAATGAGTTTCTGGGATTTTTGATGTTCCTCCAAGCCCTGGGTGCCAGGAGATTTCATCCTGACCTCCTTGTGCGTATGGAGGCTCAGATTCCACACTGTCAGCGGGATTCTGCAGCCAGTAAAAGACTGGACAAAGGCAGCTGTTAAATGGGGGGGGCATGTTTTTCAGCCCAATGACCATATTCCCCTCGATGGGTAGAGCAACAAATGTAAATTTTGCTTTTGCATAGTAGGCTCGTTTCTACAAACACCCTTCTCTATCCTCCATGCAAGCAAGTGTGTCTACATCTGTAATTTGGTGCAGCATTGGATGCGTGACACAGTGGGTGTCTGTGTTACAAGCTTCATGGAAGACTGAATGGCAGTTGAACAAACCCAATTCTGCTTCCATTTGCTTACAATAGAGGTGTGTGTGTTGACTCGATTTAAAAAAAACTCCTTCCATTGTAATAAACTTCTAAGGACATAAGAAATGTCTTATTGGATCAAAGAAGATCTCTCTCAGAGAGGGAGAATCTGTGTCCCTCTAGAAGTTCTTGGACTTTGCTTCCCCAAGAAGCAGCAAGGGCAATCAACTTGAATAGCTTTAAAAGATGATTGGGAAAATTAATGGATGATAGGGCTACTAAACCACAATGGCTATGTTCTACTTCCACCAATCTGCACAGTTTGCCCATGTGGGACTGCCCTGGAAGATGGAGGCATTTCTCCAGATAATTCTTTATTACACAAGGGTAGGGAACCTTTTTCCTTTAGGGCCTATATTCCTTTAGAAGATGGTATTTGATAGCTGCATGCCAGCAAATGGGCTGGGCAATCCCTGGTGTTAGGTAAGGCCAGAGTCAAAAGACTTTGCACCCACTTCTCCTCTCTCGATTGTTGTGACCCCCTTTCTCTCACACACAATGACCCCCCCTTCTCCCTCTTTCTTATACCCCTTTCTTCCTCCTCTCTTTCTGTGCCAACCTTTCCCAACCAGTGGGCTGCTGGGGGAAAGGACAGGTCTCTCTTGCCAAGGTCCTTGCAGAGGAATTTCCCCCTTCTTTCTTCCATTCCTCCATCCATTCTGGCACCCCACCACAGCACCTTCATTATCTCCCACCCACATGAAATAGGCTGAGGCTGCAGTTTCTACACCCCCATACTAAAGCATCAACTCTGGAACATCTGGGCAGAGTAGCCTAGTCTGAAATGTTACTGCCCTTCATTGTTAATATGGCCTAAGTCATTGCAATGGCTTCCTCCAAGATTCTGTCTGGTGTGTTACCCAATTTGTGTACGCTCCTCCAAATAAAACTCCAAGAGTAAGACAGATTTGTGGCTCGTTCTCAGAACTCGTAGTTGCATCATGGTTTTTGCAGGTGTGGATGGGACTTTCATATCCCCTGGAGAGCAATGCTTTTGGGAACATAGGAAGCTGTCTTGTGTTGAGTCAGATGCTCAGTATTGCCTATGCTGATGAAAGTCGCTCTCCAGGGTTGCAGTTAGGGGTTTCTTATCCCAGCCCTACCTGGAGATGCCAGGGATTGAACATGGAACTGTCAATATGCAAAGCAGATGTTCTGCTGCCACTGATCTATGGCCCTCCCCCAGGTTCACATTGATCCTTTGCACTCGCCAAGTGTACAGGCATCTAGTGCAAATAAACCATGCACTAGCCCTGAGTCTCTTCGTCATAAATGTTAGCACAGTAAGAAGTGCCAGGCACCATTTTGAGATTTATTAATTTCCTTTTTTGCATTATGTTGATGGATACTTGTTTTTTCTTTTTGGTGTATGTTAAGGTCGGGGTGCGGGGAGTGCCAGGCACCTTCCCTTCTGGCAAAATGCAACAACAACAACAGGATTGGGCATTTTTGTTTGGTTTCAGGAAACCTGCCACTCTCCTACTGGAATCGCACATCTGTTTATGTGTGAATGACTCAGAGCTGGAGCAGATCTTTGCCGGCAGGCATGAACGCTTGCCGGGTAAACGTGACTTGTGTCAGGCATCTGGCTTAGTGCAGCTCAGAATATTACTGTGGGGAGTCCACTGTGAGGATAAAATGTGAGGAGAAGGGAGGCGAATCAACCATTTCAAAGTTGCTTAGAAAGTTATACAACATTTGCCAGCCTGACATCAGCCTTACAGCAATTATTGCTTTGTATCTGTTCCTTGTGCATCCAGATCTTACTCTCAATTTACTTGCCTCAAATCCTATTTTGATATTTGCTGAAAACTTCATTCTCCAAGCCTAGCCATATTTGTTTATTTTATTTCTGCAGTTTTCAATTCTACTTGGTTTTTGCATTTTAATGCTGTTTTATGATTGGTATTGTGCTTTATATTTTATTTCTGGACACTGCTCAGGTGATTGTAGAGCAATTTATACAGTCTTAACTAGAACAACGGAAATAAATGGATAACAACCAATGCGGCCAAATTAGTTGGTCAGTAAGTAAAATCAAATAGGTTCATAGTTTTCAAAGGTTTAACAAGCCCAATGAACTTTAACATATTCATAATTTAAACCAATACTGTTGACAAGTTCTTTTATATTTTATATTTTCTATGCCTGTGTGGTCTGCATGGTTTGATGGGGATGTGAATGGGGACGGGGATGGGGCAAACTGTCAATTTCTGACAATTGACATGTTTTACATGTTTTTACCCACAATTCCATTCCTGCAATAATTTACTTATATTTTTATCATCTCAAAATGCAAATTTTGATGCATTGTAAATGGGAGTTTTCTTTCCAAGCACATACTCCAATGCCTATTTTAATAAAACGGAGGCATTAAAGTTGCAAGGAACTGCATTGCAATGATCAAGAAATGTTTGAGATCATTCCCTCAGCTTCCCTTTCCTCTGTCTCTCAGATATGACTCTTTCAAGCCACAACCATTCCCTAACTCCCTTGTCTCACTCAGGAGTAGGCCTCACTCCAGGTCAGCAATGCACCTGCAGACACAAAGGCTCCACACAACCCGAGTCTCAGCTTGTGCAGGGTTCCAGGTCACCTGGAAGACCTTCCACATGCAGCTGCTTGCAGCAAAGCCTGCTCCCTGCAGAAAAGTGCACTGTATGGATGGATGCCAGTGGGAGGGGCTGATCTGTGCATGTGAGGTCAGTGGGTGTGTCTACTTGGAGTGGAGCTGGAGTAAGTAGGCAGTAAAAACAACACCTGAAGAGGACTTTAGTCTCCTTCGCCATGCATTATTATACCATCTTTACAACTCTGGTAAGAATATAGTCTCCCTGGTGTCCAATTTCCTTCTGAGATGTTTTGAACAACTCTCATTCTGAGCTCACTGCTTGGGGACCCGTCCACCTTTGCTGTGCTGGGTTTTCCCTCCATGCTCCTTATAGTAACTAACAAACATTGGTGATTAATTTCAGATTTTTGCAGTTGCTGCAGAAATACTATCTCAGCCAGAGAGCAGAGGAGAGCTGCGGGGGGAGAAGAGAGAGATTGGGAGGGGGGAGGATTTTTTAATCAGTCTCCAGTGTAGTTACATCTTACATTAGGAAAGATCTCAGATGGGAAGGATAAAGAAGTTTGGAAATATTAAACTTTAATGAGCAGATCAGTCAAACTTATTGCTGTATCAACAGTAAGCCGAGCCTCCAAGGGGAGCAAGGCCAGACTCTCCATCAATCTCGCCAGATAGGTATTGTCATTCACATTCACCTCTTATTACATTTACCTGTCTTGCGTGGGTGAAGGGACACATCGCAAGCAGGGCAGTTGCCAATGGGAAAGAGGCCAGTCAGGACCCCCCAGCTGTTCCTCCTGAGCTCCAGCCTCGCTCCTCTCATTTTCAAAGTCTAAGACCTGCTGCAACATCAAGCACACACCAGGATCCAGAAAACTAAATTCTCCTACCTAACTATAAAGAACATGGGCCCTCTCATCTCATTTAAAACAACTTACAATCACAGAAATAAGGTGAGTCTTAAAACATCCACCTCAAGGGTCAAAAGCCAGTGTAAAAAGGTATGTTTTCACCTGATTAAGGTGTCAGGTGCTGCTTTGGGTGGAGGAAGTTGCGTAACTGAAGAGCTGCCACAGAGAATGCTGCCTCCCAGGCCACCAGAGTAGTGCTACTACCAAAATGGCCTCCCCTACCAATCTTAATACCTTAATACATGAGATGGTCTGCAGACAAATGAATGGGAAACAAGGCTATGTATAGCCACTGACGCTGATGGCTATGTTCTGCCTCCACTGTCGGAGGCAGTATGCCTCTGAAATGCCATTATCTGGTAATCATGGGAGTGGAGAACATTGTTGCACACAGGTGCTGTTTGTGAGCTTCCCATTGGGGCATCTGGCTGGCCACTGTGATAACAGGATGCTTTACTAGATGGTCCACTGGCCTTATCTTGCAAGCACTTCTTATGTTTTTATATACTTTGGAGGATGAAGGGCAAAGCGGGGGGGGGGGGGAGGAAAACCCCTTCTGTTAAGACAAGCTCAGGCCAGGAACAAAATGTGGCCCTCTGGATTACTGTATCCAGCCCATAGGCCTGAGGCCACCATCCTTACCAGCCCTGGGTCACAGAATGTATCCTTGAACTCTGATCATACCTCTTGCTACCTGTTTGTATTTGTGTAGAGGAATGTAGAAACCCCTTGACTTTCACATGGCTGAAATGCCTGTGCAGAGATAAAGGCCACATCTATTGCTTCATCCACTTTTTTGCCTTTGGCTCTGCCCACCTCTGAGATGCAGCTCCCAGAAGCTCACCCATATGGGAATGTGGCCCTTGGGCTGACAAAAGAGAGTTCCCACCATTGCCTTATGTGACCTGTAGCTAGACTGCTTCTCTGTTCTTTAATCTCCAAAGGATACCCTGCTCGCCCTTAACTGCTTGCCTAGTTCTTTGGGTAGAACTAGGCAAACAGTAATAGAACTACCTACCGCAGAAGCCAGTGATGTGGACCAACTCCCACAGTGGCAGCATCACAACACGCAAAGGGCAGGACTGAGAGGTCCAGAACTACTCTGCTACCTGCACGCTTCCAGGCCATTACCAGTCCTATGTTCTGCAGTCTTTCCATATCATACCAGCTGAATGAGAGAGGATTTTAACCTCCAATTAAAGCTTTAGTGTATTAACTGCACCAATTAATCAATTAAAGCTTGCAGGCTTAATTAGCAGGCCTCCCCTTAGTGTTCTGTCTAATAGCCATTGAGCATCTTCCGTAGAAGCTCTTTCTGATTTCAGTGGGGAGTGCTTAGGAGGCAACAGCCAGATTGGGGTCTGGAGTTGCCTCATTCAAGCTATTTCCCAAACACTTTTGCTACATCTGCTTGCCACCCACACCCCCCCATCCTGACCTTTTCTTTAAGAACAGGTGCTGCAAGGAAAGAAGAGTGTTGTGGTTTTGCAGCTTGCAGTCTGAGTAAGGCATAAGATTGTAAGAAGAGCCTGGCTGCAGGATCAGGCCAACAGCCGATCTGGTCCACTGCATCCTGTACTCACAGTGGCTGCCCAGATACCCTGATGGGAAACCAACAAGCAGGTCCTGAGCACAACAGCACTCTCCCTACCTGTAATTCCCAGCCACTGACCTGCAGCAGGATCCTACCTCTGACAATGGAGGGAGGCAGGAAAGAGATGCATGGAAGGTAGGAGGTCACCCTGGACTTCATGTGAGCATCAGTCAATGAAGCGCCAGTCAAAGTAGGAGGACTAGGAGGCAGTGAGCATTCAGCAGGGATGTTTGCAAAGATGAGGCACCCCAGATTGGGATGAATACAGTCTTGTTCATAGTCTTGTTAAGAGGGCTGGATTTGTCCTGCTCCTGTGAACTGCACCCATCACTCCCCTATGGAGAGGGGCACCATCTCTGCAGAGCCATAGAGGCCAAGCCCCCAACCCAATTTTCAGTGAAAACCCAATGGAGCCGGTTGCTGCAGCAGGAGGGCCCCTGACTGTGGCAGGCCCCATCAGTCATTTTGGAGGGGATGGGAGGCTCTGTCAGGCCTCCTCCCACCATTTGATGTCATGTGCGTACAACAGGCACCCACAATGTTGGGCAGAACCCAGCGCCCCTGTGCCCAAGCATCCCCCAGAAACCTCAGTTGGAGAAAGGGGAGCACAGAGGTAGAGGCAGCTATGTGTGTTTCTGCCCCACAGTGGAGTATCCTTTCCCACTTCAAAGTGTGCTAGAATGCAAAATCTGAGAACCAGCAAGTGACAAAAGCAACAGCAGCAAAACCGAGAAGGTGAAATGCAAAATCTGAGAGTGACATTCAGATGAGAAGAACTTTTCTGGACAAAAGAGGAGGCTGCTCCAAAGGAACACAAGTGAACAACAGAGAACCTGCACAAGCAACGCTGACACCAAACCCTACATATAGTAAGTATAATAGGAACATCGACACCCGACCTCACCCCCACCCATCTTCCCCCCCCCCGTCCACTTCCTTCCCCCTTTTCTTCCTAATGTCTCAACAAATGAAACTGATTTGTTAAAATGTTACATGGGAGGGGAAATACGAGAGAGAGACATTGCACACACTTTTGTAAATCAAGAAAATCTTGAATTTAAAAAAAAGAGGAGGCTGCTGGATCAGACCCATCTTGTCTAGCACCCAGCGGCCACCCTATAGGAAATTGTCAGGCAGGACCCAAGCACTCTCCCCTCCTATGCTTTTCAGGATGGGGGCAGAGGTCTGGTACTTCTTTCCCTGCCCCAGATAAATTAATGGGGTGTTTCACCCTCCGCTTCATTTCTGGCTGCTTTAGGGGCAGTGAGACCTCCTGGCCAAGTAATATTGACTCCAGGTCACTATCCAGTGAATCACAAGAGGACCCTGTTATTACCAGCTGCCCTGAAGAGTTTGAGTCTTCTAGCAAGAGGGGTTGTCCCTTGACATCCAAGCCTTGGCACTTAAACTCACATATTAATTGCCAGCTTAAGGAATTACACATTCCTATTCTGTTGATTTCTGAGATGGAGAGAAGTAATTATCTCCCTGGATATAAAACAGAAAATCTATGGAACTTGAGGGTGCTAGAAAATTAGCCAAGCTTAATAAAGATATTCATGCTCGGCTTGACAGAGAGGCAATATATCAAGGGAAGCGGATTCTTTCCTTTGGAACCCAAGCTTGCATCTTGTTTGTTTCAAATGAAGTAAAGCTGCTTTACTTTAGGAATTTGGGGGGAAATATCTATGGTGCTGGCTGTAGCAGGTATTTGGGGGCAGGGGGACGAAGCAATACTAAAGCTATCCAAATCTGGTGAGGGAAAAAAGAAGAAATCATTGTCCTATATACAGCATGCAAATTGGCCATATTTGTTTATTTTCTCTTATTTTTCATAATTTATTCTAACTTTGCTAGTCAAGAGGGAGGAGTGGAGCACTGTAACCTCAGGCCCTCTTATTTCATCTTACGCAGCTTACTTTTCAAGAATATCTTCTCATCCATGAGGACTATAAGCTTGTTTTTAGACATAGCAATAGTAAAGCTTTGGGTTCTTGGGAAGTCAAATTCTGTGCCCATTCCCAAACATATTCCATTCTTCCCCAGCACTCCATTAGAACTGTGGTACACACACAGAACCCTGGCCATATGGTTCCCCATTAGAGCTGAATATGACAGACAGAAATCCAACAGATGAAGCTTTCTCCAGCCTGCAGGTTCCTGTACAGAAATTTGATATTCTGCTTACTGGATCTTTTCTGCCAGCCTTGGAAATGAAGGTTGAATCATACCATGCCTGGTGCAGTCTGTGTCTCTTTTCTGTGTTATTGGGTGGGATGCAAAGCTGCCCTGTTTTCTCCTCAGGAAACCTGGCTTCTGACCTCTACCAATACTGCCCTTCTCATTGAAAACTGCAAAAGCAACAGAGCAGCTCTGAAATTAGTATCCCTAGGCCTCCTCAGCTTAATTTATGCTCCTATACAGTGTCAGTAATTACTGGGGTCAGCCCCTCAATTCATCTCCATTTAGCTAGTCATAACAGAAACTACCCCCATATTAGAAGGCTATAATCAAAAGCCTAATCCTAAAGTCTTCTTCCTTGTACAGTGGTACCTCGGGTTAAGTACTTAATTTGTTCCGGAGGTCCATTCTTAACATGAAACTGTTCTTAACCTGAAGCACCACTTTAGCTAATGGAGCCTCCTGCTGCCACCACACTGCCGGAGCACAATTTCTGTTCTCATCCTGAAGCAAAGTTCTTAACCCGAGATAATATTTCTGGGTTAGCGGAGTCTGTAACCTGAAGTATATGTAACCTGAAGCGTATGTAATCCGAGGTACCACTGTACTGCCTAATACAGCCCTGTCTAGGGAAGTTTTTAATGTTTGAGGTTTTATTCTGTTTTTAATCTGTTGGGAGCCGCCCAGAGTGGCTGGGGAAACCCAGCCGGATGGACAGGGTATAACTAAATTATTATTATTATTATTATTATTATTATTATTATTATTATTACTGCTCGCAGTCAGTCTCTGGTTTTGCAAACCCTGAGGTCCATCAAGGGTGCTCTCTTGATAATGCCGCCTATGGGTTATTTCCAGTGTTATCCATAGTCACATTGAAATTAATGGACCTGTCTAAGTTAGGCCCATTAATTTCAGGGGCCTACTTTGAATATAACTCAGGCAACTTTCACATCATACAGTGAAAGTGCTATATGACCTCTGTAAACTGTCATGGTTTTTCCTCCAAAGAATTCTGGGAACTGTAGTATGTTAAGAGTGCCGCCGCGCTGCCGCTGCACAATTTCTGTTCTCATCCTGAAGCAAAGTTCTTAACCCGAGGTACTATTTCTGGGTTAGCAGAGTCTGTAACCTGAAGCTTATGTAACCTGAGGTACTACTGTATTTTGCAGGAGGGTGATCTGGACATTGTAGTTTGCGCTGGTCAAATTTTAAGTTCCATTCAGAGTAGTACTATTGAAATGCATAAACCTACACCAGCCACGGGAATTCAAATGAGTCTACATGGAGTAGGGTAAGCTGCTTGTGGGCACCAACTACTTACCAGCATGTAACACCTTGATTGCCTGGCTGCCAGTCTGCTACCAGGTCAAGTGCGAGGGTTCGGTACTAACATAGATGGTCCTACACAGCTCAGAACCGTGATGCTTGAAAGACAGCCTTGTCCCTTATATATCCAGTAGGTCACTGCATTCTGCAAGAGAGTTTCTCCTTCAAGTCCCCAAAAGATCAGAAGCCCACTCCACAGTGACTCGGAGCCAGTGGCGTAGCGTGGGTTGTCAGCACCCGGGGCAAGGCAAGTAATTTGCGCCCCCCTAACCCAGTAGGGGCAGAGAGCTGTGAGTGCGAGCGCGCCCCCCCCAGATGTTGCACCTGGTGCGGCCGCCCCCCCTGCACCCCCCACGCTACGCCACTGCTTGGAGCAGGGCTCACAGTGTGGCTGCCCCTGTTCTGTTGAGATGTGACAGGTGTCTACTATCTGCACATTCTTAAAACGGCCCAATACATTTTTGTTTTGACATGCTTTTCCAGTTGTACGAGGTGTACATTTTTCTTTTAAACCTATTACAATGGGGTTTTTTGGTACTGTTTTTACAACTACTTTAGCTGCCTTTCTATGTTAGTAAATTGCCGTGAAGCTAATATAGAAAGTAAATCCTAAATTGGCAAAATAAAGGCATGCTGCCTCTGAGTGGATGTAGTGCAAAAACATCTGGACAGCACTGGATTGGGGATAGTTGCACTAGCTGCTTTGCAAACAGAATCCTGGACTCAGTAGTCCTTTTGTCCAAACTGGAGTTTGCAATGCCAAGCAACACCATTTTGAAAGCGATTTGGCCATCAGATGGAAAAGTCAGGTGTAACCTTAACAGCTTCTCTTTTTTGTTCCTCTTTGCACTGCAGCTGGCACAGAAATATTTGCAAAAGTCTTGATACAGTTTCTAAATTCTATGTAAATATTGTGTTTGGTTTTTGTATGTGAGCTGGATTGTTTTTGATTCTGGATCTTTTGTAAAAAGTGCACATCATACTGTTCACCTGCAGGGGGGGCGTTTGCTTTGGGAACTGTGCTAACTTTGCTGCCAGGAGTCATTTCTCTTCACTGGATTCACAGTGAGTGTCACGGCGAAGTTTAAAGACAGATATATTGATTGCCTGAGCTCCCGCTTTGAAAAGACAAATACTGTAACAATTGCTGCCAGTCTGGTTCGTGTTGGAGCTTTCCAGCCCTTGTGTTCGACAAGCAACACATTGCAAATTGCTTCTTGTGCTGCGTGGCAGATTGCAGATCTTGAAGGCAACGGATTGGACCCCCCAAGCCCTGTGCTGCTAGCTCCAGGTATTCAGATGGAGCTTTGGGCTTGTGTTTCTCAAGCAGCCACTCCCCAAGCCATATGGTCCAAAAACGGCGTGGACTCTATTTGTTGCATTGTGTTGGGAGTAAACAATTCCAACCATAACATTCCCAACAATTCACATAGAGGAGCAGCAACAGCAAGGATGGGAATCTGCTGAGACCATAGTCAAGCACCTTCCTTACATGCAGAAGGTTCAATCCCAGGTTCAGACGCCCTGCCTGAAATCCTGGAGAGCCGCTGCCAGTCAGTGTAGGCAATGCTGAGGTAGGTAGACCAGTGGTGTGACTTAGTACAAGGCAGCTTCCTATGCTCATAATCTTGCATATGTTCACCCCTAATCCAGGGATTATGGAACTCATAGAATCATAGAATTGTATCCCTGAGGATAATCTAGTCCCCAGCAATGAAGGAATATGCAACTATCCCATACGGGGATCAAACCTGCAACCTCAGCATTATCAACACCATGCACTAACCAACTGAGCTATCTAACAAAAGACTGTCACCCAGTAGTAGAGCATCTGCTTTACATTCTACAAACCCTAGGTTCAGTCCCCAGCAAAGCCAGGCAGGTCTGGGGAAAGACTTTCTGACTAAAACAGCAATAGATCCTTTCTTATCCCAGGCGGGACCTTGTTTCGTTATTTTTTTTTTCTCCCAGAAAGGAAGATTTAAGGAAATCTAGCTCATTGGTCATCAGCCTGCTGAATGATTGGGAATCTGCAGTGTACATGCAGTGACTGGCTTGTTTCATGTGGGGGAATAGGAATGGGGGGATACAAAAGCCAGGGGGAGAGGGTAACAGAAAGAGAAACAGAAACAGAGAAAAAGTGCGAGAAAGAGAGAAAAATGTCTGGCAGAGGCAGAAAAAAGGGTGGCTGCACCTACTTTTGACTTTGACCCCACCTCCCTTATTCTGCATTCATTCCATGAAAGGAGCACTGGTTAATCAGTAGGAAAAGGCAACTTGCACATACCCAGAGGCTCAACCTTCTTGAATCTTGTTTCTCCCAAGTCCACACCCCTCACCAGGCCTGCTTCATACTCTGATTGTGGTTTTTATCCTGGCTGAAATGTGTCCTTGAACTCTGATAACGCTTCTTGCTTGTCTGGTGTGTGTGTGTGCAGAAACAAGCCTACTGCACAGAGGTAGAACTTGCATTCATTACTCTGCCCACTTTTGCCTCTGACCCCACCCATGTGGCTCCCGGAAGTTTGCCTTGAAAGGAATGTGGCCCTCAAGGAGAAAAAGATACACTGTGCACTTTGAATATGAGCCTGGGTTACCTAATCTGACAGCATCCATTCCACCCAACAGAGGGCAGTGGAGGACATCGCACAAGGGAGGGTGGCCCTCCCATTGCTTGTTGACTACAAAATCCTGCTGGCCAGAAATCCTGCCACTGCCCCTTCACTGAGTAGCATAATCCACTTCTAACGCTTTCTAACCAAAAGACACTTAAGCATGAATTGCCTTGCTTCAGTAGCATAAGAATACTTGCAATTATGACGACGCCTTTTGAGTGTTCAAAGCATGTTGCATTCCTGATCTTAGGAATCCTTACAATAATCCTGTTTGAGTGGGATGTGCTATTGTCTTTTTATGACAAACGAAGAGGGGAGGGCTGTGGCTCCTTTCTTTTTTTCCGAGGGGGCGGTTGTTCACTCATGCTTTAATGCCAATGTTTCACTGTGCCTTTCTGTTGCCGATTCCAGTTGTCTTAATTGTGACATGTTTTATTCTCTGGCAGGGACTGGGAGGGCTCTGGCGAGGGTGTGGCAGGGACACGGGGCTGGAGTCCAACCCAGGAGAGGAGGGGGGGCAGTGATTCATGGGGTTTTGTGCCACCAGCAAGGCAGGAAGCGGGGCTGGAGGAAGGGAGAGAATTTGAGCAGTCGGAGACAGAGGAGGGGGTGCAGGACAGGTCAGAAGCAGAGGAAGAGACTGTTCAGGTGAGGGCTGTGCCCATTGAATCCCCGCCATCCTCTGCCCCACTGTCTCCTAGAACCAGAAGGGGCTTGAAGAGGCAAGCACAGCATCAACTTCGGGGTAGAAGGTTAGGGTACATCAACCTGGTGGGAGAGGTGTGGTCCCACTCAGTGCCGGATTTACGGATAAGCTAAACAAGCCATAGCTTAGGGCCCCACTCTCTTGGGGGCCCCCCAAAATTTTCAAAGGGAAAAAACTGGATGTACATTTCCAAAATATAAGATAAAAAACCAATAAAATAAAACCTACATACAGCAACAGTGTTTTGTGTTGTGTAGGTTCCTGTGATGTAAGTAATGGGCCCCGCCAGCTAGCCTGCTCCCTAAAATGTCATTGGTTTGCTCATTTCTATATATAGGGTGCCTACATTCTGTATGAACTGGTTGCACAGCAACATGTGCAAATGGTCCATAAATTGCCATATAGCATGTGTTCAACACAAAAAACAGCGACAATTTGTTGTTGACAAAGGACAGCTGGACATATAAAGGCCCCATTACCTTCAGTAGCTTACGGCCTCATCAAACCTAAATCCAGCCCTGGTCCCACTGTTGCTTCAGCTACTCTACCTGGGAAAGTTAATGTAGTTGCTAGAAGTGTGTGTGCGTGTATATTCTGTGCACTTTAGGAGCTGCTGTAATTGTGTGCTTTTGTCAATAAAGAATTAAACTACAGACTGTTTATCCTCCTTGGCTGGGTGTGCAGTCCATTCTTGCATTCTTTTATTCTATCAAAGCCACCATGGGGACCATCTGATTAAAAATTCTGCATTGGTTTATATTTTAGAAATCCCTTTCAAAAGGATTTGTCCAGCACATAGGAAAAGAGCTCCCATCCTAGAATGACATATTAGAGGTTACTGTCCACACACTTTCGCTGCGCAGATACTGGTAAAACCTCTTTTAAACTGTTTTAGCAGAGTTTATCTTCTTTCTCTCTCACGCGTACGGAAGTGGTGAACATTGACGAAGTTGTTTTGAAGATGACTCACCAAACTGTGAAGTCTCGGTCAAAAGATTTTATTCCCAGACCGGGTACAAGCATTACGGTTGCAAAAGAAATGTTTCCGACTGTTAACATAAACAGCAATTCAAACAAAAATCTTATCTCCAGCACGTCGTAAATCACATCAACAGTCCTTCAGCAGAATTCACAGGCAACACTCTTCCGTCAGACATCTGCCATTAGGAGTCTGCAAAAACGAAGCCAAGTGGTCTTCTTTTTATTAGCACTTCCAGCTGTCACTAATTAAGTTCAGAGTGCCACTCCCATACATAAAGGGAAAACTCTGGAACCTTCTAGAAACTTTCCAGTTGTTTCTTTGCAGAATGATTCCCTAGCATGACAAAAATAAGATCCCTAATGGCTGATCTCACACGCCATTCCTTCATAGAGTTGGGATAGAAATGCTGCCTTGCTCCGTTCAGGTCAACATAGGAGAAGCCTTGGTGTATCAGGCCAAAGGCCCATCTAGTCCAGCATCTCAGTAGCTTCCTCTAGGAACAGTGGCAGCCTGTGCTCATTGGGACAAGTGGGATGGAAGGCTGGGAGGTCAACTGCAGGTGGAGCCAGTGACAGAAAAAAATCAACAAACTTTAGTTTTGCCCCTTCCTCCTCCTTTCCTCTGCTGAGTTTTACTGCTAAGCTGTCCAACTTGCTCGCTCAGAAGGCAGTGATGGCCACCAGCTTTTAAAGAGGATTAGACAAATTAGCAGAGGAGTAAAAGGCTATCAATGGCTACTAGTCATGATGACTATGCCCTGCCTCCAGGATCAGAGGCAGTAATGCTTCTGAATATCAGTTGCTGGAGACCACAGGAGGCGAGAGGGCTCTTCTGCTGCTTGTGAACTAGATGGGCCATGGGCCTGATCTAACAGGCTCTTCTTATAATCTACAAGAGCAAAACTGCAGAGGAAGCTGATAGTGAATGACGCCCCCCCCCCCCTTGGACTATAGGAATGCAGGCAAGTGGGTGCTAGCTGACAGCTGGCTGAGATGGGTGGGGCAGTGTGCCATCAAGCCTCCACTGTCTAGGAACTCTAGGCAGTAGATTAAGGGATTAAAAAGGAAGGGGGTGTAGATGTGTGTGATCCCCCCACCTGCTTAAAACCAGTGACTCATTCCGATCGAATAATACATTCAATGAATTGTGCTTTCCTCTTTGTCATTTCAGCTCACAAATAGTCTGTGAGCAACCTATACTTTTATCAGATTTTTCCTTTCGTTTTGCGCAAATTTCTTTGCAAGGAATACTAAGGAGGCAACTCGTGAGACACAGACTGACTACAGATGAAGCCCTTGTGCATTGAAAAGGGTACCCTCTGGTGGTAGGGAGACCACAGGCCACATACTGTGGTGGGGTACTGTTTTTTCTTCTTACATTGTTATGCATTTTTGTGTTTTTATATTGTAAACCACCCTGTGATCCTCAGGTGCATGGCAGTATAGAAATTATTATTATTATTATTATTATTATTATTATTATTATTATTATTATTTGTAGGGATTTCAATGCCTCTCAAGATGTACAAATGCAGAGCACTGTATGATTTAACATTATACAAAATGAAAAACAGAAACTCGGGAGAACATATTCAACAGTACAAATAACATTCCTTAGCAGCAGGGGTGGAAAACTGCGTTTTCAGCCTCAGGTCCACCTTACCTCCTTGTCAACCTCCTGACGTCCACATGCCCGTGGTGGGCAGGGCCAGAGACAAAGTGGGCAGAACATTTGCTTTGAATGCAGAATGTTCTGGGTTCCATCCTCAGCATCTTCACGTAGGGCTGGAAATTTCTAAAACCCTGGAGAGCTGCTGTCAGTCAGTTGAAGACAATGCTGAGCTAGATAGATGGACTCTAGTCTAACTCGGTATAAGGCAGATTTATGTGTGACAGACATAGAGGCTGCCAAGTTTCATCAACTCCACTGACCATTACTCCTTCTGTCTGATCTATGTGGGTACAAATAATACTGGCAGATATTAGCTTCCACCAGCAGTTAACCCTTCGACCTACGACCATCTCTAGGGTGGCCAAGGGGGACAATTGCCCCGCACCCCAGCTGAACCACAATCCCCAGATTTCTTTCCTTTTTGAAAAAAGTTTATAGTATTTGTAGCCCCTTAATATGATGGAGATGTTTTGGGAGAAACTAGCCTGTTCCCCCCTTTCTGTGTTTTACTTTGTTCCTCCTCCCTTTTTGGAAAAATATATTTCCACCCAACCACAAGTTCAGTACTGGCCTCAGTCCACGGCTAATGGCTAGCAGAAGACCGCAGGTCTGGATAGTAGGACACCTCTACCCAATCCTTTATCACCACACCTGGCACAAAGGAGGTTCAGCTTGCACCCTTAGGCAATGTATTCCTCATAGCACCCTAGCTATGCTCTTATGGCACAACATATAGGAACTATTGGTCCCAAAGCTCAGGAACCACAGCTCAAAAATTGCCTTCTCCATGGTGAATGTATCACCATGCTATACATGGTGCATCTTCCCTTATTTCCATTTGAGTTTTATACCCTGGAGCACTTCAATGCACCCTTGATATCTCTCATCTTCCTTATCACCCCACTCGGAGGAGATCATCATCTTCTCCTAGTTCCTTTGAACTAATACAGAAAAGAAAAAAAAAAGAAAGAAAGAAAGAAAGAAAGAAACCAACCCACCCCCACCTCTTTTATCTCCCTTTCGGAATCCCAAGAGAGGTTGGAAAATAATTCTCTTTAGGCCTAGAGTTGCAGGCCAGCTCATCAGCACATGCCAATTGTGATTGGATGGGGTGCCTTGTGAGTCCCTTTCATGCACTTTCTGACAAAGCTGGAAGTCTGGCTTTGAATCTAAGATCTTCAAAGTTCTGGGGATGAATGTTAGGAATGAGAGAGAATCTTGACATCTTGCCGTTTTCAGCAGGTTTTGGCCAAGCAAAATAATTATTTATGGCAATTCACAGGAAGCTGCCTTATACAGTGTCACACACACTGGCCAATCTAGAGCAGTATGCCTGCACTGACTGGCAGCAGCTTTCCAGGATTTGAGGCGGGGTTCCCCCTCCGCTGAGCCCTACTTAGAGATATTAGGCATTCAAGGCAGGACCTTCTGCATTTAAAGCAGATGCTCAACCACCACTGAGCTATGGCCCTATGGCCCTGATAAGAATCCGGAATTCGCATACAGTATAAGATAACCCTCAAACCATTGCAGACTTATTTGGATCAATCTGTCCTCTCCCCAAAGATTCCAGATCTCATGCATTATCTTCTTCAAACCTGGGAGCGCACACAGTTGGGTGTTTAAGTTAGTTTACTTATCTGCAGAGCAATCAATAATATTTCAGCTTCTACTTCAGATTAATACAGAGATGGCCCTTTGCTGGAAGGCAGGAACTTAACAAAGCCTTAGGGCCCCCATTCCCTAACAAAAACTTCAGAACATAGAAAACTGACATAACTATACCAGGCCACTGGTCCATTAAACTCAGTGCTACCTACACAGCCCACCAGTCTCTCCAGGGTTTCAGCCATGGGTCTTTCCAAGGGCTGCAGGTGCCAGGGACTGAATCTGCCACTGAGCTATGCCCCTTCCCCTGTTTCATCCTTGTGACATGAAGCATTAGGGATGGCATGGGTCTCAAAAGAGGTTTCAGATAGGAACCTTTTCCAGCCTTACTTTGAGATGCTGCAGATTGAACCCGGAGCCATTTGCTTGCAGAGCAAGCATCTTACCCCTGAGCTATGATCCTCCTGATGAGAAGCTGTATTCTGCCATTCATGTTTCACTTGCAGCATGCAGATATCCAAAGCTACCTCGCACACCAACACCATGCTTAAATTCTCACTCTGTGCAGGAAGGAAACTGAAAGGGTTCGGAGATCCTGTTTAAAATGCTATCTCTGTCTGGAATAGAGAGGGGAGGGGGGTGGCGAGTGTACCCATTTTCTTCCCAACCTGCAGGTGGTTTTGGTTTTTTTTAAAGCAAATAAAAGCTTTTGTGAATATGGCATGTAGCCTTTTGTACTTCTGACTCTTCTGAAATAAAACCAGCTGATCTGAAGCTTCTAATATTGGCCTTGACTTCAGACAGAAGAAGAAACCGATTTCTGCTGTGATTTAGTCCAAATGTCTTCCTTTTAATTAAAAAGTTATCTCTGCCTGCTAGAATTACATTGCAACTGTCTAACGCTGCAGCAATTTGCCATCCAACCATCAGCCACCTTGAACAAATGAAGATAATAGTGGGGTGGGGGAGAGAAGGAATTGTTCAATTAGAAGTGTGTGCATGATGGGGGGTGGGAGTGGATCTGACATTTCAATTTACAGATGTAAGCACCTCCTAACGGTCATGTCGGTATTATGTGGGAGACCAGGAGGGCATGTCTGATGGCCATCACATGTCTAGAAACACTAGCCAACATTTCACTGGGACAGCAATAAAGGGCCCTTTCAGTGGTGGAGTATCTGCTTTGCATGCAGAAGGCCTCAGATTCAATACCTGCCATCTCCAGGTAGGGATGGGAAAGAAAAACCATAGTCTGAAACCTTGGAGAGCTGCTGCCAGTCAACGTAGACAATACTGAGCTAGATGGACCAGTGTTGCAGGTCTTGTGTGCCAACTGGGCTGGGGAAGGGATGGGATGATGATGATGATGATGATGATGATGATGATGATGATAATTTATTATTTATACCTTGCCCATCTGGCTGGGTTTCCCCAGCCACTCGGCGGCTCCCAACCAAATATTAAAAACACAATACAACATTAAACATTAAAAACTTCCCTAAACAGGGCTGCCTTCAGATGTCTTTTAAAAGTAGGATAGCTGCTTATTTCCTTGACATCTGATGGGAGGGCGTTCCACAGGGCAGGTGCCACTACCAAGAAGGCCCTCTGCTTGATTCCCTGTAACCTCACTTCTCACAGTGAGGGAGCCACCAGAAGGCCCTTGGAGCTGGACCTCAGTGTCCGGGCTGAACGGTGGGGGTGGAGGACCAAGATTGGTCAGAGGTGGAGGAACCAGAGGTTTGGTGGGGGGGGGAGTTCAAGCAGTTACTTGAGGAGGAGGTCCCACTACATTGTGGTACATTGTGGGGAGGGGAGTGTCCACTGTTGGGGCAGCAACTTAGCTACTCCTTAGTCATGTCTCTTAGAGCTGTGTCATAGACTTATGAGCTAGCGCTTAGACTATGTGCTGACTTCTTGAGTAAAGCTTTTGGGTTTCCTTGGGCAGAGAGTCCAAGCATGTGTCTGAGAGTGGGAGCCAGGACTGGCAATGGTTGGAAATTTTTTTGAGACAGCTTCCTATGTTTCTAAGTATATACATATAGCAACAGTCATGTCGGTAATATATATAGGCAGTATACATATGGAAGGGCCATGGTTATATCTGCTCAGTTTCCCACTGAGCCACACACCCAACTTTTCTATGAATGAAGCATGAACCCACGTGGAACAGATCGGGCCCTAAACATCCCAGGGCAAAACATCAGCCAACCCCTTTTCCAGGGAGTTGAGTAGCAATACTTACAAATGTCAGCCAGAGCAAACAAGACTTTTAAACCCTTGATTAAACATCCTTGGCCTGGGAGGACTTGCATTAAATTTCACACCTTGCAGATTTCATATATAATTAAACTGACTCCTTGCTTGATAGCAGTGAATAAATATTATTGATGATGACAAAGTCTATAGCTGGGTTTGCAAACTGTACTTTGAAAACTGTGGTGCGTTCCATTTCTAATACCCAATGATTGTTAAATCACAGGCAGTCCAGTCAATTGCATTCCATTTAAACTATACCATTGGTGATTTAGCCTTTGGATGTGTATGTGCACCCACAGGAAAAGCCATCCTAAACTAGATCCACAGAGTCAAAAATCAGAATCCAGTCTTGTTCATAAGCCATCGTATTGTTTCCTTTAGTTGTCTCGCCTACAAAGGCAGCTCTGGAAATCCAACCAGCACAGCAGAGATCTGTGGAAATTGACAGAATTTGCATTCCAGTGGGGTGCCTTGCCAAATTAACTGCAGTGTCCTTCAGAAGAGCTCTATTCTTCATTGGAGATATATTTATCTGCCTTCATTTGAAGCCCAAACATCAACACCACAGTGCACATATGAAGTGTGCTGCTCAGATGTACCAACTACCATCCCATTTCCCACAGTGGCTAACCTGATGGTATATCTGCAAAGTCCACAAGCAGGACTTGCGGCAACAGAGCTGGGCTGGGGAACCTGTGGCCCTGCAATTCCCATCATCCCTGCCTTCCACTGAGTCGAGTTATCAGTCCCTCTTTCTCAGTATATTGTGCACTGGCTGGCAGCAGCTCTCTGAGGTTTCAAAAAGAGGTGTCTCATGGCTCTTCCTGGAGATGCCAGGGATTGAACCTAGGACCTTCTGCATGCAAAGCAGATGCCCCACCACTGAGCTGCCATCCCAGAAGATTCCCTTTTATTATTGTTGTTGCTTGTTTCAAGTAAAACATTGGTTAGTGTTCCGGACACATGGTGGCCATCAAACATGTCCTACTGGCCTCCAGCTGTATCTTGGTGGCCTCCAAAGAGCACCCACATGACTATGAGGAGGCCTGTCCAAGTCACAGAATCCAATTCTTTTCAACACAGAATGTGACCTCCTGAGAGCAGAACTCTGATGGAAGAACAAAGAACATGATCAAAATCCCTTCAAAATACCCTGAGACCTGCTCTCCAGCAGGGTCCCTTCAACCATTGCTAGTTCTCTAATTATCAAGAGCTTGTGGAGGAAAGAAATAAAATAGCAATCGTTGACACCTGGCGAAAAATGAGCTATTAAGATGAACTGTCTCTCATAACAAGTCACCTCTAATTTGGAACATGAACTTGGTCCTGCATGAATGAACGGAATAATTGCATTAGTTCTTTCAGCTAACCTACAGGAGGTTATACAGTCCATTTAAAAGAAAAAAATACTGCAGGACAAAAGGGATGCCTTTATATACTTTTTGCATGCTAGTTCGTGCTTCCCTTAAGGAGGGGTTTTGAACCTCAGCCCTAGAGGCCAAATGAAGCCCTTTTATTTATCCAGCCCTCAGCACTCACTCCAGGCCACAACACTCACTGGTTCAACTGTACACCCTCCCTCAAGTGCTTTTCCTTGCTGGAATGTGCCACATCTTGCTTGTCTGCATGGAGGGTGCAGAATAGGATGTGTCTGTGTCTGTGTGACATGGCTGCAATGTAATCTGTCCAACAGTATTGTCCAACAGTAAGAGTTACACCCATTGCTCTATGTTTGTTATTGGTCATGCCCACCACTGGCATGTGGCCCCCGCAGAAGGTTGTAGATTTAGGGTTGCCGTGTGTCCTCTTTTTCCAGGACACGTTCTCTTTTTCATGGGTACGTAAAATGAGAGTCATCACAGTGATCCATAGTTAAAAGTAGAAGTCGGCAAATGTGTTCTCTTTTTTTGCTCTTCATAATATGGCATCCCAATTTGGCCCTTGGACTAAAAAAAGTTTCCCCAACCCCCAATCGAGTCCAACCCTCCGTTTCTGACTGTGGCCAGACATACGCCTCTGGGAAATCTAAAAGCAATGTATGTGAACAACATTATTATTGTTGTTATTAATCTTTAGGTTACTGCAATTTCAGAGAGCCAGTGTGGTGTAGTGGTTAAGAGCGGTAGTCTCGTAATCTGGGGAACCGAGTTCGCGTCTCCGCTCCTCCACATGCAGCTGCTGGGTGACCTTGGGCCAGTCACACTTCTTTGAAGTCTCTCAGCCCCACTCACCTCACAGAGTGTTTGTTGTGGGGGAGGAAGGGAAAGGAGAATGTTAGCCGCTTTGAGACTCCTTAAAGGGAGTGAAAGGCGGGATATCAAATCCAAACTCCTCCTCTTCTTCTTCTTCTTCTTCTTCTTCTTCTTCTTCTTCTTCTTCTTCTTCTTCCATCATGGAACCCAAGGTGGACATAAGTGCTCACGTAAGTGCTCCAAAGTTCAGAGCAGATCTTCAAGGTATACTTGACCTGCCCCGTGAACTCTGCTCACTATCTGATATGGTACCTTCCTGAATGTGGGAATTGCTTCACTTCTGGAATAGCATTGGATTCACAGCAGGAGCCTTTGCCACTGCATTGGAGGCAACTGATGACATAGGTACGACTCTTTCCAGACAACATACAAACATAAAAAGAGCCCTACTGGATCGGGCCAATGGCCCATCTAGTTGAGCATCCTCTTCTCCCAGTGGCCACCCACATGTGTGTGGCAAACCTGTGAGCTGAATCCAAGCACAAAAGCACTCTCCTCTCCTAAGGTTTCTAGCAAGTGGCGTTCGGAAGCATTGTTGCCCCTCTGTGAAGGCAGAGCATAGCCATCATGTATAGTAGCCATTGCTAGCCTTTTGTTCCATGAATTTGTCCAATTCTCTTTCAAACCATCCAAGTTGGTGCCCATCACTGCATCCTGAGAGGCAAAACCACTTAGCTGCTGCCCAGCATCCCTATCAGCACAGTACAGACCACTGGGCTCCTCCGGAGGTCCAATCCTCGTCCCCCTATGATCAGCAGTGCCAAGGTATCGCCATGACAACTTTTGCCTCTGGTCCCACTCACCACTGTAAGGCAATTTCCTGATGCTTGTGCAAGAGGGAAGGGATGCCCATTTTTGCAAGAATTTCCCCCCTAACATACACACCTTTGCACACATTGTTCGGTTAAAGAACTGCATCGCAAAATTCAGGAAGTGCAGATTTCAATGGACAGCTGTGATTTGGTTTGCATCTTGGTTTGAAAAGTGTGAGTTTTATCATTTCTCTACAAAAATGCAAACCAAATTGAATTTTTCCACACCCTTAGTGACCCACCACCAGTTTAGAGTTCTTGCAAAGAGACAATTACTGCACTCGGCAATGCAGATTTTTGCCTCTAATTTCCTCCCACCACCACCATCATTGGGTGATGGCCTTCATTAATCCATAGGAGAAATTTATGTCAATTGCACTGGAGACCCTTTTCATAAAGGAGTAATTACCACGAGCTTTGTGATAAAGCCGTTCCCAGTTGGCCTGTGAGTCATCACATTTTTTTTAACCAGAGCTCACATCCACCCACCACAACCCTCATCTACAATGGGACTCTGCTAATTATGCACGAAAGGAGCATGTCACTCCAGAATAAGGTCAAGTCAGCAAGAAAAGAGAGCATGAACAATACTGAGCGCATTAAGTATACTAATAAAAACTAAATTAGAAAACAAAGAAGGACAAAACGTGTGCTCTTAGTACTTTTGCAAACCTTGCAGTTTTCTCAGGTGCTTGTGCATCAACAGAACAAGTACTTTATGGGAGAGGGAAAATATAATCAGAGGATTTTAGAGTGGGTAGAATCCTAGGAGGTCATCTATTCTACCAGCCTCTGCTCAATGCAGTAGTTAGCCTTACAACTGCAGCAAGATTGATTTTGGCCTCTGCTTAAATATCTCCCACTTTCGTCCATCAGAAAGGCTGCAAGGCAGAGGTCCCAGCCAGGTAGACACAGATATGGGACTCATAAAAGGTTTGTTCAAATGCTACCTTTTAGAATAGTCCCCAGGTGACCTAAATATGAGAAGTACAAAATATATAGAAATCCTTCTCCCCACCTGCACCTGAGATGTAATGCATTGTTTAATATGTGTTTATGTTGCGTGTGTTATTTGGAAATATTACTTGTTTCTTATAATAAAAATTTCTTTAAAATTATTTATCCCACTACCTTCCCAGGCAGTCTGTTCCAATGTTGAGCACCTCTTACCATTAATTCTTTTTAATTCTTTTCCTCCTAACCACTTCTCCTAATGGTTAGACAAAATTTGTTGTAATTGATACCCACTCATTCTTGTCCTGTCCCCAGAGCATCAACAACAGCAAGTTGGCTCTGTATTCTGTGATACTTGAAGACTGATGTTGTGGATCCCCTTGAAATTTCTCTTCTCCAGGTTAAATATGGTCAGCTCTTTCCATTTTCCTCATGGGACTGTGCAACCTTACCATCCTGAATACTAACCAAACCGAGCTTTCTCAGATAACCCTGGGTCTTGCTTGAGTTGGGTTGTGATATCCCCAGATCACTACAGGCCAGGTTGAGAGCTTGGATTCATCTGGAGCTGCCAGGGGTGGGGCATCAGACAGGAAGAAGAGACAGGCATGAGCAAGAAGAAGGCAAGAAACCTTGAAAGGAAGAGACCTACCAGGTAGTTTCACCTTTGTGAGACAAGGCCTTTCCCAACAAGCCTCTCTTTCTCACCACTTCCAGGTCTCTCCTTCTTCCTGTTTCTGAAGGATCTGATCCTACATAGGAGGAGGCTGGGGACAAAATTGGAATCAGTTGCCTCTGCCTGTCATTGGCTCTAGATCTGCCTACCTTGCATCCCAGCAGTCCACATGGGTACCAGACACCGCTGACTCAGGCTAGCTCCTTTACACATTCCATCCTACTCAGTTCAAATATTTTCTGTAGTTTGGGTCCCAGTCTTCCAGGATCTGCATCAAATATTTCTCTTCTGCTAGTGGCACCTTAGGGTTTCACTATTTCCTTACTTACCAGAATTTCAGCCCGTAAGTGGTCTCCGTTGTATCCAATCATACCTTCAAGTCTCATTACCCCAGTAATTTATATACCCAATAAAAAAAGCTGTAGACTTGACACTAATCTTACCCCCAACAACAAAAAGTCACCCCAAAATATTTGTATTAATTTTTATTCCTAGGTTTTAATTGGAGAGTTTGCTTTTTCACCAGGGAAATAAACAGTTGAGTTCAGCTATCCAAGGGCCATGTAGTTTCATTAGAATTTACATTAATTCCTCATTAGCCAACAACATGAATGTTGAGATCAATTGAGAACAGAGAGGAAAGAGCATTGCCCTGAGGTGTAAGTGAAATTTTGGTTCAATTATAGTAACACCAAGCTGCAACTATTCTGTTTTCGTGAATGTATTAGGCACTGACGGAAAACGTCCCATTAGATTTTTGTTGGTAAAAAAATGTTCTTGTAAAAAATGTTCACTTATTCAATGACAGCATAGGTGAGGAAGCTTTCTTCAGCCCAGGAGGGGTCACAGTCCCACCTAGGTATTCTTTCTGGGGCCACATGTTTTGGGTGGGATCAGAGGCAAAAGTGGGCAGAACAACAGGTACAGTAGATGACATTCCAGCCACACAAAAGTCAGAGGCTTCTGCACTCTTCCACATATCTCTGCTTCTTCCATCCAGGTGAGGGTTGTCACACTTCAATGACACATTCCAGCCAGGCAAAAGCAATTGAGGAATGGAGAAAGCAGGGCTAGGAAGCAGACGTGGCTTAGGGAGAGCTATCCAGGGTCTGGATAGAGAACTCTGGAGGGCCGCATTCTGTACCTGAGGTTCCCCACCCCTGATTTACAGCATCCATGCTAGCCCTAGCTCTCAACTCCTTTCACCCACTTTACCATCGTCACATAAATAAATACAACAGGATGCAAAATGTGTTGCGACATCAGCTACTCACAGTGTTGCGACATCAGCTAGTCACAGTGCAATCCTCAGCTTTCAGCCTTGATGGAGCTAATCCACTGCCCTCATTCTCAGTGTGGTCCTTCAGAGATGTCACCTACTCACCAAACCTTCTTTTGCTATACAGTATTGTGTCCCAGAGCAAACTCCAATTCTCCAATCTCCCACTCCTCCTCATCCTCATCCTACCATGCTCATGATACTCAGGCACAAGATAAGGAAGCCCCAAGGACCACCTCACTCCCATCCTGAGGTTCCTCACACTTGCTGAAAAAGATTGGAAATTGTTACTATTCACACAAAGTACAGTGGTACCTCGTGTTACAGACGCTTCAGGTTACAGACTCCGCTAACCCAGAAATAGTACCTCGGGTTAAGAACTTTGCTTCAGGATGAGAACAGAAATTGTGCGGGGGCAGCGGGAGGCCCCATTAGCTAAAGTGGTACCTCAGGTTAAGAACAGTTTCAGGTTAAGAACCGACCTCCAGAACGAATTAAGTTCTTAACCTGAGGTACCACTGTATGCACTTTAGGAGAGGGAAAGTAAGAAAAACACCAGAATGGCTAGTTTGTGTCCTAAATTTGCAATAAGAGAATATTTGGCCCATTGGCCAAAGAACTGAAGAGTCATTTCAAACAAAGAAAAGACCCTGAAATGCTCAGGAAATGCTTCTTTTTTAAAAAAAAACATGCTATTGCTCTCTACTAAGAAATATAAATTCCACTTATAAGAAAACAAAAAGCAGGAACTGTCATTCAGTTGTTCCGGGTGCACTTTGATATGCTCAACTTGTTTTTAATGAGAAAACTTGCTTGCTTTGGGGGAATGTTAAATAGCTGTGAACTGAGAAGAGGCATTTTGCTTCATCAAATATCTTAAAGTTCTTCCAATATTTCAGTCTGCCCACCTGCCCGTGAAAGCAGCAGCTATGGAGGAATAAAACTTTTTTTTTAATTCCCCATACAAGCTGTTCTACTATTGAAAGAAAACTAATTAAAGTTAAAAATTAAAAGTATTATTACTAAAGGAGCTTCTACACAAGCAGAAAATGACAATTTGCAAGCAGATCAAGCAACACTGAAGTGGCATTAAACTTATTATTATTATTATTATTATTATTATTATTATTATTATTATTAACAAATGATTTATTCCTCATATTCTTGTCCCTCATATTTCTCCAAGTTGCTCAGGGTATGATAAGCCCCCTTTAGTCTCACAACAACCCTGTGAGGTATGTTAAGATGAGAGAGTGATTGACCCAAGGCAAATGTCATGGCTGAACCAGGATTGGACCTTCCAGCCACCGTGAGCTTTTATGCCCAATAGAATGCTGACGGCATAGAGATAAGGAAATTCTGGGCTAACTAATCTCGTCGTCTGGAAAGGGAACTTCAGGGTCACATCATAAAACAAGATGTGATGAGTATCATTGCCTACCAACTTTTAAATGAAATGCATCTATTAATAAACGTGTTAATGCTGCCTACAAAGCCATTGGGTTTTTATGCCGCAGCATCCCATTGTTGAGCTCATTATCCATGATAATCCACAAATCCTTCTTGGCGACATGACTTGCCCAGACCCATTATCCACCATCTTAAACGGCTGCATTTGGCACTTGCCTCCTATCATCAGAGCCCCTGATTATTCAATCCACTCATTATCAAACGAGGCACATCGGCCTGTGCAGTGCGCACTCAGGCTTTGACGTGCTAAGCCGACACATGAAGTCATCCCAATTTAAGTAATCCTTGGAAAGAGGGAAAGCAGGGGAGCATCACAATTTGATCTGTGGCTTCATGGCTTCACTTCTCATAATACTGCTCCTCAACCAGAGAAGAAAGACCCACATGATCCCCACAGGAGAAGCATAATGCTGGGGTAGCCAACGTTGTGCCCTCCAAGTTACTACTATTATCATTACTGATTTTTAATCCCATTCCAAACAGGAAGTACATTCAAAACCAAACTAAAACCATACCAACTCATTTATCCAGCCAGTTGAAACAAAAAATATCGTCAATTGGTTTCCAGAAAGTGCAGATAGTGGGTATTTGTCATACAGGAATGCTATTCCACAGGACAGGAGCTGCCACATTAAAAGCCCTGTGCCAAGTTATTGTGGTGCAGGCTTCTGAGATCTTTGAAGCTCTCCTGCAGACCACAATGTTCTACTGGGTGTATTAAGGCAAATGTTGTTGGACTTTTAACTCTCCTCAGCCCCAGTTGCATGGCCAGTGGTGAGGTTCGTAAGGGTGGGGAAGAAATTTGATTCAGTTTACAATGAAATATGAATGTACCAAATTTGTACTTTCTGAAACAACGCATGAACCGAAATACAGCATGATCCTTTCAAATTCACACTTGCAGTACAATCCTCCAAACAAGTAACATGAACAAATATGCAAATGTTGTGGTATAAAGTATACATATATTAGTGAAAATAACATGCAAAATTCTATTAGGATGAATTGCTTTGCAAAAAAAAATTGTGCATATTAGGCAAGAATTCATTTAAAAAATTTGTCTAGTAGGAGAAATTCACACCAAAATGTTGACGATTTTTCATGAGGACTTAAAAAGTAGTAATAATCATGGACTGATGTAGAAATGTGGAGAACTGAAGATTGGAAAAAATGAGAAACAGAGAAGCCAAAATGGACATATTTGCTGAGTGATTATGGAAGTCGTAGTCCAACCATATCTGGACAGCACTAAATTGGCTATCCTTGCATTGTGCTATTTTATTCCAATGTTGATTTAAAATCAGCTCAGTTGTATCCTCCCAGCAAAGAAATTAAAACTACACTGCATTGTTCAAGCTTTCCTGACTTAAAGATTTCCTGCTTTTAGGTTTAGAAACAGAATGGACTAGTCAAATGCATCTGTCAATAACATAAGTGACACACCCCAAATGCATGTTTTATGTAGGAATCCTAGTGAAGGGAATTATGCAGAAAAAGCAATAAGTACTAGAGAAATCGTCCTTTTCTCCATTAACCACTGACTGTTACCATACCTCACAAGAATATGGAATTATATCAAAAAGCTCAAGAAGTTCACACCAGCTACACTCAGGGACTCTTCCAGATCTACAGATTCTAGGATGCTGGACTAGATGAGCCATTGACCTAATCCAGCAGTCTCTTCTTATGTTCTTATGGAGGGATGATTCTGCAGGTGACACCAAGAATCAAGGAACAGAAAACAGCCATGGAACAACTGCATGGCTTCTCTTGTGCAAGTAAATAAGATTCTTATTTTGAAAAGGTCAGTGGGAGTCACTGAGGGGCCTTGGAAACAACAAGCAGAAATATTCCTCACCAATTATCATGCAACCTTAATGCTGTTCACTGCTCCACTTTTGAAAGCTTCTGACAGGGTTCATGGGATGAAGCAGCAGTTCCATGCATAAAGATTCAAAACAGAA
Source organism: Podarcis gaigeae (assembly GCF_964106915.1). NCBI lineage: Eukaryota > Metazoa > Chordata > Lepidosauria > Squamata > Lacertidae > Podarcis > Podarcis gaigeae. The sequence continues at coordinate 34,288,631 of NC_139690.1, forward strand.
GGAGGGGGAAAAGGGGGAGAGACTTTTGACTTCATACTTTCATCAGGCCCAGCATGCAAGCAGGGATTATGACCGATACTCCTGGCTTCTTTGGTTTGACAAATAAATCACAGCAAGGTGTCCATCAGTGAACAAAGGAATGGAAAACAGGAGAGGGAGATTCAGCTTTCTTCGATGTTAGGATCCCCTCTCACCCCTCAAGTCCATGAGCATGTAGGAAGGGGCTATGGCATAAAGATCCTGCAGGGGCACAAGGAACCATGTGCATGAGCAGGTGCTGGGCACGCATTTGTTTACTTGGAGTGTAATCTCAGCTCCAGGGCTTAAGAGAGCCACAGCCACACATGGAAAGTGGGAGGCAGAAAGATTGCTGAACCAGGCCAGAGCTGGTGCAACAATTGGGTCCAGTTCAAGGCTACTGACATCATGGATCTCAAGCTGGTTCCACTGTCATCCCATGATGCCAATAGATGCAAGGATGGCTCAACACACACCTCTCCCTGCCCCTCAGAGCCATGTCCTAGGGGCCGAGGTCTCTTCAACCACCCCAGTAAAATATTTGAGGGGGCCAGAGCTCCCCCCCCCCCAAGTTGAAGAGCATTGTCATTCAAATGGTGTGCATGTGTCACATCTTGTGATTGATTATGCAGGGCGGGACATACCTGGAACCTTCCAATGTTTTATTCAAGTTAGCACCCCTGACTTAGTGGGTGGTACGTCCTCCCTGTTGAAATACAAGATGCCCCATCAATATTAGCATCCTGCCAGCTCTTGAAGACTCACAAGTTTATTCACGCATCCCCCTGTTATGATTGCTGTTTTGACGGTTTTAATTGTTAGGCTTTTTAACGGGCTTGCTTTATTGTCTAATTTAATTGTGGATGTTTTTAATGTTTTGTTTTATTGTGTGTTTTAATGGGGTGTACTTAATTTTATACTGGCAAAATTGTTTAGAAGCCATATTGGCACATAAGCAGTATCTATATGAAATGATGGTGGTGATGATGCCCTGTTCAGCAGTGAAAGCCAATTCATCCTAGTCTTTGCCCCATCTTCCTCCCCACTCAGTTCTACACTGAGACTACGGAGGAGGAGGAAGCAAGTAGGCAGTGGTAAGAAGGCACACAGGTGGGAGCTGGCAGAGGGCAGACTGTGTTTGTTAGGACTTTGACCCATTTGCCTTCATAAACCAACTTCCACTGGCTGGATAGTCATCTGTCTGGGATGCTGTGGTTGCATCCTGCTGTATATGTAGCTCCTCAAGTATGCAACGGATTGGACAGGTTCATCTGCAAGATCCCTTTTAGCTCTATACTTCAAGCATTCTATAGAATAGTTAATACACTTATGCTCTTGCATAAGAGTGGAGTTGCCATAATCACCGTTTGTTCAGGCAGGTTCTTGAACAGGCAGAAATCTGTCAAGTACCTCTCATCCTGAGGTGGAGGATGATTCACCTGTTGCATTTCTGCCTGTTTGGAAGCAAAGAAGACATCTGAAGGCAGCCCTGTTCAGGGAAGTTTTTAATGTGTGACATCTTAGTGTATTTTTGGTCTTTGTTGGAGGCCGCCCAGAGTGGCTGGGGAACCCCAGCCAGATGGGTGGGGTACAAATAATAAATTATTGTTGTTATTATTATTATTATTATTATTATTATTATTATTGACTGAAAAAAGAGACAGAAACCTCCAAACAAGAGAGATGGCATGCATTTACCTTCTCTGGGCTGTACAGATGTAAATGTTTTTATGCACACCAAGAAGGCTTATCATTTTCCCCCATTAATCTCTCATAACAATCTGGTCTATAGTTTAATGCACCCATCTTACATGGTGTTGGATATGATTACATTTCCAAGGGTCTTCCATCCCATCAGCAAAATCAATGTAATTGTGAAAATGACTTCTCTTTTGTCAGGGCAATAAAGATACTTCACATTAAATGCCTATTTCGCTACTAGGCCCATCAATGCATGAAAACCTTTGATTGTTGTAAAAGATGCTGAACCCTTCTTGGATTGTTTAAAAGCAATTTAGCACAGGGGTGGGAATGCTAGAGAAACCAGGCGGAAACATTCAGAGTTGGCCAAATGAAGTAAATAATGGCATTCGTATTCTGTGTTCAACCATTTTATTGAGTTATTCATGGAAAAAAGAACAAATGGGCAGCTCCGCCCCACTCTGATTCAATTTGGAACTGGGCTTGACAAACTGAACCATTTTCATTATATATATATAAAAGATTTGTTTCTTCTGAGCTGAAACTGCATCCTGCTACACACTGGTTTTGTCCAAATCCTGAGCTGAATTTGGTCAATTGGGGGGCTTCCAGACTTGGGCTAAGTCAGAGCAGTTCAGGGCTGTCAGGGGGCAGGAAGTCTGGCAGAAAAGGCTGCAGGGGCCTCATTTGCCAGCATGTTTTCCCCACTATGGAATGTGCTTTTGAAGTAAACCCCAACTCCTTGGCTGCAGGGTGCTGCTTGGCTGCAGTAACGAAAGGTTTTGTGAAGCAGCATTCTGCAGGATCAGAACCCACTCTCCATTCTCAGCAGAAGGGGAATGAGACATCCAAGATCCTACCAGGCTCCCAGTCAAGAGTGTGAGAGGATCTGAGTGTTTCATCCAAAACCCTTGACCCTCTCCCACTGCCCCTTTCTCCCTTTCCTGACCTGATTGTAACGCAAGAGGTCCCCTGCCTTGGTCCTTCCTCAAACTCTGCTAGGACAGTGTTCCAGAAGCCAGAGAGCCTGGAGAATGCAATTTCCCCGGGGTCTCCAAGATTCTAGCACTACACTGAGTTTATAACTGGATCAATTTGGGGAGATCTGGGGTTCGTCTGAATCTAGCCAAGACAGCCTCAGATTATGATCTGCCTTGAAGAAGGGGTTTAGCCTAGCCTTCTCACCAGCAGGCTACTTTTCCATGCGCAGGAAACTTTGTTCCACACATTCCACACATTATTTAGCACATTCCAAGGGGTAAAGTTGGTATGATGTTAATTGCACGTGTGCAATTTAACATGGAATTTTGGTGGGGTGAGGTGATGAAAACTGCAGTTAAGAGGAAGCCAGGGGCTGGTGAGGGAGTTCTCGTTGAAAATGGCAACAAAAGTTATCAAGGGAATGGTGCAATTCCCCTATGAGGAAAGGTTAGAACATTTTGAGCTTTTTAGTTTAGAGAAAAGAAGATGAAGAGGCAACATGATAGACATGCATAAAATTATGGCAGGGAGAGAAAGAGTGAAACTCAACCCCCACCCACCTGCCCCACAGTCTGAGTCTACTCCTGATTCCCCACGGCTGCTAATGTACTTGACAACAACAAAAAAGTGTGCATGTTAATTGCAGTCACACAATTACCATCACTTCCAGTGTGGCCTTTAGCATGACTATTCAGAGTGTGAAAAGCAAGTGATGTGTGTTACACAGACAGCCAAGAGTCAAGCAGGACACGTAATACAATTGATGGCATCTAGAGCAGTTTATGTTAGCTGGGGGGAAAGCAAGGAGAAGCGATGAAATAGTCAGTGGAATACAAATGTATAACACCAAGAAATCTTTTGGCTGTCATGAGCAGTCAGCCTCCATCTCTCTATTCCATTCCTAATCCAGTACGCTGAATGGAGCCATTTGGAGGAGCAACCCACTTCATGGGAGACTGCCTCATTCTGTTAGAAGCACTGAGGCATTGATGACATCTTCATACGGAAGAGCATCAAACAGGCAGCAGCCAGAAAATAGAAGACTGCTCTATTTGCAGAGCTCTTAAACAGGGGTGCTCTACTGAAAGCCACTAACAAGTGTTCCGATTTCCAGTTTTGGTGTGCTCTGCGGTTCCAACCCCCAGACTGCCAGGCGAACTGCAATTTGCTGCTAATGATCAGATCTGTGGAGCGGAGCAGTAGTAATTTCATTCCACACATTCTTTAACACATTCCAAGGGGTAAACTTGGTATGTTGTGGTTTGCACATGTACACTTAGCATAAAGATTGGGGGAGAGAATAAAAATTGCTGTTGATGTTTTGGTTAGGGGGGGGGGAATTCCCCCAGTCTGAATAGAATATGCTTTGCTGAAGGAAGGAAAACAAAACAGAACTAATCAGATAACATATATTCAGGCTGGAGTAGTGCCCAAGGAGATATCGCCTTATAGATGCATTCAGTATTATGGTAGATTTGAAGTCTTGTTGTGATGTTGAGTACATTGCCTGGAGCACCTGACAGAAGGAGGGGGTGCTTCACAAGCACTTCCCAGCCAGACAAGAACACTCAGAGGGTGAAAAGCAGGGTCTGTAGTGTGGTCTGGGGAGAGGGAGTGTGGCCTGGAGAGATTACCAAGGGCCATGTAGAGAGGACTGAAGGGCCACATTCCATCCCCAGGGCTGAGGTTCCCAACCCCTGGCTTATCATACTGGGCAGGTTCATCTTTCACCTGTTCCCAAGTACTGACTTTTACAATGACCAATAAGAGGGCTGTCACTACAAGGTGTTCTCCAATAACACCACTTCTTCTCCTGCCCTGCTTGTCACTGTTAGTTAGGAAATCTACAGTCTCAGTTCCTTTTGCATATTTAATCCCCATGTTGTACAAGTCTGAAATGAAGTAGGGGAGGGGGGGTGGTTAAATCATGCAAAGCAACTAATTAAGTTCATGTTTTTTAGATTTGTCAGTTCAGGTTCCAACATGCTTGTAGGGGAAGTCAGGGGGAAGAATAAAGCATAATGGTCTTTTTTTTAAGCCATCACAAATCAAAATGTCCTTGTAAAGTAAACAGTCAATACTCTAATTGTTCAGCAAATTAAAAAAGCAGTGATCACATCACCTACACTAATTAATAAGAAATTTCTGGCTTTGACTCAGAGACTTGGATTTCAGATAAATCTACCAGCAACTTAAAGGCATTGCAGAGAATTTAACTGTGATTTTTGGTGTTCAGGGTTGCGCAGATAACAATACAAAACAACAAAACAAAACAAAAAAGCACACCAATTTTCTTTGGGGTACCAAGAAATAACCAGCAGCCAGGTGAGGGTGTGTGAGATTATATTAAATCATGGGATTCCAAAGATATGGCAAAAAGAGGATTCTCATATTCCAGGTAGGAAAAGGCCATGTCCACTCCTATGCTTCTTTGATCATCATATCGCACAAGTGAGATCAAGATAAAGGCTGGGATTTCCAAGGGCTCCTAGGCTTTCAATCCATGGCAGGTTAACTTGGGAGACATGGCCTATAATGTGACCTCTGCTCCCTTGCTATGTGATTAGCGAACAGTGCAGGGAGCAAAGCAGACATTCTGGTCACATCCACACCTCAGCCCTATTAGACCACCTTGACAGGCATGGCTATTCCCCAACTTTAGTTTGGGTTTCAAACACACAGGGATACGTACAAAATCCTATGCAATTGCCCTTCCTCTCCCTGTCCTAGATCCATTTTGCATGTGTTGCTGTCATGCCAAGTAATATCACTCACATACCTGCTTTTTGCCCTACCCACTCCAAAAGAAGACTCAAAAAGGCAACTTATTAAGAGGTAAAAAGAAAAAGAGGAGGAGTTTGGATTTGATGTCCCGCTTTATCGCTACTCGAAGGAGTCTCAAAGTGGCTAACATTCTCCTTTCCCTTCCTCCCCCACAACAAACACTCTGTGAGGTGAGTGGGGCTGAGAGACTTCAAGGAGTGTGACTAGCCCAAGGTCATCCAGTAGCTGCATGTGGAGGAGCGGAGACGCGAACCCGGTTCACCAGATTACGAGTCTACCGCTCTTAACCACTACACTACACTGGCTGGTGGTATCTATTTAAATATATTGAATTAGTTATTTGGCTAACTGTCAGCTCCTCTAAGTATGGGCAGGTGAGTAAATGGAGGTGGAGGCACCTTAAACAACAGGCTAGTGTACCCCCTCCCATTGGATACTCAGCCCCATGTGGCACCAGGCCCCCACCCAGATGAAGAGGCCACTTTTGAGTCTCTTTCCCCTGGGTGGAAAGTGAAGCAAATTCACCCCCCACAGATAGCAGAAACGGAATGCCTATATAAAAAAAAGCCAACCAGTGAAACCTCTTTCAAATGTGCATTCTTGCCTTTTTTCAATAGGAAGACAAAGCTGCTCTTTCATCAACACGCCCAGAATGAAGAATTGCCCTTATTTCAAATGACCCAGGCATGGGTTTTTTCCTGCTTTACTCTAGCAAGAACCATAACTCTATCATGCAAGAGGGCGAGAAATCAACAGTAACTGAGTTAATAAAAAACAATACCCCACTGGGGTCCACGGTTTTGTGAGGGGTTTGGGGGGAAGGGGTTGTAATAGAAATCTTTGTCCCCATTTGCTTTTGATGGCAAATCCAATCTGCTATTCATCATTTCTGGGCACATTTGTTGAACATTATGAGATTACTTCTTTATATTATATATTTACATGGGAGCGAATGAATTCCATAAATCAAAGTGGATTGAAGGGGAGGGCAAAGTTATTATTTACAATGTGGCAGCTTTGCCATCATGGCATTTCATTAATTTTATATAACCTGCACTTTTTGTCCCTGCAAAAAGTACATGGTTAGGACTGGGCCAAAATCGAACCCTGATCTAGAGCTTAATGTGTCTATGTCCACATTCACACCATACACATAAAGCGCTATGATGCCACTTTAAACTGTCATGGCTTCCCCCAAAGGATTCTGGGAGCTGTAGTTTGTGAAGGGTGCTGAGGGTTGGTAGGAGACCTCTTTTGCCCTCCCAGAGATACAATTCCAAGAGTGATTTAATAAGCAACATCTCTTCACTGGGAACTGTAGCTCTTGGAGGGGAGGAGGGGCTCCTAACAAGTCTCAGGACCTTTAACAAACTAGAGCTCCCATAACTCTTTGGGGAAAGCCGTGACTGTTTGAAATGGTATCATTACACTTTAAATGTATGGTGTGAATATGGCCAACCTCAGAAATGAAAGGTCAGTCACTGAATTTCATCCTCATAGAATACAGTAAAGGCATTGCACAAGACCCCAGATCCTTTGATGGACACTACCAGGAATTTGTAAAGATGAGGTAGAAATTAAATTCACTTTGCATTTAAAAGCAAACCTACATAATTCTCACATTCTGAAACAACACATGAACCAAAACGCAACCATCCTTTCAAATTTGCTCTTCTCTGAATTTTTCAATGCAGTCCTCCAGCCAAGTAATATATATATATATATATATATATATATATATATATATATATATATATATACACACACACACACACACACACACACACACACACACACATATGCCAGGGTGAAGTGTGCATATAAATGCACATATTACTGAGAGCAACATTCAGAAAATATATTGTGGGTAAATGCTTCGCAAAAAAAGTGCACGAGGCAAAATGCATACAAACCTGCCTATATTAATAGAAATTTGCACTAAAATGATGATGAATTTTCATGAGAACCTTTATTAAAGCGTAAATTGGTGTGGAAATGTGGAGAGCTAAACTTAAGGCTTGAAAAATGAGAAACTGAAAGAAGCATACATGAGAAATCCCCTAGGGGTTGTACCACTGGGCAGATATGGAGACATCAGCACATCAGGAGGGTCCACCAGCACCTACCCATGACCAGGTGCTACTGAGCAACAGCAACTGCTACTTCTGCTAGGGGGAGTTCCCAAAATGGGTTATGGGAACCTACTGTGTGTTGTGCTGCTACCACCTATGGAAGGCAAACCTCATGATCTCACCACCATTGTTCAGTGTCAGAGGGCACTTGACACAGCTACCACCCATCTGCCAAGGGAGAGGCAATTGCAAGGAGCATCACTCACCTGTCCTCTCACTCTAGGTGGGGATGGAGATGAAGCAGTGAGATGATTATTGTAGGGTGTTCCTCCACCAGATGAGCAAGTTAACAAGTTGCAGAAACAAAGAACAGCCTCTGCCTTGCTCTGTTGCAACAGCGAAGCTTGGGCCCTCTAGAGGTGAATAAGGGAATAGTGATAGATCCACTGATTGCAAGTTATCAAGAACCCCCAAAACCTGAAATCAGTCCTGGAAGCATGCACTGGTCCAAATCCTGGTCTGGACTGTGGCAGCTAGGAGTCGCTTGTATTTTAGGGTACTCCCTATTTTATCATGTTATTCTTTCCTTCATAAAACCTCAGGATTGCAAATATAGTTTTCTTCCCCTCCTTCATTTTATTCTCATGACAGCCTTGTGAGGAAGGTTTGTCTGAGAGATAGTGACTGGACCAAGGTTCTATAGTGAGCTCCGTGGTGGTGGAAGATTTAACACAGGGACATAAGATTAGGCCAACGGCCCATCTAGTTCAGATGCCCCTATGGAAACCAACTGGTATCTAGAAACATTACTGCCTCTGACCATGGAGGCACTGTCAGGAGTTCAGCCTACAGCCTACACTCAAGTAGGACCATGGCAGAGACACATGCCCAACTGGCATGTTCCCTCCCTCCTGGTCGATCGTTCAGGAGCTTCAGAAGCTTTCTACAGCCCAAACATCACAGTGACCGATTCCAACCAACACCAGCACACTTAGGGATCTGCAGAGTCTTCACAGCTTTGCGTAACAGACCTCAGCAACTCAGCATTTTGACTAATCTACTTTATTTACATATAAACACACATGGAGCACTGCAACATGGCTCCCTCTCTCTCTAGCATCAGAAGGCAAAGAGAAAAAGAACAAAGAACAATAGTCCCACTTCAGGAAACACAGTAACACAAACACCCTGTCTTCGCCACTTCCCACTCTGTGGAGTCAAAACATACACCGTCATGTGATAGACAAAAATCCCATGACTGCAATCATAGATCAGGAATTCTAACAGGCACAGTATAGCTACTGTGGCTGATAGCTATTGATACGAGTAATATGCCCATGATAGAGGCAGGGCCACTCAATTTCCCCAACAAATAAAAGGCTTGTTGCAAGGAAATGGATATCAACTGGCAGCCTTAAGCCACCCTACTGAGGAAGTATTTTGTTAAAAGGAGAGACAAAACGCTCCCTTATCAGTAAAAAGGCTCTTGATACAATGATGATCTCACTTGACTTAACATAAGTTGCTCAAAAGAAGGGAACCTTGACTTTGGGTGGGCTGTGAATCACATTCTTGGCAAGACACTCTGCTTAGCAGCATCAATTATGCTGTAAGTACTCAGTAACCAGACACTCACCCCCCTCTGTAGTCATTGCACACGTAGAAGCAATAGTAAAAATAATCTTCCCCACCCCTCCTTATATTTTGCACGAAGGGCCATAACTATGTCTTTGTCCTTGATGAAGCTGTCAATGAGAATGTGCAATTCCATGTCCCTCAAGAAAATTACATCAGAGTTCAAGCTCCCAGAACTACATCAAGTCTCTTTATTTAGCTTCTCTTCGCTATCCTTTTAGAGTGGAGGTAGTAGCAAGGATGTGCACCAGGATCCAGATCCCTGTCCATCATGTGGGGAGGAATCAAAGCTCAGTGGAAGAACACTTGCTTTGTGTGCAGGAAGTCCCATGTTTAATTCCTGCCATCTCTAGATAGGGCTCAGAAAAGACTCCTGGCTAAAAACCTGGAAAGCCATTGCCAGTCAGTGTTGAAAATACTGAGCTAGATGGACCACAGGTATGACGTATGGCTGTTAGGACACCTGCTTTGCATGCAGAAGGCCCCAGGCTCAATTAATCTCCAGTTAAGACTATGAAAGCTGATGGTGAGTGTAGACAATTCTAAACTAGATGGGCCAAAGGTCCGACTCATCAGAAGGCAGCTTCCTATGTAACTCAATGGCTGATCATGGGATATGGCCTCCCTCTCAGCCTAACCTAATACTTCACAGATGACAAAGCAAGAATGCCCCATAACAGGGCTGGCCCACCCATGAGGCAAGGTGAGGCAGCTGCCTCAGGTGGCAGGATCCACAAGGACATCAGAACCTGATGTAGATATTTATTCCCTGCTTGTTCCAGATGTAGATCTTCACTCATCCTTTCTTCCCTGGCAGAGAGTGGTGTGCCATTTTGTGGCTCACCTCAAGTGCCAAAATGTCTTGGGCTGGCTCTGCTCCATATACACTATGGGTGAGCATGCTCCATTCCTGTCCCCGTGTCTCATTCAGGGCCCAATACTGTGCTTCAGACTGGCCAACCTGCATCCTGAACTAATGGGCTTGCACATTGTTTAATTAAGGTTTAAATTAGGAGTGGGTGCCTGTGCCTGTGTGACTTCTCCTCCTCTCCACACCTACCATATCAGGGTTTAAAACCTGATTGGGGAAAGGGAAGCAGATACACTTAGCCTGCCTGTACATCTCCTCTTATCTCCCTGCAAGGGAATCAAAGCGGTGTCCCATCAATAGTCTGAGTAAGGAATTCAAGGGAAGATACACACACACTCAGGAGGCCCCTATAGAACCTTGGACAGCTCCCAGGGAATCAGGATCAGGAGATGCTGTAGTAATCACTGCAGCACTCGTACCAAACAGATGAAACTTCCAACTTAAGTTCCATCAACAGGATCTCACCACTCTGTCCAGCTTGATTTAACACATTCTGTCCAGGCTGTGCTTTGGATGCCATCTCCCCAATCATCTTCAGCCACATTTCACTGCTTGTAAGCAGTAAACTCACCATGCCCTCATTTTGGCAGATTTCTCAATTAACTTACTTGCCCACATAATTCACAGAATCCATTTTCAGGAAAGCACTTTGAGTGTGTGCCTGTTCTACTAAGCAGTTGATTAAGTTTATTTGTTTTTTGAAACTCAAATGGACACTGTGCAGTGCTTGCTAATATGGCTCCCCCATCACAATTCACGAATGTGTTTAAGACAGAAGAATTGATGAATCTATCAATTTGGGCTTCATCTTTTCCCTGGTCTTAAGAAATGGAGTTTGCCCTATGTCCACATATGTTTGTGATTTATTTATTTTTAATCTCCATGGAAGTTTGAGAACATGATGATGCACAACTCTCCACATATATGCATTTTGCATAAGCCTGTGCTCTGCATATGCAAGCAATCCCCTCCACCCAATATTTGTATATGTGACACTAGCCCAAAATTAAGAGAATCACATAATGGAGAGGTTATTGTACAGCAGGCATAGGCAAACTTGGCCCTCCAGATGTTTTGGGACTACGACTCCCATCATCCCTGATTACTTGTCCTGTTAGCCAGGGATGATGGGAGTTGTAGTCCCAAAACATCTGGAGGGCCAAGTTTGCTTATGCCTGTTGTACAGTCTCTTGGAAAGGGAAACACAGGACTTTGACATGTCTTTGGATTGCAAAGCATCTTCATCCATCACCAGTAAAAGTATCTATCTGCCCTTACAAAACAACATTTTGGGAACAATGGTGAATATTCAAAATCAATGCTCCCCAAAAGCGCTCCAAACTTGCTCACTCTTGATGGAACTTGGGTGGGGGTAGGTAGGAGTGGAGTATCTATAATTAATAATATATGATGGTAAAAATACGGAGGGGGTGCATTATAACTGTTCTTGCATTGTCTCTTTTTACCTCTTGAATGAGAACAATTTAACTACAGTAAAGGAATGAAAGAGATTTTTAGAGTACTCCTAAAGGATTAGAGCAATTATGCTGGGGTAGATTTGGCACTGAGGCTTAAAGCACTTTAATTGGATAAAGAGGAATTAAAGTGCATTTCATCCTATAGGATGGGCAATTTAAAAATAAAATAAAACGAGGAAGTATTATTTTGTAAAGAAATTGAGCTAATTCTAACGGTCACTGTAACAACTGCACACAGACTGTGCCATTAGAATATTTCTTCTGGATTGCTACATAACCGCAACAAGTTCTTGCATTAATGTTGGCATGCTGGTCAATTACCCGGTCAAAGATTGTCATACTGATTGGTCAAATGACCACCTAGTATTGGGCCACAAGCAAATATTCCATTTAAAAAATGCCAACTGAGTTGATGGGCAGCTTACTTTCTGCATTTCCTTGTAGCGCAGGGGTAAAGAACCGCCAGCCAATTTAGCCCACGTGGGGGTTTTGTGTAGGCCACACCCACCTATCACTCATTTGAGGTCATATGACATCAGAAGCAAGCAATGTAAATCCAAAGAACTCTTAAGAGTGTAACTGAGAGTATCAGCTGGAGAGAGGAGGATTCAATCCTGCTGGGGTCTGCTTCCCCATTGTGCTACTTTTGAGGAAATGTCCTGGGGCTACCTGTTACTCCTCCTTACCACACAACACTTTGCCCATCAGGGCCCTGGATCACTCCAATTGGCCAGATCTGATCTGCAGTGGTCTGGGACCGTCTCCAAATCAGTATGATTCAGTTCAGGTTTGGGCTGAATACAGTCCACAGCCCTACAACCCAGCAAGACTGCAAAGCTTATCCCTTTGGTCAAATGAGTAGCTGGCCTCATCTGTTCTGTACTGTAGCATCACCAATATAAATTTTATAAAAGGTTTCAAATATTTATTTAAAGTGATGTATTACAGATTCAATATAAATTTATCACTCTAGAACTAACACAGAAAGACACAGAATTTAGGTACGTGTGTTTTGAATATGATGTATGTATTATATGCTGTTTGTTATTATGTGTATCTAAAGAGACACAAATTGATAAAATGATCCATTATGTATTTTTCAAAGTTAATGTTTAACAGTGAATAAGTTGTTGTTGTCTTACTTTATTGCAGTACTTTTAATTATTATTTATTATTTTAATCATAAAAGTCTGTAGCCCAAGATGATGCCTCTTGCCTTCCCATACCAACAAAGATAGTGAAACTGGTTGTATCCAGCTTCATTCTACTCAGAGTAAGCCCACTGACATTTGCAGTCCCAAGCCTGTGTTTATTAATCTCAATCAATGTGCTCTGTGTATGCCTAACATTGGACACAACCCTAACAGTTCAATCCTGTGTATGTCTACTCAGAAGGAAGCCCCATCACTCCCTGCTACCGAGCCTCTGTGTGTGTGTGTGTGTGTGTGTGTGTGTGTGTGTGTGTGTACAACACACACTTGGTTTAGGAGGATCCACTTGATGACTTGAAATGTCAAGAGGCGAAACAGGACAATCCGAAGTCACGTCCGTTTGCTGGCGATTATTGTCAAATATGTACCTTTTGAAATGAGTAGCATTCGCAGCCAGCATAGCAGTACAAATACATATTTTATTCATGAACAATCTGCAAATGTTCATCTGTAATGCTGGCATGCACTTGGACTTCAAACACACACTGACACTCATACAAAAAGCCTTTGCAATTGCAACAACAGGCAGGCTCTGATGGGTGACTCCTTTAAAGATCATGAAAGGCATTTTGAAAGGATTTTCATTTGTTTCGATGAGCACTGGCAAAACAAGATCAAGTAAGAAACTGAAAGCACAGTCTCTCAACATATGGGGAAATTTTACGGGAGTGTGCTGGAGACGGGGAAGAAATTTGTTCAGCTTGCATTTTAATGCAACATCGCCTCATCCACACTTCTGATTCTGCCATTTTAAGGAGTATGTGGGATAACCAGCCTCATAAAGCCAACATGCTTAAATCTAATTAATGCATGAATGGGTTAAGACAATAGAGTAAGCTGTTCTGCCAGGATTAGCTCACCTGGGGAGGGACTAGGTAATTGAGCCTTTGTTCCCCTTCAGTCTACCAAAGAAGCACGGTGTGTGAGGTCTGGGCTAGTTGCTCCAAGCTCACACTGCATGACTCTCACAAGCCACTTGAATTCCTATAACAATAATTTAGGAACTTTCACCATCAAGTTTTACTGCCTGTGCAACTTTCTGAAGCACTTGAATCTAGCATTTAGAGAGTTTGTAAGTAAACCAATTTTTAACTTACCAAACATGGGTTTTTCCCACTGCAGGAGGAAGAGGGACGTTTTGAGACTCACAAGGGCACAATTTAAAGGTCTAATAGCCTATGTTTCCATACTTTATTTTGCTGCATATTTTGTGCTGGGATTCTCTCACCAAACAGAACTTGCCCCAAACTTGGACCAACACAGTCTTTAATAATGTTAATATTGTTGAAAGAAGCAATGGGCTTGTCCCTCATTTCTTCCAGTCCCCCTCTCTATATTCCCTTAATTCCTTCATTTATTATTATTATTATTATTATTATTATTATTATTATTATTATTATTATTCTCTGCCATTTTCCCTGACAGGACCCAAGGTGGCTTACACCAATAATTGCTAAAAGCATGGGGGGGAAACAATCCATATGACCTAAGCAATATAAAATGGCAATCAGTATTAAACGAGCCAAACTTCCACAGAATTTTCTGAGGCATTTTTCCTGAGAATTTCATTCCCCTACAAAGGTGGAGAATTCTGCCTCCCTGCACAATATAGTCCTATACATACATACATACATACATACATACATACATACATACATTATGGCCCATCAGCACTATACATTTAAAGCAGGATCATGCCTTCCCCCAAAGGACCTTTGGAAGCGTAGTTTACTCAGGGGCACTGGGAATGGTTAGGAGACCCCTATTCCCCTCACAGAGCTACATTTCTCAGAGTAGTTTAACAGCCAGTACCTCTTCCCAGGGAACTCGGGGAATTTTAACTCTAAAAAGAGAATAGTGGTCTTCTAACAACCCTCAGCACACCCAAAACAAAGAGACAGTGAGTTAGACTGCTTCAAACACCTGAAGGAGGCCTTATATACAGTACTCTGGTCTCTTAAGCCACACTTTAGCTTCAGCTGATAGAAGTCAAGGGATTTCTTACTCTTGAGTAGACTGATAACTCCTACTCTGAATGGTAACTCGGCTTTTCCCCTGCTCTGGAGAGTAGGATTTCAATGGCTTCAAGTTGCAAGAAAGGAGATTCCAACTAAACATTTGGAAAAACTTTCTGACAGTAAGAGCTGTTCAGCAGTGAAATAGACTCCCATAAGAGGTGGTGGACTCTCTTTCCTTGAAGGTTTTTCAACAGAAGTTGGATGGCCCTCTGTCATGGATGCTTTAGCTGAGGTTCCTACATTGCAGGGCGTTGGACAAGCTGACCCTTGGGGTCCCTTCCAACTTCTATGATTCTATGAACTCTGGCATCTTTAAATGCATGCTGTGCCATCCCTCTTTAGTATGGACCCAGTGTTTTTGGTTCCAGTGCTCTTGAGTGCTAGAGCACCAACTTGCCTCCTCCTCTGACAGTTCCAGGGTTTCTCCATTAGATACAAACCCAGAGACCTCAGCATTGGATTCAGGGGATCATGCATGCTCCTCAAGAACTTCAACCCATTGAGTCTCTAGTTAATCATCCGAGGACTCCAGGTAAGAGCCATCATGGCACCTGTACTTGGGCGAATTAATCCATAAATGGCTTGCTATTCTGTCTTTTAGAGAATGCTTTGAAGTGTTAATAGACAAGTTGGAAAACTTTTGAAAATCCAACCCCATGCCTCAATTTCTCTATCTAAGAGAGAGGGAAAATTTATAAGCAGGGACCCCTGTGCAGGTGTTTCCAACACCACCTTTGGAGATCGTATCTGACATTTTCAAAAAAATGGCTTCAGAAGGCAGTCAATCCCACTCATCTCAGACTTGGTCCATTAACCTTGACATGTCGAGATTATGTCTCCCAATTCTGCTTGTCTTAATGATCATGTCAAATTACACCAAATTATATGCAGATCCATTGATTGCCTTTTTGAGGCAGGAAGTGGTGAAAGATCTGCTAGAAATTTTAACACCCATCTTCTAATTCCACTGGAATAAAAGATGGAACCGATGAAATCTTAATTAACAGTTCACAAAGGCTGCTTAATGTCATGAGCCATATGCATCTTAATTATCCCACTGTTTGTTTGCAATTTGGAGGATTGTGAATGCTCATTCCATTTCTTCAGAGTCTGCAGAGCTAAAAGCAGATGCTTTGTTTGTATTATCTTTTTAACACAGCACCCTGGTCCTACTTGAAACAAACAACACTTCTGCCTCATTGTTTTAAGATGTGATGAGGGATGGTGTTACTCTCTGGTTTTCTGCAACTGGAGCAAAACATTTTTATTTTAATTCTGCATATTTGCTCTTTGTAAAGATGAGTGTGGGGGCAAATGCATGTGTAACAAAGCCCACACTTTTAAAAGTGAAAAGCAGTCTTGGGAGGCTTCATTTCTGAGCAGAGCAGTAGCAGGGAGAAGAGATGTAATTAATCCTTTCTGCGCCAGCCATTTTTCTGTTCAAAATCGCCCCTCATATATTTTAAAAGAGTATTTAAAAGGGCTGTAGCTCAGTAACAGAGCATCTACTTTGCATTCAGAAACTCCTTGCCTGGAACCCTGGAGACTTGCTGCCAGTCAGTGTTTTCAAAACACTGGACTTGTGGGTCAGATTAACTACATAATGTAGCCTGTCTGTGCTCCTGTGTTTTGCTCAGTTGTGGCGAAATCCAAACTGAAAGTTTGTGGTTTATTTTAACTCAACCCGAGGAAGCTCCCTCGGTGTGAATTCTGTTGTTGTTTTTCTTAATTAGATTATGTATGAAAGTACACAAGAACACATCAAAAAATAAAAACTACTAGGCGGTTAGGTTTTTGCAATGTCACTGTTGCTGCTCGTTCCTCCTGCCATCTGAATGCACCTCTACCAGCTTCTAACGGCACCATATGCTGTGCTGATTAATCTTCATCCTCTGCAGGAGAAACTTTAGCATTATAGCCAAGCACACGGGATAAAGTGTGGAATGTCTCAGCAGAAAGCTAAACCCGAATGCAGTCAGCATGCATCACTGGTGCCCCTAGGGATTCAGAGACTCTTTCTTAGCTACTGTGAACCAGTTACTGACTTGAGAGAATCCAGGTGTGTGCCATAAAGTCTGATATTTTAGAACACTAATCCATCTATAGCCTATTTCTGAACTCCAATTTTCTGCAAGTGAATACCGTTTTAAAGCTCCTTTCATGGATGTTGGGATAACAAACAGTGAATCAAATTGGAGCACAGAATACATAGATCTACCAGGAGGGGAGAGGAAATAGTTCTGCTGGTTTACCAAATAAAAAGTCATAGGAACTCAAAAATAAATGTTAAGGGCTAGATAACATAAGCTGTCAGACCTCACATACAGCTATTTCAGACTGGGGGGCATTAGTAACTGAGATGACACAGAAGCTTGGAAAAAGGGGTGTCACAGCCCTGGCTTTGATTTAGTAAAATAAGCAAAACCAATAGCAAATCTTACTGTGATGATATGGAAAGTTCAACAACATTCTAACTGCTCAGGGGTCAACTGTGAGAAGCAGAGGTGGACAAGCATTCCTTAATATGAACCCAAGTGGGATGTGTGCTAGCAAAATCTACAGCCTGGGGTTACAATACAGTGGTACCTCAGGTTAAGAATTTAATTCGTTCTGAAGGTCCGTTCTTAACCTGAAACTGTTCTTAACCTGAGGCACCACTTTAGCTAATGGGGCCTCCTGCTGCCACTGCGCCGCTGGAGCACGATTTCTGTTCTCATCCTGAAGCAAAGTTCTTAACCCAAGATACTACTTCTGGGTTAGCAGAGTCTGTAACCTGAAGCGTATGTAACCCGAGGTACCACTGTGCTAGCTAACTCTCCCAGTTTACAAATTACGAAATAAGGAGTGTGTAACCCAAGATACAACTGTAAAAGTTTGCATAATGATTTGTCTCAAACACACTCACACACACACACACACACACACACACACACACACACTCCTTATTAAACAGTTATTTCTAGGCTATCTTGTTCAGAATAAATCAAATTCTGAAACAGTTCCACCAGCTGAGGTTTACCAGCTACTATATCCAGGAAGTATATTATTCATATGCCATTGAGACATCTTTTAGACATTCTCTGTGGAGCAATTCACAAGACACTGGAGTGAGGGTGGTGAAATTAATGTGCGTTAAAGATCACATGCCTTACCAGTTCCACCATTAGGCAAAGTGGCTGCCTCAGATGGTGCGAGGCAGGGGTGAAGAACCCTTTTCAGCCCAAGGACAGCATTCCCTCCTAAGCAACCTTCCAGGTGGAACCTTCCATTGGTGGGCCAAGGCAGAAGCAAAAGTGGACAGAGCAACAAATGTGAATTTGGCCTCTGAACTTTGGCTAGTTTATTCATACCTACTTATCATCCCCCTCCATCTGGGCAAGCTAAGACGGTCAGAGTTCAAGGGTGCATTCCATCCAAGCAAAAATGTTTGAAGTGGGTAGAGAACTGGGCTGGTGTGAGTGTGGCTTGGGTGGGTTGTGGCTTGTGGAGAGTCCCAAGGACTAGACAGAAAGGCCTATAGGACTATATTTGGTCATCAGGGCTGCTGCTCCCCACACTGGCTATAGAGGAAATCACCAATGTTCATTTACAATTCCACTGGTTCAGTGGGCTTCTGAACATACAATGGGCAGGGCACCATCTTGCATTTGGCTTCAGGTAGCAAAATATATGAGGTCAACCTCTGGCCTCATTTCTCTCCTTCCATACCTTCCTAGGTCATGACATGATTACTAACCTAGTTTCTGTATACCAAGATTAGGCAGCCACCCATCTTCCATTCTGAAGAGAAGACAGGGGCAAAGAGCTTCCCCCTGGGAGCACAGCAGTGATTGATGTATGTGCCTATGCCCCCATTAATGGGGACAGCTGATTGGAGGGGTGGTGCATGCCTGCACCACCTCGCGGTTGTGTTTCCTCTTTGGCTCATTTACATATAGTGGCAATTTTGTGTTACACCACACAAACACATCATGGCAGCCAATTTGTGGCCAGTGCCCAAGGTGCTCTCCCAAAACTCCAAATGTGCCCACTGGCCCAAAAGGATGTACAACCTTCTTATTGTCATGAGCCCCATGGAGTTGTCATGGAGGGGGTGGGCAGATCCTGAAGAGGTGGGGGAAGATCAGGGTTCTGGAGCTAGACATCCCTGATTGGAGCCTCAATAAATGTCAGAGCTGGTGGTGGGTCAGGGGCTGGATCCTGAGGAAGATCAAGCAAGTTGTCAGAGAGGTGTGCCACCCTCTAATAACCTTCAAGAGGGCATCCACCACTGCTGCTAGCTCCTTCAGTCACTCCTGTCAGTAAGGAGTCTCCTCAGGGAAGGCATCTAAGAGTAAGTCACATACTGAGCTAGCATCTTTATCATTGAGGATATAGATATGCCAGTATCAGCACAAACAAACCTCACAGGGCTAGCCAGATTATAGAAGTGCCCATTTGCTTGTCCAGACCAGAAGCACCTGACATTTAGCACACTAAGCCTTGTGCCCACCCTGCTCTTCAAAAGGAAGAGGCAGGGGGCCTGGAGCTTGCTGGATCAACGTCTCAGCTTGTGCTTAGCCATGCCATTCACCTGCTGTGCCTTTAACCCTTCCTTTACCTCTATATCACTCAGATCTGTGCATTAAAGAATTTGGCAGAAACTGAAACCCAACTTTAAGTTCTTCATTGGGCAGTGAGGGCCAGGGCACTGGTGTACCTTGCACTGAAATGCTACCAGTATGAAGCACCTGGGCTTTTAAAAATTATGTTTAAGGAATCTTGTCTCATCCTCTGTCCTCATCTGTTCTCTGTCCAAGGTGAATCAGGCCACCGTGCTCTTTGAAAAGCTCAGAGTGTTAAATTAGCAACCTCACCTATTCCACCTCGTATTTAAAAATGGGATTCAAAAGCCATGAAGGAAGTGAGGAGGGCTGCCAAATGAGGTATAATGCCATGCATTGAGAGTAATAGTTGAAAATGAAAGCATTAGCATATAAATTTTAACTCTCAGGAGTCTAGACAGGCAGTAGGAAAGGGCTTGAAATTCTGCTCTGTTGTTGAAACAGCAATTATTTCTCATGACAGCAGTTGAGCCCTGCTGAACTCAAACCAGAACAGCTTCACATTCATTGTACCAACTGCCAATTGATACTGTGTGACATGAATCAGGTGACATTTATCTCCTGTACAGCAGCACTAAATGGTCTCAAGTTTCAATTATTCTGGTAGAAACTAGAAATTTCAGTAGGATAGGAATCTATCCACTACCACTACCCAAAAAACACCACACTTGAATTGTGTAAATACTATTCACTCTTCTTCTTCTTTAGCTTTTCATTTGATACCACTGTTTCCCCTGGATTAGTCACATGGACCGTCCCAACCAATCAGGGTTCACACAGTAAACAGGATGACATTACACCTCGAGACAGCGAGTTAGATTTGGTTAATAAGCAGTATGATTAAGGGCAATTGAGGACAAGGTACTTAAATACCAGGGAACCTCAGCCTCATGAGCCCATGGCCATACATGAAATGTTGAGGCTGTTCTGTCATGGACACTGTCACAAAATGGCTGCCCAAGGGGGCAGGCCTGTTCAAAAAAACAACTGCCCTAGTTTGCTTAGCCAGGTACAAAGCATCTGTTGCATCATACTTTTCAGAACGTTTTTTCACAGGCCACTTTCCCTCCTGATCCCTTGCTTCCTGTTCAGCAGTTCAGGCAACTCTATGAAAAAAACCCATAGAACTGAGAGACAAAGTGGGAAAGAACTTGCCTCTTGCTGACTGAAGAATGGAGGAGGATGCATGTAGCCTTGGAATTTTGCATGACTTCATGCACCCTAATTTACAAATCAAGCACTGCAGAGGGTTGTATCTATTGCACACACCCCCTCTTCACCTCTGCCCCCCACACTGGCATGCAGCCCCCAGAAGGTTTGCACACAGGGTAATGCAGTGCTGGGTCTGGAAAAAGTTTCTTTCCCTTCACTTTTGTAGCAGCAATTTCTGCCCCAAGCAGAGACGGAACAGCTTGCCCCTGGCCACCGGTTCAGACACCGGGGGGGGGGGAACGGCTTAATTCTGCAGAATGTGGGTTCTTCTGTCTGATTCTCACTAAACCGAGTGGGTGATGAAAATCAATAGATGTGTCTATGAAGTATAAGAAGAGAGAATACGAGGATAGATTTAGATCGTGGGAGGGGTATACTTGGTGGGAGAGAAAAAAGTACATTTCCGATTACAGGGGGCTTTGCGTATCAAAACTCTGATGCATTTTATCCCATTGTATCAAAAGCTCAGTTTGACTTAGACTGGAGTGGGGGACTTGCAGCGATTCCTTTCCACGCACTTCTCCCTGAACAAAGGAATGGAGAGGCAAGGAGGGTGGGAAGAAATATAATTATGTTCAGGCTTTATCAAATCCCATGAACTAAATCATTAAAGTACATGGTTCTGTGCTGCCAGCTGGAGGAAAATGGAGCAACATGGGGCAGACAACAAAGTGGTTACAGCTTGGCATTTTTCAGTTGCAAATGGATTGAGATTTGTAGCAATCAAAGAGGGAGAAGGAAAAAGAAAGTGTGCTGTACAGCACAGGTAGGTACTTTGCTTTTCTATAGCTATCCAGATCACAGTGGCTGGGATTAATCCAAAGGAGGGGGAGGGCCAGTGATCCAACATCTGCTTTGCATGCAGGAAGTTCCAGGTTCTGTCCCCAGCGTCTGTCGTTGGACTGAGAGAGGCCACTGCCTGAAACCCAGCAGAGCTACTGCCAGTCAGTGTAGACAATACTGAGCTAAATGGACCAAAGCTCTGACTCAGAATAAGGCAGCACAGGCAGCTTCCTATGTTCCTTCCTATATTGCAAAGCTCTGCATGCAGAAGGTCCTCGATTCAATTCCTGACACATCCAGGTATGTCTGGGAAAGATTCCTTGTCTGGAGTCCTGGAAGGGACACCTGCAGTCAGTGTAGACAATATTGAGCAAGAAGAACCAATGGTCTGAACTGGTATAAGGCAGCTTCCTATATCCGGGAGGGCCATAGCTCACTGGTAAGGAACCTGCTTTATTCTCATGAAAAATACATTATAATACAGACAGGACTTTATTCTGTTTTCCTGGTGTTTCCTTACCGGATAATTTCCCCATTTTATGTGATCTTTCACACAATGTAAAATCTACTTCTGAAAATCTAGTGGAATCTAATGGAAGTTCTGTGCTCATATCCATGTTAATAGTTTCCAGGGGGGAAGGAGAGATCTATCTGCAAGTAACTTCAGAAATCATGGTAGATTTGCAGTGTAACTTCCCATGATGAAATTTAGGGTGGTGCCCTCACCACCATTGAAAAATTTAGCCAGGCATGCTGGCATATCGATCAAAAAAGCCAAAGTTCCATAAAGGAATGTTAGCAGTTAGCAAAGAAGCACTAGCATTATAACGAGTGAAACACAATATATGCCATGTCTGTATGCCATGTCTGAATGCAGCCAAATACTTTTGATCTTTGTTTGATGAAAGGTTGTCCCTCACCAAAACATGCATGTTTCATCATGGAAATGAATTTTGGCTCAATTCTTGTTAATGCCAATCTGCAAGTGCTGGGTGTTCAAACCTATTTTTGAATTGTAGGTCTCCTAATTACTTTTTAAAGTTAGTCTGGATGCTCATCAGAGATGCCTGTTGCCACATTTATGGTTTGAATCCTCAGGTGCAAAAATTAGATCTAAATTAGATATACTGTGAATGATAATTAAAGAAAGAGAATATCCAGTGCAATTATACATTGATGATACCTATTGACTTTTCCCTGATCTGTCCTCTCAGGATCCTAAACTTAATTCAATTTGCCTTTATCATGATTCTCAATAAAGTGGAACAAATCTGTAATTATGCCCATCAAGTATAAGGAGATAGAATCTGTCCTACAGGGCTGCTCATTCCAGGTTAAATCTAACTATATTAAGTACTTAATGTCAAAGGGAATTGCTAAACTGTCAAAAATAAATACTGCTAATTTGAAACCTTTGTTGGAGGATCTTAAATCCAACTTAACTCACTAGCACCAAAAACATGAATATTTTGCTCTAGTGCCAGTTAAACATTATAAACATGCCCATTTTGCCTTGCAAACTTTATGTCTCACAATACTCCCATGCAATAGCCTGCCCAAACAGGGGTCCAGCATGGCTACAGCTGCTTAACATGGCTGTGCCATTTCTCAGCCCAGTTTGCAGCTGCCACAGCAGCTGCTTTACAGTTCACTCATCTTCTTTCATGCAAGACAGGGTCCAGCCAAGCCAATGAGGTACTATGAAGAACTGGCAGGTACAGTTCTGCAGCAAAGTCAGCACTGAGAACCCTAGACATTTAAAGCAGCATCATGCCACTTTAAACAGTCATGGTTTCCCTCAAACAATCCTGGGAACTATGGTGTGTTAAGGGTGTTCTGATTGGTTAGGAGGCCTTTAGTCCTATCACAGAGCCACAGCTCTCGGAGTAATTTAACAACCAACCCCTCTTCCCAGGGAACTAGGTGATCTGTAGTCCTGTGGGAGGAATAGGGCTGTCTCATGCATTTCAGCACCCTGAAGAAACCAGAGCTCTTTGAGGGAAAGCATGGTTGTCTAAAATAGTATGATACTACTTTAAATGTATGGTGCAGATGAGGCCCAAGTCATAAGCTGAGCAGCTTATCCAAAAGACAGCTACATTCCCCCCAGAGATGGAAGGAAGAAACAACCCTGATCAGAGAAGAATGGCAAATCAAGTTGATGGACTATGCCGAAATGGCAAAACTAACTGGGAAGCTCAGGAACCAAGAAGACAAGAAGTTTAAAAAAGAATGGGAAATGTTTAGAATGTATATACAAAATTATTGTAAAGCGGTCAAAACATTAGCAGGATTTTAAACACACTTGTAATGTAACAAACAGAATGTATAGATAATCTAGGAATTGGAAAAGTAGTGGTATGCAGTTGAAAATAGGATCAATGGGACCCATGGAAGGGATGGGGAAGTCAGGAGATTCAGAGTAATCTTGATAATTAGATTTGGAATTGGTTTTGTTGTATGTTTATGTTTTGGAGAATCAAATAAAATTTTATTTCACAAAAGACAGCCACATCCCATGGCCACCTTTATCGTTTCAATCCTTAGTTTTAAAGCATAGGTATGAGTTAGATATAAAGGGTTTTGACATTATATATTATGAACATTCAACACAAGAAATCTTCGAAATACATTTTTTTAAAAAGCTATGATGTTTGGCAGACTTTAATCAAAAGGGGGCATTGCACTTGCTGCAGTGGCCACACTAAATGTCTGATTTCCCCAAAATACCAAGTGGGTCTCATTCATGCAGGGAACAGTTAACAGCATTCCTGCCTAAAGATCTCACTGATCTAGCTGGGATATTAGGGCTCAGGTGGTCTTTAAGATATCCTGGACCCAAGCTTTAAAGGCTTTGTAACATAATGCAATGTAAAGTAATACAGGCAGGGAGATAGTTGAACAAGTAGGGAGCTGTCCAGCACTTTCAGCAAAGTTAACACAAAAATAGGCACTCAGAGCAGCCAGTAGTTCGCCAGGGTTTCAAACAGGATTCTTTACCACCCCACCAAGGAGATGCTGAGGATTGAAACTGGGACCTTGTGCAAGCAAAGCATGTGCACTGTAATAATAGTAGTAATTTCATTATTTATGTAAGGTAAAGGACCCCTGGACGGTTAAGTCCAGTCAAATGTGACTATGGGGTTGCAGTACTCATCTTGCTTTCAGGCCAAGAGAGCCGGTGTTTGTCCACAGCCAGCTCTCCGGGTCATGTGGTCAGCAGGACTAAACCGCACAATGGAACACTGTGACAGAAACCAGAGAACATTGTAACGCCGTTTACCTTCCCACCACAGCGGTACCTATTTATACTTGCACTGGTATGTTTTCGAACTACTAGATTTGCAGGAGCCGGGACAGAGCAACAGGAGCTCACTCAGTCATGGGGATTCAAACCACCAACCTTCTGATCAGCAAGCCCAAGAGGCTCAGTGGTTTAGGCCACCCGTGTCCCTGTTAATTATTTATATGCCACCAACCTGACTGGGTTACCCCAGCCACTCTGGATGGTTCCCAACAAAATACTTAAAACACAATAAATAAATATTTAAATATTTAAAACACAATAAAACATCAACCATTAAGAACTTCCCTGTACAGGGCATAAAGGTAAAGGTAAAGGGACCCCTGACCATTAGGTCCAGTCATGGCCAACTCTGGGGTTGTGGTGCTCATCTCGCTTTATTGGCCGAGGGAGCCGGCGTACAGCTTCCGGGTCATGTGGCCAGCATGACTAAGCCGCTTCTGGCGAACAAGAGCAGCACACAGAAATGCCGTTTACCTTCCCGTCGGAGTGGTACCTATTTATCTACTTGCACTTTGACATGCTTTTGAACTGCTAGGTTGGCAGGAGCAGGGACCGAGCAACGGGAGCTCACTCCGTCGCAGGGATTCGAACCACCGACCTTCTGATCAGCAAGCCCTAGGCTCTGTGGTTTAACCCACAGTGCCACAGATTACTCTTTATCAGGATGGTCCAATGTGTGGTCCAAGGGCCACATACAGCCCTCAGCAACATTAGATACTCTCGCACTACAATCAGATTCCAGTTGCCTGTATTTTGTGTGAGCCAATGCACTTTCCTTCTAGCTCTAGACTGTTATCTTGTTTAAGAGTGAGGAGAGGAATTGCAGGTCCAGACACAGAGTGTGACACCCCTTGGAAAATATTTATGAAGAGTAATGGCCAAACAAACACATACATATCCCCACCCGTCTGCCCCCCACACAAAGAAGGAAGACAAGATAACACGAAGGACTAAGAGTCCTCAAACACTCAGTGGTTGACTGGATTTTATTATATTATTATTTAAAATGCTCCAGGGAAGAACAAAGAGTTGTAGCTATCTACGTGTTATGGCTCTGGCTGCCTGGGAGGAGGTATTGTGAGGCTGTTTTAATGAACAGATTGAAAGCTTTATCGGACTTTACTGCACCATCAGTAACTATCTTTCCATCTCCATTCTCTGCCGAAAGACTAACTTCTCCTGGTGCCACTCAATAAATACTAACGGAGATGGCTCCTGCAGTAATAGTACACAGGGGATCTATTTCATCCTTCCTCACCAATGCTAGAATGTGATCGTGGTGACAAACACGGCTTCCTCTGTATTGCTGACACCGATAGATTCTGTGCTTAAATTGTAGACCCAGGTATAGCTCAGCTGGGGCATCGCAGAACAGCATCCCTGTTTACTGACACAATATATCTTTCTCGTAGCATGCACCACACCTGGAGAGACTTAGTTTCTCATTCTAGCTCTTTGATGGATTTGGCAAAACCGCTGAATCCACACAGAGAGACTGAAGACTGTGAAATGTGGCCACATAATCCTAGCAAAGATGTATTTAGACCTATACATGTGTTACTTCTAGCCCCAGGTATTGAACCTTCCTTTTTAAACGTTATTGATTGATGATTGATTGATTGATTGATTGATTGATTTTAATAATCCATATATCATTATTTGTAAGTGGCATATAATGGAGATACAAAAGAACAATGCAGTAGAGATTACAGGTGAAAGAGAAACTCAATTCAGTTTGCATTTAAAGATGAGCCTACCTAATTCACATTTTCTGGAATGATATGCAAACCCAAATTCACACTTCACTGAATCTGACCATACAGTTCCCCAGCCAAGTAATGGAGCAAAAAATGCATATACTTTGGCAGTGTGCATAAAAATGTGTGTATTCATGAAAATAACTTACAAAAATGTGTTTTATTGGGGGGAAGTTGCATACAAGCATATATATTAGGAGAAATTGGAATAATTTTCACTTTCCAAAACAAGATGCGGACTGAAACACAGCCACCCTTCTAAATTCATAGTTCTCTGACTCTTGCAGTGCAGTTCTCTAGCCAATATGTAGAAAAATTCATATGCTAGTGTAAAGTATGCATATAAATGCATATATTAGTGAAAATATTATACCACATTGCATTATAGCAGAGCTCCAAGGGGGCCTTCAATCACCCATTGGACCAGAGCAGCTGCCCTACCTTGTCAGTCACTGGTTCTCTCCATGATTAGAAGAGAAATTGAGAGAACACTAGATGGTGTGGCAGATCAAGATGCTCCTATACTTAAACCAGCTCATTGGTAGAATGTAAGATAAGAAGAGACTACTGGACCAGACCAAGGACCCATCTGGTCCAGCATCTTCTCCTTGCAGGTGCAAGGAGGACACAAGCACAAGAACACTCTCCCCTCCTGTGTTTTCCAGCAATTGGTATTCAGAAGCATTACTGCCTCTGACTGCACAGCCATTGGGCCTAGTGCCTATTGATAGCCTTCTCTTCCATGAATTTGTCCAATCCTCTTTTAAAGCCATCCAAGTTGGTTCCCATCCCTGCCTCCTGTGTGCACAAGTTCATAGTTTAACTATTCACTGGGTCAAGAAGGAATCTAAAAATCCAGACTGGATGGTAGGGTTGTAATCTCTCAGTCATCCAAAAGTGCTGCAAGGCCACACCAAGAAAACAGACAACTACAGATTTTATCGTTAATGGATCTAAAGGGAGCGCTACACATTGAATGGCCCAGGTGTGGATTTTTTACTTTCTGGTATGCTCGTTAGAGGTACATATTGGACCACAGATACAGACAGAACTCTAATACATATTTTTTAAATTAATCTTTTTCCTCTTTCCTTTTCCTTTCTTGCCCAAATGCCTTTCTAAAATAATGTTGTGCAAAATACTCTTTGAGATATTTCCTACCTCCTTGCTCCCCAAGAGCCTTGTAGATCCCCCCACCAATCTCTTATTCACATGACATTCATCCCTCCCATGACATGGTGCGCTCACTGGGGTAACATTTCTCATATGATTTAATAGCAAACTTTTCTGGACTCTTTACACCACTGGGGATAGCAGGCAGATATGATGGAGCACCAGCTACCCCCAGGGACCAATATATCAACTACTGAAGCAAGATGCTACAGCAATAAATTTCAGAGCCAGGTAGGATTACAGAAAGAGTGTGTGTGTGTGTGTGTGTGTGTGTGTGTGTGTCCCCGCACATGCAAGTGTGAGGGCTGTATTATCCATTGTTGGATTTCCTTGCCTTGCAGTTTGGGGAAAACTGGTGGTAAACAATTTACCACTAGTTTACTTCAGCAACGATTTCTGACCCTGCCTCCATCACTAGGATGGTGAACAGGACAGATCAGTAACTGTCCTGCTGCAGGCTACTTTTGTCAGGTGGCAGGTATCTCCCCCTGTTGATCTCCTGATGCCATGTGATGCTACCTGGATTCGAGCCCACTGGATTGCATTCACTGCTGAATGTAATCGCTGCCGAATGTGAGCCCCACTGAAACTGTTAGGAAATCTCTTAGCCATGTCAGAGGAATGTGCCACTCTCCAGGCACCCAGCGTGATTTCCTAGTTGACCTCCCCGTCTGCAACTCCCGGCAGGATACAGGCAAGGTCTCTATCAGCGATCCTCCTCAACGTGAGAAGAACACACCACTCCTCCCTCCTCCCTGCCTTTCCCAGGGAGGGGAAAGAGACAGACAGAAATGTATTTACATGCCTTTATTTCTGTCTTTGCAGCAGTACAGAGAAAACATGTCTGCACTCTCTAAACACCAACAGCAGAGAGAGAGAGCTCCACCCCTGTACTTCCAGTACAGGTCAAATGACACACTGAGCTAACATCCGGTGCTCAGTACAGTGAATAGACTGCCCCTTTATTCCCACGGTACAGTCCCAAACATCAACATCCTGTTTGGCTTTCCAGCCAGCTGCAGCTCGCTGCTGCATTGCTCCTTTTTCGTAACAGAAACAACCTGGAACACAGTCCTAGAGTATGCTTCTGCTTCTTCCTGAGTAGCGAGTCTTGCATTCACCACTGTTTAAATTTTACACCCAATTCACTTCCTGCTGCTACTTTCGGCAGGGACCACAACCACTTAGGGCAGGGATCGGCAAAAAATTTTATCCGCTGTCCCTCAGACCTTGTGGAGGGCCGAAGAAGCAGCACAGGGGGGGCAGAGCTGGAAGAAGAGGTGAGGGGGGCAATTAGTCCTCCTCCCCAGCCCCAGCCAATGCGCTTACTTTCCCAGGGGCTGCCACCTCCACCGCCGCTGCTGCTTCTTCTCATGGGTAGGCAGAGGGAGCTCATCCGCTCTGCTCTCTGGCCCACAGGAGCACCAGGGCAGCAGCAGTGGGAAGATGAGTGGCATGAAAGGGCTGGCTCCGGAGAGGGGCTGCTTAAAATGGTGCTCAGCCAGCTCAGCCCAGCCCCCTTCCTCCTCTAGGCAGGGCAGGGAGAAGCCGGGAGGAGGGAGGGAGGAGGCACCACCGCGGTGTGTGTGTGAGGGAGAGGGGGAATGGAATGCAATGGAATGGCGCAGGGGGGGAAATGGCACAGCCCGAACAAACAGAATCCCCACACCAATCCATGGACAATCTGCGGGCAAGATCCTGAAGGCAATTGGGCCTGATCTGGCCCACGGGCCTTAGTTTGTCAACCCCTGACTTAGGATATCCTGCGTTTCCACAGAATGATGAATATGACTGGGGTGTGTGGAAGAACAACCTGGAGTTGGAAGGGGCTGATATATTGTGAAAGGCATGACTGACTGGAACTCTGATCATGGGCACTCCACACTGTGTGACAGGAAGGGATGGGTAAATCTATCCATTTCAGTGTCTCTCCATTTCTTAATTTTCCCACCTTGAGTTCTCCACATTTCTGCTTCAGTATGTGCTTTTTTAAAAAGAGATCCTTGTGGAAATTCATCATCATCACTATCAATTTCTTCTAATATACACATTTTTTTCCTCCAGAGATCTTTGGAGTGCAAGCTCATTGCATGATCTTTGCTGTAAATGAACTTTCCTGTCTTTTGAAGCAAGAAACGAAGAGCTGGTGTCTTTCAAGAAAAGAATTGGTGGGTGAAGGCTGAAAGGACAACTGTAGCTGTTGGGGAAGAAACGCATGCAAGCCACATCTTGTAACAAATCAGTGCATGCTATTAGATTTGTCATAAATAGTGTGATGAATGGTAATTCCCTGATCTAATATCAAACCTTGGGGAGCAATTTGCTGGAATGATGTCACTGCATCAATGTCCAAAGTGTTAATGAGATTATCTCAAATCAATGGAGAAATGCAAGCCTGAAGGGGACTGAATAATAAGCAAACTACAATGAATTCCCTTGCTTTCTTGTCTCATCTCTTAGATGGAGTTTGCATGTTACCTGGAGGGATGTGGCTACAACTGTATACAGTGATGCTTCTCTGCTATTCGTGGTAAGGTGACTTCCATTGCTATCAGCTATGCTTGTGAATGGCACTCAGTAATTTCCAATCCTAATTACTTTGATATTTTTTTGAATGAAATAGCATTATATAAATATATTAAGAAATAAATAAATTGTTCTTAAACTGCATTGTAAAATTCAGAGACGCACACAATGCAATTGATAGCTGTGTTCCAGTATGAGTGATAAATCCAGGAATTGTGAATTAGGTTGTTTCACTTTAGCATGCAGTCAGAGTGAGATTCTCTTCCATCCCTAAATACAATACATCTCGCCATAGTGGGAAGGACAGTGGCCAGGTGGCCTGTAAACTTGCTCAGTGGAGATGGGTGGTATCTGATGTGCATGCAGAATGTCCCAGGTTCAATCCTTGGCATGTTTTGTTTTTGTTTTAACTATTTTTGTGTTTTTATCCTGTCTTTTTATCTTGTGAACGGCCCAGAGATCCTCAAATGAAGGGTGGTATATAAATTTAATAAATAAAATAATAAATAAATAACCTCATCCAAATTCTACTGGGCATAGGGTGGCATTCTGGTAACAATCATGCCTGCATACCTTTTCCAAATGGATTGTTCTGAAGATGCTAATGGCAATGAAATAAAGCTTTCCTTGGCAGCACAACCTTTTGACAATCCAGCCAGCCTTTCCCATGTAAAATTACGAGAGCGAGCCTCAGCAAATGAGTTAATCACAGCTCTCAGTTGTCCCCTGGACCGCTAATGGAAAACAAATGTGATCAAATAGTGAAGGAAGAGAAAGCAGCTGTTAAAAATGTGGAACGCATACATGGGGAACACAGGGCCAGAACAGCAAGCAAAATGCATGCTTTGATTAATACTCCAAGGGGCTGACTTTCCTGTAGTCAAGTGTGTGGACTCTCAATCACAGTCCTATTTTAAAAACAGCTGCTAAATATATAAGACGGCAAAGATTCCCTTGGAGAAGGTTGCAGTTGAGACTTCTGTTATCTTTCAGCCGACCCCTTTTTGTCATTCTTCTCCAGCTGTCCTTTATTCATACAGAGAGGCAAGAGGGCGGCGCCAGGACCGCCAGCTATGGGACTCAAACCAAGGGTCATATGAGAACAGAACGGGGACTCTCATCAGCTCATTGGAAGCTGGTGCCCTGTGGGGCTGGTAGGGCAGAAGGCAGGGATCCCAACAGCAGGTGGTGTCAGGGCCAATAACAGGCAGAGCCAAGCCATTCTGGCTGCATCTCAACCTCCTCCTTTTCCTCCTAAGAGTTCTACAAAGGAGAAGGAGGAAATAAGCAGCCAGTGCCTCCCCCTAGACTGGGCATAAGTAAGGCAGATGAGGCTTGCCTGAGGGCAGAGCAACATCCATTGTACTATATTGTCCCCATCCTTGATGCCATTGTCCATACAGGTTCTCGCCACACAATTGGGGGCCCAGTATTGTCAGTCTTCAGTCACACACCGGCTGTTTACAGGGGCAGCTAGAAATGAGGGGGGGGGACTGTCAAGTTTTTTTATCTACAGTGGTACCTCGGGTTACAGATGCTTCAGGTTACAGACTCCACTAACCAGAAACAGTACCTCAGAACTTTACTTCAGGATGAGGACAGAAATCATGTGGCAGTGGCACAGCGGCAGCAGGAGGCCCCATTAGCTTAAGTGGTACCTCAGGTTAAGAACAGTTTCAGGTTAAGAATGGACCTCCAGAATGAATTAAGTTGTTAACCTAAGGTACGACTGTATCTTGTATTTGGGGAAGAGGCCCCAGCTCAATTGTACAGCATCTGTTTTGCATGCAGAGAGGTCCCAGGCTCAATCCTTGGCATCTCCAAGCAGGGCTGGGAATTTCCGTTGCCTGGAACTCTGGAGAGACACTGGCAGGGAGTACAGACAACACAGAGAGTGTTTCATTCCCAGTGCATATAATCCACGGAGGTGATCAAAGTTTTGCCTCAGTCCCAAATCCAAGCCTGAAGCCAAACTGGAACATAGGAAGCTTCTTTATCCTGAGTCATAAGGGACGCGGGTGGCACTGTGGTCTAAACCGCAGAGCCTAGGGCTTGCTGATCAGAAGGTCAGCAGTTCAAACCCCCCCCCCCCCACGGGTTGAGCTCCCGTTACTCAGTCCCTGCTCCTGCCAACCTAGCAGTTCAAAAGCACGTCAAAGTGCAAGTAGATAAAAAGGTACCGCTCCGGCAGGAAGGTAAACGGTGTTTCCGTGCGCTGCTCTGGTTCACCAGAAGTGGCTTAGTCATGCTGGCCACATGATCCAGAAGCTGTACGCCGGCTCCCTCGGCCAATAAAGCGAGATGAGCACAACCCCAGAGTCGTCCGAGACTGGACCTAATGGTCGGGGTCCCTTTACCTTTATCCTGAGTCAGGCCATTTGTTCATCTAGCTCAGTATTGCCTTCACTGGCTGGCAGTGGCTCTCCAGGTTTTCAGAAAGGGATTCTCTCCCAGCGCAACCCGGAGATTGCCAGGGGTTGAACCTGGGACCTTCAATGTGCAAAGCAGATGTTCTGCCACTGAGCTACAGCCCTTTCCCTGGGAAACATTAAGACTTTATTCCAATAACAGAATATTAGAGATGGAAAAATGAAAACTATCTGTGCTGGTGATCTAAAGTACAGGAGGGGGGAATCTAAGCTTCATTGAATATTGAGAGTAGATATGTGTTAACCTTAAATGACTTCCAAACGTTGAGTGTTAGTTAAAAGAAAAGGAAAGAAAAAATCTTTAGAGAGGAAGAAATTCTAAGTTTTAAAAAAACTGCCTGCTGGGTCAGAGAAACACATGCTCATTCAGCTGAGGATATTAAACCTCACTCAATTGTGCTTTAGATGCAGGAGGGAATGTGGAAATGAGCTTCTAAAAATGCAAATTTTTATGCCCGTAAATGAAACGTAAAGAGGTAATGATCAAGGGGATGGGGCAACTCCACGATGAGGAATGGTTACAGCATTTGGAACTTTTTGGTTTAGATAAAAGGCAAGTAAAAGGAGACATGATAGAGATTTACAAAATTATACATGGCATTGAGAAAGTGTGCAGAACTTGCTCCCACAGGAGGTAGTGATGACCAACAATCTAGAAGGCTTGAAAAGAGGATTAGAAAATTCATGAAGGACAAAGCTAGCAGTGGCTACTAGACATGATGGTCATGCTCTGCCTCCACAGTCTGAGGCGGTTATGCTTCTGAATACCAGTTGCTTTAAACCACAGGAGGGGAGAGGGCTCGTTGAAGTTAATGACCATGACAAATCAGGTTTATTAATATCAAAAGTTGTACTGTGAGTAAAAGTTAGCTTTAATACAATTCTATGTTCAACAGTGGTCTCCAAATGTTGTTGGGACTTGGCCTACAGCTGCAGGCTCCCCATAACCTGATTCTTCTATACCCAAAGCATCAAGATATCACCACCTCACTATCATAGACTGAACCAAAGCCCTGCTTCCACATGTGCAGCCCCAGGTCTGCTTATGCCACCTGCTGAAGCCTCTAGAGGGCCAGTGCCATGGCTGCCTATAAGCTGAGCAGGACAGGACCCAATAAAGTGGCTCTAGATTTTGGTGGCGGCTTTTTCAAAGGGAGGCTGGCCTGGGTTTTGACTAGTGAAGCAAAGCTCCTCCAGTGCTGAGCAAAAATGCCATTCCTTTTCCATTTTGATTCAGAACTGGGAGCAGCAAATGGAGCTATTTTTTGTCCTCCAAACTTTTTTTAAAAAAAGTTTGATGAATTCCTAGCCACATTTCACACTCAGTGGTGTTACTGTGGCCACTAGGGGATCCCTGAACTCCTCTCACCAGGAGTCCTCAAAACCCCCTTACTGTTTTGCTTCAGTGGCTGTGAACAGTGAAGCTGTGGTTGTTTTAGCAATGGGAGGGAAGGGAGGATGTCTTCCATTTCTCCATGACCCATCTCTTCTCCTTCCTCCTCCTCCTCCTCCTCCTCCTCTCTTCTTCTTCTTCCTCTCCTCTTCCTCCTCCCTCTCTTTCCTCTTCTCACTCTTCTCCTTCCCATGCTCGCAGCAATGCTACAGCAGATCCCAGAAGCAAGGGATTTTCCTAGGGTACCTCAGTGCCACCAGAGAAACATCTAAGGCAGTGTTTTCTGAACTCCAGGGAAGGAAGGAGAGGGAAAAGAAGACACCCCATGCAGCAGCAGCAGCCAGGATTAGGAGTTGGTGGACGTGGGGGCAGGGAAACTATTCTCCTGCCAAAATTACAAATTGGGAGGTTGTCCCTACTCCCAGTTTTCTGAAATGGCCTGCCACAATCACCAAGGACTGTTTTGCTGGCTTAATCAATGGTAAAACCCAAACTCCTTGACACCTCAGCCTAACTCAGGAAAGCAACTCTTAAGGCTGTACTCTTACTCTAAATCACACTACTGGGGGCGGGGGGGGGGGAGTACTATAGCCGAGACATTTTTACAAGTACAAAGTTGCTCTTAGGTTATTCCAAGCATTCACTGATAACTGACTGACAAATTAATTCTTTGCAAGTATCTTTTGACGTGATTCATTTCCAGTTCTTGGGTGCCAATGCAAATCAGCCGATGAGATCTTCTCTTATCAGGGCTGGCTTTTCATGCCTCTGACTCAAATCTTCTGTCTTCCTGACCTTGTGAATTGCTATGTGTAATACTCCCCGACGGTTGCCAGATTGCTCACTAATGTAATAACTAAAGCCCTGAACAGCAGAAATAACAGGTACTGCAATGTTCAGAACTTAATATACTTTGGTGACTTGCTGCTGTTTGGTTTTTTTTAAGTATCATGAACTCTCATATAATTGGTCCCTCATGGTCCTCTGGGGCAATCTCCTAAAGAAGATGAGCAGGCAAGGCTGAGACAGTCCCTTCTTTGTGCTACACATACACTTGCAGCAGCAGAGAAGTGGTCCATGGTGACTTGCACCCACTGCGACTGGTTGGGTGGAAGGTAGGGAGCCCAACTAGCCACAGGTAGAGTCTGATCCAATGATAGGCAGAGACAGAGCCAAGGACAGGTGGTGCCAACTAATTCTAATTTTGTCCCCATCTTGGTAGCTGCTTAGTTCTACAAGGGCCTGGTTGAGACTAAGCAGGAGAAACCAGACAGCCAGGGCCACCCCTTGGGCTAGTTGAAAGTAAGAAGGCTGGCAAAAGGGGGCTGGCTGAGGACAGGCTGGCCCAGTCACCCAGGTGGACCAGCCTCCAGTGGAAGTGTCCAATGAACACTCTGAAATTTCAAGACAAGAATAAGGCCAGAGCAGGGGGTGCCAATAGGGTTGCCGCACCCACACATGCACACAGAGAGGCCTTTCCTAGCATCCACAGGGTTCTCCCCTCACCCCACCCCCACTGAAATTAGGCTGTAAAGAATCAGTAAACCAGTTTCAGGCTGGTGACCTCTGGGCTTTGAAGATACCCAAAGCAGATCAGGCCAGTATCTAGTCCTGTGGTGAAGGAAGCTATGTCCCTCCATCTCCGACTCCCGTCAGTACTCTTGGTGGAGTCTAATGAAGGCAGAATGAAGTGGTATTATTACTTCCCTTGATCTAGACATTAGACTTCTGTGGATGCATTAGTTTTGTTTTATTTTACTACTGTTGACTCGTTTCAAGCTTGTGACCTACTAAGTCCCCTGGATCCTTTTCATGTGTATTGCTGTCAAGCCAGGTGTCCCCATCCTATTTTTGTGCATCTGATTATTTCTGCCTAATAGTCAACCCTTGTATTTGTCCCTATTGAAATGCTTTTATCTACTTTTGGTTCAGTTCTTAGCCCAGTTCTCCAATCTGTTAAGGCCATCTGGACTCCTGATTCTATCTTCTATAGTACTAGCTAACTCTCCCAGTTTAGTGTCATTAACGAATTGGATGTTCATACCCTCAATTCCTTCATCGAAGTAATTTATAAAGATGTTGAACAATGCTGAGCCCAAGATGGAGCCCTGCATTGCCCCACCTGTCACCTTTTTCCAGGATGATGACAAACCATTTGTGAGCACTCTTGGGGTTCAGTCAGTCAACCAGGTAAAAGTTAAATGATACAAAGAATTTCAATTTAACCCACATGGCTAGCCGCCATGGAAGTGTTAATTCAGTCAGCATCT
The DNA here is from genome assembly GCF_964106915.1 of Podarcis gaigeae. Lineage (NCBI taxonomy): Eukaryota > Metazoa > Chordata > Lepidosauria > Squamata > Lacertidae > Podarcis > Podarcis gaigeae. The sequence continues at coordinate 34,324,854 of NC_139690.1, forward strand.
GACAGCCATGGGCTGCTGCTTCTCATTTGCTGCCTGTGGGTTGTAGCCAATGTTAGTCCTACTGAGAGTAGACTCACTGAAATTAATAGACATGGCTAACTCAAGTTTCCTGAGGCTTCCTGAACCAGGTGCATCCAATGTGATGCCCTCCATATGTTGCTGAACTACAACTCCCATCATCCCTGGCCATTGGTTGCTGAGGCTGATGGGAGTTCTAGTTCAATAATTCCTGGAGAGCCACAAGTTCTATCTGTAGGGTTCAATAGAGCAATATGGTGTACTGTTACAATAGGGCCTTGGGGAATGCCTTATGTATTGCAGAAATTTGGATCAGTCTAAATCTAGAGAAAATTAATGGCATACTTAACGAATAATACATGAATGTGGAGAAATCTACAGGGAGCCACTAGCTATAAGGTTTGCAATTCTGGATACAGAAGGTAAAATGAAACAAACAAAAATAATGCAACTATTTCCCCCGTCTCCTCACCCCCCCCAAAAAAAAAGCAGCAGAAAGGAATGAGGAATGCATTATTTTTGAGGTTCTAAGTCATATTAGATGTAACTTGTTGATTTCTAAAACAAGATGAGACTATATTATCTCCAATAATATCATCGAAAGAAAGAAAGAAAGATTGATTCATGGATTATAAGTACCATTTATTTCCCTAAAGTTTATTCTGGCATTTAATGTTGACTTTGTTTGTGTGCTTACTTTTTTTCCTTCTCTACTCCTGAGACTATTTTGCTGTAATTTGACTTGAGTTTTTCATTCTCATGGAAATGCTTCTGCTCATATGCTTTTCCCCCTCCTCCTTCTCCGTGACTTTATTTTTTAAAATGTTTCTTGTGCAATTGGCTTGTTTCCAGGAAGACTAGCTTGGGGGGAAAGGCAACAACTTGATCAAGCAGATTTGGGAGGAGGGGAAATAAACACTTGTGAAGAGAACTGGGAAAATAAAATGAATGAAAAAGCAGACCTATGGAGAAATGTGAAGCACCAAAGACACAAGGAAAATCAGAGATGGCAGCTGTTGAGTAGGGAATTATGAGCCCTGTTCTCCACCTCTTTAAGCTAGCACAAGAAAGAGGAACAGGGCTCAATGATGTCCAAAGGAAGAAAGGTTTTACTGTATATATTCAGGTATTTCAGCACAATCGCCTTTATCAAGGACTTACACAACAGTTACTAAAGCACCCACATAAAAACCTTTGGGAAATTGTAAAATACACTCATATATTACGAAAACTCATGTTTAGATGAAATTTAACAAAAAGGAATCTATTTAAACTAAAAGCCAGCCACGTCTTTATTTCTTATACATCAGTCCTTCATAAAGGCATTCGTGTTGAAACGGGTCGGGTACACCTGTGATAAGTCACCTCACTTTGGCACTTCCTCACGACACCCCTGTGGTGTAGTGTTTAAACTGTCAACCTGACGGATCAGGGTTCAAATCCCCTCTTGGCCATGAAGCTCACTGGGTGACTTTGGGCCAGTCACTGCCTCTCAGCCTAACCTACCCCACAGGGTGGTTTTGAGGATAAAATGGGGGGGAGGAGAACTATGTACTTGAGCTCTTTGCAGAAAAAGGTGAGATATAGGAAGAGGAAGAGGAAGAGGAAGAAATTTAATACATGTTTCTCCTTCAAGTTCTACATTATTGGATGATTCCTATTTTCATGGGACTTAAGCTAGCCATTCCCTTAGATGCAGTAGACACTGTCTCTTCATCAGCTGCCAATCTAGCCATCTTTGTACATGAAATATGAGTGCATAATTAGCGATGTCAGAGAATTCTGACGAAAACAAAAAATTGGTGCAGAAATTGCCCCATGTTCACTACTCCTCTCATATCCAGAATGGAAAGCAAGCAAACACATAGTTGGTATTTGCTGCTGTTGCTTTCTTTCCAAAAACAATATGTAACTGATTGATGAAGAAACTGAAGAAACTGGGTTTCTTGGCTGGGTTTCCTTTGTACTGAGATGAATGGGGCGGAATAGCGTAATGGCAACTTGTGTAATTTGCATAAATTTGCATAAAGCAGCAGGCAGCGATACAAATAACTGCAGCAGAGCAGAAACAGTGCTGCATGTAACAAATACTGGGCAGAATGAGAAGCAATGCAATGTATCAAAATGCTTTGGGCCAGCCCTGAGGAAGTTGCCTACAAATGGGAGACGGTTACAGAAAGTCTTGGTTTGGACCAATTGGAAATAACAGTGTGCATAAGAGGATGCAAAAGTTCTACACACCAGCTCTCATCTTTTGTACACTTAGGAGCAAGCTGTGTTTAATTCAATGGGCCTTGCTTCAAATAAAACATGCATTGAACCAGGTTGCACATCTTGTGCATTTTAAATGATGTATACTCCTGGTTGTTCCTTAGAAAGTGACACCCACTCACAGCTCTGATCAGCTGATGGGTGCTGCTCTCAAGTTTCTTTGAGCTCATCACCTTAATGATGTCAGGTGATAGACAGGTGGACTGCCCTACCCCTGCAAAAAAATGGCTCACACAGAATGGACCTGTTCTTGATCTGGCCGTTGAGCTGAAATAGCCTGCTGGATCAGAACAAAGGGCCATCTAGCTCAGGATCCTGACCTCACAGTGGCTAACCAAATACCCTAATGCTCACATGCAGGACCTGAGTACAACAGCCGTCTCTCTGCTTGTGAATCCCAGTGATCGCTATTCAGAGGCATGCTGCCTCTAACAGTTGAGGGAGAACATAGCCATCATGGCTAGTAGACACTGGTAGCTTAACTCCTGTGAATTTGTCTATAAGAACATAAGATCCCTGCTAGGACTTTAGATTATAGAAAGGCAAAGCCTTCGTGAATGGGAAGCAAAGAAGATCTGAATGAGATTGTTTTCTCGGCATTACAGACGACGAGGTCACTTCCCCCTCTTCCTCTCCCTCCATTTGCCTTTAGACATTGTATTCCTTCTGACTAATAAGCATATGTATGCTTCCTAGCATAGCTGGGAGGGAATGGGACATACAGTTCAGAGCTATTATCAAGCCAGCACTTTATTATAAAGTTAGATGTGTTTAATTTCTTGTTGTCAGCTTTCATTATGTCAGAAAAATCAATTTGCCTCTGTCTCCCTTCCATTATTCAATCGTCTAATGAGCTAGCTTGCAGTCTACTCAAGATCAAATTTTATGATGAATCATGCCAGACCTGAATCGCTCACATATCCGGATATATGATTTGAAAATCAATATAGGGTGGGGTGGACAATTCCCTTCCAATTAAAATACCCAACTTCCCTAACAATGGGGGTGGGCAAGATTCTGGACTCTTTTTGAAAAATAAACTGTTCAGGGTATTTAAGAAATATAAGAAGAGCCCTGCTAGATCAAGCCAAAGACCCTCTAGTGTAGCTTTTAGAGTGTTTGAGACCACAGTTCAAAACCCCACTCAACCATGTAGTTTACTGGGCCAGTCACCATCTCACAGCCTATCCTACCTTCTCAGGGTTGTTCTGGAGGTAACATTTGGAGGAGGAAAACAATGTTTGCCACCCTGAGCTCCTCAAGTCACACAGCCTTATCAAGTGGAGAGAAAAGGGGGAGGCAGCAGTAGGTGCTTACACAGAACTATAGAACAAGGATAGCCAATGTGGACCCCTCTAGGTGTTTTGGACTACAATTCCCCTCACCCCTCACTATTAGCCATGCTGGCAAAGACTAATGGGAGTTGTAGTCCATGATATCTGAACGTTGACTAGGTAAAGGTAAAGGCACCCCTGACCATTAGGTCCAGTCATGACCGACTCTGCAGTTGCGGCGCTCATCTCGCTTTATTGGCCGAGGGAGCCGGCGTACAGCTTCCGGGTCATGTGGCCAGCATGACTAAGCCGCTTCTGGCGAACCAGAGCAGCACACAGAAACGCCATTTACTTTCCCGCTGGAGCGGTGCCTATTTATCTACTTGCACTTTGACATGCTTTCAAACTGCTAGGTTGGCAGGAGCAGGGACCGAGCAACTGGAGCTCACCGCTTCATGGGGATTCGAACCACCGACCTTCTGATTAGCAAGTCCTAGGCTCTGTGGTTTAACCCACAGCGCCACCCGCATCCCTGAACATTGACTACCCCGCCTTAAAGTATATTTTCCTGCCTGTAACTGGAACTAGACTACAAGTCTCAGGATTCCCCAGTGGAATGAACTACCTCCACAAAGTAGCTTGCCCTATCCGATAAAAACCGAAGTCCACCTGACGATAAAATATTTAAAAGTACAAACGCAGTACGACTAAACAAGAAAGCAGAGGAGTACAGAAATAGAACATAAAACATAAAGCTGGTCCTAAAATAGTACTAAGGCATAAAAGCCAACAAAAAATTAAAAGCTGCAGAAATATGAGCTAATTTGGGGAGGCTGGAGGGGGGAGGGGGGTTCGACAAGCCTGGGGAATGTAACAGTGTTGGAGCTTGCTTCACTTTGGATAGGAAAGAATCCCAGAGAACTGGTGGCACAACTCTAAATTTGGCACGTGAACGTACGTAAGAACCGAAGAACATCAGAAGAGCACTGCTGGATCAGGCCAATGGCTCATCTTCTCACAGCGGCCAACCAGATGCCTGTGGAAAGCCTGCATGCAGGATCCAAGCACAAGAGCACTCTCCCCATCTGTGGTTTCCAGCCACTGATATTTAGGAGCATTACTGCCTCTGAATAAGGTAGTCATGTCCCTGTCCCATGCAGGAAAAGATTATACTGATCATGTCTGCAATACCTACCACTGCCTCTTCACAGTGGTGGCTGGTGAAGACTGGAATTGGTAGGATGGAAGGCAAGGACGCCAACAGTAGGTGGCGCCAGAACCAGTGGGAGGTGGAGCCAAGTAACTCTAGAAGAAGCAAAACACTGATACTAAGGAGGAGGAAGCTGCTACAGGTGGAGTCACCCCACTTGCAGTCAGGTAAGAAGGCAGTCAGGTGATGGTTGGTTGCAAGGAGACTGAGGTTAGTGGGGTTGTACCCCATTTGCCAGCCTAATGGGCCGGCCTTCACTGCTTTTTCATGCTGCTTCGCCAAGGAGCAGGCAGTGGTGGGTGCTCACAGAATGGAGTGCAAGCAGAATGGAGACTAGACAAGCTGCTCACAGTGAAAGGTGGGAAAGAAACATGATTTCATTTGCATTTAAAGGCAAATCTACCTAATCTGCGGGACGCAGGTGGCGCTGTGGGTGAAACCACAGAACCTAGGGCTTGCCGATCAGAAGGTCAGTGGGTTCAAATCCCCGCAACGGGGTGAGCTCCCGTTGCTTGGTCCCTGCTCCTGCCAACCTAGCAGTTCGAAAGCACGAAGTGCAAGTAGATAAATAGGTACTGCTCCGGCGGGAAGGTAAACGGCATTTCCGTGCGCTGCTCTGGTTTGCCAGAAGTGGCTTAGTCACGCCGGCCACATGACCCGGAAGCTGTACACCGGCTCCCTCGGCCAATAAAGCGAGATGAGCACCGCAACCCCAGAGTCAGTCACGACTGGACCTAATGGTCAGGGTTCCCTTTACCCTTTACCTTTAACTAATCTGCACTTTCGAAAACAACACAAAAACTGAAACACCCATCATCAAAATTCACACTTCTATAAACCTTGCAGTGCAAGACATAAAGTGTGTGCGTGTATGTGTGTGTGTGCATGCGTGCACATGCAAATAGCATATATAAATGCATTGTATTAGGAAAACTCACAAAAATGGTTTTAACAAGAAAAAATCACACTAAATCGCTGGCAAATTTTCATGAGGGCTGAAAAATAAATTGCTACAGATGTGTGTAGAACCAAATTTAAGACTGGAAAAAATGAGTTCACCCCCCTCAGTTCTACCCAAAAGCATTTCGGTTTCCCTGTGCTCAGAAGCCTCAGATTTAATTCATGGCATAGATGCCAGAAGGGAGAGCCAGTAATAGCTGAATAGAAAAAGAATCACATTCTTATGCACACTATACCTGAGGATATCTGTTTTTGGGGGGTTTTGTGCAAATCACTTGGCTGGAGAACTGCATTGCAAAAACCGGGGCGGGGGGGACAGCAAATTTTGGTGGATGTCTGCTTTTGGTTTCACCTATGCTATCTGTGGACAAACGCCAGCTCCCTCGGCCTATAGAGCGAGATGAGTGCGCAACCCCAGAGTCGTCCGCGACTGGACCTAATGATCAGGGGGTACCTTTACCTTTTTACTATTATATGAACACATATTCATATAATAAAAGGTAAAGGTAAAGGGACCCCAACCATTAGGTCCAGTCGTGACTGACTCTGCGGTTGCGGCGCTCATCTCGCTTTATTGGCCGAGGGAGCCAGCGTACAACTTCCGGGTCATGTGGCCAGCATGACTAAGCCACTTCTGGCGAACCAGAGCAGCGCATGGAAACGCCGTTTACCTTCCCGCAGGAGCGGTACCTATTTATCTACTTGTACTTTGACGTGCTTTCGAACTGCTAGGTGGGCAGGAGTTGGGACCGAGCAACGGGAACTCACCCCATCACGGGGATTCGAGCTGCCGACCTTCAGATCGGCAAGTCCTAGGCTCTGTGGTTTAACCCACAGTGCCACCCACGTCCCTATTCATATAATAGGTGAAACCAAAAGCAGATATCCACCAAGATGTGGATGAACAGTGAACAATGTGAATTAGGTAGGTTCACTTCCATGAGAGTACAATCTATAAAAAATTAAGTATCCCCCCCCCCAACCGTTTGTTGTTGTTTTGTAATTGTGTATGTTGTATACTGCCTTGCTGCATTTTTATGAAAGTGTGGCCTATAAATATTTAAATATGCAGAAAGAAACAACACGGACTAAATAGAATTTCTCCCCCCATCACTGACACAGACCTTGAAGCTATCCAAAATTGCATCACCACTTGTCAGTTTGGCTTTGTGTTGACTTTGGACCAATGAGTAGACAGAAACTGGAGGGAAAAGCCAGAGAAGACTACGCTGGTGGAGTCCATGCCAAAACTGCTCCCCAGAAAGAGGATTTGATTTATAGCATCCCTCTCTGCGTGCCAAAAGTTCTTTCTGTGGAATGTACCTGGCTGCACAGTTATTTTTCAACACTTGATAAATGGTGGCCAAAATAAAATATTCAAAAGTCTTTCAAAAATCAGTGGGTTTTGCACAACTAAGCCTATGTTCCCCAAATGTCCAAGCTCTGGGGAATATGGAGGAAAATGGATGCTAGTGAGGGGGATCCCATCCAGGTCAAGAATGGGCAGGATGCTTGGGGGCTCCTGACCATGTCATGTGTTGAAGACATATTGTGACCATTTGTTTGGTTTGGTTTGGTTTGGTTTGGTTTCTTTTATAACATAAATGTACAACCTAGCAGTTCAAAAGCACGTCAAAGTGCAAGTAGATCAATCGGTACCACTCCGGCAGGAAGGTAAACAGCGTTTCCATGCACTGCTCTGGTTCGCCAGAAGCAGCTTAGTCATGCTGGCCACATGACCCGGAAGCTGTACGCCGGCTCCCTCGGCCAATAAAGCGAGATGAGCGCCGCAACCCCAGAGTCGGCCACGACTGGACCTAATGGTCAGGGGTCCCTTTACCTTTACAATGCATAACACAACATAAAATAGAGATTGTGTGTTTTTCCAAGGCTGCTAGTTATAGAGCTTTGCTGAAGCCACACGATGCTGATACTACCCTCATGGCTGTCAACGTTTCCTTTTTTTTAAAGGGAAATTCCCTTATTCTGAATAGGATTCCTCGCAAGAAAAGGGAAAAGTTGACAGCTTTGACTACCCTCCAGGTCAAGACCATGTGATGTTGATGTCTCCAGCATGCATATCCAGAAGTTGTGCCTCTTCGCTAACACTGCTGGCAACTCTATCAGCCATTGCTGGTAATCTGACACTCTGGGCTTTACAGAATAAAAATATTTAGCTATTGGTTGCTCTACTTGTTTGGTCAAAATCGCTGATTTGTGGTTTCTAAAAATTCTCACATACATTGGTTGTAGTTTCACCTACCTACTAGATATGGTATCCCAGTTTTTTTGCACTCAATTATAGATTATATTGCCAGATCTGTAGATTTTTTGTTGGATCTAGTATGTTCTACCCATCCTGGTGCTTTTGAAGGTACCTGCCCCCATGAAATACACACAGGTGATACAGCCTTTGGAATGACAAGGATCAGATCCAGGACTGCTGACAGCAAGTTGCTCAGACAATGGGCAGCTTTCTCTGCTTGCCAGCTGATAGGAGATGGTGGATGTAAATCTACAACAGGCAGGATATATTGTTCTTTGCAAATTGACACCTCTCTTTGATGGAGTTATGATCTATAACTGCCACTTTGGAAACAGAATCATTTCATTTTTATCAGAGCAGATGACGAAGGCAGAAGCTGAAACATTTCACAACATAAGTGTGGGGTGTAATCCACTGAGAGCAGCCAAGTACAACATTACTTGTTTTCCAAGAGTGGACATGCAAGGGGATGTTTGGTCCAGCCAGTCAAAACTTCCTGTTCCTCCTGGCCTAGAGCATCCAGGCATGACCTTTCTAGACCTGGTAAAAGGTCAAGGCATGCTGCCACTCTATCTCTTTTCCATCTTCCTTTCATCCTGCGAACTTCCCAGACTGCTAACTGCAGTCACTAGGTTAACCCACATATGGGGCAAACCTGTTTGTATATGCTTGTAACTTTAAGCCTTAAGCCTGCCTTCACTGTGCTCTGTCTGATCGTGAGTAAACTTTCTTTTTATTGATTATGAATAAGACTGTGGTGTCTTTATTCTTTTAGGAGGGATTCAAGGGGTCTTACCAGGAAAATATTAGAACATATTTCAATCTGGACAAGCCAGATTGAATTGCGTATTGTCTTAAGGAACTCACACGAGTTTGCAACTGGTTTTCTGCTGTATAAAGGGGAATGCACTCTACTAAGTAAAGGAACTTGCTAGCACAAGTTATGAAGGATGCTAATAAACAATATATCCTCTCCTGCCACCCTGAACATTCCCACAATAAGAAATATTACACACACACACACACACACACACACACACACACACTACAATGAACCCAGAAGTGCATAAGGCTGTACACTTTCTTGAGCTTTGTTACTTCAGTACATAACAAACATACTTAATTTTTCTATTAAAAGATTATTCTGTTGCCCACCCTCTCTAACCCTTCCCATGTTGGTTAAAGTTTTGTGATCAAGTCCTCAACAATTGGACTCCTTAATTCTCCCCCCATGTATATATATTGTACACACACACACACACAGGTCATCATCCAATGATCATGATTTTAAAGTTCTTTTTTATCTGACCCTTCAGCTGAAAAAGTTTTATATTGGCAGAGAGTCAGCTGTCTATCAATACTGATGAAGAATTATAAAATACATCATATTTTTAAGATGAAATAAAATCTCTGGAAAAACTCCCATGCCTACTGCCGAAAGCTGTGAACCTGCTATAAAACCCAGTGATAAACCCAGCCCAGGAGAAGGAAAGCTATTCCCCATCACCTTGTAGAAACATTTACAGCGCATTGCCCCATAACCTGCTTGCTATAAATTAAGAGTGCGAAAGGGAAAGTAGTGCCGCATTACGGCGCCAACATTTGTCTTTATTCTTCAGGTATTGCATATGGACACTTCTGGAGATTGTAAAATGTCAAGCCTTCCAAACAAGCATTTGCTCTCTGAAAGGTTTTGATCAAAGTGCTGTAATTGTTTCTATTTATTATGACCGAAGCTTCCAAGGGGTCAACAAGGGCAACCCCAGGTGGTTTGCATTACAGTTGTCAGTGCTTTGAAAGGATCAATGGTGAATGACCCAGTAAATGGTAGATGTCACTATAATTAATTGCTTTATAATGTTCTTGCCAGTCCTGGGACTGCTAAAAAAAAAAAAAAGAGGTCAGGTTAGAAATAAAGAATCCAATAAAAAAAAACATTGATGAACAAAACCCACTGGGGGAAATGTTCCTTTTAGATCCCTTTTCACTAGGATTGGGCAAAAAAATCTCCCTTCATTTAGGCAGATAGTTGTGCCTTCCTACAGGCTACCTTTAGAAACCCATGCAATGAACTGAAACTCTGAAAAGACACACAGGGTTGCATTCAAGTCCTATTCAGAGGAGACATGTCTAGCAACAATTCTGTTGTATTTCTGCCCAATGACAGATCCAATGCCAGAGAAAATGGCAAGGCTAGAGGTGCAACAAGGCTAGTTGAAAGTTGGGGGCCCATGGACATCTGGAAGCAGGCCAAGATTTTTCATACCTTTGTCTCCAGACTACCTCCTCCAGGCTCCATTCCCCTGTAGTGGTCTTCAGCACCTTGAAAGGCCAACTCTTTGGCATACAAATGGGCACTTCTCCATTCCTGGAGGACTCCCAGACTGGTGATGTATAGTGGGATGCATCTGACTCTTCAGGCTCAGGGGAAGGTGCCCCTAAGGGTCTGAGCCCCGACACTACGCACCCTGCTAGTCTGTGAGGTTCCTCCAAGAACTCCTTGTCTGACAGCCTGAGGCACAAGAGTCTCCCTATTTCCAGCAGTCACCTCTGGGGCCTGAATCTTACTGGGCTCCCCATCTGGTACCCCTGCAGTCTCTGACTTCATATCCAGAGCACTGTTAGATTCAGGGGTCAGGAGTAATGACACTTTCTCTCTCCTCTGTTGCTTCCATTTTTCTTGCATGTTACTTACACATTGCTGGTGCACAGAAGCCTGAGGTTTTCCCCACCTAGGAGTCAAGTACTATATCCAAAGTGAGTCCTAAAATGTAAAGGTAAAGAACCCCTGACAGTTAAGTCCAGTCATGAACGACTCTGGGGTTGTGGTGCTCATCTCGCTTTACTGGCCGAGGGAGCCGACGTTTGTCCGCAGACAGTTTTTCCGGGTCATGTGGCCACCATGACTAAGCCGCTTCTGGTGAAACCAGAGCAGTGCACGGAAATGCTGTTTACCTTCCCACTGGAGCGGTACCTATTTATCTACTTGTACTTTAACATGCTTTCGAACTGCTAGGTTGGCAGGAGCTGGGACTGAGCAACGGGAGCTCACCCCGTCACGGGGATTCAAACCACTGACCTTCCAATCCACAAGCCATAGGCTCAATGGTTTACACCACAGCGCCACCCGTGTCCCAAAGTGAGTCCTACTCAGAGCTAATTATGGCTAACTTAGATCCATAAATTTCAATCTACTCTGAGTAGATCTAACATTGGACAAGACCCAAAATAATTTAGACTGGCCTAAATGGGGAAAGACAGCATTTCATTTCATTTTTAAGTTACTATGAGGTAACTCAAAAATCCATTCAGTGATGATATCCTATCCTTCCATCTGTAACAAATTTCAAAGCAGCACATGGCTGAGATTCACTGTGAGAAGGATGCACTTTATTCTCAGGAAGGTGAAGAGAGGACTGGGTGACCCCTAGGAGGCTTGGACCAAAGACCAACAGCGATTATGGACTAGAGTAGGAAAGAAGAATGGCCCAGCAAACTTCACCTGAATCTTTGGGCCCCAATCCTAACAGCTGGTTTCCACAAAGATTAATTCAGTAAGCATTAATCTGGGGACGAGATCTCTTTAGCCAATGTGCATTTCTGGTGGTTTAGTTGAAGGAACGATAATATAAATCAGCATGTCTCTTTGGCTGTGGAGAGACAATCACTCATTTAATGACTCACTTTGCTTTTTGTGGCCCTGCTGTCATTTGATTCCATTCACTTAAAAGCACTCAGGGCACAGTTGTTAAATTATTCTGATACCCACACACCCTGAGCACTATTCATAATCTATGCCCAGTGGCAAAGCTTCATACTCTTGCACCATGGGGGGGTGGAGGAGAGCAGGTGGGGGCAGGGCTGGCACACATCCTGGAGGTGTGGCACGCCGCCCGTAGGGGCATGGCACCCAGCACGGGCAAGGGGGCAGCCACGATGGCACCCCACCTGGTGTCCTCCAGATATTTTGCCATGCCTGCAGCTAATTGAAGTTGTAGTCCTGCAACAATATCCACAGCTTCCCCCGTCCCTTACCTAATGATGTAAGCTGCTGTAGGGCTTCAATATCTGAAAGATCCCTCTTCAGAGAGGAGCTCTCCCTCCCTGCATGTAGAAAGCTAGCATGTATGGGAAGGTGAATCCTCTATGTAGTAACCATTGAAACATTCAGCAGCACTTCTACGGTTGTAGAGTCCAATAAAACTGTTAGGTTTTTCTAAATGTTTAAACCAAGTGATTTCTGGACAGCAATTTATTTCCACTCTTGAAGAAGTGGGGGAGGGAGGTGTTGGGATAGAGATGACAGGACGGAAGGCTGATCCTTTCAGGCTCTGCTAGTGTTAGTTTCAATTTTGAGAGAGAGAGATATACATACATATATTTTGCAAAGTATTCATTGAGGTGGTAAATTAAAAAGATCCCGAATTTATTGCCTGCAGGTTCATTGGCTATATATGCATACTCCATCCCCAAACTACTGCCAAGTAATAACTTGTTCTACATATACATTACTATCATTCTTTTTTAAATAATAATTGCTATATGGGCCATACCAGAAATATGGCAGTGTCATCTTCCATTAAAACAAAAATCTGCAAATGAAAAAAGAACGATAGTAAATCAAAGGCAATGACAGAAAGTTTTTTTTTTAATATATTTTATTTTATTTTCCCAATTCCTGAGGGCTGGACAAATAACTGATTATTTAAAACTTGTTTACTCAGGTTTAACAAATAGGAGTTTTATGCATATCTATTATACTCCAGCAAATCCCATGTTTAATAATTAGTTGGTGTTTACTTAGCATGCAGTCCAATAACTGTCTAATTAAATATGGATTTGCAAATCTTAATTTAAAGCAAAAACCGATGGTGGCAGCTGCGCCAAGCACTTTTCTGCCTCAATGTCAGTTTTTTGCTCTCTTTTGTAATACTGTCTTCTGTTTGTTTCCAGATATACAAACCAGGCTCTAATTACAGCTGGAACGTATTTGCACCCCGACGTTCTCTGCTGTGAATTTCTGATGGCAAGTCTTTCTGCAGGGAAGTCTCTGAAGATTCAGATGCTTGCTGAATAGCCTCCAAATATTTGATATCTGTGCATGACATCCGATGATGATAATTGAGTTTAATATTTTATACTTGACAGTGGACCTGTAATGCTGTTTAGTATTCAGTCAGCAGTATATTTATTGGAAGCAATAAGCCATTACAATATAACATAAAACATGCAGAAAGAGACATTGCATTCAATAATGACAGCTCAGCTCCAGAAAGAAGAAAAGCAGGGGGAGAAACAGACCTTAGAAGAAGAGTAAGGAACCTCGGGCCCAGGGACCAAATGTAGAGATCTGGCCCTCAGGATTCTCCTCAGGCCACACCTTTCAGCCATCCTGCTTGATACCCTCTGCGTGATTTTGCCCAGCTGGAATATGCCCTTGAACTATGATAATGCCTCTTGGTTGCCCTGATGCGTGCATAGAAGCTAGCCTACAGTACACAGGTCAAATCTGCATTAGCTTCTCCACCTACCTTCTCCTCTGGACCTGCCAACCAATCTCATATAGCCTCTGGCAGGTTGGCCAGAAGGAAATGGGACCCTTGGATTGAAAAAGGTCCCCCATTCCTGCCTTAGAGATTTTCCTATTAAGACCCTTGCAGTCTGTTACATTCCTGGGCACAGAGTTCTGGGGCCCAGGTAGAATTGAAACCCTTCATACAATTAGAAACTGGGTCAATGTGTTTATTTTTTAGACTACAGAGGACCTGATCCAAATTAGGACTATGGCAGGTAAGTAGGAGGAGCTTTGTCCTTTAGCCCACTGCTGTGATCCTGGCCAGAGATTTCTGCAATCTGCATTGTGAAGGAAACTTCCATTGATGTCAATAAATGCTTTCTTCCCTAGACAGACAACAAGCTGCAGGTGTAATTTGGAGCCCACCAGGGTCCCAGTCCCTCCACACCTGCTATTTAAAGAAAAAATCACTCATTCAAAGTAATCTACCCCCCTTCTAAGGATACACATTTACTGGGTCATTTATTAAGTTTTTTTAACTAGTACAATAATGACCAGCCTACCTTGACACTATTCAGGTTTCACACCCGTTTGCAGGACTGGGAAGAACCCAGGAGCTCCCTCCTTATATCTCACACAGCCTAACAGAAGATTTCTTGGTTTCTCCAAACCACAGTTTACTAGTAGTTCTAAACTGGGAAGCTGTGGTTCAGGGGATCTCTTTCCAAATTTGGATTGCAAACCACAGTGTTATCTCATGTCGTCATTTCCACACATTCACCTAATGTCACTCTTGCCCCTTTCTTTCCTCCTCTCTCGGTTGCTATTGTCTTTCTTTTCCCACTCTTTCTGATTTCTTAAATAGACCTTATTTAAATCGGAGGTAGGGAACGTTTTTCCATCCGAGAGTCACTTTCCCTTCTACCTTATACTGAATCAGACCATTGGTTCATTGAGCTCAGTATTTTTCACAAAGACTAGAAGGGGTTTTCCAGAGTTTTGGACTAGACACATTCCCAGTTGTATCTGGAGATGCTGGGAACTGAATCTGGAATCTTCTGCATACAAGGCAGGTGCTCTACTGCGGCACTATGGCTTTTCTCCAAGACAGAGACAGTTCTGGAGACTGGCACCAGCTCACACAATAAACAGATCACAAAGGCAAGAAGGCAAGACAGAAGACTTGATCCTTCCTCTCCTTGTTTTAGGAAGCATTTCATCACCAGTTGAAAAGAATAAGAAGCCTGTGAAATTTTGCTGAGAGCCTTCTAATGCCTCTTGGCTCTCATCCTCCAACACGTTTCTCCATAAATTAAAATTAATTACTGGATAAAACCTGGAAGGAGACTAAAGACTCATCTGCACTATGCATTTAAAGCAGTATCATACTGCTTTAAACAGTTGTGGCTACCCCCAAAGAATCTTGGGGACTGTCCTATGTTAAGTGCGCTGTGGCTCAGGTCCCAGGTTCAATCCCCAGGGTCTCCCAGAAAGACTGAAAAAGATTTCTATTTGAAACCCTAGTGAGCTACTGCTGGTTCTGGGTGCCTACCCTGGCTATGTTGCTCAGCACTTGACTTTGTAATAACTTTGCTGAAAGTGCTGGACAGCTCCCTTCTTGATCATCACTTTCCCTGCCCTTTCTTCATTGCATTAATTTTAAAAACCCTTCATAGCTTGGGTCCAGGAAATATTAAGTTCACCTAAGCCTGAAAATCCCAGCTAGATCAGTGAGATCTGCTGTTAACTGTTCCCCGTGTGAATTACACCCACTTGCTATCTACAAGTAATCAAATATTTATAGTGTGCCCAGTCCAGCAATGTGGAATGCCCTCCTGGTGAAAATTTGGCAAACATCCTGGCTTTTGCTTTATAGATGCCTTGTTTTGAATGTTCATAATGTATAATGTTCATTCCCATTATATAACTGAGATCTACTATTGGCACCTAAGGATTCAAACGATAAAGGTGGCCATCGGATGTGGTTGCTGTTAGATATGCTGCTCAGCTTCCCACGGGCCCTGTCTGCATTATGCATTCAAAACAGTATCATACCACTTTATGCAGTTATGTCTTCCCAGTCATGCTACAAAGAATCCTGGGACCTGTTGCTGAGACTTGCCAGGATAGCTCTGTTCCCTTCACAGAGTGACAATTCCCAGAGTTCCCTGGAAAGAGAGACTGATATTTAAACTACTTGGAGAGCTCTAGAAATTTGAGAGGAATGGGGACTCCTAACCACTCTCAGCACCCTTAACAAACCATAGTTCCCAGGATTGCTTGAGGGTTTGAAGTGCCATGGCAATACTTTGAATATAGTGCAGGTGGGGCCTAAAGCAAAACAGAAATATCTATGGGTCTAAGAGGAGCAAGAGTGCAGCATACATCAGACCAAAGGGCCATATAGTCCAGCACTCAGATCTCACTGTGGCCAAGCAGAAGGCTCTGGAAAGCTCACAAGCAGGACCAGAGCACAACAGCATTCTTCCAACTTGTGATTTCTAGCAACTAGTATTCAAAGGCAGTGGAGGTAGAACTTCCCAATGCATGCATTGTGGGGCAGGAAATCAGAATGGATTCTCAAAACAAAGTAGATGCTATTGAACTTTCAGGTTTGTCTCAAGCATAATGAAATCTGAGGTTCCCTAGGCTTGAGTTCAAAGGAGTAGGCTAAGATATATAGGTTTTAATAATGTAAGCCCAGAGTGGCTCCAACATGATATAAATAAAAGAAGAGAATAAATAAGTTGATAGACTTTTTATACTGGTAATTTTTTATTAATATTTATTCGTGTTTGCACAAACCTTTCTAGAATATGCCTGGGATATTTTTCAGCAGGGTTCTATTCATTAGCCCTATTCCTGTACAAGGAATCATAAAATTCCTTTGAGGAACGCTAACACCTTCCCCCCCCCCATACCCATTTGAATAGTCTGTTTCACAGTTAAATTTCAACACAACCAAGCATATTACCAATAAAACAACCCACCCACCCCACCAGCCAAAAAATTGTATCATTTGCTGTTCAGTGTCCCTGGCAGCTATTGTGCATTCGGGGAGGGGGTTGCCATTTACTGCCTTCTTTTGCTCTCACTGTCCTTGCCCTCACTAGCCCACATGGTCATTAAATCCAACTGGCTGAGGCAGCCTATGTGAATTGGCTCATATATGTCCATGATGTTGGGCCATGTATTGGACCACCCTGCTATACCATGGCTCCAATGCACAGCTCATAACTACTTGAATCCACACATTCAGTGTAGTGAGCCCAAGCCTGTGGAACTCCCTGCAAACTGAGATCAGGCAGGCACCTTCCTTCCTGAATCTCAGGTGCATAAGACTTCTTTGCTCCAGCAAGCATTTATTTTTTATGCTGTTGCTGTTATGAGAACCTGTCTGTCATGGGAAGTGATATTCTATTATGTTTTTCATATTATAATAATTACATGTATATAACTGCTTTGATTTTTATATTGTGCAGATATTGTGCTATGTATTCACATTTGTGTTCTGTGCTGCAAAATCCCTTGTGGTTTTTTGACGAAGGATAAATTTAATTAATAATAATAAATGTAAGGTAATATTTAGGTTTGTTAAATGTTGGTTTCATTCTCCCATTTTCTGTGTACACCACATAGAAATGAAAATAATTAATTAATATATTCACTTATTTAAAACAATATAATGCAATATAACTGATACAGTCAAACCTCAGTTCCTGAATGCCAAAAACCTGGAAGTAACTGCTCTGGAATTTCCGGAATCCAAGCATGCTACACAGCTTCTGTTTTGAGTTTCCTTATTGTATTGAGGCTCCCGCTTTCAGTTTTTGGTTGTCGAACATTTCGGAAGTCTTCCGGAACGGATTACGTTTGACAACCGAGGTTTGACTGTATCCGAATCCAGGCATAGGAAATGTGTGGCTGGAGTAGGGGAGCAAGCAGAGTCCTCTGGTCTTCTCTATGTGGCCCCCTAAGTCTCCCCAGGCCACACCCTTTACTGGCCCTGCTTCACATACCAAGTGTTTTTGCATGACTGGAGTGTGTCCCTGAACTCAGATAATCCCGGTTGGTTGGTTGGTTGGTTGGTTGGTTGGTTCGTTGGATGGATGGAGGATAGAGAGGGTGGACTGTAGAAACAAGCCTACTCTACCAAAGTAAAATTAACATTCATTGCTCCACCCACTTTTTTCCTGGCACCGCCCACTCAGCATGTGACCCTCAGATGGCTGCCAAAAGGGAAAGTGTCCCTCAAATTGAAAAAGGTTCCTCACCTCTGCAGCAATCTTATACCACTGTGCCTGTGCTCAGTCACTAGGGGAAACTTTCTCAGAGCACCTCCACCTCCTGACGTAGTTAGGCGTGAAAAGATAGACCCTTTTATGCCATAGCCGCCTGCATCCAAAACGCTTTCTAGCCCATTCACTAGGCTCTCTTGTTATTTTAAAGAAAGACTTGAAAATGCTGCTTTCCCCCTTAGCTTCTTTTTAAGGGTATTGCTGCAGAATTGATCTACTGGCCATTTTTTGCTGGTTTACATTTTGCTCTGCTTCCCATAGATGTTTTCATATTGTTGGGCACCTTGAGAATCCTTATTATTGTCTTTGATTTTCTTTTTATTGAACAGTATTTCTCCACCATGAAATAACCAAGTTCTTAGAGTGAGTTAGAATCACTATTAAGCATGTGTATGTGTGCACATATACACATACTTTTTAAAAAATGCAGTTAACCAAAAGATGTAAGAACAAGCCAGCAACCGAATAAAAACTCTCAAGTGTGAGTGTGTGTGTGTGTGTGTGTGGTATCAAAAATCAGCCATAACATTTTTTAAAAATGCACAGTATCTCAAAAGAGTAGAGGGGATTATATTGTCTAAAACAGAGGTGGGAAGCATTTTTCAGCCTGAGGGCCATGCTTCCTTCTGGGCAACCTTTCGGAGAAAGTCAATGGTAGGTGAGATCAGGGGCAAAAGGGAGCAGAGCAACAAAGGTGAATTTATCTTTGAACAATACGCTAGTTTCTACACACTCACACAACCCTCTCTATCCTAAATCCAGGCAAGCAAATAGTATTATCAGAGATTACGCATGCATTCCAGCTGGGCTAAAACACTTGAGGAGAGTATGAAACTGGACTGGGGAAACCTGGGGAAAGTTCCAAGGGCCAGATAAAGAGGCTAGAGGGCCACATTTGGTCCCTGGGCCTGAGGTTCCCTTGCCTGGACTAAATCATTATCATACCCCAACCTTTCCAAACTAGGGCTGTAGCCATTAATATAGGATTTTTCATGGCACTGCATATCATTTGAATATATGGTGCTCTAGAGGTTGGTCTAGTCTAGAGGTTACTCTAGAGGTGTTGTCAGTGGGGTCTGGGGCCCACTGGGACTGTAGGGCAGAACGCATGGAGCTGAACATTCGGTGGTGCCATTACTAATGACAGGCAGGGCCAACTAATTAAAGTTTCATCCCCCATCCAATTCCCTGCTGAACTCTGCAGAGGCAACACTGAAGCTGAGGGGGAAGCTGACAGCAAGGGCAATCACTGGGATTGGTTGTAAATAAGAAAGAAGGCACGCAGGTGGGAGCTGAGTGAGAGCAGGTCAAGGCTGCCCAAGGGAACCAGCCTCCACTGCATCTACTTTTAAAAGGCAGCCTTGCATCGTTAGCAAAACCCAGTGGACAGCAGCACATCTCACTGCAGGTAGTATGGTGGATTTTCCAATCCACCTTTCATGAGTGACTTGTTCTCTCAGACAGGCCTTGAATTAACACTGCAGAGCCCAAGTAATAGAAGTCATTATTGTTCTTCAATAGAAACATAAGCATAAAATTCCCAGATGCTACAAAAACCTCCTTCATTCTTAATTCAGGAGTAGAACACTCTCAAAACCACCAGCAAAATCACAACGATGAATCATTCCTGTTGTCTTACAACCAAAGTGTTGGCAATAAGGGGTTTATTTTTATTTTTTTATTTTTTTGTATTTCAATTCTAACCAGGGAAACGGCAAATAGATATAAAGACAATGTGCTAGAAAATGCATGTGTGGTGGTATGAGTTGTGTGCAT
Source organism: Podarcis gaigeae (assembly GCF_964106915.1). Taxonomy (NCBI): domain Eukaryota; kingdom Metazoa; phylum Chordata; class Lepidosauria; order Squamata; family Lacertidae; genus Podarcis; species Podarcis gaigeae. The sequence goes on from NC_139690.1 coordinate 34,344,442, forward strand.
TTGATGTCTGAAACTGTTATTCTTATTTGCGCATCTACAAGCAGAAAAGAAGAAAATGGATGTAAACGATGATTTATGCAGAGCTGTTGCCGAATCTTGAATGCTCATGGCACTTTAAAGAGCTTGAGCATATCCTTCATCTGAAGTTAAAGATGCATGAAGCCAATCTCTTCATTTCCAAGGATATTCCGCATACACACTTTGTGTCCCAACAAATCTCTGGAAGGCCACAGCAGACTTGTTCTGAGAATATAAGAAGAGCTCTGCTGGATCAAGCCAGTGGCCCATCTAGTTCAGCATCTCGTTCTCACAGTGACCAAGCAGATACCTCAATGGAAAATCTGCAAGCCAGACCTGAGCACAAACACACTGCCTCCCACCCAGGATTTCCAGCAACTGGTATTCAGAAGTATTACTGCCTCAGACTGTGGAAGTAAGAACATTTAGCCATCAGTGTTAGTAGTCATTGATGACCTTTTATTCTCCATGAATGTATCAAATCCTCTTTTAAAGCCATCCAGGTTGATGGCCTTCACTGCCTCTTGTGGGAGCGAATTCCGTAATTTAAGTATGTATCTTGTGAAGAGAGATTTCTTTTAGCTGCTCTGAATCTTCCAACTTAATTGGATGTCTTCAAGTTCTAGCAATTATGAGAGAGGTAGAAAAAAAATTTCTTTCCACTTTGTCCATGCTGTGCATAATGTTACATGCTTCTATAGTGTCGACTCTTACATGCCTTTTCTCTAAACTAAAAAGCGCCACTGTAATATTTCCTCATAGAAGATAGATGACAGATAGGTAGCTAGGTGATAGATACACAGTGTATATGAATATATATATGGACTCTCTCTCTCTCTCTCTCTCTCTCTATATATATATATATATATATATATATAGCTTGTTGCACATTCTTTTGAGCAAACCTAGCAGAGAGAAGGAAGAAGCATTGGAATGTGCTGACAAGCCTAGATTCCTCACCACTGCATTGCTGTTCAGGGGCACGTGGCTCTCTAAGTAGACATTGTAAAGAGGCAGAGAGGCTAAAATCCTATGCACACTTATGTTTGTGCATAGGATTGTGCATTAGGCTCATAACTGTGCATGAGATTGGGTAGCTACTTATGTATCACACACACATACACAAAGACAAAAGACAAATGACAACAGAAAGTGGGAGGCAGTATGCCTCTGAATGCCAGTTGCTAGGAACCGCAAGCAGGAAGAGTGCTCTCGCGCTCCTGACTTGCTTGTGATTGTTTAATGGGAAAGGCTTGCTTAGCAACTTATTTCATTCACTGCACAAGGAAACAATTGACCACTTAACCAAAGTGTGGTGTCATAATGTACAAAGGAGGAAGTCAAGTAGCAAATGGGTGCATCGAAGCCAAGAATGTAATAAACGTCTTGTTTTCTCTTCACTGGACCATAAATAACATTTAATGCAAACATGATGTAACCTGACTTTACAGTAATGAATTCTCCTTGTGGGAAGGCTGACTGGGCACAGGGGCCAGATGAAATATCTGCTCTAGGCACAGCACTGCTGCAGCTGATGCCGGGCTCAGCTTCACAACCTGAGGGGCACACAATGCAGCCCCTCCTCAAATCCCAACCTGGCCTAGTGAAGTCATCAATGGTGGTTGAACTACAACTCCCATCGTTCCCAATAGCAAATGTCAATGGGGAGAAAGGCTGGTGGATGAGTAAGAGAAGGAGTCAAGGCCACAGCAGTGGAGAACCAGGGCCCTCATACTGCTATGTCGGGGGTTCTGGTGTCTTCCTGGGCTGGCTGAAGACAGTCTTATTCCATCTCATTTCAATTTCACTGGCACTCAGACATAGGCCCATTCTGTCCCATTTTGTGCAGATCTGCTAAATTTGCCCAGATCCTTAAGCCTTCCCTTATAGAACTTGGTCTTGTGACCTTAACTATCTTTCTTACCCGCTTTCTCTCCTCTGCCAGCCTCCAGTGGGCTAGCCATTTTCTTTTTTTTGCAGCCTTCTATCAGCTTCTATGCAATTTCAACCCCATTGAAAGCCATTGATGTTAGGTCTCTGCCTTCACTGTATGGGTCTCAATGCTTGCCTTAAAAAAGTAGGACGTGTGTTTTTAAGCAGGCATTGCAGTCATTTTATTTTGGCATGTATTTTAATGCATAATTGTTTTGTGGTTTTTTGTTTTTTTATTAGATGTATTTAATAATTTTACTTAGTATTTTGTTGAGGAGGGTGAAATAGGTCAAGTTGTTTTAACATCTGATCTCTGTGTTTTTAATGCATTTCACCTTGTTTTGTGCACGCCCAGTTGCTCCAATGTTGCCCATTGGAGCTAGTAGGGTGGAAGACTAGGAAGCTAACAGAAGACTGGGAGGCCAGATCCAATAACAGGCACAGCCAACTCATTCTAGTTTGCAGCTATCTCTCTCTCTGCTGAACTCTACAAGAGCAAAATTGAGACTGAGGAGGAGGAGGAGGAGGAAGCTGGCAGCTGGCAGAACGTAAAGATGCAGTCAGGAGTGGGCTGGTGGAAGGCACACAGAGGTTGGTCGGGGCACTGCCCCATTTTCCCTAATGGACCAGCCGCCACTTAGAGGCTTTTAAGATGAAGCAATATAGAATTCCTCTCAAATTAATTAAAATAAACACTATATACTTAGCATAATTAGATCTTCAGTGTGCAAATATTCTAAAGATATTCTAGCCCTACCCTGATTGCTTTTTTCTCCTATCCTTTAATTGGGATAGGAGAGAAAAAGCATCATTTTCCATACAGCCGGTTGGCTTCCTCAGAGTTTTCATTCCCCCCTCAAAGGCTTTCTTCCAGTAGTTAAGTAGGCACTTTTGCAAAAATGCGGGTGGGGCGAAAAAATCTGACTTGCTGCCTTGGGGGTCAACTTACCTGCACACATTCTTATCTTTCCAAGTAATTAAGGAGCACAAATACAGGCCTTTCATTATGCAACTGTGTCGGTGGGGGGAGTCTGGAAATACAGCAAAAACAATCAATGCTGCAGAGGGATCCTGGTTTTGAGGAGTTACAGTTAGAAACAAGCATCTGCTTGGCATGGACTACATTCTCTGTGGGGTGAACAGATAGAGAGAACTTTTGCTTCTGACTTTTTCCTTTTACTGGATTAAAAAAAGGAAAGGAAGACCTGTCAGTCAAAGGTGGTACAAAATGCATAATATAGCTCAATGGCAGAATACCTGTTTTGCATTCAGAAGGCTGCGCCAGGTTCAATCCCTGGCATCTCCAAGTAGGGCTGGGAAAAATTCCTAGTCTGAAACCCTGGAAAACAGCTGCCAGTCAGTGTAGACAATACTGAGCTGATTGGACCAATGGTCTGAATTGGTAGGAAGTCCCCTATATTTCTAAGCACATAATTTTGGGGGTGACATTTGAATCAAAATAGCAGACTGAACTTATCAAAAACTGCATTAATTTTCCTGGTGAGTAACCCCACACAATGCTATGTCAGGCCAGGGAGAAGGCCTTTTTCTCCTGTTAGCAACTGCCCATGCCTCTGGGGAGAATTCTTCCACTCTTTAAGTGCAATGGCTCAGAGGGATTTTCTTCTCTTTCTTCCCCTACACTCATTCTCGCTTTATCATGCAGAAATGCCACTCTGAGATTTACTGTTCATTTCTCAGGCTCAATATCACAGCGGAAAGCATCGGCTGACATTCAACTGTGTTATTAAACAAATGTTCCTGCATGAAATATGACTTCTTGTTTTTTACTCTTCCTCCAGTGAGTGACATGGCAGTTGCCTTGTGTTACACTTCAAAATGAACTGAAACCAAGTCCAAACCCACCTGGCAAGTTTCCTCCAAAACACACGCACACATAATTTGTTGTGGTTCTGAATGCTGATTCTGTCAATGGTTTAGAAAGGAAGGTGTGCAAAGGAGAAATAGATAAATACTGTAAAGGACTTTTTCTCCTTCTCTATCACTCAGTGGTAGAGCAACTGCTTTGTGCTCAGAAGGTCCTAGGTTCAATCCCAGACGTCTCTAGGTAGGGCTAAAAGAGACTCTTGCCTGAAATACTGGAGAGTCTCTAAGTCTGAGCCAGACAGACTTATGGTCTGCCCTGGTATAAGGTATCTTCTTATATTCCTAAAACAAGACCATTGTCTTACAATTGGTTCCCCTAAAAAATGTTGAACAGCTTAGGGTGGTCCATCCCCAAAAGGTAGGAGTTCCTGCACCTGGGGCATGTCCACCTATTCACTCAATCCCAAGAAACCTTCTTGTTTGCTACTTTGCTGTTCTACAGAGATGTCTCAAAGCTCTTGCTGCTCCATAGTTGCATAGCCAGATATGTGTGTATTAAACATGGAGAAGGAGGCTATAAATGGCTGTGAGCTATGATGGCTATGCTCAACCTCCATGTTCGGAGGCAGTAATACTTCTGAGTACCAGGTGCTCAAAATCACAGGAGGGTAGAGTGTTATTGTGCTTGGGTCCTGTTTGCGAGTTTCTTACTACATCACTGTGAGAACAGAATGCTGGACTAGGTGAGCCATCGGTCTGATCCAGCAAGCTCTTAAGTCCTTATAGTTTTAACCTATTGAGTAGCCTAGAAGTCAAAGAAGCATAAGAACATAAGAAAAACCTGCTGGATCAGGGCCAATGGCCCATCTAGTCCAACACTCTCCTCTTCTTTTTTCAAAAAATAATAATATTGGTTTTCCACATTTATAACAAATATAACATAAAAACACACAAAAGAAAGCACATTACAATACTAAAAAGAAACAAAAATATAAACACATATTACTTGTAAAACCCAATTTATCTTTCATTGTTAACTGACTTCCTCAAATCCCCCCTAACAGAATTTCATTTTATCACCGAGTAACAGTTCTCCAAAATCATCTTTCTAGTAAAATTAACTCTTTCAATTTACTATCTTCTTCTCTTTTCTTAATAGTCTAAATCCATATTTCTTTACAATTCATTCTTATTCTAATCCTAAACCTATTTGATACTTTCAAGTGACTTCTAATTATCTTATGTTACAATATTTGGCTAATAGTCCAACACTCTCTTCTCACAGATGCATATGAGAAGCGCACAACCAGGATCTGAGTGCAACAGGACTCTGTCTCCATGAAATTCCCAGCAATTCACATACGGAGGCATAATGCTTCCAACAGTGGATGGACGCAATCGCTCTCAGTGCCCCTTTATCTGGCCCTTGGAATTCTCACTGAGCCACACACCCTCATCTGGCCACACCTCTGCTCTCCATGATACACTTGTCACAAGCACTGTTCTGCACCCTCCTAGAGTGGTTGCATCTGGCTGAAACGTGTCCCCGAACTATGACAATGCCTCTTACTTATCTGGACAAAGGGAGCATGTTGAGTGCATGTATAAAATATCTTGCTGTGTAAAGGTAAAATATATGTTTCTTGTTCCACCTACTTTTGTGTCTGGCTCCACCCATCACTGGTACATGGCCCACAGGAGGTTGTCCGGATGGGAATGTAGCCCTCTGGCTTAGAAAGGTGCCTGATCTCTGCTATACACAGAACACCCAGAGACTGGCCAGATTCCCACCATACATTTAAAGCACCGTGATGCCACTTTAAAGTTCAATGGATTCCCCAAAGAATTCTAGGAGCTGTAGTTTGTTCTCAGGATTCTTTGAGGAAAGCCAGGACTATTTAAAGTTGTATGATACTGCTTTAAACGTATAGTGGGGGGCGGGTGTAAAATAAAAATAAACAGTCAAGTAGGCATACCGTAAATTCACATCAAAGAGGCTGTTTAGGGGACAGTTCTGCAATTTGCACAGAAAAAGTTTTAGGCTAATAAATTTACCAAATGCTACATAAGCAAAAAGGAAAAGAAATCACTCTATATAGAGAGCCCAAGCATTGGCAGATGGCTTGCAAGGGCTACATTTTAATGACAATAAATCTTTATTGGTATGTAACTACATAGCCATTTGATGTTCCGCCATGGCACTTTAAACCCACTTAAGCAATCCAAACGTAATTATCACTCATTTAGTGTGCCCTGTGGTTTAAAAAGCAAACTTGATTGTGTATTTGACCCGCAATAAATGCATAGCAAGAACAATCTGATTACCCTCAGTCTAATTTTCATTGTCATGTAGTTTAGTTGCTGCTTACTTCGGGTTTGTAGATCCACACTGTGCCAACTAGAAGATTCTACACTTACATAGCAAATCCATTCCCTGGACTGCAGATGTAAAATTAGGCAGGGTCCAGAGATCAGGAAGATCACAGCCTGGGATTGCACACTGAATCCTCTCCTTCCACTTGCATTGTGATTTATTTATATGCTGCTTAATGCAAAAAAAGGCTTCTAAGTATAAAAACCAGTGGCACACCTGTAGTGGGAAAGTCAACATGGATATGGCTTTTAGAGGCATCTGAAATGACAGACTACACTGAGGATTGGAGCTAATTTGAGACTTTGCCAGCCCACTCACAAAAAGGACTCAGGAAACCAAACGTGTGGTGAAAAAAGGCTATATTTATTCAAAATAAAGCCGCAGAGGATCTGCAACACTTAATTAAGAAAATTAAATTTAATTCACCTAATCAAAATAAAGTCCAGGCAGGGAAGTTCCCTAAGGCAGGAGGGATCAGCTCTGTCCCCTGTCCTGGGCATGTTTACAGGTTTGAAAGGAATGGAAAAGAATTATTCCACCTTGGTATGATAACCTTGGATGTGTAAACCTGACAAGCATACTGTGGCCCCACTGGTTTGCCGTTTACCCTGGTGTGCATGACAAGCCTAAAGGGTCCTTCCAAGGGCCCCCAAAGTGAAGCCTGAGCTGGCTGACCTAAGAATTCCCCAAATCCACTAATGCCTCAGCTATTTATCCCACCAGATCTTAAACTTCTCTTTCCTGCCTGAAGTAAAAGTCAATTAAGCTGATCAAAAAATGTCATTTAGGGCTCTTATCAGCATGGAGTTGGCAGGAGCTCTCCTGAAAATTCTTACTCAGCCCCCAAACTATATAGGGAGGAAATGAGACCACTGCAATGAGAAGAGAGCACCATTTGGGGGAGGAGCCTATTTATAAACCCTGTCTTCCACACTGACTGGACCGGCTCCCCTTTCCACGTGATCACTCCCCAGCTTCTTCCTCAGGACAAAACATCCTGCACTGTCTTTGAGGGAGAGTTGGGGTATGGCAAAGACACCCCCATTCAAATGTGGGAGTGCCATTCTTCATTGTTGGTAGAAATGAATTGGATTGAGGGTGATGTGTCTGCAGAACAGGTGTCGTCAGTTTAAAAAATATATTGCTATGTAGTGTGGGCCAGAACATGGAAAGAATATACAGTGGTACCTCGGGTTACATACGCTTCAGGTTACAGACTCCGCTAACCCAGAAATAGTACCTCGGGTTAAGAACTTTGCTTCAGGATGAGAACAGAAATTGTGCTCTGGCGGCACAGCAGCAGAGGGAGGCCCCATTAGCTAAAGTGGTACTTCAGGTTAAGAACAGTTTCAGGTTAAGAACGGACCTCCGGAACGAATTAAGTACTTAACCCGAGGTACCACTGTATTCCATCTATACAGGAATAGCTTCTGAAGTGTCCTGAATTAGTGGGAGTTCGCAAGCCTGTATGATTTGGTCTATAAGAGGAATGTCCTCTCCTGTAATACAAATGGTGGAGAGATATTGTACTTTGTAAATTATTTTAATCCAAATCTGGGAAATATCAGGCTTGAAAGACATTTATTTATGTAAATATGATTTGTGTAATTCTCTAAAAGCCTATATAAAGCAGCCAGTGGTACAAACTTTAGAGGCATCATAACACATACATCCTATTCCCCCACTCTATGCACATAACTGCATTTGCTCTCTCCCCCCCCCCCCCAAATGTTTTCTCTCTATTCAATCTGAGCCGCAGAATAATTTTTGGGCTGTGTATGTTCAAAACTCCCTGTTCCCTCAAACTCCCCCAGAGATCTTTAGGGAACTTTGCTGCCATATTTACCAACAGGAAATGAGCATTCTGCTGGACATCATCAAAGAAATGCAAGGGATGCTTTCACTCACTTGAAAGCTTATTGATGGTTACTATCAGGCAAAGTTATATTTAACATGACCCTCAAAGTCAACCTCCGTATCTGACAAGAGATTGGACAAGGAACTTGCCTGTTTTATTTTTTAAAAAATCCTTCTTGCTAGCAGCATGCCCTTCATCAGAGAAGCAAGATGCTTCACAAACCTTAATTAAGCAAAGCTAAGCCTAATAGCCCAACACAAAGTTAAGCATTAGCTTCATGATTGAAACAAGAACCTTCAGGCTCATAGGACTTGTCTACAGTTCACCTGAGAAACCTAAAACTGTGACATCCAGCTGCACACACAACCCATAGTATTCACTCTGACTCATCACTGTACTTTGGATTGTCCTGAATACCACCATTTGGTAGCCAAGCCTGAAACCAAAAATCTCATTTTTGCTTGCCTGCTTCTGAAAGTGACCATGAGGTGATTGATGATATCATCATTTTTCCATTTTAGACCCTTAAGTAGTAGCAGTTGCCTGGACATTGCATTGTTCACTTCTGTGTAGTTCCTTCCTTATTTCAGATATCGTGATATATTGATATATCATGATGTTTGATATATCATGATATTGAAAGCCAGTTATAGCCCAGCCCAGCCCTAGGGACTTTCAGAGTGAAGCATAGTGCAGCCTGTCTGAGAGGAAAAATGAGTGTTTCCTTGTTGTTAAAATGCTCTGTGTGTGTGTGTGTGTGTGTGTGTGTGTGTGTGTGTGTAAATCAAAATCTGTTCAACATTGCAAAATAGATTTCACCAATGAACCTAAATCGATAAAAACACATATGGTCAATTTCATTACTGTCCAACTCACCATGGCTTAATCTAATTGCTGTTTGGTGATAGCTATGAATCATACATATCAAAATCAAATTACACTTTTTGTGATTAAGATGTTTAATTTTGAAAAAGACCAAAAGGACATTCACTGGAAACAGTGTAACCCTGTTAGCATTGAATGTACAGTATATCCCAACTAGTAAAACAAGATAATAAAAATGCAGGCAATGATCAGCTATGGCAATTTATATCTATTACAGAAACTCAAGGCAAGGAAGGGTGTGGTCAAGCTGAGAGGGAGGGCAGCTCTGGAATGAAAAGCTTGAATCAATAATTGAAAATCTAATCAGGGGATGGTATCACAAGCTGGAGCATTCACAGCTATGATCTTGAAGTAGTGGCAGCTAGATTTCCGGGGGGGCGGGGATATCATTCAAGGCCCCACTTTTTGCCAAAAGCCTGTAGTGCTCTGTCTTCTGTCTGTTAGAAGTGCAACAGCAGGGATTTAGCAACCAGAGAGTTAATTCTGTTTACAGTTACTCAGCTGACCAAGGGGTAGGGGCATTATTTTCTCTCTGGACTATCAACTTAGTCACCTCACTCTGGGCCTAATTCACAAGGTGAGTTAGCAATGCAGCTCCTATGTTTCACTACCAAAGGAACTTTGCACCCGTTATCCTTTTTTAAAAAAAAATCCAGTCTGCAATAGAAAAACGGAAACTAGTAAGTTTTTATTTCAAATGCACACCTTGCTAGGAGAGGGGTGGAAATAAAAAAAATATGCTGTCTTGCATGCACAATAAAAGCATGTGTGGGTTGTTTCAGGGCTGAACAAAAGTAGCCTCCCAAAATTTTATACACTATTTGTGTGTTGGTTGCATGGGTCCCAACTCCCTGGGACCCTGGGTGCTTGAACACCCACAAAATTCCCCATGAAGGGGCCAGGCACCCACAAATTTCAGTGTCATGGCCATGCACACTGTATGGCATCCATGGTCCCAGGCACCCCGTCGTGAGGCCAAGCTGGCACTCCTGGTGGGTTGGTTTTTTTGCAGGGCAGGGGGGCTAACATTTCATTTAATATTCTCCATGGAAGGATTAGCATTCTCGAGAGGTTCAGGAGGCATTCAATAAAAAATAGGATTTCTCTCTCTCCGTCACTGACTCTATCACACACACAAGTCTGATAATTAGTTTCTAAGAAACTCTGACTCAGTTTTGGATGAACAATTCTCGGTGGGTCTCGTCTAGATGGGGAACTGCCTAGAACCACCTTTGTATGCCGCCTCAGGTACCATGAGGGACTGAAGGTGGAATATGAATGTAAGAGGAGGAAAATGAATAAGTCCTCCCACTGACATGTGGTAGCCAATGGGAAGGGGTGTAATCTGCCTTGAATGTAGAAGGTCCCAAATTAAATATTTGGCATTTCCATGTAGGACTGGAAGAGTCTCCTTCATGAGCCACTGTTAGCCAGTATAGACTTGTAAGAGGTCTGCCTCTTCTGGGCCTATACCATTAATCAGCTTCAATAAAGCATCACTTCCCTACCTAAAAGTGTACCAGCTATCATGATTTGTGCAGCAGCCAGGGCAGCTACCTGCTGAGAGAACTGCAATACCTCCAAAGCTGCAGGGGCATCAATGCACTGAGCACCGCTGTGCTCCCATGGCCCAGGCCATCGTTACCCAAGAGCTGGAGAGATTTCAAGACTGCCTTTCCCATGGCAGAAAGTATTGTAATGACAAAGCCAAGAAGTCCTTACATTTGGAAAGAGCAGCAGATCAAACCACAGCTGGAAAACCGTCACAGACTGTGTGGTTGACCACATTCACCTCATCACCAGCATGACAAAGAAGATGATGGAGAGCTTGGCAGCCATTGCGCTATGGACTTCCTGGTTTTGTGGAAGAGCAGGAAAGGGTGACCAACGAACATGAAGATGAACGGAATAATCCTTGCTGGACATACAGGGGGAGGGAATTAGGCACATCCAGGGTGGTTTTTTGTTGTGTGACCTGAGATTATGACGCTTTTGTTACTAGTATGCTGCCCAAGGTTCCTATGAGTTGTTCAGGTTTGATGGTATATTGTCTTTAAATCAATGTTTTTCAATGTGTTGTAAGTTACTTGGAGACCTTTGAGTAACAAGCAACTAACAAGTGATACTAATCATTATTATTATATTATATATTTATTCACCATCTTTTTTCCCCTGGCAGGGAATACAAGGCCGCTTGCAGATAAAATAACTAAACAGCTAAAAACACAGGAAGGGGAACAATCTTTAAAAACAATTAAACATCAATTGCTTGAGCTCCCCATTCCTGTCTTTGACAAAAATGAACTAAGTTGGATCCACTGCGATTCAACAGCTCTGCAGGTGAAGGAGGCTGAGGACAGAAAGAGCAATGAGGGGGGAGTAGCCAGACTAGAGACAGAGAGGCAAGTTGCCCCTTATCACATGTTCCTAGTCATTACATAATTGTAGAAAAAACTTATTTACTTAAGTGTAGAACTTGCTCTACCCCCAAATACCTGGGGCAGATAACAGTAGATCTAAGACACTCATTTTTTAAAATGGCCTTTTTAAAAAAGAAAAATCAAATTTAAAAGATTAAACATTACTGATTGCCAACTCTGTGTCAGCTAAATCTCAGGGCCCCACGCTTTCAAGTTAACCATGATTGTTGTACTGTGGTACCTTGGTTCCCAAATGCCAAAAACCTGGAACTAAGTGTTCCAGTTTTTGAACCTTTTTCAAAAGCCGAACTGTCAGCTATTGTTTCCGGGGCACCTGCACTGATCAGAAGCTGTGCCTTGGTTTTTGAACATTTCGGAAGTCAAACGGACTTCTGGAATTGATTAGGTTTGGCGCTTTTGTTTTTGCTATTTATTTTGGGTTTTTGTTTTTGAGGCTTTTTCAGTTAATTTGTTTTTGTGACCGTGTGGAACCCAGTTCAGCTACTGATTGATTGATTGATTGATTGATTGATTGTGTGACTGCGGAAATGGATAAAAGCCCCCCATCCAAACAATGACTATCATCAGTGCAGGTAAGAAAAAAATTTAATTTTAATTTTTATCATCTACAATACTGGCTTATTTATTTTACAGTACAGTGCATTGATTATTGCTTTCATTTTATGAATCAATGGTCTCATTAGGTAGCAAAATTCATGTTAAATTGCTGTTTTAGGGGTTGTTTTTAAAAGTCTGGAACAGATTAATCCATTTTGCATTGCTTTCTATGGGAAAGCGTCCCTTGGTTTTGGAACGCTTTGGTTTTGGAACCAACTTCCGGAACAGATTAAGTTTGAGAACCAAGGTAACACTGTACAGGGCTGCAGTGAGAATGTGCATCCCAAAGTTTGGGCATAGGAGTTTCATGAGCAGAGTTCTGCAGGTGCAAGATTCCTTCATGCAATTTGGGTGATTCCTCACTTAGGGATAGAAAAATCTGTCCATGTCAGTTTTCTAAGTTTCTCATTTTTTCAAATCTTATATTCATTTCCATACATTTCCACATCTGTTGGTGACTTTTATTTTTAAAAACTCTCATGAAGATTCATCGGCAGTTTAGTGCAAATTTCTCCTTATATAGACATGTTTGTATGCAATTTTGCCTACAATTTCCAAGCAATTTTCAAATTGCATGTTCTTTTCACTAATATAAATGCACACATGCATTTTTGGCTGGAGAACTGCATCACAAAATTCAGAGAAGAGCAATTTGCATAAGACTGCTGCATTTCAGTTTGCCTCTTTGTTCTGGAAGGCATGAATTTCCGTAGTTAAGTTTGTCTTTAAATGCACACTCGGTCCATTTCCTCCTCCATCCATCTAGTCTTGTGGACAAAAACATTTGCCTTTGGGGAAATGGCTATAACCCATTCTACACCCAAGAGATAACTTGAATTAAACCAATTGTTTTGTTGATTAATTAAAGGCTACCCAATAGGCTTCATTGCTGAAGAGGCTTTGAGCCTAGACTTTTGCTCCTCTCATCTCTCACATAAGGACCAATTTCAGGTAGACTATTGTCCAAAGTTTTACATCTGATGTGCAGCCTTCTCTGAAGGGAACTCAGTTGGTGCAAGGAAAATGCTAATAGTTTTGATCATTTTGAACTTCTTTGTGTTTCTGTGAAAAATGACGGAACCCAATCCAAGTGACCAGCTAATGTCTTGCTCAGCACTTCCTAACAATGCTATAATTGCAACCTCTCAGCCAGAGTTTCATATTCATCCCACCAGCAGAAGAAGCAGCAGCAGCAGGGGGAGGCAAAAGGACACCCCTGGAATTGTCTCTGAATACATTCACAACTTGCACACACACACAAGAATTCCATTCCATTTCCTCCAAACCATTTGCAAAAAGAAAGACTCTGCAGTGAGGCAGAAACCCATTTGCAGCCATCTGCATAATGTTTGCAGCTTTTGTCTAGCTCAACAGCTCATCTTTGGGAAAATGGTTATTGAAGATTGTAATTTTCATAAACGTTTGGAAATTGATACAAAGGAAACTGGCCATAAAAACTTTGTGAGTGGGGTGGGAGGGGAATGTCTCTAAGTCGTTGGCTGCTAAATGGCACAGAAGAACATAAGATGTCATGCTGAGCAGTCTGCAGCTGGCAGAGGGTAGTCTTCTTCTACCTGCACAAATCTAATGTGAGGATTCAGGCTCAGAACCCGGACTTGGGCACAGCCCAGGATGTAACCGCTGGGCCTTCCCATCACACACAAGGCAGAGTAATATAGGAAGCTGCCCTAAGAATGGAAGACAAGCCTGCTGAATCGAGCCAGTAGCCCAATTAACCCAGCATCCTGTTCTCACAGGAACTAAGCAGTTGCCAATTGGAAACCCACAAGTAGCACCTGAGTGCAACAGCACTCTGGCCACCTGCAGTTTCCAGCAACTGAATCTGGCCCATCTAGTGCAGTATTGTCTAGCAGCTTTCCAGGATTTGGGACAGGGGTCTTGCCCTGCCCTGAGATGCTGGAAATTGCACTTGGGGTTTTCTGCATGCAAAGCATGTGTTCTGACACTGAACTCTAGCCCTTCATCAAACCATTGTAAAAAAACCAAATATGGCTTCTGGTTTGTTTGTATTTTATTTTTAAAAAGGTTTGCTGCTATCCCGGGTGCTGAAATGTCCTCAGCAAAGGCGTAATATTCCTGGCACTAAAATGTAGCAAACAAAACAAAACAAAACAAAATCAGCCTTTCCACATTCATCCCAAGCCAAGGCTGCCAACTGACCCACCCTGCTGTCGTGCCTTAAATGGCAGTTTGATGCAGATAAATGAGTAGGAGTAAGTGTTTGTAGTGCAATTATGGCCACAATCCTTAAGCAAAGAAGCACATTCAGTTTCTGTGAAAGCTACAGGCACTGGGGCCAATTTAAACATTTCAGGCATGGGTCTCTCTCAGACCTATCTCAACATGCGATAGATTAAAACTGGGAGTTCTGCATGCAACACTGGTGTTTGTTCACTGATCTATGGATGCTCCTGACGAACGTAAGAAACTGCCATACCAACTCAGGCCATTGGTCCATCAAGCTTAATATTGTCTACTTAACTAGCAGCAAGCTCTCAGCCCTGCCTGGAGATGCTGGGGACTGAACCTGGGCTTTCTGTGCACAAAAGCAGATGTTCTGTGATTGATCTACAACCCTTCCCTAGGGAAAGCTGGTGTTCTCTCTGACCATGGGCTGACAGCCTGCAGTCAAGATAACCAAGTGCTGTGGAAGGTGGTGGAGTAGAGTAACTAAGCCACTGGTTACTAGGGATGGAGGGGGAAGAGACTTGATAAAAGTCCAAATTTGGGACAGGACCTCTACACCCACCGGGGCAGTGAGATATGTCTCACCACTCGCCTAGCTCTTTCTCACTTTGAGCCCCTAGGCTGGCCACTTCATTTCAGCCAGGGTAAGAACCTTGGAGAAGAAATAGATCACTTGTATCCTCCCATGGCAGGGACACAGGTGGCGCTGTGGGTTAAACCACAGAGCCTAGGACTTGCTGATCAGAAGGTCGGTGGCTCGAATCCCCACGACGGGGTGAGCTCCCATTGCTCGGTCCCTGCTCCTGCCAACCTAGCAGTTTGAAAGCACGGCAAAGTGCAAGTAGATAAATAGGTACTGCTCTGGCGGTAAGGTAAACGGTGTTTCCGCGTGCTACTCTGGTTCGCCAGAAGCAGCTTAGTCATGC
Source organism: Podarcis gaigeae (assembly GCF_964106915.1). NCBI lineage: Eukaryota > Metazoa > Chordata > Lepidosauria > Squamata > Lacertidae > Podarcis > Podarcis gaigeae. The sequence goes on from NC_139690.1 coordinate 34,359,508, forward strand.
TGGCCACATGACCTGGAAGCTGTACGCTGGCTCCCTCGGCCAATAAAGCAAGATGAGCGCCGCAACCCCAGTCACGACTGGACCTAATGGTCAGGGGTCCCTTTACTTTACTATCCTCCCATGGCAGCCTGCTGCATTTCCATGCTGGGCACTGACAGAGAGAAATGAGGAGGGAGGATGTTCCTGCCCACCTGCAAAGTTGACCCGCACTGGTGGTGAGATCTGGCCCAGCCCTGCTTTGCATTAGCTCAACACCATCTAGAGCACAGCACCCTCCCCTTTCAAGGGGGCAGGGAGGCTGGAGTAAACTCTTTTGAAATTACTTAAATAAATAAAGAAGGAAGGAAGTAAAATAGAGATGGTGCCTGCTTTGCAACTGCACTGCATCTTTAAAAGAAGTGACACTGCAAGAAATGTAAAATAAAACAGCAGGAATGATGAAGCTGTGGAGCAGCTTCCCTGGGGAAGTGGAGAAAGCCCCATTCCTTGATATTTTTAACACTTAGCTCCCAGAGAGGAGAAAATGTACTAGCTACAAACAAGCCAGAATTGGCAGGAAATCAATTGGCCTCACTTGCCGGGTTCTTCTCATCACAACTTTCTTAAAAACACAACCCAGAAAGTACCCAAGTGTTGCTCAGCTTCCTAAACCTGAAATGAATTTCTTGTCCAAAAGAAACACACACAAAAACCCCAACCCTTGATACTGTATATATTCATTTATTTTCCAGTTAAACATCAGCCTTGGCTCCTGTCAAGTTGTGTAAGGGAGAGCAAAGATGCAAAAGATGAAAGTGTCTTGCCATCAGCAGCAGAAGCAGAGTTCCCTAATGCAGGGAAAGGCTGGAGAATCTGCTCTGTTTCAGCTAGACTGGCAAAGAAAAGGTGATTTATATGCGTTGTATATGCGATATAACATTGTGCCACCAGAGGGTGATGTGGAGCCCCATTTTTCTCTACCTGTTTTCTCTGTTTAAATTTACAACGCTTTAAACAGAAACGCTACTTTGATGTGTCTAGATCCAGCCTAGAATTGCTAGATCCACCAGCCAGAGCTGGGTGCAATGCAAAAGACATACACTTAGAATTCATGGGCCTCCAAAGATCTATCCTCTCTTACCATACATGAATTAGGCTCATATCAGAGATTGCAGAAATGAGACACTACTCATGCTTTTGCCAAGCTTATACTGAACTCCAGCCCTAGCTGAATGTTAAGCTGATGCGCTCATGTCCTCTTTTGATGGTTTCCCATTGGGGCTTCTGATCTGTCACTTTGAGAACAGGCTGTTGGACTGGATGGGCCATTGGCAATGGGGGCTGTCTATGGAGTACGTCTTTTGAAGCTGAAGAGCCTGGCAAAGCCATGTCATTTAATCCAGAAGGACCTAGTAAAGGAGGTGGTGACTCCTAGTTAGGGTTGTTCTCTGAGCTTAGGGCAGGGGGTGTTCCAACAGGACATACATCCCTGTTGGTGGAACAGGAGAAACCTGGCTACAGTTTAAGCCTTGTTGTTATTTTATTTCATAAAACTTATAAATGACTTGAGTGTGTGTGTGTGTGTGTGTGTGTGTGTGAGAGAGAGAGAGAGAGAGAGAGAGAGAGAGAGAGAGAGAGAGAGTACCTCAAAGCAGTTTACAAAAAGAACCAAACAGTAAAATTGTTAAAAACAACTATTAAAAATATTCAGAAATAATTAACATCAACAATAACCTAAAAACTGGAATAGAACACATGACATGTCTGGATAGGCTGACTTAAAAAAAATGGTTTTTAGCAGGTGCCAAAAATAAAACAAGGGACACAAGTGGTGCTGTGGGTTAAACCACAGAGCCTAGGACTTGCCAATCAGAAGGTTGGCAGTTCGAATCCCCACAATGGGGTGAGCTCCCATTGCTCGGTCTCTGCTCCTGCCAACTCCCTGCTCCAGCGGGAAGGTAAACGGCGTTTCTGTGTGCTGCTCTGGTTCTCCAGAAGCGGCTTAGTCACATGCTGGCCACATGACCCGGAAGCTGTACGCCGGCTCCCTCAGCCAATAAAGCGAGATGAGCGCCGCAACCCCAGAGTCGGGGGTCCCTTTACCTTTACCTTTAAAAATAATACAGTGAAGGAACTTGCCTGGTGCCAATAGGCAGAGCGTTGCAAAGTGTGAGTGCTACCACACTAAAATATTGATTTCTTACTAGTATTATATGGCACCTATAGCAGTGCCAGTTCTGCAGATCAAAGGGATTAAGTGATTAAGAACCTGCCAAGCAAAACACCCAAATATTTGGCAGGACCCAGCTCTGCCACTATTGCAGCAACCATGAACGAGTGGCTCTCTAGTAGAAATCCACAAGAATCCTGTTCTATCCCTCTCAGGTTTCACTCCTGTGAATTCAGTATATTACTGAGGTCAGGAGGCCTGAAATTATCTCTCACATCCTGATCCAATCTCCCCCACCCTGAGTTCATGTTCTGTGGGTACGGAAAGACTGGAAGAGTTGTGGCAGTGGCTGGTGCACCCTGGGACTGATGGGGTGGAAGGCCAATAGGGGGTCAAGCCATAGCCATTGATAGGCAAAGCAACAGCCAATGAATGAGCGAAGGAGGAGGAGTTGCACTGACGGCTGGTCACATTGGGACTGGTGGGGCGCAAGGTAGGGAGGCTAACAGTAGGTGGCAGAAGAGTCAATGAAAGAAAAACCCAGCTCACTCTAGCTTTGTCCCCAATCCTTCTCCTCCCCTGTTGAGTTCTACAAGGGCAAAACTGAAACTGAGGAGGAGGAAGAAGAAGAAGCCGACAGCCAAGGCCACCGCATAGACTTATTGGAAGAATTCAGGCTAGTGTGGCTTATCCGAAGGCAGACCAAGGCTGATGGAGCAGTATCCACAGAAGAGTTGCATGGAAGCAGAACAGGATTCATGCTATGGCTCTGTTATGCCCCATGGGGATTGCTCCTCATGCGCCCTTTTTCAAGTACAATCAATGGGAAGTTTTGCACTCTGGTTAGCAAAGTCGGAACAGCCTGGGGTGCTCCTTTGCTTCTACCCCCCAAGAAGAGCTGCTGCTGCAGAATCCACAAACAAGCAAACATTTGTAAAAAGAACAGTTATAAAATGTGGGATTTCTTTTACAACAGCCCAATAAAGGCTTTTTTATTAAAAAAAACCCGCACTTCGTTAATAGAAATCATTATGGACTATTAGGAAATCTTTCTACAGTGCACCCATTGATTTCCTGGACTTCTAATGCTATTAAATTTGCTCAAAAGATTCCCCTTTTTAAAGAGAGAGAGAGAGAGAGAGAGAGAGAGAGAGAGTGCAAAGCCATTGAACTGATGCTCATTCAAACTTTCTCCTGGCATATTCCCCCTTCCTGCCGCCTGACAAACAAATGCAGAGAGAAATCACAGTCACCTGAATTTTCTGGACATCGAGGACTAGATTCAGGGTCAGTGACTGAATCTGAATTTGGATGAGATGGAAGGATGGCCACAACTCAGTGGGGCAGCATGTGATTTGCATGCAGAAGGCCCCATGTTTACTTCCTAGCATCTCCATGTAGGGCTGGGAAAGACTCCTGATCTAAAACGCTGGAGAGAAACTGCCAGTCAGTGTAGACTATACTGAGCTAGATGGATCATTGCTCTGATGAAGTGTAAGGCAACTTCCTGTGGTTCTGCCTTCAGTAAAAAGCAGCAACAGTGCCAACAGCCTGCATCATTGGGAATCTGCCAGTGCCCCAACAGTGTGGCCAAATGACAAGAACCCCCTGGACCTGCTCCTTCTCTGCACCATCTCTCACTCTGGCCCAGACAGCAGTAAGGAGGGCAAGCAAGCAGGTGGTAGCAAATGAGAAGAAAGATGAGTAGCAGGCAAGAATGCTGGTGAAAATGTAGACACACTGTGTCCAGGGATGGTGCCTTGCCCAAATGCCCTCCAAAACCTGGAACTGGCATTGCAAGGATTAGGTAATGAGAGACAGACTTATGCCATTGTCTGTCTGTACAGTCATACCTCATGTTACGTTTACTTCATGCTACGTTTTTTCAGGTTGCGTCCCGCGGCAACCCAGAAGTACCAGAAAGGGTTACTTCCGGGTTTCACCGCTCACGCATGCACAGAAGTGCCAAATCACACAGCACACTTGCACAGATATGGTGCTTCAAGTTGCGGGCTTTTCGTTTTGCGAGCAGGCCTCTGGAATGGATCCTGTTCGCAACCAGAGGTACCACAGTCTCTCCAAACATTCCTTGTTGACTATCTCACCCCCATTAGTACTCTACTTTGTTGGAGGTTTCTAAGGACAGGTTAGATGGCCATCTGTCATGGATGCTTAACTGAGATTCCTGCATTGCAGGGGGTTGGACTAGATGAGCCCTGGGGACCCCTCCAGCTCTATGAGTCTAAGTTCACACCACAGACACTCACATATCCTCAAACCTGATGCCTTCCAGATGTTTTGGGGTACAGCTCCCACCATCCTAGACCCTGACGGTGATGGAAGTTGTAGCCTAAGATATCTGGTGGCTTCTATGTGGCTTTGGACTACAACTCCCAGCATCCTAGACCAGGAGCCTGATGGGAGTTATAGTCCAAAACACCTGGAGGAATGGAGGTCTGGGAAGGCTGCTTTTAACAATACAGGCGTTTCCCCCACTTACATGGGTTCGACTCAAGCGTGCTGCAGAAAAATAATTAAATAAATCTAATTAAACTGCAAAAAGGTGCAAAAGCGACACAAAAAAGAGCGGGGGGGACGGACTTCAAAAATGGAGCAAAAAGAACAGGAAAATGGCTAACAATCCCAGCACTTTGGGGTATCTGTCTACCTCTGAATCATAGCCAGGCACTTCGGAGTACCGGTCTACCCTGCTTGTTGTTGTTCCCACATTGTATTTCAGTGATGAGGAAGACTGAGAACTACCATTGCCACCATTCATGCCAATCTAGTTAAGTGCTGCTGGTTTTTTCAAGGGTTTTTCAAGGGTTCCCAGAGGTTTGGAGGGTCTTTACAGGCTTTTTAGATTATGTTCCCTACTATACATGATTTCACATGGTACCCAGAAACGTAACCCCCACATAAGTAGGGAGCAACTTACACACACAGAGATGGGTTCTTGGTGGCTTCCTCTTCCCAACTCTTAATAACAAATGTACCTTCCCACAGTAGTCCAAGACTAAGCACCCTTTAGAAGTTTTGAGCTTTAGTCAGGAAATGAGGGGATCATTTAATTTAATCATTCTTCTAATTGTTGCTCTGCCTCAAGCCTTTGGGAATATTAGATAGATAATGTTCCAGTTGCAAGACTGAGAATAGATTTCTTCTTGTGAAACATTGTGGGAGATTGACTGGAATTCCCTTACTATTTAAGCGCAGCTTCGCTTCAAAACCTCTTTTTTTAAGCAATGAAAGAAAATGAACAAAGAGGCAAACTCACCTGTCCATTTGTGAAACACTATTGTCTATACATCTCCACATCAGATCAGAAGGAGCCAGCAGCCTGCCAGATGTTGTTGGATTCCAGCTCCCATCAACTGCAGCCAGCATGGCCAATGTCAAGAGATGTTGGGAGTTGTAGTCCAACAACATCTGGAGAAACACCAGTCCGATAGCCCTGGTCTATAAGGAGGATCTGGAATGCTGCTATAACCTAACAGCTGGGAACTTAGACAACGGATCAGAAAGGCACCAATTTGAATTTCACCTATGCCAGAGAGTCAGTCAACTGCCTTGGGCAAGCCAAGTCCCTCAGTCTCACATCTTCCCTCCCTACCTGCAATATGGAGCCGATATTAACAGATCTGTACTTTATGAAAAACACATGTTGTTGCTTTGATGGGAACTGATGCTACTCCAATAACATAAAAGCCCTGCTGGATCAGACCAAAGGCCCATCTGTAGTCCACCATTCTGTTCTTACAGCGACCAACTAGATGCTCAGCTGGGAAGCACTCTCTCCCCACCTGTCATTCCCAGAAACTGATATGCAGAGGCATGCTACCTCCAGCAGCAGAGACAGAACACAGCCACCATGCCCAGTAGCATTCTTCCACTCAGCAGCAACTAATATTCAGAAATACACTGGCTCCAACAATGGAGGTAGAACATTTAGCCATCCTGGCTAGCAAAGACTGATAGTCTTATCCTCCATCAGTTTGTCTAACCCTCTTTTAAAGGCATCCAAGTCAGTGGTCATCATAACCTCTTCTGGGAGGAAATTCCCAAGTTTAACTACATACTTTCCTTTGGTCTGCCCTGAATCTTCCCCACAGGATAGATTTAAAGATGCCTTGCCTGTCTGCTCAACTTTGATATAAATGTATCTTAGAAAACCACCACAATTTCCTGGTACCTCCTCCTTAAACAGAAGCATGACCCTGTCAAAAGTTACTCCTGAAGTGACAGCTTGGGAAAATGGAAGGGTGTGGAAAAACATGCAGTTTACAGACTGGAGCAAGAAATATTCTTTAGCCATTGCCTCAGATCTGTTCAATGTTTTGCCTGGTTTAGTAACTTCCCAATCCCACTCAATTACACCTTCATTTAAGAGGTTCAGTCAACTTGACTTTCATTCTCCAGCAGCTACTAACAAGATCTGTTCAATTACAGTTTGACAGCGCAGCATCCAACACAGACAGAGTTCTCCCATGAATTTGAACAGTACACAAACACCAAATGCAAGGCAGCAGAGAGGGATAAGAAGAGAAATGTCATGCCTGCTCCTTGCCGTTGTACACCAACGATGATGTGTTAAATACTAATTGTGTGCTGTCAGGCAGGCAAAAAACAGCTGCATTCAGAGAAATAATCCTGCCAGCGGGATGAATCAAGCAAAAAAACACTCTCTGACTTTCAAATTAGCATGGTCTGTAAATCCTTCCAAAAGCATGTATCAGTCATTGATTTCTTATCTGGCAAGGAAGCAGATCTCAGTTCAAGAAAGGCACCCAGGATTGGGGGCGGGTGGGCAGGAGAGAGATTGGGGAGATAAACCATGCTTTTCAAAATGAGACACCACCACAAACTTCCCATCCTGCCAATGAGCTCACCTAGGAAACTCTGCTTTCCCCATTTGGGGGAATAGCTGAGCTAAGACCTACACAGGTGCAGAAAGTAACAGGCAGAAGCAAGCATCTCACCTGTCTGTGTTTCAAAGAAATTGTCAAGTGCTACCCATCTGTTTTCATTTTCTTTATTTAACAAAACAAAACAGGCTTTTGAGCTACATCCCCAGCACCTGCCATCAAGCACAGACGCTGAACACATACCAACACATTTTATGCTGAGAAACTCAGATGATGGTGAGACTTAAAAACAAATAAATAGAAAGACTGGTTCTCCTACCTAATGTGATTTTTCTTTTGGAAAAGTCACAAGCCAACTGAACATTCCCCCGTCCCTTAAGAACATGCCCCACTACCCACCAAACTCTTCTGCCAGATTCGAGGTGCTCTGACTCCTCTTCCCAAGTCTAGGAAGAAGCGAAGGGCCTAGAGTGATGGACCACTACGGCAGCCCCTAGCCCACTCAGGACTTTCCTCCCTTGTCCCACCGAGAGTGGAAGGAAGCAGACTGGGAAACTTGTCTCTCGGAAGCGAGTGACTCTCGCAAAACATTCACCAGGAGGTCAGTGTCACACCTTGCAAACTCAGAGTGAAAAGAGCAATGGTTCAAAACATACATTTGGCTGTTCTTGACGAGGTGGGACAGAATCATTAGTGCAAAACCTGATCAACTTCACAAATGCAAGTTATCTGTGTGTCCCCCAAAAGTCATCTTTTAAGCCTCACCCCCATTCACACACCACCAGTTCCGATGTCTTTACTCACAGTTTGGCCTTCTCCCTCTGTCTGGGTCCCAGACTCTTCTCTGCCCAAGGAAGCCATTCCATTCCTTGCCTCCTCCTCCTCCTCCTCCTCCTCTTCTCCACCTTCTCTTCCTTTCATTCCAATGCTTCCTCCATCGTTCCCCAGCTTCAATCTCTTCCCCTCGGGTTGTGGATCCTCCACTTCCTCTCGCCTCATCTTGCCATCTCTGACTCTCTGTTTCACTGCCTCCTCCAAGCTGCTAGCAGGACTGGACATTTTAGAAAAAGAACAAGGAAGGTTGTGCACTTTACTCTATTTTTTTCCAGTATTATTTTGGCCTAGCGAAGCTGCCTCTTTGGGGGAAGATTTGGGGCTTCTGAGAGCTGCCAGCCTTGCTCTCTCCGATATGCACAGGCTTCTTTTAAAAATTTAGCTGGTGTTTCAGTGCCTTTGCAAAGCTTGTCACTTCCATTTCTTTAGCTCCCTCTGCTGCTGGCTAGAGTGATTCCTTCAGCAGCGGTATCTGCACAAGGCAGGGCACAAACTTTAATATCTCTCTCCCAAACACACATGCAATAACCTTTCAGATATTGATCATTTCCCCCAACAATGATTACTTTGACTAAATCCTCAGTTTCAGTGTTTATACATTTCTGGTTCTATCAAAATAGGGTTCTGTTTGTTTTTGTAATGAAAAAAAAAGTCTTATTAAATCAGGCAGTTTAGAGCCCATTAAAGGTAAAGGGACGCCTGACCGTTAGGTCCAGTCGTGGCTGACTCCGGGGTTGCAGTGCTCACCTTGCTTTATTGGCCGTGAGAGCCGGCGTACAGCTTCTGCGTCATGTGGCCAGCATGACTAAGCCGCTTCTGGCGAACCAGAGCAGCGCACGGAAATGCCGTTTACCTTCCCGCTGGAGCGGTACCTATTTATCTGCTTGCACTTTGACGTGCTTTCGAACTGCTAGGTTGGCAGGAGCTGGGACCGAGCAACGGGAGCTCACCCCGTTGTGGGGATTCGAACTACCGACCTTCTGATCAGCAAGTCCTAGGCTCTGTGGTTTAACCCACAGCGCTTGATCACCTATCTATGCCAGAACTCAAGCATTGGGACTTTTTTGTACACCCAAGTGCTGTGGGATTTAGTGAATTGTCTGGCTGCCTGTGGAGCTAGGGAAATGTTCACTGTTTCCTTCCCCATTACCCACCAGAGGCAGACAGGCTCATTGGGGAGGAGGTTTCTCAGGGTGAATCTGGCATCCTTGGTTCATTTGAAAAGCCCAAGACTGCACTGCTCTCTTTTTTAAAGGAACTAATTCATGACTGAAGGAGAGGTTTCTGAAGTCTCCCCATGAAGAACATGGAGATCCCGAATCAGCCAACATTCAGCTTTATTGGATGTCCATGAGTCTTATGAGATACCTTGACTATGATTCTCCTTTGGAAAGCCCATTCATAAGATCTTTCTCTGGGAAACGGCTTGCCAGCATCTACAGCTAGCAATTATCAAGGGGTAGTAGTAGCAGTTGGTGATAATGGCACTGAGGAGAGAAGCCAGCCTCTCCCAACCTGGTGGCTTGCAATTGTCTTGTATTACACCCCTAACACACAACTGTGTTGATGGGAGTTGTACCCGAGGCTCTACAAACTGCTGCTCCCTTAATTCTTTTGGGGAAGCCATGGCTGTTTAAAGTGGCATCATAGTCAATTGTCTGGTGTGAATGTGGCCTCAGAAGACTTCAGCATCTGAACAAGGAGACCTCCCCAGTCTAACTAACCACTGTCCTGCACTGTCTCTTGGTAGATCATAATATCTAGTACTTTGAGTAGCACATTGGTCTTTCACCAGTGATAGGACATAGCATAGCAGTGGTACACACTATGATGGCATTTGCAGACACACACACACACACACAGAGAGAGAGAGAGAGAGAGAGAGAGAGAGAGAGAGAGAGAGAGAGAGAGAACGCTAGCTTGCTCTGTTGTTACAGGCTTACATTGGCCCTTTGTAAGCTGGAATTTCACTGGTCCTGCCTTAGCAGAATCCCCCACCCCCTTAGAAGAATAAGCATGAGACCCCAGCATCTAAAGATATAGGGGGGAGACTATAAGATCTTTAAGTCAAAGTCAGCAATTGCCTAACTACACCTCTGCAAGTGCTACAGTGCCCCCACCTCCTAAAAAAATGTATTGCTTTTGTAGTAAGAATTCTTTGATCCACCAATACAGAGAAATAACTGATTCCCAGTGTTGCCCGTGGTGAAGGGGTGACTTTCAACCTACGTTGATACCTGGGAGTAAAGATCTATTGAAGTCAATGAGACTTTATTTTCAATGGTGCATGAGTAAGATTGCACTGGAAAACCAGGACATCTGCACTGTAGATATAGCCTGCAAAAGACATGCTTTTCCCGAGTCAGACCATTGGTCCATCCAGCTCAGTAAGGTCTTCACTGACTGGCAGCCACTCTCCAGTGTTTCAAAGCAGAGGTCTCTCCCAGCTGTTCTTGGAGATGTTGGGCGTTGAACTTGGGACCTTCTGCCTGCAAAGCAGATGCTCCACCACTGAGCTATGGGTGGAGTTTCCTCAAGTCAATGCCAATGTTATATACATGGCAGCAATGCGGTGTCTGGGGTGCTGAGATGTCCTCAGCAAAGGTACAATGTTACTGGTTCTAAAATATGGCTTTAAAAAAAGTCAGCCTTTGTATCCTTGGACATCCATCCCAAGCTAAGGTGACTAACCTGTCCTGCTGTTGCACCTTTCATGGCAGCTTTCTGCAGGTAAATCAGAGGGAGATTATTTTTTTCCTGTGGCCGAATGATGACCCTTGTCCTAAAGCACAGAAGCACATTCAGCAGCTTAGAAAGGCGCAGCCACCGGGGCCAGTTGGAAAGTTGGCAACCCTAAACCCCAAAGAACCAACGAAGTCACAAGAGATGAGTTCTGCTGATTAATCTAATCTGCTGCTTTTACACCTGATTGTCCAAAGGGGGAATCGATTATCCAGATGAGTTCACAGAAATGAAAAATTCATTTCCAGGTTTTCATTTTACTTACATTACCTCCCGCACTTAAGCTCTACAATGCATGGTCCTAATTACTTCTTAAAAGCCAGTAAATATTTCATTAGCTCTTATTGGATTACTTTATGTTCCATGGTCTACAAGGGGAGAGATGCCAGCCATAGTGAATGGACACCCAGGCAAAAATGTGTAGGAAACCCCTCTATATTAATGCTCATTTGTACTGCACTTATTAAGGTCTCCTTATATTACAGACTTCAAAATGGTTCAATGGTCATTCCTTCTCCCCTTGGGAGCCCTCGGAAATGCATCTCTTCTCTGGAGGGATCTAAGGATGTTCAACACAGAATTGTAGCTCTATGAGGAGAAGGGGGGTGTCTCCTAAGCTTAAAAAAACTACCGTGGTAGTTTAAAGTAGTATAGTGATTTAAATGTATAGTGTGAATGTTTCTTGAGTCTTGTTAGAATTGTGAAGAAGAGTCTGTATCCAGCAGGGATCTGGACAGAGTTGGAGGCTGCTGGGGCACCGAATGAGGAGCTGGATCTGGGTCAGGGCTCAGAGCTGACTGCAGAAGATAAGGAGACCACTCTGCCTGAGGCGGTTGGACAAGGACTCCTGGAGGGGCCTCCCAGACCACTGGAGCCTATAGGGCCAAAGCCTGAACCCTCACAGACACCTTCCACTGAGCCTGAGGAACCAGATGCCTCCTACTACACATCACCAGTCCAAGAGAGCAGCAAGAGGGAGGCTCTGGAATTAAGGAGGTGTGGTCCTTCTTAAGGCTGAGGGTTGGCTCTTCAGAGAACTCTAAAGTTCTCTCACAGGGGTGGGGCCTGGAGGAGGTTGTGGGGAGACAGAGGCATCAAAGATCTCAGTCTCCTCCAAACCATTGTTGGAGCAAATTGATCACTCATCACTTTCTGTGGTCTAGTAACTTTCATCCAGCCTTGCTGCTTCTCCTGTGAGTTCTGCCATCAGGCCAAAACATGGTAAGAAGCAAGGCCCACTGGCACCTTCTTTCTCGTCTGCATTTGATTTTTGTTCTGTTACTAGCATGGAAAAGAAGTGAGTAGTTCTTGCTGTGGATGAGCAACAATTCATCATACCATGCAGGGTGAGAGCCTGGGTGAGTTGCAGAGGAGGAGCGAAGGGTGCAAAAGCTGCCTACTGAGAGTCCCTGGACAGACAATGGAGCCTCCCTAGTGTGGAAGACCGAGGGGAGGAATAAATGGACTGCCCCAGGGAAAAGATAAGTTGGGAAATGTTGCCAAGACAATTTTGTAGTTCACTCAGTCGAATGTCCTGTTTTCTTTATCCATGTTCTTGCTAATATTGAAAATTCTAATTGTTTTCCTCCTTGCAGCTTAGCTTTGTTTGCTTCGTGATGGATCTGTTGGGTGGCTCATTATTTACTGGACCTGTTTTATGGATTTTGTACCTTTCTGTATATTTTACTTTTTCCTGTGTCTTTTTATTATTACTGAAGAGGGAACAGGGTTTAGTGAGCAGGAAAAGGCTATGGCAGAGAGCAGTTCAGAATCAGAGGCAGAGGCGGAGGAAGGAGAGGAGAGGCAGAGATGAGGCAGGGTGTGACTGGCAGCTTCCCTCCCTCTTGGCCTCCCAGAACTCAAAGAGGTATGCAGAGGGCAGAGCAAAAACAGGCAAGATGATGGAGACTCAAATTACTTGGGAAGGAACCAGGTGAGGAGACAGCTTAGGGAGCTGTGGGAAGGCGGGGATCTTTGGTCCTGGCAACTGCCTCACAGGAACAAGATATACCAGGAAGAATTGCTGGGCTCACTAGGCCTGCCCTCCTGAGCGGTTTTGTTTCTTTCACTGGCACTGTGTGAGTTATTGCTCACCTGCTCCTGGCACCCCCAGTGAAACGAGTGCAAAGCACTCCTCTTTCCCACAGTTATGTGCTGTAGAATGAAAAGTGTTATAAGGCATCGCTGCACCACACAGTGCTTCGGTTGTGAACAGTGGCCAATGAAGTTTGATGGAAATGGAGAAACTCAGAATGACATCACACCAGAAATGGAACACAAGAATACAAGGAGAGCCCTGCTCAGTTGCAGAGCACCAGCTTTGCATGCAAAAGGTACCAGCTTCAATCCCCAGCACCTCCAAGTAGGACTGAGCTGAAATCCTGCCTTAGGCTACAGGTCTTGGCATTAAGACTGAAATCTACCACTAGAGATTGACAAATCTCAGTTTTGGTTTATTTCAGTTTTTCAAATAGCAAATATTACATTCAATTCATCCCATTTCTGCATCAGTTTTCATGTATGCATATATGTATAAACACAGACATGTGTACTCATTTTTGCAGACACTTCTCTAAACAAAGAAACTTTGGCAAGTAATTTCAGTAATATGATGTCTTTTTTGTATGTTGTGTTCACTACCATACACATTTTTTAGTATACTTTCCCTAAGACATGCAGTTTTGTATGGGTTTTTTTAGAACTGCATTGCAAAATTCAGAGAAGTGAGAATTTTGAAGTACAGTTACATATCAGTTCACATTGGTTTGGGGAGTGCAAATTTGGGAAGTGTCCACTAAAAGGCAAACGGAACAATTTTCTCCCCCAATCCACTACCCACCATGATCTGCTAAGTCCCTCTTCTGGCTCGCAAACAATTTCTCTGCAGCCAGAACCCTACAAATCCAGCCCAAACCAGTCAGTGGTTGCCTGTTTATTTCCTTCCCTTCAGTTTCACTTTCTTGGTCTGTTCTCCTAACCATATGCCTGCCGCATTCCTCTATCTTGCCATCTGCGTCTACCACCTCCAAATAATGTACTGGCTGTTCCAGATCTCCAGTTTCATTCATCATTAGATTTCATGCTAGGAACAAACTTCAAAGCTTGTGTCAGCAACAGCTGCTGTGCATTGAAATCAACTTATCTGTATTGCTAAGGAACCTGCCACAGTTTCTGCAGCAAGGGGGGGGGGGAGCCAAACCAAACAGGACCAGTTTCCAGTTTGGGAATCCTTTGAGGAGTCTTTACAGTGCACCTTCCTCTAATGATTTTACATGGCTGGAATGTGTCCTTAAACTATGGTGTTTCCTCTTGCTTGCCCAGACAGAGGATGGAGAGTTGGGGGTGTGGCCACAGCCACTTTGGCCACACCCACCACTGGTATGCATCCTGCAGAAAGTTGCTCCCAAGAGAATATGGTCTTGGAGCTACAAAAGGTTCCCCATGCCTGCTTTACAAACAGGGCAAAGATAAAAGGCTCATTTAAATGCCCTGCTCTTTCTTCTCCATTTCCTGCTTTTGGTTGTGTAATGGGTAAGCATTTATCAGTTAACGTCCGCACTGGTCAGTCTGCTTTTGCCAGGAAGCAGAGTTATAAATCCTTAACTGCAACACTTTCTATGGTTGCTAGCATGCCTTGATTTGAACAGAACAGCCTAATGGTCTCTATTAAATGGAACACAACTGAAAGCATGCCTGCTTATTTTATGGTAGTAGGTAGAACAACCACATGGAATTTCAGGATGGAGGGATGAAAGCGATGGGGAAGGAATTTCAAATCAACAGGGGTCAGGTTTTAGGAAAAAGCAGGTGCTTGTGCCCAATTTATTCATCAGCTCTAGTTTCAGAAGGCTGATCGCCGAAGAATTGATGCTTTTGAATTATGGTGCTGGAGGAGACTCTTGAGGGTCCCATGGACTGCAAGAAGATCAAACCTCTCCATTCTGAAGGAAATCAGCCCTGAGTGCTCACTGGAAGGACAGATCGTGAAGCTGAGGCTCCAATACTTTGGCCACCTCATGAGAAGAGAAGACTCCCTGGAAAAGACCCTGATGTTGGGGGAAATGGAGGGCACAAGGTGAAGGGGATGACAGAGGACGAGATGGTTGGACAGTGTTCTCGAAGCTACAAACATGAGTCTGACCAAACTGCGGGAGGCAGTGGAAGACAGGAGTGCCTGGCATGCTCTGGTCCATGGGGTCACGAAGAGTCGGACACGACTAAATGACTAAACAAGCAAGAAAAGTTTCTGTAGGTTACTTAGGGATTGGACCAGGGGGGCGGGCAGTTTGCACAGATATACTTTGGAAAGTACTTTGACTACAAAGACGACACCTCCCACCCCGCCCCCAGGAGAAACTGCATCTTCTGCAAGACTAACATTTCAATTTAGATTGGGAGGAGGGGATTTAGGTTACCAATGGCAGTTTACACCAAAAAGGGTCTAGCTAGCACCTACATTTTGGAACTTTCTACCTCTTGATACCAGGCAGGTACCTTCACCAAAATTCTCAGTGCCTACTGAAAAACTATGTTTCAGAAGGCCTGCCCACAATGTACATTTGATGTGTATTTTAGTATGTGCATTATAATGCATTTTAAATAAAACTGCTGCTTTCATTCCAAAAAGGGCTAACTTGTTTTTTAAAAAATCTGATTATATTGGTAACTTTAATGTGTATTTTATGTTATGTAAACCCCTTAGAGATTTTGAAGATTTTGTGGCTTATGAATCCTATTAAATAAAAACAGGATTTTTAAAAAAGCTAAACAGGCAAAGTGAAGCTATGTATGCATGCATTCAAGACAGCAAACTGAATATTCAGCACATTTGTTCAAGACAATGAATAATCAAGAACACTGAGCAAGCTTTAGCATTTCACAGAACTTTTCCTTGGGCTTTGATGTCAGAAAACAAGCACAAGGATGAGAGGGAAGAAGTTGCTCAATCTGTAGTCTGTTACCGTCTTCAGATAATAATCCAGGAAGCTCTGCAAAACAAGCAAAGCAATCTTAACTTTGTCCACTCAAAAGTCAGTCCTATTGAGTTCAATTGGGCTTTCTCCCAGATATGCAGTGTTAGGACTGTTGCCTAATTAGATTAAATGCTGGCAAGTTGTCCCAAGGCATGCTGGGAGAAAAAAAGCAATAGTTTAAGCCAGTGATGTGCCAGAACCAAAGGTGAGTAGTACCTCCATACTCACACAAACCTTTTTTTCTTGCACCCCTTTTCTCTCCTCCTTTTCCCATTTAACTTCTCCTTGCCATTCACCTGAAATTGGGATGAGGGCCTGGGTGGTGGCTGTCAGTTGCCCACCTATGCTGAAAGATTTTGCTATATCTGCAGTTCATTGCTGCATCGGTTGAATCAGAGTTACTTCTTAAGAGAAACGAATTTGCACCATCAGTTTGTGAATGAAAAATGGCTGGCAGGGTTTTAACTGCAGTTTATCCCCTTCCATCCAAAGGATGTGAACTCCAGAGGGTTGTCATGTTGCCTCAGACAGGCCTGACAAGTCTGCAGGATGGAATATGAAGTAATAGAGCCAGATCTGAATGGGACTTGCCGGATGGGGAATTTGCATTCATCTGATTTCCTAAAGCGCCATGCAGGGTTAAGGATGAGGGGGATTGAAGCAAAGCTCCTTCAGAAAAAAAAGCATATGGCTTTCAAGTGGAAATGGGGGCCTTTTGGATTGCTATTTTGAGAAAGCTGTTCTCTGGAAGTGCTCCCAAAATGTCACACTTTCTCATCGTCTAACAGAAGGAGCCAGCTGTACCCATAAACGCAGCATCCTCGAGGCAGCAGAGAGGACCAATGATGTCAGGCAGGGAGCCGGCCTGTGCAGTGCCTACTTCACAGGGTTGTTGTGAGGATACAAGGAGAGGAGAGGAGGGGGAGAGAACCACCTATGAAAAAGGTGGTCAGCCTGCAGCCCTGTGGCACAGCAGCCAAAACCTTCTGCAAGTGGACCATCCAAACTGCTGGGGAAAGAGAACTATCCTTCCCCTGCCAGCCCCCTGAATGAGGAGGAGGAGGATGGAGAGAGGGATGAAATACAAGGTTCAGCATGGGAAAATTGAAATACTTTATTGTCACTTGTACAACTTGTATGTAGTGAGATTACATGAGCACCCCCAACTCAGCTCTCTTAGTCTTAATTCCCCTCGTTTACTGACACACACACACACAACAAACCCGAAAGTCAGTTGCCCTGTTGTTATCTTTTCATTCAGCAGCCTAACAGCCCACAGATAGAAGCTGTTCTTTACCCTGTTGGTGCGACTAATCATGCTTCTATATCTTCTGCCTGAGGTCCCACCTCATATGCCCACCTCTGGGCATGAGTGTCTTGGTAGTACAGAAAGCACTTAGGGAGAGTGAAAGGCAGCTCTAGTAAGGGGTGTGGCCTGGGCAAAGTCTTGAGAACCAAACAGGGAGGCCTGGAGGGCCACAGTTGGCCCTGGGACTGAGGCTCACCAGCCCTGTATTAAAACATCTATTTACTATCAGCTGCCTTCTGAACTCATCCTCTGACTCACCGCCCTCCTTAGCAGTGTTTTGCTCCATAAAAATAAGCACTCCCTTGCTTAGCTTGAAATCCCCTTGGCCTGCTGAAGTGTGAACTTGAATGCTTGAGTGGTTCAATTGCTCCAGCCCCGTGATGCACATGATCATCCCGCATCTACCCAAAAAACCGACAACTTTCCACTTCTTGATGGTGTGGTTTGTTGCATTCCTGCTCTCTACCATTGGGACCACTGACAGATGGCTCCTTCCCATGTGGGTGTTTGCATCCCTATTTTAAAACTCTCTAGCAGGGGCAAGGCAGAGAGAGCCTGTATCTCCTGACTTGCCCATGGCACTGCACCCGGGGCAGGAGGAGGGGGTACCAGTGTGGGGCAGTGGCTGGTGTGTTGGCCTTAGAACTGGGACATGTGGGCCTCAGTCCCTGCCTGCTATAAAGCTCAATGGGTGAAATTGTGCCAAGGCTGGGAAAACCTTTGTCCCCTGAAGGTCTCATTCCCTCTGCTGTGATCTGTCAGGGCTGCATGCTGGCAGTGAGCAGAGTTAAAGCCAAAATGTGGACAGCCTGCCACCATTTGTCTGTCTCTGTCTGTCTGTCTGTCTGTCTGTCTGTCTGTCTCTCTCTCTCTCTCTCTCTCACACACACACACACACACACTTTCTGACACTCCTCCATCCCGCTTTCGATTTCTATTTTTGACACTGCTTAGCTTCTCTGCTTACAAAGAAGTTCCACCCTCCTTCCATTGTACTATCCATTTCAGCTTCCCACCTCCCAGAAAAGCCCTTTCGTTTCTTTAAGCCTTCCACTTATCTGCATAAAATTAGGCTGGGGGGGTCACATGAGACCTAAAGACCAGAAGTTCTTCAGCCCATGAATACACACACAAGCAAAGGATTATGCACTAGTTCTGGCTGGATCCTGAACTGAGCCCATTGGGGTTGGCGTAGGATTTGACCAGAGCAGGTTGCAGCAGCTTCAGATTACCCTGAGTGATTTGGGACTGTCAGGGTAGGGGGTGGTTTGACAACAAGAGGGGGAGGCACATGCATCTCCTTTTCCGTCCTAACTGCATATTTATTTATCAGGGACAAATATCAGAGAATTAGAACTGTCCCTAGTAGATTCTGACTGTTGAAGTGTTTGATCAGCAGTCTTGCAGTGTTCCTGTTTAAAACCCAAGCCAGCTGTGAAAAAGACTCATTTCAAAGTTCCCTCAATCCTGGAGGGAAAAGAATTAGAAAGGCTATGCATTTGGTTCCAGGACTTGCAAGTCCTACACCAATCCTGGAGGCAAAAATGCTTGAGATAAACAATCTCTACAAAATTTGCATGCAATTCGAATATAATCTGTTGTGTATTGAGTCTAAGGATTTTATATCTGCATTATTATTGTCTGTATTTGCATTAGGGTAAAGTAACTGCCTTTTGGTTCCAGAGGGTACAGCTACTATTGGTTCATTTAAGCTGCTGTATTTGGATCCTCTGTCTTATTGGTTGCCTCCAAAAGGCAGGACTGTGATTGTCTGATATTGTTCCCTCCAAAATGTATCCTTTCTAGTTAGTTCCCTGTCCCTATAAATGTAGCTCTCCCCCCCTCAGTCTTCAGTCTTGTTGCTTTAATAAAGTAGTGTTACTAGAGAACTGTCTCCAGCATATTATGTAAAGAGAGCTGAAATCACAAACCCCACGTCACAACATAATCCATGACTCCCAAGACTAGTAAACGAATTGGGATTTGGGTAGCTACCAGTGTGCATGCTTCCTGCATGTCCCAGCACGGTGCTTGGCTCAAAATAGTTACCTAGTTGCGCTTTTAAAATGCATACTTAGAAACATTTTTTATTAGAAAATATGCATTTAGGAATGGAAGAGATAAATAAGTTTTAAAATGCATATTTCCATACAGCCATCTTTGTAATAAACTGCAGATGATTTCAGGATAGACATTTCAGTTTCTCATTCTCCTAATCATCAGCTTGCTGCGCTTCCAGTCATCAACTTTGAGATTTTTTAATTTTGAAAGCCTGCATAAAAATCACCAGTATTTGTGTGCATGTCTAATATATATATAGCGAAGAATATCATGCATTGTTATACACCATTTTCATTAATATTTGCCTTTTTATACACTCTTCCCCCTAACATGCACATATTTTCACTGGAAAACTGCGTCACAACATTTGGTGACCTTCACATTTTGAAGGATAGCTGTGTTTTGGTTCACACGTTGTTTCAGGGACTGCAGATTACCAGGCCAAATTCCTCCCCCTTTCCTAAATACGTGTGAAAGGGACACAGGCCAGAAATCGACTGATTCATCCGCACCTCCTCTCTGCATGGGAGCAGGTAGAGCACAGTTAGCACTTGGCTTCATAGAATCTACATGTCAAGATGTGCCCAGCTCAAGTGAAGAATCAGACTCTGTGTTGGTTGCTGTGCTGGAGGCTCCCAGCCCAGCAGCTACAAGATGGTGTGTGTTTTATGTTAAATTAGTTCCGTCGAGTTCCGCAGCCGTGATGTGCCCTCAAACCACAGGTGTTCCTAAATCAATGAGTCCATGACAATTATAAATTGCTTTTCATAAGCAGTAAGCAAACAGAACCACAAGAAAGCCTGGCAAAAAAAAAATGGCTTCAGTGAAGCGATACTTCGGCTCCGCAGCGTTCTGCTGCCCCAGCTCTTTCCAAAGTGCTTACTTTCTTATTTCAAGGAAAGCCTCTTTGTTTCCATTTTCTGGTTCTGTGTGACTTGCTGATTCGGAGACTGCAGGAGGAAAGTTTCTTCTCTAGGAGTTGACTTTCCCCTCCCCATCCCCCTTGGAAAAGTTGACAGCGTGCTGCAAACTGCAGCAACTGGGAAATGTGTGAAGGAACCGATTCAGGAGCCATGGCTCAGCTGCTCCTATATTCTCAGTATGTGTGCAGCAGATATCAGGCTGAGATCTTCCATGTGGATTACCAGCAAGGAGCAGTGGGCCAAATGCCAGCTTCTTTAAGCAATACTTCCCTTCAAACTGGGGGTTGGATTAAGTTTCAGTCCCAATGAGATGCTGTGCCACAAGTGTCTTGCTTAGATCAGGAAGTGAGGTAAATCAAGAAGGCTTCTTTAGGGGATCTGGGGCTTGAACAGAGGAAGTTGCTGTTGCAACTTGCCAAAAGTTTATTAGTTAGACCAGTAAACTTGGGCAGTCAGGAGGCCGTAAAGTGATGGGAAAACGTTTGATACAAAATACAGTGGTACCTTGGGTTAAGTACTTAATTCGTTCTGGAGGTCTGTTCTTAACCTGAAACTGTACTTAACCTGAGGCACCACTTTAGCTAATGGAGCCTCCTGCTGCTGCCGCACCACCAAAGTATGATTTCTGTTCTCATCCTGAAGCAAAGTTCTTAACCCGAGGTACTATTTCTGGGTTAGCGGAGTCTGTATCCTGAAGCGTCTGCAACCTGAAGCTTATGTAACCCAAGGTACCACTGTAAAATCACAATGATGAGGTTAAGTTCAACCCCATAGCCCAGTAGAAATTCTAAAGTGTTCTGTGAATGAGATGGTGACTCTTCCAAGCATGAGGGGCTGAGCAGCTAAACATTGCTCAGACCGTAATGGAGGCACACTTTCCCTTTCTAGAAGTGGCCAGTTGCCAGGCAACAGCTCCCACGGAAGCCCTCTGGGGTGTGAGAGTTGGCCCAGCCCATGATGAAAGCAAGTCTTCCCCATTGCCAAAATTGAAGGAAACTTCTTGGCTTCCTTCTTGTGATAAACCCACTTTTCCAATGCTCAGTTGTAAAGAATTCTTTTTGTCTTTAATTTCCTTTCTACTCTGGAGATGAAGAGTGGATGTTCATCAGAGTTAATGCCAATCTTTTGATTGTAGCTCCCTTGGCTGTTATAACCATGTGAGTCATATGAAATGGTGAAGAGATTTATTCTCTGAAATGGGAGCCAGGAACATTTGCTTAAGTTGACTTTGATAATGTGAAGCTGGTATTTAGGGTCATCATTCTTGGTGATCTCTTTTTAATATAGAAACATTTATCATATATATTTAAAAATCCATCTTACTTGGTATTTATATTACATGTTTGGGCAAGATGGGTGGTTTTGTATAAAAGAAAGTATTTTATGCAATGGTAGAAAAATTATTGTAATAGAGGGTCCCAGGGTTTGATCATAAGGCACATGGGACCGCCATTTTGTTGAAGGTAAGCATAGCCATATCTGCACTATAAATTTAAAGCAGTATCATACCACTTTAAAACAGTTGTGGCTTCCTCCAAAGAATCCTGGGAACTATAGTTTAAGGGTGCTGAGAATTGTCAGGAGATTCTCACTGAGCTACAGTTCCCAGAGCGCTTTAACAACCAATCCCTCTTTCCCAAGGAACGCTGAGAAGTCAGACAAATTCCCTTCTAAAGAAGCCCCACCCCAAGTAACTTCATTAAGCCCAGAGTAGTTATTGGCTGCTGGACTTATCAAATATCCATATGATTGGCCTATCATGACAAACCCTGAACTCTGAATACAACCCATAGGCTGAGCGGTGAAGCTAAGCTGCAATGATCTTTTGGCACCCCCTCAGTAGAGATAGTCAGTTGATTTACAGCCTGTTTAACTAGTGGTAACAGCATCAATTTGCAGATGCGTTTTGGTTAATAAACAAAAACACCCCGAGTATAATTGGGCTGAAGGGAGTTCTCTGAAAAAAGCAATTAAAAGGACAGAGCAACAGTAATAATGTGCCTGATGGATGCCTATGGGGAACAACGCAGCATTCCATAAATCTATGGATGATGAAAACATCTAGGGGGAGGAAAAGGAGGGATTCTAGAGGGTTTTGAGCTTGGACTCTGATATAATTAGTAGAATGAATGTGTGCCAATTAACAGGGAATTTAACTGAAATTTCTAGAGTTAAGCTGAAATTTTTTAGTTGGTGGTGTGTGTGTGTGTTTGGAGGGGGGATATATTGAGGTTTTTCTTTTTCTTCCCAGAAAGGAACGCTTGCACAATTTTCTGCAAATATTCTCCTCTTTTGGCATGGCAGCCCCCATTTTCACCACCCACCCACAATGCCCCAGAATGGCGCTAGGGCCAGGCCACTGTTGAAAGTGCAGAATGCTGGCCAGACTGTCACACAGTGACTGATATTGCTCTTACTGGAGACGGCAGCAGCAAAGACTTCTCTTCGGTAAAGTACAAACTGTGTTCCTGTTCCTGCAAGTCCCACCCTAAGGAACTATGGGTGAATTTCTTCTCCCACTGGATAAATTTGGCAGAACACATGCAAACACAGTCCACCTGTGCCTGCAAATAGGGTGTAAAATTCTGAGGGGCCCATTTGCACACAGATCTAGAAACTTCACTAGCAGAGTGATGGGTGCAGCAAGCGAGCCAGAAACCCAAGGCACAACTTGGCCAGAGGTGCAAAGAAATGAACCCTAGAACGTAGTGCATTTACACTTACTGAAATCATGTTTGTTATGTGATGTTTGGCTTCTGATCTGCAGTGATTAGGAATGTTTCGAAGGTGATATATTTGAAGCCAGAGAGAAGTGAGAAGTCTCGCTATGAGGAGCTGGCCAGGCAGAGTGAAAACCCTTTGAATCTTCTCACAATGCCTGTTGCTTGGAGCCTCCTACAGAAAGACACACTTCCTTGGGAGGAAGCCCATTTCTGAGTAAGCATATTTCAGAGTGTGCTGTAAAGGGGGCAAAGAACCAGAGGTGGAATGCAAAGCATAAGGTTTCAGATGTCCAAAAGCAGCCAAATATAGTCTGGGAGTTGGGGAAGCTCCCCATAGAGGATATGTTACACTGCCAGACTCTGAACCCAGGATTGGCGGTCCAACTCTTTCAACCAAATAGTCTGAATCAATCTGAACAGATCTGACCCAAGGGATTGTGTCCAGTTCTAGGCACCAATGTTTATGAACGATATTGACAAGCTAGAACATGCGCAGAGGAGGAGGGTGACCAAGATGATCCAGGGTCTGGAAAGCAAGCCTTATGAGGAACGTTTGAGAGAGAGTTGGGTATGTTTAGCTTGGAAAAGACTGAGAAGTGATATGGTAGGCATCTTCAAGTATCTAAAGGGCTGTCATAGAATCATAGAATTGCCAAGCTGGAAGGAACCAAAAGGACCATCCAGTACAACCTCTGCAATGCAGGAATAGCAGCTAAAGAATCCTGGACAGTTGGCCACCCAATCTCTGTTTGAAAACCTCCAAAGGAGAGTCCACCGCCTTCCAATGTACTTCACTATTTATGTGTTTATTAAATTTCTATACCACCCTTTATCCAAGGATCTCAGGATGGTTTACAATATAAAAACACAAAAAAGCATAGCAGAGTAACAAACAAAAACCAAAACCCTTACACAGACACACCCACAAAGTTTAAAAGACCATGGTTAGTTTAATTTAGACAAAGGTAGTCCATTCTATTGGACGCGGGTGGCACTGTGGGTAAAACCTCAGCGCCTAGGACTTGCCAATCGCATGGTCGGCGGTTCGAATCCCCGCGGCGGGGTGAGCTCCCGTCGTCGGTCCCAGCTCCTGCCCACCTAGCAGTTCGAAAGCACAATTAAGTGCAAGTAGATAAATAGGTACCGCTTTCTAGCGGGAAGGTAAACGGCGTTCCGTGTGCTGCTCTGGTGCCGGTTCGCCGGAGCAGCTTCGTCACACTGGCCACGTGATCCGGAAGTGTTTGCGGACAGCGCTGGCTCCCAGCCTCTAGAGTGAGATGAGCGAACAACCCTAGAGACTGTCAAGACTGGCCCGTACGGGCAGGGGTACCTTTACCTTTACCTAGTCCATTCTATTATTGAACAATTCTTACCATGAGAAAGTTCCCAGAGTGGTTTAACAGTCAATCCTGCTTCATGGGGAACTCTACAAATTGTAGCCTTGTAAGGGGAATAGGAGTCTCCTAACAACTCTCAGCACCCTTAACAAACTACAGTCCCCTGAATTCTTTGCAGAAACCATGACTGGTGTGTTGCAAAGTCCCTCGTGGGTTTAGAAGTGGAGAGAAGTCAGGACCTGCAGCCATACACCCTAACCTGACACCCACACGTTTGGTGCATGCAGGAAGGGGTCCTACACAGCAGCAGTCAAAAGTTTGGACCTCTGCTTAGGGGAAAGACCACAGTGGAGACAATACTGAACAAGATGGATCAACGGGAGACAAAGGGGTAGAGTGTCTGCTTTGCATTCAGAAGGTCCCAGGTTCAATCCCTGGTCTCTCCAAGTAGGACTGGGAATGTCACCTCCCTGAACCCTGGAGAGTTGCTGCCAGTCAGTGTGGGCAATATTGAACTAGATGAACCAATGATCAGTTCAAGGCAGCACCCTATGTTCCTATTGATGGAACAAATAAATAAGCTCACCAGTTGGTTTTGCCCTGTCCAGCCAATTGCTTCCAAAGCACAAATTATCCCACCCTACCTCCAAAAGTGCAAATCTTAAAATAAGTACAAGGTCTCATTGCTTGAGCGCCCACAGCAGCAAACAGCTTTTGTCACTGGTGATTTGTCAAGTAAAGGTGAAGCACACATAATGCTAATGGCTGTCAGAAGGATTCTAATTAACTCACCGGGTAACCTTGGGCAAAACACACACTTCCTCAGTCTACCCTAACTACCTGGCTTGGCCTTAGCTACCAGTCTGTTCCAGAACCGCAGACCTCTTGGTCTCCACCTTGCTTGTTCCATCACCTGCCCTGTGTAGCAGACATCATAATGGTTAAGGACAGTAAGAAAGTCTGAGGCATAGCAGATTGACCTAGGTCAGGAGTCGCCAGCAGGCCGCCTGTGGGCAACCACCAGTCCCTCTTAAATTGCCTGCAGAAGGTATCAGTAAATATCCAAATCCAAAATGCATGAAATAGGGCGAAATGCCCACATCGTTCTGTCTTTTTTAGATGTAGCAGTCATTGT
This sequence comes from Podarcis gaigeae, assembly GCF_964106915.1. Taxonomy (NCBI): domain Eukaryota; kingdom Metazoa; phylum Chordata; class Lepidosauria; order Squamata; family Lacertidae; genus Podarcis; species Podarcis gaigeae. Next base: position 34,384,559 of record NC_139690.1, read on the forward strand.
GTGCTATGCCACACACCCTGCAGCTTCCATTTTATGGCTGGTACACCAAATGCGTACCCAATAGCTCAAAAAGTTGGCAGCTGCTAAGTCAACTACTCAGGAGCAGTCTGAGACGTTTCAGCACCTGAGGCAAGTGCTCCATGATGTATGGGACAAACTCTGTAAGGGCTTCTCAATGAGTCTTCCCCACCGGGCCGGGGTGGGGCAGGAGAGATCTTTTCCATACTGCCCCTTCTGCAGCCCCGCTTAGAATATGTACAAATCACACAAATTACGCAGCCAGTTAATGAGGTGGGGGAACTGGAGGCAGCAGTTTTCAGCTCCAGTCCTACAACAGTTTCTGCTCACAGTACACCACAATTTTAAAGTCTACACTGTAGACCCCCCTCTCTGCCAGTTACCTCGTACTTCCCGCATGGTGCTGCTATTGCATTCTTTTTATATTGCACGCATGATATGAAATACGGTTGCTCCCCACCCCCACGAAGCACTATCCAGATCACCTTAGCAGAGCTGGGAAGGGGGGGGGGGAGGGTTGCTGAGTTTTTGAACCGTACATTAATTCACACTGCAGGTGCCCATCAACACCACCAAACAGATGATTTCCCTCCTCCTGGCCCTTACAAATCTTTAAATACATCAACAGGGGGAGAAAGCTCTCCGCTCTCCCCATGCAATGCCATAAACTCAGCGTGCAGTCATCAAAACTCATTAAAGAGTCACCTTTGGAGAAAGGTGGGGGGGGAGGAGGGGGGAGCGATACTTATTAACAGCAAGAACAATGTTCTGCTTGTGGTTTTTGTTCACAGATAACCATCCAGCCCTCAGGTCCTTATTCGGGTCAATTTCATGGTCAACCCAATGAAGGCCTTCTATTATCTTCACAGCATGGTGCCCCATCAAGTTGACAACATATAGAAAGATTTCCCATGCTGAAGGAGGAGTTGAGAGAGAGAGAGAGAGAGAGAGAGAGAGAGAGAGAGAGTTGTGAGGATAAACTGGGGAGGGGAAAGAACCGCGCACACCATGTTGGGCTCCTTGGAAGAAAGATGTAATATAAAATGTAATAAATACACTCCAGAAACTGACATTTGAGACCAAAGACCAAAGCTGCTATGCCAATTTTGCTGTGCACCCAAGAAAAACGGAGGTAGCAGGATATGATTTGAGGGTTGTGTACCTTACCTCTTGGTGCTTAAGGGAAACAACCGAAGGGAAGGACCCCCAACATTGTGGCACCAACGCTACCTTTTTTTACCTTATCTACCATCCAAACACCAGTTTCATCCATGATGGAACTCAAAACAGCGTGTGCAAGAGTCCTATGTGATCGCCCATCCAAGAACTGACCAGACTCAGATCTGCTCAGCTTTGGCAGACTTGTCATGTCATGTCCCTTCAAACCATGGAGCCCAGAGCTTCCTGCTGAAACAAGGAGAGTGGGTGCTCTCAAATATTGGAATTCAAAGTATTTTGAATTCAAATATGAAATTCCATATTTTGGCCAATTCTGCCTTTTATTTTGCTTTGTAATCTAGTTTCTTGCCCTTTTACTATAAAGCTAAACTTGAAAATTCTTTAATTCGCAAAAGATTAGTGGTGAAGCAGCTGGCACATCTGCACAGCTAAGCAGAGTTTGGTATGGCTTCAATCTGGATGGAGGACCACGTCTTGAGAATTCCTGCATTGCAGAGGGCTGGACTAGATGATGCACAGGGTCCCTTCCAACTATGACTCTAAGATGGCCAGGTGAACTCATCTGGGCTTTCACTAGTGAAAGAGTGGTGCTTTTCTCCCTCTTTTTGCAATACTTGAACTTTTTTTGGAGGGGGTGTAGCTGGTTATACACATGGATGAACAGCAAGAAAATGGCCCTATCAAAAATGGCAGTACTGTGTATTTAACCCCTTTCTGTCCTGTGTTTCAGAGGGAGCCAATGAAATGGATCAATGGTCCAGAAGGACATGATGTCAAGATAAGGCTGATCTGCTAGATCAGGGGTGGGAAACCTGTGGCCAAGTTGACTAGGGGCTGCTGGGAGTTGGAGTCCAGCAGCATCAGGAAGATTAGCGGCTGCCAACTCCATTACAGTAGGCAGTGGAGGCTTGTCTATTAGGGCAAATAGGACACTGTCCCTGCAACTTCAGTCTGCCCTCAGCCAACCTTCTTCCTTACAATGAGTCTAGGGGGTGGCTCTGCCCGTCATTGGTTTATATCGCCACCTACTGTTGGTCTCCCTGCCTTTCGCCCTATAACTCCTAAGGAGGACCAGCCACCACTGATAGCAGTGGAGCTGGATTCATTTCATGCAACATCTAATTTTCCCCTCAACTCAACCTATCTCAGGGGCATCGTCGGGATCAAGTGGGATAATGTTCCCGGTGTATGGTGTCATGAGTGCCTTGCACCAAGGGCAGGCTAAAAATAATACTCTCAGGCCTAAGCTGTCCCCCTTTCCACAGTCCCCACTCCCTGCCAGTGCCCTCAACCTAAGAAAGTGTTTGCTTTATTGGAGGACAGCAGTATTGCAAGAGGAATGCCTATGCCTCAAATCTTTGCATGCAAGAAAATATAATACCAGAAATAAATCTGCCAGATGTTCTCTCCCATTTATTTTTATTCTTGCCACATGGGGAGACATTAAAGTTGTCATAAATAAAAGTTACAAGCAATTGTGGAGGAGATGGGAAGAGGTTTGTCAAATTCATTAGCACTTTTAGAGGGGTCTCCCCCTCCTCCCTTCCCAAATTCAAACAATAGGATGTTGACACAATATTTTTTAACTACCCTGAGTATGAAATGCAAACTTTAGTATGAAATGTTCAGTGGTTCGTGAGCACATATGAAAGTCCTCTTGGATCAACGGAGAAGTCTACCTAGGCAGCATTTACCTGGGTTTATTCTATTTCCTTAAATCTTATATTCTATATTATTCCACTAATGGAATACAGTGCATGTTTAGTGCTCATTTCTGTGTTATTTCATTACAGGGGAAAAACCACTTTGCATCCCCCTTAACCCAGGAAATTGTGGGAGTAAAGTCATTAAATCTGAGGAGGTCTAACAGCATACAGTTCTTTACCGTCATGGGGAAAGAGAAGCAGGCATGTGAGGAAAGGGTGGTGGGCGTAGGGAAGTTGTCCAATGATGTTTGTTGTTGTTGTGCCACACCACACCCACCCGTGTGAATGAAATTTAGCACAACATACCAGTATATTGGTCAAAAAGCCACCGTTATATATACAACAGGTACTGCAGTGTGAAAGGGACATTATAAAGCTAGGATTTCTGTTCCATTTTATAATCAGGAAAACTAAGGCAATATTCCCCACATGTGAATTCACCATAAAATGAAACCGTGGGGTGCAGGTTCCCTACCTGTGCTCTTGAGCACAAATTGTTCTCTTGCCCTCTACTGATTGATTACCCCAATTACGGGATACAGTTACGTAACGCCAATTAATGCTGATCGGATTTAAAAAGCAATAGCCTCTTACACACCTTGGAAAGCTGACTACTTAACATTTATCTGGCCATAAATTTGGGGGGGGGGGCTGTATTGTCACCTGTTTCAATCCACCCTACCAGTCAGCGACATTTCAGATAACACAAGGTTGACTCGTGTGCCAGATAATGATATTGCTGTTCGGCAATATTAAGGAAGAGCTATAAACTACTCCGCAGCCAATATCCACTGGGCAAAGTCAGGGAACTGGTCCTTGGCAGAAGCTGAAGACACTCTGGGAAAGAAAAGACCTTGCAGGGTGAAGCCAGCAGGGTGTGGGATGTGTGTGTGTGTGTGTGTGTGTGTGTGTGTGTGTTTGTGTGTGTGTGTGTGTGTTTTAAAGGAGCTGTCCTATTCAGACCTATCATATGCCTGGTAGCAGCTGGCAGCATTTCCTTACCAATGCCTGCCTTGGACAGTCTAAGGGCCACATTATCTCATGGGCAACCTTGCAAGGGCCACATGCTAGAGGAAGGTGTGGCCAGAGACAAAAATGGATGGAGTAATTGATGAGATCTTTAGACAAGGAGTGGGAGAACCTCATGCCCTCTCTCTCTGGTGCACATAACTCTCCCCAGCCATATGACTCTCGCCAACCATACCCCTCACTGGTCTTCCTCATTCCCCTCAAGAGTTTCCAATCGGACAGAACATGTGTCCTTAGACTCTGATATTGCCTCTTACATGTCTGCATCAGCCTTTTCCAATCTCGGGCCCCCAGCTGCTGTTAGACTACAACTCCCATCATCCCTGACCACTGGGCCTGCTGGCTAGTGATGATGGAAGTTGTAGTCCATCAACAGCTGGGGACCCAAGGCTGGATGAGATGGAGGATAGAGAAGGGTGTGCGAGTGTGCATGTAGAAACTAGTCGACTGTAATATTTGCATTCATTGCTCCACCCACTTTTGCCTCTGGCCCTGCCCACCACTGGCATGTGGCCCTCAAAAGATTGCCAGAAGAGAATGCAGCACTCTAACCAAAAAGGGTTCCCCACACCTGCTGGATACAACAGGCTACATTCCAGTCACACAAAAGTCAGATTTCTACATCCACACACACCCATCTCAGAAGCCTTTATTCAGGCAAGCAAGAGGCATTGTCATGGTTAACAATACAACGAAGCGGCAGAGCAGGACCAGTGAGGAGTGTGGCCTGGAGAAAGTCCCAAGGGCCAGATAGAGTCCCAGAGGGTTGCATTTCACTCCCGAGCCTGAGGTAAGAATCCACCTCACTTGGAACAAGCACTAGGCCCCTGAGTCTGGGAGCTGCCATCTCATGGTGCCTCAGAATGAGGCTTCATCAGAGGCACTGTGAGAAATTGCAGTTGTGGTTGCCTGCTGCTCCTGACACCGCCAGATAAACCTGCTTAGGGGACCACTCCAGTTAGGCCAGTTTGATGCAGGCACCATCAAGCTCAGAGCTGATCCTGTGGGACGTATATAGGGCCAGTGCAAACGGAGAATTCTTGCATGCTGCTTACAATCTTCTTGGATGTTCCATGCAAAATGAGAGCAGTGGTAATCTTGAGATGCTGGCTCCTTTGCCAGTCTTGCGAGAGGGCAGCATGTGCCCAGCCATATAATTGTGGAGTTGGAAGGGACCACAAGGATCATCCAGCCCCCTGCAATGCAGGAATCTTGCCCATAGCCATCCCTGCGCGCGCTCAAACCACCCACCTTCTGGTTAAGAGCAAAACGCACCAACGCATTGTGCCACAGAGCCTTACGGTATAAGGGAGGTGGACCTCAGTGTAGCCAGTGACTTGTGCAGGAGCCAGACAGGATGCCTACAACCACCTTTGTTAGAAGCCAATGGTATTGCTGTCTGACATCAGCAGCAGGATCTGACCCCTGTAACAAATCAGGCACATTCCTAAGGCCACAGAAGCAAGACTCAAGACTGGAATCTTAGAGACCAGCTTGGTTGGGGGTCCACCATACAAAATCCATGATGGTGACCAGGTCAGCCTGTAAGAAGGCATTCAGTAAAAGGCAGCTAATAGAAATGTTTGGAAGAAAGCCATTGTTGACCTGAGGCTGAAGTGTGTAACAGGACCTGCTGACCTGGTGGGGTGGAGACACTTATCAAACCTCCTAGCAGCTGAGTCACTACTACTTACTGGCAGGGAGAGGGGCAAGGTTGCAGGGAGAACACTATTAGGGGGTGGGTACAAGGCAGGAGTATTGGATTGGGTCTGTTGGTGTCTTTACATACCCTCCAACATTTCTCCAATGAAAATATCCCATAATGATAATTTTACTATTTGTACCCCACACATCTTATTGGGTTGCCCCAGCCACTCTGGGCAGCTGACAACATATATAAAAACATTAATAATAATAATAATAATAATAATAATAATAATAATAACAATAACAATAACAATAACAATAACAATAATAATTTATTTATACCCCGCCCATCTGGCTGGGCCTCCCCAGCCACTCTGGGCGGCCCCCAACAAAATATCAAAACACAGTAATGCATCAAACATTAAAAGCTTCCCTAAACAGGGCTGCCTTCAGATGTCTTCTAAAAGTCTGGTAGTTGTTGTTCTCTTTGACAGCTGATGGGAGGGCGTTCTACAGGGCGGGCGCCACTACCGAGAAGGCCCTCTGCCTGGTTCCCTGTAACTTGGCTCGCCAGAAGGCCCTCGGTGCTGGACCTCAGTGTTTGGGTAGAACGATGGGGGTGGAGATGCTCCTTCAGATATACTGGACCGAGGCCATTTAGGGCTTTAAATAAAACATGAAACATTAAAAAAAAAAAAACTTTCCTATACAGTATTGCCTTCAAATGCCTCAGGGGTTGGATAACTCCATAACCTCCAACATTTCTCCAATGAAAAGAGAGACATCCTACGGAAAAGCGAGACATTCCAGGATCATATCAGAAACCGGGACGGCTTCTCTAAATCAAGGACGTCCCTAGAAAATAGGGAAACTTGGAGGCTGTCTGTTTACACCATGCTGGTCTCTTCCCCACCACTGCCATAAGCCACAGAAATTCACCTTCCAGGAGGTCAGGAAAGCATCCCCAAACCACACACACACACCCCTCTGGTGGGTAACCTGAACTCCCCTTTCCCTGGTAGAATGCTTACTTCTGGCACAGAGGAGGTTCATTTTGCCTGGGGCTGTTGGCATCCCTGGGAGTGTGGAGTGCTCTTTGAATATCCTGGTACCACTCCCACCACTATAATCCCGACCAGAAACATCAAGCACGGAGCAGACATTGAACAGGCATTATTAGCCTAGAGATGAAGGCACATGCTAGCAACTTCAATTTTTAAGCAATATCATTAAAGCCAGAGCAGTGAATAAAACATGACGCAGTAATGATGATCATTGTGCGTGTCAACTCTGCAGAGGAGGTAATAATTGCTGGGGGGTGGGAAGCTAGACCCGCTTTCCCCCCCTCCCTGATTTCTTAGGCTCATTAAGAAATGAGCTAATGCTACAAGGAGAATTTCCTCCAATGGGTGTGCTTTGTTTTCAGTTAAGAGTCCTCCCCGTACAGGAATTTCACAGCACAGACTAGTTAACAAGGCCAATTCAATGCAGTGCCAATGCCTTCATGTATTGCTTTCAATGGAGTTTGGTAAAGATTATCATTATTATTAAATTTGTATTCTGCCTTTCATCTGTAGATCTCAGAGTGGTTGCAACCATGTGCAGAATGAAATGGTCTGATAAGACTGCTGGCTGGAAGGATAAAAGTTTATTACTTGTGGCCAATGATAGCTCTGTTGGTAGAGCATAGACTCAATTCTCAAGGTTGTGGGTTTGAGTCTCACTTTGGGCAAAAGATTCCTGCATTGCAGAGGGTTGGACTAGGTGGTCCTTGTGGTCCCTTAGTCCAACCCTACAATTCAATGATTCTATGAAGTCATTTTGTGCATAGGTTTTACAAATGGCCAAGAGGAAAGTTAACACTAGCATATGCCAGCTCATACCAATACCATACCAGATTTGGAGAAGATGCAGGAAGGAAGTAAAATATGAAAGTAAGTGCCAACCAGCAGTTGCTAAAAGAGAAGGAGTCTTTGAGGAGGAAGAACAGGTTGCCTTCCTGTCTATCACGCCTGCCCCCCCCCCCCCACACACAGACACTGGGTACAGGTAACTCTTTGCAAGCACCATTGCTTTACTCCTGACAGCTTTAAATGCCCGAGGAAAGTCCCAGAACAATTTACAGGGACAGCAGGGTACAAATTATATAGTAAAAAAAAACCCATTAAAATAAAACATCTTTAAAATTTGTTCATCCACAAAAGATATTTGGCAACAAAGTAACCAGACACACCCCACCCAAGAATGATCTCCAACAATCAGGGATGTGGAACTTCAGACCCAGGGGAAAGTTGTATTCCCACAGGGGGAGTTATATACCAACAACTAATGGAGGGCACTGCATTGGCTACTTCTAGCCTAGAGGTTTATCATCCAAGGTGACAGAAGAAGGAGGAGGAGGAGTTTGGATTTGATATCCCACCTTTCACTCTCTTTAAGGAGTCTCAAAGCGGCTTCCTCCCCTTCCTCCCCCACAACACTCTGTGAGGTGAGTGGGGTTGAGAGACTTCAAAGAAGTGTGACTAGCCCAAGGTCACCCAGCAGCTGCATGTGGAGGAGCGGAGACGCGAACCCAGTTCCCCAGATTATGAGACTACCGCTCTTAACCACTACACCACACTGGCACACTGGTAAACATATATAATTAAAGGCCAAGGTCTACCCTGCCCCAAAATTTCACAACTCACAAAACACATCCCTCAAATTAAGGTGTAGGTGAGAGGAGACATTATTGCAACCCCGGACTACCAATAATATTCATCCCTGTGCATGAGCCCCAATAGCTAAAACAGAAGAGGCTATTGAACATTTTTCTATTTCTTCCACTTACCGGTATTCAGTTCCCCCATCGGTTAACAACACATGCCCTCTAGCCTACACACTCCAAAGATACTGGTTCTTATGAGCAGTCAAAGTGGAGGGGGGCATATTTGAAACAATGCAATCTGGGGGTGATTGGGTCACATCCTGAGCATGTAACCTTGGGAAAGAAAAAAGATTCCTCCAATTTGCCAGACTCACATAAACGATAATTTAAACCTAGTATTTATCGCCAACTTCACCTAAAATCTCCAAAGGCGTGATTTATTGAACATTAGCACGAGCTCGGATTCAATAAATTTCACTTTTTACATCATTAGCATTAAAAGAAAAAGAGGCCATTTGTGCAAGCCAGTCAGAAATCTTCACCGAAGAGGGACTTTATAGTCCAAAATCAGCTAAAGTGTACTCAGAATTACATTATCTGCATCTTAATGATTAGAAGTTTCATCCTGGTAGTAAATTAATAAAGATAATAATAAAAGGCTCTGACAATAGTTATATAAAAGTGAACAGGAGGGAGAGGGTCAAGAGCAGGGAAGACTGGAACAGCAAACACTCCTCCGTATCAGGTTGGGACAATTCAAGCTCCAGCACAACACCCAACAACGGGGAACATTGGCAACAATCTTATACCAGGCATGATGGCATGAAGAAAGTTGACAGAGAAAAGTTCTTCACCCTCTCCCATAACACTAGAACTCAGGGATACCCAGAGAAGCTCAATGTTGGAAGATTCAGGACAGATAAAATTAAGAAACTCGCTCCCATAGGAAGCAGTGAGGACCACCAAATCGGATGGCTTTAAAATAGCATTGGTTAAATTCATGGAAGATATGGTTGTCAATGGCTACTAACCTTTAGGGTTATTCCGTTTCCAAGGTTGGAGGGAGTCAGGCTTTTGAATACCAGTTGGTGCAGGAGGAGGAATGCATTGTGCTTGGGTTCTGCTTGAGGGCATCTGGCTGGCTGCTGTGAGAACAGGATACTGGACTACATGGGCCATTGGCCTGATCCAGCAAGCTCTTCTTATGCTCAAGTGAGTGCATCCAGCTGTCATAGCTCCAGAGGCTCCGGTTACCCATTGCAGAAACTATAAACCTGAACGAAGTGCCTACCAATAAGAGGAGTGCTGTAGATGCAACACAGCACAAACAAACCAAGGTCAAAAGAGAGAAACAGTCTAGGTCCAAACATGATCCAGAGGCAAAGGCAGGCAACAGTCCATGGTCAAAATCAAAGGGCTACACACCAAGAAGCCAGGGATTTGTTTTAGTTCCAACAAGCAGAAGGTTCTAGAGAGAGGCCTTATATACTCTGGCCTCCTGAACACCCTCATCACAGCTGCTGGCAGTTAAGGAGTATCAGGGATTGCCCTTTCACCTGGATCTGAAGTTTTTGGTGGCAGCACACCTGTAAAGTGTCTTCCTCCAGGGCTTCTTCATTAAGTACCAACCCAAAGTTCAAGGGTATCTCAGCATTCTATTTGGGGAGCCATGCCTACTCCTTAAGATTCTTTTACTTGTGTGGTATCCAGTTCATCCTCTGAGAACTCTGTCTGGTACCAGGTTGGGGCTAAGTATTGCCTGCACTGGCTGGCAGCCGCCACCCAAAATTTAAGGCTAATGTCACTCCCAGCCTTTCCCTGGAGATGTTGCAGATTGAACCTAGGCCCCTTTGGTGAGGACACCAGTGGGCTATGGCCCTTCTTCAAAAGCTTAGAGCCCAGCACAAAATCTGTGTCTTCACCTAAAGCAAGGGTTGGGAAGCTTTATTGCCTGAGGAGTACAATCCACTCTGGGCAACCTTCCACAGGTCACAGGCCACTGGTGGGCAGATCCAGAAGCAAAAGTGAGCAGAACAATTCAAGTTGGTTTTGCCTTTGTACATACAGTGGACTAGTTTCTATGCACAATCATGCACGGCCCTCTCTATGTCACGGTCCGGTTCACAGGCGATCAAAGTCCTAGCTGGGGAAGTCGGGACCAGGGGCAAGATGGTGGGGTGGGAGCAGGAACAGGAGTCCAGAAGCCCAGAGTCAGAAAGCCAAGAGTCCGAGGATCAGGAAGCAAGAAGTCACATGTCAAGGGTCCAATGTCAAAAAGCAAGGAGTACAAGAGCCAAACTCAGCAAGACAGGGAACGTGTTGTGTGGCAAAGAGCCAAAGGGAAATGCTGACCTTCTATCCCTTCCCGGCTCTTGCCACCAGGTGCTGTGAGTTACCAATCGGCCTCACCTGTGCGGCCACGCCTTGCCTCTTCAGAACAAACTTAGGAAGGCTCCAGTCCTGCAAGTCCTACTGGTCATAGGGCCTGGCTCCTGCACACACTCCTGACACACTATCCTACATCCAGGGAAGAAAGAGGACCAGCTTTGTTCAAGAATGCATCCCAGCCAAGCAGGAACACCTGAGGTATAAAACAAGGCCAAAGAAGGGGTGTGGCTTGGTGAGAGTTCCAAGGGCCAGAAAAGGAGACCTTGAGGGCCACATTTAGCCTTCAGGCCTGAGGTTTCCCTCTCCCAACCTAAAGTATAAAAGTTTAGCTTTTGGGGGGATTAACACACACAGGTGCAGAGGACTGGCAAAGAGGTTGTCTGTTGGCTATCACATACCCCTCAACCATCCAAATTTAAGCAGGACATTCTGGAATTACAGAAGCCATCCCGGCTTCTGATTGGATGTCCCATTTTTTTGTTTCATCGCTCTGGCATGAGTCACCTGGCTCCCACAAAAGCTTGGGACCAAAATATGAGCCTCCCAGTTTTGATCAGCAGGATGTTAGAGGGTATGCTATCATTTTGCTAGTCAGACATGCTCATACCCATTTACTTTCGCAGCTGGGCTCTCCTTATGTTCTTTTGAGGTTGAGTATTGCGGAGAGTTGATGCCATGAGCCCTATGGAATTGTCACGAAGGGTATGGATTCTGAAGAGGAGGGTAAGATAGACATAGACGTAGAATCATAAAGTCAGAAGGAACTCTAAGGCTCATCTAGTCCAACCCTTTGCAATGCAGGAATATGCAGCTATCCCTTACAGGGATCGAATCTGCAACCTTAATGTTATCAGCACCACACTCTAAACAACTTGGAACTAGATTGACTGGGGGAGGGCCCAAGCAGGATCAGGGAGGCAAATGGAGACCTCAACAAATGTCAGAGCTGTAAAGTGCGAGTATAATTATCTGAAAACAAAACACCAGTTGAAGGGATGAAGTCACAAGCCTGGCAAAGCAAAGAGTATACTATATATATATATGTGTGTGTGTATGTATAGTCCAGTATCACCTTAGAGACCAACTAAGTTTGTTCTTGGTATGAGCTTTTGTGTGCATGCATACTTCAGTGCTACTGCACATTATATATATATATATAGAGAGAGAGAGAGAGAGAGAGAGAGAGAGAGAGAGAGAGTGTCCTATATAATGCTTCTACTGCATCAGACCAACACAGCTACCTACCTGAACAAAGAGTATACTGTTTATTAATGTAATGTTTGAAATAGTGTGTTATAAAAGAAAGAGCTGGTGGAGGGGGCCAGTGATTGAGAGTGTCAAAAGTTGGATCCTGGGGAAAGTTCAAGCAGGGCGTCCCACTTCTGTGGTATCAGACATTTCTAGGGCACCTCCTAAAGGATTCTTCCTATCACTCCTGTCACAGAAGGCAGCTGAGATTAAGCAGGCTACAAAACTGGCACTTCCACTGCCAGGCATGCAATGATCTTGCTGCCCTTTGTTGCTGTAGAGCAGGGGTGACAATGAGTAGTGTGCCTCCCCAACCCCCGGTGTTGTTGGACCACAACCCCTATCATCCTTTCCCATTGGCTGAGCTGGCAGGGGTTGGTGAGAGTTGTTCTCCAGCAGCACCTGGGGGGCCACAGGTATTCTCCACCCCCTGCAGTAGAGGATGCTGTCTCACCCGCAATGTTGGAGACTCAACTGGCAGCCTTGTTGGGTTTGGAATGGGAGAGGGCAGCCCTGGCAGAAGAGCCCTCTTTCAACAATGATGAGTGAGAATGTGCTTGGAATAATAGCAATCTTCTGGATTGGATTTGAAGGCTAAGCAGATATCCTCTATCTCCGTGATAATGAGAAGATCAAAGTCTGGCTCTTTATCAAACCGAGAGCTGAGGATCAACAACCGGCACAAATTTGCTGGGTCAAACTTCACATCTCCAATGAACCGAGATAAGAACATGCAAAGATCCTGCAGGATCAAGCCGATAGCCCATCTAGTTCAGCATTCCCACAGTGGACAACCAGGTGCCTATAGGAACCCACAAGTAGGACCTATAAATGGGGAACCTCAGGCTAGGGGGTCATAGGTGGCCCTCTAAGCCTTTCTGCCTGGGCCCCTGGGACTCTCCTCATGCCACACCCCTCACTGGCCTTGCCTTGCACCCTGAGCATCGCGCCCTGAGCATCCGGTGCAGGATTCAGAGGGGTGCATAAGCACGCATAAAAACTAGCCTACTCTATAACTGCTTTGAGGTTTTATTATAGGCAAGTGATATATAAAAATGTTGCGAAGTAAAAAAAAAGAATGAATACAGATGTCAAGGAAATAAACAACTATCTGACTTTTAGAAGACATCCTATAAAGGGAAATTTTTAATGTTTGATGTTTTACTGTGTTTGAAGTTTTAATTTGCTGGAAGCCACCCAGAATGGCTGGGGCAAGCCAGTCAGATGGGCAGTATTTGAATAAGCAAGAAACAAATTATTATTATTATTATTATTATTATTATTATTATTATTATTATTAGGTTTGCATCCATTGCTCTGCCCACTTTTCCCTCTGATCCTGCCCATGACTGGCATGTGGCCCCTGGAAAGTTGCCCAGAAGGAAATGTGGCCCTCAAGCTGGGAAATATTCTTCCCCCCTCTTGCTGCACAAGACCATCAAGTCCAGAAACTAATTGAAGCAGTCTTTTTCAGAAGCTTCTTCCAATGTCTCAGGCTGAGTTACATCTTTCTTTCCTCCCCCCCCCCCCCCCCGCCCCATCGTCAAATTAGACCCAGAACCCTGTTTTAAGATTTACAAGTCTAATATTTAAAGAGAGAGGGGAATTGTGGCAGGTGGGGTGGGGGCGCTGGCTCGTCCTCAGAAGGAATCAATCACATTTATGAAATCTGGGAATGAGCGGCAATTTGGCAAAACAGCATTAAAATCAACAAGAGTATGTGTGACAAGGGAGCTTTTGGAAGGACCTGGTGGCGGCGGTTAGTATTCTATTGCAAGATGCAAACCTTGGCAGGGGATGAAGGGTTTTTAAAGACTTATTATACATACTTTTATTATTATTATTATTGGTGCCATGTCTAATATTTGTTTGTCCCCTGGTGCCACAGTAGGTGATATAAAAAGAGGGATGAATAATTTATAAAAAGAGCTCCATAGCCATCAAAGGATATCGCTTTGATGATGTAGTGTGCACATGAAGGCCTTGGATAATGGATTAGAGTCAAAAACATTAAAGAGATGCTTTTGGTGAAGAAGGTGGAGGGCTGCGCATGTGCTCTAAAGGTCCTTTTCCACATCCAGGAATTTCAGTAGGCTTTAAGCAGCGGCAAAGGCTGGTTTCCCCTCATCCCCATGACAACTGGAGAAAGCATCTCCAAGAAATCTTCAAAAGCTTGTTTCAGTTCTTTGCAAGGAAAGGGGGTTCGGGGTGGGGGAACAGATCAAAGGCAGCGTGTTGTTTCTGCTGTCTGGATGTGTGGCTGTCGGCACCGGTCATCTTAAGCAGGAGGTGCAAAACATTTTGCAAAGTTAATAGCTGATGTGATCTTCCAGGAGTCAGCTCAAAGGGATTTGGGGATAGTGTTGGGATGGAGAACCACAGCCCTAGGTGGGATCAAATGCAGCCCCCCAGGCCTCATCATCTGGCCCTCGGAGCTCTCCCCCAGACCACTCCCTTCACCAGCCTCCCAAACCCTGGAGTGTTTTTATCTGGCTGGCCTGTGTCCTCAAACTCAGATGATGATGCTTGCATGCCTGGATGGAGGACAGAGAGCATGTGTAGAAACAAGCCTAGAAATGGATGCTCTACTAGCTTCCTAGCAGGTTGCTTGCTGGATATGAGAGGAGGAGAATGCAGGTAAGTTCAGTGTGGTGCAAACACACTAGCAGGAGCACTGACTTGGCTCTGCTGATGTTTTGGTGCTGTGCTGGCTTCTCTGCCACTTTGACCCTCTGCTTTCCAGTAAGCCTGATGCAAAACTGGTGTTGTGGCTATGGCCCACCCAGCAACCTGCTTCTGAACAAATTCCCAGTACAAAGGTAACATTTGCACTAATTGCCCTGCCCACTTTGATTTTTGACCCTAATCTTCACAGAAGCTTGCCTAGGAGATTGTTGTTGTTGTTGTTACTATTATTACTATTATTACTATTATCACTATTATTACTATTATTACTATTATTACTATTATTACTATACTCGTCCCATCTGGCTGGGTTGTGTAGTTCTTTCTCTCCTTGACATCTGATGGGAGGGCGTTCCACAGGGAGGCCCTCTGCCTGGTTCCCTGTAACTTCACTTCTTGCCGTGAGGGAACCACCAGAAGGTCCTCGGACCTCAGTGTCCAAGCTGAACGAAGGGGGTGGAGACTCTCCTTCAGGTATGCAACACTCAGGTTGAAACGGTTCCCAAAACTGGGATACAAGAAGAGGAGTCTCTGCCTTTTCTGGGTGTTCTGGTCTCTTTCAAGCTCAGTGGGGGAAAGGATGCTGGAACAGCAGTGCCTACACTGATTTGAAGCAGCTCTCCAGGATTTCAGAGTCTTTCCCAGCCCTACCTGGAGATGCCAGAGAGTGAACCTGACACCCAGATGCTCTACTACTGAGCTATGTTACTCTTCATTCCTTCCCAGAGGCATACTTGCAAATTCAACAACGAAACTTTGAGTTGGCCTCAGACTCCCCAATCCAGCTTGGAAGTTCTCTCTGGCCCACGTTCACCTCCCCACTCCCTCTGAATTCAGCTGGGCACGCACTGAATACAGAGGTAGCTCTCCTCCTCCCCTGGAACAGGGGTGGCATAACAAAGAGTGACAGGTTAAATGCCTTGATCTATGCAAAATGCAATGGGGATGGACAGGCCCATCTCTATTGATGTCAGGCTTATTGTCATGGATAGAGATGGGGCAGGGAGAAGTCTCTGTCTGCCTACTATATCTTTCCAGAGGGGACAAAAGTGTGACCCTTTCATTAATGATTAACCATGAGGAAGGCTATTTCGAAACAGATCGATAATCTCTGAAAAGTGACACTTTTGCCTCTGGAAAATCCAGGCACCATCAAAGTAAAGTTAAAGCTGCATTTGTTTCCCTTTGCTAAGTAAATTAGCAGGCTCCTTGAAGAGAACCTTGAGAGAGAGAACAGGCTGTATTTTAAGTTTAATTAAGGTCAGTTTCAACATCCCAGTGATGACCATTTGGGCATTGCTGGTGCAGCCCTGGGTTCAGAGGGGCTGGTAACATCTCAGCCTCTAAGGAGGAGAGGAGGAACCCTTGGTGGACCACTTAGGACAGTTTGCAAAACACTTTACTGTAGAAGCTGCTTTCATATGAGTATATGACCATCGAAAGAGCCTGTCTCACCCAGCATTCTGTTAAACTAATATTTTATTTTTTATTTTATATCTCTGTGTGTGTTTTATTGGTTTTCAACAGTAACACTATAAGCATAACATAAAAACAAAGACAACACATGGAGTACATGTTATTGGATTGTGAGTTACAAAACGTAACAGTAAGGAACATGCATAATAGGTTCACTGATTAATTAGTCCTCTCCATAGAGATACATGTGTTATGGGGGCCGCAATAATTGTGCTGACTTATTGATGTGATCAATTGATAAAGACCACAAAAAATTATTAGTTGTAACTTGTATATTCCACCTTTCCTCCAAATACTTCAAGGCAGTGCACATGATTCTTCCTCATCCTGCTTCCATTTTATTCTCACAACAACCAAGGAAGGTAGGTTAGGCTGAGAGACAGTAGCTGCTCACTGAGAGAGCTCCATGACTATGTGATGATTTGAAGCCTGCTGGTCAAAGCCCTAATTCAACACCCCTAATTCAACACTCATGAGGTGCCTCTGGGAAGTTCACAAGCAGAACATGAGTGCAACACCCCTCTCTCCCTTTTTGCACCCCAGAAACTGATATTCAAAGACATTCTGCCTCTGATCCTGGAATTTATATATAGTCTTCATGACCAGTAGACCTTTGTGGCTCAGTGGGAAGTCAGAACTTAGTCTCCCTGGTCCTAGTCCAACCACAATCCCAAACTGAACCTCTTTTTGCTAGCTAAAAGCTAGACTACAGTAAGATGTTGTCTTTGGGGTTGTCCTTGGTGCCTGACTTCAATTGCACATTGAGAGCAGGTTTTAGCAATGCATCATTGGGATTTGCTTCTCCTGTTTGGATGGGTAGGCTTCTCAGCAGCTGATATTTACATAGCACAATGTTAATTGCATTCATGCAATGAACATCACATCTTATTGGGCATTTAGTCAACCCTTCTTTATGGGTTGGAAAGGCAGGGTTATGCTACATGATAAGTCATTTGATTAGCCCCTAATATTTTCACTGTGATCAGCAGACGGCAAGCTAATGCAAAATGCTCATGCCTTCTTGGTACATATAGCCAAGCAAAACATTACACAGATTACAAAGGATGGTACATATTCACTTTTTGCAAACCATACCAAATGCATCTGAGAAAAGCAATCCATAATCTACATGGATGATTCATCTTGGTCTTCCATCCTGTTCCCACTGGCAAAGTGATAGTGTGCTTTCAGTTTGGTCTGACAGTGATGGATACATAGCACAACTCTGCTGGCTAAGGTGGCCAGGGATGATGGGAATAGTAGTCCAACAACATCTGGGGAATTCAAGGTTGATGTATTTGAAGGGCTGCCAGAGGACAATCCTCTATCTGAAGGAGTAATCTCTTTCAAGGACTGTCTAGTACAAGCCCAGTTTAAAAATAAAGAAAGCTAAGAATGGAGAACCAAGAGGGCTTTGAAGTTGCCTATCAACAGTGAGCAGCTGGACAGCAGAACAAAGAAGCTCTCAGGTCACCTGGCTGCAGTCTTCCTCACTAGGGTGAAATGGAGTCTATTTCTTTTGAAAGTATGGTCAGTGATGGGTGGAAGACAGTTACAGATAGAAGAAGAAGAAGAGTTTGGATTTGATATCCCGCTTTATCACTCCCCTTCAGGAGTCTCAAAGCGGCTAACATTCTCCTTTCCCTTCCTCCCCCACAACAAACACTCTGTGAGGTGAGTGGGGCTGAGAGACTTCAGAGAAGTGTGACTGGCCCAAGGTCACCCAGCAGCTGCATGTGGAGGAACGGAGACGCGAACCCGGTTCCCCAGATTACAAGACTACCGCTCTTAACCACTTCACCACACTGGCTAGGTAGCCGTGTTGGTCTGCCATAGTCAAAACAAAACAAAATTCCTTCCAGTAGCACCTTAAATACCAACTAAGTTAGTTCTTGGTATGAGCTTTTGTGTGCATGCACACTTCTTCAGATAGGGTGGTAGACAGAGAGCCAAAACAGTAGGTGGAGCCAGAGCCAATGACAGGCAGGGCCAACTAATTCTAATATTGTCTTCCTCCTCGCTGCTGACTTCTACAAGGGCAACACTGAGACTTAAGAGGAGGATACTGACAGGCACTGCCGCCACCAGCTCCCAGGGCTCATTGGAAGTAAGGAAGATGGCAGACGGGGGCCAGCTGAGCGTAGTAAGGTAAAGGTAAAGGTACCCCTGCCCGTAAGGGCCAGTCTTGACAGACTCTGGGGTTGTGCGCCCATCTCACTTAAGAGGCCAGGGGCCAGCGCTGTCCGGAGACACTTCCGGGTCACGTGGCCAGCGTGACAAAGCTGCATCTGGTGAGCCAGCGCAGCACACGGAAACGCCGTTTACCTTCCCGCCAGTAAGCGGTCCCTATTTATCTACTTGCACCTGGGGGTGCTTTCGAACTGCTAGGTTGGCAGGCGCTGGGACCGAGCAACGGGAGTGCACCCCGCCGCGGGGATTCAAACCACCGACCTTTCAATCGGCAAGCCCTAGGCGCTGAGGCTTTAACCCACAGCGCCACCCGCATCCCAGCTGAGCGTAGTAATTCTTTCTAATGTGCATCCATTAGTATGTGCAAATTTGCGCAAATCCTGTGTCCTCTGTAGTCCACTATTTCAAGGCTATTGATGACCACCAGTGATGATGGCTATGCTCTGCCTCCATGGTTGGAGGCTGTAATGCTTCTGAATACCAGTTGCTGGAAATCACAGGAGGGGAGAGAGCTCTTGTGCTAGAGTCCTGCTTGCCAGTTTACCAGAGGCATCTTGGTGGCCAGTATTAGAGCAGGATGGTGGGAAAGATGGACCACAGCAGACTTCATTTGCCTGTTGTTGTTGTTGTTGTTGTTGTTGTTGTTGTTGTTGTTGTTGTTGTTGTTGTTGTTGTTGTTGTTGTTGTTGTTGTTGTTGTTGTTGTTCTTCTTCTTCTTCTTCTTCTTCTTCTTCTTCTTCTTCTTCTTCTTCTTCTTCTTCTTCTTCTTCTTCTTCCTCCTCCTCCTCCTCCTCCTCCTCCTCCTCCTCCTCCTCCTCCATGCTAAAGTGGCTAACCTATCAATTCAACTGTCCATATTGTCTTCTCCAAAAAATATCTCCTGCCCAACCCATGGTTCTTCATCTTCAGAGCTGGATTCTTGGCACACTTGTTCTTCTCTCTTTCTCTTTCTCTCTCTCTCTCTCCATCTCTCTCTCTCCATCTCTCTCTCTCTTTCCTCTTGTTCTTTCTCTGTTAAAACTTTAGGCTTCAGAGGAAATAAGGAAGCATTAAGCCCCTGTTCAGCATCACTAATTCCATCAAAGATTTCTCATTATTCATTGTTGGCAGTTTAATTTTCTTCACTCTCCTTCCCTAGAACAAGTGATTGCCTGAATTACTGACCTTCCCATCTTCCAAACGTGGGAGACTCTCCCCTGCTCCCCTGGAAGGCCCATTTGGCATGCAACTGGTGTAGCCCGTCAATGATGGGCTGTGGTGGCTGGCTAAGGCATCAGGAATCAGAGATGAAAGCCTGGGGGGTCAGAGTTCCAGAATCTAGAGAGATCTGGAGAGCTAAGAGAGGTCATGGCAATAAGAGTGTGCATTCTCAAAAGGCCAAGCTTAATTTTGGATAACTGAAAATCAGCTGCAAATCTAATTTTTCCCAAATGGTTTATGCCAATCTTCAATAACCTGCTGCCTTCTAGATGCTGTGCACACCATACATTTGAAGCCAATTAGTTCCCCTAAAAATCCTGGAAGCTTTAGTCTGTATAAGGTACTAAACTATACTCCCTGGGATTCTTTGGAGGAAGGCATGGGCTGTGTTGGTCTGACGCAGTCAAAATAAATTAAAAAATTGTCCAGTAGCACCTTAGAGACCAACTAAGTTTGTTATGGGTATAAGCTTTTGTGTGCATGCTTTCAGATACACTGAAACAGAAGTCTGCCCACCGCCTCAGCCGCCCTACAGCTGAGGGGGAGGCTGAAGAGAGGCTCCACACAGCACGCCCTGCCTTGGCTGGCCCCACCCTCATGGGCAGCTCACCTCGCCCCTGGCTGCAGGACGCACACACCGCACTGGGCACCAGAGCAGCTAGCTATGCCATTGTACATGCATGTATTGCAACAGCAAGCATTCTCTTTCAAGAGCCCTTTCTTTCCTTGTGAGGTGAAAGGGGAAAGGTGTTGTCTACCATGCTACACATTTCTAGTACTCTTATACCACTTTTAAAAGTCATGGCTTCCCCTAAAGAATCCTGGGGATTATAGTTTACTAAGGATAGTGACCTCACACACCTATATTTCCTAGCACCCTTCACAAAACACACTTCCCAGGGGCCTCCAAGTTGTTAAGTTGGCATAAAATTGCTTTAAGTGTAGAGTGTGGATGTGACCTACAAAGATGGTTCTTTTTCATTTACAGATTTCTCATATATATATCATATAAACTTTGTTTGTTTTATTAAATTTATATACAGCCCTTCATCTGAAGATCACAAGGCAGTTTACAGCATAAAAATACAAAATACAAAATGAGAACACAAAATAGATAACATAACAAAACAGTAAACCCTCTCCCACAAACACATTTAAAAAGCCATAGGCCTGGTTATGGAGGAACATTTTTGCCTGGTGCCTAAAGATATGTAATGAAGGCACCAGGTGAGCTTCCCTGGGGAGAGCATTGCCTGAAATAAAGCTTTTTAAAAATGTTGCCCAATTAATCCGGTCACCCAGGCTTCACCAACCTGAAGCTGTTGGGCAACACTTAAGTACATCAGAAGAGCTTAAGTTGGATCAGACCAGTGACCCATCTTGTCTAACAATGCTCCACCTCCAGATGCCTGTGGAACACTGGCAAGCAGGACCCGGGTACAAGAGTACTCTCCCCCACTGTGATTTCTCACAACTGGTATTCAGAAGCATTAGTGCCTCTGACTATGCAGGCAGAGCACAACCTCCATCATGGCTGGTATCAATATAGCCTTCTCCTCCATTAATTTGCCCAATCCTCTTCTAAAGCCATCTAAGCTGGTGGCCCTCACTATCTCCTGTGTCATCAGCCACACGCAACATGGCCAATGATCAAGAATCCATCCTTACTAGCAGCTTGCTAGTATCTTTTCATATTTCAGAAGATACTTCTTTATCTCGTTTGCATTTGGCATGGTTTTCATTTCATAGAAACTGGTGATAGTAAGAAGATGAGCATGCAGCTATGAATAGTCTTATCTGTGCTGAACTTTACTCTGATCAGCTCTAGATATATGTAAATAGGTATGTATTTTTAAACCATGCTAGAAAAGAGGATGGTAAGATAGAGAACTTTCTTTCGACTGCTGGACATCTCAAGATGAAGATCACAAACTTCCTTGCACTGGTGTTTGCCCTCTTGACAGCCACTGCTTGTTACCCTGTTACACAGAGCAAGGTGAAAGCAAATGCCCATAAACTCCTCTTGATCTCCTTCGATGGATTCCGGTGGAATTATGACCAGGATGTCGATACTCCAAACATGGACCACTTGGTCAAAGAAGGGGTGAAAGCGGAATATGTAACTCCTCCCTTTGTGACCATGACTTCACCATCCCATTTCACAACCATCTCAGGTAAGCCCATTCCATATTCCCCAGCTATCTGGTGTTCATCCTTAGTAAAAAACGTCTATTCCATTTATATATTATTTTATTTATGTAGCGATGGCAACCAACTTGGATGGCTTTCAAAAAGGGTCTGACAAAAAGCTATCAGTTGCTACTAACCACAATGGCTATGTTCTTTATCCGCTGTCGGAAGCTGCTGCACTCATATCTTGCTTGTATGCTTCCCATAGCTTCACATCTGGGTGCTTCACATCTGGGTGACCACTGTGAGAACAGGGTGCTGGAGTAGAAGAGCCATTAGGCTCTTCTTGTGTTTTTAACTGAGTATGTGTCAGAGACTGGGCAGAGGAGATATGGTGGAGACCACCTCCCCAGCCTGACCCTTCCAGAGAAGAAGACAGTTCAGAATTACAACAGGGGTTTGAGAGAGGTCACAGCTCAGAGGCAGATGAGGGGAAAAGCTGGGAAATAATGGGAGAGGAAAAGGAACCACCAGGAGGGCAACAGCTGATGGACACAGCATCTTCAGAACGCATTCCAGACACCCCTAGAAACTGGCAAGCCTTGAAAGTAGTAGAGCAAAGGGCTCAGAAGCAAACGGTTCTTAACGCCAGCCCTAGAAGAGATAATGAATGTGGAATTGGGAGGAAAAGGGGGTGGAGAGTCACTCAGGACAATGCCATTATTCCGAGAGGCGGCATTCCCAAGCCTCTGTCTGTGAATATTGAATAAAAGCAGATGGTAAGGACTTTTCCTTGTCTCGTCCATTCCTGGCAACCTGCGGCGGGGGGTGGTTACTCCACTGCCTGACAGTATGCCTCTGAATGCCAATTGCTGGGAATTGCAAGTTGAGGAATTCCATTTGCTGGGACCAGGCAAGCGAGAGGCATTATCAGAGTTCAAGGGCACATTCCGGCCAGGCAAAAACACTCAAGGAGGGGGCAAAGCAGGGCTGCTGAGGGGTGTGGCCTGAGGGAAAAGGTGTGGTTAAGAAGGGGTGAGACCTGGATGTGAGTTCAAAGGGATAGAGAGGTCTGGAGACTTGGCTCCCAGGCTCGAGTTCCCCAACCCTGACATAGCTGCTAAAATAGCATTGTTCTTGCATTTATAGCTCACCCTTCCTCAAAGGAGCTCAAGGGGGTTAAATTGTTCCCTCCCACTTTCATTTCATCCTCACAACAACCCTGTGAGGTAGGCTAGGCTCAAGGTCATTCAGTGAGCTCATGGCTGACTGGGGATTTGAACCATGGTCTCCCATGTCCCCATCTGACACCATAGACACTACAGCATACTGGAATCAGAGATTTATATCAACTGCTGTGGTGCCACATAAGCAATCGCTATGGGGTTCAGGAAGAGCTCCACCTTCTGGAAATGGAAGAACTGAGACCATCATATAATCAATGCTAGACAAGTGGTCCAAAAGGATAACAGAATCAATGGCATGGCATCAAAAACAACCAAGGGGTCTAGAAGAACTAACAGGGTCACAATCCTGCTGTCCGTTCTCCAGCATAACTCATCTAACAGGGAGAAGTCATTGTTACAGTGAAGCTATGTGAACAGAACAAGGGACGCGGGTGGCACTGTGGGTTAAACCACAGAGCCTAGGCCTTGCCGATCAGAAGGTCGGCGGTTCAAATCCCTGCGACGGGGTGAGCTCCCATTGCTCAGTCCCTGCTCCTGCCAACCTAGCAGTTTGAAAGCACATCAAAGGAAGGTAAACGGCATTTTCGTGTGCTGCTCTGCTTTGCCAAGAGCGGCTTAGTCATGCTGGCCACATGATGCAGAAGCTGTAGGCCGGCTCCCTCGGCCTATAAAGCGAGATGAGCACCGCAACCCCAGAGTCGGCCACGACTGGACCTAATGGTCAGGGGTCCCTTTACCCTTTACCTTTATGTGAACAGAATAGGTAATAGAAGCAGGGGTTTGGTGCAAGGAGACAAAACACTGTTTTTACTACTAGGAGATCTAGATTCAGGTAGGTAGCTGTGTTGGTCTGACGCAGTCGAGATAAATAAAAAATTGTCCAGTAGCTTGCATGCTTTCTGAAGAAGTGTGCGTGCACACAAAAGCTTATACCCAGAACAAACTTAGTTGGTCTCTAAGGTGCTACTGGACAATTTTTTATTTACTAGTAGATCTGTTCACATAGCTTCACCATTCCAATGAACCAATAATGAACTGATTTCACCAATAAAACAAGCGTGGGGGGGGTGGAATAACGCTTCTGGTATATGACTCCTGTGACTGCCTCCGAGGAAAGAATAATCTGTAAGGGGTGTGTGTATGTGTGCATGTTAATCAAAGCCCTTATCAGATACCAAGAGATAAACCTTACATAACTCAAGATAAAATCTTATCTTCAAGTTCAGGGACCAATTAAGCAACTACCTTGTAATGAACCTTCTGCTCTTTGCAAAAAGGAAAAAAATGTTAAGAAAAGGGGCATCTCTTACAAAGGGGGATGGTGCAGTCGTTGCAGAGGCCCCCAATTCAACTTTGTTTTGGCTTCGGCTTTGACTGTCCTTGCTGCAGTCGAACACCTTACAGAATTATCAATGCGGAAATTGTATAGTCTTTCGGAAAAATCCTTTGGGAAAGAAGTTTAAGTTGTCATCTTGTTTAATTAGTGTTTATATTACGTTATTGTTAGATGTTCCATCACAGTAGTCAGCCACCTTATAAGGTCCATTTCCAGGACGGGAAGGTGGGTGCTTTGATTAATTAATTAATCAATCATTGCCAACAAATAGCTTTGAAAGCTGAGGAAAATTGATAATTCTTATTGCAAATAGATATGCTGGAAGTCAATCCTAATTAACTGAAAGCATTCAAGGCTAAAAACTTTATGTGTGGGGTGGGGAGCAGTCAATGGAGCCCATGAGGCATTTCCTCTGTGCCTACAAAGCTCAGAACCCTACCCAGACGCATGACTGTGTGTGGATTTTAACCCTGGTCTCCTGGGACCTTGTACAGCACCCTAACCACTACACCACACTGCCACTGTTCCGGCTCTTGATTCAAACCTGGCAAACATTCGCCTCTATTGCCTGTGCCGTTTGGCTGGCCAACGGCCCAATATCATGGGGTGTCTATTTCCGGCTTCAATATTTGTTGCTTAGAACTTTATTCTCCAAGACCAAAGCTGTTGTTTTCTCTCTTCCCTGCCAGATCCTGTGACTCATTCTCTGGGTAGATCATTATTTATAGTGCAGCTGAATACTATAAGCTTTGGCCTTTTGCTAAGAAGTCTATCGCTCAGCAGTTAATTTAGCAGAGGCAGTGCCCTGTGCCCACAATGAATCTGAACTCTCACTTCCCTCTGCTGATTTCTGCCAAGGCTGGTCCCAGGCTTCTCTCCCCACCACCACCACCTTCTTCATGCTCCTCTCTCTTAGTTTTTAGCCTTTTCTGTTATTTCAGACAGAGCCTCTCTCACCCTGTTCAAAGCCCAAATCGAGGGTGCCTACTTACTCATCTCCAAAAAATAAAGAGTGCATCGCTAGGGATAGAGAGTGGCATATAGAGTTGAGCGTGCTAATCTGTGACAGCTAGATCAGACCAAAGGCCCACCTAGTCCAGCATCCTCTTCGCACAGTGGCCAATCAGATTCCTCCAGGAAGTCCACAGGCAGTAGCCATCTCCTTGCTGCTACTTGTAAGAACACAATAAGAGTCCTCCTAGATCTGGCCAATGGCCCATCAAGGCCGTCATCCTGTTTTCACAGTGGCCACCCAGATGGCCCCATGAGAAACCCAGAAGCAGGACCCAAGAACAAGAGCAACTCTCCCCTCCTGTAGCTTCCAGCAACTGGTCTTCAGAAGCATTGCTGCTTCCAACCATAGAAGCAGAACATAGCCTTAGTGGCTGGTAGCCATTGATAGCTTCTCCTCCATGAATTTGTCTGATTCTCTTTTAAAGCCATCCAAATTGGTGGCCATCATGACACAGAAATTACACACACACACACACACATCTCCTGGTCTCTATCCGTATAGTTCTTTATTATTAAACAAGGCATGGTCCTGAAAGTCCTGCCAGCAGGGGGACTGTCCTCTGAGGTACCTTCCAATAGAGGACTACCATCTATAAAGTAGATCGCATGACCACCCAGGTCTGAAATCAAGGCAGGCAGCTGTGGTTCCAGGGAGAGTATCTTTGGATGTTGCCTTTCTCCATGAAGAGGACAGCCCAGGAAGTCATGGCTGAAAGCACCCATCCTATGCTCATAAAAGAAGTCCACTGTGACCAAGTGATGGCCAACCTGCCTTATACATGTGTGTTGATATTTCCAGGAAACATCCATGATTATGATATGGAAGACTGATTACACAGGGATAACAGAAGAGCACAGGAAGCTGCCTTATACCAAGTCAGGCCATTGGTCCCTCTAGCTCAGTATTGTCTACACAGACTGGCAGCAGCTCTCCAGGGTTTCAAGCAGGAGTCTTCCCTTGTCATATCCGGAGATGCTGGAAACTGAACCTGGGACTTTCTGTCTGCAAGGCAGATGTTCCACCCTTGAGGTTTAAAACTCAGAAACAGAAAGGTTTCTCATATATATATATAATGCTATGTTCAACACAGCTCTAAAAATCTGTAATGCAATTACATGTTTATATGGCCTCATTATTTACTGGGAATTAATTAAAACAGACAGGCAGATATGCTTATATGCTTACAAGCCATCCAACAGGTTTTAATTAATATTCCTCATTAAAAAGAACTTCCTGTAAAGTAAATACATTACTCAGATAATGATTTAATTAGTATCTGAATGTGATTGGTTAAAAAAGATTATCTTTGCCAGAAATTCATTCTAGGATGCAATATAGCACTAATAAAGTGCAGAAGTGGTGAAATGCTCAGAGCCTGAAGTTTCTCTCACTGGCTCTGTATCAAAAATTGTTCTGTATTCAAGATGGCAGCAGAACAGATAGGTCTAGAACACAAAAGTAAGTGAGTCGAGTGTCATACTACTGCAGAAGTGGGGGACATACTATCAGGAGCTCCAGTCACCTATGGGGCAGTGAGTCCACAGTCACAACAGAACACCCACCTTTCTTACCCCGTTTCATCCTTTTTCTTTTCCAAACCTAGGCCGCTGGATCGAAGACCATGGTGTCATCCACAATATGATGTTCAACACGGAGACTCTGAGAAAGTATGGCCACAAAGAAACACAGAACAAGACCGAATGGTGGGACAATGGAGTTCTGCCACTGTGGATCACAGCTCAAAACCAGGTACTGGATCCAGAGCAAGGATTATATTGCTATAATGAATTGTCCAAGGGCATCCTTGAGTTTCTCCGGATCAAGGGTTGCATTTTCATGGGGAAGGCTTGTCCCATTAAACTTTAATTAGTTTAATGTAAATGCCCAGTGCGCTTCCATCGTCACAAGTCCCACTACAGCAGAGTATTTCGCACAGCAGTTGAAGAAGGGCAGGAGAGGCAGTATCTTTTCAAAGAGGAGTCTTGGAGCATGCGGTTTGTAACTCAAAGATAAGGTTTATTTACAAAAAACAAAAAACAACCCTGGCGAAGAACCACACATCTCAGCAAACACGCCCAAAAAGGGGGAGAAAAGGGAAGAACAAACACACAGGAGACTATTTATACAAACTCATGTTCCTGGAAGCCTAATGACCTCCAGCTGCTCAGTGATTAGAGCGTTTCTGCTACCTTTTAACCCTTTGATAGCAACAAGGCTATTAGTAGCAACTAGCTATGCTCTGCCTCCACCATCAGAGGCATTAATGCTTCTCAATATGAGCTGCTGGAAACCACAGGAGGAGGTGGGCTCTTGTGCTCAGGTCCTGCTTGAGGGTATCTCACAGGCACCTGACTATTTGAACAAGAATTTAGATCAGATAGGCTTTTGATCTGATCCAGCAGGATCATCATAAGTTCATGTGATGAACAAGTGGATGTAGACTGAAGGATGATCAAGGTTAAATCAGCAAAGTCGTTTACTCTGATGGATGGTCAGGGGCGATCAAAAGATAACCAGGACCCAGTGCAGGGTGTTGGGGGCGGGGCAAACTGCCTGGCAGCTCGTGCGCATGCGCCATACATACAGCACCATACATATGCATGCGCCGTACGTAGCAGCACTGTGCATGCGCTGCCAGGTGGTTTGCCAACAGCGCCGCAGTGGGATCCTCTGCTCGTGGTGGCAGTGGAGGGGTTCTCCGCTTGCAGCTGCAGTGGTGACGAAGCGATCTTCTGCACATGGCTGCTGTGGCACAATGGCGGCGGCTCACGTTGCCACTCCCAGGACAGCTGGGCAAGTCTCCCACAGGGTGCCTTCTTGTCACCCCCCTCAGAGATAGCACAGGGGGCAGACCGCCCCCTTCCTCCACCTCTGTGGATGGTGTTCACACCTTTCTATACAGAAAAACCCAGGGATCTGCAAACAGCACGACTGAATCAGCATCATTGTGGCGTGTCTTTGTTTTTTAATTAAAAATTCTTGTGTTCCTTATCCTATAAGAAGAACCCGTACATACAGATGGCCTGAAAGAATCTTTATGTGGATGTATGGTCAGAGGCAGTAACACTTCTGAATACCAGTTGCTGGAAATCACAGGAGGGGAGAGTGATCGTGTGCTCAGGCATTAGGGTGGCAACTGTGAGAACAGGATCCTGAGCTAGGCAGGCCACTGGCCAGATCCAGCATGTTATTTTCTTATGATTTCTCTCCCATCTCTACTCTCAGTTTTTTGTGTGTTTTTTTTTGTTTGCCAATTTCTTGCCTCTGACACAGCTGAGCTTCATATTTCCTTTATTACTTATCACCTGAATCCCTCCTCTTCTTCACTGCTGAGCTTGTCAACACTTGTACAGAAAGCACACTTAATTCTGGGCAAATCCAGCTTTCCAGAACCATCTCTCATTGTTCAGTAGTCCAAAGGATTGTCATTACTTCTTAATCACATGAACAATGACTAGGCAATGCCCATTTTAGGAATCCCAAGCGGTTACAGCCTGCTGATAGCTGAAGATCAGCAAAGCGATTCACCTTATGTGGCATCACCTACATCATTTTCAGAGAAATGTTGACTCCGCATGCGATTTGGACAAAACTGGGTTTATTAATCATCAAGATACCAGTCCCTCCCACTCTGCTCCAATTTGGGCATGTTTGTTTGGAGATAAATGTGTTAACCTCTGGCCAAGTCTAACGGTTTTTCTTTGACAGAATCCATGTTGCCAGGATTCCATGGGAAACACTGGGAAAGAAATAGGCTGGTGTAGACTCATGTAATGAAGGGCTAAGTTAAGCCAAAGAGGGTGGTCCATTAGGGTAAATGTGCCCTCAGGCAGTCCCCACCTTCCTACTTCTTTCTTAACTTACAACTAGTCATGTAGTGGCCAAATCAGAAGTGCAGGGTTCCTTCATGATCATCACAGTCACACCAGAGGCAGCCTCTTCCACTGTCAAATAGCATTTGTGTGATGGGATAATGAGCTGCTTGTGCGTAAAAGCTTGATCCCGCTGGGGTTTGGCCGGTCATCCAAACCCAGGCACTAACGGAGCCCCCAAAAGCATGACTCCGTCAGTCGCTGGTAGAATCTGACAGTGGGCGTCTACGGAACTTACGCCAACATAAAAGCTGTTTGACGGACATGCGCTTTCGTGACTCTCTGCGTGACAGTTTCCGGCGAAGGGAGGGAATTCCTAAAGGGGGTCTAGTTACCTCTTCACTATTCTCACTAGAAGCGTCTGAGAGCCTCCCCTCCGCTGTAACTCCTGCACTCCCCCTGCTGGTTCCTGCTTCTGCTGCAGAGTCTCTCCTACTCTGCTGGAGCCTGTCCAGCACCTCTAACTCCGATGGCAGTTCCCTGACATCCACCTCCCCCCCAGGCCCCCCTTCACCCCCTCCCGCCTCCTCTCCCACTGGCGGTGAGGGCGGAAAGCCCCTGAAAGAGCAATCCTCGTCATCAGAGGATTCAAACACTTCTAGCCACGGCGTCCCATCTCTCTCCCCGTCTTCTTCTTCTTCGTCGGAGGCAGCTTCCTCACCCACCCCTGACTCTGGGAACCCTTCAAACTCTCCCTCCTCATCGGTGGTCCCAAAGTGTTCCCTTCTAAATCGTGCCACGGGTTGCGGTTTTCTTGGGAAACGCTGATGAAATGTTTCTATTAAGATCTCGTCATTCACTACCTCTGCTGGCACCCAAGTGTTTTCCGACTCTACTTCCCCCTCCCATTCTACCAGATATTCCACCTGATTCCCCTTCCACCTGGAATCAATGATTCCTGCCACGTTCATGTCGCGCTCTCTCTCTTCTATCACGAGCGTTTGGGTGGCCTCTCTCTCACGCTCCCCCCACTCACGTCCCTCTCGGTACGGCGACAGTAATGACCTGTGAAATACTGGGTGTAATTTCATGTGACTGGGCAGTCTGAGTTTGAATGCTACTGGGTTGACCTGCTGTATGACCTCAAAGGGTCCCAATTTCTTGGGTCTCAATTTCTTACTCCCACCCTTGAACGGTAGTCCTTGGGTGGACAACCACACTCGGTCTCCCACCCTTATGATTTCACCTTCCCTCCTATTTCTGTCTGCTTGCTTCTTATATTCTTCCTTGGCTCTCTCTAAGTTAAGTTGAAGCTGACGGTGGATCGCTTCCATCTCTTCAAAAAAATGTTCCGCTGCCGGCACGCTCCATCTCTCCCCCCCCTCTCCTGGGAATGCCCGGGGATGGCACCCATAGTTTGCCAGGAAAGGACTCATCCCTGTGGACACATTCTCCGCGTTGTTGTAGGCAAATTCGGCCAGCGGTAGCTTATCTACCCAATCATTTTCTCTGTCCTTTACATAACACCTCAGGTATTGTTGCAAAATGCCGTTTGCCCTTTCCGCTTGCCCATTAGTTTCTGGGTGTCGGGCAGTGGAGAAATTGAGTTCTACTTGCAGTAAGCTCATAAGTTTCCTCCAGAACCTGGAAGTAAATTGTTTGCCTCTGTCACTGACCACCCTCAAGGGGGCGCCATGCAACCTGAAAATATGCTCTACAAACAACTTGGCGGTCTCCTCCGCTGTAACCGCATGTGAACAGGCTATAAAATGACACATTTTGGTTAATAGATCTACCACCACCATAACAGCTGTTTTGCCTTTGGATTTTGGCAGGTCCGTCATAAAATCTATGGATACTGCCTCCCAAGGCCTTTCTGGCGTGGGTAAGGGTTGTAATAGCCCCGCTGGCGCCACCCTCTCTCCTTTTGCTCGCTGACACCTGTCGCAACCCCTAACATATTCCCGCACGTCCTCCCTCACCTTGGGCCACCAAAACTCCCTGGTAACCAACCACATGGTTTTGTGCTGTCCAAAATGTCCCGCTGTGGGGCTGTCATGCAACTGCTTGAGTACTCTGCCCCTCAGTTCCCCATCTGGTATGTACAGTGCCCCTTTGTAATACAACGCCCCGTTCTTTTCTTCAAATCCCCCTGTGTTCTCTTCTGTCCTCCTGAGTTCTCTGAGTTTCTCTTGGGCGTATTCATCGTTCTCCGTACCTTCCATCAGTTCCCTTTGCCCCACCAATGCCGCCCCACACACCCAGCGGTCTTCGGAGATTACATGCCTTGCCTCAGGCGCTCCCTCCCCCTCTAAGTACTCAGGTTTCCTGGAAAGGGCATCCGCTCTCACGTTCTCTGAACCTGGCACGTAACGAATCTCAAAGTGGAATTTGGAGAACTCCTGGGCCCATCGCACTTGTCTCTGGTTCAGGACACGGGCTGTTCTCCAATATTCCAGATTTTTGTGGTCAGTTCGGACTTGAACCTTGTGTTGCGCCCCAATCAGCAAGTGCCGCCATTTCCGAAATGCTTCATGAATGGCGAGCAGTTCTCTGTCGTACACTGTGTAGTTCCTCTCGGATTTGTTCAATTTCCGCGAAAAGAATGCACACGGTCTCCATTCCGACGTATCCTTTCCCGGCTGGAGAAGCACGGCCCCCACTGCTCGGTCTGACGCGTCAGTCTCCACTCTCATTGGTTGTTGTAGATCCACGTGCAGAAGCTGTTCTTCCGACGCAAACGCCTGCTTTAGGCGTTCGAACGCCCGCTGCGCTTCTTCCGTCCAAACAAATTTCTTTTTGCTACTAAGACAATCTGTGATGGGCGCGGTCAAATGGGCAAAGTTTTTGATGAACTTCCTATAGAAGTTTCCGAACCCCAGGAACCTTTGCACGTCCTTCTTGGTCTTTGGTGTTTTCCATTCCAGTACCGCTTGAACCTTGCTGGGATCCATGGCCAATCCCTTGTCAGACAACCGGTACCCCAGGAATTCCACCTCCCTAGTATGAAACTGACACTTCTCCAGTTTCACCCACAGCCGGTTTTCTCGCAGTTTGCTCAGTACCTCTCTTACATCTCGCACATGCTGCTCCTCATTCTCTGAGTACACCAGGACGTCATCTAAGAACGCTACGCAGTTCTTGTAGAGCAATGGCCCCAGGACGTGATTCATGAATGATTGAAAACAGGCGGAGCCTCCTTGTAATCCGAAAGGCATAACGAGGTACTCAAACGCCCCCAAGGGGGTGAACATAGTGGTCTTCCACTCATCCCCCTTCCTCACACGTATCAAGTTATATGCCCCCCTAAGGTCCAGCTTGGTAAAAATCTTCCCTTTTCTCACCTGTGTCAGAATGTCATCAATTCTAGGCATAGGGAAAGTCACTGGTTCTGACACTGCATTCAGGGACCTGAAATCACACACAAGTCTGGGCTTGCCCGTGTGTTTTTTGTCCACAAAGAACACTGGACTGCCCCCCACCGCTCGTGACTCTCTGATGAAACCTCTCTTGAGATTCTTGTCAATGAACTCCCTTAACTCCTGCATCTCACTGTCTGACATTGCATACAGCTTCCCCACTGGCAATTGTGCTCCTGGGAGTAAGGTAATTTGACAGTCAAAGGGTCTGTGCGGGGGCAATTTATCCGCTTCCTTTTCGCTGAATACGTCAATCAAGTCAGCGTATTGTGGTGGCACCTTCCCCTTGTCCATCACTTCCACCCCTGCTAGAGTGGCCCTGCTGCCTGCCTGGGCCTCTCCCTCCTTGCAGTGTTCTAGGCAATGTGCTGATCCAAAGGAAACCACGCGCTGATGCCAGCCTACTAGCGGATCATGTAGTGCCAGCCAGCTCATTCCCAAGATAATAGGGGCTCCTCCCAGGGTGGCTACGTTAAACGCTATCAGTTCTGTGTGCCGTGCCACCCTCATTATCATTGGTACAGTCTGTTGGCTCACTTCTCCTCCCAACAGCTCCCTCCCATCAATCGTGGTAACCTGCAAAGGCTTACTTAATGGGATAGTCTGTATCTGGTGCTCAGCTGCAAACTCCTTACTCATGAAATTACATGAGCTACCTGAGTCCAATAGCGCTCTTATCTTTAGTGGGTGTCCGTTTGCCAGTTCCAGCAACACCTCTATCACAAGTGCTGGTCTTGGGGGTTCCGGCGTGGGCACATTCACTACTCCCTGGCCTGGCTGCTGTGCCCTGATGTTGGCAACCAGGCGTTGGCTTTTACTTGCTCCTTCATTTCATCCTCCTCCTTCCCCCCAACAGTTCCTGCCATCCCTTGCCATTCCTTCCTTTGCGGACAGACTCTGGCAAAGTGACCTGGCTGTTGGCAGAGATAGCATCTCTTGCCGCTCTTTCCCTCCTTCTTCCGCCCTTCACTGGTGTTTGAAACTGTGCGCGCGCGCGCTGCTCCAAGTTCCATCGGCTCTGCTGGCGGGAAAGGCTGCTCCGGAATCTCTGGAATGCGGAAGTCCTTCCAACGTTCCCCCTTTCCTTCCCGCTTTTCCAAAGCTCTAGCCTCCTGGCGTGCTCCTATGGACAGCGCTGATTTAGTCAGCTGGTCCATAGACTCCGCCCTAGGCGCCCGGGAAAGTTCATCTTTCACTGCCGGAGAGAGACCTTCTTCAAATAGCATTTGAATAGGTTCACTAGCAAGGTTCCACCCCAGTCTATGAATCAGCATGGTGAACTCAGTCCAGTACTCACGTACAGATCGGCTCCCCTGTTTACAAGCCATCAACTCCCTGCGCACCATCCCCTGCTCAATCTCGCTGGAAAACATCAAGTCCATGGCGCGAAAAAACTTCATTGTGTCCTTTAAGATTTCATTATTGGCTGCCATCAGGGGGCGAACCCAGTCCCTCGCCCCTCCCTCTAGATGGCCAATCACGTACGCCACTCTAGAGTTCTCATCGGGGAAGTCATCAAACAGTAGATTGAGAGCATATTGCATCTCTGTTCTAAAGGCTTGATAGTTCCTGGGATTCCCCCCAAATTTCTGCACCAATCCAGGCACCCTTCTGGCAAGTGGGGTGGTTTTCCCCTTATCTGCATCTTGAGCCCTCCTCTCCTCCAGCCTCGCCGTTTGCAGTGCGAGCTGGACCTCCAACGCCCTGTACCTTTCTTCCAGGCTTGGATCTGCTCCAGCTCCAGCTGCCCCGGTTCCTGCTGGTTCACTCATGATGCCCTCTGCTTGCACAAACAGCTTTCGGAGACTGTCAGATTGCTGTGATGGGATAATGAGCTGCTTGTGCGTAAAAGCTTGATCCCGCTGGGGTTTGGCCGGTCATCCAAACCCAGGCACTAACGGAGCCCCCAAAAGCATGACTCCGTCAGTCGCTGGTAGAATCTGACAGTGGGCGTCTACGGAACTTACGCCAACATAAAAGCTGTTTGACGGACATGCGCTTTCGTGACTCTCTGCGTGACAGTTTCCGGCGAAGGGAGGGAATTCCTAAAGGGGGTCTAGTTACCTCTTCACTATTCTCACTAGAAGCGTCTGAGAGCCTCCCCTCCGCTGTAACTCCTGCACTCCCCCTGCTGGTTCCTGCTTCTGCTGCAGAGTCTCTCCTACTCTGCTGGAGCCTGTCCAGCACCTCTAACTCCGATGGCAGTTCCCTGACAATTTGCCATTAGGATGCTATTTTGCGGTTTGCCTCAGGTGCCAAAATGTACTGGGCCCTGATCGCTGTGGAGATCTGATTCACCACTCTGAGAACAAGATGCAGAACTAGATGGGTTACTGGCCTGATCCAGGCAGGTAGTTCTTTTGTTCCTAAACCTACACAGAGTGTCAAGAGCCCAGGTTTGGTTGCCAGAATTTCCTGACCACATACTATTTACCTCTTGATCGACTGGTTGGTTGGTTGATAAGTTCAGAGGGAGACAATGAAATGGCTGAACATCCCTTAGTCCGTTGAAAGCCCATGTACTGATTGCTTTGGAAAAGACAAAATGTGTCTTGAATTCAAGGCAAAGGAATGTGGTCTCAGCAAACGTCACTCTAGCAACTCAGAGATTAAACATAATACATCTAATTTCATTCTTCTTCTTTTTTGAAAATGCATTGATATATGAGAGCCTTGAAGTATTTCTCTAAAGATGTGTTACGCTGTTTAGCAGAAGACTAAATAGAATGTCAAGAGAAACAGTGACCTTGTAAATCTCCAACCAAACAATATAACTCCCTTTCTTTTCTTTTTCTGTATTTCCTCTACTTCAACTCTTTCTCTTAGCAAAGGAAAATGTAGCTACAGTTTCTTTGCCCTCGCATGGGGGGTGCGGGTGCGGGGAAGAGTGATGCTAATTCGAATGACACATGGAACAGGAATCTTAAAGAGCTTGTGCAGCTAAAGGTTAAATCTAGCTTATGTCAAATTGAAAGCAGCCTTCAAAGTGAAAAGCAGGAGAAACCAAAATTACAAAGCACTTTAGTTTAAGCAAAGGGTACGATCAGGAAAGGGGGGGGGTGGAAACAGGCCCGCAAACCTGCCAGCTGCCTGAATTCACAACTTTGAGGAATAATAAGAATGTCTGTGATGCTCTGCAATAAAAGAAAGCAGCAATATTAACAGAAAATAACATTCCCAGTAAAACTGGTAATAATCGCAAATTTTATAGCTGCTAGTAAAGTTGATTATGTTAATAAAATGGGGAGGCAAGAACAGTAAATACCCTCTTGTTTCTACATAATTATATTTTTATTGAGCTTTATTAAATTGTTTTGTTGGAAATAAGAACAGGAGGAATTCCCCTGCCAGGTTTTGACTCAATGTGAATTCAGCTACTTGGGTTAAAAAGATCTGGAGCCAGACGTCAAAGCTCTCCAAGGTACAATTCTGGGGATAAAGAGGGGGAGAAAGACAGCATAGTCACTGCCCTCCATCAGGCCTGTTTATGCATATAGGTTGGAGGGAGATGAGCCTCAGACTTCTCTAGTTCACCCGCACCACAGAACTCTCCCTAGGAGATGGTCCCTCACCAGCCACACCCTTTTCCCCATGTCAAATCCCTCACCAACTCTGATTCACAGCCTCTTGATAGTTTTTGGCAGGCTGGAAAACATCATTGAACTCTGGTGATGCTTCTGGCTTGTCTGCATGGAGGACAGAGATATATGAGTAAATTAACATTTGTTGCTCTACCCACTTTTGTATGTGGCCCCCATAAGCTTCCCTAGATGGGAATGTGGCCCTCTAGCAGAAAAGGGTGCCCCGTCCTAATATAGATGTATGTACACCCCAGTGCCTGAAACTCATAAGCCATTTTATGCCATAATAGTTGGAATCAAGGGGTAAACTTTTCTCAGGACTCTGCCAGTTCTGGTAGTGCATGGGTAGCAAGTTTGCAGATAAAACTCCTTGTGCATGGAAATTTAGCACATCAGCCTAGCCTTCACTTTGCCATGTTTTAATTTATACAGGGAAAGTATAGATTGTAAGCTCTTTGGGGATGGGGATCTGTCTATTCCCACCTCCACCCCACCCCGGTCCTGTAACTCTGTAATGCTCAATGTGATCCCACAACACCCAGAGGGACAACCTTGAATGCTATGGCACTTACTTCTGAGTAGAAATGTATAGGGTTGCATTTTGAGATGACAATCCTGTTCGCATTCAGCTGGAATTAGCCTTCAGTGGGACTTACAGTGGTATCTCGGGTTAAGTCCTTAATTCGTTCCGGAGGTCCGTACTTAACCTGAAACTGTTCTTAATCTGAAGCACCACTTTAGCTAATGAGGCCTCCTGCTGCTGCCGTGCCGCCGGAGCACAATTTCTGTTCTCATCCTGAAGCAAAGTTCTTAAGCTGAGGCACTATTTCTGGGTTAGCGGAATCTGTAACCTGAAGCGTATGTAACCTGAAGTGTATGTAACCCAGGGTACCACTGTACTTCTGAGTAAACATACTCAGGATTGCACTGTGAAACTACGAAAATATGGAACTGGTATCCCAAAGTGTGCCAAATATCACAATGGAGATTCTGATGTTATAAGCTAGACTCTGTCCTTTGTACAATCATACCTCGGGTTACAGACGCTTCAGGTTGCGTGTTTTCAGGTCAGGTTGTGCACCGCGCCAAACCCGGAAGTACTGGAACGGGTTACTTCCAGATTTCGGCGCTCGCGCATGCGCAAACACACTAAATCGTGTCATGAGCAGAAGCGCCGAATCATGATCCGCAGATGCAGCGCTGCAGGTTGCGAATGCTGTGGGTGGCGAAAGTGCCTCCCACACGGATCACGTTCGCGACCCAAGCGTCCACTGTACCTGGACAGTATTATGAGCTCAGATTGATCTTTACATTCCTTGGCAGGATTTGCCTGTTTTTGTGAAGTTGGGTTTTAAATCAGCTTTGACCTTTTCTCAGCCCCAAAATGGCATATTAAATGTCAGTAAGAACATTATGATAAGCATAATAATGATAATAATAATCTGGCTGGTGCTACTCTGAAATTAATTCAATTAATAAAATTACTCTGTAAAATTTATGGCAGAGGTTACCTCTGATTTGACAGGCATTTCATATGTGGAGGAAATTTCTACCTTATGGCGTAATCCTATACGTGTTTATTTTTTTTAATATAATTTTTATTATTTTCAGTAATAAAACAGAAACATAAAATATGACAACATTATGATAGCCATTCAAAAGCATTTGATCTACCGAGCTTGTGACTTCCCTCCCTCCCTTCAAGTGGTTTCCAATTTCACCTCTTCATCTTTAGTACGCCATTCTAACAAAAAGTTGTACATCTTTGACAACAGTTTAACTTTACCCTCCAGCAGTTCAGTTTGAAATTTAGATTTCTTACTTTCAAATCCGCAATTCCTTTTGTCAGCACTAAATATATCATTTACTTGGTAACATTGCAGCCAACCAGTAAACATTTCCCCTATCTGTTCATATGGTTTGAGTTTCCACCGTTTCTCTGTTTCTATCAACATTTCACTATAGGTGGCCCATTTCTCTTCCATATTTAATTTTTTAACAGTCAGTGGTTCTACTGGAGATAGCCACCAAGGTGTTTTCCATTCTAACTGATTTTTATATCTATCCCATACATCATAAATTGATTTTCTTATCATGTGGTTTAGAAATCCTTTATGCACTTTTACTTTATCATACCACAAATACGAATGCCACCCAAATCTGTTATCATAACCTTCTAAATCCAATAAATCTGTATTTTTCAATGTTATCCACTCTTTCAACCAACACAAGCAGGACGCCTCATAGTAGAGCTTCAAATCTGGCAAGGAGTTTCTTTTTTGTCTATTAATAATTTAAACTTTATCCTTGGTTTTTTCCCTTGCCAGATGAATCTCGATAGAATCTTTCGCCAATCCTTAAATTGCCCTGTTCCTTTAATTATCGGAATCATTTGAAAAAGAAATAACATCTTGGGTAGAACATTCATCTTTATAGCGGATATTCTGCCCCACAATGACATATTTAATCTTTTCCATATTTCTAAATCACTTTTAATTTCTCTCCATGTTGAAACATAATTGTCATTAAACAAATTAATATTAATATTTTGCTTTTTTGACCGCCGTAATTCCAAATTCCTGTTGCATCTCTTCTAATTTTCCTTTATTCATATTTTTCATCATTTTTGTCTTTCCTTTATTCAACTTAAAACCTGCCAACTGCCCAAATTCTTCATTTTTCCCCAGTGCTTCCCTTACACTGGTTTGTGGCTCTTCTAATGTTAGGACCAAATCATCTGCAAAGGCTTTTAGCTTATACTTTTTTACACCAATTCTTATACCTTTCAAGGTTGTAGATTCCCGCAGGTTTTTTGTCAAGACCTCCAGGACAGTAATGAATAATAGTGGTGACAACGGACATCCCTGTCTTGTTCCTTTAAATCCTATTCGTGTTTAAGCAGAAGTCCCATTGAGCTCAATGAGGCCTATGCAAATGTCCATCACTGTCCTAACTGCAAGAGTCCAAATTAAAAAAACAAAAAGTGGAATTGTTACACCAGAGCACTTTAATTCACTACAATTGTGTGACTCTAAATTTACATTATTGCAGCTGAATCCCTTCCACAAAACACTGATAGTAAGGAGGTGGCATTTGCACTAACAAACCGGGGGAAATGTTCAATAAACAGAGTGTCTGGAAGCAGCTTCAGAGTGTGTTGAAGTATGTTTGCATTCAGGTTGCAACAACGAAGAGAGATGCTTTGGCTTGATTTTTCTTGTCCTTCACGCAGTTAAGAATATTCCCTGAACTCCCCGTTTTTTAATTTTAAAAACTCCTCATTTTTTCTCCACTAGGGAAAAAAAACAGCTTCATTTCACTATCCTGGTGGAGGTGCCAATTACAGTGGCCAGGGAGTCCAAAGGAGTTTGGTTGAGTCCTTTACTCACCCCGACAGCAACGAGACAGAGTGGAGGGAAAACATTGATATCGTCATGAAATGGTTCGCCGAGGAAGATTTTGATTTTGTCACACTTTATTATGGGGAACCTGACAAGGTGGGGCACATGGTTGGCCCAGAGACTGAAGACAGGAAAACGATCATCCGACAAATTGACCGGACCATCGGTTACCTCCTTGAAGCAATTGAAAAACACGGCTTGAAGGAGACCCTCAATGTCATCATCACGTCTGATCATGGAATGACCACGGTCAAAAAGAAACCGAACGTTACTGAGATCATGCTGAGCAACTACATTAAATTCAGCGACCTGGTGAAATTTGACATCGTAGACTATGGTGGCTTTGGCATGATCCTCCCCAAACCGGGTAAAGAAGAGGAAATCTATCAGGCATTGAAAAATGCCCACCCTCATCTCAAAGTGTATAAAAAGGGAGAGTTTCCTGAGCATTTCCATTACGCTCAACATGAACGGGTTTTGCCAATCCTGGTTTATGGAGATTCAGGTTACAGTGTCAATGGGGTAAGTTCATTATGAAATCATGGCTTCTGCATACCAGTTGCTGGGGGTCCTAACAGAGGAGAGGTGCTATTGCACTCAGGTCCTGGCTATGCCTTCCCACTGGGGCATCCAGATGTCCACTCTGAGAACAGGATGCTGAACTAGATAGGCCCCTGGTCTGATCCAACTGGAGTATCCTTATGTAGTTTCCACATCATGCAATAATACTTGGATCTTTTCAAGGTAAAATGCCATATTAACACATGCACATGCTGGGCGGCTCACAACAGAATATTAAAAATACAATAAAACATCAAACATTAAAAACTTCTCTAAACAGGGCTGCCTTCAGATGTCTTCTAAAAGTCAGATAGTTGTTTATTTCCTTGGCATCTGATGACAGGGCATTCCCCACGGTGGGCGCCACTACCAAGAAGGCCCTCTGCCTGGTTCCCTGTAGCCTCACATCTCATAGTGAGGGAACCACCAGAAGGCTCTCAGCACTGGACCTCAGTGTCCAGGCTGAACGATGGGGGTGGAGATGCTCCTTCAGGTATACTGGACCAAGGCCGTTTAGGGCTTTAAAGGTCAGCACCAACACTTCGAATTGTGCTCGGAAACGTACTGGGAGCCAATGTAGGTCTTTCAGGAATGGTGTTATATGGTCTCAGCGGCCACTCCCAGTCACCAGTCTAGCTGCCGCATTCTGGATTAGAGTGCATTGCAGTAGTCCAAGAGGGAGATAACTAGACCATGCACCACTCTAGTGAGTCTGTGGGTAGGTAGGGTCTCAGCCTGCGTACCAGATGGAGCTGGTAGACAGCTGCCCTGGACACAGAATTGACCTGTACCTCCATGGACAGCTGTGAGTCCAAAATGACTCCCAGGCTGCACACCTGCTCCTTCAGGGGCACAGTTGCCCCATTCAGGACCAGGGAGTCCCTCACACCTGCCCACCCCGTCCCCCAAAAAGAGTACTTTTGTCTTGTCAGGATTCAACCTCAATCTGTTAGCCACCATCCATCCTGCAATTGCCATAATTCAGGGGAAGGGAACCTTTGGTCCTCCAAGTGTTGTGGAACTAATTGTTTTTATATATGAACTTGGTTTGTTGTATGTTTTTGTTCCCGATGTTTTATTGTTCTATCCCTCTAAGATGTTTCATAGGAAATGATTCATAAATGAAAGGGAATGAGGAAATAAACGGCAGCACCCACCATACCTGGCCCATGCAGGCAGCCCAAAGTAATACTGGACAGAAGCTTTACATGTTGAGGTGCACTGTTAGACATGTCAGGAGGCAGAGATTTCCGTCTCGTCTTGTGTTCATTGCACTCAGCACTTTTAACCTTCTGCAGCACTTTGGCTTCCACTAAAACCTACATCCCACTATTCACTGTGCCCAAAAACTATTTCAATTTCAGTGGAAGGGAAACATCAGATGCAACGTAAAGAAATAATATATAATTTAACATAAAGACTGTGGACTAAAAGAAAAAAACAATACTGAACACTGCTCATATTTGACTGTGTGATTTCCATTCTTGAATATGCAAATCGTAGCCAATTTATGCTCCCATTTCAATTTCTGATGGAATTCTCCCTATGCAAAATACACACTCCACTGGCTGTGATCTTAAATGTTTGTTATTCAGAATAGTGGTTAAAATTCAAAACATCGTAAAGACTAGTACAATTTTTGTGGGGAAATGACAGTAAGTGCACAGCATGGCTTTTTACTCTCACTTTCGCCTTGGGATCTTTTCCTTCTGATTGCGCCCCCATGTGGCAAACTCTCAGGCATGCTGCAACCTGGAGAGACAAGAAATTCCAAAGATCTGCAAAGTGGAATACATGGCAAAGCTCACCACCTGGGCGTGCATCCTATGGAAATGTTTCCATTGCAAAATGGTGTGCTCCACTGAGCTTGTTGTATCCAAAATGAAAATGTGCACAGAACCTAAAAACATATTCAGAAAAAGTACCATATTTTTTGCTCTATAAGACGCACTTTCCCCCTCCTAAAAATTAAGGGGAAATGTGTGTGCGTCTTATGGAGCGAATGC
This sequence comes from Podarcis gaigeae, assembly GCF_964106915.1. Classification (NCBI taxonomy): domain Eukaryota; kingdom Metazoa; phylum Chordata; class Lepidosauria; order Squamata; family Lacertidae; genus Podarcis; species Podarcis gaigeae. The sequence goes on from NC_139690.1 coordinate 34,426,420, forward strand.
AGACTGGAGGCTCTGCTCAGCACTCCTTCAAAGAGCCGCGTGGAGCATGTGTGCAGCTCTTCAGGGCTTTTCAGGGAAAAGCCCCCAAGAGCCGCACCCACACTCCGCACGCTCCTGGGCAGGGGATGATGGGGAGGGGAGCCCCTTGCCCAGGAGAGGCTGTGTCCCATAAGCCAGGACAGTCAGCGGGATCGCTGTGCTGTGATCCTGCTGGCTGTCCTGGCTTCTGGCTTCTGGCTTAGCCACTTCCAGGCAAGGGGAGCCTTCATCCCCTTGCCCGGGAGCGGCTGCGTGCGGCTATCCCATAAGCCAGGACAACAAGTGGGATCGCTGAGCAGCGATCCCGCTTGCTGTCCTGGCTTCTGAGATTCAGAATATTTTTTTTTCTTGTTTTCCTCTTCCAAAAACTATGTGTGTCTTGTGGTCTGGTGCGTCCTATAGAGTGAAAAACACGGTGCATAGTATGACCCTCCTTGTATGGAAGGGGTGAGAAGGGGGAATGGATGCACCTCTGTTTTAAAAACTCCCCGCTAGCATGTCAAGGAAGTGACCAGCCTATAGCAGAGGAGGAGATGGGACTCCAGGGTCTCTCCTCCCTCAGCTGTCACCTGGCAGGAGACCCTGCATGAGCCTGCAGCAGACTGAGGAAGGGAAAGGAAGCAGGTCCATTCCCCACTCAGCAGAGAGCTCATCAATGTTTGCTTTCTCCTCTCCTTGCATGCCCCAATCCACCCACATTCTGGTTAGTCCTTACAAGAACTCTGTAACTAAGAATTAGTGCCTGAGTTTGCTTTTTTCCTCCTCTCTCCCCATCCCTTTGCCTCTTATGTTGCACCTTTCAGAGTGCAAGTCATTATTTATATTCGTAAGCTGCTTGGAGGCAGAAATGCTTCTGAATCCCAGCTGCTGGAATCCATAAGAGGAGAGGCTGCTCTTGAGCTCTGGTCCTGCTTGTCCTCAATGGGCATCTGAGTGGTCACTGCAAGAACAAGATTCTGGGCTAGACGGACCATTGGCCTGATCCAGCAAGCTCTAATTGTGCTCTGCAGGCCTTTTTTTCTCAGCTGAAGAGCACAGTGAAAATAGTATCAATAAAGATAAAGAGCCATTTCCCCAAACAAGCTAGTTTTCAGTCATACAGTTGCCGGCCTGCGTTCTCAAGCAGTGCAATCTGCAGTTCCACAAGCTATTTCTAAACATGTAGACTGATCTTCAGACCAAGTTAACACAGTTCATGCATCCTGAAGCATGAAAGACCTCTTCACACATCATACTTTTTTTTTTAGGTGTACGTCTGAAGTTTTCAAAGCATAAGGCTAGAATAAACCACGGATGTGAACTTGGTGCCCAGTTTCGAGTGGAGCAATAGTGACATATAGTGGCTGATGCACCAAGTCCTAAGGCTTCCAACATTTGGAAGGCAGTGATGAGAACTGAGAGGTTATGAGAGGTCATGCTTTGTATGAATCATTTTGACATTGCACAGTTATCTACTTGTCTGTCTGTCTATCTATCTATCTAACTATGTATCATCTATCTATCATCTATCTATCGGTCTGTCTGTCTGTCTATCTATCTATCTATATCTATCTATCTATTCCTTGCACACATTTCCTCTTGAGTGACATGTTTGCAGAGGGTTACCCATGGCATGCCCATGGTGCATTTTTAGATCTAGATTTAATATCAACACATTTTTCCTGTTAAAATATTCAAAGGGCTTAGAATGAAAACCAATAAAAATACAGTATAAAACACTCAAAGTGCATATTTTCAATACTGTATTACAATCATAGGCCCCTGCTGCTGCTGCTGCTGCTGCTGCTGCTGCTGCTGCTGCTATTGCTACTGTACAGTTTCTGGGGCTGTTTTGCAGATCCCCAAAGAATCCATCCAAAGAGTAATCTTCCTTTTGGCAGCTGCCTTGGATAGTGCTGTGCTTAAAAGAACCCACCCTGTGTACTCCCCCACAAACTGTTCATCTAGTCAGCAGAGCATGAGGCTCTTAATCTTAGGGTTGCGGGTTCAAGCCCCACGTTGGGCATAGGATTCCTGCACTGCACGAGGTTGGGCTAGATTAACCCTTATGATGATCCCTTCCAACTCTATGATTCTATGGTTCTTTTAATGAGAACAGGGGGGGATTATACTAGTCCTGGAGCTGATCTAGTTTATTTCTCTCCCTTTGAAATCAATGGGAAGAAAAAAGTGTCCCCCCAAAACAAAATTAGAGAAAGGGTCTGGGAGAACTGAAAGAAAAATGTCTCGTCCACCACCAGTACCTTCTGCTCAAACACAGCAGGGCATAGGAAAAGGCAGATTGTCCACCTCCAATTCCCACACCCACTTTATGATTGCTGTGTAGTATCCCCCCCCAAAAAAAAAACCACACACACACACATCTATGCTGCTACCCATCGCTACAGCTTGTGGTTACAAATCCCATAATTTAATTCTGTGTTGCTTAGCTATGCACCCAGATGGAATCGTTAAGGAAGCACTTTCCTCCAGAAACCTAAGAGCACTTCAGGCATGCAATAAATATAAGTGCACAAACCATTGGAAATGTGCTTACGTTCTCTTTTCAGAGGTTCATCCTCTACGTCAACAAAGGTGACCATGGATTTGACAACGAAGACATGGATATGAAGACCATCTTCAGAGCTTTTGGTCCAGATTTCAAGAAGGGCTATTTGGCACAACCCTTTGACACCATCCACATTTACCCGTTGATGTGTGAGCTCCTGGGAATCCACCCCGAACCCAACAATGGCTCTTTGGCATTCACTCGCAACATGCTCCATTCAGCACAATCCAGGAACATCCTTATTCCCATCCTTGTAGGAGGCATCCTGGGAGTCCTGCTTCTTCTGATACCCATCTCCATAGTGTCCTACAAGGCTAGTCAACGTCAGAAGAGGTAAGCCGTGTTTCCTTCTTTGTTCCCTAGTTCTGGAATGGCATGTTGTGGAAGGAGGAAGCAGGGGTAAAGAAGGCCAGTGTTGGCACCTGGCACCCTCAGGCAGCTGACAGGATCCATTGCTACACAGGAACACAGGAAAATAACTTATTTGGAGTCAGACCATGGGGTCCACTATTGTCCACAATGACTGACAGCAGCTCTCTGGGAGTTCAGGCAAGGGACATTCTCAGCTCTGTCTGGAGATGCCAGGGATTGAACCTGGGACCTTCTGCATGCAAAACAGATGATCTACCACTGAGCTATGGCCATCTGCCCTTTGGGGAAGGGCCACAGTTCAGTGGTATAGTATCTGCTTTGCATGAAGGAAGTCCCCAGCATCTCCCAGTTGGGGAGGTAAAGACTCCCCTACTTGAAATCCAGGAGAACCTTTGCCAGTCAAAGGTGCAAAGGTAAGAATCACATAAATTGCCCTGCCCACTTTTGGCTCTGGCCCCACCCACCACTGAGGCAATGTGTCCCTCAGGCTGAAAAAGGGTCTTTCCACTCATAATGTACTACATAAGGCAAAGGACAGGAGTGTTCTTATTCCTGAGAGGCAGATCAGCAAACGCCAGCTAGCAAGCCATTCACTGCAAATCCTGTTTTATTCACTCCTCTAAGAAATAAATATAAAAATCTGCATCTTCACAAATCACATCCGCACTCTGAAACCACAATAAAACACCAGCATGCTCTTTTCCCGGTCATAATTTTGTCATGTTTCACTAACACATTGATTATTCAGCAATGAAATATCAATGCAAGCCTTATTACACCCTATGAAAACATCCTAGTAAACAACATGTATCTGTATAAAACTTTCACGTGGATTCAATCAGCCGGCAATTATGAGGGCCATTTATTTCATTTATTTATTTATTTTTGCTTGCGACACTATAAAACATCTCTCATGCAATGTTCATTTCGCCTTCTAAATTGCTGGGCCCGTAAAAAGGGACATCTGCACTGCAAACTATGGCTCAGTAAAATTCGCAAAATGCAACCCGCATTCATAGAGAATGCAGTGAAAAACACAGGAAGTTTATCCTTTGCCTGCTTCATTACCCTACTCCGCTCCCGCTTGCACAGATGCAGCACAGAAACACAATACAAAAGATCAGAAAGGCCTAACTGCAGGGGTAAGGATCCTTCTTCAGGCCGAGGGGGGCCACATTACCTTTTAGGCAACCTTCTCGGGGCCAGACACCAGTGATGGGCAGGAGCAGAGGCAAAAGTGAGTGCTAAAGATAAGGTTCTTAGAGGATAAGGTTATCCATGGCCAGTGTGGTGTAGTGGTTAAGAGCAGGAGACTCGTAATCTGGTGAACCAGGTTTGATTCCCCGCTCCTTCACATGCAGCTGCTGGGTGACCTTGGGCCTCTCAGCCTCACTCGCCTCACAGAGTGTTTGTTGTGGGGGAGAAGGGGAAAGGAGAATGTTAGCCGCTTTGAGACTCCTTAGGGTAGTGATAAAGTGGGATATCAAATCCAAACTACTACTCCTCCTCCCCTCCTCCTCTTCTTCTTCTTCCGAGGATAGCTATGCTCTGCCTCCATGATCAGAGCCAACACATCTAAGTACAACTTGCAGAAAACCGCAGGATGGGAGAGGGCTCTTGTGCTTGGATACTGCTTCAAGATTTCCCACCAGTATCTGCCTGGCCACTGTAAGAACAGGATGCTGGACTAGATGGGCCACTGGTCTGATCCAAAGGCTACTTTTATGTTCCTAGGCTATTTTCTACACACATCCATCCAGAAAAGCACTGCATTGAGCTAGATTGACCAGTGGTCTGATTCAGCGTAAGGCAGCTCCCTATGTTCCAGGCACCAATCAAACCAAGACCCACTGGGCTTTAGCAAGGGCCTCATGGTAGCCTTGTGTGCCTTCAGACCATACTGAGAGCTTTGCCTGCTGGACAGCTACATCCCAATCCATACATTCATCTTGAGATGTGCAGATGAGTGGGAGCCAGTGTGGCACAACAGAGCCACCCTGCCAGCTCTGGCATCACTGCAGCTTGTTGTTGTTGTTTAGTCGTTTAGTCATGTCCGACTCTTCATGACCCCATGGACCAGAGCACGCCAGGCACTTCTGTCTTCCACTGCCTCCCGCAGTTTGGTCAAACTCATGTTGGTAGCTTCGAGAACACTATCTAACCATCTCATCCTCTGTCGTCCCCTTCTCCTTGTGCCCTCCATCTTCCCAAACATCAGGGTCTTTTCCAGGGAGTCATCTCTTCTCATGAGGTGGCCAAAGTATTGGAGCCTCAGCTTCACGATCTGTCCTTCCAGTGAGCACTCAGGGCTGATTTCCTTAAGAAAGGATAGGTTTGATCTTCTTGCAGTCCATGGGACTCTCAAGAGTCTCCTCCAGCACCATAATTTAAAAGCATCAATTCTTTGGTGATCAGCCTTCTTTATGACCAGCTCTCACTTCCATACATCACTACTGGGAAAACCATAGCTTTGACTATACGGACCTTTGTTGGCAAGGTGATGTCTCTACTTTTTAAGATGCTGTCTAGGTTTGTCATTGTCACTGCAGCATATTTGGATGCAATAAGGTGGCAGCAGGGTTAGGACTCTATGGAGGCACCATCAGATTGGCACCCGCAATGCCTCCATGCAGCCCATACCTCCTTGCATACGAGCCAACTCCTAGGTGCCAAGGGGTCTTTGGGCCCCCCAATAAAATATTTGAGGGGGACTGGGCCCCCAAAGGTTGATGGGCATTGCCATTCAAATGGTGTGCATGCACCGTGTCATGTGATCGATTATGGGGGGTAGGGCTTACCTGGGCCCCCCATATATTTTATTCAAGTTGGCACCCCTGCCTCTTTGCCAGCCAGGAATTTATTATTAATTATACACCACCTTCCCCTCCCCAATGGCAAGGAGTTCAAGGTGGTGTACATGGTTCTCCCCTCCCCATTTTAACCTCACAACAACCCTGTGAGGTAAGCTAGGCAGAGAGACAGTGACTGGCCCAAGATCGCCCAGTAAGCTTCATAGCTGAGTAGGGATTTGAACCCAAGTCTCCCAGGTCATGGTTCAACAAGAAACATAGGAACAGTCTTTGGATCTTGAGAAAGAAACGCTTGTGGTCAGCCCTGAACAAGTCCACATTAACAGGCATGCGTTTTAGCTGGAATACTTCCTGCATTCCTGAGTGTGCCAGGATCTGATCAAGACTACAGCTAGTTGCCATCTCATTAAATAATGATATTCCACTACTCCCTAGCTTGAAATATATCTCCAGTTGTGGGCTCTTTTCTTTTTCTTTCTCTCCCTTTGCATAGAAACCATTTCCAATCCCTAATTAACAATAGCATAGCAGATGTTTTATTAAGCATATCATCTATCTCTGGATAAAAAGCATCTAGAAACGACTTCGGCAATCTGTTAGAAGCCAGAACGCTCTACGTAAACAGCGACAAAACGCGTCCATTCAAAACGCATTTTCAAAGATTGCACATATGTTTTTTTGCTGGTTTTGTGGGCTGTGAAATGGGAAAGCAATCAGCTTTTTGTGAACAGCTTTGCCAGAGCAGAGGAATATAAAGTCTCTTTAAAAAAAAAAAAAACCAATTTTGTCAATTGTTATGCTTCTAGCTCAGGTATAAAAATCTGTTACCCAGTACTGTTGCTCATTACCCCAATATCCAAGCAGCGAGAGATTCTGGGGGGTCCCAGAACATACCCAGGGTTCGATTTCCTTAGGATGTCTGCAATGTCTTTGGGATATATGCCTTTATGTACACCTATAAACAACCTGAACATAGGATGGAGAGGCTCACAGCATTAACACTGCAACATCTTGCTTCCCCATGAGGTTTCCAGAGAAAGTGTGCTCTGCAGCATGCCACTGATGCCATAATAGCACATGAATTGATACAAAGCCATCCATACTTCATTCTGCTTTATTAGTTGCTCTGTGCTGCTTCCGCAATGTCACCTCATTATCATCATTGTCCGACAAAAGCTCGACTAAACAACAACCAGAACATTTGATGTATAAAAGGCTGTGGGATTTCAGCAGGAAGGTAAGGGGCATGCATTGATTGGAAACCAAGCAGTATGTCTGCCCCAAAACTTTTGCAGGTGCAAACAGTATTAAAAGCAGGGTGCCTATAACTACCCCGATACCATGAGCACAAATAATCATGAATGCACAATAAAAAGAGATGTCTAGATGGGGCTCCCAACCTGCAGCACTCGCAGTTCTGTCTTTGCTGTGCCCCTAGAGGAATCTTACCTGCTCTGAGCTGTTAAGAGGTTCTGTGTCACCTTAAAATGACAGTTCTCAAATTTAGAAACCCTGCTGTGTGCAATGAAACACTCCCCTCCAAAGGCAAGTTAATTTTAAATTCTATTTGAATACCAAAAACGCTCTCCAAATCATATCTGATTTTCTCTCTCTCCAAACGCTCCCATCCATTACAGGAAGAAAGATGAGCATCCCGAAGAAATGAAAAAGACAGCGCCGCCGTCAACTGGCTTATGATGACTCACTTTCATGTTCAAAGAAGGCACTCTTGGAATGACGTTGTCCAAGGCTTAGGTTGCACACCCTGCAGAATGAGATGCTCATGAGGTGTTGAAAGAGTCCTCTGAGAGGTTGGATAGACTGTACCATGTCAAACCACAGCAGGGCAGCAGAGGCCGGATTTATTAGGGAGAATGGGGCACTGCCCCACCCTCACTTTCCATCAGCCCCCACCTGCCCTCCCTTCTTACTTACAGCCAGTTCAGGGGGGGCTGGTGGCCCTGGCTGTCATCTCCATTGTCCTTAGCCTCAGTGGTGCCCTTGTAGACTTAGTTGGGGGGGTGGGGAAGATGGGCACAAAACAAGCATTAGTTGACTCTGCCTATCATTGGCTATGGCACCAGGTGATCTGGCAAGATGGACAGGGTGGCAGGAAACACCCATTTGCCTTTCAGGGAGGGGGGGGGGATTGCAACATCAATTCTCCCAGAGAAGCAGCCTGATTCCACACGCTTGACCAAAATCAGGAGCAGTAGAACCACCATCTCAGTAACTCAGTGCTCCAAAGTGATATTCTTTTGTTACAGACTTGACCTCATACCCAATAACATTTTGCTGCTGAAAAAGTAGGAGTGCACTTAAAAACACCCCCAAAGTTATCTGCACAAGCTCCAGGGGTGTCGTTAGGGGCTGGTCCAGAAATCTTTGGCACTGGCCCCCAGAACCTCTTGCCTCCCCTCCCCGCCCCCCTTTTTGGTAGCCATACATTTTTTGCTTACTGAGCAGATGGGTAAGGTGAGATCTCAGCCACTGGAGAAGGGCTTTGGCGCAGTGGGAGAGCACCTGCTTTGCCTTGGTTCAATCCAAGACCAAAATTTGTGTTTCTATATAAAGGGCTGATTTAACAAGGGAACATAGGGAGGTGTCATTTGCACCCACATTGTTATATTAACACAAATTGTTATATAAACACAATACGGGATGTCTTGCTGCCTCTTGGAATAAAATAGATATGCAAATCAGTATGCAGTGCTTTTTTTTCTTTAAAAAAATGTTTAGGGGCACTCTCATTTTCCTACTCCTATTGAAATAGTGCCCCTCAATGATTCACAAAATGTTTAGGGGTATGCGTACCCCTGCGTCCCCCCAGAAAAAAGCACTCTCAGTATGTATGTATGTATTGCATTTAGTGCATATGCACCCTGCTCTTCAGCCAAAAATGCCCCCAGAGTAGCTTACATACAAACCTATTAAAACAAAGTAGTCCCTGTCTGCAGGCTTACAATCTAAAACACACAACGCACAAGGGGAAACAGAACAGGAAGCGAAGAAGAAGAAAGCAAACTCATAAACCGTCTGTTGTTTCAACACACCAATTGAGCGCTATCAACTGGTTGCTCACGTTGACAGAAGCAGTGAAAGCAAATATTTGCATCAAGCCAGCAATGGGAGAGAAATTCTCATTAGTTCACATTTCACATCAAACCTGCCTAATCTGCACTACCCAATGCAATAAGCGAACCAAAACATGGCAAGCCTATGAAACTCACACTTCTTTGATTTTTGCAGTGCAGTTGTCCAACGAACCATAGGCACGTATTGGGTGGGTGGGGGTGCATAAAATGCATATACCTGTCAAAATAATGTACAGAGGCTCTGTGTCGCCCTCCCCCAGGGTTACCCAATAGAGAGGCTGGGGCACACCTTTTGGGGTAGAGGTCTGACACCCGAGACTACATGTGCATAAACATTTGGTACTTTGGATGCGGGTGGTGCTGTGGGTTAAACAACAGAGCCTAGGACTTGCTGATCAGAAGGTCGGCAGTTCGAATCCCCGCGACGGGGTGAGCTCCCGTTGCTTGGTCCCTGCTCCTGACAACCTAGCAGTTTGAAAGCACGTCGAAGTGCAGGTAGATAAATAGGTACCGCTCTGGCGGGAAAGTAAACGGCGTTTCCGTGCGTTGCTCTGGTTCGCCAGAAGCGGCTGTCATGCTGGCCACATGACCAGGAAGCTGTACGCCGGCTCCCTCGGCCAATAAAGCGAGATGAGCGCTGCAACCCCAGATTCGGCCACGACTGGACCTAATGGTCAGGGGTCCCTTTGCCTTTACCTTACTTTGGAGATGGGTAGTCTGCACCGCCCAAGTATAACTATTATTATTTACGAAATGCCACTCTGCTCATGCCACAAAGCACACTCTTCCCTATTTACTAGCCGCTCGCAAAAGGGAAAAAAAACCTGGAACTGAAACAAAAACCTGGGGAGTTTTACACGCCGCTTTAGACACCCAGCCAGCCCACAAACCGGGGTTGCCCGGCGATCCTCCCCCTGTTCCGGAAGGCCGGGCTCCGGAGCCCAGGAGGCGCGGCTACGAAGCCCGCCCGCCGGCGCGCACGGAGGAGGAGCGGGAGGAGGAGGAGCGGCCGTCGCCGATGGAGGAGCAACAGCCCCGGCAGGAAAGCGCCGCGTGCGAGCCGAGAGAAGCCCCGGAAGAGAGCGTGGCGCTCCGCTTCCAGCGCGGCTTCCTCGCAGGGAAGCGGCTGCGCGATTTGCCCTGGGAGGTGAGGAGGCGGAGCGAAGGACGCGCGGTCGGAGGCTGGCCTGGGCGTGCCTTGCGCGGAAGCAGGGGACTGGGCGAGCTAACCCCATCGGCTAAGGATGGGAACGGGGGAGTCTGGTTCTGTTCGGGAGGCGGCAGAGGGGCTTTGTTGGGGGACAGAGGAGCAGTCCTTTGCATTAGAAGAAAAGCCTTAGACGGAGCCTTTGGTCTGCTACTGGCTGAAATAAGAATTCGGCCGCGTGGACAGAAGTGGTTTTTTAAAAAAATAAAAAGAACAACAGCTGAGAGCACGCACAGAGTAGTTTTCCCCGGCCACAGTTTAATCCCAGCCAGCATCTGTTGCTAAGAGCCTGACTGCTGGATCAAGCCAAAGGCCTCTTTAGTCCAGCATCCTATTCTCACAATGGCCAATCAGAAACCCAGAATCCCTGTATATAAGAGCACACTCTCCAGCAACTGCTATCCAGATCCTGATACGGGAAGTTGCAACCATCATGGCTAGTAGCCACCGAATTTAAATGCATCAGAGAGTAGATACAGTGGTACCTCGGGTTACAGACGCTTCAGGTTACGCTCCAGAAATAGTACCTCGGGTTAAGAACTTTGCTTCAGGATGAGAACAGAAATCATGCAGGGCAGCAGGAGGCCCCATTAGCTAAAGTGGTACCTCAGGTTAAAAACAGACCTCCAGAACGAATTAAGTTCTTAACCCGAGGTACAACTGTACTTCTGTGGCCTTCCTGGTCCAGCATTCTATTCTTACAGTGGCCGAACAGATCCCCTGGTTGGTACGCCTGCAGGCAAATCTCTCCCCACCTGCAGTTGTCAACAAGACTCTCCGTACTGCTATGTGGCTACTGGTGGTGGTGACCTTTGCATAGCTGTAGCTTTACACCTTCTTTGCAGATAGTTTCATTTTGCACTTTATTATAAATTGTCCACCCGGAACTTTAGTTGAAGGTCAGGCAGGAAATGTTTTGACAAATAGATAATGTGCCCGTTCGATCCTAGGTTAACCTGAGCGTGACCTGCCTTGGCGTCTCTCCCGTTTTGTGAGATACACTACCTAATCCGCTCCTGGAAGAAAGGCTTAAAATGGAAAAGCTATTCTTAATCCATAATTGGACCGTCTACCCAGGGGTTTAATTAACCTGGACATGAACTCAACGGTGGTTGAGTTGCAGCCAAATCCAATGCAAAAACTTTTGAACTTCCAAGGGAAGAGCTAGAAAAATCTCAGGTCAAGCTCCAGCATCGCCAGTTAGGGGTGTGAAAGATTCCTGATCTGAACAGCTCCTGGAGAGCCGCTGCCAGTCAGAGTAGACAGCACTGAGTTTGATGGACTAATGTATAAGGCAGTTAAGACCATTAGTCCATCAAGCTCAGTATTTGCCTACCCTGTGTGTCAGTGGCTCTCTGGGGACTCCGGGGTGAGAGTAGCTCAGTCAGTAGAGCACGAGACTCTTCATCTCAGGGTTGTGGGTTTGAGCCCCATGTTGGGCAAAAGATTCTTGCATTGCAGGGAGCTGGGCTAGATGACCCTCGTGGTCCCTTCCAACTTTACAATTCTATGATTCTTCAGACCAGGAACCTTTCCCAGCCCTAACTAGAGATGCTATGGCTTGGACCTGGGATCTTTTGCATGAAAACTAGGTGCTCAGCCACTTATAGCTTGCTCAACTCATTCTCTGTGAAGCAGTACGTGATACTCTCAGACCTTCCTTTAGGCTGGAATCCTAAACATAAGAACCTCTGAAGTGGGAGGCAGAGGGTATTAGAGCTGCTCCTGCGTTTGACCTGTGTAGGGGAGGACTGCTGGTTTCTCCCACCCCTTTAGGATAACCAGGCAACAAACAAAAAAGACTCGTATTTAAGGCTGATGAATGTTCTGTAAGCATCCTTGTCGCTTTTGATCAATGACCGGGTCTAAAAATTCTTTCTTCGTTCAAGCATTCATATGATTTGCAATAAGCTCATCTCAGCAATATTGAATGTGACAGCTTACCACTGTATTATTTTATCACTAAATAAGCAGATATGAAAATAGCTGCCAAAAGTAGCTCCTGACCACCTTGAACACAACCGCTACTTCTTTGGAACACTCCAGGGGTCCCTGCACTGAGAATCCTGGTGTTGGTGCGGGTATTAGATGCAATCCACCCACTTGCTCCATGCTGGAAATGTACAGCTAGCACATCCCCCAATAGTTAGCAGATTGACCTACAACCCCTAAGAATAAGACCCATTGAACACAGTGGGCCTTCCTTCTAAGTAAAAATGCATGAGATTGTGCTGTTCGGGGCCATTAAAAGGTAAAGGGACCCCTGACCATTAGGTCCAGTTGTGTCCGACTCTGGGGTTACGGCGCTCATCTCGCTTTATTGGTCGAGGGAGCCGGCATACAGCTTCTGGGTCATGTGGCCAGCATGACTAAGCTGTTTCTGGCGAACCAGAGCAGTGCATGGAAACGCCGTTTACCTTCCCACCGGAGCGGTACCTATTTATCTACTTGCACTTTGACGTTCTTTTGAACTGCTAGGTTGGCAGGAGCAGGGACCGAGCAATGGGAGCTCACCCCATCACAGGGATTCGAACTGCCGACCTTCTGATCGGCAAGTCCTAGGCTCTGTGGTTTAACCCATAGCGCCACCCGCGTCCCTTTCAGGGCCATTATTTGGTACTTAAAAAGACTTGAGCCACAGGCCCGTGACACAGATTTGCATCCTAGGAACTGAGGTAGTTGCCATTGGTCCATCTAGCTCAATATTGTCTGCACTGACTGGCAGAGGCTCTCCAGGAGTTCAGGCAAGGAATCTCTACTAGCCAAACCTGGAGATGCTGTGGATTGAACCTGGGATCTGCAATCTCACTCTTAAAAAAAAAAACCTTAACCAACAAAATGCAGTGTTGCATTGGCTGAGAAATTCCACTAGCCCTTTATGCCTGCACGGAGCTCTGGATTTCTTGTGCGGTATGCTAGTAGCAGAGAGTATTGCTTTAATTTAGTTTTTTAATAAAGTTGTTTCTCCCCTCAAAGTAAAATTAAATAGGGGCGATTTTTTCTTTCCCAGAAAGTTCTTTGCCTGATGCTTTCATTCATCTGTTAACAGCATTTGGTAATTTAAAGCAGCAGCAACAACAAAAGAGTTTAATTTCAGCAACTGAAACCACCAGAGAATATTTCCAGCGTAGATCAGAAAAGCAGCATTGCAGCAACTGCTGCTACAATGCACACAATAAATAGAATTAAATATCACTCTGCTAATTGCTACATTTGCCTTTCCTGTCGCGTTCCATTATTTCCTAGCTGCTTTGGGTAGCAAGAGGCCATAGCTTGGTGGCAGAGCTTCTGCTTTGCATGCAGAAGGTCCCAGGTTCAATCCCAGGTAGGGCTGAGAACGATTCCCTGCCTGAAACCCTGGAGGGCCGCTGCCAGTCAGTGTAAGATGGACCAATGGTCTGACTCATTATAAGGCAACATCCTATGTTCCATGAAGCAACTTCCAAACATTCCAAGCAGTGTAACCAAGAAGTGGTATCTAAGACAGAGCTATGCAAATGAAAGGTTGGGGCTTTGCAGATGGAAGTGGAGCAGATTCCAGTGGCTAGATTCACCGTATGCAAAAGGCAGCATTAGCCCGGGGTAACACACACACACACACACACACACACAGACACACACACTTGCAGAGGGATTGTTCTCAAAAGTTGTCCAACTGTGTCCATAGCTTATACAAAGTCTTAACCCACTTTCTAGTCTGCAAAAGCTTACGCCATAATAAAATTCATAGTTGGGGTGCCACAATACCTTTTTGCTGCTCCCTCCTCACACACCTTACCTGATCATTTATATTTCTTGTGATCTAGGATCTTGAACAGATACTAAAGAATTCAGAAGACTCCTCGCCACTGCTGACTGTTTTACAGAAGGTAAACATCTATGGATAACTGAATATACTTCATGCTCCATATGCAATTAGATACTGTGAAGAAACTGAGGTGGGGGGGGGCAGCTGCGGGTGAATCTGGTCCCTCACAGACACTCTACCACTTTTTCTAGTGATGAGTTTTTCTCTTTGGGTTTTGTTTTGGGGGCTTTGGGAGGAGGGGTGACCAGTTTCATATTGCAAGCAACAGTGCATCTTCACACTGATCTACATCTTCAGGAAAAGACATGCGGCAGAGCCTTTCAAAGACTGTGCCACCAGAAAACAGGTGGGGAATTTGATTTTTGAGGGTTTTTCTCTGTAAAACAACATGGGAAATAAGCATGTTGGGTGGAAAAGGGGTCCAAAATTATCATTTTTCTGAAAAGCTTGCTTTCACTGGGCAGTGAATTCATACAGTGAGGCAGCAGTCAGTCACCCAAACTCCCACCTATTATAATGGTGTAGGTTGGTGGGGGAGGGGGGCTGCCTGGATTATATCCATGGGTCTGTTTCAGGCCTGTTATCCTGCATCTATGAGGTTTAGACTCTAATAGAAGAAGAAGCTGAACTGGTTGGATAATATAATAGCGTTAGCTGGCCAGCTAAATCCTGCCAATTATATGTCCAAAGAGGTTTCCCTCTTGATTTAAATTACAATGATTGCATCATCACTTTTCCAACATGTTTTGTAACATATAGTTGTGTGTGTTACTTTGGCCCGAGGGTAGCCAACTCCTCTACAACTACAACTCCCATCACCCCTGACCATTAGCTATCTGCGGCTGATAGGAGTTGGAGCCAACAACATCAGGGGAGGCAGCGGGTTGGCTACTCCTACTTTGGCCTGGGACACACACAGTTATTTCAGTGTGTTGCATTTATCGGCTTTTGCGTTTATTTGTTTCAGACTGTTTTTCACCCACTGTGCTTGAAGTACCCTCTCTCAGTGAAGTATAGAAGATGCTTCTTATCAGAGCTTATTAAGAAGGTAAAAATATGATAGTAATATGGCTTATACCATTGAAGTTCTGATAGTTCAGTCGTTCATGGTGTCATCACCTGGAGATTAAACCACTCTAAGGCACTCTTCGTGGGTCTGCCCCTTGAAGACAGTACAGAAACTTCAGCTGGTTTTAAGTGCAGCTGCCGGACTGCTGATTGGAACTAGTTGATCCTATATTTTTTATTTTATTTGCAGAATTTTATACCCACTCTTCAGCCAAAAACGCTTCCTGCCTGTCAGTTTCCCATAGGCACCCAGTTGGCCGGTGTGAGGGCAAGATGCTGGACTATTTGGGTTATGTGACTTGTAGGAAAGCCCTATATGGCCTAGGACCCTCGTACCTACGGGACTGCCTCTCCTGGTATGTCCCACAGAGGAACTTACGGTCTTCAAACAAAAATATCTTGAAGGTCCCAGGCCATAGAGAGGTTAGGCCTGCAAGAAAGAGCTGTTCCACCAGGCCTTTGGCCAGGGCACAGCCTGACTCCCTCCTTTGGCAATCTCCACAGAACTCTAGCCCAATGGTTGCCATCAATTTGATTTGAATTAATTTTATAATGAAATGATTTTGGAATGTTGTATTATTTTATTGTTGTTAGCCACCCTGAGCCCGGCTTTGGCTGGGGAGGACAGGATATAAATAAAATGTATTATTATTATAGGAAAGAACCCTCACTCTGGGGGTGGGAGGCTTGGAACCTCCCCAAAACAGCTCAGTAAGGACTGAGCATGCTCAGTATGCATGGAATGCTGGTGCCCAGATGTGGGAGGGAGGATGGAACGGAACAGCTGGAAACCAGAACGGCTGCACTCTGCAATTGCAACATGAACCCACGACTGTGTTTGCCTGTGTGATATTCAAAGATCACTGGACTTCTGGTTCTTTCTTTTTTCCATGCAGCATGAGTCTATGGGTGCTGAACCTCTGGAACAGCTGTACGAAGCGATTGGGGATGTCTTAAACACTGAAGAAACCACACAGTGTTATAAAAGCTATTTACTGGTAAATAAGAATGTCTTTATTCTGTGTGTACTGTGGGTGACCTTTCTTTATGGATTTGCATTGATATCCCTCTTTTCCTCCAAAGTGCTCTGGGTGAAATACGTGGTTCCTCCCCCATTTTGTGCTCACAACAACCCTGCGAGGTTGGTTAGGATGAGAGACAGCAATTGGCCCAAGATCAACCAGTGAGCTGCATGACTGAGTGGGGATTTGAAACCAGGACTGCCAGATCTTAGCCAGTGGAGTAGTGGCAAAGTCAGAGGTGCGGGGTTCCTTCATGATAGTAACAGTCAACCCCCCTTCTAAGATTATGCAACCTTTATAAGACTATTGCATAATTATACAATAAGAATAATTGGGGATGAATTGCAACCATCAGGGCAGAACTCTATATGTGTTACCTTTCTGTTAGATCTACTGTTTTCTGTGCATTTTACATGGGGAAATGATTTGGAGGGCTCAGGTATTTAAGTGTTTTCTTAAAATATTATGGTGTATTGCTCTCTTTTCTTTTTTGGTAGCCCTCTGGAGATGCCATTACACTTTGTGAGAGCGTAGCAATTATTTCACGGGGAACCACAGGCCTTGTTACGTGGGATGCTGGTCTCTTCCTGGCTGAATGGGCGCTGGAGAATTCTGCAGTTTTTTGCAACAGGTAGCTATTTCTTGTTGTGCTCGGTCATAGGCAGACCCCAGTGCTGGTCAGGGCTTAGCCTTGGGATCCATGCAGAGGTTTGTGAGGGGCTGTTGGAATGCAAACCAGACGGCAGTTTAGTTTTGCTGTCGGTGGTATTGACATTTTTGTTTCCACGGTGGTATTGACATTCTGAGTCGTCGTTTCTAATGCTGTTTTACTATATCTTGTCAACCACCTTGGAACTGATAAGGAAAGGTGGTGTGTGCATGTCTAGATAGATTGATATATTAATAAATTTATGATTAGACTTAAATAAATAGTATTTGGTGGTATATTTATTTATTTTTATTTAACAGGATTTATATACCAATTAAAATGTCAAAGCCTTTAAGGAGCTTTCTTAGGCCTGTCAGTTTCTCAGCCTAGCCTACCTCACAGGGTCGCTGTGAGGATAAAATTGGGAGAAAGAGAAGCACCTTGAGCTCCTTAAAGGTGGGATATAAATGTAATAAATACCTAAAATATAAAATATCCATTAAAATGGCTGAGGAAATTAGACTTCAAAAAGAAGCTAGCCTAACTTTTTTTTCAAAATCAAAGCATTTTTTAAAATGTATGTTATTAGATAAAATTACATTTTAAATCCACATAAAAATGTACATGTCTGGATAGGCGTGGTCAACCAAAAAAAGTGTAATATTCAATGCAGTAGTTCTTTCAGTGCAAGGACTTTTGGCCGTGCAACAGGGCTTTCTCTCCCTCCCTCGTCACCCACTTCTCAAGTCCCCTAACCCCCCCCCCCCAAGCAAATTCGGGGAGGGTGAAGGGAAAAACAGGGAGAGGAAAAGAGTGGAGTTCTGCTGTGCACACAAAAGTCCTTGCATAAGGTCATTGGATACGTCCCAAGGTTTATATATATAAGAAAATTGTATATGTATGTGCGTATGTTGTATATTTTGATCCAAAGATGCTTGAAACCCAAAAATGATTTGAAAATGTGGGATCTGAATATATGAAAAACCTGCTTTCAGCTTCCCTGAAACCTTTAGCTTCCTACATTTATTGCTCATATCCTCGTCTTCTTTAACATGATTTACTCCTGTTCACTTTTCTTAGGAGTGTTTTGGAACTAGGAAGTGGGACTGGACTGACAGGCATTGCAATTTCCAAAGCTTGCCATCCCAGGACGTACACATTCAGCGATCACCACGAGTGTGTTCTTCAACAGCTGTCGGAGAATATCCGCTTGAACGGCCTGTTTCTGCCGCCTGGAACTTGCGGTCATGGCGTGGCAAAACAAGAGACCTGTGAGGCTGAGCTTCCTAGAATCCAGGGCCCTGAAATAACTGTAGCAGAGCTTGACTGGAACCTAGTTACAAAAGAACGGCTGGCAGAACTTCAGAGCCCTGACGTCATCATTGCTGCAGGTACAGTACACTGAATGCAAGTGTTATGTTTAGACCAGGCATAGGCAAACTTGGCCCTCCAGATGTTTTGGGACTACAACTCCCATCACCCCTGACCACTGGTCCTGTTAGCTAGGGATGATGGAAGTTGTAGTCCCAAAACATCTGGAGGGCCGAGTTTGCCTATGCCTGGTTTAGACTACTGTAATGTGCTGTGGGTGGGGCTTCCCTTATGACTATTCTGGAGGCTGTAGCTGGTGCAAAATGCCACTGCCCTTATCGGGTGCAAATCTTGCCAGTCCTCAGGGATCTGCATTGGCTGCCCATTAACCCCTGGATCCTGTTTTTTACATTGAGAGTCCTGAAGATCTCTGGAGCATATTACCTCAAAGACTGTATTCACGATCCATTATTATATGTGGAACTCTGCTGTTTTTGCCACAGCTTAATGGTTATCGCCTTGGGGTAAAGCAGAGATGGGTTTTTTTACAAGCGGCTCCAGTGTGGTGCCTCCAGCAAGACCAGGCAGTTAATTTTTTAATCCCCATACTATTTATATAATCAACAACATAGTGCTTAGTTTCCAAACACATAGATCATCTCAGTTGCCCTCCTCCACACACATTGTCAATATCTTTCTTTAAAATTGTGGTGCCCAGAACTGGACTCCAGGGTCTGACCATTTGGGGTTTCAGACAGCAGCATCCTCTGATGTCACTATGACACCAGGAGACTGACAAGTGGATGACCCTGCCCACCTCTCAAAGTTGGGGGGCCCAGGGGTTGAGGAGATAAAAATTTAGCCTGCCAGCCAGTAAAGACTCTATCCAATAGCTTTCTCCCAGATTTCCCCCCATGTACTTCCTGCTTTCTTCATTTTCTTTGTGTGTCTGTTTTTTGAATGCACCTTTTTCCAAGCAGATGTGGTATATGATCCGGAGCTGACACAGTCCCTTATTGGCATTCTGCAAAAGCTTTCCAGCTGCAACGGTGATGGGGAGGCCCCAGAAGTCTACATCGCCTGCACAATTCGAAACCCAGATACTTACTGCCGGTTTCAAACAGAGCTTGGTAGGTGTCCTTACTCTCAGAATCTTGAACCAGCTATAGATCCCAGAATATATTGGGGGGGCAGGAGCCGTGACTGTTTAAGTTGGCATTGTAGTACTTTAAATGTATGGATTGCATGTGGTCCAGGTAATCTGAATCTCTAGGTTTTGCAGATAAATTGGGATGAGGAACATTTTGGCAGCCTTGCTGAGTGTAACCCCTTTTCTTCCTGTCTCTCATTCCAGGTAAAGTTGGGATCAGATGGCAAGTTGTCCCCAGCCCTCAGAAGAATCTTTTCTCTTATGACCAACATGCTAATATAACAATTCTAAGATTGCATGTTTAAATTTCTGTTGTCTCTAAAACACTCATTTTATCATTAATCCATCAAATTTTATTATGCCATCACAGACCTGTTAAATATCTGCATACAGTTTCTACTAAAACTGTTTGATATCTCATACTAACTTTTGAATTTTCTTTCAAACTTTAATAAAATCTGTTGGGGAAGGAAAAAGCAAATTCTACCAGAATATGAGTTAAAACAATATGGTGCATTTTATAAAAGATGAAGAAGAGGAGAAGAACTCAAACAACACTTTTGAACTCACAAAAGTGGTTTACTAAGCTTTGAAACAGAGCGAAAAATCCAGCAACTGTGACTGTACATAACCGAGGTCTGTTTGTAAGGTGAAAAAGAGCAGCCTGCTGGAATAATTGTTTAACGGCAAGTGAAGGATGTCAACTGGACTCTAAATAAGAAATGTTGCAGCAATGGAAGGAAATGATGATGATGATCATATGTTTGAAACAGGAGCGGGAAACCTGATTTTAAGAAATTGTGTTAAATAAATTTGGTTTAATTTGTAATAATTTGGAAAATTAATAAAAATGATTTTTTTAAAAAATCCAACAACTGTTTCTGTGCAAAGGTCAAAGTTAAATTTATTGCTCTGCCCACCACCAACATGCGCCCCCAGAAGGCAATGTGGCCCTCACCTGAATAAAGGTTCCTTTCTCCTAATGTAGGCCTTCTCCCCAGTTGCTACCACCTTACCCTCAGCATCCGGATCACCCAAAGGAGTTACTCCCAGCAGGTGAGTGTCTGATATTATTGCCGCCTTTGCGTCCCGTCACATTGACCACCACGGAGGTTCCTCAATGAGATGTTGTAAAAGTGCCAGGAAAGAAAGAAGGAAGGGAGGAACGCCAAAATCATGCTACCAATTACTGTAGCTACTTATTAAAGTTATGTTTCAGGGATGCTAGCTAATTAGTAAAATAATTAAGACAATAAAACAGCATGACAAAATAGGCTTCACACAAGAGTTCCATATCCTCCAAAGGCACATGGGAAGTTGTGTTGCACCGCTTCATAGAATCATAGAATTGGAAGGGATCCTGAGGGGCATCTAGTCTCAACTAAAGCAGGAATCTCAACTAAAGCATCCTAGACAGATGGCCATCCAACCTCTGCTTAAAAACCTCCAAGGAAGGAGAGTCCACCACCTCTTGAGGGAGTCCACTCCACTGTTGAACAGCTCTTACTGTCAGAAAGTTCTTCCTGATGTTTAGTCGGATTCTCCTTTCTTGTAACTTGAAGCCATTGGTTTGAATCCTAGCCTCTGGAGCAGGCTAGTTTCTACACACATGTCTCTCTCTATCCTCCATCCAGGCATGCAAGAGGCACCATCAGAATTCAAGGATGCGTTCCAGCCAGGCTAAAATACTCAAGGAGGGTGTGAAGTAGGGGTATGATCTGGGGACAGGGAGAGGGCATGGCTTGGGGAGAGTCTGAAGGGCCAGACAGAGCTGGAGGGCCACATTTGGCCCCAGGGTTCTGAGATGCTCCACCCCTGTCTTCTTGCTCAAGGTGCTTTGGATCGCCTCAGCAGTTTCAGGAGGGCCTCCTTGACATCGTTGTTCCTCAGACTGTAGATGATGGGATTCAGCATGGGGTTGATGACCGAGTAGAAGAGAGAGATCAGCTTGTCCTTCTCAGCTGAGTAGCTGGCCTTGGGCCTCATGTACATGAACATCCCACTCCCGTAGTAGATGGTCACCACGGTGATGTGAGCTGAGCATGTGGAGAAGGCCTTCCGCTTCCCATCCATGGAGGAGATTTGGAGGATGGCGAAGATGATGCGGACATAGGACAGCAGGATTAAGACAAACGGCATGAGCAAGGTGAACGTGCTCCCTGCCACCATCATGGTCTCATTGAGGGATGTGTCGTCGCTGGGACAAGCCAGCTGGAGGAGGACAGGAACTTCACAGAACAGGTGGTCAATGACGGAATTGCACAGAGACTGCTTCATGGTCAAGGAAGGGACCACGGACATGAGGAAGCTGCCAAGCCAGGCCCCGATGGCCAGAGCGAGGCAGGTGCCCTTATTCATTGCCATCGTGTAATGCAGAGGGTTGCAGATGGCAACGTACCGGTCGAATGCCATGACCAGGAGGAGGAGGCACTCGGCCGCCCCCAGGAAGAGCGTGATGTACACTTGCGCAGCGCACAGCTGGTACGAGATGGTCTTCCTGGCCACTAAGAAGTTGGCCAGCATCTTGGGGACCACTGCAGATGTGTAGCAGATGTTCAAGAAGGCCAGGTTGCTGAGGAAGAAGTACATTGGGGTGTGGAGGCGAGAATCCAAACAAGTCAGAGTCAATATGGAGATGTTTCCAAAGAGGGTCACTGTGTACATAATGGACACAAGCACAAAAAGGAAGATCTCCAGTTGGGGATGGCCCAGAAATCCAAGGAGGATGAACTCGGTGAAAATAGTGAGGTTCCTACTTTCCATTCTGGTCACAAGTAGCTACCTTAAAAAGCAAGAAGGAAGAAGTCACATTTCCCGTAGGACCAGAAGAACATAAGAAGCTGCTTCGTTGGACCTATCATTGCTCCATCTAGCTCAGCATCGTCTACACTGACTGGCAGCTGATACCCTGGTTCAATCCTTGGCACCTCCAAGTAAGTCTGGGAGAGATCCCCCTGCCTGAAACCCTGAAGAAATGCTGCCAGTCAGGGAAGACAATACTAGGTGGACCAATAACCTGACTCAGTATAAAGCAGCTTCCTATGTTCAATGCTTTACTCAGTCCACTACCTGGAAAAATTATTGAAGACCCCGTACTTCATCATTACCACTCCAGTCAAACTAGCAGCCTCTTGGAGGTGCTTTTTATTTATTTATTTAAAAATTGTGCACACTTTTCTGTAACATCCACACATCAGACACTTCCTATGCCTGAAGTGTGCCAGCTGGTCATTAAAAGGGTGACGGTTTTAAGAACTGGTGCTGAGTTTGATTTCCCCACCTGCTCATCCCTCCCTGTCCTTTTGCCTTGTGTGACTGTAGTAAGCCTGCAAGCCGAGACTGTCTTGTCTGAATTGACTGTCTGTAAGCCAATCTGGGAGCCTTTTTGGCTGAGGAATGGGATACAAATGCTGTAAACAAATAATAATTTTTAGCTTGACCTTTGAGAGCAGAAGTGAGTGTGCACCCTGTACTCAGGAATCTTGTAATGGTGCTGATGGGTGTGAAATGATCAATTAAGGCTGCAACCCAAACAACACCCTAAGCCAGGGAGATAAAAACAAAGTCAGTGGCTGAAGAAGACTGCAAAGATATTTCACCACAGTAAACAAAAGAAAAGATACACTCAGATAGGAGCTAAGCGCTGGTGTGTTGTTGTTTTTTCCAGCAAATGGAAATTGTGAAACAGCCACAATTCCACAGATCTGGATCACCCACCTTTTTGCTGGCATTTTTGCCAGCAAACACACACACACAGAGAGAGAGAGAGAGAGAGAGAGCTATATGCAGCTAAGATAACATTTCATTTGATCGTAAGTTATTTGGCTCACAGCAAACAGTACCCCTGAGCTGAAATATAAACCCTTTGGGCATGAAAGTTTTCAGATGTTGCTACAATGACATCGGCACACATTTGTTGGGTTCAGGAATGAAAGAATACCATCATTGGAAAGATTTGCAGGCAGGAATAAATATATTTACTTGGTCCCC
Source organism: Podarcis gaigeae (assembly GCF_964106915.1). Classification (NCBI taxonomy): domain Eukaryota; kingdom Metazoa; phylum Chordata; class Lepidosauria; order Squamata; family Lacertidae; genus Podarcis; species Podarcis gaigeae. The sequence goes on from NC_139690.1 coordinate 34,449,489, forward strand.
ATTTACTTGGTCCTCAAGTACAGTATATTTACTTGGTCTCTGTATCTCTAGTATTGGGAATAGGTGGGCTCCTAGCAAGGTGGGATCAGTTGTAAATTGTTGGTACATAATGTGATATCTGGCATATTGAGAACAAAATTAAACTGTCGTCTCTTGTTTCCTGATCATCCATCTACTTAGACAATGGAATGGTAGCGTTATAGAGCATCTGTAATTCCCTCCTGAAACACATTTTCTTAAAGGCAGTGGTTTTCAAACAGCAAATTTTGGGGTACACTGGAAGCTAATTAATGGTTCTTCAGACTCTGAAGATTAGTAGTGGTGAAATAGCACCCCTGAATATGGCTTGCTCACAGCTAGCTGTCTTAGTTTCTAACCCACATTTGCAAATCCACAACCAACCCTCTTCCGAAACCACATCTGTGAAGGAATGCCTTCCCAGTTCATGTGGAGAACAGCATCAGTGGTACCCCAGGTCAGATGAGCGTATGCTCTAAAACAACTGAGCAGATAGAAGGTACATGGGATGCTGCCTTATAGTTACTGGTCCATCAGGTCTGTACTGTCCACACAGACTGGCAATGTCTCTCCAAAATTTCATGCTGGAAACATTCCAAGCTCTACCTTGAGATGCTGGGGGTTGAACTTGAGACTTTTGCATGCAAGGCAGATGCTCTTATCTCTGAGCTATGGCTCTTCCCATGTCGATGCACTGTAGATTCCCAGGCAAGTGTTAATTTCTGAGTGACTTGAAGCAAATCAAGAGGTACAAAAGTCCCCACAAACTGAAGATGCGATGAAAAAGAAATCAAGATCAAAATTTTGTTTCAGACTAACATAAATGCATACGGTATATAAAAATAATTTTGTGAGATCAATTAAAAAAACAAAAAAAGTATGTATCTACTTATAGGTCAAAACAGGTTTGTGATATGTTGTGAGTTAGATCTGCTCAGATTGCTGCTGTTGGGTCAGTAAACACTATGTTTGTATTATTTTGGTTTAGATAAAAAATGTGTTTGTTGCTTGCTTTAAATTGTTATTGAATTCCACAAAAAAATATTATATACCATCTGTATTTATGTTAGCGTGTAACAATTTTTTGATTCCAGTTTTGTTATCATGACTTCAAGCAGTTCAACAAGGATTTTCAGATCTCAGTTGTTTGACAATGGCAGTAACGTAGCAACTCCTCGCTCCCTCCAAATCATACTGCTGAAATGTATAAAATATAATCAGAAGTGGATTTCTGTGTGGAAGGGTTGTGAGCTCAATCTTGTTCTGATGTCCCAAACAAATCCCTGTGCTGAAAATTTTATTCTAAGTGTATGTCTTTTGAACCTGGGTCCAGTTGGTGAATTTCTAGCAAAAAGGGGGGAAATAGGAAGCTCCTACAAGCATAATATTTCCCCTCTCCAGCCCTTAAACATATTCTCCAGGGTCCTCTGAATTGTGCAGAGGTTCCTTAGCAGGATTTTGGGGTTCATTGGCAACATCAGCAGGACAAAAGGCTCCTTGAAGGAAGACATTTTTTTAAAACCATTGCTCCCAGATAAATACACCCAAACAATCATTATTTCACAAATAAAACTTTGAGCTAGAAATACATTCTGACCAACCAACAACGATAAACAACACTTACATACACGTTTGATGCCTTTAATTCTCTTTTTGTTTCCTTCTCCATCATCTCTTGGTAATACAACAAGGTGACTGAACTCAAGATGTCCATTCCAAATATTCAGCAGTGCCTTCCTTATGCAGAACGCTTTTCATGGAAGCCTCATTTGCCTCTGCATGACAGTTTGGTATATTTTCAGATTTGGGGTGAGGGAGTTAAAGGTACATCTCATGGAAGGGAACTATAGAAATCCAAAATCCCTCAACATTGCATCACTCACTTCCTTCAGCATCTGAGGCCATTTAAGTAGGGTTTAGTTTGGGCTCACTATCATTAAAACTTAAAAAAAATGGCAAGAAAATATTGTTCCTAGAATGAGGAGAGAGTTCCAAGTAATTTTTTTTACTTGAGTTTTTCTAACTGACTAGCAATCCTGGCAATGCCTTCCGTTCTCTGGAATTACTTCTCTCATCAATGCCTTTTTGTTACTTACCCCAGAGGGCTAGGCTATGGTGAAGGGAACTGATCTGGTTCTGGTCTTCCAGGGAAGTCTTTTACCCCCGGAGTATTTGAATTCAAAGGGCCTTGGAGGCCATATATCAATCATACTCCTTGTGGTCCCTTCAAACCCTATGGCTCAGTACCTCATGCTGTGACTTCACTCCCTGGCACCCAAACCTCTCATTATTGGGGCATCACCTCTGTGGAGAGAAAAGCTGTTTTGGGCTCTCCCCCAAATGTCACTGTCAGCAGCCACTGATCATTATAGGAATTGTAACTTTAAGAACTGGCTCCTTTTTTCCTTGTGTCTTTCAGACGGTAAGCCTGAGGCACTGCAAGCCTTGCTCTTTAGCTAAAAAGACTCTCAGAGTGGCTTACAGGAAAAAAGCAGAAAGGTTTAAAATGCCTGAGGCAAAGTATAATAATAATAATAATAATAAAAGACACACCATGAAAAGGGGATGGGGGAGAGAGGAGTAAAAAAAGCAAGCTCAGTGCCAGTTCTTGGAAGTTGCAGATCTTTTACCTAAAGCAGGGATGGCCAATGTGGTTCCCTCCAGATTTCGCTGGACTACATTTCAAATCAAGCCCAATCTTTATGCCGTCAGGGGCTGATGGGAGTTAGGTTCCAGCAACAACTGGAGGGAACCACATTGGCTGTTTCTGGGCTAAAAAGTAGGGTATAGGTGCTTTAAACAGATAAGTAAATAAACATACTGCACTTTCAGAGAATTCTAGAGAGGGTGGGACAGATCTCCAAGTAAGTTTTCCCCCTGAGCTTTCAGAGTCCCCAAACTCAGCTCTCTCTGCCTCCATTGAAAACTGCTCTGTGTCCTCTTTTATCTCTTACACCTCCACCCCACACCCCATGGTATGGATTCAAAGTGTTGGTGTCATTTTTAAAGTTTGGGGCCAAGTTACTTGAACAACCATCTTTGCCTATATAAATCTGTCTGGAATAAGGTTACGCTAAAGTTTGGCTCACAAATTGATTGATTGATTGATTGATTGATTGATTGCATTTATACCCTACCCTTCCTCCGGAGAGCTCAAGCTGGTGTACATTGTTCTCCCTATTTTATCCTCATAAAAATCCTGAGGGGTAGGTTAGGCTGAGAGCGAGTGACTGGCTCATGGCCACCCAGTGAGCTTCATGGGTGGAGTGGGGTCATGGCCAAATGGGGATTTGAATGCTGGTCTCCCAGGTTCAAGTCTGACACGCTAAACACTGCACCATATGTAGTTCAGAATATATGGAAGGCATCTTGTTTTACTCCTGATCTAACCATTAGTGTCCAATGAGAGAAGGCACATCAGTCGGACATCCCAAGCTATTAATGCTCCCTTGTCAAGTCCAAGACTCTGGGAAAGCATTGCCTGTCTCTGGCCCTCTGTGTCATTGGACTTGCATCAGCCTTAGCCGGATGGCAGACTTGATTCTGGAATGTCTCACTTTTCCTTAGGACATCCCTATTTTCATCAGAAAAATGTTGGAGGGTATGGCATGGCCAATGGCCAGGTTACGATGGAAAGGGCAGCCCAACGATATCTGGAAGGCCGTGGGCTCCCCACTCCCTGCGGCAGTGCATGGCTCAGCCCCTAGAGTCATTGTCCCACAAGAGCCAGCATCTTCTAGGAATGCAATGAGACGCACAGAGACGCTGAGCTCATTAGCAATGGACAATCTGGTAGCAATGGGTGCAATTAAAATTGAATGTTTTCAAATGCAGCAACCACTCTAAAGTTTGCAATAAGAATGGTAATAAGTCCAAATGGGCCCTATTAAAAAGTTTGCTATGGTTGACACAGACTGCAGACAACGGCTACAAGTAGATTTTACTGGGAAACCCTACTGCAGGTTGTCCTTTATACTAAGGCTGGGGGTACAGAATGGGGGGTGGGGTACAGAAACCTGGGGAGGATGGTATGGAATGCAATGTCTAGAATGCTGAACAGGAACACTCCACACAGCAACATCCTAACAGCAAACTCAGGGCAGATCTGCACCATGGGTTGAAAGCACATTTGATGCTCATTGATAGCATATGGTTTCCACCAAAGAATTCTGTGAACTGTAGTTTTGGGATGCTGTGAATGGCAGCTCAGTGAGGGGGAAACTACAGTTCCCAGGACTTTCTGGGGGGAGTCACATGTTTTGAATGTATGGCATGGATCAGCCATCTGTTCTCTGAGCAACTATACTATGTAGCCAAAATACCCCCCTACATGCACACAAGGGAGATAGCAGCAGCCTAAGGGGGAATGGAGCTAAGATTTGCAGAGGTATTTGCAGCCCAATAAGCATTGAGTATGCTCGGTGAGTATAGAAAATTGAAAGGGGAAAACCAGAAAATCAAAGAGAGGGAAAATGGAATGGAATAGGCAGAGGAGGGTATGGCTGGCTATAACCCCTGAGCAGGAACATCCACACTGCTTCAGTTAAGGCATTTTGAAGGTAATGCCTCTCCCACTTTAGCCTCTGTGCCTGTGTAAATATCTGCACTTTTGATGTACAAGCACTAGAAATGAGTGAGAACTTATTTGGCTTGAACTGAGCTGAATACATGAGTTGCCAAAAATCTGCAAAGAGAAAAACGTGAGCCAGCTTCATCCAGAACCCCATGTGGTACCTTAAGAACAGGGGTAATGGGTGCTAAGGGACCAATCAGCTTTATGGGGTGACACATTCTCCTTAAGGAGAGAGGCTGCCCCAGGAGAAATTGCAGCAAAGTTCATTTATGGAAATTCTCCCTGTTTGGCTCACCAAGCCAAAATCCCACTCAGACAATAAACTTTGCAGTTTGTGTTTGACTAGTGCCTGGGGAATCATATAATTTAGGTGGGGAGAGGAGAGAACCTGGGGGTCATCTTCTTGAACTTTCAGTTCAATTACAGATAGGTAGCCGTGTTGGTCTGCCATAGTCAAAACAAAAAAAATTCCTTCCAGTAGCACCTTAAAGACCAACTAAGTCAGTTCTTGGTATGAGCTTTCGTGTGCATGCACACTTCTTCAGATACACTGAAACAGAAGTTTCCAGACCCTTCTATATAGTGAGAAGGTGGGGAGGGGTATTACTCAGAAGGCTGGTGGGAATGGGTGATTGGCAGATAGCTGTGATGAGCCTGTTGACGACTCTTAACGACTGCAATAGGTCTTACAGGAAGAAGCAAGGGGTGAAAAGGTGAAAAATGGCTTTGTCATGTATAATGAGATAAGAATCCAAGGTCTTTGTTCAGGCCAGGTTTCTCCATGGTTTTAAGTTTGGTGATAAGTTGTAATTCAGCAGTTTCTCTTTCCAGTCTATTTCTGAAATTCCTTTGTAGTAAAACAGCTACTTTGAGATCTTGTATAGAATGTCCTGGGAGATTGAAGTGTTCTCCTACTGGTTTCTCTGTCTTTTGATTCCTGATGTCCGATTTATGTCCGTTTATTCTTTGGCGTAAGGTCTGGCCTGTTTGTCCAATATAGAGAGCTGAAGGACACTGTTGGCATTTGATGGCATACACAATGTTAGACGATGAGCAATTAAATAGTCCCGAGATGGTATGTGTGATGTTGTTGGGGCCAGTAATGGTGTTGTCCGGGTGTATGTGGCAGCAAAGTTGGCATCTGGGTTTATTGCAGGCTCTGGTGCCAGTGTCCGTGTTTTCAGTTCAATGCAAGAATTAAAAGTACAGTATTGTCCTTCAAAAGGGCTTGCCAATTTAGAGGACTCCAAATCCCATGATTCTCCAGCCAGCATAGCCAACAGCTAGGGATAAGAACATGGTTTTTATATCGCACACCTATTCCTGGTTGTAGTCATTAACAGCCTTATGTTCCACAAACTTTTCTAACCCTCTTTTAAAGTCAACCAAGTCGGTGCCCATCACTGCTTCTTGTAGTGATGAGAATTGTATGAAAAGTACCTAAAAGAATGCCTTCTCTAATACCAACTACCTTGGACCCTACAACTTGACAGGGCCTTTACAGTGGTAGCTCCCTGGTTGTGGAATGCCCTCACTAGTGAGGTGTGCCTGCCTTAACCACTATTAACAGTTAGGAGGAATCTAAGCATTCCTGTTGACACTGGCTTTTGGTGGATGAAGAATACTGTTTCTGGAAACCTCAAGATCGTTGGAGGGAAGAACCTTTGTAATTGTAATTGCTTTTGGAATGTTTTAATCCAGAGATAAGGTTTTTTTAAGTTGTGCATCTGTTTGCCACCCTGGGCTTTTTGGGGAGGAAGGATGGGGTAATAATAATCATCATCATCATCACCATCATTTATTATTTATACCCCGCCTATCTGGCTGGGTTTCTCCAGCCACTCTGGGCAGCTCCCAACAGAATATAAAAAACACGATAAAAGATCAAACATTAAAAACTTCCCTAAACAGGGTTGCCTTCTGGTGTATTCTAAAAGTCATATAGTTGCTTATTTCCTTGACATCTGGTGGGAGGGCGTTCCACAGGGTGGGCGCCACTACCGATAAGGCCCTCTGCCTGGTTCCCTGTAGCTTCATTTCTCACAGTGAGGGAACTGCCAGAAGGCCCTCGGAGCTGGACCTCAGTGTCCAGGTAGAATGATGGGGGTGGAGACGCTCCTTCAGGTATTGCTGCTGATTATGATAACATAAGAAGGTTTGCCAGTTCAGGTCAATGACCCATCTAGTCCAGCCAACCAGATGCTTGTGGGAAGCCTGCTAGCAATTCCCAGCAACTAGAATTCATAGGCATAACACTTCCAACAGTGGAGATAGGCATCACAGCAAAGAATCATGGGAATGGGAACTTAAGGGTGCTGGGAAATGCAACGCTGTGAGGGGTAAACTGCAGCTCTCAGGCTCCTTTTGGGGAAACCATATGCTTTGAATGTGTGGTGTGGATTCACACTGAAACACTAAACCCTGTTGACACAGCTGACGCCCACAGCAAAGCAACTCCACACCACCAGAAGTGCTTAAATGAAGGTCTCTCGTCCATCCTGTTGTTTCATGTTGATGGAAAGCTTTCTGTACCTCCACTAATTCTCCATAGCCCCTGTAATGTTCAAATCACGCCTCCCCATACTTTCCCCTCCCTTAATCCAGATTTTCTCATACCCTCTGCTTTTTGGACTATCCCTGGTATGAGAAAATCCAGACTGTGGGAGGGGAGAGAGTGGGAAGATCTATGAATCTCACATTTGGTGGAGAACATCACATGGGCAACAGAGAATTAATGGAGGTGCAGGAAACTTACTATCCATGTTAAACAACTGGATGGATGAGCACTACATTTCAATATGGACAGCCTGGATAGCTCAGTTGGTTAGAGCACAGTGCTGATAACACCAAGGTTGCAGGTTTGATCCCCATATGGTACAGCTGCAAAGTCCTGCATTGCAGGGGGTTGAACTACGTAGATGATCCTCAGGATCCCTTCCAACTCTACAATTCTATTATTCTGTGCAATTAAGTACAAGATTAAGTTTTCTACTTAACTGTGATAGATGCACCTGGATGGGCATGCAAAATACCTGCGTATCTAACTATGTGCTAATCTAGTTTAATTGCACAGTTGAGTTTGCGAGCCCTGTATCCCCAAAGAGTTAGCCTATTTCAAAGGTCCTTTAGAAAATATGTTTCCTCCAGAGTCTCTCTCTCTCTCTCCCTCTCTCTTGGTGAAAAACACCAAGAAGTTCTCCCCATGATTGGTATTAGATGTGGGGAGAGGAAATGGTTTGAATCCACTGTTTCTTTCAAAACACCACGAGAGTCCAACAACATCTTAAGCAAGAGGGAAGTTTTGCTTCACCAGTCTTATATGGCTGACCCTTTCCCGTGACTCTGAAGTTCAGAATTAGGGAGGTCTACAAGAGGAAAAAGAGAAACTGCTTCTGCATACAGACTCTGCACTGAGAATGTGATGATGACTTAAAAAGCCATCCCTTCAGGTAAATGGGGGAGGGGGGAGAGACGGGACAGAAGGGAAGACCAAAACAAAAACAAAAAACCTGATTCCTATTCAATTATGTTGGCTGCAGTTGCCAGTGTAAAGTCCATTATTGCAACATTGCAATAATGTCTATATGAATACCACAAGATCTCAGCTGGAATTGTGTGTATGGTTGTGGTCACTGCACAAAAAGAAAAGAAAAGGAAAAGGCTCAAAAGGTGCTGAAATGGGCAACCAAAATGATCAGGGGACTAGAAGAATTATTCTATAATAAATTATTCTACAATACAATGTCCCACTTTGGAAAATGGATGCATACAGGCTCTGGTCAGCGCTCCCTTTAAATAATATTTTTTTTCTTGCATTCCCCCTCTAAAAACTAGGTGCATCTTATGGTCAGGTGTGTCTTATGGAGTGAAAAATACAGTATACTGATTTTAGTAAGGTTTTTGACAAAGTCCCCCCATGATATTCTTGCAGAGAAGCTGGTAAAATGTGGTCTGGGTGAGGTAACTGTTAGATGGATTTGTAGCTGGCTGGCTGACCATACCCACGAAGTGCTTATTAATGGTTCTTCATCATCCTGGAAAAAAGTGACAAAGTAGGATTCTGCCGCAGGATTCTGTCCTGGGCCCATTGTTGTTCAACATCTTTATCAATGACTTAGATGAAGGTGTTGAGGGGATGCTCATCAGATTTGCAGGTGATACCAAACTGGGAGGGTAGCGAATGCCACTAAAGACAGAATCAGGACTCAAAATGACTTTAACAGATTGGAGAACTGGGCGCAAGCTAACATAATGAATTTCAAAGGGACAAATGTAGAGTTCTGCACTTAGGCAAGAAGTACCAGTTGCATAAATATAAGATGAGGGGCACCTGGGTTGCTAATAGTACATGTGAAAAGGATCTAGGGGTCTTAGTAGACCACAAAGTCATGAGTCAACTCTGTGTGATGCAGCAGCAGCAGCAGAAAATGCTAATGCTATTCTAGGCTGCATCAACAGAGGTAGTGTCCCGATCAAGGGAAGTAATAGTGCCACTCTATTCTGCCTTGGTCAAACTACACCTGAAGTACTGTGTCCAGCTCTGGGTGCCACAATTTAAGAGGGATGTTGACAAGCTGGGACGTGTGCAGAAGAGGACAACCAAGATGATCAAGGGTATTGAAAGCAAGCCTTATGATGAACGATTGAGGGAGTTGGGTATGTTCAGCCTGGAAAAGACAAGATTGAGATGAAATACGATAGCCATCTTCAAATATCTCAAGGGCTGTCACATGGAGGACGGGGCAAGCTTGTTTTTACTTGCTCTGGAGGGTAGAACTCGAACCAATGGATTCAAGTTCCAAGAAAAGAGGTTCCAACTAAACATCAGAAAGAACTTTCTGACAGTAAGAGCTGTTTGATCATGGAAATCTCCCATAAGAGGTGGTAGACATGGATGATCTAGTTGAGATTCCTGCATTCCAGAGGTTGGACTAGATGAACCTCAGAGTCTCTTCCAACTCTATGATGATATGACTTTCCTTCTATTGTTGGAATTTTTTGCATAAGCAATCAAGCCTCTGCCGACTCTCCCAAGCATGTAGCTGCATTTATTTCCTCTAGCTATTCTTAGCTTACATGCTAGTTTCTCTGCTACGGCCATCTGCTAAACCCTTTTATACCATGCTGTTAAATTAGCTTCTTTAAGATCCTTCCAAAAAGTGGCAATAGTCATACGTGCAGCTACTAATAAGGTAGAGCTGGGAAAGCCTCCATCTCAAAACCAGGAGAACTGCTGCCATTCAGGGCAGACAATCCTGAGCCAAATAGACCAATGATCCGACTAGGTATAAAGTAGCTTCCTCGGATGCAACAAGCTAAAACACTGGCAAACCATGGGAGCGTGTGTCCCTACGAAGTAAGGATTGGATGCAATCTGAAGTAGTGGATGGGAGGAAAGAGCTAATCGTGCTTTTCTACCTGGAACCACCTTTCTTTGGTTGTTTCTTTCCAGTGGATCCTGTTAAAAGGCAGAAGGTGGAAGACATCTGGAGAACTGCGTGTTAGCTACCCATAACAGCAATATTTAAATAAAAATCAGGCAAATGGAAACACAATACTCCACTCAGCATAAAAAAAGACAAAAGGCTACTATTTAAGCCAGGGGTAGTCAACATAGTGCCCTGCAGGTGTTATTGGACTACAACTCCCATCATTCTTTACCCCATTGGGGCTGTTAGGAGTTAATTAGCCCTGATCAAAGCAGTGAACTGCAGCAATAAAACCCCCATTGCTTTTTTCCCTTCCTTTTAAAAATTATGTGTTTTGTAAGTTCATTAGCAGCACTGAATAGATGCCAACTGCAAATACACTTGTAGGCAAGGTTGGCAGAACATATTCTTATGCAGGGAGCTGAGAGAAAAGGAAGGGGCCTGTATGAGAGGCAGGGTGTCTTATGAGGATCATGTGAGATTTATTAATGTATTTTAATTTCCCCCCTTTATTTCTGTTTGATATATTTGTTATTACTCTTTTTAGTTTAGTTGGAAATTTATGGTATATTAGGTTGAAAACCTTTAATAAAATTGATTTTTTTTTTTTTAAAAAAAGAACATTTTCTGATACAGGTAGAAGATTTTTCAGTGCAAATTACCCTATGCGAAATAATTTTGGGGGGAAAGTGTTCTAATTTACAATTTTCTAGAAAACTTGCAACCTTGGATCTAATAAGTCTAAATATCATGACAGACTGAGGCAAATGAAAGAGGTCTTCAGCTGGTACCATTGCCATAGCTTGACATTTATTGGCCTGTGGCAACATAGTAGCAGGCTTTTTTTCACTAATATCTCCAGTGTTAGGAAAAGCACTCCTTGCTGTCAATACAAAAGACCCCCATCTCTATTGGCATTCCACCGGCTTTTGACAACTTGCCTGTTTACACAGGCATTATGTTTATTTCTCAAACCGAGTGCCTTTTTGTTAACTGATATGTGCTGTCTTATTGTACATTTTAATTGTGCAACTTGGTTTTTCTACTTCATGAACCACTTAAAATCCTATTTTGGCATTAAGCAGGATATATTAGTAACGGTGGTGGAAGCAGCACTCAAGAGGGCTGCAACTCTGTGGCAGAGAACATGTTCTGCATGCAAATTCAATCTCTAGTGCTTCCAAAAAGGGCTGAGGAATAGCCCAGTGTGAAATTGTGGGCTACACATCAGTGGGCCAAGGCTCATGCTTGCCATAAGGCAGTTACTTGTGTTGAAAAGCCTCCAAGGCTCCTCTAGAGCCTCCTACTTAGGTAGATTTGTGCATGTGGTGGTCCCCACATCCCAATCAGCTACCTTACACCAACTTCAGTTTCCCAAAGCAGCACAGAGACAAGAGGTTTTTTTAAAAAAATATAAGAAACACATTTAAAACAAATTAAAAAGGTGAGCGATTGGGGGACAAAACAGTTCTGTAATCTATTGTCGGTGGAAGTTAAATGATGCAATCCCATCTTGGCATAACAGGGACCTACAGAGCTCTGAGACAGGTCACAGGTACGGTCCCAACCATCTCCTGTTAAAAGGGATCTCAAACAGCAGGGAGAGCAAACCCAGTTGAAAGAAACAGAAGTGGGTTGGCTGGTCTGTCACAGCATGTAGGGCAGGTTGTGGCAACTTGTGGCCCCCTAGGTGTTGTTGGACTCCCGACTCCCATAAGTCCCAGCCAGCCTGGCCAGTGGTCAGGGATGATGGAAACAGTAATTCAGCAACATCTGAAGGGCAACAGATTTAACTCAGAGAGGTAGTCAGAGAATGAGGAAAATAAAGTGGTATGGTTCTCCATTTCTTTTTCCCATTGACAGCAGTTTAAATGCAGGCACTTAGTTGCAACAAGAGTTTCCATTTCTAATTGAAAGCTGAAGGTGGCATTTCAGCAGGGTTAAGATCGCAATGCGTTTTGAGAAGTCAGAAATGAGATTGACGGAAATGACTGCTAGGTATCTTTGCATTGGACTGCAGATGTGCCAATCCTAATCAACTGGGTATTATGCTATGTATTACTGCTTTGGGATGCAAGTGTGTGTAGACTCTCTTCATGGGCATAGCTTATAGGGGCTGTCAAGATGAGTTCTTGCACTTTTGACCACTAAACCACTATTGTTCTTCCCACAGAAAAGTATAGAAATGAAAAACATAACCGTCATCACAGAATTTGTTCTCTTGGGGTTCCCTTTCTCCCCACTGGCCCAAGTCTTCCTCTTCATTATATTCCTTGTGATCTACACCGTAACTCTGATTGGAAATATTGCTGTAATCACTTTGACCAGCCTGGATCCCCACCTTCAAATGCCCATGTACTTCTTCCTCTGCAACCTGGCAGTCTTGAATATCATTTGCACTTCGGCCGTTGTCCCCAAAATGCTCATGAACTTCTTGGTGACAAGGAAGTCCATCTCAGCCGAGTTGTGTGAGGCTCAGATGTATATCACGCTGTTCCTAGGGGCGGCAGAATGCATCTTCCTTGCCGTGATGGCGATCGACCGATACGTCGCCATCTGCCACCCATTGCGCTACTCTGTTCTAATGAACAAATCGGTTTGTATTGGCATGGCTGCTGGGTCTTGGCTCAGCACCTTCCTGGGGTCAGTGGTTCCACTCTTTGTCCTCAAGCTCCCTCTCTGCGGCTCCAATGTCATTGACCACTATTTCTGCGAAGTCCCAGCCATGCTTCAGCTGGTGTGCGCTGACACCTCTGTGAGCGAGAGTGCAATGTACATGGGGGGCATAGCGACGGAGATCATCCCCTTTCTCTTGATCGTACTCTCTTACGTACGCATCATTATTGCCATACTGCGACTCGCCTCTGCCGACAGCAGGCAGAAAGCTTTCTCCACCTGCTCAGCGCACCTGACGGTGGTGACTATCTTCTACACGACTGCTATGCTCATGTATATGCGGTCGAAGGGGCAGCGCACGCCAGAAGAGGACAAGGCCATCTCGGTCTTCTATACTATCATCAACCCCATGATAAACCCGATCATATACAGCCTGCGCAATAAAGATGTCAAAGAAGCCTTGATTAGAGTCTTAGGACGAAGCAAAATGGCCAAGGTTTAAATGAGGCAAAGCTTGAACAGAGGCAAAGCTTCTTTCTACCTTGGGCCAAGATCTCCAAGTCCTACTATTTCATCAGCCAAGCCTGTTTGGTCCTTTTGCTTGCAATACAAATGTCTACCCTGAACAAAGAGATCCCAAAATGAAATATGATTGAACACTCAAGGCATTGTTTTAAACATGAAATCCAAATACCAGCATGACCCCTTTTTCAAAGGAGGAGGAAAATGCTAAATGTACTGTAACACAACATAGACCGTGGAGTTTAAGGTTTCAGACCCCGCATGTTCTGGGTAAAATTCTCCATTTCATGTTCAAATACAGTGGTATCTCGGGTTAAGTACTTAATTCGTTCCGGAGGTCCGTACTTAACCTGAAACTGTTCTTAACCTGAAGCACCACTTTAGCTAATGGGGCCTCCTGCTGCTGCTACTCCACTGCAGCACGATTTCTGTTCTCATCCTGAAGCAAAGTTCTTAACCTGAAGCACTATTTCTGGGTTAGCAGAGTCTGTAACCTGAAGCGTATGTAACCCGAGGTACCACTGTACCAGTTATAAAGTGAGGTAGGAAACAAATAACACACATCACAATATGGTATCTCCTTTGAATGTGAAGAAGTTATAAAGGTACTTTCCAAGATTCACAGTAACGTGTTTCCACTTCAAATAGGGAATTACCAGCTTGCAACTTAGGCAACAATAACCGAAGGCACCACAACCTACTTCATTACTGCATTTAAAAAACAACAACAGTGAAGCAGTAAGTAGATACAGAACAACATTGGCTCTATCAACAGCATATAAACTGAGAGGAAAAAGTGGAAAAATTGCATAAGCCTATAACGAAGCTCCAGATAAAACTTTTTATTCACCATATAAAATCACTTTTTCTTTTGTAAAAAGAATTTTTGATATACAAACACGCTTGTGGTGTTACAGATTTTGAGAATGTGCAAGTTATAAATTAACTTCGAAGTCGTATCAGCTTAACTGCTGCTAAAAAGAGGAAGCACTGTCTGCTCCCAACTTTCATCCCACCGCAGCTGCTTGGTTGTGCAAAGATTCCTTCGGAATAAATTGAGCTTGCCTTCTGCAGAAGAATATTCCAAGAAAAGCATCTGCAAGGTTAGAAAGAGTGAGTGAAACAGATTAATACAGTATACAGGAAAATGGAAAAATATTCTACTTTCTATACCTGCAATTATGGAAAGATGCAGGCATTTTTCCCAGATAAAACTACATTGAATCAATTGCTTCCTCAACAAACAAACTGATCAAAACAAAAAAAATTCCTTCCAGTAGCACCTTAAAGACCAACTAAGTCAGTTCTTGGTATGAGCTTTCGTGTGCATGCACACTTCTTCAGATATCTGAAGAAGTGTGCATGCACACGAAAGCTCATACCAAGAACTGACTTAGTTGGTCTTTAAGGTGCTACTGGAAGGAATTTTTTTTGTTTTGACTATGGCAGACCAACACAGCTACCTATCTGTAACTGAAACAAACTGATGTCTCACTAGAAAAGTACCACCTTCAAAATTGGCACACAAACAGTAATAATGTGACAAGTCCCTGGGATTATCAAAGAACTGTTTACGCAAGTAAATTATAGTCAGAACTATGTATTCCAAGATTCAATAACCTAACCCATGCCAGATCATTATGAAATCTTGCTGACCTACTGAGAAAATAATGAAGGGCTGGGGGGGGGGGGAGTTGCAATTCTATACACTATGCATCCTAACTAAATTTGATTTTTTTTTCCTTTAAGAAAATTGATGATATGTTTAGCATTCCATATACTGGAAAATCCTTAATAAAAAAAAAATAAAGCTATATATTTTTAAAAGGACAACATATGCACAAGAGAGAAAGAATGAATGCTCCTTTCCACTTATTTAAAAGCAACTCCCTGCACATAGAAAGCTAGTGCTTCAGGGAGAATCTTAGCTTATATATTTCTCCTAATTTTCTATGTTCAGGAAGTTTTTGTTTTTAAACTATGAAGCAGCATTCAAAGATGAAACTTCCCTCCTGCCACCAAAACATCCAGCTTCCTTGATGTTTCCAGAGCAATGAATGCTCAATGAGCCCCATCAGCAAGTCAAAGTTCTCTTTTTCTATGTTACCTTCAGTTGCTCTGCAAGTTCGCTTGAGTCCCGGAACACCAAACCATTTACTTCATGCTTCACAAGTTCATGTATGCTACAAAAATAAGCAAAACAGCACTAGAAAGAATCTCAAAGTTGTTTTCTTCAGTGAGGGAGCGGGTTAACAGTTAACATACCACATTAATGCACCAGCCTGCTGCCTTCTAGGTATTTTGGACCACATCAGCCCCAAACACAGCACAGAAAAGCACAGCAAGATTTCCAAATTAAAATAAAAACAATAGTTTCCCAATTATTTCTAACTAAAGGGAGCTGACAAGGACCTGTGAGCTGCCAGGGAGTATAAAAAAAACCCCAGAGGAATCTGCAAGGAGCTCCAGACTGGCTGCAGCCTGAACAGGAGCATTCTGCAACTTTTTGTTGCAGGGCCCATTTGTAGTAACAACCACCACCAATAATAATAAACAAATAAAGATCTCAAAGAATAGAGAGATGGGTTAACCAACAAGGGATACACAAGATGGGGGAAGAGCCATAACTCATCGGTAGAGCATCTGCTTTGCATGCAGAAGGTCTCAGCTTCAAATCCCATTATCCCCAGGGATGGCCTGGAAAGACTCCCTGCCTGAAACCCCCGAGAGGTGCTGCCTGCCAGTGTAAACATTACAGTGGTACCTCTAGATACGAACGGGATCCGTTCCGGAGCCCTGTTCGCATCTAGAAGCAAACGTAACTAGCGACGGCACATCTGCGCACACGCGCGTTGCTTTTCACCGCTTCTGCGCATGCACATGACGTCATTTTGAGCGTCTGCTCATGCGCAAGCGGCGAAACCTGGAAGTAACGCGCTCCGTTACTTCCGGGTTGCCACGGAAGTTGCGCTCCGTGGTTACTTCCGGGTTGCCACGGAAGTTGCGCTCCGTGGCAACCTGGAAGTAACGGAGCACGTTACTTCCGGGTTGCCGCAGAGCGTAACTCGAACGTGCTCAACTCGAAGCGTATTCAACCCGAGGTATGACTGTACTGCACTAGATGGACCAATGGTCTAATGCCAGGTTCTTTTGAGATGCTGAAACACACAGGTGTGCTCTTACCACTGGAAGTGCACTGCACACACAGGCAAGCAGCAGCCAAACATGTCCACGACCTTCATAGGTAGATCCAAGCCACTAGAGGACATATGAAGACAGACGCCCAAGTCAGCTGAGCCTGTAAGAGAAACCAACCCCCCATTGAGTATATTCTGCAAATGAGGTTTTGTTTTTTGTAGCTGCTCAAGAATGGATGGCTTGTTGTCACTCGGAAAAAAAGAGGCATACAAATCAAGTGTTATTGAGGCCTGCCAAGGAGGAGTTTGTGGGGCAGTTAAAATGAGGCACGCAGGAACTGTACACCAGCTCTTGCATAGCACCCACTTGAAACTGTTTCACTGTCGCTCAAACATTCTCAAGCCCAGGTCACTTAGGAACCTGAGCCAGAATACAAGACCCTCTCTACTGACATCTTCTTCCCCCCAGATCATCTCAGGTGCCAAGACCAGCAGAGAGGGGCCTTCTTTGTAGTTCCACTGCCCTTGGAGTTTCTAGGAGTGGTGGCCTGGGGGAAGCCATTCTCACTAGCAGCCTCCATGCTGTGGGATACCTCCCCCCACTGCAGAGGTAATTCTGGTGCCTTCCATTATGTAGCTTCCATTGTATGCTGAAGAGACAGTTCTGTACCTTAGCCAATTTGTACAAATCACTGCCATCTTGTTTTCCCTCTGCCCTGCCAGTCAGCACCCTTGTGGAGAAGAAAAGGGAGGAAAGGGTGCAAGTTCCTCTCCTACTTCAAAGGACCCATTTCAAGTGGGTCGGGGCATCTGGCTGTTAACCAGAAGGTTGGTGGTTCAAGCCCACCCAGGGATGGCTGTGGGCAGGATTCCTGCAGTGCAAGGGGTTGGACTAGATGACCCTTGGGGTCCCTTCCAACTCTACAATTCTATGATTCTATTATTCAATAGCAGGTTCTGCTATCACAGTCCTGCAATGGACCACTATCCTATACTCCGAAGATCTCATGAGTCTGCTCCTGTAAATTTTCAAAATGGCACATTGAAGCACACTGAGAATTCGAAGATCTTCCTTACCGAGCAGAAGGGGGTAATCCTCTGCTTCCAGCCAGGGAGTACAGATCTGGATATGCTTGAAATGCAGCTCTGCAATCAGCTTGTTGTAATACTCCTTCAGAGGCCCTTTGCCTTTTTAAATGAAAGAAAATTAACAAAACGGTTTGCTGCTGATCCAAAAGGGTGCATTGTGAGAGTTATCATCCTCTGGGCAAGATTTCATTTGAATGCCCAGAACCAGCGTGGTGCCATGGTTATAGAATGTCAGGCTATGAGCTGGGAGAACAGAGTCAAAATCGCTGCTCAGCCTTGGAGCTCACTGGGTGACTTTGAGCCACAACACTTTGCCTTCTGACAAAGGATTGACCAAAAAGCATGCACTGATTGTTGAAATGAATCAGCACGCCCAGTCCAAAACCTTTACAGGTGCAAACTATGAAAAGTGAGACAAATGATTTAAAAGCTGCTACCTGTTATCACACACACAAGAGGAGGAAGCTTTGCTCCATCGTTGAGATAGCGTTCATATTCTGTGCAACAAAAAAAAGGTAAAAGTTGTGACTTTACCAAAACCATCATTGGAACAAAGTGACAGGCTACAAAAGGCAACTTTTTTTTATTTTAAACAAGTTTGGGATTTCTACAGCAAGCAGGAAGACTGAGGTGGGAAGAGCTACAGTCTTACAGCCAAGATTGTTTGTAGACAGATCCCAAAGTGAATCTGCACCAATAGGAAAGAAAAAATTGGGGGGGGGAGTGGGCACCCTTGTAGTTGTTACCTATTTTTTAGTTTAGGCATCTAGATGCCACCCTATAACCAAGTTTTCAGCATGCCTTGATAAAAGAGTATTTTAAGTCAAGAATGACGCAAAAGGAAATTTTGTAGCCAACACCTGAATCCCAGATATGGACAGAACACATGTGGCAATGCAAACAGAACTGTTCCCCATAAGAGAACAAGCCTGTTCTCTGATGGGGGCCTTTTCCTTGGTGCTCTCACAGCTCTCGCTTTTTCTGATAGACATGTTGGAACTGCTGGTCTCAGTCCTCTGCTGAGAAAGATGCTCTGCCAGGGGTAAAAGAGCATGCAGCTGCCACTGCTTTTCTCTCCAGCCCCCCTTTTCTTCTTGCAGCTGTGGGCAGGAGAAGTGGAAGACTGAGGTTCACAGGATTGAGGAAACAATAGCTTTGGTTGCAGTAGGGGGTAACCACAGTTGAGTTCTGCTTATTAGCATTCAAGGAGGTATGTTCACCTATGCAAATGTCTCTCCCCCACTGCTCAAAATACCCTTCCCACTCTTAGCCACCTAATAGTACACTATTCCCAGAAAGTGAAGAAAGGAAGAGGATAGACCACAGTTCCTGCTTTCTGATCCAGTTGCCAATTCCGCTAATGCAGGGATGGGGAATCACTTTCAGCAGGAGGGCCAGAACAAATCAAATTATGGGCAGCCCACACTGTTGAGGCCGCCTGTGCCTCCAGTGACAGCAGTGGATCCAGGTTTGCTTGTTTAGAAAGACAGAATGCTTCCTTAATAACTCACCTTCTAAAGCTCTTAATAGGATGGAAAAATCTTCATCTTCTAGAAAAGGGAGAAAAAGTTTGCAGTTAATATACAAGAATCACAGCAATAACTCTGGTTTCACCTAAAGCAATTCTGCTTTTGAGTGCTGTCTCTGTAGCAACTGTATAATGTAGAGTAAATGAGGCAATCAACACAATGCTTCTCTCTTGTACAGCCAAAGGGGCTCACAGCAGCTAGAAGACATGCAGCTAAAGTAATCTCTTCTGTATTTGTCACATTCATTCAAATAGCAATGTATTCTGTGTTGGCATTAGACATGTTTAAGCCCACTGAGACCAACTCTGAAATCAACTCCAAATGCCTTGTGCATTTGCTGGATTCCTTAAGGCCTTTTGACTATTCCACTGGCTCTTCCACAACTGTCTCCCAACAGAAGCTAACTGAACTGTTTTGCCATTATAAGAACTTTGTAACCTTTAAGAAACCGCTGCCTGAGGTTGCTTATTTTCATCTTCCCTTCCCATCCCTTTTAGCTTTTGTGTCTTGTTTTCTTGAGTGGAAACCTGAGGGCAGGGATTCATTTACTCTATAAGCAGCTCTGGGAGCCATTTTGACTGAAAGAGTAAAAATGCTTTAAATACATAAAATGACTGTCTACAAACTTTACACACACAGATGATCCCAATATATTTTGTTGCCTAAGGGAGAAGACTCAAAGAGTCTCCCAACCATATACTGTAATCCTAAATAAATTGTACTCCCTCAAAATATTCCATTTTACCCTGCCTAGTCCTAGGGTCAGCTCTGTTACTTTTACTAGGGAAAAGAATGGAGCTCTGACATAAATAAAAAAATAAACCCAGTTTATATTAGGCTGCCATGTGCTCCAGGTCACTTATTTCATCCTGTCAATTTCAAAACTGCTTCATAACCTACAAACATTAATTAAAACTCAATTAATATTTGCTAATAAAAAAAATGTTTTCCTAACATTTGCAAGTAGACTGTGAAAACCAAGCAACATCATTATGAAAGGAATGAAGGGGAAGAGAAAGGCTGTTGAAAAGTTAGTGGCCTGACACAGTTTTTGGAGAAATTCTAGTACAGAACAAGACAATGTTTATGTTATACTCTTCATGTGGAGCTTTATGTTCACAGCTCCTGCCCACATGATGAGATTATATTTTTCAACACAGCCATACATGATCAGAAATCCAAGGAAAGAGGGACATGAAAATTATCCTCTCCTTGGAAGTGGGATGCAATCAGCTTCTGTAAGCAACCATGATTATGTATTTCTGTTAATTTTTAAAAAAAGAATTCCAAGCAATCTTGAAGTTTTCTTTGCTCAAGTACTTGGTACACAGTTAGTGCAAAGTCTTACAGCGGGAGTGGGGCACCTTTCCAGCCCAAAGGCAGCATTCCCTTCTAGAGGAAACATTGCCGTGGGGGCAGAGCCAGAGGCAAAAGAGATGGGAACTGCAAATGTGAATTTTAACTTGCTACAATAGGCTAGTTTCTACTCCCAAACCCCTCTCCATCCAGACAAGCAAGAAGCATTATCAGAGGTTCAAGAGCACATTCCAGCCAGGCCAAAATACCCAAGCATATGAAGCAGGGCTGGTGAGAGGTGTGGCTTAGGAGGGGGTGTGGCCTACGGAGAGTCCCAGGGGCCAGGCAAAGAGACCTGGAGGGTTGCATTTGGCCCTGGACCTGAGGTTCTGCAGCCCTATTTTACAGGTTCATGTACAAGCATCTCAAGCATACTGTGTGGGAAGATACATAGACAATGGTATAGAGCCAAGACCTGTCCAGCTGGTGCTGCTGATGAGGAGAGCTGGCCGGCCCATGCAGTGCAACACGTTTCCGCTCCTGGTGTCTAGTTGAGTAAAGGCAGTTTTCTCAACATCACCTGGGAGGCTGGATTCTGCTCTGAGGAGAAACAGGATTCTGAAGACTAACCTTCAAGGAAGATGTGTGATCAGCAAAAGCACACGTGCCAAACCAAACATTATAGCTCCCAAAATCAGATTAATGGAAGCCATAAAGGTCAGCTCCATATTTAGGCAGAGATGTTGTCAATATTTATCCCTCCTCCAAGTTCCCTGCTAAGCTCCTCAACCCATTAGTATTTAACCGAGCATTGTTACTTACTCATGCAGAGCATAGTTAAATTATGGAACTCATTCCCACGGCAGGCAGCAATGGCCAACTTAAAGGTAAAGGTACCCCTGACCGTTAGGTCCATTCGTGGACGACTCTAGGGTTGCAGCGCTCATCTCGCTCTATAGGCTGAGGGAGCCGGCGTTTGTCCACAGACAGCTTCCGGGTCATGTGGCCAGCATGACTAAGCCACTTCTGGCGAACCAGAGCAGTGCACGGAAACGCCATTTACCTTCCCGCCAGAGCGGTACCTATTGATCTACTTGCACTTAGAATCATAGAATCATAGAGTTGGAAGAGACCACAAGGGCCATCGAGTCCAACCCCCTGCCAAGCAGGAAACACCATCAGAGCACTCCTGACATATGGTTGTCAAGCCTCTGCTTAAAGACCTCCAAAGAAGGAGACTCCACCACACTCCTTGGCAGCAAATTCCACTGTCGAACAGCTCTTACTGTCAGGAAGTTCTTCCTAATGTTTAGGTGGAATCTTCTTTCTTGTAGTTTGGAGCCATTGCTCCGTGTCTGCTTGATGTGCTTTCAAACTGCTAGGTTGGAAGGAGCTGGGACCGAGCAACGGGAGCTCACCCTGTTGCGGGGATTCGAACCGCCAACCTTCTGATCAGCCAGCCCTAGGCTCTGTGGTTTAACCCACAGAACCTGGCAGATATGTTGGATAATTTATGCCCTCTTGCCCACAGCGCCACCCACGTCCCATTGATGGCCAACTTAGAAGGCTTTAAAAGAGGAGTTTGGCAAATTAATGGAGAAAGCCATCCATGGCTACCAGCCACAATGGCTACGCCCTGCCTCTATAGTTTGGTGGCAGTAATGCTTTTTTATACCAGTTACTGGAAAGCACAGGAAAGCAGCTGGATCTTGTGCTCAGGTTCTGTTTGAGGTTTGCCCACAAGAATCTAGTTGGCCACTCTGAGAACAGGATGCTGGATGAGATGAGCCACTGGCCTGATCCAGAAGGCTCTTCCTGTGTTCTTAAGCACGCCAGTTCCAAACTAAGTAGGAGTGCATACAACAGCATATTTTAACTTACACAAGTTGGCCTTTAAACGGAGCATATTCTTTGGCTAGTTTCATGAACAACTTATGCTGATCGATCAATGGCGTTTGCTTGAAGAAAGAAGCTGGCTTGTCATAGAGGGTCGTCGCTCTGCAACGCAAAGGGGCCCAGAAGTCAAAACAATAAAGATAAAAATCAGATACTATACTTGATCTTAGCCAAAAGGACAATAATATTACTTATATATCTATATAATAATGTATGGAAATGTAACTACGCTATATTTAGCATATTTTATCTTTTTTTCTTATTGTATTTTTTATGTTTTGCTTTCTTTCTCTTTCTTTTTTTGTTGTTCTCTTCACTTTATTTCTTCCAACTGAAATTGTCTTAATAAAATATTACTATATATAAAAAAATCAGTGAATGTAAAAAGGTACTATAGAAGTGCCCTGGAAATATTTTTACACAACATTAAGGCAGGAAAGCTATGGGCAGATGTTACGTTAGAGAAGAGAAAGGCTACATGTGGTGAGAGCACTTGAGGCTTCATCCATGCTTGATATTCACACTCTGGGCATCACCAATGAGTAGGCTAATGCAGCTAGAACAAATCTGCACACTGTGATTTTGTGGTGCAAGATCCCAGGGGTTGAGGCGAAGCACTTTGGGCTAAACCTCAGTAGGCCCCTCAGTAAACCTAACATTCAAAGTGCTGGAGGAAGTGACCCTGCTCTCCAATTTGTTCTTATGATATGCATACTTTCATATGCTGTTTTTCAATACAATAAGGTTCAAAGAAATTTGCAGAGAGAAAAAATACCAATATTAACAATATTATATATAAGTTATGTTTTAGTTAATTGTTAATATTAACAATATTGTTAATATTCCACTGGCTCTGCTGGATATTTCTATATGGTCTAGTAAAGGTCCTTGCAACACATACAACTCATTTGGTAGAGCCAATTGTGAGCCACTCATTTACCTGATGTTACAGTTCACCAGAAGATCCTCTTTCATTGAGTTAGTCACACAAATGTTATAGTCAGACAGGCGCCCAAAGAATTCTTCATACCTGAAATAAATTGAATGTCCATCAGTTACTAAATACTGGTTCTACTAACCCATCTCAGATGCTTTCATGGGAATATAAGTTTATTCCCCAGTTGCAATGTCTTTTTTTAAAAAAATAAAGCAAAATCATATGCTTTCCTTCATTTCTCAAATCCATTTAAACCTCAAAAATGCAATATATGTTCATATATTTCCTATACACAATTCCTTATAACCTGGGAATTCAATGGTCTCACACACTAAAAACAACAACCTGAGAATAACGTCAAACCTAAAAAGCTGCCCACCACATAACGTCATGGCTCAACTCCATCTCAAAACATTTTCAGCAGCTTTTATGCTATTACCCTATGAATAACTACTCAAAAGTAAACTCCACTGAGAGAGCTGGATCCAGACTATATTAACTGCATGAAATTCCCACTGAAATAATTGAGATTTAAGTCTTGCTGTGGCCTGAAGTTTTCACATTGATTTCAATGGAACCCATGTTCAATTAACTTAATCCAGATGCAGCCCACTGCATAAATAAAAGATGGCAGCCATAGGCTTGACTAGCTTTACCTGGAGTGGGGCCCCCATTTGTTATCACGAGATACACACCAACAATTTTATCCACATGCTATGTAAGGCAGAGACTATTCTAGTATGTGACTAATAAAATCAAAATAAATATGATAACATGTTCAAATATAGCAAACCTGTCCTGTTTACCTAAATACAGGACAACTGCATCTTAAGCAGAGGTTTGGTTCAAAGGGTTCTACGTATACACAACAACAGTGTATATCCAAACTCTTGGAGCCACCCCTGTGGCTAGCAGGGGAGAGAGAGAATCTCCAATACTCCCAGAGTTTGCATGCTGAGCTAGCCTTGCCCAGCAAGCAAGGTGGAGAGCTTACAAAGCTGTTTTCATGCCAGGTAACCCAAGTGGATCTGGCACAAAAAGAGCTTTTAAGCTCTTTGCCTTGCTTGGCATCTACTTGAGCATTTTCAACCAGTCTGCCTTCAACCACGTATATGGCTGCCAGTTAACCGCATGTAAGATGTGATTGTACTGTATTCACATTCAGCAATGCACTGTATGAGGCCAGTTGCTAATGGATGTAGAAATATTTCATCAAGTTTCTAGCGCTTCTGAAATACTCACAAAGGAGCATTACGAGGGAGTGTGGTGCAGTGGCTACTGTCAGATGAGGAAGATCTCACTCTGCCATGGTTCAAATGCCCACTGTCATGAAGTCACCTTGTGCCAATCACCAAATCTCAGCCTAAACTGCCTCCCAGGGTGGTTATATAGATAAAATGGGGGGACAGGGCAATATTGTTCATAGGACCTTTAAAAAGCACATGGGTTCAAAACCATCTTCTGTTGGGTTTCAAAACCATTATATTGACCCATAAGGAAGGAGATGGCTATTTTTAAACCTACATAAATACACATGCACACGCACACACACACACACACATATAAAAAAATGAATAATCCCCATGGTTCACTGACAACTTGGCCAACGGTGTCTAATAAACTATAAACAGCTGTTGTACAAACCACTTAGCAATCCGGACAATAGGGTGCCTCGTTCCATGTGTGAGGCTCATTATGGTATAGCCGTAGTTGTGCCAATCGATGATGAGCTTACTGCTTCTTAGAAGACAAGCCACCCAGGTAACAGCTATGCTGGGCAGACCTGGAGGATTCTGGTCATAAAAATGAAGAGAATGAGAGCCTGTTTCAGAGAGCAAGAGACAGTGCAATACCAAAGAATAAGAGCTCTTGCTTTCTTCCTCTGACTGGGCCTTTAACTCCTACCCAGAATGCCACATCTCTCTTCCCCTACCCTTCAAATATTTCCTCCTAAGTCTCATTTTCCCCAAAGCCTTTATCTCAGTGCCATAGGTCATATCAACACCACACATTTTAAGCACATGGCTTCCCCCTAAGAATCTTGAGAACTGTAGTTTAACACCCACAGAGATTGAATTACCAGTCCCTTTAACAAATTACAGTTCCCAAGATTCTTTAGGATGGTTGCTAAGAGTCTCAGGTGAGCATCTTCTCTCAGTCCCATAAACATCAAAAGCATATTGTGGAATTCCCTCCCAAGAAAGGTTAGGCTGGCTGCTTCACTGTTATCCTTCTGCTGGCAGGCTAAGACCAAAAGACCCATCTAGTCCAGCAACCTGTTCTTACAGCATTCACCATCACCTAATGATATTTGCTTGTGATTATATAATAACAGGCTGCTACCCAAATTAAAAAGTTAAGGCAAAAATGTAAGAATCTGCTCTAAAAGCAAACCTTGGACTACTGCAGACAAAGCATACGTGTATCAATATTCCAAATATAGTGTTCAAATTAAAACACACTTTAAATAAAACATTGCCCAACTGCCACTGCTTTAAAAGTAGTATGTTTTAAACAGACCTAGGAGACACAAATACTGTATACAGTTCTCATGACGCATATGTACCTGGAGAAGTACAAAGTTTGGTTTAGCTATCCTCAGCATTGTATGCAATAGTTGGATGCTCTGTAAAATGACTTTTGCGATATACCGGAACATCTTTGGCCCAACTACAAGAGGAAATAAACAGTCATCAGAGTTGCAACACACATAATAAAACACAGAAAGCTGTTTACAATAAGTTCATTAAAAATACCAATAACAAACATTAAACTCAAGTTACACAATATGTTTAAAATACAAAATAGCAAAAAATGCATTTTTTTTCTGTCAAAGGAGCCTTGATTTAAAAACTGGTGCATCCTTTTTTTAAAAAAAAACACCTCCCAATACTGCAATGTTCACCATACCTTGCCAAATTTTGAGCTCAGAGATATGAACAATCTGTATGTTTCCATTACGTATAATCTCGCTGTGTGGCTTTGTGCCTGAAAGAAAAGTAAACAATTAAGAAAATCCATCCAGCACATACATAAACAGAACAGAATGTGAAAGCAAATTAAGTGGGAACAGCAAATATTAATTCAGTATATAAGCCAGCAATATGGGTGTTCTGGGGGCAAAAACCTATACACATATTAGGGTAACTCAGTATATACCTATGGCAGTTTAAAAGGACACCCACTGCTGAAGGAGTGGGGAACCAGTAGACCAGGGGTCTGCAACCTTTAAGACAAAAAGAGCCACTTGGACCCGTTTCCGAAGAAAAAAAAACCTGGGAGCCGCAAAACTAACACACACACCGCCCACATGCGACGTCACAGCCAGTACAGCGCCCGCCACAGTGGGGAGTGTCGGGGCGCACAATGCGCCTCCTCCCTTCGCTAGTATCTGCCCCGGAGCCGCAGCAAAGGTGTAAAAGAGCCACATGCGGCTCCGGAGCCGCAGGTTGCAGACCCCTGCAGTAGACCTTCAGATAACCATCTCTAAATGGTTGCATCTGAGCATATGAAGAGTGCCCCTTCTTCCCCAAGCACTTAAACTCTCTCACATACCTGGAACACGGGTTAGCAAAAAATTAATTATAATAAGATGCATGGCTAGCTACATTAACAGCATTCTGTTAATAACAACAACAACAACAACACTGCTGTGCAAGAGTGCATCTGAACATATGCAGAGTACCTTTCACAACGCTTAAGCTCCCTCACATCTCTGCAATGAGGGTTTGCAAAGAAGCAAGATCTCCGGCTGCATACCTTAGCGGTATTCTGTTAAAAATAACAATGTAGTGCAAGAGTGCCTCTGAGCATATGCAGAGTGCCTGTCATCGAACCAAAGGGAAGCGCAAAAGCCCTCGGACATCTTTTGGCACGAGGGGTTGCAACAAGGCAGTAGGAGGCGTGGCTTCCAGGCTGGAAAAAGCCCCAGCACCTCGGACTCACCCGGGTACCCGATAAAGTCGACGCGGCGGCCGCGGCGGGCCAGCGACAGGGCGTGGTACTGCATGCGGGGGCTGCGACCCAGGTCGCCCAGCACCACCACCGCCACGCGGTCCTCGGAACCAGCAGGCCGCTGCCGTTGCCATAGTAACAGGAGAAGCAGCAGCAGCAGCGTTAACGTCGCCGACCCGCAAAGCGTCAGCCAAAGGAGGGCCGCCATCTTGTGGGAGATCGAGTGGGAGGGCTAGAGCGCCTTCCGCTGAATCTGACCAAGGAAGTATCGCCTGCATTATGTAGGTGGG
The DNA here is from genome assembly GCF_964106915.1 of Podarcis gaigeae. Lineage (NCBI taxonomy): Eukaryota > Metazoa > Chordata > Lepidosauria > Squamata > Lacertidae > Podarcis > Podarcis gaigeae. The sequence goes on from NC_139690.1 coordinate 34,476,775, forward strand.
GGATCATTGCCGAGATAGGCCGCTTTCAGATCGGTCGCCATCTTGGATCCAAATCCAGGCTGGATGGGCGGGATTCTTCTCTGCGTCCCTGTGCGGAGGAATCATAGCATTGTATAATTCGAGGGGATCCCAAGGGTCATTTAGCCCAACCCATGCAAGGAAATTAAAATATGCCAAGAGAACTACGTAATCTGTAATGCATGCAGGTTATGACAAGGGAAGCACAAAGTTCAGTCTTGAAGTTGTCTCTTGATTCGGTTGACCCTTTCTCACGGAAAGTGTGGGTGATGCGAGTGGTGGAGCCCAGTGAGCTAGTCCTTGCCCCAAACCACCACGGAAGCCCACTGCTACCAATAATTGCTTACGAACTTATTAGACCTCTAACCTTTCCTACAAGGAGCTCAAAGTAGCATATATAGTTCTCCCCATTTTTATCCTAACAACCAGTGCCTTTTTTTTCTTTAAAAATGTTTAGGGATACGTACTCTCATGTTTGGGGACACGGGTGGCGCTGTGGGTAAAACCTCAGTGCCTAGGACTTGCCGATCGCATGGTCGGCGGTTCGAATCCCCCGGCGGGGTGAGCTCCCGTCTTTCGGTCCCAACTCCTGCCCACCTAGCAGTTCGAAAGCACCCCTAAGTGCAAGTAGATAAATAGGTACCGCTTTATAGCGGTAAGGTAAACGGCGTTTCCATGTGCTGCGCTGGTGGTGCCTCGCCAGAGCAGCTTCGTCATGCTGGCCACGTGACCCGGAAGTGTCTCCGGACAGCGCTGGCCCCCGGCCTCTTAAGTGAGATGGGCGCACAACCCTAGAGTCGGACACAACTGGCCCGTACGGGCAGGGGTACCTTTTACCTTTACTCTCATGTTTGGGGACATGGGTGGCGCTGTGGTCTAAACCACTGAGCATCTTGGGCTTGCCGACGGGGTGAGCTCCCGTTGCTCGGTCCCAGCTCCTGCCAACCTAGCAGTTTGAAAGCACATCAAGTGTAAGTAGATAAATAGGTACCACTCCGGCGGGAAGGTAAACGGTGTTTCTGTGCACCGCTCTTGTTCGCCAGAAGCGGCTTAGTCATGCTGGCCACATGACCCAGAAAAACTGTCTGCGGACAAACGCCGGCTCCCTTGGCCAGTAAAGCGAGATGAGCGCCGCAACCCCAGAGTTGTTCGCAACTGGACTTAACTGTCAGGGGTCAGGGGTCTCATTTTCCTACCCATATGAAATACTGTTCCTCAATGAGGCCAAACTTAGATTAAAGTAATGTTTAGGGTTAGGGTTAGGGTTACCCCTGCGTCCCTTCTCCCCCCCCCCCCCAGAAAAAAGCACTGCTCACAACAACCCTGCGAGGTAGGTTATACTCAGAGTGTGTTCCCAGGTTGCAACCGGAATGCCAATAGGAGGAGGAGGAAGGCAGTGGGCAGATGCACTAGCTGTCATCCTGCATCTGCAAGCTGATGGACCTGAGCAGCCCCCAGGAGATGTTCAGCAAGCTCTCCACAATGATCTCCCCTTCTTCCTAGAGGGCACAGGAGAGAAGGCTGGTGACGGATGGATGGTCCAGAAGCTGGCCTACTCCAAGAATGCAGATAACATCCCCAAGGATGCAGATAACATCCCCAAGCCCTATAGGTTGCACACAAGGATGCTGATTTTACCTCCAGAGCTGGTGGACCATTGCTCTAATGGAAAAGTTAACAAAAGATGCCCAAATCCTACACTACCCAAAAAGGAACAGCAACTTTTCAAATGTTTTGCATCCATTTACTGAATACGTTAAGGTAAAAGGACCATGACTGGCAGCCACCCACTTCTCATGGACCGCTATGCAGAACCATTCTTGAATAGTAATGTATTTGTGAAGGACAATTGTTAGGAATTATAACGCTGTTTTTTGAATACTAGCACTCTCTCCTCTCTTCTCACTGCCTTGCTTTCTTTTCTTTAACTCACTTGCTTTGTCTATTGCTTTTTGTGTATTATAAAGTAAAAATAAAAACAATCACCCCACCAAAATGGGAATTGGAATCAGGGGTCACCAGCTGGACTCATCCAAGACTTTGCCACCTGATGGTTCTATTCCCAGTTCAGCTGGATAAATGCTTGCACAGTCACAATTGCTTGAAAAAGGGTGTTTTGTCAAGGCATGAATAAAGAGGGGACGACAACAATGCACCAATTTAACCTTGAAATGTTAATACAACATTTAAAGGGCATATCCCCTTTAATTTTATGCCAAGAACTAGCAGAGCATGGTGATGGCAGGGGAAATCACACTTGCTGAAAACACTCAAATTGCCAATGATCGAGATGGCAACAGAGATAGTTGGGAGACAAGCTCTTCATTGTACTTACAGAAAATCTTTTTTAAAAATTGGTTGATTCTTTAGTGAGGAAGTTGGTAGAGGGGAGAGGGGGTTTTTTTGGCATGACTTCTGCAAGGCAACAGGATAAGACTTACAACTTTGTAAAAGTTTACAACCATGCCATAAAGTCTTTTTAGAACATTTTCCCTTGGTCTTTGGCTGACTGATATCCAATGCCCCTTTAAATGTGTGTTTGTTTTTGTTCATATTTTTATTACATGTTTTGTGTTTTTTACATTGTGATTTTATGTAGTGAACTGCCCTGAGATCTACAGGTATCCAAGATCGTATACAAATTTCTGGTTTTCAGCTTGTGTTTCCAGTTAGGGCATATCCACACTTATCTTTTGATCCACTCTTTCCAGGCACATGTCCACATTTTAAAGCTCCATGTCCAAGTGTTTTTCTTTCTTCCTTTTCTTTTTCTCCCCCCCCCCCCCCCAGATCTTTCCCCATGAAAAGCTGCTCTTTTAACACTCAATCAGAGCAAACATTGATTCGGATTTTCTGCAGGTTGCCATTTCCTCTGAATCAGCTTTAAAGAGTGAGTTTTTGTGGGGAAAGATCCAGGGCAAAAGAAGAAAAAAGGGCACTTAGACACAGAGGTTTAAAGTATGGACTGTGCCTGGAAAGAGCAGTGGAAAGGTTAATGTGGATAAGCCTTTAAACTCTGCAGGAAAACTAGACTGAGAGAAAACAACGAAAGGAGATTCAACTCTGCTCATTAAACTGTAAAACTGGGACCTGGTGCTTTAAGTCCCTGGGGATCTCCCATCTCACAGAGCATGAATCACCACAAAGGAATAGGCAGACAAGACGTTCACCCATTTATCTGTTAGAAATGGCTCCCCTTTATCACATACACAGCCCAACAAGACGACAAGAATCCACCAACAGCATACGAATCAATATGGCTAACCTGATTCAAAAACACCCACCCACCCCACTCACACACGAAAACAAAGTTCACCACAGCCAATCACAAACGGGCAAAAGGCGACCGCACCCTAGGCCAACCCCAATTTCTCTCACCACCAAAGAAACACAAGCGAATAGCAAAGAGAATCTGCACAAACGATGCTGATGCAAAACCCCACACATACATTAAGCAAAATAGAAACATCGCCTCCTGACCCCACCCCCACTCGCCTTTCCTCCCTCCACCTCTCCCCCCCCCGCCCCGTTTCTTCCTAATGTAACCCTAATGCCTCAACAAATGAAACTGACCTATGGAAAATGTAACTTGAAAAAAGAGACATTGCGCATACCTCTGTAAACCAAGAAAACTTTAATAAAAATATTATTTTAAAAAAGTAAAGAAGAGAGCAATAAAAAGAAACATCCACTCTATACACAAACACCTTAGACTGAACTGCGGAACATTTATGGAAGAAGCCTGAAACACTAATTTAAAAAGAGAAATTCTTAAAGAAGAGGAGGTAAACTTGTCAACTGAAGTTGTTCAAGCTGAAAGCTCAGAATGGTTAACTTGGGGTTGGAGAAGATTTGATTTGTCCCCTGAAGAGGATTGGATTCAGGTATCTCTCATGCTGAAATTCTAGAAGAAACAGCCACTGAGAAGAACCAGAATACATGGACTGACTAAAGGATCAAGAGAAAGATGAAATTCATAGCATCATAGAGTTGGAAGGAACAATGAGGGTCATCTAGCCCAACTCCCTGCAATGCAGGAATCTTTTGCCCAACGTGGGGCTTGAACCCACAAACCCGAGATTCTCATGCTGTACCACCTGAGCTACCCTGCACATCCAGGAGAAAGGATGTGTGCAAATGATTCATCAGAAGAACAGCACCTGGACATTCACATACCATGCAAATGTTTCCCGAAGGTGTCCACGGAGTCATAGTGTAGTGCTTTGTCCCTCCCTTTGACAAGTATTTGCACAGATAATATTTTGCTTTGAAAGAGTGGAGCAGGACACTTCCCAGGCACCGCTCAGAAGCAACTGGCACTCCTCAGTGGCAGAGCCCTTCTAGCAAAGCATGCTGTTCCTCCGTTTCCAGCTGTTGATTTTCCTCCTTAACCTGAATTTATCCAGATGTGAGGACAAGAGGAATTCGATCATCTCCTCACTGGAGAAAGCAACTTTGTTCCTGGAAGAGCAATATAATGAACTCAACATAGATGGAGTGCTTGGATATCGTCTGTTGCAAGGTACAGTTCCAGCTACTTTGGAGACATATAGCACAACCCTTAGGCATGTTTACTCAGGAATAATGGCTTATCCACACTCACCTTTCCTCCCCTCTTTCCAGGCATGGTCCGTGCACTTTTGGTGTTTTAGCTCCGGAGCTTTCCCCATGAAAACTCGCTCTTTGAAGCTGAACTGAAGCAATCCCTAGAAAACCTAAAATGACATTTGCTCTGACTGAGCAGGTTTTTGTAGGGAAAGCTCAGGGCCTACAAAATGTGGGCCTTTGTCTGCGAAGAGTAGGGCAAAAGGAAAGTGTGGCTGAGCCCTAAGTCCCATTATGTTCAATGGGGCTCCCTCCCAACTAAGTATGTTTTAGACTAATTCATCCTGTCACACCACCTACCTTCCTTCCTTCCTTCCTTCCTTCCTTCCTTCCTTTCTTTCTTTCTTTCCTCTCACCTTAAAAATTGCCAGCTTCACTCGTCAAGTCTGGGTGTGACTTTATTTTGTACAGTCATTTTCCAGACGTCTTTCTTGGGTGAGGAGTGCTTCCTACCCCTCTGAGCATTAAAAACCAAGCAGCTTTTCCTTCAGGTTCTTCTAGACAGAGGCAAAATTGTCTTTGTTATAACACTGAATGAAGGGGCCAGAAAGTAAAGAAATAAGTGTAGATTTATTTAGGGGGGTGGGGAGGGAGAGAGAGAGAGAGAGAGAACACTAGTGCAGAAATGTGAAGAACTGTGGGCTGTGTCCAATGCTGGTCCTACCCAGAGTAGACCCATTGAAGTAAATAGGCATGACTCACTTAGGTTCACCAATGTCAATAGGTTTACAGTGAATAGAACTTAGTTGGATATAACGGGGGGGGGGGACTTGACCCACCCCAACTCTTTAGAGGTTCAAACATCTTCTTTCCCTTCTCTAAATATCCAGCGTATCTGAATGGAACATTGGAGAAATGGGCCTCGGTGTCTGGATTAGAGTCGGAGCGAGTGCGAGTGCAACGCTTGGATTCAAAGGTGTCAGCTCTGATTGAAAAGGCAAAGCGTGCTCTAGAGAAGAACGAGCCGGATTCTTACAGAGGTAGCATCAAACCTCACCATAGTGGAATGGGGGGTGGGTGGGCTGCAGCTAGAGAGGACGGTAGGCTGGCAGGAATCTGTCTTTAGGGCAAAGACGTTCCCCAAATATCTGCTATCCCCATGTTTCAAGGTGACTTATCACAGGGGTGACAAGGCTCAACCCCAGGGGGGAAATGTCGCCCTCCAGGCCTCTCTTTCTGGCCCCTGGAACTCTCCCCAGGCCACAACCCTCAATGGCCCTGCTTCACCCAGAAATGTTTCTGCCTGGCTGGAATGTGTCCCTGAACTCTGATAACCCCTCATGTTGGACTGGTTGGAGTATCAGGACCAGCCTGTCCCTGAGGTAGACCTCAGGTGGTAAAACGGGATGGGCCGCCCCTGTGGAAGACAGCAAGTGTGTGCAGAAATTAGCCTACAGAACAATGGTAAAATTTGCATGTACTGCCCCACCCACTTTTGCTTCTGGCCCTACCCACCGCTGGCATATGGCCCCCAGGAGGTTGCCAAGAAGGGAATGTGGCCCTTGGGCAGAAAACGATTCCCCACCCTGTCTTATTATTATTATTGATTTTTATTTGCAAATTAAATAAGAAGAAAAGAGAAAGAAGAAGAAAAAGAGAGAAAATAAAATAAAATATGATAAAATTTAATATATAAATTGTACTAATAAAAACATTAAGCCATCATCAGTTCACATTGCAGTTACAGTGATCGTCAGTATATGAATCTTAAATGAAACATATAATGCCAGCCCTTCCTAAGTTCAAATAGGTATTCACACAAAATTGACATGTGTATGAAATATGTTTGAATGTAGTCAGGGCAATGAGGCCCTCAGGCAGCATGTACCTGCCTCTTAGCCATGTAAGGGTTCACAGATTCACTGTTGTCATCCGTTCCTAAGGTAAAAGGTAAAGGTACCCCTGCCCATACTGGCCAGTCGTGTCTGACTCTAGGGTTGTGCACCCATCTCACTTAAGAGGCCGGGGTCCAGTGCTGTCCAGAGACACTTCCGGGTCACGTGGCCAGCGTGACGAAGCTGCTCTGGCGAGCCAGCACCAGCGCAACACATGGAAACGCTGTTTACCTTCCCGCTATAAAGCGGTACCTATTTATCTACTTGCACTTAATTGTGCTGACGAACTGCTAGGTGGGCAGGAGCTGAGACCGAAAGACGGGAGCTCACCCCGCCATGGGGATTCGAACCGCCGACCATGCGATCGGCAAGCCCTAGGCATTGAGGTTTTACCCACAGCACCACCCGCGTTCCTACCCCTGTCCTATTGGGACATAGGAAGCTCCCCTATTCCAAGTCGTAACAATGGTCTCTCTAGCTCAGTATTATTGCCTACAAACTAAGTCATTGCAAAATAATAATTATCTCTTCCCCTTGCTACCCACCCCTCCCTGCAGCATTTCATCAAGCTTTAAGCCCAGGGTTTTGGAAGATTCCCCATCAGTGGTCTCAGAATGACCCTCCTGTTTCTTTCTCCCCAACCAACGGCTCATGTCTGGACTTGGATACAAGCGATTCCTGCATATCCAGCCTGCTAGGATCAGGGTAGGAATTTTGCTTATCTCTCTGTCGTACCTAGTGTTAACATTGTGACTCTAGATCAGGGGTTGGCAAGGTTTACCTCACCTGGGCCGGTTCACTCCCTCGGAGATCGTTCTGTGGGCCAGATCGCGTCTGCACAAACGTGATTTCTAGTGCCACGGAAGTGAGTCCCTGCTCCGCGCTGCGCCGGTTTAGTGCAGTATTGGGGGACTTGCCAAGCAGGCAGTTCGGGGGCGGCTCGTGGGCCGTTTAAATGATCCCCGTGGGCCACTTGTGGCCCATGGGCTGCAGGTTGCCGACCCCTGCTCTAGATTTATATATGTAAATGAAACCATAAATCCTAAAGACGCCACAGTGTCTGTTGACCTTCATTTTAAGAAAACCAAATGCTAGGTAATGGCTGGAACCCCAGGAGTCTCTCGCCACCTAGAGATTGGGGTGCATGCAACAGTATCTTGGTTTAACACCACAGTACTGGTGTGTCTCATGCAGTCCAGGTACCCCTGAAGCATGGGTTGCCTGTTACACAAATCTCTCACCTGTCTGGCTCTTGAAATTGCCTAATGCCATGCTTTTCTACAAAAGGGCTGGTGGCACACCTTGCCTTGTTCCAGATAACTGCAGAAGCATCATGATAAAAACACACTGCTCAGGATATGGCCTGTCCCATCAGCTTTTCTACTTCCTGTTTGCGGAGATGGTAAGGAGTTGGCCATGTGCTTTGCTAACAGGGCAGAAACATTAATGGGGGGCAGGCAGGAGTAGGGAATGGGAATGAGCCTAGCATTACGTTCAGAATATCACCTTTCATCCAGAATCAAGAACCTTGGACGAAAAGTACCATGAATACTACTACTACTACTAGATTAGTACTACTCTAGTGGTGGTGGTGGTAGTAGAGTAATTTATTACCCACCTTTCACTCGCAGGACCCAGGACCAGTGACAATTTAATTCAGAATTAAAAACAGTTAAAACTGGTTAATGTTTGTGAATGACTTCTGAGGCACATTGTACGTAAATGTGTGTGCTTGAACAGATTGGTCAAATATTCATAGAATAAGTTGTACTGTCTGTATTGGATGTGGTTTTAACATTCAGTGTCAATATTTGACAGCATTGATAGTTGACATGCATTGGTTTAGTACTGGGTAGTATTTAATGGTTGACATGTAATGGTATTTAGTACTTGAGAGCAACTGTTAGGTGGAAAGCACATATTTAGGGCTAACTGCATGTTACATTATTGTGTAAATTGCAGTTGGGTTGTGGGTTATGGGGTATTGGGTTTTGGGTTGTTGTTTTTTTAAAAAGAATCCTTGCTAGGAGCGGGGATAGTTTCTTGCAGGACCACAATGCAGCCACTATCTTGGTTGAAATTGCCCTTCCAGTGCTTCAGTTATCAATAGAATATCTAAAGACGTATTATACCACTTTTAACAGTCATGGCTTCCCACAAGGAATCCTGGGATCATACTTTGTTACAGGTCCTGAGACTTCTTAAGAGACCCCCCCTGTTCCCATTCCAGAGTGACAATTCTATGGGAATTGCTAGGGGAAATGACTGGTTGTTAAATCACTCTGGGTATTGTAGCTCTGTGAGGGGAATAGGGGCTTTTACCTATGTAAACAATCACAAAATGCCATCGGGTTGAAAGCACACTCATTTTGAATCTTTTAAGGTTCAAAAGTCTCATTCTAGATTTTCCCACTCAAATGTGTCCTGGCGAAATCTTCAGAGTGTTGAATATTTGTGAATATTTACACTGGTTCTCTCTATGTAGTTTAATGATGATATTGGGAGGAAGAGCAGTGACAGTTTCTCTGATTAGCTGAATACTTCCATTCTTCACCATCCCTTTCTCGACAAGCAAAACTGAGTGCTACAAGATGGTATATGAAAAACAGTCTTTCTTCCCCTGCTTCTTGTTCACATCTAGAAAGGATGCTCGGATCCCCTCTTCCACAATGCGCAATATTACAAGAGTGTGTTCTGTCACTTAATGATGCAAATCAATGTCGAAGCTGAAAAGCAAGCACTCCTAGGGACTGTGGGAGACCTTTTTACGGAAAACAGTAAGTGGCCTTACTGCTGTGTTGTAGTGTCACTGTTCAAGGCAGTGTTTTTCACTCAGGGAACCACTTTACAGTGGTACCTTGGTTCTCAAACTTAATCTGTTCTGGAGGTCCGTTCCAAAACCAAAGCATTCCAAAATCAAGGCATGCTTCCCCATAGAAAGTAATGCAAAATGGATTAATCCGTTCCAGACTTTTAAAAACAACCCCTAAAAAAGCAATTTAACATGAATTTTACTATCTAACGAGATCACTGATCCATAAAATGAAAGCACTAAACAATGTACTGCAGTCACACAATCAATCAGTAGCTGAACTGGGTTCCACACAGTCACAAAAACAAAACAAAAAGAGCCGCAAAAACAAAAATACAAAATAAATAGCATAAAACAGGCAGACCTCAGCGTAACACTCAAAACTGAAGTATGGCACTCAAAACGGAGCACGTTCGGCTTCCGAAAAAAGTTCGCAATCCTAACACTTACTTCCGGGTTTGCAGTGTTTAGGTTCTAAGTTGTTTGAACACCAAGACGTTTGAGAACCAAGGTACTGTTAGGATGCTTGCTCCACGTTTGCAGTCATGGGATTGTTGTCTGTTTTCATTCCGCAGTGTGGGAAGTGATGGAGACAGGATGTTTTGTGCTACTGTGTTCCAGAATGTAGGGCTATTGTCCTTCCTTCCTTCCTTCCTTCCTTCCTTCCTTTGTTGTCTGATGGGAAAGAGGAAGGAGCTAAGTCACAATGCTCCGAGTGTACTATATGTAAATAAAGTAGATTAGCCAAAATGCTGTGCTACTGAGTTCTGTTACATGAACTGCAATACTCTGCAGGATCCCTAAGTGTGCTAATGCCTTTTGGCATCAGTCGCTGTGATGGTCAGGCTGAAGAAAGCTTTTGAAGCTCGTGAAAGATCGACCAGGAGGGAGAGGACATGCCAGTCGGGCATGTGTCTCTGCCAGGGTCCTACACAAAAGTAGGACAATCCTAACAGATACCACTGCATAAAAATGGGACCAAAAAACCCTCAGAACATTTGTGGTATAAAAAGTTAAAGGATTTCAACAACAACAACAACAACGCAGGATAAGCACTGAACGGAAATGAAGCAGTATGTCCACCCCAAAACTTTTGTGGGCATGAATAAGGTTGGAGGCAGGATTGTGTTGGGCCATCCAAATAGTACCATGAGCGCAAAGCATCATAATGTACAATAAGAAGTGCAGGGCCCCATGAAGACATGTGAGGCTACCATCTTTGCTGAAGTTAAGCTGGTCCAAGTCTGCTTGGTGTTTGGGTGAGAGACTGACTGCTGGGTTCCATGATGGATGGAAAGAAGGAAGGATGGGTGGTAGACAGTAGTTGCCATTTAATGTGTTTGCATTCTGCTTCTCAGTTTTGTTTTGTGGCCTGGCTGGATTCTCTGATTTCTATAAACCACGGTGGCTGGACATCATTCTCAACTGGCAAAAAAGGGAAAGAGGATGTTTCTGGATGTTCGGTGAGTGAGCACTGCTGTTTGATTCATCCAGTGCTAGAGTGCAAATTACATAATTTGTGTTTTTAAAAATAAATCTATGGAGAAAATGAATGCTGCAACTTGAGTAGAGTTGCTACAAATCCAATAGGATTAGGCAAATTTCAGGGAAGGGGGTACCATCATGGCCGCTCCCCCAGATGCTCACCATGCACCCCCCAACCGAACTGGGCACCACACCCCTGTGGATGGCGAGCCACACCCCCGCCTGCTCTCCGCTCCCAGTGCCGGAGCATGCAGCTCTGCCACTGGGCGAGTCTAGCTTTGTTCACGCCCTCCGAAAACCTCCCATTTTTTAACTTACTCTGGTTTAAGTCGTACTGGCTGAGGAACTTACTCTGGGGTATCTCTGGCTCAACCGGCGTAAGGTACCCAAGCTGGGAAAGTCCAAGAACTGCCAGATCCAAACTCTCACCTTGGCAGATCTTGGGTTTGGATTGCACTGTTGGTAAAGAATAAGGCTACAATCCTATACCCTCTTACCTTGGAGTAAACCCTATGGAAGAGAACGAGACTTACTTCGGAGCAGATGTGTCTATGTTTACTCTGAAAGTTCCATCATGCTCAGTGGGAAATCCCATTGAGTAACATGCACAGTTTGCCTTGTAAGTTTGTGACTGAATGAGGACCCACATTCTAAAGCACATCCTCTGCCTTCAAGCAAATGACTCTTTTTTTCTCGGTGACCTGTTAGACTCCTCCAGCCCAGTTTCTGAAGACCATCAAAAGGAAGCACAAAGAGTAAAGAGAACGGAGAAGATTCTTGAAGGTAAAGATAATGGCAACTGGTGTGGGTGCATAGATAAAAATTGTCTCCCAACCTATCACACATTTTAAAAATAATGTACCAAGTCACCCATGAGTAGAGCCATCGGATCCATTGATTTCAATGGATATGCTACTCTGAGTATGTCTAATACTTTGTTCAGAGACCTGCATTGGCTACCAATTTGCTACCAGGCAAAGTTCAAGCTGTTACTATTAGTATATGAAGACCATAACAACTTGGGAACAGTTTATCTGTGAGATTGCCTTACCCTGTATGTGTCTGCTTGACGGCTTTGAGCTGCAAAACTGGCACCATTGCAAGTGCCACATAACACTCGTTCCATGTTTGTAAGAAACCTATAAAGCACAGAGCCCATTGTTGAGACTATATAGTTTGTGGGAACCTTCCCAGAATTTGCTAAACTAGAACTCCAAGCATCCTTTGGCCTTGGCCATGCTTCCCGGTGCTGATGGAAGCTGTAGTTAAGCAACAACAGGAGGGCCAAAGGTTCCCCACCCCCAGTTTAAATGACCACCCTCTCTTCCCTTTGATAACCAAAAGTCTCATTTCCTTGCAGGTGAATGTGCTTCTCACAACACCGCCGTGGCCGTAGGAGCGATTGGAGGATTTCTCCACTACGAGTTCTGATGCTTTCATGCTTCTTTCTTCTTATGCAACTGAGCTTAACTTTCTGGCTTTATTATGCAATGCAGAACCTGTCGCTCTTCTCTCTAGGTACATTTTGGGTGCTAATCAACATGACTGTGCTCTCAACATCCCGGTCCACCAGGGAGCTGGAAAAATCATATTCATATTGTGGGGTGCTGTACTGCTCCCTCATTAGGACGGGGAGGAGACTCACCATCTTCTTGAACTGTCTCCCTAGCAGGGGGCAGGGGCAGTGATGTGCTGGCCCAGGATCTTTGGGGTTGAAGACCTCTTGCAATTTCTGTAAGAAATTTCTGTAAGAACACTCACGCTCAGGAAGCAAGGGAGAAACGTGCTAAGAGGAAGGCACGCTTGGCAAATTCACACCGTGATCAACTCCCGCCCGGAAACCAATGTCCCCACTGTGGAAGGATGTACTCAGGTACGAGTGATCGCCAAAGACAACAATTTCTGCAGCAGGGTCTCTGTCTCCATTGTCCTAGAGTCGCCCAATGAGCACGAAAGGGGAGCTGTTTAGCCACCGCATGCTCCAAAGCTAAGCATTTAGGGACACTGAAAACACACGGTGCTGCAGTTTTAAGGGAATGAGTGGTGTACATGTTCTGTTGTGCACAATGGAACACAACTTAAGTCAACTTCTTCAACCCAAGGACCACATACCAGTGATGTGGGTGGGGCCATAGGCAAAAAGTGAGTGCCACAACAGATGTGACTCTAAACTTTTGTACAGTAGGCTGCATTCCATCCACATGAAAGTAAGAGGCTTCTGCACAGAGGGTTGTGTTCTAAATGTCTGGTGCAGATGTGGCCTCAGACAGACAGCTTCATCCATACTTAGCCTAGGCATCACTTACATTTTAATCTCTCTTATCCAATCTAATTAGGCTCCTCACTTGTCTGTCTGGGTCCATTTGCATTGTTCCCTCCTTCGGCACCGTGTGCTTCTCCCAGTCTTCCATATCTTCTGCCTTCTCTATGGTTTTAACCAAATAATTGCCATTTCCATCTGAATGTGCCACCCATGTACTTACTCTATTTTTGCAATAAACTGCATTTTCAAGTACCCTAAGATCTGACTTGTTGTCTCTCCACCTGGATGCTCAGGTTTCTGCCATGGTTGATTACAATTTTTGGTTCAAGACCCCAACAGGCATTGTTCAAGTCTGCATTGCATCTACACTCAAGTTGTAAAAGTGTGTTAATAAACCATATTTATTAAAGACATGACAGCCTCTGCTGTACAGTACTTTGATTCCTAATGGAAACACGAAGAACCCCCTGGAATCTTGCTACCACTCAGTAGATGTTGGGGGTGGTGCAACCTTTGTGATAATATGAAACAAATCCCGCTAAAGTGTGCATGTGTGATTCCCCCCCCCCTCCCAGCTATTTAGAACACAAAGGGAAAATGTATGTTTAGAAGACATAATGTTGCTTTTCTTGACACTAAAACAAAAACAAAGCAAAGTCTCCCGTGTATATAGTTATTTTGGTTTTGAGCTAATCAAAAGCCAGAGGGATGGTTTTGAGTTTGGAATGCACCAGAGACTAGAAAATCAGTCTCAAACGTATCTTAATAAGGAATTCCCCCCTGAAGCATTTTAAAGAAAGCTTGGAGACAATAATAAGGCCCCAGGCACCACATCTGAAAGTTAAACAGGTCCTTTACTAGAAAAAAAACTACAGCTAACTTTTAATGATACCCCACATTATGCTTTACATAGCAGTAGCTGAGGGACAGTTCTTCCGGGAACAGGTTAAAAAGTAAACACTGCAAGAAGTTAAGTTGTTTGCATCTCTTTCGAGCCTGCTGTTCTCCTAGTGTGCATTATCTGGATAAAGATCCAGCAGCTGGATCTGACCCCCGAGGCATTTACATCTGTCCATTATCCAAATTTCAGTCAAGGTATTTCTTAAAGCCATGGATGCTACTAGGGATGTGAGAAGCCATTGTTTTCTGCACCACCCTGTATTTCACATGCATTTCTTTATAATATTTATATCCCACCTTTCCTCCAAAGAGCTCAAGGTGGCGTACATAGTCCTCCCACCCCCACCCCCATTTTATCCTAACATCAACCCTGTGAGGTAGAAATAAATAAATAAAAATAAAAATTGTCCAGTAGCACCTTAGAGACCAACTGTTCTGGGTATAAGCTGGACAATTTTTTATTTTTTAAATTTATTTTGACTGTGTCAGACCAACACGGCTACCTACCTGAGCCTGTGAGGTAGGTTAGGCTGAGAGCGAGCGACTGACCCCAGTATCACCCAGTGAGTTTAATGGCTGAGTGGGGATTTGAAAGCGAGCACTGTTTCCATTCTGCTGCATATCATCTTCCCAAAACGAAAAAAGCCCCCACTGTCCACTGTGGAAAAACCACACACTTAATGTAATTTACATAATTCATTCCACAAATGGCATCATCGTTATGTTATTTCACCCCATTTGTTTCCATGCAAAGGAATCACACTGCAAATAGGGGATGACATAATCAAGAATGTATTTTCTGTGGACTGAAAGCAAATGTGCCAATTGTATTCACTGGATTCCAACACTTGCCCAGGGTTCGGTTCCCTTGGAATGAGGCTCAGCAGAGACAGTGGTGTCTTTAGGATATGCAGGCATATATACAAACTGTGCAGCAAGGAACACCTCTCCCAACTGCTCCCCAAAGCTTCACCTCACCTCATGGATGGGCCAGCCCTGGCCTACATCCACATGAACCTACCAGTGTGACAGTGTGTCTTACTGTACAGAGGACAACCCTCTCCATCTGATGGGTTCTCTCTTTGAAGGGCTGCCTGGCCCAAGAACAGTTTAAAGATAAATAATCCCAAGGAAGGAGAGAAAAAGGGGCCTCAAAGTTGCCCACACCCAGTGAGCATCAGCAGAGCAAAGTGAGGAGGCACACTGTGGGGTCTCAGGAAAAGCCACAGAGGCCTTGTCCTGTTTTTTGGTTAGCCTAACCAACACCATTTTGCTTCTGTAAAAAAACCTGCCTGCTTTAGAATTTAGGAGGGTGAGCCACAAATATGTGAAGACCAGATAAAGTTACTAAGTAAGAGGCACGTAAGAGACTTAACATGGAGGCCAATTGGCCTAAATATGGGGAAATAATTGAAAAAAATGGAGACAATTGGAGGTTGCAGAGCTTGGAAAAGCTAAAAAACAAGGTGCGAGATTGGTTGCACTATGCACAAATTCAAGAGGTTTTTAAAGTGGACAAGAAGGTTGGATTCCAGGTGGAAAAATCGAAACTAGAGACAGAACTGTTAGAGCCAAAAAATAAACTACTTTCGAGAATGTATAACTTGCTGCTTAAATGGAATACTCAGGATGAGACAGTCAAATCCGCCATGATAAAATGGGCGCAGGATTTGGGGCATAACATTATGTTTGAAGACTGGGAAAGGTTATGGAACACCGGAATGAAATTTATGGCATGTAGTGCCTTGAAGGAAAACATTATGAAAATGATATACCGGTGGTACATGACCCCAGTCAAGCTTGCTAAGATATATCACCTGTCTGATAATAAATGTTGGAAATGTAAAGAGGCGGAAGGGACATTCTTTCACCTCTGGTGGACCTGCCCAAAAGTGAAGGCCTTTTGGGAGATGATTCATAATGAACTAAAAAAGGTACTTAGATTTACCTTACCTAAGAAACCGGAGGCCTTTCTCCTGGGCATGGTGGACCAGAGAGTGTTTAAGAAAGATAGAACTTTTTTTATGTACGCCACTACAGCAGCAAGGATCCTGATTGCAAAGCATTGGAAGACACAAGATCTACCCACACTGGAGGAATGGCACACGCAGTTGATGGACTATATGGAACTGGCCGAAATGACTGGCAGAATCCGAGACTTGGGAGAAGAAACAATAGAGGAGGACTGGAAAAAATTTAAGGACTATTTGAAAAAACATTATAAGCTGTATGAATGTTAAAAAATGCACCTTTTAGGAAATTCTAGCTTCAGCAATGATAAACTAAAGAAACGGTAATTAAGGCACAAGAAGTCAGAGGTAGAATAATGAAACAACTTTATTGTGTTTAAATGAAAATGTACATGATTTGGGTTATAACACACTTGAAATTAGGTAACATGATAAAATGAAGGATACAATAAGTATTGAAACAAGTTAACAAATTGCTGATGTTCTGTATTACAGAGAATGCAGGGTTGGGAGGATGCGGGGAAGTCCAGCAGATTTGGAAAAAAGAACATGAAAATTTGTAACCTTTCTATTTTATTCTTATAATCTGTTCTCTATTCTTTTTTTCTGCACTTTATAAACTTAATAAAAAATATTATTAAAAAAAAAAAAAGATAAAGTTACTAAGTGATTTTCAGGAAGACCTTCCTCTGCCAGGCAACTCTCCCCTTCAAGACCAGGGTGTTTTGATCAGCGCAAT
Organism: Podarcis gaigeae; assembly: GCF_964106915.1. Lineage (NCBI taxonomy): Eukaryota > Metazoa > Chordata > Lepidosauria > Squamata > Lacertidae > Podarcis > Podarcis gaigeae. The sequence goes on from NC_139690.1 coordinate 34,493,402, forward strand.
GAACTTTGATAGGGGGAAAGGGAGGGGGGTGCCTATAAAAAGTATGAACAAAGGCTATTTGGAGAGGCTTCACCATCACACTGGTGAGTGTGGCTCGCCTGCTCTGTTTTACTCAGCTGAATAAACAAGTGATTATGGGAATCTCCTCTGTCTATATCATTTATTGGCTTTTCAGAGACAGCTTGGGCCCGATTAGCGGACCCCAGCAACACAAGTCACCTGCTCACCATCTTCCCCACTAGGGTGAGATGCATTGTGTCTCCGTTTAGATTGTGCAAATATGTGCTGTTTGGTTCTCTAGTGACACTTCTGTGACCACCCTAGTGTCAGTCACAGACCCTCCAAGTGTCCCTATTTTCCAGGGACAGACCTGGATTTACAGACACCGTCACGGTTTCTGATTTGATCCCAAGAATGTCATGCTTTTCCTTAGGATATCCCCGTTTCATCAGATAAATGTTGGTGGGTACATCACAAACAGGGTTCTTTAGGATAGACCCCTAGAAATGCTTGAGGAAGGAGCCTGGCTCGGTGGCAGAGCATGTGCTCTGCATGCAGAAGGTCCCAAGATCAAGTCTCAGCATCTCCAAATGCAGCTTGGAGAGGCCCTTGCCTTAAAGCTTGGACAGCCATTGTCAATGTAGACCAGGGGTAAGGTAAAGGTAAAGGGACCCCTGGCCATTAGGTCCAATCGTGGCCGACTTTGGGGTTGCAGCGCTCATCTCGCTTTATTGGCTGAGGGAGCCGGCGTACATCTTCCAGGTCATGTGGCCAGCATGACTAAGCCGCTTCTGGCAAACCAGAGCAGCGCACGGAAATGCCGTTTACCTTCCCACCGGAGCGGTACCTATTTATTTACTTGCGCTGGTGTGCTTTCAAATTGCTAGGTTGGCAGGAGCAGGAACTGAGCAGCGAGAGCTCACCCCGTCGTGAGAATTCGAACCGCCGACCTTCTGATCGGCAAGTCCTAGGCTCTGTGGTTTAACCCACAGCACCACCTGCGTCCCAGACCAGGGGTAGTCAACCTTTTTATACCTACCGCCCACTAATGCATCTTTCTTGATGGCAAGATTTCCTTACTGCCTACCAGTGCTCGATGGAAGGAGGTTTCAGTTTGTGCTGTAGAACCCCCTACTGCCCACCTAGAATCCTGAAATGCCCACTAGTGGGTGGAATGGACCAGGTTGACAACCCCTGATGTAGACGATATTAAGCTAGATTTTTCTTACCTGGTTGGCCACGGTGAGGACAGGATGCTGTCCTAGATGGGCCACTGTCCTGATCCAGCAGACTCTTCATATTTTCTTATGTTAATTATTCCCTTTTCATTATCCGTGACAACAGAACCCCCACGGTGTGGATTGCTGGATCTGAGAGCCTTCGGTGAATACATATCCTCAGAGGCACAGAAGCATTTTAAAATGCCAACCCAAGTAAGCACATTTCTACAGACCTTGGCTCCCAGCAAGGTAAGCACCTCTTCTCCCCCCACCCCTTGTTAAAATCAGGGTTAGATGTTTTTCTAGCTAACCCAGCTCTGATGGTTCAGAAAGGAAGACTTCGCATTAATACAAATGTGGAAAGATTCTGGGGGAAAAGACAAGGGCTGGTACTCAATAGTGAGGGAACATCATCACCGATTGTAGCTGTCCTGCATTATAAAAACACTAATTTTTTTCCAACAAATTCTCAAATGCTCTGCAGCACCTCTATTTTCTTCTTTCATGCCCACAGGTCTTTGAGGGAATCCCTTTGTTTCACAATTCTGTTCCAGTGAGGCAGCCTTCTGCAGCAGCCATCATGGCTCCTGGCTTCAATGGTAGGTGTTTAGATGGTATAAGTGGAAGCTGTAATGAGGAACAAAGGGAGGAATTAGGTTCAGTTTGCACGTAGTTCATAATATGTACAAAAATGCATAGACTAGGCTAAAATGTGCATTAAAATGCATGCATTAGTGCAAATAACACACCCAAATGCATTTGGGGGAAATTTGCTTTGCAGAGATGTCCACATATGAGGCAAAATTGCACATGAAAATGTGAATATTGGAAAAGAAAAGAAATTTATATACAACTTAGTTTAGAAAAACTTAAAGCATTTTACAAAAAAATAAAACAAGGAAATCATCAATAAAGAGAGAGAGAAACAGAAAAAACAGCTGTTTAAAACATTTTTAAAAATTAAAATCAAGGATAAGCTAAAGCCCATGAGCCCATGTCAACATTCTACAATGAATGAATAGGCTGGCCTAAAGAAAAATGTTTTAGCAGGTGTTGAAAAGAGTACAGTGAAGGCACCTGCCGGATGTCAACAAAGTTCCAAAGTATGAGTGCTGCCACACCAAAAGATTGATCTCTTACAAATGCACCTGGGCCAGTTCTGCACTGTTGAAATATGGAGAGCTGGTCTTAAGAGTGGGGAAATTAGAAATTGGTGAAACTGAAATTGACAGATTTGCCCATCCGCACCAGGAACAATGTCTCAGTATAAAAGAGGCTGCTAGTTTGATATGAACAGCTATGCAAGAGGTGCCCTTAATAGGTCCTGTAGAGAAGGAGGAGAAGGAGGAGAATGGGGAAGAAGAGGCAGAGGACTTATGGCCTTCCTGTGAGCGAGCCCTTAAAGTAAAATGCATGGCGTCACAAATCAGCAAAACACCGCTCAGAGACCAACTGAAGGCAGAAACAGCATTTAAAACGAAGGGTTCCATTTGCTGCAGCTCTTTCCTCAACATTCTTCATTTGGATCCAGAACCGTTGAAGTAACATTGCTAGATTTTCGGTTGATAGATTTTTACTTGTACAGTGGTACCTCAGGTTAAATACTTAATTCGTTCCAGAGGTCCGTTCTTAACCTGAAACTGTTCTTAACCTGAAGCACCACTTTAGCTAATGAGGCCTCCTGCTGCGCCACCGCAGCACGATTTCTGTTCTCATCCTGAAGCAAAGTTCTTAACCTGAAGCACTATTTCTGGGTTAGCAGAGTCTGTAACCTGAAGTGTATGTAACCTGAAGTGTATGTAACCCGAGGTACCACTGTATGCCTCTGTTATTTTTGCCACATACTTTCCATAAGCCACCTTGAGCTCCTTTCAACTGAAAGGCGGGGTATGCATCCTCAAGACAGACAGACAGACAGAGAGACAGAGAAAGAGAGAGAGGGAAGGAAGGAGGAAGGGAGAGAGATAGAGATAGAGAGAGAGAGAGAGAGAGAGAGAGAGAGAGAGAGAGAGAGAGAGAGAGATTTTCAAGTTAGATTTGGTTTTAGTCTCCTTGTCTTAGGCTGCAAGCATTTCTTATGCTCCTTTTGAATCTGTGTCTAGGGGTGTCTAGGGGGCTGTTGGGACCAGGAATTGTTGAGAGTGAGGGACTGCATGTTTGTGTGTGTGTAAATGTAGGTGTAGTTTGTTTGGTGTGTGAATGTGTGTGGCATCCTTGTGGCAAGGAGGGAGTGGAACCCTGTTTTATGGATTTCAATGCTGTTATTGCTTTATATATTCCATCACTTAATTTTGTTGTTCTGTTTCCCTTGCAAGCTGCTTTGCAATATTTTCTGGTGAACCCCCAGCCCACTTTCTTGCTCCATACGGCATTTTAAGGTATCATTGGGGTTTTATGATAAATTTTCATTGTTTTCTTGTCTCGTTTTCTTTAAGTCCGCTGCTTAGAAATGTGAATAATTAAATGGTGTATAAATATCTTAAATAAATTTTATATAGCATAAGAGCCACAATGGCTTAGAAGTATTTAAACCTGAGCATTCTGCTATTAGAAATCCTCAATCTTCATTCATTTCCTCCTTTTCCACAATGCTTTCTAGAATTTCCCTAGATAAAGTTGGTGGTGTTAACAAAAGTTGGCTGCTGAGTAGGTCTTACTAGTTCAGCCTGCCTATGATCTGAAAAACCAGAAAATCAGGTTTGCGCCATTTCCCAAGAAAACTTTTTATTTGCTTATGTCCCCATATAGCGTCACACTGCATATCATATATACATGGTTCATGAAAAGGAGACAAAATAGTGATTTGATTGAAATGACCTACCAGAAGCAATGAGTAGATGAATGTTGCAGATAAATGGATGGATTTCATAGTTTACTGGAATGTGTGTTGTGACCACAGACAGCTAAATAGAAGTCTGTTTCTGTAAATCTTTTTTTGCTGGATTTCTTCAAAACTACCACCCTTCCCACACACGTTGCCCTTTTTACTCTATTAATAGGTCTTGCTTATTATTATTTTTTGTAACTTTTGTGAAAAAGATATAATGAATAGGTAAAAATGAAGTAATTCTCTCTCCATATCTTGGAGGGTGATGATGATAATGGCATGTATGGGGGGGCAGACAAGAGGGCATAAATTATCCAACATATGTGCCAGGTTCTGTGGGTTAAACCGATCAGAAGGTCGGCGGTTCGAATCCCCGTGACAGGGTGAGCTCCCGTTGCTCAGTCCCTGCTCCTGCCAACCTAGCAGTTCAAAAGCACATCAAAGTGCAAGTAGATAAATAGGTACCTCTGTGGCGGGAAGGTAAACGGTGTTTCCGTGCGCTGCTCTGGTTCGCCAGAAGCGGCTTAATCATGCTGGCCACATGACCCGGAAGCTGTACGCCGGCTCCCTCGGCCAATAAAGCGAGATGAGCGCCACAACCCCAGAGTTGGTCACAACTGGACCTAATGGTCAGGGGTTCCTTTACCTTTACCTTATGTGCCAGGCAGACTGCAGTCAAGAACCACTGATGGATTATTTTTAAGGGGTTTCCATTGAAATTTTTGGAGACGGATCTAAATGTGGGAGTAGCAAGCCATAGCTTTTCCCACTGCGCATTATCCAATACACTCCCAATATCAATCTCCCAAAGAGACTTCAAAGAAGGGAGGAGAAAAAAACTGAAAGTCAAGCATGTATGCAAAAGACAATGGACATTCTGCACATTCTGGATCTAACCAAAGCCTAAAATGAACTCAATTTCTCTTAATGCAATCATTGTGCATGGATTTATACTGGACTGTCCACACATCATTCCATTTTCTTCATTGCTCTGTGATGCTTCCCAATATTACTGCATTATTGCTGCCCAGAGGAGCTCCCTTGCACTACGGTACAACAAAAGCCGAACAAAAATAAGCAAGAATGTTTGCGGTATAAAGAGTTATGGGATTTTGGCAGGAAGTTGCAGAACAGGCACAAATTGAAGACGAAAGAGCATGTCTGCCCCAAAACTTTTGCAGGCTCGAACAACACTGAATGTGGGATCTTGTATAATAGTCCTGATAGCATCATGAGCACAAATAATTGCAAGCAAAATAAAAAGGACTTCAGGAGGGGTCATGTGTGCACAGAGTTATAATGCTCGCCCCCATTTCTCCCCCCCCCTCAAGATTTTAACTTATGGGGATGAGAACACCTAAATAAGGCTTAGGTTAGTGACCATCACCACATCACATGACTTCCAAAGCTTCATTCATACTCTTTCTTCTTTCCAATGTGTAGGAAACCTGCAAAACCAAACCTCCATCCATGAATTCATCCTCCTGGGATTCTCAAACCATCCCGAATTGCAAATATTTTTCTTCTTGGCCTTCTCCATCGTTTACACGGTGACCTTGATGGGGAATCTCCTCATCATTCTGGTTGTCATGGCCAACAGCCGTCTCCACACACCCATGTACTTCCTCCTCGGCCACCTGTCCTTCATTGATCTTTGCTACATGACCGCCACCGTCCCCCAAATGCTGGCAAACTTCCTCCGAGAGTCCAAGACCATCTCCTACGCTGGATGCATGGTCCAAATCTTCTCCCTCATTTCTTGTGTTGGGTCAGAGTGCATCCTCCTAGCGGCCATGGCTTATGACCGATACGTAGCCATTTGTCACCCGCTGCTCTACACGGTCATCATGAATAGGAAAGTCTGCTTCCAAATGGTGGCTGGGTCGTGGACAGGGGGCTTCCTGAACTCCCTTGTACACACTCTCTTGACATCCACCCTGTCGTTCTGTGGGCCGAGGGAGATCCGCCATTTTATGTGTGACGTCCCCCCGCTTTTGGAGTTGTCCTGCACGGATACAGCCCTGAATAATATTGTGCTCCACACAGCCAGCATGTTCATTGGGGTTAGCCCTTGCTTCTTCATCATCATCTCCTACGTCTTCATCGCTTTAGCCATCCTCCAGATCCGTTCCACAGAGGGCAGGAGGAAGGCTTTCTCTACATGCACGTCTCATCTTGCAGTGGTCATTATGTTCTTTGGGACTGCTCTCTTTAATTACAACCGGCCCAGTGCAGGCTATTCCTTAGATGTGGACACACTGGTCTCAGCCCTGTATTGCATTGTAACCCCCATGCTAAACCCCATTATATACAGCCTACGGAACCAGGAAGTGAAGCTGGCAGTGAAAAGACTGGCAAGCGCAAAGCGGAACGTCTTCTAAATCAAAGGTGGGCAGATACCAGGCTTACTAGATCTACTATTTTTGTTATTTGCTAGAACCCTGAAGTTCCTGATTCAGAAAGCGGAAAGACCCATCCACAGAGGAGGCTGCCTGGTGTCTCTCTGAATGAGCCCCTGCTCCCTTGGCTTTTCTCCTTCCAACCACAAGGCATACTTAGAATCAATAACTCATGTAGAAACACTGGGGTTTCCTGTGAGAAGATACTTTCCCATTTAGCTACTATTATTGTGGATATAGCAGGACACTTTAAAAGACAAATAAGTAACTAGGAATAAGCCTCATTGAACTTGGAGTGGCTTTATCTCTGAGTAAACATGTACCGGTATGCTTGTGCTGTTAAGAGTAGATTTTTTTGAAGAACACTTAAAATTTCTTCCCTGTTCTGCTCGCTATCATAATGACAAGCAGTGCCCCCCCCCCGATCACTTAAGCCAAAGTCTCCTGAAAAATCCACTCTGAGCAAGAGGAATTCTCCTGAAAAATCCACTCTGAGCAAGAGGAATTCTGCCACACAGTTGGTGGCAGCGGTTGTTGATATGCCCCACTTCGAATTGTTCCTGAACCAAGCTCTCATTCATTAAATGGAGGCTGTCCATCTATAAAGCAAATTTCCACCCCACTCAGAAAACAAAACAAAACCCTAGCGAATGCAAAACATCGATCTAGAGATGTGGTTGTCCCAGCCTGTCTACAACCCTTAGGTGCACTGACTTAAGAACAAAAGAAGAGAGTCCTAGATCTGGTCCAGCATCCTGTACACACAGTGGCCAACCAGATGCCAAGAGAAAGCCCAAAAGTGGGGCAGGAGCACAACAACACTCTCCCCTCCTGTGGTTTCCAGCAACTGGGTCTTTTTCTTCTGACCAGGAGGCAGAGCATAGCCATATTGGCTAATGCTCATTGATAGTCTTGTCCTCCATGAATGTGTCCAATTCACTTTTAAAGTCACCCAAGTTGGTCGCCATCACTGCCTCCTGTGGGAGCGAGTCCAAAGTTTAATTATAATTATTATTTATTAAATTCGTTCATTGCTTTATCTTGCCCAAGACTCCCCAAAGTGACTTACAGCCAACAAACCAACAAACCCACATAGATATATTAAAACCAAGGGCGGGCGGAGGAGTGGGGTGTGCATTTAGAACATCCCCCTCATTTCTAAAAGGTCACAAATAGTTGAAGGCCAAAGGTCTGGTTATAGAGCAAACTTTTTGCTTGGTGCATTAGCTATGCACTGCATGAAGAAGTATTTTGTCTATCCTGACAATCTCCCAACATTCAGCTTCATTGGATGGCCCCAGTTTCTAGTGTTATGACAATTAAAGGGGGGAAAAACTCTCTGCCCACTTTTTGTACCTTTGCTCTGCAGGTGGGGGTGCTGACAGATTTCAGGGCCTGCCCTAACATTAGACAGTGGGGTGTTGTCCTCAGGCAGCAGGTGCTGGGTGTGGTTGGGTGGGTTCAATGGGCAGACAAAGGAGCTAGGCCAGTGATTTGTGATGTGCTGTCCGTTGCTCACAGATTCTTATCCCCACCTGCTTCATGTAAACACAGCTGAGGAAACTAGTAGGTAAGCAAGTCCCAGGGACAAATGCAAAATCATCACACAGAGCAGCAAGCTGTGCAAAGCAGCAGGTGGAAACTGCTTGTCTATCCCAACAAAATACCATTAGAGGACTGGAATAGGGTAGAGTGGAAATGACGCAATGGCCTAAAGGGTGCAATCCTAGCCCCACTTACGTGGGAGTAAAGCTCCACTGAATTTAGTGAAACTAGCAGCTTATCCACATTTACCTTTCCAGACACGGTCCATCCTTTAAAACTCCTTGTCATAGCACCTTTTTGGGGGGCTCGGGAGCTTTCCACGCAAAAACCTGCTTTTTAGCAATCATTTGGAGCTAACATCAATCCCTGGAATCCCAAAGAATGTAGTTTGTTAAAGGTTCTGGGAAGTGTAGCTTTGTGAGGGGTAAACTACAGTTCCCAAGTCTTTGGGGGAAGTCGTGTGATTTAAATGTCTGATGTGGATGTGACCTTAGTCAGGATTGCTGCCTTAGCTGCACTATTGCAATGGAGCCTGCACCCAACCCTAAGCAACATGTAGCTGGGATAATCAAAATGCGGTGTAGTGGTTGGAATGCTGAACTAGCTGCTGGGAGAGCAGGGTTCAAATCACTGAGCTACTTGGAGAAAACGTGGGATATAAATGTAGTAATAAATAAATATTCCTTTCCACCTCAACCCAGCACCTTCCCCTTCCCTTGCGGTTTGCCTGGTGTCGAATTTTAGATTGTAAAGCGGGTGACAGTGTGTCTTAGTTTACAGAAGATGGCCCTCAGTTTGGAGTGCTGGACAGCTCTCTGTCTGAAAGGCTGTCAGATCCAACGCCCACTTGAAAAATAAGTTAAAGTCATAAAAGGGAGGAGGGGGTTGCAGTTGCCCACCACGAGATAGCACCTAGACAGAGGACAGAGAAGGCACACTGGTCCCCCGGGTCAGTCTTTCCCATCACGATGAGATTTGGTATGTCTGTTTAAATTACAGTAGTTATTTCTAAATTCGCATCAAATTAGCATACTATTTGCGTCAAATTAGCGTATGCAAATTTTATGCAAATACACATCCTGTTCCAGCGTAAGTGCCCGCCTTAAGGACACAACAATAAACAACGAAAACAAGAAGACACTTGCTCCTCCTAATCTCAGGCGAGCAAATTCTGTGACTCCGCTAGTTTGCCACCAGAAGGAGCAGTGAAACCACACTTCCTTTTTCCCCTCCTGGCTTTGCTGCTTTTGAAATACTTTTCACGTGATGGCTTGTCATGTGACCGTGCGGCAGGCTCAATATGGCGGCCTCCATAGAGCGCCTAGTGCATAGAGTAGGCGAGGGGCAGCGACCGACTGCTTTGGTCATTTTTTCTATGGTGCTGCTCCGCTGCTTTCTGGGAGTTCAGGGTCACGCCGTAGCTTGGTAAGTGCTCAAACCAGAGGAGAAGCCTTTCCACCTCTAATCATCCTGTGGGCGCGGGGGCGAGAGTTTCCGGCTCTTACCACCCGCGCCGCATTTAGCTAATCTTTAGCTGTGCTTGTACGTGAAGGAAACTCAGGTGATAAGAAGGCCGAAGAGATCAAATTGACAATACCTGGGCTGATGTCCCGTTGAACAAGTAACACTGCTTGCAAATATAAAGGTAGTAGAACAAGGAGAGGATTTTGGAATAGCGCCGTATTCCCAGAGTGTTTTTTGTTTAAGGTTAGAGAGTCTATATGCATACGCATACAAGTCCTTGCAGAGAACTCTTTTAATTAAAAAAAAATGCTTTCATTCCCACCCCACCTCCAACAGTAAAGCTTTATCCTGCCACGTCAGTACTTCCCCATCTTATCACATTTGTGGATCTGACGTTGTGTGCAGGAAGCACTCCAGTTTTCTCAAACATTCTTCTTTGTAACTAAATTAGTTCTAGTTACAGATAGGTAGCCGTGTTGGTCTGCCATAGTCAAAACAAAAAAAATTCCTTCCAGTAGCACCTTAAAGATCAACTAAGTCAGTTCTTGGTATGAGCTTTCGTGTGCATGCATGTGAAGAAGTGTGCATGCACACGAAAGCTCATACCAAGAACTGACTTAGTTGGTCTTTAAGGTGCTACTGGAAGGAATTTTTTTTGTTTAAATTAGTTCTGTTCTAGAACCTGGTGGTAGTTTTGTCAGGCGGAAATGGGGGAGTGAGACCTATTAGGATGGTTGCTTTTCATTTCCTCTGTTCCAGTTGCTTCAACACAGAGATTGAGTGAAGTTTTTCCAGTGGTGGAGAAAACTCAGGGCACCTTAATTTCTGGCTCTCAAGCTGCATTAAAAGGCACTGGAGTGGGGGCAGTAGTTTTCTTAAAACCACTGAGTGTTCCTCCATCTTCTTACACAATGTGGGTTTCCTTAGGATCTAGTGTAGTGCAGAACTGCCTACTTACATATGTTCAGCCCTCGAAGTGTGGTTCCTCATCCAAGCACAAGCCTGATCTTGCCTGTCACCCTTTTGATTTCTGACATGCTTAGTGGCAGTTGTTTGCAGTCCCTTGAGTCAGAGTTTCTTCTTTGGTCAGCCCCCTCCCCTGGCCTATTTAGCTCGATATAAAATGACAGGCATGGGAAAAGAGCAAACTTAATGTGTTTATTACCTGAGCATTAATGGAACGGCTTTTAATGGCTCATTAGAGCTGCTTGTGGTGAAACAGAGGCGTTCTCTCAGAAAGATCTTCACTCCATGTAGGTGGAGAGGTGGTGTTTCCTAATGGATACCAGTCTTATAACAGATTGCATTTCTTCCACCCAAATATACTCCAAGTTCTAAATGCCTTCCTCAGTAAAGGTAAAGGTAAAGGTACCCCTGCCCGTACGGGCCAGTCTTGACAGACTCTGGGGTTGTGCGCCCATCTCACTTAAGAGGCCAGGGGCCAGCGCTGTCCGGAGACACTTCCGGGTCACGTGGCCAGCGTGACAAAGCTGCATCTGGCGAGCCAGAGCCGCACACGGAAACGCCGTTTACCTTCCCGCTGGTAAGCGGTCCCTATTTATCTACTTGCACCCGGAGGTGCTTTCGAACTGCTAGGTTGGCAGGCGCTGGGACCGAGCAGCGGGAGCGCACCCCGCCGCAGGGATTCGAACCGCCGACCTTTCGATCGGCAAGTCCTAGGCACTGAGGCTTTAACCCACAGCGCCACCTGCGTCCCTCAGTACATCCTATGATAATTCAAAAAATAATCTAGAATTTAAGATTTCACAGAATAATAACATTATGAGGCTTGCATAGTTTGGAGATGATATTTAGCTAACAGGAGGTCCCACTCTGCAACTTTATTTGCAACGCAATGCTTTTTCAGTTAAAGGGGTAGTAACACTGAGGACACCATCTATCAGTCCGTATTTAATTATATGGGTTTTGCATTTCTTGGCCCAGCTTTGTACAGATTTTTAGAAATTTGCTCCAAATAACATTTTGGGGTCAACCTTGTATCCAACATATGTTGTACAGAAGCAAGGTGGTGCAAACGATTTGACAGGGCAAGCTAGTGAGTCTGAACCTGTATGATTCACATTGGAAACTTGTAAAATTTCAGGAATTCATTGAACGATGACCTATTACTGCCGTATCCTCCATCTCGACACGGTCCGCGGCATCACCATCGGTACGTTCGGGACTGTCAAGCTCTCCGACACGGCAACACAACACATGAGTCCTGGCCTAGCAATAACAGCACTGTCTTTCCACTGACCGTCACAAGCATCTTCATCTCTGACATCCCTCCAAAGGGTCAGAATAGTCGACATGTCTATGGCCATCTCACTACAGTGAGGGACCCCCTGAGGACATTCTCTGTGCTGGAGCCTGGTGGGCCAGGGGGCTGCCGTAAACGCAGCCGAGCAACGGTGGAAGAGACTGCCAGGCATGGCAAGTGCCTTGTGGCCCAGAACGGGGGGTACTTCAACACGAAAACCGGAGAGTGCCTTGGGAATGTTGTGAGCGACGGGCATCTCATCCAGTCCTCTGGAGGGATTCAGAATGCTCATTTTGGCATCCGGAAGGATGGCACTCTAGTCTTTGGGTAAGGAATCAGCAACTCTTCCTTTTAAACCAGGTGGGGGGAGCTGGAAATCACATAGTACCTGTCAAGCCATTGGCCCATCTAGCTTAGCATGGTCAACACTGACTGGCAGTGACTTTCTAGGATTTCTGAAATCCAAGAAAGCAGGGGAGATACCATGATCACAGACTTGGAGTTTGGAAGGGACTACAAGGGTCATGCAGTTCAACCCCCTGCAACGTAGGAAACTTTCACCCAACGTGGGTCTCGAAGCCACAACCCTGAGATTACTAGTCTCATGCTCTTCCACCTGAGCTATTCCTCAGGTCATGGTGAACTGTGAACTTGGAAGGGACATTGGTGATCATACTTAGGTCAACTCACTCTTCGGGGCTGGATGGAGAGCCATTCAGCTTCTGCTTCATAGGAGAGCTCTACCACCTCCTGAGATAGCCTGATCCACTGGCAATTAAAGCAGTATCATACCACAGTCAAGGCTTTTGCCAGAGGATCCTGGGAAGTGTGGTTTATTAAAGGTGCTGAGAGCGGGCCCCTGTTCCCACCACAGAGCTACAATTCCCAGAGAGGAATTGTCCTTTAAATACAGTGGTGCCTCGCAAGACGAAATTAATTCGTTCAGTGAGGCTCTTCGTATAGCGGTTTTTTCGTCTTGCGAAGCAAGCCCATTGACAGCTTAGCGGATTAGCGCTATTAGCGGTTTAGCGGCTTAGGAAAAGGGGGGAAAGGGAAAAAAACCCGAAGGAACTTGCAAGACTTTTTCGTCTTGTGAAGCAAGCCCATAGGGAAATTTGTTTTGCGAAGCACCTCCAAAACAGAAAACCCTTTCGTCTAGCAGGTTTTCCGTCTTGCGAGGCGTTCGTCTTGCGGGGCACCACTGTATTTTCAAATGTCTCTCCCTCCTTATAACATGGCTCCTCTGTTGTCTTTTCCAGCTACCTCTCTGAGGAGGACGTGTTGGCTAAAGACAACCCCTTTGTGCAGCTTGTGAGCGGGGTGGGTTGGCTCTTGCGAGATGGGGAGGTCTACGTGAATCAGAGTCGGGCAGTGGAATGTGACGAGACGCAGGAAACAGGTAAATGTGGGGAAGGGACCTGTTCCTTTTATCTGCCTGATGCACTGGATGGTCAGAAGGGGAGGAGAAGCGATAACAGGGGACGTGTATTGATCTGTCCATAATGGGAAGCACCCACAAGGCTTCGTAGCCACCCAAGACTGGAAGGAACTGATGTGTCTTGCGTCTTTTCCTTCGGCCCACTGCCTTTCTGTGCCTCCCCCCCCCCCCCACCTACCATGCTTTCTGCGCTGTTGGGTGGGTGAAGAGCTATGGGATTCACTTGGTTCCTCTGGTGAGTAAGGCTTGGGCGGGGGAAGAACATGTTCCATGAAGGTCCTGGCATGACCTGACCTAGCAAGCTCTAGACCACCCCAGGCTCAGCAGGCTCAAGGCCAAGGCTGTCCATGGCCCTAATGGAAAAATTAAGATATAAGATGTAAGCATTAGGAAAAGGTAATCAAAAAGACAAATGGTGATTTGTGGTACTGTTTAATTGAATTTGTATGCAACAAAGAAAACCATTTTGCACCTCCTCAAACACACCAGTGACTTGTGGTTAATGGACTGCAGCTAATCGTATTAATTTTTATTTCCTTCCCAGAACCAGATATCTGGGGGGGTTTTATGTTCTTTCATTATAATCACCATGCCCACGCTTCAGCGAAACTGAATTCTTGTATTCTCTCTTCAAATGATTCATTACATTTATGTTTCTTGTCTGTATGCTCATGAAAATTAAATACATATGTTTATATATGGTGAAACAAAAGACCAGAGCCGTGATGGTACCCAGCTTCAAGCAGACAGTATTTAAGAAAAACAAAACATGCATACACCATTCTGCTGTAAGGAGAGGTTTTGCCCTGTGATTATTTTTTTAAAAAAACCATCCTTGTAGCAGAGTGATTATGTTTCTCAGCTATTTGTACTTTGTCTCTCTTTCTCCCCACCCCTTTGTGGTAGGTACGTTTGACAAGTTCATCAATACTGTGTCTGCCAGGACAGCCGTGGGGCATGACAGGCAAGGACAGCTGGTGTTGGCACACTTTGATGGGCAGACACATACAAGGGGGTAAGTCTGTAGTTTTTTAAGTCATTCCTCCTAGTGGGGCAGGTGATCCATGCCTCAGACTGAGCTCTGTTTGGAGGGTCTCTTTGTCTCCTTGATGTGTTGTGGGTCAGTTTTCCTTTTTTATTTAAGTAACAATTCAGGAGAAAAGTTAAATAAGGAATCCAACTGTAGGTGCTAGCATTTAACATGTAGGTGTCTGAGGACTTTCCATCCTATGACTCAACAAAGAGTGGTGAGATTTGGGCATAACACTAAGCCGTGGTTCAATAAACCATGGTGTAGGGACACTTGGTTCTGGTTTGTTTAGCAAACTAAGGCTTAAACAATCGCAGAGGACTTAGTGTCATGTATGAACCAGGCCTGCCTTGCACCAGACAAGTATGATTCTTTAATGTATCCTGGTTCGCCCATAATGCTAAGAGGTTAGTTTGCAAACCTTAGTTTATGCTAAGTGAAGTAAATCACGGCTTACAGGCTAAGGCACAGGGGCAGGTTCAGATGATTAAATTAAACCACGGTTTGGTTAACCAGGCCTATATGAAAGAGCCTTCTTTTTTTAATGACCTGAATTGACTCTCTTCTTAAAGAAAGCAGAGCCAGGTTTGGAAAGTTGTGGTACGTGAATTCTCTCTCACATGAAAATATATGGTCATTCCCACCAACCCAACCCTAAAGCTGTTATCTTGTCTGTGCTACAATAATCGCTGGTTCTCTTTTCAGGGCTGCCCTAAAACTTCTCACTGCCTGAGGCAGATGGTGAAGTCAGGTACAAAAGCCTAGCAGTTTAATCTTGTGTTGACACTGTTAATGTGCCAGAACATTCCACTACACACAAGGACCACAGTCTAGCATGGGCAGGAACAGAGCATGCCACATGGCTCATCCAGCCCTAACACTTAACTTTCGCTCCCTGCTCTCCAGCATTTGCCTCCTTCCTCCGCCTAAGGATAGGGCCGGCCCTTACTCTTCTTCCGCCTATGCAAGGCATCTTCTTACAGCTATCCCCTTTATCGTTTGCACAGCCTCAGCCTTTGGGATATGGCTGATTTCCTGAAGCAGCAAGGCGTTGTCAATGCCATCAACTTGGACGGCGGAGGGTCTGCAACCCTGGTCTTGAATGGAACGCTTGCTAGTTACCCTTCAGATCACTGGTAGGTGCTGTCGCTGTTTGCTAAAGGGGAGCTCGACCCTGTACTCGTGGACAATGCAGAAAGAGCCCCCTGATATCACACTTCTGGTCCTGAAGTGGTCAGGCTATGTTTGGGGGGTGAGACAGTTTTCTGTGGGTCCTCATCAGTGTCAAAAGAAGTTCCTACAGCTGAGAAACCTCACTGTTTCTGCCAGCATTAAAGAAGGGTCAGGATGCGTACTAGGGCTTAGCCTGGCTGTTGTTGTTTTTCTTTTGGTGCAATCAGTATTTCTTTCTCCCTAGCAAACCTTACCCCATGTGGCGCTGCCCCAGGCAGGTTTCGACTATCCTGTGTGTCCACGAACCTGCCTGCCAGCCTCCGGACTGCAGTGGGCATGGGAACTGCGTCCTTGGGGAATGCCAGTGCGACGGAGCTCTCTGGAGAGGACCAGCATGCGATGTCTTGGACTGCGGCTCTTCCAACTGCACCCTGCATGGAATCTGTACAGAAGGCAAGGCCACGTAGGCTGAGAGAGGTGTGAGCATGTGGGTCAGGTAGAACAGGTGCCCAGCCTCCAAGTCAGGGCTGCCTATAGAGAAACACATCACTAGTAGCAAGTAAAGGTAAAGGGACCCCTGACCATTAGGTCCAGTCGTATCTCGCTTTATTGGCCAAGGGAGCCGGCATACAGCTTCCGGGTCATGTGGCCAGCATGACTAAGCTGCTTCTGGCGAACCAGAGCAGCGCATGGAAAAGGCGTTTACCTTCCCGCTGGAGCGCTACCTATTGATCTACTTGCACTTTGACGTGCTTTCAAACTGCTAGGTTGGCAGGAGCAGGGACCGAGCAATGGAAGCTCACCCCGTCGCGGGGATTCGAACCGCCGACCTTCTGATCGGCAAGTCCTAGGCTCTGTGGTTTAACCCACAGCTCCACCCACGTCCCCACAGCGCCCTTGATTTAGAGGCTGCCTATAGAATTAGGGTTCTAGAAAGCACATTGCTATTAACAAGTGGGACTCCTGCCGAGACTGCTTCTGGGCAAATTGGGGTTTTTAAAAACCCTTGGATATATAGCAGGGGATGCTTTTTCACTCCTCTTTTTCTTTTGGTTAAAGGCAGCCTCGGACTAACCTGTTCTGATTTGTTAGGATACTGGCTCTACCATTGGGCAGAGTGAAGCAACTTCTTGGTATCCAGCATAGGAGCAGTGGTGGCAGTTTCCCACCTACTCCTCCTGAATCCCCCGTCTTGGAGGACAGAGCTGTGTTTGCCCCCCAGGCTCCCCTTCGCCCCTTAAAGTGGCCTTTGGCTTTTAACTATCTGTTTCCTTTTTGTGTTGGTGGGTTTGCTTGTTTTTAAATAGAACTGTCTTTTAGACGTGTTAATGCTGTTTTAATGTATTACGTGTTTGTTACTTTCTTCAAATGTTTTCAGTTGCTTTGAGTTGTCATTGAAAAATAAGGTGACTAATTTAATAATAATATTCCCCAAATATCCTCCGTTTCCCCTTGGGCATGGCTTATCTGAAAATCCCACGTTCTGTCCTGAATCCCCTCCATTGCCGGCACTGGTGACTCTATTCCCAGTTGTGCCACAACTTACCTCTCTGTGCCCATGATCTCACTGCTCCAAAATCACATCCATTTCTTCTTTCCCCCTTTATTGCAGAGGGATGTCTTTGTGATGCTGGCTGGCAGAGCCCCAACTGCAGTGAAGGTAGCTGGATTTCCTTCCTAACAATCCTTCCTTTGGAGAGTTGTGTGTGTTTGTGAATATTTATTTATTGCATCAGTTTGTAACTTGGGAAACCAATTGCAAAAGTTAGGGCAGCATTTGCCAACCTAGTGCCCTCCAGTGGTCTTGGACCGCAAGTTCCATCGGCCCCAGCTATTGTGGGGCAGAGTATAAACTCAAACAAAACAAAACAAACTTTTCTCCCTTTGGCCAAATAATAAGCTGAATTGTTACAGTCCTTGAAAATACGCTGCAGTTGATTGAATTGGCAGTAGCTGTTTTTCTCCAATTTTATTGATTTTATTGCCTTGTTCTTCTTTTATTGCTTTACTTTGTGTTCCTTGCTCCAAGCATTCTTTGGTCAGGATAGAAATTAACTACGGTAAATAAATATTTCCAGGGCAACTTACAACGTGATTGACTTTTCTATCTTGACTTTGCTACATGTGTTGGGGGGAGGCACTTTTGGTGGCCTGCATTGTGGCCACCAAATGCTGAGTTTTTTATTATTGTTGTGATTTATTGCAAAAGAAGGAGGAGCTTATGCAAACTGCAGAAATGACATGGGCTGAATTTTCTGTCCTGGGACAGATGTGGGGGATGGAGAGATCCACAGTTCCCCCCTTATCCAGCTTACTCATGTCCATGCAAGGTCCTTATCATCTGTGCTTAAATTCAAGGTTGGAATAACTGTGTGTGTGACCCTTCGTAGCAGGGAAAGCCAGCAGGTATTCTCTGGCTGTTCTTGCTGTTGGATTCCAGATCCCATCAGCCCCAGCAAGTGAGGCTTTGGTCAGGCATGATGGGAGCTGTAGTCTAGCAACATTTGGAGGCTGCCACGTTGGGAGGGGAGCAGCTCACTGGTAGAACATGTGCTTGGAATGCAGAAGGGTCCCAGGTACAATCCTTGCATTGTATCAATTGTCGGTATATAAATACATCTATAAATAAAAAATCCTGGCGTCTGTGGGGAAGGCTGGGCAAGTCGGCCATTCTGAAAGCATGGAAGCTGCTGCCAATCAGTGCAGACAGTACTGAGCCAATTGAACAAATAGTCTACTTTCGTATAATGCAGTTATATTGGGGCTTCCCTTGCTCTTGACCTGGAAGTTGCAGGCAATGCAGAATGCTGCTGCACAGCTGCCCATGGGACTGACACCCCACCAGCATATAGCACCTCTGCTCAAAGATCTGCACTGGCTTCCTCCCAGGCCAAGTTCAATTAGTTTATTACTGTTAGTATATAAAGCCCTTAACAGCTTGGGAGCAGTTTACCTGCGAGATCGCTTTGCCCTATATAAGCCCACTTGACTGCTCTGAACTGGCCCCGTTAAAAGTGGCACATAATATTTGTTCAGCATTTGTAAGAAAGCAGCGTTTTAGCATGGCAGCACCTTCGCTTTGGCTCGCATTATTGACATCAGGCAGAGTACTTACAGCAAAGGCACCTTTCTGGCGCCTACTAAAAACATTTTTGTTTAGACAAGCCTACCCACACCTGTGGAATGCTGGCATGTGCTTTCATTAGGCTTTTAGCTTATTTCTGAAGATTTTAAATTGGTTTTTAACTGATAATTTTATTGCTTTATTCTTTTTTTGTAAAGGATTTTAGGTTGTTTTCTTTTTGTAGAATAAAGTGCTGTATATAATTTTTCCAAAGCAAATAAACAGGAAATATATATTCCTTGCCACCCAAAGTTCTCATGGTGTTTTGCATGTGGTCTCCTCCCTCCCTCTGTCTCTTCTGCCATAGCCTGTGCTCCTGGTTCCTATGGCGACGGCTGCCTTCAGAAGTGCCTCTGCCTCAATGGTGGTGCCTGTGACCCTGTCCACGGAACTTGCAATTGCTCAGCTGGGTACCAAGGCACGCATTGCGAAGAAGGTGAGAGATTTGCTTATTTTAACTTGGCTGTGGCGATAACGTATTTGCTCTACTCCCTTCTTGCTGAGTTAAAGCTTGCTGGTTAAAACAGCACTGTCTGCACCTGGTACTTGTGACTGTCACTGCTCCCCTCCCAGCCTTTATAATTCCTTCATGTGGGGAGGCATGCTTTGGGCTCCAAAGAAATTGGGACAGCCGGAAGACAGGGTGTAAGCACCGAAGAAATGGGCGAGTTAGCTGACAGGAGAGGCTCAGTGGAGCCAGCTAGTGGATGAAGAATGTCCAACCTTTCCACATCTTCTTTGTTTGCATCACAGATTCTACACACAGTGCACTGTTAAACTGTGGAACTCACTGCCACTGGAGGCAGTGAGGACCACCAACATGAATGGATTGGACAAATTCATGGTTATTAGCCCCAATGGCTCTGTTCTGCTTCCACAGTCGGGGTATTCATGCTTCTGAATACTAGGTGCCAGAAACCACAGGAGACGAGAGTGCTCTTGCACACACGTCCTGCTTTCTGGTTTCCCCACAGGTGTCTGGTTAGCCTCTGTAAGAACAGCTTGTTCTGGGCAAAGGCAGAAGGGCTTTACAAGCCTTGGCAATCAGCTGCTCATCCGTGCCTGAAAACCCTGCTGTAAGACAGAGAGCCAGGCCTCATTCTGCCATGTGTTTCCCTGGCCTGCTTGCTGTTGTGTAACCCCCAACTTGTCTTCCCTGTGATTGTTTTCTCAGCCTGCCCCAGTGGACGGTACGGGCCAAACTGCCAGGATGCCTGTCCCTGCCCAAACCAGCGTCCTTGTGATCGGAAGACGGGCAGTTGCAACGTTTCTGCTGAATGCCCCCTGCCTGACGACGTAGTCACAGGTAGGTGGCTCAGGGCCTCGTGACTCAGGAGGAGACACAGCCTGAGCTTTTCTTTCGGAAGGTTTGGCCCTTGGCCTTTTTGCTTCCTGTTTAAAAGGGTCCTGGAAAGATAGGAAGAGGCCTTATTTTGACTCTGACTCATTGGCCCACCAATCTCAGTATTGTCTTCCCTGACTGCCAGCTGCTCTCCAGGGCTTTGGGCAGGGATCTCTCTCATGTTGTGGAGGGGGCTGGCTAAAAATCAGCCCTCCTGCCAGGGAAATATCTCCTCACTCATACATATATATGAAGCAAAGCTTTAATAGTAGAAAAGTGTAACATGCTGACTGAGAGAAACAAAACATATTGAGGCAAGTGACAGGTAGCCTTTTTTAAACAGACAACCTGAAGAAAAGGGCCAATTCTAAAGTACAGCATAAAAGCCCAACTCACTAGAGGCCAGGTATTCTATTGATCAAATTAGGCCTCAGTGCTTTTCTTACATCTTAGCCCAGGCACAGGCAACCTTGGCCCTCTGGATGTTTTGAGACTACAATTCCCATCATCCCTGACCACTGGTCCTGTTAGCTAGGGATCATGGGAGTTGTAGTCCCAAAACATCTGGAGGTCCGAGGTTGCCTTTGCCTGTCTTAGCCCTACCTGGAGATTGAACCTGGAAGCTTTTGCATGTGAGGCTGTTGCTCTGCCTCAGCCATATGGTTCTTCTCTGTGGTGTTATACCTGGGACAGCTCTTTCTCTCCCAGGCTGCTGCCAGTCAGAATAGCGGTACCGTGCTGAATAGGCCAAGAGATTTGATGGCTTCATATATCCCAGCTACTCTCTTCTTGGTCTACATTCGAGAGTGCCTGTGGATTTTGGGGTAGCTTTCTAGTGGTGCAATGTACAAGGGAAGAAGACGGGTCAAAAAGCTGTAAGAAATGGAAAATGGGAGGATGCCACTGTATAGAAAAGGGGGGTGGGAAGCGGACATTATTCCTGGTGCATTTCAGGGGTGCCTCTTTCCCAAGGAGTGTAAACACTGTAAATTGAGGCTTTGAGCCAGGTGAAGTTAAGACCTGCTTGAGTCCCATTGGAAATCTCGTCGATTTCAAGGGTGCTTAAGCTCCAGTTGCATTAGAACCAAAGTTACTATGTCTTGATCTTTGAATGCTTGAAGTTGAGCAGATTACAAATGGATCGAGTCTGATGGAATGTATGGATTCTTTGAGAAGGAATTCCTTGAAACAAGTTAGAGCACTAGGGGCGTCGTCTCTTTTTTGTCGCCATCCCACCCCTACACAGTTGTCACCTGCGTTCATCTTGAGCAAACTGTCCTGCCCATCCCTTTTAGGACATCAAGAGAAATCTAGGCTCTTGATCTGACGCGACAATTAAGCCTTCATGGATCTGTTTCAGTCTATTTGCTGCATTGGAGATTTGCCTTGTCCCTTGTGCTTGGCAATTAAGCATCTAAATGCATCTCTCTCTCACAGGGCAGTGCTTGCTGAAGGCTGATGAGGAAGGTGTGCTCCTTGGGTTTACAATGTAAGTTGTGTGCTTTGTGTTTTTGTAGTGTGGTTGTGTGTTGTAATATTTTCTAGCCTCCTGTAATAGAGCTGGTCGCAGAGTCCTAGTCTACAAGGCTGCCTCCACCTCTGCGTGGTCCAGCCCATTGCCCAGTGCAGGCAGTACAGATCACCCCCAATAGACAGCTGTCCATCCTTATCAGGACACAAGAAGGGGTCTGTTGGATCAGGCCAGTGGCCCATCTAGACCAGCAACCTGGTCTCACGGTGGCCAACCCAATGCCTACAGGAAGGCTGCAAGCAGGAACTGAGCACTCTGCACCTGCAAATCCCAGAAAGTGGTATTCAGAAATACCACTCTGGAGGTGGAGCATAGCCATGGCAGCTGGTAGCCTTTGTTAGCCTTTTCCTCCATGAATTTTGTCCCATTCTCTTTGAAAGCTATCCAAGTTGTTAGCCATCGTTGCCGCCCACGGGAGCAAATTCCATAGTTTTGACTATGCAGTGTGTGCCTCTGCTTTGAAGAATCTGCACCATGGGAGATGCTCACCACCTCTCTAGGGAATCGGTCCCATCTGGCCTTGCCATCAGGAAGCTCCTTCTAATGTTCAAGCACAGTCTCCCCTCCTGCAGCCAAAGGCCATTAGTTCTAGCCTCATCCGCTGGAACAAGTCTATTTTAGCAAAGCGATTACAAGGATGAAATGGGAATCTTTTGACTTCTATTGTCAGTTCGCAGGCTGGCTTGTTAAGGCACTGTAAACATGTTGATTATTATTTTCATCGATTAACATTATTAATAGTATTTTTATTTTGTTTTTTTACAGTAAGGGATGGTTTATAGGAATCTTATCCTTGCTGCTTCTGGTTAGTGCCACGTTCAACATAAAGCACTTTTGCTGCAGCAGCTCCGCAGGCCGACAGAAGTGTAACAATTGCTTCTCCAGGCGTCCCAACAGTTTCCACTATGAACTGTTAGGGAAATCAAACAGTTTTCCACTTGCAGGAGGAGAGAATGAAGACTACACAGAAGACACAGAGACCTAACACAGACGGCTGTGATCCTTTGAACCAGCAGGAGGCCCCATCCATCATTCTGTAGCAGAACCTTCCAGAAGGAACTAGTGGCTTCCACATAGAACTTGACTACTGCTCCTCTCACTGGCCTTGCCTAGGGGCAACGGACCTTTTCCCAGTCCAAGGGCCCATATTCGCATCTGGAAATCACCAGCAGTGAGCAGGGCCTAAGGCGAAAGAGGGCAGAGCAGTTAACCCAAGTTTTACCTTTTTGTGCACTGTAGGCTGGTTTCCACAAACACATCTCTGTATCCTCCATTGCACTAAGCAAGAGGGAATATCAGAGTTAAAGGACACATTTCAGCTGGCAAAAGAAACATCTGGGAAGTGTGGGGCTTGGGAAGAGGGGTTGCGCTGTGAGGAGGGTCCTGAGGGACAGATAAGAGAGGGATAAATTTGGCCTCTAGGCCTGAGGTTCCCCACCTCAGACCCATCCTTTCCAGAATGAGCCACTGCCCTTCCAGATGTTTTAGGTTGGGGAAAGAAATCTAGAAGTTGCTGGGACTGGCCTTGACCTCTCTGCTGCTCCAGTAAAGGACTCCAAATAGAATCCTCTGCACATAAAAACAACCACCACATTACAGTGTGGACTCCAACTCCCATCACGCTCAGCCAACATGGCTGATGGTCACAGATGAGGCAAGATGTAGCCCAGCAACAGCAAAAGGGCTGGAGGTTCCCCACCTGTGATGTGTCATGAGCCAAAATGGCTCTCAAAAAGAGGAGCAACTGTGTAACTACCAGTTTTTCCTTGCTGATAACAGGTGGATATAGCCAAAGTGCAGAGTGGGGCTGTTTAAAAGCCTTCTTGCAAACAGCCCTGTGCTGTTTTGCAGAGGCTGCTGCCTTCCTCTCTTTCCCATGCCCCCTTGACAGCCCAGATCCGGCTCAAGCCTGTATGCCTCTGCCCCACTCCCAATTGGTTTGGGATCCAGGCTTGAGCCGGATCCAGGGGTGTCAAGGGGCAGGAGAAGATTCTGGGTACATCCTTACTAATTTCTTTAAGTGGTGGTTGCAGCTTTCGCTGGGAAGACTAATGGTCTGCTTCAAAAATAATGTTAAACCCTAGTTACAAATTAACTGGCTTGATGCAAATGAGCAGTGTGCTGGTTCACAGCGCTCATTACTTGTTCTTGTATTGCTCCAGTCTGTGCCATGCTGGGGGGAGGCGTACCAGAGCCTGGTTCAGCATCACATGTTGAGAAAGTGCTAAAAGAATTAATAATGAAAAGGGCTTCACTGTGAGGAATTTTACTTCCAACTCTGGTTATCAGAGAGCTTGACTATTAACGCCTTAAGTATGATGGCCTAAGTTAGGCCTATAGCCATACGATTTTATGACAAGTTTTTTAGTAATATATTTTGTAAGATGTAGCTGCGGGTGGGGTTGCCTTCCGATAATTTATTTTAAAGCAGAAATTAAGCCTGTCTCGGCCTGAATACATAAACCACTTTTTCTTTCTGTTGCACTTTGCCTCTTCCTTCATAATGCCAGGGGTCTTTGGCAGCCCATGTGAAATGTTGTGCCATATTTTAAATTGTGTGTTTTGTTAGCTTCAAAAGTTGAACAACAATTGCAGCAACCATCCATGTTTGGTGCAGGGATATGCTTTTTATACAATCAGGACTATATACTTTTTACACAATAAAGTGACATTTTTTCCTCTTGAGTTATGAATGTTGTCCTTTGACTAGCTGCAAGAGGGTGCCAAGACTTGACATTGTTTCCAGATGCATAGTGACAAGAGTCTCGTCCATTTTTACATGGTCCCCAGATACCTTAAAGCCTACATACAAAACTGGAACTCTACAAAGGTTCAAATGCACGAAAATACTACTTTATTTTAGATCAAAATTTAAAAAACATCTTACTAAAAACTTCCATCTTACTATAAATTACAAACAAAAACTCTAGCAATGTAGTTATGTGTTAAGGCCACATTTGAGATACAGTAGTGGAAATATTAATTGTTTCACTGCCTGGTTTATGAGCAATTCCATTTCTATCAGCTTTGCACCTCAGAAGCAAGCTATTGCCCAATCATCTGTGGATTCTAAAAAAACACTAACATTTGCAAAATCTGAATAAAAAAAACACTCTAGAACATCCCTGATAATACTCCTTAAAAATATCTTTCTTTCTGAAAAAAGAAAGGCAAATTTGTGCTCACAAAGTTTACACTCAGTGTTTATCCTTATCATGGTCATGGCTGATTTTTGTGTGTGATTTTATATGTTTTGCCACTGTATTTGCTGAGAGAATACAGCAAACTGCTGGAGTTTGTGTGTGTGTGTGTGTGTAATCCCTTCTGGTTCTCATACAGTCAACAGAAAACTTAGTAAAGAGAACCATAAAATCAAAATTTAGTATTGGGACAGATGAGCGAGGAATAATGAACCCATTTCGGTCTCTCTTTTTGGGGGGAGAGGGAGTAATGTTCAATGTGTACACATTCTTAATGCTAAGAATCAAGAAACTCATCCTAATCCATATGTACAGCAAAATCGCATTTTATACACATTTAACTTGCGTGATTTGAACCTTACGCAGTTGAAAGCCACCCAGTTGAAATCAGACAAATTGCTTGCGCCCTTGATGGGAGAGCTTAAAAGCTCCTTTTGCATAAGGTTTTCCTGGCCCAGAAAGAGCTTTTAAGCTCTCATACTTGCTTACTGGGTTCTGGGAAGTTCTTGTGGGAGAATGGTTTGAGTATATGTGTTTTTGCGTATATGCGCCAGTCCCGGAACATTACCCCGTGCAAGACGCAATTGTACTGTAATACATAACAAGTTACAGTTGGGTATAACAAGCGCAACTAATATATAGTAAAAAAATAGAACAAGATCATCTCTTCTTCAGCATTTCAAAATGACATTCTGGAAGAGTATCTAAATGACCACCGCTGCTCTTCATGAGGGGCTGGGCTATTTCTGAGTGACCACTGACCATCCTTCAACCTCAAGGGGGTCAAGGAAGTGTGAAAATGCTGGTGTGTTGGAGCCTGTTCCTGAGCAGCTTAGGTCAGTCCTAGAACCTTCCCATTCAGAAAATGTGGATGAGCATATGCCCTGCTTGCTTGAGAAGTGGCTGTTATCAGATACCTGCATTGATGCCCACTGCATCCAACAGGAAAGAGGGCAACAGACATCCCCATAAAATCCAGACATCAACCTACAGCTTGCCTGCCCCAAATTTCGGGAGCTCTGATCAAGCTAGCTCTCCTACCATGGTGAAAAAGGAGATAAGACAGCCAGAACGTAGGAAAATGTAGGAAAGGGGGACTCCTTCCCGTCCTCCATCCCAATAGGAAGAAGAGGGGTGTGATTGACAGGTAAGGGGCTTATATGCTTAAATGGAGAAGCACATGTGGAAGAGGGGGGGTGGCGTTGCCGTTTTGTGCTCCCAATCCCTGCAGGCTCTGGCTAATCACCACTGACCATTTTCACTTCCTGGAATGTCAAATGGAGATCATGGAATGGTCCAGCCTGGCCCCAATGGGAATGGTCCAATGGCTGTGCAGCTCCTGGGCATTTTTGATTGCTGAACTCAGAAACAGGAGGCTGGAGCTGGTGCACAGCATTGGGATGGGGAGCTTTCAGGGCTGTGAGGTAGCAACCATGCTTGCACCCTATTCAACTGGTGATGGAACCTGCTTTCTGCGTTCCTCTGCTGTGGACCTCCCACACCAGGATCTCATTATAGGAAGCTGTGAAGAGGCGTTTCCCAGACGGGGTAAACCGGCAGAGGTACACAGCATCATCGTGGCCCAGGTAGTCTCTCTCGGCCTTCTTTGGGTGCTCGATCAGCCTCAACATGCGCTCTGCAGGGCAGACAAAGCCACAGGCTAAGAAAACATCCTTTTATAAATCAAGGACAGTGCCATTCTGCATTTGAGGGATGTGTACATGTGTAAAAATCATCTGCCCAAGAATGTCAGTCAGGGTTGGCGTCAGGATTTCCAAGTTCCCCAGACAATAAATCATCAGGGTGCCCTGCCCTCAGGGGGGCAGAGACATTAATAAAGAGCACCCAGGAATCTTCTGACCAGATGACTCATGCAAGTAAGGCTACATTGCTCTGAAGGTTTTTTTTACCAGCCATATGAAATTGGTCATTAGAAAGTTGGAAAGTTTTGCTAGCTTCCTTGGACCTCTTCGGTGGGCTCCCTGTGGGCTTTTAGGCAAAGCCGACTGCCCTACTTTCTGCTCCCTGAAGGTGAGAATGATCTCAAGTTTCTAGGCTTAGAACGTATGCTCAAAAGCGTGAGAATAACACTCAGCACCAATGAAGTCTCCTGCAAGTCCATCCCTATGCACAACTGGATGGCTTTAAAAAAGGATTAGAGAAATTCATGGAGGCTATCAGTGGCTACCAGCCATGATGACCTTGTTCTACCTCCACTGCCTGAGGCAGGACACCTCTGAGTACCCAGGACTCCTAGGTGGGGAGAGTGCTGCTGCACTCAGGTCCTGTTTGTGAACTGCCCATGTGCACCTGGTAGGCTTCTGTGAGAACAGAATGCAGGACTCTTCTTACGTTCTCACAAGTGCCCCACCTGTCTGACAGGTGAGAACACTTCTGCTGGGCACTGGAAACACAAAAGGGGAATGCTCCATGCTAGAGCATCTGCCTTGCATGCAGGAAGCCCCAGGTTCATTCCCTGGCATCTCTAGGTAGAGAAACTCCCAGTCTGAAAGCTTAAGAGTGCTGCTACCAGTCAGTGTAGACAATACTGAACTAGATGAACCAATGATCTGACTCAGGATAAGGAAGCTTCCTATGTTCAGTGCTGTATTTCCAATGCAGGCGGCAACTACACCACCCTTGACAGCCATCCAGCTTCAACTTAACTACTTTCATCACAGGAGAGCCCCATCACCTTCTGATGCAGCCTGAAGTGCCATAGATATTTAAGTAGAGCATATGCTTTGCATTCATAGAGGTCCCAGGCTCAGTCCCTGGCAGCTTCTCCAGGTAGGGCAGGGGGGAAACCTCGTATCTGAAACGCTGAAGAGCTGCTGGCCAGTCAGTGTAGCAATACTGAGCAAGATGGACAAATGACCTGACTCCATGTGAGGCTGTCTCCTATGTTCCTATGCAAGGTTACTTGGCTCGTTCCATACACAGGACTGCCTTCCCAGAGGTCTTCAGACACTACCCGCGCCTGCCCACTGGAGTCTTCTGAATACCCACCACTGAAGCCAACGGCTATAATGCAGGCAGCAGGAGACAAGCTTAGCGACGTGGCAAAGTATGGCAAGGGAATCTTCTCTATGACCTGCACACAAGCGAGAGGAAAAGTCCCAAAGTGTTAGAATCTATTGCAAAATGACGAGGAGGTGTTATTTTTGCAGTGTGGAAAAGGCTGCTTATTTTCCATCCCAATACACACCAGGAAGGCATAGGAGGAGAAACTTCTCCTTGCAGGCATTTTTGAACAGAAAAATGTCCAAATTAACAAAGGAATGCACCCCCTGTAAGTGTGGGCTTGCAATAAATGTTGCAATCTGCTCTAAGATTCTCCTGCAGAAGTGATGGCTTCTTCCGTTTTGCAGAGTCAAATTGCAGCATCTTGCAGAGGGCACAAAAGGTGGAACCCATTAGGCTGGGCAATTTGACTCTGCAAAACGGACTCACTTCTGCAGGAGAATCTTAGGCATTTGAGAAAATGCAAAAGAAAGGAAAAAGGATGGGGAGAGTGTTAACCACTCTAGATATAAGTTGAGTGGTCTATTGAGAAAATGGAGCAATCCATGGGTTGCTCTGTCCTGCTCCATTTCAGCTGCAGTTGGGGCATCCAATCCTGCTCAAGTCTGGGGGGGGGGGGCAGGAGGCTGGAAGTTATACAGCCTCCAAATCTGTTGAACTGCAGTGACCTGCTACATCTCGACTTCCTTGGCGCTGCTTTGCTTTTCAGTCAAACTCTATGAGCTAAATAGAACAAGGAGAAGCTCCCTGTAACATTTCTCGTGCTAGGGCATGTGGCATTTTTGAGACTAAAGGCAGGGGGCTACAAGTCTTCATGCTTCTCCCACAAAGGAGAAGGGTCATGGCTCAGTGGCATAACATCTGTCTTACACGTGGAAGGTTCAAAATTCAATCCTTGGTATCTCCAAGGGAGAGACTCCTGCCTGAAACCTTGGAAAGTCACTGCCAGTCAGTGTAGACAGTAATGGATCAATCATCTGACTCAGTATAAGGCAGCTTCCTATGTTCACCAAACCACAAACACCTAGAGACTCAGGCAAATAGCCGAAATTTCCTGTGTATGTGAGTTTTGCATATATAACAATCATCCCCTGCAGCCGCAGTCTGAAACATATGAAACTACATTTTGTTGTTTGCTGGTCTTTCTAGCTCAGCACTGTCTACACTGACTGGCAGCAGCTCTCCAGGATCTCAGACTGAGGTTCTCTCTCAGCCCTACCTGGAGATGCTGGGGACTGAATCTGGAACCCTCTGCATGCAAAACAGATGCTCTAACACTGAGCGACAACTCTCATATGATGTCAAGTTTCCACTTGTCTAGTGGAACAGCTATCAGAGCTAAAATAGACCCAGAACAAAGATTAAGGGAAGCATGCCAACAGAAGGTGACCCACCACCAAGTCCACGGCTGAGCCAATAACATTAGGCTCATTGGTCAGATGCAATTCCAGCAGTCCTGCTGGTAGAACACACAAGATCTCAGACAAGCCAAGATATGAGGCACCTGTTTCTGTTGCAGGCTGTAGAAGAGGATCTCCTTCTGCAATCCAAAGCCTGTATAAGCAATCATGCTCCTATCCCAGGGGCAAAATGCTGCTAGGCTGGGAGGCAGAGGGTTGGGTACCTGGAGGGGAAAGGCAAAAGCATGAATGACAAGGCAGGTTTGGAGCTAACCAACCTCCAGTTCAGGGCTAGCACAAAGTTAATGGAATCTGAACAATTATTTCTTCTGGGGTGTGGAGTGGAGCACTTTCCCCTCTTCAAAATCTGGAAGCTGCAGCCAGAAACCCTTCTACGCATTTAGTGCAAACTAAACCTGCCATTTGACTATGTAGCTCTTTTCCACAAAAAATGAGGAAATAGAAACTAGTCCTTTATTTAAAGCCAAAATTCTACAGATTCTTTGTGACCACGGTTTTCTAGATCTCCTGAGCTACACAGCTAGCCTCGTCCTATATATTCATTTGGCAAATGCCAAGAAGACACTCAATCTGCTCTTGCTTCTCCCTTGTAAAATTTTCCAGCCTCGGGAAATTTTAAACAAGCAACGCTACAAAACACACCACATGCTGAAAAGCTTATTGCTCAGCTCATCAGCAGAGGACTGGAGGTTACAGCAAGATATCCTCACCTCGGGACCTGTAGGAGCTGGGAAGCTTAGCCAGTCAATGAGCTCACATTTGTCCTTCATCCAGTCAGAGACCCAGACACTGACACGTCGGTCGTCACTTGCAGCCAACCAGAGATCATCACCTTCAACGCCAAGTTCTAGGTGCTAGAGGACAGGATACCAAAATGACAACGGCTCTTGTTTTACACATCTGTCCTCTGAAAGTGCTGGTGCAGGGCATGATGACATACCATTGTAAGGTAAAGGTAAAGGGACCCCGACCATTAGGTCCAGTCACGACCAACTCTGGGATTGCGGCACTCATCTCGCTTTATTGGCCAAGGGAGCCAGCGTACAGCTTCCAGGTCATGTGGCCAGCATGACTAAGCCGCTTCTGGAGAACCAGAGCAGCGCACGGAAACGCCGCTACCTTCCCGCCGGAGTGGTACCTATTTATCTACTTGTACTTTGATGTGCTTTCAAACTGCTAGGTTGGCAGGAGCAGGGACCGAGCAACGGGAGCTCACCCCCTCACGGGGATTCGAACCGCCAACCTTCTGATTGGCAAGTCCTAGGCTCTGTGGTTTAACCCACAGTGCCACCCATGTCCCTACATACCATTGTACGGATAAGTAAAACAAGGGCTCAGTATAAATCCAGAGTGTGTTTGTGTCTTGAGGACTAGCCACCCTACCGCTGCTGAGTACATAATGTGCAATAAACGTAAGTAGGGAACAAGAGAAAGCATTAGGGGCACAGAACTGGCTACATATGAAATAATAATACAATTGGAAAATAGTACGAGATTGGTTAAAATGGTATACTCTATTTTTAGACTTTCTCTACTGAAGGTTTTCCAAATCATAAGCATAAAGGCCTAAATTACTTGGAGAACAAATACTTGGAAGGAATGTCTTTCCCGATACCAACTGGCCCATGATTCAAGAGCTGCAAGGGAGGCCCTTGTGTTGCCTTGTTGCTGCATGTAGTAAACTGCACAGTGATGCACAGTAGGATCTTCTCAGCAGTGGCACCCTGTTTATGGAATGCTCTCCCTTCTGACAGCACAGTCACTGTTTATTGTTCAGTGCCAGCTGAATAAATACCTCTTTGCTAGCCTGCTGTGCTGTGCCAACTGGTTTAGGAATTTGTCATCAAATGTTTTTACATTTCATACTGCATTTTCCCCCCCTGATTTGAACTGAATTGTTGAGTCTTACACATGAATCTTAGTGGTTGAATTCTTGCCTGGAGTGAGACAAACCAATAGCCCGAGTCTGGATGTAATGGGAAGACAAACCATGGCTGCAACAGCAGGACGGAGAAAGGAGTGCAGCGCCTGGAACCTTTGTTCAGTGAAACCACACATTTGCTCATTCACGCTAAGTCATGGTTTGGCTTTGTGTTATGTGCAAACTGGGTCAAAGTGGATTACAGCACAGATTCAATTAAAAATCAAATGCTGAACATCCATTGATCTGCCAGTGAGGAAAGGTTGTTCGGACGTCACACAGATTTCCATCTCACCTGCTTTCTTGTGCAGTGGATAACATTGATAGGAGAGGATCGGTGGTCAGTCAGGACACGAATGGTCATCCCCGTGCGTGGACTACTGACAGCCATCATCCCATCCTTGCCTCCAGACAAGATGATTTCCCCTAGAGAGTGAACAGAGCACAAAGAAGAGGGGAAAGAGACTCTGAGGTTGCCATCAGGGGTTGGGTGATTTCATCTGCCTTGCCCCACCCTCCAGCCCTAGGAGCCGTCAGAAGGAAGCTGCTTAATGGATACTTGAATCCACTCACTGTGTGTTTACTTAAAAGCTTACGTATGTTAAATGAGCTGTTGATTGTTATTATTAATTTTTAGTGACACCTGAGCAGTGCTTTTTATTATTTTGACAATGTAATAATCATAAATAAATAAGAATAAAAATGTGCATCCCATCACTGAGACCATTCCATTGTAACTATCCAACCTTCCAAGATTTCAACACCTCTTGCGATGGTTGGACCCCTTTCCATTTTAACAGTACAAATTCTACAAACACTCTCCATATCACCTCAAAATCATTTCTCCTGCATATTCCCCATCTTACCTTAATGGCACATGTTAATTTATCATTAATAGCTATATCCCACACCTCTTTATACCATTCTTCCATTTTATATTCTGCTTGCCCCTTCCACTTCCTAACTATAATAATGCGTGCAGCTGTCAATAAATTTGTGAGCAAGTCCTTCAAAGCCTGCGAATCTTCCACCCCATTGCAAATTGATAATAATGCAGTGCTTTTCGGGGCAAGATTTGATGTTGGCATCTAACAAGGTCCTACCGTCTGCAGAGTATCCAAGCGCAGTTACAGCCACGGTGTGGGGGTGCATCTTGAGTTCCATCTCTGTCCGGGAAACGCTGAACACCCGGATGGTGCCATCGCTGTACCCTGCCACAATATGCTGGCTTTCTTCCCCACTGACAGTGGTGGCCACTGGGCTCCACGCCAGGCAGAGGGAACTCTAGGGGGGAGTAAGGAACATATTGGGAACCATTGGTTCTTTCAGGCACAACACCACAAATATGAAACTTCTGGGCTAGGAGGTTATGCCATCAAAAGAGTCACTCATCTCTAGTGAATTCTAGGGTGTTGTGAGACTGCATTTCATCTCGGCAATTACCTGATTGAGCACTTGAAACTGCACCACCAGCTCCAGGCTGGCAAGGGACCAAACTCTCACGCTGCCATCCTCTCCACAGGTAGCACAGTGAGACTCTCCAGGGCTGAAGGCCACCTCGCTAACCTGCAGTGGCAACAGAGAGGATTGAAGAAGAAGAAGAAGAAGAAGAAGAAGAAGAAGAAGAAGAAGAAGAAGAGGAATATGGTTTTGATATCCCGCTTTATCACTACCCAAAGGAGTCTCAAAGCGGCTAATATTCTCCTTTCCCTTCCTCCCCCACAACAAACACTCTGTGAGGTGAGTGAAGCTGAGAGACTTCAAAGAAGTGTGACTAGCCCAAGGTCACCCAGCAGCTGCATGTGGAGGACTGGGGACGCAAACCCAGTTCACCAGATTATGAAGCTTTGATAAACTTCCAAGAAGAGTGGTCTCTTTACCATCAAGGAACGGCTTACAAAACCTCTTACCTGGTTCTTGTGCCCACTAATCAGCCGGATACTGGTGTTGTCTGCCCAGCTGACGTACCACAACGTCCCTGCCGTCGTGCCAACAATGCCCATATCCATACAGTCGTCGAAGGCGGCACTTACAATGGTTCCATCCAGGGTCATTTCCTGTTCCAAAAGGACTGAGCTAGATCTACAGGGAGAAAAAAGCAGAACAATAGATCACACTCTACCTGGGCTTCAGAGAAGGGGTGGGGAGCCTGCTTCAGTCTGAGGGCCACATTCCCTTCTAGGCATCCACCCAAGGGCCACATGCCAGTGGTGGGCAAAGCCAGAGGCATGATGTGAATTTTGCCCTTGTACAGCAGGCTAGTTACTACACACACTCCAACTCTCCTCTGTGTTCTCCCATCCATACTAGGAAGAGGCATTCTCAGATTTCAAGGACACATTCCAGGCAGGTACAAACACTCTGGGTAAAAAGACAGTGGTGGAGCATTCCAAGTGCCAGAAAGAGGGGCTGGGGCTTATGGGAATTGCAGTCCAGAGCACCAGGTTAGGCAAGGCAACCCTAGATGCTCTGTTTACAATAAGGCCCATGTAAGAGCTATGTCTGTATTCAGCTCTTCAGACCATACAACGTGACTGTGCTAGAACTTTATCATGCAAAAAACACACACAAAAAACCACATGATGCCTAATATTCATTTGCAGACAAATCAGGAAAGACTCATTAAGCCACCTCAGTTAAGCAAAAAAGATTCTTTTGCCTTGGGAAAAGTCATTTCAAACACAAAATATTCTTCTTTAAAGAGTTTATCAAATATAACCACCTAGAAAAAACTGTGAAAGCACTTGCTGGTAAAAATATAAAGGAGCTGCCGCTCTCCAAAATCAAGAAATGGCTCATTAATCAAGCTTATCTTTTCTTGATGCTGGCCTGTGATCAGGGAACTGTTGGCTCTCCAGATGCTGATGAACTAAAAAAACCATTAGCTCCAACAACCATGGTCAGTGGACAAGGATGATGGGAGTTGTAGTTCAGCAATACGAGGCCGAAAGGCTCCCACCTCTCTGTGATCATGGAACTGATTTTTAAAATATGGATTGTTATTCTCCCCTCCACCCACCCACCCACCCACCCACCCAGTACAGGTTCCTAAGTGGACATCTGAAATATCACCTCTCTCTAGGGCTAAGCAAACCTGAGTCCGATGATGCATTACCTGGCACTGGAACCTTTTACTCTCAGCTCCTGAACCGCTGCCACTGACCACAGCTGAATTCTTTTGGTGTTGCTGCCGCTGACTAGCCTGTCTCTGTGACACTGCAGCACCCCTAGACAAGTCAAGCGTTTATTCTGGTTAATGGCTGGGTTTCCTCCTCTGGTGATGTCAGCACCATAGAGACATCCCTTCCAGAGATCTCTGACTATCCAAAGTGGAGCATTGAGGGTACAAACCACAAGACTCTTTTCTTCCAGCCTTTGATACTGCAGCTCCCACAGCCAATGACACAAACAACTTTGAAAAATCAGCAGCAGCTTGCCAGGGCGGCTGTGGGAGCTACAGCAGTGAGGGTTAAGGGGTGCTTTATGGGGGAAAATGACACAGACAACATAAAAAAAACACCTTAAATCCAGCCACAATCAATTCTAGCATCTGAGAATCAAAACTGGGCTGGGCCAAGGTGCTAAGACAAAGCCAGAACATTTCTCCAAGTAGCTTAGTACAGTCCACACTGACTGCCAGGGTTTCAGATAGGGCACATTCCCACCTGTATCTGAAGATGCCAGGGATTGACCCAAGACCTTCTGCATGCGAAGGAGATGCTCTTCCACTGAGCCATGCCCCTCCCCTGCTTCTCCTAAAAGCTTGGTTGTGTGAAGACAGCTGCCCAAAGACTCACCAATCTCCCCCTCAACAGCTTCCCATGTCATGAAACAACGATTCGTCTGCATGTCCCATGCACAGATCTGTCCCATGCTGGTCCCAGTGTACAGAAGGCAGCCGGCACTGTAGCACAATGAGGTCAGCTCCACTGGACCAATTGCATCAGGGACAGGGACTCTGTGAACCTGAAGTCAGAAGAAAAGTAGTGCCTTGGGAGCTGTTTATGTCCCCCCGCTGTCAGCCTTAAGGCTGAACTCCTAACCTTTTGACTCTACTCCTTTTCTGGGTCTCAAAAACATGGGTAGGGTGCCTGTTCCTGCCAAAAGACCAGATTCTCTTGTGGGTAAACATCTGGGGACCACATGTCATGAAGGGCCTGAGGCAAAAGTAGGTGGAGCAGCTATCCCAAACCTTGCAGTTTCTGCACACATTCACCCACCCACCCTTTCTATCCTCCATCTAGGTAAACAAGAGGCATTATCAGAGTTCAAGGATATATTCCAGTCAGTGAAGGATGTGGGCTTTGGAGGGTTTGTGTGGTCAGGGCAGAGTCCTGAGGGCCAGATTAGGAAGGCCACATTTGGTGTCCTTGCCTGAGGTGCCCCACTGTCAGGATGCTGTCAGCGGCTCCCAGCTGGTTGCCCAGGAGACAAGGAAAAGTTTCTTACAGCCCTTTTTTATTTCGGTCTTTACAGAGAGAGGCTATAGAACCCAGCCTCTTGGATAATGGTGTTGTACCGAGTGAATCTCCACCCCACCCCCAGCTCTCCCACTTCCTCATTTGTCATCCTCTTTGAGCTCTTCGCTCTCCTACTTTTAAGGCTCGCCAGGTTCTGGGAGAGGGAGGGTCTGGAATGCTTTCTAATGGCAACGTGTCAGCCAGGTTTTGCTCCGGTTCTCCCAGGATTTCCCAACTTCTCCCCTCATCTGCCTCAAACTCCCTCAAACTCCTGTTGTAAATCTATACTGTCTCCCTCTTCCTCCTCCCTAGAAGGGCCAGGATTGGGGGGGGGCAGTCTTCACCATTCCTCCTCTGCCCAATCCCTGACACCCACCCCTGCTGTGAAACACCAGAGTGTGACGCAGGTGAAGTACCTTGAGGGTAACGTCAGCTCCCTGTCGCTCCGTTAGCCAGAAGGTCACTGCTCCCTTCCCCACGCAGGCAAGGTGTCCCGCAGAAAGCGGACTAAAAGCGATTTCGTGGACTGGCTCCGAGACGCGAGTGGATGACATCAGCTCGTAAGTGTGGACGTTCCATAAGGCAATGACTCTGTCAATGTAGTCCCCTGGGAACCACCGAGTACACATTTCAGTGTGCAAAAACACATCAAAACGAACAAACCCTTGAACAATAAAAGCCAAGGTGCTGTTCAAACCATCTCTCCCAGCCCCACCCTAGCCTGGGGAAGAGAAGATTTGCAGCTGATTTGACTGCCATCTTCCAATAACTTCAGGGCTGTCACGTGAAAGATGGGGCAAGCTTGCTTTCGGCTGCTCCAGGGGGTAGGACCTGAACCAATGGGAGATTCTAACTAAACATCAGGAATAACTTTCTGAGGGTAAGAGCTGCTGGACAGTGGAATGGGCTACTTCGGAAGTAGGTGGACACACCTTCATTGGAGTTTTTTAAAGTGAGGCTGGCCATCTGTCAGGGAATCTTTAGCCGTGATTCCTGGGTTCCAGAGTTGGACTAGATGCCCCTTGGGATCCCTTCCAAACCTACAATTCTATACCTGGAGTTCAAGGATTGAACCTGGGACCTTCTGCATGCAAGGCAGGTGCTCTGCAGCTGTGCTGTGGCCCCTTTCCATTTCTGGCCTTGCTTTAAGGTGCCGCAGTAATTGTGGCAGCAGCTTGGTGCAGATTAAGTCATCTGCAGTGTGCAAATCCAGTATTTCTATAAACATGATTAACAGGCCTGTTTTATTTCAGTCTCATGTAGGAGATTTTCCTTTTCCTCTGGGAGAGAAATTCTAGGTCTTTCAACACGAGAAGCTCTCCCAATGCCCTGTGTACTCTTCACTCCTTATGCTCACCTAGAGTAGCAAGGAGGCAGTCATCCCGAGAGTACGCCATGGCTTGGACTTGGGTCTCGTGATGGAACAGAACCTTTTGGCAGGATCCATCCTGGACATTCCAGATGCGAATTTGGCAGCGAGACTCTCCATGACCCTGACCAGAGGCAGAAGCAAGGGCCTGCGGGGATATTAATTCATTCGTTTTATTAGTTAGCACTTTTCTTAACCTGCCCTTCTATTGACCTGGAGTGCAATCGGGGCAGCCAACAATACAAATCACTAAAGCAGCAGCAGAGCAAAGTGGCAGCCTGCTTTGCGTCAGGGGCATGAACAAATACCCAAATGGCAAACCAAAAGCTAAACACAGCCTAAGGCTCAGCGAAATGCTTGGCAAGCACATTCTTCCTCCTCCTGTCAGTGAGGAGAAAAGGGAGCAGAGCATTCATAGCCCACTGGCTGTTCAGAAGCGCTGTGCCTGTCGCCAGAAGTACCCACTGCATTAGAAGGAAAGCAGGTGGTTTGTGCTAGCTAGACCACCCAGATGTTCTTAATGGAAACAGGAATGTTTGTACCTGAGCATCATGGCTAACAGCTAATGTTGAAATCTCTTCAGGGTGACCAAGCCAATGCTTTTGGAATCCAGAGTGCAGGTCTTCGACAATGAGCAGACAGCCACAGCTGTAGGCAAAGAAACCTAAGGAGAGAGAAGAGATTGCATTCAGTGCTTGGAATTCTGCATGCAAAGGATGGGCAAAGCCACAAACCACCAAATGCAGTCAAGTTGGAAGTAGGAGCCTGTCTGGATCCACCATGTGAAAAAGCAAGCACCCTCTGAGTGTCCGCTGCCTAGCAGGCTTTTACCTTCCATTATCTCACTCAGCCAATTACTGCATCTCCCACGCTTCCAGGGAGTAATAGAATTATAGACTTGGAAGGGAACATAGGGGATGTCTAGTCTAACCTCCTGCGATGCAGGAATCTTTTGCCCAACATGGGGCTCAGACCCACGACCCTGAGATTAAGAGTCTCGTGCTCTACCAACTGAGCTAGAGGAGATAAGCCAAGGGAGGTAAAAGAAGGAAGACGTCTGCTGCTGAGAGACCTCTCCTTCTCTATCAACATGACTTCAAGGCAAGCCTCTTCCGCTCTCCTCGGATGTCAAGAGACAGCTTCCACAACAGAGCCTGGCTAATGGGATGAGCAACTAGACTCTAACACCAACTGATTTCAGAGGGCTTTGCACTCCAGCCCTGAATATGCTACATAGTTTCAGTAGAACTGATTTTTTTGTAATACATTTCTGACAAAGATGCCAGCTGGTTTGGTCGTCCAGCTGAAGGTTTGGGTACAGAAGATTGACAGATTTTGGAATCTCAATTCGCAAACGCAGACTATACCTGTATCTGGATTCCAGACCATATTTCCCCGGCCGTTCCCATTGTAGCCAATGACTGCTTTTAGTTTCAGGCCCTCGTTACTAGTTAGAGCAGAGGAGAATACCTAGAAGACAAACACGCACAGTTTCAGCATAACTTGAGAAGAGATTCCAGACATGTCTCTCACACTGCCTTGGGAAAACTTGACCATGTGGAAAAGGGGCTCTAAAAAGCACTGAGACTCTTATTTTGCTCAGAAACCATTTCATCAAGTCTTGAGACCAGACCAGTATCGCTCTGAACACCAGTTGCTGGGATTTTCAAATGGGGGGAATCCTGTTGAACTGGGGTCTTGCTTGCAGACTTCCCATGGGCATATTGCTGACCACTGTGAGAACAGGATGCTGATCCTAGATAGGCCTTTGGTATGATTCAACAGGATTTTTATGTTTACACCAGGCCATTTCTTACCTTCTGGGGTGCCGATGTTTTGAAACGAGGGGTAAAGTGCCTGTAGCAGTCTGGGCGGGTGTTGTTTTGGGGTTTGGATCCTTTGCTTTCCTTTCTACTTTCTAGCACGCAAGAGAGAACAATTGGAAAGTATCTTTTAGCGCAGAGTTTATGACAGCATTATTTAAGAGCCATTGTTATATAGAATTTTAGCATGTTTCCCAATAAATTATTATTTACGAGCTGTGAAAATTGGTCTTAATACTTTGCAAACTTGGGAAACGGATGAAGCATATAATCAAACCGGATGTAGTAACATACATATGGATAAAAAGCAAGCATCTGCTATCTTGAGAAAAAGAAAAATTTGCAAAGCCACTGTACTCAACTAGAGCCAGAGCTTTTTCGGCTGCGGCTCCAATCTGGTGGAATGCTCTGTCACAAGAGACTAGGGCCCTACGGGACTTGACATCTTTCCGCAGGGCCTGCAAGACAGAGCTGTTCCACCAGGCCTTTGGTCAGGTCGCAGCCTGACTCACTCCTTTGGCAATCTTCACACTAATGGGTGCCATCAATTTGATTTGAATTAATTTTATAATGAAATGATTTTAGAATGTTGTACTATTTTATTGTTGTTAGCCGCCCTGAGCCCGGCTTCGGCTGGGGAGGGCGGGATATAAATAAAATTTATTATTATTATTACATGTTGACTTACCATTCCCTGCATGGCTATAGGGTCTTGGACAAGGCTGAATGACTTCAGGTTTCACAGCCAGAGAGTCTTCACTAGGGACAGTGCCCTTCAATGCAAGAACTAACCGGACTTTATCCTCATTAACAGCCTCTCTGTGGCTGCCTTTCTGATATGCTTCCTTCTCTTCTTCAGATTCAGAAGTATCTGAAAGAGAGGAAACAGGGGAGAGTGACTGAAAGAGCAACAGCCCCTTGTTGTAAATCAGCTTCTGGAGCTCAAGTATAGCAATGGAACTGCTTTCATTCAGATACTCCAAAATGCAAAGCCCCCTGAGAACTGTGCCTGGAACAGAGACCAGGCCAGTTCTGCAGGGCAAGTCCCATGAATTTTAACTTACACAAAGTGTGCTAAGGATGAAAGTGCCAGAAAGAAAGGGCTACTTTCAGCCTTCTGCCTGAACAGAGAAGGAATTAGATTGATGTTTTTTCATCCAGTTTGGTTAGAGTGGTGTTCACAGCAAGCGGTAAGGGGGAGGGTCATATCTCAGTGGTCAAGAATCTGCTTTGCATGCAGAAGGTTGCAGGTTCAATTCCCAGCACCTCCAGGTAGGGCAGGAAATGCCCCCCAACCAGAAATCCTGGAGAATCGCTGTCCGTCAGTGCCTACAATACTGAACTAGATGGCCTGACTCAGCATAAGGCAGTGTCCTGTATTTGGATAACTTTTCAGTGTTTGTTTTATGGGATGCAATTGATAATCCTTACCCCTTACAAATGGAATGTTCACCTAGGTCTACTCAGAGTAGACCACTTGAAATTAATGACATTACTCAATTTGATTTATTAATAATAGTAAAGGTTAGCTGGATACAACCCACTTTGATTAAGCATGGAAGGGAATGAAAATAGCAAGTGGCAGACAACAATGGGGATGGGGTTCAGGGCATCTGAAGGATTTTAAGGGGCTGACAAGGATTTGCTTCATTTGGAGTGCTCTCTGCTCACCGCAATGCCCCAGTGGATGGATGGAGCTGAGCTCCAGACAAGGTGGGGACACAATGGTAGGCCGAGGAACCACCTGGCGGGGGATATCATTAGCCCCGGGCATCAAATCATGTGACCTTTCCAGATTGGCTTCTGTGGATAAAGAACAGAAAAGGGGGGGGGGGGAGAGAATGAGAGGCAGGGTGGTTTAATGGTTAAAGTGCTCAACTGGCACCAGGGATATCAAGGGAAAACATTCCACAGTCATGAAATTTACTGCGTGACCTTGAACCAGTCATTCTCTTGTCAGCCTAGCCTATCTCCCAGGGTTGAGAGGATATAAAGGAGTGGGGGAAGACAAAACCTTGAACTGACCTGAGAAAGGATAA
Source organism: Podarcis gaigeae (assembly GCF_964106915.1). NCBI lineage: Eukaryota > Metazoa > Chordata > Lepidosauria > Squamata > Lacertidae > Podarcis > Podarcis gaigeae. Next base: position 34,534,015 of record NC_139690.1, read on the forward strand.
GATACAAATATAATGAACAGAAGTAACACCTTTGTCACCTCTTTTGAGGCTAACAGCTCTAATGTCTGTTAGGGTTAATCTGAAAATGGCTATGTCCCAATTTTTAATTTTTTAACCCCCCCCCCCAGTCAAAACAGCAAACTTCCTGATTTTAAAGGTCATAGTTATTAGCCCAAATCATTTTTACTGGTCCCTCTGCCCCATATATCAGGCATTTGGTCCATAAAAGGAAATAGCCTCAACCCTCCCTCCCTGCTCTGCTCACCTGGAAAATCTCTCTACTTGCCAAAGACAACCAGGAAAATGTCTGTCTACAAATCTGTGTCAAAGACATACACAGACATTAATAGATGCAATGGCAGAGTTCTTTAGGGACTACTGTACTGATGAACACCCGGTCCAAACCCCCTAATGATCTCTCCCAGCAGCTGCATGTAGATGTTGAAAAGCATGGGGGAGAGGACAGAACCCCGAGGCACCCCACAAGTGAGGGCCCAGGGGTCTGAACACTCATCCCCCCTCCACCACTTTCTGGACACAGCCCAGGAGAAAGGAACAGAATCACTGTATAACAGTGCCCCCAGCTCCCAGCCCCTGTAGACGGACCAGAAGGATGTTATGGTTGATGGTATCAAAAGCCGCTGAGAGATCCAGCAGAACTAGGAAACAGCTCTCACCTTTGTCCCTAGCCTGCTGGAGATCATCAACCAGTGCAACCAAGGCAGTTTCAGTCCCGTGATGAGGCCTGAATCCCGGACTGGAAGGGATCCAAATGGTCCGCTTCTTCCAGGCATGCCTGGAGTTGTTCAGCAACCACTCACTCAATCACCCAACGAAGTAATGATAGCTATTTCATTGTAAGACAGCTGTGGGATTTTGCAAGTAGCATAACTCAGCAACAAATGCAGACTTACCAACTCTGTTAGAATCTGAGGACTCGGAGGAATCGATTCTGGAATGGTAACAAGTCCAGAGTTTAAAAGACGGGAAAATGAAAATGCAGATGTAAATATGCAGGCACCTATCATATTTCCAAAGACAATTGCTTTAGTGAGGAAACATTGGGCTCTTACTCATCCTTGAAGGACTCCTCTGCAAACACACCTAGGAAATCCCAGAGGAAGATGGCATCTCCAACACTGATGACTTGCCTTTGGTCAGGGGTGAACCTCACCTGCTGTATTGGCTCAGAATGGCCAATAAACACCTGGAGAAAGAAAAGCAAAAGCAGATTGTCCTTTGTCAGCCACGGCCTCTTGGAACTGCATTGCAGAGCATGTAAAGAGAGGGGGACCCAAATTATTATAGTTATACCATGCAGATTAGTGGTTAGAGTGTTGGACTAGGATCAGGGGAGACCAGAGTTGAAATCTCCAGTCAAACATGAAACTCCTCTGCGCTACTTAGGATTTCAATATTTCATTTTCAGGGGTGTTTACAATGGCAGCTTCAGTAAATATATTATTGCATATATTTCTGGCAGCTCTATCTTTTTGTTGTTGTTAGCAATCCTGATTAGATGTAATTATTTTCAAACAATAAGTGAAATGAATAAATGAGAACTTATATGCTGAGGGCTCAAATCCTAAGCATGCACACTAGATAATATGTCGCACTGAACATGGTGGGACTTACTCCTAAGTAAACATGCATGTGACTGTGCTACAGGGCGACGGCACTGCAAGCCACTAAAAAGGTAGACGCAACTTTTAATCACCACAGAAGGCAAGCCAACTAATTTTTCTATCCAAATCACACCTGGTATGTTCTTTAATTAAATTTGCACCCCATCTCAGATCATTCCAAATCACTTCCTTTTCAACTGATTTACACTACGTTTTTCAACAGTCTGCTCCAAATCAATTCAACTCCCCTCCAATTTCCCCCACTAATTTACTCCCCAAATCATCTCTAGAGAAAGTCGTCCTATCTTAATTTATTCCCTCAAATTAATTTCTTATTCAGTAATCAATGTATCCACTGTATTCAGAAACATAACATGCAGAATGAAGTGGGGTTTTTTTCTCAACAACTGACCATTGCAATATCTTTACATCTTTATAGGTTTGCTTCTATTCAGGATTCCAGTCAACCATTCTATTCTCTCCTCACAGTTTCTCTTTTTTTTCCCCTTTTCCAAGTGAGATTCAACATTCAATGTCTGCTGAACATTTTCACCTCTCCTTAATCAGTTTCAGGGAGTTCTGCACCTCTTGGGTGTTGTTGTTGTTCGCCGAAAGATATTCCCCCAAGCACAACGATAGTTCTCCCCCCTGTTTGTTTCTTTGTGGCCCTGTTCTGGCTCCATTTCATTACTTAAATGCTCTACTATGCTGTTCACTGTACAATCTAGCCTGAACACTGACAACTGGAGGGGAAAAGACTGCCCTGTTGTTGAGTATAGTACCTGAGAGTTGACATCAAATCTCATGCCATAATCCCACACCTTGAGGACCCTATCGCCAGCTGTCAAAAGAAACCGGGCATCGGAGCTGAAGGCCAACGAAGAACAAGACTGCTTGTGCACTTGTGGGACCTGCAATCAAGACAAACCACCCCCAATATTGAACCCATCTGTTTCCACCAAAAGGACAAATACACTGAGAACAGACACAAAGAAAAGAATGTCTGTAAAGAGATAGGAAGTAATCAAATAAGTGGAGTTAGCAACCCTGGGAAGAGATTTATATAAAGGTGAACCATATCTAGTGTCAACATTTCAGTGCTTTAATCTCCTAGCTACTGCCCCCACTATTACGGTCCCCATGGAAAACTGGGTGGGGTCCCAGGTAGCATTGGCAATGGACACTACCATTTCAGAAATCTTTTGTGTGTGTTTTTGGACCGAGTCATTATGTGGTTGCTCTACCAAGCCATCCAACCAAACGTAGCAGAGAAGGCTGCCCTAAGGAAGAGTGAACACAGGCTCCTGAGTAGGGTTCACGTCAAAGTCTGAGCAGTGCTCTGACACATCTTTGAGAAGCGCATCTCCATCAGTTGGGATGACAGATCTCAGGAGGGCTACTACAAAGGCATCCACTACTGGGACTTTAAGGTCCTCTATGGCTTGCTGATCAAAAGAATAAAATCTTTGTGCAAAGCCATTAGATTATTTGGCTATGTCTAGCCCATTCTGACTTTGAAAGATAAAAGCGAGAGGAACTGCACACTGAGAAGATTTTGGTTCATGAAACATGGAGGGTCTTTCAAGAGGCTGCAGTAGACAGATCCTTTGAGACCAGTTGGAGACCCAAGGATAAGATTACTTTGAAGAGGAATGGTAAGAAATCAGCATCATTAAAGTCTGGTATTGGAATCACCATCTATGTGGCCTCATTCCATTTCTCAAGATCTGAGAAGAAGAGTCCTGCTCTGGAGCATGGGGCCTGTGGGGGTGGCCTATTTGTGGGCTACATTAAGCTGCTAGGAACCAAATGAGGACAAAGAGATTCATTTCCCTCTTGTTCAGAGGAGTGCTGTCTGATCAGGATGATTAAGCCGAATGGCCTTTGCTCATTCCTTTGCCATCACTATGTCTACAGCATGTTTCATTTTTGGGTACCAGCTCCTTAGAAGCGTCAACCAGGAGAATATCTTTTGTTTCTTTGAATAAATAATGTCTCCATAATAAAGTAAGGGAATAGGGAGCACGAGCCTGATCAACTGAGAACCTTCAAGACATACAAATAAATTGGCATCTGGCAATAATTTAGTAATTTCAGAATGATGCAATCCCTGGGATTTTCACTGCAGAGGCAAATGCACAGGGGGGGAAACACCCTGGAAACTGTGTGCGAGCCCAACCTCAGAACACAAAGAAGTGACCACAGGAGTCCCTTACCACTCTGATCAAGCGTCCAGACTTGGCATCAATCACCAGAACCTTTTGTGAGCATGTCGCCACCAACAAGTGGTCCAGAGGGAAAGGGGCAAAGCAGAGTCTCTCAGCCATGTCCAGAACAGTGCTGTCCAAATCCAAAATGCTCATATCTACTCTCAGCAGCTGCCAGGCAGAATAAATAATAATAATAATAATAATAATAATAATAATAATAATAATAATAATGATGATGATGATGATGATGATGTCCCATTTCTTGAAGCAAAATATTTCTGCACTAAAACAGAAGACGAGGAATATTTAAAAAGAGAACACTCAGGCCTGGTCTATACATACAGCACAATTAAATGACGTGGACTGTACAACATCATAAGGCATGAGATGCACTACTTTTCAACAAAGGAGCAGGGGCCGACCTTAGTAATACAACTCTCATGTCACCTTACCGAAGTCAAGTTAAGCAGGGTGCTGGGCTTTTGGGAAGGAGGCGTGAGAGCTCTTTGGCAGGGTCTTAGAGCCTTCCTGTCTCCTTCCCAAAGCTGGGCAAGCATTAATCACCCTGCTATTACTGCAGCCCAGCAGATGTAGCTAAGGGCCACCCTGACTGAGAACAGGCCAGCATTTCAGGTGCTCTCTCGGTTTAGACAAAAAAAACCTGCCAACTTTTCCACTCTGTAACTGTGAGGGTTACATGTTTCTGGAAGCTTCTTTCCTGAGGAAGAGCGAGTGGTGACCAGGTGTCAAGTTACCTCATCTAAGGAATAAGCATCCATGAGAGTCACGATGTATTTGGAAGGTCCCACAAAGGCCAAGAGATGTCCATCGCCGCTGACAGAGAGTGCATCAGGACCGTGGTCAGCATCTTTTGAGGTGACATTTGCTGAATGAAAGGTAGATGTTTAGTATGAGAGGTTATTTGTTTTATTAAATCAGTGCATTTCTACCCCACCTTTCCCTGAAAGGAGCTCAAGGTGGCGTGCAGGGCTTCACCCCCCCTCCTCATTTTATTCCCACAACAACCCTGTTAGGGTGGGACTCTGTGATGGGCCCAAAGTTACTCAGTGACTCATGGCAGAGGGGTATTTGAACCCTGGTCTCTTGGGTCCTAGTTGGGCACTCTAACCACCACACCAAGAAAGTAGAAGGAAAGACTCACTCATCAACTCACACCAAAATCATAATGCAGCACGAGTTCACAAACCATTAGGGCCGGAGTGAGGACCCCTTTTCCTGTCAATGGCCACATTCCCTTGGGGGTAATTTGTTGGCTTCAGCACACCAGTGGTGGCAGAACCAGACCCAGAAGTGGGTGGGGGACACCCCTTTTCATGGAAGTCTTTCCCAAATGAGGAAATAAAAATGGAAAACGAACTTTGGCAAAAGAAACGCAAGCAAAGGCTCTTGCTGGTGGTGGAGCACCACTTAGTTAATAGCCATTGCGGGGATAGGAATGCAAGAGAAAAGAAGCAAAGAGCAGGGGGCTTTAATGGGCACTAGTACAACTAATTGGTCTTAAGAACAACTGTTTAAGAATTGTTACCTGAGTTTGCTTGCTTCCTCTTCCCTCCCTATTCCCTTTTCCTTTTGTGCCATGTTGAAAGAGTGCAGACAGGAACTGTCCTGTTTTAATTGATGGTGTACAAGCTGCTCTTGGACCTACTGAAGCTGAAGGGCAGAGTACAAATGCTCTAAGTAAATATATAAACAAACAAAACCCTTACCTAGTACTCTGATAACGTGACTTTTCTGGATGGCAGAGTTATAAAGAGCCAGGGTCCCATGGCTGCAGGAACTGTACATGAAATTGCCATCTGGGGAGAAGGTCAGACCTGTGATTGACCCACCGTGCTGCCTGCAAAGTGCCAAAAAGAATGAAAGAAAGCAGAACGGGGAACCGAAAATTAAGACGGCAGTCAAACTAGTTCATGCATTGATCCTTAATGAGGCAGCACACATGTCAGTGCCATAACAGCAGTGAGCTCATGTGATGGAATTAAAGAAACATATGGAGGGCAAGGCTATCAGTCGCTATCAGCCACAGTGACTAGGTTCTACCTGCGCTGATGGCAGCAGTATGCCATTTGCTTGGAATCTCAAGTGGGAAGAGCACTGTTGAACTATAGGCATTTAGTTGGTCATTGTGAAAAAACAGTGCTGGACTTGATAAACCATTTGTCTGATCCAGAAGGACTCTTCTTATGGAATGTTCCTCCATTAAAAACCAAAACCTTTTGCATAGAAAACAAGAAGGATTCTAGCCTAGCCTTCTCTCCAACAGGCAGGTTTTCTGTATGGAGGGATACATATTTTTTATAATGGAGGTGTGTCCCACCATTTGATTTCTCCCCCCTACACACTAAGTGGTACAGCCCATACAGAGCTTTTACCATTTCACTGGTCAGAACCAGGTCCATGTCAACAGAGAAGCCCGCCTGCTCTCCTAGACCTCACCCCCACCCTGCACTTTTAGCCTCTTTTTCAGCTTCTCACAACATCAGAACTGGAACAGAGAACTCCAAAGTCTGCAAGAAGCTAATATCTACACAAGATAATGTTGATCTCCCACATTTCTGTTCCTCTTGAAAGAACATCCAACTGAGTTGTATCCAATGCTACTCAGAGTAAACCCACTGAAATGAATGGAGATTAGTAACAGGTTCGTTAATTTCAATGGCTCTTCTTTGAGTGGATACAACCCACTGCCCTCAACTTTCATCATTTTGGATTGACACATGGAAGAATGCTCAGGATGCAACTTTGAAAGTATATATTGAAAACATACTTGTGTTCCTCAAGGAGTTTTGAGGCAGCCAGACTGATGGTCCTCACGACACCAGTATCAAAACCGCAAGCAAAGATAAATTGCGAGGGATGGAAAGAGACGGCACACGGTGTTTCGTCAGAGGCAGTGAATTCATAGAGCTATAGGGGGCAGAGGATCATGCTGATCAGACACAAGACGGGCTGGCAATAACAAGCTGCCAAAGTCTTAGGCCTCATTCTCACTACACATTTAAAGCACTATACCACTTTAAACAGCCACGGCTTCCCCTAAAGAATCCTGGGAAGTGTAGTTTGCAAAGGGTGTTGAGAGTTGTTAGGAGACCCCCTGCTCTCCTCACAGAGCCACAATACCCTGAGTAGTATATTAACCAATCCGTCTACCCAGGGAAACTTGAGAGCTGTAGCTCTGTGATGGGAATAGGGATCTCCTAACAACTCAGAGGAACCTTAACAAAACTACAGCTCCCAGTATTCTTTGAGTGAAGCCATGACTGTAATACTTTCTTGTTTCAATAGGCTTCTGGGAATTTACTATTTTTTTAGGAAGGAGCTGGTGCTGTGCTGTTTTTATTGTAAGCATTTGAATGTGATCTTCTATATGTATATATTTGAATTCTACTAATGGTTCATTGTTTTTTAATGACCATTTTTTTAGCTGTTTCCATTTTAGTTGTAAGTAGCCTTGAGTCCTATCAGGGAAAAAGCCAGGATATCAATAATAATAATGTGGTATCACAGTGCCTTACATTTATAGTGCAGATGTTGCCTTAACCTCAAATCTCAGCTCCATGTCACTGGAGCAGATAGGCTTGAACCCAACAAAACAACCAACAGGAGATAACTCACCCACTCAATCCAATAGAAGTATCAGCTATTAAGGAATGACTGAACTACGGTGGGAGGAGGACTGACATTAGTGCTGTCAACTAGACCTAAGATAGTTACGTCCATTGATTTCAACAAGCTGACTCCAAACAGAATTAACGTTCGATATGATCCTCTGAGTCCCCGGTAGACTTTACGAAAAAGGCATTCTTGACATTACCTGCTGCATAGTCTCAAGGTTCCAGACGCGAATGGTGTTATCCTGAGAGACAGTCACCAGCTGCTTCTGGGATCTCTCCACAGAGAATGCCAAAACAGAATCCAGATGGGAGCGCATGACGGTGCAATAGTCCTTAGACTGGATGTCCAGGCAACCCACATTCCCAGAGGCAGTTGTGCACAAAACCTTCAGGTTATCTGGGCTGATGCAGACCGAACTCACCGGGCTGTGATGCTCTGCAGGAAAAAAAGCCTCCCAATGAAGAGTCTGCAGGTGACATGCTTGCGACTCATTTATGCAAAAACCTATTTCTCACTTTCAGGCAAGAGTGTTTATGCTTGTGAAACCAAAGCGACACCAGTCATAGGTTTGGCAGAATGCATTTTTTAAAACAACAACAACAATACCTGGAGGCTCAGAGGCAGCATGACTCTAAATACCTGTCACTGTGAAACAATAGCAGAAGATGGCTATGGACTATCCTGCTTGTGGGCTACCCAGAGGCCATCTGGTTGGCCACTGTGGGAAACAGGATGTTGGACTAAACAGGCTTCTAGGTAGGCCATGAGAACTCTTCATATGATTAGGGAAGCAAACGGGCACGGATCTCACACTTCATGGCAGTTTTTCTAAATTTACACGTAGCCTGTTAACGAGACAATGAAAGATGTCCATGGTGAATAGGTTACTGGAGCCATGCCTGCAGGGTAAACGTGCCACAGGGATTGGTAGTGGAATTGCCACAGAGCTCTGTTTTTTAAAACAGGGGACCATTTATCAGTCCGAGGGCCACATTTCCTTCTGGACAACCTCCCAGAGGCTACATATCACTGGTGGGCAGGGCCAGAGGCAAAAGAGGACAGAGCAATGGATGCGAATTTTACCTCTGCACAGTAAGGCAGTTTCTGCACATGTTCTGCTATCTCCTCCATCCCCGCTAGCAACAGACATCATCAGAGTTCTAGGACATATTCCAGCCAGGCAAAAAATCAAAGAGGCTGCAAGGATTGGCCAATGAGGGGTGTGGCTTGGGAAGAGCTCCTGGGGCCCAGTGGGAGAGGCTGAGAGGACCACATGGGCCTGAGGATCCTGATCCTTAAACAGATCTTGTCTTGAGAGGTCTCAATTATACACCTATGCAGAGCTTTGACAGCACGATCCCGAAGCTCTACGCACCTGCCTCCAAAAAGACTTCAGAGAAGTCCAGTGGCCACAGGCGCAGGTAGCCATCTTCAGAGGCTGTGGCACAGAAAGTTGATGAGAGACATATGCTGTTCAGTGCTATCCCAGGACCTGAAAGAACAAAGATCCAGTACACTCTGAAGCACAAGAGCTGGCAGTGAAGGCCCCACACTGTATAGAGTCGGCTGTAATCTGAGCAAGAAGATTTGGAGCTGGCCCAGATACCCATGTCAGCCATTGTGGGATAATTCTGACACCCTTTCCGTGCTAGAAGCCTTTAGTGCAACCTTCCACAGCTAGCCAGAAGTAGCTTGTGTAGAGGAACCTAATGAAATCTATCCCTCAATCAGCCATTCATTTCTATAGAGCTGGGCAGGAGAATATTGCATGGGTCAGATCCATATCCCACCACGACACTCATAAAGGCATCAGAGGCAAGCAGATTTCTGCCACCAACATGTTGCCATTTGAGCGCTAGGAAAATTAAGCAACACCGAAACAGAAATTATTTCTTGAAAGAAGACTGCTCGCTCCTGCACGACACCTGTGTTTCAAACGGATTGTATCCAGGCTTGTATTTTCTAACCTGGTCCCCTCCAGATGTTTTGGACTACAAATCCCATAATCCTTGACCATTTGGCTATGCTGACTGGGACTGATGGGACATTTATTCCAAAACATCTGGAGGGGACCAGGTTGGGAAAGGACAGTTTGGCAAGTTCCCAAGAGGAAAGTTCTGTAGGCAGCTAAGGAGAAACCTATGCAACACACCTGAGTTAAAAGTTTGTTTCTCCCGCCGATGAGAGTGCTGCCCTTCCGATGGCAAGAGGCGCCGGGCATTTCTGACAGCGACATTCTTATAGTTGATTTCCAAAACGTGTCCACTCCGACTGCAAACAAACCTGAGAGGAAAGCAGCAAGGTCACCCAGCAGCAACATCATTATAGGACCAAAAGCAATTATAAGACTTTTAGGGGTAAATCAGTAGGCCAAGCAACAAAAGTTTTAGCTGATTAAATCTACGGCTGGCAATTTAATTAAACAGGAAGAGAGTTAAGGGAGCTCCTGCTTATTTCATGTGCAGTGGTACCTCGGGTTAAGTACTTAATTCATTCCGGAGGTCCATTCTTAACCTGAAACTGTTCTTAACCTGAAGCACCATTTTGGCTAACGGGGCCTCCTGCTGCCACCGCGGCGCCAGAGCACGATTTCTGTTCTCATCCTGAAGCAAAGTTCTTAACCTGAAGCACTATTTCTGAGTTAGTGAAGTCTGTAACCTGAAGTGTATGTAACCCGAAGCCTATGTAACCCGAGGTACCACTGTATACTGTATTTCTGAGAGAGATGTCATGTAGCTTAGTCTGTGTTTTCTGGAATGCTTGATTTGAACTATTAATAGGCTTTGTTGGTGGAAAGAAGTGGATCTACCCAGGGCTCTAGGGAACGAGATCATCCCTGACTTGCCCACCTCTAATTAGCTAAGGGTCCTGGAAGCATGAAGGTATGATCTTGTTACCAGGTTTTGAAAACAGTATAGAAACCCAGAAGTCTGTCTTGCGGTTATCAGCTTTTTTCAAAAGCATTCATCAAGGAGCAATAAAGTGGAGCAGCTTCTTACAGTGTCCGGTCTTGTGGCTCTCGCTGGGTGGAATGGCCTGCTTCAAAGTCCAAGTCCGTGAACTCCATGGAACGGTACTCGCCCAAATTTACTGGGCAGGAGCGCAGCACTCCACTCCGGACCCGCCACAGCCTCACGTTGTCCCGGCCACACGACACCATTCTGTTATGAGAAATGCTGGGAGTATGAAACTAGACAGGACTTTGTTTTTAAGGTACAAGTCTTGCATTGTGCATTGTCACAGTTCAGGTTCCCACAAGCAAAGCGGTGCCTCTTCCTCTCCTCCTGCGTGATGCTGCCTTTCCTTTTTCAGCCTCTGCTTGCAGCCCTGGGCTCCTTTGGGACGAAGGGCAGGATACACATGCAATAAAACAGCAACAACAAGCTCCACTCTTTACCTGGTGTCATCAAAAAAGGCAATCTTTAAGGCCTGGATGTCCACATCTGTGTGCGCTTTGGCAAGCATCACCACCTCTCCCCCATGGTTCACCTGAACAGTATTCCACACCACCACCATCTGCAAAGGGAGGAGAGAGAGAGGCAGCTGGGTGGGACACAGGAGAGCCAGGCTCAGATCCCTCCTCATCCCTAAAAGCTCACCATAGTCAAAGTCAGCACAAACCCAAAAAAACCCACACTGCCAGGAGCTTCTGCACAGACCCTAAAGGCAACTTCTCCAGCAAGCGTTAGACGAGGGCCCTGCGGGACTTGACACCTTTCCAGGCCTGCAAGACAGAGCTGTTCTGCCTGGCCTTTGGTTTGGACTCAGTCTGACCCTTATGTTTCCCTCCCCTTTTGCTTTTGATTTATGGGCTACTATTAAAATGAGGCTGCATTTTAAATTGTATTTCAACCCGTATTTTAATAAACTGGTTTTTTTGCCTTTTTTGTTTTTGTTTTTTGTCCCCTCCCATTATGTTTTATTGTAATTTTATTGGTGTTAGCCACCCTGAGCCCGGCTTTGGCTGGGGAAGGTGGGGTATAAATAAAAATGTATTATTATTATTATTATTATTATTAGACATTCAGTGGCATTAAAAACGCAGCAGCTCAAGGAGCAGACCACTAGCCACTAGCCTGTGGCTTGAGCCTGACCATGACACAACTCTAGCAATAATCTCAATAAACAGGTCAAAGACATAGCCCTTGCAGAAGGGGCACGTATCAGTAGTATAAAGGTAAAGGACCCCTGGACGGTTAAGTCCAGCCAAAAGCAACTATGGGGTTGCGGCGTCCATCTCACTTCAGGCCGAGGGAGTCGACATTTGTCCACAGAAAGCTTTCCGGGTCATGTGGCCAGCATGACTAAACCGCTTCTGGTGCAACGGGACACCGTGACAGAAGCCAGAGCACAACTCAGCCTGACATCCACCTGCAATTCACACCAAAGCAGCACTTCCTTCTCATATAATCAATGCAGCACTCTTCTAAGGTACTGAGATTTTTTTTTAAAAAAAGCAATAGCAGCTCTAGTAAAGTTTCATTTGGATCTCAGTACATTAACAACCAGGTGAATAACTGATCAGGAAAACCTTGCACCCCCTTCTTGCCACATGCTATGACAGAACTCGAGAATGTTAGACAGCACAGACCAGAGATGGGGAAGCTTAGGACGGGGGGGGGGGGGGATGGAATGAAGCACCGCAGGTGTTTCTAGCCGGCCCTTTGGACGCTCTGCCCACACCACACCCACTGCAAAGAAAGAAATGCTGATTCACTCACTGTTTTCCCATGTCGGTCCTTCCCAGTGCCACACAGGATACCCCCACTGTAGGAAAAGCTGCAAAAGAACGAGGGGCCAGAGCTCAGCAGCAGAGCACAGTCTTTTGCACACAGAACAACCCAGGTTCAATCTCCAGTTAAAAGCATCAGGTAATAGCAAGTGACGTGGAAAACCTCTGCCTGAACCCCTTGGCAACCTTATGCCCATCAGAGTAGACAGCACTAGCATAAGTGGAGAAGCAGTCTGAGTACTTACTCTAAGCCAGATTCTGCTGTTCACTAAAAACCCAGTTTTGACAGCATCAAAACTGGCAGTCTTTCATTTTCTACCTTGCTGCCATGAGTCCTGTGAAGGTGTCATGGACAGGGTGTGTGTGTGTGTGTGTGTGAGAGAGAGAGAGAGAGAGAGAGAGAGAGAGAGAGAGATATCTTAAGGAGGAGTTTGGGGAGTTAGATCTAGACCCTTGGCAGGGTGGGCATAGCAGATTTTGATCAAGAGACATCTGTTGAGATCTGCCCTCCAAAGGAGGCTCAGGAAAACTCTCAGAAGTGACTTCTGTTATCTTTGTTCCAGACACACACTCCTCAGCTTTACCAGCTGAGATTTCTCCAGTGCCTTCCCAGGAAACAGCTGGGAATACATTTGATGCCAAGCTGGCAACTAGGGCATGGAGATGCCAGTGTGCATAAACCTCACCTAGCCAACCCGCTACAGAAGGAGTGCCCTTTTGCCCGCCTAGCCTCAGGGCTCTGGCTGCTTGGCTTGCTAAATGCTGTGCCCTCCTGTCCCTCAAATGGAAGGTGCAAGGGGCTTGTCACTTGTCGGTTCAATATTTTAGAGCATGCCCAACCATGCCTTTGACCTCCCATGTAACCGCTGGTTCTTGCAACCTGTGACTTGCCTTACGTACCATACTAATCTTAAAATTAAAGCCTTTGGGAGTCAAGAGTTCCAGCTCCTCCTTGTGCCCCAGCCTACCCTGCTCCCTCCTGCACTTACCTGAGGCAAGAGATTGATTGCATCCCCGTTTTAAACATGCAGAGGCACCTCCCCGATGGAAAATCCCAAAGACGTATCACGCTCAGTTGCCCTATCTGTGCAGAGGCCAGCAAAGTGCTGTTGCCGTTGAATGCCAATGCCGCCACCTGCAGAAAATTGAGACATTGTGGGAAAGGGTACCCTGTGGCATTAAGCATAATTGGATTCCTTTCAGGAGAATCATGTGTCTTTTACATAGGAAGGAACTGCCTGTTACTGCTCCTCTTTCAAACCACACCAATTTGCCCAACATACAGGAGCTGATCAAAGAGTTGAAAGGTCATCAAATCCTTCTTATGGGGTTTTTATTAAACTGGTAACAGAAGCATGAAGGTCTCCAGAGAATGGCTGTTGCTGCTGTAACCTCGGCCACCACCTGCTACTTAGCATTCACATAGAACTGGAAGAGCTTCACCTTCACTTACAAGAGCCCTGTAAGGTAGGCCAGAATTATTATTCCCCCCGTTGCAGATGGTGATAGTTAGTGTTGGTGCTAAGGATGAATATGGCTTGCCTAAAGCCCATGATAGAATTATAGAATTGCAGTTAGAAGGGGCCACAAGAGTCATCTAGTCCAACCCCCTGCAAGGCAGGAATCTTTCACCCAAGGTGGGGTTTGAACCCAGAACCCTAAGATTAAGGGGTCTCGGGATCTACCAGCTGAGCTCTCTGTACGAAGGCAAGATTTCAAATGCAGACTTTCCGGTCCCCAGCTTAGTCTCTCAGGGTTCTCTCCCCAGGGAATATCACCCGGTGCCAACAATGGCATCTTTTCGACAGCAGGCAAAGATGTTCCAATTCTCCAAGGCTTCAAGGGACATGGTGCTTTTGGGGGCCATGGTTTTGTGCGTGTGCTAGCATGTTTGTAGTGGTATTGCAGTTGTATGGAGGACGGATGCTTTTCCTTATATAATTTGTTTATTGTACATGAACATTTTCAACGTGTCATATTTTAAACTGGTACACTATGTTTTACTTCAAGACTTCTTTGTTTGCAAGAAGCAACTCATTCATTAATTAGTCATTACGCTCATCATCAAGCTAATTGATATCTTCTTTTTAGTAAAAAATAGATATGACCCTTTTGCCCAGAGTTGGTGCCTGTTTTTAGGGGCCATAAAATTGAATGGGGGCACTTGGTCCTATGGGTCTGAATGCCCCTTAAGTGCTGCCACTATCCCCTTCTAGCCTCAGTTATGCCTGTTGCCCATTCTGACTTGCCCAGAACCTTGGGCTGAACCCAATGGTCATCCTTGGCTTAACAAACTACAGTTTATTAATGAGTGCATCTTCATAAACAATAGTTTATTACTATTAGTATTAGTATATCCATAGTATTATACCTGTAGCTTTCACACAATACACACAGAGAGACATGCACCAATGCAGAAACAATGACAAAGGTATTTTGGAAGCAAGATGCGGGAGCCAAAGGTGTACAAGGATATTGGACAAATAACACAGCAAAAGAATGCCTGCCCCTTGCTGTTTATTAACAGCTGCAAAAACTGCATGCGCACAATGATCAAAATCAAAGAAATTAACTTTCGCGAATTAAAGCAGGAAGTCAGGCTGTAGATATGAAATTCTTTAACATGGGGGGGGGGTAACCTGTGGCTCTCCAGATGTTGCTGGATGCTGACTCCCATCAGCCCTAGCCAGCAGAGCTAATGGTCAGGGCTGCTGAGAGTTGTACCTCAATCTGGAAGGCCACAGGTTCCGCAACCCTGCTTTCACAACAGCTGGGTGAAGTTTATGAGATACCAAAATACTGCTTCTAATTCTACCCAAGTCTCAGAAACAAATATTACCTTATCAGTGTGCCCAGCAAAGAACCGCTGTTTGCCAGTGTCTAATGCAATTGCTATAATCAGAGCATGGCAGGGGTAGACCACCACAGATCCATTTGCAGCCCACAGAGCCTGGGTTACAAAGACAAAAGGTCAAATGAGAGACTTCTGCAGGGAGCAGACTACACTGCTTGCTTGAAACATTAAGTGCCAGATCCGTACGATGAATAAATTCAAAGCATACTGACCCATTTGGTGCTGCAGCCTCCAAACCCAATAACCTTCTTCAGTTTCAGGATTGGATCTGGCAAGAGCTTCTGGAGGAGAAAAATCAATCCGTCATCAGATTTAAGATACAGTGGTACCTCGGGTTAAGAACTTAATTCATTCTGGAGGTCTGTTCTTAACCTGAAACTGTTCTCAACCTGAAGCACCACTTTAGCTAATGGGGCCTCCTGCCGCCACTGCACGATTTCTGTTCTCATCCTGAAGCAAAGTTCTTAACCCGAAGTAATATTTCTGGGTTAGCAGAGTCTGTAACCTGAACTGTCTGTAACCTGAAGCGTATGTAACCCGAGATACCACTGTACTCTGCTAAGGCCAGGACTACGTACAATAATACACTGAAGTGAGCCTCCATCTTTTCCATTCAGGAAAGGAATCTTGACATGCGTAGAAGTTTCTTTTAAGGGCATGTTACCCAACCAAATTATGGGATGGGAGAGGCCTCTCCTTGACATAAGGACTGTTGTTCTATGACAAAGCGCTTGCATTTCAAGCAAAGGTCCCAGGTTCAATCCCTGGGTAGGGAAAGGTCTTGTTGGAAGATTAAGGACGGTTAAAATAAATGGCTCCCTCACACAGTGCATAGTTAAACTACGAAACTCACTCCTGCATGAGGCAGTGATGGCTGCCAACTTGGCTTTTAAAAAGGGAATGGAGAAATTCATGGAGAACAAGGCTATCTATGGCGACCATCCATAATGGCTATGTTCTGCCTCCAAAGTCAAAGGCATTATGCCGCTGAATATCAGGTGCTGGGAACTGCGGATGGGCAGAGTGCTCTGCTTAGCCCCTGTGAGAACAGGATGTTGGACTAGATGGGGCACTGGCCTGATCCAGCAAGCTCTTCTTACGTTCTTAAGATTGCTGGCCGAAAGGCCTGGCGAGCTGCTGCCAGTCAGTGTAGTTAATACTCACACAGATGGACCAATGGTCTGACTTGGGATAAGGCAGCTTCCTATTTCCAGCAGCTGCTCCATGCACACATATTGGCCAAAATTGGAGGGTTGGCAGCCACTGCTAGCGCAGGGACTGATGTGGGCAGTAATGATCATAGGAAAGAGGCCAAGACTCAAGATATCCACGACTTCTCCAGCCAACCTGTGGATTCAGAATTGATCCTGATTTGCTTGTACGAAAAGCTTTTGAAGTGGTAAAGCCATGGCCAGTCTTTATTGAGCCTACATCATGATTTGTTAAAGGGGTGTGTGTTACATGACAATGAGCATTTATCCTGATTTGTTTACAGGGTTTTTTCACATCTTACCATTAATCATTTGTTCATATGAAACTTTTCAATTCATTTCCTCGCTGCTTTTCAAACCACTAATCATCTTGTTCCTATTTAAAGTGGATCTGTTACACCAGGGCAGTGATTTTCAACCAGTGTGCCGTGGCACCCTGGGGTGACTTCAACGATGGTCAGGGGTGCTGTGGGCAACACTGGTCTCTGTCCCTGTTTCCTTCCCATCCTTTGATGCCTTCCCACATCTCTGCTTCCCAAAGGCTTACACAACTGTTTTTTTGCAGCAGCCCTGGCTATATGTTCCGCAGATGAACGGTGCCTCTGGGAGGCACCTCTATTTAGTGGGGAGGAAGCTCACCAGAGACCAGGACAGCAGCAGCAGCTGCCTGGAGGACTCCCAAGGAGAGGGGAGAGGAGACTGAGGGAACACTCCACAAGGGAGGGTGTCCGAAAAAGTGTGAGAGGCTGTCAGCTCTGCAGGCAAGGGTTGCCATAACTGGACTCTTGAGCCCCACAGGGTTGCCGCTGAAAGAATGGATTTAGCTGGTTAAGAAAACAATGGACTCAAAAAGTTTGAAAACCTCTGCACCGGGGTAAGAAGAGTGATTTAATCCACTATAAATATGCAAATCTAAAGTTTCAGTTTGTGCTTGAAACTCTCCTGCACTCCTGCAAAATACTGACAGTCTGCAGCTATCAGTGGCTGAAGAGGCCTGATGTAGCTATGTCTGTGAAATCAAGGCACCTCTTCCAGGTAGCAAGGGGAGATGGGAAGTTAAAGAGTGGCACTTTAAATAGTACTAAAAGGCAGGATCTCTCACCATGCAACGAACTGAGTCCTTGGTGGAGATCACCTTTGTTCCCACCGCTTGTGCACACACATCCTGGAAAGAGACAAAATAAATTAAAATGTTGGCATGGGAGTCAAGAACCATTTAGGGGTGTGTTATTATTTATCAGCCCTCCAGATGTAGTTGGGCTGGCCAGCATGACCAGTGGTCAGGATGAAGGGGGTTGTAGTCCAACCTCTGGAGGGCGGTGGGTATCCCACCCCTGTTATAGAGCGTTATATTTTTTCTATGTTGCTTGCACTCTTTGTGCAACCTTATAAAGGTAAAGTTCAGTCTAGTGGCTATATCCCAGATGGCTCCCCATAACATACAATTTTACTGCCCATAATAATCTCACAATCAAGCGAGAGGAAGTAGCCATTGAACACTTCTCCTTACAGAGACAAGAGTCATCTTGCTGCCCTGGAGTCCTTTGGAAGGAAGAGTATTAGATATCTTCCCTTTAACAGGTAAGAGATTCTCTGGGAAGCAGCAATGGTGGCTCTTTTGCTGTCTCTTTCTTGAGGAGTAGCAGATAAGCCTTCCTCATCTGACCATCTTTTCCAATCAAAGGTGAAAACAAGCTATGGATTTATTATTCTAGAATGTGCACTCAACAGTCATGGCTATGGTGCATGCTTACCTCATCAGAATCAACACTGACAGCATGAACAGTAACATCCCCATTTTTGTGGGCATAAACATGAATGCTGCCATCGCCCTCTGAAGGTGCTGGGAGAGAGGAATCCCCTCTGGCCTGTGGTTCTTCCCTCCAGCAGGTCTGGTCCACAGTGTCTACTGTCTGTAGAGGTGCAGAGGTTGCCCGGTGAATCTTGGGGATGCTCTTTGTAAGGAAGGGAGACCGGCGAGGAGTCTGAGAAAATGATAAGCATTGAAAAGCAAGGATCACAGTCACAAATCTCCAGGTTCTAAGGAGAGCTAAATCAAGACCCTTTGCCAGATGCAACTGCCATAGAGCACTGCTTCCTGAAAAGGCAGATGCAATCCTATTCCAAAATATACATGAATTTGGGCAAGAGAAATAGCTATCAAGGCATACTCACTCGCTTCGGGCTGGTAATTTGTTGGATGAGAGACACTCTGTCCTGAACAGGCTTGCTTAGAAATACTTCCTTTGGAAGCTGGCCAACTGGATTGTCTTCTACATGAGCAACTGAAAGGACAAGCAGAAGACATGTGACAACAATCCACTGCAGGTTTGCTCAGAAATAAGTCCCACTGCATTCAATGGGGCTGTGCTGTCAGGGAATCATATCTAGGCTACACAACCTCACCTGGGACTTGCGTCAGAATAGATATGTAAAGGATTGCACCATTAGGTTCTTGAAGACCTCTAGGGGAAACTGTCTCAAGTGGGAATCGATTCCAGGACCGGAACAAGCCACGCATTGCTGCAAAAAGGACTGTATTCTATTGCTAACTCATTTCTTATAGAATTTAGGAAGCGAGAGCAGACTTCTGGAAGCAGGGCTTAGTGCAACAATGCTCTCCCCAATTTAGGATTCCCAGAAGCTGGTATGCTGCCTCCAACAGTGGAGGTAGAACATAGTGATCATGGCTAGTAGCATCTTTTAGTACAGGGTTAGCCAACGTGGTTCTCACCAGATGTTGCTGTACTACAACTCCCATCATTCCTGACCACTGTCCATGCTTGCTGGAGTTGATGGGAGTTAAGAGTATCTGGAAGGCAGCACATTGGCTACTCCTGTAGTAGATGTTTTGCTCACATCCACTCTCATCTGGCATAAGATGGTCTGTGTTGGATGAATTTTGTCCTGGGATGAAGAGCTTCCATTCCCCTACAGCCTCCCTTTTTTTCTTTTTTTGCCTACCTGCAGCAGGATTCAAAGTGCCTTTTTGAATAGAGTCAAATGGCATCTTGGACCCATCAGAAGGAAACCTGAGCAAGAAGATCAGAGAAAGGGTGACTGGTAAAAAGCATGGAATGTAAGGAAGAAATGGTTTTGTTTCACTGGCTCAAAAGAGAATGCTGGACTAGCAGACAAAAAACACAGAGTTACACTGACTATGGCCATTGGAATGTGGCCAGATGCAGCAAATACTGCATGTTGCAATAAACAACCTGGACAAACCAAAGAGAGTGACCACATATCAAGATACTCTTAATGAATGGTTAGCAGCCGAACAGCTTTCATCAGGGAGCTTTCTGTATTTACACAGATATGTGGAAAATATCTACTTCAAAACCCCAAATGCAGTAACAAGAATGCAGCCCAATGATGTTCCTTGGTCCCAGCACCACAGAGGTGTTTATCAGGATCTTGCCCAGTGCAGTATCACTGCCAACACTAAGTTCGGGGGGGGGGGGGACCTCTCTTCCTACTGAGCTAAGTGCCAGACTCCAGAACCACAGAAATAAAATTCAGCAAACCATACCTAACATAATCGTAGAGGTCGTGCCAATTTTCACCTTTCGGCACAGGAAATGTCATTTCTCGTGGCATGGGGGAGATGCCCTGTGTCACTAATTTGGACTGATGAGCCTCAGAGGAGGTCACACCTAAAAGCACAGAAAGGATGAAGGAGGCAGAAGCATCATCTGTTAGAAAAAGAGCTTGCAGAACTCCAATATCGATCTCTGTGAGAAGAGCATTACACCAGCCCAATCCTACGGTATGCAAACTAGTCAGTATCCTATGACTGATTGGCAGACTGAGGTCTGTTTGTGCTATAAGTCTCAACAGCTGGAATTCATGACTTCCAATTAAAAAGTGGGGATTGGCATGAACATGTTGCAATCTGGAGTGTTCAGGGTTCCAAGCAACTGGACTGCATTCCCCTCCTTCTCAGTTTTCTTCCACATTTCAGTTAGTATTCCATCCCCACTGAGGATGCTCCGTCCTCACTGGTCTATAGCTGTAAGTGGTAATTCTCCATTTTGGATTTTGGGGTGAATACAAGGGGGACAAACTTGTGCCCAATCCCGGTTACATAATGATCTTTGATTTTCTGATGTTGAAAAGGCTGTTCCGTTTTGTTGCTAATGAGGCTGCTTGAAATGTGGATTTTTTTGTTTTTCCATTTGATTTTCTTTCATGGTGTTCTTTTTTTGATATATTGTTACACTATGTTTGTGATGTTTGGAGAAATGTTGTGAGCTGTGTATTCCCTGCCCCCAAAGTAAAATGGCATATAAATGATTTAAATAAATAAATGCCCTAGATATAAAACAGCTTTAACCATGAGATCTTAGCAGCCACGTTCAAGCAACTATTAAGTCAGTGATCCTTTACGCAAGTTCCTTTTAATTCTCACCTGGATCAAAGAGCAAGTCACTAGTGAACAGGTTTTTCACCAGCAGGTTGGAGCAGAGCTTGACACTCTTGAGATGGCTATAGCTTCTGTTCAAGTACAGAGAGAGGATGTAGCGGAGGTCGAGAATCAGGCAGGTCCACCGCACACTGCTGGGAGCCAGGCCCACCAGGTCTAAAGGTCAGAAACACACCAAGGAAACACCTGAATTTATATAGACATTCAACACACTAAATTCCAAACCTTACAGGCAGAATGGGCTTCACGCATTAGCCCACTTCTAATTTTCAAATGCTTTGCGAGGAAGTGGCTATGATTGTGAGCTGGGATCCAGGTAATTACCCAGTTCAAATCTCTCCTAGATCCCAAACTTCCTGGGGAACCAATAATCTTTCAGTGCCTGTTTCCCATATAAGGTATAAGGATAATCATCATGGTCTACTTTAAAGGACCCTTAGAAGGATTGCTGTGATGACATATAGGAAGCGCTGGGAACAGTCCAAGGTGCTTTTATATAGATGCCCAAAGCAGTATTATTTTGGGGGTGGCAAAACTTTGCTTCTTCATCCATAACCACGTTCTGTTCTCCCTACCAGATCAACTCAGAGTCTGACCAAAAACCTAGTTTCTCAAGGAACTTTTAATTTCAGCCACCAGCATCCTGAGGACCAAATCAGAAGGCATTCAGAGCTACCTAAGCTTGCTGAGCAAACAGGAATTTGGTGGGTCTTCTTTGCGTTTTACCTTGCTTGGAAGCCTTGGATGTGCTTTCATAGACTGACCCTCTGGCTGCCCCACAAATAAACGGGAACTGCAGCCATGTGGCAGTTGACTTGAACTCCTTAAAGAGATTGGAAAAGGAAATGCGGACCACCTGGCTGTCCTGGAAATAAAGAAATGCAGACTATTCACATGGGTTAGCTATTTCAATAGGAAGGCAGCAAACACCCAGTTCTTAAGAAACAATAAATATCAATATCCATGGCTGATGAAAGAAAACCTACATTTTAAGCAAAGCTACATACTGTGACCAGTGATGGGCAGAAGGTAGTTCAGGATCTACTGAGAGATCTCTGGATGATCAGCAAGGTGTTCTAACTCCCAACTGTTTGGCTCCACCTTCTCTGAACTGTGTTCATTTCAGCTTGGTATTATAGCAACAACAACAATCTAACTTTAAGAACTAGTGTCTTGAGTTTTTACGGCTTCCCCTATCTTCTCGCCTCATTTCCTTTTTCTTTTTTTGTTATGCCTTTCTGACTGTCTGTTGGCGAGGAATGTCTTTTATTGCCCCTGATTATATGTAAGCTGCTCTGGGAGGCTTTTCGGCTGAAGAGTGGAGGAAAAAAAAGTTAAGATTAAACTAGCAGTGTGAAGGATTTCATTTGAGCTTTTCTGTATGCACAGCAACTGCTCTATAAGTGAGCCAAGGGGTGGGGAAGCTCTGCTGGGCAATGACTCTCCATTCCTGTTCCACAGTAATCTTATTCCAGAGGCCCTATGAGATTTATTCAGGCCTATCTTTGACAACCATAAGGACTAGAACTTTGCATTTCATAAAAGCGAAAGCTACAATGCTCACAAAGCCAAGTCTGCAAAGGTGAATGGATCAAGGCCTCCAAAGAGGATAGGCCCACTCGATGGTACCACAAAGGGTACTGTAAGAGATCTGCATTTCCTCAGACCACCTAACATTGCCCTCTTGCTCATTTCATTACACAACTGGTCATTAATAAATAGGAGAGAAACTCTCACCCACCTCTGTGGCAACGTCCAAGTGCACCACAAAATATTTGGTTGGTGCCGGCTTGAAGAGGATGTAGAGGTAGCGACCGGTGAGACCCAATGACTGTGTACTGGTCTTGGGGAGCTGGAGATAGTTACTAGCAGGCACAGCACCACTGATGCGATACACTGTCCCTTTCAGAGTCTTGTCCTGAAGACAGGAGGATAAAACAGATGGAACAGCTCAGGTAAAAGAAATCAAGTCACACAGAAGCTGGAGTATAAGGCTGGAGGACACCAAGGATGCTGAATCCCGTATGTAGCATAATGGCAATTAACACAGCATTAAGGAAAGATCAGCAAAGGACTTAGTGTTCCATTTCACTCTCCCTAGTGTGATCTCCAAGTGGAGGGGGACAAGGATCCAGTTCAATTCCCAGAAAGCCCCAGGTTTGAGACCTCCAGCAGATGGAAGTTCTGACACATTTGAAATTGTACAGGGCTTTGGTGTGAAGGCATATGATGCAGAAACCTTCCTAAAGCCAAACGGGTCTGTGGCTGGCGCAGCCTTCTTCAACCTGGTGTAATGGGTCAGTGCGCCTGGCTGTTGACCAGAAGGTTGGTGTTTCAAACCCACCCAGGGATGGCTGTGGGCAAGATTCCTGCACTGCAGGGAGTTGGATTAGATTACCCTTGGGGTCCCTTCCAGCTCTACAATTCAATGATTCTATGATTACTACTTTGGGTTACTACTTTGTTGTCCAGATATCTGGAGGCAAAGGTGCCCTTATGCATGCTACTTTTGAGTTCCATTAGGGAAAGGCAGGATAAATTTGTCGCTCTTTCCATCTCCCCCCTATTCATGGAAGGGAGAGCTCACAAGCAGCAGTGGTGGCAGTGCCACACTTGGTCGCCTGCAGGCTATTTCCACTCACCACAGGCGACCAGCTGAGTGCTAATACCAAGGCTACGTTTAACTACCCAAGAAAGAATCAGGAACTTCTGACACTACCATAAAGGTTGTCACATCGCCCTCCTTCGTGGACCTTTTCCATTCCTCAACTTTAAAGTGCTTGAAGATGTTTAGATAGGGATGCTGCCACACTGTAGAGAAAACAGATCAGTTAACCCACAAACAATGTGATTCCTGCTCTTGAAACTACTTCCCTCCCTTTACACAAAGCAGGATAATCCCAATGCTATCTTCCAAAATTAGAATTAGACTCCTAAACAGAAGGACAGCTATGAGTCTCAGTGGGGGGGGGGGGGATTTGTATTTTTGCTAAAATGATCTCATTCTCTCAATTTTCCCACAAAACAAACTGTTAAAGATAATCAATAGAAATGCCACCTTACTCTCCAACATCCAAAAAATGAAGAAAAAGAAATAAAAACTCAGCCAAGGTATATGTGAGAAGGTTCAATGCCTAAATAATGACCTTACATTTAGTAAGGGGATGGGGGTTGATTCTTGTTTTGTTCTATGTGACTTTTTGGGATGAACACTTTTAGTATATCCTGCTTTCCCAGAATGTATTTTACTTCTTCTGTTAAGGCACTGTAAGTCCTACTGAGCATTTAACTACTGCATATCAGACAGATATCTAACAGGTGAAGTCCCCCCCCTTCATACCAAAAAACTTGACTTGTTGAATTTCTACCTGTCATGTAACCTCAAGATGCCTGTAACAATCATAGAAGCAAACTATTTTTCCTAGCAGTGTCCCTGTGCATTGAGCTGCATGGCAGACAGAAATATAAGAGGGTTTTTTCCAGGTATGAATGAAGAATAGTTAGCAGTGCCTGTCATGCACTGTTAAATGTATAGGAGCTCAACCCAACTAGGAAAAACAGTAATGTATCTCAAACAATGAAACACCTTGACGGAAACCAGAGCTCATGGAAATGCCGTTTACCTTCATGCCACAGTGGTACCTATTTATCTACTTGCACTGGTGTGCTTTCAACTGCTAGTTGGGCAGGAACTGGGACAGAGCAACGGGAGCTTACCCCATTGCAGGGAAGCTCAGCGGTTTATCATCCCATATCTCAAACAATACTGCAGAAACAATCCAACAAGTAGAGTGGGGCGGCAGAAATGGGGGGAGGGGGAGAGAACAAGCCTGTTGTGACTTATGCCCATCATACTATATATTAAAAATTTCCCCCTAGCACAGCTCCTGTGCATTTTAACACCAGTATGTGAGACAGAAATCTGATAGCTGGACTTTGTTTAATCAGGGATGGTAGAAATCACCACCAGTTGCATTTTATCCATGTTGTGCAGCTGTTTAATACAATATTGTATAAGCAGGGTTCCTGTGCATCCCAAGCTTCCTTTCTCTTGGGGAGGATGGAAGGCTGGACCTCTGGCAGCTATACGTTTGCTCAGTACAATACTGTACATGCAACTTACATTCACTTATTCATTAATTGCCCTGTAACACGGCTCTCTGGGCAATGTAACAAGAAATGTTTAAATACAACATGCAAAATGTTAAAAAGACCCCCCCAACTCCCCCCCCCCATTACAGTCCAAACATACCACAGATAAAAAGATCCAAAGCACAGGCTATTTCATATATATACTGTATATATATCTACCCTGGGCTCCTCCAGGGGAGGAAAGACAGGATATAAATCCAAATAAACATACACACACACACACACACACACACACATACACATACACACAGCAAGTCATCTAGTCCTCCAGAAAGCCAAAATCATCTCATAAGCGCTAAACACATAAGAACTCTGTCCAGTCACGGCTGCCTCCAGCAGGCGAGGAGATGCGTCTCCCCACATCACAGAGAGGAGTGAAAAGGCTACATCTGGCGAATTTCTGCCTGTCCTGTCATGCTGCTGCTGCTTTGAAAGCGCAGGAGCCCTGTCAGGAAACAGCAACAGCAGCAGCTCCACGGGTTTTCTTTGTCTCGGAATAGGGGAATCGGTGGGGCTGTTGGGGACTCTTCCCTCTCCCGCCCCGTGGATGCTCAGACTCCGAGGAGCCTCCAAACCAGCCCCGCCTGGCCCTGCTGGGGTCCTAGTGCCCCTCATTTCTCCAGAGCCCAATACCCGCCCTGGCTCCCCTGCCCTCCCGCTTCCTTCGGCGGGCACCTCTGGCCATGGCTGCCCGCTCTCTCTGCGGCTCCGCTTCAAGCCCGCTTTCCCTTCCCGCCGCTGCCGGAGAGGAGCGCGCCCAGCCTCCCGCAACCATAGAGTCGCCTCGGGCGGACTGCGGAGAATGGGAAAAAAGCCTACTATTCCGCTAGGGCTAGAGCGGCCGCCCCATTCCCCCTCTGGATCAGAGAGTTCATGGAGAGAGTGACAAGCGACGCTCTCGCTTCCGATTTCCGTCTGGGTGTTCGAGAAAGCACTTCGCGCGCTCTCAATAAGGTGCGTGGCCTCTCTGTCACCATCGTATCTCTATGGTGGGCCTGTTCCCATGCGTTCTATTAACGCAGAAGAATCTATAAACCGCTTGCCCGTAATGCATTAATACCGTTAGAAAAGCAATAGGAGACGCAACATGTAGAACTCCTTTGTTATGTCAACTCCAGGCAAAAGGAGTAAAAGGATTTAATTATATGGCAAAGAGAATGCAGCCGCTTGTGCTGGCTTGACTTCGCTTGGGGGAAAGAGTTTTGTGTGTGTGTCTATATAGGGCACTTTATATCACGCTTTCTTGTGCTAAAATCAAACTCAAGCTGCTTACGATGAACATATAAACAAACAAGAGCAATCCCTAACTAAATGTTTTAAATAGTTTAGATAATGGGGTGTTTTATTTCGTTACTGTAGCAACTTCAGGGTCATAGCTATCAACGTTTCCCTTTTTTTAAGGGAAATTCCCTTATTCCGAATAGGATTCCTCGCAAGAAAAGGGAAAAGTTGACAGCTATGTTCAGGGTGAGTGCTGGCGCCTATTTTTCTAGGGGGAAAAGCACTGCACACACCCATGTCAAAACCATAAAAGAACTATCAGCTCACTGGGGAGGCAAATCCAGTGCTTTTTTTTTTAGGGGGACGCATACCCCTAAACATTTTGTGAATCTAAGTTTGGCGTCTTTGAGGGGCAGTATTTCAATATGAGTAGGAAAATGAGAGTACCCCTAGAAAAAAAGCACTGGTCAAATCCATATGACTTTCTTTAGGTTAGGCTTTGTGACAGGTCTTTTAGGAACATAAGAAGCTATCCTAACACCAGTTTGTTCCCACTTAGCTCAGTATTGTCTACGCTGGCTGGTAGCTGCTCTTGAGAGTTTCAGAAGGGGCTTTCTCAGCTCTACTGGAAGATTCAAGAGATGGAACCCAGGACCTTCTGCATGCAAAGCAGCTGCTCCAACAAACCAGCAGTCCTTTCTTTCCTTCACAGGCACACGGAATTGTTATGCATGGAATAAGGGATGTGTTTTCTGCTCTGTTCGGATTGCTACGCAAACTGTGTTTTTGCACAGAGGGTAAAGTCCACCAAGGTCACAAAGTAATTTCAGTATGGCCATTTTGGCTGCAAATGTTAAAGGACTGGAAGAAGATTCGGTAAGTTTCTTGTTGCAGATTCTCTTATTAAGCAGGAGACACTTATTTGCACTTTATTTTTAAAAATGGTTTGTTTGTTTTTTAAAGTCTGACTTTCCCATTTTCCCAAGCTGCCCTATGACACGAGATCTGTCCCCCCCTTTTTTTTGCAGCCAATACTGCAGTGGCAGAGATGCAGCATTTAACTAGGAAATGATTTGCACATTCCTTTGTTTTTGCAGGCATGGATCATGACGACATAGAAGAGCTGGCGGCAGAGCTGCATAAAAAGGGGAGTTCCTGGAGCCCTTTCCAGGTGGCAGCAAGCACCAGCTTGGTCCTTTATTTTGCCTGGGCCGGATCTCTTGCCCTAGGCTTGCGCAAAGTGTATTTACAGGTATCGGGGGTTACCACCGTTTTAAAATGTTAGAGAGCAGAGCAAAGGGAACAGGAGAAGCTCCAGGTCTATGGAGGGTATGGGCAATAAGTGACTTACCACAAGGGGGCAGCAGAGCACACATCTAAAGGGTACTGGATGATTGCGAGAAAGGGAATAATTAGGTGGGGTTTGGCCAAGGGCTGGGGACGAAGGTCGGCGGTTCGAATCCCTGTGAGGGGGTGAGCTCCCATTACTCAGTCCCTGCTTCTGCCAACCTAGCAGTTTGAAAGCACGTCAAAATGCAAGTAGATAAATAGGTACCGCTCCAGCGGGTAGGTAAATGGCGTTTCTGTGCACTGCTCTGGTTCGCCAGAAGCAGCTTAGTCATGCTAGCCACATTATCTGGAAGCTGGATGCTGGCTCCCTCGGCCAATAAAGCGAGATGAGCGCCGCAGCCCCAGAGTCGTCTGTGACTGGACCTAATGGTCAGGGGTCCCTTTACCTTTACCTGGCCAAGGGCAGACTGAGGTTGGCTGTGCTGTGCATGATACCTCTGTGTTGATCATCTTCCATGGCCTAGGGACTAGATACAAATAAATTAATCTACGGGGATCACCCCACCCATTCTTGTTCTGTGGTTTTATTATCTCCCCTTTTACATATTTTTTTGAGACTGGCCCTGGCAACCCTTACCAAAGGGATGGCAGGCAAATTCATTCAGCACATGCTTTTCCTACACAGGGTCCCAGGCTGAATTGAATTAATGAATTAATTTATTACGGTCGTAGACCAGAAAAAACAACAACGATAATTTACAAGGGGAGTAATGGTGTCAATTAAAAATTGTAAAATTATACATAAAAGCAATACACATATGCACACACACACACACACACACGCACTACAATGTATGTATAGACTTAAAAAATGAGGGGGCTTGTCCAGGGGTCAAGTCTTTTACTTTTTTACAGCTAATGCCCTCCGCTTGATCGCAGCCGCAGAAAATTTGGCCACTTTCAGTGTTACTTCTGGGTTTTTATCTCCTAGTAGGATTTTCAGCCGCTGAGATTCAGATCGACCTGGAAATTTCTGAACGATAGGGGAAATAAACAGTGACCTGATATCCCCATAGAGGTCGCAGTGTAGCAACACATGTGAAACCGTTTCCACCTCTTTCAGACCACATGGGCAGACTCGTTCAGCATAGGGTTTGCCCACGTATCTGCCCTTTAGTAAGGCAGATGGCAGTACATCAAATCTGGTAAGGGTAAACGCCCGCCTGTATTTTGCGATTTGTAAATCCAGCAAATATGGTGTTAGATTGAACCCTTTTCCATAATCTTGGATGGCTGGATATTTATCTATCTTGCTCATATGGTCCTGGAGCTCTACATCTCCTATTCGCTGGCTCACCATCCTTTTAGCCTTTTCAAAACCTGAGGCTATAAGTTCTTGTGGGGAAAGCCCCAGGCCCTTCAATTTTTCATAGAGCAACAATCTCCATTTAGACTGGAACGGGTCTAATAGAGTCAATGGAGCCACTCCCACTGGGAAAAATATGAGTTTTAGCCAGAAGTGAATCTTCAGGATCCATATCCTGGCATTGATAGGGAGTTGACCTACCTCCAGCCTAATGGCTGTGTTGGAAACACAGGTAGGTAACCCTAGTAGGGAGCGGTAAAATTTAGTTTGTACAGATTCCAGGGACTTGAGTTTTTGACAATTAAATATCTGGGTGCCATACATCAGTTGTGGAAGTATTTTTGCGACAAAGACCTGGGAGGCAGCAGGAACATATTGACCTCCTTTTCTATAGAAGAATCTTATGATAGCTCTGGAGGATCTTTGCGCATTTGCAATGGAATTCTTAATCTGATGGCACCAGGATCCCTTCTCATCAAAGATTATTCCAAGATATCTAAAGGATGTTACTTGCTCAATAGGTTGGTTATTAATTTTCCATTTATGTCGGAGTTTTCTCTTGGAGAACACCATAATTTTTGATTTAGTGTAATTTATTATTAGGTGTTCAGCTTCGCAATACTCTGTAAGAGCTCGTAAAAGTTTTCTTAGACCCACACAAGAGAAGGAAATAAGTGCCGCATCATCTGCGTACAAAAGGACTGGGATTGGTATATTATTTAGGTTTGGGGGATGAGTACTTGCATCCTCCATCTTTCTGACTAAGGAGTTTATGTAGAAGTTAAATAGAATAGGGGCAAGAACACAGCCTTGCTTGACACCATGGAAACTTTGGATTTCCTTTGATAGGTTCCCATAACGGTCACATCTAACACGGATCCGAGTATTTTCATGTAGTCTACGGATAAGAAGCAAAAGACGTCTGTCGATGTTTGTGGCACTTAATTTTTCCCAAAGTCTGTGCCGGGGTATCAAATCGAAAGCTGATTTGAAATCTATAAAGGCTACATAGAGGGAGCCTCCTTTCTTTGAGGTGTATTTCTCCACTAGATGTTGCAATACCAGTCCTTGGTCTAAAGTTGATCTATGTGCCCTGAAACCAGCCTGGGCTTCCTTAAGGATGTGCTCCCATTCCAGCCAGTCCGCAAACTTTTCACGTAAGTGAGTTGCGTAAAGTTTGCTAATAATGCTTAAGAGACTGATTGGTCTGTAATTGGCTGGATCAAGTTTACAGCCTTTCTTGAATATGGGAACGATGATTGCCAATCCCCAGTCCTCTGGTATTATTGCTGTTTGATCTATGCTGGTGAATAGGGTGGCAAGGACTGGGGCCCACCAGTCAATATTGGCTTTGAGAAGCTCAGGGGAGATATTATCTGCTCCCGGGGCTTTTCTGTATTTGAGTGCCTGAATAAGCCTCCTGACCTCCGCAACCGACACCGGAGGCCACTCATCACCTGCCGCACACTGTGTTAGTGGCTGTGTCAAAGGCAGAGCTGAATATAATGATTGGAAAAATGCCTCCCAAGTCCCTGCAGGTATAGTATACTCCACTTCTGAGGAGGTAGATCGCACTCCATTCGCTACCATTCTCCAGAAGGTGGCCGAGTCTCTCTCTCTGGATGCATCTATTAGGCATTTCCATTCTCTTTTCTGTGCCAGGAGTTTTTTGTTTTTAATCAGGATTTTATAATTTCGTTTATCTTCAAACCAGACCGTGGGGAGTTGGGGTAAATTGGCAGATCTATAATTCTTGTATTTTTTCAGTAAGTTTAGCTTCATGTCCTGGCATTCTTGATCAAACCAGGGTTTGGAGTTTTTATATACTGAGGATTGCCTATTTGACCTGTTCCTTTTTTCCTTCAGGGAATCTTGAAGGAGTGAAATTAACTCCTGAAATAAATTTATTTTTAATTCATGGCTTGAGGAAGTTATAAGGTTATCTCTCTTAGTGAGGAATTCCTTTGAGCGTAGCCTACTTGAAATTTCCTTATGCAGTTCATCTGTCCATCTAATACGAGAATATCTGAGCTCCAAAGCTGTAGGGCTCGAATATTCGATTTTCTCAGCGCAGGATAAATCCTTTCCCGCAACTACAAGTGCACTTAATGGCAGATGGTCACTGTCTAAGCGCTCCTCCACTTTGCATTCCAGAACTTTGTTTTGAAGATCATACGACACGATTATATAATCAATTGTGGAGGCGCCATTGTTAGATATAAATGTGAATTCTCCGACCTTCTCCCCCTCAGTACTTGCTCCCAGGCTGAATCTTTGGCATCTCCAGGTAGGAGTGGAAATCCCTTCCTTGAAATACTTAATACCCTCCAACATTTTTCTGATGAAAATAGGGATGTCCCATTCCATAATGATAATTTTGCTATTTATACCCCACACACCTGACTGGGTTGCCCCAGCTACTCTGGGCAGCTTCCAACATATATAAAAACATAGTAAAACATTTAAAAAACTTTCCTATGCAGGATTGCCTTCAGATGGCTAGGGGGTCAGAGAACGCCATAGCCTCCAACATTTCTCCGATGAAAAGAGGGACGTCCTAAGGAAAAGCGGGGCATTCTGGGATCAAACCAGAAACTGAGATGGCTTCTCCAAATCAGGGACGTCCCTGGAAAACAGGGAAACTTGGAGGGTCTGTCACTGAGCTAGATGAACCAACAGTTTCATGTGGTATAAGGCAGATTCCCATGTTCCTAATATCCATGCCTTTTGCAAAACTCACCAGCTTCTTTCCTTTTTAATCCAGGTGCCATATGTACCCTCCAGTGTCAAGCAAGTGAGGAATATGATGTCGCTTCTGCAGGGGCGCTCTGGGAAGCTGGTGGATTTAGGATCAGGTGATGGCAGAATAGTAAGCACATCAAAATGCACACAAGTGTGGGATTGCCAAGGCCGTTGGTGCATGGCAAGGATCAGCATCTGCCTGCAACACTCACTGCTTGGTTGTGATTGAGATAAACTAGGAATAAATGAACTTTTGTTGATAGGGTGGGGGCTGTTTAATTACAGGGGTGTTTTCTGTTCTAACACTGAGCTATAGATGCGCTTCCTCAAATTTAACACCAGAAATCCTACCCTTTGCGGCTGTGCACTGTTTCAGGGGCTAATCCGCACCGTACATTTAAAACACTCTTATACCGCTTTCACAATCATAGCTTTCTCCCAAAGAATCCTGGGAATTAAATTCTGCTAATTTCACATTTATTATTATTATTAATTTGTACCCTGCCCGTCTGACTGGATTGCCCCAGCTACTCTGGGCAGCTTCTAACAAAACATAATAAAACATTAAAAAGCTTCCCCCTTCAGATGTTTTCTAAAGGTTGTATAGCTACTTATCTCTTTGACATCTGATGGGAGGGCGTTCCACAGGGCAGGCGCCACTACTGAGAAGGCCCTCTGCCTCGTTTCCTGTAACTTCATTTATTGCAGTGAGGTAACTACCTCTTTGCCCTCAGTGTTGGATCTCAGTGTCCGGGCTGAACGATGGGGGTAGAGACGCTCCTTCAGGTATACTGGGCTGAGGCTGTTTAGGGCTTTAAAGGTCAGCACCAGCACTTTGAATTGTGCTCAGAAATGTACAGGGAGCCATTGTAGGTCTTTCAGGACCGGTGTTATATGGTCCTCCCTGGGAGAAGAGAGGATTGAGGAAGACTGGAAGAAATTTAAGATGTACTTACAAAAACATTGTAATTTGTTTGAATGTTAAGAAGGATGCTAGATTATAAATAATTGGCCACCACTAAATTAGATCTGAATTTGATTATAAGTGAGGTTAAAGAAAACACAAACCTTTTGGAGAATTACTAGATTGTATTTAAATGAGTGGATACAAGATTGTAAACAAGTTGATAATTTGCTTGGAAAAACTTTTTAACAGTGTAAGTGGGAGCGGGAGACGTGAGGGAGTCCAAAGAAGTGATGAAACCACGTTTTGATATAAGCAATGTTGTTTATTATTTGGGTATTTGTATCAAAAAACTTTAATAAATATTTATTTTTTTAAAAAAATATATATGGTCCTGGCAGTTGCAGTTCCAGCAAACTATATTTCCCAGGATTCTCCATAACCATTAAAACAATAAAAGAGGGTTTAAATGTGTGCAGGTGTGACCTGCGCCATGAAACTAGCACAGCATTAGGCAATAGACAATGTGCCTGATTCTAGCTGCACTTCCAGGTGCTGGAGGCTTACAAACAAGGCTTCAGGCCGACGGTTGGCTATGAGCTCAATCCATGGCTTTTACAACTGTCCAACTTTCGCGCCTGGAGGGCTGGATGCTATGGAAAGGTTTTCTTCCGGCGAGAAGACCTTTGGAAGGTAAGCTCTTCCCACATGGAGGCAAGTAGCTAGGCCTGTAAGGAGCAAACCGAAAGTGGAAGGAGCTGTCTGCAGTAGCCATCTCACCTGCATCTTAAGTGAAGCTCAGGAGAAGCAAACGTTAGCAGCAAGGCTTCTCCTAAGTTTTGCAACTTCCAGATATTGTTGGGCCCCCAGCTGCTATGAGCACCAGCAGCATGGCCAGAAGCCCGGGGTTGATGGGAGTTGTAGTCTAACAACATCTGGTGATGGGAGTTGTAGTTCAACACCAACCAACCCACACTGGTTGCTCCTGCTATATAGTTTAGCTGTGTGTTGTGAAGCGGTGTTTCCTTGTGTTTGTCCCAAATCTCTCAAGGTTCAGCATCACTGGTTGGCCCCAGGTTCTTTTAAGAGAGCGAGTTCCGAAGCTGAACTGTGTGCTGCAATATCTGAGACCATGGGACTGTGCTTTGCCTCCCAAAGCACGGTGGGAAATAGTCCAGCCCAGAATAGGAAACAAGCATTGAACCAACTCTCTTGACTAATTGTCTGCTGCTGGTGCTGTTGTTGTTTTAAGGCAGATCTCTCTGACTGCAACAATGTCACTGTGTTCCTGGCTCCCAGCTTGGTGAGTAGTTTTCAGATAAGCTTGTCTATATTACCTAAGCAAAACCAAGGATCGTCAGTGGAATGCCCGGTCTTCACAGTATCTAATGGACTAATGCCTTCAATTAACTGGCAGTAGTATTATGCATTCAGTCTTATGAACCTGCCCCGGTCTTAAAATTGGGTCTTGTTAAGCTGTGGGTGAACATATCAGACGACACAGCGATTCTTCAAACAGCTCTTGTTTATTCATAGGCCAGAACAGAACTGAACTGAAGGGTTCAGCCAGCCTGCTTATATAGAATGCAACAGTAACCATTTTCTGTAACTATCCAATCACTATCCAATCAATCGTATCTGAAGAAGTGTGCATGCACACGAAAGCTCATACCTAGAACTAACTTAGTTGGTCTTTAAGGTGCTACTGGAAGGAATTTTTTTTGTTTTGACTATGGCAGACCAACACGACTACCTATCTGTAACTATCCAATCACTGAATGTCACTTTCGATCCCTTATTTGCATATGTGGACCTGAACTATCTACAGTCTCCCCCTGCTGGCCCAGGGTGAGAACTTCAGTACATAACAGGTCTGAAACCCTATTTCTTAGGCTCACCTTAGTATCCATTAGGCTGGTGAGTACTGGAGACAGGGCCTTATTAGTTGTGGTCCCATATCCTTGGCACTCTCGCCAAAAGAACTGCATACGACCCCATCTTTCTTAAGTTGTAAAGGTCTGTTTAAAAACAAATTGCATTCTATTAAAAAGTGTGTGGGGTTTTGAACGCCTGCTGTTTATCCTTTCTATAATTAGATGCTTTCTTGCATTTATTAATTATCTTCTGTAAGCTGCCCTGAGAGGGCTGCATCTGAAAGGCAGCATAGAAGCATTTTAGATGGATAAATTCATCGTCACAGCCAACAAGTGGATAACATCTTCTGCAAAACACTTGCTCTCATTTTCCCCAGCAGAAGGAATTGTCCCCATCTGTTTGGTACTGTCCAGCCTCTGTCCTAGAAATCAGTCGAGACATAGAAATTAAAACCTTATACTAACAGTGGAGGCAGCTCCATTTGGCAAAAGGGGCACAGCCTACCAGCCTCTGTGTGCCTGCATCTGACTACTTCACTTGCAACCAGCCTGGGGAGCCTGCTTCCTCCTTCTTAGTCCTTAAACAACTCAACAGGATAACTAGAATTAGTTTTCTGCACCTGCTTGCTAAGGTATGCTTGTTTTTTTAAAATCATACTCGTGTACTGACAGCCAAAGGGGATTTAACAATCTTCACCACATACTGATTTAGTTGTTTTGGCAGTGTCTTTCATTTTAACACTGTCTGCTGGCTTTCCTTTGTGGGACCAGGTGGCAACAACTGAGCCCATCCATTGCTAAAGAATGACGATTGCCCTAGAAGCGCCCAGCAGTCTTGCTGAGGCATCACAACTGTGTGCTCTATTTACACTGCTGCTGTGTAGTCACCACAGCCAGATGCAGAGCTTGCCAGCTTCCCCCACCCCCCAACTGCAAAGTCAGCCGAAAGCAAATAATGTTGCCTCATTTCTGCAGAGGCTGCAGTTTGAAATTCACTATTCCCAAGTCACCTTATGCTAGAAGCTGGTCAGTTAAGAGAGAAATTGGCCCAGTCTTCTCTTTGCAGCTTCCAGGAGTCACCTTGAAGGGTTTCCTTTAATTGATTTAAATCCGGAATTACCAAACTGAATTCTTTCTGAAGGACCATCTGCCCCTGTATGCGTTGTCGGGGGGTGTTTTATATGTAACTCTGCCTGTGCAGACTATCATAGGGTATGCAGACTGAAAACTGGTCTTTTTCGCTGTTCCCACTGTTGTACAGGAAGAGACATCAATTTGCTTCAGAAACCTAGTAAAAACACCATATAGTGGTACCTCGGGTTAAGTACTTAATTCGTTCTGGAGGTCCGTACTTAACCTGAAACTGTTCTTAACCTGAAGCACCACTTTAGCTAATGGGGCCTCCTGCTGCTGCCGCGCCACGGGAACACGATTTCTGTTCTCATCCTGAAGCAAAGTTCTTAACCTGAAGCACTATTTCTGGGTTAGCGGAGTCTGTAACCTGAAGCGTATGTAACCTGAAGCATATGTAACCCGAGGTACCACTGTACACTCAGATAGTTCAAGCTCCAGTTTGGCAGTTATCAGATGGTGTTGTTTCAGCTCAATAAGAGGTTGATCTATTCGCTCATTTTATATTAAAAACAAAACATTATGGCCCTGTGTCTCCTCCCATGTCCCTAATAGATGCTGACTGCCTCTTCGATGAAGCTTCTATGTTAGGCAATGGTAGAGGAACATTCACATAAACTCATTGCATACACATGAATTTGGGAATCAAAGGAGCAGTT
This sequence comes from Podarcis gaigeae, assembly GCF_964106915.1. Classification (NCBI taxonomy): domain Eukaryota; kingdom Metazoa; phylum Chordata; class Lepidosauria; order Squamata; family Lacertidae; genus Podarcis; species Podarcis gaigeae. Next base: position 34,570,045 of record NC_139690.1, read on the forward strand.
GGGGCCAAAATTCATAGAAATAGAACAATTTTCCTGTAGGTTTTTTTTTTTAGTTCATGCAACAAATGATTAGGCTTCAGTCTGAAGTTCTGTACAGCCCAGTGGTGGCTGGTCCCCTTTGGAAATGGTAGGGCAGAAAGCAGAAAGACCAGCAGCAAGTGGCGCCAGAGCCAAGGACAGGCAGAGCCAATTCAGGGCAGATCCACACCATACTTTTAAAGCCTTTTCAGTACACATTTAAAGCATGTGACTCCCCCCACAAAGAATCCTGGGAACTATGGTTTCACCTGCACAGAGCTGCAGTTCCCAGCACCCTTAAACTAGTTCACGAGATTCTTTGGAGGATGTGTGTTGAATGTTCTTACATATGCATTGAATGTGCCTTCAGTGTATGGTGCGGACCTGCCCTAATTCTTGTTTCGTCCCCATCCTCTTCTCTGCTGCATTCTACAAAGGCAACCCTGAGACTAAGGGGCAGAAAAGGGATAGATAGTTCAATTCCTGGACTGATAGTTAAGCAAGGCATGCAGATGGGGTCTGACTGAGGGCAGATGAAGGCTGGAGGCCCTAATAGACCAACTTCTGCTGATAGAGCAGCACTTTTGCCCTCCCCAAGGCTTTCTTTGTCCACTCTGAGATTCATTGTCAAATCTTGCTGCTGTCAACGTCATTGTAAAGCAGACCTCTCTCGGCAGGTCCCGCTCCTGGAGAGAAAACTGCTTTCAGAACTCCCCGATGGGGCCTGTGTGGTGGCTGCTCGCTTCCCTTTCCTCAACTGGAGTCCTACCAGCATTGCTGGAGACAGCTTAGAAACAGCCTGGGCCTATAACATCACGGCAGTACGGCAAGCAGGCAGGCAGATGCCCAGCCAAAGGCTAAACCTGCTCCATAAAACTCAGCTGTGCAGGGAAAATGGAAAGGATGCATGAAATCGAAAATAGTGCTTTTTCTTTTGCTAGTAGTTGTCTTAACTAGGAGGAGGGGGGAGTTATTGGTTTGTGTTCGCTTTATTATATATTTTGTATTCTCGTTTTATATTTTTTCTGTTGTGAACCACCCTGGGATCTTCAGATGAAGGGCAGTATACAAATTTTAATGATGATGATGATGATGACTGGTTATCATGGTCCCGCAGTTCAGATGAGAGGGCCAGTAAAAGAAATTTCCATAAATAACCACACACTTACAGTATACCAAATGCAACACCATGACACTAGCAGTAATTCTTTTTTTCTGTCTCCCACACCCCACCCCCAAATAATGGCTTTATCACCTTAAGGGGCTGGTGGGTACTTACAGATACCAGTGGACGAATCTACCCACATTTTTTATTTCAGTTTATCCTTTTTTCCCAGTCTTAAGTTTAGTTTAGCACATTGGTTTGCAATTTGTTCCCCTTAAAACCAGGCAGATGACCTTCTCAGTGGAATGCCCTCCCATTAGATGTCAAGGAAATAAACAACTATCTGACTTTTAGAAGACATCTGAAGGCAGCCCTGGTTAGGGTTTTGTAATGTTTGATGTCTTACTTAATTTGTTGTAAACCATCCAGTTTCAGTGCACATTTTAATATGCCCATTTTTCAAACAACTTCGCGTATATAATGCATGTTTAAATGCTACTTTCAATGGCATATACATATTTTTACACAATTTCCTCTAACATGCATGATCTTTTGGTATGAGAACTGCATTGCAAATTTCAAAGATAAGCTGATTTTTAGTTTGCTTAATCATTCTGGGAAGTATGAGTTAGGCTGATTCCCACTGAAATGTGAACCCACCCAAGTTTCTATACTTTACACCTTTACAAACACAAGTAAAGATGAAGAAATTATCCTGGGAAGTATGTAGGCATCATAAGGAACAAAGAAATATTAATGTGACTATGGAAAAAAGAAATTGGCATGATTTAGGGAAGTATCCAACTAATGTGTCCAGTCAGTGCAATTTCTGCCTGTGCAATGGAACATCCTTCCTCTGCTCTCCCTGTGTGCCCCATATCCTCCCCAGATTTGTTCCAGAAGGTTGGAGGAACCCCCATCATAGATTTAGGGAGCACACAGAGCAGAGGTCTTTGCACTGCTGGAATGAGTTATTTAACACTACAGTACTTTGGATACAAGATTCCCCAAGATTACTGATTTGGTGTCAGTTAAGTCTTCATATTTAAAAATCATTTTTCCATGAAGTTTGAAATAAATCGCCATGCCAGGTTTCTGCCAGGAGGAGGGAGGCTGAGAAGTCAGGGTGTCCATAAACCTGTATTTTAGGAAAAAAGAATCTCTGACCCAAATTGTGTGTTGTAGGGTCAGTCAGTGCATAGGGGGTCCTACAAAAACCAAGGTCCATGGGTTAAAGTTAAAAACTAAATATAAGCCCAACTGAATGGCTGAGGAACAGTCTAGAAGGCTGAGGCTGCTGTCAAGAGATGCTAGATTTATTTTGTTGGTGCAGTGCAGAGAGATGTATGTAATGTTTTCTGATTTCTTGAACCATGATTAAAAGATGAACATCAGGCTGCAAGCTTGTGCGTTCCCCGCTTTTCAGTTTTCATGATTTAGCATGCCGTCTTGCAGAGGGAAATATTAACCATGGTTACCTTTAAACAGATTTTACAAACCAGCCTCAAATCCCCAATATCGAACTCAGCTTTGTTAAAGCTAGCCATAAGGAGTGTTGACCTCAGTGCAGACTGCAACACTGCAGGACAGATGGGCAGAAGATAGATTGGAATCTCCTGGTGGTTATTTGCAGTCGATTGGAAAGGGTTTCTCCCTCCCTAGAGTTCAACACCAGCAAGTAGAATTGGCAGGACAAACCTGTGTATTAATTGGTTGCCGGTCTTTGCACAGCTGTACTGGCAACTTTTAAGCTTGCATTTTGGAATCCTTACTGTAGAGTAACTCAGACTGCAATATATAGCTGTGTATGTATCAGGGGCTACCAGTAAGGATATTCAGAAATTTGAGAAAGTTCCATAGGCACCAGGTTTGTGGCATAGCACAAAAGATTTGCCACATTTAAAAGAGCAGAGTAAAGAGACAAGAACATGGAACAGGGCAGGAATATTTACCAAGATCTTTTCCAGATATCATAGGAGGTACTGGTGGGCACACTGTCACACACAGGGCCATGTTGGCAGTCCCTGGTATTTATGCTGTATGGCTTCCTGGGTAAAATAGGTAATTGGCACCATTATTTTGCACCTGACTTTGAAACTGGGGTGGGGCAGGAGTGTGTGTGGGAGAGAAGAGCAAATGCACAAACCCATGAGGCAGTCCTGATCTCTTGACCACAAAACTGCATATGGAGATTTCACACTTTCCCCAACGCTTTAAGCCAAAACCAACTCGTCTCCAGTTTACTTTATTTTTCTCGTTTTCAGTTACAGCAAAACAGAGGACAGAAATGTATTAGTAATACCCAGCTTCTGACAGAGACACTGCCACAACATAGCTTTCGTATCACATTTGCTGATCACCAACATGCATATAGTGATCTGAAAATCTCTTTTTTTTTTTCGCAGATAGGAATGAATCTTCACTATAAAATAACAGTGACCACTACATTAGCTTTGCCGTCCGTGCATTCAGAATGTCTATTTCAGCAACTTAGGCTTTTTAAGTGCCGCAAAAAATGATTAGTCATCACACTGGAACCAGTTCAGCTCAGCCCCTGTCGATACCGATAGCCATCCTTTGCAGGAGGGGGAATTTTAGCAGCTCCTGTAAATCTAATAAGGTACTATTTGCAAAATCTCTGTAAAATGCCCTTAATATAGCCTTTGCCATAGGCTGTGCAAAATGGTTTACTATCTACATTATTAATATTAATTATTTTTGCATTGGAAAGGTCACAGTATAGTGGTTTAAATAACTAGCACAATAAATAATAAATTATTATTATTATAAAGTGGAAAGAGGAGGAGTCTAGTTAAACAGCATCAAAGACAGCAGCTAAGTGTATGGCACTTCAGTTCAACGTACTGAGGGCATATCTACACTTCCTCTTGTCCTAATACTTTCCTCCGGGGTAAACTGCTCTTTAGCGCTCAATCTGGGTTTTCTCCAGGTTGATGTTTGCTCCGATTTAGCACTAAAGAGCTGGTTTTCCCTGGGAAAGGAGCAGGGGGGCTTGGACCTGTGCTTTTTAGGCATAGGACAAGCAGAAGTGTAGATGAGCCTTGAGTATCTTCACATATTAAAATAGGGATCAGCACCTGGTGGCCCAGAGACTAAACCCCCTCCCCCTCGGCAAGAGTTACCATCAGGCCCCTGTAGAAAGCAAAGGGTATATATGTACATGGGAATTGAGGTGATGTCTATGAAATGTTCCTTTGCTGGCAAAACCATTTGGGACTGGGGTGGGACCCTCCATCCTTTCCTCAAAATGGCTCAAGAACTAGCTACTAATCAGGGCGTCAGGATGGTCTGGTCTCTCACACACCTGTACAAACCCAAACTGCCAAATCTGCAGGAAATCAGGAGTCAAATGATGCAATCCTTGTGCCATTTCGATGCTTTTGAGTTGCAAAATGCAAAAAGGAACCAAGTTGAAACAAGAGCGCACTATCCTTTACCAGCACACTTCCCTACGTCCCATCACTTGACAAAGTACAACACTCATGCCTCAAAACAATGGAAGAACCAGATGCAGCAGTGGCTGGTGATCTTAAAATGAAGGCTTTGTTTCATGTGGACTTGAATGTGCTGCCCACCATGGCATCTAGAGTCTCAATCTTAGCTGGCATTTTACAAAAACCTAAAGGTCCTAGTCCTCATATCTGCAGACTAAAGAGTGAAAATGCAGGTGCAGCATCTTCTAAAAGGTAAGGTATGGAAGGGGAATCTGATCAGAACTTCTGGTCAAAAAAGGTTATCTACACAATCCCTTTCTATGATTCCATGTCCCTCATACCTTTTTCCCTTTCATATCTCCTCCCATTAGCTTCCAGCCTTTTGCCAACACGGAAGGGCAAAAAAAGTTAATTTAGGTTTCTGTAAATTTACCCAGGATGGATAACGTAAGTTTCCTCTGGCAGAGTTCAGGTTTTTGATAAGTACATAGCCCTGTTCTAAGGTTAATAAGAAAAACATCAGAGCCCTTCTGGGTCAGACCAAGGGTCCATCTCTTCCTGCTTCCTACAGTGGCCAACCAAATGCCTCACAGACCTGCAAGGTTTTGAAGGGAATAATAGCACACCACCTCTGAATCTGGAGGTTATCGTTATTTCAATTTACCTACCTTTCTTCATATAGCACTAACAGCTGCTGAAGTCATTGATGTACTTTCCATGAATGCATCTAAGCTCCTTTTAAAGACATCTAAGCAGTGACCCTCACCACATTAATATGGCACTGTATTCTACAAGTTAATTGTATGGAGAAGTACTTCTGCTTATCTGCCCTGAACCTCCCACAAATCAACTCAAATTCTAGTACTGAGAGTAAGAACAGCTGCTTTTAAAAGGTTTATCCTACATTGCCTTCTGTTCACAAACACACCTGTTCATGTGGATAGCCGTGTTGATCTGTCATAGTCATAATAAATAACAAATATAAGCTTTCAAGGTATGAGCTTTCGTGTGTAATACACACTTCGTCAGGTACTCTGAAGCAGAAGTATGTATATATATACACCAGAGCTTATATTTAGTTGATCTTAAAGGTGCCAATGGAATTATTAAAAAAGATTTTTTCATCTTTCATCTTGTAATTCCTTACACCTGTTCATGATAGCATCTTAAGCTCTACCCCCAGCTCAGGAATGTGCTTCTGTCATGTGGTTAGAATAGCTCCTTAACCTTCTATTAATCCCAATAACAGAAGAGTATGGTTGCAAGGCAAATTCACCAAGACCCAGCAAGGAGATTTCCTCAGATCACTTGCAAATGCAATGGCTTAGTCTAGCTAAACAGTCTCTGGCAGACTGACACACTGCTTATAAGTCAATTGACCTGGTAAACCTCTTCAGTACCATGCTCTGAGTTGGCAGAAATAATACCTATTACAAGGGAAGTGTCACGGCACACACAGGGGCGAAAACTACCCTGTCCAGCCAGCAGCCTGTCAGGATGACTCTCCCGGCTGCCTTATGGGCCACCTGGAGCAGGCCAAGGAGGAGGAGGAGGAGGAGCAGCCGGCGACACGGCCTATATGGTCCGGTCTGCACCCCTTAGACCCCTGCCGTTCAGGTCTCGCTGAGGGGGCTGTGAGCGCATCGCTCCCTGCTCGACTCTCTTCCCTCCCTCATCTATTTTAAAACTATGCTGAAATGTGGCAGCAGTGATGTTTCAGCTACTAAATCTGGAGCTCTTGGCCCATTTCAAGCAGCAAGCATATCAGTGACTGATTTGACAGAAAAGCTGGTACAAAATGAACAGCTGGTAGCAGGACTCAAAGAACTTGTCAGGGAAAAGGATAATGAGTTATGCCTTAAAGCACAAGAATTAAAGAAAGAAAAAGAAGCACCTGAAACCAAGATTTCCAAATTAAAGCTGCAAAACAAAGCCAAAGTAAAATCCTCAACAAAACAATAAGAGGAACTCAAAAAGCAATTATCAGGAGATGAAATCCAAGAAGGAATATCCAAGCAAAAGAGAGCTGCAAGTCGTGGAAAAATATTGGTACAATCATACCTCGGGTTAAAGTTGCCTCAGGTTGAGTGTTTTCGAGTTGTGCTCCGCGCAACCCGGAAGTAATGGAACACGTTACTTCTGGGTTTTGCCGCTTGCAAAATGACGTCAAGCGCATGCGCAGAAGCGGCGAATTGCGACCCGCAGACGCAGGTTGCGTTCTGCTCAGGATGTGAACGGGGCTCCGGAACAGATCCCGTTCGCATCCAGAGGTACCACTGTACTTAAAAAGAAAGTTGAGGAACTTGAAAAACAGAATGCCCCCCAAAATGAAGAGCTACAGAAAAAGGAGGCGGCTGCATCTTTGTTCTTGGTCTTCAACTTTCTTGATAAGGTTCTGAATCAGAAATTTCATACTCTGCAATGAAGCCTCCTTTGAGAACTGACCTGCTGGGAGCCTGAAGGGCCCTGCCCTGCTGCTCTCCACCTGGCTTGGGGCGAGGCCTGACAGGCTCCATAAAGAACTGCTGCTGCTAGGCAGAGTGCGCTCCTTTTTTGTTTTTTTAAATTGCTTTTATTTTTTATCTATGTCATTTTAAATTGTTATTGATATTAATGCTGTATTCTTAGTTTTAGATTTTATGATTTATGTGGAAATTGTTTTCCATTTGGTTGTGTACTTTTTGATTTGTTTTATTTATGGCTTATGCCTTTCGTTATGTTGGTAATTATGTAAATCTTGTCATGTTGTAAGCCATTTTGAGCTTTTAACTATAGAAAGGTGGCATACAAATAAAATGATGATGTCAAGGATAGATTTTTTTTAGAGAAATCTATATCTGACCTGTGTGGCTTTTGTGTAGTTGCTCCTCACACCCCACCTCCTATGTTCTGTAAAATGCCTAACACACTTATGAACATTATTAAATTCTAAATATATAGCAGCAGCAATATTGTACTTGAGTGCACCCTGGCCCAGGATCCAAGTGCTGTTCACCTGACTAAAGTGGGAGCAGCAAGAACACAGCAAGAACATCTCGCCTTTTTCATGTTGCTATAAGGGGAATAAACTGATAGTAGCTTGGGGTAGAGTCTAAATTATAGTTATAAAAGCAGCTGAATGAAAACCAACCTTCCTAAAGAGCAAGTCCTGCTTTCTATAATTAGAAAAGACTTGTTGATGAAACTTTGAATGATTATTTAGCCAACTCAGACTGCTTTAAGCATTTAAGTAAGGGGGGGGGCAGAGAGCCCAAAATAACTTTTCATTGCGCAGTTACAGTCTCTAGAAGAACCAAGCTAGTTTCAAAATACATTTAAGGAACCTCTAAGCCCCCATATTAGGCCCAAGTTTCCATCAGTCATAATCAATGTGAGACACTATAAGAACAGAAGAACATGCTGGATGGGGCCAGTGGTAAATCTAGTCCAGCATACTGTTCTCCCAGTGGTCAACCACATGCCCTAACAGGAAGTCCGCAAGCAGGATCTGACCGCAACAGCACTTTCCCCTCTCCTGTGGTTTCCAGCAACGGGTATTCAGGGGTATGCTACCTGCAACAGTAGAAGTAGAACATAGCCATTGTGGTGCTCAAGGCACTAACAAGACTGGGCACGTGGAATAATGAGGACTGGCAAAGCTTCCCACACTTGTGCACCAGCAATTTGGAGTGTGCCTTAGACAACTAATAATGGATGCTCTTTCCATGCTAATAATAATTAAAGGTTATAGTCTTAAAATACTTATTGTACATGGGATCATACATTTTTACTTACATTTATATCCCATCTTTCTTCCATGATGGAACTCAAGGCAGTATGCATGGAGTTTTCAGGCAGTCTCCCATCCAGACACTGACTTCTGCAAGGCTACTACATCCTTTGAGTCCAAACTATGCCCTAGGGCCCATTTGGGCAAACAACACACATATATATATCTGTTGTTTCCAGCTGTTACAGGTCAATATGTACTGGGATCTACAATGAGATGGAAGACTATAGGCAAGGCGGGAAAATTATAGGTAGAAGCAAAGGTCTGGCTGTCATAGGAAGTCAGTAAGATAGAGCAGGCTGGTTCACATACCAAAGCTGCCACCCTCTTCAGAGGTTGACTCAATCAAGAACTAGGCTGTTTGTCAATTAATAGGAAATTCAGGTTGTCACACAGTTAAAACTGGGTTGGAGGAGGATGGGAAGGGACAGAGGACTCTTCTTCCTCCACTGACAAATGGTAGAGAAAATTGTTTTTCCCATCAATATGGGAAGGATCAGTTCAATTATATTGGTCATGACAGGGCATCTCCAATCTTCATCTCCTTATTAAGTCTCTGCACAAAAGCTTCATTCATAATCAACAGCATGTCTGCATAGCCCTCTACCATCCTTCCTGTCCCTGTCATTCATATTAGATTCACTCTTGCAGAACAGAGGTGCTGATTAAGCAGGCCCAAACCCTACTAGGTTGCAAGAGAAACATCCTCCTGAGTCTAGACTCGAGACTCCTCAACATCTGAGAAGTAAAACAAAAATTAAGCTTTAGAGAATATATGCATTTATAAAGCTGCCGTCATCATTTATGACACGAAATAGGTCTTTAAAATGAAGCACAATCTGACAGATTAAGAAGTCTGCTGAGACCTTAGCTGAGGCAAATCACAACCTGCTTCACTGTAAGGATACTTAAAAGCGGAGCTGGAGACCCTCTTCATTTTCATGGAAAACCTAAAGTATCCTGGTCTTTCTTCCTCCACAACCCATGCAACATTTTTGAGACATGCCATTCCCAATACAGTCCAAGAGAGAGAAAGCAGCCATAATTTTCCTTTAAAAAGAGAACTGGAACCATCTTACTCTGGGTATTATTCCAGCAAAGTTGGAATTTGCTTTAAGGATTAAAGTAGATGTTACACCAAAATATTAAGAAAAAGCAGCCTCAGAAGGCTATGACAGGAACCAGAAGAACACTAATGTTTATGCATGCAGTTACCGGTAACTCTTCCTCTCCACCGTGTGGTTTTTCAGCTGAAAATTGCCCCCTACCTGTTCCCTGCCCCAAGCTGCTTTTCATTAAATCTCCTCTCAGGAGATTGCATGCAACATTCAGCCTTGCACTAAGATAAAGCAACCGAAAGTGTTACTTACACATTACAGCTATTTCCTCAAAAGGATTGCTTGGAATTAGGCTTCTAAGGCAAGCTTGGGCAGCTAATTCCCTGCAGTCCCTCTGCACAGAGAAACAGCAACACTGACGCACTTTGCTGTAGTGACTGGTCCTCCTTGCTTCCCTTTTCTCTCCCCAGCACTGCAGTGCACCTTTGAACAAACACACAGGCAAGTGAAGGCAGCTGGAATCTCAGCTGATTTGTCTTCTTACTTATCCCCTAATTACAGGAAGTAAAAATAAACCTTGCCAAGGAGAACTCATGTTTCATACGTACTCAGAAGTATCTCAACATTCACCTCTCCTTTTCTTCCCTTTGTATGTAACTTCACAACAATCTTATTATCAATAAACCATGCCCATCCCACAGTGAAGTTTGTGCAGTCCCAGGTGTTATCGTTCCAGGGCATATAAATTTTACAAAATCAAGGTCCTTAATTATTCAGGGCCGTATTACCAGAGCAGTTTTCCAGTTACAATGTAGGCCACAACCTTATCAAACTCAAAAGATTAAATGGAGACCTGTGCAGGTAATTCTACATAATGCAGTCCTGTGCTCCAAAAATATCCAGTTATGAAACCATGTTTCAGTGAAACAGCCTTACAAAGCTGAATATGATCAGAATTCCTCCTTCTGGCCCCAAAAGATCAACACACCAAAAGGGAGGGGCATATTTCATAATACATACTTGAGTTGTACCTATAAAATGATACAAATAAGTTATTAATTTAAGTCTTAATATTGTTTGAATAAAGAGGAATTTTCATATATTCATACACACACACACACGCACGCGCACACACACACTCTCTTAAAGTGCCCACCCCAACTTGAATTTGTGCCTGCTTTCAAAAATAAGAGCTTTGTCAACACTGTGGAGTTGTTTTGTGCCTGTAGAAATTAAATATTGCTTTGCTTAGCCCTTTGTAATGGAATTCACTTCCTACCCTGAGAGAGGGATGGGGCAGAGATCTACTCATTTATTGCTCATAGACCTGAGAAAAAAATGGGGGTGGGGGAGGAGTATCAGTGCTTACTCCTTTAAGAAAGAAGGCATTTCTGTGCACTGCAGGAGAAACTTATGTACATTTTTGGGGTCTCTCAGGGATGCCAAAGCATGTTAAGCTAGCTAAATCTAGGTATCTAACCTCAGATATGTTTCCTACTTGAAGTAACCTGGAAACCTTGTTTCCTCCCACCCACCCCCATCTATTTATGTACATATTAGCAGTTTGCATGTAATCCCTGCTACCGAGGCACCTTTTGCATCTTGTTAAAACACAAATGGCACTGGCTGATGCCCCGGTGAAACTAGACTAGTTTTTGCTACACATAAGAGACAGCTCTACAGGTCCTAATAGGTAAGGCAACACCAGATAGCTCTACATTTACGTAGAGTTAAGTTGACTGGAAAGAGCCCTTTAAACCATAGGAATCACGTAAAATTCATGCAAAAGTGATATGCAGTCTAATGCACAGATTTGTTAATACACGGTCCAGGAAAATCAGTCTTCAAGGTTTAGAAGCTGCAAGTCTATTCCCGAAAAAGCAAGGATTTCAAGCGGCTCCCTAGAAACATCTTGGTGTCCAAACTGCTGTTACTTGTGTTCCCCTAGAAGGCCATCCCTAGGCACTAGCATTCCGCCACAGGATTCTTTGGCTCGTTCTATGGAGCAGACCTGAGGAAAGCATCTCAGCTGAGCAGTTCATTGATCAGTGTTCAGCAAGTTCCTAGATGATGTTATCTAGAAATCAGAGAGCTGCTCTGCGATTGGTTGGAAGATGTTGTTGCTCCACTGAGCTGTGAAAATCCACTGTTGCAGGATTCCAGACTTGTCATGGACCCCCTGGAATAGAAAGAAAGATGAAATTTAGTGGGTTGGGGAAGGGTCAACAACCGATTCACCTTCACTTCTTCCATGAAAACCCCAACAGGACTGGTAATCTCTCATTTGCTGCCAAAAATCTAATTCCACCTTGAAAGAAAACATTTTAAGTGGTGATCCTGATAAATCCTATGAAAGCAGAAACTGGTAGCAAGATTAATACCATCACCATTTTCCATGCTTACAGTTATCCAGATATGCTTAACTGGATCACCTGGAAGACACATACCAACAGTGGAAAGAGACTGATGGCAGAGCTCTGTTGTCCTGGAGAACTGAATTCACACAGTGATGCTCCAAAGCAGGATTAAACAATTTGGGAATGCATTCACATTATTGGCACTTGTGAACTACAGGTGTGTTGCAAGCTTATTATCTTATTAATTGAGCAAAACATTATATTGGATTAAAGGACAAAGAAGTAGATCAAAGAAAGCAGCAAGGCAGTTATTAGAACTCCTGCTGATAGCTTTCAAGAACCATACCAAGCACTGAGTGATGCCCGTCATCCCCACATATAACAAGTCATGCAATGGCTCCTCCTGCATCCCTCCTACCTGAATTCCTTGGATGCAAGCACCTCATAGTAATACATAATCTTGCACTTGTGGTTGGAGACCTGGAGTGTAGCCAAGACATCATCAACCCGAGAAAGGCTGGTCCCAGCACAGGGAGTTGGGCTGTGCATTTTCCACTGGAGGATATAAAAGCCAGGCCAACGAGTCACATGAGAACCCTGAAAAATGATAGATAGTGAGAAAACCAATCAGGTAAACATAAAGGATTTATGTTTGTTTGGCTTTGTTTCAAAGCCATCTTGGCATCTTGAAACAAAGGCCAAAAATTGAAGTAAAACTGATGCATGCAGGCCAGGTGAAGTCAACAGGTAGAGTCGTTAACACTTTCCAACTAACTGGGTCTTTTTAGCTGAAACGGGGATTTGCAAAGTGTGATCCAAATGCACATAATCTGAGGTTTCTTGCAAGTTTATCAGGGGCTTCTCAATGACAAGCTTAGTAATGGTAGAGGAGCTTGCTGGGCCAATACCAATCTTTCCCTGCAGTGTGCAGTCAAAGAAGAATATTGGGTGTGCACAGGAATGCACCTTCAGTTCATACAGGGCAATGGTGAAGCTTAGCTAGGGCCCTTCATGAATTGAGCATGTGACATAAACAAGTTCCACTACAACATGCCAGGATTCCATTGCAGGTTTGCAGGGATTCCTTGGCAGATATTGATATGGAAAGATCTTAAAAGGAAGAAATTTTGAAACCCATTCCTCTGAGACATAGAACTTAATTCTGTGCAATAGGTTTTCCCCCTGTGTTTAGTCAACAGTAATAACCAGGGCATTCTACTGGATAAAGTATACTGGGCTTTAATATGAGAAGCCTGGGTTCATGTCCAGCCATTAACATGTTAGAGGGCTTTTGGCAATTCACTACTCTCTCTGGTTCACAGCAGCAACAAAAATAAAAAATAAAATGCAGTGAGGGGGGCACTTCACTGCACATTTAATATATTATAAAATATGTAACATCCCACAACTAAGTGCCACAGGAAGCTGTTTTTCACAGGACAGTTGGTGGATCAAATATGCTCACTAGCAGTTGATATCAAGAAGCTCCTCAACCATGTTGGAATTTCACAGAACAATGAAATGGCCTTATTTCCAAAACTGTTTTGAGTTTGTAAGCCACTCTGGGAATATTTAATGATGGGTACCTACATTAATGTAATTTTAAAAATGAAAAAGGAAGTTCCCAAATATTTATGATAATCAAACCCCAAAGGCCCAGCATGAGATCTTAGGCACGGAACCGCAACTGACCTGGATGCTCTCGCTTTCACGACACACCAGCTGGGACTCCACGCGGCTATAGTCCACCCCCAGGACCCAGCTCTTGCCTATTAGCTGTATATTATCCCCCGCAGTCAAAGCATTTGGCACTGTAGGTTCCTTGCGGCAAATCTCAGGTGCTCTCTTGGAATGGAAGAGGCTGAACACGACATCTCCTTTCAGAATGTCGAAGTCCCAGGTGATCACCGATTCACCTTCCAAGATTTCCACAACTATCTAGATTAGATAAAAAACGACAGCATCCATCTTGTTCAATTCAGTGCTGGCGTTGCCCAAAAAATCAATTAACTAGTGCAGCAACATCTGGCTCTAAGCAACACAGAAATGATTCTCCTTTTTGGGAGGAACTAGCAAACTAAATAAATATATTTTTAAAATTATTCCAATTTTCTCCTGACTGTGAAGAACCTAAGCACAAGATGCCAAGCCTCACACACTAGCTCTGTATTTGTGGACAACAGTTCCTCCATGGGGTGCCCCGGTTCAGAATGTATATTAGTTGGGTAATAGGGCTTAGGGAGATCTTAAGTCACAGCCATCCACCAGCACTCCTACCAATACCAGCCTGAGAACTTCTTACAGAGACTCAGAATAACTATAAATAGGAAGAGTAGAGTTTTAATTCTTCCAAGAATTAGGTATTTGGAGCATATACATCAGGAATTTGAAGAAATGCTTCTAGACCCCAGGCAATGTTCCTTTCCTTTACAGCATCTCCAAAACCCCACCTAAACCTAACTGCCAAATCTAGAAGAGCACAGAGCATTCACCACACACACATACGTTTTGGTCTATTCTGTTGACCAGAATAACTTCCTCATCCTACCTCATGAGGAGCACCTTTGAATATATTTGCAGAGTGATAGATGGTTTCTGTCCAGAGGCGGATATGATCAGAGATTTCAGGCTCTTCATCTGTTTGATAGAGTGATTTGGGAACAAGGCCACCTTCAGGCACATTACACTGTGGGATGGGGGAGAGATGGGGAGTGAATTTCAAAATGCAGATCAACACTTTAAAACAATGCCAACTGACAGAATATTCCCTACCATTTCATACAGCACAGCCTCACCTTCCTACTATTTAGCAAGTAAAGTGAGAGAACAGAAACAATCTCATCCCCCACCCTGCCCACTAAAGCACCTTTTAACTAGATGCAAACAAGAATAGATATAGCAACCAGCTGAATTCTGAAAGCACTTTTATTATTTCAATCTCAGTCATTCATCCACATATACATACTTTAGAGAATGACCATTATTCGGACTCGCATGTCCTCAATCTTGCTGTCAATGAAGTAGAAGGCTGGCTGATAAAAAGGCTTTGCCAAACTAAGAAGGTAAGAGGGTCTACTGTAAATAGTAGGAAGCCTAGTCCAGCCTAGAAGCCAGACAGCAAAAAATCATGGAAGCCTATCTGCTGCTCCTTCAAGACGGAACAGCAGAAAATGGGACAATGCAGTTATGCAGTTTGTATGAATGTATGCAAACATTAATTTGCAAGGCTCATTTTGGGGATTATGGTTAAAGAGCAAAAAGGCAGATTCTGAAGAATAACAGGGAGTTTGGATCTTCAATTTGGTACAGTGTGTCTGTATGCTGCTAGATGAGCTAGAATGCACTGTGAATAAATGTGCTGCTCAGTGAATTTTCTGCTTGTTTATTAAAAATATGTACCTAAAATAGCATAGCATTTAAAAATAGCATATTTTTAAATTGTCTAAGTTTGAATTTTAAATTGCTGTAACCTGCCCTGTGACCTTAGGGAGAAAGGCAGGCAAGAAATCAAATCAATAAATAATCTCCAAGCAATTAACAAAACAATGCAACAACATTTAATAACACGTATGTTGAAGAGGTCACTTACTCATTTATAATTGAATCTGTACTATGATAAACCATCCAGTCTGAATTTTTACAATAGTTTTGCCAATTGCCATAAACAATACAAGTGTTATCTGAACTATGATAAAAGATTCATAAGGCAAACCAAGCAGTTTTTTTTGCCAACTGCCTGAAGGGGAAAAAATAACTCACCAAAGCATCTTGAATTCTATAAATTTTAGAAATAAATCACTAATTCTGCTCTAAACAGGGTGCCCCCTGAGGCAGGATAGAGATTACAAATTACAACATTGACAATTGAATGGATCTTACATCAAGGATATAGACAGCATTTTTCTTTTGGCAAACGAAGGACACAGAGACAGTAATGTCTCTGCAGGCTACTGAAAACATTTTTGTTAAAATAAGTAATCTTTCCAACAGAAATATTTTGACTTTATCCAAAGGCCCACATACTGTCCTCCTCCACTGTGTAACAACCCAAGTAATACTGTACAGCAAGTACTAATAATAGCAAAAGTGCAGACTACCATGGCATATTTGTATACAGTTATTAAAGCTTCTCTAGCCTTCTCTCCAAAACTAAGAGTGAAGGTTATGCCCTGATGTTCATACAGAGCTCAGCACCAACAGGAGCTTGTATCTCAATTGCACACAGCACACTAATAGAACTAAACATTTAATAAGGATGTAATGTAAGCAGGTGGCGCTGTGGGTTAAAGCCTCAGCGCCTAGGACTTGCCGATTGAAAGGTTGGCGGTTCGAATCCCTGCGGCGGGGTGCGCTCCCGCTGCTCGGTCCCAGCGCCTGCCAACCTAGCAGTTCGAAAGCACCTCCGGGTGCAAGTAGATAAATAGGGACCGCTTACCAGCGGGAAGGTAAACGGCGTTTCCGTGTGCGGCTCTGGCTCGCCAGAGCAGCGATGTCACGCTGGCCACGTGACCCGGAAGTGTCTCCGGACAGCGCTGACCCCTGGCCTCTTAAGTGAGATGGGCGCACAACCCCAGAGTCTGTCAAGACTGGCCCGTACGGGCAGGGGTACCTTTACCTTTATCTTAATGTAAGCAAGATTAAGTCTCACCTAAGAATTTTGTACTACACACTTTCTCCAAACTTACCACACATTCTCCTCCAAGGAAGTCTGGAATCACATCTTTGTCAAGATAATCCACGAGTCCTCCAGGTCCCTGATAATTGTTGCCACTGTAAATGAGGAACTTCTGCCTAGTGTTCTCATTGATAAAGGGACTCACCTGAAATAGAATGTAAAAGCTATTCTTCTCAGGACACATTAAAAAAAGAATGGTCAAGTCCCACCAAAAAGCATTTTAAAAACTCAACCCGCAAGCCAGTCCAAACAAGTCACTCTTGGTCTTTAGCAAGTCTATAACTGGAGGAATATTTTCTTGTGGTAGGGTGGACTTGAAGAACTCTGGGTAAATGCTTGAAATCTAGACCTAGTGATGTTAAAAAAGCACTCTCTGTTGAACTTAGAAACCATAAAATGAGATGAGTGAACAGGCAGGCTTTAATGTTGAGGTTATACCATGTAACACTTTACCAGTCAAAGTTTCTCCTATAATTGAATAAAAGGGAAAAGTAAAGACTGGAGGAAGATGTGCTCCACAGAATCATAGAACTGTACAGTTGGAAAGGATCCTGGGGGTCATCTAGTCCAACCCCATGCAATGCAGGAATCTCAACACACAGTCCCTTATCCAATTTGAAACCATGCCGGTCCCTGATTAATGTGCTGGCAGTTTTTTTGTGCATCACCAGGAGGTATATTCAATGTTTCTCTTCTAGGAAATAAAGGTGCTGGTACTCATCATGAAGTTGTTACAGTAAGTGCCACATTTTTAACCAGTGCTTTACTTCTAGAAAAAAAGATGTCGGTACTGTGTACCCTTGAATACCCCCAGAAAAAAGCACTGGGTATAATAATAATAATAATAATAATAATAATAATAATAATAATAATTTTTTATTTATACCCCGCCCTCCCCAGCCAAGGCCGGGCTCAGAGCGGCTTACAAGCAATAATAAAAACAAGATGAATGATTACAACTTAAAAACAAAAATAAAATACAACATTAAAATAATGGAACATTAAAATATTAAAATGTAGCCTCATCGCAGGAGAAGGAAAAGAAAGAAAGAGGAGGGGAAAAAGAGAGAGAGAGAGAGAGAGAGAGAGAGGGAGGGAGGGAGGGAGGGAATCAAATTGGCTCCAAGCCAAAGGCCAGGCGGAACAACTCTGTCTTACAGGCCCTGCGGAAAGAAATCAGATCCTGCAGGGCCCTGGTCTCATGAGGCAGAGCGTTCCACCAGGCCGGAGCCAGAGTTGAAAAGGCCCTGGCTCTGGTTGAAGCCAATCTAACTTCTTTAGGGCCTGGGACCACTAGGGTGTTATTATTTATGGACCTTGAGGCTCTCCGTGGGGCATACCAGGAGAGGCGGTCCCGTAGGTACGAGGGTCCTAGGCCGTGAAGGGCTTTAAAGGTCAAAAGCAGCACCTTAAATCTGACCCTGTACTCCACCGGGAGCCAGTGCAGCTTGAAAAGCACTGGGTGAATATGCTCCCATGGCAGAGACCCCGTGAGGAGCCTCGCTGCAGCATTCTGTACCCGCTGGAGTTTCTGGGACAGCTTCAAGGGCAGCCCCGCATAGAGCGAATTACAGTAGTCAAGCCTGGAGATGACCGTCGCATGGATCACTGTGGCCAGGTCGGGGCGGGAAAGGTAAGGGACCAACTGCTTGATGCGGCGAAGGTGGAAAAATGTCGCCTTGGCTGTTGCTGTAACTTGCGCCTCCATGGAAAGGGAGGCATCAAGGATTACACCCAAACTCTTAACGGAAGGCAATGGCACTAATTGGGCCCCCGCAAGAGAAGGGAGTTGGTCCCTCATCCCCATGCCATCCCGACCTAGCCATAGGACCTCTGTCTTCGAAGGATTTCGTTTCAATCGGCTCCCACGAAACCATCCAGCCACAGCTTCCAAGCATCTGGTCAGTGTGTTTGGGGCCGAGTCAGTGTGGCCATCCATCAGCAGATAGAGCTGAGTGTCATCAGCATATTGGTGACAGCCCAGCCCATAGCTCCGGATAATCTGGGCAAGGGGGCGCATAAAGGCAGTTTCTGCATGTGTATTTTAGAGGAAAACTAGAAAGTTACATAAACAAATCAACAGTGCCAAAGTTAATCAGTGCAGACCTTGCATTTTTGAACCCAAGGACTATCCCAAACAAGATATGGCATTATTACCTGTAATACAGTAATACAGTAACTCTCACTGTAAAGGTGTTTTACAGCTTACGGTTATCTTCATTCTGGCACCAAAATATAAATTCTGCATTAAATAAGTTGCTACTACCTGGACAGGAACCTGAACCCAGAAAAGACATATCCTTGTCTGTCAAAACAGAACTCATAGGTTTGCCATTTTCATTCCTTGGTGGGACCCAACAGACTAGTAATATCTTCTCGTTAAGGCCAGAGCCAAGAGTAGGTAGCATCTCCCCAGCACCATCACTCACCAGAGTCCATAGAACAGGGAACACTCTGGGTGCTCGCACAATCAGAAGCCTTCCCAAGGTCTCTGGGTAGTTTTCTTCAACCACTTCAATAATCCTAAGGAGTGCTTTTACTCCAGGGCGCCAGAGGTGGCGCATGTTCAGCCCTTCAAGGTCAACAAGACAGGTCCAAGATCTGAAAGAGGTGAAATCAACAAAGCTGTTTCTCAAGCTATGCATTTGGCATTCAAAATCAGAAGCAACGAATACAATCTTCCTGTATGAGGCTTAACGATGTTTTCACAAGTGCTGCAAGGAACAGTGCATCTGTAAATGACACTCCCACAAATTTGTAAAGGGTGAAAAAAGCTACAATGAACATTTCCACACACACACACACAAACAGAGAGAGAGAGAGAGAGAGAGAGAGAGAGAGAGAGAGAGAGATGGGAAAGGACCCCTGGACGGTTAAGCCCAGTCAAAGGCAACTAAGGGGTTGTGGCACTCAACTCGCTTTCAGGCCGAGGGAGCCAGCATTTGTCCACAGACAGCTTTCCGGGTTATGTGGCCAGCAGGACTGAACCACTTCTGGCACAACGGGACACCGTGACGGAAACCAGAGTGCACAGAAATGTCACTTACCTTCCCACCGCAGCAGTACCTATTTATCTACTTGAATTGGCATGCTTTTGAACTGCTAGGTTGGCAGGAGCTGGGACAGAGCAATGGGAGCTCACCCCGTTGCAGGGATTCAAACCACCAACCTTCCAACTGGCAAGCCCAAGAGGCTCAGTGGCTTAGACCACAGCACTATAGAAGTGACAGGTTCCAGATTAAAATGCATCCTTAGCACTAGCTGTGAAAATAATTCTGCTCTGAGGACAAGGCATCAACATGCTTTAAAAAAATGTTCTCTTATTGCCAGTGTTTACATGAAGCAAAAGAAGAGAGGGGTCATTGTATAACTGGGTGGATACTAACGTGATTGGGCGGCCAAATAGATTGGTGTTTTCCTCACATCTCCTTTGTCCTTCCTCGTTAATTGACAGTACCTGAAAGGAGAACAAAGGAATGACTTCAGTTACTAAGGAACATCCTCATACCTTCTCTAAATTTTAGGCTTTGGAAGTTATGACAAAATTTTACTTAGAACATAGCAAGACCAATTAAGACCCTGTTGTAATATTTCAGGTTATAAATGATAAAATCTGCCCATTGTGTATTGTTGGCATCAGTCTGTCTTCAGAGACAATGGAGTGCCCCTGGGGGTGATGTCAAACCAAAGGGACCTTCTCAGGGCACAAGCCTGGGCACTGTGTATGAAAATCATGGGGTGCCCAGACAACAAGGCATTCCGCTGATGTGGTCCAAAAGAAAATAGAGCAGGGTTTTCCTTCTCCAAACCTGGGCTACGTTCCCAGATTGATAAGCCCCATTTGCCCCTTACTTCCCTCTAAAGCACATGCAGAAACTGCTTTATTGAGTACTGGACCTACTGAAGCCTGAAGCTTTTCTAGAGAAACCATGCATAGATAATACAAAGGCAGCATCTCCTTACATGACGAAGGAGTGACTCCTCTCCCAGTGCTTTCACAAGACCTTTGGTGTCCATCTGACCAAGGCGAAGTATGTAAAGTGGCCTTCCATCTTTAAAGACAAAAAATAAACAAAGCAGCTGAATGAATATGTTTTTGCACTGTTTGTGTCCTACTGTACTTAACTGGGAATATTAAAAAATTAAAGGCATGATTGCCCAAGTATGTTCCCATCCAATTTCTTTTTGGAGCACAGAGAACATCTCAGGCTGCTTCGCTACATTTGCCAACTTGTGAAATGTGAAATTTATCAACTCTGAAAATGCATGCAGGGAGGTAAACATAGAACAGCAATAGGTAAGAAGTTTAGAGATGCAACACAGAAGAACAGGGGATGGATTCTACTAAACTTTACTGATTACATCTGACCATTCCTGTGTTAGAATAACACTTCTTGGTTTCTTGCTTGCACACTTTCAGAAATTAAGCACAGAAGTACTCAGAGGTGTCCTTAGGTGACAGAGTGACATGTGGCCTTGGTCAACCCACATAACATAGTACATCCCAGGGCAAAGTACGCTGGCTTAAAGTGAGCTTCCCACCTTTGTCATGGTAATGCCAACCACCAGTATAGTATTCTTCCAGAAGAGAAGGTGGTCTCCATGTTTGCAGGATGTAGTCTACCTGGTACTGCTTGCGCCAGGTCAGTGACTGGCACAGCATCTCTCGAGCCTTGTCAATGTTGAAGTCACGAGCCCTCAAAAAACGGAGGATATGTTCATCTTTGGGTATCTGAGCAAAAGAAGAAGAAGGCAAGGCTCATCCTATTGTCAAAGGCATGACCCTTTAAAGAATTCCTGCAGAAGAAGAACAGCTCATATGTCAAATTTTGAAAACACAAACAAACAAACTACTGTCCTCACTAACAATCTAGAATATAGTGTACCTCCGTTTATGAACTTAATTCATTCCGGAGGTTCATTCTTAATCCGAAACTGTTCTTAACCTGAGGCACCGCACCGCTGGCGTGCGACTTCCGCTCGCATCCTGGAGCAAAGTTCACTACCCAGAACACCTACTTCTGGGTTAGCGGAGCTCATAACCCAAAGCGTTCGTAAGGAGGATGGTATGTAACCCGAGGTTCCACTGTACAACTAAGTTTAGGCCCAAGTTATCTGTTTCTTCTGTTCTGTCTAGCGATTGCTGCATTTTAATCACCCAAATTGGCAGCACCAACACAGGTGGAGAACTTGCAAAAGAGCTGCTGGAGGAGAGATGTGTGGAGACCCTAGAAAGAACTGTGAGTAGAGGGGTTTTATATTTGCCACAATTTAGACCCTCGGGGAAACTTACCCAACCTAAGCTGCTGTAGCGGGGTGCTGGGTGTGTGGAGAGTAGCTGAATGAGACACAGCTGTGGGCAGCCTGATTGGGCTCCATCAACCTTGGTGACTGCCCATAATGGTTTTATTGTTTGTTTCTGTAACATTTGTCATTGTTTTTAGTGTTCACTGCTTAGAGATATTTATATATATTAAGTGATATAGAAATGGTCTAAACAAAAACCTTGAACAATTTCAGCAATGTGTAAAATAGAGGAAAGGCAGGGTCCCTTAAATATAAAAATATGCAGTAGGTACAAGGATACTAGTTCTATAATAAAGCAATTAAGACCACCTGATTGCTTAGTCTGATTAATATTTACTTTCACCAAACAGAGAGCCTTAGCCTCAGGTGCTTACCTTGCCTTTGTGTGTTTCTTGCAACCATTGACGGAGTCTGATCAGGCAGCTTTCCTGCATGGGAGTCAATTGCCCTAGGTATCTTTCTATGTAATCAGCATCTAGTTTGTCAGCTGAGGAGGGGGAAGAAAACAGTCCCATAAGGAAGCAAATCACTAAGACCAGTGACATATTTCTGCCAATTATTATTGCTTCCAACAGCAACACTGCAAAACTGCTTCAGTCTTATACAAAAAATGGTGGAATATAGTTGCAATAAAATAAAAATTTTAAAAAATCAAAATAACAATAAATGCAAAATACCTAGATGAACTGGAGTGGAATATCACCTTTATTAAAGGTAAAGGTAAAGGTACCCCTGCCCGTACGGGCCAGTCTTGACAGACTCTGGGGTTGTGCGCCCATCTCACTTAAGAGGCCAGGGGCCAGCGCTGTCCGGAGACACTTCCAGGTCACGTGGCCAGCGTGACATCGCTGCTCTGGCGAGCCAGAGCCGCACACGGAAACGCCGTTTACCTTCCCGCTGGTAAGCGGTCCCTATTTATCTACTTGCACCCGGAGGTGCTTTCGAACTGCTAGGTTGGCAGGCGCTGGGACTGAGCAGCGGGAGCGCACCCCGCCGCAGGGATTCGAACCGCCGACCTTTCGATCGGCAAGTCCTAGGCGCTGAGGCTTTAACCCACAACGCCACCTGCGCCACCTTTATTACAAAGCCGCTAAAGGCACTATTTTTACAAGGGGGGAAATGATATTCCATCAGTGCTCACAAAGGGGACCACAGCAGGACAAAACACAAACCCTTTGCTATGTGGGCACTCTCTGGATATAATAGTGCAAGGTACTGGAACAAGAGTCAAATAGAAACATTTGGAGTAGTGAGGCAGATATGCACCAACAGACATGCACAGCCAACCTCTTGCAAAGGGGACTCTGTAACAGGAGAAAAATATCCTGGGACTGCAGCTGTGCTGGGAGCAAATGAGATCAAACAAGAGGGAGTGAAGGAGGGGAAGGATTTTCTGGATCGGCTCCATATAATTTTTTTGTTCCTGACCTCAGTAGTTCAGAGCAGACCTGATGAAATGTCTTAGGATAAGCAGCTGCCAGACTGCAGGAATGTCATAGTCAAAATTAGGCTCTCCCAAATTATCCAGAACATAAAGGTATCTAGTTACAGGTAGGTAGCCATGTTGGTCTACTGTAGTCAAAACAAAATAAAATAATTCCTTCCCGTAGCACCTTAGAGACCAACTAAGTTTGTTACTGGAATGAGCTTTCATGTGCATGCACACTTCTTCAGGTATGCACATGAAAGCTCATACCAATAACAAACTTAGTTGGTCTCTAAAGTGCTACGGGAAGGAATTTTTTATTATTATAAAGTTATCTAGAGACAGGGTTGCAAACTATTGGTCAGGCATGAAAAAAGAAAGGAGGGTAAGCTGTGGCAGGTTTCAAGCTGAAAAATGCTGAAAGCATCCTAGTGAGATAGCAAGGAACTGCTGACTGGCTTACAAGCACATACCATCGGGGGTTGATGCCTCCACAGAGGAGCAGGTGCTGCCTCGCTGTTCTTTGTCACTTCCGTGTGGGGGGGCTGCTGCTGGTACAGTGCCACTCTCACATCCTGATGAAGGCCTCTTAGCTGTTTTCCCTCTGACTGCTGGAGGAGTCCATCGGGGGATAAAAGTGATCCCCTGGGAAATCAGTTCCTTTAGATAATGCTCTATCACTTCTTTGCCCTGAAAATGAAATGATTTATTAGAGTCATATTCTCAGTCTATATGGCCTATACAGAGTTGTCAGTGAAGGATATTTACATGCAAATGCAATGTTTGCCTAGTTAGTGAATGGAGTTCTAGGTGTGAATCTAGGTTCAAATCCAGTTTTATCTGTGAACTGTCATATCCCAGCCGTACCCTCTCAGGCCAACGCCAACGCCAACACACCCACACCCCACACACTTGCAGTATTGCCTATATTCCCTTTAACAAAAATAATCTGGCAAGTCCAAGTGTTCTATCATTTGGAGACATCTATGCAGCAAACACACAAACACATTTGGATGTATAAACATTATCTCATATTCTCTATATTTAATATGTTACAATGTGAGAAATAAACAAAGTAAACCAGGAATAGAAAGATGGTTAATTCTGTTAAAAATATTTGCATTCCCACTTAGGAGAACATCAAGAGCTAATAAGTGCTGGAAATGTAAAGAAAAAGAAGGATCTTTTTTCCATATGTGGTGGGAATGTAAGAAGGTTAAGGGTTTCTGGGAAATGATATATAACGAGTTGAAAAAGATGTTTAAATATACATTTGTAAAGAAACCAGAAGCCTTTTTGTTAGGAATAACAGGAAGAGAGATTAATAGAAGTGATTACAAACTTTTTCAATATGCAGTAACTGTGGCAAGAATATTAATGGCCCAAAAATGGAAACAAGAGGAACTACCGACTCTGGAAGAGTGGAGAATGAAACTTATGGACTATGCAGAATTGGATAAAATGACTGGGAAAATTAGATACCAAAAGGATCACAAGTTCATCGAGGACTGGGGAAAGTTTACGAATTATCTGGAAAACATATGTGATGAACAGACAATGCTAGTCGGTTTTAAAGAGGCTTTGTGATGTCAAAGGGTATTGTAAAAAGAAAGAGAGATGAAAGGACATTATTAACTGGCAATATAATATAATGGAAATGCGTAACAAATATAAAATATGGATGATTGATGGAGGAGCTGGTGGAAGTCCAAAAATTGGAAATTTGAGAATATGGTTGTGTTGACTAATTTGTAAAAGAAAATTTAATAAAAAATTAATTAAAATTAATAGTAGTACACAACTAAAAAAAAAAAAGGAGAACATCAAGAGCTAGTGTCTTAAACCTGATAGATCCATCCCAGAAAAGGCAGAGCCTAGGAAGGATATAAGGTCTCATTTGGGCACCACAACTTATCAAAACATGTTGTGACCTTGGAGCTGTGCAAGGTCCAACTGCTTGAGTCCAATCCAATCTGCTCTCCTGAATTGTGGGCTGATTTAAACCTGCTTTCTTTTTGATGGCCCAGCCAACAACATTCTCTAGTTCTACTGGCTTGCAGGCAGAGCAGGTCAAGACAATAAAGTGCTTGGAGTTATGCATGGGCAGTATCTTACAGCAAGTTTTGTCTAAAGTAATTCATTTATTTTATTTATTCAACCAATCACAGCTCACCCGCTTGATGTTGGCTGTGTACTGTTTCATTGCAATTTTCTCCACTGTGTTTTCAAAGCCAAAGAATGACTTGATGTCAAGAGATGCAGATTGTTCAAAGCATGTCCAGTCTTCATTCTCAGGGTGAACCTAACCTCAGACACAGATATGTCACAGTTAGAATAAGTGCAGCATACTCTAGAAAGGCTGCTCATGATAAAGGCAATGAAACCAGTTCTCAAATGTACTTTCTTTTTGTCTGTTCTCCTTCTAAGAAAACTGAACATTTCTTCTGGTGTAATTGTCAAAAAGGAATAAAGTGTGCAGTTGGCAGCTGAAATGATGACTCACCTTGAAAACTGGTTTATAAGGACATCTATTGCCTAGTGTTCCTACCTGTTGGAAACAGGGTTAGCATGGCATTTGAACTGCTTTGCCTCAAGTCACAAAGTTTTCCTGACACTTCAGGGAGTTTGTAGTTTCTGTTCCAGTCACTGTAGCAGTAGATAGGCTATCCACCCAGTGAGAATGGGTGGAAGATTCTCAGCAAAATAAATTGACTGAGGAAAATATAGAATTAAAGCCAAGCTGAGAATGAACTCATAAAGCTCAGGCTCCATAAAAGTATTCCTCTTTCCTCTCCTACTCATCAGAAACAACAATTGGTATGCAAATTATAGTGATATTCCATGAAGTCACCCTCTTTCAGAACTCAAGTCAGGTCAAGAACTAGATGTGATGGTGGGAAACCCATGTGCTGAACAGCTGTAAAGTAGGGGAGAGAAAACAATCTCCAAGTAAAAAGCTGTGGGCAGGAGGGGTTGCTGAACCCTTCTGGTGGTTCCTTCATACCATTTTTCTTCAAGCTTGAAGATCTGAAATATGCCAGCTAGTAGAAAAATAGTGTGGAGGGGGACGCGACAGTTGGAAGGATTCAGCACCACATCACCCACCATTTTCCCACTTGAAATCACCTGCCTAGCTTTTCAGAATTTGGGTAGTGACCTATATTTGAAGACAAAGGTCTGCTTCCTTCATGTCTCATTCCATCCTCAGGCAGCACCTGAGATAAAGCCAAAGAGACAGCAGAAGAGAAGTGCCACTGTATTTTTAAGCAGCTGCACAAAACACATTTGTTCTTAGCTGTAGAGAAATAGACTGAAATTTAAGAGACCTGTAGGCTTTAGTCACAAAAGGTCACCCAAAGTCTCTCAGCTTTCAAGAAGCTGCTGTCTTGAATATATGCCAACAAAGCAGATAAGTAAGGTAACACAATCTGAGCTTTTGTTTATCAAACACAAAAGGGTATTTAATTGCTTTCCGAGATAGACTAAGCTGCTCTTAAATGTCACTGGTAGAACCAAGCCATAAACCTCTGCTGCACCAAATATAGGCTTACATGGCAGATGACACACCATTGTTATAACAGCTACCTAGCTACATAGTGGTGGGGTTGCAGCAAATATAACTAGCAAAAAAATAAGTGGGAGACATAAGGAAGAAAGAACATGAGGCAGGGAATCTAGGAACTACGTTCACTTAGGGTACAGTTGTTCCTTCTGGTTCCTGCTGCTCTAATTATGAGAGTTTTGAAGTGCACAGCTATATTAAGACAATCGATAGTATAGACCAGAACAGCCCTGTACCAAATTCAGCTCTCCCTACCTTACAATCCCTGGGACCAAGATAACAGCAGGCAGTTTGCTAATCTAATGTTAGATATTGCAGCTTGGTAACATGTGTGTCAGGCTGGTCAGTTAAGCATTGGCAGAACACAAATGTATGTTCAACTCAAGTGAAAACCACAAACACAGACAGCCTTATAACTGTCCTAGTAGCCCTCTGCTTATCAACACAACACCGTATTTCATGCATACTGGTCGCCACTGCATAATAGTTGCACCTCCCCTTTTCTGGACCCCCGAAATGGCCCCAGAGCATTCCCCACATAATAGTCGCAGGGTAACTTATGCGGCTCCACTAGGCTTCAGGCCGTTTCATTTCCTCCTCTAGCTACTGCCACCCCTGCTCCCCTTGTACCACGCCATCTCGGCCATGAACTCCTAGTGGGAGCGGAGTGGGAGAGAATGTTTCTCCCTATCCACCTGCTGCTTTTTTATTGTTGTTTCAATGGGAACCAATGTAGGGGATGGCCAGGCCATGTGAAAAAACGAAAAAAACCCCAACACAATCCCATCTGAAATGTATGCCTCACCATTCAGCAGCCAACTACAATCCCCAGAGCACTTTCCTTTTTTTCAGTTTAGGACACCTCCAAATGCAGCAAGCAGAGATAACTTATTTTCTTTGCCAGTATAAGTATAAGGGTTACAACCCTTCAAACAAACATACAGAGATGCACATCCAAACCAGTAAAATCTGCATTCAGTTACAGCCTACTGTACAAGCCTGAGAATGTTATTCCTAGTAACAATAAGACAGAAAGCACTACTAGAGCCACCAAGATTCAAACCCACCCAATGCACTTTGAAGAGAAGGGAAATCTGATAGACAGAATGCTTACTGAATAGTTACATGTCTCCAGGACAATGACACGGTTGGCAAAAGTCTCATTATGAGCTTCAATCACAAGAGTTCGCTCCTTCCAGTTGACCGTGTTTTTTTGTATGAAAAAGACATACTCTACTCCAGCAATCTGAAAAAGAGAAATAAGATTAGCATGTAAGGACTACAATGGAATATATTATGAGCACAGCCCAGGCAGCCTTAAGAGTACATGTCTATGAGGAATCTTAGCTCTCACCTTCTTCAGTAACCGAGGTGCATCTACATTCAATTTACAGCTGCGTTCAATTATGTGGATGGCTCCATCATCACTCTTGGATTCACTAAGGATCTCACTGCCCAGGAAAACAGGGATCTCTGGGCAAGTGGGGAAGCGCTTCTCATAAGCCTGAAACACACACACACACCCAGAGGGGGAGAGAGAGAGAGAGAGAGAGAGAGAGAGAGAATATGTTAATGCTGTAAAGGCCATTCTTCTGTTCTTGGAATCTTCTTGTTCTTTATCACACAACTCTGCAGCACACATCACTGTAATGAATGAAAATGGATGGTGTTTGAAAGTTCTTTTTTTTTAAAAAAAAAAAAAAAAAAGGTGGATGAATGCCTGTGAACCTGAACAGTAACACACACATGGAATCTGCTGTGCCTTTGCTCACTGAATGCCTGTGCAGCTGTGTTTGATTATTAAATATTAAAATAATATTGAATAAAATGATTATGATGTGATTTGGGCTGAGGTGAAACCATGGTAGAGGTCAGTGGAAGTGTTATATCATGGGTGTTATACTCAGACTTCAGAGTGGTGTAACAGAGTGTTGGACTAGGACCTGGGACACTAGGGTTCAGCATGCACAGTGGTCAGGGGTGATAGAAACTGGAGTCCAACAATATCTTAATGGCCACAGGTACCACATTCTTCATCTACTTTGACTGGCAGCAGCTCTCCAGGGCCGCAGAGGAAGTTTCCCACTACTTGCTACCTGACCCTTCTTTCTTTTCTTGGTGGTACCAAAGATTGAAACCAAGACCCTCTGCATGCAGAGGATGTGACCTACCATTGAGCTGTACCCACTGCCCAAACACAATATGAAAAGTCAGGACAGAAAAACCCTGGATAGCTATTAACAATAGTAATAAGATATAAGAATGTTACATGCCATGCCCAATCTCTGCTGAGTAGTAAAGATTTTATAGGGTTCCAGGCACTCACCCAGGGTTGTGTTTCCATTGGAAAAGCAAGGCACAGAGGAGTCTGTAGTGTCTTAGAAATATGGTTTATTCATACATATCTACACCTGAAGCCTTCAATGGAGAGAGAGTGCAAAACATTACACCCCAAGAGTGTCCTTTGTTCCTCCTTTCATAGCTTTTGCAAGCTTGGGTCCAAAGCAACAGCCAGTTATGCCCCCTGGTTTCTCAGTGCAGCCTCTCCTAGCCAGTGCGCATGGAGTTCTCCCTAATTTCCAGAACACCTTGCCAAAAACCTCTGTGTAAGAGGACAACTTGTTTTCCTGTAACATCATACCCATACTGCCCTGGCAACCTCCCATAAGGTCTTTTGTCTTGTGGATGGCTTTTTCAAACCACAGAGCCTAGGGCTTGCCGATCAGAAGGTCGGCAGTTCAAATCCCCGCAGCGTGGTGAGCTCCCGTTGCTCGGTCCTGCTCCTGCCAAGCTAGCAGTTCGAAAGCACATCAAAGTGCAAGTAGATAAATAGGTACCACTCCGGCAGGAAGGTAAATGGCCTTACCATGCGCTGCTCTGGTTCACCAGAAGCAGCTTAATCATGACCTAGAAGCTGTCTGCGGACAAACGCCAGCTCCCTCAGCCAGTAATGCAAGATAAGCGCCGCAATCCCAGAGTCGTCTGCGACTGGACTTAATGGTCAGGGGTCCCTTTACCTTTTACCTTTTTAATGGCAGGGCCATTATCTCCATCTGCCCCTCTATCTGGCAGAAAAACAAGCTCAAAGTCAGCTCACCTGTTCCCCCAACTAACTCATAACAAGAACTTTTGAAGACTGTTTAATTACTTTTTATTTGTATAAAGGATATTTTTAGTAAAAAAAAAATGCATTTCTTTCCTCCTCATTTTTTAGATCAACTTTTAGTTTCAAGTAGCAATGGATTATTCCCTATTGTTTGACTCCCCTGTTGCCCCCAAGTTCCTATCCCATCCTTTGGGGGGTATTGTTTTGTTCTTATTATTGTTTATTATGTATTTTGTATTTTTATGCTGTGTACTTTCCTGAGATCTATGAATGAAGGTTGGTATACAAAGTTAATAAATCATAATAAATCAATCGTCATTTTCTAGCTAAAACACAAAGCCCTTGTGTTATGTAAGATGCCCTGTCCCCAACTGGCTCTTGGAAATCAATACAGACTCTGGGAAACACACAACTACTGTTATTGTTTTTTGAGCAGTTGTTGTTAGACTGGCTCATACGAAAATCAGTTGCTATGTGGCAGAAGTTGACCAATAGATATGTCACAGTAGTAAAGGATCTACAGTGAAGGTCTCCAGAGACAATGCTATGCAGAGCTACTATTTTGGGCAGAATCCCAAAATCATAGAACAATGGAGCATTTTAAGAAATACACAATAGTCTGTTTCAGGCCAATTGGGGGCTCTGGCAAGTGTGGAATGGCTTATACTGAAAAACTCAATTATGCTAGATTTTAGAACACGCCTTTGGACTTCTATATCCAATACATTAAACAATTGCTGATCACAACTCAGGCAAGCAGTGAACAGCTGATGTTATATTTAACATGGTTCACCTTTAACATGACAACTTTGCTAAGGATTAAATTACATTTGATGATGCACAAGTTACCATGACCTCTCAACTTTGTGTGGTGCAAAATTCCTGCATGGATCAAATAAGGGGAGAATACTGTAGGTAAGGTCTGTATAGGTTTATTACTCAGGATTTGCTAGGGGAAATGATGATGATGATGATGATGATGATGATGATAATAATAATAATAATAATAATAATAATAATAATAATAATAATAATAAATACATTTAGGGATGAAAATCTTCAAAAGATAGATGAAAGTTGTTTCAGCTGGAACTTGAGAAGGAAATGGCATTATGAATAGATGCAAACCCTTTCTATAAAATAAGATGTATTCCTAGAAAAGGTTCTAAAAAGATACACATTAACCCAGCAATTCTCTCAATATATGTGATTTTAAAACAAGATTTGGAGTCCTGCTGAAATTGTGGAGCGGAGCAAAGAGACCCAACTGTATTCTGGCTGATTTTAGATGTCAAACATATCACATGGCATTTATATGTCAAACATATCACATGGCAGAGCAAACTCAGTAAAGGCTAACAGAGCCAAATTGCATCTGCATAATTTTCACAAAGTAACAAGCCCTACATGTGAGACTTCTATGGATCCTAACAAAAATTCAGAAGTGTATTTTTTATCAGAAAAGTGACTGCAATGACAAAAAAGCAATCATTTTGTTTGGTAAAAACTGAAACACTAATTAACAAAGGAGGACATTAGGTTCTTATTAGTTCTTGCATCCTGCCACTATGTCAAGGAGCTTAAGAGTGGCAGTTAAGCCTTACAGCCATCCTGTGAAAGGTGGCCATTTGCCCAAAGTCATCTAATGAAATTTGCAGCCAAGCAGGGATTTGAACCTGAGTATTCCAAACCTGCAGCCAATGCACCACACTAGCTTTCTTTTAGCCAGCATTTAAGTATCTAGGCCAGTCTTCCCCAACCTGGTGCCCTCCAGATGCTTTGGACTTCAAGTTCCATCTTCCCTGACCTTTGGACCATGCTGACTGGGGCCAACAGAAATTGCAATCCTAAACTTCTAGAAGGCAGCAGGTGGAGGGATATCAACACCGATTCTACCATCAGAGGACTACTACACAAGCTATTATTTCATATTATCATGGTCTATTTTTGCATGCCAGGTAGGACAATGAGGGAACAAAGCACAGGCAGTATCAAGGGCAGCAAACTAGGCAAACCTTGTTGTCAAGCAAAGGAAAAGAACAAGTTCAGCCAATGAGGACAGCTGGCTGAGAACAGCAATGTATGTGTCACTCTGTGTTTGACAAGACAGTTTCCACTTGCCAGGGACTGCAGTGAAATTTCATTAACTGGAATATGGAATCAAAACCAAGTCCTCGGTCAGAGTTTTATAGTTACCTGATTTGCATCTATTCAAAAGGCCATGGCTAGGTTATTTAATCGCATGGGGTCCAAGGACTGAGTTTTGTATGTCTGAAATAGGACACTACTTCAAAGATTCTGTGTTCTACATTGTTGTTGTTGTAGTTGCTGCTGTTGTTGATAAAGTCACTTTCTTCAAAAATGTGATCCAAACCAACTTACAAAAATAGAAATACCAATTCTATGAAAAAATCTCTTTCCTATTTCAGGTTTTTCCAATATATATTTCTCCTGTTATGCTTAAAAATGGCAATTTAAATGTATTTCTTTTATTTCTTTTATTTTAGGAAAAAGAAGCAATGGCAATTTAAATTTATTTCTTTTATTTCTTTTATTTTAGGAAAATTCAGTCAAAAAATATTTTTTTAGGCACAGGAACAAAGGAGGGCTAGGAATACCCAGTCTCAAACAATACTATGCAGCTTTCTAAGTTAAATCATTGGCACCCTCATTAAAGGCAAAGTGGATATTTCATGGGTACAAACAGAAAGCACCCACACAAGACTATTGGTACATGCTCTGCCCTTCCTGTGGTTGTCTCACAGAACAAGAAAAGGTGGGAAATCCATTCTTAAAAGTAACATTGATGGTGTGGTGGAATTGGAACTCAGTTTTGGCTCCTAGGCTTTCACCGTGGATGCCTCTGTTAGATCACTCCTCATTAAAACATGCAGATAAATATAAGCAACTCCTAGATTTCGAAACAAATGGTTTCTATTGAATTAGAGATAAGTTTGTAAGAGCTAAAGCAATCGCAAAATAGGAGCAGGTGGCAAAGACAAAAGGCATAAAATTGTCATGGCTGCAACTGTATCAATGGCGCACTTTTGTAAAGTATCTGGAATGCATGGGTGACGGCTTTGGAACCTTGACACTTTTTGATTCGCTATGTAGCAGACCTAGCCATGACACAAAACATCTTCCTCCCAGAATCTCAGCACTATAAAACACCTGGCTGCAAATGTATAACTAGGCAACACTGTTAGTATACAAATTCAACATAGACACAAGTGTATATGTATAGCTGCTATCAGGTTCCTTATAGCTGCCTTGTTGAAGCTGTGACCTAGCCTGAACCTGCTTTGTGCAATACCATATTATCACAACACATGGAGATTTAGCTGTAGGCCTAACAAGGAGGAAAAAGTTGTGACTAAATGCATATTTCAGGATGAAGCACAATGCTCAAATGAATACTGTACAACAGAAGAGCTACACAACAGGAATGCTATGGGGACTGTTCCTTCAAGTTATTCAGGGAAAGGTTTCTAAGCAAACAGACCTCAGCTATAGCCGTAAGTCAGTACAAAATGCTTGGTTTTAATTTTAGCAGATGGTAGAAAAGAATTGTGTGTTCTGCAAGTTATGCCAGCTAGGGCATTCAGATGGAATGGGCATGTGCCTATCCAGAGTCCCATATATCAGCATTTTGCTCTCAGCATAATTAGGAACTTCCCATATCTGTATATGAGGATCAACCTGACTATAAATGAAGCTGTCTGATCAATAGTCCTGATACCAATCACAAATGTGAAGTCCTCCCCTCCCGACTGCAGGATAATGAGAGGAGCAGCAAAGAAACTGGACAAAGCCTGGCACCTGTTCCGCAATACCCACAGTGACAGAGTGCACTGTCATAATATCTCTATCTTATGGGCAGGATGAAGTTGTTTCCTATGCATTCTACTTGTGGAAAAGTTATCGCCAAGTCTATTTACTCATTTCAACTATATAGCAAATAGTAATGATTAACAGCCCAGATTAAAGTAAAGATAGGATCAGAGTGGCTGCTGGGTTTCCTTATTATTCTATGAAGAAGAAGAAACGTGGGCATTAGAAATAAAAATTCAAACATATGTTTTCACACACAGCGTAGCAAAAGAGAAATTGCAAATGTTCAATGCAAAAAGAGTAAATAATAATAATAATAATAATAATAATAATAATAATACATTTATACCCTGCCCATCTGGCTGTGTTTCTTCCCCAGCCACTCTGGGCAGCTTCCAGCAAAATATTAAAATACAACAATTCATCAAATATTAAAAGCTTCCCGAAACAGGGCTGCCTTTAGATGTCTTCTAAAAGTCAGATAGTTGTTTATTTCTTTGACATCTGGTGGGAGGGAATTCCACAGGGCAGGCGCCACTACCGAGAAGGCCCTCTGCCTGGTTCCCTGTAACTTCGCTTCTCACAGTGAGGGAACTGCCAGAAGGCCCTTGGCGCTGGACCTCAGTGCTTGCTCAGAAACCCTTTTCCTAGTCTTCTTTTTGGTCAGTCTTATGGCTACTTCCTAGTTCTTTTTTCTTCAGGGAAATGCATTTGAAAGTTAGTCCTGTAAGAAAAATCATAAACTGGCAAGCAGTTACAAACTATGATGAGTCAGACACAATGTATGAGAGTCTGGAAATGGATTAGCCTATCTATTTATCTGCCATAACTCCCCTCAACACCACCACACACATTCCATGACAGTACAGCTGCCAGGCCACATACGAAGGGGGCAATGAATACTGTAAGCTAGCCCCATATTGTGTCTGAATCTACAATTACAAAATACATCCCTAAGCAACAGTACATTCACAAACCACACAAAGTCATGTTCCATTGCAGATGTATTTCCTATGTGGCTGGGGGGCCTACGGTGCATCTCATGTGCAGAGCCATCCAAGGATACGGTAGGCCGCTGGGGACAAGTCTGCCATTTTGACATTCGGGTAGGGACAGAGCTCTGTCAAACCACTTTAGCTGCTCTCCACAAACCTCTGAAATCATCAGCTCAAGTCTCCTAACTGCTTCAAAGGAAATTCAGTCGCTAAGGAACTGCTCTTTGCTTCAGGGAGAATCCTCTAACAAATGCAAAGCTTGAGGGAGTAAAAATCTGTCACATTATGCATATCCGAGTTAAGATTCTGATTTGAGAAACTTTAAATAAAAATTAAAATATTAGGGCCTCCGGGGTCTATATATTAGGAAGTGGCTGTTTCAAGGAACTAGATTATGTTTGACCTAGATACGGTGACAACTTCTCATAGGATGGATCAGTACCTGATGTTGAGATAAGTATGGGGAAACTAATCCAGTAAATTCATCAAACTCAACCCCATGGAAAGCACAAAGTATTTGCAAATCACAGTGGGGCTGCATGCCACCCCTTTAAGCACAGTGTCTTCAGAAAAACTATCAAACCACATGTAGTGTAGCAGAGACTATAGCATCTCTGTTACCTATGGAGTGTGTACTGTTGAAAAACATGATATTGTTTTGTTTTTTATATGATTTATTATGCTTACACACCAACAACATACATAAAAAGAAAATATTTATGTCATTTGTTACAAATTACACCGTTAACCGAAAAGAATAAATTTGTATAATTGCCAATAAATCTTCTTGAAATACACCGACTTCCCGTCTTCTCCATACTTCATTTCTAGTTTACTAACTTTTTGCATAAATCTATCTATTCATTTTACAAAAAAACATTATTTATGCTGTATCCTTATTTCTTACTTAGTACAACTACAGGGGTTATTCAAAAGCAGCAACGGAATTCAGACTTCCAGTTGTTCTTAAGATATGTTTCAAGAGGTTCTCATTTTACAATAAATACTTGTTTTGACTTATCCTTCATTCTTTCAAATAATTTGGCTAACTCTGCATATTCAACTAGTTTCTGTAATCATTCTGACCTCGAAGGGGCTTTGTCACTTTTCGAATTCCTTGCAGTTAAAATTCTCGGCTTAATTTTTTTACATAGCCACCACATATGGAACATTGTACCGGTACAACGAAAAACATGATATTGTTGCTTGATTTTGGAGTTGTATAATTTAATTATAAAGTAGTGCTACTTTAATTTAATTTAATTACATTCGTTTAACATGTGTAAGTTACGTTTGAGTTCATTTTTACAATGAAAGACAACTAAACTAAATAATGAACCCAATTAAGTACAGTACTATCCTGAATGCCCTATTCCAGTCTTCTGGAGGAAAATATTCATTAAAAGAAACATGCTTCCTATAAATCAAAGCCTCATCTCCTCTGAGCAAAAGCATCTATACAATACCCACAAGATTATCATACTGTTCCTTCAAATCTTTCTCCAAGAGATGCATTTCACACATTAGCAAATTTTGAATCATCAGATTGAGAAGTTGCAACACTTGGCACACAGATGGTGAAAACTGCGGTGAAGACTGTTAATACTAACAGAAACATTAAGGTGAACCTCAGAACAGCAATCTAAAAGAGTGTGTTGACTGAACCCAGAGGTCCAGCACTCAAAGAGTTCATTCTTTATAAGGATATTTTTGATTTATTTAATGAGGAATACCTCATTAAAATTATTTAATGTAAAAGCTTCCAGAAGGTAGAGATAATATGATCAACCAGCACTTTGGCAAAATATTCCCAAAGATACAAAAGATGATCCTGCTCTTCAGCAGCACCCCAACTTTTTTGTAGTCGTCCTCACGAGTTGACATTTTCTACAGTCACTTCCTAAAGCAAAATCTCCACTCAAAGTTTCTGTCTACCCGTCTGCACATTCCTCAAGTGCATTTATTGTATTCTTCATAAGAACAGGCTTTAATGATCCATCTGTTTATGCTGGCGAGGAATTGGTGAATTCCAAACCAAAACAACATAGAGATCCAGGGCTCCACTTGCCTACAAGCCAAGCCCTTTGATATTGTTCCTTTGATATTCTTATGCTCTTTGATATTGGCCCTTTGATATTGTTATGCTCAGAATCACATTATTGCTATTTGCTATTACAAAAATGTTCTCGGGCTAAATGCTAGCACTAAAAACAAAAGCTAGTGCTAGGTGTTGCCTTAAGTTAAATCATTTAAGCAACATATTTATGCTTAACTGTATAATGTAATCAAATTTCATTTTGGCAGTTACACTTTCTTGTAAGTAGCAATCTTTTTGCAACCTAGGCATCGTGGACAGACTGCACCATGTTTTTCTAGAAGCTCTTGAGTTCACACATGTGATTTAAGATATAGCTGAGGATTCAAAACATTCAGGATTCAGTTTTGTTTTTACCAGAGCATAATTCATTTAGCATGTTAGTTTCACTTTCTATAAAGCCAAGGGTTACAACAGTACATAAGATTGCCTAAGACATTTTGTCAAGTAGAGAAAAATTCTGAAATAAAAAATGCAACAAAAAGAAATGCATCAATATTTGGTCTTTAGAAGATATATGCTACCAAACTTACAACAGATTTGTCTAGCTGCAACCCTCCTGTATTAACAGCCAATTTACTGGCAACCACCTGACATCAACCATCTGTGTCTAATGGAGCTGAAGTGCACATAGGTGCTTGTTCTGTTTACCAGTGCCTTTGTGTTGAATACTGCAAAACACTCTACAGAAGGAAGTCAGGGAACTGTCACTTGAGATATCAAATGTACTTGGAAACTTTCAGTGCAATGACAACTGCTTTTGTCACCCACAACTCCACATGTTAATAGAAAATAGTTCATATGCTTGCCTGCCTCTCTCTCTGAACTGAAGCTTGCAGAGAACTTTAAATGGACTAATTCTGCAGACAAAAGTACTAAATGCCCAAAGCCATTAGCCATAACTCACAAGGGATACAGGAACATATGTCTCTTCCCCCTGGTGAGAGTCAGATAGATCTGGTAAAGATAGATGACGTTAGCAGAATAGACTTAGCCTTCCAACTTTGTTTTTCAACAAGATCTGAAGCAAGATGCACAATACACTGGGATTTTCAAAAAGCAAATATTTAGAGAGGCCAGGGATGCCAGACCTGAGTGCAAATGAAGTGGGGAGAGGAACTGCTAAGTTTCCTGAAGTCACTTGGTTATTTTAATTAAAAAATGAGAGCTGCTCTCAGAGGCATTCAAAATCACCACCAACATTGGCACAGTGTATTTCTACACCAGATACGGATACGGAGGAGGCAGCAAGATCTCAAAGGTCACAGTTTTCGAAGGACCCCTAAATAAGACAAAAGGTGGAAACCAATTTGTACCATAAGGACATAAGAAGAGTCCTGTTGCATCAGACAAACATCCTTCTAGTCCAGCATTCTGTTCTCACAGTAGCCAAGAAGATGGCTATAGGCAGCTCACAAGAAGGATATGACAGCAATAGCACTTTCCTACTTGTAATCTCCTGCAACTGGTATCCAGAGATGTATTGTCTCTAACAGGGGAGGTAGAATACAGCCCTCATGATTGATAGTGATATATAGCGACATGAATCTGTCTAATCCCCTTTTAAATCTGTTAGTTGGGGGCCTCACTACATCGTGCCAGAACAAATTTCATTGTTTAACAAGGCACTGTATGGAGAAGTACTTTATTTTATAGTTCTTGTAAATTCCAAAATTCAGTTTCATTGACTAACCCCAGGTTCTAGTATTATGAAGAAAAAACTTACCTCTATCCATATTCTCCACATCATATATAATGTTATACACTTATGTTCCTTCCCAGCCCTTATTCACCTTTTTAAAAAAACTAAGACTTGTAACCTGTTACTATTGCTCATTTGGGAGTTGCTCCAGCCTCTTCATCATTTTGGTTGCTCTTTTTACACTTTTACCAGCTCTACAATATCTTTTGAGGGGCAGCAACCAGAACTGTGAACTGTATTCCAAGGGCAGTTGCACCATAAAGAATAAATTATTTCCAGCCCCTTTCCTAATGGCCCCTAAAATGTGATGTGCCTTTTTCACAGCTACCACACACTGAATTAACATTTTCATCAAACTATTCACCATTATCCAATAATTATTTCCTGCTCAGTCATCAGTTCACACCCCAATTCATGTAAATGTGAAGTTACAATTTTTGCCCCAATATACATCATTTTACACCTTGCACTGAACCACATTTTACACCTTGCACTGAACCAGTCCCTTTTTTGTTTTTACCACTGTAACTTTTACCACAAGTTTACATCATTAGTAAACTTGACTACCTCACTGCTCACTCCTAACTCCAAATTATTAATGAAAACGTTAAAAAGAAGTGGTCCCAATACAAATCCTTGGGAGAACCACTTCTTACCTATATTCATGGTGAAAACATTCCATTTATTCCTACTCTCAGCTTCCTGTTCTCTAACCAGTTACTAATCCATAACAGTACCTGCCTTTTAATCTTATGACTGCTAAACTTGCCAAATCTAATTTTTTACATTCCTTTCTGATAATTACTACAAATAAATTCAGCACTGGATGACAAAGAAGTTAGAAATATTTTTTGTGAAGTTGTGAAATTATGGTACCTTATGACAAGAAAAAGGTAAAGGTAAAGGTACCCCTGCCCGTACGGGCCAGTCTTGACAGACTCTGGGGTTGTGCGCCCATCTCACTTAAGAGGCCAGGGGCCAGCGCTGTCCGGAGACACTTCCGGGTCACGTGGCCAGCGTGACATCGCTGCTCTGGCGAGCCAGAGCCGCACACGGAAACGCCGTTTACCTTCCCGCTGGTAAGCGGTCCCTATTTATCTACTTGCATCCGGAGGTGCTTTCAAACTGCTAGGTTGGCAGGCGCTGGGACCGAGCAGCGGGAGCGCACCCCGCCGCAGGGATTCGAACCGCCGACCTTTCGATCGGCAAGTCCTAGGCGCTGAGGCTTTAACCCACAGCGCCACCTGCGTCCCCTATGACAAGAAACCCAATTACAAGTTGATCCTACAGAAAATTTAACCAAAAGAACAGATATAACCTTTCATATACTGCAAATCAACACATCCTAACTCAGAATACCACACAAATCAGAGGCTTCTGAATATTTTTTTGAGCCTCTAAAGCTATGAAAGACACCAGAGAAGTAATGAGAAATACCACTTACCGCCATGACCAGCTCAAATGGGTATTTGTAGACCCTAACAGGAGACTGATATTTTTGCACCATTTTTACTTCACACCTGTAATGAAAGATAACAGAAACCTGTTTTAAAAAAGAAATCTACTCTGAACACCACACAGCAAGCCTAAACATACGCACTTTAGACTCTGCAGTAGAACTGCTATTTGTCCCTTGGTGATCAAAGCCAGGAGACAGAACAGAAGCAGAGGTTCAACTAAGATGGGCCAGATTTCGAATATGGGTACCCAAGAAAAAGAAGCCGTTTGTATGTGAGTCCCCAAATATTATAACCCTTTCCTTTTATCTTATGTTTGATGTCATCATATCACCACCCTGAGACTAATGCTTTTGATTTTAAAGGCTGTTTAAACCAACCACATTCAAATTTGTGCCCAGCTGTGCTAAAGTCATTTGATTTTTAATAGAAAGGGGGGGGAGAGAAAATCCAGATGCAAGCTAGCATACTTTTACAAAATGTTCTATGCACAGTTGGGGAAATTACACCATTCTGACAAGTGACTCAAAACCAGCTGGTTACCTTGAAATGAACAAAAAAGCCCTGTGGGATTGACAATACCCATCTCTGCAGTTCAGTTACCCGAACCACTGGAATTCCTCCACCTGCCCCCATCAACAGCTTTTAGCCCGCACACGCATGCCAGTTACAAGAACACTGAGAAATAATGAATGCACTCTAACAAAAAGCTCATTGAGTTCCATTCTGCAAACACTGTAGGATATGCTGCCTCCATTATTAATACTAAATGCCCAGGAATGCTAGAAGTCCAGAAGGCCTCTAGGTTTAACTTTTCTCACAAATATTCCAGGACTGAAAAGGCAAGCCACCATACAAGCAGTGAAATCAACACTGGGGAAAAAGAGCTAATCAAAGAGAGCTTGAGTCAACTGTGGGAAATGAAAGAGTTAAAAACACATAGGTTCACTACACCCACCTTCAGGAAGGTCTCCATCTAAAAGCCATTTAATGTTTTTAAGAACTACTTGTACAATTAAGTTCTCTGATAAAGGAGAGGAAAAGAGAACATGGCCATTCATGGCCTTAACAATACCTGGAGTTTGCAAATTGCTTTAATCAGTCCATTAATTTTCAGAAGGTCTCAACACTTGAAGTCCACTAAGCAACCATCTGCGAATTGTGAAGTCCTGGATAAGAGTTATCACTGGTACTACACCGATAGGAATATCTAAAAGACAGAGCACATAAAGCCAGCGTTGGTGAGCGCTAACAGGACAGTCAAGCTGCAGAAAGCTTTGCTGATATCATATAACAGACACCCAAGCTACAAAAAGTGCAGGGTACCTTACAACGTAAGGATGCAAGTCCAGTACTTGGAGTGCACAGGGGACATATGAGTAGGTGCTAACAAAGTGAAGGAATATTATCTGCAAAATAAATTTAACTGTAGTCTGCCTTGCACTTGCTGACCTACCATCTAAGAACCAGTTACAGATAGGTAGCCGTGTTGGTCTGCCATAGTCAAAACAAAAAAAATTCCTTCCAGTAGCACCTTAAAGACCAACTAAGTTAGTTCTTGGTATGAGCTTTCATGTGCATGCACACTTCTTCAGATACCGTATCTGAAGAAGTGTGCATGCACACAAAAGCTCATACCAAGAACTAACTTAGTTGGTCTTTAAGGTGCTACTGGAAGGAATTTTTTTTGTTTTGACTACCATCTAAGAAATTCATGTTACATTCTGCAGGAGGTTCAGCATTCTAAGGAAGCCTTGACCTGCCCTGGGCCATCAAGCAGCTACCAGTAGCTGCTAAAATGATGGGAAAGTATAGGCATAAGCCAGCATTTGCACTTTACTGCACTTTGGGATAATGCAACAAGTAAATTCATACAAGTGTATTTCATAAGATAACTAATCTTTTAATATTTTGCTTGCATTGTACCAAGCAGATTATCACAGATTCCTTGTTTGCTTGCTTTCCCCCCCCCCCCCCTCTCTCTCTCTCTCTCTCTCTCATACACACATACAGTACCTACCAATGGAGGCAAGCTTGCTGAGTAAATTATCCCCTTGTTTTTGTTCACAACAGCATGATCACATTTCCCTTCAACTTTCTAGGGACAAAACCCCCAATTTACCATCTGCCCAGGTAAGAAGAGGATCGTGCCTTCATTGGATAAGAATGAAATGTATTACTCAGGCCTTGTGCTTGGTAACACTGTTCTAGGGAAGGGGATCCTATTTCCCTGTGGCAACTGCAGACCTGGTCAGGCAACAACAAGCACAAAAGAGATGACTTTTTATGTTATTGTTCCCACAGCACCCCTAACTACCGCTGTAACAAAGAGCTTCAAAAGCCAGGAACATCTGCTAATAAGGACAACAAGATTCAAGGCACATGAATTTTTTTTTAGAATTAAAATCTGCTATATATTTTGGAACATGATTTGGCTGTTTGCATGTCCATTTGTTTGCTCTCTATACATCTGGACACTTCTTGAGATACCATTCCCAAACTCAGCCTAAGAATTTCCAAAGGGGGGTAGGTGTTCATTACTGTCTTGATGATTGTCACCATTTTGAACCAATATGGTGAACTGAAGCATGACTTTGGCATGACCTATTTTCTGGCGTATGTTTGGCCACCTCTCGAAATACCATCACCAAACTCAGCATGAGAGGTTCCGAAGAGGGACAGAAAACATCATTGCTGTTTAGACACTGGGCACC
This sequence comes from Podarcis gaigeae, assembly GCF_964106915.1. Lineage (NCBI taxonomy): Eukaryota > Metazoa > Chordata > Lepidosauria > Squamata > Lacertidae > Podarcis > Podarcis gaigeae. Next base: position 34,612,677 of record NC_139690.1, read on the forward strand.
AAACTTCAGTTTGACAATACATTGCCTGTTTTTTGACATAGGCCCAGTCACACCTTGAGATATCATTGCCAAACTTGGCATGAGGGATCCTCAGGTGGGGGTCTATGTTGATGTTTGGATGTCATTTTCAATCAAGCTGGTGGACCAAAAGGTGACTTTGGCATGGCTTTGCCCATGGTTTGGAAAAAAATTGGCCACCTCATGAAATATTGTTCACAAGCTGGGGGCAGCAGTCTTCATCAAGGTCTGGGTGCTGGGCATCATTTTGGGCATCAATATGGTAGACCGAAACATGACTGAAATTACTTTGCCCATTTTTTGGCTTAGGTTCAGCTGTCGCTCAAGATATTGTTGCCAAATGCAGCATGAGGGCTCCAGAGCTAATGGTGGCACTCTTCATCGTGGTTTGGATGCATGCTGCCATTTTGAATCAAGATGCCATTTTGAATCACCTGATTTTTGATGTTAGTGGTTCAAAGTCACAAACTACACTATCAATTTAAATATCACATTTTTTCTGGTTTCTACAAAATCTGGGCAGCACCGGGCACTCACTTACAAGCCCTGCAATGCAAAAATTGCTACTAAATAATCTGTAAAATGGACATCCAACCTCTGTTTTCCAATGACATTATCTGCACAGCCAGTTGTTTACTTCTAGTATCTTGTTCTTTTCCTGGGCCATGACCTTCAATAGGAAGGAGTGATAAAATGACCACCTGTGCTCCAAGTTCCTTCAGCTTCCTACTCAGAATCTCACAGTCCCTTGCAATATGCTGCAAGAAGTTTTACAATGGTTTGGTTCAAATCACAACAGAAGAAGGGAACCACTTCATATAAATGGCTTGCCCACTGATGGTGATTAGGCCTCAAACTGATTTCTGTGGAATAGCCTTCCACAGGCAAGAACCTTTCATAGACAAAAGCATATTTCATGTGTCCAAACCCCTTAAAGTTTAAGTACCCATTCAAAAATCCAGAGACTCTGCATCACCATCTGTGTCTTGTTTCTCTAATGTGTTTCTTAAAACAGCAAATTGAGTTTGCAGCCCTTAGCTAACAGGGCTGTATTGGAAAAGCAATTCATTGAACAACTGTATGTGTGGAAGGCTGTGTGAGAACATATTTTTTATTAATTTAATGAAAAACTAATAATACAATAACAAGGAACAAAAATGCCCATCCTTCCTAAGTCTAACTTTGCAGCTATGTCATCATCTTTTCCTTAAGTAGACACGGAGCTGCTGGCCTGCCATCTTCTCAGTCAGCTTCATCCGACTTTAAATTGACCACTTTCCAATTATGGGGTTCCCTGTAAGCTTAGGAGGGGCTTGTCACTGAGAAGCACTTCCCTGCTTACTACCAATGTTCCCATGCGATGTGCAGGTAGATTCTAGGGCCTAGACCACGCTATGAAAACTACAGTTCACAAAAACTGCAGATAAACAAGTATAGCTGCAGCTATGATATATATTCCGCACTGCAGATTGAAGGCTCACCATTACAGAGTACTCCTACTCATAAAAATGCCTGCACACTAAAGCTAGGTGGCAGGGACTGGGAGAAGGGTTCTAACCAAGCATCCTCCCTAAGATGCTAGCTTCCTATATGCATAGAATTGGGGGGGGGGTTGCCTGAAGAAGCATTCAATCTTATGAGCCCCCACTTGATTCTGAAGTGACATAATTCACATAGCTTGACAGCAAATTCCCAGAATCCTTTGCAGAGATTCTTCAGTAAATAAGTCAATACGGAAAGTATTCCCTCAAAGTAGAATGTATGTAACTCCCTATTGGAGCCTTGTTCAAAAGAGACTGTGCTTACCAATTATGTCTGAATACACAAGAGGCATTATGTTACCCTGTGATTTTGAGTCTACAAGGCAGAAACATTAAATATTGCTTTTAAAAATACCTAGAGATTGGTTGGTGACCTAAGGACACTAAAAAGGAGGAACAGGTAATTGCCACATAAGCCATTTACTTTGTGACAAGAAGTCACTTAAGATTGTCAGTCACTTGTCACCATCTTTAAAGTTTTACTTCCAGTTCTGCTTCCCTAAGGCTCATGACTAAGTCTTCTCCCAACTTTACACATCTAAAAGCACAGCAATTCTTTCCCACCCACACTCTCCTTTTTTCAAGTCCTAGCCCCTATAGTTATATAAGCTTTTTATTATTATTTAAGAAGTCTTGCCTACATGGCAGCAGCAAGTGGAAATCCCACTACTGAATATACCCATTTGGCCTCACCTCTGGGAGCTCACATGGAAACAAGGCCTTGGCATTTATATCAGCATGAAAGTTGTTAAGCCTACTCAACACAAATGACACTGATCCTACCCAGCAGGAGTTCTTAATCAATGCAGCCAAGACAGCAGAACTATGTATCCACTTCCAAACTAATCCAGTTGTTATCTTTGAAAAAAGTTTATGTTTTCTCATCACTTTTTCTCCTTAATTACTGAATTCCTATGACTAGAAAACAGCACCAGCAGAGTCTTGTGTACCTTTTTCAGATGGAGGGTTGCATTCCCTCAAGGGCAGCTTTCCAGGCCACATGCCAGTGGTGGGCAGGACCAGAAGCAAAAGTGGGCAGAGCAATGGATGGGACTCTAACCTTGTACAAAAGGGTGTATTTCAACCACCACAAACTCTGGGTTTTCTATGCACACTCCAACACACACATATATTTTTGTTCCCCAACCAAGCAAGCAAAATACATAATTACAGTTTCAGAACACTATCCAGCCAGAAAAACACAGCCAGAGGGCATTGAGCAGGGTCAGTGGGAGCTGTGTGCTGGGCAGAAGGGGTGTGGCCTAGGAAGGGGGCTTGGTCTGGGCAAAGTTCCAAGGGCCAAGCAGAGAGGCATCGCGGTCCCAGGTTCCCCAGACATACCTTAAAGGCTAGATGAAATAAAATCAAATGTATGACATGCAGAAATAGGTCAACTAATCTGGAGTACCAACTGTGCTGCCTGAAGCAAACATATATTACATCCAGAATACCAACCACAGACCCACTTCCAAAATGACACAAAAATATGCTTCATCTCCTGTCTACCCCTCTCCCAGATAGCAAAGACAGAGCATACCCAGGCTAGGGGTGTTCCAGCCTATCACAGCTCCTTTTGGCAAGCCAAGACAGCAGGCAGGGACCCACAAGAATAGTTAACCTATTGCTTCACTGCACTCCCATGGTGCAATGCTATAGCAACTACCTCTCTTCTCAGGCCAGTAAGCAGACTCTCTCTCTACCTACTGACCTGAGGAAACAAGCCTGGAAACCTAAAGACAGAAAGTAAGTTGCAACAGCAGCAAGCGGAGATAGATAGTCATAAGGCAAATGCAGCAGGTAACTCCCTAAATTAATGTATTACTGTTGTTATCACCAGCAGCAGCACCAGCACCAGCACCAGCAGCAGCAAAGCTATTCTATATTATCTCTCTGTATGCTGCATAATAGGGACGCAGGTGGCGCTGTGGGTTAAAGCCTCAGTGCCTAGGACATGCCGATCGAAAGGTCGGCGGTTCGAATCCCTGCGGCGGGGTGCGCTCCCGCTGCTCGGTCCCAGCGCCTGCCAACCTAGCAGTTCGAAAGCACCTCCGGGTGCAAGTAGATAAATAGGGACCGCTTACCAGCGGGAAGGTAAACGGCGTTTCCGTGTGCGGCTCTGGCTCGCCAGAGCAGTGATGTCACGCTGGCCACGTGACCCGGAAGTGTCTCTGGACAGCGCTGGCCCCTGGCCTCTTAAGTGAGATGGGCGCACAACCCCAGAGTCTGTCAAGACTGGCCCGTACGGGCAGGGGTACCTTTACCTTTACCTTTTATGCTGCATAATGCAGGGGTGGAAACCCTACAACCCAGTTGCTTAATTTCATCTAGTTCACTGGATACACAGATCACACTGTTGTCTGCCAGCCCAATCCACTTTCAAAGCTCTACTAAGGCAGGAGGCTGTCCAATACTGGGCAGCCTCCTGCCCAAGGAGGAATGCCTTTGAAAACATGGATCGACAGCCAATAGCTGACAAGAGGGCCCCCAGTTGACATCATTCTGTGGATCAATATTCCCCCAATAGAAAAATGGTTTTCTACTCCAGTATAAAGGTTTGTCTTCCTTGAAAGAGAAGAGTTAATCTTCTTGATGGGAAGACTGCTTCAGTGTGTATGTTTACTCTGTAGCAGCAGCAGCTATTTAAAGCAAGCAAGTTTGAGAGTTGAATCCTTAACCTGGATTAGCTGTATCTTTAACCTGATATGCCAGACCCATCATTTAACTGCACAGTAATTTTTCCCTTGGTACGTAGCAATAATGTCAGAAACAAACTCAATGTACTTTCCAGGCTTAACTTATCCTGTAAAATATCCTACTGATTCAGGAAGAAGTAGTAAATTACACAACTAGCTATGACTGTATGACAGCTTCTGTAGTCTCAACAGTACATGGTGGGGGCAAACCTCTGTTGGATACTCTAGAAAGCTGTTGGCAGACACTGAAGGCAATATAAAGCTAGATGGACCAATGGACCGACTTGGTATAAAGCAGCTTCATATGTTGATTTAGGCCATGGGTAGGCAAACTAAGGCCCGGGGACCAGATCCGGCCCAATCGCCTTCTCAATCCGGCATGCGGACGGTCCTGGAATCAGCGTGTTTTTACATGAGTAGAATGTGTCCTTTTATTTAAAATGCATCTCTGGGTTATTTGTGGGGCCTGCCTTGTGTTTCTTACATGAGAAGAATATGTGCTTTTATTTAAAATGCATCTCTGGGTTATTTGTGGGGTATAGGAATTCGTTCATTTTTTATTTTAAAAAATATAGTCCGGTCCCCCACAAGGTCTGAGGGACAGTGGACTGGCCCTCTGCTGAAAAAGCCTGCTGACCCCTGATTCAGGCTGTACTTGGGGAGCAGTGTTTGAACAAGGCACAGATTTTGAGAAATTACTGCCACTACAACACATACAACAATGGAAGAGGTACATGTGAATGAGAGTGTCGGGTCTGCTTTTCAGTTAGGCATCAGCAGCCTACTGCAGAGGGATAACAATTCTGATTAAATAAACACAGGCAACAGTGATGTGGTACATAAAGGAATCCATCATATGTATATGCACATTTATAATTCAAAGAACTGAGGACAGTATGTGAGCCCATAGGTAAAGATGACTAATTTTTGGACCTTTCTGTGTTACACAGAAAAATATATATGATCTGGAAGAAATGAAAATGGATATATATATGTAATACTTGCTCATTAAGCTTAAACTTTATTTGCTAACTCAAATACAAAGCAAGGCTTACATATATTTTTAGCATTCAAAATAGTGCCTTTCATATTGTTTTTATTCAATCAGTTATTATAAGTATACCTAAGATTAGAGGTGGAGCTGCAAGCTGCTGCACCTTAAAAAATGTTATGTCAATTAACAGGAAAAAGCTGTTAAAGCAAACTATCATACAAACAAAAGGTTGCATTACTTTGGCTTAAGTACTTGTAAACTCAACAGCATTGTGTATAAAATGATGAATCTCTTCTGTATCTAGTAAAATGCTCATTAATGTATGTCCCTATTATGTTGTTAGCATCTGTCTGTCTCGAGAGACAATAGAGTGCACCTCCGGGTGGTGGTAGGAGTCAAATCGCTGTGTTAGCAGCAGTGAAATGACCTCCCTGGAGTGCAAGCTTGGGCAGTGTGTATGGAGGTCTTGAGCTGCCCAAACAACAAGACCCCACACTAAGCCTTGCTGATGTGGTCAAAATGTAAATAGAGCAGCACATTTGGCACCAGCTTGGCTGCAGGAGTTGCCAGAAGGAGACGTACAAGGTATCACCCAACCACCCTAGGGACTCAACCCAAGATTTGTGTATGGTTTACCCCTTAGCCTTTTCTTGTCCCAAAGATATCCCACAAGGCAGTGGAGGTTCTCCTAGATGGGCTAACCAGGTTAACAAGCCCCATCTGCTCCTCATTTCCCTCTACAGCATGTGCAGAAACTGTCTTCTTGATCATTGGACCCACAATTAGCCTCATCCGCTCAATCTGCCAGAGCTGGTCTTCGCATGCAGAACTCCCTAACTCACCAAGGGGTTGAGACCCATTAGCTATCCTCACCTGGTATAGATGGTCAGTTGAAGCTATTCCCAAGATATGGCTGCTGTTGCAGGGTAGGGCTCAAAGGTGGACAAACTACTCCAGTAGGAGCACAACTTGTGCCCCACCAGAGGTGCTGCCCCTCTCCAACATCCCATACATGCCCTCATTATGTAATCAACAGATAGCATAAGGACTAAGTGTGCATTTGACTATTGAGCAAAACTTCATAACCATACTAGACTCTTAGACATGCTTCATGAAACAGTTGTGCATGCTCCCAACAGTGTAGATTATTGCCACCACCATTGTGCTCTGAAAGCTTTCTAGAACTTTCCAAGTGATCACTGTTGGAAACAGAATGGAGGACAAGATGGACCTTTGATCAAATCCAGAAAGCTTCACTATCAACAAAACTAACTGTCCTGAACCAGTATACTATATATACTAGAAAGAACAAGCATGTTTTAAGTTTCTTTCTAATCAACAACTTACAATTTTACACCTGAATTTTGGGATATGTTTATTTTTTAGAACATTTTTACTCTGCATCAGTAAGAGACAACCAGTTTAAGAATTAGGGGGACTGAGAAGGGAACCTAGGGATTCAAATAGTGTTTATTAAATGTTCAGTTCATCTTTCTAGCAACCCTGTGAAGTTAAGTTGCTTGGGAAGAGCATGTATTAAGAGGAAGAAGGGCTAAGTGCTTAACTTCTATAAAAAGAGATGCAAGAGTTCAAACTTGACAGTATCAAATCTAGAAGCTCTTTCCAACTCCATTTGATGTTCCTAAAGTTCAAGGAACTCAGTAGTTACCAAGCAAAAAATAATATACACTGCATACCTTCCCCCCACCCACAGAGAAAGAACTGAGATTGAACAGAAATTGCCTATATAACATATATTTAGTGTTTACTGCAAGGAGCAGCATCAAAGATGAGGCTTGATTATTTGTTATTGTTAGGGGCACCAAGCTATTGACAAGTATTTTTAGCCCTGAGAAGAGCCTCTGTGTGAGAGAGAGAGACACACCATTCAAAACCAGCCACCTGTCAAATTCTTTTAACTATTAATAATATTAATAGCATTACCACAAAACTGCCACTGAACAATTTAAGTGGAGATGCTGGGGATTCAACCTGGAACCTTCTACAGGCAAAGCAGGTGCTCTACCACTGAGACCCACCCCATAGGAGAAGTAGAAAGAGAAGAGTGACGGTTTGTGGGTGGGTGAGAGCATATGTATTTGTGCAAGAGGCATCATTCAAAGCCAGCCAACTGTCAAATTCCTTGTTCCACTAAGAATCTGACAGGTGGCCAGCTTTGAATGGTGCCTCAAAACACACACAAAACCTCTTTTCATAGGGAGATGGGGAAGGGCTTTTTGCAGCTGAGTGGCAGAACACCTTCCTTGCATGCAGAAGATCCTGGGGTTCAATCCCCAACATCTCCAGGAAGGGCTGGAAGAAAGCCCTGCCTGAAACCTTGGGAAGCTGCTGTCAGTCCATGTAGACAATATAGAGCTAGATGGACCAATGAGTCTGAGTCAATATCAGGCAGATTCCTGTGTTCATCAGGAGCACCCATAGCTGAGCGGCAAAGCAATTGCTTTGCATGCAGAAAGCCCCTGGTTCAATAGGTAGCATCTGCAGGTAGAGCTGGCAATGTCCCCTGCCTGAAATCCCCAGAGAACTGCTACCAGTCAGTGTAGATAGTACTAGAACTACTTGGCCCAATAGTCTAACAGAGTATAAGGCACCTTCCCAGTGCTTTTCTCTGGGTATACGCAGACATACCTCTAAACATTTTGTGAACCTTTGTACTTTTGTCCATTTACTGTATTTATTTTTCCCAATTTGAACTATAAAATGGTGATTTTCTTGGGTCAAAATGAGAGTACCCCTAAACACTTTTTTAGGAAAAAAAGCACTGCACTTTCCTATGGTTCTCTGATTGGGAAAGGGAGGAGATTATTTATTGCATTTATTAGTAGCCTCATAGAAGATTCGCTACAGGGGCAACCTGCAGTTTTACAAACTAGTAACTGCTAAGGTGGAGTGAAGCTCCCAATGGTTCTTCCTCATCCTTCTGAAGCCTTTTGAGGTGGCATACACACCATAATTTTAAAGCATGACCCTGCTTTTAAGGAATCCTGGGGGGGGGGGAGTTTACCCCATTTGGTAAAGGTAAAGGGACCCCTGACCATTAGGTCCAGCCGTGGCCGACTCTGGGGTTGTGGCTACAATTCCCAGCAAACTATAGTTTTTGTCACACTGTGTGTGTGTGTGTGTGTGTGTGTGTGTAAAGGGGCTTTAAATGTGCTCTCAAAATGTATTGGGCCCCATTGGTGGCTGGGGTGAAGGGATAATGGGGGGCGAGTTGAGATAAGAGGAAATGCCCGTCTTCTGTAGTTGGAATTGTATTTCTATTCGGGATTATTTCTTGCATATTTCGAATATTTCAACCCCCCTCTTCCGCCCTAAAAGCGAGGGGGAAGGAGGTGTCGCTAAGGGGGGTGGGGTAGAGGTGGCCCTGTCAAAATCGGGGGGTAGCGCAGCGCCCTCAGCTTCTCAAGGTGGTGGTGGGGAGCACCCTAGGCCTGTCAAAATGGGAGGGGTCGGCAGCACACAAGGCTTGGGTTTTTTAAAAAGGGGGGGGGGCGGCAGCACCCTCAACTAGAGCCATGGGAGGAAAAGGAAAGAGATCCGGCCTCCCGGTTCCCACCCCCTCTCAGAGGATACTCACCATCATTCACACCAAGGAGAAGCCGAATGAAAAGCCCGCAAGCAGACCCAGACCCAGCGTTTCTGCCGGCGCCGGCGCCATCCTCCTGGTTTTGCCCAGAAGGGTGGGAAGGTGCAGTTTACCTCAGCGCGACGGTTCCCCTCAAATGAAGCGGGGAGAGGATCGAGGGGGGGGGAGGGTGAAGGGGAGGGGGTAAGGCGGCGAAAAGGCCGGCCGGCGCGCCTCAGCCAATCAAGAGCCCGCCAAGCTCGCACGCGCTGCGGGCTCCCGCGCCCCTGCGATTTCTTGAACAACTGACTCCCCTTCGCCGCCAAAGCTCAGCGCCACGCCCACTGCGCGCGGCCGGGCCACGCCCACCTGCGAGAGGAGAAGAACAAGGAGCGAAGGCGGCTTGGCGGACTCCGCCCACCGGCTGCCAATCTTCCGAGAAAGCCCGCCCCTTCTCCTCTGTCCAGGGGAAGGTGGTAGGTTAGAATTAGATCGAGCAGCCGTAGCGCTGCGTGTGATAAGCAACAAATATAACGATCGGAAGGTTCGCAATCCAGAGCGAGCTTGCTTGGGAAGGGGCACAGCTCAGTAGGAGGATGTACTTATTTATTTTCTTGCGTTTGTGACCCACATTTTTCTCCCAAGGACCTCAACGTGGGCATACATGGCTCATATGCTAACTTGAATAAAATATTCAGGGAGGTGGGGGCGGGAAGGCAGGTGAGTCATGCCCCACACAATCGATTACACGAAACGGCACACGCACAACATTTGAATGGCAATGTCTATCAACTTGGGGTCACCCCCTCAAATATTTCATTGAGGGGCCAAAGGGTCCTATGCTCATTTAATCCCCATAACAATACTGTGTGGTAGGTGAGGCTGAAAGGGTGCGATCGGCTCAACATCACCCAGTGAGGTTCATGGTCAAGTGGGGATTTGAACCCTGGTCTGTCAGGTCCTCCTCATACCCCCAAAGCACCACACCCAGCTGGCTATCTAGTAAAGCAACTCCTTTTTTCAGGCGGAAGGCCCTGGGTTCAGTTCTAGACATCTACAGTAAGGGTTAAGAGAGACTTCCTTTCTGAAATCCTAGAGCTGGTGCTTAAATGTCTTTGCTGAATTATGAAAAAGCTATCAGTGGTTGTGGGATGGTGGTTTTCTGGACAATCATCTGCACTCCTGCTGCTCGGAAGAGGTCCTTTCTAAAAAAACCATACTGTTTAGGAATTTCCAGAGGGGTAGCCATGTAAAGCTTTGTTGCAACAAAGACAACTCCTTAAGAACAGCATATCTTGTGGCACATTAAAGATAAGCTCTCTAAAGTTTATTATGACATAGGCTTTCATGGGCTACAGTCCATTTCTACCAAAGCTTATGCTGAAATAAATGTGTCAGTCTTTGTCCTGGTTCATCCACAATACTAACCTCAAGTGGACCCACAAACAATCAAACAGACTATGGCTTTTCTTCTACTTTCAATCAGTTCTTAACTCATGATTTTGTAGCTGGTGAGCATCTGGAGTAGGGTGGCCAAATGAACCATGGTTAGGGGGTTGGGTTCACACATAATGCCAAGAAATAAATAAAAAAGCTATGGTTTGTAAACCAACAGCAAACCATGATTTCAGATAGTGGTTTGTTGGCTATAAACAAAACACAAGTCACCTGTGGGGCAAGGTTTGGATGATCAAACAAATGATAGGTAAAGGTAAAGGGACCCCTGACCATTAGGTCCAGTCGTGACCGACTCTGGAGTTGCGGCGCTCATCTCGCTTTATTGGCCAAGGGAGCCGGCGTACAGCTTCCGGGTCATCATCAAATGATGGTGGCTTTCAAAAACAAAGACGAAATAGCTCACCCACAGTTTAATAAACCATGGTTTGGCATTGTGTGTGAACCAGGCCATTCATGTGCCACAATACTTGTTTTTATGTACTGGGAAGGAAGTTCAATTGAATGCATAGTAGCATGGCTTCTCATTGTATACAACTCTATTTCTTTTGTCTCATTATTGTTTGTCTGCAAATAAAAGTTGCAGGTTTTTGAAACCCCGGTTAAAAACAGACAAACCCTGCAGAACCTGCAAGGGGCAACAATGGATCAAATGAAAGGAGTGTGTACACAATGGAAAATGATGCTTCTGTCCTTCTTAAATACTGTTGACTGTCTCCAGCCTAGGAGGGAGAAGGACAAGCTGGTGTGTAAACACCACAGGTAATTGAGACTCTTTTATATATACAACCTTAATCCCAGTCTAGTTCTACCTCCACTGTGAGAGGAATCATGCCTCTGAATACCAGTCACTGGGAATCACAGGTGGGCAGATTGCCCTTGAACGTATGTCAAGCTTGCAGGCTTCCCACAGGTGTCTAGTTGGCCACTGTGATAACAGGATGCTGGACTAGATGGGCCATTGACCTGACTCAACAGGTTGGTCTTATATTTGCAGATGTGATACGGGGGCTTAGATCAGTGAATGCTCCTCCCTCATGAAAGAGAAAGAGCACCCAAGGGGAGGAGGATATGAGGCAGGGCTGATGGGGAGTGTGGCTCAAGAGGATGTGTGGCCTAGGGACACATGAAACAGCATTGCACCCCCATTGATTGAGCCGTGAACTGTTGGTGTATGTTTTGGTGGCAAAAGTGCACCAGAAAAGATTTGATATATTCAAATGCAGAAGTTTTAAGTCTACAGTTTTGAATATTCACAACGACTTATATTTAAGAAACTGTCACAAAGCTATATCTAGCATCCTCACTGTACAACTTTCACCATCAGCTGAAGATACACCTCTTTCCCTGGCTTGAACAGCTAAGCTATTTTGATTTGTAGCACCCACATGTTTTGCTAAATTTCATTCTATTCTGTTCCATTTTGATTTTTTTCCACACATTTTAATAAAATTGCAATGAGTTTATCTGTTTCTATAACTACATACTGTAATGTTGTAAGCTGCTCAGGGATTGTGTGGTGAAGGGTGGGGAAGGAATCTTACAAATAAGCTATTAAAATACAAATATAATATCAAGGTCTTACAAACTGGGCCATTTGAAACTCCTGCCCCAGGCTTTCTTGCATTTTTCTTGAGACTCTCAGCCAACTAACAGCACACCCATTTGCAAATTCAGCAATCTCAAAAGCTGTATCGTCATTTTATTTGCCAGAACTGTGTTCTCACATTATAGCTCTACCATATTATTTGCTAATCACATAAAAACCACTGCCTAATTTTTATTCTCTCCCCCCCTCTCCCAAGCCTGCCCCTGCAATTTTTATTCTTTTTACAATGAATTGCTGTTGAGATGGGCCAGCTGGGAAGTCTTCCTCAGTCTTAATACAGTATTTGATGTTCCGTGTTGCTTTCAGTATTTTGTACATTGTCTTGTTTCAGGGACATCTACCATACAACCATCTGGTTGTCTTCTCCTTAATCAAGGGACACAGTTCATATAAGTCTTTACAATCGACAAGAGATTCATCCAAAGACAGCTATGCAGACCTAATACAAATGACTACAACACCCTACAGCCTGAAAAATGTACTTTAGTTTTTCATAAGAAATGCAAACGGCCTCTGGGTAGCCCCTCAGCAGCAGACGGCTGCTCTTGTTGCTATAGGCTACTCGTTCTTCAGCCCTCTGCCTGGGAAATTCAGACATCCTATGGCAACACTTTCCCCCAGGTATTCTTTCTTGTTCTGAAGCTTCAAATCCAGGGGGAATAGCCTCATGTGCAACAATCCAGAGGTAGCCACCAAGAGGACTGAATTGTTACTTAATGCCTTGGACGTTTGGGTTAAGAGAGTCAGTCGTCTTAAGAAGAGAAACATTTGTGGGGTTCTTCTCATCAGCTGCACGCTGCTCCTTTTCTGCCTCCCAGGCAGAGTGTCCAGGCTCAGAATATACAAAATGAGGAATAGGAGGAGCAGACCGAGACTGGAGACTTATGCAGGCTTCTCAGAGGGACCCTTGGAGGTGCTTGGAGGCTGCGGATCGCCATTGGTGCTTTCACTCGGAGGAGGAGGAGGCCACGTTGTCTTCTGGTGATGATGGCTGGAAAAGTAAAACAGGCATCACTCTGGGGCGGGGTTTGGGGGCAGGAGATGGAAGTGGAAAGAACACAAGGGAAGAACAAAGGAAGCGGGAAGGGATCCTGGCTCAGCTCCTAAGATTACAGCCAGGAAGTCCTGATGTGAGAATGGGCCTCATGGGAAGAGATGCTTCCCCTCCGTGCATCTTTGCTGATTCTACAGATGCACTATTTGTTTCATTTATTTGGTATGGGGATTTCACACCCCACTTTATAGTCTCAAAGGCAATGACATAATTAAAAGCACAATAATATTAATCAAGTCAATAAAAATTATTTAAAAGAATTCAAAACAATGTAAAACAGATTGAGAACATTAGATCTTAAAGCATGCACACCAAACCATACCACAAGTGATCTAGGAACAGTTTATGTCAGCTTCACCAACTAATTAACACGAGATTTGGGGGCAGGATGATTTCCCAGTGCACTGAACCTCATGTAGGAACCCAGCAAGAAAAGGTGACCCGGGCACATCCAGTCACTCAGGGAAGAAAGCAGGTAGCGAGAGGTTTTTCTCCTCTCAACCTTTGTTGGAGGAAGTTGCTTACTTGGAACTATCTATGGTGCGGCAACTCCTGCCTTACACCCTGAAATCAGATCATACTAGGACAGGCACCTTCCAAGGCCCACAGCTCTCCAGTCGCCATCCAATGTATCAGAGCACAATTCAAAGTGTTGGTGCTGACCTTTAAAGCCCTAAACGGCCTCAGTCCTGTATACCTGAAGGAGCGTCTCCACCCCCATCATTCAGCCTGGACACTGAGATCCAGCGTCGAGGGCCTTCTGGCAGTTCCTTCATTGCAAGAAGTGAGGTTACAGGGAACCAGACAGAGGGCCTTCTCGGTAGTGGCGCCCGCCCTGTGGAACGCCCTCCCTTCAGATGTGAAGGAAATAAGCAGCTTTCTTTAAGAGACATCTGAAGGCAGCCCTGTTTAGGGAAGTTTTTAATATGTAATGCTGTATTGTTTTTAACACTTGATTGGAAGCCACCCAGAGTGGCTGGGGAAACTCAGCCAGATGGGCGGAGTATAAATAAATTATTATTATTATTATTATTATTATTATTATTATTATTATTATTATTATTATTATTATTGGAAAGGGCTATAGATCAGTGGTAGATCACCTGCTTTGCATACAGAAGATTCCAGGTTCAATCCCTGGCATCTCCAGGTAGGGTTTGGAGAAATCCCTGCCAGTCAAGATGAACGCCTCGCAAGACGAAAAACCCGCTAGACAAAAGGGTTTTCCGTTTTTGGAGGCGCTTCGCTAAACGAATTTCTCTATGGGGTTGCTTTGCAAGACGAAAAAATCTTGTGAGTTCCCGCGTTTTTTTCTCGCATTTTTCTGCCCTTTCCCTAAGCGCTAAGCCGCTTATCAGCTGTTCCGCTGATAAGCCGCTTCTCAGCTGATCGCTAAAAGCCGCTAGACCGCTAATAGCGCTAATCCGCTAAGCTGTCAATGGGCTTGCTTCGCAAGACGAAAAAACCGCTAGACGAAGAGAATCACGGAACGGATTAATTTCGTCTTGCGAGGCACCACTGTACTGAGCTACATGGACCAATAAACATAAGAACTTAAGAAGAGTCCTGCTAGATCAGGCTGGTGGCCCATCTAATCCAGCATCCTGTTTACACAGTGGGAAACCTCAAGCAGGACCCAAATACAAGAGCACTCTCCTCTCCTGTGGCTTCCACCAACTGGACTTTAGAAGTATTATTGGCCCTGACCATCTGACCTAGTGGGAGGTCATAGCCCTCCTCCTTGCTGACACTGCCTATTCGCCTCCCATCTGCAAAAGAGCAAGCAGTGGCAAGCGTGAGGGAAGATGGAGCAGTATCTTCCACTTGTCTGTCCCTCTGCCCTCTGGGCAGGTATGTCAGTGGGGCCTGGGAAGAATAGGAGGGTCTGCGTAGGGCATTTGGCCAAGCCCCCACCCCAAACTTGGATCTGGAAGTGTGCACAGTTTCTAATAGTCTGTGACACACACCCACACACCAAATTTTTGTTCAACAAACACCTCAGAGGTCCAAACTGCAAGCAGCTGATCTAAGTCTCAGAGGACAGAACAAATGACATGGGTGTGCTGTTTTAGGAAGCCGTGGGTGGTCTGGCAGATCATCCAGATATGAGAAGAAGAGGATTAAAGAGTTTGATCTTTAATAAACTGGATGCATTTTCAACCACATTTTCGAAGAGCCTTTAATAATTCAGATAACAAGCAGGGGGTACAGGGTGGGGAAACAGACTTTCATCTTAGAACTAAGATTAGGGGATGGTGTTTAGCTGGGCGATAGAGCACCTGCTTTGCATGTGGAAGGTCCTGGGTTCAATCTCTGGCAGAAAGGGCTGGGACAGATTCCTATCTGAAACCCTAGAGAGCTGCTGCCAGTAAGAATAGGGGTAACTGAGATAGATGGACCAATGTTCTGTCTCAGCACAAGGCAGATTGCTATGTTGTCTCTTGGTAGCAATACTTACTTCAAAATGTGGTGAGCTGGCATTGTTGCATTTGGGAGCCTCTCTGGTCATTCTGCTGAGTGAGACTGAAGGAATGGGTTTCCCAAACCCCAAAACTGACTGTGCAGGCAGTTTTTAAACTGCACCAAAATCCCCATTTCTCCTTAGCTAAAATGCATAAACTTTAGCTGTTGAGCAAATGCAAAACAAGAACACAGCTCTCTCCCTTATCAGTTTGATGGCAAGACTGGCCTTGACTTTACCAGTAGAACAGACACAGACATATCTTATGTCCTGACCATAAATGACGCAGAGACTCAAGTCTGGGACTAACGCCAGAGCATGTTCTCAGAAGTAGTGACCTCTTGCTCCAAGATAGAAGTAGGAACAGGAATATCCTTTTATGGTCAGAAGTACAGGAAGGAAGATCCTTTTATGGTTGAGAGTACCAGAGCAGGAACATATGTGATGTCAACCTGTGTACGTACGCCGATGTGGTTGGGCTCCTAGGGGAGCGGTGAGAGGGTGCCTGGAGGATATATAAACTGCATGAAACCTGTCATTTCTTTGTACTTGCTGTGGACTCACCACGCAGGTGCCTTCTGCTATCCGGAGAGCAGAATAAACTCTTTCTTTGAACCAACCTCGGTATCATTTTGACTTCCTTCCTCCTGTCCCGGAGCAACGCAGACCCAATCGGTGAACTCCAATAAGGCTACAGGACCCTGCCTGAAATCTTGCCATGTAGCACCATTGGTTGTAGGATCATTACCTGGTGCTTTGAAATCTCAGGTTTGTTATGCCATTACCTAATCCCTAATCTTCATTTCCAATGGCAAGAATCTAAATATATGTAACTGCATTGAGCTCACATTTACTTCATGTTACCTTTGCCTCTCTTCCCTTTTCTGCCCTCTCACCATTATCTTATTTATTTATTTATATTATTTGGGCATTAGTCACTCACTACAAAGGAGCCACTAAGCCAAAGGCATAGCATAGAAACCAAAAAGAACACATTTCAATAATACAATTACAAAGACCATCAACAAATCCAGCTAAACAGCAGACCTTCAACAGCAGAAAACAGTTATAAATGAACAGCAAAATTTGTAAGTATTATGCTGTAAAACTCCATATACACAGATGGTCCAATGCAAATGGTAGTATTTCTTCTTCATTTCCATAACTAGACTATGCAAGCACAGGATTTAAAATGGGGAAGGGGGAGTAAGTTTCTAGTCCATCTGGCTTTAGAGTTCCTGGTAAAATTTCAGAAGTCAGTCCTAGCTGCTACATTTCTTTATGACACCATTCATGCAACAGTTACAAATGCTTTGGAGAGACAGGAGAATAAGAGAGGCAGAGACTCTGATAGGTGATTTAAAGAAGCTGCATAAACCAGAGATGGCTCACAAGCTTCCTGTTGAAGAAAAGGCGCCAAGATACTCACTCTTTGTAGTCAGGGGTGCTGTCACCAGCTGTACAGTCATCCCAGTCATACAGAAAAGCTGCCAACCCAAGTGAAAGAGTAAAAGTTCAGAAAGCACAGTCACATCAATATACAACAGGTCTAATGTGGTATTAAATGTTATCAGTTCTTAAATCAACAGCTGAACATCATAAATTAGGATCTAGTCAGGTGACCAGCAACATGGTGCACACATAACCACACCCCTAAAGTTCTTCTCCTGCTCAGATTTTAATCTAAGCCACAGAAGAACTCAACCCCACTCTCTTACCAACCCACTGGCCCACTCTCCCACTTGGCTCTAAGCCCCTTCTCAAGCTCCACCAGGGTGTCAAAGCTGGGAATATATGTTCCACTGTACAGTTGTGTTCATGTCCATGAAGCAGGTGTGTGAGTATTGTTCTGTAACCACCTATTCTCAAACCTTAGGTAGAACTAGGGCTCAGTACCTGAGCTGACTCCTGGAATATGTGTGGCAACAAAGAATGGATGCCCCTGAGCATGTGTAGAGTACCTTTGCTGCACCACTAGCCAAAGCCATCAACACTCATACATCTGAGACGCAGGCTTCCTCTGTGTGTGTGTGTGTGTGTGTGTGTGTGTGTGTGTACACATAGAGCAACGGAGCAGCTACTTTCTTATCCTGCGTCAGCTGAGTGGGAGGATTTTAACTGAAGGAAAGAACTGTGCAAACACATATTCCAGTGTGACTTCAGTGTTCATACACAAACACTCCCCCAAGTGGCATTGAACTGCATTACAGGGAAGGAACTTCCACAAAGAGAGTTCAAAGGGAGGCTGACTTTTGAGTAGGAAGCTGAATACTTTCAGAACAGCATTAAGCCCTCAAATTTATTGGCTTATCAATTAAATCTCAACTCACCCCAAATACATGAACCCCAGTGATGTAACTAAGTTTTCTAAAAGTGGACTTTTGAGTGCATTGCCTACAAATTGAGTCAATTTGTATGATTCGTCTTTTGTAGAACAGGGCATAACATGTGCTGTGAAGTTTTGTACAACTTGGTTTGGGGTGTTCCTTCTTTTTCTCTAAAGCAGCTTTCAAGTCCTAGGTATGGAGAACCACTTCAAAAGATGTATGCAGCAACTGGTGAAAGGGCAGGGCTTTCAGCGGCTATGAGCATAGCTTCAGCACCTTGGACAGGGCACCCTTGATTAAAGGCTGGGAGGGATCTTCTGGTCTTAATCAGCTACAACTTAATTTTGGGATGCTTCCAGACTGTTGCTAGTTTCCAGTGGGTGATTCAATCGCATACTAGCAAATTCAAGTTGTGCAATTCAAGTTGGTTTGGCACACATTTACAACAAACCCTCTTCCTCCCCTCCAAAATTTTCTCTCTCTCTTATTCATAAGGTATGGGAAATGCATTAGAAAAGTGTGAGATAACAATTGGTGGATGCAGCATCATATAACCTCCCCCCAGACAATTAAGAATAAATGTTCAATAAACAGCTGATGTGATTGAAACCTCCCTCCTCAAAAAATAATTAGGATGAATGGTTAGTAAACAAGCTGTCTGGAAGTGATCTTGGAAAAGACCCCTGTGCAAAATTGCCTATAGAGATGTGTGTCTTATGTTTAACAGCCCCATGTCTATTGCATGGGCTGTCCATTCATCAAGCATCTCAGCTGCTTCCTCTCTTGGGTTTGGATGGGCAACCTTTTTCAGTCCATGGGCCACATTCCCTTCTGGAAAAGTTCCTGGTGGGGTGACATATGCCATTGCTGGGTGGGGCCAGAGGCAAAAGTGGGTGGAGCAACAAATGTAAATTTTACCCTTTTAGAGTAGATTAGTTTCTCTGTTCTCCATCCAGAGAAGCAGGAGGCATGATCAGAGTTCAAGAAACACAGCACCAGCCACGCAAAAACATTGGGCATAGGAAGCAGTTCTGAGGGCCATATAGAGAGGCTCAGAGAGTCATATTTGACACCCATGCCTGGGATTCCCCACCCCTGCTCTAGGGAGAGACTTTTAAATTTATACATAAATTTCTTTACCACCTTATCAAAGAAAGGTTCTAACCAAAGCAGGGTTCATAAAATCAAAGGTTAAAAACATAAAAAGTCAAAGATTGACAGAACCGAAAACTGGGTCACATGGCAGGGTAAGTTTGTGTAAATAAAAATGCTTTAAGCTAGTGCCTGAACCTGAACCCAGAGGACATCTGCTTAATGTACAAAGCCACCAAATTCCACAATAACAGGGCTGCTTTCACTGCACCTGCCAAATTGATGTTATATGGGACCGTTTGCAACACTACTCCGGAAGATCTCAAAGAACAGGCAGGAACACCATAAATTTGACCTAGTAGCTAGTGGAGACTGGTCCATTAGGGCTAAGATGACACTACTCCACCAGCCTCCAATTGCCCTCAGCCAACCCTCACCCACCCCCATTCTCACTTACTACCGGTTTATGGGCTGGTGTCTTGTAGAACTCAGGACCGAGGAGGATGTGGAGCAACCTGGAGTTAGTCGGCTGCACGTGCCATTGGCCTCTTACCTTCTGCAGTACCAGTTCCAATGGGCACGAACCACCAGTGCCAGCAGCATGTTGGCAGGGACGCAGGTGGCGCTGTGGGTTAAAGCCTCAGCGACTAGGACTTGCCGATCAAAAGGTCGGCGGTTCGAATCCCTGCGGCGGGGTGCGCTCCCGTTGCTCGGTCCCAGCGCCTGCCAACCTAGCAGTTCGAAAGCACCTCCGGGTGCAAGTAGATAAATAGGGACCGCTTACCAGCGGGAAGGTAAACGGCGTTTCCGTGTGCGGCTCTGGCTCGCCAGAGCAGCGATGTCACGCTGGCCACGTGACCCGGAAGTGTCTCCGGACAGCGCTGGCCCCTGGCCTCTTAAGTGAGATGGGCGCACAACCCCAGAGTCTGTCAAGACTGGCCCGTACGGGCAGGGGTACCTTTACCTTTACCTTTACCAATTCTTCATCAATGAGATAAACCAGCTCCAAGCTGCAAGAAACTCACCTTCCTTTGTGGCATTAGATGATGAGATTGGCTCCAAGAGTTCTTTTGCCTCTGCTATCAACAAGCCTGCAAGATCTGGAGGTGGAAGAGGAGTTTCTGCTGTTCTTCCTGTTTTATCCTCATCTGCTTGACTGTCAGCTCTTACAAGAGAAAAAAAAGATCTTGTTTTCCATTTTTCTTTATGATGGACATGCTAAACAAGCAAGGGAAGTTCCCCCACCACCCTGACTTGGTTTCACTCTCGTCTGAGCCACAAACTCACTAGGTTGCCTTAAGCAGCCCACCACACTAAGAGGGGTGGGGGGGCCTTTTGCAGTCCAAGGGCTGCATGCCCTCGTGGGCAACTTAATGGGGGGGGGTACATGTTGGTGTTGGGCAGAAGAAGCACAAAAAGTGGCCAGATCAATGAATGTGATTCTTAGCTTTGTACAGTCAGTTACATCCCAGTCACACAAAAGCCAGAAGTTTTTATGCATGCACAACCACACAAACATCCCTACCCCTCCATCCAGGCAAACAGGAGGCATGCTCACAATTCAAAGACACCTGACACAAGCAACTGAGGAAGAACAATTCCCACACGCCATTCTTACCTCTTCTCCTCCGGTAATGTGCTAGATGTGCTCAAAAGCTTATGGGCATTCTGTGTGAAAATAGAAATGGAGTGGGGGGGGGGGAATGGCTTTCAGAATTACAGGAACAAATCTCACACCAATCATGGTGCAGATTTTTTATTTATTTTGCTGAGCTCATTGTCAAGTCAGTGCCCTGACCTCTGATCCCAAGTAGTCAATCCACAGCAAAATAAACAATCTATACAAGTCAGTCAAAGCCATTTAATGTTGTCCCCATCTTCAAAAAGGGTGGGGAGGGGAGAAGACCCAGGCAACTACTGACCGGTCAGCTTGATGTCAGTACCAGGAAAGCTCCAGCTAAGAAAGCTGAGGCTGCTGAAGGGGCCAGAGACCATTTTGCGGTCAATCCTGGAAGACCTGCTTCCTGCCTGTAGGCATTTTCCACTTGGCCTGAGAGGACGGGCCCTGACTGACTTCAGCTACAAAAGCCAAGACTGCTGAACAGATTTTTGGGCTGGGGCACTGTTTAGGGGGTGGGTTGGCCGAGAGCGGGCGGCACTGCCACATCACCTGCACAAATAAGAGCAGCTTCCTATTGTGGAGCTCCAGGCGTTTCCGCGTGACCTCAGACTTTCTCAACTGCCCGTCAACCAGGGACAAGCGCCTTTTCAGCTCTAGGACATCACTCTGTTTTGGAGAGAGAAGCAGAAGAGGGTAGAAAGATTGAGACAGAAGATGTCTTGGGAAAATAGGCTTTCCCATGGGAGAAAGCATGGGAGTTTAGGCAAGGACTTCACTTGACAGCCAGCAGGATGGGCTGCCATCCCTCTCCTCATCTTTCCCAGTAAGAACGTCATGACTGCCATGATTGTCTTGCCCCATATAGGCTCCCTTGACCAACTCCATCTGCCCCCACACTCCAGAAAATTACATTTTCTATTACCTCCTCTCACTGCAGACTGACCTCTGCTTCTGAAACCTGTTTCGTCTTCTTCCCCACCAGCTGAGTCTTCAGCTCTGTGATCTCAGCCTCCAGCAAATGGATCACTTCTTCGTAATCTTGCTCCGCGCTGTGGGCTTGCCGCTGGGACACCTCTGCTACCTGCAGCTTGTTATGCAGTGTTCGGTTCTCTGAGAGGAAGCCCAGTGCCTTCTGGGAATGGGGAAACAGAAGCGGGATGTTACTCCCAAAGTGCAACAATCAGTCCCTTCCCTTTTCCTGAAACCATATCCTTTACATGTCCATCAATAAAACTCCGCATCACGCGGGCCAGATTTATAGCCAAACTAAGTAAGCTACAGCTTAGGACTTCCAAATAAATTTTAAGAATCCCACGAAGACTAAATTTCAAGTTTTACACAACTGGTCTAAAAAGAGACAAGGGAAAACAGACA
The DNA here is from genome assembly GCF_964106915.1 of Podarcis gaigeae. Classification (NCBI taxonomy): domain Eukaryota; kingdom Metazoa; phylum Chordata; class Lepidosauria; order Squamata; family Lacertidae; genus Podarcis; species Podarcis gaigeae. The sequence continues at coordinate 34,634,502 of NC_139690.1, forward strand.
TTATCAATGTGGCAGAATTATTCTTTTGTCGGGTGGGGAGGGGGCTATCAATTTGAATGATGCCTTGATTCCCTTCCAATTCTTGGGGTCCCATACCTAGCGAGGGTTTGAATCTCAAGGTAGGATTCTATTAGGAATACTAGTCAGACAAGTTTCTTTGTAAGACAATGACCTTAGCGGGTCACTTAAGTGTCCTCATCAGCATCCCAAAAACATTAGCTAAGTTGCAAGAGCTACAACTAAGAGATGGTTCCCTCCAGGCTAATGTGTAGGCCTTTTCTCCACTGCACTCACCTAGCTGCTACCTAGAAGAACAATGCACAGTGTGTGTGAGAGAGAGCTGTGCAAAAAGCAGGCTGGAAGCTAGACACAAAGATATACTTGATCTGTGATGGATCCACAGCTTTGACTAATGGAGAAGCAAGATCTGTTGGGGTGTTAATGCTGTGAGCACCCCCTCCCCCAAATCTTATGCTTCGGTTGTATATATGTGTAAGTAAAGCCATATATCATAAGGACACCACAGTCTCTGCTGTCTCTCATTCCAGGAAACCAAACCCTGGGTAAGCCCTGGAATTCCAGGAATCTCTCACCACTGGGGTGACGAGTAGCAATATGTAATTGCTACAACATTATTTGTCACATTGTGCTTATAAATCTGTGTAAAAACAACTGATCTGCTTTTGATATATGCTAAGGAAGAATTAATAAAGTATTTTCAAGTTATTTTTATTGCAAGATATATGTTTTAGTTAGATAGGTTTTAGTTGCATCTTTCATCTGGATTTCTGCATTGTGACCTGTGACTGTAATTCTACCCATCTGAGGAAGGACCACAGCTAAGTAGTATAGCATCCATCTCCAGCAACAGCTGGGAAAGTCCCCAGTCTGGTACCCAAGAGAGTCGCTGCCAGTCAATGCAGACAATAATGAGATAGTAGGACCCATGGTCTGATTCAGTATAAGGCAGCTTCCTGTGCTCTTGTTAATTATCTGCACAAAAAATGCCAATGAAAAAATCAAGAGTGTAATCAATCACCCAGCTTTTCACTGACCTGATTTAGTCTCTGGAGCTCATCTTCCATGGCCTTCTTGTTGCTTTCTACCTCCTTCAGGAGAGACTAGGAGACAGATTGCAATGTCACAAACTCACCCAGCCAGCCAGGCAATGCTGCCCAACCCCAAAGAAAAACACTGCCCTGGACAGATCTGCAATTTCACCATCCATTTAAAAAATGCACGCAGAAATCCTCAGGTTCAACTGCATTTCCAGGAAAGAATAAGAATAGTCCCCCGTATGAAACCGCCAGACAATACTCAGTTAGATGGCGTTTCTTAGTATATGGCAGCTTGTGGTGTCTTTCAGCTTTTGTGAGCATGGCATCAACATGCTTGGAATGAAACCCACCTGGGTGAGCCTCTCACCTTTAACCTCCGGACTTCTTGCCGCAGGTCTGTCATTTCCAGCTGTAGCTGCTCCAACTCTTCACTGTCATTGCAACTGACAGAGTCGAAAGTCTGTAAGTAAGGATTTCCAGCAGCTGTGTTAGTCTTGTTGCAATGAAAGTCACAAAGAGTCTTGTGGCACCTTAAAGACTAACACATTCATTATGGGTGTTTCATTTCTTTCTGATCTCATCCCCCAAATCGTGTACATGATCATGTAATTCGGAATAACACTTCATGCAACCGATGAAGTGGACTGTGGTTTGCGAAAACTTGTGCCATAAAATTTTTGTTTGCTACTATTTTCAGGTGGGACACAGCACTAATCATTGCAATGCACCCCCAATTATTATTACTGCATAATTATAAGGCTATTGTATAATGTTCAAAGGGTATATGGCTCTGAGGGGGTGTGACTATGACGAAAGGACTATGCATGTCTTAATTTGCCACTGCACTGCTGGCTATCATTAAGTAAGCACACACACTTCAGAAGATGGGCACAGTTCCCCAGCCTGGAAAAGGAAGAAGAGACTTTGGACTAGCCCAAGGCTGACCAGAGAATGGAAAGCTGATGTGTCCAGTAGGGTGGCCACTTCATGCTGAGTGAAGAGCACTGAGTTGGAATTGAGGCCGGCTTCCTCGAGCTCCTCTGGCAGCAGATCCCTCAGGGCTTGGAGGAAGTCTGCGATGGAAAAGGAAAGGGTTAGAAGAGGTGCACAGCGGCGAGACACCAATGAGATCTCTTGGTGCAGCAGTAACTCTGGTACCCACAGTAGGTTATTTCAGAAACAAATCTAAACCATGGTTTTCAAAAGCTGAAGTTTAGACTCTAAGGGATGAGTTCTATAGCAGGCATAAGGGCCAACCATGAGCTGACAGCTCCTTTCCTTCATCACCTTCCCTGATGCTGTCCCAAACAGTGGCATCTGAGAGTAGAGAAATGTCCCAAACCATAGGAGCCATGTCCCCAAACCATGAGACAGGAGCAAAGCCTCAAACTATGGTCTCTGTTATGTCCTGAGCTGAATCCTAGAACAATAGGATCCAGAATGCAGTAGTCTGATTGGTCCGCAGGAGCCACCCAATCCAGCTCCAAGTGGAAGTGAATCAATGACCTGATTAGCCTGCAGGAGCAGCCAATCAGGTTTCTGGAGGAAGTGAATCAGCAACCTGATTGGCCTGCAGGAGCAGCCAATCAGGCTTCTGGAGGAGGTGAATCCGCAACCTGATTGGCCTACAGGAGCAGCCTGGAATTAGCCAATCATGTGGGGCCCATTGTGTAAATAATGTATATATATCTAGATGTTTTGGGGAAAAGTTTCATTCATTGCTACTATGAGCTGAATAAAGAGCATGAAATTCACACTCGACTCCGAGTATATTTCAGTCTCAGATCCTGGTTATTGGACATGTTTGCTCACAGCTCATACACCATCACCTTGTTTTGTTGGACGGTGTTGGTTTGGTGACTTTCCCCCCTTTCATTCCTCTTCCCCCTGCCAGTGGCTGTGATCACAACAGCAGGAGTGCAGAAAGGCCTGCCTGGGCCACCTGCCTGCCCACTCATTCGCTCTTCCCACTTGCCCTACAGGGGAGCTCACTCAGGGCTTCCCAGGCTTCCCTCGCTGGCTGAGCATGCCCACTCAATTAGGGTTGCCATATTACATAAAGTAAAATTCCTTACACCCACAAAGTTATTGAACTTTTTTTTAGGAGGTCCCAAAATTGTTGAGCTTTTAAAATCACCAAAAATAGTGGTTTTAAGCCATACATGCCGCCTGCTGTGATCTTGTCCTTTTTTTATAATGTGTTTCCTTGGGGGAGGGAGTGACTCCCTGATCCAGGAGGTGCTATATTAACGAGGGAAACTTCCAGAATTGCATGAACCTTGAAAGAGCCATTTACAAAACTGAACTACAGAGGGCGGCACCTCTCTACTTTTTGCTAGCTGCTGAGCAAAGCTTTTCTCAGATAGTATGTCCCTTGCCTACTTTTTCTGGCTACAGTTTGGGCCAGCAATGCTTTCTACTGCTCCAGCTAATTCCATCTAGGTGCTTTCAGTGCCACCTGCCTCCCCCCCATTTCTTCATGGGAGTGGAAGAAAAATAAAATAAATACTATATCAAGTCCACGCTACTGAAACTCACCTCCATAGGCTACTGTCCCCTGCGAGTCAGTTGTCAAACTTTGCCGCAACTGCCTCTTCTTCTCCTCATTCACATCGAGACTTAAATATTGCAGCATCTGATTTCAGGGAAAGAAGCAGCGAATTTTGCAATGCAGAATTCCACAAGGAGAGGGGTTGATTATTAAACAACTCTGGGAACTGTAGCTCTGGGAGGGGATTCCCCAAGAACGGTCAGTACCCTTAGCAGACCACAGCTCCAGTAATTTGATGGGGGAGCCATGACTGTCCAAATCTGCGTCATAGGGTATGGTGTGAATGTGGCCTCTGTTTTGAGTGGGGCTTTCTCGTCAGACTCACCAGTTCAAGTTTGCCGTCCTTGAGGCGAATGTGAGGATCCAGGGCCACTTTTGGCTTGGTGGCTGGAGCCGCTCGCTGGTTTGAAGAGGAAACAGGAGCTGTAAGACAAGAAATCACCGTTCATCTACACTAGCAATGCAAGGATGCCTGCTCCTTGCATTGGGTGCCAAAAAAATAAAAGTCTGTTTGCACTCTGCTTTCTCTCCCCCCCCTTTCCTGTGGGGCAGAATAAAAACCTCACTTGCTTCCACATGCTGGGGGGTGTGGGGAGGGGAGGCAGGCAGAGAGAAGGATGAAAGACAGGATCCAGGAAGATTTGGGCTGGGATGGAAGTGGCATTGGTAATGGTTGTATTGTTACTGCAGTTCTTCTTTGCATTCCAAGTCAAACCTAAACCCAACAGCACTACAAAGTTAATGGAAGAGTTTCTGCTTGCAATCTAGAGGTTAAGCAGAGAGCAATGGGCCCTGCCAGGGGGCTATGAACACCAGCCAGCCCTGCTGTTGGGCACTTGTGTGTGACTGATTATCTCCCATTGTGGAGCTGCCTGGCGGAAGGTCACCCTGAAGGCAGCTCCTGATGGCCACCCCGCTGCACCTCTCAGGTGAGGAGGAGGGTGTTTCACAGGAAGGTTGGAAGAAGCGGCAGAGGAGCCACCCTCACAAGCATAATCCAGCTAAATCCTGAGCTCCGCCAGTCCCTGCCAAGCACAGAAGGGCTTTGTATGTGGCCTGAGGGAACTGACAGGGTTTGCAGGATTTGTCACCCACTATTCAGCCCAGGCGGGTTCAAGGACAGAGCAACTCTCCCTCTGCCTCCTTGCTAATCGGGATTAACCGGGGGTTTTGCTCATTAGATCAGAACACAGATTTCCCAGGTGCACCTAAAGGCCAGCCGGCATCCATTCTCTCTCTCTCTCTCTCTCTCTCTCTCTCTCTCTCTCTCTCTCTCTCACTCTCTCTCTCTCTCTCAGATAGCCCACTTCTGTCTGTGGCTAGACTGAGGTGGAGTCCTGCCCTGACTGTGGCAGAGATCACTCTGCATATAACTCAACCAATACAACTCAACCTTTCTTTGAACTAGCGGTGCCTTTCTCTGTTGTGGGCTGCACTCACATGAAGAAAGGGTCAGGTTGGGAAACAAAATGGGCAGCCAGATCCAGCCACTTAACACTGTTCAGAGGGAACCTGGGAAGGGCCACCTTCAGGAGGTAGGGATGGACATATTAGTAAAGTTTAGTTTATCTTAGTTTCTTGTCCCCGTCCCCCCCAACTTCAGTTCTCCACATTTTCACTGCAGTTTGCAATTTTTTAAAAAAATTAAAAAGTCCTCTAGAAAATCCACCAGCACCTTAGAAAGAAATTCTGTGTTTCCCTGATCACATCTAGTTTGGCCTGTTGCCTAGCCTTCTCCTTACAAGCTAGATTTCCAGGTAAGAACAGTACAGGAAAACAATCTACAATGTGCAGCCTGCCCCCTGTCCCCCTGAGGTCTGCAGTGGTACAGTCCAGGAAGGACTTCAGTGGCTTATTTTAGCACACTGGAAGGAGTGATGGGCTGATTTATTCCACCGGTTCAACATGCCGTTGAGGAAGTCCCCCTACCGGAAACGGTGAGCTCTGGTGGACAGATGTCTGGAGATGGAGAAGGCACAGGGAAGGGACTGTCGTGTCTGCTCTGGAAAAGAAGAAATGCAACAGAAGACATGTTGGACTGGGGAAAAGCTGAGAGCCTGAAAGGCTCCCTTTGAGCCACAATAAAGTGAAGCCATTTGAGCAGCCATAAAGGTTATTCAGCTTCACAACTCTTGGTGTGGAAACAGGGCTGTATTCAATGCTAGTCCTATTCAGAGTAGATTTATTAAAATTACTGAACACGACTAACAGGCTCATTAATTTCCATGGCTCTACTCTGAGTCGGATACATTCCATACAGTCCAGCAAACTGAATAGGCAAGTGAATCTACCTACAGTGGGGATTGCAAACACGGTGCCCAAGGGCACAAAAGTACACACAGAGGACAACCCTGAGGTCAACTCTGAGGTCCACAGAGCCACCTGACCCCCCTGAAATGCTAGCGGAAAGAAGCATTCTCTCTCTGAATGGTGCCCACAACAGTTCCTTCAGTCTGCAAATGTGCACACTGACTAAGGTTTGGGCCTAAGGTTTTGCCCACCCTGTCATTCTTCGGGTGGGCTGTCCAAGTTTGCTTGCATGATATATTTCTTTCCCCTCACCAAATGCGTGCTGTGGGTTGGGAAGGAAGGAAGTATATGGGTGATGGCATGGACATTAGCCAATAGGCACTGCCACAATGGTAAACCACACTGAAGATGTGGAATATTTCCCCACCACCGCCACCACACACACCAGAGCTTGCTAAAAGACCAAAAACAAGTTGAGTCTGTTTGCAGAGAAAAGAAGGATCTTTCAAGCAGCCTTTGCCACTCTCAAACATCATGTGAGCATTTGCACTTGCAATATTTTAGTGGAATGACCTAAGAGAAACAAGCAGAAGAGCAAATGTGTTTGCGATCATAAGGGCAAGCAGAAGAAAATGTCATGTTGACTTTGGTTGTGGACCCTGAATACACGACACTAGAAGTGGCTCACCAGATGAGGTGGGGCTATGATAGCATGCCATCAGGGGTATCACTGCTGCTTACTAGGAGAAAGGTGGAGGAGGGGTGAGGTCGCATGCTGCAAGCTCACAGGTAGGAGCATTGGATTGGCTGCATCACTGTGCTGGCACCATGTCACCTTTGCCACTGCCTTGCTCTTCCTGGTAAGCAACAGCAGCCCACTTTCCAGAGAGCCAGCAAAACAGCTCTGCTTCAAAACAGCCGCTTCTGACTACAACCACAGACCAGTTTGTCACAACATTTGTCCATAGCATCCTGGGAACTGCAGCCTCAAAGGACTATTGGAAAATTTTGTTTCAAAACTCTTCTCTTTTCCTCACTCGGAATCACAGCTCCTAAATTTATGGGGAGGGAGGGAATATTTTGTGGCGTAGACTTGGTGCTTTTCATAGTAAAATCCCTGCTATCCAAAGAGTGGGGTTGGGGAGAGGAAAGCTTGCTAGCAATACAACCAGAAATTCCCTGCCCTGTCTAGGACCCTTCTGTCAACAGGAGTGTGCTCCAGACAGCTCAGAAAGATCCCACTGCAAAAACAACAAGCTGGCTATTTTTAACTAGAAGAGACATCATATGGAAAGCTCTAGACAGCACCCTCACCCTGAACAAGGAGAGGGCAAGTGGGCCCAAGCTGCTATATGCTACCTCTTTCCCCAAACAAGTAATTCATGATCGAGATCATGGACCAAGATCAAATCCTGTTGGAAATGGAGAACATTTGGATGAGATCTTCGTGAGTTCATTGAGTCTCACCACCTTACCTCAGGGGACCTCACGTGGACTTTCAACCTGCAAGTGCCCAGGCCGTTCCCCACAGCTTTCGTTGGCAAGGAATGGGTGCTGTTGTGAGCTGAGAGTCCGGGATGGAACCGTCCTCTTCCGGAAATAAAGGCCACTTCAGTGTTTCCCTCATGTCTTAAAAACAAATGAGAAACCAATTTAGAATTAAACAGCCTCATACCCGGGAATTCTGAGATGCCAAAATATCGGTACAGTTTTGAAAGGTTCCGTCTGCCATCTTGATTCAAAATGGTGGCCAGTTGTAGCCAAACATAGCCAAACAAAAAACAAAAAACCCTCTTCCCTGTGGTTATCCCCATGTGGCTGTGTGAACATGTGTGTGGACATTGCAGTCTGAAGGGCTGTGGAATTTCTGTTCCTTGGAATATTGTCAAAAACGAGGTTGGACAAGCATAAGCTTGCAAGGGGAACATGCTTCAGTTGCCTGGAGCCAACCTCGTTGTAGACACATTTTTAAATGCAGTGCACTTTTTAAAAGGGGTACTGAGATCGACATTTTGATCTGGAAGTGGGAATTAAGGCAGCTTTGGCTATCTCAATTCTGCAGTTCTTCCAGCACCACGTCATTGGCATCCAAAGGGCTTTCAGAAAGTCTCCTTTACCTGAATTTTGTTTTTGCAAGAATCCTTTTGGCCTCTTCATATGTGGCCCCCACCAGAGAGTCTTTATTGACAGCGATGAGCTGGTCGCCTACCCGGAGACGGCCATCCTGTAAGAGCGCCAGAGAAGAATATCTCTGTGATATCAAGCTTCATGGAACATGGAGGAGTGAGGTGAATCAGGACCACATTATTTCCTCAGTCATCCTTCGCTAGGAGTAGTTAACCTTTATTGGCCTGAGGGTCACACTCACCCTTGACCAACTATCTGGTGGCTGCATGTCGGTGGTGGATGTGGCCACACCGACCCACACATTTGCACATGCAGCACACGCATTACACACATGTAGAGATGGCTCAGCTGAGAAGAGAGGCTATTGTTGCCTACTTCACTCATCACATGATCAATCTGATGATCTGGGAGGTGGAGATTTGTATCTCTACCAGGGTGAAGAGGTTTAAACTGCTCTGCTCATCACAGCACTGTGTCTTCCCCCCCTTTTACCACCACCCCCCAAATTGGTGAGGGACCAGAACTATCTTCTGGGAGGGTACTTGGTCAAGTCCCTGATGACAGGAGTTAGCTATTGCTGTTCAATCTGCTTAACACTCACTCAGTGGTGAGTGGGGTCAGAGGAAAAAGTGGGTGGAGCAATGGATGTGAGTTTTCCTTTGTGTGGTTGGCTAGTTTCTACACACACACACTTGCACACTCCTTGCTGAGGGGCTGTGGACTCAGAAGAGTCTCAAGGGCTGGATGGAGAGTGCCAGCCTAGGCTGTTCAAATGCTCGGCTCACCCTGTAACAATCGCCTTCTGGTTGCACCTCTTGAATGTAAACCATGGGTCCATCCGGCCGGTTGGCCCCTCCTCCGATGGTCACACCCAGCCCAGAGGATTTTGCTATAGAGATGCTCTGGATCCCAGATTCGATGGCGCAACTGCAAGGGAAGAAGGTAGCAGGTTTGTGGAAGATGTTAAGAAGAACCCAGCTGAATCAGGCAAGGAATTTGTATCCAACAGCAACCAGCCATGAGAAATGTAGGGAGAGGCCTTACAAAGAGTCATACCACCGGTCCATCTAAGCTCAGAAGTGTCTACTGTGGCTCTCCCAGGTTTCAGATATTATATTGCCCAACCCTACATGGAGACACCATGGAACCCAGGTCCTTCTACATGCAAAACTGATGTTCTGTCATGGTGCTATTACCCTTCCGATTTACACCTCTTAGAGGCACACAAGCAGAATATGATGGCAATAGCCCATCCACAGTGTTTCTCCACAGCGTCTGGTATTCAGCAGTAGACTACCATTGAACATGGAGGTTCTATGGCTAGCCATCATAGCTATCAGCAGGAGGCAAATCACATTCAGTCTGCAAATTCACCTAATGGCCTTTGGAATCCCATAGTCTCATGGTGCATAAAGAACCCAAAAGCTCCATCAAAGATAATCCCTGCTATGTCCACAAGATAGGATCTTCCACATATCCCTATCTCAAACTACCCTCACTATTGTTCTATGATAGGCCCATCCAAACCTCAGGAAAATAAGAGCTAAGATAGCCTTTCCTGGACTGTTTTCCATTTAAGGTGGCTAGTGTAAAGAGTACAATTGTCAGGGACCAGGAGACAAAGAGAGGTGAGGACTGTGAACCTGAAGGGGGAAGGCAGCATAGGGCTACCCTAGAAGCACAGCTATCAGATGAACCCACAGGGTCATTGCCCCTTCTTGGCTCAAGAAGGTGACACTACCATTGTCCGACTTGGAGGACTGTAGAAGACCCGGGAAGACCTGAGGCTCACCCACTCCATCACAGTAGATTACTGAAAATGGGTGTGTGGTACCAACAACGAGGCCACTTCTGGTGCTCCTGCTATAATAGGGCTCACTTGCCGCTGGTTCCTTGCTGGAGGAACTTCAGAGCTCTGTGTTCCCCACTGCACCACCTGAGCTGGGTATCCAGCCTGAACCCTGTTCCCCCCGGTATCCATCTTGTGTTCTGCTGGAACTTCATCCCACCTTGCCTTGTCTCCTGCCAGAACTTCCCCTGGTCTTACACCCTGGCTAGGCTTTGCCTTGCCACACTGCAGAGCAAGTCAATGTGTTTCAAAGCTCTGCAGTGTGAAACAAAGACACAACTCTGTGCGTGTGGAAAGTTAACCCCTCAGGGAAAAGGCTAAGTGAAAGTCCTTTCTCCTAACATGCTGGTTATTCTTTTGAATGAATGTGGCCCATCCATTCTTACGGGAGGTGCGTCTGCCACACAAACGGCTGCACAGCTTGCACAAGGAGGATGTGTGCGCATTCACGCTCTCATCCGCCAGGATGCTCCACACGTGGTGGGGCACACGAGCACATACAGGCGATCCAACAGGATTGCAGCCAACCATTGACACCTCTCAGGAGTAATAAAATACATACTGCGATGGTGGGTGTGGCGAGTGTCCTGCATTCCCAATGAGTGGTCCGTGGGAATTTGCCGGGCTCAGCAACAAAGGGCTCTGGGAACGAGACGAAGACCCCGAGGACGTACTCTCCAAATACCTGCCTGAAGAACAAAGCCAAGGACACTGTTTGGAGGTGAATGAGAGACTTCCCTGAACATCAACAAGCTTGAAGTCACACTAAGAATAGAGGAAGGGCCTGAGGTTGGGCACTCCTGCTTCCTCCCCCATCCCACAGCCACCCTCCAAGTGCGCTCCCTGCACCAGGGGAGCAGTGGCATGCAGTGGGAGGCATCTGGTTCCTCGGGTGCCCATGAGGGTGGGGACTCTAGCCCTATAGGCTCTGGTGGTCCAGGAGTTCCTCCTGGATGCTTCTGTCTGACAGCCCCAGATGCTGCTGTCTCCAGATCTCCAGCCATCATTTTAGAGCCCTGAGTTTGAGCCAGCTCCTAAGCTGTTGCCTCTACAATTTCTGACTCTGTGTCTGAATTGCTTGAAGCATAAAAAGCTGTTGAGCCATTTGACTGCAGCAACAAGGGCTGTGATAAGATGGACAGTGTGCAAAATTTAATAAAACTTCATTTTAAAAAAATCATTTTTATTGGTTTTCAATAAAACTTCATTTGAAAGGGGGGGGGGGGATGACCACTCAGTCCAGCAGCAATTCAGACACAGAGTCAGAACTTGTAGAGGTTCTGAGCTCCTAGTGGTTAGTGAGATGATTAAAATAGTTTCAGGCAGAAGCTGACCTGCAGTGGAAGAGAAACAATGACTAAGAGAGGGTGGAATAGAAAATGACAATATCTTACACCCCTAAGTATGTACTGTTTTGGGTTTTTGTCCTCTTTTTTTCCTAGTTCCACTGCTAGTTCAGTTCACTCAAGATAATAAATACTGACCCCCACCATGGAGAACCGGTGAGCTGCGTGCTGAACCTGTGTTGCTATGAGATCCAAATTTTTCCAGCAGTTCTGCAAATTCTCTCCTGGATAACAAGAAGAATGCTAATTAGTACAACTGTCTACCCCAAAGTATAGTGTGTGAGTGTGTATCACACATGGATTGTCGTGATGTTTCAAAACTACACCTATCTGAAACAAAGGTGAACTTTTCATAATTATTCTTTCTTTCTAAAGTTAGGTCTTCTGTGGCACTTCCCCCCCCCCAAAAAACCCCCTCATCACATAGAATCTTATATCTGGCTGACATATTGTAAAGGCAATAATGTTAAATAAGTAACTTCAGTATTTTGCACCCTAAATTCAGTTCTCCACATTTCCACTTCAGTTTGGAAATTTATTTAATTTTAAGCCCTCGTGTCATGAAATTCATTCTCATTTCAGTGCAAATTGATCGTACTATGCACATTTTCCTCTACAAGTTTGCCTCACACACACATTTTTGCAACGCAAGTCTTCTGCTAACTCAATGTATTTTTCTGTTATTTTCAGAAAGGTTTGCATTTGCCAGGCTTTGGAGGGCAGGGGGACACTCTCCCCTGATATATGCATTTACCTATACATTACTCGGTGGCAGAACTGTGATGCCAAATTCGGAGCAGCATGGATTTCAATGAAAGGCTCTTTTTTGTTTTGTGCATTGTTTAGGAAAGTGGAAATTAAGTTGGTTCAACCTTCAAAAATGTGACCTGAATCAGATTTCTTCCCCATCCCTAAACACTATCAAGACCAGGGACAAATCAGTCTTGATGCAATGAGAAATCACAATTAGAAATCACATGATCATGCCGTGGAGACCTATAGAAAGTACGGGCTGGGCAAAGATTGGCCAGGCTGACCACTGACAGGCTGAGTAATTCATGATGCTCAAACATCTGACCTCAAAAGAACAGAGCGGGTGGGACAGGGAGGGGGCAATCTGGGCACCTCACCAACCCAGGTCACGTGATCTGCGTCAGAAATACACCTCTGACCCTAAGGTGGAGACAAGGATGATTCAAGCTCAAGGGCATGGCTGAAAGATAATAAGGGATAAATAAAATAAAAATGCTAAAAAGGCCAGCATAAAACCACGCTCTCGCTCTCGCTTCCTCTCCCCTTCTTCTTAATCTTGGAAATATGTATTGGTGTATTAAACATTTTGTGAGATGATTATGTAAGTGAAATCTCTACAAATCTTTGCCCCTCCAAAAAGCTTACAGGCCAACTCCCCCTCGGGATGATCTTTTGCAGATTTAGTGCATAACTGATAGCAAAGGATGGCTGTAAATGTTGCTCAAAGTTTGACCACTTTTCCTTGGGCTCGGTATGTTGTATATGATTTAATTTCCTGGCCATTGAGGAGCAGGAAAGCCTTTTTATATTAGCAGACATATGCTGCAGTTTAAAAGATGTGACTTTAGGAAGATACGACTGGGCAGCGTGGAACAAGGAAATAGCAGTTGTCGCAAGAGTACAGAAGATTTCATCAGAGGACTCACAAGCCTACTAGAATGAGTTTGGGAGGTTAGACTGAATGGGCTTTTGGGGTCTCCTTCAATCTGAAAATGAGATTCTGAAGAAAAGGAGACTGCTAAAATGCTCAAACCATTGTGCCATATTGGTTTGAGATGCTTCATAAAAAGCAAGCAAACAATTAATAATAATCAACAGCCAATCAGATCCAATCAGATCACTTGGCCAGCTTTTTCCCAGTTGGTGGAAAGGAGGACCAGTCTTTTTTGTCAATGTATTCTGCCCCATTAAGGCTTAGAAAGACATCTACTTCTGCTTCATTGACTATGCAAAAGCCTTTGACTGTGTCGACCACAGCAAACTATGGCAAGTTCTTAAAGAATTGGGAGTGCCTGATCACCTCATCTGTCTCCTGAGAAATCTCTACGTGGGACAAGAAGCTACAGTTAGAACTGGATATGGAACGACTGATTGGTTCAAAATTGGGAAAGGAGTACGACAAGGCTGTATATTGTCTCCCTGCTTATTCAACTTATATGCAGAATTCATCATGCGAAAGGCTGGGCTGGATGAATCCCAAGCCGGAATTAAGATTGCCGGAAGAAATATCAACAACCTCAGATATGCAGATGACACAACCTTGATGGCAGAAAGTGAGGAGGAATTAAAGAAACTTTTAATGAGGGTGAAAGAGGAGAGCGCAAAATATGGTCTGAAGCTCAACATCAAAAAAACGAAGATCATGGCCACTGGTCCCATCAACTCCAGGCAACGTATGACAGGAGCCCATGATCTTTACTCTCTAGAAACGGCTGAAAACATTTTTGCTTCGACTGGATTTCCCAGCTGGATAAAGGGGTCTTTGCCACAAGTGTCCATTTGCTTGGGTTTTAAATATATTTGCTGTTTTTAACTTTTAATTGTCATATATGTAAATCGCCCTGAGACGGTGGTTTAGAATAATAAATAAGTGGTCATTACCACCACCGTCACCGCTCTTTGTCCCAAGTCTATCTATTTCCCTACAGCAGCCAAGTGCTTCTCAGAAGCTGACAAGAGGGTCATTCAGGCAAGAGCCCTCTCCTCTTATTTATCCTCAGGCAGGACCCTAATTCAGGGGGACACCGCTTCTGAAGTGGGGGGCTCTCTATATGCCATGGTTGGGGGGAGGTCCTGTGCAGCCAACAGATAAGATGAGAGCCAGCTCCTCCTCTGAGAGCACTTATATGCCCTCCAACATTTCTCCAGTGAAAATAGGGACATCTTATCCCGTAATAATAATTTTACAATTTATACTCCACCCATCTGGCTGGGTTTCCCCAGCCACTCTAGGCGGCTTCTAACAGAATATTAAAATACAATAACCTATTAAACATTAAAAGCTTCCCTAAACAGGGCTGCCTTCAGATGTCTTCTAAAAGTCTGGTAGTTGTTTTTCTCTTTGTCATCTGGTGGGAGGGCATTCCACAGGACGGGTGCCACTACCGAGAAGGCCCTCTGCCTGGTTTCCTGTAGCTTTGCTTCTCACAATGAGGGAACCACCAGAAGGCCCTCAGCACGGGACCTTAGTGTCCGGGCAGAACGATGGGGGTGGAGACGCGCCTTTTTTTTAAAAAAAAACTTTCCCTATACAAGGCTGCCTTCAGATGGCTTGGGACTCAGATAACTTCATGCCCTCCAACATTTATCAGATGAAAATCAGGACGTCCTAAGGAAAAGCAGGACATTCTGGGATCAAATCAGAAACCAGGACAGCTGCTGTAAATCTGGGACTGTCCCTGGAAAAAGAGGGACACTTGGAGGGTCTGCTTATGTAAAAGCAGTAAACTCTAAGCTGAAATGCACAAACTTTATAAGGCTGGCTTCACCATTAGGTAGAGTGTGGTAGCTGCCTCAGGTGGAATATGCTGGGCAGGGCACAAGAATATGGCCTGCCCTGCACTCAGCTAGCCTGCTACCCTCAGGTCAGTCCATTCAGGCAAATAGAACACTGCCCTGCCAACCTTAGCCAGCCCCCATCTGCCTTTCTTCTTATTGCAACATGCCCATGAGGTGGCGCTGCCTTCCTTCTGCTAACCTCAGTGTGGAACTCAGCAGAGAAGAGGAAGCAGGAGGTGGGGGGAAATTAGCTCTGCCTGTCATTGACACTTACTCCACTTACTCCACTTACTGTTGGGTTCTTTGCCTTCCACCCCCCCCAGTCCCAATGGGCACCAGCCAGCATTGCCTCAGGTGTAGTAGAGGATGCTAGTCCATTGCCAGTTTTGAAGGAAGAGTCAATGCCAGCCCAGCTGGCTTCTGTATATGGAATGTGCGAAGGAGGAACATTGTCCTTTGTCCTGGCAGCAAAATGCCAAACCTGCACAGTGAAGCTGCAATCCAGAGCACCCTTACATGGGAGTAAGCCCCACGAATAGGCACACTTCAGAGTAAATATACGCATAATTGCACTAGCATTCTGTAGTGGACCCACCACTTAATACCATCCATTAATAATGTGGCGGATCTGCGCCCACCTCAATTAAATATACTGCACCCATCTCACGATACACCAGTTACACAGATTTCTACAATATACCCCAGATTATCTAGTGGCAGGGACTTGTGTGAGTCTCAGGCAGGAGTTGATTGAACAAACAAGAGAAGTTTAATTAAACAAAAGAGGTTTATGAAACAAAGTGGGTCAGGAACTGCGTTCTTTCAGGTAGAAGTTAACTTGTTTACTTTAACTAACTTAAGATGCCTCAGGATTAAACACAACACTATAGGCACAGCTCTTCTTAAACTCCAGTTACTAAAAACCAGTTCCAGTTACAGATAGGTAGCCGTGTTGGTCTGCCATAGTCAAAACAAAAAAATTTCTTCCAGTAGCACCTTAAAGACCAACTAAGTCAGTTCTTGGTATGAGCTTTCGTGTGCATGCACACTTCTTCAGATACACAGATACTTCTTCAGATCTTCAGATACTTCTTCAGATACTTCTTCAGATTCTTCAGATTCTTCAGGTACTTCTTCAGATCTGAAGAAGTGTGCATGCACACGAAAGCTCATACCAAGAACTGACTTAGTTGGTCTTTAAGGTGCTACTGGAAGAAATTTTTTTGTAAAAACCACTTGTTACACTTCAGGTGGTAGATGTTCAGGTTTCTAGAATAGATGGTAAACTGTTCAACTCAGTTTCTGTCACTTAGATATTACAATTAAATAATTTCAACACAGTACAGTTTCCTTCACAGCTTAATATTTTGATTCATGAGTGAGGCGCACTTCTCCTCAGGCACCCACTCTTTTCACAACCCCACACCTGAGGTCTTCTAAATGGTATAACAGACCCCAGGGATCACCTCACCCCTTGTTACTGGGTTGGGAGTCTTCAGTACCTAGAAGAACTCTCCCCTTCTGGCTATACGGAGACCCAGGTAGCCTGAATTCCCACAAGATCTACCTCTCCTGGCTCAGAGTCAGCCCTCCCAGGAAACTCCTATCTGTATACCTTTCCCAGACCCTTGACCCTATCCAAGCTGCAAGGCTCTGTCGTCTTGCTATGGGTAGTCTCCTCAGTGTGTATGTTTAACGTCACTCAGAACCAGTTCTTCTTATCACACTCCAAACTCCAAACTCCAATCAAACCCTATCTCTTAACCTTGAACCTTTGCCCCTTCGCAAAATCAAACCCTATCTCTCATTTTAAATCCAGCCCTGTCTAACTCTCTCCCACCTAGAAACTGCTCCTTTTATTCTCCCCTCACCCAAAGTGCTGTTTCTTCCCCTTCTGTGGCTAGCTGATTGTAGTGAGAGGCTCCAGCACTCTGGTGAAGTTTCAGAGGAACTGCGACACCAGACTCTAGTCCAGGGGTCAACAAACATTTTCAGCAGGGGGCCAGTCCACTGTCCCTCAGACCTTGTGGGGGGCCAGATTATATACAGTGGACGCTCGGGTTGCGAATGTGATCCGTGCGGGAGGCACGCTCGCAACCCGCAGCACCACGTCTGCGCACGCGCAGGTTGCGATTTGGTGCTTCTGCACTTGCTCAGAGCATGATATAGTGCTTCTGCACATGTGCGAGCGCCGAAACCCGGAAGTAACCCGTTCCGGTACTTCTGGATTCGGCGCGGTGCGCAACCCAATACCCCACAAATAACCCAGAGGTGCATTTTAAATAAAAGCACACATTTTACTCATGTAAAAACACCAGGCAGGCCCCACAAATAACTCAGAGATGCATTTTAAATAAAAGGACACATTCTACTCATGTAAAAACACGCTGATTCCCGGATCGTCCATGGGCCGGATTTAAGAGGTGATTGGGATGGATATGGCCCCCGGGCCTTAGTTTGTCTACCCATGCTCTAGTCCAGGGGTGGCCAACTCCCAAGAGACTGCAATCTACTCACGGAGTTAAAAACTGCCAGTGATCTACCCCCTTTTTGGGGGTTCAGGTCAAAGTTGTTGAGTTGTTTTTAGGGAGGGGGAAAGCCACATTGGGGGGGGGGGTGCAGCGCAAAATGGTTGAGCTTTTTTCAGGGGAGCCAAGCTTGTTGAGCTTATTTGCAGGGAGCCAGTGATCTACCAGTGATCTACCACAAATGCTCAGTGATCTACTGGTAGGTCACGATCTACCTGTTGGACGTCCCTGCTCTAGTCCGTCTCTGCTGTCCATCATGCATTCCTCCCTGCCCCAGGTGAGAGAAAAAGTCAGTCCTTACCGGGCATCGTCATCTCGGGCAATAAGAAGGCGCATGTGGCTGGTGGCAGAAGCCGTCCTGAGGATATCCACCGCTCTGCAAGGAAGAGGAAAGAGAGTGATATGCGGCAGGTGACTGACACTCACCAAGAGGCCTTTTCAGCCTGCGAAGCATCTTCAGACTTGGGTCTCCAGATGTTAAGAACATAAGAAGAGCCTGGTGGATCAGGCCAGAGGCCCATCAAGTCCAGCATACTGAAACAAATTCAGAGCCCTGATCCAGAATGCTATACCTTTCGCTTGTAACGCCAAGCAAACTGTCTCCGTTAACTTCTAAGATCTGGTCCCCTGGTTGCAGGCGGCCTAAATCAAGCAAACAGGCAAGAGAAGTGTCACACATATGGAAAAAGAACATACTCCCTATCCATAATTGCATGGGGACAATAGGAACAGCAGCAGCTGCCTTATCCTGAGCTGGATCATTTGGTCCATCTAGCTCCATACTGTCTGCACTGACTGGCAGTGGCTCTCTGTCAGATGGGAATCTCTCTCTCATTTATTAACTTTTCTGTTTTGCAATTTAGAGTATTCATTTAAATAACCTTAAAATATCAATTTACACCCCTTCTTCTCTTTCCGCGGTTCATTTCGCATAACATATTTTACATAAACTAAACCATTCAGTATTCCATGGTTACATCCATCAAAACTTATTTACACTGTTGAATTTATCTTAATGCTGCCAGCGTATTCAACAAATGGGAATCTCTTCACAGGGTCAGCATCACAAGGCCTTTAGGTCAGATACAGAAGCAATAAATGGCACTTACCATCAGCATGAGCAACACCTCCTGGTAGGATTCTCTTAACGTAAACCCCATATTCCTCTCCAGTAAATTCTTTAATGCCTCCAATCACTTTAATGCCTATCAGGAAAATATGACACAACATAACATTTCCTTACTAAGAAGCAACTGCTACCCCATCCTCTGAAGGCACACCCACCCTGTACACTAGTTTAAAAGACAGGGGAATGCTGGGAATTGTTGGCCTGGTGAGGGGCCTGGAAGGGCTTACTAAACATTGATACTGTATGTCAACAAAGAAAGTTGCCTCCTACCAAGTTGGGCTATTGGCCCACCTACCTCAGTATTGTCAACATTGACTGGCAGCAGCTCTCAAGGATTTCAGGTAGAAAGTGGATAGATAATATTAGAATTCAGAGGCATCCAATTAAGCTGAATGTTTAAAAAATTTGGGAAATGATATACAATGAATTGAAAAAAATGTTTAAAATGACATTTGTAAAAAAACAAAAACCAGAAGCATTTTTGTTAGGGATTGTAGGACAAGACCTGCCAAGGAAAGCAAAGAATTTATTTATGTATGCTACAGCATCGGCAAGAGTCTTGATAGCACAAGGATGGAAGAATGAGGAAATCCCGACGAAAGAACAGTGGCAAGAGAAATTGATGACTTATGCAGAACTGGCCAAATTGACTTACAAATTGCGACACGAGGACAACTGCGACTTCAAGGAAGAATGGGAACTTTTTACAGACTATTTAAAGAGACAACAGAATGAACTGGACTCCTTGGCAGGTTTTGAATAAACATATACCGTACAAATTTAATGGTTGATAACCATTTTATAATATGCAGAGAAAATATGCGAAGAGAAATCAGGGAGAGGAGCTGAGGGAAGCCCTTGGTGGGGGGAGGGGGGAGGGAAAAGTAATGTATGTGATTATATGGTTTGATAATTTGTTATGTGGAAACTGATCAATAAAAATATTTTTTTTAAAAAACATAAACTGAATGATGGGAGATTCAGGACAGGGGGTGGGGGAAGGGAGGACTTCTTCACACAGAGCATAGCTGGACTATGGAGCTCTTTCCCCCCAGAAGGAGCAAGGGCCACTGACATGGATGGCTTTAAAGAGTATGAGACAGAGTCATGGAGGGTAAGGCTATGACAATGGATACTAGCCATCATGACCATGTTCTTTCCCCCCACTGTTAGATGCAGTAATGCTTCTGAATTTCATTTGCCTGGCGTTGCAAGTGGTAAGAATGGCTGTTGTGCTCAGGTCCTGTTGGAACAGAATGCTGGACCTGAGGGGCCACTGGCCTAATCCAGCTTCTTCTTCTTAGGTCCTTATGTATCAGTCCTTACCACTGAAATCCATATATTCCACTTGAGGTATAGAGAATGAGAGTGAAGTGAGCAACCTCAATAGTGTCCTTGAGGATATGGAACTCCATCAGGGAAGCTTTGTTATAGATCAGTGTGATTCGCAAGATGAACCTATTGGGTTGGAAGTAACACAACTGATACTCCCAGAAAACTGTGCATAGGATTGCAGTCTTCCTAATCCTAATGAACTGGAATAATAAAAAAAAATGCCCAGTAGTACCTTAGAGATGCACACTGCTTCAAGCCCAAGGGATAGGAAGATTTCAAGGCAAACACAGTTCTGCAAATCAAACTGTACCCTTTTACATGTCCTCGCTTTGCTCAAAGTCTTCTGTCTCTTATGCCTTGCTTGGGGCATGTGCTGGATACCTGCCCAGAATGCCTAGTGCCACAACATCTCTGTTGTGACACAGAATGCCTGTACGCTGTATTTCTAGTGCACAGCTGAGGAGGATTCCAAGCCAAAAACAGCTGGGGTGAAAAGTTCATTGGGGAGGGAGAGGAAGGAAAATAGGTCAGTTTTGATTGCTGTTTATTTATTTAAAAGCTAAACCACATAAATGGTTTTTATCCCTCCGCGGTATATAAAAATAACATAAAACAGTATCAAATAGCATAATAAAAATGGTAAAATAGCTTTATAAAAACAGGGGGCTGCAGCCATCTAAATTTCACTCAGAGTAAAAAGGTAAAGGGACCCCTGACCATTAGGTCCAGTTGTGGCCGACTCTGGGGTTGCGGCACTCATCTCGCTTTCTTGGCTGAGGGAGCCGGCGTACAGCTTCTGGGTCATGTGGCCAGCATGACTAAGCTGCTTCTGGCGAACCAGAGCAGTGCACGGAAATGCCGTTTACCTTCCCGCTGAAGCAGTACCTATTTATCTACTTGCACTTTGATGTGCTTTCGAACTGCTAGGTTGGCAGGAGCAGGGACCAAGCAACGGGAGCTCACCCCGTCGCGGGGATTCGAACTTCTGATCAGCAAGTCCTAGGCTCTGTGGTTTAACCCACAGCGCCACCTGCGTCCCTTTCACTCAGAGTAGTCTCATTTAAATTAATAGGTGTAGGCTAGTCATGTCCATTGATTTCTGTGGTTTACTTCATCATACTGGATGAAGTGTGCTGTAATGGTTAGAGTGGTTAGGATCCAGGAGACAAGGATTGAAATCCCCACTCATCCATGAGGTTCACTGGGTGACCTTGGAGCCAGCCCCTAACCAACCTCACAGGATTGTTGTGGGGATGAAATGGGCGGCGGGGGGAGGGGGGAGAGCCTTATAGGCCACTTTGAGTTCCTGAGAGAAAAGGATGTGATATAGATGCAATGAATGAATGAAAGAGCAAGCAGGAATGGGACACTGGCCGGATTCAGCAGGCTCTTCTCATGTCCTTATGGACTTTTGGTAAAGTCATGCCCAATAACTCTTTTAATATCTGTCAATAGAGAAATTCAGTATTTCTTAATCTTTGCGTATGTTCACACAATATTAAATATCCTTCCTCAAGGGGCTCAGTAATGCATCAGTCACTTGAATTCAGATTAATTGTACCCGTGTTAGAACCCAATTAGATATGGGGTCTCCAACATGGTAAGTGGGCAGGCATCTTCCTTGGTGCCCTTTAAGGCTTCCTGCCCCTCCCAATTTTTAGTTAAAAACAACAACTGAGGTGTGTTTTTTGTTTTCGTTTCAGGGAGTTGCTTGGGAAGAGTTGCCTGTTTCTTCTTTTGTCTACATTTTATTGGTTTCAGGGTATGTGTAGGTGTTTCTGTGTGCTTGTTTAAGGGAAAGGCATTCTCAGCATTGCCAGTGTTCCTTCTGTGAAATGGGTATATTGTGGTGCCTACCGCACAGTTCCAAATGTGCCCCCAGCTCCCAAAAGGTCAGGAAACCCAGAGCCAAATAGGATTTTGAAAAATGTAAATTCATGCATAATGAAGAGTAAGGCAAATTCTTCCAGTTTCAGTTTTCTTGGCTGGCTCTCACCTCTTTCTCATGCAATCCTATCAGAAAGCGTGGCAGATAGTCACATCTCATCCTTATTAAACACAAACACGTAGCCAAGGGCGACTGATTGAGCACAAATAATAGGAAGAGGATCCCTTCCTGCAAACAATTTTTCAAGTGTCTGTTGTTGCACACCCACAGTGCCCTCTGGCGGTAATATATAAGGACTGGTGCTAAATCCGAAAGAGAACTCTAGTTCAGAATCAGGCAAAAAAGCGGCTGAAACATGCATGTGAAATTTCCAGTCTCAGCTCCGTGTGGAGCTCTCCAGGGTGCTCCTGGGAGATAGAACTTTGCTTGCCTCATGATAACCCAAATCCAAACCCTTACCCAGAATCCGCTGTCATGACTAGAATTATGGATGGAGTAGAAATTTGGTTTGGTTCACATTTTAAAACAGCTTTCAAAACTTTCAAAAACAATATGCATCTTTTCAAATTCAATCGTCTCTGAATTTTGCAGCACAACTGTGCTCAAATACTGCATACCAAAATGCGTGTGTACATAAAAATGCACATAATCATGAAAATAACATGCAGAAAATCAGTATATCAGAGAAAGCTTCTTTGCACAAATGTGTATATTAGGCAAAATCACATACAACAATGTGTATTAGGAGAAATCTACACTAAAGTGCTGAATTTTGATTAGGAATTTTAAAAAAAGATTCACAAACTGATGTGGAAATGTGGAGAACAGAACAATGAGAAAAATGACAAACTGAGACCACATTCACACCATACATTTAAAGCACCATGATCCCACTTTAAACAGCCATGTCTTCCCTCAAAGTATTATGGGAACTGTGTTAAGGATGCTGAGAACTGTCAGCAGACCCCTCTTCCCCTCACAGAGCTACAATTCCCAGAGTTCCTTCTGAAGAGGGATTGATTGTTGACTCACTCTGGGTAACAAGTACATCCCCCCTCCCCTCTTGCAGCAATAAAAATGTGCTTTAAGCATATGGTACATCCTCAGCCTTTGGGTACAACTGACACAACTTGGCTTTTGGTCATTTAGAATTTCTGGTGATTTTTTTTTTTTTTAACCAATTGGACTGTTTCAATGAAATGAACTCTCTACTGGTTTTTTTTTTTTTAAATTTTGTTTTATATTTTACTATTTAATGTGGAATTTGTGGTTCTGATTGTTTGGATGTGTAAGCTGCCCTGAGATCTCTGTTGGTGAAAGGATAAACTAAAAACATGAGATTTGACACAGAAATGCCTGGCAGGAAAAGGGCAAAAATGCAATTTATCAAAGGCTCATTAAATTCTAATTTCTTGGAGTCTGGGCTGAAGGCTGTGGGATTATGAATGCTGGTTTTAATTAACAAATCAGCCAGTCAGTGAGAGCCAGCGAGATCAGACTTCCTTGCTCTCAATCCAAGACACAAATAGATGTGTTAACAGACGGGAGGAAGCCCACAGACACTGAGCATCTGTCTATTACAACCACACACAACACACACAGCACGAGAGGCAACTGAAGCAAGGAATCCACCCCATTGACAAACATGCTTTGCTTGGAGGCATTCTGCGAAGCCAAGATCAAAGCAACTGATCTTCTCACGCCTAACAAATATAGGAACATGCTTATTGAATTGCTCTTGTTGGGGTACAGAAAGTTTCAGTCTGAGCCACCTAGGAAAGAACTCACCTGGAGTCAAGACTCCTGGTTCACCTAGCTTGGTTGTGTTCAATAACAATAATAATTTTATTATTTTTATGCCACAGATATGACTGGGCTGCCCCAGCCCCTCTGGGTGGCTCCCAACAAAATGTTAAAAACACAATAAAACATCAGCCATTAAAAGCTTCCCTATACAGAGCTGCCTTCAGGTGTCTTCGTAAAGTTATTTATCTGTTTGATATCTGATGGGAGGGCGTTCCCACAGGGTGAGCCAACAAGACCCTCCTATACTGACTGGCAGCTGCTCTCCAGAATTTCAGGTATGGCTCTCTCCTAGTTGTTGTGGATTGAACTGGGGAACGCAAATCAGATGATATACCACTGAACTACAACCCTTCCCATTTACACATTAGGAAGGGTCTGCTTTGTCTGCTATCTTCCTTTACTCTGCAATAGCCCAATTTTGAACTGAAATGATGGAAACACAAACACACACAACAGAGCCCCTTGCTCACCCCACTTGCCAACACCCTGCTAAAGGTAAAGGTAAAGGGACCCCTGAACATTAGGTCGAGTAGTCGACTCGGGTTGCAGCACTCATCTCACTTTATTGGCCGAGGGAGCTGGCGTACCACTTCCGGATCATGTGGCCAGCATGACTAAGCCACTTCTGGCAAAACCAGAGCAGCGCACGGAAACGCCGTTTACCTTCCTGCCAGAGTGGTACCTATTTATCTCCTTGCACTTTGCCGTGCTTTTGAACTGCTAGGTGGGCAGGAGCAGGGACCGAGCAACGGGAGCTCACCCCATCGTGGAGATTCGAACCGCCAACCTTCTGATCGGCAAGTCCTAGGCTCTGTGGTTTGACCCACAGCACCACCCGCGTCCCTGCTATTTTCCCCATATTCACCCCCTAGAGTGGTGGCTCCCAAACTTTCTTCAACCACTTCCCCCTTGGTTCCTTAAAAAAAATTACTCAGAATAGCAGTTTGCACAACCCATTAAGAAAGATAATAATGCAAAAACAACAAACATACTATCAATTGCACATTTATTCAAATTCCAATTAAAACTATCTAATCTAATTAAGTCAACCAAATTGATGAACTTCATTCAGTGATGCCAGCCACTCAAAGTCGGTTAGTCAGTTACACTTCCAGTGCCTCTTGCCACCCGGTTGCCTCTTAATGTCCCCCTAGGTAATTCCAGTGCCCCCCCCCAATGGGTGGCACACCCCATTTTGGGAAACAGTGCCCCAGAACTTCTCCCTCCCACCCAATGTAAGCACTAAGTTTCACTTTCTGAAGCCGCTTCTCTCTTCCGTTCTGATGCTCCACTTGGCACCCCCATTTTCACCTTTGCGCCCATATCCATGCATCCTTCCCCTCTGTTCTGTACCCCCTTTGCACAAACACCCATTTTCACAGGAAAGGAAGGAAGCCTGTGGGAAAGGAAAGGAAAGGGATGTCCTCAAGGAAGAGGGTGTGGAGCCAGAGCCATTTGATGGGACTTAGTGAAGGGCAGCTGGAATGCTGGTTCCCCCTGCTCTCCTTCCCTGGTTGGCTGGCCACACCCAGCATCTTCCACCCAACTGAGCAGCCCTGGCAGGGCAAGCTGGTCTACGTCACCCATGTTCTGCAATTTGCCAGGATGCTGCTGGTACTCCTCTTCCATTCTGGTCATCTGGTGGGAGATCGCCATAGCAATGTGGCCCAGGGCCAGGAGGGTACCAGCCATGTCCCTTGCCCTTCAAGGCATTGTAACAGCAGCAGCAGCTGGCCTATGAGCTGCTTGGCCTCACCACTGCATGGGAAAAGCCTGCGGTGGCAACTCCACCTTCTCATCCTCTAAACTGGGCACTCTCCCAGCTGTGGGGAAAGGGGAGACTTCAGGGATTTCAGGCCAGGAAAGCAAGGAGGTTTCCCACGAAGGGAGAGCTTGACATTAATAGCTCCGCTCACCACCACCCTTTTTGAGGTTTGCCTTTCCAGATGATGCGTTGGTAGAAGGGCAGTGGGAAACTCAGGCTGGCTACATATTTGGCTACCGGTGGCAGAAGCAGCATTCCCCAGGGGGGCACCTGTCCTGTGCACACTGCAGCCCAGCAACTACGATGGCAGCAGCATGCTGAACTGCCAGGAGGTGAGTGGAGTGCCTGCAGAGCACCTGAATGACGTTTGCAGACCAATGGGTATATAGAGCAACAACAGTCAGAGTTGTATCCAAGGCAGTGCGCATTATGTCAGCACAAGGCTTTACCCTTGTACAGTGGAACCTCTACCATCCTCTTCCCAGATCTGCTCTGGAGGGTTGGGGAACTCCCACAACAGATTTAGGGGACTCACTGGAGAAGGAGGAAGAGGGGAAATTCCATGGTGCAAGCATAAATCCTTGCATGGATGGAATGAGTTAGTGGGATACCACCTTCTCTTTATATATTGGGACAAGCCCGGTGGAGTTTCCAGGTCTGTGTGCACACCTGTATTTTAAAGATGGAAATGCACAGCTGTGAGAAGTGCATGATGCTTGCAAGGTGCATATTTTCTATAGGACTAGGCTAGTGCAACCCTGGCATTTCCACAACTATCATAACGTGCCAAGTGGTCCTTAGTCACCCATCCCTTCCCACTTAATATTTCAGCAGCTGCTGCTTGCACACTTATAAAGACTAGAAACTTAAAAAATAAAAATAGAACTGAGATTTCCAAAATGCTGTGCTCAATTCCAGGTTTTGCCATTTACCTCCATTGCTTGCATGCAATTGCAACACATACACACACAACACAATATTTTGTTCTGTTTATTTCATGCACTAGAATTGTCGTCTTGCACTCTGGAACAGCAACCCAGATCTGTGACTAAGACAACTATATTTAATTACATTTGGCTTAATCTCTTTGTTTTGCTTTCCAGTCTCTGTAGCATCTTTTCCTT
The DNA here is from genome assembly GCF_964106915.1 of Podarcis gaigeae. NCBI lineage: Eukaryota > Metazoa > Chordata > Lepidosauria > Squamata > Lacertidae > Podarcis > Podarcis gaigeae. Next base: position 34,660,789 of record NC_139690.1, read on the forward strand.
CGCCTGGGGTGAGGATTTGGCTATAGGTGAAATGAAGTTAAGCTTAGATCTAAGAAGATGAAGGTTAGGATAATTGGATCTCAGCTTTTCAGAAAAAAACATTGTTTAACCGGCACCTCTCTATGGTAACTAATTTCCAATTAAATGATCAGCGCAGATCTCTAAGACACTCGTGGAATTTAGGTTCAGGGAGTTAATTCCAGATTACCAGCTGCACTCTGCACAACAGAGAGTAGATATAATATCCTGCTCTGTCCTACAAGTCTGTGGACACAGCAACTATGTTTTAAACTCAGTGTGTGTTTTAAAAGTGCCGTGCCAAGAGTGAGTGGTTGTGTGAATGACAGCACCATGCCCAGTAGTCAGGGTGCACTACTTCCAGACTTTGGCATGTCGTCATTGACACTGCTCAAAACATAGAAGCGCAGAAATATAAGGAAGTGTCTTAATATATACTGAGCCAGAGCACTGGCCTATTTAATTCAGTATTTGTTTTAACTGACTGGCAGTGCTTCTCAGGTGTGTCAGGCAGGGATCATTTCCAGCCCTACCTGGAGATGCTGATTCTTCTGACATCTCCTTCACCTGCCCTAGCATCTCCAAGAATGAACCAGTGCTGAGGACAGGAGATGCTGCTGACCCTCAAGTGGTGTGCCTTCCCTTTGTCCAGGACCAGAAGGCATCCAAGACTACAAAGCCATAATGCAGTGCAACATCGGAAGCTGCTTCACACTGAGTCAGGTCATTGGTCCATCTAGCTCACTATTGTCTGCTGGCAGTTTCTCCCAAGAGTCTCAGGCAAAGAACATTCCCAACCCTACCTGGAGATGCGAAGGATTGAACCTGGGAGCTTCTGCAGGCAAGGCAGATGCTCTGCCATGGAGCTTTGGTCCTTCCTCTGGAGGAATTTCTAGGATGTTTCATTTTAAAGCAATTTTTACTGGCTTCCACAAATATATAACTAGACAAATTAGGTGTAAACATAAGCAATAGCACAAACAAAGCCTGCCCTCCTCCCAAGCTTGCCAGTGACTGAAAAAGTATTCATGTCTTTATGATACCCTGTAGTTTTTATACAAAATTATCCTACGTTGTTCAAAAACATTGTATGAAAACACCCATCCCCAGTGAGATCACCTTCTCCAACTAAATTATTCACAAGTATGCATAGTCATGACATCCACATTTGCAGTGATGTGGCTGATAACACATAAATGCTTTCCAGTAGTTTATAAAATAAACTGCCACCAAATACACACACACCCCTTTCCTTTCAGCTCCATTACATTATGAGTTACTTTCTCAGATATAGCCAGTCTCCATACATGTTTACACCACGGCTCTGCTCCTAAACCCAGTCGATTCCTCCACCATGTTTGGGTAATGGACAGCGGCGTAGCTAGTCACTTGGATGCCCGGTGCGGCGCATGTGTCCTGCAGCCAGGGGCAGGGTGAGCCAGCCATGGCGGTGGGGCGCACTGCGTGGAGCCTCTCCACCGCCTCCCCCTCAGCTGTAGGGCAGCTGAGGGAGAGGTGGTGAGCAGACATAAGCCCCACACTGCCGTTTCAGGCAGCGCGGGGTCTGTAGGCGCCCAAGCCACCAGGTCACTCCCAGTAGAGATGTGTGGCTCAGGCACACTGCAGGCCGTGTGGGTAAGTGCCATGGTGTAGCACCCAGTACCAGCCGTGTTTCGTTACATTTCTTGACTGAACTAAAAAATTTCGTGAGCCCATAAACAAAAAACTCATATTTTTGTCACACCCCCCCCAGTGATGACACCCGGGGTGGCCCACACCCACCGCACCCCCTTCTTCTGCCACTGGTAATGCATCAGCGGTTCTCAAACTGGGGTCCCCAGATGTTGTTGAACTACAACTCCCATCATCCCTGAGCTCTGGCCTTGCTAGCGAGGGGTGATGGGAGTTGTAGTTTAACAACATCTGGGGACCCACAGATTGAGAAAGGCTGTAATGGATAGTCATAATGCAAGAAGCAAGGATGTCTGGTGTTTTACAATGCTGTTTAACAGGGATGGGGGGGCAGTTTCCAGCCAAAGGGTCACATCCCCTTGGGTACCACATGCCCTTGGTGGGCAGGGCCAGAGGCAAACGTTGCCAGGGTGATGGGTGCAACTTCAGTAAGCTACATGCCAGCCACATACAACCCAGAGTTTTCTGCACACCCACAAGTCTCTATCTTCCATCCAGGCAAGCAAGAGGCATCACTGCAAATGCGCTGATAGAGGGCAGGGAGCAGGGCCAGAGACGGGGGGGTGGTGGTTTGGGGAGGGGCTGTGATTAAGGCAGAGTTGTGAGGACCACATTCAACCTCCAGGCCTGAACTGTCTCAGTCCTGCTGTACAAAAAGGGTGTCAAACAATCATAGGCGTCAACTTTAACAAAATGTTAATTTAAGGTAGCCTTCGTAATGTTTCACCACAGACGGACAAGTAGCAATAGACTGCCTGCAGCAGATAAAGTGAATCTTGGCATTGGGGACTTCTGGAAAGCAAAGTAAAACAGGGAAAGCACCCTTCAAAGCTCCAGACCCCTTCTCAGTCCCCTTTTTTCACCCCTCCACAATACTACAGACACCAGAAAAAGACACACTCACCCAGCCCATTGGCGCAGTCATAGAAGTCAATGCAATGGACAGTCCGATCCATTCCGTATGGTCCCATTAGTGTCCTGAAAGCAGAAACCATGATGAAAAGGAAACTGTTTGTGGACACCAGGGGCATCCTGATTCTAAAGAGAATAATTGTTATACTGCATCAGGCCTATGGTCCTTCTAGAACAGCCTAGACTACCCTCATGACCCCCCAATGTTTTGGACTACCACCCCAATCAGCCCTAGCACTAAACAGAGTCCTAGAGATGGAGAACAAATTTGACGTTATGTGTTTATTTAGAGCATTTGTATCCTGCTCTTGAGTTAGGAAAGTTCCCACAGCGGCTTATATACAATCAATTAAAACAAGGCAGCCTCTGCCTGTAGGGTTACAAGCTAAAAACAACAACAATAACCCACCAACCACAGCACACAAGGGGCAAAGGACAGGGAGGGAAGAGGAGAAAAAAAAGAACCAATTCTTAAACATGTTTTCTTATAATGACCAGCTGGCACAGTTCAGGGGTAGGAAGTGCCTGGTGAAGCCTGGCTTTCAGCAAAGCTGATGGAGGAAGCCCTGCTTCCCGTCTGTCCCACTGAGGCAGTCCGACTGAACCTGGGACCCTCTGCATGCAAAGCGGAGGCTCTGCCATGGAGCCACAGGGGGAGCCTGCTTTCTTACGTGTGTCCCTCAAGTTCTCTACATGACCCAATGATGTGCCGGCGCTTGCCTGACCCCCCTTCAAGCCCTGTTTCTGAGCCGTTACCTGCTAATAATGACAGCTCCCTTGTAGAGGACCGAAATGGCTGGCATCTTGCGTGCCGGAGATGTCCAGTCCGCTGCCTGGCCCGTAAGCGTTCTGCTTTGGCCGAGATCCGGCAAAAAGTGGCGGAGATGGGGAACGGCTCATGTGACCATCCCCACGGCACGTCAGGTCCACCCCAAACATTAACACAGATCACTGGGAAACCATCGCTCTCTTAAGATTAAAGCTTACGCAAGGCTTTTACAGCCTCGGCCTATCGCAGAGGGATTCGGCAGAAGAGAGGGGGCAAAACAATTCAATTAGACTGAAATAAATCCTCTGGACGTTCCCTCCCCTTGCTCTTAAATCATCGTTGCTCACGCATAATTAGAGCAGCAGAGTAATTATTCTGATGTGTTTTTATTGTTTGCCAGGTGCCCTGGTTTGGAACAGGCAGCAAGGGAAGGACGCCGCTCAAATGAAGTCAGGTAACCTTGATGTTGCTCAGGGTATGTTGAGATCCATGGAAAGCCCCTCATTGTAATAACTTGTTGCCGAATTTCTCTTTGACGTCACCCCGTTCCTTTTGCTGCCCTATATAACTGTGGTGGGGAACCTCAGACTTGGGAACCAAATGTGGCCCTCGAAACATCTCTATCTGGCCCCAGAACTCTATCTGGGCTACACACCCTCTCCCTAAGCCATGATTCTCACTGGTCCTCCTTTGACCCCTGAATTCTTTTGCCTGGCAGGGATTTGTCCTTGAACTCTGGTGAGGCTTCTCTCTCGCCTGGATGGAGGACAGAGGTGTGTGTTTGTTTGTGTGTGTGTTGAGTACCTAGCCTACTGTGCAAAGGTAAAATTTGCATTTATTGCGCTGCCCACTTTTATTTCTGGCCCCTCCCACCCATGCCAAGTGGCCCCTGGAAGTTTGCCCAGAATTCACACACACCGCAGGGAGGTATCAGCAGACCAAGGGGTGGAACCCAAGATTTGGAGACACACAGACAAATGGAGGGAGCCCTAAAGGAAAGACTGTCTTCAGGCAGGCCTGATTAAAGTCCCCTGCCACAACAAGGGACCCTCTGGACGGATTTGTTGCTGCCCAGACATGACATCATATAACCGGAAGACGCACATGCTGGTTTGGGGGTCTCCAAAGGTTGGACGGTATGGACTCCTATCCCCCTCCACAGAACTACAATTCGAAGAGTGGTCTAACAGTCAATCCTGCTTCTTCCCAGAGAACTCTGGGAACTGTAGATCTCTGAGGAGGACTAGGAGTCTCCTAACAGCTGTCAGGACTCTTAACAAACCACAGCTCTCTGGAGTCTGTGCAGGAAGCCATGCCTGTTAAGGTAGTCTCACAGATTGAATGGAGTGGGTGTAATCCAAGACTGAACATTCAATACCAACCCAGCTGTTGTGCATACTGATTAGGCTTCAACACCACCATTTCCATACAATATGCCTTACACAAACATTTGCCATGCTGCGATTTGGAAGTGCTTTTCTGTATCACCTGAGCGTCAATAAAACACTTTAACAAACCATGGTTTCGGAAGCTGGCTTTTCCAACAAACCATAGCTAAGATGAACCACAGTTTAGGATTTGCATGTTACACTGGAGATGCAAATGACCACTCTCCCTTTGATGAGCAGAGAGATGCAAGAATCCGTTCCCCCATCCATCCTCATCAGCTGATCTGCAGGAAGTGGGGAGGGGGACTATCTGGCTATGTAAATACCAGATTCCTGTGTGTGAGCATGTGAGAGTGTGGGTTGGGCACACCCACCACTGGCATTCAGCCACCAGGGAGTTGGCAAGAAGTGAATGCAGCCATCAGGTTGAAATGGTTAGTCACCTCTGCTCAAACCTATAATGTTCCAACTGAGAAACTAGTCCACAAATGACAAAAAAATAGTATTTTTTTTTAAGCTGATGGTGAACTAGAGTTGATGTGGATGATGAGTGACCCATTATCAACATTGTGTTTTTCTAATCAAAATCTCTCATTGTTCCTGTGCATTTTCCCCACATCTGGATAGGAAAATGGCTGGAGGAAAGGCAATTTTGACTGGAAAATGGCCCGCACGAAAAGGATTACATAACCCCCAAATACCGCCTATCATTGTTCCTATCAAATGGATGGCCTTTCCTGGCTGCATTTCATATTTGTTTGTTTTTCATAATGCCCAGCCGGGCCTAATTTGGTCTTGTGTTTCAAGGGATCTGCTGACAACGTAAAAATCTGAGCCATGCCCTAATGCAGCTATATAAGGGGCAGGATGGTGGCCTATTTATTTTTCTCTGATCATTATTCTGAATATTGAGGTCTACAAGGTCACTGGTGCATTAGAGGATTTGGGATGAGACAGTGACTTTTGGCTGCATAAAACAAAAGCTGTGAGATAGCAAATAAATGTCTGTTTGCAAATGAGCTCCAACAGCCGCCGGTTCAGAGCCCTAGATGTGGTACTCAATGCACCTTATGTGCAGTAGTTTTTTCAAAGAGAGGGAGACTGATCATTATAAGCTTGTGGTTACGTGGAGGCAGGCTTTTTACCTGGTGGCATCAGTGTTGTGGAATGCCCTCCCTCCTGAAATATGAGAAATCCCATCTGCATTGGCATTCCACCGGCTCTTGGAGACACACCTGTTTAGGCAAGCATTCCCCCGAACATGACCTTCTGGTCCTATTGTTCTAATTATTTTTCACTATTTTAATTGCTATGCTTTTAAACTGGCATAATTTCTTGTATTTTTAAAATTACTACTGTTTTAATGCTTTGATTGAATGGTTTATTGTGTGTTTTAACTATGCATGGATTTTACAATTGATCTTATAAACCACTTAGAAGCCTATATCTATCTATACTGTATAGCATCGTCATAATCAGGGAAGCAGCAGGTAGACAACAGGAGTTTAGCTCTTTCCTATACTGCAGCAGTCTTGATGAAAACAACTCTTTAGAAGTCACGTTCCCTTCTGGTACGGGGGGGGGGGGGGCTCATGGAAATTCATCTGCATTTTAGTGTAAATTTATCCCAATAGTCAAATTTTTGTATTCAGTTTTACCTAATTGACACATTTTTATAAAGCAATTTCCTCTAACATAATGCATTTGTGCAAATTATTTTCACTTAATAGATGCAAATGTGTTTTCCTGCACATTACTTGGCTGCATTGAAAAATTCAGAGAAGTTCCAGTTTCAAAAGATAACTTTTTTTGGTTTGCACAATCTGGGGAAATGTGAGTGATGCAGACTACCTGTTAAATGTGAACTGAATAAATGTTGTCTCCCCCCTCATCCTTCTCTTCTAGGCAACCTTCTGGGCACCATCCATGGAAGGACTCCATTTCCCCCTACTGCTGCCATTCCTTAGTCTCTGTCTCCCACAGAGAGTTAAATCCTCAGCTGCCAAAGAGCTACGTCATCTCATCCTGTTTCCCCCTCTGCTGAGTCGGCCACCTAATCTGATCAAGGGCCCACTGTGTGCTGGAATAGGGTGATTAGAGAGCTGGATGATGCAAAATGGCTGTAGCCATAGCAACGGGGGAGAAAGGCCATGCACCACAGAGGTGTGCTTAGTGCAGATAGCAGTAGATAGCAGGAAGCAGCTTTGTGGGCAAAAGGAGTAAAGAATCCCTTGAGCAAGTAGCTGTTGCAATAGGCTGAGCCCTCTGAAGATCAGTTGCCCGTGCAGGGCTCAACCAAAGGATGAGATGGATGAAACTGTCAATATCAGTGTCTCATTTTTTTTCCTTCTTAAATTCACTTTCTTTCTTTCTTTTTATATTGCAAAAAAGCATCAAAATTTTACTGCATTTTTTTCCTATCATGCACATTTTTTGTATTCAGTTCCCCTGGATATACAGTCAAAGGGCATCTCCTCCACCCACCAATGTCTTTGAAGTCCTTCAATGTCACCCCTCTTAAGAATGTGGCCCTCCAATCTTTCACAAAGTACAGCAGGCATTTCAGAGTACGAACTTTATCTCAGAAATATCAGAGGCAAAGAGAAAGAACCAGGAAAATGGTTCCAAAGGAAATGGTTCCATCAAGAAACCATTCGATGGATTTGATGATGTCATCATGGAACCAATCACGTTTGACTGTGGTGACATCACCAGGAGCAAATGAATGCAATTGTGGATTAGAGTAATGCTTCCTAGAGGAGTCACACTGGTGATTCCAGACGATCAGGTAACCTGAAGAAAATGGGGTGTGATAAAATGTGCTGTGGAGCTAATTACATTTGACTACTGGCTGACATCACTGAAAACAAAACAAAACAAAACAAAACAAAACAAAACAAAACAAAGGACAGGCTGGAAAAGTGAGGATTTCTTTTCCCTTCTACAAAATATGGTGAATGGTTAAACAGGTTACAGCAGTTCTGAGATAAAACCGTATATCTAAATGGGAGAGAACCGTACATTCTGACATCTACTTCAGCACAAATCACTGGGTGTGAGTGGGGATCCAGCTAAACTGAATGCAAATCCATCCTGTAATAGCCCCACTCTATTTTGCACTAGCCAATTTGCATCTGGAGTACCATGTCCAGTTATGGACACCACATTTTAAGACAGACATTGACAAAAGCCCTTATTTACAGTTCCTTTAAAAAAAACACCAACTCAACAGATGAATACTTGCTCTCATGTAGGAGCTCTGCATGACTTTTTTCTTTTCTTTTCAGTAGGGGAACAATTCTGAAAGGAGCAGCCATTGCTTTATCCCAGCTGAAGAGACGCTGGAAAGTCACCAGAAGGACTGAAGTATTTTCAACAGGCAAAGGTTTGGGTTCTGAACCATCGCAAGTGCCAAATCATGGTTTGGTATTATGTGAGAATTGAATCACTGAACATGATGCAAGCCTGCCCTTCATAAATCCTTTCCATTCAGGAGAATGAGTCTATAATAACTCCACATCTGATTCTATAATATTAAGGGAGGGGGAGAGTTGGAGTCCTCGCTGAAATCATTTTCCTTGCACTCCACTAGTAAGTCAAACATATTAAGGGTTAACGTGATTATCCGTCTTCTGACATTTCTAAATCCCTCCACAACTCTCCACCCCACCCCCCACCCCCAGTCTGTAGGATTTTACTGGTTATAAACTTATTAACAGAAGCAGGTGGTCCGATACGCCCGTCTCTAGACTGTCTATCCCAGAGCTGACCTCGCCAGATCGTGCAGGGCTCAGGAAACTGGCTGAAGGACTATAGTGGGTGGGGAGGAAGTGGAGAAGCCGTTGCAAAAATGATGTCCTTGTGGGGATTGAGGGGGGTGGGTGGGATTTGCATGTGTCTGGATATGACAAATGAGGACTTGCCTTCAAGGTCATATGGGCTCATGACTCGGGACTGCAGGATGGTGGAGGGAAGCTTGCCAAGAGTGTGTAGGGCCATCCCTACCTTTATACAGAGTAAGGCATATGCCTCAAGCAGCAGTGGTGTTGGAGGGCAGAGTTTTATGTGCTCTGTGGCCCACCCTGCCCTCCCTAAACTAACCCTAAGTTAAGTTGGCTTGCCCTGCACTCTCTAAAGCAACTCACCCTGTACTTCCCCATCTGCCCTGCATTCCTTAAGCTAACCTGCTCAGCTGCCCTCTGCTCCCTAAACTGGTTTGCTCTGTGTGGTAAGCAGTAGAGAAATTAAATTATTGTTTAATAATAATAATAATAATAATAATAATAATAATAATAATAATTGTCACTGGTTCAACAAAGGAATGGAAAAACCACCACTGGATATTACCACATAAGGTAATGGAAGTTGTTGTTGTTGAAATTTGTATACAGTGGTACCTCAGGTTAAGTACTTAATTCGTTCCGGAGGTCTGTTCTTAACCTGAAACTGTTCTTAACCTGAAGCACCACTTTAGCTAATGGGGCCTCCTGCTGCCGCCGCGCCGCCAGAGCCCGATTTCTGTTCCCATCCTGAAGCAAAGTTCTTAACCCGAGGTAATATTTCTGGGTTAGCAGAGTCTGTAACCTGAAGCGTCTGTAACCCGAGGTACCTCTGTACCACCCTATACCTGTAGATCTCAGGGCAGTTTGCAACATGAAAATTACAATATAAAGACCACAGAATACATAATAAAAATAAGAACAAACCAATAATCCCTCCTCCTACAACACATTTAAAAGGTCATCAAATGTCAATCAGCCAAAGAAGAGGAACATTTTCACGTGGCTCCTAAAGGTGTATAATGAAGGCACCAGCCAAACCTTCCGGGGGGGGGGGGGAGCACCCTTGGAAAGTGGTCATGGCGAACTCAATCACATTTCTGTCTTCTGCAAGCATATTTGTGCTCTTGGCATGGGGATAAAAAATAAAATAAAATCCCAGTCCACGGGGCCCTGTGTTTGCTTGGCTGTGGAGCTGGGCTGCGTCAAGAAGCAATCTCAGCCATGCTCAGTGCTTTCCCACCAGCAGCTCTTGCAAACTCCCTCCCTCCCTCCCTCATGAGAGAGGAGCTTCCAATTTTGACAGGCGCTTAAAATCTCATTTGCTTTATCCTCATCCCACTAGAAGCTGGCAGACCGAGCTGTGCTGTTTTGTGACAGTTTTGAAAAGCTGATTTCATGGAAGCTCCGAAGCGAAAAAGATACACCAAGCATTCCTTTTTTGGGTGGGGGTGGAAGGCACGACTGATTACATCTATGGACCACTTCAAAGCCCTCTATGCCTAACTTGTGGTCTGGCTTGGTCTGCTGTGTGCAGAAGGAGATGGTTGCATCCTGATTGGGGGGGTGGGGTGAACAGTACCCACTTGAAGCTGCAAATGGAGGGGTGTCATTTTTTAATGTGCCCACTTGGAAAAACAACCTCCCCGCAAAGTTTAAACAACAGCAACACTGGCCACATCAGGTAGAAAGGTTCTAGCCCTATTTCACTCCTTGTAGCGATAGTTTTCTAAATGCAGGGTGTTCTTTACATAGGAGAGGATCCAGCCCTGCTGTTGCTGAAGAAGAAGGAGAAGAAGAAGAAGAAGAGTTTGGATTTGATATCCCACTTTATCACTACCCTAAGGAGTCTCAAAGCAGCTAACATTCTCCTTTCCCTTCTTCCCCCACAACAAACACTCTGTGAGGTGAGTGGGGCTGAGAGACTTCAGAGAAGTGTGACTAGCCCAAGGTCACCCAGCAGCTGCATGTGGAGGAGCAGAGATGCGAACCCGGTTCCCCAGATTATGAGACTACCGCCCTTAACCACTACACCACCCTGGCTCTCAGTCGATACTGACCCTATGGCAGGGCCTTCTTGGTATTGCTTCCACATTTGTGGAACACCCTCTCTGGTGTACATTCATTTTCAGCCAGGCCTTTCATAGATGAAAGCTACTGTTCTTGGCAACCTTGAAATTATTAGTTATGAGGACATATGGCTGTGCTTTGATGTTTCTACATGTTTAATGGCTCTAAATTTTTTTTTGAAAAAAATTAAAATATTTTTTATTTGATTTTACAAATTCGTTCACACACATAATCACAAATAATAAAAATTACACAGAGTTCTTCTGAATCTCAGACTTCCCTCCTCCCATCCATGGGTACTTTAGTTTAGGTAGCTTAAAAAAAATGTTTTTAATGTATGCATTGTTTTGTGATTTTGTCGTTTGCCACCCTGGGAGGAAGAAAAACAAGCCCCTGTGTTGCAATACAGAGATATCTGCTCAAATACAGCTGCAACACATAGCTAATGAATGTAATAAATGTACAGTGGTACCTCAGGTTAAGTACTTAATTCGTTCCGGAGGTCCGTTCTTAACCTGAAACTGTTCTTAACCTGAAGCACCACTTTAGCTAATGGGGCCTCCCACTGCCACCGCGCCGCTGGAGCATGATTTCTGTTCTCATCCTGAAGCAAAGTTCTTAACCCAAGGTACTATTTCTGGGTTAGCAGAATCTGTAACCTGAAGCGTCTGTAACCTGAAGCGTATGTATCCCAAGGTACCACTGTATTGGTAGCAGAATGTCATCCAAAATTAACAATATCCAAATAATACATATGTCAGTCCATAACCAAAGAGTAGTCAACGTAATGAGTTACTGGCGAGGAACACAAGTGATTTTTAGAAAATCCATACAGGTAAATATAATACTTGTGGATCAGAGCTCATGAACCAGTGTAGCTAACGGATGCTGATAAAACCAATGTAAGAACTTTTAAACTGTATGGATATTCTAAAAAATTACTTGCTGACGAAGATTCATCTTCGAAACAGTTGATCCAATCCAGTTATACTGCTCTGCTTGTTTGCTGATTGCTATTGAATTCGTTACATTGGAGCACCCACTACAATACTTCTTGGACATTGAAAGGCATCCTGCCTGCGTCGTGGTCTTCCTTGCCAGTAACTCATTACGTTGACTACTCTTTGGTTATGGACTGCCATATATATTATTTGGAAATTGTTAATTTTGGATGACATTCTGCTACCAGTAATAATACATTTATTACATTCATTAGCTACGTGTTGCCGCTGTATTTGAGCAGATAGCCCTGGGAGGGAGGGCATGTGTGCACGATTGGAATTAAATCCCTCTGTTTCCATGGGATTTATTCCCTAGAAAGCGTTTCTTTGGGAATGGTGGCCTTAGGAGACTATCATGGGCTCAATATATGCCCCATGTATTCATTGCTAGTCCTGCTGAAAGAAGAGGCATTGACAATACTTTGGCCACCTCATGAGAAGAGAAGATTCCCTGGAAAAGACCCTGATTTTGGGAAAGATGGAGGGCACAAGGAGAAGGGGACGACAGAGGACGAGATGGTTGGACAGTGTTCTCGAAGCTACCAGCATGAGTTTGACCAAACTGTGGGAGGCAGTGGAAGACAGGAGTGCCTGGCATTCTCTGGTCCATGGGGTCATGAAGAGTTGGACATGACTAAACGACTAAACGACTAAACGACTAAACGACTAAACGACTAAACGACTAAACAGCTAAACAGCTAAACAGCTAAACAACTAAACAACAACAACAGGCCTGTTAATTCCAGTGGCCTGCTCTGAGTTTGAGGCAACCCACTGAGCACAGGGGAATTCCTACTTGGTGGCACCAAACCAGTCACTTGGGGAAAAGACAGGAAGTCAGCCCTTGAGTTAGCCATGCTCAATGCATTTGTGCACAAATCGACTCCTAATTGATCTTGATTTGAATTACAAGAATATTATTGTTTGCTAGAGAAAGCTCCAGACCCAGTAGACACCTGATTACTTTTGAACCCATCAATTTTGACTTCTAAACAGAATGGCAGCATCACCAAGGTTGGCACTTGGGTAGCATGGAGAGTGATTCAACCTGGGTTAAAGCCCCACATTTTTTTCTCACCCAGGATCATGTCCACCCCCCACCCCCCACCATTTGCTTCTGAAGATTCAGCTTGCAACAGGCATCACCTTCAGGGGGAAATAGCTGTCAGATGTTATTTTCAGAAGAAAATTGGCACACGGCCCTGTGATCCATATTGGGAGTGGAAGCATGTTTTGGATCAGGGGTCAAAAATAAAAATGGACAGTTTTAACACACTCTTAAAAAGAAAGAATAGGCTTCCATGCAATTTCTCCCTGATATGAACAAAAATGTGATTTCAAAACAGAATTGTGAAAGTAACATTTCACTGTTACGTTACATTTCCTAAAAACACACCATGGAACCTGAGTGAGTAGCAGTCTGTTTATATTTTTAATAAGTAACAATAAGAAATACATTTGAAAAATGACTATGGTAATTCACTGACTGTGTTCTTAGCTGTCCCTTCTCCCCAAAATTTGAGGTAGTTCAACTGAAATTTTTTAAGCTGGCAATGCAAAGGGAGAGATATACATCTGCCCCACCAAGTGTCCCTATTATCCAGGGACAGCCTCAGATTTAGAGAAGCTGTCACGGTTTCTGATTTGATCCTAGAATGTCCAGCTTTGCCTTAGGACGTCCCTATTTTCATTGGAGAAATGTTGGCGGGTATGGTAGGATGTCCTTAATTTTATCAAAGGGCATGGAGTTATGCGGCCCCCGAACCAAGGAGATAAGCAATTATGCAGCCTTTAGAAGACATCTGAAGGTAGCTTTGTATAGGGGAGTTTTAAAAAATGTTTCAAGTTTTATTACAGTGGTACCTCTGGATACGAATAGGATCCGTTCCAGAGCCCTGTTTGCATCCTGAAGTAAACATAACATGTGACTGTGTGTCTGCACGTGCGCAGGTCATGTTTTGCTGCTTCCACGCATGCGCATGACATCATTTTGAGCATCTGTGCATGCGTGAGTGGCGAAAGCCGGAAGGAACGCGCTCTGTTACTTCTGGGTCGCTGCAGAGCGCAATCCGAAAATACTTAACTTGAAGCTACTTCAACCCGAGGTATGACTGTATTTTTTATATATATGTTGGAAGCTGCCTAGAGTGGCTGTGGCAACCCAGTCAGATGGGTGGTGTGGTTGTGGGTGGGTGGGTGGGTGGGTGTAATAGGGTTGCCAAACCTTCTGAATTTCCTGGACATAGTCGGAATATGGAAGTCGGAAACAGTGTCCAGGCAGAAATCACTAAAATGTCCTAGAATGTTGGAGCATATGATATATTTGTCTTTCCAAAAGCACAAGGCAGGAAAACCAGCCACTTTAGCACAGACTTGGCTTAAAGAAGTACACCTTCATTCCGCCCCTCTCCAAATGTTAGCATTAGAAGACATGTAGTAAATCATGCCCCCTCAGCTCAATTAGGAACATCTGACATAATAAGCAAGACAAAGGTATCTGTAAACATGTGCAGAGTGCATTTCCCATCTGAGAATGGGGGGAAGAACTTTTCTGTGATGATGGCTTTTGTTCCTGGCAAGCTTTAGTCTTACTCGCTGTCCATTTTAGATCCATTTTAAACAGGGCTTAATTTTAACTAGGCCTAAGACCCGAACCTTGTTTCCAGAGCCCTTGCAGGAAATGAGAAGTGATGTGAGAGGAGCGGAAGATGCTGAGCATGTACAGAGTGTATTTCTTTCTTACCACAGAGTAAGAAAAGTACTCCTTGTGCAACTAAGATTAAGGAAGTCATAACATCACCACCACCACCACCACCACAACAACAATAGAGTGGTTTAGTCACTTGCTATTAGGGATGGGTGAATATGTCAATTTTGGTGTATATCTTTGTTTCTCATTTTTCAGTTGGCAGTGTGTGTGTGTGTGTGTGTCCCCTCATGAAATTTATTTGCATTTATTGCGAATTTCTCTACTCATCTTTGTATCCATTTTTCCCTAATGTACACAATTTTTTTGCAAAGCAATTTCCCCTAATATAATGCATTTTTATATTCTTTTAGATTCTAATACCCTAGTGAAGGTGCACAACTTGGCTGGAAAACTGTGTTGCAAAATTCAGAAAAATGAGAACTTTTGCAGGATGGCTATGTTTCGGTTCACTTATGGTTTCAAAAGGCAAGAGTTGCGTAGATTGGCCTTTAAATGTGAACTGAGCCAAATTTCTCCCCCATCCCTGTTTGCTACACAAAAAACCCCATTGAGAGTAATAGACCTAAGTCATGTTCATTCATTTCAATGAACCTACTCCGAGTAAAATTAACATTAGCTTCAATCCTATGCATTTACATCATCATCATCATCGGAATCCATGATAATATTCATCCATACAACATTTTTTGCCCTATTGTAAAAATGCACCATACAGTATATAATGGCATCATATTGCATCCTTGAATTTCCTTGTTTATTTGAAATGGTGAGGAGGAGGCGGAGGAGAACTTGGCTAGGCACGCTCCCTTCTGGGGAGAGAGAGAAAGAGAGGATAATGGGGCGTTATCTCCTACCTTTCCATATCAAATTCTGCCACATGTGGAGGCTGGAAAAATACCAGGCCAAGATCTTGTTCCTTCTTCTCCTTCTCCTTCTCCTTCTGTTTCTCCATCTCCTTCTCCTCCTCCCCCTCACATCCCCAAACTCTCTAACAAATTAATCTTTTAATCAGTCACTGAGTTGGGCCATATTTATCAAAGTGATGGGGACACATTATCTCCCCGGCCATCTGTTTGCTGCCCTCCAAAGCTGGCTTGCTGGACAAAATCCTAATAAAAGTGTAAGGACAGCTGAACATCAGGCCGCACAGCTGGCCCTTTTCACACGCAGGGGAGCGCTCTGGCCATAGAGCTCCGGCTTTTGCTCAGGGCGGGCAACTTGCCGCTGATGCGTCACCAGAACTAATCATCCCCATATTGGAGAACAAACAGAGCAGCCTCTGCCGGGAGGGCTGCCATTTCTTATTCTCTTTCTCTGGCCAGGGTTGGAATGGGCCTGGTATCTGCTGGGGTCCACACTCTGACAGAAGGCTCACTGTCAACCATGGCTGCCCCCTGCTTTCCTCCCCAGAAGCAGGCAAGCTGCTGAGTCCGCTAAGATTTCCTTCACCCTTCCCAGCACCTCCCAGAACCAGCCGGTGCTGAGTGGCATTAAAGACTACATAGTCTCAATGCAGTGCAAGTGCGTACCTTCTCCTTGCCAGAAGGCCTTAAAAACCACAAAGCGGCTAACAGATTGAGGTTGAATCCTGACAAGACAGAAGTACTGTTTCTGGGGGACAGGAGGTAGGCGGGTATGGAGGACTCCGTGGTCCTGAATGGGGTAACTGTGCCCCTGAAGGACCAGGTGCGCAGCCTGGGAGTCATGCTGGACTCACAGCTGTCCATGGAGGCACAGGTCAATTCTGTGTCCAGGGCAGCTGTTTATCAGCTTCATCTGGTACGCAGGCTAAGACCCTACCTGGTCACGGACTGTCTCGCCAGAGTGGTGCATGCTCTAGTTATCTCTCACTTGGACTACTGCAATGAGCTCTATGTGGGGCTACCTTTGAAGGTGACCGAGAAACTACAACTAATCCAGAATGTGGCAGCTAGACTGATGACTGGGAGCGGCTGCCGAGACCATATAACACCGGCCTTGAAAGACCTACACTGGCTCCCAGTACGTTTCCAAGCACAAATCAAAGTGTTGGTGCTGACCTTTAAAGCTCTAAACGGCCTCGGTCCAGTATACCTGAAGGAGCGTCTCCACCCCCATTGTTCTACCTGGACACTGAGGTCCAGCACCGAGGGCCTTCTGGCAGTTCCCTCACTGTGAGAAGCCAAGTTACAGGGAACCAGGCAGAGGGCCTTCTCAGTAGTGGCGCCCGCCCTGTGGAATGCCCTCCCACCAGATGTCAAAGAGAAAAACAACTACCAGACTTTTAGAAGACATCTGAAGGCACCCCTGTTTAGGGAAGCTTTTAATGTTTAATAGGTTATTGTATTTTAGTGTTCTGTTGGAAGCCGCCCAGAGTGGCTGGGGAAACCCAGCCAGATGGGCAGGGTATAAATAATAAATTATTATTATTATTATTATTATTATTATTATAAAGCCATGATGCAGTGCAACATAGCAAGCTACCTTACACCAAGTCAGCCCATTGGCCCATTTACTTCAGTGCCATCAGGCAGGGGCTCTCCAGGATTTTGGGCAGGTGCCCCTCCCAGCCCTAGCTGGGGATGCTTGGGATTGAACCCGGTGCCTTCTGCATGCAAGGCAGATGCACTAGCGCTGACCTGCAGCTCTTCTCCTAGAAGAACATGAAGGGGCTTATACTGAGTCAGACCACTGGTTCATCTAGTCCAGTATTGTCTACACAGTGACTCTCCGGGGTTTCAGAGCTGTACCTGGAAGTACCAGGGACCTTCTGCAGGCAAAGCAGGTGTGCTGCCACTGAGCTGCAGCCCTTTCCCTGATGCTCATTGTGCCAGCAGCAGTGATTCGGGCACTCTGCACCAGCTGGAAGAGGTTAGATGAGAAAGGGGAAGGTGGTGGCCATGGTGATGGAAGAAGTAGTTGAGACAGTGGTGCATCTGCCCCATGCACTGTGCCTAAGGGGCCTGGAGGTCCAGTACAGCAGGAAGGGGTCCACAACAGGGACCAGGGAAACAGGGAATCAGCCAAGGTTGGGGCCAGCACCTGTGGCATCTGTCCCACAAAGTATCTGGCAGGGCTGGTGTGTTCATGATGCATAGATGGGTGGTTGCCTCAGCCAGCAGGCCATGGCCAACTGCTAGCATTGCCACTGCCAGCTGCCCCCATTGCCGACTGCAGCAGCCGCCATTGCTGGTTGCCACGAGCACCGACAGGGCAGCAGCTGGAGGAGCAGCTGAAGGAAGCTGTTTACCAGCAGATTGTTTTTCTCCTTCAAGGAAATAGTAAGTAATACACACATTTTTCAGAACAGGTCACTGATGCCCTGGGAAAGTGGCAGCCTAAACTGTTTAAAAGGAAAGATGGAGGGGAAGTTTAAAAAGAAGAAGCTGGTGACTATGCTACTGTCTCTAATAAGGATGGAGGAACCAGTCAATGTTGGTATCTCATTTTCAAAGAATCTGCTTACTTCACTTTCTCGTTTTCCAAGAATCTGTCCGTTTCAGTTTCTTCAGTTTCTCATTTTTCTAATATATATATATTTTAAAAGTCCTCATGAAAGTTCACCAACATCTTGATCTGATTTTCTCCTAATATTCACAGTTTTGTATGCATTTTTGTGCAAGAAGATGCATTTTTTTGCCTGTTATGTTCACCAATACATGCATTCTTGTACACACTTTCCCCTAATATAAGAATTTGGGGATCAGAGAATTTCACTGCAAAATTTAGAGAAGAGCGAACTTCAAAGGATAGTTGTGCTTCAGATCACAAATAGATTCATGGATTGTGAATTAAACAGGTCTGCATTACAACACAATCCAAAGCCAACTTCTTCCCCATCACAGGTCTCTGACTGCAAAAAAGTATGTCCCCTAAACTGCAGGTCATCTGAAATAAAGGAGGAATGCAGGTGTAACGGGAAAATTGTGGCAAAAACTGTTTCAGGCAAGCAACTAAGGAGGAGCTTGGGGGGGGGGAGATCTTCAACTATGCAATGATCTTTTGACTGTGAAAGTCATCTGGATTTCTCTTGCCCCACCCCTGTGAGTGTGAAGATAGCACATCCCCACCTTTGCAGCCTAAGAGACAAACTCTAAGGAAAGCTCTCCCTTTTCAGAAGCATCTCTAGCAGCTACCCAAAGTAGTAAGTGTTGCAGGGGGTGCTTACCTGACCTCCCATCAGCAGTATCACAGCAGCTAACTGGGCAGAAGAGGGTCAAGGTGTTAGTGAGTTCAGTATGCTGTAGACACCTTGGTGGGAGCACTATTTTGGCTCTGCTGGTGTGTTGCTGCTGTGCCATCCCTCCCAGTCTCTCTCCTGATAAGCTGCAGAGATCCCAGGGATAGGAGGCTCAGACAAGCATCACAACCCCACCATGCTACTAGTAGCTACTTTCTACTCTTCTGGCCCCATTATAGTTGTAATTTCCCTAACCAATGATGTGGTTGGCAGTAGTACAAATGGCTAGTAATGCACTTTTTAAAAGGCACTTCAGAGCCATTGGTCATTCTCTGCCCAAACTCAGACTCCAACTGCCTCCAGACTTTTCCAGGTATGATTCCATTTTATACCAGCATATTTAGACTGTGCAAAATTCAAGGGGTTTTTTTGCCTTAAGGATAGCGATGGGCAAATGCCCTGGAAAAGGGTGGGATAACGTCGATGCTGAGCAGCTCACTAATAACCTCTGCACAAACCAATTGCAACGAGTACCCAATGGACAGCAACTTTGTGTGACTACCATGCAAATCTTGTGCAAACAAATGAGGACGGACACTCAATAAACAGACTGTCTGGGAGAGTCCTCCTGCCCAGTCATCAGATAGTATAATAATATATTCCTTTTGACACAAATTTCTGAGCTGGGACAGAAAGTAAGTTAAGGGGGCAGGAACTACTTCCACATATTTAGACTGTGTAGGCTCATTGCCCAGAGCGAGAACAGATATTGCACCTGCTGATCTCACTTGTAGCTCCAGCACATAATGCGACTCTACAGCGGCAGTTAGGGTTGCTGCATTTTGCAGGGTACAGAATTAAGTTTGGGTGCAGTGCCTGTACACAGACAAGCTAAAGGCCCTGTGCATTCTAGAGTCACTCAAAGCAAGGGAGATAAGATTGGGGACAGCGGCTGTGTACATGCTGCCCATCCAATGCATTGAGCCTGTGCACATTCTAGAGGTGTTCACGTGTTACATTCAATGAGTGTACAATTAGTGTGTCTATATACACTAATAGTTGAGCTGTACACTTGTATTGTTATTCCCATGGGGCATTTGCACATTGCGTTCAACAAGTGTACAATCTGTGTACCTACGGACACAGATAGCTGAGCTGTACACTCATACAGTTATTCACATGTAATGTTCAATGGGTGTACATGTGTACACAACAGTTGAGCTACACCGAACAAGTGCAGTCTCTCTGTCCTCCATCCAGACAATCAAGAGGCATTATCAGCATTCAAGGGCACAGTCCATCCAGGCAAAAACACTCAAGTGTGTGTTTAAACCAGGATTTTTGAGGGGCTTGGCTTGGGGAGAAGAGATGTGGTTGGGAAGGGGCTGTGGTGTATGGAGAATTTTGAAGGCTAGATAGAGAGGCTTGGAGGGCTGCTCTTGGCTCCCAGGCCTGAGGCTCCCCACCCCTGATCTAATCAAAAGGTAAAAAGAATCCCTTTACTGCAAAAACAAAATACCCTTGAAAAGAGCAGCAAGCTTCAAATGCACCAGATAACATTCTTTTGCAGCACTTTTGGATAAGGTTACCAGATTCCCCCCCCCCCCCAAAGAATCTGGGGACACTTTAAAAAAAAGAGAAAAAATGTTATTTTTAAAAAAACCATTTTTTTAAAAAAATAAGAAGTAATATCTTCTCTTCTGGGTCTCCTCTGTTGCGCAGCTTTCCTCTGGGCTGATATCCTGGTGCTCTCCTACCTCTCTTCCTCAGCAGCAGCGGCCAGAGCAGCGTGGCAAGGTTGGGGCTCCCCTCTTTTTTCTCCTTCCTCTTTCTCTCTCTTCCTTCTCCTTCTCCTTCTTTCCTCCTTCTCCTTTCCTCCTTCTCTGAGTCAGCTCTGGGGTTTTTACTCACCCTGGAGCACCGCTGGGTGGCCAGGTGGCTGGGTGCTCTTGCACCCAGCTTGATGTGGGTCATGGGGAAGGTCAGCGGTTCCCCCAGTTGATGCGCCATCCCCAGTTCCCCCTCAGCAGTGGCAGTCTCAGCAGCCCAGAGCCAGCCTGGTAGTGCAGTTGGCTCTTGCTGGCTTCAGGAGCTGCTCGCTGCTGTGGCGCCCGCCATTTTGCCTCGCCGGAAGTCCCCATATGATGCGTCTTGTGCCGTTGAACCAATCACACAACATTCATTCCCTACTAATAAATCTACAACACTTAAAATATAAATCCGGGGACATTAAATGAAATCCAGGGACACTCCGGGGACGGATTTTGTCCGGGGACATATTTGTAAATTCGGGGACTGTCCCCGGGAAACGGGGACATCTGGTAACCATACTTTTGGATGTTTCCCTCCCATTTCTTCTGTAGGGTGGTGTCATTCCTTTGCTTCTGGATCTTTTCACAGCCTGCTGCTCATCACACTGGTTCATCAGTCCATGTCCCCCTTTTTATCCTCATGACAACCCTGTGAAGTAGGCTAAGCTGAAAGACAGTGACTGGCCTGAGGTCACCTAATGAACTTCATGGCTGAGGGCAGATTTGAACCCTGGTGTCCCAGGTCCCTGTCCAACACTCTAACCCATGGGTAGGCAAACTAAGGCCCAGGGGCCAGATCTGGTCCAATCGCCTTCTAAATCTGGCCTGCGGACAGTCCAGGAATCAGCATGTTTTTACATGAGTAGAATGTGTGCTTTTATTTAAAATGCATCTCTGGGTTATTTGTGGGGCATAGGAATTCGTTCATTCTCTCCCCCCCCCAAAAAAAAGTCTGGCCCCCCACAAGGTCTGAGGGACAGTGGACTGGCCCCTGCTGAAAAAGTTTGCTGACCCCTGCTCTAACCACTACAGCACAGCAGCTCTCTTTTACAACCTACTACAATTGACTACCTCCAACCTTCTCCTTCCACACTGTGCTACCACCAAAAAGCAGCAAACAAACAGACTCCATTGTACCTGCATCTCTAGGGGTGCCATATTACAAAAGGTGAAAACCCAGACACAAAACCGCTTTTGCAAAATCTCAAAAAAAGAGAAGTTTTTGAGCTAAAGGAAATTCAGCAAAATCTAGACTTTTGACATGGGTTGCCATATGTTTGGATTTCCACCCAGACACTACTTCTGACTGCCATATTCAGGCTATGTCCGGGAAATTCCAGTTGTATGGCAACCCTATGCATATCAGTCTCTACCAGGTGTACTAGGCAAATATCTTAACACATGGAGGAGGGGGGCAGGGTTTTACATGCCACACACATGTCTGCATTCATGCATGCCGATCAAGGAGCAGGGAGGACTAATGCGGGAGGTTGCCTTCAGAGGTGTGTGGGGTCTGGGACGGGGCGTGCCCCAGGGAGAGTCTTGAGAGCCAGATCAAGAGGTCTAGGGGGTGACATTTGGATCCCAAACCTTAAGTTCTTCACCCTTGCTTTAGACAAAATCCATTAATAGTTATTGGTCAGGCTCAGAATATCAGAGTGATGTCCATACTACCTGACTGACGTCTGTTTCTGCAGAATCTCCAGTTACACTTGGAGACTGCAAAATATCCCCTGTTAATACTACGTGTTTGTGTACAGTTCAATATATTTGCAGGAACTTGTGCAACGGCCAGTGTTTGTGCACATTCTACATTCAGCTTGCACGAACCACGGCTAATGCATCTATGCAAACACAGACTCAAGGAACACATACCGAACATGTCAAGTAGACTGACCCAGGGTTTTTACAACTGCATGCACATCACTGAAAGGCATTCAGGTAGGCATGAACAATATTCCCAAGCAGACCCCATCCATCCAGGGACATACCCAAATCTACAGACAAAATAGCCGTCAGCCAGGATAGCCTTCAGTCATGTCTACATGCAAAAGTGGGTTATGTGTGCACATCAGGACTTTCCTTCTCCTACAAAAGTATCTTGCAATGTAACAGAGGAGACACCCCAAGGGGGAAAAAAATCATGAATGCAAACTGGGGCCATTGTGTGCACAAAACGTTTTCCCCTCCCACACGTGGCTCGCTTGCTGAAACTCTGTGTGCACAAAAGAGGATACACGTGGGTACATATGCATGGAAGGATACAGGTTAGTTGCCCATGGTATAGGTACACAGCCACGCCTTGCCTAAAGATGTTGGCATGTGGGTGGTAGACACGCTCCACACAGATTTAGGCTTGACCTGTAGGCTGCAAGTACCACAACTGCATTGCCAAGGGGAACTTAAGGATTTTGTCTCCCTAGCGATGCCAACAAGGTTCAAAACATTGTCCCAAACCAATGTTCAATCTAAAATAGATGTCTGCACTGTAATCCAGACATTACTGATTTCTCCCACAGATCTTTAGATACGAGTCCCTAGAGAGGAATGTTCCTCAAGTTTTTTCGTTGTTGTTTTGGTCACCCAGACACCCCTTTAAACGTACTGAGTTCCCTAAGCTGCTTCTCCCCCACCTGGCAACCCACCAGAAATCATATCTGGGGCCATCGTGTGCACTGAATTCTTGTGCAAGCCCATCACGTGCCACACACTTTGAATGGTGTAAGGATCTGTTGACTGAGGTACCAATGCAACACTAGAAGAGGTAAAGATGGGTGAAAATTGTTTCTCCCTAGTCTTGTTCACCATATTTCTGCATCAGCATTTAATTTGTCAGCATTTACGGTAAATGCTTCTTCTAAACTACACACGTCTTGCATGCAACGTTGCTTCCTACACAAATTTTCGCAATAATTTTCCCATAATATAATGGTTTTAATCTGGGTCATTTTCTACTAATATGAGCATTTTTATAAATAAACCCCCCCCCCCAGTGCATGCATGTTTGTGCCCATTTTTAAGCTGGAGAATTACACACAAAATTCGCAGAAGAGTGGCTTTCAAAGGATAGCTGGTTCCCAATTTGTCCATTAACAGGCTTGGAACTTCACTATATCTCCCTGCAAGTATTTTATGCCAAGGAAACCTGCCCAGGAACATCCTCGCCTTTCCCAAAACAGGGTATCCTCTGATTCAGTCTTTTGGCTGTGTACCAGCATCTTGGCATTTACCCTCCTTTTAAGAAGCTTTATGAAAAGACATTCTGATCTGCAACTTGGTCCGGCCTCACGAATCTCTTGGGCGAACATTCCAAAGTACAAAACACCACACAAAAACACACACACACACCCTCCCTTGGCAGGGTTCTGCTCATGCTTCCTAAAACCCCCGAAATGTCTCCACTGACGTACAAAAGACAAGCAGTTGTGCAGGAAGACACTTAAGCTTTCTCCCCACTCCCCAGACCACAAGCAGCCCCTCTTACCAATAAATGAGAGAGAGTCCGTCAAAGCGTTCAAGTTCCCTGCCAGTCGGCTTAAGATAGGACATTCTCTCGTGGCCCCGGAATGCCTGGCTCCCTCCTATTGTCCCCAGCGATGGAATAAGACCGTGCAACAAATCTGGTCGCTCAGTTGCAAAGCCATATGTCAGCGACCCGACGGCAAGCGCTTTCCCCGACAATCCAAACACCTACAGAATCACGGGAACGTTTGAAGGGTGGGATCCGATGCCTCTAATTCCAAGGAAAATACGCCACATGCGACGGGCTCCCCAGAGTTGGAGGCCTCTTGGCTCTCAGTGCAAATTGATTTGAGGAATAATTTGCAAAAGGGCAATGCCCTCAACTCCCTCCTGCGTCGGCTAACAAAGGTGGGCTGGCGCCGCGGTCTTGGCCTGAGCATTTCATTCTGGCAGCCTTTCGGGCACAGCGTGCGAGGAACAGATGTTGTGACTCTTTGTTAATCCTAAGTGGCAGGTCCGTCAAGGGCAGAATCATTCCCAAGGGCTTCCAAAGGTTTTAGCTCTGGCTCCAGACATAACAACAAGAGGGTGGCTGTAAAAACCTCCTGGAAGGGACAGCTAGGATCAGAGGGACCCCCCTCCCGTGTCTCCTTTTCCCTCCTGCATGAAAGAGAGCTCCCGGGAGCATCGTGGATGCTGCTGTTAGTGGGTCATGAGTCTGTTTCATGCGTTGGGGAGACAAGCAAGGCGCACCAGGAGCCCTCCGCAAGGTATCCTTGGGAATCACACTGGGAACGCAATAAACGGCAGATTGGCATGGAGCCTTTTCATTGCTCCCTGCGTTCCAGACTTACAGATGCTGCCAATCAAGTCGGCAGCCCTTCCCTCCCACTCAGTTGATAAAATATCCTTTGCCCAAGAGCAGATCAAGGAAAAGAAGATTTTATGGTTTTATTTAGTATGTAAACAGTCCAAATATCCCACCGGCCAGTTAAAAGAAAAAAGAGAGGCAGAGAGAGAGAGAGAGAGAGAGAGAGATGTTTGTTCTAGGATGTTTAAAATATAGAAAACTCTTTTAGATCACATGTGTTGTTGATCACATGTTATTTATTTTTTAAATCGCAATATATACACATTTATAAATTTGCTCACCCGCTCTGTCCCCAACAACAAAATTCAGGCTGGGAAAGAAGAGATTAAAGAGCATAGAAACGTCCCTCTTGGAAACTTTAAAAATCCAATTTCAACAGCTAAGGAAAACAGATTAATGGATAGCTCAAGCCCTCCCCCTCAAAGGCTGCCCAGAGATAGATTAGAGAGCTGCCTTCACACTTTTCACGGCAATCATGTTTGCAATGGATACACACTTGTGTTCCAACAGTATTTGCCGTGTGGGAAGAGCTGCAAACAGACATGCTCTCAGACATGTAGTGGCCTTGTAGTACAGCACTGCGGTCCATCAGAGCTCCCTGTCAGGGATGCGGGGGGAATTCAATTCAGTTCATGTTTAAAGGCAAACCTAATGCACACTTTCCGAAATGCTACATGAAGCAAAACACAGGCATCCTTCAAAATTTGCAATTCTCAGAATTTTGCGGAGCAGCTCTCTAGCCAGGCGACGTGTGCAAAAATGCATATATTAAGCTGTGCGTAAAAATACTGCAAAAATGATGGACAGAAGTGCATCCTATTAGGGAAAGTTGTTTTGCAAAAATTATGGAAAACCTAAAGGTGCATATTAGGATAAATTCAAGAAAATGCTGACAAATTTCCATGAGGCCTTTTATTTTTTTATTTTTTAAAAAAATCACAGGCTGATGTGGAAAGGGGGAGAACTGAAGATGCGGGAAAGGGTTGGAAACTGATATATTTGCCCATACCTACTCTCTGGGCGCTTAGGAATGCATGCCTGCTCGTCACATTTTCTGTATTTGCTTTGAGGGATACGAGTTAGCAAAGCCACAAATAGCAGAGCTTCCATATCATCTGAAGCACGACTGTCCTACCCTCAGAAAGGGATAGTTCACAGTATGATTAATAGAATCACACAGACAAGCAACAGGCCAAGATGACTGTCCTATGAGAGGTGGGTGTATCTGCCTCAGTTTCTCCCAGGTTCTCATTTTTCATAGACTATGGTTCAGTTCAATACATTTCCACATCAGCATGAAATGTTTATTTTCAAAAAAAAGAGGTCCTCGTGAAAATTTGTCTATATTTTAGGGAACCTTCCTGCTAATATACATATTTTTGTATGGTATATTGCCAAAGGTGCAACCAAGTAATTAAAAATGTCTTTATCAGGGGCAGTGTGCGTAAGAACCCAGATGTTTGTGAACATAGTGTGCAAAATATATCAGGGGAAATTGCTTTCCAAAAATGAGGAGATGAGGTAGCCCAATATGTTTAAACTTACTGAATTGTGTTACATCTTAGTGAGCGATTAGGTAAAATGTTGACTGCATGCTTAGACCTCCATATTTTAAGATCTAAGTCTGCACAGAGTGATTCAAAAATTGAACCCATGAAGCATTCCCCTATAAGTGTATGGTGGGGGAACTTTACCTACTGAATTTCTGCTTGTAAAGCAATTATAAAAGGTATAGGACCTTATCTTGGAGAAAATGGTTGGTACTTATTACTGCAAACTGGAGAAGAAGATGGCCTTCTGACTGTCTTTAGCTGAAGGCGCTTTTTGAATCATGATCCCTAGTATTATGTATCATATAGCAAAGGACACAGAATGCCAAACATAAGGGGTGTTTGCACCCGCGTAAGGCTGCCACCTCCTGCAAGCCTGAGAATATAGCTGTGGGGTTTTTTTTTAAAAAAAGAAAGTGTATAAAAATCAGCAACGGATGGGGATAAGATGTACAGAAGACTGGAAGGAAGAGGAACAGAGAGAGCATTGAAACTGACAAGACTGGTCCATCCTTTGGTATGCGTCTTCTTTCAAATGTCTTCCTTTGCGCAAATGCCGGCTGAGATCCACCACAATGAAAGAGCTTTCATATTTGGCAAGAACTTCTCCCTGCCGTAGTTAGTGAGATGAGCGGAAGCTGCAGGTGGGTAGGCATGGAGCTGTGAAGAACCAGGGCACCTGCCAGGGTGCATAGGTCTATTGGATCACGGGTGTTAGTGAAGCTAAGAGGTTAATCGCTGGTGGAGATGTGTCACACCTTGGCAAGGGGCTCCTGATGGAGTTGATGGCAAACAAAGGCATTAGTGGCACAAAGCCACGCTGAAGCTCCAGGCCTCTTAATAGGCACTGCTGTGATTAAACAGTGCTGAGCCCACCAACGAGGACTGTTTTACAGGCGAGCGGCCCCCTTTACACCGTGGGTGGGGAATTCCAGGCTTGGGCGCTGAATGCCACACTCCCTTGGGATTCACCCCTCCTTAGACCACACCCCCTCCCTCCAGGCCGCACCCCTAGCTTTGCACCTGACTTGAGCATTTTTGGTTGCTGGTTTCATGGATGCAGAGAAACAGTGCAAGGAACCAGCTAGGGAACCCCCAAGGGAAGGAGGCTCAGAGTCTGGGGAGTGGTGGTCGGACAACAGTGAGTGGTCAGAGGGAGAAGGCTGAGAAGAGGAGGTGTCAGAAGCTGAAGTGGTGATAGGACTTAACGACCTGGGAGAGTCTGTAGCAGAGAGAAGTGCAAAATCAGAGGCAGAAGCTGAAGCAGGAGAATGGAAGGAAATAGGCCAAGAGGCAGAGATGAGTTAGACCGATGAAGAGTCATGGGTGTCTCCCCCTCCTGCAAGTGACAAGTTCCCCTCTCCCTCCCTGTCTCCCAGAACAAGAGGAGGCATGAAAAGAGCATAGGAGAAGATAGCTCCATGCAGGGGCAGTCTCAGATTGCTTGGGAAAAGCCCTGGAGAGCAGTGGACTTAGACAACTGTGGGAAGGTGGGGACTTGCAATCTCAGCAACTGATCCATGGGCAAGACCTAACGGGAATGCCCTGCTGTACTCATGAGGCCTGACACTAAGTCAGTGCAAATTGTGTTCTTGCTAATAGGGAGTTACCTCCAATTTGAATGGTATGATTTACTGCTGGTTCACTCCTGACAGCTGGCATGTGTCCTTGAACCCTGAAGATGCCTCTTGCTTGCTGGATGGAGGAGGGAGAGGGGTGTGCCAGCGTGTGTAGAAAGTGGCCTGAAGTAAAATTCACATTTGTTGCTCCACTCACTTTTTCTTTTCATGTGGCCCCCCAAAGACTGCCCAGAATGGAATGTGGCCCTCCAGCTGGAAAAGGTTCCCCATCCCACTTTACCTGCTCAATGAACAAAGGAGAGATCTGTGTAGGGGAAGAGCTCAGGGGTGGAGCATCTGCTTTGCAAGCAGAAGGTCCCAGGTTCAATCCTCCGCATCTTCAGGTAGGGCTGGGAATGCCCCCTCTGTGAAATCCTGCAGAAGAGCTGCCAGTAAGTGCTGTTAATAATGCTTAGCAGAATGAGCCAAGGGTCTGACTTGGTGTAATACGGCTTCCTATATTAGACATGGTTGGGGAGATGACAAGTGCACATCATCTTCTGCATTCACCTGCAGCATAAGAGCCTAGGGACCTAAAAAGAGTTCTGCTAGATCAGTCCCTCTAGTCCATTATCCTCTTCTCACAGTGACCACCCAGAGGCCCCAATGGGAAGTCCACAAGCAGGACTTGAACGTAACAGCACTCTCCCCACATCACGAGTCCTGTGGCATCACCGAGGCATGGAGTGGCAGGCAGAGGCATGCAAATAACAACAACAACAACAATAATACTTGTTATTATTAGCATCAAGAGGGCTGTCCACCTCACTCCTTCATTTGTAAAATCAGCACATGCTACTTTATCTACCAGGTTACCAGACTCAGAGCAAGCCAGGCTCTTAAACCATAGTCTGACTGTAGATTCAGACAAAATAGGGAACAATGGTTCATTGTTGTTATTGTTGTTTAGTCATTTAGTCGTGTCCGACTCTTCGTGACCCCATGGACCAGAGCACGCCAGGCACTCCTGTCTTCCACTGCCTCCCGCAGTTTGGTCAAACTCATGCGGGTAGCTTCAACAACACTATCCAACCATCTCGTCCTCTGTCATCCCCTTCTCCTTGTGCCCTCCATCTTTCCCAGCATCAGGGTCTTTTCCAGGGAGTCTTCTCATGAGCTGGCCAAAGTATTGGAGTCTCAGCTTCAGGATCTGTCCTTCCAGTGAGCACTTAGGGCTGATTTCCTTAAGAATGGATAGGTTTGATCTTCTTGCAGTCCATGGGACTCTCAAGAGTCTCCTCCAGCAACATAATTCAAAAGCATCAATTATTCGGCAATCAGCCTTCTTTATGGTCCAGCTCTCACTTCCATACATCACTACTGGGAAAACCATAGCTTTAACTATACGGACCTTTGTTGGCAAGGTGATGTCTCTGCTTGTTAAGATGCTGTCTAGGTTTGCCATTGCCTTTCTCCCAAGAAGCAGGTGTCTTTTAATTTCTTGGCTGCTGTCACCATCTGCAGTGATCATGGACCCCAAGAAAGTAAAATCTCTCACTGCCTCCATTTCTTCCCCTTCTATTTGCTAGGAGGTGATGGGACCAGTGGCCGTGTTCTTCGTTTTTTTGATGTTGCACTTCAAAACATATTTTGCACTCTCCTCTTTCACCCTCATTAAAAGGTTCTTTAATTCTTCCTTACTTTCTGCCAGCAATGTTAGAGACTTCCTAATTTAATTGTAGTTTGCAGTAAAGGAACTGTGTGCTTGGACAACATATTTGCTGAGGACTCAGCTGGTTAAGCCATGATTAACCAATCTGTCAATTTCATTTTCTTTCATCTTCTCATTTTTCCAATCTTCAATCCAGTTCTTCACATTTGTGCAACAATATGCTCTTTTAAAAAAACCAAAAAGCAACCACGAAAATTCACCAGCATTTTAGCGTGCTCTTTTCACCCAAAACTGAAAACCCAACCTCTCACTCATGACAGCAGCAGCAGCAGCAGCAGCACTCCAACCAAACTGAACATCTGAGTCCTACTTAGCTGGCAAGGCCACCTTCATTTAAAAGCCCCTAGACACCAACTGAATGTAGCCCAGGGGCTCCCTCTTGTGGGCAACATAGAGCACATCAGCTTAGCATGGCTTGGCAACATGGACCATGTACGGCTGGCTATCAGTGTTGTGAAGAAGAAGAAGAAGAGTTTGGATTTGATATCCCGCTTTATCATTACCCTGAGGAGTCTCAAAGCGGCTAACATTCTCCTTTCCCTTCCTCCCCCACAACAAACACTCTGTGAGGTGAGTGGGGCTGAGAGACTTCAGAGAAGTGTGACT
The DNA here is from genome assembly GCF_964106915.1 of Podarcis gaigeae. Classification (NCBI taxonomy): domain Eukaryota; kingdom Metazoa; phylum Chordata; class Lepidosauria; order Squamata; family Lacertidae; genus Podarcis; species Podarcis gaigeae. Next base: position 34,690,878 of record NC_139690.1, read on the forward strand.
GGCCCAAGGTCACCCAGCAGCTGCATGTGGAGGAGCGGGGAAGCCAACCTGGTTCACCAGATTACGAGTCTACTGCTCTTAACCACTACACCACACTGGCTCCACACTGTGAGCTTTAGTTCTGCCCATTAACCAAGGACAGACCCTGGATGGCTTTTCTTTTTCTTTAGAATAGAGAGTTTCTGGTCCTGTGTGCAAAATATTGGAGAATCTATCATACTTGCTCAACGGTTAGGGCCCAGGTTCTCCGTTGTGGGCGGAAATACAAAGCTGCCTTTTAATCAATCAGACCATTGGTCCATCTAGCTCAGTATTGTCTCTTTTTTTTTAATCATATTTTATTAGATTTTACAAAAGATTAACAAACTCAGTATTGTCTACACGGACAGGCAGAAGCTCTCCAGGGTTGAAGGCCATGGATCTCTCCCAGCCCTACCTGGAGATGCTGGGAGTTTCTGCATGCAAAACAAGTGCTCTTCCACTGAGTTAAACTCCTTCCTCACATCTATAACCTTTCCCTCACTTGGAACGTGCTTTCCTGGAGATTTGTTGATGCATGCAAACATACTGCCTCCAGGGGGCGCTCTCTGATCTCTGTAAGGTTGGAAGCCTCACAAAGGCGATCAGCCCTGGTGTAGCAATCAAAGCTGAGGCAGCCTCACCCCCTTGCCAGACAACTTGGGGAGCCCAACCCACTCTATTTTTAAACATCCCTGTGCTCTTCTCTGTCCATTCTCGGGCCCAGCTATTCCTTCTATTGTTCCTCTCAGGGATGGGCCACTGGTGTCACAAGTACAATACCACAAGTGTTATTTATTTTCTTTGCAAAACCAATTCCTTCTCCTGTTTGCAAGAGAGCCACGGGGCCAGTAGGCACACAAGGAGGTGATTGGCAAAAACCAGCTCCACCTTCAGCGGAGGAGAGGCTCAGAAATTGGGGGAGGCTTTGTCGAAACTGTTCGGGATCCAGCCCGGCCCCCAGGTGACTCTGGGTTCGAGGAGCTCAGCCAGCCCTCCCCCAACAAATCTGCTGAGATATTGGGCGTTGCAGCAGCTCCTGTCACAGCAAAAGGCTCGCCTCCTTTAGCCTTTGTTGTTTCTCAGCCAAGCATTTCATTTGAGGAATACAGTAGTGTAAGGCAAGCCAAATCCACAGGCAAGAAGGTGAAGTGGGCATTTGGACCCGTAAAAAGAAAGGAAAGGCAAACCCCAAGACTGATGGGCAGGGGGAAGCTGCAGGTTTGAGAGAGGCCCATGCAGAACATAGGTCAACTATGGAACTTGCCCCAGCAGGAGGCAGTGATAGCCACCAACTCGGAAGGCTTTAAAAGAAGCTTGGACAAATTCATGGAGGAGAAGGTTGTCAGTGGCTGCTAGCCACAATAGCTATGCTGTGTCTGCACTTCTGGAGGCAGTAGTGCTTCTGAATACCAGTTGCTATAAACCACTGGGGCAGTGCTCTTGTGCTCAGGGCCTGCTTGAGGGTTTCCTGCAAACATCTGGGTGGCCGGTGTGAGAACAGAACTGACATAGCAGGCTCTTCTTATGTCCAAAGTGAACCCTGGAAAGTCCCCTCCGTTGTCAGGGAGGCCCTGTAGGTTTCTGTTAGGCAGCCATTGTTGCAATCAACACTGCTTGGCTGAATCTAGCTGCCATTTAAATTACAGTGGTAAGCTGTACGCCGACTCCCTCAGCCAATAAAGCGAGATGAGTGCCGCAACCCCAGAGTCGGCCACGACTGGACCTAATGGTCAGGGGTCCCTTTACCTTTACTTTACCTACCTCAGGTTAAGAACTTAATTCTTTCTGGAGGTCTGTTCTTAACCTGAAACTGTTCTTAACCTGAAGTACCACTTTAGCTAATGGGGCTTCCCGCCGCCGCTGCATGATTTCTGTTCTCATCCTGAAGCAAAGTTCTTAACCGGAGGTACTATTTCTGGGTTAATGGAGTCTGTAACCTTAAGTGTCTGTAACCCGGGGTACCACTGTACCCACAACACCCCAAAAGTGATGCTACATCAAGGGCACTTTGGGCCAGCCCTAAGCAGGGGTGAAGGGACTATATTTACTTCTTCTTCTTCTTCTTCTTCTTCTTCTTCTTCTTCTTCTTATTATTATTATTATTATTATTATTACATAAATGCACATTCCTTGTCAGACCTCATAGTGTCAAGGCAGTTTCTAGCTGTGATAATATTTGACATTTGATAGGCAAATATTGAGAGGCAAAGAGAATGCGATGCAATAAAAATATGATATATCAAAAGCAAGCCGCAATGCCAATGGGTGAGCACCCTGTCTTTTCCACTATAAACATAAGAAGAGCCTGTTGGATCAGCCCAATGGCCCATCTACTCCAGCATCCTGGTCTCACAGTGGCCAACTAGGTGCTTGTGGGAAAGTGGCCAGCAGGATCCGGGCCCTGGAACACTCCCCACTCCTGTGGTTTCCAGGAAGTGATATGACTCAAGTATCTGTTGCCTTTTGCACCTGATCACCCTGTTTTCTGATAGGGTTGCTGGATGTCAAAGGAGAGCAGTGTTTTGGCTTACATTCCTTTCCTGTCCCCTAAGGTCTGCTCTGTCTTTTTCAGACTGTGGATGGGAAACTTCAAGCCCCTCACCCACAGTGTCAGATTCAAGGAAAGATCGCATCTCCAGGTCACAGCCAAGCGCACCTCTTTGCAGAAGAAGCCGTTCATTCAAACCGGTAGCAATTCATTAATCAGAGACCCACACATAGCATTCCCTCATGAGCAACCACCCAGGGGCCTCAAAATGCCTGGAAACTGTAGTTTCCCAAGAGAGCTGAGAGCTGTTATTATATCCCTCAAAGAACTAACAGCGGGTTTATCAGAAGTTCTCCATTGCTGGCCTAAGGCAACACCTGTTAATCTCTGAGCTATGATTCCCAGAGTTCCCTGGAAAGAGGAATTGATGGTTCAACCATGATGGGAATTGCAGCTCTGTAACAAACTGCAGTTCCCATGATTCTTTGGGGTTTGAGCCATGGCTGTTTAAAGCATGGGTCGGCAAACTAAGGGCCACGGGCTGGATCAGGCGCAATTGCTTTCTAAATCCAGCCCACGGACGGCCAGGGAATCGCCGCGTGGATTGGCAGCATGTGGATCGGCAGCGCATGTTTTTCACTCTCCCTCCCACTCCCTCACACAGCGGCGGTGGCACCTCCTCCCTCCCTCCTCCTGGCTTTTCCCTGCCCAACCTAGAGGAGGAAGGGGCTGGGCTTTGTTGGTGCCAGCCCCTCTCCGGAGCCCTTTCATGTACCACTCATTGTGCCTCTGCCACTGCCGCCACCAGCCCCTGCGGCTTGCAAGACACAGGAGCCGTGGCTGGCTGAGCACGTTTCTGAGCACAATTCAAAGGGTTGGTGCTGACCTTTAAAGCCCTAAACGGCCTCGTTCCAGTATACCTGAAGGAGCGTCTCCACCCCCATTGTTCTGCCCGAACACTGAGGTCCAGCGCCAAGGGCCTTCTGGCGGTTCCCTCGCTGTGAGAAGCCAAGTTGCAGGGAACCAGGCAGAGGGCCTTCTCGGTAGTGGCGCCCGCCCTGTGGAATGCCCTCCCACCAGATGTCAAAGAGAACAACAACTACCAGACTTTTAGAAGACATCTGAAGGCAGCCCTGTTTAGGGAAGCTTTTAATCTTTGATGCGTTACTGTTAATATTCTGTTGGGAGTCGCCCAGAGTGGCTGGGGAGGCCCAGCCAGATGGGCGGACTATAAATAAATAAATTATTATTATTATTATTATTACTATTACTGAGCACTCCTCTTGAGCAGCCACCATTAAAAGCAGCCCCTCTCTGCAGCCCTTTCAAGCGTCACTCATTGTCCCTCGTTCATTCCCCCCCCCCCAAATATAGTCCAGCTCCCCACAAGGTCTGAGGGACAGTGGAACCGGCCCCCTGCTGAAAATGTTTGAGGACCTCTGGTTTAAAGGGTGTGGCACTGCATTAAATGCATAGTGCAGATACGGGACCTTACGTAGGTGTGGCAGGCTACATTCTAGCCAGGGAAAAGTCAGAGGGATCTCCCAATCCACCTCTCCATCCTCCAGAAGCACCATCCCAGTTCAAGGACACATTCCAGGCAGGCAAAACCTCTCAAGCAGGGTGCGAATTAAGACCAGGGAAGGGTGTGGGCCAAGGAGAGGCTTGGAGAGCCAGAGTTGACCTCCTGACCTGAAGTTCCCTGCTCCCGGGCCTGATCCACCATACTGGGAAGGGCATTTGGAAGGAGCACTCAGCTTTGTGAGTCTGCTTTCTGCTTCACAGCCAGGACATCTGAATGCATATGACAGGGCAGCAGAGGTGGGGGCTGCCTCTACAGGCTTCGAGGGTGGGGGGGCTTCAAGAGACTCTTTGGGGCCTGATGCTGTTACCCACAGATTCAAGCTCTGCTCTCAGGGATGGGCTGCAGATTCCAATCCATTGACAGAGAGAGAGAGAGAGAGATGCAACACACGGGAGGGTGTAACCCTCTACTTTCTTTAGAGATGGAATGAGGGAGGGGTGAAGGCAACTCCGCAGGGCAGGCCCAACCTGTTCCTGAAACCCCAGAGCTGGTTCGTCAAGGGAGAGGCTCTGCCAAGAGTCAAGGCTGGGAAAGTCAACGCTCAAAGGGAACCTGCGCTCTGTGGTCGGTGGCGGTTTCAGGTGTGCGAACACAGAAAGGCAGACCCACAGACCTGCCCTGTCAGGAGGGCTTGCACCTGCACACTTACCAGAAGCCCAGGGAAAGACAGCGCAACTCCCTCTCCTATAGCACAGCAATGCCGTTGGAGAAAGGATCAGTCTAAAGCTCAGTCCCACCGTGGGGGAGTGGTTAGAGCAGGGGGAGAGAAGCCTCATGTCCAGAGACCAAATGCAGACCTCCAGGCTAGGGGCAAAATATTGCATTATGCTGCTAGCGGCACAATGGGAAGTGCCATCTTGTCCTGCTCTGCTGCTTCCTTTGGTGCCACCATTACTGCTGCTTCTCCACCCACCTCCTCAGCTGCTGGTGGAAAAGCAGCGCTGCCATCGTTCCCAGTTTGGGGCAAGGTCGCCCCTGATTTGAGCAGATCTTGCCGATAGCGCATGAGATCTTGTACGCTCTTACAAGATCTCATGCAATTTTGGATGCGATTTCAGTCAAAATCGGCACTAACACTAGCGCTGCTTCTGTGCCACCTTAGAGGTTTCAGCCGCCTGAGGCAGCTGCCTCAGTCTGCCTAATGGCAGAGCCAGCTCTGCTCCAGGTCTCTCTGGAGTTGAACAATGCGTAGAATCATAGAACTGGGGCATTGGAAGGAACCACAAAGAGACCCCACAAGTGCCCCTATTTTCTAGGGACAGTCCCAGATTTATAGAAGCCGTCCCAATTTCTGATCCGATCCTAGAATATCCTAGGATATTCCTTAGGATATCCTTAAGGAGAAATGTTGGAGGGTATGGAGTTATGTGCCCCCTGAACCAAAGAGATGAACTATTCAACCTTTAGAAGACATCTGAAGGCAGCCCTGCATAGGGACATATTTTTAATGTTTAATGTTCTATTATGTTTTTATATATGTTGGAAGCCACCCAGAGTGACTGGAGCAACCCAGTCAGATGGCAAGCTATAAGTTAATAAATAATAATAATTGAATAGGACGTCCCTATTTTCATTGGAGAAATGTTGGAGTGTATGCATGAGCCTGGCTGCCCGATTAGGCCAAAGGCCCATCCAGTCTGCACGTGGGAGTTCCTTCAATAAAGGGTGGGGACAAAAATGAAACAAGCAAACAAAGACGAGAAGAGGAGCCAACATGTGCCGGAGTCTCAGCAGCCCATTTGTGCAGGCATTTAAAATCAGAGCGTTGCACCAGGTCTTTAAACTTCTTCTGCTTCGGACAATGCGGCACCGGTTCTGCCCACATAGCCCAAGTGCCAGAAAGGTGATTCATGCCCCTCTTGAGGGATGGGTGAAATGAGAATGCCATGCATACCTGTGTGTCATGTGAAGAAGGAACACCCTGGGCTAACCAAAAGTGGGGTTGGAGGGGTTGGGGGGGACAGGGCTTGGTGGGGCAGGACAGATTCCTCTTGTACTTTTGACTGCCGAGGAGGTTTCTATTTTGGCAAGAAGCTCAGCATTGGATTAATAAGGTGCTAACCTAACAAAGGGTCATCCTGCAAATGAACAATTTCCCTCTACTCATTGCTAGTAGGGCCCTTGTTTCTTTAACAGCAGTGTGATGGGCAGCGATCCAGTTGGCAAAGCTGGGGGAATGCAGAACCAGCTGAATATGTGTCTGATAAAGCACAGAGCTCTTGTCTGCCAGAAAGGCTGGGTGGAAGCCCTCCTCTTTTGACACTCAGGGTTTTCTCTAAGTCCTGCTCAGAGTAGACTCATCAAAATTAATGTGTTGAAGCAAGTCTTGCCCTTTAACTTCAGTAGGTTTACTCTGGATAGGAATAGACAACACCCCTAAACATGCAGATTCAGGACACGTAAGTTGGCATATGCAAATGTGATGCAAATACCCGTCTCCTTTGGTTCCCTTTTTTGGTGATATGTTAAGTGGCGGCCCTCCTCCTTCTCCTGGTGGCAACCATTCAATTAAATCCCAGGACAGGGCAGGTTGTTCAGCAGGCTCCTCCATGTAGGCGGAAAGGTATTAAGAAGTAGGGGGGGAACACCCAAATTGTCAACAGCCGGCTGATATATAGCAGTTTGACTCGATGGGAGAAAATACCTGTAAGTGACACACAGCTTATTTATGGCTTCCTGTCGCACGTCAGGGCTTACGTTGCATGACAAGCGATGCCTGTTCACCTGTGATGTCAAGAGGCCAGGCACACTGGTACCATGTTTTCCATGAACGCATGTCTTCTGGCGGCAGTCTGGTGGCAGTCAGTGGTACAAAGGGAACATCTGCATTTATTCCTCCACCCACTTTCCTCTCTGGCCCGGCCCATTCCTGGCATGTGGCCCCTGGAAGGTTGCTCCGAAGGGAATGCGGCCCTTGGGTTGAAAAATGTCCTTACACCTGGGATAAGTGCACAAGTCTTGCTCACAAACGTTCCTTGAAAAATGCAAGGGGTTTGCCCTCCTGCAAACTGCATATCCAAGCGACATAAGAACTAATTCCAGCTCATCCAACGATGAGTTGTGCCCATCTCTGCAGTGATGTTGGCAAAGAGCCTGCTTCTGGCTCCTCTCACAGCAGGCAGTTTGCAGCTAAGGAGGACTTCTCCAAATTTCACACCCCAGCTGATTTCATAGTTGCTCAGAGGGGGCCCACGATCCTCAGGATATTTGTGTCATTTATCACGAACTTCTTTAACATAGCACCTTTGGCATACTTTATAAAGTCACTTATGCCGAAACAAAACAGGACAGGTCTCTGCCCTGATGACCCTACATTTCCATAGCAAGGGAAACAACAAAGAGAAGGAAGGAAGTGTTGGCAGAGGCACTTAAATCATGCTGAGGGAGTCCTGAGAGAAAAGAAACTGGCAATACTTTTCTAGGTGAGCTGAGCAAAAACAGCACATAATAAGAGGAGAAATAAACAGAGAGGAGTTGTCTTTCTTACAAGGTTCAGGGCTAGTCCACAGCAGGAAGAGATACAGAGGAAAACTCACTCAGAACATGAATTACCTCAGTGGGGCCAATGTGGCTGGTTGTTGGGAACCACTTCTTAGTTGGCTGACTGTAAACAGAATTGTACTTCCAATAGGGAGAAGCTGGGATAAACCAGGGATAAATATGGGCAAGTGTAGTCTTCAGCTCTTCTGGCAATGAGGACTAGAACCTCCATAAGGCAAGATGTATTTTGCGCTTTGGGAGGGGGAGTTCTGAAAGAAGAAAGAGAGGTGGCCCCATCATGTGGGCATTCTGGAAGGACATTCCAGGCATACAGACTACAAAGGATGGAGCCCTTTAAGGGACATGGGGGCGTGGGTGGCTGAGGGTGGTAGAGCTGGAGGAGAGAAGGCCAGAGGCAGGAAATAATACTTACTTGGGAGCCAGTTCAAGGAAAGCAAAATATGACTTTTATATCTGAGTGGGGTTGCCAACAGTTTTACTAGCCCGTGCTCCTCCATCTTCACCTGCAGATGTTAGCAGGCGATCACATCCATCTCCCTGCCCTGAAACCTCCACTTGTCAATCTCTGCAGATAAAACTGCTGATTAAAACTGCACAGGAGCGAGCCAACCTGATTCCCACCCCCATCAGTTGGCCACCCTATTTTCAAGACAACACGATCCTTCCCTTCGAGCATCCCATGAACCTATAGGACTTGATTAGTGTAATTGCTGCCACTTATTGCTGGGACACCAAAATTGGAGGGTGTTTGAGTTTTTTTTAATTACATCCGCTTTGCTCTCTCTCTCCTTGCCATAACCCTACAGTGCAGTCCCTGGGTGTCTAGTTGTTCAAGAGAGGGAGGAGAGGGAGGCTGTGTAATATTGCCTCCAGGGCTATACGCAAGCCGTTTGATGCATGAGAAGATCTGCGTCAATTCGTGGATCCAAATAGCCCAGAGGGATGTGGAAGGCTGCTGGGTGACAAGAGTCTTAGAACAGACCTCCCACACTGGGATGTGGAAGCCTGACATGTTTGTGTCTTTTAAGCGTTCCAGGGAGCATGAAATACACCCGTCATTTAAATTTGGACTAGTTTTCTCGCATGCATAGAAAAAGAAGAACAACATAAAACACTAGAGGTGATAATTAACATAGCAAAGTTAGGATAATTGTGTTTTATCACCAATTACTAGAATTGTGAATGGTCTTTATGCTGATTTGAGCAAACAGTCCAGCTTTAATTCAGGGGTGGGGATCCTCTGGCCTGGGGACTCGATGCAGCCCTCTCATCCTCTCTGTCTGGTCCTCTGGCTTCAAAACATCCCAGATACATCCCAACCGAGCCTCCTTGAATTTTCTGACCTGGCCGAAATGTGTCCTTGGCACATGACTCTTGTTTCATTGGATTGAGGGTAAAGAGACACGCATGACCACGTGCAGAAATAAACTAATAATAATTAATAATAATAATATATTTTATTTATACCCCGCCCTCCCCAGCCAAGACCGGGCTCAGGGGTGCTAACATCAAGTGAAAACAATTGATTAAAATACAACTTAAAAATAAGATTAAGTACAACATTAAAATGCAGCCTCATTTCAGTAGAAACTCAGATCAAAAACTTTTGGGGGATGAAAACGTCAAATCTTCACCAAGGACAACTAACCAAACTGGTCCTACGTGGGCCAGAAAAAAGCCAGGTAAGTCCCTAAATAGGAGTTCCATCATGGAAGGAGAAAGGAAAAAGGAAAGAGGGGGAGGGGATCAAGTTGATTCCAAGCCAAAGGCCAGGTGGAACAACTCTGTCTTACAGGCCCTGCGGAAAGAAATCAGATCCTACTAGCCTACTGTGCAAAGGTGGCATGTACATTAATTGCCCTATGCACTTTTGCTCCCCCACCACTACCACTGGCATGTGAGCCCCAGAAGGTTGCTCAGAAGGGAATGTGGCTCTCATGCATGCAGCCAGCTCCTAGGGACTGAGGTCCCTTCACTACCTCCCCCCCCCCAACATTTTTTTTTTTTGAGAAGGCCAGATCCACACACACACACCCGAAAAAAGCTGATGGGTATTGCTATTCAAATGGTGGGTGGGTACCACACCAAGTGATTGATTATACAAGGCAGGACTTACCTGCCCCTCATATTTTATTCAAGTTAGCACCCGTGCCCCCATGCAAAACAGGGTATCCTACCCTTGCTTTAACTGAATTTTCACAGATACACTACATAGCTAAATGGCTTCACTTATTAATATTTTATTTCTTTTGACTGCCTATATACCACTCAGGGAGGATTTCAACAGTTTGAAATAACAAAGCAATAATAGGCATTAAATTACAATGAACAGAACAATCAACATATATCTTTTTATATTGCTGTAACGTGCCTCAGGACCTTTTGGTGAAGGGTGGGTAATAATAATAATGAGCAAATTTTTAAATCTTTATATGGAGATTTCTGTCTAATATTTTTTTCTTCCGTGTCCAGATATACATCTGTTTGTCTAAGAAAGATACGTTGTCCATTTTTTGAATCAGACTCTAGTCCACAAATTATATCAGTTTTTTGGGAATTGCAGGCGGATGGAGTACTGTTGTGCTCATGTCTGGATTTCAGGCTTCCCGTTGGGGTATCTACCGTATTTTTCGCCTCATAGGGCGCACTGGCCCATAGGACGCACCTAGGTTTTTTTTTGGGGGGGGGAATAAAGAATTTTTTTTTATTTCCCCCCCAGGTGCAGGGCTGGGGCGGGAGAAGCCCGAGCTTCCCCTGTCCCCAGCCCCCAGAACAGGCTGCTATCCGCAAGCCGTGGGAGCGCTGCGTGACTTCGCGAGGCCAGCGGAGAGCTGCGCGAAGCCGGAAGCCTCGGGCGTGCTGAGCTCTCCAGGCTTCCTGAAGCCGACACCCCTCGCTCTTCAGGCTTCGGCGAAAGCCTGCATTCGCCCCATAGGACATGCACACATTTCCCCTTCATTTTTGGAGGGGGAAAAGTGCGTCCTATAGGGCGAAAAATATGGTAGTCAATCACTGTGAGAAGAGGATGCTGGACTAGATGGGCTACTGGGCTCATATTACAGTCCTCAACATCTATGAAATCATTCCATGGTCTGAACATAAGCAAGGCTACCACCTTGCTGAAGCTAAGGTGCTCTGGGTCTGGTCATGCAGGCTGCGAGCTGTAATGCAAAACATCTGGGCAGCACCCAGTTGGCGAAGCCAGTTGAATTCTTTTTGGCTGCAAATGTCAATGCATTGAAAGAATTTTCCGCTCGCCTCTCAAGATTAGAGCAGAGAGGGAGAGGCCTGAGAAAAGGGGTGGAGGAGGGAGAGAGAGAGAGAGAGACGATGCTGTGTATGAGCAAACCATGTCATGTTTTTGGGTGTACAGTTTGAATTTACAGCCAGGTGGTGGTGGGTAGAGTGTATCTGCAGCTCTGCTTTGCCAGAGGGCATTAGCCATGTGCTTCAGGGGAAGCAGTGGCAAGCAGAAGCTGCTATTGAGTAGGTGCAAAGGAGAAGGGAACATAAAATCATAGGAAGCTGCATAGGCGCTGCTGCTCACCAAGTGGTGTGCCTTCCCATTTTCCTGGACCAGGAAGCATTAAAGACTACAAAGCCACAATGCAGTGCAACATAGCAAGCTGCCTTATACTGAGTCAGACTGTGGGTCCATATAGCTCAATATTGTCTGAACTACCTAGTGGTGGCTCCTGAAGCCCCTACCTGCAGGGCTTGAACCTGGGACCTTCTGCATGCAAAGTAGGTACTCTACCACTGAGCTATGCCCCCAACCAACAAAGATGCAGTGTCTTAGATCAGTGCCTTTATTGAGAACACTTTCAACACAAAAAGCCTCCTCCTCCCCACCCCCACCTCCCCTCCCCTCCTGGGAAGCAGCTATTTCAGACAATATTTACAGATAGTAGAGAGAATTCAGGGCTGGGCAGGAGAAGGGTGTGAGATGCATTTCAAGAGAGAGAGAGAGAGAGAGAGAGAGAGAGAGAGAGAGAGAGAGAGGCAGAGGGTGCCAAGAAAATTAATTGCATAAGATGCTTTCTCTCTGCCTGGCCCCTCCCAGCCTCCTGCTGCTCCCACAAGTTATGGTAGAAAACCACTTTTAGATCAACAAGTGCCGCACTGCTGCAGTCACCTGCAAAGAATCTGCTCACAGAGATGCCACAGGAGGAGACTGTCAGCGTGGCTGCCAACTTCACACTGGTCCAGCCAGTAAAGGCTTTTATGTTGTTAAGCCACCAACTCACTATTCAGGTTTGGAAAAGCCACTGAACACATCAAGAGGGTGGTGGGGTTTTTGTTTTTTTAATGTAACCACAACAAATGCTCTCCAATTATTTATTTGTTTGTTTGTTTGGCAAGACTTAGACACTGCTTAATTGTAAAACAAACAGCAACAAAACTCCAATGCGCACACAATTTTTTTTGGCAAGAAAATTCTCCTAATATAATGCTTTCTCTCAGTTTCTATTTTTTAAATGTTGTTTTCTCTCAGTTTCTATTTTTTTCAATCTTAAATTCAGTTCTCCCCATTTCTGCAGCACTTCCCATTTCATTCTGAATCCTTGTGAAAATTCACCAACATTTTAACATGACTTTCTCTTAATAAACAAATTTCTGTGTGCATTTAACTAATGCAAACATTTCTGCATGCAGCTTCTCCTAACACAATGATTTTTGTATATTTATGCACACTGTTCTCCTAACATATGCAATATTTGCATATAGCTGTTTGTTTGGAGAACTGCAGTGCAAAATTCGTATACTTGCCAATTTCGAAGGGTAGCTGTGTTTCACTTGTCATATCGCTTCAAAAAGTGTGGATTTGATAGATTCACCTTTAAACACGAACTGAATTGAATTTCTCCCTCCATCTATACTCAGGAGTAGACAGAATGGGGCTTGATGCACCAATATTTCAAATAGGAATAAGCCACTTTCATTATTTACTGGATCTCTGAGCATGACCGAGAAATCAGTGCAGTGAAATGCAGGTGTGAAATCTGGCAAGTCAGGACAACTCGGAAGATTAACTGGAGGGCCTTGGAAATCTTGGCACTGCCTATTGCCTTCCTGCTTTGTTAGAATTCTCTTGAGGCTTGTTTCATCTTGTTCCCATCTCCTCCCCTGCTTCCCAACCCCACAGGCCTTTTGTTTGTGTGTGTGTGTCTCCCCACACACTCTAGAACTGATGCCATTGTTGGCTTCAAACAAGACTCCCTGACAACTATGGAGTCCTAGACCATATTCACCTGCCCAGTTACTAAGCACACACTGCATTTCCCATGCTGCCTTTTTAAAAATCACAGTTCACACATGACGTTATCCAAAATGTATATGTATCCTGTATTTTCATTATAAAATATCGCCATTGATCACATGGAAGCACTGTGATGCTTCAAACACTCACAACCTCTCCCAAATAATGCTGGGAACTATTGTTTGTTGACTATATTCATTATCGTAAATGCACATAAATAGCAGGATGCATGGAAGGGTAGCCATGGTACAGGCCCTTTCTTTAAAATATAAATAGGAGTGGAGTGGCTGGGAAGGAGCATATTTGCACATCAGCTCTTATTTTGATTAACCCTGTTGTCGTGAAATTGCACACTGAATTTCACCACAGAGCTGGATGAAAGACCAGCTTCGGGCGTTGGGCCAAGGTGGTTTTTAAAATGATGAATTGATAGGAGCGATAAACAAGATGACATAATTAGAGTGCAGGATCAGCAGCCAGCACTCAACACAGGCCAGAGAGAATTCACAGGTCTCTCCTAAAAGCTCCAGAGAGAAGTTAAAATCAACAGACTGAGCCTGGGCACGAATATTTTAAAAAGAGAGAGGTGGCTGTAGGTTTTCTCAACATTATATCCTTTGGCAGGCAGCTCACAGGGCATACATACTCCATCAACCTCAAGAGAACACAAGAATAGCCTTGCTAGATCAGGCCAGAGGCCTATCTAGTCCAGCATCCTGGCCTCAAAGAGACCAGCTAGATGAGACCTGAGTGCAACAGTGCTCTACACACTTGTGATTCCAAGCAACTGGTATTCAGAGGCCTGTTTCCTCCTGTGGGAGTGAGTTCCATAGTTTATCTGTGCACTGCACGAAGAAGGACTTTATCTGTCCTGAACCTTCCAACGTTCACCTTTGATGGATGTCTGTAATTTCCAGTCTTGTGTGAGAGGGAAAGAAAAACATTCAACTTTCTCCATGCAACTCACAATTTTTTAAACTTCTTTCATGCCACCTCCTACTTGCCTTTTCACTAAACTATAACATCCCAAATGCTGGGATTTAGAAACAGAATGCTGGGAGCTAGCAAACGGAATTATAATGGGGAGAAGAGAAATATTGAAGGGGTACTTCACAATGGAAGTAATACCTATGGCTGCTTAACGGGGGTCCTCTATAAGACTAAGTTGAGGGTCTAAAATGGTGATGATGAATGATATCCAGGCGAGCAGATAGAGAAATCTTAGGGTGGGTACAGGTGCAGGCATTACAGACTTACCCTTCATGAATTTGTCTAAGGCTCTGAAGAAGTGTGCATGCACACAAACGCTCATACCAATAACAAACTTAGTTGGTCTCTAAGGTGCTACTGGAAGGAATTTTTTTATTTTGTTTCGACTGCGGCAGACCAACACGGCTACCTACCTGGAACTTGTCTAAGACTGTGTACATGCTCCTTTTTCCTCTGCATCCATTGCACTCCCAACACTGGTTTGGGAAGCTGTGTGCACATGGCATTAGCCATAGTCCATAGCCATCCTTTATCTATCCTGTTGTTTCTTATGTAATACCAGGTTTCGATGCACCCCTGCCAAACCACCTTCAATCTGAATTGAGAAATAGAACAACCTAGCTGCATTTTGTAATATGTGCACAGCCCTTGTCCTCTTTCAAAGCTATCTAAGTTGGTGGCCATCACTAGCCATCAATAGGCAAATTCCATAGTTTAACTTCTTTTGTCTACCCTGAATCTTCCAACATTCCATTTCATGGAAAGTTCCTGAGTTCTAGTATGATGAGAGAGGAAGACCCCCCCCCGCCCACTTTCTTCGCACCATGCAAGTGATCCCCATTTTGCTTAATTTTGAGGAACAACGGTGAGGCTACTTTCCTGCTCCTCTGTTTTCCTGATCTATGTAGCCCTCTTCAGGGTACTATTAGCTCACTTGGAGGGGAGCAGTTCTGTGCTGAGGTTCAGCATTGGAACTCCCAATTATTTTTTTCAAAAATACCACCAGGAGAGCCAGTCATAGATCTCCCATGCTGAAATATCTGGTTGTCCTTTAGATATTTATTTTTGAGGGACTTGGGCAAGGTGATTATGTGTTCTATTTTAAAGCACTCATATAGTGGCCAATTCAGTAGTGCAGATTTCCTTCATGATAGTCACAACCATGGCTCCTTATAGCCACACCCCTTTATAAAATTATACAACCTTCTAAGATTATACAGTAATCTTATAATTATACAGTAATAATAATTACAGATGCATTGCAATGATCGATGCGGATTTCCATGTTGCCCTTCGGCTATATCTACTGTTTATCGTGCACACACATGGGCAAATGATTTGGCGTTCTCCAATATCTTCTTCTGGAGTGACGTTAGTTCTGTTTCCATTGAATTTCCATTGCATTTAACAGAATTTGCTCACTATTATCGTGAAACTGAACAACCTTCTTTTGAAACTGAAGCCACTTCTCAGTGGTTGACTCACCTCCTTTCACTCTGATTGGCTAAAGCACAAAGGGTGAGGAGACTTCTCAGTGCCTAAAAAGCTCTCTCTTCAAGCCAGTTGGGCAGCTCTGAGGCACTGGAAACAGGGACCCCGTTGCAGGAACTATAATGAGTTGTTGACCCTCTGCAACCCTGAACCGCTACATCAATGCTTTAAAGAGAACAATTTGAATGGCTATCAGAAGACAGTCCTCTGTTTGAAGATGTCCTCTGTTTGAAAAGCTGTCTGGTCTAAGCTATGTTTAAAGATAACAAATCCTATGATGGGAGAACAGAGGGCTTGAAGTAGCCCATGCACAGTTAGCATATGGGCAACAGACTAAATGGGCATGCAGCTCACCAAGTGGCAGTCTTCCTCATTATGGTGGGCTGGGTTCTTTCTAAATTTGCATCCTTACATATCAATTAGCACACACACAAAGTTATACATCACCTTCTTTGGGTGATATGTTTCCTTTTTTTTTTTTTTTGACAATGTGTAAGTCTGTGTATTTTTCCTGCCAACCTAGCAGTTCGAAAGCACATCAAAGTGCAAGTAGATAAATAGGTACCATTCCGGCGGGAAGGTAAATGACATTTCCGTGCGCTGCTCTGGTTCGCCTGAAGCGGCTTAGTCATGCTGGCCACATGACCCAGAAGCTATACGCCGGCTCCCTCGGCCAATAAAGCGAGATGAGCGCCGCAACCCCAGAGTAGGTCATGACTGGACCTAATGGTCAGGGGTCCCTTTACCTTTAAGTCTGTGTATTGCGTAGGTAGAGAACTTTAAAGCAGTGATAGGCAGAAGCTGGATCTACCGGTGGATCTTTGGTTATTTTATTGGCAAGGATAATTGTTTAGAAGCGGCAACCACAAAAACACCCACACCAAAAGTTATACTGCTGAAAAGAAGACAGCTTGCAGCTGGGGTGGGTGGGGAATTAGCAACCAGGTGTGGATTTTTGTGTGGCAGAACTGTGAGCTCTTGTTCAGTTCTGGTACTTGTAACAATCGTTTCTCGGACTCAGATTTCCCCCCCAGTGTATTATGTCTTTTGCACCAAGCTCTAGCTGGTGGATCTCACTTTCTAATACAAAACAAAGTAGACCCTACAAGTTTCACCACTGCTGCTGCAAGGGATGTAAGTGTACATCAATACATTTGTAGACATATCTATCTCCAAAACAAAAAACAGAGACAAAATGTGGATTTTGTATTTTACCATGATGGACAGGAGCCAGAAAACAGAGAGTGTTTCTGGTTAACAGTGACAGTTGGAGCACATGGCATGGCTGGAATCCTCTTTAGGCAAGTAGGTGTAGTAGTTAGAGTGTCAGACTAGGGGCCACACCATAAAGATCCACCCCATAAAGTACATTCAACGCACATTTAAAGCACATAGTTTACCCCCCAGGAAGCATGAACATTGTAGTTTCTTTCTCAGAGATCGACAATTCACAGTAACCTTCACAATCAACAGTTCCCAGAATTTTCTGGGGGGTGAAATGTACTTTAAATGTGCCTTGGATTGCTTCAAAGGTATAGTGTGGGTCTGCCCTAGGAGCAGGAAGACTCAGGTTCAAGGCCTCGCCCAGCCATGTACCTTTCTGAATGTTAAGGGCTTTCCTCACTCTCTCTGCCTAACCCACCTCACAGGGTTGTTATGAGGAAAAAGTGAGGGTGGGGAAGAGAACTATGCATTCTGCTTTGAGTTCCTGGGAGGAAAGGCAGTAAATAAATGCAATGAGTCAATAAAATATTTGTTTCCTGAACAGCAGGTGCCCTTTTAAAAGGAGGTATTTGGACCCGGACAGGCTCAGAATCAAGGGTTTGGAAGTGGGGTTTTTCCTCCCCAGCTACAGTTACATGGTGTGACCTCAGACACCCGAGGCCTCTGATCCTCAAGGTCCCAAACTGGGGGACGTTGGTCATATCCCTTCTTCATAAGTGACAAGACCAAAGATGAGGTGGTGGGTGGGCTGTTAATTATTGCTCTATCGAGGTTGGAGTTACGCCTTGCTGAGAAAGAACACGCTCACCAAACCAGTTTATTCAAAGGTGTGCTTTCAAAGTCACACCTGCCCTGTCACTGATGAGTAGAGAGAGGGGGAAGAAATACTACCTAGGTCTAACAGGGATGTTGCCTAGCAACCAAATGGGCCTTCTCCTGTAACTTCCTCCTGAGGTCTGGTGCAACCTGTGTACTTCTGTATCCAGCCCAACAGGAAAGGGCTGGATTAACCTCTACAGGGACAGGAAAAGTCTCTCAAAAACAAGGGCTGTTCCCATCGCTTGGCCCAGCCTTCAAGGGTATTCCAGCCTGCCCCAGGCAAAGCCCAAATTGTGAGGTGCTGATACTACAGCCTGCCTTCACTGATCACCTGGCCACCCTTATAGGAATAGCAGGAGCTCAGGTCCACATATGGCTATCATTACTAAATGGGGAGAAATGTGTACTCTGCATGTGGTCAGAGGCACTCTAGTTGCTCTTGTGTGCAGTGGCTTGAGTTTTGAGCTTGGACTGGGACAAAGTTCCCAGCTCAGCCCCAGATCTCACTGGACGGCCTTGGGCAAACCATTACCTCTTGACCCAGCCAACCTAACAGGGTTGTTGTGAAGATAAGATCAAGTAATGCTTTGTACTCTAAACTAGACAGAATGGTAGGGTATTTTGTCAACTCAGATTAATGTGATAAGAGGCATCCATTTAATGAATGGCTGAGTACAGGCATAAAAATGGGGGGGAAAGCTCTGGGGCTAAAATTAAATCCTATCTAAGGTAACTAGATTCGAAAGCAGATATGGCTCCTTTATCTTTTACAGTTGCCTGGCCAGGGAATGTTTGCTGGTGAAGCTTGTCTTGCAAAACTGAGAAAGAGCTACAGTCGCTGGAATTATCTCCACGACACAGATAGGGTTGCCATCTGATTGGGGGGGGGGGGGAATCAGCCTGATCTGCTCTTTGTGGCCTGAAAGGCCACTTGATCCACTGAAATCAACAGGAGAACCTTTTCAAGGCATGAAGGAACTAAACATTATCACCAGCTAATGCCTATTGATTAAACTGTCCTTAAGGCAGTTTAAACATTGTCAGCCATAAAAAAAACCACTACTCCCCTCCCCTCCTGTTCCTCAGCCTTTAACAGCAGTCTTGGGTACATGAATTTAACCGGTGAGGTTTTCCCCCAGCCGCTTATTTTCCTGTTAGGTGAAAAAGCTTCACCTGGTGAACTTATACCTGCTGAGCTGCTGTTAAAGTCAAAGGAGAAAGGGCTGAATGGGAAGTATCTTTCAACCTTCGTACACTGCCAGTGACAGAAACATGTGCTAGTCATAGGCAGTCATAGCAACAACTGCTCCCGGCAGAGGCTGACGAGGAAATAATGGCCTAGACTGGCTCCGCCTGGGCCCATGACATGCGTGTGGTAGGTAAGCACCACCTCCAGGGGGAGGAGGTAACTCCCAGTTCGCTTGGCCTGGGAGAGTTGCAGTTCCTTTGGCAGAAGTGCCAGAGAAGCAGGACTTGAGGTAGCCGCAGAGTTGCTCTTTCTCTCTCCCTCTCTCCGTTCAGCAACTTTTCTAAAACTGCAGGATCTAGCATCAAAAACAGACACCAGCAACCTTTCACCAGGGGGAACAACAAGAGCTGTGTGACAGAGCCTTGCCGGTTCATTCGTTTTAATTTTATTTGCTTTGGACTTCCACTGGAACGAGATTCCATCGGCACTTGCTGAACCCTGGGGTTAACATTATGCATTCCCTGTTCAAGAAGAGAAACAAAGGGAAGTACAGCCCGACAGTGCAGAAGAAAAGGTGAGCGTTGCCCTCTGTTTACACATGTCGTTCGACATACGGATCCTGCTCCTGACTAGGCAGCTTGTGGGGAGGAACAAGCAGGTGTGAGCCGTACCTGTACAGTTTCAGATCTCCAGGGCAGCCCTGGAGCTGTCGCCTAGATTCTCCAGGGCTGTAGCTCAGTGGCAAAGAATCTGCTTTGCATCCAGAATGTCCCAGGTTCAATTCCTGGCATCTCCAGGTAGGGCTGGGGAAGTCTCGCTGCCTGAAAACTTGGAGAGCCACTGCCAGGAAGTGTAGACAATATTGAGCTTGATGGACCAAGAGGAGAGACAGAAGGGCCATATCTTAGTGGTACAGCATCTGCTTTGCATGTTGAAGGTCCCAGGTTCATCTCCAGAAAGGGCTTGGAACGGCTCCCCACTAGAAATTCTGCAGAGCTGCTGCCAGTCAGCGTAGAGAATATTGAGCTATAGATGGACCAATGGTCTGATTAAGTATAAGGCAGATTCCTATGTTCCTATCCGGACTTTCTACAGTACATACCTCTGTTCTGTGATCCAATGTCACAGGAGCATCATTTTGCTAACAGCTTTCTTGCCATATATCCACTTGATTTCTGCTTAAAAATGAATCATGTGCAGGATCAAGCCTGCCACTAAGCTGCACCCTGTGCCCAGTTTACCTTCACTACTGCCACCCCAAATCCGGTACCTAGGTAGGTTGATTAACGAGCATAGCTGTCAACTTTTCTTGCGAGGAATCCTATTCGGAATAAGGGAATTTCCCTAAAAAACGTTGACAGCTATGTTAACGAGTGGTGTGCAACAGGGACTTTGCACATGTTCTATAGCATTTCTGTGTTGTATTACTTGTGTCACTGAGCCCTTGTACTGAAAGCAGGTTTGCTTTTGTTTTGTTTTGTTTTGTTTGCTGTCTGTGTTCCTGTGTCTTGCGGCAGAGGCTTGAAAAGGCAGATATTTGGAAAGCTGCCTTTACCTGGCACAGAGATCAGATGACAGAGAAAGCTTTTCCAGGTTAATTTCTGTGTGTTTGGTGGTTGTTGAAGAGGGCAAGTGAAAGAAAGGTCCAGAAACTTGAGTTGGAAGGGACCCTGAGGACCATCTAGTCCAACCCCCTTCAATGCAGGAATATGTAGCTGTCCTTTACGGGAACCGAACCTGCAACCTTGGTGTTATCAGCACCCTACTCCAACCAGCTGAGCCAACTTCTTGACATTCTACTCCTAAATATGAAGAGTTATGGTTACTAACGTGCGTGTGACAGGTAGTCTGTGTATCCTCAATAGTACTTTCTCACACATTATTTCTCATACCGAAACAAGATATACAGTTTGAGCAGCCTGATCCTGTGTGCATTTACCCAGGTGTCAATCCCACTGGGTGCGATGGGGTTTACCACGCAGGGAAATATGCACACACAGGCTGCAGCTTTAATTTTCCTCTTCAGAATAGTTTGTTTGAGATTGTTGCCACATTCCTGAACTTAATCTCTCAGGGTGCGGCTTCATCACCCTTTCTTGTTTTCTCCTCCCTCTGCTCCTCTTCTCATCTTATGCTGGCATGCACCTGATGTGTTACTTTTCCACAGCCAAATAACATGTTTCGATGTGTCCTAATTAAAACAGCAGCAACTTACATTGATTTAATAAGCAGGAATAGAACATAAGAAGCTGCCTTGCATCAGGTCAAACCATTTTATATATCAAGGGGGGGAAATGACCACAAAATCAAGCCCAGTAGCCCAGTATTGCCCGCTCTGATTGGGATAGCCCAGGTGAAAAACAGACGTGCGCTTGCATCTTTAATAGCTTTATAGAAGATCTTCTTGAGATTGGCTTGCAACTGAAATAATTGCATACTCTATCCTTGCCTCCATTCTCCTCCAGTCCTCTATTGCTTCTCTGTAGCATTACAAAGCCTCATGCACGTATATATGTTTTAATTTAAGGTGCAGGAGCCCCAATATCTTATGTACATGACCACCATAACTCTGGCAGTGTTTCTCTATATTTATTGCATTGAGTATTTTGTTCTGATTATTACATTTGCACACAGCCCATCCAACTGTGCACTTTGGGCATTTTGCAAAATCTGATTCACAGTGGAATAAAATCACAACAGGAGAAATTCCAGGAAAAAGCTGAAATGTGCATAAAACACAGCAATTTAAAACCAGTTTTCATGCTGGGGAGGTTTGTAAACAGATTTCCAAAGGAGGGGTTATGAAAGTGCTTCCCTGTGCTTTATGAGGGTCTCTGTATAGTGCAGTAGAATTATGGCTCAACGTGGACATATAAAGCTGCCTTAAACAATATATATAGATTGACTTCTAATCACACAAGCATAGGTCTTCCCTGTCTTCAACTACCTGACCCTTTTAGCTGGAGATACCAGGGAATTAACCAGGGAACTTCTTCTGCATATAAAGTATCTGCTCTGTCATTGAGCACAGCCTCCCTGGTCTTGAGATGCCACTAGAAGTAGTGATAGGGTATGCCTCTGAGCATGTACAAAATGCCTTTCCTAAACACTACGTAGCCACCATTTTAATTTTATTTCTACCCTGCTCTTCTTCCAGATAGCTCAGTCTGGCTAATTAGGACTGATGTGCAAAATTAGCTGCCAAGTAGTGGGCAGAAATCCATCAGGTGAAGCTTTCTACCATGACTTGCATAGCTTGCAGCAGCAGCCCCTAATCAGACTCAATGTGCAAACCAACCATGTTTGTTACCATTCTCCCTTCCCCAGTCTGTGATTGTGGGGAAATGTGTTTCAGGTCAGTGGGTAAAAACTTCCCTGCAAAGCGGAGGCCCAACAACTTAGCACTTCAGCCCTGTTTACACAACCCTCCTTTCTAATCTTCCACTCTGGAGGCAAGTTTCAAATTTCCATATAAGCGGGGGGGGGGGGATGTTCTTCCCTGGTCCTAACAAGCCCCTAGAGAAGCTGCAAGTCCATTTGGCCTCATTCCTTGAAACAGCCATGTGGAAACTTTTTGTATTAAACTTTGGACACGAGCTTGTGACATTTCTTGGAACTTCAAGGATCTCTCTCCCACCCCCAACAAATATTGTCTGGGGAATCCTGTTATGATGAGGCACGATGCATATTTTGTGTGGGCGTTGCGTTCTTGTTCCGGAGGGCTTGTTTTGGTGAAGCTGTCAGAAGGAGGGTGGCGACTTGGAGTTATGATCCTTTCTGATGTGCTTTGTTTGCTATTGGCTCCCTTTCATTAATTGTGCCAGCCACACCATTTTCAAAAAACAACCAACCAAACCCTGAATAATCTGGAGGAGATTTAACCAGGGTGGGTCATTGGAGTGACTTTCCTCAATCTCCAAACCATGTCAAGCCCTGCTGTAGGGTGGCTATGTCGGTAGCTGTTTTAAATGTTGAAACACACACACACACACACACACAGCTGAGACAAGCTTAAAAGAAAGGGGTGTGCAGAGGGCATTTGGGCAGGGGAGAGGTATGAAGGGGGGGGGAAATCAATTCAGTTTGCAAATAAAGGTGAAGCTAACTAATTTACATTTCCCAAAATCTGCAAATCTCTGGATTTTGCAGTGCAGTTCTCTAGCCAAGTAATGTGTACTTATACCAGAGTAAACTGCATGTATGAGCAGAAATGCATCCTATTAGAGAAGGCTGCTTTGCAAAAATTATGCAAAATTGCATATAAAACTGCATATTAGGAGAAATTGACACTTAAATGGTGACGAACCTCCTTGAGTTGGTTGTCAAAGTGTGGAGAACTGAAGAGTGAGAAAATGAGAAACTGAAATTGACAGATTTGCCCATCCCTGGCCTATAGCCAGTGATTTTGTGGAGAGGGGGAATTATTGTAGAACTGCCAGAACATAAATACAGATAGCCCAACAAGTTTAAACTTACTGAAATGTGTTACTTCTTAGTGAGTGATTAGGTAAAAAGTTGCCTGCATGCAGGATATAAATAAATTGAACTAATTAACTAACTAATATTTAGAAAACATTTAATATTGAGGGTGGGCCTTACCAAAGGCTGAATTTTGCTGGCTTTTTTCTGACCCTGCTCCTGTGCAGTTTGTACCAGCCAGACACTCAGAAATATAATTGGTATAGTTTTTCCCAAACACCTTTACCTCTGTGTTTGGCTACAGTTAAAAGCACAATATTTTTTAAAGGAAAACTCTATTGTTATCCAGTCCATGAAGGATTTGCTCCACTGTTTTTGCATGCGTAAATATGTCAGAATTGGAAAGGAACACAGCATTGCCCATCCAATATACTGCTGGGGATGGAAAAGATACTCAAAACTCTGAGCAGAGACAGGCAAATTGCCATTCATTTTGCTCAATGACTCATTGTAGCAAGAAGGGGAAACTGGAACAGATTCAAGTTCCGCCATGCAATCAGCATTTACAAATTAGATCTAGGGACTGGAGGATCTTCCTAAGAATCTGAAAGCGACAATTGATGCAGGGGGGCATCCCATCACGCAATGTGACAGCTGCTCTGAATTGCTGGGAGCAAGGTGGTGAAACTCCCAGATAAATCTAAGTGGGGTCTAAATTGAGCTGGAGTGCCATTCTATGAAGTGCTTAGCACGGTGGATAATCTACAAAGCTATGTATTGGAGGTGCTACTGAGAGGGTGCAGCGGCACTTTGAGAGATGTAACGGCAATTGCCAATGCGTTTTACGTTTGCAGCAAATACTACTCTGTGTTTGGACACAAACAAGTGGGTTGTATTTTTGTGGGATGGGGGAACTCATCATGGTGGCATGATTTGCACAATTCATCAGGCTGTCATTCTTTTGTAAAACAACTTTGCAAGATCATGTGCATAGCCAGTTTCTGTTACAAAGTGACAAAATCAGCGTCACCGTGTTTGCTTGCTTTTTGAGGTTATATTGGAGAAAGAATGTGTATTTAGTTTCAATGCTACAAGGAGGTTTTCAAACTGGGACCCACTGCCCTTTAAAATGTCTTCACTGTCCAACAGCTATGATGCAGTGGTCAGAGAACATTTAACATTTTGGCCAGCAAGAGCAGAATTAAAAATCTCCACTTGGCAGAAGGGCTCACTGGGAGAGCATAGGCCAGACATTATTTCTCAGTCTACCTCACAGGGTTGTTGCAATAGTAAAGAAAATGTAACCAATATGTCCAGGCACCCTGAACTCAATTGAATCATTATTGCATTGCTGTTGTTCTGTTTTGTTGTTGTTATTTCCATTCCCATTGGACAGATGAAGATCTGAAGCTAAAACAACCTGCTTGTCTTAGCCCAGGGGTGAGGAATCTTTTTTTAGCCTGAGGGCTGCATTCCCTCAGGGCAAACTTCTGGAGGCTACATGCCAGGATGGGGCAGGGCCACCTTTCAAATTGACCACTGGAAACCTGCAAGAACATACTTCTTCAAAGCATCATATAGTTAAACTATGATTTTAAAAGAGAATTTGGCAGTTGAATTGACTTCAAGTGACTTCAAGTTGCTATGTTCTGCTTCCTCTCTGAGTCTGTATGCCTCTAAATACTGGTTGCTGGAGGTCACAGGTAGAGAGAGTGCTGTTGTGCTTAAGTCCTGCTTTTTGGTTTCCCAAAGGCATCTCATAGGCCACTGAGAGAACTGGATGGGCCTTGACCTGATCCAGCAGGGCACTTCTTATGCCCCTACCAGTCCCTACCCATATCGTAAGCTGCTTATACCAGATCAGACCACTGGCCCATCTAGACCAAGGGAATGATCAGAAGGCACACAAGACAACCACTTTGCTAAAAAGAAGAGGTTGCTATTGCTTGGTTATTATTGCCCAGGACCCTTACATTCTGCATTGGAAAGAAAAGCAAGACAAAATGTACTGTTCCAACAAACTGTTGCTGTCCAACATCTGCAGCAGAAGTCTTTCCCATCACTTGCTGACTTCCGACATCAGGGATTGCTTTCCTTCTTAGCCATGGCATGTGATGCAGTGATGCCAGAAGAGCCCTTGCATAGCCCTATCACAGAAATGCTGGTAGGCAGGCAGTTGCTGTTTTTGCCTCTGGCAGCTTGCATTTTTTAAGTTGCTGAAAGATTTCAGCTGAAGGATATTTGGGGGAGTAATTGCCCATTGTTTATCCAGCTCCTGTGTCCCTGATATGAATTTTGCTGACAGGAAGCTCATTTTAACACACCCTATATTTTTTTTCAAACGTAGGTTGCAAATAATCGCATTGCAAAGAAAGCTATAATTTAATTGGGCTAAACACACTGTATTTCTGAATGCAAGGAGAGTCGATTATTTCAACCGTGGCTTCTCATAGAGAAAAAATGAAGGGAAACCTGCCCAGGACTGTTGAGCAGCATGCCAGGCTCTGAATTCCTGGACTGTCACTGGCGGTTGAGCTTTGGGGCATGAAACACCGAGAAAATGTTCTACGCATCATGCCTCCATTAATGGCAGCTTCTCCCAAGACTGACCGCTCCAAAGGGTTGAAAATGGCCACACTGCCTTTGGTATTATGGGCTCTACTGGCTTTGCAGCCTAGGAATGGTCACTGGCAATGCTACCCCACTCAACCCAATAGGAGACTATATTCAGCTTTCCAGAAAGGCCAGCTCCATTGGCTCTTCTTTTCCTCATCTGTCACCTGACAGCAGCCATTCCATCAATCTGCAGTAGAAACAGAGAAGGGAAGCAGAGTCACTCCACCAGCTCTGCTGCGAGTCACTGTGGGGTCATCCTTCTCCTTGCACAGCTTTAAATTCCTGTCCGTCCTTTGTAACTAAGAACCAGGCTCAGGTGTTTGCTTTATTCCTCCTCCCTCCCTAGTCCCTTTCCCTTTTGTATCCTTTTGTAAGCCTGAGGGCTGGAGCCATCTTCATATTGATCTTTGCAAGCTGCCCTGGGAGTCCCTTTCGGCTGAAGAGCAGAGTAAAAATCAGATTAAAATAAGCAGAGTAAAAATTTAGTTTCAAAGAGCTAAATAATAAGTGCATGATGCAAAGGGAGGAAAGCAGTTGGCCTTCAGGATTGTGTGGAGTCCCATTTGGACTATAGGTGTGGCCAGAGGCCAAAAGTGGGCAGAGCAATGAGATGTGACGTTTACCCCTGTAGAGGAGGCTACATTTCAGGCAGCCAAAGTCAGAGGTTTCTAGACAAACACACATGTACAGGACACAGCTCTTCATCCTCTATCTAGGCTAGCAAGTGGTGTTATTGCAGTTCAAGGACACGTTCACCCCAGGAAATGTGCTTGAGAAGCAGGACTGGTGAGAATGTGTGACTTGAGAGACAGGGTGTGGATTGGGAAGAGTTCCAAGGGCCAGACAGAGAGGTCTGGGAGGCCACAATCAGCCCCATTGGGCCTGAGGTTCCCCACTCCTGCTTCAAATGACACATGGGGCCATACTGTGAAGTACCAATACCTCTTGTTATTGCCCTCTTCTTTGCTCCCAACTTAAACAATAAGCATGCATGCTGCTATCGGAAAACCAACCAGTTTTTGATAACTCACAAGGGTGTAGGCCAGACTAGCAACTGAGCAAGGGCACTGACTGGCAGCTAGGCAAGGTCATGGAGACCGGTGAGGCATCCATTTCTTGCCTTGGCGGAAGGACATAATTCTGGTTCTTTGCCAGTAGCAAGTCCACAGAAATATGCCAGACCTAAAGCAGTAGGACATTTTATACACAGCCCTTCAGCCAATCAGAGGGCTCTGCTTTGAGCCAGTCAGGGCTTAGAAACATCTGCAGACATAAAGCAAGGGTTGTAAGTCAGTGGTAGAACATCTGCTTTGAAAGAAGAAGGTCCTAGGTTCAAACCCTGACATCTCCAGGAGAGACCCTGTCTGAGATCCTGGAGAGCTGCTGCCAGCCAGTGTAAACAATGCTGTGTTAGATGGACCGATGGTGTGACTTAGTATACAGCAGCTTCCTATGTTGCTGTTTCTAGAAAATAGTGGAGAAGAGGCAGGAAGGCTCTTTTTAGGGTCTCCAGTAAGGTTCAATTGGACTAGTTGTCGTTGTTGGCATCCATCTGTCTCGAGTGACAATGTAGTGTGCCTCTGGGGGGGTGAAGTCAAACTGCTGCATTAGCAGCACCAAAGTGACCTCCTTGGGATGCAAACCTGGGCAGTGTGTAGGGCTGGGTGATAACTGGTTTTCAATATTGTGATATTTCAGCAGCTAAACATTGCAATATATTGATATATCACGATATCTGAAATAAGGAAGGAACTACGCAGAGGCGAACAGGACGATGTCCTGACAATTGCTACTACGTATGGGTCTAAAACTGATAAATGATGATATTATCAATCACTTCATGGTCACTTTAAGCAGCAGGCAAGCCAAAATGCATTCAAAGGAGACTTTTGATTTTGGGCTTGGCTACCAAATGGTGGTATTCAGGACAATCCAAAGTACGGTGATGAGTCAGAGTGAGTGCAAATAATCTGGGACTGTCAGCAGCCTGATGGTGGCAGAATCAACAAGAAGGGGGAGGAGGGGGGCAGAAGCAGTGGCAGCCTGGCAGCAGGGGCACAATAATCAGCAGCCTGTGAAGTCTCCTCATGGCAGTGGGCAGGGGGTGGCAGAAGCACTGGCAGCCTGTGAGGCTTTGTTGATACATCGCCCAGTCCTAGTGTATGGAGGTCCCCGGCTGCCCAGACAACAAGACCCCCTTCTTCGCCTCACTGATGTGGTCCAAAGGAAAGCAGAGCAATCCGTTTGGCACCAGCTTGGCTGCAGGAGTTGCTAGAAGGAGAAATCGTAAGTCACTACCCAACCATCTTAGGGGCTCCACTCCCGATTTGTGTAGGATTTACTCAAAGGTGGATGTGTACTATGCATGTCTCTCCTATGACATTGATCTTTGATCTTGTTCCCCCAGATATTGTTGGACTACAACTCCCATCATCCCCAGCCAGCTTAGCCAATGAGCAGGGATGGTGGGAATAGAAGTCCAACAACATCAGGGAAACCCAACACTGACCTATAAGAAGGCATGGGAAATTTTGTTTAGAGGGCTCACATGTCATATTTAGGCTTCAGAGAGTTAATGACAGCAGTGCTGAGTTGCTTCCAGCTGTTGTGGTGGCATCTAGGCCTTGGATGTGGCAAAGAAACCCAAGTTCATATTTCTGCTTAGCTGCATGGCTCACTGGCCAGCCTTGAGCAAATCACTTTCTCTTATCCATCCTCACAAGAGCTTTGTGAGGTAGGTTTAAGCACCTTGGAGCTCAAATGCAGCTTAAAAATTATTCAAAACCTTTTGGCTGATTATGGCAGATATTGGCTTCTCTGCTTATATAACATACTCAATGAATCTCGTGTCACTGACAAATTTCTTGTGGCACAAACCACAGTAAATCTGTTAGCCTGGCTTCTCCTTTCTGAGATTTGGTCACCTTGAAGATGATCTTCTCAACCACAAGAGGCAAGACGCTTCATTTCTTTTAATGAAGACTCAGCTTCTAGAGAAAATTATGCTGTAGAATGAAAGTGGCTATTTAGCTGATCGCACAAATTCCCTGTTGGCCACAGAGTCTTGTTCACATGGCATTGTGGAACAGCCAACCTTATTGTTTGTTATTTATTTATTTATTGCATTTGTATCCCTCCTTTCCTCCACGGAGCTTAAGGTGGTGTACATGATTCTCCCTCCACCTCATTTAATCCCCCACAACAACCTTGTAAGGTAGGCCAAGCTGAGAGGCAGTGACCTTCATGGCCAGGTGGGGATTTTGAACTCCAGTCTCCCAGGTCTCAGTGCAGCACTCTGACACCATGCCCCACACTGACTCTCTTGATTGACTCTTTATTGTATTTCCTTGCTCAAGGCAGAGGGTGAAATGTTCATCAGTTCATTTAGTGCTTTGAAAACAACCCTAGTAATTAATACTCAGTGCACAGGTGAAATGTGGGTTGTTATTCCCACTGCAGTTTTGAGTGACAAATTCAAAACAAGCATGACGGTGATGTGGTTGGTGGTGATGACTGGAAGGAATTTCAGTGGAAGTCTGGGGAGAACTGAACACCTGTAGCTGAGGATCAGTGTCTGATCTTAAAGGTGTCCAGGCCAAGATGCTGCCTCTGCATCCCCTCTCTCAGAAAAGCCTTGAAAGGAAGGGAAGGCAACAAATTCAGGGGGCCTCCAGACTTACATAATGTTGCATGAAGAAATTCAAGCATCTCCCATAACTTTAGGTTTGTATAATTACAGTAGGTTAAAACATTCCGTTGTCCTAGAACAGCAAACCCACTTAAAAAATAAAGGCTTCCTACAGTTAGGAAAGTGAAGGGGAAATGCACTGAAAAGTGTGGGATGAACAAGTTATTATTTCAGAATACCTTCCCCTTGTAGTATTGTTGCAGGTTTTGGCTATTGTTGGTTCAGATTAATGTATTGTCTAGTAATGCATATAATGAGTTAAACTACTTGTACTGAGCTAGATGTAGGCATGTGAGAAGGCAGCAATTGCCATTCTGACTAGTTCTCAACAGAATCAGTGCTGGTTCTGTTCTGCTGCACTTCGGTTTCTGCCAAATAGTATGTTATTTGCCTCGCTGCCTGCTATTTAATGTAAGTTACGTAACTTACATTCTTTCAATGTAATGGAAATGTCAAACCAATGTAAAAAAAAAAAAGTCATTAATTACTTGTCATTTGCAGACTTAAACAAGCAAATACAATGTGAACAGATACCAATTGCTTTCGCTTGACTAGTTTCTGTTCCTGACCACAGTGAACAAAAGAACTGTAGCAATTTCTGCTTCCTTTTCCATTTTTGTTGGAATTCTCTGACATCCCCAGCTGGATGTAACCCATCCTGGGACTGCATGGTGAAGAGTAGACTCAAAGAACATAAGAAGAGCCTGCTGGATCAGGCCAATGGCTCATCTGGTCCACTGTTCTCACAGTGGCCAGCCAGATTCCTTTGCGAAACCCGCAAGCAGGATTTGAGCACAAAAGCGCTCTCCTCTCCTGTGGTTTCCAGCAACTGGCATTCAGAAGTATTTCTGCTTTTTAACCTGGTGGTATAATCATCATGACTAGTAGCCACTGATAGCCCTCTCCTCCATGAACTTGTCCACTTCTCTTTTAAAGCCATCCAAGTTGGTGCCCATCACTGCCTCCTGTGGAAGTGAGTCCCAAAGATTAACTATGAGCCGCGTGAAATATCAATGCAGATAAATGCAAATAATTATAATTGTTGTTGTTTAGTCATTTAGTCGTGTCCGACTCTTTGTGACCCCATGGACCAGAGCACGCCAGGCACTCCTGTCTTCCACTGCCTCCCGCAGTTTGGTCAGACTCATGTTTGTGATAAATGCAAATAATAACAATAATACAATTTTTTATACTCCGCCCATCTGGCTGAGTTTCCTCAGCCACTCTGGGCGGCTCCCAATCAAGTGTTAAAAGCAATACAGCAATACAGCCTTCAGATGTCTTTTAAAGATAAGATAGCTACTTATTTCCTTCACATCTGATGGGAGGGCGTTCCACAGGGCAGGCGCCACTACTGAGAAGGCCCTCTGTCTGGTTCCCTGTAACCTTACGTCTCGCAATGAGGGAACCACCAGAAAGCCCTTGGCGCTGGATCTCAGTGTCCGGGCTGAACGATGGGGGTGGAGACGCTCCTTCAGGTATACAGGACTGAGGCTGTTTAGGGCTTTAAAGGCATAAATGAGTAACTGAGAACTGTGGGGCCAATTGGGTTTTTCTGCCTCAATATATCTGTTTCTCTGTGTGGGTGAGGCATGGAGGTGAAGAATGAGATCAGAGAAAAGGGACCCGTGTCTGTTGATCTGGCCCTGAAGGGAAAGGACTAGGGCGGGGGAACCAGGGTTGGCAAACTGTCTCTGGGTTCCACACATCCCCCTATCCAGACCACCTGTATTAAGCTTATGCCTTGTTCAGACAAGTTCAAGCAGTCTGTGCCAGTGTGGAAATGGGGAGAACCGAATTTAATATTGGGAAAACGAGGAACGGAGAGAAACAGAAGCTGGTTTGCTTTTGGCTTCCCAGTTGCTAAGAATCCTTTTGCTTAGCACTTTGCAATTTGATGTTCAGGTGTTCAGGTTTCCTGTTTTGGTCGTGTGTGTGTTTTGGCAGGCAAATGCCTGCAGCCTGAAGGTTTGCTATGTTTGGAATGTGCCTTGAGTTGACACCCCCTCAATTCCACTTTGTTCTTCTGATGCCATTCCTACCTGGTCCTAGGTGCTAAGACATACCTGCAAGGACTTTTGTATTTTTCTCACCCACTTTCTTCTTTCCTCAAGGAGCAGGCAGGGTGTCACCAAGAGCTGCAGTACTGAAATGGGGGTTTCTTTAAAACTCTCATGGTAGACAATTCTGGGAACTGTCTCTACAGCTGTTCGCTGTTAGTGACTCAAGCACTCAATGGGAAATCCATTTTCTCCTGTTTCTTTGGAGCTAATCTTGACATGTGCTCGCTGACATCTGAAGATGCTGATAAGCTGGGCTTTTCCCCACAAAGCCTTTCCGTTGTCATATTTTTGTTCTTAAATGGGATGGAGATATCGGGAAGCAGTCAATTATTAACCAGACAGTCTTTGTGAATTCTTATCTACCTGGACTAGGTAGTTTGATTGACATTGCAAATCCTATGTGTGTCTGCTTGGGGTCAGAAGTAAGCCCCATTGAATTCAGTGGGGCTTACTCACACAAGATTGCAGGCAAACTGGTGTGAACAGAATAAGACAAAAATTCTTGGCTATGAAGCTTGAAAATAGAATGGAAGTGTGATCAATGCTATTGTACAGGCATCTCCCCACCTGCGCATGATCAGCATGCACACTCCCTCTGATGTGCACAATGTTTTCGGCACCAAAAGGGGGTGGGGCAGGGGCAGAATGGGGTGGGGTGGGTTCCAGTGCAGCAACCGGGAACAGAAACCCCACATAAGTGGGGTTTCCCCTGAATTTCATTCATTGTTCTGCACATTGTGTGTGTGTGTGTGTGTGTGAGAGAGAGAGAGAGAGAGAGAGAGAGAGAGAGGAGGAGGAGGAGGAGGGAGTGGGAGAAGATACCCGTATTTTCGCTCTATAAGACGCACCAAACCACAAGACACACCTAGTTTTTGGAGGAGGAAAACAAGAAAAAATATATTCTGAATCCCAGAAGCCAGAACAGCAAGAGGGATCGCTGCGCAGCGAAAGCAGTGATCCCTCTTGCTGTTCTGGCTTCTGGGATAGCTGCGCAGCCTGCATTCGCTACATAAGACACACACACATTCCCCCTTACTTTTTAGGAGGGAAAAAGTGAGTCTTATAGAGCAAAAAATATGGTAGATGGTCATGCTAAGTTCAGAAGGCCAAGATCTCACACAGAGCAAACAAGTGAAGGGATTCTCCGGAGCTTTCTTGATGAGTGAAATCCACAATGGGCGGAAATTATCCAACAGTTTCTTTTGTTCAGCTACACTACTTTGTATCAGCTAAGGACTGCAGATGAAATTGTCCATAGAGTTGTGCAAGTATAGTTGAGCAAATCTGTCATTTTGGGTTTCTCTCATTTTCTTGTTTTTCCAATCTTAAGTTCAGCATGTTTGCATTTTTTAAAATTCCCCATGAAAATTCATCTGAACTGAGCTCAAGACTGGAAGAACAAAAAACAGAGAGAAACCAACATTGACAGATTTGCCTGCCCTTGGATACACCTGAGGGGAATCTGGCCAGCCATGGTGGGAAATGCAAATAGTCTGTTTACGTGCAACAAGTGGCAGCAATTGTGAGGAGGGAAAACCCATGTGGTCCTGAAGTCACAATTTTTAAGGGTGCAATAAAAGAGAGCATATATATATATGGCACCAATTAAAGAAAAAGGGGGTGTCTACTACAATGAGAATGTGTGCTTTTAACATCACATGCTCTCATTTTTTTCATATATGCATATCTTGCTAGAGTCACTAACCCACAGCCTTAATCTTCCATGTTTGTAAAACAGATGCTTTTTAGGGTTGTCAAATCTTCACTAAACTTCAGTGTGGTATACACAAAACAAAAGAGCAAAGATAGCAAAGTCTTTTGCAAAGTGCTTGTACATGAGACCTCCGGGTATAGGGTGGTATTTAAATTCAATAAATAATAAATACAGTGGTACCTCAGGTTAAGAACTTAATTCGTTCTGGAGGGCCGTTCTTAACATGAAGCTGTTCTTAACCTGAGGTACCACTTTAGCTAATGGGGCCTCCCGCTGCTGCCGCGGTGTGATTTCTGTTCTCATCCTGAAGCAAAGTTCTTAAGCCGAGGTACTATTTCTGGGTTAGCGGAGTCTGTAACCTGAAGCGTCTGTAACCTAAAGCGTCTGTAACCTGAAGTGTCTATAACCCGAGGTACCACTGTAATAATAATAGTGCTGGTAAGCAGTTTCTAGTGCAGAAGGGTGAGTAATTTGTCTCGAAGAGCCTCCAGGATTCTTTGGCAAAAGAACCTACTGCTGCTCCACCCATGCCCTGGCACAACAGAGGGAGGCCCAGGGTGTCCTTCCAGTAAATAAACAGGTCCTTTGACCCCCTCCAAGAATGGCTAAGCCACAGTGTTTAATGAAAGAGAAAACCAATCTCAGCCAAATGGATACTAGTACCATCTGTTCTCTTGAATGGCTCCACACTACATCTGCCTTCCATTAGTAGTTCATGTTGATGTCCTTACTCAGAGTTTAATGTGGGCTTGCATTCGTCAGTGCCTCTGACCAGGTGCAGAGAGAGAGAGAGAGAGAGCTCACCCTTTACATAAATATCCTGCCTTTCCTCCCAAAAGCTCAAGATGGTGTAGTAGTTATAGTGCCAGACTAGGTTTTACAGTTAAAAACATTCTAAAAGCAGTGGCAATTAAAACACACTTCCATCCAGTGATCTTGAGGTGGCCAGGAACAGTATTCTTCAGCCACCAAATGCCTGGGTCAACTGGAATGTTTTCAAATTCCTCTTGAAAGTTAATAAAGGTAGAGACAGGCACACTGCACTAAGGAGGGTGTTCCTCAACCAGGGAACCACCGTTGAAAAGGCCCTGTCACAGATCAGGGCTGCCAATCAGGGAGCCCCCTCTAATAAGGCCTCATGTGCTGATCATAGGGAATGCAAAACCTTGCTGGATCAGACCAAAGGTCCTCCTAGTCTAGTCCTACAATGGATTTTCCTGAAATCCAGCCATAACAGCTGGTCACCTTTCACTCCAGCAGGGATGAGGAACCTGTACCTCCTCCCTGATGTTGCTAGACTACAACTTCCAGCATCCCATGCTGGTTGGGTATGATGAGAGCTGGAGTCTATCACCTTCCCACCCTGTTGAAATCATGGTTTCCAATTATGATTTTCCAGTATTGCGGGCCATAGTTTCTTAGTTCAGACATTGCACTATAATTTAATCTTCCTTAACCAACATTGGGCATAATGTTTGAACTGAGCAGCAGCTCTGAACCTGAGGATGACTGTCGTAGGAGTTTTACACCTGGTCCCTGCCCCTGCGACCACAGACCCACCAAGTTCCTTTATTGATCCAGTGTGGTGTAGTGGTTAAGAGCGGTGGACTCGTAATCTGGTGAACCGGGTTTGCTTCCCCGCTCCTCCACATGCAGCTGCTGGGTCACCTTGAACTAGTCACACTTCTCTGAAGCCTCTCAGCCTCACTCACCTCACAGAGTGTTTGTTGTGGGGGAGGAATGGAAAGGAGAATGTTAGCCGCTTTGAGACTCCTTCGGGTAGTGATAAAGCGGGATATCAAATCCAAACTCTTCTTCTTCTTCTTCTTCTTCCATTGTATTTTTATAGCAGTCATGAAATCAAGCACTCGCCTGACTCCTTAGGCAGGTTGATAAAGCTTCCTCTGTAGTCTTTGCCAACTTGTGTTGAAACCCTGAAGTCACTGAAGGAAAGCCCTGCCAAAGGCTCATCTAGTCTAGCATTTTGTTCTCACAGTGGCCAAGCAGGTGTCCCTATGGGAAGTCCGTGAGCAGGATTTGATCAGAAGAGCACAGTCCTTATTTGAGATTCTCAGCAACTGGTAATTCAGAGGCATACTGCCTGCAACAGTGGAAGAAGAACACGGTCATTGGGATATCCAAGGGGGTGGCTATCACTAATTCTGGTTTAACAATACGCCTGTGGATTACTTCATTTTATCCTGGATCTTCCACGCAATACACCTCTATCATGTCTCTTCTTACTCACTTTCCCCCCTTAATTAAAAACCTTCAAATGTAGGGGAAATAAAATCCACTAATACCATAGGCTTAAATATCAAGTAAATGAGTTTAGAACTGGGGTGAACAATAAGATTGTGATAGTCATTTTTTGGTTGTTAGCATGAATGCAGATCTCTGTTTTGAAGACCATTCCAGTAATACTGGCTGCATATTTTTAATGGGAGTGATAACAAGTTAGGTTCAGGAAATAAGAATAACCAGGAACAATAATGTCCTATTTGCAACATGGTAAGATTAATTTTTTTAAAAACCCCTCATATTTCACATCTAAAATCTCATTCCATAGTGGATGAGGTCCTGGGTGTTTCCCCACTGCAACTCTGAACTACTATTATCAAACCGGTTTAACTTTCATCATAGCCAAGTAATTGCAGGAACAATAATTATGTGAAGAGTCTAAGGCTCTCACACCCGCAACAAAAACTGCAATCTCCAGAGTTCTTGCAGAGTATGGTGTGGTAATGGTGGAAATTCAGCTCTGCTTCCATTTAAATTAGAAACTAACTAATTTGCACTTCTTGAACCATAATGCAAAAACACAGTGCTATTTTGAAATTCATTCACCTCTGAATTTTGTAATGCAGTCCTCCAAGCAAGAATGTATCCAAAATGCATGTGTTAGGGAGGAATGTCCATAAAAGTGTTTGCATTCATGAAAGGAACATGGAAAAATGCGTTATATTAGGGAAAACTGCTTGCAAAAAATGTTTTTATTAGGATAAATGTTCCCTTGAATGCATAGAATTCATAGAATCATACATTTGTTTTTTGCAAATTGCTACAGAAATGTAGAGAACTGAATTTAAGATTGGAAAAATGAGAAACTCTCTGAGAGAAACAGAAAGAGCATGCCAGCTTAAAAAGGGAAAGAAAAAAGTATCTCCCTAGCAAATGTAAAAATAACAGTAACAATAACAATAAAAGCTACATTGGTTGTGGTGCAGAGTTGATTTTAAGGCTCCTTTTTTCCACAGCACAACAGCATTCATGCATGGAATAAATCACATGAGAGAATTGGTGCCAAACTTGCTTTGGTGTGATGGATGGGGATGTGATGGGAAACCAGAGGGGGAATGGAATGGAGTACTCTGAAAAAACATGCATGGCTGGCTGGAGCCCTGGACAGGAGCATGTCACACTGCAACATTTAGCTGCAAGTCTCATATGTGTAAATGAGTTTGGCACGTGCAGCTTCTCAGCGGAGCTGCTGTGGAGAGTTTTGTTTCTCCAGCCTTCTGCTGACCACAGTCCAGTGGTATCATTTTGCCTGCCTGGCAGGGTCTGAAAGGCAAACTGAATGGTTATTGTCCCTTCCACAATACTGTTCATTTGCTGCTGGTATATGAAGCCTGGCAGGAACGGCATGCCTTTGTTGATCGAGCAGAGCTACAGTGACAGACACCAAGCTTGAAGTTTAATACAACCAGAATGAATGTGAAGCCTGCGGTAGGCCAAAACCAACCAGAAAAAGTGCATTTGCCCCCACTCGTAAGTTTGTGTGAATTGACTTCTTGTGACCCAATGTAGGAGTATTTTTCCTGTAACACCTTATAGTACTGGAGGAGTTTCTGATGTTAATTATAATGCTCAGGGCCCCTCTAGAAGTGCTTTTTACCATGTATTCATGATGATTTGCACTCATGATGCTATTGGGGTAGTTATTTGTGCTCCTGCTTTCAAATACTGTTTACCCCTGCAAAAGTTTTAGGGCAGACATACTCTTTGTTTTCAATCAGTGCCTGTCCCAGTAACTCCCTGTTGAAATCCTGTAGCTTCTTTCACCAAAAATGTTCTTGTTTATTTTATTGCACTATAGTGCAAGTGTTTCCTTCCAGTAACACTGGGGAAGCATCACAGAACAAGGAATCAAGCAGAATGGTGAATGGACAGTTCAGAATAAATTCACTGCTAATGCACTATTATTGCAGCAATAACATATTGCAAAAATGAAATAAAAAATGCCAAACTAATCTGGAAAGGCCCTTATCCTATCTGTCTATATATTGGGGGTGGGTTTCAAAGCAATTCAAACATTCATAATCTTGGTGACTTTATTATTAGCCACATTTCTCAGATGTGGGTCTGAGGGACAATGGCTTGCTTAGAGCTACCTTGTGAGTTTGTGGCCAAGGTGAGAACTGAACTGGGATCTTCACACTTCTTAGGTTCAGCTCATGTGTTTTACCACATGTGTTTGTTGTGATGGCTCTGTTGTGAGCACAAGATCAGTTGATCCTAGCACATAATTTTCTGCAGTAGCCAATTACTAATAGCAAACCCATCCTTTGAGTGCAAAACCGTCTACAGTCGTACCTTGGTTCTCGAACAGAATGCGTTCTGGGAGTCCGTTTGACTCCCGGAACCATTCGAAAACCAAGGTGTGGCTTCCGATTGGCTGAAGGAGCGTCCTGCAGCCAATCGGAAGCTGTGCTGAATGTTTGGCTTCCGAGAATTGCTCGAAAACCGGGTTTTGATTGTTCGGGAGTCGATTTGTTTGGGAGCCAAGGTGTTTGGGTCCAAGGTACGACTGTATATCTGAAACATCACCATCCATGCAGAATCAGGTGGCAGGGGGGAGAGCCCTCAAACAGGGAGGTGGGGAGACCAAAGCAGCCACCCCCCCAGTCCCCACTTTCACAGGGGGAGAATATTTGGGAAATGGTGGGGGTGATTTTGACCATGCCTTGACAAATAGAGGACACTTAACGCTGATGAATTTTCGTGGGGTCTTTTTCACCCTAATTTTGAAAACTGAAGTGGAAACATGGGTAACTGAATGGAAGAAGCTTGGGAGAAAATGAGAGAAACCAGAATTGACCAATTTACCCGTTCCTATCATTTGCAAGCAAAAGCTGCGTTCTGTTTCTTAAGGCATCGTTTAGGAAAAGGGGGGGAGGGGTGTTGGTTGGTTGTGGTTGTCTGCTTCGGTTTTCACAAGCCTAGGAATGCTGCTGGCATAGTTCTTCCAGTGCACAGGCCTCTCATTAGACCTTGCCCCTTGTTCAGGATCTCTGGTTGTTCCTGTCCGGATGCTGTGCTGCTGTCTCGTTTCCTGTCCAAAACTGTCAGTCAGAGGAGCCGTGAGTCACCCTCTGTCCGAGAGGATGCTTGGCTAGGAGAGAGAACAAGCTTGGCAAGTCCAGAAGCAATTGCTTAGTAGGAACAGTGCTGGATAAGCAGGAGGGAGGTTTCACCAAAAGGTTCTGTCAAGTGCCAGGCTTTCATCACTCCAGCACAGTAATTCCCAAACTATCTGCCACGAGGGAACGGCTATTATGTTATGAGAGATAAATGAAACAACCAAAGATTTCCATGAGTCCATTCACCCATTCACTATCTGCAAAAGTAGTTGCCTGTTATGTCCCTGTGTGCTCTTATCAGGGAGTCATGCAGAGGGCTATTCTGGCTTTTGCATATTTTAACCCTTTGCAATGTAAGCAGGGAGACGGCTTCTAATTTGGATTTGGGGGTGGCTGGGTAGGCAGGCAGGAATGCGCCTCAAGTTTCAGAACTATAAGAAACAGTACAGTGGTACCCCAGGTTACAGACGCTTCAGGTTACAGACTCCGCTAACCGAGAAATAGTGCTTTAGGTTAAGAACTTTGCTTCAGGTTAAGAACAGAAATCGTGCTCCGGCGGCACAGCGGCAGCAGGAGGCCCCATTAGCTAAAGCGGTGCTTCAGGTTAAGAACAGTTTCAGGTTAAGTACAGACCTCCGGAACGAATTAAGTACTTAACCCGAGGTACCACTGTACTCTAATTCAGAAGACTTTGCAAACAAGGGTGACTTAGTTTTCAGAAGAATCCCACTGAGTTCTAAGGGGGAAGCCTCAATGGACTGAAATTTGAGACAAATGAGAGAGGGGAGAGCGTCTGCTTCCTGAAGGAGGCAAATTAGGGGTGATAGGACAGCAGGCAGGCTTAGCCTCTGTCTAACCCTGTTAGGATCTCTGATCTGTAGTAACTCCCATGCTGATTTACTGACTATCTCAGAGTATGGTTCATGGGGTTCAAAAGGTCATTGGCTCTGCCCCATTTTGGACCTGGTTCCGCCTTCACACAAACCACTGTTTTGAGCTTTCCTCTACTTGATGAACTTCAAGGTTCCAGTAAAAAAATAAAAAGGTAGTAGAATTAACAATAATAAATAATGATAAACCGCTGGAGAATCACAGCGCCTGCTGTGGCTGCAGAGACTTGTAACTTGTAACTGCTGCCTCCCATGTTGCTTTTGCTGTGTTTGCAGCACCAAAGTAACCTCTCCGGGGCTCAAACCTGGGCACTGTGTATGGAAATCCTGCCCTGCCCATATAGCAAGACCCTCCTCTCAGCCTCGCTGATGTGGTCCAAAGGAAAACAGAGCAATACCTTTGGCCCCAGCTTGGCAGCAGGAGTTGCCGAAGGAGGCGTACACTCATAAATAAGGACGTATATAGCCTGTGAGAGCCTCTGGCAGTCAGTTTAGGCAGTACAGAGCTAGATGGGCCAGTGGTCTAACTCCATAGGAGCCAACTCCTAGACGCCGAGGTCCCTTCGTCCCCCAATAACATATTTGAATGGTTCAGGCCCTCTCCAAAGTTGATGAGCGTTGTCATTCAAATGGTGTGCATGCACCCAAATATTTTATTCTAGTTGGCACCCCTATAAAGGCTGTTTCCTGAAGGCAACAGCAGTTGGCTCTGTGGCTTGACGCCATCTTGGATTTGCCTTGACAGTTTGCTATTTTGCCCCAACTCTGCCAAACCAGATTCAGTGTCGCTTCCAGCTAAAGGAGGATGTTCCGACTCCACTGCCCTCAAGCAAAGATTGCTCGTTTGGATGAAGATAAAGGTTGTGAAAGCATTTTGCAAATTAAAAATTAGACTCGCTATGAAAGCAAAGTGCTTTATAAACATTTATCTTCACCAGAAAAAAAAATCCTTCAAACACTACACTGAAGTAGTCTACTGTTCTTTTGATTTTACAGACTAGTGTAGTCAACTGCTGCTTTTGTAGTGTTTATTTTGTAAGGTGTTAGGGGCTGAGTGCTTCCTGGAATCCCCTCTTTGTCTTATTCCAAAAATTGTGGCCAACTGGCTGCAGTTACTTGGTGGTGAATTAAAAGCACTTTGCATATGCACAGGGAAATTCTTGCTCCTTGTATCTTATATCCTTGAGTGAGCTCCTGGCTGGCTGTGATCTGCTTTTTTCATCCTTCTTGAAATCTCTTTCTCTCTTCGCAGCATATCCAGCAAGGAGTTGTCTGAGCTGATTGAGAAGTTGCAGAAAAATGCTGACCAGGTGGAAAAGAACATTGTGGAAGCAGACTCTAAGATGCAAAATGTGAGTTTATTTTATTTCAGCATTCTTATATACCACTTTTCATTTTTTTTAAAAAAATAACCTCAACATGGTTTTTACATAGAAATGAACCATATCAATAATGGTGCAGCAATAAAATTGCTAGCGCATTTGCAATGCTAAGAAGGGTTTGGTGTGGTTTCAAATAAGATGGGACCATGTGTTGAAATTCCTGGACTAGACGACCCTCAGGATCTCTTCCAACTCTTATGATTCTATGAATCAAACAC
This sequence comes from Podarcis gaigeae, assembly GCF_964106915.1. Classification (NCBI taxonomy): domain Eukaryota; kingdom Metazoa; phylum Chordata; class Lepidosauria; order Squamata; family Lacertidae; genus Podarcis; species Podarcis gaigeae. The sequence goes on from NC_139690.1 coordinate 34,731,799, forward strand.
AAGAAAACTTAGATAAAAATACAATTAAAAACTAGCAATAAAATAAGATCAGTATAAAACACAGAAACAGAGGTTGAAAAAAAGTAGCATTAAACAAAATGTGACTTCTGAACATTTGGGGGAACCAAATAAGGTGACATCCACACCATATATTTAAAAGACATATAAAGCAAATGGTGTCCTCCAGAGAATCTCTAGTTTGTTAAGGATACTGGGAATTCTCTAACACAGTGTTCTCAAAACCTGTACAAAACTACTTTTTCTAGGCTTCCTTTTGGGTGAAACATCAGTTCAGACCAGTTTAAATGTAAATGCAGCCTAAGGTGACAAATGTCCATCTCTAATTATACAATTCAGATTGTAAAATTGGCTTAGTTCCTACTTTCTAACTTAGCAACAGTTATTGTTTTGCAGGGCTCGACCTACTGTTAGGCAGTGGAGACATTTGTCCCTTAGCGCTGCCCCATTGACCTTTGTCTGCCTTCAGCCAGACCCATCTGCCTGCCTTCTTACTTCCAAACAATTTGGAGTTGGTACTTAGCATTGGCTATCAGTTCCCTCCTCCTCTTCAGTCTCAGTGCTCCCTTGTAGAACTAAGCAGGTAGGAAGAGGTTGGGGGACAAAACTAGAATGAGCTGGCTCTGCCTGCCATTGGCTCTGGTTCCACAGACTATTTGGGCTTCCTGCTTTCCATCCTACCAGTCCTAATAGGCACCAGCCATCTCTGCCATTGGGCAGAGTGAGCCAGCAGCCTCTGGCAGCTGATCTGTGTTGTGTGGTGGCAGCTCCCCACCTCACCGAGCTACTCCTTTTGAGTCCCTAACCATTCTCCTCTCCCAGAGCTCTGCTATAGTAGTCCCCTGGCCTGATGTATGGTGAAGGATGCTGTCATAGAATTGTAGAGCTAGAAGGGACCCCAAGGGCCATCTAGTCCAACCCTCTGCAATGCAGGAATCTCAACTAAAGCACCCCAAAAGATGGCCATCCAACCTCTGCTTCAAAACCTGCAAAGAAAAAGAGTCCACCACCTTCCAAGCGAGTCCCTTCCGCTCTTACCACCAGAAAGTTCTTCCTGATGTTTCGTTGGAATTTACTTTCTTGTAACTTGAAGCCATTGGTTTGGGTCCTGCCTGTCATCACTCTTGATGGTCTGGTCAGCCTCTGTACCTAGAAGGAAGGAGGTGCCAACTCTACTGTTTCATTAGGAGTCCCATTCTCTTAATGTTCTAACCTCACAGCTCTATTGATTCTGCTTCTATTTAACAATGAAAACCAGCTCAAAGCTGTGAGTGAAGAACAGAAGTGGGGTGGATCTGTTTAGAGTGATCCCTGGATCAGTTCTTCTTCCCTGTAGGTTTGGGGGGTTAGGAAGAGGACCCGAGATACTTCTTTTTGCGCTATGTTGATTCTGCTGTTTATATAAGCCTACTCTCCCTTTCCAAACACTCTCTCAGGACCTGCACAAGCTTAAGGCCGGTCAACCTGCTGAGTACCAAGACCTCACGGCAGATAAGCTAATAGAATCCGATAAGCTCCTCTATGTCCTGGATGGAGATGCTGCCATTGCTCGCCACATGAAACACCCACAGGGGGATATGATCACAGAAGAGTGAGTCTGGGGAAGCCAGTAGGGCAGGGGTGGGGAAGCGGATCTGGGCAGAGTGCTAGATCCAGAATTGGGCCCTGCTTTTGTGCGCTATTTTGACAAATGGGTGGGGCAGGTGATTAAAAGTTCAAACCAAGGGAGCAGGCAAAAGCTTATCTGTGTTCTTAGCATGGTGGGACTACAGTGCTAAGATCAGAAGTAAGCCTCTGCCTGCTCTGAGACTGTAAAAGGCAGCAGCAGATGCTTGATGGTAAAGTTGTACTCCTACAGTGCTAAGATCAGAGATAAGCTACTGCCTGCCGCCTTGTAAAGAGCACCACAGCACTGAGATGAGCTAACACTTAGGTTGGAGATAACAGATCTCCACACCTAATATCATATGACATCAGTTGACAGACAGGTGGGTCTAGTTTGCCCCAATGGCCTTGCAGGCCACATTTAGAGGCCTAATGTACTCAATTAGGCCCATGAGCCAGAGATCCCCCCCCCCCACTGCAATATCGGATGGTGCTTGATTTGAAACTTTCATCGAGGGATGAGCAAATCTGTTATCAGTCGATGACACTTTAGCACGCCCTCAACTGTAAGTCCAGGTTTGAGTGCCAAAATATTTTGATATTTTGATTTAAATCACATTCTCCCCACCCCCCAAAAAATGTATTTCTATACAAATTTTCTCTCAAAATGCACACTATATATATATATTCAAACCAACACATTAGGCTAGTTCAAGTCAGGTCTTCTACCACCCCATTTATCTTCACAACAGCCCTGTGAGGTAGGTTAGGCTGAGAGAGTGTGTTACTGAGCAATTAGTGTAGATCCTTAAAATCCACACTTGGAAAACAGAATTAACTGATAAAACATTTTTTGCAATGTGGGGTAGGAGGGGTTTTTTTGGGGGGGGGGGGGTCCAAAACGTTTCACTTTGAGGAGAGTAGTATTGCAGTTAGGGGAGGGGGAATCATTCGTCTATACGTTGCTCAGAGAAAGCAGTAATTGCTTGTATCCTCTCTCCTTCCTTCAGCATCCGGCAACTAAAGGAGAGAGTGGGCAACTTGCGTGTGAAACATGATCAGATCTACAACTTCACCCCACAGGAAATTGAACCTCAAGTCAACTGGACCACGGTGATTGAAGAGAAACAGGTGAGTAGGTGCTTTGCATCCAGTTAGTGGACATCTGATCTGTTTTTTCTTTAGACTGGAGCCATTTCTTCCAAAATATGGGCTTTGGGGGCATCCAGCACAGCACTAAGTGGAGTTCTCCTGCACATCTCCCTGGAACTAGAAATGTAGTGCAGTAGAGAGAGAGCTGGGCTTGAACTTTTCTCCCTGTTGTGCTAGATTTCTGTTTGCCAAAGAGCCTTTTTTAATCCATTCTGGGCCTTAACTAAACATGACGTTAATTGCCTGAATCCAAGTAACTTGCATGGGGAATATTTGCTTGTTTTGGTAGGAAATGGGGGGGGGTGTAAAGTTGAAGCCAGAGCAGCATTTTGTACCAGTGGTGGAGAATTTAGCTCATCCCCCAGCATACTTTCCAAAAGACCACCCCCTCACCCCAGTTGTTTGCAGACCTTCCATTTTCTCCCTCCCCACCCTCTGCAACCCCAGTACATCTCAGACTTCCCTTTAACTGCTAATTGCACACTTTAAAAAGTTCACGTTAACGTAATCCATGCACTATAAGCTTTGCCTAGTTTCCTTATATATTATTTAGATTTCCTATCTCAACCACAATGTCCCAGAATGGGCTACAACAGTAAAATACGCAATTATAAAACAAATAAAACAGTTACAATTAGAAAACAGTAAAAGTGGGGAGAACAGCTCTGTATATATAAACCAATTTAAAACAATTCCATATATTAAAGTTAAAAATAGCTACAGTACTTCCATCACTGGGATGAAGGGCCCTTGTTTGTATGGGGTGGGCATTCAGAAATGGTACCTTCCACCTGTGGGCTGGCAGGTGGCCCAAGAGTAGGTGGAGCCAGAAGAAATGACAGGCGGAGCCAGAGCCAATGACAGACAGAGCCTGTCCCCATCCTCCTCCCTGCTGAGTTCTGCAAGGGTTAACACTAAAACTAAGGAGGAGGATGTGTTGCCACCTGGAACGGTAATTAAGGAGGTAGGTAAACAGGTGGGGGCTGGCTGAGGGCAGATTGAGGTTGGTGGGGCAGCCCCCCATTCATCTGGATGGACCTGTCTCCATCAACCCCAAGTCTAGCCATGAATGTACTGAAAAGCTCACACAGTGTCAGTTGTCTTGAATGAAAGTCCTGCCCCTGCCCCACTTGTCAGGTGCCTGGGCACTGTTAATCAGCTCACAAAACGGGGTAGAGAGATAAAAGCTTTAGGCTGCCAGATCTCTTCCCCGCTGTTGATTTTTGCTCCTCTTCCAGTTGCTTTGTCAGCTTCCAGTTGCAAATCCCCCCCAAATCCTCCCTGGCTGCTGGCTGGAGATGCCCCCTAGCTTTTGGCTTAATGAGAGGCTTTGTGCAGCAGCCCAGGTTCTGCTAGCTTTGCAGTTCTGTCTCTGGGCTGCCTGGCGATAGCTTCCCTCCCTTTGCCAGGGGCAGGGCACGGCACGGCTATCCAGCATCACAGGAGGGAGCCTTCTGCATCTTGGCTGAGCGCCATCCTGTGCAAAATTGCAACAAGTGGGCTTAAAACAGGACAGTTTTGTTTTGGAGGAAGGGAAAGACAGCAGCAGCAACAATCTAGATACTTGCATCTAGGGACAGGAGACACATTCAGTTCAGTTTGCATTAAAAGGTGAACCTTCTTTCCAAAACAAGATGCAAGCTAAAAGCCATTTTTCGGAAGTTGCACTTCACTGAATTTTGCAGTGCATGCCAAATCAGTGTAGACCAGTTGTCCCCAACCTGGTGCCCTCTAGATGTTTTGTACGGCAGCTCCCATCAGCCCCAACCATCACTGGGACATCTGGAGGTAGTGCTACATTGAAATCTGTACTCTGGTTTCTCAAACGTTTTTGGCCCCGCCAAAAGGGGTTGGTGATTTATTGCCACGTTCCCAAGACTCTCGCCTTTTCATTTGCAAGGTGGCCAAGGGTGGTGTCTCTGTTTCCTTCCCTATAAACATTTCTTCAGTGCACTGCAAACTCTCTGGCTGCCCGTGCTTGCTGATTTGAAAAAGAAGAATAAGAAAAAACCACCTATGGGAAGAGTTACCTGTCTTCCCTTTAATTGAACATTGTTTAATTAAATGACTTTTATTGAAATGTGGGCACCCAGGAAGGCTGCAGAATGCAGACTGCTAGAGACATGGTTTGTAGAATGACAGAAAGGACGCTCAACAGCATCCACCTGCCATCTCAAAAATAAGGCAAATGCCACAAAATTCCTACATCCCACCCATAAGGATTTCCCTGTCCTCTTTGATAATTTCCAAGTGCAATTTCTGATGAGGAATGTTTAAAAAAAATGCAGGAGGAATTTTTGGCACGGAACTGTCTGCATGCTGGTGTAGATCAGTGTTCAGCCTTCGGTTCCCAGGCATTGTTGGACTACAACTTCCATCAGCCCCAGCCAGCTTAGCTAATGGTCAGGGATGATGGGAGGTGTAGTGCAACAACACCTGGGGAATCCAAGGCTGCAGAACATTGTCTGTGGACAATACTAAGCTAAACAGGCTGATGGGTTGACTGTATAAGGCAGCCCCCTGTGCTGCTATGTTCTTGGCCTGCTTTGTTTCCCAGGAGTTTGGCGGAAAGACTGGAACCTCCCACTTTTCTTTTACCACTAGGAAATACTGAACAGCAAGGGTTTCGGCACTGACTTGCCATCAGTCAACGGTCAGGTGGAGGAGCACAACATCTTCCATAATGAAGTGATGGCTATAGGACCGCACATCAGCAAGGAAGGTGACAAGGTATCATGTGCTTCTAATGCCTGCTTTGCAGTTCTTCGGCAGGTGGGGGGAGGGGGGAGGGGACAGAATTGGCTTTACAGTGGTACATCAGGTTACATACGCTTCAGGTTACATACACTTCAGGTTATACACTCCGCTAACCCAGAAATAGTGCTTTAGGTTAAGAACTTTGCTTCAGGATAAGAACAGAAATCGGGCTTCGGCAGCACAGCAGCAGCAGGAGGCCCCATTAGCTAAAGTGGTGCTTCAGATTAAGAACAGTTTCAGGTTAAGTACAGACCTCCGAAACGAATTAAGTACTTACCCCGAGGTACCACTGTATGCAGTTCTTGTGCCTTTAACCAGTTACAGGGGAAATCCAACTGGTGTAGCTTTTCCCTGTCACAGGGGCTCCGATGATGAGGAAAGGTGAACCTGTTGGATTTCTGCCTGATGTACCCCAGCTAAAGGTTCAGGAGCTTCAGGGATCTCTCAAAAAGTGATTCAAACACAGTTCAAGGTCCAACACCACCTTGTGTAGTGGGTTTGAGTAAGTGTTACAGATGTTACTTTGTCCTACCTAACTCTAGCTCCTCTCCTTTCTCCTCCACAGCCTACATAGTCTTTAAATGAGAGACTCTGTAAGCTTCACTCTTTGAATGAGAGAGGTTAATTGTTGGGGCTGCCACCATGAGGGGCTGCCCAGTTGGGCCTTTTCAGTGGTGCTTCCCCATTTGTGGAATGCCTTCCCTAGTGAGGTGTGTCTGTCTCACTATTATTAATTTTCAGGAAGTATTTGAAAACATTTGTATTTACTGTTTACTGAATCTATTTTTATGTTTTAACTATTTTAGAATGCTTAGGATAAAGCTTATGTTCTGGCTGCTCTGGGCTCTTTCGGGAGGAAGGGTGGATACAAATCCAATAAATAAATACTCAACGAAACAATTTTGCCGTGTGTTATAACTGTCTCCCACAGCAAACACATAAACACACCAAGACCATGTCTTGTAGTGGTTAGAGAACCAGACGAGAGAGGAGAGGATTTCCTTGGTATAGGATCACTGGAGGAAGGATAGTATAAAAATCTAATACACAAATCGGGGTAGCTAACCCCAGCACAAAGGCTTCATTTGCTCCCCTCCATCATCCCCCCCCCCCCGCCCTTCCCAAAGACTCACTGATTTTGGCAAGAAGAGCAAAAAGAAAAAGAAAGGAGTTAGACAGAACCCAGTACCCTCTTGGGGGATGCAAATCGCCTCTTCCCCAGTGATCGATTGATCATTTGATTAAAAGCTGCATGCACATAGCAAGTTTATTTGCTTTGGGAAGTGTGGTAACACCCTCTGTTGGGGGCCTTGTCCAGTCTTTTGTTCATCTTCTCTTTGTTTGTTTCCAGGAATATATGAGTGGGCTCCAGGTGAAATATCAGAAACTGCTGGTAAGACCTTGTTCTTTTTATTTTCCGTCCTCGAAAGTTCAGGGACTAACTTTGGTACATCCAAGCAGGTCAGAGGTGATGTGAGGAGACTCTTGGGTCCCATTCATACCATATACAAAACGTATTTAATGTTCACAGCTTCCCCCAGAGAATAATGAGAACTTTGGTTTGTTAAGAGTGCTGGGAACTGTAGCTCTGTGAGGACTGGGAACTACAGTTCCCAGGACTCTTTGGAGGAAGCCATATGATTTACGTGTGTGTTACATGTATGGTGTTGCTGAGACCTTGGTTGGCATGCTATGCCCCATCTGAATTAAGACAGCGCTGAGGAGAATACCTGCATACGTGCCACCTTTCCATAGTTCAAAATGTACTCAAGGCGACTTACAACATGCAAAAAAATTACATAATTATAAACATAACAAAAGTACTCATAAATAAAACATCAAAAAGTACACAACCAAATTGAAAATGTCCACATAAATCATAATAAGATATAAAAATAAAGATGCACAAAATAATATCAATAACAACACGCCCAGCAACACCCGCCTAAGCTGTATCCCAGTGCATGAAGCCTTGATCAGTGCCAATAAGCATTTAAGGGCCCTTTGAGTCATACCCTGAGTGTGCTCTCTGTGGTTCCTTACTTTGATCAGAGCTTGATATACAAGATACTTTCACTGCTATTCCTTCCTTGCCCCCCCCCATTCCCAACTCAATGTGGTCTAGAATCTTGACACCAGGAGACAGGAGTGCACAAGTTATGTATTTCACAGTAGGCTTAGCCCGCTCTCTGTGACTCCCAATCTCCAAATCTTGACGGTTGGCAAAACTCCCTCTCTCCTTGCAGTCAGGATCCCAACAGAGGCAGCAGGATTTGAACTCGCTCCAGGATTACATGCAGCGCTGCACCAACAAGCTCTACTGGCTAGATCAGCAGGCTAAAGACAGGATGCAGTTTGATTGGAGTGACCGTAACCTCGACTACCCAAGCCGCCGGCGCCAGTATGAGGTACATTTTCTCCCCAGAGCTTATCCCCCCTCAGGAGGCAGTTTGACTTTGAGATGTGTGTGGAAAACGCATTCTGGCATTTGGATCTGAATTATTCAGCCTGAATCGAAGCTGAAGGGCATAAATATATTAAAGGAGGTGGTAATCATCGTGAATTCCAGTACGAACTAATCTGATCTGTACATCTTAAGACATCACAAACCCTTTGTACACACTATACTTTCAAAGCACATCCAAAGCCCATTTCTCCCCTCACAAAAGTCTGGGCCCCGTAGTTTGTTAAGGGTTGCTGAGAATTGTAAATATGTGAAGGGTAAACTCAGTGCTCAGTATCCTTTGGGAAAGAATGTGTTTCACATATGCTTTAAAGGTAGTGTGTACACAGGTGTTAGATAAATGGTGTTGGTGGTGATATTGTTGTTGCTAATTGCATTGCATAATTTTAGACTGTAAACTGCTCAGGATTGGGACCTTCCTTTGCTACTCTGGTTTGTATCCAACTACGTGATTTTCAGACTAGACCCACTTCCTTCAGTGGGTCTACTCTGGGTATGACTGTTAGATACAAAACCCTTTTAAGTGTTAGATACATTGGGTGATAGCCAACTAAGTTGTCCTCAGAGCAGATCCATAAATTTCAATGGGTCTCCTCTCAATACGATGAACATCGGCTATCCGCCATATTTATTTATAAATTCAATTAAGAAAAATAAACCTGGCAAGGAGACAAAAGAGGTAACCCGTGGAGAGAAGCTTTGTAAACTCCAATGACCTTGATCCAACTAAAGGCCCTGTGTGGAATGGGGTTGAAACTAATGTTTCCTTGACTTGCTGAGAGTCACGGCAATAGTGTTAGTAGGAAATTCAGAAGTGTCGGTCTCTTCATGATAGTCACAGCCACGCCCTTTGAAGACTACACAATAATAATAACCAAGGATGCATTGCAACCATCAATGCAGATCTCCATGTGTTGCCTTTCACCTGCATCTAGTAATTTCCTGTGTCTGTACATGGGGAAATGATTTGGACTGCTCCAATATCCATCTTTTCCTTGAAGTTCCATTGTACATAAGAGAATTTGCACACCAGTCTCTTGTAATTGAAGCCCCTTGTGTTTTCAGTGTTCCTCCATGCTTAGTGTTGGGAGCATATAGCGGCTGAGAAGCTCCCCTTTCATGCTGACTGAGTGCCTCTAAGCACACTAGAGACAGGGGCCCTGCTGCGGAAATAGTAATGGGTGCTGAACCCCCCTGGACCACTCTGCCCGACTGGGTTGTGGACTGCCCAGACATAAGATGGTAACGTCTCTGCTTCCTTCCTTCTCCCTTTAGAATTTCATCAACCGGAATTTGGAAGAAAAAGAGGGAGCGATCAACAAGCTGCACGAGGATGGCAATAAGCTACTGGCCCAAAGTCACCCTGGGAAGATCCCCATTGAGGTGAGTTTGGCTGCTGTCATGCGCATGAGATCCTTTCTCCACCCCCAGCTGGTCCCCTATTAGAGTCTCTCTTGGTCCCTTCTGTGACGTACTGAGCATTACCTGCTGTCCTCTTGCTTGCAGGCTCACATCGAGGCAGTCCACGCTGACTGGAAGGAGTACCTCAACTTGCTTATCTGTGAGGAGAGCCACCTCAAGTTCATGGAGGACTATCACCAGGTACCTTGCCATTGAGGACACTTAGAAGGAGGGGCTGTCAGAAAATGCAGCAGTGCATCTTTGCCCTCTAGCAAGATGGCTCCCATTTAGGATCTCAACCAACCAACTTCCTTCAGGATACTGTAAACCCCAATTGGAGTTGGTCATACTCAGAGAAGACCTGCTAGAATCTAAGACTAATTTAGGTCCATTAATTTCAGTGGGCTATACTCAGCTAAGTCTTACTTGGAGTAGACCCATGGAAGGACCTGAGTCAGTCATGCCCATTAATTTCAGTGGGATTGCGGAGTGGAACTTGCATTGAATCCAACACAGTGGATCTACTCCAAAGAGAATCCCTAGTATCCCTACTGTTGTGCCCCCTTGTGCTTTACCTGGTACCTGCAAAGACCCCATTTTGAGGGGCCCAGTTGTCTTTTCTTTTACCTTTTGGCAGTGGCTGGCTTGAGTGTGGTTGACTAAAATGATTTAGATGAGGAAGGAAAAAACACACCAATTGGGGTAGAAAAGGCCGATTGTGGTGGGCTCCTGAAATTTGCTCATATTTCTAGATGTGACCACTGCTGCGCCAGTGGCACAGCACCACTTCTGTGAACTGTCCCCTTGCTCAGTTTTCTGTTTTTCTTTTCTAGCTGATATTCAACATTCCATGACCCCTGGTGATCACTGAGCATGCTCAGTCCTCGGGTGTTGGGGTTTTTTTTTTAGAGGAGGGAGGGATTTTCCCCACCTTACTTAAGTTTTTTTTTTTGGGGGGGGGGAGTATTTCTACAATCCTTGAGATTTCCCCAAGCATGCTCCATTGTGTCTCTGTTTCCACCAGCATGGCAGCACTAAGGGAGCGATGAGATGGGTGGTCATAAATGGAACAATTAGTGGCAGTGTTGGAGGCCCAGAGGTCTGGTTGTCCCATAGAGCAGCTGTGGGCAGATTTCAGCCTTGAAGGATCTGCTTTGTTTTCCCCACCCCACAAACCCTGAGATCCATCCCCCAGGGCCTGGTGCAAAGGGCACACACTTCTGAGCCCAGGGATTTGTTCTGAGCAAGTGAGTCAGATGTTGTCATTTGCAGGGGAGGACAGCAGGGAGGTGTCTTTCCTGATAATCAAATAGCAAGCTGTCCTGCCAGACAGTTTGTCTAGCACGGCTTCGTGTTAAGCAAGCAGGTACCCACGTTGGGTGCTGCAATGCTTGCTTGTATGGGAAACAGCCGAAGGAGCTGGTGAGAAAACAATCTTGCCCGACCTGTTTTACCCCCCTTCGTCATTCTTTCCTGAACCTCTTTGCTGTCAGGTGTTACTGATCAAGCAGGCATCTGCCTTCTGCAGGTGGCTCAGAAAGGCAGAGGCTCCCAGATTCTGTGCTCCGATTGTCCTCGGGACAAAAGCAGGCACGTCTCTTTGCTTGGAGATTTCCCTAGTTAGCAGGTAATATTTTGCTGCCCTTCATTTTTCTCTGGTTGACTGTAGTAGGAGTAGTAGTTTTTGACTACTTGAATTTTAGGCAAGAGGCCCACACACAACTGTGTGTGGGGCCCTTTAAAACACCCCTATGCAGGCTCCAGCTTTTGTCTTTAGGGTGCGAGAAACTATAGCATAGTGGCCAAGCATGAAAAAGTTCCCAGGTTTAATTCCCACCTTCTGCAGGTAGGGCTAGGATAGAACGCTGCCCGAAATCCTGGAGAGCTGCTGCAGGTCAGTGGCTCAATACTGAGCCAGATGGACAAAGGTTCAATGTTGTACAAGACAGCTTCCTTTCTCTTATGTTCCTATGTGACCAGATGAAAGGGACAACAGTCTCTTTAATAGTTGTACTGAAGGGGTGATTGGGATAGATTGGGATAGATTGCTGCTTTTCACAGAGGTGGGAGAAAAGCTTGTCCTCTTTTGCAGGTTGTCACCCACTTCCTGTTTTTTAAAATACATAAATCCCCAAACCCTAATAGAAACAAAGCACAAACAGTGGTGATGCCATTACTGATCCAGACTGAATCTACCTGTCCCAAACTCATTTTCTTTGTAGTTTGTAGGCTGACATTCTACATATACATTCAGATCCTAGGGCAGTTTCCAAACATAAAATAAACACCAGACAATCATAAACAATTGAAACATAACCCTTCATATAATGAATATGGGGGGGGGGGGAGGGTGGCAGAAGAAGAGATGGGGGAGAAATTTAAGTTTGCATTTTAATTCACAGTTCCCGAATACACAAACTGGATTTCCTTCAGTGTTGCAGTTCTCTGAATTTTGCAGTGTGGTTCCTACCGACCAGTGTGTTAAAAAATGCATAGATTACAGAAAAGTGTGCTTAAAACTGCACCTGTTAGAGAAAAAACAAATGCAAAAATGCATTATATTGGAGAAATTGCCTTGCAAAAATATGTACATTTGCCAAAATTGTATGCGGAAATGTGTTGATTAGGAAAAATTCACACTAAAATGCTCACGTTGTTGTTGTGTTTTTTTAAAAAAATCACAAATAGCTGCAGACATCCAGAGAACTAAATTTAAGGTTGGAAAAAAAGAGATAGAGGACCAAAATTGATAGATTCAGTCATTCCTGAACCTATTTTGTTTAAGATAGGGCTGGAACCAACTCCCATAAGCCCCAGCTAACATGGCAGATGGTCAGGGAAGACATGAGGTGTAATCCAGCAACATCTGGAGGACCACAGGCTCCCATCCCTGATGTGGAAGAGAGAATAGTATTTCATTTCTCTAGAACCCCCCATGTCAGGGCCTGTAGCTGGAGTTTCTCCTTCTCCTCCACTCTACCAACAAGTGAGTTATTGCCTTACAGGGAGAGGGGAAGGGAAAAGGGACCACACCCCTTTGTGACAGTCATGTTGTGAGGGTGCAGCGCATTGTTTTTCTGTCTCAAAGGGGATCCCCTGACTTTTTTGAGTTGCTTCCCACCCCAAACAGTTCCAAAAAGATGCTAAGGATGCCCAGGACCTTCTCAGGAAAGTGGACACAGACCTGGACCAGAAATACAGCCCGGATTTCAAGGATCGATACCAGATTGAATCTTTGCTGAGGGAGCTGGAGGCAAGTATTGAGTGTGAGAGTTGACTGCAGCTGCACATCACACTGAGCTATGGCCCTGCCCCTCTGCTTTTGGCCAGCACAACTTTGTCCATATCCCATTGTCTGCCTTGATCGTCTCTTCCCTGGTGCATCAGGATTTTGCCTTGTCTTCACCAGGACCAGGAGAAGGCCTTGGACAAGTATGATGATGTGGTGAAGTCCCTGCAGAAGCGCAGCCAGCAGGTGCTCCCTCTGAAGTTCCGCCGGGAGACCCCGCTTAAGCCCATCCCGGTGGAAGCGCTTTGTGACTACGAAAGTGAGCGGGTAAGAAACAATGTTGCCCCTTCTGCTCATCACAGGATGACGCAACGGGCAAAAGATCTGCTTGGTAAATTCAGGTAGGGTAGGGGATATACTTGGGTACACATTTGAATGAGACCATACCTGGCTTGCATTTTCTGAAACAATTACCCAACTGAAATGTCAGTATCCTTTGAAATTCATACTTCTCTGAATTTTGCAATGCGGTTCTCTAACCAAAATGTGTGTCTATTGGTGAAAATCTTCCAGTATGGTATTGAGACTGCTGCTAAAACAAGGGGGGGCGGAGCTCCATTTTAGCAGCATTTTCAATGGAAATTGTTCAATACTATTGGAGTAAAGTGGACTTTCCTTCCCACTGTCATTCATGGGGGAAACGATCCTTGCTCCAGCAAAGGAACAGCCAGAAGCTCACTTTAAGTTCCTGGTTGTTTATTTGAAGCCACATTAACATCTACCTGAAGTTATAAGTCAGGTCTGGAGCAGGTGGACCTGGCCAAATGAGGAGGTCTGGTGGGCCATATTTGGTCTACAGGCTGGAGATTCCCAACCTTTGAACCAGCCGTTTCATCTGTAGAGCCAAGCTTTGTTTTCTATGTCAGTGTTTGTCTGGTCTCAGGGAGAGGTCTTTCCAGCTACTGGCTAAAAGACCCCCTTTTAACCAGTGGTACCAGGGCAAAGCATGCACTCCTGGGACCACTGGGGGTGGGAGAAATGATATGAGTGCTTATCCTGAACTCTTTCTACCCCAGTGCCAGATCTCTCGTGGAGCCAGATACACCCTGCACAAGAACAGTGGTGACATCTGGGAAGTTACCGACAGTGCAGGAAATGCAATCAGCGCCCCTGGCGTCTGCTTCATGATCCCCCCGACAGATCCTGAATCACTGGCTCATGCTGACAAGTAAGTGCTCCCCGATCCAGATTGTGTTGGCACGAACCAGCCATTTGACAGATTAGGATGAAGTTGCTGTCTATAGTTGGTCTGTTTTGCTTCTATTTGTTTTGCAGCTTATTGCCGGGTTTTTGTTGTAATGCATTGTTCTTTCTTTCCTCCACGTTTTATGCCAAGCTTCATGTTTTTAATTATTTTAAGGAGGCTCCTTCTATGTCAAACATCTCATAAATTGTATTAATAGTAGCAGTAATAATGCTAGTGACAAGCAGTCCTGGTGGCTTCTTTGTTGGTTCAGACAGAGGCCTTCCTTTTGTCTATTTCCACATTCATTTTAAGCATGAAAGTGCTTCCTATTCCCCACTATTTGCCCAACTGGCTCAATCTCTTCTTGTCCCACAGCATCACCGGTCAGTATCAGAGCGTGAAACAGAAGATAGCTGGCACCAAGGGCCTTCTGCAGCAGCGATATGATGGGCTGAAGGCAGACAGCATCGGAGGTAGGTGCCCCACACCATGCCTGGGGGAATGCTTGAGTTCCACATTTAAAATGGAAGGGCCATTAGCTCATCACAAGCAGTGAATGAGTTCAAATTCAGCAACTATGCATACCATGCACCAAAAAATGCTGCAATTCTGGAAACCTGAATTAGAATTCTGTGATCTGTTTACTGTATATTATGCAAATGTATGTGCAGAGATCTCTTTGTTAATATGGTTGTGTGGAGGGTCATAGTTCAGTAGCAGAATCTGTGCTTTCCATGCAGAAGATACATTTTGGTGTGATTCGGGGAAAATGTGAATTCAATATGACTGCATCTTATGCAGAGGTTCAGTTCCAAGGGTTCTGCGTATACACAAAAGCGCTTATGCTCAAACCACCCCCACATGACCACCCTTACTTTTCCGGAGCTGGCTTGGTGAGCAGGCCTCGCCCAATAAGCAAGGCAGAGAGTTTAAAAGTGCACATTTAATTGGCACAATTTCAACCAGCTGGCATTCAGCCACGTGAGGCTGAAATCACACAAGTTAAATGTGGGTAAGATGGGATTGTACTGTACAGCTTTGAAATTTGTTAGAAAAGTGACATCACAATATTAGCCTCCTTAGCAGCACAATTTATGAGAAGGCCCCTTGTTGGGATAGTCTAAGGGCCTTAGCCACTATTTCTCCACTTCTCCCAGCAAATGTACTTGCTGACCAGGGATCCAAACATAAAACCTTCTGCTCCACCTGCTGCTGTTGTTTTTTGCCTCAGATGCAGCATCAGTCCAGGGGCGACAGCTGCTGGCGGGGCTGGAGAAAGTGAACAGTGAGTTGGATAAGCAAGAGAAGGCCATCACGGCAAACCTGCGGCCGCCGCTAGAGCAAAGCCGGGCAGTGCAGGACAGCGCAGAACGATCCAAGGATCTTAAGGTAAAGTCTCTCACCCCCCCCCCAATGCTATTCTGCAGTGAGTTGATAGAATGGCAATTGGTTAATCACACCGTTGTAAATTACAGGTAAGGGGGATACCATTGTTGAATGCAGATAGAAACCTGCCCTTAAGATAGGAACGTGGCATGGGAGGAAGAGGTGTTGCCTTCATTCCCACAAGATGTAGTGATTGCCACTAACATGGGCAGCTTTTAAAGAGGGTTAGGCAAATTGATGGGGGAAGACAAAGCTATGTTCTCCTTCCACTGTTGGAGGGAGGATGACTATGAATACCAGTGAATCGCAAGGGGGGGAGGGTGCTATTGCACCCAGGTCCTGCTTGTCGGCTTCCTAAGGACAGCTGGTTGTTCATGGTGGGAACAGGATGCTGCATCTAAGACTTTATAGAATCTTTATTCTCAGTAGTGATGAAACCCACAGGTGGAGAAAACAGTGAAGCTGCATCTTACATGCATTTGACTTGCACGATTTCAACCATACATGGCTGAAAGCAGGCTCGTGAAGGATAGGATCAAAGGCTGTTGGGAAAGAGCTGCTTGGCCTTTGGCTTGTGAAAGATCTTGTAGGAAATCCTCACCACTGCACAAAAATGCTGAAGAGTTTTCATGAGAATTTCTTTTTTAATCTCAAATTACTGCCGAAAAATGGGGAACTGTATTTAAGATTTAGAAAGAGAGAAATTGAGTGAACTCAAACTGGCAGCTCCTCCCATCCCTAATATTGAGCCGGGCAGGACACTGTGAGTTGTGTCCAGAGTTATGGACCCATCTCCCCCCTACTCTGCAGCCCAGGAGGATTCTGGCTCAAGAACTCCGCTGCTCCCGGCACAGACAGCAGAGGGGCAATGCCATGCTCACTTCCTCATCTGCTGCCCACCTCTCTCCCCTTTACAGAACATCACCAATGAGGTCCGGCGTATTGAACCTGAGAAAGCACGCAGGATCCAGGAATGTGAAACCTTCATAGAGTCCGTGCCAGACACAGGAAGTGCCTCCCTGCTAAAGAATAAGGCAGAGGAGACAAACAACAAATACAACCATGTCATCCAGCTGCTTGGCGCCGCTCAGGAGAAGTAGGTGTCTGTACAGCGTCTCTGAGTCTGTTTGGAAAGGGAGCATGAAATTTCACCACCTGCTCTTGATCTTTGGGTCCTTTTGGTAGCTTGGCTCACCTGTTTGAGCTCTTGGTAAGCACCTCCATATGGTGCACCTGCTTTTGGAGGATGAGCTGCAGCTCAGTAGTAGAACACCTGCTCTGCGTGCAACCTGTATAAATCATGAACAGGAAATTAGCATATTTCTCATTTTGCATAATTTATTCTGGCTTTGCTGGTCATGGGGGACGGCCAGTATGCAGGGTCTGGAAGGAGCCCACCCAGCCCACCAAAAATCTTTTGCAGCCATCTCTCTGCTGAGGCAATATCCACAATAACTTACAATGCATTGCAACCATGAACACTAGACAAAAGGCGAGGTTTTCCAGACGCCAACTCCTTTGCCTAATACCACATCCTGCAGATATTCTGTGCTCCTAGGAAATCATAGCATCCATCCATGTGCACAGAACCCCATCTGCTTCTTCTGCCTGAAGGGGTATCCCTGTCTGTAAAGCTGTGTTTATTTGAAGAGCTGCTTTTGTCTGTCTTGTACAGAGTGGATGTTGCCAATCACCTTGAGAAGAGTCTGCAGCAAGGGAGGGACCTGATTTCTGGCTATGAGAACAAGTTGGCCATTGAGGACACTATTCCAGAGGACACAGGTGCCCTGGAGCGCAAGAGAGAAGAGCTGCTGGTGAGTCCTCGCTTTCAGCGGGGCTTTCAAAACAACGGCAGTGCTGCTAAACGGCCCAAATGTATCCGGACAATCACCAGTCAGTACAGTTTCTGAGGTCATCCTATTGTCCCATCTCTGGCTGAAGGGACAAGGGAGAGGGGGTCCACTTCAGCTGTGATAAGAGATGGAGGAGGAATCCACCTGGCTCAGATTCCAAAGTGGATTCACCTGATCCAATCTGGGTGGAATCATGACCTGAACTGGATCACTGGTCCGCTTCAGAATCCAGCCTGGTTCCAGCCTGTGGGTTTAAAACACAGTCAAAAGTAGGACTTGAAGGGTTGCACACTGCCTCTGTTCCCCTTTCTTTTTTCTTTAAACTAGGGCTGAGGGACTTACGGCCCTCCAGATGTTGCTGAACTACAGCAAGCTAGGCCAATGGTGAGGGATGATGGGAATTGTAGTTCAACAACATCTGGAGGGCTATAGGTGCCACACATTTGCTTTAAACACTCTAAAATAGCACTATCCAGCCACACACAGGCTGAGTGGCTAGCCCATGGGGTTCCTTGCTATCATGTACCTTTAGTGAACATAGAGAGTCCCCCCAACCCCAACAGGGCTTGATGAAATTCCATACAGCTGCTGCCAGGGTTACTTAGTCCTGTCCCCTCGAAGAACTGGGACTGCCAGGACATAAAATCCATACAATTAAAACCTCTTTGCCTGCTTTTAAATGGGCTCCTAAGACTCCACCCTGCTTTAAACCTGGTGGGTGTTTTTTTACATAGAACTTGGGATGACATCATGTCATTTGCTGGCTCCTGGCAAATTTGTATGATGCTGCTTTCTTGCTTTTTGTCTTTTGTTTTATTATTGAGGCTTGTGTTTTCATTTGTACTGTGACAGATTTAAATCTTTGTGAGGCTGTCCTAGAAAGGTGGGGTAAAAAAATGTTAACATCGTTTAAAATACTTGATTATCCATTCCTCCCCCCCCCCCAAACTTTTCTCCAGGCACTGGGTTCTGAATTGCAGGCCCACCAACCTTTGCTGAGCGTGGCAGAGCAGGATCTGCAGAAAGCCAAGAAGTGCTCCAATGCCCTGGCCAGCCAGTTCCAAGAGCACTGCCCGGACATCGAGCGCCAGGAAGCTGAACTCCATAAGCTCAACCAGCGGTTCGGCAACCTCAACAAGCAAATAGATCACAGGTCAGGCTGTGAGCGGAAGAAAGAGGGAGTGAATGAAGCACTGGCAATAGAAGCAGGAGAAGGAATGTCCGAACCCCTCTTTCCCCAGCCCTGTGTCACCAGGTTATCTTGCGGAGGACGTTTTAGCTGTTTGCGTCCTCCCCATCCCTGGAGGCTCTCAAAATGGATGGTGGTTAATACATACAAATGGGAGCTGCAACTGAGAGCTGCATTAAAGGAAGCAGATAAATGTAGACTTTTCTTGCTATAAAATGGGAGAGTTCATCCAAATTCGTCAAATATTTAGTCTAGTTTAGATTAGGGCAGTGGTTCCCAATTAGCTAAGTACTGCAGACCCCTTGTTTTTCAAAAGCCAAGCCACTGACTACTTTTGAAAATGTTGCTATATCTCTCTGGTAGTTTTTGTTATGTGAACCCTTCAACATGTACCAGTGCAAGACTGGAGTGCATGTCTTCCAGGCCGCAGTCCTGCACAAGTCACATGACCTGCGTTGTTTTTGGGTGCCACAGTCTCACACGAGAGCACGCCCCCCCCCATGCGATGTCCTGGACAGTTGACTGGTGTACATACCATGGACCCCCTGTGATCCACAGACCACCAATTGGGAACCATTGGTCTACTAGGAGGGTGTTACAGTTAATGGCACTGTGACATTTCTGCTAATGTCCATCCCAAGCAAGTATTGTTCCGCTTCCCTTCACAGATCTCAGATGTTGCAGAAAGCAAAATTGTCCTACTCCAACTATCGCAGTGGCTACAACAACCTGAACCAGTTCCTGTGTAACGTGCCCAACTATGAGCCTCAAGAAACCGACAATGTCAGTCAAGTGGAAACCAAGCTGAAGAACCAACAGGTAATCATATAACAGAATCGTAAGAGTTGGAAGGAGCTTCAGAGTTCATCCAGCTTTCTTGTCTGATTCCCTTGCACCTACTGATTATGCAGTAGGACTGTGATCCTAATCTGGCTCTGATCTGGACTGGACCCCAAATGAAATCAGGGGTCTTGCACAGCCCTAATGTTTAATAAGGGTTTTAAATGATGCAGGTAGAGAACATGGTCTGCATCATCTCCTTCCCACACCCTGCTGCTTCCAGCTGCATGCATAATCAGGGTTTACACAGAGTTTAACAGTCCCAATTAAACTTGCAGAGTCGATGCAGGTGGAGACTCTCATCTGTGTTGTCTTCTTCTCCCTACCCCCAATCTTGCTGCCCAGTGGCCCATCTGCCTTATGGCAACCCGACTGCTCTGGGAAGACCTGATGAGACCAGAGATAATGGGAGATGTAACCCAGAAACATCTAGTAGGACCACATTAGCTATCCCGATCTAAAAGACAATATTGCCATTGGCTTCTTGCTGTTTCACGTTTTCTGCTTGATCTGTTTCTGCAGGCCCTGCTGGGGGAAATTGCCAGCAAAGAGCAAGATGTTCAGAAAGTTTCCGCCGAGGCTCAACAGTATCAGCAAGCAGTGAAGGTGAGGATGGTGGGACATGGGTGGCTCAGAGAAGCAGCAGCCTGTGTGGCTAAAAGGGTTGGTTACAGGAAGAAAACAACCCCATCGCAGAGGAGATGTACTATGGAGCTGTGATTGGTTCTCTGTAAGTAGATTTTAATCTCCCTCCCCTCTGCAGGACTACGAACTTGAAGCAGAGAAGCTGAGATCCATCCTTGACCTGGAAAATGGTCGCAATGGCTTCATGAGTAAGAGACCCAGAATCCAGTCTCCAGCCGCTAAAGTGAAAGAAGAGGTACTTGCTGGTATTTGACAAGCCCTCTGCCATGGTCTAAGTGGCTCCTCTAGGCAGTATTTCAATATTTTTCATGTTGAAGGTCCACAGCTCAGTGGCCAAGTGTCTGCTTTACATGCAGAAGCCCCCAGGTTCAACCCCTGATATTGCCAGATAGGGCTAGGAGAGAACCCTGCCTGAAACCCTGGGGCGCCACTGTGAGTCAGCATAGGCAATACTAGATGTACCTATGGTCTGGCTCC
Organism: Podarcis gaigeae; assembly: GCF_964106915.1. Taxonomy (NCBI): domain Eukaryota; kingdom Metazoa; phylum Chordata; class Lepidosauria; order Squamata; family Lacertidae; genus Podarcis; species Podarcis gaigeae. The sequence continues at coordinate 34,752,061 of NC_139690.1, forward strand.
ATACAAAGAAGATTTATGTATGTGCTATGTTCACCCTGAAGGAAACAGCAGTTGGCTCTGTGGCTTGACACCATCTTGGGTCCATTCTTGGATTTGTCTCAACAGTTTGCGTTCTTGCCTCAGCTCTGCCAAACCAGAACCAGAGTCGCTTCCAACAAAGGAAGGATGTCCTGACTCCACTGCATGACTAGGCCTCGATGTCATAAATTTGATGGGGAATGATCAAGGCTGAGAGGCACTGGGTGGAAGACACTGATCTCTCCTGGGTGCCCAGAGGCCTTGTTGGGCGGTGCATCAACCCAAACTTGCTTGACTGCAGAAATACCCCTCTGAATGCTTCCTCCCTTGTCCAAAACCCCATCAATGACCACAGTTGCCAACTCCCCAGAAGCATGGAAGGAGTTTGTCAGCTTCTTTTATCTAGTCTGAAAATTGGTTCCTGCAAAGCTCAGGTCCTGCTTATGGGCTTCCCATAGGCATCTGGTTTAGCTATTCTAAGAACAGGAATATAAGACTAGATGGCCCATTGGCCTGATCCAGCGTGGCTCTTCTTATGTTCTTAATACCTTTTGTTAACCTCATTTCTTTTTTCTATTCTTAGGAAGCTCTCCTGGCTGCAAAGTTCACAGAGGTGAATGCTGTCAATAAGCAGAGGCTGCAGAACCTGGAGTTTGCCCAGAATCTCTTGAGACAAGTGAGTGTGAGAAGCTTAGGCTTGAATTTGCTTCTCTCTGTTCTAGCTACTTAGGCAGAACTCTGGAAAGAGGAAGAAGATGCACATAGGCTGGGGTGCAGACTTAAGACAGGCAGAGAATCCTAGCTGGCTGCAAGTTACAGAGCTGTTTTGTGAGAAAACATCCCAACTCTGCATGCCAATTTTTAATGAGAATATGCCCATGCAGATGGCAGGGAAGGGTTCCATCATCACTTAACAGAACATGCCAGCAAGGCTTTTTAAAAAGAGGGGGTGGCAGACTAAGGCTGCAATCCTACACACACTTACTGAATATAGTGGGATTTCTAATTATGATTGTAGCTTAAGACAGGCTCTCAGTACCCATCAGCCCCAGCTAATATGGCGTGGGAGGCTGGGAGTTGGGAGTCCAGCAACATCTCAAGGGCTAGATGTTCCCCAGCCCTGTACTTGGGAAGCAGCTCCTTCAAAGACAGCCAGACTCAGAAGTAACATGCATAAGATGCTAGCAGCTTTGAAAAGAGTTTCTATCTGGCAACATTTGTCTTTGATTAGAGGGTGGAGGGAATGACAAATGATGCTCCAGCTATAGCAACTCATCATTTTTTTCTTTTTTGGCAGCAGCCAGAGGTCCAAGTGATGCAGGAGTCTGCTCAGACCAACACGTTTGAGAGGCCGCTTGAGGAAGTCTGGAAGTTAAGGAAGGAGCTGGACGACGAGAGCCAGCGCCGACAGCAGCTGGAGGCAGAGATCAAGGTCATCCAGGAAAACATCCTCCTCCTGCAGAACCAAAAGCCACAGGAGACTGTGGTCAAGAAGGAAGTGTTGAAGAAAGTGCCTGACCCAGCACTCGATGAGAGTTATCACAAGATGCAGCAGAACCTGGCAGAAGAACAACGCAAGAACCAAAACTTGCACGATGAACTGGAGGTCCTGAAACTCAAGCTGCGAACCCTGGAGCATGAGAGGAGGGAAGGTGGGCAGGAGTATGTGGTCAAGGAAGTCCTCCGTATTGAGCCGGATAAGACACAGGCAGAGGAAATCCTAAAGTTGAAAGAAGAGTTGGAGGATCTCAAGAGGCAGGAAGGGAACCGTCAGAATGAGATGGCTCTCCTGCGCCACCAGGTGGATGCTCTTTCCAATGAGAAGAACAAGGAGCAGGAGAAAGTGATGGAAAAAGAAGTAGTGAAGCTGCAGAACGACCCCCAGCTGGAGACAGAGTATCAGCAGCTGCAGGAGAACAAACACAGAGAGAGTACACTGCGGAAGCAGCAAGAGGAAGAGCTTCGCTTCTTGCAAGAAAAACTGAAGCGGCTGGAGAAAGAGCGGGCGATGGCCGAGGGCAAGATCACCGTCAAGGAGGTGCTGAAAGTGGAGAAGGACCTAGCAACAGAAAGGGAGGTGAGTGAGCTGCGACGGCAGTATGAAGATGAGAAGGCCAAAGGCCGCTCCAATGAGAGGGAGAAAGCAGAGCTGCTCAGGCAAATCCAGGCTCTGGAAGAGGAGAATGCCAAAGTGATTGTCCAGGAGAAAGTCCGGGAGATTGTCCGTCCAGACCCCAAGGCTGAAAACGAAGTGGCTAACCTTCGCCTAGAACTGGTGGAGCAGGAAAGGAGATGCCGGGGTGGGGAAGAGCAGCTGAAAACTTGTCAGAATGAGCTGGCTGCCCTGAAGAAAAGAGGGCCCCTGGTGGAAGTGCAAGAGGTTATCAAGGAGGTTATAAAATACAAGGCTGACCCAGAGACTGAGATGGAGCTTCAGTCTCTCAGGGACGAGATTGTGGACCGGACCAGAGCAATTGAGAGGGCGGATCTTGAGATCTATCAGCTGAAACAAGAAATTCAGACCCTGAAAGATGCCAAGCCTCAAGTCCAGACGAAGGAAGTGGTGCAGGAGGTGCTGCAGTACCGGGAAGACCCCCAAACGAGAGAAGAAGTGGAGTCCCTGAGAGCTCAGCTGGCTGAAGAGCAGAAGAAGCACTTGGACCTGGAAAGGGAGAGGAAGTTGCAGGATGAGAAGATCAGACAGAAGGAGGAGGAACTCTCTCAGGTGAGGGAGAAGGTGGTGCAGCAGGAAGTGGTAAAACTGGAGCAGGACCCTGCTTTGAAAGCAGAGGTCAGCTCCTTCTCACAAAGCATAGAGAATGAGCTGCAGCAGATTGACTCACTCCGAAACGAAATGCGCAAGCTGCAGCGGAGGAGGTCGGAGCTGGAGCGCCAGCTGGATGAGCTGGAGAAAGAGAGGCAGGCACGGCGGGAGGCAGAGCTGGAGGTGCAGAGGCTGAAGATCAGGCTGAGCGAGCTGGAGGAGCAGGTGAAGGAGACAACAGAGAGAGTCACCGTGAAACAGAAGGTGATCCTCCAACAAGATCCGCAGCAGGAGAAAGAGCACGCTCTGCTTAAGCTGGAGCTGGAGGAAGAAAAACATAGGAGGCAAGTCCTGCAGGCCGAGTTGGAAGCCCTGCAGAAGAAACTGCAGGCACTGGAAAAGATGGAAGTCAAGGAGAAAGTAGTCTTCTCTGAGAGCATCCAAGTGGAGAAAGGAGACACTGAATACGAGATTCAGAAGCTGAAGAACAACCTAGAGGAGGAAAGCCGGCGGAAGATGGAACTAGACACGGACATCAACAGGCTAGAGGCCAAGTTGTCAGAAGTGGAATTCAATAACTCCAAGTCTTCCAAAGAGCTGGACTTTTTGAGGGAGGAAAACCACAAGCTGCATCTGGAAAAGCAGAACCTTCTGTTGGAGATGCGGAGGTTGCAATCGGAGATTGAACTCACAGTAACAGAAACCCGGGATTTAAGAAACATGTCACAGGTGGACAGCGGCGTGAACCTAGACTCCCGGTTCCAGGCTTTGGAGAGAGAGCTGGATGATCTGAAGAGGTTATCTCAAGACAAAGACAACGAGATTGAACAGCTTCAAAACCGTCTTCAGACAGTAGCTATCAAGAGGGAGCAAAGAGAAAATCACCTGAGACGTTCCATTGTGGTCATTGATCCGGACACCGGGAAAGAGATGTCACCAGAAGAAGCCCACAGGTTCGGGCTTATTGAGTGGAGCTTGTACGTCAAATTGAAGAGCCAAGAATGCGACTGGGAAGAGATCACAATGAAAGGGCCAAGTGGCGAATCTTCAGTAATCCTTGACAGGAAGTCAGGGAAGAAGTTCTCAATTGAAGATGCCTTGAAGAGCGGAAGGTTAACCATGGCTCAGTACGACAGTTACCTCAACAAGGAGTTGTCCATCCAGGAGCTGGCTGTCTTGGTGTCTGGACAGAAATAGCTGCTTCAAGAGAGATTTTTTTTTAAAAAAGAACTATTCTTAAGCGGCTGGTCTAGAGCTGTACCGAATGTTACAAACTTGGACTTCTACTACCTGTTGCTTCCAATAGGTGTATATTCCCCAAACCTGGTGCCTGTTCTCCAACGTTAGGGTGCTTTTAAGCTGCACTTACTTGCTTTTATCAAAAATATTTATGACTTGCCACCCAGGCCAATGCTCCAATTTGCCAAAGTTGCGTGTTACTTTTGCCCCCGCCAGTCAGTGGCAAACCCCTCTGTGCACTGGGGTGGCAGGGAGTGGGTAGAAATCAAATGATTACCCAATGCTATTTTTGAATGAGAGCTCTCCAGCTTGGCTTTCCAAGCTCATGTGGTCTCTACCAACACATTCCCTTAGTGAAGTAGTTAAGAGTGATAGCTGAACACTTGTGAAATCCCATCTGAATCTCAACTTAATCTTGAACTCATTTGGTGAGCCATTTCCCCCCTAAGCCCCTTCACCCAGGAGTAGCAAATCTAGTGCACTTCAGATGTTGTTGAACTCCCAACTCCCCACCAGCATGGCCAATGGCCAGCGATAATGGGAGCTGTAGTTCAACAACTTCAAGAAGGCATCAACATTGACTAACCCTCATCTCTGCAATGTGTGGAGAAACACTAGCATTATCTTACAGGGCTGTTGTAAGGACAGCTGAGTTTATGTGAAACTCTCTGAGCACTCTAAAGTACTATATGCATATATTGTTACCGCAGGAACTGGTTTTTACTCCTGGATGTTATTTAAAGACAATACTAATAAAGCCAAAGGAAGAATAAACTCAGCAGTGGAGACCCAGTAACCAGCTACTGCGAAGAATAGCAGTCTAAAGGCAGATGCTGTTCAATGCTATGCTGTGATCATTGAATACGTTTGTAGAAGCTTCAGCATAAGATGACACTTAAGCACAGTGCAACTCCTTTCTACATAATAAACTGTCAGACTCTAGTACGTAGTCTAAGATAGTGATTATCATTGTGTTACTGAGACAGTAAACGATATGTGTGTGTATGTTTAGAGCGACCTGCTTATCTTTCAAGTCATACTTGTGTAGGGAAGCTCCAGTCCTTAAAAAGGAAAGGAGGTTAAATAGAGGATGCTGCAGTTAACAATCCCCAAAAGTGCCTCTCATTCCATTGTCATGGTTAGAATGGAACACTGGGTACTTATGATATTTGTGCTGGTGTTTGCTTAGTTGTTATTTGACTGTATGAATTCTCAAAGTATGCATTGTAGAAGGGAATGGGAAATTTTATTTATGCACCCAAATAAATGAAAAAGTACTCTGCAGCAATCTAACCTGATGATTTCCTCCCATTTAATATTTGCCATTTCATTTGTTCACATAAAAGATACGATATGCAGGGCGTCTCACTGCATCTGGTATGTACACCACTGCTTGTAAAAGTACATATAAAGTGGAGAACATTGGCATTTTCACAGTTTGTATAGACAGGCTGTGTTACACAAATCCAAGCAGGTGCAGAAAAAGGATGGAGACTGTCATCTCAGCTGCTAGTTTTTCTGAGGTCATGGGCCTAGTGCAATCTCCAGGCTCAGTAGAACTGCCAGGATCCAAGGGCCTGACTAGCTCACAGTCCCTCTACCTGACAACAGAAACAAAATAAATTGTGCACAATGTACACAGGCTGCAGAATTTTTAAAAAATCAATACAAGCAGCCCCACACATAAATGCCAAGACGGCTGGCAGTATGGTTTGGGGACGAGAGACAGGATTTCCTTAAGCCTTCGGAAAGCTTAAAAAACAAAACAGCCATGCTGCATTCCCAACACAGCTCAAAGGAAGCAGCCTTGTAACAGGTCAAACTATTTGCTCATCTACTCTAACTGGCAGAGTCTCAGGTATGGGAACATGAGAAGCTGTCTTATGCTGAGACAGACTACTGGACCTATCTGTCTCAGGATTATTGGTACTTACTAGCAGCAGATTTTCAGGGTTCCAGACAAGAGTCTTTTCCCCACCCTGCTTGGAGGTGCCAACAATTGACCCACAGACTTTCTGCATGCAAAACGGCTGCTCTGCCACTGAGTTATGGTCACCTCTTTGCCTTTTCTTTGAAAATAAAGAGAATGAAAACAGCAATTTGGAAACTGGAAAACAATTTTATTCAGCTGCTGTATACAAGATTAGCCATTTTAAACGTCTCCTCCATCTTCCTCATTACCTAGAAAGGCCCCTGCCCCCACCCACCCACCCACCCACAACACACACAAAAATAAATTGCAGCTCTTCCCACACTCAAAGAAGCTGCTTTTCTAAGTTTTTAAGTGCCATCTGGTGGTGCACATGCCCACCATAAACAAAAATCTCCCAAAAGGGTCAAAGCCAAGGCAGAGAGAGAGAGAGAGAGAGACCCCAGTGCTCTTGTTCTTGTCCCAACCAAACGCTGATAGACCCTGCCCTGCCATGGCTCTGTTTGATTAAGTTCTCTCACTGTTCAATGCAAAAGAAAAGGCGGGGAAGGAGGAGGGGGAAGAAATAACATTTCCCTGAGGCAAGAGGCTTCATGAGATTTCTTTCTAAAACAAGAAGTTTCTGCTCCAGCCACTGCAAATGCACAGGTAGCTTTTGACAACAGAAGCTTTCAAGGGAGAGAAACAAGAGGGGAATTGCAAGTAGCTCAAGAAGGCCTCAATCCTGTCGAAATGATAAAACAGTTCTCACAAGAGGTAATTAGCACCCAGCAGGATTGAGGCCTGGCCAGAAAAAAGCAAAAACAAAAAACAAGCCCATCTATTACAAACTTCTGTGCTTCAAAACTGGCAACCTTAACATTTGGTCTTTGGCTCTTTTACTACAACCTAGAGTTTTTATTATTCTTACTTTCTCATGGAAATGATGGATATATTTTCATAAATAAGCTTGACATAATCCAATTCATTTTGTTGGGGAGATGTACAAATTAATTAGGGTTTATGTCCATATTTACTTGGACTTCAAAACAGGCATGTTGAAGGAATGAAGTTGGCTCCAAATTTGGTCATAATCCAAGTAGAACTCATTGTGATTTATTTTCTTTCTCTTTTTTTAAAAACAACGGGGCTCACACCACTTAGAGGATCAAGAGCTTTCTGATACCAAGGAAGAACCATCCAATGTAGGGCTCTGAAGGGAAGGGAGTACCCTAAGGAGCCATGTGGTTTATTATGAACAGTTTTTGTTTGCAAGCCACTGGACCGAACCTAGTCTATGGCCTTCCAGGAACAGAAGAGGCTGCTTGTTCCAGCAAGCCTCTTTTCACAGGGATTGCCATATGTGCCCCTCTTTGTGGCAATGTGTTTCATAACCTCTTTTCTCCCCAGGGCAAGCAGCATACTGGGACAAAAAGGTCAAGTGAAGAGGGGGAAGGTTTAGTTAGTCCTTCAGCCCCCACCCCTTCCTGGTTCTCTTACACAAATTACCCACTGACCAACTGAGCTGTCAGTCACCTCCTCAAAGCAAGATATTTATGACAGCTCTGATGCACAACCACTTTCACTTTCCAGCAAAGAGCACTGGTGGGGTTGGCGCTGGCCCTGATGAACCTACACTACTCCCCAGACCTCCACAAAAGAGCTTAGCCACCAAGATTCTTAGCAAAGCCTGAGCAAGCTCTTAAATGAAGAGGGTCACGCCCAATTTCCAGTGATTGCACAGGAAAGGTTCTCAGAGGGAACTGCCCTGTCACCAGAATACAATGGTTCCATTATCATGCTGGTGCTAGAACAGCATCTCCAAATAGATAATGGTCCGCAACCCAGTAGTCCTACAGAGGGCCAGCTCCACACACCCATGTCTCTGTGCACCAGTATGCAGAACTCCAGTAGAGCAAAAGTAGAGCTCTAGATCTCACCTTGCTTACAGAACACCTGCTGAAATCTGAGCCCGGGGAAAACAGCTTTAGGGCAGGGATGGTGTATCTGTGGCCCTCCCACTTCCATCAGCCCCAACCAGGATAGCCAATGGTCATGAACGATGGGTTTGCAGTCCATCATCTTCAGGTAGACTACAGGTTCCCCATCCCTGCTTTTGGGGAAACTCAGGTCCACATACTCCACACCTACTGATCAATATCTATTTTGTACTCTGCTTGGCACTAGGCAACTCCACAAGGTCAAGTCCAGAAAGTAGTGTATAACTCCAGAAAAAAAGCTCTTTTCAAATAAAGCCCAACACATCTTAAATACAGCTAAGAATTTTTGAGGGGGGGAAACAACAACAAAAGAGAGAGCCCACACAAAAAGAGCTTGAAATGTTTTGCACTCTTGCTCCACCATAAAAGGCACTGGAATTACGGCTTTGCTATACACAATGACATGCTGGGAAAGAAAGGGGACTTGTCCAATCCTATGCATTCAGTGGTAATGACAGGGCAGGGAAGAGGGCAGGATTGACCATACCAGAAAATAAAAGGCAGAGAAGCAACACAAAAAGATCAGAATGCCAATGTTCATGAATGCATCTCAAGGCCTCACAAGTCTCTGTCCTTCTGAGAAGACCAATGAGCTGATTGACTTTACAAAAGATGCCACAGAGGAAGGTGGGTCTTCTTGGTTGACGTCAGCATAGCTTTATTACAGGTACCATAAAGGGCGGGGGGAGGAACCACTTGTGACTGTCACTCTTTGATTAGCTAAACCCAAAGCAGGAATGTTCAAGCACCTTCACATAGTCCACTGGAAAATCAAGGAGTGAGAAACAACTGGATTCAGAGGTATGTGACAAGAAGGGCTTGGGTTGTCGTGCTCAGCTTCTAGAGCCCTGCCTGCATCTCTCCCTCCCACTCAGGTGCCTGAAGTATGTGAAGCCAGGGCAGCTGCCAGAACGGCACCAGTTAAGTGCTTCCTTTCTTAGTGCGAGGCACAGATCCCTGTGGAAAGGGACTGGTCCAAACAGGGAAGGAACCTCCAGATCAACTCCATTCAAAAAGGAACAGGGGTGGGGAGAAAGGGCACCTTGCGTCCGTGGCTTCATTCTGCAAGTCCCTATCAGGGCTTGTCATGTCCTCAACTTTCGAACTGTCACAATTTCCGTGGCTGTACATTGGACCCTTTACCATGCAGCTGAGATGTATCTGAAAGAGATGCAAAAGAAGAACTGTTACTGTCCCCGCCCCAGCAATGGAAACTCCAAACATTTAGTTTACCAAATGATTAGCAAGTGTTACTAGCCATAAGCTACTAAAGAGTTTAATTAATAGAGACATTGACAGACAGGAAGGGATGATCACTGCAGTCTGGAAAAAAACCTGTGACTGAAAAACTGAAGTTCTGTAAACAGAATTGGATCCTCAAATGATTACAGCTTGGGCCTTGCTGTCCTTTGTACTGCATCATGGGACAGTAAGGCTTTCTCAAGCATTTGATAGGGACCAAAGAAGAGGAAGACGGATAGGAGGGAAGAAGGAAAACATGGTACCCATGTTCCCATGCTCTAATGAATGTGCACAACAAAGGTTTAGGTTCCCCTAGCTAAGTTCTCTCTCATCCTTGGTCTTGTGGGCAGGCAAAAACACACCCAAGACTCTTCTTGATATCACGTATGGTTGGTGAGTAAGCCTGGTTCACAATAGTGCATCACTAGTGTAATCAAGTACTGATGAGTTATGGATGATTTGTCTTAAACATGCAGCAAAATGTGGTGACAAAATCTGTAGAGTTCCAGGATGTTACAATGCACTGTACTCCTTATACAGGTGAATGAATGGCATACTGTGCTAAGTAAAAGCAAACCCTTTCACACAACAGGGAGGCTACAACCCCTCTTCAATAAATGCTTTAAAAAATAAAATTTAAATGTGCCAAGCACTAACATTCCATTCTATGACCATGTTGCACTATAGGTGTAGACTAAGACAAAAGCACAGCAGCGGAGGCAAAAAGAGTTTTCTCCCTGTGGCAGCTCCTTTGCAGGTTGCTATTTGGCACAGCACTCTGTGTGATGCAGACTTGCAAAGTTCAGCCTGTAGACCTCAAGCAAGACAGCAAAACCCATCCTCTGGAGGAGGGATGGAGGTTGCTGGACTCAAATTTTCATCAACCCCAGCCAGCAAGGCTTATAGTCAGGGATGGTGGGAGTTAGGGTCCTGGAACATCTAGGGGGGCACAGTTCACCTACCCCGGCTCTGGAACATATTCCAAAGAATGTTTCCTCAAGGTCAGCTTACAAAGCTTCAGCTATCTACCCATCCAATTGCATCCAGGAGACCTCAAAAGCTCCTGCACCAATACATGCTATTCCCCTGGCCACTGGAAAGCAATGAGGTGGATTTCCTTTCGGAAAGGGTTCCTGAATGTGGATCTTCCAAGAGAGGAATATTTTTACTCCGAGTAAAAAACAACAAAGTAGCAACCCCGCTACTTGAGGAAGTTCCTCAAGGCCTGGCTAAGGATTCGCTGAAATTCAGCCACCCTGAGTGTTTTGAGCTTTTGAAGAAAAGCTAATAATAACTGCACTCTGTGCTGTTATCTGAAGTATTGTTACTATGCAGTGAAGTGTTCCTAAGCAATGTAAATGCTATTTTTACACTCTGAGTATGTCAGATACCCAAGGCAGTGAATGAAGGTTTGGAGCTCATTAGCAGGGCATCTGCTTTGCATGCAGAAAGTTCCAGCTTCAATCACCAACTTCTCCTGAAACTTTGAAGAGCCTCTGCCCGCCAGTGTAGACCAATGGTCTGACTGTGAACGAAGGCAGCTTCCTATGTTCTCCACAAGATCCAAATCAATTAAAACATCGCAATTTAAAATTACGTTTAGGATACACAACACAGCAGCACAACCCCCCTCCGCAACAAACAGAAATAGCAGCAGCAGCATCACCACAAGTTATTAGCAACAACTTTGCAATAAAAACAAGCAATAAATTAATTAGCAGGGAGGGGGGCAGGGGAAGCAACCAAGTTGCCATGGCACCATGTTCTGTACTTTCAGAGAGATTGGGCAACCTACAGAAACGACCTCCTAAATGGGGAAAAAACACATCCCCAAGTGACTTCTATGTTGAAAGTTTAACAAGAGGCTGCCAACTGCCATATAGTTCCTCTAAACACCTAGTGCAGCCAGGAGCATCCATGTCTTGTTTCAAGGCTTTAGAAAACAGGTTGCTGAACCTTTTCCGAGCAGAGGGCTGCACTGAGCCACAGCCAATCCTCCAAGGGATACATGCCAAAATGGGAATGGGAGAAAAAGAGAAACCTTATTTGTATTTCTTTCTTTCTTTTTTTAAAAAAGAAATATATCAGTGATACGTAAGGTGGAGGCCACAACCAGCATGTAAGGAACTATTATTAATGGAATTAATGCTTCCTTCTTCCTCTCCCTACCCACAAATTTAATTTCTTGTCTTCCAACTAAAAACATTAAAGCCTACTTGAAGAACTTCCTACACCAACCTTCTTGCTTCCTCTCCATTCATTTCCTTAGAAATCATTCTCAAATGAAACAATTTATGCTCCCACTCCCTAAGTTACTTTATTGACCTCCACATTAATTACTCCCTTTCCCCGTCATGAAGAACTCCCCCTCTTTCTTTCCTCTCTGTTTCTGCTCCCCGCTAGCTCATTTAGTGCTCACCACTCAATTTACCGCTGGGTTAAAGTGCAGCTGTGATGCTTCGTCCCACTTAATGCTGCAAGGCTTTCAACAGCTCTTGGGACTGATCAGTCAAGACCAGCTCCCCTTTGGCAGTTAGAGCGTCAGTGTTACCGGAAATAAAGACATTAGGATTGATGAGGGCTCAAGAAGCCCAGTGAACACAGACGTTTGCAGCTCAAAAACAAGGTGGACGTTTGAGGAACACTTAAAGTAAATCCTTTGAAAACATTTAAAACTCTCATTGAGGCAAGATTGCAAGACCTGTGGAAACTAGGTCCCCCACCTGTGTCAAAGTGTCAAATGTTGCGAGTTCTCCATGGGCCACTGAAAATATCTTGGGGGCCACATACAGCAGACAAGCCATGGGGTAGCCACCCATGTTAAAAGCCAGCCCAGCCCTGTATTTGTGCCTTGTGGGCAACAGTTAATCCACATGTGAGTGTTTCACAGAAAGAAAGGCCTGGGGGGGGGGGTAAAATTGTAACCTGGGGCTTTTCTGAGAAAGCAGCTGTATGTAGTTTGGTGGCAGAGCATCTACCTTGCATGCAGAAGACCTCGGGTTCAATCCTGGCATCTTCAGGCAGGGGTGGGGGGAGAACCCTGCCTGAAACCTGGGAGAGCCATGGCCAGTCAGTGCAGACAGTACTGAGCTAGACAGACCAATGATCTGATTCTGTTTAAGACAGCTTCCTAATATTTAAGGGGAAGGGTTATTTAAGCTTCCTGTGTTCCAGCACAGCTTCAATAAATATTTTCATATCTTTCTCCTGAAATAAAATTGTTTGAAATGGGAATAAAATATGTTCCTTACAAAATAAAAGAAATGGATGGCATTAGAGCATCCTGGGCTTTACAGAGGTTTCCTAAGCCACGGGAGTTGTGAACCTGGAGTCAATGGCAAGGGTGGCAGCTCTCTTGCTGCAAAGCAGGAGGGCACCTGCGGGGTGACTCACGAGTGCAGAAGACAAACAACAACAGCAGCAGCAGCAGAGGAGTTACCTGGCAGGCTGTGTGCTAAATGGGCAGGCAGCACTGAGAGTGGGAGGGGCGCTGCCTGGCGCAGGCTGGAGGGCAAGCCAGCCAAAAGACCTAGAAAATGGGGAAGAGGAGAGAAAGAGAAAGAAAGGAGAGAAAAAGGAGGAGGAGGATGGAATAAAGGAGAAACAAATGTATGTTGAAGACAGAAACAAGCAGAGAAGAAGATGTCTGCTGGTGGATTCTAATGAAGAAGAGCGGCCCCTCCCTCCCCAATGTCTGTCAAGTTCTGCAGCCAACAATCAGGTGGAACTAGTTCAACTGATGGGCTACAAAGCACAATTCAGTTCGAGCTGAGACTTGTTGGGGAAAAGAGGAAAGAAACCTGGCTTGTCCAACCAGTGCTGGTTGTGGAGCTTGACTTTCAGAGGAGCCCCTGCAAACCAAGAGTGGGTTAATAATCCCTGTGCATTACTGTCAGTCCAATGCATGAACTGACTCTACTGAAAAGCAACTGATCCAGGGCAATGTGAGGGATATAAAATATAGATTTGTGACGGCAAGGGCTCCATTCACACATACCAAGCCATCATGGAATAGGTCACAGGGGCAGTCGGATCTCTACTCTTGCCCAGGGCAAGCCATTCCTGCTGCTTTCCCATTTCCCACATTTTTCTTTAAAATTATTTACACTCCACAGCACAACTGTAGCTTCCAAGTCGGCTCACAACACGAGCTCCAAAATTACACTATAATACAACAAAGGCATAGACATCTAGCAAATAAAAAACCAGCAGATTATGTTGATCCAGTACATTCAAAGCTACTGAGTGACTGAACAGACAAGCCTGTTTTACCTGACACCTAAATGCAGGCACAGGCAATAGCTGATGAGGAATAGGAGGCAGTTCCACCACCAAAGGAAAGGCTACCTCTTCCTGGTAGGCTACCCCATCCTAAGAGGCACCCTGAGCTGAGCCATTGAGGAAGACCTCAAGGATCGGGCAGCTTCACATGGAAGCAAGTGGGCCTTCCCATACCCTGGTAGGCCCAGACCATTAAACGCATGGGTGTGGAAACTCTGGCCTGAGGGCCAAATTAAGCCCTCCAGGGCTCACAACGGCTGTTTCCCTGGAGTGCGGGCCCCTATTTCCCTCTCAAACACTTACTGTGGCCAAGGCCATGATGGAAAGTCCCCGGGGCCGGTCCCGTGACAATGGCGTCCTTCGACACCCCTGACTTGGGGGATGATTCAGAGCTGAAGGAAATCACATGAAGAGGGAAGGAATGGATTGGAGAGATAATTCCTAGCGGGGTGGAACTCAGGGCTGGTGCTGGCAGTTTCGGGTTGCCGGGCTTGTAAGCAGGAGACAGGACGTTCAAGGAAGATGAACTGGTAAGCAGGACTGCTCCGCTGGCTCCTTTCTGGGAAGGAGAAAGAAAGCAACCATCAGAAGAGCAGAGAAACGGTCTACTGTCATCCGTCATGGAAGCATGTGACACAGAGGCTCATGCACAACCTCAGAATTCAATTGATGGGTTTCAAAATTTCCAGGAAAGAAAGTTCCCTTGCCTCCAGAAATTATTGCCGATAGCTAAGAGAAGCTGTTTTCTCCCACCCAATGCCACCTGCAGCAGGTCCCTCAGAACTGTGCCAGGCACAAAGCTCTAGCAATCACTTTCCAGATTTTGAGGGGGTGGACAGCCTTGCAACACGTCTCCTGAATGAAAGAGGACATTTATTTATTGGCTATATTTACATCTCACCTTTCCTCCCAAGGAGCTGAAGACAGCACACATGGTTCTTCTGCCTTTATTTTATCCTAGCCACCAATCAATGAGGTAGGTCAGGCTGAGACTGACAGGTAAGCGACTGGCCCAAAGTCACCCAGTGATCTTGGTAGCCAAGTGGGGATTTGAATCCTTATCTCCCAGGTTGCACCACATTGCACCACTGTGCCACACTGGCTCTTGCTGGCATGAGTTGGTAACAGTGAGTTAAAGAGTAGCAGCAGCAGCCAAATCAAGGTAGACAGGGAAGTTCACAGGGCAAAAGAAAAAGGAACTTACAGTAGTCAGCTGACATCAGGCCTCTGGGAGGGACCACTTACCGGCACAGGTGTTGAGGTTGCAGTGCTGCTAACTACAGCGGGCTTCAAAGAAGAGGTCAGCAACTTGGCCACTCCTTGCGTCCCTCCGCTTGAACTGACGTTCGGACCCCCTGGTGGAGCAACCAGGGTCAGCTTCTGGGAGACCAGGGCCTTCTTCACCATGGAACTTGGAGACAAGCGACTGGGAGCCTGCCCAGGTGAAGGTAGCGATGTGCCTGGGAGCAGGTTCCCTGTGGAGGAGGAGATTTGGTTTGTGGATATGCTGGACGTGGAGCCGCTGGAAGAAGCTGCCATGTGACGCGACAAAGCCACAAAAGGCGACTTGAACGACTGCCCCAAGGAACCAGGGGTGCTGGGGTGCTTTCCCGTGTAGCTCAGGGTCAGAGAAGAGGAATTGGGGGTCTTGTGGGCGCTGCCAGACCCTGGGGAGATGGTCGAAGAGGAGGAGGAGGAGGAAGAAGAAGAATGGAAACCGGGCGATTTGGTGGGGGTCTTCACCTGCTGATGGAGAGGAGGCCGCTGGGGCAAAGGGGAGATGATCTTGGGACCCTGCAGCTTGACAAAGGGAGGGGATGTGGAAAAGTTTTTCTGCTGCTGGGAGCCCAGGGGGAACACCTTCACCTGGGGTGTTTGGACTGGGGTCGAGGTCTGGGGCCCATGAACGGTGCGTGGCAGGCTGTGATGCTTCGGCTTAGACTGGTGGGCATCCGGAGTCTTTGCAGGGGTAGCCTGGCAGGAGAGTTCTCTGTAGCTGGAGCTCTCAGTCTTTTTGTCCAGAGGAGACTGGCCCAGTGCCAAGGCCTGTTCGGCCAGGAAGTTGAGCGGTGACTGCAGAGAGCTGCCGGCTGGAGATGGGGCAGGTGAGGGGCTTGGCTTGGAGAAGCTCCTCTTCTCTTCCAATGTGGTCTGAACGGGGGGTTTCTCCAAAGGCACCTTTGGGGTGGCGGGGAGGGTGAAGTCAGGGCTTCCCCCCGTCCGGCTGTTAAGAACAGCCAGTTCCTTGGAGACAGCTTCCAAAGATGAGGCAGCATTGTGGATCAAGTCTTCATCCAGAGAGTCGTCCATGCTGAAAGTGGGAGGAGCAGCTGTGCTGCTGGGAGTTGGGGTTGAACTCATGGCCAAGAGTTCCCTGGTCTGAGGGCTGAGGCCAACTGCAACTCCCTGCGACTCTGGAGAAAGCGTAACTCCACTGCTTGTGTGGATCAAGGGCACAGGAAGGGGCAACTTCTTATCTGGCTTACAGGACGACTCCTGGAAGACAGAAAGGGAGATTAGACAGGTTGTAGGCTTAATGCTATTTGCCCAGCTATTTTTTTCTTAGTCATTTTAAATTGAAGGAGTATCACTTGCCCAAAGGCTCTAGATAAAATGGATTACAGAAGGAGCTGTGTACATGCTGTGCAAAGGGACAATTGCTACCAGGAAGAGAATATTAAAATGGGGTTGCTTTTATGTTAAAAGCGGCAGAGTTCTTTATACCATACATTCCGGAGTTGTGCAATTTCAACAGGAAAATTAAAAGCAATGCAGGAATATGAACATCTGGAGAGAGCTTTGGATGCAGCTAGACATGCATTTTCCTAGAACATGATACTTCCTGCAGCTGTAGTGCTGAATGCTGTAGAGACTACTTCAGTTCTTCTATCAGGACAAAGCCTACTCAATTTGCTACACCTCTTTTCCATGAAGTTTTTGGCTCAAATCTTTCAAAGCCAGTACCTAAACATCCTTTAACTAGTGGCTTACACTCATCTTGTTCACTTGGACCTTGGCCTCACTTTTCTTAGTTGTCTGCCCCTACCCCTGCCAAACACACATTTAAAAGTCTAATGTTCATCTCCAAGGCCATCATCGCAGGGAACTAGCTGGGCTTACATTGCTTTGACAATCAAATCTAGAATAGCACCATGTAAACTCAGGGCACAAATCATAGGAGTGGGTCCTTGAGAGCTGTTTCAATGTACACAAGAAGCAACTGTATCTTCCCCGTATTCTCATATGTCCCAAGAAGACGCAATCAGGGAAGAGTGCTAATAGGAGCCCAAGTATAACTGCTCACCTTTCCTTTCACCTTTGGAGGCGCCATGACTTTCTTCTTTGTTCTGCAGGGAAACACAAGCAAGAGAAGAGATTATCTTACTTCCAGGTCAGCATGATGTAACCTGCCAGGGGAGGCTAGCTAGAGAACCTTAAGCCTTCTAGTGCCTACAACAATCCCTGGGGGCCAGTTACAATTGAGACATGTGCTCAAATGGTGAACAACCTTGGGGAGTGTTGTGTGTGTTTGGGGTGCAGACACATATAAACATGAGCTGTGGTTCTGTGGCAGAGGACTTGGTTGGCATGTGCCAGGTCCCACCTTTAAATTGTGGGATCTCCAGTTAAAAGCATCTCACATAGCTGGGAGGGGGCAGGGAATCAGTGGGAAAGCTGCTGCCAGTCAGAGCGGACAGTACTAGGCCATGTGGGTCAGTGACCTGACTCTGCACAAGGCAGCTTCACATGTACATTCGCCAAGGATGCCTGCTGCTGTGCAGTATAGCACATACTGATCCCAGATTGTTCCTTTATCTGATTTTGCCAGCATTGCTATTCCACTGAAGATGTGCTGGCAGTGCTATTCCACCATTTCTCATGTCTGATCCACAAATAAAAAACATCAATAAGGCAGAAGGCCCTGCAGAAGTTCATGTTTGTCCATGCTGGAGAATATCCACATGCACAGTTGCCATCTGAGTGACAAAACGTGACCAAGGACTAAACAGCAGGATAACAGGACAGATTTCCTGTACTGCAAGCATGGGCAGATACTCACGGAATTGATGTAAGGTGACCATGCACTCGCCTGCTTTCTTTAAAGAGGGTCCTGAAAAAAGGAGAGAGGAAGCTGAGCCAGACCCATTGGGAATCAGATCTCCAAGCAGCAGAAATGAGCCTTTCAAGCTTAAGATCCTAGTGCCTCTAGCAGAATCCCGAGAACAGAATCTTTCTGTTTTTAAAAGGAAGTTTCTAGACCCCACTGTTGTAAAGAAAAGTTACACAAAAACATGCAGACAGCACTTGCTGTGGGTTAGAAACCATGTATGTAAATCAAAGATGACGACGGCCAATTTGAGCAGCAAGTGAGCCATCAGCAAACATGCTGCAACCCTGCATATTGTCCTTCTGAAGACCCCTTTAGACTTCTAAAATTGCTTTGACTGTTAAACATCTGGAGCAACCTCTTTTGCAGGTCTCCTTTCATCATATGCAGCTGTCTGGCCCACTGTGGCATGAAAAGCTCTACTCGCAGTCATGCCACTGACACTCACACTACAGGTAGGGCTGGGTGATATCTGGTTTTCAATATCACAATAGATCACCGAATAGACATAATGATATCTCAATGTATCATGATATATATCCATGGTGGCTGAGGGCTGCCCCGCGGGGGACGGAAGACAAGGGCTTCACTGGGAATACCCACGGTGGAGGAGGTCCTCACTGCACCTATCTGCAGGCAGAGGGCCTGACCAGGAATCCCCACAGCGGTGGAGGGCCCCATCACAGAGGATGGTGTGCTGCGCTTCCTTGGGGCGGCAGAGAGCTTTGCCGCACCTCCCCACAGTGGTGAGGGGCCTTGCTGCGCTTCCCCATGGCGGTTGAGGGCTTTACAATGTAAGGAAGTAGTAGATTTAATAAAAATGACTTCCATATACTATATTTTCAACTAAATTAAAAATAGTTCAAGTGATTCGCTAGTAAAGTTGCATCTGCTTCCCCACTCAGAGGTCTAAGTGGAATCTATGCATGCATAAGCCCCACTGAGTTCAGCTAAACTTCTACTTTCCTGGGAGTAAACCCCACTGAATTCAGTAGGGCTTGCTTGTGAGTAGACACACATTTGCTTGCACTGCTTACTGACAAACACCCTCTGCACCATTCTCACACAATAGCCAACCTCCCATTTCAGCAGAAGGCAACCAGTTAAATCTTCTCCCCTCCATTTCCCCCTGACAGAGAAGCCTCCCACTCCCCGCAAAAGCCCTCATCCCATCAATCTCTCCCTTTGTATCAAAGGGAGGGCAAGCAAGCAAGCAAGCAAGCAAAGACATAGTCTCCTTTAAATAAATAATTAAACCTTCCTTTTTAGTATGGAGGAAAGCTATTTATGGGGAAAATAAACACACTTCCTCCCCTTTTTTCCACCAGTGAGGGTGGGTGGGTGCAAGGGAAGAAAGGAAGAAGTGTTTTCCAGTTCTCTGTTTAAATTCCCTGTTTACTTTCCCCCTGGATCTTTGATAGCCTAGCCATGGGAGTTGCTCCTGGATTGTTAGCTGGCTCTGCATAATTAGCTCAGAGTTTTGAGAGCAGGAAGTTCTGCTGAAAGAGTTGGTTTGTGTGCTTGCTATGGATTAAAACTGGCTGCAGCTAAAGGCTTCTATCCTTATTTCTCAGAGAGGGGAGGGACAACAAAGCAAGGAGAGATGTGACTACCTTCTCACTGAGGAAAGTAGCAAGAAACATACCAGTGAAGCTGAAAGAGTTTCCTAGTTTGTGTGAGGGCTTATAGGAGGGAAGAGGGAGAGAGCAAACAAAGCCGGCAATGTATCTGTGAAGTATCTGTTTGGCTGGGCTACCTCCTCTGAAGCTGTCACGTTTCAACCTTTTGTTCACGGGTATATTGCCTTGTTGAAACACTATCACGATGTTATTTCAATACCGGTATTCAAGGGTATGGCAATTTATTGCACAGCCCTAACTACAGGTATCAATAAAATGGCTGAACTGCCATTTCCTGATATTCAAAGTGACCATTATTGTGGGCTTGCCTTCTCTACATTGAAAGCAGGGCTGAGGAACCTGTGTCCCTCAGGATGTTGTGGAACAGAGCCAATAGGGTCAGAGATGGGGCCTAGAGTACCTTTCGGATGTTGGGGATGCCTCTGCTATGTCTAAATTACAGCACATAGTGATTAGTCAGCCTTGTTCCCTCTCACCTGGACTGCATCCAGCCCTTTGGCCAAAGTGGCTTGACTTCTGCATCCAGGAAAGTCTTCACATAATCCTCCATTGACTGAGCCTTGTTCTTTTCACGGTCATACCCGTCCAGCTTGATTTTCACCGCCTGACAGAGCAAATCCCTAGAGGAGGAAGTTTACCTAGGTTACCCAGACAATACTCTTTGCCCCATGTCCCCCAACCCCACGTGTAGACTGCCCTCAATTGATTCAGTTTGGGAAGGTTATTTTAAACACAGCCTTTATAAGTTCAGCCCTTGTATTTGGACTATAGTGTACACACCACTATGAACCAGACAACAGATCTGTCCTAAACCTAGCAGCAATCTTGGGCTTCAAATTCAAGATGAACGACAAGGCCAAAATGCTGAAGCCAGGTGACATCTTCATACCAGACACCTCACCCTGGGTCTTAAATTCAAAACACACCAAGATCTAGGTGAAAACTGCAGCCCCCGTACCTTTGAACCAACTCGGCAACAAATAAAGCTGTAATGCCCAGAAAAGCAGATACAGGTGTATTTTCCCTGAAGCCAGAGAATAAGGCTCTAAAACCCAGTCTTGTCTCCTCTGACTTTGCCAACCTGATTTCATCAATCCACTGAAACTTCTTCCGAGGTCCCATGATCCGCTTTCCTCCTTTATCGTCATCTTCCTCGTCATCTGAACAAACCCGTTCTCTCTGGTCCTTGTCCTTTTCCTCTTCTAACATCCTGAGAGGAGAAGAGAAGAGGGACACTGAAGTGCAGAATGGTAATTGGATCCACTTCTAAAATAATTGGATCCACTTCTAAAATATTCCCCCTCCCCACTAGTATAAGCATCGGGTGTACACAGAGTGGAATGCAGGGACTAAAACAAAAAACAAGTTGAAAACGCACTTTGCAAACTTGGCCTGGGTGTGCGCTTGGCACTCTTCCTGGTATTTGGCCATCTGCTCTGGCATTGCCCTGCCAATGGCTTCCTTGAGTTTCTGAAGAGGGTCCTTCATCCGCCCTCCCTGCAGAAAAACAAAGAGTTAAGGACTCTGACCCAGTATTCATGCTAGGTTGTGCCCATACAGGCAGTGAGATTGTTTGTGAGAGGAAAGCACTCCTTTTGCACAACCCTTACTTACTCATCTAAGCCTAACCTCTAAATGAGGTCTAGACTTCAGATGTAGTTTGCTTACCATCCATCTTTCATATTTAACTTCTTGATAATTATGCTGCTTTGAATGTTATACTTTATATTTGACTTTCTTCTATACTGCTTTCTTCTGGATTCTTTTATTTGACATTTTAATGTAAGCCGCTTGGAGATTCTTTCTTTAAAAATATAAAGCGGTGTAGAAATGAAATGAATGATAATATTTAGAGCAGGTTCAGACAGCAAGAGCTAGGAGCCAAATATTTTCAGACATGGCTTCAAAATTATAGAACCTACGTTCTAAAGAAAATTGGAAAGCTACTTCATCACATTCCCAGTGGAGTGGCAAGGCCCTTCTCTTCTGATGGGCACTTGGCTGGCCTGGGTCATCTCCTGTTTTAACCTGTAGCTCTTTGATTTTGTGAAATTTATAGCATGTTTTGTTTGGCTCTATTCTTTCATGTGTTAGGAATTACTTTGGGCTATTTGGAAAAGAGGTATAAAAAAGCTTTTAATAAATAAAATTCCCTTTTCATCACCAAGAATTTGTTTTTTGCAAGGTTAAAGAAAGGGAAATCTAGGCCAGCCCTCATGTGGAAACCTTTTATCCCTTATTAGAAATGGCGAAATCATTGAAATTCAGAGACACACATTCCTTTCTCCATGAGCAGCCACTGAGCCCAAAAAGAGATGTTCACAAATCCAGTTTATGACATGGGACATTTCTTTCTATGGTTGACACCTCTATCACTTACACCAGGGGCCTGGGTGCCAAATACAACCTATCTTTCTCTTGGGACTCTTCCTAGGCCACACACCCTCCTTGTTTTTACCTGATAGGGATGTCCTTGAACTCTGATTATGCTTCTTGCTTGTTTGGCTTGACAGCTGATGTGTGAGACAAAACTGCCTTAGGGTACAAAGTTAAAACATTTATTGGTCCACCCACTTTTGCCTCTGAACCCATCCGCCACTGGCATGTGGGCCTCAGGAGGGAATTAGCTTACACTGACTAGTAGCACTGCATTTATGTGACTACTCACCTGTTCATAGGCGTAAAGCCGGCGGGCACGTTTGAGCAGGGTGTCTTTGTTGCAAGGCAGGAAGGAGGCCAGGTGAGCATACACCCCTGAGCGGACCTGGCTGTTCAACTCCCGAGTTTGCAGCTCTATACTGAGGGCAGAATAAGGCATAACTATTTAGCTCTGATCCAAATCCCTCCCTTTGACAGCAGAGTAAGGGAGCCCAAGCAAAACATGGTAAAGTAAAATACTGCAAAGGCCCTTTAAAAAAGCTTCAATTTAAAATTTAAATAAAGAAGGTTAAAGGTTAAAAACAAATGAAACAAGAATAACAAGGGGGGCGGGAATCAGAATATTATTGGCACAAAATAGGAAACAAGAAGAATTACCAACAAAAGAATGGAGGATGAAACTGATGGACTATGCAGAATTAGATAAATTAACAGGAAGAATTCGAAATCTGTGGGACCAGAGATTCACAGAAGACTGACATAAATTTACGGACTATTTGGAGAGTAATTGTGATGATCATATTACGCTTGTAGGTTTGCGAGAAGTTTTGTAAGGTGGACTATTTGAATATTGCAAAAAAAAGGTAACGAGGGGACTGTTAGTTAAGATAATTAAAAGCAATAGGAATTTAAGAAATGCAGAATAAGTGATAAGAACGGAAGACCATCAGAGGGGCTGAAGGAAGTCCAAAAAGATTGTATAAAATGTGAAGTTTTGTTGAATGAATGATAACTAATATGTAAAAATTAATAAAAATTATATAAAAAAATCAAAACGGGGGGGGGGGGGGGGGGGAGTTAGTGGCAAACAGTAATGGCAAAGTCTAAAGAATGTATTATGTAGAAGTCAAAAGCTAATCTGAACCAGAGTTTCCATGGACTATGGGCAGATTTCCTTGGCTGTTGCCACTCATTTTTATATAGTAGTCTCTTGCACTATTAGGACCGAACATGTGGAGCGAAACCTATGGTAGATATAGTTCTCTCAAGTATTTGAGGTCAAGCAGAGCTTTGGAAGCTTAAGACCCAGCACCTTGAACTGGCACAAACTGGCCCCCATTGGATGTGCCCTAGATGAGGCAAACCACCTCTGGCCCTTGCCATGACCATTCCTGGTTATGCCCCAAGGGTTTTTCATTTCGGCAGCCAGATTTCAGCAGGAAAGAAGTCGTATTGTCGCTGCTATTGCTGATGGCTGGAAGACAGTAACCTTTCCTAATCTATGGGAAATCACCCAGAGAACTACTAGTACCTTCTGCCTACATCTGCCTTATGCAAACACCATTCTCTCACTTTCATTCTCTGAGCTCACAGGGCACGGATGGTACATTTGAGAAAAGTGACTTACTCCAACAATATGCTATTCATTTCTTGGTTGAAGAACTTGTGTTTGCCTTCTCCTTCAGCCACCCTGGCAGCCTGGAGTTCACAAAAAGACCAACACAGAATAGTTAATAACCAGAGATGCAGGAAAAGGGCCAACCCGGGCGGGGGGGTGGGAGGTGTAAGGGGAGGGGGGAAGGGGGGAAGTCAGAATATTCTACAGAAGTCACAGCCCCATAGCATTTCCTCATAGGAAAGGTGCTCCAATTCCTCCTAACTAGGTTAATGCCCAAAGCTGTAGAAAGCTGCAGCAATATTAACATTGAAATGAGTCAGAATTGATTCCTCCATTGGAACTTTCCCCGTGCAGTTCTGGAAGCCAAGATTCATTTCCACTACACGGCCAAAATCTGAGGGAGAGCTTCAACATCATGCCAGCAAATGCAATGGAGCTTCCCCCTTCTCCTAACCTCTACCCCGAGCCCCAATCTGCTCTGGAAGGTTCCCCAAAGTCTGGACATCTTCAGAAGTAGCATGGAATCTTTCTGCTTGGGTTGCCTTTTTGCCTTTTGTGTTTTAACATCTGCATTTAATTGATTATCTAGATTTTATTGTAATGTGATACTCCAGACTCAAACATCCTTTCAGGCAACAGGTTGTGGTTCAACAAGGAATATAATTTCAAAAAGTGCCTTTTCTCAAAAAGCCCTCTGCATTCTTGGAGGAAAAATGGGAAAGGATACAATTTTACTATAAAATTTTCCCATGTGCTAAATGGCTTGGAATATGCATACGTTTGGTTCTAATTTTATGCACATCCCAAACAACTCCCAGTCACAAATCAATATAATGGGTATGTGCATGAGAGATAATTTTTTTACTATATGCTTCTTAGTCAATATGAAAAAAGTTAATTATAACTTTGAAACTGCACAATTAGATTGGCAATGTATGCATTCATTATTATGTTTTTGGGTACAGTTGGGTCTTAAGGTATTTTCAATGCAAATATGCATTTTAAGGATTTTTTCTAAGGGAAAAAAAGTTATGGAAATCATTCCATATCTCATTACTGGAATCAGGTGCATTAACCTTTTCAGGCATGCATAGTTAATCCAGAACAGAGGTAGCTCTGCTATAGATTGAAACCCTAATACAAAGATTCTCTCCACCTAAACCTCAAACCATACTCCAGAGTCCACAGGTGTAGCAGTACAACCACTTACTCCACAAACCTATGCAATAAGTAACTCAGAATGGCACTATGTGAACACACACCTCACAACTGCCTAAGCACCCAGCTCAGTTGGGCTCTAGACTGCCAGCTTGGCTGTTGCCACTCATTAACAACCCAACTTCTCTGAATAATGCCACCTCACATCAGACCACAGCAAGAATCTGACAGCTATCTGTCCTTGACTGCTGTCCTGTGTGCACCGTATTTCAAACTGACTTTCCATAAAGAACCACTTCAAAACATGGAAGCAAGCAGCAACCATAGGGGAGATCACATGCTTTGCATGCAAAAGGTCAGTTTCCATCCCTGGCACCCCCAAGGAAAGAAAAACCCCTGCCTAAAACTCTGCAAAGCCACGGCCAGGAAGTGAAGACAAGACTGGGCTAGATGGACCAGCGTTCTTGACTCTGCCTAAGGCTGCTTCCTAGCCTGAAGAACTGTACCTATTGTCTACCCTGCAAGAGACATCACTTGCCACATCCGGTATGATCTGCTGTTACCTGTGTCAGTTCCTCAATGCGCTTCTCCAGTGATCCTGGAAGTCCTTCAGGGAGCGAGAGAGGCTGCTTGATGTCCTGCTCCAGACCCATCCCAAGGGGGTCACTCCCATCTTCCATGTCATGGAAAGGGCTTTCTTCTGGAGATTCATTGAACAGCTGTTCTAGATCAAGATCTGTCAGGGAGTCCATGGCTGAGGCAGCTTGAAGGAGCTCATTGTCACTGCTGTGGCCAAAGAAAGATAGGAGCGGATCGGGCAGGCTTTCCACTTCCCGTGGTGTTGGAGTTTCAGCCAGAGAAGGGACAATAAGCTTTGGCTCATCGTCCCGCTTCTTCTGAGCTTCCTTTTCCTTTTGAAACTTCTTCAGCATTTCCTTGTAACTTGGGGCTCCAGAGTATTTCTTCTTCTTCTTCTCCTTGCTTGCATTCAGGGCTGTGAAACTATAAAGGAAACATGGTACATATGAGGGAAGTAAGGCGTCCAGCCATTTGAGCACCTACAACCTAACAGTGCCCTAGCACTGAACTTTAATTTGATTGTTATGGTAGAATCCTAAACGTGTTATTTCAGATGTCACACTATGTTCCATGGAACTTGCAGGGAAGTGCACAGAGACTTTCAGCCTGTGAGTAAATCATATAAACTCTCCAACCTTCAGCAATGCTTGAGGCAGTGCAGCTTATATAAGGTGACACATCCTGTCCTAACTGCAAATTGGTAAGAGGAAGATTTTATTGTGCTATTTTAGAGGACAGGTGAAATAAAGTTATTTGCGTGAACCTACGTGTATTTGTGGAAGTCAATAACTTAAGAGTCATTTCTTCTAGAATCATTATTCATTTTACTGTTCTATCACAAAGGAAATTATGACCAGTCACTTGACTCCTTTTCGCTGCTGGGTCATCTGAACAAGCTCTGTATCAAAATAAATTCTTGCCAACTCATTTTTAAAATCATCTGTAGCATTTATTTCTGCATCATGCAAAATAATTCATAATCCTTATATTGCTCACCCTCACAACCTTCCTGATTTGTTTATGACAGAGATTTGATTAATACAAATCTGGAAAATTGGTGGCAAAAAGAGGGATTTGAGCCTAATTTAGGTATCACACTCCAAGGCTTAATTCCCCCCCCCCCTAGTGTTTCCTTTTTAAAGTCCACAAAATAAGTTTCATCTAGGAGAAAGATGATACCTGTCTATTTTAAAAAGCACTTTAATACAAATAGCTAACTTACCCAGTTTTGGGAAACTTAGATTTTTTAGATTTCTTTTCTTTCTCATAAGAATCATCTTTCTTCTTTTTCTTCATCTTCTCACCTCCTTCTTTTAATTTTCGTTTCTGGGAATTAAATAATTTTAACAATTGTCATTACGTAGCACCTAAGAAGACACTAAGTGATTTAATCACTTGTTAGCAAGAGTGTTCATGGATGGATTTACATGCCTGAGCAGCACCTTTATGAAAAGAGAGAAAGGTGCTGCTCAGACATGTAGTCATTCATGAACATGCTTGCTAACAAGTGATTAACTCTCCATGATGGTAAAACAAAAAGATGAAGCATCTCTAAGGGCAAGGAAGATCTAAGGTTGTTAAGGATAGTCTCCAAGCCCAAAGAGGGCTGCAAAACACTTTCTCAGGCAGCCCCTAATACTAGAACAACAGTTTGGAATCATGCAAAGACTAAGAGAAGATTCCTCATCTCTTTCAGTTACTAGATTCAATGAAGTCACCCAGAAAATGCAATTAGTGAGTTGGATCCAACTAAGGCCCCATCTGCACTATACATTTAAAGCACTACAACTTTAAGCAGCCATGGCTTCTCACAAGACATCCTATGAACTGTTAAGGGTGCTGAAAGCGATTTGGAGAACACTATTCCCATTCCAGAGCTTTAATTCCCGAAGTTCTCTGAAAAGAGGGATTGATTGTTAAACCACTCTGGGAACTGTAGCTCTCTCAGCACCCTTAACAAGCAACAATTCCCATGATACTTTGGGGGAAGCTATGACTATTTAAAGTAATAAATTGCTTTAAATGTACATTGCAGATAGGACCTGGAGAAACACTCTGAACAAATTAATGGACGTGACTAATGTAAGTCCATTGATTTCCTCCTACCCATGAACTATAAACCACAGGTAGCACTTTCATTTCTTTTTAAAGGGAGGGAAAGCCTACTAGCTATGAGGTGACCTCAGTCACTATAACCTTCCATTAAAGGGATAACTCTGTGCTGCTTACAGTATGAACTGCAAGCAGAGTAAATTATAAACCATCTACTTCCTGACTTGTCAAAAGTGCACTGAAGGTCTTTATATCCTCTATGCTGAACTACTATTTTTATATTTTCTGCTTTGCTTGGGGTAAGTAAGTACACACATAATTTCAGCCTTTGAGCTTCTTTCAGGTAACAAAATATTACATCCACCCACTGACCCCTTCGTCTGCAGTCACATTTTGTCAGCCAACAAAAACCACACTTTATTGAAGGCTCTATTTAAAAAAGAAAGCACCCAGAGCGTCTTATTCCCAGACCTTAGGTGATTTCTTCTTTTTCTCTTTGATAAAGTCATCCTCCGACTCTGAAGCCTGGCGGAACTGTAGAGTTCCAGAGTTGATGTAAAAGCCTCCATACTTAGTTGTTAGAGATGCTGGAACGAGCTCATCGTACTGGGGGCAAAGAGGAGAGATCAGTCAGCATTCTTGTAGAACCGATGGGTGTACATGTGAAAGAACCCCAATGAAACCATGCTCACTTTTCTAGTGAATTGGCCTTGAAGTCACTTTGGACATGCAAAAACACCAGATTCTTACAGTTGCATAATTTTGTACAGAAATACATTTTGGCAACAGCTTTACTTCTCTTCCCTCGTCTTTATTAACTGCCCTGACTATGATGCCTGGCTTTGTGCCCTGCTTTTCCCTGTTTTGTTTTGGGTGCAACAGCTCCCACTCCCAAACCCTTTCCCCCCCTTCAGGCATGTATGCTAAAATCCAGTCTTCTAGGAAGAAAAGAAAGGGAAAAAGCTCTAAGCATGCACCCAGGCCCTAGGGTCCTCTAGAACAAGGACGGGAAGATCTACCGATCATTGGGCAATTTGCAGTAGGTTGGGGAGGGGTTCCAAATGGCAACTGTTTAATAATGTGAATTGTTTAATTTATTTCCCCCAGCAATTGCAATATTTAAGACCCAAAGAGTCTGCAGAGTAAAAGGCACATGCAGGAGAATGAACCTGAAGATGACCTAGAAATCACAGGAAGATAAGATGCTGCCTTACACCAAGGCATTTCATTGGCCCATCGAGATCAGTATCATCTACACTGACTGGTAGCGTTTCTCCAGGCTTTCACAGAATCAGTTGGAAGGTACCCCAAAGGTCATCTAGTTTAACCCCCTGCAATGCAGGAATCTCAGCTAAGGCAACCCTGACAGATGGCTGTCTAAACTTTGCTTTAAAACCTCCAAGGAAGGAGAGTCCACACCCCCATTCCAGGGAGACCGTTCCACTGTCAAACAAGAGGACACTACCAGCCCTACCTGCAGACAGGAAAAACAACATAGCTCTGGAACCCGGAAACACAGCCTCCAAACCAGGTCTCTGTGCAGATGTGGCCTGGATGTTCACCCTACATGGAGCACCCACTGCTGCTAGGGCAGACAGCTTCATCACCTGCTTTATTGTTGGGAACCAGAGCCCTCCACTGCTACTCACTGCTTCAGAATTATCAATGAAAGAATCCGATTCATCGTATCCATATCCCATATCTATCAGGTCCTGGACACGATCTTTCCTGCGCTTCTTTCCACCCTGAAACAAGAAAGGCTGATGGTTACCCATAATGGCCCCGAAGTAGGCAAGCTATTATTATTATTATTAATTAAATTTATATATTGCCCTATATCCACAGGTCTCAGGGATAAAATCACAAAATACATAATCAAAATAAAAACAATAACAGCAACAACCCAGTAACCCCATACAAATAATCAGAGAGGAAAAAATAGAATTTAAAACACACACACATAATATTTGTAATAAAACATATAAAAATAAGCATCCATCAGGTATTGTCAAGGAGTAGATTAAAATATCAATTTAACTTTATTCCAAATAGAAACATTTTAGCCATTGGTTCCCCCCCCCCAATTGCAACCATACATATAAGCTCTTTGATCCAGTGGATCAAATACACTTCCACTGCTAAATCTGCCACCTGCAGAACCTCCTGCTGGTGGCAAAGGCAGATGTGGAAGCCTGGACCTGAATTCCCATATCCCACAGCCCAAACAAACCAGCCTGAAGATCACTAGGTAACTTTCGACTATCCATTATACCTTATCTCAGCCTATCCAGTAGGATTGTTGTGAAGATAAAATGGATAGGGGAGAACCATGCACACAGCCATGAGCTTTTTGAAGGAAGGGAGAGATGTAAATATTCATATTCCCTGAATACTGGGTGCTGCACACATCACTTTATCAGGCACCAGTCCATAGTAATTACCATAGCAGTTCTTAGTTGTATACACACTCCTAACATGAATATAAACACAAGAATCACCCTGGTATTAAAGACAACATTTCTATGAAGAAAGCTAAAACCAAGACTTTATTCTGGTATATAGCCACAATGAAGAAACGTACATATTTCTCTTCAAGCTTCCTGGCAAGCGCCTCTGCTTTATGCCTCTCCTTTTCCTCATCATTGAAGGGATCAGCAAGGTCTTTTTTCTGTAGGGGGAAGCAAAAAGGGAGGTGAACAACATCAGAATTGAGTCAGTTGTCACATTGTTTCACAGAGATGCCTCTTTTATCTAAGGGCCAAGAGAGTCTGGAATATTCAGGGGAGATTCATGCTTGTAGATGCGGTGTCTTACAAAGGTGGAGACTTCGTTCATGCTTGTAGGAGATTGCATTGACTAAACCAGGAGAGTTTGCCCTTGGGCTTCCAGTCTAAAAGACTAAAAAAACAAACAGAAACCACCCAGCAGCCACAAGGGGAAAGAAATTTGTCAAGTATGTGCCCTAAAAATAATCATTGTAAACAAACTTTTCAGTGTTGTTTAGCAGCAAGAATGTATCTGAAGACCATAGAGATTCAGGTTTTAGTCCCAGCTCAAATATTAGCATCAGCCTTCCTTGACAAAGCCTTACTATATCCATATTTTATGTTTCAAAATGCAAGTAAAAAGCTTATTCTTCCAGAGAAATCAACCTTCTACAAAACTTCCTTCCCTCTTTTAAACTAACTCTGCCAACTCCAGACATGTTATTAACCAATCCCACTCAAAGTGAGCTTCTTGAGTCTTCCATTTCCTAGCCCACAGTATATTGTCTGCTATCAACAGAACACATAAATAATAGTTTCAATTTATTCCCCATATCATCTTAAATTACACTGAATAAAACCAGCATTGGAGTGGGCCTCAATATAGTCCCTATTATGTCAGTGATAGCTGCACTCAGGCAAGCCCACCACATAGGCAACAAATGTGCATTCCACACTGTATGTTTCTAGCATTTAAATTGATTTACTGAATATATCCTATTTAGTCTTGCAGGTGTCAAATACCATCTCAACAATGACTTATATTGTGCCTTTGTACTTGATAAACTTAGTGAAGAACTATGCACCCAGCTACAAATCTTATTCCCTTGCTTCTCTAAAATAAGCCATCCCAGTTCTCCTTCCCATCTTATTTGATTAATTATATTCCCATCTCATTTGATTTGCTTAATAATTAAAACCATCAATATCTTATAGGTTTTCTGATATCTTCCCAGTAAGATATGCCCATCCAACCTGTTTAAAAAACCTCCAAGGAAGGACATTTGAAAATGGCCGCCATAACCCCTTAGTCTTCTCTTCTCCAGGCTAAACATACCTAACTCCCTCAACTGTTCCTCATAAGGCTTTGTTTCCAGACCCCTGATCATCTTGGTTGCCCTCCTCCATGCACATTCCAGCTTGTAAATATATTTCTTAAACTGTACTGCTCAGAACTGGGCTGGGGTATTGTTCGTGGTGGAGGAGGGTTGCCATTATTGATATTAATCTTTCATATTTTTTTTTAGATTTTATGATTTATGTTCAGTTTGGTTGTGTACTTTTTGACGGTTTGCTTCTTCATAGCTAGTTTTGTTACATTTGCAATTTTGATCCCCCCCCATGTTGTAAGCAGTCTTGAGCATGGTTATGGCTATGGAAATTTGGAATGCAAATAAAATGATGGATGGATGGACACAGTCCTCCAAGGCAGAATACAGTGGCACTATTACTTCGCTTGATCTGGGCACTATACTTCTGTTGATGCACCCTAGAACTGTATTAATTTTTTTTGCTGCTGCATCACACTCTTTACCCATGTTAAGGCTAGAGGGCTACTAAGACCCCTAGATCTTTTTCACATGTACTGCTGTCAAGCCAGGTGTCCACCATCCTCAAGAGATCTCAAAGCTTTGTTGTACAGTTTTTGAAATGCACAACTAAAAAATGTGCAACAGGAACAATAAGATGTCCACATACTTTTTCTCCTGAGGAACTGCTTTTCCCTTTCCCTCGTGTATTCTTCAGCAGCTCTGGATAAAAGAACTCTGGACAGCGCTTGTGATCTGGCTCAAAAAGGGTGAGGGCAATGCGAACTGCTGCAGCCGCAGGTTCAGATTCCGGCGGGTGCTCTGTTCCTGTGATGTCCTCCCGGCGAGGCTTTTTCAGTAACGTGGTGCTCAGTGGACCAGACAGAGAGGTGAGCTGGACCCTGTGGGGTTCCGTCATGGCTAGACTTACGTTGTAGTTGCTATCATGGCATGGTTTCCAACAGTCTAGGCCAAAGTCTGGACTAGTATATACATGAGGGCATCACCACTGGAAAACACGCACACACAGATGGATGCCAAATGCAGAAATTAATAGATATGCTAGATTCCTGCGTTTTAAGAAAAACAACGCAACAATCTCTGCTTTCATAAGAGGAGAAGAATCATCATCCCATAGCCTCACCACTGCAAGTTAGCATGTGGCCCTTGAAGTTTATGCAGCACAACTCTGCTTCAAGCCAAACGTGAAGGAAAGAAAGAAAGAACTTTCTGAACAGAGCAACTTTTATGGAATCAGTTTCATTGTGACATTGGCCGGAAAGGTCAGTCTGGGCTATGTTACTCCACATCAGAGAATTTCCCACACTGGGAACTGACATAATGCAAAAAACACTGAACACATATGCTCCGGCCTTCTGCTGAATACAAATGCCGATCTGCTAGCATTCAGACCCAAACGAATCCAGATCCGTGGCATGTAGATAGTACTCTGAAATTTCTTTCCAAAGACGTATCTTCATATTTCTACCTAAAAGACAAAATCAGAAAGTTCCAGCCACAAAAAATAGCACAGGTGAACACACAATTTTTGTTCCTCCATGGACTATGTTTCAAATGAGGCCTGTCTGGCAGGTCTGGTGCTGTACTGAATAATAACTGTACCCTGTAACTCAGGTAGGGATACTCTAGCCCTCCAGATGCTGCTGAACTACAAGTGCCATCAGCCCTAGCATGTATGACCAATGGCCAGGGCTGAGAGGAGCTGTAGTTCAGCAACATCTGGAGGTCCAAATGTTCCCCACTCCTGCTGTAACTGGATGAGATCTCTGAACATCCAAGCAAATAATTCTTCCACACAAAACTCAATTACACAGTTGAATGTCATGAAATGTAGTAATTGCTACTAAACAAATGATTTAAGAAAAGCATTAAACTCATAGAGAACATGCATGCCCAAAAATATTAGCCATAACAGGCAGAAATGGAAGCTCCATGGTCAGAAAAAGCATGCTTGTCCTTACCAGTTGGCAGAGACCAACCAATAAAAGCTTAGTCACTATTACACCCTCTCTGAGCACTCATCGGGGCACATTTGGGAACAGAGTGATAAGCATAAACATTTGTTCTTAACCCAACAAAGCAATTCTTACTTTTTTAGGATTGGCAGTAACCAATAGACATGGTTTGGACTCTGACAGATTGTGGATGCAAATGTTTCATGCCAATAGAAGATAATCAGCAAAATTATTACACAAAGTAGATGATCCACTCTCTAGAGAGAAAACTGGCAGACAGAAAGTCCTCTAAATAGTGATGAGAGAAAAAACCAATTGCGGCAGCTTGGATGAGGAACTGCCCCCAAATAAAATATCTACAACTGGAGATGTTGCTGCTGAACAACTGACTGTTCAATGTACAGCAGTAACATAGTTTCCCCATGGCACAGAAAGTGAGATGCACACAAACAACATGCTTTGGAGAATACATTTGTGTGAGTTATGTCCTTGGGGGCACCTGCTACAAAAGTCTCTTACACATTCAAATGACTCCCCCACCCGTTGCTTTGTGAGTAAACCCCAAGGAAAAATCTGTACCCACTGCCTTATGGGAAATCCTTGGGAGAAGAAAAGGCTATGGAGTAAACCCTACACAAATCCGGAGTGGAGTCCTTAAGACAGTTGTCTTGTATGCCTCTTTCCAGCAACTCCTGCAGCTCAAGCTGGTGCCAAATGTATTGCTATGTTTCCCTTTGGACCACATCAGCAAGGCCAAGAGTGGGTTCTTGTTGTCTGGGTAACCCAAAACCTCCATACACACTGCCCAGGTTGGCACCCCGGAGAGATTACTTCAGTGCTGCTAACACAGCAAAAGCAATGCAGGAGGCAACGGTTACGAGTTACAAGTCTCTGCAGCCACAGGAAGCACTGTGACTCTCTAGTGGTTTGACTTCACCCCTGGAAACACATTCCATTGCCTCTCGAGACAGATAGATGCTAACAACTACACTCTGTTCTGCTCTGTCTTGACAGCATTAGGTTGAGTGTTAGAACAAAACCCATCCACTTTCCTGTCAGTGCAATGGCACAATAACAGGATTAGGTCTGCGAGATCCAAGTAGCCCAGGCATTCACATATA
This sequence comes from Podarcis gaigeae, assembly GCF_964106915.1. Taxonomy (NCBI): domain Eukaryota; kingdom Metazoa; phylum Chordata; class Lepidosauria; order Squamata; family Lacertidae; genus Podarcis; species Podarcis gaigeae. The sequence goes on from NC_139690.1 coordinate 34,785,938, forward strand.
GCATTCCTTTATTTATAGAACTTATTTCAGTTTCCAGAGAGTTAAAGGAATGCATGCTTCTGGTCCCCATGGCAACAACAGGACAATTTTTCTTTATTGTTTCCTGGCATTTAGTCACTCCTCACCCGCCTCCTTTATCTAAGTGAGGTTCACTGTAGCAAAGCTAAGCTCAAAAATAAGGTAGAAAAGTTGGCATGATGTGCTGCTTAGCAAAGCTGGGAAGTCCAAAGTTTAAATCATATAAACTTAGAAGGCGGCCTTTGAACAACCCACCCTTCAAACCTCACCACAACCACCTCATAATTTGGAATACAGAGATAAAACCACTAGCTCACGTTTTATGACTAAAAGGATGAATGAAATAACATGTGTGGCATGCTCTGGACACTAAGGAAATGTAACTAATGCAAGTGCAAAGTATTTAGAACACAGAAATAGGTTAATTGCCTTGCAGGGTCTGAACAAAGTCCACCTGCTTCAACATTCTCTCTCACACACTGATAGGTCAGATAGATGCCTGGCTGTTTCCTCTGGACTTGCCCCTAGTATTCAGAGGTACACTGTCTCAGTATAGGGAAGCCCCATTGTGCTGTTGTCCAAAAGACACCAGCAAGGGTACAAGATATATCTTGACATATCTACTTAACCCCCAAAGTGGGGAAATCTGAGTTCCAACTCCCATCAGCCGTAGCAACATGGCTAATAAACCTCAGGGATGATGAGAGTTCAGAGCCCAAGAAAATCTGGAGGCGTTCAAGTTCCCTCCACTGCTGGTCTGATCCAACGCTCCCAATTTCCAAAAACAGTCAAGAAAGCTTCTCCAGGAAGCCCACAAAAGCAGAACCCTGGTCCTTTTCCCACCCACACGCCTGCACCGTTATTTACCCACAGCATCTAGCGCTGACGTAGACTGCTCCAGCACATGGAGGTTTTGTTTACAGACATCCCAGGTAGTAGCTACTGACGTAACTCACTAGGGGTTTTCCGGTGTGGCGTGTAAGAGGCTATGAAAAGATTCCCCCTCCTCCTCGTTCAGGCTTCGCGGTACCTAATTCCCCTCCCCCGCACCGATCCATGCACCCAAAATAAATGCAGAAGCACAAATGGCAATTTCCAACACTCTGCAAGGGCTGCCCACCCACGCGCACATTTCCCCTGCATTATGTATTAGGGGGAAAGAGAGGAGAAGGCCGAAGCTCATCTCCAAGTCCGGGTTAAGCGGGCGGGCGGGGGGCGGGTTCAAAGAAAAGGTGTCGGTTATTCCCAGCCGGCGAGGTGGCGAAAGGAAGGCCCCGTTGCCCCTGGTAACGAGGGAGGCGCTTTGGAGCGCCTGGGGAGGTTTGTCCCTTCTCCCGCCCTCTACCCGCTTACCGGCGCGCCTCCATTTCTTCGACTCCAAAGTCGCCTCACGGCACCTCTCCGCTTTCCCTCCGGCTACCTCAAACCGTTGCCCAGGCCTCAGCAGCTAACCCTTCTCGCAAGCGCCGCTGCTGCAACTGCCGCCGCCGCCGGATCCAATTCCTCGCTCCCTCAAGTCACGTGCAAGGGGAGAGGGCGGAGAGAACGAAAAACAACAAGCCAGGGTTGGAGGGAAACCCCCGAGGCCCGCGTCACGTGACGCCAACGGAACGCGCTCGCGCTCTTCGCTTTTTGACAAGCAGAGCGGGAGGAGGGGGGCGGGGGGAGGTCACGCGCGGAGGTCTCCCTCGTCACATGCAAAGGGCCGGCCTATCAGAGAGCGCGCTGATCTTACAGGGCATAGCTTTCCATCCATTTCTCCTCTTCCCCTCCCGTCGGTCTTTGTATTGCTGCTGTTGTTGAGGGAAGCGGGGGGGGGGGGGCGGCGGCTACGGAGTGCGTGCTGCGCGCGCGCCAGCCAGTGTCCCGGTAGGCTCTGCGGCAGAGTGGGGGGGAGAGAGAGAGCGAGAGAGAGAGAAGGAAGGAAGAGGAATAGCAGTAGGGATCGTCGTCGCTGCCAATTCTGGCTGCTGAGGGGCGGAAGGAGGGGGAGCCTGAGGAGGGGTGTGGCGGCGTCGGCTGTAGAGGAGGAGGAGGAGAAGGTGGTAGCGGCGGCAGCAGCAGCAACAGCGACGGTGCCGGCCGGGTCAGGAAAATGGCTGCGGCTGCGGCTGCTGTTCCTGTGAACCTGCGGCTCGGAGACCTGGTGTGGTGAGTTGCGGGGTGGCACCGGGGGGGTTGGGGGGCGCCTCCCTTCTGGAAAGGGGTGAAACGGGGAAAGCTGAATCTTCTGGCCTGGGCCTCGTAAGCCCGCAGGCGGCCATCGCCGCCGTTTGTGGGCAGAGCCCTGCGAAGGAGGAACACCCCCCCTCCTCAGTCACAAACACGGACTCGCCTTGTGGGAGGAGGCACGGGCAAGTCAGCCCCGCGAGGACTTGGGGCGGGATGTGGGGCTAGACTTACCTCCCGACCACCTTCCTAGAGGGGAAATTCGCCACCTTTAAGAGTGGGGGGGGTGGAAGTCGCTTCGTAGGGGGGCTGCTGGAGGTGGCGGCGGGCGACTCGACTCGAAGGGCGGCGCGGCCTGGGGCATGTTGCGCGTGAGAGGAGTTCACTTTTAAGAGACAGAAAAAGGTAAGCTTTGGTGTGAGCGGAGAAGAAAGACGAAAACGAGTAACATTATCCGGGTGGTCGGGAGATGGGGAGGAGTTAAATCTGAAACACCACCCCATGGCTTCCAGTAAATGTAGCCATATTGGGGGCCACTACAGTTTCCTAAACACGCAACTTCCATAGTTAAGAGGCTTGGGCCTCCTCTGCTTTTCTGCATTTTTAGTACTGAAAGAAACTGAGGTAAAGAGGCAAACTTGGTTGTGGGGAGGGGGGGAGTGCATGCTAATATTCTCAGTAAGCTGGCAAACTTGTGCGGAAGGGATATACCGCATCAGTTGGGTTGGTCTTTTGGTAAGAGAAATGGAGCCAAGGGTAAATTCCTGCCAGCACTCAGTGTGAGCCAGGAAGTCTTAGGATCAAACTTATTGAAGCCTTAAGCAAGCTGCTTTTCCCCTTAATTTTAGTTTTTAGACAGCATTGTGGAGAAAATGGCACTGACATATTCCAGAATGGAGCAAAGATTGTAATTAGAATTGTACGATAATGAATTAATTAAAAGTACTTTGACAATTCAAATCACGGTTACTGCTCTAGGTGGCTCGATGAGTGATCCTTTTAATTGGACCGACTAAATTCAGTGAGAGTTGTTCTGGAAGCTATTGTTTACTGTTGAAATCTGACTTGTTGAAATCATTGTAAATTGCAGTGAGCACTTAAAGCAGAGTTGTCACACACAAAGTTATTAATAGTGATAGTTATTTTAAATAACACTCTTAATGTACAAATGTCTTACTGTTTTATTTTACTTTTACAGCAACCCTGTGATTCAGGTTGCTGCTGTTCTTCTTTGCAGGATCTGAAGTGGAGAGGTAGTGTCTTGGCCAAAGCCACCGACTTAGTCCATAGCTGAGCTGGGATTTAAACTCAGGTTTTATAGTGTAATCCTATTGATGTTTACTCTGAAGTAAGTTCCACTTAGTTTAGGGGAGCATACTTCCACGTAAGTGTGCACTGGGTAGTGTACTCACAAGCTTTTGTTCTCATTTTTATTCTCATTTCGTCTTGTGGGATAGATCACCAATGCAGCCACTTTACAAATGGGAAGCATAAAAAGTGTAATGGCTTCTCTACCAAAAGGATACTTTCCTTTTTTACAGTAGTCAGTCCAATCGAGATACTTGAAAAACCAAGGAACCTGCCCCCAGTACAACAGCTAACCAGATTTAAATCATAATGAAGTGTAGTAGTTACTCTGCAAAAAATACTTTCTAAATTTGGATCCTTTCTAGAATGTTATAACAGAATGTGTGGCTATTGTTAACACATAGTTTAGAAGTAGGCAAATAAGTTGAGCTACATTGGAATTTGTTCAATGAGTAATACAAAACCTTTTCTCCCTGCTCCTTTGTGACTTCCCACAAGCATATTATGCACTAAGAGCCACAAGGGAGCTGTTCCATAAAATTATTTGAGACATCTTGACTGTCTCTTCATTATATGCCCAAAAATATTTTTTTCAAAAACCAGAACTTCAAATTATGTTCTTAATTAACAAGCACAAATGATTGTTGAAAATCCCACAGAATGCAGTGAGGATACTCTGGAAATAACATTGCTAGTCTGCAAAAATGTTTGATAGCCTTCTGGGGACTGGCAAAAAGATGGAGGGTCGCACTCTTGCAGCAAACTGTTGTTTATGTGCTGGGGGTGGGCACTTTCTTCATCTGATTGTTTCTCTGCCAGCCCATTCATTCACTAGCATAGAATTTTATACACTCAGTTTTATGCATTAGTCCCTTTATGGTTTCTAGGCCGGTGCTTAAATGCAGGGTTGGTGTCATTGCTTGGCTGTGTTAGGGTTGAGGTACCAAATGGGGCAATCATCTGGAATTGCCAGTGTAATGGCCACCTTTTGTAAGAGAAGGAGCTAGTAATTATATGTGACTATGCTGGAGTTGGTGCACAAATACAGAACTGGAAGCAAGACTTGATTCTATGAAATTTTTATCTGGGCATGTGAAGCCTGGGTTTTTTCCAGGGTAGTAGCTCAAGGCCATTGAATGCCAAGCAAGTAGAGAGTCTGCTTCTGGTAGTTAAAGCCCTATTTTCATTGAGCAGTGGTGTCTGAGCAATATGACTTATTTCAAGAGCCACTGAGCAATTTATGTTTGTGTCCTCAAGATGGGTCATATACCACTAGAACTACAGTACACAGATTTTGCTCCCAAGAGAACATGGTGAATGGTAAAATTTTTGGAGCAGCTATTGAGAATCTGGAAAAACTGGCATTTATTCATCATTACATATAAGTATGGCTTATTGGCAGATACCTCTGCCATGCGAATAAATCATATTCCTATTGTTTTTTGCTCTAATAATGACTTTATTAAGCATTTTCTTATTTAGTGTTTCTGCTAATTCTTCTAAATGGTGGTCTTAAACAGATTTGTTTTAACTTTGAAACAAGTAGTTATATACTCAACTTGCAAGTTTGTATTAGCTTATATACCAAAGAAAACTAATTATACAATCCTGGCAATAACCATCTCAGATTTCTCATTAGACTTGCTAACAGAGAAGCTAGAATGTGATTTATTCAGATGATGCATTTCCAGTCTGTGTTGGCTCTTGTACTCAACTTGTAAAGTCGTTAAATATGAGTTCAAGTTGGAATTTGCATGTAGCTTTGTGGATAGACTTTGATGATTATTTAGTCATGTGCTAATATAGTATGTTAGATGATCACCAAATATTGAGAGATGTGCTATAAAGAGGGATGGCAGCAGAGTGAGTGAGTGAATGGCAGCCTAACTTAATCTCATAATAATAATAACAACAACAACAATCAACTTGGTTGTTGCTTGTTCTATATGCCAGTGTTGATTCTTGGTCTTTTGCTTCCAGGTTTGTGTCTAGTACAGCAGCTTTCGGCCCTTCCTTAATTGCTTTGCTTTCTTATTGGCAGGAATGTTGTTTCCTAGCTCTGTAAATAGGACCAAGATTAACATGGGGACTTGTGTAATGGCTGTTAATATCACTAAAGTAGGGGGAATGGTTCCCTACATGTGACCCATGACAAACTGTCAAAAACTGGTGCTTGCTTGAACTTTTGGATCTACAAAGTGTAGTGCTCACTTTGTAGAACAACTTTGTTCTTCTCTAATTTCTATGAGCCAGCATGGCTAGTAGCCATAGATTATAGAAGTTGTAGTCAAGTAACCCCTAGAGGGCCACACAGTACCTCCACTCTTGGTTTATGGACAGCAAAGCCAGTAAAAGGAGTGGTATTAGGAGTATCAGTGAAGTAAGCATCGGCAGGGATGATAGGCATTGTAGTCCAACAGCTTCTGGAGGGCAACAGATTGGAAAAGCCTGTCCTAAGGGAAAGGGGAATTTGCGGTCTGTCTTCCACACCAGGAGAAAGGTAATTCCTTTATTTCCCTTTGTGCTTTCTGATACAACTTCTACCTACACTAGCAGGAGAAGATGAATTTTCAGTGGCGTGAAGTCAGGGTTCCACAAATGGACTTGCCAAATTGCTGTTGGCGACTGTGAATCTAATTAAAGCACACCCACAAACTCAAATCTCAGCAGATGATATCTCTTCCCCTGAATTTTTTTTGTACAAACGTAAATAATAAAACATGACATGACTAACAAAAAATGAATCACTAGGGAAGTAAAATACTAAACATTATTTTATAGTACATAATCAGGTGATTTCAATAAACCAGTAAAATGAATTCTTCAATAAATCAAATTAGAAAACACAGAGTAATACGGGAAAGATAATGAATAGTACCTGGTTATCTATGCTATATTGCAATGTATGTCTTATTTTAATTGTATATTTAATAAAATCACACCATACCTTGTAAAACTACTTGTTTCTCTGTCCCCTTGCCACCTACAATTTTTGCGACAGCTTTTCCATTGTTTCCCAGACTATACTATACCAGTGATCAATATTCATTAAATTCAAGGTTTTCCAAGTTCTGGCTATTACCGTTCTAGTTGCTTTTAATAAATGTGTTATTAATTCCTTCCTAATTTGTCCATATCTGGAATATGTAAATTAAGTAAGGCTAATGCTGGTGTTACTGGAATTGTCTGAGCTATAATCTGAGATAACCCTTTTAAAACTTTCTTCCAAAATTCTACTTTTTGTGGACATTCCCACCACATATGTTGGAATGTACCTATAATTTGGCATCCTCTGCAACACAACAGAGAGCTATTCAGCTGTGTATAAGATAGGCACCTCAGTGTTAAATAACACCCATTCAGTTTTTAGTGAATATTCCCTAGGATTTACTGACATATTTATATGGTGCTTTGGTCCATAAAAAAAAATTCTATTTATCTTCTTCAATGTTTATATCCCAATTTAATTCCCACCAGCTTCTTATATTTTGTTGGGGCAAAATTGCTTCTCAATAAGTTTTTTATAAAAGGGAAAGTAATCCCTTAGTCCTCTTCCCCTGCATCATGGTGGCAGGGGGGCTTGTTTTGTGCCAAGCAGGAAATACAGACCTGCCCTTCCCTCAAATCTCCCAGCACTTGTACAGAGGATTTGAGGGAAGGGATCAGCTGTTCACTTTGGGTTGGTGTTTTCATACACTTGGAAGCATCAGAACTCTTTGTATTACAGTTTGAAGGTACTGAAAAGCAGTGAGAAACTGACACATTTTCTCTCCAGAGCTGCTTTTTTGTTGGGTGTCATGGAAAAAAAGGTCATTGGTCATCTGCAAGTAACAGCTGGCTAAGACCACCAGCTAAAACTTGTAGATTCCTGTATGAGACCTGCCTATAAAAAAGACTCCATATTTTTATGCACCTATATACACCTTTTATATCTAACCCCAAATCTGCCTTTTTTCCTGAGTTGTTTTTTTTTTTTTTAATTAAGCTTGAATGTTGCTGACTGCCAGTTGCCTATTTTGTTGCATGTTTTGTTGTTACCTATTTAATCATGTATTCCTGGGTGTCATCGGGGTTGGACCAGTTTTTAATAATGAATGAAACCATAGCAAGATTTGGATTACAAGACTTCCATCTACATATTGTATAATATTGAATTGTCTAGGAAGTGTAAGTATCTGTGTCAGTTTCACTTCTCAGCAGTGATGTAGGGCTGAAATATTTTCATTTCTAAAAATTCATTGCTTTGTAAAATTCATTAGTTGATGCCAGTGTAACAGACAAACATGCTTTCTGCATGGCAGTTTCAAAGTTGTAATTACCGTATTTTTCGCCCTATAGGACGCACTTTTTCCCCTCCAAAAATGAAGGGGAAATGTGTGTGCGTCCTATGGGGCGAATGCAGGCTTTCGCTGAAGCCTGGAGAGCAAGAGGCGTCGGTGCGCACCGACACCTCTCGCTCTCCAGGCTCCAGGAAGCTATCCGCAAGCTCCCCCCTTGCAGCGCGGAGCATGGGGCGCCCTCCGGAGGACGCCCCGTGCTTCGCGCAGGTGTCGGCAAGCCTTGCGCACCGGGGGGAACTCCCCCCGGGCGCGCAAGGCTTGTGGGCGGCAGCCTGCAGCACAGGGCGCCCTTTGGAGGACCCCCCGGGCTTCGTGCAGGTGTCGGCAAGCCTTGCGCACCGGGGGGAACTCCCCCCGGGCGCGCAAGGCTTGCGGGCGGCAGCCTGCAGCGCGGAGCACGGGGCACCCTTTGGAGGACGCCTGGGCTTCGTGCAGGTGTCTGCAGCCTGCCGGCGGGCGGGGCACCCTGAAGCAGAGCGCCCCGCGCGCCGGACAGACATCCGCAGCGTGGGGAGCCCTGCAGGAGTTCCCTGCAGGGCTCCCCACGCTGCGGATAGCAGCCTGCTGCCCGGCGTGTAAGGCACCCTGAAGCAGAGCGCCCCTCGCACCGGGCAGACATCGGCCAGCCCCACAAGCTCGGGGGACAGCGGGGAGGCGCAGCGCCGCCACCCCACTGTTCCCCGACCTGGTTTTGGGGGGGAAATTCCTTTATTCGCCCCCCCCAAAAAAGTAGGTGCGTCCTATGGGACGAAAAATACGGTAAATGTTTTTCATGTGATTGTTCTTAGAAAATGGAAGAGACTACATTTTGTTTTATAAACAGGTAAAATACAAATACAAACCAAACATGAATTCATCCGATTGGCTGTGCAGTTAAAATCAAAGCCAAACCTAAAATCCATATAAACTTGGGGCTGCAAGTGTGTTTATATTTAGTTGAAGTCAAATATTCAAAATCAAATTATGCTCTGTTTAAAGCATCAATATTTTTCTAACTAAAAATTATCTGGAAAACCCGCATCACTGCTTCTCAAATAGTAATAAAGTATGATGTTTGTCTAACCCAGTGCATTTAGCCTATCTCAGCTGTTAACATCAGGTTCCAAGCAGCCTTAAAGTGCACAGCTTGACCAATACAGTGGTGCCCCGCAAGACGAATGCCTCGCTAAACGAAAAACCCGCAAGACGAAAGGGTTTTCCGATTTTTTAGCGGCTTCGCAAGACGAATTTCCCTATGGGCTTGCTTCGCAAGACGAAAGCCCATAGGGAAATCTCCGGGGACAGCGGGGAAGCGCAGCGCGCCTTCTCCTCTGTTCCCGGACCTGTCCTAAGGCTTGCGGTGGGAGGTCCAGGAACAGAGGACAAGGCGCGAAGGGCTTCTGAATGTTGGCGGTGGGGAGGAAAGCCCTCCTCCCACCGCAAGCCTTCAGGACAGGTCCGGGAACAGAGGGGAAGGTGCGCAGCGCTTCTCCTCTGTTCCCGGACCTGTCTTGAAGACTTGCGGTGGGAGGAAGGTTTTCCTCCCCACCGCCAACATTCAGAAGGCTGTTCTGAAGGCTGGCGGTGGGAAGAAAAGCCCTTCTCCCCCGCCAGCCTTCAGAAGAGTTCCCGCCTAGGCTGCGGATAGCAGTCTGCTGCCCCGCGCGAGCGGCGCTCTTAAGTAGAGCGCACCTCGCGCGGGGCAGCAGGCTGCTATCCGCAGCTTGGAGAGCCCTCTGGACCTCTTCTGAAGGCGGGCGGGGGGCAAAAGTCTTTGCTCCCCCCCCCCCCGTCTGCCTTCAAAAGCCGTCCGGGAGCATTTTAAAATCGCCCCGGGACAGCGGCTGAATTCTCCGCTGTCCCGGGGCGATTTAAAAGCCCCCGGGAAGGCAGGCAGGGGGGACAAAGACTTTTGCCCCCCGCCGGCCTTCAGAAGAGGACCTCCGCTGTCCCGGGGGCTTTTAAAATGCTGGGGGACGGCAGCGAAGCCTTTGCTGCCGCCTGCCAGCATTTTAAGATCGCCCCGGGACAGCGGAGAAGTCTCCGCTGTCCCGGGAAGGCAGGCGGGGGGAAGCAAAGACTTCCCCCCTCCCCCGCCGGCCTTCAGAAGAGGTCGGGGGACAGACTGTCCCCGGACCTGGTCTGAAGGCGGTTTCCATAGGAACGCATTGATTGATTTTCAATGCATTCCTATGGGAAACCGTGCTTCGCAAGACGAAAAACTCGCAAGACGAAAAGACTTGCGGAACGAATTAATTTCGTCTTGCGAGGCACCACTGTAACTGCTGGTAGAATTTGAAAAATATGAGGGGCCTGATCATCTAGGCCAGTGTTTCTCAAACTTGGGTTACCAGCTGTTGTTGGACTACAACTCCCTAGCTGGCAGGACTAGTGGTCAGGGATGATGAGACTTCTAGTCCCAACAACAGTTAAAACCCAAGTTTGAGGAAAAACTGGTCTAGGTTAAGAATTACGGCATTTCCCCATTCTTTAGGACTTGCTGCTTAATTTGATTCTGCCTCCTAATTACTGGAAACCCTTTCCCCCCACCCAACCATGCCTATTAGTCTTTCTCCTGTGTGGACTAGCTATTTTCACCTTGACCTACCATGGTGTTTGTAACTTGTCTTACGATGGCCAAGTGTGTAAACTGTCACCAAAGCTCTGCAAACTGTAGCTTAGAAATATGATTGTGTGAGAGAGAGCTTAAGCTTTGGGTTGGCATTGGATCCCCGGGTGTTTCATATTGCAAAAAACCTAAATTATTTATTTTATTTTATTATTTAGTATTTTTTTTACTGTATGGACAGGATCCAGAGTTCCTGTGAGTCAAGTCAAGGGACTGGATGCTCGTGCTGTAGGAAGGGAGGAAAGCGATTTCTGCCATTTACTTCTTCCCCGCCCTGGGTCCCCTGAAAAGCTGCTCCAGAAGGAACGTTGGCAACTGTATCAGAGGAACTGCAGGAGGGGGGAATCAGCTAATATATTTCTGCTTCCCCCCCCCCCTTTGGGGGGAGCCTCCATAGGCACTCATCCTCTTCTGCAAACACAAGGCACATTCTAGTCCCAAGCCTATATCTTTTAGCATATAATGATCTGTGCAGTCTATTATCTCTTGCAGTCTAAGCCCAAGTTACACTATTGCTTTTTCTTTCTTTTTTTGTAAACAAGCCTGTGGAGTCATGGAAACAGACTATTTTGATTGAGCTTAGCAGTATGGCTTACCTGTGCTGGTTTAATCTAAACTGAGATAAACAGGCCGTAAGTCAAGGACTATGCATCTTGTGTGTTAAGCTATATGAATTTAAAACCAGCTTTATGATAAGTTGTTTTACATGGATTTTGTAGACAGCAAAGAAAGGCAATATAAATATAAGGAATAGCCTCAATACTGTGAATAACATTTATTGGAAACAGCATTTATGTATATTATCTAGTAGACTACAAAATAAGGACCATTATTGCAGTGTTTTGTGGTTACCTCAGGGAATTACTTAATCTCTGCATTATTATTTTTCTAGACAACCCTCCATTCCTTGGGTTAAAAATTCTTCCCAAAATTTGGTTTGTGTAAGAGTTTGAGGCAAAACCCTTCATATTCTTTGCCCAATTTGGGCCCTAGAAGGTTTGGAACCACTAAAAAAGATCCACAAGATATTAACATGATTTGTGGAAGCATCATGGAAAAGAAGCTGAATAGACATTGCAAAGTGTGTATAACCTGTTTTTCAGATTGTACTCAAGTAAAAACATAGCACCTGGACCTCTGAGACTTGGTCTTTCAATCAATTGTACATTATACAACATTTTTTCCACTTGGGCTATTATTAGAAATGGTATAACAATCAGACAGTGAACTATTTGGCATATAATAGCTAGGGCAAAACATATCCTGCGCCCCTTTATTTCTGACAAGTTCCAGCTTTTGAGGTACCTTACTGCTGTTTGCACTCCATTTCCCTTCCATGTAAAGTAGTTGCATGAACAATTCAGAATAAGGTACTTAAAAGTGACTGCAGCACATTCTTTCATGAGAAAATCATTAGGTTTCCATATTTAGCAGCATTAAAGAGAACCTCTACATGAAGCTAATGAAAATGCACATTCTTTGACCAGCCTGAAACAAATTTAGGATTATAGGGCTATTCTCTTAAATGCGTCCTAGTAAAAAAAGTCAGGAAATGTTGCAGATAACCTTTTCCCCCAAGGCGGGTAAGGTGGGGAATCAGACAGGTATACAGTGGTACCTCGGGTTAAGAACTTAATTCATTCTGAAGGTCCATTCTTAACCTGAAACTTTTCTTAATCTGAAGCACCACTTTAGCTAATGGGGCCTCCCACTGCTGCTGCGCGATTTCTGTTCTCATTCTGAAGCAAAGTGCTTAACCCGAGGTACTATTTCTGGGTTAGTGTAGTCTGTAACCTGAAGTGTCTGTAACCTGAGGTACCACTGTATTGCCTGAAATAAAATGCAGAGGTTTGGGGTTGTAGTCAACAAAGTTTTAGTCAGAGTAGATCCTTTTAAATTAATTAATGTCATTAAGTTGTGCCTATTAGTTTCAGTGAGTCTACTCTGAGTAAAATTTAGTTGAACGCTACCCTTTAAAAACCTGTTTTCTAAGTACTTTTCCCAGTTGACCTCCAGGCAGGAGTCACCAGTGTGTTGCACTTAAGATGTCATTGAACTCCAAATTCCATCAGCCCCAACCACCACAGCCAAAGGTCAGAAATGTTGGGAATTAGGGTCCATTGTCCAATAACATCCAGAAGGCACAACATTGGCTTCTTATATGTTAGCTCATATTTTATTGTTTGTAGAATCTTAACTTTAAACCATTTCTGTTCTGTGACAATGGAAGATGTATAAAACCATTCACCCTACCTAAGCTAAGGGTCTAGTGATACTGTGAGCATATGTAATCTGTTTCCCCCCTTCAGTTTCTGTGGGGAAGTGATTTAATGGTTTTAGTGATGAAAGAAAATTGATGGGGCATAACATGAACACCTGTATCTCTAAGGAGTACAACATGGGGTGTGTGGAGAATTTTGTAAGCTCTAAACTTGAAACTCACATGCCTGTCTTTTGTCATGAATACATGTCTAGATGAGACCATGTGCTCCAGGGAGCTCAGTTTTCATATATAATCATGTAGATATTTATTCCATGTATGGCAGCTCTCTTTGTGAGGAAACAGGCAAATGTGAACAGTCCTTGGATCTGGGCTCTTCAGATAGTGTGGGATCCAAGAGATACTATTTTAATTTGAAAAGTGGTGCATTTAAGGAATTGCTGGCTTTGATCTGGGATTCGATGGATAATACAGTTATGAGATTCAACCTGGTGTGGTCCTGAGGCAATCTGTACTCAATGCAAGCTAAACATGCATGCAACCAATTTATGCAGGATAAATGAAAAGGGGGTAGTTGAAATTTAATAAAACCAAGCATGTTTCTGGTTGCTTTATTTTTCTGGTTGCTTTATTTGTCCTACTGACATCTGCTCTTGGGAGGCTTGTCACAAGGATTGTAAATAGCCACTGACCTGAATGCCTGTGGCAAAAAAGAATTCCCTTCAGGTGAAGAAGCTGAGAAATTTGATGATTAAAAAAAGACTGATTTTGCAGGCAGTCCAGCAAATGTGTCTGGATATGTTTGTAAGTCAACTTGCTATGCTTGGGAACATGCACAAAAGAAGATACTAATGAGATTTTGCCTCAGTTCCAGGGAAGGGGACATTCTTTAGCATCCATGGAAGAATATTGTCCTGGATTCATACTTCCCCCCTAAATTGCTCTCAGTTTTCTTTTCTAGTAGTACTGTGTAGGTGAAGAATGTTGAAGTGTTGCTGCTGTTTTTCATAGCCATTGGCTGACTTCTGGTTTTTCTATAGGGGGAAGCTGGGCCGATATCCTCCTTGGCCAGGAAAGGTGAGTTCTAGTGTGCACTTCTCTTGCTTTTTGGTGTTCTCTTTATTGGAGTAACATATTTTTATTAATGTCAAATGCAATGTGTAGATCTACATTTCCTTCAATATTGCAATTGACCCACAGCATGTTACATAAACCAAAGTGAATGTAGACCAGTTTTGGTGGGTTTTGAAATCAATTGTAACCTGGATGTAGCTACTTAACCCTTTTTCCGTCTTTCTGAAAAACTGCTTTCCCTTTCTTCATAAATAAGCCCTGACACCACCCTCAAATAAAATGTGCAATCTGATCTTATGAATGAAAGAAGTCCCATTTGTGTTCAGTGGGACTTTCACTCAAATGACAACGAATAACAGCCAAAGGAAAAATTTTGAAGGCTAAGGATTTATTTGTAAATGTATTTTTGTTTTGCAAAAGCTCCAGATTTAGGCCTAAATATACACCAGAAGTTCCATGATGTTATGCTAAGAGATGCCATGCTGGTGGAATCACACATAGTTGGCCTGGCCTGCAGTTGCTGGGGGCAGGCCCTTGGGGGCCATGTAGAGATTAATCGGTTCAGCCAGGCCGGTGAAAATGAGTTGCCTCAATGGCATGGTGTGTCCATGTCATTCGTGCCTTACAAAGCTACTCAGTCTTGTTCTCTTGTGCTGTTACTCTAGATCTGCAGGAAAAGCATGCTCATGTACCATAATTCATTGCTTGGGCTTGATTCTCTTACATAAATGCTGTCAGCCTGTTTTTCATTCTCTGGCCTCTCACAGTTCTGCTGTCTATAAAAGAATGGAACATCTTAGCAAAATTTTAGTAGGAGGAGCTCAGTGTGTGCGTTCCAATATCAATTCAGTATCTGTGTCTGCTAGAATCAAAGGCACACTTACTGAAATTACTTTATTTAATTATTTGATATATCACCGATTAGTACAGTGTTTGTTTACTTCCATTCACTTAGATAAATGATTGACGAGTGTGACAAATGTCTGGATTTATCTCCTGAAAAGCTGGTGCCTTTGTAGCATTTACCTTGCAATCAGTTTGTTACTGTAGGGATAATTACAGTCTGTCCTGATGCTGTGTTGTGTATGGTGTACTTAACTATGCAAAGCCTGTTGCAGAATTACCATATAAACTTAGTCTATATCAGCGTAACTGGCGTGATTGCGAGGCATCATGCTTTGAACAGCATAATACACAGATAGCCTCATTTGCTCGTTGATTGACATGAGTGGTGCAAGTTGTTAGGGTACATCCTAGTGACCCAGAGTCCTAAAATGTGTTACACAAGTAGTTTGACATAATTGATTTCCAGAAAAATCTCAGAATGAGATATTTTTACATATATCTGTAAAAACATGTTACATGCATTTTTGTAATAAGCTTAGCCCAAAGTTTTAAGAGTAGCACTGCACTCAGGAATATGGGCCTTCTTTTTCTGGCATGAATATACCTTTAGTTACAAGGTATTTCCCCCCCCCCCCCACCAATAATCTTGTTTCACAACAGTCTTTACCAATACATGCAAAGATTTTGGAGCGGGTTGTGGAGAATGTTTGAAAAGTTCTGTTTTTATTACCTCTAATTGTGGTTTCCTGTGTTTCTCTCTCAGATTGTTAACCCGCCTAAGGACCTGAAGAAGCCTCGTGGGAAGAAGTGCTTCTTTGTGAAGTTTTTTGGGACTGAAGATCAGTATGTACCCACTTCTTTTCTGCCAGGGGGATCTATTTTTAAACTTTAGAGCCTTTGTAGAAAAGCTGGCACAGTAAAAATAGTCTTAATTTATCAGCTAGCAGCAGAAACCTCTAGAGCCTATGTGCTGGTCAAGGCTGAAGAAGTTGATGTACCAGCTTACCTAGGCATCAGAAATGTCCATAGCTTTTTTAAGACAGTTTAACACACATCCACATTCCCTGCATTAGGAAGAATCTGACAGCATGTAGTTGGCATTGAGATTTATATCAAGGCTAGGGAACCTGTGGCCCTCCAGATGTTGGACTTCAGCTCCCATCAGCCCAGCTAGCATGGCCAGTGGTCAGGGATGATGGGCATTCTAGTCAAGCAATACCTGGAGGGCTGCAGGTTTGCTGTTTGGTTTGTTAATTTGAAAGTCAGACTCACATATTGAATATTGTTACAGTTGATATTAGTGATATCCAGTGAAATAGGAAGAAACTGGTTGGTGTAAAAAAACTGAAAAGCAGTCTAGTTCATTCTCTCCCCGCCCCCATCAAAGGCAGGCATTTTTGACCATCTTCATTTGCAAAATTCAAACTTCTGGGTTCCATAAACAAGTGGAGCAGGAAGTAATGAGGTACCTCTGCGGCATGTACAGAGAACCAAGGGAAGAGGTCAGGCATTTGCCTCATGGTGGATTTTGCAAACACTTTGGTCTGCACAGCCCATTGGGAACTGCGTGAACAATCCCAGGAGAACCTTCTATATTGTATCATAATCATCCATCCCTCTGTTTCTGCTTCAAGTCTTCCCGTGCTTGAGGAGCTGGAGCCCAAACTGCATCAACCACGTACAAGAGAGAGGTATTAGCAGATTCAAGATACAATAGAGGTTTGCGGGTGCTGAGTAATCTTCAGTGGAAAAAAACAACAAAGGGGTTTGGGAAATCCCCCATACATCCCCATAAGAATTCAGTGATACAAAATGTTGAAAGAGGAAAAATAAAAACCTGATAACCATGTGGAAGGAACAGATAGGTAGCCGTGTTGGTCTGCCATAGTCAAAACAAAAAAAATTATGTGGAAGGAAAAATTTAATGTGGAAGGAAAAATTTAATGAGTGAACAAAAAGTACTCCGTGTTGCTACATTTTGTTGTAGGTTGCACTTATACAAAGTATTTCTACTGAGATATATTCTCATTCTGTAAGCACCCACACATGATAATTTCATTTAAAAACTGGGCCATTGTGTCAGTATTCAACACATTATGCTTTAGACAACAGCATAAATTCCTCCTTTATACTTGCTTTTTCTTTTTCTGAAGCTTAAATATTTGGACTAACAGTGCCACACAAGAGAGTGCTTATTTTCTAGTCAGGTATATGTCCTCTAATAATTGGGGCATACCTGTCAGTGCTTCAAGGCTGTTGCTATTCCTCACCCTTAGGTAGTTCCATTTTTTGTAAATTCTTTAAACCTTACATTTTTATATTGTTGTAACCTGCTATGGGAGCTTACGGTGAAGAGCAGGTAGGAAATAATACAACATCATGAGATGGGAACAAAAAAGGAGAAGGGAGAAACTGCAGTATGCTTTTATTTGCTGTGGAAACTTTTGAAAAGTGGGTTGAATGGTCTGGAATTCTGTTTAGCATAGATTAATGAACAAATTGCAAATGAAAACGTTGATGTACCAAACCAAATAGCAGTATGGCATGTAGTTTATAATATAATTCGGTGAAGGAGGTTGGCTAAAGAGCAAGCCCGGAGGAATGTATTAATCATGTCCTGTTGAATGATTTCTGTCTGCTGAGCAGTGGATATTTCATTCAAGTACAGGCTACATCTTATGTATAAGGGAAAGGGAAGATATAAGCAGGGCTCTGTGTGCTGCAATTTGAGGGGGGCATAGAAGATTGTATTGCAAAAAAATAGTTTCCTGAGGCAAGCACAGTAAGTTTCTAGCCCTTACTGCGTTTATCGAAACAGGAGAGTTGATGCAAAGTACATTTATACTTTAAACTGTCCTGTCATCTTTGGCTGAAGGGCAGTATACAAAATTATTAAATAAAAAATAAACATTTCTATGATGCAGAATTTATTCTTATCACATAACTGGGATAAGAGTGGGATTTAAAAAATCATTTAGTAAACCTTTGTGACCTGTGTCTAATCCTCAGGTGAGCCTTTGAGTCACAGTCATTCACTTTAAGTGGGAATTTAGTTACCATCTGACAAAGTGTGATAATGCTCTGTTAATCCTGGTTATCTCCTCCAGTTTCTGTAATGGAAACAAAGCAGTACCTCCAGTAATGAAGCAGCATTCAGGCAAGTGCCCTCCACCCATACTTTTGAGGAAAAACAACATAAACCTGAAGTAGTCAAGGAAAAAACCCAACGTACCTTCTGACAAACTAATTTACAGCCCATTTGTATAATATTTGTAACAATAACTAATAATAATAATAAATTTGTTAATTATACCCTGCCCATTTGGCTGGGCCTCCCTAGCCACTCTGGGGGGCTCCCAACAGAATATTAAAAACACGATAAAACATCAAACATTAAAAACCTCCTTAAACAAAAACTATATGATGTTTTTCACCACTCAAAGTACTTTACATGTGTTTTCTTATTGTAGTCTTTAACAGACACCCTGTAAGGTAGATCAGTATTATCCCCAAAGTGCAAATAGTGGGGGGAGACTGAGATCATTAGGCTGAATTCATGATAGAGGTAAAGTTTGAACCAGGGTCATCCTTACGTAGTTTAGCCTCTTATCTACTGTTCCACACCAGCTTTCTATGTATGATTAGGAACATCATATTATAGAGCCATTTGGGAATACGACTTAAAACTGTAGGTCTTGCCAGATGCAGAAATTTTGTGCATCTAGGAGAGAGTTTCTGGCATATTGTTTTGGTATGCCTATGTGTGCTATGTGCATTTCATAAGACTTCATAATAGAAGACTTCCCAAGTGACTCTTTTGTGCTGTATTTGGTTGAAACAACCTCCCTCTCCTGCCAGAAACAGGAAGAAGTCAGTATGCATGTTTTTATAGTGTATATCTCCCTAAAACACCTGATTGTAGGCTTCTGGGAAGAAACTGAATAGTCACGGTTGACCATTTAAAAAAATAATAATAATGCATAAATATTTGACTGAAACATTTCTTTTTAACCAAGTAATAGTTATGGCTTGTGGGCCCAGTTATGTCCACCAAGCCTCTCCTTTTGGCTTGAGAGACCATTTTAGCCATGCCACAGACACCTGCCCTGAATGTGATGCCATATACAATGTCAGTGTGAGGCAGGTAAATTCATATATTGCTGCTGAAACTCTGTTTACGTGTGCAATTTGATTGCAAACTGTTGCCTCACAATTCAACTTTCTATTTATTTTTATTTATTTTTAAAGGCAAGTTTCTAGTAGAAATATTCTTGAATTTGTGTGTCTGTGAATCTTGAGAAATCCTAACTCTTGAGGGTTTGCTGAATAAGACATTCAGAGTTAGATATACGGCTTTAGTGCTATGCTTGCCTTCGTATTCTTTCCCATAGTTCCCTTTTTCAGAATAAGGAGACAGGTGCTATTCATACAGCTTTCCTTGATGCAGAATTGAGTTACCTCTACGCCTGGGCAACGGTGGGTAGGTGGGCTGCACACTGCTGGTCCATGCTCCCGCGCTGCTTCCGGTGGGGGGGGGGGAGCTGCACCGCTTTGCCGGCAGCCTCCCCCCCTTCCCACTTCCATAGGAGGCTTGGGAGCGGTGGGCAGGTGGTGCGGCGCTGCCCCACACTCCCAACTGCTTCCTGGTATAAGCTCCTGGTATAAGCACTGGGAATACCCAACGCTGAACATGACTATAACCTACTTTAATAAGTGAACGGGCATTTTTGGTTTTAAAATAAAAGGAAAAAGCTCTCATTCTGGTGACTTATGGCTGCTGTTTGTAGAAGGAATAGTGCCAGAATGGTCATATACATGGCCTAGTTCATAATATCTTCCCCAATTATGGAACAAAAGGGCATAACTGTGATGCCAAAACAAGGAAAGGAGTTAATCCGTACACATTCTCAGTGCCCAGCCTCCTCACTAAGGCTGCTTTGTGCCTAGCTGCTTACCCATAAGTAAGCTCAATTTAATTCATTAGGACTTATTTCTGAGTAGGTCTGGCTAGCATTGCACTATATATTATTAATAATAATAATATGTTTTGTCTGCAAGCTTAACTATTTGTGTGTGTGGATATGTTAAGTCAGGATAAACTGCTTTAAAACACTAAAGTCTGAAATCAATAGTAGCATAATTCTACTAGGACCAATTCAAGTCATAGAAGAAATGAATTGAAGCTTTTTTGAGTTCATAACTTTTATCAGGCCGGGTGAGTAGGGATTGTGAGGAAGACAGATGTAATAGTTACTTGGCATAATGGAGAGCCCAGTTTGTGGTAATAGTTGAAGATTGAATGGAGGATAGATTGCACAGGTTGCTCACTGGGGCAAGAAAGGCTGTGCATATAACCATTCTGGCCTGACAGCGCTGATTATGAGTTAATTTCAGGGCACAATTCAAAGTGCTGGTTTTGACCTATAAAGTCTTAGGTTGCCCCCCCCCAACTGACCCAGACCCTGCAATCATCATCTGAGGCCCTTCTTTTTGGGCCCCTCCACAGGCGTTCTGGAAGATGTCAATATGGGAAAAGGGTGTTTTCATTGGGTTAGCTCTCTGCTAGTGGAATGCTTGCTCAGGGCAGGTTTGCCTAGCACCATTGTTGCATATCCTTAAGTGCTATGCAAAAACATACCTTTTTAATCATTTTTAACTCCCAGTGGCCTTTTTGTGTTGGTGAGATGTTTTAATGTAGAGGGTTATTTTCCAATGCTGGTTTTAATGTATCTATGTGTTTGGTTTTTTGCTTAAAATATTCTAACTCGCTTTGAGTTGCTGTGGCAAAAAAAATGACTAATAAACTTCATAGATAATAATAAAAGAAAACCCTTTTTTACTTAGACTTTTGGATTCCCTTTTTCTAATGGACCAAAATTTCTTCCCACATTGTTTTGTCTACTAAAACTGCACACTATTCCTTGGTGCTTAAAAGTCAGGTGGAATGTAATTTTATTGAGGCGACAACTCCTTTAAACAATGGTTTTTGCAACTCCACTGGAATTCTGTAGATAGAAATTGATTTCTCTTATAAAATGATATGCATGGATTCTGATTTTTTGTTTATGTGACAGAACTTGTAAAGTTAATAGATTATATATAGCAACATACCTACTGAGAAGGAGAAATGTCGTTTAAAACATGTCGTTAGGAACAAAGTCTAGGACTTGAAATATCAGAAATGCTATAGAAATGCATATAAAAGAAAGCAGAAGAGGTGAATAAGTTCCCCTTCATTCTGTAATAGTTGATTTCAGCTAAAGACAGGTGTTCTTCCTAATTCAGCTAGGTGCTGCTAAGGAATCAGAGTTTTGCACAGGTATCCTAGTTGGACAACTAACTGAATAACAAAAACAAAACAAGAAGCACTATCCCGCTCAGTTGCTTGGGAGTTGAAAGTCTGGCAGTGTGAGGGGTATCACCAGATTGAATCAAGAAAACCAAAGCAAAACCTTAATAGCTTAATTTACCCAATTCATTATACGCAAAATAGCTCCTAGTCAGAAGTGACTTCTGATTTCCCTAGTGATTTCCTTGAACACAGAAGACACGCTCACATTGAAAACCAGCAGTGGCATCTGAGGAAGAACTATTCTGCTTGAAAAACATCAGGCACAAACCTGTTTGAGATGTGGTTTGTTAACAAGTAAACTGCTTTTTCAGCACCTTGGGTTCACCTCTAATTGAGGAGGTATGGGAGTGAATGCTTACAAATAACTGAAGCAGTATAAAGTTAGCTAAGAAGAGGATTTGCTGTGGGCGCTAGGTAGTATGCCACTTGTGAAAGTATATATGTTCCAAGAAAGGCTCTTGGAATATGGGGGCGGGGGGACAAAGTATTCAGGTTTTGTCCACACATCTTGCTTGGGAGCAATATGACTGGAAAATACCATTTTGATTTCTCTTTTATTAGTGCTTGGATTAAAGTGGAGCAGCTGAAGCCTTATCATGCCCACAAAGAGGAAATGATCAAAATTAACAAAGGCAAGAGGTTCCAGCAAGCTGTAGATGCTGTGGAAGAATTCCTCAAAAAAGGCAAAGGCAAGGACCAGGTGAGTGTCCTTTCACTTAGTTTTGCCTCCTGACACTGTTCCCTGGAATAATGAATGAAATGCTTCCGTTTTTACTTCATTGCCAGGTAGGTGTGACAGACTATGTCTCAAGAATTATACTATGGAACAGTGAAGTTGTAAAGCAGTTAAGTTTCACAATTCTGTCACCTCTCTGACTTCCTTAAAGTGAAGAATGACAAAAGGATCGGCTGGATCTCCTTACAGCGTTGGAATGTGTTTACTATGCACTCTGAAGTTAGAACTTTTTTTTCCCCTTATAAAGTAGGTGTCTGCCTAGAACACACAGCCGTGCTTTGCCTCTCCTTGTCTGTTCTAAATAGTTGCTTGAAACTGCTAAAACCCTGAGTTCAGGGTCCTTGGCATTCTTCAGATATCTGGCAAAACTCATGTTTGGATTTTGTGAGTTTGGGGACAACAAAATCCATGCCAGCTCTTGCCCCTTCTTTTCCTCATCCTCTCTGTTCTGTAATCTCTCAGGCTTCTCATAACTCCACCGAAGAGAAGAATCGGCGGAATTCGAGTGAAGAGAGGGGCAAGCAGTCAGTGGGAGAAGAGAAACACAAAGCCAATTTGTCTGAAGGGAAGCCGAAGAAGAGGGTGTCTTCCGTTTCTTCAGAGCGAGGCTCAAAATCCCCTCTGAAGAGAACATATGAGCAAAGCCCCCGGAAGCGAGGGCGCCCCCCTAAAGATGAGAAGGTTTGTGTTTTGCATCTCCTCCCATGCTCTGTGAGCTTGTCCAGATGGAATGTAACCTTAACAGCCAACCAGATGACTTCATTGTTGTGGCCATTTGAAAAGTTGCATGTGTTAACTGTTCAAAGGTCCACCAGGCAATTCCTTTATTCCTCAGCCATAATCATTTATATTAGTTGGCTCTTCCAAAGTGCTCAGCTTTAGAAGTTTCATGGAGTGGCTCCTCCCTGGGAAATCCAACGAGATAACACCATTTTTCCATCTTGTGCACGCTAACCAAGGAAACAGAGCACAATTTCACCGTCAGTAGTGGTATGTGTTAACATCTCCATCTCATTTGTACGTTTGGTCAGATGACAGCCCTTTCCATCTCATCCTTTCTCCGGTGCAGTCAGGCTGGAAAAGAGCCAGTTGCCTTGATAGATGAGCACGAAGAAAGCTTCTAGAAGTGGATTACGTAGCCAGAAGACATCCGTTTCTATGCATTCCTAATTCTTTGCCAGCCTTTGATTGCTCACCCCCCATTGTGGTCTGTCCCATCCTTGGACACTTGACAGATGTTCACTAGCGGAACGTGGCCACCTCTATCTATTCAAGAAAGTTGGAATCTCCTGGCGGTTGATGTTACCTACTTCAATTCTTACCAGTTGAATGGATTATTATAATGCTAATGCTCCACGAGGCTGAATCTGAATGCCACTAAGAAGCATAAGACAGGATTACTAATCAGCTAAGATTTAGTAGAATTGCATTCCACTCATTTTCAGTTGAATGGTACAAAGTGCTTCCCTCTTTCTCGCTGCCATCTTTTATTAGGTCACAGTTGTGACTCTCATCTTTACTAGTTTGAGGTTTAGATTCCTGCAGTCTGGGAAAACCATTATTGATACTTTATTGGTTACTGACCAGATCCCTGCGTTTAGATGTGATGAACTGCTTGCAAGTAGGATTTTCCCTGAGATTTTATTTTAGGTTATACATTTCCAAAACAGTTGGCTTGAGGGTGTGCATATTTGCTAACTTGTTCTTTTGGAGAGTGTATCAGTACAGTGGAAACTCGAGTTGCAAATATGATCCGTGTGGGAGGCACATTTGCAACCTGCAGCACCACCTCTGCACACACGCACGACGCGATTCAGCCCTTCTGTGTATGCGCAAAATGCGGTTTTGGTGTTTCTGCTCGTGCGTGAGCACCGAAATCCGGAAGTAACTGTTACGGTACTTCCGGGTTTGGCGCGTCCGTAACTCGAAAACGCACAACCCACAGCGTTCGCAACCTGAGGTATGACTGTAGTAAATTTAGCCCTTTGAATTTCAGAAGCATACTAAGTCACTGGCTGAATACCAGGTATGGGGGGTGTCCCTTTTTACATGGTTGATTGCAGAAAAGTTGGCAGTTATGCATGGATTTTCTGGCTGATGGAGAAGCAGCATCAAGAAGTTTGGAAAGAAAAGAGGCTACTGAAAGCAACAGACTTCTTGATGACGCTGCTCATTCAACAACCACTGCTGCATACTCTCTTGCCCATTCTAGAATACTCAGTAATTTTTCAAAATATAATCATTAAAAGAGAGTGGGAGCCCAGTTCCAGTGGAGGACAGCCCTGCTTTTGTAAGAATGGCTGTTGGACCAGGCTTTGTATAGATAGCACTGGCTGTGGCAGTCCAAGTCATCTTGGCAACTGAAATGGTCCTGGTTTGTCACTGTTGTGGAATCTCACTCTGCTTAAAATCAAAAGGGATTGCAAGCTGCTGTAGAAGATGGCTAGAAAACATCTCACTGAGAGGTCTTTTAATCTGTGCACTAAATGGACACTGGTTGGTTGGTTGGTTGGTTGGTTTGGCCTTTTACTTAAAATGTGGTGGAGCTGGGAGGTTTAATGTAGGAGAGTAGTAGAGTTATTGTTGTCACCGGATTCCAAAGATTGTGATGGGATAAAATGCTCCCTAGATTATGATGAGGCTATGGCAACTCCCTCTACACCTTCAGGTGGTTGTTGTAAAATAATTTATACCCACCTTTCAATCCCTACAGATGTCTTTCAAGGTGATAGCTCAATGGGTAGAACGTATGACGTATGAATATGATAATGTTTTGGTCCGTTGAAAAACCTAAAATTCTTAGCCAGATCATTTATTAAAATAGAAAGCAAAAAGTGGTGGTGCTTAGAAGACATGCAGTGAAAATTGGCCAAGATTCCAAAACCAGTAAAGATTTTGTCTTTTGTTCATCGCTTTCCTTCTCCCTCAACAGTAGATATAGATTAGAGTGTAATGTGCTTTTGGCACAATTCTTCATTCCAGAAATTGGGACCCGTTAAGAAGAAACTAGGTTAGAGGTGAAGGGTGGGTTCTGTTTGAGTCAAGGAAAGGGATGCAAATTGATGTTCATATATATATAAATAACAAGAGGTTAATAATGGTAAAAGAGCAAGCTGAGATGTTCTCAGTACATTTCTCCATGACAATAATGGCAGAGGGAAATAAGATAAGATGAGGGAGTCCTTCTTGGAAATAAATGTCATCCTGGCTTGTGAAATTTACTGGATAGCATGTATTGAATCATTGTCATGTGCATTGATTATGTTACGTTCACGATGTTAAACACACCTAATATGGTGTAAGTCTTAGTGAACCTGGGGGTGGGGTGGGGACTTGCTTCCAAGTTTACAATAGGATCTTGCTGCATGGATTATTGCTTGATTGCTTTGAGTCACCTTGAAGCTGCTAAAAGTCCTTGCTTATTTTGGTTAATTTGCTTTTATTGGATTTATTGTCCATTCCACCCACCCAAAGTTCCTAGATATAACAGAAATTAAATCAAATCAATAAATTAACCCATTTTTTAAAAATACTGTACGTTACCAGAATTCAAATTATCTTGGATCTCATTTAACACTACCCATTAAAAGCTGGCCCCAATAAATTATTACTTGCCCAACTTTCACCAAATACTATAAGCTCAGACCTTGGGAAAGAGAACATTTTTTATTGTAGAGTCAACACTTCTCTGTCCTCTGTGTATAGAATACAGATGGACCCTTCCTCACCATTCATTCCTTTCCTTTTTTGCACATGAGAGATGACACTCTCCTAACCAGCCCAGCCATTTGCTCCTAGCGCAAACCCCTTTCTTCCACTGAGAGTTTTTCATATGCCATTTTGCAAGCACGTTCCACTACTTGATTTTGGAAGTTGTATTCCTTTGTAAGAGCAACATTTTCCAAAGACTGATTGGGGATGTGGAAGAGGAAAATATGCTTCATTATATTTGTTACATATTCATTTAGCTGCTATTCAAATATCCTGCGCACAGATTTTTGGGATTCTGTCCGTAAACTTTGTTCTTATTCAATCTCCTCCTTGCTTCACAGGATCTGACAATCCCTGAATCGAGCACAGTGAAGAGAATGATGACTGGCACCATGGCTGGCTTTAAATGGCCACCGAGTGTAAGCGAGGTGATTTAATTCTTTGTCTTTTCCTCAGTGGAAAAAATTCTAGCATTTCTGCTGTTGTACGAAGCACAGAGGGGTGGATCACAGTAATCCTCTACTTTGCATACATCAGAGTTTCTTAATGGAAGGCTTGGTTCCCCAGATTTTGTGCAAGAGACCCTTTCCTTCCTTGCTCTTCCATTTCCAGTCCTCTCTGTGCATGACTTGCATCATGCGCCTTTTCCAGTTTCAAATACTCGCCTCTTGTATTACTTCATCTCCTCTCTCTTACTGTCCCTATTCCTGTACCCATCTCTGCATTGCCCTGGTTACTGTCTGTTTCATATGGGCGAAGGGAAACAAGAGGAGGAGCCATTGGGCTCGCTCTAACATAACACTAAACCATGGTTTAGCATGAACTGAAACAAACCTGAATAAAGCCTTGGACTCACCATCAGCCAAGAGAAGGATTTCTGCAGCATTTGCTTCCATTGAAACCTGGCTTATTATGTGCAAACCAGGCGTTGTGGTTTAAAGATGTTTTGGTCAGCTTCTGAGTAAACCAACTACTAACCATGGATTATGAAGCTGGCTTGCTCAATTTAACCAAAGCTTGTTTTAAACCACAGTTATATTGTGATGACAAGTTAGATTTCAAATCTATAGAAGGCCTCCTGGTTGCATGGGAGAAGATGATTTGCTCTTGCTCATTCCAGCACATGTACATAGTACCAAACCATAGTTTACGGTTGCATACAAACCAGCCCACTGTAGAAGAGGTGTTACTTTTCCATGCATTGGTGCTCTTAAGTCGGGTCACCTGGTGCCATGGTGATGTCAGGTGATTGACAGTTGTGTAACCCTGTTTACCTATCAAAATGGTCTGGGTGTGTGTGTGTGAGGAGCTTGGGATCTGGTCATTCCTCATTGCTGACAACCCATTCTGCAGTCTTTCAGTCTTAAGATGACAATAGTAGTCTTCATCTAATAGCCTAGTTTAATTAGTCTAATAGCTATGCCTTAGCTTCTTAAAACATTTTAAAATTAAATGTATATAAATAATAAAAATATTTTTATATAAGTTAATTCTTAGGATAGCTCTTTAAAATGGTTTAAATCACATACCATGAATTGTATTTAAAGGTCTCAGATTACTATTGCACGAGGCATGCCAGGCCTGAGAAGCAAGCTATAAGCATGTTCTTATATATGTTTACTCAAAAGTAAGGCCCATCAATTTCAGTAAGGCTCATTCCCTGTTTACTTACTTGTAAAGTGTTCTCTGAGAAACTCACTTTGGAAATACACAAAAAAGCTGTTACGTTATGAACATAGTGGCTGAAATGCAAAAATATATCTTGTGAACATGAACAAATATGTTCCTGTCTTTCATCACCAGGTGGTAATCATAAATATTTTCCATCTTTTGGGGGTTTGGGAAATGGGGATGAGACCCACAAAGTGAAGCAATGCAAAGCAAGACATCACTCTTCTCCTCCCCAGAAACACTAGCATGCTCAACTTCAAATTTCCTATCCTCTCCCACCCCTTAGACTCCAATGTTATGTAGTTATAGTAAAGAATGACCCCTCACACTACCAGGCAAAATCCCTGCAACACAGAAGTCATGCAGGTCTGTCCTAGAAAGAAAGGAGGAAAGAATCCAAAGGCAAACACACATCATGTTCAGAATTTGCTTTTTGCATAGCTCAGTATGTTCATTGCTGCCTCTTTGATCTTTGAAATGCAATACTCATAAGCTAGGAGGTAAGGGAAGCTTAGCAGCACAGGTGATTGTCTGGGGCTCCAGGGCTACCACTTTACAGCCCTCTGGCAGCAGTGAGGAGGCAGCCAGCAGGACTTCCTATAAAGAATCCAGCAGTTGGCAAAGTTGGTAGGGCAGGGTTAGTCAATGTGGTGCCCTCCACTGTTGCTGAACTCCCATCAGCCCCAGCCAGCATAACCACTGGTGAGGGATGAAGGGTGTTATAGTCTAGCAATGCCTTGAGGGGCGGGCACCACATGGGCTACTCCTTTACTAGGTCCAATAGCAGAGAGGGGATAGAACTCATGGAATTGTTGGCTGATAGAAGTCTTGTCACGTGATTCTCCCTGCAATTTCCCCTCCCCTCCTACCCTTCATTGCTCAGTTCTGAGGGCCAAACTGCACAAAAAATTAAATACATCTTTGCATTTGGCTTGCAGGGTTTTTAAATACAAATTTCCTTCCAAACCAAATTTTGTATATTTATCACAATTATTTGTATACCGGCCTTCATCCGAAGATCACAGGGTGGTTCACAACATAATATATATATAATATATAATAAAACAAAAACAAACCAGTAATCTCCCGCCTGCAAACACATTTAAACAGCCATAGAATGTTAAGCAGCCAAAGATGTGGTTATAGAGAAACATTTTTGCCTGGCATCTGCAGATAGGTAATGAAGGCATTCCACAAAACGGGAGCCACCACAGGAAAGGCCCATTTTTTGCGTTTCCACCCTCTGGTCCTTTCCTGGAGGAAGCACACAAAGAAGGGCCTCAGAGGATGATCTCTGTATCTGGGCTGGTTCATATGGAAAGAGGCAGTGATGACGAACATCAAAACCTATTACACTGTTAATGCAATACTAATTGAATCTTGCCTTTCTCTTTGTTGTGTGACCATTGGTAGAAAATATAAGGAGGGGTAAGGATGATTAGATAACCAGTCAACACCAATTATTAGTTGAAGAGTTGATAGTGGCTGGTGCCAAGAGGCAGAAGATAAAAAAAAGTAGTCAAAGTAGTTTCTGAGATATCACCTTAGGTTTGATTTTTGGAGTTGGCAAACTGTGTCCCTCACCATTTAATATTTATCAGAAACATTTCACTTAAATTGATGATTTCCATCTAACATGAACATGCTCTTAGAATGGGTAGTACTTAACTGATTTATTTAAAGAAGTAATAAACCGCTCTTCAGACAAAAAAAAAAGGCTTCCTAAGTGACTTTTTTTTTTTAAAAAAAAAGATTTGAGAGCACAGACCTGTAGCAGAATTTTAAGCATGTTTACTCAAAAGTAAATTGTTTGCTGCTTAATAGTGTGCTTAGGATTGCAACTTAGAAACCAATACATTCAGATGAGTCCTGTTTTTAAAAGGAAAGTGCTTTTATGGGATATATCACAAGCTTAAATATATCCCAAGGAGTCATTTTCAAGCAGCCTCCCATAATGTTGCCATGGGTGGCTTTCACTGAAGAGGCTATTGTGTGTATTATGTCCTGGAAATTACTTTCCTTCTCCTGCCAATTCTTTCTGAGCTGAACTCCCCAGCCTGCCTCTCCTGGACTCTCTTAATTCCCACCTCTATTACCAAGCATAATGATAACTTCTTGACACATCCTGTATTAGGTACATAGATAAAAACAAGACTCTTGCTAGTCTGTGGCAGACATCAAGGAGTCTCCTCAGAATTGAGAAAGTGACGACCCATTAAAATGTGTGTGGAGGCTTTTCAGACTTGAAGTTTGGTTGCCTTGGTTTCTAAGTTTGCCTCTTTGCAATTGCAGCCTGTGAAAGATGGCGACCCTCATTTCCATCACTTCCTGCTTAGCCAGACAGAGAAGGTGAGCAATAGGTTTGGCTGATGAGTTCATTGCTTGTGGCACTTAAGGAGTTGAAGTCTCTGTGCCAGGTTTCATTAGTTTTGCTTTGGCATTCATAAGTGAAAATGCCTTTAAAGCTGAGCCGTGTCATCCTCAGATTTCCTTGAGGAACAGCAGTTTTTTACTTGTACATATGGGACAGGTATGATTCCTGGAGCAGGTCACCAGAAGTTGCGCATAAGGCAGCTATAGGGAGATAACAGTCATTTATTTCACCCCACATGCATTTCATAAAGATTCTTCCATCCTAAGGGAGCATGGTTGGGGAGTAGGAAATAGGATGTTGCCTTATACTGAGCCAGATCATTGATCCATCTAGCTCAGTATCACCCTAAGCCTAGACTCTCCACTGACTGGCAGCTGCTCTCCAATGCTGGTGATTGAAACTGGGTCCTTCTGTATGCAAAGCAAGTGCTCTACCCACTGACCTGCAGCTGTTCTCCTGCAATAATTATTTACTTGGGTTTTGTTTGTTTTTTTGCCAGATCTCTCTAAGCTTGGTTCTTCACCTATGAGTTCACAGTGTTATCTGGGATTGCCCTGGAGGGAAGGTGTTGAGCATAAGAACTGTTTTTCTCATACAGAAAGTAGGGTGGGGTGTCTCTGGCTTGATCATAATTATTGTCTATTCATGCTGAGTATATAGGTCTACTTGCCCTGCAAGACAGCAAAAGAGTTTCCCCCAAAATTTGTTATTTTCCTTTTCCTCTCTATGCAGCCAGCTGTTTGCTACCAAGCCATCACAAAGAAGCTGAAGGTGTGTGAAGAGGTATAGCAGACTTCCTTTTTTACTTGCCTGCATTAAAGTTTTGAGACTGCCTGTTTCTGTAAAGTAAAATTATCTTTTATGGCTGTGTTTTTTCTACCCCTTAGGAAACAGGGTCCACGTCTATCCAGGCAGCCGACAGCACGGCTATCAATGGCAGCATCACTCCCACAGACAAGAAGTAAGAACCTCCTTTTCTTTCATTTCCCTCTGATTCTGAAGGCTGCCGTGTCTGCCTGTTGGCTTAAGGAGCACTTTGCAATATAACACATATGATACATATATGTAAACAGTTATAACAATTGCACATATAAAACATTTTAAAAAACCATAGTTATATGTGTAACAGCAGTTGAAAATAAGATCACATATGGAAAACTAATTCAGATTCAAAGCAGATATCAGTTGGGATAAATATTTTAGGATGCTTGTTAAAAGAGGAATGGCTGAGTGAGTTTGTGTTTTTATAAAAGTATTTCTGTGTTACCATATTATAAAATATAAGGGTGATGTACAACAAAACATAAAACACCATTAAAAACAATACAGAGAATCACTAAAGTAACTGGCTAGTCTAAACATTAGAAATTTAAATAGCTGCAAAGGCCTTCCAGGATTAAAAAAAAAAGGGCTCCAAGAGATGCAAGAAAGTCAAAAGCAATGAGTTTCTTGAAGAAGAGCATGATCAAACTATGAGAAACAAAATTAGTAAGACTTCCTGGATATCGTAATGAGCCTGCCTGCTGATCCGATGAATGCATTTTGAAAAATGAAAGTTGCTTTTATCACAACTCTAGGGTCGTTGCATGAATGTGCTGGGAGTTGCCCAGTCAATATGTGGGTGATAGCATTGTCCTGCAAGGCACGTCAGGTGGCCTAATCTGTTTAACCACCAACCCCAAACCACCAGACACATGGGCAGAGGCGGAAGCATTGTACCTTTCAAGAACTGCACTCTGTGACACTTGTGTCCTCTGGCACTTCCTGTGCTTCCCCCTCTCTAGAGTGACAGGAGCTACAGTTGCACTTCCTGCCTCGCTCTCGGAAGCAATTTCCCTCCTGCTCCGATGCAGAACAGGCTGTGGCCTGTTTGTCGCTGGAGCTGTCTCGGAATGTCCGTTTTTCAGGCTTGCTGAAGGGAAACTTAATATATAACAATGAAAGTATTCAGGTAAACCCTTTCCCCTTAGCAATTCGGAAGCAGACAATGCGTCCCTCTGGGTTGGGCTCTGTTAGTGTGAAAATGTCTTAGCAGTGGCTTGCCGCAAGCCTCTCAGGGTGGTTTAGTTAAGCATTGCAAGTGCTGCCAGCTGTGAACTGAACAGCAGACATACAGGAAGCTAAAATGTGTTAGCTTTATTAAGATCAGTTTTGAAACGACTTTGTTAATTGAGGAGGGAAACAGTCACTTGTACTCTTTGTAAGTTTCCAAGGGTAATTTGTCTTTGTTCCATTCTGGTATCCCTTGTTCTTGCCACTGCCTCTTTATAGTTTACTTAAAGTGCATGCAGGGTCCTCTCAACCAAAATTCTTCCAATACCCCCCTCCCCTCCTTACTAATTTGGATAAGGAATGTTGCATGTTAGCAGTGGCTTTTCCTAAGCATGAAACCAGAGTGGCTGCTAACATGTGAACTGTAGCTTAAACAAGCACTTAATTCTCTTTAAGTGGCATGGCAGAAAGATTTACAAAAACATAAGTGACTTTTGATCTATGAGTTGTGCACCAGGATACCAAATGCTGTGTTGAGCCTTCTGAGGCAAACTAGCTAAGAGAGGGAGTTGCCCAGTCATTGCTGAACTGTACTCAAATTTAGACCTTGCACATGCAGACCCAAGACATTTTTCACTGCACCGTCCTAGTCTGTTTTGTGCTATCAATATGACTTTGTGCACCCAGTTCTTTGCCCTTCTAGGATGAGGTTCTCTTATCTTCCTGAGCAGAAAGTAATGTCTCTTAAGTCCAGACTGCTTGTTTAGGCATGCTGTATAGAGCAGATTTTTGATGTCTGTCAGCCATTGGCTCTTTGCTAGGGATATAAATGTGATCCTTTTGGTGTTCCTGCTCCTGAGAACATTGGTGCTCACTCAATAAATCCTCTGTTACTATGAATTACGCACTTTGCTGCCTCTGTATATCTGTTTCCATGAAGCTTGAACCCCACAAAGCCTCAAAGAGCCTCTGCGTCTATATCTCCAACCTCACATTAAGCCCTTATGCAAATTTCCAACGCTACAAACTTCCTTCTCTCCTCCCCAGGATAGGGTTCCTTGGCCTTGGCCTGATGGGGAGTGGCATCGTGTCCAACTTACTAAAAATGGGTCACACTGTCACGGTCTGGAACCGGACTGCTGAAAAGGTGAGTTCATTCTTTGGGAAGTATGAGGCGATATCATACATGGTCTTAGTCACCTAGTCTAAGCTTCTTCATCTGCAGAGAGACTTCATTATGAAGCTGTGGCGACTTTCAGCTTGGCTGACCTTAAGCCATCATCCCAAATGTGAACAGTGGGGTTTCACTGAGCTTGGAAGTATAGTAATGAGGAGAAGCCATTTAGACAAAAAGTATGCCTTTCTGTCAGTCACGTCTGAGACATGCATTTCTGAGCTCCACCACTGCTGTGACAAAGTCAGCTTAAATTATCACACCAGAACATAGTAGCCATGGTAACATTTTCCTTCCCTCTGCTTCATGTTCTCTCCTCTCATTTTGTGCTATTTTTGTGGCTAGTAGCAGAAGCTCTGCCTTCTGATCTCTGGAACAGCTGTGTCCACATCATTCTTGTATCAAGTTTTTGGAGATGGATTTCTTTATTTGAAGCATTGGTTTACCCTGCCCTTCAGCCAAAAAGGCTCCTGGAATAGCTTGTATATGAGATCAGTGGTATACAAACCAGTCCCTTCAGGCTTGCAACCTAACAGATACAACACAAGAGGGAAGAGGAAGAGAAGCTGACTCAGGCATCAGTTCGTAGTGAACACATAATAGCTTTTGAATGGGAAGATTTGAATGAGAGGAGGCCAGTGGCAGCCTGTCTCAGCAGAGTCAATGGAGTGGACCCTGAAGCCCCTCTGTCCCTCTGCTACAGCCAGCTGGAATGGCTAGTCTATAGATTGCTTGAGCACAGTGGAGTGAGAGACAGTGTGCATGTCTAATTCTTAAAAACAGTGATCAAACTCACAATGGTGAACCCCCCCCCCTTATTCTGGGGTAAAAGCAATCAAGAGACTTGGTTTTGGAGCTACCATCTAGCGGCCTGTGGCAGCAGGGGAATGGCCCAAATGTTCAGTGCTCACACAGAGATGATAAAAGCTAATGCCAGGACCCATACCCAGCTACTGCCACCAGTAGAAAGTAGCAGGTTGTCTTCTGTCATTCAGGACAGGTGAGGTTTTCTATTCCCCACCAGCCCGCATGGGCTTTGTTTTGGAACTGGGCTCTAGCTGTTGCTACCTGTTTGGCTATTAGAAGGTAGCCTGCTATCATTGGCCTCTTGAGCTGTGCGCCTGATAAGTTGCTATGGAAGCCCTGGGGTCTTTGGAATGCTCCTTGAAATGCGCTGCCTAAAGTAAGAGGATAGCTAACCACTCTAGAAAGCAGAGAAGAGAACCTGACATCACTGAACATGATCTCCACACCCCAGAAAACAAGGTTCTTCTAAATAGCCTAGCCCTGTTTCATTTTGTTCATGTGAATGTGGTCCAGGATGCAATCCTCTTCAGTTCACCATGGGCACATCAGGGTCCCTGGTAGAGCAAAGCCAGCTTTGACCTTTATTATTCAATGGTTTCCATTTCTTACATTTGGGTCTGTGACTTTTGCAGTGTGATTTGTTCATCCAGGAGGGGGCAAGGTTGGGAAGAACCCCCGCTGAAGTGGTCTCCACCTGTGACATCACTTTCGCCTGCGTATCTGATCCAAAGGCAGCCAAGGATGTAAGGATTGTCTCTTTTTCTTGCACGCTCTCACCTTTCTCTCAGTGCTGTACACAGCGCTGACTTTCCATGACCAAAAACTCTTCCAAAACATACTGACTCCTGATGAATGAATCCCTCCATTGATTGCAGTCATGAATCTCTGCAGCTCTTTAATTCTAAGCCAGGAAAGTGCAGAAATCATATTCCTCATTGTAATGGATGCCCCAAAGTTTGTCTGGTACAGTAATTCCCAAACTGCATCAGGGCATGCTAAGTGTACTGCAAGAGAGGCTGAAGTGTGCCTTGAAAAAATTAGTAAACTGGAGGCGTCGTCCATTCTGTGTTCCTTATAGCAGTGAGGGCCCGTGCAACATTGATTAACCTTCCTCACTTTTTACTTAGCATATATATAAGGACATGCTAGAATTAGACTATTTGAATTGTATCAGAATATTCAATTGGAATAAGTGTGTGCTAGGATTCCCTTATGCAATTGCTGATGGAGGCAAGAAAAGGCCAGAAGCATCACTGTTGTCTTGCCTTGACTGGGAAGGGGGAAACAGGAGGTAGTGGTAGTTTCAAGGAGGAAGCCTGGCTGCTGTTCTGAGAACAGAAATTGTGAGAATTAAGAGTGAAGTGTGCCTCCCAGTTTTAAATCATGGATGGAAACTGATCAGAGTATCAAAACATGGCTCTAGTATGTAGAACAAGGTTACCCTGTCTTTTCAGCTGTATGTTGATATTTTCTGCCCAAATGCTTAATCTCCTTCTAAAGGCTTTTCTGTCAAATGACTGGAATAGTTCACAGTAGGTTTGGGCAGAGCTGGTTACTTTTGCTTTTTGTTTTCTTCATTTTGTGTGGTTGCTGGTGTAGTGTATGTTTATAATTTTCATGATCCTCTTTGAAGGCTGTAGTCTAAAGGCAATATATAAAACAAATAAAGGACTGTGTGTGCTCTGGGATAGGATAACCACAGTCAGCCACAGAAGCAAATTGTATCACTTCACAGTTTAAAATGTTTTAGATAACTTTATTGTGACTTTTCCATAACCGCAGCCAACCCTGTGAGAGGTTGCTATTGTTCCCATTTTACAGCTGAGGAACAGAGGCTGAGAGTGACTTGGATGAGACCATCAAGAGGTGGAGCTTGAACCTCGGTCTCAAAGGCTGAGGTCATGGAGTTTGATTAGTGTGTGCTTTCCCAGTAGCACACTCCTAAAACCCGAGACTACTAATAGAGGGCGGAATAAAGAGGACTGTGCTTGTGCTACACGTTTTGTAGCTCTTATGTGGTTGTAAGAGTAGCCTTGAAAAACTGTTATCTCAGAAAAGCAGCAGAGAATCCCCAGGCACAGTTAAGTATATTTTTCTATTTATTAAGTGATTTTGCTCCAGGGTCCTACCTAAGCTCATGTTATCCATACAACTCAACCAATGCACAATACAAGTAAAATACACAAAAATAATTGTGTGGCTGAGTGTATATGAAGTAGAGTAACACAAAATGTATGATCTACTCCTCCTAATAGGACCTAAGAAG
Organism: Podarcis gaigeae; assembly: GCF_964106915.1. Taxonomy (NCBI): domain Eukaryota; kingdom Metazoa; phylum Chordata; class Lepidosauria; order Squamata; family Lacertidae; genus Podarcis; species Podarcis gaigeae. The sequence goes on from NC_139690.1 coordinate 34,821,605, forward strand.
CTACCATTGTGCCAGGTCAGACCAAGTCCATCTAGCCCCGGAGTTAGGCAACTCTTCATCTGCTACCTTTTTAAAAAAGGATTTTCCCTCCCCATATCATTTAAAATGGCCTGTTGTCATAACCAGCACCCAATCCAGAGCCCTACAATGTCAACACATCAATCAAATCTTACCCCTGCTGTTTTATATATATGTAACTGCAAGGCTGTGAAGTTAATAGAATGGGAGGTTTCATCCTTGAGTAAGAAGTTGGGCTGCATGAATTTTGGATTCCTTTTGAGTTAATGTTTTATACAGGTGCTGCAGTATAGCACTGCAGATTTGTGCGCATGCTCGGCTGACCCTGTGAGAAACTAGTCGTATTTCTGTGTGGTCCAGTTCCTCCCCTCTGCCTGGAACTGCAAATAGTAACACATCCTAATAGAGCTTCAACCAGACATCCCTTATCCAAGATAGAGAGAAAATGTAGCCCAAGGCAGTAATGCCATCATCTTCCTGATCCTTTGTTAGAGCTTCCTTAAAACTATCCTCTGTCTAAAGTGAATAGCAGCATCCTACAAGGTAAATAATGTTGAGGCCACTCAAGTCATGGGGGCACTTTCAGCAAGCCCTTGTGCAGAGATGGTTAGCAGGAGGCCCTTTAGCATTGGCATAGGTGGGTTTCTTTTGCAGACATCCTATTGCTTTGGCGCTCTTCTATTCCCACAGCTGGTGCTTGGTCCTAGTGGAGTGCTCCAGGGTATACGTCCAGGAAAGTGCTACGTGGACATGTCCACCGTGGATGCAGACACTGTTACAGAACTGGCTCAGGTAAGCATTGCAAACTGAGTGCCTGGTAATAGGGTTAGCTCTACTTCAGGATGGTGTTCATTCACTCTTTTTCCGCTACATGCAAATTCTGCCTTAAAAGAGCCAGGCAATTTGCAAGCTTACTAAAAATTGAGACCTGTAACCAGGGATTCGGATTTTTGATTCAAATGATTTTTGGAAGTCTGCCTCACCTCCCTGTACCCTGTTCTTCAATCTAAAGAAATGGTAGCCAGTGTGGTGCCCTCCAGATACTGTTGGAGTCCACAAACAACTGGAGGGCACCAAGTTGGCTGCCCCTAAATTGATGTGACCTTTCAGTTCCCTCAAAAGTAGCTGCGCTGTCAATAGTCTCCTGCTGACACACTCAACATTAGCCAATATATGGGGTGTTTTCAACATCAGTGTCACCACAGCAGGTTAACCCAATGGCTAGAAGGAGTTCATGGGTGCTCCTGTCATTAATAGGTGCTTGGGGTTTCCTGTATTTCCTGATGGTTTTCAAGGCATAGTTTTCCTCTTTGACCTCTTGGTTGGTTCCATATGTGTGTGCCCCATTTAATTGGGACATTTCTTCTCGTTTCTTCCAGGTGATCGTATCCAGGGGTGGTCGCTTCCTGGAGGCACCAGTTTCAGGGAACCAACAACTCTCTAATGATGGCATGCTGGTGATACTAGCCGCCGGTGACAGGGGCTTATATGAAGACTGCAGTAGTTGTTTCCAAGCAATGGGGAAAACCTCTTTTTTTCTAGGTAATATCTTCCATCCCAGAGCTGAAGAGAATCATAGTAGGCTGATTATAGGCAGAATATAGTTTAAGCCCACTGGATTCAGTTGGCTTTAGTGGGCCTCGATTTGTATAGTAAGGATGGGCATTCTGTGGTCCTCCACACTGTTGTTCAACTAAAATTCCCAGCAGCTCCAGGCCAGCTGATGGCCAGTAATCAGGAGTTGATCTGGAGGGCACTGTGTTGCCCACCCTTGCTATCAGTATCTCCATTCTGAGAGGTGGAATAGGAAGGTGAGTCTCCCCTCAGCATGTTTAGGCAAGAGAACATAAAACTGTGTGGTCAAAAAAATAGTTTTGGAATCCAGAGTCTGTCTGAAGCAGTGATACAGGCAACCCCTGATTTGCAGAAGGGTTGTGTAAGGAGTCACATGCACAACTGCGGAGCACACATAAGCCCACTATGCTCCCACCCCCTGTTATGCCCCCTTTTCTAGCCGCTTCCAGGCTGCTGTCATGCACGCATTCATATTAGGGATTCAGTCCACCCACCCGAAACAGAAGATGTGGTTGCTTTCACTCGGTGTCTTTCAGAACGGCTTAGATCTCAGTGGGCATGGTGCAGGTTCTTGGTTTTTTCCTTATATAGAGCTGTCAAACAGTGTGTGCCTCTCTCACAGGGGAAGTGGGCAACGCTGCCAAGATGATGCTCATTGTGAACATGGTCCAAGGAAGCTTCATGGCCACAATAGCAGAAGGACTAACTCTGGCTCAAGTGACTGGTCAGTCGCAGCAGACTCTTCTGGATATCCTCAACCAGGGACAGCTCGCCAGCATCTTCTTGGACCAGAAGTGCCAAAGTAAAGTTCTCTCCCATCTTTTCTTCTTAACCAGAAAGCTGGTTTAAGTGTCACCAAACAGTTGCATAGTGGGGTTCAAAGAGTGGGGGAAAGGATATAAGCATTGCTTCTGGGATTCACTATTCCATTAGTGTAGTGTAGGATGGATTTGCTGCAGATTCATACTCCCACATCCAAGCCAAAGATTTTATCCACTGAACATTGCAAGCTTGTTGCTACTTCATCTGTCTTCACAGCCAGGCTTTTAAAAATATGGGGTGATACAGGAGGTCCGTGGTTGGGGGAGGGTCACAGTTTAGCAGTGTTACTGAAAGGAGGGTTAGGAAAGATATCTGCCTTGAAGATCCCTTTTAGAGTAGCAATCTGACTCTACTTGATGTCTTTAAGCAGGATCAGTTTGATCCTGGCACTGGTGAAATCTGCAAGGGAAGAGAGAAAGCAAGTCAGCAGCTGGGAAAGTGGAATGTGAAATGTACCTGGGGTTTTGTTTCTTTTCTTTTTTTCCAGACATCCTGCAAGGAAATTTTAAACCAGATTTCTACCTGAAATACATCCAGAAGGATCTCAGATTAGCCATTGCACTAGGCGATTCTGTTAACCACCCAACTCCCATGGCAGCTGCAGCCAATGAGGTATGTGTGCTGCCCAGGTCTCCTCTCTTGCTCCAGTTCCATCTTCAGGAGAGCTCCTGATACCCCTTTTTGTAAAGGTCAGGGGAGTTGCCACTTTGGTCCTGCATGGCCAAGCCTCTTTGGGTGCCTTGGCCACGCGGCCCCCAGTCTTCCAACTTTGGAGGTATGGCTCACTGGCAAAGGACTCCCACCCTCCTTCTTAGCTTCAAAGTTTGGAAATAGGCTGGACCACCCACCATGCTCGCCAGGGGGACGCATCACACTTGCTTAGATAAGTGATGGCTGGGAAAAAGAGGTGGATGGGAAACGGCCATTTTTTTTCACCTATTTTTAATGGGCATGCTTCACATCTGCATGCTTCACATCAACCCTGGTCGTTTCTCTTGATAATTCCATACACACACCTTTTTTCAAAAGGCAGCAGGCACTTATAGGGAGGTGATCTTGATGGTGCCCCTTGATTATGACACTCTTTCCTTGATTTGCCAAATCCTCTGGGGTTCAGCCATTTTTTTCAAAGCATTGTAAAACATTTTTGTTTGCATTGGCTTCTCATGGTTAAAATTAAACCTGTAGAACATTCGTTGTTCAACTCCCATCATCCCTGGCCATGCTTGGCAAGCCTGAAGTCTAACAACATCTGGAAGGCCACAGGTTGCCCATCCTGGTTTAGAGTTTGGTGATTTAATACTGCTTATGGCTGTTGAAAGTTTATATTTTAATGGAATATTTTGGCTCTTTTACATGACACACTATCGTCTTTCCTGTGGGGGGAAGCTTTGTTGGGGCTAATTATGGCCAGCAGGCTTTTCCTCATAGTGAGCTACACATAGGTGCTGGCTGTGGCCCCAATTCCCCAACTCACATAGCGTTCCTTGAAGGGAAGTGTTTATAGATATTGCTGAGGCAGTTCTGTATTCTAGTGGGAAACCAATAGTATTATGAGAATACTTGCTTTCTGAAAGGACTGCTCTCTTATTGCCTTTCTCTTTCTTCAGGTCTACAAACGAGCAAAAGCATTGGACCAATCTGACAATGACATGTCTGCTGTGTACAGGGCCTACATCCACTAGGCTACCCCATTCTTGTTAATACCATGATTATTAATTATGATGATGATGATGAATACTGGGTTTTAACTCTGGACCAGTCCATCTCTGTCTTTCTGTCTCTCTCTCTTTTTCTTCCCCCCACCTCTCCTCAATTGTTTTTCCTTTTTTAAAATACAAAAACTCTCCTGGGATCTGCCACAAGGGCAGATTCTACAGCAAGCCTTCCTGTGCCAGCAGCAGCAAGAGTAGGAGGGAAAGGGCTTGGATCATTACCTTCTTGACAACAAATTACACCACATGCTCAGAGTCACAGAATGGAATTGGCTGCAGGTCATCTCAGAAACCCTGAGGCGACTCTTGCCAGGAAGTCTGCTGCTTGGCTTCTTCTGGTGTTCACTTTTGTACCAGTGTCCTCAAGAGGTTGTTTGTTTGTTTTTAACTGCTGTTTCACTTATTTGCTGTGGGTAATGTGTTCATTGTCCTCTCTTATGCACTAGGGACAATTGAAAGAAGGCTATCTCACCTGCCTGTGAACCTGGGTGGCTCAATCTCAGGCCCTCTAGATGCTGATGCACTACAGCTTCCACAAGCAAGATCAGTGGCCCAGTCGTGATGGGAGTTGTCGTTCAGCAACATCTGGAGGGCCAGAGATTTCCCACACCTGGTCTAGACCCTGGGAACCTGGCTCCTCTTTTTTTCCCTAGGAGGGAAGCAGTCACAATCAAGAAGGTGACAGGGCTAAAATTAGCATTGTAGTTTCGGATATTCCCCACCTCAGTATCTCAGTGGAATTAGTTACGAGAACCAAAACAGGCTCCATCCATGGCCCTTCCCATTCAGACAGCTTAGTTTTTAGTGTACACAGGATCCAGCATATGCCTGTGGCACTTGGATATGCCAAATGCATTTAGAACAGCCTTTGGCTTTCCAAGCATTGTTGAACTCCAAATCCAAGGCACTCTTGGAACAAAGGGATTTTTGTCCCCCAGCATCTGGAGGGCACAGATTCCCCATTGTTGATTTTAAAAAGACTCCAGTTCCCAAAAGGTTAATCCAGTCTTGAATATTGCTGTAAAACCCTATTGCTTTTTATAATTCAGAAAATGAACTGGTATGTGTTTTAATGAGCAAAGGTAGAAACTTTGGTGTCCTCCTTTGGTTTTATGTCCTGAGAGCATGCACAGTGTGCACGCACCTGATCTTCTGTGGCTGTTAGTGTTGGCAAAGTTTATTAGGATTCTTCTCATGTTGCCAGAGAGCCATAGGGCAAGGTAAGAGAAAGTGGCTTCAGGAAGACCCAGGATCTTGACTTCCATGTTTCCCTTTCTGCAAAAGTGGAGGAGATATGCCTATTTGCTGGCAAGAACTTTAATACAGCCTAATAAACAAGCAGAATGACAGTGACAACAAGCTTTGAATTGATATGCTGTCATCTGTTGGTGAAGTTGTGAGCGCTCCAGCAGATTGACAAAGTACCGATACTTTGGAAATAACCTAGTAAAGGGAAGTGGGGAATGGCTCCTGCTGTTGAGGACATTTACCATGCTGGGTCTCACTGGAAGTCAAGTAGGGTCCCAGAGAATTCAAATAAATCTATTTGAATCAACCAGAGCTGCCATTAGGAGAGGGTGAGCTTTTGAGCCCAACAGAACTTGACCACATGCTTCCATGTGGCTGGTGTCAAATGAACAGTCCTGAGTTCTCTCTGGCAGCTCCTGAACTTTCAAAATGGAATGCAAGGATATACAAAGTGGGTGCCGTACAAATAGCAGAGAAAATGCCCCTATGTCTTAAGTATATCAGCTCAATGTTAGTCTTGGAAGAGAATCCCGTGTTCACACTTGGAAAGCAGCAGGATGGACACCCCTTGCTGTTCACACATCAGATTTCACATTTTCCATGGGTGTCCTGCAGCTGTAGAGCCCTAATATGCACAGACCCAGTCTGCACAGTAATCCATACTTACATTTTGTAGTGAATATACTACATGGACCAGGACGTTACCTTGATCAGGACCTTCACATTTGTAGATCCAGTACAAAAACGAAAGCCACACTCCTCTAGTTGCTTGTTACTTCTGTGGCATTTTAGCAGTTGGCCTGGGAAAGGAAACAGAACCAGTTAAGTGTTCCTCTGGAGCAGCCTTCCTCAAACTGATGCCTTCCTGGTGTTTTGCACTACAGCTCCCATCAGCTCCAGCCATCATGATGGGAATTAGTCAAAATCTTCTGAAGAGTACTAGGTTGAGGAAGCCTACTCTCCCTAGGGTCTTCCATTCCTGTTTGTATGATCTCTGGCCATAGATAGCCATCAGAGACTGCTGCTCTGCCCTGTGCTGAAATTTTATCTTGATGAGCGGTGGAAATGAGCACACAACAGTTGTGTTATGGATTCCCTGTTGGATCCTGCTAGGACAGCTTAGGATCTTGCAGAAAGAGCAGTTTAATTTTGGAGGACATACTTTGCAGTCTTCACATAGCATGATTTATAAATGATAGAAGTAGTTGCAAGGATCTTAAGGTACTATCCCAAAGAGGTCCAGGGTGTGTGTGGGGGATTTCTTAATCTTGTGATAAAGGCAGTCTTCAGAAAACTTTTAAAAGATGTAAACAGAAACAGCAGATTTCAGTACACTTTATTTTGCCTTGGAGCAAAAAATCCAAACTAGGCTGGGTGTGGGAGTAACAGAAAACAGTAACCCCTTGTATTGAAGGCCTATCTTGTGGCTTCTTTGGCAAGCAAAATAAAGATCTGCTGGCGGGTGTGGTACTTCCTGCAGGACTCTACAGTTACTGATAAACCAAGAACAGCTGAGAACACTCTCAGATAGAAGCCAAGGGTGGGCCGAGCACTCTGCAGTCTCAAATGCCACTTCAGAAGAATAGTCGCCTTCATTTCTTGCATCAAAATGGGAGCGAGTTGTGGTGCCTTAAAGCTTTTATTGTGGCATAAACTTTCACGGGTCAGAAGTGTGCTATGGCCCACAGGTTTTATGCCACAATATATTTGTGGTGGGGTTTTTTTAAGGGGCCGCAAGACTCGCTGTTTCATTCTATTCAGTTTCTCACCTTCAGGAGCCAATTTCTCAAAAATCCTTTTTTTGTGGGTCCCTTCAGATTCCAGCTGTTGATGTTGCAGGAGGGGAAGCTTGGATTACAAGACTGTGTGATTGAACTGGCTTGGTCATTGTTGTCTTAATATTGTTGACAATACTGTAAAGTTACTTTTTAATGGGGATTTCTGTTTTAGCAATTGCTTTTTATTTTGGATCCTTCCTTTTTAAAGAGAAAAAAAAATGTGACACTTGTGGAAAGCTTGTAAGAAAAAGCAGTTTTCTTTTAATTCCCTCTCCTTCAATGACCGATCTATAGTTAATTAAGGTTGTGAATTTTTTTTAAATTTTTTTGCCTTGTTTTTAATTAACGTTTGTCATTCAGAATAGGATGTGTGGTGATGATTAAATGGCAAAAACAGAAGAAATGATTTTTTTTCTTGTGCAATTAACAAAGCTACTGGCAAAAGGAAATAAAACCTTTCTTGGTAACACAATGTTACTTGTCTGTTTCTAAACTCTCCCCACCAATATTCTCTTTTCTCTCCCTGCACCAGCCATTAAATCAAAAGAAATATGTTAAGCCTAACATTCCCTTTACTTTTGATTCATAGAGCACAATGTTATGTTTTTCCTGTATTGAAACTGAAGATACACTTCACACTTTTATACACTCAGATCCCACAATTACAGGCAGTTTTTCTTCCTGTCTGCTTGCAAAACAACCCAGTTAAAGTTGTTTCTATTGTCCTACTCTTTTTTTTTCTCTGTCAGCTCTAGAACTGTGTTTTCTGAATAATTTTAAGAGTATCTGCTTTGCATGCCGAAAGTCCCAGGTTCAATCCCTGAAATCTCCAAGTAGTACTGGGGAGAGACACTCTGTGTGAAACCCTGGAGAGCCTCTGCCGGTTAGAATATACAGAACTAGGCTTGAAGGACTTAAAAGAGCAATCTAGCCGTGTCATTCAACAGTGACAGACAACAGCTTTGCTCTAGACATGGCAGGTGCTCTTGTTCAAAGGAAGCTGCCTTATATGGAGTGAGATCACCAGACCATCTAACCACAATACTGTCTGTACTGACTAGTGGTGGCTCTTTGGCGTTTCAAGTGAGATTCCCTCCCAGCCCTACCTGGAGATTGAACCTGAGACCTACTGCATGCAAAGCTGATACTATACTCTGAGCTATGGCCCTTCCCCTTCTGTTTCTAGCTGCAGGCTGCTTGCTACCTTGGGGGGTTCTTAAGCCAAAAGAGTTCAGGTGAACATGAAATTCTGGTGTTTACTGGGTTCTACGATGGATATCCCTAGGTCAGAAGGGTTCCTTTCTGATATAAATGACCACCTAGAACTGCCTGTTTATATATGATTTTACATCTTATTTTGTCTAGAGTTTTATAATTTTGTAATTGGTATCTTTGTCTTGATACTGGTTATTGACCATAATAAAATGACTTGGCTAGTTGATCCTAATGAGAAGAATTGCCTACCTTTGGCTTTTGGGAATGTTGATGCCTACGTCTGTTTGGCTACACAATGATTTTTGTGTGCTGCAACAAAGTAGGAAGCAAGAATTTCCTGTTCTCCCTCCTTTAAGACATTGCTACCCAAACACGTTGGATAAGTTTTGAACTGGATAGAGGACAGCTTTAGCACAAAGTTTTGTTTTGTGTAAATATTTAAATATGGGGGTTCTGTTTAGGCATACAACTTGTTTATCTTTAGCATTAAACATCAACTTCTTTAATACTACACTTCAAGAATGAAAGTATCCATTTCCCTGAAAAACTCAAACGAGAAGTCTTTGGAAGCGAATTTCTGCTATACACTATAGAAAAAGCAACTTCACAGTATGATAAATCATGTCACTAAACATAACTTTCATGTCACTAAACATAACTTTCTTTTTCAAATAGTATTGGGAATGAAAGTTGCTTGCTGTTGTGGTTAGGTTATATGGAAATCTTTGATGCAGGTACCTTCTTAACCATAAAACTAATTTGGGTAACATTGGCCCAGTCACTGTCTCCCAACCTTGGGAATGAAAGGTGGGATATAAACAGAAGGAAAGCACAAGCTGAAGAATTTATGGTAACTATTTCACTGGGAACACAATGCCAATCAGAGAAGTGCTATATGGTTTATAATCTGGATGTGATAACTCCCTTTAGTTTACAATATTAATCTGAATTATATTTGGTGTGTTGCGGGATGGAATGTGCCTGCTCAAGAGTTCTATCCAGCTACGTCTTTTTCAGGATTTTCCATTCCATGCCCCTCCCCTTTCTGTGGCTGTTTTCGAGCACAGTCAATTACTACTCCATGGCCACTGAGCATGCTCAGTCATCAGCAGGGTTTTTCCTGTCTCCTTGGTTGTGAATACAGTAATTTCGTTTTGACCAGCATTCAACTGCACTTTGGAAACAGAATTGTACAGTACTTTTTATCTTTTTATCCCTTAGATACAGTTTTAAATAGTATACCCATTAAAATGGTGGATTTCACATTTATCTTCCCTTGGTTGTTTTCACAATTCTCCCTCTACGTCCCCCCAAAAACGCTTGGGCGGACTAGGCTGCTTTATTACGTCACTAGGCTCTATGACGCCACAACTCTCAGAAGCTGGAAAAGGTAGGAAAGCAGAAATACATGAGTGTCAATGAGAGTCGCCTGACTTCCACGTTGCTAGGCTTCAGTTTTTAAAACGTAGAGATAAAACACTATATAGTCTTTATACCACTATCACCCTGAAATTCCGGTGAAAACTGAAGGACCCCAGTCGAAACAAAATTTAAAAAATCCTTCTAGTAGCACCTTAGAGACCAACTAAGTTTGTCATTGGTATCTTTCGTGTGCATGCACACTTCAGATACACTGAAACAGAAGTCACCAGACCCTTATATATCGTGAGAGGGTGGGGAGGGGTATTACTCAGAAGAAATGCAAATTGCACGTCAGAGTTGTCACCGGGGATGTACATAGGAAAGCTGTTTTATGTAATATGATCCTCGGGTAAAAGGGAGAAAGCATGAACTGTAAGAGATAAGTCTAAGGAGGCTTTACGCCGCATTCTGCACCAGGGTATGCCCACTTGTGTCTAAAATATGCAATTAATAAATAGATGTAGGCACACTCAAAAAAAATAAAATGCAAATTGATGCCGTTCTAGCCCTTGGCACCAACCTCTATGGTAAACCCGTTTGGCATTGATAAATATAAAGGCACCGAGAAAGAGAAAAAACACGTTCAAACCGGAAGTGGTTATAAACTCCTCCTATCTCTAGGGTTATTTAAAAGCCGAGGAGTGGGCGGAGCCTCGCGGAGGCGTCTAGGCAAGGCCTTTCAGAACTGGCCAATAAGAACGCCTTCTCTTGAAGTTCCTGCCCAATAAGGAGCGAAGGGGCGGGAAGAGTCCGCGCTTCACTCATCGCCTCAAGTCAAGCGGTCGGGTCCGTGGAGCATCTCCGTGAGGCGGTTATCGATCTGGGTCTGGCGGACGGCGGACGAGAGGCGGCGCGGCTATGAGGATGGCGGCGCTGGCGAGCGCGGCCGAGCGGGCTGTACTGGTGAGAGAGCGGCTGGGGCGTCCGGCCGCGTTGCTGTTGTAGCTGCTGCTGGGTTCGGAGGTAGCGGCGGCGTCTCCTTCCCACTTGGCCGAGAGAAGCCGAGGCGCCTCTGTTCAGCCCTGAGGGACCAACAGCGGCTCTGCCTGGCTCAACCCCTTCGGTGTGGAGCGGGGCCTTGCGTGACGTCACCCGCGCCGGCATCGGCGGTGCGTGACATCACTCCACAGCATCGCGGAGCCGGCGCCGCCTCCTGCCCTGAAATTATAATTACCTTATTTCATAATGATATTTATCATCGTCGTCGTCATCACCATCCTGAAATATGTTGCCAGCACAGAGAGAGTGCTGTCACTCAGGTCCTCCTTGTGGGCTTCCCTATAGATGCATCTGTTTGGTCACAGGGTGGTGGACTAGATGGGCCATTCGCCTGATCCAGCAGCTAGTCTCTGTTGATGTTCTTTCCCCTGCTTTCTATGAATTGCCGGAAAAAACTGGGCTGAGAGTTTCAGCTGCACATTTAAACTTCATTTAAAAGAGTCCAGCCCAAGAGTTTGTGAATTGATGCATTCTGTCTTCACGGGTAATCTGTTCACTGTTGCTGAATAAAATCACCCGATATACTTCCAAGGAACTCCAGGACACGATTTGAAAACCACTCATGTTAGATAAGATTTGCACCCTGCTTAACAATTCCTTCAAGGAGTTCCGGGTGGTGGGCAAAGTTCCTTCCCGCAAGGGACCCCACTTTATCTTACAGCATACTTGTGAGGTGGTGATTTCCAGAGGATGTTGAGTCTCTAGCACTTGTCTTTTCCGCATTTCCTTGCCCTCTGATTCCTCCAGTGTGGTGTAGTGGTTAAGAGCAGTGGACTCGTAATCTGGGGAACCGGGTTCGATTCCCCGCTCCTCCACTTGCAGCTGCTGGGTGACCTTGGGCCAGTCACACTTCTTTGAAGTCTCTCAGCCTCACTCACCTCACAGAGTGTTTGTTGTGGGGGAGGAAGGGAAAGGAGAATGTTAGCCGCTTTGAGACTCCCTAGGGTAGTGATAAAGCTGGATATCAAATCCAAACTCTTCTTCTCTTCTCCAAACATTGTGTGTGCGCGTGTGTGTGTGCAAGTGTGCCTGTTACACAGGAGGGGTGGACACAAGCTGATGTCATAATGATTTTTTAGGCTTTAGTGTGCCACAGGCTTCTTTGGTCTTCTGAAGTAGGTTAGGCAGAGCAAAAGCATGGAGCAGGGAGGGGTTGTAGCTCAGTAGCAGAGCATATGCTTTGAATACAAAAGGTCCCAGTTTAGATTCCTAGTCTATCCAGGAAGGGCTGCAAGAGGCCTCTGTTTGACACATGTTGGAAATGATGCTAGACTAGGTGGACTTCTGTCCAAACCAGCAGAGATGCTCTTATCCTTTGAGTTGGTGATAGTATGACTGTAGCATTTTACACTGCAAGATGTGAAAGTCATTTCTTTTTTGAAAGCTTCTTTGATGTCTTAAAATGCTTCTTCATCAGAGCCAAGTCTTCTTGCCCAGCCTGATCCTTGCTGTGCTAGTGTTCTAGTTACAATGATTTTTTTAAAAAGACATGGGACCATTAAATAAAACGACTCCCTGCGCACATACAGTCCGAAAAGGTACAGTCCATCCTGCCATCTGTGGATTCTTTACCACTTCCTTCTGCTGCATGTATATGCCCAGACTCTGTCTTGCATTCCCCAAGCAGGTAGCAATAACATCAACATTAACTTCTCCTTATTGAATTGAGCAAATAACTCCTCTTGTCCAGCATTTTCTCTCCATCACTGCCAGCCAGAGGCCACTGCCTAGAAGCAAGGTATCATGATGATTGGGATCTCCTGTTATTGTGTCCAAAGATGTACTGCCTCTGGATGTGGAGAGTCTACTTAACAAGAACTGACCGGGAGAGCTGATGGAATGGTCCTCTCTAAATTTGTCAGTCTCTGTTTGTTTGTGTTCATAGTTCTGCACTTTAAGCCTGCATCCACAAATGTTGACAGTTCAGTTCCAGCACAATGAAACATAATTGGTTGGTTCTGTAAGGCACATGGATGGTGCAGTGGTTTTCTGCATTCCCTTCATGAATTCTTAAATGCCATTCACAGCTGTTGCTGAAAGGTCTGAATTAGAAGCAAGGTCTGTCACTTTGCTATTTGGATATTATTGGAAAAGAAGGTATATTGTTGGGGGTGGAGTATCACTGAATAGCCAGTGTGTTGCTTTGCAGCTTCAGATGTAAATTAGGATTGATAAATTTGATCCTAACTGGAGCTGTGAGGGTCGGAGACACGTCTCAGGTTTCTCAGGAATCTGCAAACTCTACAATGTTTTCATCTGCTGCATTAGTTACCATTGTTATCGCTTTTTCGGCACCAAACACATGTCTGCACCGGTTGGCTAAAGTACTTGAAAACTTAGCATATATGGTTCTATATGCTAGGATCCACCAACAGTATTGTTGATTTCAATTGTACAGGCCTAGAGTTTATACCTTAGTAATTTGTTAGTCTATTAAGGTGCCAGAATACTTACTTTTGCTTTATCATCAATAGAAGACTTTACTGCAGGAGTAGGGAACCTTTTTCAGTCTGAGGGTTGTATTCCTTTCCAGCGGATTGGGCTAGATGCAAAAGTGGGCCTTGAAAGTGTGAATCATGCCTTTGTGCCATACCTTGCATTCCACCATGCAAACCTTTCCATACACACACCTCCACCCTTCAACCAGGCAAGCAAAGAGGCGTTATCACAGTTTAGGGACACGTTTCAGTTAGGCGAAAGCACTCAAGGAGCATGTGGGGTGGAGGGCCTCCTGAGGGCCAAATAAAGATTGGCCCCACAGGCCTGGGGTTCCCCATCCCTGCTTTATAAGTTTCTCCAGAGTCTTAAATATACATAAATCTAATCTGGCAACATTTATCACTTGAAACCTGAAACAAAGCATTTATTTATTTGTTTATGTCCCATGTGTTGCTGATGCCAGTAAGGCTATTCTGGCCCTTAATCAAATTGCTTGGGGCATTGTTTAAACATTAGTTCAAGCAACAGTTCTATGCTGCATGTTCTCAGTTCATATCACACTGTTCATTTGAATAACACAATGTCTCCAACGCCATAAGGAATGCTTCATCCTAGAGTAGGTTGTCTTAGTGGCAAAAGGTTATTCAGTTTACGTGCAGCATTTTTTGTTTGTTTGTGAACTCCTTGATCCTAAGCAGATTCACCCTTACCCAGTGGGAGTGATTCATGGTGCATTTCCACACTTGAAGTACAGTTTTAACCTGTACAACATGACAGACTGCTGTACAGATGGGGAACTCTACATCAAGTAACCTGTGTGCATGCCCAGCGTCGGAGATGTACTCTCAGTATCTCAGTATCAAACTCTCAGTATCAGAGGGGCACTTTTAGGGGTTTCACTCAATGGTGCTGATCAGCTGTTAAATGCAGAAGATCTGGAGACATCTGTATTCAAGTAGAAATGCGTAAATGAAGAGTAACCTAAGAGTTTGGACCTAAGAGGTTCCCCAAAGAACATGGTTGGGTGGTGGGAGGTAAGATTTGGCTCCTACCCTGTGCCTTTCTCCTTAAAAGTAAATGAAGACAGCCTCTTAGAAATAGATTCAAGTTAATTATTAAAGCTATGTAGGTGCTGTCAAGGTTCAAGAGACTCTGAAAGAATTTGTTTGTGTTCATAGCAGCTGGAGAAGAATGTTCAAGGTGCCCTTGGGGATATAGTCTTACTGTGGCTCCACCGCCCCTTCTGGATCCAGCAGTGCTTCTGTTTATCTGAAGCCATGTGGTGCTTTTGGATTCACTCCTGTGTAAACAAGTGGATTGTTGTCAGCATTGTGAATAGTTGGTTTCCTCTTTGAACCAAACCTTTCCAGAATTATTTGGGAACAGACACTGAGATGTCATTGCATGATAGGGAAAGATGTTGGGTGTGGCGTTTCCGCAGTTTATTTTGTCAAAGTCAGAACCAGGTCAATAAATTGAGGAGTGGTGGTAAGACAGTGAGTCGTGGGGAAGGGACTAGGAGGCATGCTCAGTTCAAAGTTGAGCCTTGCTGGAAGCTCCATATGTACCTGTCTCTGCAGCTATAAGGCTCAGGGGTGATTTATTTAGATCAGGCATATCCAAAGTCCGTTTTGGGGGCCTAATCCGGCCCGCCGCTTGCTTTAATCTAGCCCCTGTGGCAGTTTATATCCCGGGGTAAAATCCTAAAAAACCCTCAACAGCTTCAATCCTAAGAAAAGCTCAACAACAACTTCAGTCCAAAGAAAAAGGTTAACAACTTCGGTTAGCCCTTTGGTCGGCCCTCATGGCCCTTCACTTCATCAAATCTGGCCCTCTGAAAAAAGTTTGGACACCACTGATTTAGGTAAATGTTGGATTTCCAAATATTTCTATCAGTATGGCTCAATTTGTGCAGTAGAAAATCTAAGCTATGAATTGTGGCACTTTGGTCACAAAACTGTAAAAACAACAACAAAAAGGGTAGAGCCATTGAGATTAATGGACATGTTTTAGTCTTGTCCATCAGTTCTAATTTGAGTCGGGCTAACAAAGAGTGGCTTTTTCTCAGCAGAGAGAGCAGGACAGCAGAAGCATTCTCGGCAGAGAGAGCAGAACCTGATCCATCTAAACTAAGGAGACACCCCATGCCTTGCTGACTCAATAAGAGCTTGTGAAATCCGCCTCTGTGCTTGGGAAATGGAGAGGAGGAAGCAATTTTGCCATTGCCTGTGTACTCTTTACTTCTGTGTTGATTTGAATATGAATGAAAACCCTGTAGTTTCTAGGCAAAATAAAAATCATGTGAAACTTTCAAGAATGTTAAATTAAAATGTTCTGGTTAACTTGCATAGCTTGCTGCCTGGGTAAGATCTTCAGTTTTAAAAGTGCATGATCACAAGCATTCTAAATGTCTTTGGATAGTTTCAGCAGAACTTACTCATTTATGTGTGATGATGTGAGTGGATAGCTCAGTTGGTTAGAGGGTGGTCTGATAACGCCAAAGTTGTAGGTTTGATCCGCGCGTGCGATAACTGCATATTCCTGCATTGCAGGGGGTTGGACTAGATGATTCCTAAGGTCCCTTCCAACTCTACAAGTAAATTATTTTATGAGTGGAGGAACAAAGAGGAGAGTAGCATTGGAGTACTAAATATCTTTCGAAAGTTCTCAGTGAATCATACTATAGAAATGTGGAGTATAAATGCAGGGGGTTTTAATATGTATTTTCTTTCCCTGCAGGAAGAGGAGTTCAAGTGGCTTTTACGAGAGGAGGTTCATGCTGTCCTACGGCAGCTGCAAGATATTCTGAAGGTATTTACCAAAACATGATATTTCTTCCGACTGTGTGTTTCTTTGTCTGAAGCAGTTACTGGGCATACTAGCAACCTCTCTGGCCTCTTGTTCCACTATAAAACAATTTCAAACTTGCTATGGGTTCTGAGTTTTGGTTGCTTCGGGTATATTAGCCTTTGGCAAAAATTAGTGCTCTCCATAAGCTTTGGAGCACAACTCCTGTCTGCCCCAGCCAGCATCGTACTGACTGGACCTGATGGGAGTTGTAGTCGAAAACATTTGGAGGGTACTAGGTTGCCAAATGCTGGTCTCTACTTATGATGATACCAGAATACAGTGGTACCTTGGGTTACAGATGCTTCAGGTTACAGACGCTTCAGGTTACAGACTCTACTAACCCAGAAATAGTACCTCAGGTTAAGAACTTTGCTTCAGGATGAGAACACAAATCACACGGCGGCAGCGGGAGGCCCCATTAGCTAAAGTGTTAGCTCAGGTTAAGAACGGACCTCCAGAATGAATTAAGTTCTTAACCCAAGATACCACTGTATGCAAGTATGGCGACAAGACAAGGCCATGCACTAATTTCACTAGCAAAGAGCCAAATGCCAGGCCAGCTTTGTAGCAGAGATTTAAAAAGGACCCAAATTGTGTACTGCAGATTTGTCCTCTTCTCACCCCACCCCCAGTCCAGATATCAGAATTACAACTTCAGAGAGAGATTGAAAGACTTCCGCTTTTGGCGGCTATGCTGTGTATGTTCAGGTGGATGAATGAAGATTACTCGTGGGGTTTTTTAACTGAGTCAAGAAGTGTGTGTGTAGATAGATAGCCGTGAAGTACTTAAAGTTCATGAGATGAAATAAATTTCCCAGAAACAGGAAACTCTGGTGCATCTGTTCAAAGTATTTAAAAACAATAGAGAAGTGTGGAGGTAGGTTATACCATTGGTTTTATTTTTGTGTGAAGCAGAGTGGTCTTGCCAGTTTTCTGAGTTTCTCACAGAAGAAGAAGAAGAAGAAGAAGAAGAAGAAGAAGAAGAAGAAGAAGAAGAAGAAGAAGAAGAAGAAGAAGAAGAAACAACTTTGGGAGGCAGCTGGTGTCTCCGGCACTCATTCTTCTCTGCTTCTTTCTTGCTCAGGAGGCTTCTCATCGCTTTACATTGCCTGTGAGCGGTTCAGAGGGACCCATCAAGCAGGAGAACTTTATTCTGGGTAGTTCAAAGTACGTATGGAGATCTTCATGGGCAACATGCTTTGCAACTGTTGTCTCCTTGTAGCAGCTATAGAGGGGAGGGGAAACAAAGTGGACTTGGCTAAGGCCAGCCAGTGAGGGGGGAGCCAAGTCTGGGATCTTCCATCGCCACTTCCCACCACACCATGCGGCTCAGACAAAAGTTGTTTCTCAGGCAGCATCTCAAGAAGCCTCTGTGAGTCAAGATTAGAAAACTATTCAGCTTCTGTCAGTGTAATTAAGTTTAAATTAGAAGCACACGTTGGAGCTGATATGACCCCTCTCATCCTTGCCCTTCAATAGCTCCATCCATTCTCCTTTGCTGCCTTTCCCCCTTGTGTGGAATGTATTCTCTGAGTGTGTATGTTAGGAGCTTAGAACCTTTTTCAGCCCAAGGGCCCTCTGGTCATGGTGGGCAGTGCCAGATGCAAAAGTGGGTGGAGCCACAGATTTGTACAGTAGGCTAGATTCTAGCCATGCAGAAGTTTCCACATACACATCTCTCCATCCAGGCAAGCAAGAGACACTATCACATTCTGGCCAGACAAAATCCCTCAAGGAGGGTACAAAACAATGAGGGGTGTGGCCTGGGGAGAATCCCAAGGGCGCTGGACAGAGGGGCGTAGAGAGCTACATCCTGTATCCTGGCCCAAGATACCCCTCCTCTCTTGTATGCTGGGTCAAGTCTCCCTCCGAACACCTGATTTAAAATCACTTTTTCTGCTTACCCTTAGGTTTATTATCTCCCTTGGTCCTCATTCCCAATGGTAGCCAAACTTTAATTTCATGTTGCAGTGCTTGCCTTCATTACTGATCCATCTGTCTCTCTCCATCTCATTTTCCCCACTCTATTTAGATTGTAAATCCGAACTGCAACACCTTAAGACGTGTAAATAACAAAGGCAGTTTTTTGCTTTGTTGTTGTTTTTTTAAGCCCCAGGGCTATATAGGAGAAGATGTGCTTTAAATTCTTCAAAGGGGACCACTAGAAAGGTGCAAAGCAGTCAGAAAGATGTGTGTCCCTTCCCTGGTTCTGGTCTTCAGCCTCGTTGTTTCCATAAAGGGCTGAATGCCCAAGTGGGTGGATGGACACTTCCAAACCCACTGCTCAGGCACATGTTCAAAAATGGGCTGGGAGGGGGCAGGATGAAGAGAACTCCCATTTCCTCTAGCTGTTGTCTGCTCTTCCTCTGCCAATAGCTATAAGAGCATTGAGTTTTGAGGTAGGGCTGTGCCAAAATGCTCCCCTCCCAGATTTCACAACCCTTATTCAGAGACCGCAAACTGGCCATTTCTCTGATTGTGAGGGGTAATGCATAGTAAAAACTTGCTGCCATCATGGAGGCCTCTTACTTAAGCAATGTGAGGGTGGGTGGGCAGTTTCTTTAACGATTTTTTTGTTAGCACTGCTGCCTGTAACAGAACAGTTCTGCTTCCAGCAGCCTGAACATCTTTTTTGTAGCTGCAGAATGACTTGAATGCAGTGTCATTTTAGGACACTTTAGAGGAAGGAAATATGGTTATCACTATTGGTGGCTGCCATATTTTCCATCCCTCAAAATGCCCCAGAATGATGCTGCATCCAGGTCAATCGGGGCTAAGCCAAAGCAGAGCTGGTCTCTTATCTGTGTCTCTACCACTGTTTGGTATGTTGGCATGATAAAAGTTTTTTAAAAATAGAACAGAGACATTGCCCTGCCATCAAATTGTAAAAGTTTATTGCCTACCCATCCTAATAAACAATGAATCTGCTCTTTTTTGGTGGCGGGGAGCTGAACCCCTTCCTCTACCAGATTGAATGTCCACAGAATCCATCCAATCCTTTTCCCAGCTTATATTTGAAGATGATGCACTGCTACAGAGGACCCACCATACTTGGTACTTTATTGAGAGCAGTGTGCATCCTGTCATCAGATCCTTAACCAATCCCAATTTTATGGTCACATTCCTGTTGCAGAAACAAAGACGATTCATGTCTAAATAACAAACAGAGTTTGTTTTGCTCAATCACACTTTCTGCAATTATACAAGGAGGCTGTTTGCAGTATGTCAGCAACTGAGAGAAAACCAGAAAATAGCACAAGTCTTTCTTTATGCTGTCTATTCCTGATGCTTCCAATGAGGAAGTTAGAACTGTAAATATATAATCCCTGAACAGCACTGGCCTGCTCTTTGAACCATTTGTGTTTGCTTGCGTATATACATCCCCAAACACCTGTGAGAATTAGATGCATTTTATTATCCATGTTAACAACACTGCCTTTTATTTCAGCACTGACCAGGTGAAGGGAGTCCTGACACTTCAGGGAGATGCCTTGTGCCAGGCTGTGAGTATTTGCTCATGCAAGTTTCACGTGGTAGGGAGTGGGTACCTCCCTGATGGTGCCAGGCAGGAAAATCTCATCTCCTTCCAACACTCTTGGCATGTCAGCAGATCTCCTCTTGGGGGAATTCCAGCTTATTTTTCACTTGGGCCACTATACATTTAAGTACTATTACAGCAGTTTAAACAGTTGTGGCTTCTCCTCAAAACTCCTGGGAAGTGTAGTTTGTTAAGGGTGCTGAGATTTGTTAGAATACTCCTGGTCCCCTCCCAGAGTTACAGTACCTTGAATAGAGAGGTTGTTTGTTAAACCACTCTGGAAATTGTAGCTCTTAAGAAGGGGATAGAGGCGTCTCCTAACAGCCCTGAGTGCCCTTAACAAACTACAACTCTCATAATTATTTGGGGGAAGCTGCAACTGTTTGAAGTGGTGTAAGAATTCTGTGAATGTATGGCACAGATGCACTTCTGCCGTAATCAGATAAATAACCAACTGACTGGTATCACTTGCTCACATGAGCCTTTGCCATTTACCTTGCTGAATTGTCTTTCAAAGGCCGCAGGGACCATGAAACCCCTGCCCTCGTATTGCTGCTCATGCACAACAGTTACCTGCTGCTTTTGGTTTCCATGTCAGCAATGTAGCCAACACACCATCAGTGCCAGGCAACATACCATGCAGATCTCTTAGGATTGTTATTGAGGCCTGGTTGTAGATTCCCCCGATGGTTAAGCAAACTTCTCTCAGCCTCACTTCACTATTGCTGCAATGCAGATAAACATGGCCTCTAATCCCAAAGGGTAACAATAAATCCAAGAGAGGAATTTGGCTGTGTGTGTATGTGTGTCGAATGAACTGTAGGACTACTGCATGCTCCAAATCAGTGTTTCTCATTCTTGGGTCTCCAGCTGTTTTGGGACTACAATTCCCATCATCCCTGGCCACTGGTCCTGCTAGCTGAGGATGGTAGTTGTAGTCCCAAAACAGCTGGAGACCCAAGTTTGGGAAGCACTGCTTACCAACCTTTTGGGGCACATTTGCAAACTGGAGAAACTGTTGCGGGCACCACCACATACGCACACCACCACAATCAAGCACATGTTACAACCTATTCCACTGGCTACAATAGAGTACTGATTTGAAGCTTAACTGTAGGGAGGGGGCCCTGTTGGGGCTAGGAAAAGCGTCTGCAGACCCAATTGCACCTGGAGGTGCCGCTTCAGTAATTCCTGAAACAGTATTTTTATTTGAGAGCTTGCAGCTTCTCAAGTTCCTTACCTGCTAAACTGTGGCTTCTCAGTGATTGACCCAGGAGGGGGTTGCATCTTTCTCTACTCCCTGTTGTTTGTTAACTGTTCAACCAGGCACAGTGTTTCAGTATGTTACCGAGGCCCCTGGAAAGTCAAGGTCCTGGGCCACTGTTATTTGAGGACTTTGCTTGTTTTTGCTGCAGTGCTTCAGGTGAGCCAGGTATTGCACAGAGCTTGGCATCAAGTAATTCAAATGATTTGACCCCTCTCTTTGGCCAAAAAAGCCTCGAGCAGCATAGAAAGATCAATAAAAGACATGACACACAAGAGGAAAAGAACAGGGAGGGAAAAAGGAAGCTCAATCCCCAGCTCTTAAAGTTACAGTTCTTCCCAAGGGCTATCTGGAATAGAAACAATTCAGGTGGCCTGATGGAACAGCTGCCACTAGGTGACAGTTGAGGCAGCTGGTTCCTCAATAGAGGTGACAAAACAACCCTTCTTCCTTTCTTTGCAACCTGACGTAATGACTGCCACTGTTGACTTTCCCAAACCAGTTAACCAACTACTGGTTAGCAGATGCATCCAGTGTGGGGCTGAAAATGGCCATTAATGGGCTATCTGATTGTCAATCCTAAACCCTAATACCACATAGGCATCAAACAGAATAATGTTTTTTGCCTCTCAGAAAAGGTGCTTTCTCCAGCTTGCTGTTCCTCCTATAGAAATGTAGTACCTGATACAGTACTTCCAGGACTCAGCATCCTGACCTCAATAATCAGAAATAGGGTGGGAGGGTCAGAGTAGTCTCTGCTAGACTTTCGTTAGTAGGGAACTGCTATGAATGTATGCTGTGTGTATGCACCCTTCATCACCCTTCTCTGTTTCTCAGGATATTAACTTAAAAATGCCCAGGAATAACCAGCTCCTACACTTTGCATTCCGGGATGATAAACAATGGAAACTCCAACAGGTATGATGACTGCAAACCCGTCTTCTTGCATCTTATTTGAGCAGATTTTGTGTGCTTCTAAGTTCAAAACTCTTTTTGCCTGCTTTGGCCCAGCATGCTGATGGGCTGCCCTTTGTGCTTTTTTCAGATCCAGGATGCAAGGAATCATGTCAACCAAGCAATCTACCTGCTTACCAACAGAGGCGCCAATTACCAGTTCAAGACAGGATGTGAGGTCCTCAAGGTGAGAATTGCGCTTGCTTCCGTTCTCCTTGGGGACAGTCACTTTTCCAGATGAGTGAACACTTCACCTGCAACTGGAACAATTGTGGGACAGAGCTGTGGCTTGATGGCCCTGACGGGACACATGTTTAGCATGCGTCTGGTCCCAGATTCTGTCCTTTGCTCTCTTGTTAAAGGGCAAATGGTCATAGAACAGGGAAGGAAATCTACCTGGGACTTTGGAGAGCTGCTCCCAGAACAGACAGCACTGGGCTAGGCGGCACTACTGCTCTGGCTTAGTATGCAACCAGCAGAACTTTAAAGGCCTTTCTGGATCAGGCCAAATGCCCGCCTCGTCTCCAATTAAATGACTCAGAGATGCCGAGAAGCAGGGCATGAAGGCAACAGCCATTCAGTATTCAGAGGCATAACTTACCCTTACACAGAAGGGTTTTTCTTCCTTTCGATGTAGGTCACAAGAGATTTCAGACGTGTGTAATGGGATGTTAATATAGAAGGTGTAATGATGACCATTGGCTTAGATAGATTAGATAGGAAATAGAGCCTCCATGCTCAGAGGTAAAATATCTGACTTGTAAGAATCCTGGCTGTCCATAGCTGTTAATTGAATACTGGACTTTATTTATTGATACCATTTTTCAGTCCCACCTTTCAGAATGCAAATTATTCTAAGGCTGTTTAGAAGCCCACATTTTCCAAAACCTCAGTGAACGATATCCACACATAAAGTCATCAGGATCCTTCCCACAGGGCACTTGGTGGTAGAATCATCAGGGGAAAGAAGGGTGATAGTCCAGCTAGAGCCGGCCTTGGTGTGGTCTTCGCCTCCTTCCCACCTTCTCCTGGGGTCCTGCTCACGGGGCAGTTGGTGTCAGGGAGATTAGAGGGACCTTTGACCTAATCCAGGAAGGCAGTTTGTTTTGGGGGCAGTTTCTTGCTAAAACTCAAATGAAATGTTTCTGATGGACCCTACGCATCAATTATGATTTGTGCATACGAAGAAAGCTCCGGGGTACCTGAGAGGCCAGGGTTATGCTTGGTTCTTGATACACTGAAAGCCATTTTGGAGTAACGTCGTATGACTAAGACTTTTCAGCCACATCTCTAAATAAAATTGCGGGTTTCTCTCTCTGCCTTCCTCCTCCTCTCTCCACACCAGTTGATGGATGCAGTGATGCTGCAGTTGACAAGAGCTCGGAATCGGCTCACCACTCCAGCTACTTTGACTCTGCCAGAAATCGCCTCTAGTGGTGTTACGGTAACTGCCTTTGTCAGTCTCTCAGGAAGGGATAAGCACACACCTGCTCCAGCCCACTCAATTCTCTGTTAAGAGTAATCTTAGTTGTGCTCTAAGAAAAGTCCAGCTTTGTGTATGCTTGCATTAAACCTGCTGTACTGTGTGAATGGCTTAGGTTTTAAGTTATTGGCAACAGCAAGGCTACAGAAGTCAAGAAGTAATAGTAATAGCAATCCTCCCACCTTGGCTTCCATCCTTCTAAACTCTGAAAGTCCTACCTACAAAGTTGCCTTTGTCTCCTGAGCTTTGAGAATTTCCTGGACATTTTTTTTAAAAAAATTGCACATCCATGAGGACTAGAATGTTGCTTGCAATATGCAGGCTCAGGGAAACCAAATCCATTCCCTAGTAATGCTTTACATGATGTGGTAAATTGTTCAGCGTTGGCAATGGGGGAGACAGGTGCGGTGGGCCCTTCTGAGGTTTCCCACCCACCAAGGAGCTGGTGGCTGCTGCTAGACGGGGGCTCCTGACATGCTGCAGCAGACAGATTTTGCTCACACAGTTTCCTGTGACTGCATGTGATCAGAAAAGAACTGTTACAAATAGGAGCAGAGGGACTCTTTGCCCTTGGGAGCTCAGCAGTTTTGGTGAACTGGATGTTTCTGCCTCTCATTAAAATTAACAGGTGGCCCCTGATGCATTGCTCTTTGTTTAACTCCTGAAATCTTTAGGTCAGGGAGCGCCAGCCTGTCAGTGTTGACACCAAAGATGTTGATGCAGGTGGGCCAGTGGGCTTGGCCCAGTCTGCCAATTTGTATTTGCCCTGTTGAGAGACTGGGACTTTCAGAATAGAAAAAAGATTCATCACCATCTTTGCAGCAGTGATGCAACGGTTGTAAAACGGTGGGTTGGTATTCCCAGGGGTGGAGGAAAGGGGGTGCGGTGGGGACAGAACACCCCGGGTGTCTTCGCTGAGGGGGGTGACATTTGGTGCGCCACCCACCCACGACTCCCAAGCCTACCCCGATCCATCGGTGGAAGGGGGGGAGCTGTGCCGCTTTGGTGGCGGCATTCCCTTCCCCCTTCGTTTTGACAGCTGGGGAAGGTTTGGGAGTCACGGGTGGGCGGCGCGCTGAATTTCCGCCATTGGCGGCACACTCCATCCCCGGCTGCAGGGCACGCGTGCTGCTCCGTGCACCCGAGCAGCTATCCCGTGCCTGGGAGGGCACCCTCTGTGCCCCGCCTCCCTTGGGAGCGTGTCCGCCCTGGGCAGCACGGATATATGCTCCGCTGCTGAGTGTTCTGTTTCTCTCCCATCCCTGTGACTGAGTGACAGGGCCTAAAGGGGAATGTTTGCTTCTCCTGACAGTAGTTCAGGCCCCTCTAGGGAGACCTGCTTTACACTCTGAGAATCTTTGTCCTAGCATTTGTCTTAATTGGTGAGCTGGAACCCACAACCAAAGCATGATCTGATCTAAGGTGGATCATAACAGCTGCGTCACCACCATAGAAATACATAGTAAAAAGTCAAGGAATGGGTCCCCAAATGCATGTTTGATTTAAAGGTCAGGGAAAAAAATGAAGACTACTGTCCTCGAGGGATACTTGTTCACAGTCCTGCATGTATTGAAACCTGGTATTTTCAATGGGTAAGAAATGAAGGACCTTAATGATACACTGGTTTTGCTTTCCCTGCAGAAAATGTTCACTCCTGCTCTGCCTCCAGACATCCTCGTCAATTTCTACATCAACCTGAATAAGCTCTGCTTGACTGTCTATCAGCTGCATGCTCTGCAGCCCAGTTCTACAAAGGTACCAGGAAGATGCTGAAGGGCTGTTTATAAATCTCCTAAAATACAAATAAATAGAGCGTAACCCCCAGCTTGCTCCCAGGGCAAGGGTCTACTCTACTGTAATCCTACATAGGAGACATCCCTTACCACTTGGGGAGAAGGTCAGCATTAGAGCATTGGTTCCAAATCTTAACAAAGGCGAAATATTGTAGTTAATACAGCTGAGGGTCATAAGCCATTTGTAGGTCCGACCAAGCTCTTTGATTTTAAATGTGTTGGTGGATCTTTACTGGTGATAGTTTTGGCAAAACTGTAGATGAGGCCCAAAAGCAGCTGCTTAACATCTTTCTCCTTTGTATTTACTATCACTACTTCTAGGGGGTGTTGTGAAAGACTATTGCACAAGCTCTGACTAGCTGGGTAAATGTTTGTGGGTTGTATCTGAGCAGGTTCTACTCAGAGTAGAGCTGTTGAAATGAATGGACCTGAATTAGTCATGCCCATTACTTTCAGTGGATCTACTCTTGGGTAGAACTTGGTTGAAGACAACACCATATGTCACTAATGTAAGAGTCAGGAAATGACAACAGATGCTAAGGAAGCAGAAAAAATATTGAGACTGTAAGTACACTATTCACATCACCTCTATAATAAAGAAAGTTTGTGGAGTCTACACAGAACAACTGTTTCCTTCTTTGAAAATCCCTGGGTGGTAATTTTTTATTTCCTCCCCCAGAACTTCAGACCGGCTGGAGGGTCCATACTACACAACCCAGGGGCCATGTTGTAAGTTGGGTTGTTTTTGTTTTAATTGTGTATTTTGTGATTTTATATTGTGATTTTATGTTGAGACCTGCGGGTATAGGGTGGTATACACATTTAATAAAATAAATGAATAAATACCATCACACTATGGTGAAGAAGGCCTGAGGGAACAGGGTGGAATCTTGTCTGTGTAACCTCCCTGCCCCCAGCAACTAACTCTCTCTCTCTCTCTCTCTCTCTCTCTCTCTCTCTCTCTCTCTGCAGTGAGTTCAACAACCAAAGATATGAAGTGAACCATGTCCACAAAGTGGAGTGTGTCGTACCCTGGCTGAATGACGCCCTTGTTTTTTTCACGGTCTCCCTGCAGCTGTGCCAGCAGCTGAAGGACAAGGTCGGGTGGTGGAAAGAGATGACGTGGTTGGCAAAGGGCATTCCTTGCTTTTGGGGTCCAGGGGATGCTTCTGGATGTTGAAAGTATTTTGCAGCGGCAGCCAGTATGATGCCCTACAGAAGCTGCTGGACTGCCATCATCTCTGGCCGTTAACTATGCTAGCTGGGGCTGAGTGGGCATGTGGAGGGCACCACGTTGACTACTTCTGGTATACTTAGTGAAGTGTTAGTTCTGTATCTGATGCGGAAAAAGGAGACACTGGGGGCAAGGCAAATAGCGTTGGATTGTGTGAAACTTAAAAGCATATGTCCTGCTGATGTAAGTAACCCTTAGCAATAATATAGCACATTTATAGCATTTAGACTGCTACAGCTAAGTCTATCTCAAGTAAGATGCAAAGGAAAAATGAGCCAACAGCCCTGTCAAGGTAGGTTGATATTATCCCCATATTTCAGATTTGGGAGGGTGGGATGTGGAGGCTTAGAGAACCTCTAAGCTTGTGACAAAAGTGAGATTTGAATTAAGGATCCCCATTCCCTGCTCATTCTTGGATTCCACACCAATTAGCTTTTTACAGCAGAGATGGGAAACCTTAGGTTGGGGGTTCCCAAACAGATGTCTTGAGCATGAGCATGATGCGGTTTCTGACAACCTCTCCCCCTCTTATTTTCCAGATCTCTGTGTTTTCTGGCTACTGGAACTACAAGCTCTACTGATCCTGCCTCAAACAGTGGTCCATTTGCAATTTCAGCACTCTCTCTCTTCCCGGGAGGAAATCATTGTATAAGCTGTGTATGTGTGAAGATTTACTGGATCCCACTGTTCATGGTGGCAGCTGGGTAGGCACCATGCCCAGTGTTGGCAATCTCATGTGTCGAATATCATTATTTATTAGCACTTTAGAAGTACACCTATTTCTTTCCAAGCTGGTGAACACTAGTCAAATCCCAACCCGCTAGAGCAGGGAATGGGGGGAGTCTGTGGCTCTCCAAATGTCACAGGACTGCAGCTCCCATTGTCCCTGATCCACTGGCCATGCTGGCTGGGACTGGTGGGAGCTGAAGTCTAGCAAGACTTGGAGGGCCACAGGCTCCCCTTTTTCCTTCATTAGAGGAAAAGGTGTGATTGTGAACAGGGAAAATGAAACCAGGGCTGGACTGTTGTGGAGAGATAACAAGAGGGACCAACTTGGTGTGTGTGGTGGGCCACGAAGAGACATTCCTCCCTCGTCATATTTTTGGTTTGCTGTCCCTTCCATCACCACCACCAAATCTCTTGCGCCAATGTGGAAGATTCATCTCTACAATTTAACCCCAGCGGCGTCGGGAACAATGTTCTTTTGGTGGGTAGCCAGAGGCACCACCTCCATCATGTCTTCCATTGAGCCATCGCTATGCCCGTCTACCACTAAGCAATGCAAAACATACATGTTTGTCTTGGTGGCAGAGTGGTCGGTTGCTGCTAAACTTGAACGAATCATTCCTTGAACTGGTCTGCTGTTGTTGTTAAATAAAAATCCCTGACCGTTGTGCTGTGTGGCTGAAGTTTCAAACCTATGTTTCGAAGGAGACCCCAGTGATGTGTGGTTAGTTGGAGTTAGTCAAAATGTATTAAGTTGATATAGGATGCCTCGACTCTGCCTGTTGTTAATTATTAAATTGTTTAACAGCCCTTCACCAGAACAGGTTTCAACCATTGTTTTAAACTAATTTTAATATTTCAATCAGATGAATAGCAAGGATCCTAAAATTCTCAAAGGCCGGGGCAAAGAGGTGTATCTTCAGGATATGACAAAAACTATACAGTGAAGTTGTCAGTTGCACTTTTGTAGCAGGGAATGACATGGCTTAGGGCAGGGTGGCCCAAGTGCAAGAGTACTTTGACACAGAACCCATGGGCTGCACTCTGCCTCATTACATGGGGGAGAGGGAAGCAAGGGCAAAAGTTGAACACACACACACCACCCTCGCTCTGCCTTCCCAGAGCTGGCTAAGTGAGGTGCCGGGCTTTGGGAAGGAGACACAAGGCTCTGGCAAGAGCCCTAGAGTCATCGTGTCTCCTCAAAGCTGGGAACGAAGTAACTAAGCTTTGGGAAGGAGGACTCTAGCATACTGCCAAAACCCCCACATCTCCTTCCCAAAGCCCTGTGCCTCCCTTACCGTACTTTGGGAAGGCAGGTTTTTTTTTGGGGGGGGTCAAATATTGTTGGGGATCACCCAAAAAGGCAACGAGGGTCACATGCAGCCTTTTGGCTACACATTGGACCTCCCTGGCTTAAGGGCTGCCCCAAAATCTCTCAGGACAGTGAAACAATCGAGGGGGCTCCCTCTGCTGATGGTTTGTAGGGCAAGTCTCTACAGAGCCCAGTTCAAAATCATGATGACCCAGAATGCAACTTCTATACTACACTAATTAGGAGGCATTCATCTGTGTTCACCGCAACATCCAAAAAGCACATTCCTTGGAACCTACTGAACCTTGAACAGTAACGCTTCTCTTGCTGCTTGCCCCATCATAGCCATGTGACTTTATTACTGCAATTAGCAGTTGACTGTAAGAAACCAGGAGGATAAAGACTTCACACTGATTCAGGCTCCATTTTACAGCAAAATAAGGAAATTTCATCACAGCGCGTTGACAGCTAACCGATGTAATTGTGGTGTAATCTTTTGTGGACTAGAGCACATTTCTCCAGACACATGAAGTGTAGGTTTCTCAGTTGGCCAAAGTATTCATGGGTGAGAAATACTATAAGGGGGGGCAGGGGGGGTGGAGAGGAAACAGCAGGTCTGCCATTAGTATGCAGCATCTTGATCTACACAAGAAAATAGCATTGACCCATTCCCTGTGATGGTTGTTGAGAGTTATCCCTTTTCTACTATGGCTTTATGTGAGTCAGCCAGAAAACCCAATTAGCCGATCTTGATCTGCCCCTCCTTTAATGAAACACAAACTAGATGGCTTAAAAAACCAACCGGGAGAGGACTCTGCTGCCTTGTGATCTTCTCTCCAGTGATCAAAAAGCAGAAGATACTGAACCATAGGCTCATACCTGGAATGGGTTTCACTATTCAGTTTAATATGCAATCAGATGTGGGCTAAGTATTGTCACAATTGGTGCATCTGGCCTTCAGTGCCTGCCCAGGCAAGGTTCAATTTATAGTTAATTCCAGTGCAGGTGAGAAAATCCAGTAAAAGCACAAACATTTGGTCCTCTTCCTGGTTGCTTAGGTGATCAGTCATGGGAAAACTACAGCTCCATGCCCGGGTTAACAATGCCAGCCTTTTTTCTGGGGACCTGTGTACAGGAAAGCAAGGTTTTAGAATCTCAAGCAGTAAACCATGGCCAAGGTGTGGAATGCACGTTGCCCCTGTTTGTGCGAATGCAGCCTACAGTGCTATGCTGTGTATTTGAACCCGGATCTGCTTCTAGCCCGAGTGATCTGTTAATGCCGTATTACCTTTTTACTTCTCACATTCCAAGATCATGATGACCTCATATTCTCCCCTGCTCATTTTTTAAAAACGAGATTTTTTTTTTAAAGCAGCTTGGTGAGGGGATACCTGTTTTGGGGAAAATATTGCCTCTTTCGCCTCTTCATTTGTGTCAGGGGGTGTAGGGGTTATTTGGGGGGGGGGAAGTTATGAGCATCACCAGGTTTTCCTCTCTGAAATGGGTTTATTGTGGTGCCCATGATAATTAATTAGATTTCCAAATGTGCTCCCAGGTCCCCCCAAAAATAAGGATCCCTGCTCTAGGTATGGGCATATAATACCAGAAAATGTTCACCTTCTCATATGAATCACAATCACAGCAACAGCAAAAGCAGCGGATAAGAACAATGAGGGCCATGAAGAGAACAACACCTGGAAGACAGAAAGAATTGTTGTTTAAAGCGTTTTCTTCCATGCTCTTCAGCCAAAATAGGCTGCTGGTGCAGCTCACAAAGGTCATCTGCCCCTGTTGTCTGGCTTGCAATCTAAAATACATGGCACTTGAGGAAAAAGAGGGGAGGAGCGAGGGGAAAAGCTCAGGCACCAGTTCTTAAAAGTTATAATGACCAACTGAGATGGAAGCAGCCTGATAGAACGGCTGCCACTAGATAATCTGAGGAAGAATCAAAGGGAGCTGGTCTCAGCAGAGGTGATGGAATAGCTTGGATGCATCAGTTTCTGAGTTCCCTGTCTAGAAAAGGGGAGGGGCAGTCCACAAATAAGAGCTGTAGCCTATCCTAGGACACACATTTTACAGTACTGTTAAATGGTTCAGTGGAGACAACTTTAGTAATGTATATCCCACCTTTCATAGAGCTCAAAGAAACATTGAGGAGGCTCCCAGCTCCAGGCACTGCTTAAACCCTGACCTGCTTAGCTTCAGCAAGGCTGCTTTAGTTATTTAAAATTCAATTTCTTACAAATATAATCTATATTTTTTGCACCACTATGGGATGGGGCCATTTGGATTTTCTGCGTCAACAACCAAAGCAGCTTGAGCCATAGCGATCTGCCCAAATCGTAAAGGGACATGGCTCAAGGTCTAGAGAAAAAACAATATCAGCTGTGAAAGGCAACCGTTCCCCCCCCCCCCTCATTTCCCTGCCACACCCTCCAACTTACCAATGAAAGAAAAGAAAATGACAAATGCCGCAATGTCCCAGGCAGTCTGGAACATCTGCTTGCTTTCCAGTCGGGTCAGTACATCATGGATCTGATCACTTAGCTCCTGGCCAAAATCTTTCCCTGAGGAAGCCATTCTTGGTCGTCTGTAGCCTCCTTTCTGATGTTCCGTTTTATCTGCCGATAGAGAAAAAGAAGATAAGGGAAGGCATGTAGCTCAGTAGTACAGCGTCTGTTTTGCATGCAGACAGGTCCCAGGTTCAATCCTAGCATCTCCTGGTGGGGCTTGGAGAAACTCCCTGGAGATCAACTGCCAGTCAGTGTCCACAATGCTGAGCCAGATGGGCCTATGGTCTGACACAGTAACTTCCTACGCTTCTATTTCAAATGGCACCTTAACCAGTATAATGAGGTCTGGAAACTTGCTGCAGCAGTACCTATTTATCTACTTGCACTGACGTGCTTTCAAACTGCTAGGTTGGCAGGAGCTGGGACACAGCAACGGGAGCTCACCCTGTTGCGGGGATTCGAACCACCGACCTTCCGATCAGCAAGCCCAAGAGGCTCAGTGGTTTAGACCACAGCACCACCCGCATCCCATTTCTTAAACCTGAAGCTGCCCCTGGCTGGATTGTGTTAGCATTTCAGACTCCGATACTGGTAACCTGGCCAATTGCTAGTTTGCCAGTCAGGCTAATAGAATGGTTCTCAAACACTCATTTTTTTGCAGTTTTCAGGGTGCAGCAAAAATAAGCAACTCCAGATCACCAAGCCTCTGGCACCTGGAACAGTGCTGTGCCCCTTACCTTCTGTTCGGCCCTCTCAGATGCTTCCTTGTTCTACTTTCCTTCCTAGGATCTGCCAGGTCCCAAGAACCACCCACAAAACTGAGCAGAGGAAGGAGATTAATTTGGTTTACAGAAGTAAAACAAAATTAGGAAGTGGCTTCCTCAAAGTGACCAACACAAAACCTAGAAAATCAACTGCTTAAATGACAAGTGACAAAACTATATATTGTTACCTGCAGGTATTCCTTCGTGAGGTTTTGCTGTTCCCTGGTTTTCAGTAGGTGTGCCACCCACTTTCACTTCCTTGTTCCTGTTTCAGCAAGTGCCCAGTCCGGTAGTTAAACTGCAGCCACCTGAGCTCAAACAAATAGCAAACACATCCTCTTCTCCTAGCCTAGGTAGGGGATGAGGGAGAAATTAGAATCAGTTTGCATTTAAAGGCAAACCAACCTAATTCACATAGGCCAGTACCTGTTTCTCTCTGTTTTTTTGACTTTTCCAAACTTAGGTTCGCTTCTCCACATTTCCACATCAGTTTGCTTTTAAAAGAAAAAGGCCAGATGAAAATTCATCAGTATTTTATTGTGAATTTCTTTCCATATTCATATTTTTTTGCACACAGTCTTGGCTGATCTGCATATTTTTGCAGAGCAAAATTCCCGCTCGTATAATGTATTTCTTACTTTCACTAAATACGTGAGTTTTTTCACACTTTACCCTAATATATGCATCTTTTGCAGATGTTGTGTGCCTGGGGAATTGCATTGCAAATTTTGGAGAAGTGCAAATTTCAAACACTGACTGATATTCTCAAGAGCCCTGTGAGGACAGTGGCTACAAGCCATGATGACTACTGTCTGCCTCCACGGTTCAAATGCAGCAATGCTTCCGAATACCAGTTTCTGAAGACCACAGGAGAGAAGAGTGATCTTGTATTCGAATCCTGCTTGCAGTTTTCTCACAGGCATCTCGTTGCCCACTGTGAGAATAGGCTGCTGGACTAGCAGGCTCTTCTTACCTTCTTATGAATGAG
Organism: Podarcis gaigeae; assembly: GCF_964106915.1. Lineage (NCBI taxonomy): Eukaryota > Metazoa > Chordata > Lepidosauria > Squamata > Lacertidae > Podarcis > Podarcis gaigeae. Next base: position 34,854,255 of record NC_139690.1, read on the forward strand.
GAATAAGAAAACTTTTGAGGAATTGGGGAACAGAGCTGGTTCTGGAGATTAAAAAATGCATGCGTGCAATTCCTGAGTGTCCAGCAGATGGCGAAGTTGTTTTATTTACCTTGCAGACAATAGCCTACTTCAGGATCCCGCCCAAACACTGACAACCTGAGTGGTTTAAAAGCCAATCCCTCTTCTTCCCTGGGAACTCTGAGAACTGTAGCCCTGTGGCGAATTGGGGTCTGCTAACAACTCTCAGGACCCTGAACGAATTACAGTTCTAAGGAGCGAAATTGGCGGAAGCCATGCCTGTTTAAACTAGGATATTGTTTTAAATGTATAGCATGGATAGGGCCTAAAACAAAACATGTGCTGATTAATTTCAGTGGGTCTATTCTGAGTATGAGTTAGTCCCCATCTGCACTATACACTTAATGCTGCATTATTATTATTATTATTATTATTATTATTATTATTAAAAAGTATTTATACTTTTCATATATATACATTTCACTGATTTTACATTCATTCTGGCATTTTAAAACTTGACTTCCTTCCCCCTCTTTCTGCAGTTCCTTAAATTTATTTTTAATATCTTCTGCAAATTCAAATTAACTTAACTTACTCATTTATTTATCTTCTTTATATATATACTTTTATATAGCTGCAGGTTGTTACAACAATCCTGCCACTCTGGGCGGCTTCCAAAAGAATATTAAAATACTATGATACATCAAACATTAAAAGCATCCCTAAACAGGGCTGCCTTCAGATGTCTTCTAAAAGTCTGGTAGTTGTTGTTCTCTTTGACATCTGGTGGGAGGGCATTCCACAGGGAGGGCGCCACTACCGAGAAGGCCCTCTGCCTGGTTCCCTGTAACTTGACTTCTCGCAGTGAGGGAACCGCCAGAAGGCCCTCGGTGCTGGACCTCAGTGTCCGGGTAGAACGATGGGGGTGGAGACGCTCCTTCAGGTATACTGGACCAAGGCCGTTTAGGGCTTTAAAGGTCAGCACCAACACTTTGAATTGTGCTCGGAAACGTACTGGGAGCCAATGTAGGTCTTTCAAGACCAGTGTTATATGGTCTCGGCGGCCGCTCCCTGTCACCAGTCTGGCTGCTGCGTTCTGGATTAGTTGTAGTTTCCGGGTCACCTTCAAAGGTAGCCCCACGTAGAGCGCATTGCAGTAGTCCAAGCGGGAGATAACCAGAGCATGCACCACTCTGGCGAGGCAGTCCACAGGCAGATAGGGCCTCAGCCTCTGTACCAGATGGAGCTGGTACACAGCTGCCCTGGACACGGATTTAACCTGTGCCTCCATGGACAGCTGTGAGTCCAAAATGACTCCCAGGCTGCGCACCTGGTCCTTCAGGGGCACAGGTACCCCATTCAGGACCAGGGAGTCCTCCACACCTGCCCGCCTCCTGTCCCCCAGAAACAGTACTTCTGTCTTGTCAGGATTCAATCTCAATCTGTTAGCCGCCATCCATCCTCCAACCGCCTCCAGACACTCACACAGGACCGTCACCGCCTTCACTGGTTCTGATTTGAAAGAGAGGTAGAGCTGGGTATCATCCGCATACTGATGAACACCCAGCCCAAACCCCCTCATGATCTCTCCCAGCGGCTGCATGTAGATGTTGAAAAGCATGGGGGAGAGGACAGAACCCTGAGGCACCCCACAAGTGAGAGCCCAGGGGTCTGAACACTCACCCCCCCACACCACTTTCTGAACACGGCCCAGGAGGAAGGAGCGGAACCACTGTATGACAGTGCCCCCAGCTCCCAGCCCCTCAAGACGGTCCAGAAGGATGTTATGGTCGATGGTATCAAACGCCGCTGAGAGATCCAGCAGAACTAGGAAACAGCTCTCACCTTTGTCCCTAGCCCGCCAGAGATCATCAACCAGTGCGACCAAGGCAGTTTCAGTCCCATGATGAGGCCTGAATCCCGACTTGAAGGGATTCAAATGGTCCGCTTCTTCCAGGCGTGCCTGGAGTTGTTCAGCAACCACTCGCTCAATCACCTTGCCCAAGAATGGAAGATTTGAGACTGGGCGATAGTTGGCCATCGTGGCCGCATCTAAAGATGGTTTTTTAAGAAGTGGTTTGATAACCGCCTCTTTCAGCGGGTCTGGGAAGGCTCCCTCACGGAGGGAAGCATTCACCACCCCACGAAGCCCATCGCCCAGTCCTTCCCGGCTAGCTTTTATAAGCCAGGATGGGCAAGGATCAAGGAGACAGGTGGTTGGTTTCACTCATCCAAGCAGCCTGTCCACATCCTCGGAGGTAACAGATTGGAATTGATCCCACTCAACCTGACCAGACAGAACTCTAGCACTCTCCCGCCCCGGTTCTGCTCCCACGGTGGAGTCTACTTCTTCCCGAATCTGAGCGATTTTATCATTGCAGGAGAACATGTGGCCCGTACTGGGCCCCGATATTGCAGGTGGTCCCGCTAAATTGCGGACCACCTGAAAAAGTCTCCTGCTGCTGTTTTCTGCAGATGCAATAGAGGCGGTGAAGAAATTCTTCTTCGCCGTCGCTATCGCCACTTGGTAGGCTCGACGTTGAGCTCTAACCTGTGTCCGGTCAGCTTCAGAATGAGCTATCCGCCACCGGCGCTCTAGCCGTCTCAACGATTGTTTCATTGCCCTCAGATCCGTGGAAAACCACGGGGCTCTCCGGGCTCCATGCAATCGGAGAGGGCGCTTCGGAGCCAAACAGTCAATAGCCCTGGTTAACTCCACATTCCAGCGGGCCACCAGGGAATCGGCTGAAAGGCCATCAACATGGGATAAAGCATCCCCTACCACTCTCTGGAAACCATTTGGATCCATTAAGTGGCGGGGGCGGACCATCCGAATCGGTCCCACCTCCCTGCAGAGGGGAAGGGTCGCGGAGAAGTCCAGTTGCACCAGGAAGTGATCTGACCATGGCACTTCTTTTGTTTCACTTTTAGTTAGTGTCAGATCACCAACATCCATAGAGGTAAACACCAGGTCCAAGGCATGTCCGCGGCTATGGGTTGGGCCAAAATTATTCAGGGACAGCCCCATGGAGGCCATGCTTTCCACGAAGTCCCGAGCGGCCCCTTGTAAATGGTCAATAAACCATTTCCATTCTTTTACAAAAAGTTTGTTATTTTGATTTCTTATTCTTCCAGTAAGTTTCACCGTTCCTGCATATTCCATAAGTTTTTATATCCATTCTTCCTTTGGTGGGACTTCTTCTCCTTTCTATTTTTGGACAAGTAACATTCTTGCCGCTCTAGACACGTACATGAATAAATTTCTATACAATTTAGGCAGTTCTATCCCTATAATTCCCAGAAGAAAGGCTTCTGGGTTTGTTTGTTTTACAAACGTTATTTTAGACATCATTTTCATTTCATTATATATCATTTCCCAGCAGTATTATATCACTTTTAAAAAGTCATTGCCTCCCACTTATAATCTCGTGAAGTGTGGCTTGTTCAGGAAGCTGTCAGTTTTTAGGAGACCCCTCTGTTACCCTCACAGAGCTACATTTACAGAGTGGTTTAACAGTCAATCCCTCTTCCCAAGCATCTCTGGGAATTGTAGTTCTGTAAGAGGAATAGGGGCCTTCCAATAATTCTCAGCATCATTAAGAAACTGCAGTCCCCAAGATTCTTTGCATGATGCAGATGGGGCTTAACTAAAACCAGAGCCAGAAAAACATGAGGTAAAAATGGCATTAATATAATGAGAAAGAGAAAAAGCATTTGCCTCTTTCTGCCCTTACTCCATGTTGGTCAGAATTCTTGATTTTCCCTTTAGGATGTTGAGACCTTGGTCCCTTCATGTCAGCAGTGCTATACACATATTAACACCTATACAAACACTCTCTGGTCTTGGCAGGTGTTACAGAGGTGTTGAGTTTGCATAGATAGCTATGAAATATTTTCCTTTTCCTCCTCTTAACAATCATTTCTAACTCTTCAGCTGATATGCTCCATGTTGTTTTCTTTTCATCAGAAGGTGTAAAATTATATATATATATGGAGATTCAAGCCACGGTGCTCCGATCTTATTTTTTGGAGAGATGTTCTCCAGTCCCCAAAGGGATGCGCTTCCATCTTAACACAGAATTAAATTCTGGGCAGTTGAGGAAAGGTACATCTCAGTGTGAGAAGTGGAAAGCTAGCCTGAGGTGGGCTGGAGGGGGATTTGGCCACACCTGTTCAGAGCGCTGTGCAGCAGCAGAGACAGTGAACAGGTCCGGGGCTCTGGCCTAGTGCAGAATCTTGGTGTAAAAAAACAAAAACCCGCACACCTCAATGTGGTTTACAAAATAATAAAACAATGAAATTATCAGTTTTTAAAAAGTTAAAAACAACCATTTAAAATGTTTGAAAAGTAATTAAAATCAACTATAAGTTAAAAACCAGATTAAAGCACATGTCCACATTCTACATGACTGGATAGGCTTGCCTAACAAAAATGTTTTAAGCAGGTGCCAAAAAGACTACAGTGAAGGCCTCTGCCTGATGTCAATAGGCAAAGAGAGTCAAAGTGTGACAGCTGCCACACTAAAATATCAATTTCATACAAACATGGAACAAGTATTGTTTGGCACTTGTAATAGTGCCAGTTTTCTGCACACTGAAGCCGTCAGGTGGACACATACAGGCTAAAGCAATCTCACAGGTTACTGGTCCCAAGCCGTTAAGGGCTTTATATACTAATAGTAACACTTTGAGCTTGACCTGGTATGATGTGGAGACCTTGTTTTAGATGGAGTAGGAAGCTTTTTTAAAATATTGAGAGGATATTTTTTTTGTCTGGTGTTTATAGAGCAAAAAAACCTGTTGTGAACAACTGTTTTGGACACAGCACACAATCACCGGTGCTGGGCTTATTAGACGCGACAGCAGACAAGGCAACGTGACGGGCTGCTTGCGGGCTTCTCAGTGTCTACTTTTTCACACCTGGCTGGTCCCAACTGATGGAGAGAAGTGAGGAAAGTGTTAAGTTGTGGGTGAACATATCAGACGACACAACGGTTCTTCAAACAGCTCTTGTTTATTCACAGGCCAGAACAGAACTGAACTGAAGGGTTCAACTCCAGTACAACGCAATTGTAACCATTTTCTGTAACTATCCAATCACTGATTGTCACTTTCAATCCCTTATTTGCATATGAGGACCTGCGTGAAAACTATCTACAGTATCCCCCTGCTGGCCCAGGGTGAGAACTTCAGTACATAACAGAAAGCATCCTGGGTGTCAGAGCAGGAACTGGAGAGAGCTGTTTCATTCCATGTTGAGAACTCCTCCTCTCCCATTTCACACAGCTTAAAGAGGGCGCACATGATATGAGCCTGGAGACAGGGGAAAGGCTGAGGATGTATTACAGTGGTCTCAGCTTCAGTCCCCAGCATCTACAAGTAGGGCTGGTAAAGGCCCCCTGCAGCGCTGCTGCCAGCCAGTGCAAGCAATAAGAATCTAAGATGAGCCCGGCTGGATCAGGCCAATGGCTCATGCAGTCCAGCATCCTGTTCTCACAGTGGCCAACGAGATTCCTGTGGGGAAACCCGCAAGCAGAAAGCTGAGCACAAGAGCAATCCCCCAACCCCACGGTGTTTTCCAGCAACAGTGTGAAACACTGAGCTAGATTGACCAACGTTCTGGCTTGGTAAAAGGCAGCTTCCAGGAAGGGCCGTAGCTCAGTAACAGAACATCTGCTTTCCATGCCCTGGTTCAGTCATGGGCATCTCCAGGTAGGGCTGGAAACGAAGCCCTTATTTCAGATGCCCTCAGTGGAAGTTGCTGCACAGGCAACTGAGAGCAAGGGAGACATGCCTCCTCCCCTATGAGCTGAGCCCCACTCGCTTGCCAAAGGACAACACTGGGGGAGAGGGCAGTAATAGCCGTATCTTCCATGAATCTCATCCTCTTTTAAAGCCACCCAAGCAATCCTCAGTTGTGCTGCTGCACCACGTGGGAAGGAAACACAATGCCATTTCTCTTTGGCTGAAATTAATTCAGAAAATTGCTTTTTTTTCCAGGGTTTTGCTTTTTTTAAAGTCACTCTGCACAGCTCACATCCAAAGGCTTTCACCAAGGCTGCATCTTGCTAGCAAATTAAGTACATTTACTTTTCAGAAAGCAGGGAATAGGAACTTTATATACAGTACCTTCTCGCCTCTATTGTTATTGCCAGGTGATGGAAGGATGATATTTCTAATTCAGCGCTTCTCCGTGGAACACTTTGCACTGATGGATCTTGGCAGGGCACAGAGAGGCTGCATTTATTTACAAGGACTGGCGGTGATTGAAAAGATGGTTAGGGAGATTGATGGACACCTCAAAAGGTGACAGGTTTGCGTTGCTTGCTCAATAGGCATGAAGGCTACATGGTTCAAATGTGATGGTGTGGTTTAGGCAGAGGCGAGCCCAGGCTTGCAGAAAGAGACATGGGGAGACGTTTTAGAGTGGGGAACTAGATGTCCATCACAGATCAGGCCAAAAGTCCCTTTATCCTATTTCCTACATCCGCCTTGCCTTCTGCTCTTTTCAAACAATTTTAACATAAGGCTAGTGTGGAATCTACACACATATATATAAAAAAATACTGTGAAATGCTTTTTTGGGGGGGAAAAACCGTTTTGAAAAACACTAAATTTTGCATAGCTCACTCTCGCCATCTAGTGTCACATTCCTCTATTGCATGTTACAACACATTGCAAACGTTTTATTTGCAGCTGTATAACTGAGTCCTGGCTGTCTAGATCCTACTGTTTCCTATTTTAGATATCTTTTTCACTCATTTACAACAGAAAGTGAACCCACACACCTAAACGTCAGAGCCCACACAGATAACTTGAGGTACATTTTATTTCTCGCCAACATTTTCTTGATCTCTTTACTCACTCATATTTATGAATATTATATATTATATGTACTTGCAGATAGATCTTACAAATATACTTTAATTCTGAGCTCAGGAGTTCAAACATGCACTCAGCATTCACCATTTAAACGACTTATGTTTCAGCAACCATCATTTCCTTGGACACAATTCTTCATCCCCAATGCACACAGAGACTAAGATCATTCAGCCACCCCTTCATATATAGAGTTCTGTTGCATGCAAACCAAATCCCCAACATCTGAGGTTGAAAGGAGGAGCATCGCAAAGGGCTCCCATGCACTTCTCCTTTCATAGAATCATAGAGTTGGGAGGGACCATGAGGGTCATCTAGGCCAACCCCCTGCAATGCAGGAATCATTTGCCCAACATGGCGTTCGAACCCGCAACCCTGTCGGAGGTCCAAAGGAGAACACAGGGAGGACTGCAAGGGGCTTTGCAAGCAGAGGTGGATTTAGGGCAGCGCTACTAGTTCTGCCACACTGGATGCCAAGCCAAGGGGGCACCACAGGGCGTCACAACTATGACATAGTGAATTGAGAAAAACGGAAGGCAAGAGCTGAGGGGTGCCGAATTTTGGTGTCGCACAGGGCGCTGCTGAATTTTGAAAGAAGAAGAAGAGTTTGGATTTGATATCCCGCCATTCACTCCCTTTAAGGAGTCTCAAAGCGGCTAACATTCTCCTTTCCCTTCCTCCTCCACAACAAACACTCTGTGAGGTGAGTGGGGCTGAGAGACTTCAGAGAAGTGTGACTGGCCCAAGGTCCCCCAGCAGCTGCATGTGGAGGAGCGGGGAAGCGAACCCGGTTCACCAGATTACGAGACTACCGCTCTTAACCACTACACCACACTGGCTCTCAAAGTCTGTCCCTGTTTCAAGCCTCCCTGCAGGGCTCCCTTCCCCCTCCTGTGTTGAATCCATGCAGGACAGCGCCAAAGAGCAGCTCCGGGAGGGAGAAGCCGTTTCTAATGAACAGAAGCCCCCTACTTGAGGAAGGCAGGCTCCTAGGACCCATCAGCTGAGTGGTTTAACAATTGACCCCTCTTCTTCCCAGAGAAGCATAGCTCTGTGAGGGGAAGCAGGGTCTCTCACAACTCTCAGCACCCTTAACAAACTAAGTTTCCCAGGATTCGTTGCAGGGAAGCCATGCCTGTTTAAAGCAGTGTGGTGCTGTTTTAAATGTTTAGTGAAGGTGGAGCCGAAACCCAGCATGCAGAAATGGGCAGAGGCCAGCCTCTCACTCCTCAAGCAATCTGTGGGGCAGGGACACTGTTATGTACTGAGTTGTATAGGATTCAGAATGCAGCAGTCTGATTGGTCCTAGAACAATAGGATCCAGAATGCAGCAGTCTGATTGGTCCACAGGAGCCACCCAATCCAGCTCCAGGTGGAAGTGAATCCGAAATGTGATTGGCCTACAGGTGAATCCCGGAATTAACCAATCACGTGGGGCCCATTGTGTAAATAATGTATATAAAGCAGACATTCTCGGGGAACTTGATTCCTCCTCACCACTATGAGCTGAATAAAGAGCATGAAATCCACACTCGACTCTGAGTATATTTCGGACACTTTTGGGGTCCCAGCTGCTCAAGAGAGCTCTTTTTCCAATCCTTAAGAAGCTCCAGGCAAGCATCACTAAGAGAGCATCAAGGATAAAAATAAATACTTCTGAATTGCTCTCAGCCAGTTTGCTCTCAGCCGTATCAAGAGCAGCAGGGTCAGGGTCAGGGGCCCCTTCGCTCTGCCCTTTCAGGCAGGTCGAGATCTGAGGACTCTGGAAGAGAGCTTCCAAAAGCCCCGCAGGACATTCAATATGGAAAGCATGTTTTCAGGGTGGCGGGCGAATTCTCTTGTTGCTTTCACTCTCTGGCCTCCAATGCCAATCATGTTGAAAGAACACCATGTTCCCCCTCTGGTGCAAGTTATAGACACGTATCCCTGGGCAGAGCAATTACACTCAAGTATTAGGGTCATAGGTGACGCCAGAGGGGAGAGACTGAGGGCGGTAAACACTCCCCACTTCAAACAAGTAGCTCACGCATAGGTACCACTTGCCTTCCCCCTTGCTGGACAGCTGGGACTACTTGAAAGGAAGGCAATTTTGACATGCCAAATCAGGAGGACTGTGGTTCAGTCGTAGAATGTCTGCCTTGCACACAGGAGGTGCCAGGTTCAAGCCCTGGCATAGCCAGTTGGGGATGAGAGAGACCCTGGAGAGCTGCTGCCAGTCCGTGTAGGCAGTAATGTGGAATCTAGCCGGTGCTGCTTCTAGAAGGAGGAAGAAGAATGGATCTGTCTTTTGCTCCCACACTCTGGCGCGGCCAGAGCACAGGAGCCAAAATGGAACATCCGGAACTAGGATCAGAAGCTTCTGAGATGGCCTGAGAAGCTTCTAAATCTGAGATGGCCTGCTTAAAACACGTCAGTTATACAGTATGCATATAAAGCATCTTCTTATATAGCTCAGTAGTAGAGCAGGTTCTGGGATGCGGGTGGCGCTGTGGGTTAAACCACAGAGCCTAGGACTTGCCAATCAGAAGGTCGGTGGTTCGAATCCCTGCGACAGGGTGAGCTCCCATTGCTCGGTCCCTGCTCCTGCCAACCTAGCAGTTGGAAAGCACGTCAAAGTGGAAGTAGATAAATAGGTACCGCTCTGGCGGGAAGGTAAATGGCGTTTCCGTGCGCTGCTCTGGTTCGCCAGAAGCAGCTTAGTCATGCTGGCCACATGACCCGGAAGCTGTATGCTGGCTCCCTCGGCCAGTAAAGCGAGATGAGCGCCGCAACCCCAGAGTCGACCACGACTGGACCTAATGGTCAGGGGTCCCTTTACCTTTACCTTTAGAGCAGGTTCTGGGTTTAATTCCTTGCATTTCCAGGTAGGGCTTGGAAAATCTCTTGCCCAGAATCCTAGAGAGCCACTGTTAAGTCTGTGGGGATAATACTGAGGTGGATAGACCAATCATCTGATTCCATGTAAGCAAGCTTCCTTGAAAGTTAACTCCATCAAAATAAGCCGGAATTATTTAAGGAAAAACAGGTTTACGGTGAGTGCATTAATGTGCAATATACCATTATTTTCTTTTGGGGGACAACGCTCTCCCCTGACTCTCATTGCACTTTGCTTCTTCGGCGATCCCTCAAAGGTGGCCACTTATGATGTATCACCACAAACCCTGACCCTTCCATCTTCCAGCTATAATGCTGATTTTCAAAACTCTTCAAGAAGTGACCTCTGTGGGCTTCCTAACCTAGCGTTGGTCAGCAGCACAGTTCTGAATCTCCTCAGTAGCTGTATCTGGAGAGTGCTGCCAAATAAACCCCCAGTTTGGGCCCAGCTTAGTAAAAACACTCATTAAAGAGCACAACGCCTCAAGGTGATGCACCAGAAAACCACAAGCAGTGGCAGCAAATGCAGTCAGGCAACTGGAGGTCAAAGCGTTATGGAACTCAGCACTGCAGGAAGGAACACACGACCCGATTAGCGCTCCAGATGTTGGCAAGGCACTTGGAAGAGCTTCAGAGACCTTCTGTGAAGTGATTGTGATGAGGAATGTTGCAGCCAGATCACAGCGAGCTTTGCCAAAGCAGCAGCCCAACATGGAGTTACAGCTGCCATGAATTAGCAAAGCACTTAAATAACACTGATGGAGTCCAGAGAGAAAAGAAATCCTGATAACATTTAACTGTGCCAACTGAACAAAAACTGTATAATTTGAGGACAAAAGAGCAGAGAGGTTTTGTCTTTCTTAATTCTGGCCTTGATACATAACAACTAAACTTTCAGGAGATGAAAAACTCCCTCAAAATTACACAGTCAATCAAAGTGCATGCTGCCTCAGCAAAGATCATGCCATTCTGCCTGGTTGCTAAGCAACACCTCCACCCTATAGGCCACACCCTCTCTCTCCAGGCCACACCCCTCTCTCCACACCATGCACCACTGCCCCTATTTGCCAGGGGAAACTGCTACACAGTCAATCGCTACCCAGGAGTGACTAGTGTTATTCTTCAGGACCCTGTCTCTTGCATTACAGTGGTACCTCGGGTTACATATGCTTCAGGTTACATATGCTTCAGGTTACAGACTCCACTAACCCAGAAATAGTACCTCAGGTTAAGAACTTTGCTTCAGGATGAGAACAAAAATAGTGCTCCGGCAGTGCTGCGGCAACAGGAGGCCCCATTAGCTAAAGTGGTGCTTCAGGTTAAGAACAGTTTCAGGTTAAGAACGAACCTCCGGAACGAATTAAGTACTTAGCCCGAGGTCCCACTATATAAGTTAAATAACCAAAGAGGGAGTGTAGTTTAAGTATTTATTCTCACGAAAGGTGGCTGTGTCTCCTACTTTACAGAGGAAACTGGTCCAAGCTCAGTTTCAAGATACAAAACTCTTCAGTGGTGGAAGCTTGTCCGATTGTGATGAATGGGGCACTGCCTGACCAACCTCACTCTGCCCCAAGTCAGCCTCCCACCTGCCTGCCACCTTGCTTGCAGTGTGCCCGGGGGAGTGGGGTGGCACTGCCTCATCCTCACCCTCATCCTTACTCTCGGTGTTGTTCTTGTAGAACTCAGGAGGGAGGAGGAGGAGGATGGGGACAAAACTAGAATGAGTTGGCTCAGCCTACCGCTGGGTCTGACGCCACCTATTGTTGGCAACCCAGACTACTGGCATACCAATCTCAACGCAAACACTTAAAAAACAGGCTTGGAGCCACAAAGCCCACTGGGTGCCTTTGAGCTAGCCACTGTCTCTTTGCCGAACCTACCAGGCTGTTGTGAGGGAAACATTCAGGAGGAATTTTAAAACATCCCTGTTCATCCAGCCATTTGAAGACTAAAAGATCCTGTCAACCCTGAAATTATTAGTAGTGATAATATGTGATTGTTTTCAAGTGTTTCTCAATGTTCTGAATGCAAAAAAAAAAGTATTGCATTGGTTTGGGATAGAAATGTAATGAGAGAGAGAGAGAGAGAGAGAGAGAGAGAGAGAGAGAGAGAGAGAGAGAGAGAGAGAGAGAGAGAGAGAGAGAGAGAGAGAGAGAGAGAGAGAGAAAGAAAGAAAGAAAGAAAGAAAGAAAGAAAGAAAGAAAGAAAGAAAGAAAGAAAGAAAGAAAGAACTGAGCTCCTGGGAGGGAGATAGAAATTTAATAAATACTGAATTGTTATTTTTCATGGGGAAAATAAAGAAATCAATATATTAACAAGCCCAAAGAGAGCATCAATAAAATGTTTGGGGGCTGGTATCTGCAAGGTCTTTGGATGCTGCCGAATTGGAGAAACATTTGGGCTTGGTGCGGCTCCAACTCCACAAACGATGCCATGTGAAAATAGTGTGGGTGTCATAGCTCAGCGGAATGGGGAAAGTGGAGGGGCTCATTAGTGCTCCTGTAATGCAGGATAGGTAGGGGAAGCAAAGCCCTTTCTAATGAGCCAGCCGCCTCCAACCAGCTCCTGCCCATTCGCTTTCCACCTAATTACAAAAGTCAACAGCAAGCTTCCCTGAAGTGTGGCACTTCCTTGGCCAGGGTGAGAGGGCGAGCGAACTGCTTGCCAAAGCCTCCCCCTGGGGGCCTGCCAGAAACTGGAGAAAGAGACAGGAATCCACGTGGCTTGGAATGTGAACCTTCAGATGAATTTGTGGGTTCAGATGTGTCCTTTTTTTACAGGTTAGATGTTTACACTACTTTGGATGTGATATTATTATTATTATTATTGTTGTTGTTGTTGTTGTTGTTGTTGTTGTTGTTGTTATTATATAACAATTTATAAATTTTCCAAAAATGACAAAAAAACCAAAACAATAATAGTACAATAACAAAGCAAAACAAGCCAAATATAGAAATTCAAATTTTGAATCTCAGTTGACTTCCCTCTACTCCCCCTCTTGGTTTCATTGTATTGACATATTCACAGTGGTGTAGCGTGGGTTGTCAGCACCCGGGGCAAGGCAAGTAATTTGTGCCCCCTAACCCATGGATTTGGCCCCCTAACCCGTGGATTTGCGCCCCCTAACCCTAACCCCCAGATGTTGCGCCTGGTGCGGCCGGCCCCCCTGCACCCCCCACGCTACGCCACTGCATATTCATGCACATCCATAAAGCCTTATAGTTTTAACAATCCAATTTTCAAACCTTATTCATCTTAATTCTACTAATGCAAAAATCTGTACACAACCCTTGAAAAATAACACTTAACATTTCCCCAATTTTTAAAAAACGGGGGAAACTTTGGATTTCAGGTCCATTACAGTGAATGGTGAACTGCCCACCAACCTCATTCTGCCCTCAGCCACCATCACCCCTTCTTATTTACCTCCAGCCCAGAAGGTGGCAGCACTGCCTGTCAGCTTCAGCCTCCTTCTTATTCTCAGCGTTGCCGTTACAGAACCCAGCAGGGAAGAAGAGGCGGCGGAGGAGAACAACCACAGAAAGAGTTGGCTATGCCTGTCATTGGTTCCGGTTCCATAACAATGGGAGCCAAAACATAACTCTCCTTCAAAATTCTCATGCTTCTCTGAATTTTGTAATGCAGTTCTACAGCTAAATAGTATACACAAAAATGTACATACTAGAGTTAAGTGTGCGTATAAATGTATATACCAGTGAACACAACATAGAAAATGCATTATATTGGGGGGGAAATGGCTTTGCAAAAATTGGCAAAATTGCATACAATTGTGCATTCTGTGGTTGACCCTGGTGTAGAAATGATATGAATAATGGTAATAATAATAATATATTAGCAAAAATGCACACTAAAATGCTGGTGAATTTTCACAAGGACTTTTTAATAATCCGAAAATGTGGAGACCTGAAATTAAGATTGGAAAAATGGGGAACTGAGAGGAAGCAAAACTGAGATTTGTCCATTCCTGCCTAAGCTTCACTGAAGTTGTTTCATAAGCAGTACAGATGTGTTGTGCTTCACCGCTAAAGTCAACATGAGATTGGCTCCTGCTGTTCACAAAGACAGAAGCTAATGCACTCTTTTATGTAAAGCCCTGGTGATCAGAAAGGTCAAAGAGAAAAAGCTCTTTTCCTTATTGAGCTCCTCGGTGGCTATAATTAGGTGAACTGTTGCTGCAGTCACATTTTGTCTGGGCTCTATAATGCTGCCCTGTTGTCTTTCTTCAATAGCCTGATGAGAAATTACAGATAATCTTCTGACAAGGTTTTCATCTCCATTTAGTGCTATATACATCTGAAAGTTTTAGATGATCCTCCTGCCACAAAATACTTTGCATGCAATGGAGGCTTTCTCTCTCTCTCCTTCCTTCCTTCCTTCCTTCCTTCCTTCCTTCCTTCCTTCCTTCCTTCCTTCCTTCTCCAAGACAAAGCAATTGTCATGAAATCATGATTTCTTCATGAAATCACCTTGGGGGGCATCAAAAGCGGAGTCTTCTGTCTTACAGGGAGCATCCTTTCCCAGCTGCTTCTCTGGTATAGGTGAGAGGAGTCAGGAACGGCTGTAGAGCAGTAGTAGAGCATCAGTTTTGCATGCAGAAAGTCCCAGGTTCAATCCCCTGTATGTCCAGCTAGGGCTGAGGATAGCTCCTGGAAAACCACTGACAATGTATACTGAGCTAGGTGGACAGTTAATCTGACTCTGTAGAAGGCAGAATCATAGAATTGTAGAGTTGGAAGGGACCACAAGAGTCATCTGGTCCAACCCCCTGCAATGCAGGAATCTGTTTGCGTAATGTGGGGCTCGAACCCATAAGCCTGAGATTAAGAGTCTCATGTTCTACTGACTGAGCTATCCAGTTGTCCTATGACGTAAGAATATAGGAAGAGTATGATGGCCTGGGACTCGGGCTCCGGCCCAGGGGAGTCTCAGCCTGCACTGGATCCTTTGCCTCAAGCATCATCTGAACCAAGTCTGGGGCCTGATCCTGAAGAGTCCCAGTCTGCACAGGTTCCCCTGCAACAAACACCAGCTGGGCCGAGTCAGGGGCCTGAGTCTGCCCTGGCTCCAAATGCAGTGATTACCTTGTTGCCTTCAGCTGGGCCATCACTTACAGCTGCTCCACTACCAATTTGGTGAGGGGAGGCTGAGGCGGCCCCTGGGTCTAGTAACCCACCGACGTCTCCCAAGCTGCAGAGACAAAGGTCTGAGAGAAGGAGTACTTGCAGGAGGAGTGCTCACCTTCGGGCAAAACAGGGAGGTGAGTCGCCGGGGGATCAGGACCGGCCGTTACCCCAACAAAGATAAAAGGCTGTCAGACCCCGCCCCAGGTTGTGGGAGCAACATTGCTTTATGCCAGATCCTGTACCTGTCCTTGCCTGGTTTCCTGCCTCGTGTCCCGCCTTGACCCTGTTGGACTGACTCCTAGTGGAACCTACAGATTCTGGACCAGATCTGGACCACGGTTCTCGGGTTACCCCTGGGCCCAGCACAAAGAGTCTGCTGGATTGGGTCAGTGGCCCATCTAGTCCAGCATCCTGTTCTCACATCTGGCGAACCAGATGCCTGCAAGAAGTCCACCAGCAGGACCTCAGTTCACCAGCACTCTCCGCTCTGGTGAGTCCCAGCAACCAATTCCTAGCATACTGCCTCCAACGATGCAGGTAGAACATAGTGATCATAGATGGCAGCTAATGATAGCCTTGTCCTCCATGGAGTTGTCTAATCCTCTTTCAAAGGATTAGGCAACTTGGATATTGTCTAGTCCTTCAATGCAGTGTTCAGGCATATGCTCGGCATATAGAAGGCCCTAGGTTCAGCCACTCACAGCATCTTCAGGTACATCTGGGAGAGACCCTTGCTCCCAGGAACCTCCTTCCTTGGAGGTTTTTAATCAGAGGTTGGATGGTCTTCTGTCATGGATGCTTTAGTTCAGATTTCTGCATTGCAGGAGGTTGGGCCAGATGATGCTCTGGGCCTCTTCCAACTCTACGATTCTATGTTCCTAAATTTAAAAGGTGGCTCAGACCCAGCCAGCAGGCATGGATCACAATAGGCATGCCATAGCAATTCCTTTTGAAGCTCCTTGTCTGCTGCAAGTCTGCAGTTCGTGGGACCCAGCGTTTGAGGTGGGGGTGGCATAAATGACAGCATGAGTCATTGACCTTTGAGTCTATGGCTTCTTCAAGATTGGTGCACAACAGGTCTTGAAGGCCGATGATCGGACCGCTCTGAACTGTATGTGACCTTCCCATTTTCTGGTAGGGTGCCCATGCATCCTCATTTACAGATGACAGTCCTCTATTTGAAAGCACCTTCTGATTGGTAAAGAGCCCTAAAAAGGGAAAGAGCGTAGGAGTGGGCAGTGTCCTGTAGTGGTTAGAGTATTGGACTAAGAGCTGGGAGCCTGAGGTTCCAGGGGCCCCTCAGCTATAAAGCCCACTGGGCAACCTTGGGCCAGTCACCGTCTCTCAACATACCTCACAGGGGTGTTGTGAGGATAAAGTGGGGAGGTGGGTGGAGAAGTGTTTACACCACCATGAGCTCCCTGGAGGGAAGAAGAAGAGGAGGAGGAGGAAGAAGAGGAGGAGAAGGAGGAGGAGTTTGGATTTGATATCCTGCTTTATCACTACCTGAAGGAGTCTCAAAGCGGCTAACATTCTGCTTTCCCTTCCTCCCCCACAACAAACACTCTGTGAGGTGAGTGGGGCTGAGAGACTTCAGAGAAGTGTGACTAGCCCAAGGTCACCCAGCAGCTGCATGTGGAGGAGCGGGGAATCGAACCCGGTTCACCAGATTACGAGTCTACCGCTTTTAACCACTACATCACACTGGCTCTCGTGTGGGATATCAGCATAATAAATAAGTAAACAAAAGTTAATTTGAGGGTGAGCACTGGTTAGCACTCTGTGATAATCCCTGCACATCCAAGAGGATTTGCTTTAATTCTCCTGGATCCTACTTTTACGCAGACCCCACAGAAAAGCAAAGTGGGCCTGCATGTGCGGTTTATATCTTTCTGTCTTTGGGGGGGGGGGTGATCTGGGAGTCAGAGGCAGCCAGAGGATGTGTGTGTGTCCATGTCACTCTGTAGGGGTGCCACCTGGGGGAGCAGGGGGCAAGTCCCCCCCAAAAAAAATTCACGGAGGGGGCCAGGCCTCCTTAATATTCTGCCACCATGACAGGCCCCATTGGGCCTCCTCCCACCACGTGACATCACACATGCATGCTCCCCCCCCCGTTGGGCAGAACCCTGTGCATGTGTCACTCCCTGAATTGTGTCCCCGCAGACCCACAAAAGGTTGTTGACCCCTAATGTCAACAGTAGCTACTCCTTTAGCAATGAGCACTCACACTTTACATTGTGGGTGCCCTTTGTGGGATCGCGCGTGGTGCTACAGTGCCCAAGGAGCTTACTGGCAAACAGGGGCTGGCTTGCCCCTCCGTGTTAATTTTTGGAGGTTCACACCCAGCCCCAGTAATCAAGTTTCTTGCTGGGAGGTGGGGCCAGCCCCATTTATAAATAGGGGGTGGAGCTGACAATAGCTAGGCAGTCGGCTCTGGAGATTGACTCTCCCTACCCTCCCTTTGTTTAATGTTTCTAGTTTGCAGGTTAACTTTTTCTTCCTGTTTAGCGGGCGCTGCTACGGTCTTTGACTGGTTGCTATTTGTTGCTATCAAAGGGTTAAAAGGTAGCAGAAACGCTCTAATCACTGAGCAGCTGGAGGTCATTAGGCTTCCAGGAACATGAGTTTGTATAAATAGTCTCCCGTGTGTTTGTTCTTCCCCTTCTCCCTTTTTTGGCGTGTTTGCTGAGATGTGTGGTTCTTCGCCAGGGTTGTTTTTTGTTTTGTAAATAAACCTTATCTTTGAGTTACAAACCGCATGCTCCAAGACTCCTCTTTGAAAAGATACTGCCTCTCCTGCCCTTCTAAACCGCTGCGCGAAATGCTCTGCTGTAGTGGGACTTGTTACGATGGAAGCGCACTGGGCATTTACATTAAACTAATTAAAGTTTAATGGGACAGGTTATGGGTGTTTGTACGTCAAGAAGGAGCTAAAGAGTGCAGTTCAGAGTGATTTATGCAAGGACTGGAGCGAAGTCAGAAGCGGTTGCCGACAACGAAAGCTTTCAAAGCAGCTTGAGTCCTGCAATGTGCCTAGAAAAGTTTTAAACAGGCACTGAGCAGTTTGTACTCGCTGGAAGACGTCTTATTCCTCAAGGAGCCACCTCAGCAGCTGGGAGACGGTCTACAGGTGTGTGAGTATCGTTCCTAAGCCCCAGGGAGGATGGCAGAGTCCCAGGAAAGTTTTACTGTCCCGTTTACGCGACTCAATGGGAAAAATTGGCAAGATTGGAAGGCTAGAGTGAGGGTTTGGTTGCAAGCAAAAGAGTTGTGGAGTTGTACTGAAGCACCGCCTTTACAGGCACCTGCAGACGCATCTGCAGAAGACAAAGCAACAGCAGCAGCTTCACAGAAACGTGACAGGAAAGCCCAAGGTCTACTAGTTTTGGCAGTGGGACCAGAGCAAATGCCTTATGTTTCTGAGTTAAAGAACACGCATGAGGTCTGGACGGTTCTGCAGCGGCTAAATTCCAGAAACACTGCGGGGGCCAAGATCCATGCTACAAGATGTTTGTTTGATTTACGTCTCCAACCAGGAGCGTGTGTGAAAGAACATATTGCCAAAATGGTGTCTGCCTTTAATCAACTAAGACAGCTGGGCATTCCTTTCTCTATGGAGCAGCAGTCATACATATTGTTGTCTTCTCTTGATAAAAGCTATGAGACTCTAGCTCTAACTTTGGAAGCTATGCCTTCAACTGAATTAACCCTTGAATACATTTCATCTCGGCTTGCAGATGAACAGGATAAAAGGCAAAGAGAAAGAGGTTTGTCTTTAAAGGGGAGTTATGCTGTGCCTAAGAGTGTTGATGCTGAGTTTGAGCACACAGTAAATGCTTTTGCAGCTAGACACTGTTTTCGCTGTGGTTCCCCTTCCCATTTAATTAGGAATTGCACACGTGAACCTGGTCAAGACAGCACCAAGGCCGTTACCCCTAGTTACCAGACAAGGAGTTCCAGGGGACGTCGAAGAAGAGGAGGAGGTCGTGGCTACTCCCACAGCACACAGCACATGGCTTCAGCAATGGCGTTGATGCAAGGGCGTGGCCAAGCCAGCAATCTACGCTGGTTGATCGACAGTGGTGCATCTCACCACCTGGTGGCGCCATCTAGTGTCCGTTTGCAGAATTGCAGACATTTGCAAACCCTTAAAGTTGTGACAATGGCAGATTCAACTAAACGTTCCTTAGAGACCGTAGGCACAGTGTTCTTGAAATGTTTGCAAACAGAAATTGATGCCTACGTGCTAAAGGGATTGAAGGGGTGTATTTTGTCTGTGTCAGAACTTGATAGAAATGGGTTTAAAACTGTGTTTGAAAATGGGGTTTGCACTATTTCAAAGAATAACGTATCTCTTTTGCAGGTGGAATGCAGAGATGGGTTATATTATTTTGAGACAAGTCCAGATGAAGTTGAACAGGTTCATGCTGGTTGTGTGAACTCACCTACCCATAATTCTTGTGTCCATTTATGGCACCGCCGTCTGGGACATATTAATTTTCAGTATGTTAAAAGGCAACCTGAATTATCAGAAGGGTGCAAAATGAACAAATGTACTAAGTATTTGGATTGTACTGCATGCAAAAGGGCGAAGGTTCATAGATGCAGCTATCCCAGTTCAGATAGGAAATCTGACAAAGTATTCCAACTTGTGCATATGGACCTATGTGGCCCAATGCCTGTTGCTAGCATGGGAGGTTCGAGGTATGCACTGTGTCTCTCGGATGACAAAACGAAGGTTACATGGTTTTTTCCTCTCAAAACAAAAGCAGATACTGCAGAAACAGTTAAAAATTGGGTTCATGCAGTAGAACTTGAATTCGGTACTAAAGTACTTGCTTTTCAGACAGACAGAGGGTCAGAATTTACCGGGTCTGTGTTGCAGAATTTCTTTAAGAAAAAGGGAATTAAGCATCGTCTGTCTACACCTTATTCCCCCCAAGAAGGAGGCGTGGCCGAACGTAAAAACAGGGTTCTGCAAGAGTTGGCAAACTCTATGTTGTTTGATGCTAAACTCCCTCAAAGTTACTGGGCGGAAGCCTGGCAGGCGGCTACTCATATTCTGAACCGAGTATATAATTCGGTAATTGCCACTACCCCATATTTTGCTTTATATGGGAAGAAGCCCAAAATTAATTACTTTCGGGTGTTTGGATGTCCAGCCTATGTACTTATCCCAAAAGCGTTAAGGAAAAAGGGAGGTCCAAGGGCTAGGAAACTCATCTTTTGTGGGTACGAACCACACGCCAAATCTTGGAGGTTCGTGAACCCAAATGGGGATACTACAAGAGTGGTCCTCAGTAGGAGCGCTGAATTTTGTGAGCAATCTGGATGGACTCACTTACATGCTAACCCTGACATTTTGAGAGATGATTTAGGCATTCATGCTGAGAATGAAAGTCCAGAGAGTGGTGAGCCAGAAGGGGATGGTGCACATGGATCAGATGCAGATTCTGACCAGGCACAAGGTTCTTCTCCTAAGGTAGAAAAGCCAGAATCTAGGAGTGTTCCAACATCGCCAGTCAGTAGGCCTAGCAGACAGCAAAAGCGAAGCAGGTCACCTGCAACACCAAGCCCAAGGGAGGTATCTAAACAGAGGTCTTTATCCCTAGAGGCACATCCAGGTATAAAGTCTGAGACAGATTCTGACAGCCAACGGTCAGAGGGGGCACAAGAGGAACAATTGCGCAGGTCAAATCGTGCCACAAAGGGCAAGCCACCAGAGCGGTTTAAGGTGACAAGTGTATACGTAAATATGGCACAGTGTGAGCCAGATAGCTATATGGAGGTACAATGGCTTCCAAGCTCAGAAGCCGTTAAGTGGCAGGAAGCAATGGAAAAAGAGATGGCTTCAATGAAGTCTCTCGGTGTGTTTACAAGTACAGAGCTTCCGAAAGGGCAACAAGCTGTAGGTTGTCGATGGGTATATCGTTTAAAGCCCACAACTACTGAGGAGTTGCAATATAAAGCCCGACTAGTTGCAAAAGGGTTTTCGCAGCGCAAAGGTGTTCACTATTCTCAAATCTATGCCCCTACTTCAAGATCAGAGTCACTAAGAATGCTTTTAGCCTCTTCAGCTAAGAAGGGAAATAAGCTGTTTCATTTTGATGTCAATGTGGCTTATTTAAATGCAGACTTACAGGAGGAAGTCTATATGACACCACCACCAGGTTTTGAAGGAGACAAGCCAAACCAGGTCTGGCGCCTACACAAATCCATTTATGGGTTGAAACAGTCCACCCGTAATTGGAATTCCTGCTTAAACGATGCTCTAGAGAGCATGGGGTTCAGAAAGAGCGCAGCAGATGCGTGTCTTTATCTAAAAGGCTCGGGATGTGAACAAGAAGCAGTCTTGATATTCGTTGACGATTTATTATACAGTGGAAAGGATGATAAACTTGCACAACAATTTGCCACAAAGCTTGGAGAAAGGTTTCAGATAAAATCACTAGGCAATGTATCTGTTTATCTAGGAGTTAAAATTCAGCAAGATGAAAATGGGAACTATTGGCTCAGCCAAGAAGCTAAGATCCAGCAGTTGCTGGAAAGGTTTAAAATGGACAACTGTGCTGGTGTTAAAACCCCAATGGAGCTAAGTTACATAAAGGATGCTCAAGCCGAGCAACAGACAGAGTTCAGTAATCCCGGGGTTTACCAGTCAGCGATAGGCAGTCTACTCCACATTGCACAGTGGACTCGGCCCGATATAACATATGCTGTCAACATGCTGTGTAGACAAGCTGAAAAACCATCAATGCATGCTTGGCAAGGAGTAAAAAGAGTTTTAAGGTATCTCCAAACTACCAAAAGGTTTCGCTTAAAACTATCAGCAGAGGGCAGCACACAACTTGAATGTTGGGCCGACAGCAGTTGGGCAGATGCTGGACCAGATAGAAAATCAGTGTCAGGAATGGCGATAAAATTTGGAAATGCACTAATTGGTTGGAGATCAAGAAAGCAGTCACTTATAGCTTTAAGTTCAACTGAATCTGAGTTCAATGCATTATCAGATGTATGTAGAGAACTGGAATTTTATAAGCAACTAGTACAAGAATTGTTTGGAGAATGTTCCCTACCTATCAGAGTGTGGGAAGACAATCAACCTTGTATTAAACTAGCTAAATCAGGTCAATTCAAAGCACACACACAAACACTTGGATATCCGTTATCAAAATGTATGCCAAAGTGTAAAACAAGGTTTAATTGAACTAAAGTATTGTCCAAGCCAAGAAAACCTTGCAGACGGTTTTACGAAAGCTTTGAGTCCGCAATCTCATAAATGTTTCTGTTCAGGTTTAAATTTGAATTAAGGTTGGTACAGCTCAGTGTTACGAGCGAGAGGGGGTGTTGCTATCAAAGGGTTAAAAGGTAGCAGAAACGCTCTAATCACTGAGCAGCTGGAGGTCATTAGGCTTCCAGGAACATGAGTTTGTATAAATAGTCTCCCGTGTGTTTGTTCTTCCCCTTCTCCCTTTTTTGGGCGTGTTTGCTGAGATGTGTGGTTCTTCGCCAGGGTTGTTTTTTGTTTTGTAAATAAACCTTATCTTTGAGTTACAAACCGCATGCTCCAAGACTCCTCTTTGAAAAGATACTGCCTCTCCTGCCCTTCTAAACCGCTGCGCGAAATGCTCTGCTGTAGTGGGACTTGTGACGATGGAAGCGCACTGGGCATTTACATTAAACTAATTAAAGTTGAATGGGACACTATTGAAGGACTGGGAAGAAATTTTCCTGCATTGGCAGGTTTTGCCTTCCCCATAGCAATTCATCACAACTTTGGCTGTTATGGCCTTGGGTGGAATCCGTTAGTCTTTTCTTCCCTATGGGGGTGAAGTGGTGACTCACCCCCCCCCCCCGCGACAGCGATTCCAGGGTCCTCTTCTTAAAGGGGTTATATATATGGGTGTCACTGGCCATACACCGAAAGGTCATCAGTGAACTACCCTGTATGCTGGGATATGGGCCAGGCTGCCTGCTACACTTACTTCTCGCAGAGCACCCCGATATCCCGTTTGCCCTGATGAGCCGCAGTTCCCCTCAGCTGGGGGGCTGGGAGAGATAAACGCCCAAGGCCTAAGCTAAGGTCTTCCTACATTCAGATGTTTGATAAAGTTGCAGCTTAATTTTAATTCCATATAACGTTGTCAGAGTCTTTATTCCTTCCTTATGAACCCTGGGGGCTGGGGCTGTCGCTGCCTGGTCACGCAATCTAGGCCATGAATTTGGACAATACGCCCACCCTTTGAGAAGTTTTTGGATGCAGTTTCTTTTCTTCTAACTTGATGGAGAATGGTTAAAAGACACACACATCAAATCAGTTTTTGCTATGGTGCTTCTCATTGAGAAATTAAGAACTCATCGGATCTCTGCAAGGAAGAGTGGGAGGAGGTGCTGCCTGATGGCTGCGTTAAGCATTCACCAGAGCAGAGGAATCGAACACATTGGTAGTCCATGGTCACAGTACGTCCATGGTCCTTAACAAGGCATCCATCAGTTAAAAGGCCCTTAAATCTACACTGGTGCAATGTTGGAAAATCATTCCTGCAAAGCTCATAAAAGTGCAAGACAAGAACTAATAAACAAGACTGCATGGAGAAGGTGAATGAGAGAAACTTCTCAGTGACTGCAGACTCATAGAAGTTTTATTTATGAACTCTTGAAAAAGAGCGAGAGGACGCACCGTCTCCCAAGAGAATGGCCCATGTCTGGGATCCCGGAAGAGCAGAATGAGCTCTAGGAAAGATCAATCTGGTTGGGTACAGTGTGATTTAAAAGGCAACCAGCTCTCCAAATGCATCCTCTAAGGTAATTGTATTCAGGGTCCCCCTCTCTGTCCCTCCGCCTCCCTGGCCCAAGATGCTGTGAGCGCAGCCTGCCATAAAATAAATATGAGGTGCACCATTCTGTGCAGGAGTCGATAAAAGCAGCATCAATCTATCTTCTTTCCTTTTTATCCAGATTTGTGGCCAATCGCTACCAGCACCAACATTCTGCTGGGAACAACAACGTCTATTGAAAATGTTCGCTTGAGAGAACATGGAATCAAATAGAACTTGGCCCACAATAGGAAAACAAAGGACAGTGTCTAAGTGCTTGGTGCTATTTCCCCCATTGGCGGCTGGTCTATTAGGATGAATGGGGCTGTGCACTTGAGTCTGCTCCCACTTGCCTACCTTATTGCTTCTTACTAATTAGGAGTGGTTCTGCCTGCTATGGCGCCACCTACTGTTCCTCTCCCTGCCTTCTGCCCTACCAGACCCAATGGTCACCACCACCTAGCAACTGCTAGAATTCTGAGTTCATATGAGGGCAATTCTCATCTGCTAATGTGTTTTTTTATTAAAGCAGTCAAGCAAGGAGACAACCGTTCCCCTAGTTACTTGTAAAGCTGGAAGCTAAATAGGTTTCTCAAGTGACCACTGGTGGCTAAAGAGGCCCTTGCTTAAAAGAGCACTGATGACTGTCGAAGGCTGTTGGCTACTAGCTATTAGAGATGGAGGAGAATTCAAATCACATTTGCACTTTGCAAAACAATGCGTGAACCAAAGCATAGCCTATATTTTGAAATCCAAGCATCTCTGAATTTTGCAGTACCGTTCTGTATCCAGGTAGTGTGCCTAAAAATGCAAATACTAGTATAAAGTGTGCATAAATGTCATGAAAACAGCATACAAAAATGCATTATATCAGGGAAGATTGCTTTGCAAAAATGTATATCGTAGGCAAACTTGCATGCAAAAAATGCATTTCTTGGGACACATCCATAATAAATGCTGATGAATTTTCAAAAGCACTCATAAATGGAAATGTGGAGAACTAAACTAAGATTGGAAATTGGATTGATTTCTGTTCCAGATGTAGGACAAATCAGCAAACATGGCCATTTCTGCTCCAGATGCCATCAGAATTCTTTGACCTCCCTGCAGACAGGGAAGTTTGTGGGTGTTCATACCCAAACCCACCACTCACAACACCTTTGGGAATGGCTTTGCAGAACTAGATGCCACCGTTTGGTGTTCAGGGCTTGAAGATCTGCAGCACTTCCTCTTCTGCTCTGCAAAAGGCTGCTCTGTCTGTGAGCAGAACCACTTTCACGGGCTGCATCAAAGCTGCAGCGACAGGAATTGTTGGTGGCCGTGAAAGGTCAAGCGCAATGACATTTGAAACCTTGCCTTTGATTGTGTGGCTGCCCTTGCATGGCACTTTGACATTTCTCCTTTCTCTTGCTATCCTCTGAGAGAGCTGACATGTATGTCCAGAATCTCCACCACAATGCTTCTTGGCGTGAGAAGGCAGCCACCAGCACAATCCTTGGAGGTTGCAGCTCAACTGTTGGTGGGGACAGAGTACCACCAACTCACAGCTCCAGTGCTTAAAATCTTTCCCTGGCTGCCCATACGCTACAGGCCAAGGTGCTTAAATTAATTTGCAGGGCCCTTGAGAACTTGGGTCCAGGATACCTTAAGGACTACCTGAGTCCTCATATCCCTTCCCAGTCACTGAAGTCTCTGAGGGAATTCACTGCTCGTGGTCCAACCAGGAGTTGTGCATTCAGTATTCAATGCTGCTTAAATTAATTTGCAATGCCCTTGACAACTTGGGTCCTAGATACCTTAAGGACCACCTGAGTCCTCATATCCCTTCCCAGTCACTGAAGTCTCTGAGGGAATTCACTGCTCGTGGTCCAACCAGGAGTCATGCATTCAGTATTGCCAGCTCAATTCTGTGGAACTCCTTCCTGGCTAGGGATGGGCAAATCTGCCAACTGGGGTTTCTTTCCATCTCTCAGTCTTCAGCTCTCTACTTTTCTACATTGATTTTCGATTCAACCCCCCCCCCAAAAAAAAAGTCCTCAAGAAAATTCATCATCACTTTAGTGTGAATTTCATTTTTCGTATGCAGCATTTCATAATATACTTTTTTGTGTGCATAGCAGCTTATTCTAACGACCTGCATTATTGCATGCATGTATTTTCACTAACGTATGCATGTTCAATGCACACTTTGCCCAAGCATATACATTTTTGTACACTGCTTGGCTGGAGAACTGCACTGCAAAATTGGGAGAAGTGTGAATTTCAAGAGATGGCTATGTTTTGGTTTGCTTCTTGTTTCAGAAATTGCAAAATGCCCTTTTCACTGTGAACAGAATCAGATTTGTTCTTCATGTAGGTAAAGAAGACCTGTGCTCTTCTAGATGTTGCAGGACCCTCTACTCTCTTCAGCCCCAATAAGCAAAGCCAGCGATGGTCAGGAATGAAGGGAGCTAGAGTCCAGCCACATCTGCAGGGCCACAGGTCCCAATCCTTGACTTAAGCCACACTATTTGAAATTATGGAGATCCATCATCATTACCTACTATTGAAAGGGCTCCCCAAAGCTATATACCTCTAGCAGACTGGTTCCCTTGTTAATTTTATAGCTTGTATTCTCGGAAGTGATGAAGCTTATTGTTTTTGCCCTCCAATTCCCCCCTTCCCCCGCTGATAATACCATTTTATCATCTTTGACAAAGCTATGAAGTGTCCTCCTAAGCATGTCTGCAGTGGAGACAAATGGGCATCTTCTCGATGGATAGTTGTAAAAGCAAAGCAAATCTAACAGCTTGTTGGCCCCCTCACAGGTCTTTGTATGAGCTTCATAACAGAAATGAAACCAAGCAGGCGAAACAGTGTGGTGCTGATAAAAGACAAGGTTGCATGTTCGATCCCCATACGGGACAGAAGGTCAAGAGGGTTGTTATGCTATTTTTAAAATTCCAACACTACAATTCTAATTCGATTATTCTCATAGCTGTCAAGTATCCCTTATTTGGCGGGACAGTCCCTTATCCCAGCACCATGTCCCGCTGCTGTCCCTTATTGATGAGGCTTCATTTGGCTGCTGGCTGGGCTTTCTGCCTTTGGCTCAGAGGGGCTCAGAAGTTGAACATACCTGTGCCCGGGAAATCCCCTATTTTGGCTGCTGATCCCTTATTTTCGAGGCTGCTGGTCCCTTATTTTCAAATCTGTAAGTTGACAGCTATGATTATTCTATATATATCATGGTGGTGTAAGATTACCTGCCCTGCGCTATAATTCGATAGAAGTCTCTAATGAAAATTTGCCTGTAGTTTCTAAGCTCAGATTAATTGCAGCATTGCACTCTGGTTCTAAACAGGAATACCTACGTCACAACTATGGCGACCTTTATGAAATTTGCAGCTGAAATAAACACAGCATAATAATTACCCTATGCTTATAATTAAATAAGGCTTAGCAGCACAGTCAGTCAGAAGAGAACTTGTATTCAAATGGGTGGAGGGGCCTGCCAGGGCACACACTGTCCGAGAGCCCCCTCCAACCTGGAATTAGCCTGTCTTGAACAACCACTCAATCTCCCTTTGAATCCCACTTCCAGACGCTTACTGGAAAACAATGCCTTTAGCTGTGGAAGCAACCTAGTATTTTCACAATGGCCAATAATGGAGGAAGAAATTAGAGTAACATAATTTGAATTTAGATGAGCTATGGCGCCCCTCAGCTCTGCCCCCCACCCAGCCACCCTGAATTTATGAAGTGCCATCTCTGCCTCTCAAGTAATATGCAGGAAACAAATTCATCCAATCCAATCAATAGGAGGAGACCAAACATTGTCTGCAAGGATGATAATTTGTCAATTTAAATGCATCAAATGGCTAGCTGCAGGGAAGGTTATCGAAAGATATTTCAGTTATGTATAACAGCTGAGTGCTTATTTGCTTATGAGGAAGGGGAAATCCAGGTGTGCTCAGATACTATTGGGTCCCCCCCCCCCAGAGGGGTAGTTGTGTTATGTCTCTGGCAACAAAACAAAGAGTCTTTGTTGGCCTCTTAAAAATGAACAGCGGTCGTCACCGCTTGGGCTTTTCTTGACTCTTCAAATGAACTCTTAGTATATTAAAGAAGAACATGGCAAGGTAGGGAGGAGTTGGATAGCAGTGAGAGGTGAGGATTACAGTCAGTGACCATTAAAGCCTAAGCATGTGTGAAATAGGCACCCTTTTACAGCAGTCCTGAGTAAATTATTGCCAATCTGTTGCATAGGATGACTCCCCCCCCCCCTTCCAGGCTCCCCTCCCTTGCAGAGAACCTCAGAGGACCAATGCTGTGTACCCCTCCAACACTCCCTCGCCTCCTTCCTAGTGCACTCACTTCAAGTTGCAGCCAATGTCTGTGGCGGTTCTGGCTGCATTGTCCTTGATAGTTTGCTTAGGGATGCGGGTGGCACTGTGGTCTAAACCACTGAGCATCTTGGGCTTGTCGATCAGAAGATTGGCAGTTTGATTCCAGTGATGGGGTGAGCTCCCATTGCTCTGTCCCAGCTCCTGCCAACCTAGCAGTTCAAAAGCATACCAGTGCAAGTAGATAATTAGGTACCGCTGCGGTAAGAAGGTAAACGGTGATTCCATGCTCTCTGGTTTCCATCACAGTGTCCCATTGCACCAGAAGTGGTTTAGTCCTGCTGGCCACATGACCCAAAAAGCTGTCTGTGGACAAATGCCGGCTCCCTTGGCCTGAAAATGAGATGAGCGCCATAGTCGCCTTTGATTGGACTTAACCATCCAGTCCTTTGCCTTTCCCTTTCCCTGAAAAGCTCCTCCTCGCCTCCCATTCTTCTCTCAGACAGCTGTCTTGATGGCAGTTAGGATTTAGAGGAGGGCACCCAAGGCCACTCTCCACATTTGGAAACTCCCACCCCCAAGGTGGGGATGACACCCCCACAAATCTTTTCCCACAGAGGTTTGCCCCCCCTTTCCCAGAGCAACATAAACCGGGGAGCTGTCAGTGGTTGCCGAACGATCGGCATGATAAACCTTCGGAAAATGCTAATGAAGTCCCCTGAGGAGAAGTGGGAAGATATGTCAGACACACTTGACTGCCTCTCAAGACAAGATATGCTGGGTGATTACTGTTTTCACAGGCGTTGCCAGAGC
Source organism: Podarcis gaigeae (assembly GCF_964106915.1). Lineage (NCBI taxonomy): Eukaryota > Metazoa > Chordata > Lepidosauria > Squamata > Lacertidae > Podarcis > Podarcis gaigeae. The sequence goes on from NC_139690.1 coordinate 34,883,124, forward strand.
CTTTGATTTGCATTCTTTTACCTCAGAACCTCAACATGCTCACTTTTTGTTAGAACCCCCGTGTGTGGGAAGGGTTAAGAGAGAGAAAACTTCCACCCTTAGCCTCCTCCTGCACCCCAAGAATATCCACGCGGACCTCAATGTAGTGTTGTTCTGGGGAACTGTGAGAAATTGAAATAGTGGCTAGACCCAGCACTGCTCAGAGCCACTAAACCAGGATTTTTTTTTGTTAAAAGGAGGGGCCCAAGGCAAGCTAAGGATACTAGGACCCTGGCATTTCTGCTGCCGCTGGGGATGGGGGAAATGGGCAAGATGGTTTCAGCCAAAGAAAAGGTGTGTTTTTCAAGGTATCTGCTGGCCATAGCCCAGGAGAAGATCAAAACCAGCACTTCAAATTGGGCCCTTTCTCTCCCATAGTGGAGAGAGATAACTTTCACCCAAACTTGAACCAGGTAAAAGGTAAAGGTAACCCTGCCCGTACGGGCCAGTCATGTCCTACTCTAGGGTTGTGCGCCCATCTCACTTAAGAGGCCGGAGGCCAGCGCTGTCTGGAGACACTTCCGGGTCACGTGGCCAGCGTGACGAAGCTGCTCTGGTGAGCCAGCACCAGCGCAGCACATGGAAACGCCATTTACCTTCCTGCTATAAAGCGGTACCTATTTATCTAGTTGCACTTAGGGGTGCTTTCGAACTGCTATGTGGGCAGGAGCTGGGACCGAAAGACGGGAGCTCACCCCGCCGCGGGGATTCGAACCGCCAACCATGCGATCGGCAAGCTGAGGTTTTACCCACAGCGCCACCCGCTTCCCAGCTTGAACCAGACTGTCCTTCAAATAGAGGATGCTTTCAAAGAGTAATGGAAGATATATACCTACCCTTGGCCCTAAGTGCAGAATCCTCTCCCCAAGGTGACTTGCCTTGCAACCACTTTAATGCCTTTTTAGTTCCAGGCAAAGAACTTTATTTTAACAGGTTTTGGATTTCTGGTGAAAGTTGTGTTTAATGCTGTTGTTTTATTCTTCTACTATTTCATAGTTTTTAGATATCTTTTAATTATATTTGTGGTTTTCTTAAGCTGTTCCGGCAAGGTTTTAAATCACAGGACAGGATCTAAATAAACATTGAGTTAACATGCACCAATGAAATTTCTTCAATGAATTGGCAGTAGGGATATTTCAACTTTTGCCTTGAGTCTCAAGGGTGCCAAACCTCACCTGTGGGACTCTTGAAACTCTTCCCATCTTCTCTGTGCTTGTACGTTTGAATTTAGAACACATCAGACTCTCAAGAGAGTTACTGAACTTTCTACATATTGTTTATTTTCCCCTTCAATTTCAAATTAATTACTTTTGTGCTTTCATACAGACTGCTGTGAGGAGAGATGCACATTATTAGCATAATTAGAAGCAAACTGACATAATGTGGCTAGATGGAACCACAATCCGCATGGGGGAAATGGATATCCATTAGCAAAATGGCCATAGCGATGAACTGTGGGTGCTGTTTTATGAGGATTCATCCTGATTTGTTTTGCAGGAAGGTTTGAAAACGGCATCAAAGCAGCCATTATCCCACACTTACCAGTGGATTTTCCTGTCACTTTCCTTACTGCAAAAGGTCCAACTTTTTTGGGAGGCAGGTTTGACCTATGGAGGAAGCTGGTGCAGAATTTGGCAGCTATGATGCTCACCAGGCAAGATGATTTGAGCTTATTACACCGACCCTGGTCCAGTTGCACTGGCTGCCAGTTAAGTTTCTGGTCCCAATTTAAAGTGCCTGAAATAGTTCAGGACTGTGATACCTCAAGGACCATCTCTTCCCCATATGAACCTACTCGGACCCTTCGAACATCATCTGAAGCCCTTCATCATGTGCCAAGGTACGACTGTACAGAGATTCACATAAAGAGTTATTTACTGTTTCATCCAGGGTGTTTCAGCCAGCTGTTGCTGATTAATTGAATTTATACCCCACCCTTCCTCCCCAAGGAGACCAGGATGGCAAAGAGGTATGCAATTTAAAGACAAAGAAAGAAAGCAAAAACTTTCCAAAACAGTTAAAACATTCTAAAATCATTTACAGTGGAAAGCATTCCAAAAGTTACAAACACTCCTTCATCCAACGATCTCGGGGTTGCCAGGAACAGCATTTTTCAGTCACCAAACATGCCTGGGAGGACTGGAATGTTTTCAAATTCCTCTGAAAGCAAGTGATGATAGAGACAGGCTCACCTTGTGAGGAAGGGCAGGAAATTCTGAGACTTTTCTCCTTACAGATCAAGACAAAAGTGTAAAATTCTCCGCAGCCACCATTAAAATAAGAGCAGCTACAATGGGCTGCACATTTTAATTTGCGTAATTTAAAAATTCCAACTGTGTTTGGTAATTCTATGTGCCTTGCAATGGCTGCTGTGTGATAATTGAGTTCGTTAATTTTACCTCCTTAGTCAAAACAAAAAAAATTCCTTCCAGTAGCACCTTAAAGACCAACTAAGTTAGTTCTTGGTATGAGCTTTCATGTGCATGCACACTTCTTCAGATTCACTGAAACAGAAGTTTCCAGACCCTTCTATATAGTGAGAAGGTGGGGAGGGGTATTACTCAGAAGGCTGGTGGGAATGGGTGATTGGCAGATAGCTGTGATGAGCCTGTTGACGACTCTTGACGACTCTTAACGACTGCAATAGGTCTTACAGGAAAAAGCAAGGGGTGATAAGTTGCAAACTTAAAACCATGGTGAGACCTGGTCTGAACAAAGACATTGGATTCTTATCTCATTATACATGACAAAGCCATTTTTCACCTTCTCACCCCTTGCTTTTTCCTGTAAGACCTATGCAGGAGGCTGAATCATACGACAGTCTTGATTCACATGCAAATCTGCTGTCAAAAAAGTGTGTCAGATGCTACATTACCGGCTTAAATGAACTACAGTGGCACCTTGGTTCTCAAACTTAATCTGTTCCGGAAGTCCGTTCCAAAACCAAATCGTTCCAAAACCAAGGCACGCTTTCCCATAGAAATGAATGCAAAATGAATTAATCCATTCCAGACTTTTGAAAACAACTCCTAAAACAGCAATTTAACATGAATTTTACTCTCTAATAAGACCATTGATCCATAAAATGAAAGCAATGATCAATGCACTGTACTATAAAATAAATAAAACAGTATTGTAGTTTATGAAAATTAAAATTATTACTTTTTCTTACTTGCTCTGATGATAGTCATTGTTTGGAGGGGGGACTTTTATCCATTTCTGCAGTCACACAATCAATCAGCTGAACTGGGTTCCACACAGTCAGAAAAACAAATTAACCAAAAAAGCCTCAAAAACGCTAAATAAACAGCAAAACCAAAAGTGCCAAATACAGTGACACCTTGGTTCTTGAACTTAATCCATTCTGGAAGTCCGTTTGATTTCCGAAATGTTCAAAAACCAAGGTGCGGCTTCTTATTGGTGCAGGCATCCCAGAAACAATAGCTGACAGCCGCACCGGACGTTCAGCTTCTGAAAAACGTTTGAAAACCAGAACACTTACTTCCAGGTTTTCAGGGTTTGGGAACCAAGGCATTTGAGGACCAATCAGTGTCCTAGCATGGGTTGTCAGCACCCGGGGCAAGGCAAGTAATTTGCGCCCCCTAACCCGTGGATTTTAGCACTCGAGTGCGAGCGCGCCCCCCCCCCGATGTTGCGCCCGGTGCGGCCAGCCCCCACTGCACCCCCACGCTACGCCACTGGGACCAATGCATTATAGAAACAAGGTACCACTGTATATTTTATGACAGGCCTGAACTGTGCTAACACTTTGTAAATCCATAATGTAGTAGAAATAGCCAAAGTTGCAAATGACCGTTGCTGAGGTTACCAGTGTGGTTGCAGTGCTGCCCAGAAGGAAATTTCCGCCTTGTCAGAGCTAATTAATGACTGAATAGAGGCATGTGCTGTGTTAGGAGATGGCAAATGATCAAGCACATATTTAGGAATTAGCCCATATTCAAAGCTCCTGCACCTCTCGGTCTCATAAGGACTAGCAATCCCTTTCTAATGAGGGCAGGCAGTCTGTGCCAAGGGTTGATTCCCCTCTTCTGCTGGCAAAGACTGAATATCCATTGCGCAGTCACCCTGCAGAGTGAAGCTAAAGAAGCCACATAGTTCTAGGGCATATGCAGAGTGCCTGTTGAACCAAACACCTCTGGAAAAGCCCTCTGTAAGCAGCAGGGACTTGAGGAAGCTGAACTTTCATCCGCAAAGCCAGCTCATTTAAGAGAATGTGAGGCCACGGAAGGAGATGTTGGGCAACTTTAGCACCAGATTTAATCAATGTTGGGAGGATGTTAAGAAATAAAAGGGACAATAACGAGCAGCCGTCTTCGGTGCCAGCAATGATTGACCTTCGAATGATGAACACAGGACGTTCGAGTACCATTAATTAGGAGCAGGCAGAGATGAGGAGGGAAGGGTACTTGCAATGGAGGACATCGCAAAAAGCCCTTTTAGCGACACCCACGAGACCGGAGGATTTGACGACTGCAAGCTGCCAGGTTCTGCATCTGAAGGGCAGAGCAAAAAACAGAACGAAAAGCTCTCCATGCCCACAATCTTCCTCTGGGTTCATTTCTACCCTAAGAAATAGATTCCCAATTCAGAGTGTTGCTAATTTCAGGGAGAAACCAGGCCCGGCCACATTCCAGGCTCCATTGCGGTGTGTGCAAGTAGGACATGCAATCAGGGTACTTCTTGTCTGATAATGGACCATTTCCTTCCCCACAGTACTTCTCAGTACTGCACCCTCAAAACATATCATCCTTCTAGGTGCATTGTTGTCGGGGTGGGGGGTACATGACTGCCCCCACTGCCCCACTGTCTGACTATGGCAGAGGCTGTGTCCTGCCTCCCCTAGCCATTTTAATTTCCCACTCCCCAAGTCAAGGCTTCACAGTGCTGGGCTGAGCAGAGAGGTTTTCTTCCCTGTTGCAGCACTGAGCTGGGCAGAGTGGTCCCTCTCTGCCCAGTCCAGCACCACAGTAAGGATGGAAGTCAAGGGGGTGCAGATCAATGGTGACTGGTGACCATTGGGACAGGGAGGGTGGAAAGCAGCAAAAAGAACAGCTGTTGAAGTGTGTGGTGTCCATGCTCATTGTCAGTCTTTTTTTGGACCTAAGCACCACTGGGTTGTGGCCCCCAAAAGGGCTGTAATGAGGCACTATTGCCCTCAGGCCAAAAACAGATGTTTAGTCACCCTATGGTCTATGGCTGTTGGCCATGAAAAACATCTTTTTTGTTACCAATTAAATAGATTAGCTTCCCCACAAATGGCTTTGAATTAGCCAAGCTGACAAGCTGCATTGTAATTTGATTATGGTCTAGCAGTTAATTAAAATTTCAGGAGGAAGTTGGTGAGGCTGCTTGCATGAGGCTGGTCTCGCTGAGGCTGCAAACTTGATAAGGAAACAGGCTTATGACTGGCGTAGGTGACATTTTGGGAGGTGTGTGTGTGTGACAATGAGACCCCAGAAGGGCCCACCTCAACTTAGCAGAGCCACCTCTAGAATTAGAATTAGAAAAGGTTCAGAAAAGTGCAACCAAAATGACCAAGAGCTTGCAACAAGACCTATACAGTGATACCTTGGGTTAAGAACTTAATTCGTTCTGGAGGTCTGTTCTTAACCTGAAACTGTTCTTAACCTGAGGTACCACTTTAGCTAATGGGGCCTCCTGCTGCTGCCGCGCTGCTGCTGCGCAATTTCTGTTCCCATCCTGAAGCAAAGTTCTTAACCCGAGGTACTATTTCTGGGTTAGCGGAGTCTGTAACCTGAAGTGTATGTAACCTGAAGCGTATGTAACCCGAGATACCACTGTATGAGGACAAGTTGCAGCAATTGGGGCATTTTAGTTTAGAAATAAGGGGAAGGGAGGGAGGCATGACAGAGGTGTATGGAGAAAGAAACTTTTCTCCCTTTAAACCCCTAGACCTCGGGGATGAAGCTGAATGTTGCAATATCCGAGGCAGGCAAAAGAAAGTCTCTTTTCACACAGTGCATAGTTAAACTATGGCATTTGCTCGCACAAGAAGTAGATGGAGTCACAGAGAATAAGGCTGTGTTCTCCCACCACTGTTGGAGGCAGGATGTCTCTGAATTCCCTGTTGCTGGACACTGCAGGAGGGGAGTGTGGAGTTGTGCTCAGGTCACGACTGCAGGCTTTCCAGAGGCATCTGGTTGGCCACTGTGAGAAAAGGATGCTGGACCAGGTGGACCTTTAGTCGGATGCGAGTAGGCCCTTCTTACATTCTTAAATATGAACTAGGTTTGGAGGAAAAGATTAATCCTGTTCACTTTTAAAGACGAACCTGCCTAACATGAATTATTGCTTTTTTAAAAAAAAGTCCTCATGAAAAGCCCATTAGCAGTTTAGTTCGAATTTCTCCTATTACACAAATTTTCCCTAAGTCATGGTGCTTCTTCTATGTTATTTTCACCAATACATCCATTTCTATGCAGGCTTCACTCTTGTATATGCATTTGTATACGCATTGGCTAGAGAAATGCATTGCCAAATTTGGGAAAGCCGTATCTTGAAGGACAGCTGTTGTTTCGGTTTGCGTCTTGTTTCAGAAAGTGCAAATTACTGTATTTTTCGCACCATAGGACGCACTTTTTCCCCTCCAAAAATGAAGGGGAAATGTGTGTGCGTCCTATGGTGCGAATGCAGGCTTTCGCTGAAGCCTGGAGAGCGAGAGGGGTCGGTGCGCACCGACCCCTCACGCTCTCCAGGCTCCGCACACCTCTCCGCAAGCAGCAGGAGCCCAGCGCTGGGCTCCCGCTGCTTGCGGAGAGTTGCCTGCATGCCGAAGCCTGCGTGCGCTGAGCTCAGCGCGCCCAGGCTTCGCGGACCTCTCCGCTAGCAGTGGGAGTGCTCCCACGGCTTGCAGAGAGCTGCCTGTTTGGGGGCTGGGGTCAGGGGAAGCTCGAGCTTCCCCCGCCCCAGCCCTGCGCCTGGGGGGAGAATAATTTTTCCCCCTTTATTTCCCCCCCCAAAAAAACTGGGTGTGCCCTATGGTCCGGTGCGCCCTATGGTGCGAAAAATACGGTAGGTTGGTTCACCTTTAAGTGCAAGCCGAATTGAATTTGTTCCCCACCCCTCTCAGTAATGCTAGATTTCCAAAGTGATTTATGAAACAGTTTTCTGAATGTAGTTCCTCTTTCTGTATTGCTGCTGTTTATCTTCTGGAGTAGGATTCGTCCATAGGGTGCCTTCTTGGCTTCCAGCCAACCATTGAAATGATAAGACACCCTTTAATCCTTAAGCACAGAGGCAGATTTCGATTGCGCTGTGTCTCCCTCATCGCCCCCAACTGAAGTCGAGCTTGACGAAGGCTTCTATCAAGGATGGACTGAGCGCCCGGCATTTCTGCTCGTTGTGACTCACTGGGTGTATTGAGGCAAATTGGTTGTACTCAAGTGAAACTGTAGTGTGTTCTGCATAACTTGTGGCACGCACCCTCCGGTCGTGCTGAATAACAAGCTTCCCCCCACCCACCCTCTGTGTTTTTGATTTATATGAAGCCAAGCGGTGCACTATAGTCTATCAGCCAGGAGTAGGAGCCAAGTCACATTAGAAAACCGCGATGCTAGCTAATCGGGGGGGGGGGGGTGACCTGGTCTGCTCTAGGCTCCCAGAAATTATAAGTGAGTGTTACTGGTAATTACACCACTCTTTGTTATGCCCTGTGATATTAAGATGTGAAGAAAAGAGATTTTGCACTGTCACAAGGCTGTGATTCAACAAGGTCTCCCAGCCCGATTGATGACTTGAAGGTAGATGCAAATGTCTTCCTAATCCAATCAGAGTCAGCCACCTCCCACTCCCATTGTTGCCACAGAGCACGGCGTGTACCCTGCTGCCTGCCAATTAGGATTCAATCTGCATAGAGAGAAAGCTCTTATTAACACCACAGGGGAGGACAATTATTTTATGTAGTCAGAGGGGGGGGGGGACATTTGTAATTTTTAGTCCGCTCGAAAAAACTTGTTAATAGACACTCAATAATGACTGCTAACTGGGCAATGGTGTTCTAACCTTTGTGTGAAAACACCATTTTTTTATTTTTAAAAAATGCATGGTGACTTTAAAGGAAATAATAGACATGATAGGGGCTGCTGTTGTTCCCACTAATAAGGGACTCAGTTGGTGAGTACCAATGGAAATTGAGCCAAAATGAGAAACAAGAGGGAGGGACAAGCAAGATTAGGGGAACCCAGAACCCTGAGGTCTGCAGAAGTAAAAGCATAAAGGATTCTTAAAGTAAAAATAAATGAAATGAGCACCTGTAACTATGTACATGCCACCCGCCTCCCTGCTGACTATAAAATGTTTTGTTTTGTTTTTTAAGTTGGAATAAGAAAAAAGAAACGATGCTGTGATGACTAGCATTAGTTCTTGTAGGTCCCCAACTTGCCCCAATGGGCCCAAGTGTTGATGTGGGACCTCTTTGCCAGTGCCTCCCCCAGAACCTTTGGGTGCTCATTTGAGGGGTTGAGGCAGGGCTATGGGCAGCAGTGTAGTGGCAAATTCAGAAGCGTAGGGTCCCTTCATGATGGTCACAACTGCACCCCTCACAGTGACACCCCTATAAGATTACACAGCCTTCTAAGATTATGCAATAGTCTTATAATTATACAATATTAATCATTTGGGATATTTTGCAATGATCAATGCAGGTCTCCATGTGTTGCCTTTCAGCTAGATGTGCACGTACATGGGCAAATGTCTCCAATATCTTCTTTCAGAGTGACTCAAGTTGTGTTCCCTGCGAAGTTCCATTGTTCCAGAGCTTGCATGCCTTTCTCGTGAAACTGAAGCACTGAACTTTGGAGCATACACTGGCAAAAAAGCTCCTGTTTCATGCTAATTGGGTGACTCTTAGGCTGCTGGAGGCAGGGACCCTGCTGCAGAAATAGTAGCAGGCCTTCAATCCTCCTATGACCTTTGCCTTTGGCCCTGGAGTCCAGCCCCAGAAGAAAGAACATTGTCACGTTCAACAAAGAACTTCACCAAAGATATCCTCTTCCCTTGGAGAACACCCTCTGGAATTGAAGCATCTCACTCCACTTGCCTGAGTTGCCGTTCAACTCAGCTTAAGAAACATGGAGGGTCCTGCCGGGTCCCGTGGGGACCACAAGAGACCTTGCATCCAGTTCACATCCATTCAGCTGCCCATTGTTGTCCTCGTTCATCTGAGAGACTTCTGTGGAACCTGCCTCAAAGCCGTGGACGGTATGAGCGGCATGGATGACGTGGACCCTGTTCCGGGCCTTCTTCTGCAGCAGGCAGCTGAAGACCTTCTTGAAGCCCTTGCGGAAGTGCTTGGAGACCAGGGCGTAGACGATGGGGTTGAGGCAAGAGTTGGCATAGGCCATGCAGTGGGAGAGAAGCCGGAAGGCGTAGGTGGTCTGGTTGAAAGGGAAGTCTCCGTAGAGATAACGCAGCACGACGACGTGGTAGGGCAGCCAGCAGAGACAGAAGAGGACAGTCACGATGATGATCATCTTGGTCACTTTGCGCTTGGCCTTCTTAGACTCGGACATGTCTTCCAGGGGGTCCACCGCCGTCCACAGGTATTTAATCGTCCGCGTGTAGGAGAGGCTGACGATCAGCACCGGGATGACGTAGCCAAAAGTGAAGGTGCAGGTGTCCATGATCTTCCGGCGCCATTCCTCCCATCCTGGCACACAGATGTAGCTGCCCTCCCATTCAATCAGGTCGTAGTAGCTCAGGTAGGGCCCCGAAAAGATCACGGAGAGGCCCCAAATGACGGCCATCGCCACCACCGCGTTGCAGGGCGTCCGCAACTCCCGGGACCGCAGCGGGTATCGGATGGCCAAGTATCTGCCAGAAAAGTCAACAGAGTTAAGCAATGCTGAGGATTATCTGCACCATTTATCTTCTCCCTCTGACCACTCATTGTTGTCCCACCACTACTCCACAGGTTGAACCTTCTCCCCTTGGGGGTGCCCCAGCTGGTTCCTTCCATGACTCCTCTGCACCCAACACTCACGCACCCTAAGATCAGACTAATTTTATGTGGCCCTCAATCTAAGTCCATATGCTCTCTGCAAGGACTCCGTTTGGAAGTCTGGCAAGAGCAATCTGCTTCTTCTCCCCTGGTAGGCAGAGGGTGGGGGGAGGAAGAGGGAGAAGGGAAAGAAGGGGGTGTTGCACCCCAGGGAGCAGAGACGACAAGTGACTGATACAGACCATCTGTTTCTCCTCCAGGGGAGAAAACCGGGACGGGGGTGGGGAAAGAGAGAGAGTTTATTTTGACAGCTGTGGAAAGGCGTCAGATTGAGATGACAGCTAAGAGCACGGGTTGGCCACATGTCACATCTCAAGATGCGTAAGAGGAACTGCCAGGCAGACCGGGGAAGGTCTGTAAGTTCAAAGAGTCAGGGGATTGAGCCAAAAAATGTGGGGCCTGGGGGTTTGTAGGGTATACTGGATGAAGGCATTGTAAAAGGTAAAGGGACCCCTGACCATTAGGTCCAGCGGCGCTCATCTAGCTTTATTGGCCAAGGAAGCCGGCATACAGCTTCCGGGTCATGTGGCCAGCATGACTAAGCCGCTTCTGGCAAACCAGAGCAGCACACGGAAACGCCGTTTACCTTCCCGCCGGAGTGGTACCATTTATCTACTTGCACTTGATGTGCTTTCGAACTGCTAGGTTGGCAGGAGCAGGGACCGAGCAACGGGAGTTCACCCCGTTGTGGGGATTCAAACCGCCGACCTTCTGATCGGCAAGTCCTAGGCTCTGTGGTTTAACCCACAGTGCCACCTGCAACCCTTATGAAGGCATTGTAAGCCAATGCAAAACAGCAAGCCCCTAAATGCACATTGTCCAAATGTGCTCCAAGCTTTATTTCTTTTATTTCAAATGGTTGCACAAAATAAAACACTAAGTACTGTATAACAACTGCATTATGTCTGCAATCCTACGGCCCCCATGTCTGCACATTTGAGGAGGGAAGACAGGTGGGTAGTGAGGACAAAGAGTGGGGGGAAACAAGACCAGGGACCCCTGGATTCCAGCCATAGGACCCCTCCTGCTGGCTGCATTGTGGGTGACTCAGACTTGTACTGAATTGGGAGTAAAATATCAAACCTGGCAAAGCAAGTTTTATTAATTTATTGTTGTTGTTTCTATTTATTTATACATGTAGCATATTTAATTAAATTATGAATAATCAGATTATAAACATAAATTTAAAGAGACAACATAGGCAAAATAGCATATATATTTGCAAAACCACATGCAAATGTATGGGTTGTGTGCAACTAAGTTCTACTCAGAGTAAGCCCATTAATGGACCCAAACAAGTACATTAATTTCAGTGAGTCTTTTCTGAGTAACTTTGGTGACAACATTATGAGAAGAGTTTAATAGTTCGTTTTTATTTAAATTACAAGCTGTTTTGATTGTTCTGCTCTGCAAGATTACAAAGAGACAAAAGGGGGGGGGATACATTTATGCTTCAGTTACTCATAATTTATAGAAAAATCTGACAAAAGCAGATTAAACTATCATATTGTACTATGTTTTTAATAATACTACTAATAATTCCTCCAATACTGAACTTTAAAAATTAGGGACTGAAATTTCAAGGACTGAAATAAGGGGGGGGTGTAGAGAAGAGATCTGAATTTGTGCAAAGTTCTTATTTTTGCTCAGCCTCACCACCACTGCCCAGCATCAAGCAGCAAGACAGTGTGTTCTAGGGTTAGAGTGTCAGACTGAAAAAAGGTAAAGGACTCCTGGATGGTTAAGTCCAGTCAAAGGCGACCATGGGGTTGCGGTGCTCATCTCGCTTTCAAGCTAAGGGAGCCGGCGTTTTTCCACAGACCTCTTTCCGGGTCATGCGACCAGCATGACTAAACCGCTTCTAGCGCAACGGGCTACTGTGATGGAAACCAGAGCGCACGGAAACACCGTTTACCTTCCCGCCACAGCGGTACCTATTTATCTACTTGCACTGGTGTGCTTTCAAACTGCTAACTTGGGCAAGAGCTGGGACAGAGCAACAGGAGCTCACCCCGTTGGGGGGATTTGAACCGCTGACCTTCTGATAAGCAAGCCCAAGAGGCTCAGTGGTTTAGACCACAGCACCACCCACATGTCAGACCAGGACCTGGGAGACACCACAGTTTAAAGTCCTGCTCGACCATGAAACTCACTGGGGCTCCCTTGGGCCAATCACTGTTTCTCAACCTAACCCACTTTGCAGAGTTGCCGTGGGGGTTAAATGAGGAAGGGGGCAAACCATGTAAGCCACCTCAATCACCTTGGAGCAAAAGGTGGGATATAAATGCTCAGTTGGTGGAACGTGACACTCTTAATCTCAGGGTTGTGGGTTTGAGGCCCACGCTGTGCAAAAGATCCCTACACTGCAGGGAGTTGGACTAGATGAATCGGGATCTCCTATTATTATTATTTAGTGCAGGGGGTTCCATTACCTGTCTACAGAGACGGCAGCCAGGGTGAAACTGCTGGCGTACATCGTAAGGTAGATGAAGAAGTGGACAGCCTTGCACATGAACGACCCAAAGACCCAGCCCTCCAGGGAGTAGATGGTGGCCTGGAAAGGCACACAGCAGATGATGAAGAAGAAGTCGGCCAGGCTGAGGTTGAGGATGAAGAGGTTGGTGCTGTTGTGCCCCACCTGCCCGTTCCGCAGCAGCACGGCCAGGACCAGGCTGTTGCCGATGGTGCCCAGAAGAAAGATCAAGGAGAAGACGACAGGGACGATGACACTGGCCAGGCTGAACTGGTGGGCATCAGAGGTGTTCCAGTGTCCAGCCAAGCTGGCAAAGTCTTCGTGTTCGGTCATTATTATTATTACTTTTAATCTGTGGGCAAATGGTGGGAGAAAGAGACTGTGAGAGTCTTGCAACAGAGGCTGTATATAAAATAATAATCCAAATCTTGCACCGAGGGAAATTTGGCTTTTGAACCCAGAAGAACCCAGAAAAACCCAGAAGAATCCAGAAGAAGAGCCTTGATATATTGGATGAAAAGTCCATATGCTCTGGCTCCCTTTTTACAAGAGCGGCCAACCAGAAATCTCTGGGAAACTTCTCCTTAATCCAGTCTTAAATTCAGTTTCCATATTTCTGCAACAAGGTGATTTTTTAAAAAAACAATCTCGCGAAAATTCATTAGCGTTTTAATGCAATTTCCCCCCTAAAATACACATTTTTCTATATGCCGTTTTGAGTAGTAAACACATTTTTGAAAGCAATCTTACCTAATATAATTCATTTTAATGTTTTTTTTATTTTGCTATATATATTACTATATATATTGCCCCCAATATATGTATTTTGGCAAACACAGCAAAAGTCAGAGAAATATAAATTTTGACGAATCGGTTTGTTTCAGCTAATCATGCTAATGTATTCATTTGGGAAGTGAAAATTAGGGAGTTTCTCAAAACAAAATCGAATTTCTCTCCCATCATAGGAACATAGGAAACTGCCTTGTTCCACATTAGACCATTGGTCCATCTACCTCTGTCCTGTCTCCATTGACTGGCAGTGGCTTTCTAGGGTTTCAAGACATTTCCAACCTGGGACCTTCTGCATGCAAAGAGACAGTGTGGTGTAATGGTTAGAGTGTTGGACCAGAACATGGGAGAGTAGGGTTTAAATCCCCACCCAGCCATTGGGTGGGCTTGGGCCAGTCACCATCTCTTAGCCTAACCTATTTCACAGGGTTGTTGTGAGGATGAAATGGGGGAGGAGAACCATGTACCCCACCTTGAGGTTCTTGGGAGATAAGGTAAAGGTAAAGGGACCCGTGACTATTAGGTCCAGTCGTGGCCGACTCTGGAGTTGTGGCGCTCATCTCACTTTATTGGCTGAGGGAGCCGGCGTACAGCTTCCGGGTCATGTGGCCAGCATGACTAAGCCGCTTCTGGCGAACCAGAGCAGTGCACGGAAACGCCGTTTACCTTCCCGCCGGAGAGGTACCTATTTATCTACTTGCACTTTGACATGCTTTTGAACTGCTAGGTGGGCAGGAGCAGGGACCGAGCAACGGGAGCTCACCCCGGCGCAGGGATTCGAACCGCCAACCTTCTGATCGGCAAGTCCTACGCTCTGTGGTTATATAGATGGTATATAAATGTAAGAAGAAGGAGAAGGAGATGAAGAAGAAGGGGAACTATTTCATCCTTGCACCACAGCACAGGAGCCCTTGATCTGTTGAACCCCAGCCCGAGAGTTGTTGAATGAAGCCTAGATTTAATCTGTGAGTGGTAAAAATTTGCCTTGAAAATGAGCAACTCCCAAACTGCAGATCTCTCATTACTCCATGTCAGTCAAAGCGTCTTAGGCTTTTCCCAGGAAAGGTTTTTAATCTAAATATTTGGCAATGGGAAACAAATACTCAGTGTTGAATTATGTGTGGAAGGGGAGGGAAATACAAGCCTGATATTTGCTACTACATCTCTAGTCGCTGTAAATTTAATACTGGTATTACTTCGCTCACATTCTGTGCGAAGATGATGGACTACAGCTGGGCAGAGCTGTTCCCAGTGCAGCAATAAGATTCAAGAGGCGAATCAACACACTTGCCCAGAAAATCAGTTTTATTACGCTAGAGAAATATATGACTCTGACGTCCGTCCGTCCCTCTTCCGCACCCCCCCTGGCTTTTCGATTTTGTTTTGCTAAATCAACAGTCGTGAGTCTTGCACAGAGAAAGGAGAGTTATAATCGCCAGTCTCTCTTGCAACACAGCTCTAAATTAACAGTTTTGGACACAGTTTGATGCTTTAGCTAGGATGTTGAGGTGGGCCCAGGTTAAAATCCACGCTCGGCCAGAGGAGGGCCATGGGACCTACTTTACAAAGGATAATCCTCTGATTGAAGGACTACCCTCCATTTGAAGGACCAGAAAGGGTATTTGAAGGACCAGAAAGGCAGAAGGTGGTATTCAGCTAAGGTCACATTCACACTATACGTTGAAAAAGTACTGTGAGTCATTGCTTCTGCCCAAGGAATTCTGAGAAGTGTGGTATGTTAAACATGCTGGTAATTGTTAGGGGATCCCTATTCCCCTCACAGAGCTACAATTCCCAGAGTTCCCTGTGAAGAGGGACTTATTGGGGATTGTAGCTTAGGGGGGATAGGGGTTCTCCTAACAAACAGCAGCTCCCATAATCCTTTGTGGGAAGAAATCATGACTGTTTAAAGTGGGATGATGTGAATGTGGTCAATAACTCTAAATTAGGCTGTCGTTGTTGAAAGTGGATGGATTTTAGGCAGAGGGGCTGGGTGTCTGACCTTACAAAGGACAGTCTTGTGTGTGAAGGGGCTCTCCGGCCCAAAGTCTGGTTTAAAAAAGAGAGAACAGGAAGAGCAGAAACCGTGAAGAACATTGGAGGAGCCTGGCTGCTGGATCAGGACTGTGCCCATCTAGTCCAGCATCCATTTCCCACAATGGCTGTGGGAAGCCCACAAGCAGGAGCTGAGCACTATGGTGCCGTCTCTGCTTAGCCAATGTGGCTAATAGCTATTCATAGCCGCAGTCCATTGATACAGGGCCAGGCTGCCCATGAGGCACGGTGAAGCAGCTGCTTCAGATGGCAGAAGCTGAAGAGGGGCCACCCCTGCAGGCCCACCCTGCAGCCTCAGCCACCGGCAGTAGGGCAGGTTCCCAGTGAGATCTGCCACCACAGGTAAGGGAGGTCAGAGAGGCTTTGGTGACATGGCGGCACTTTCTCATTTTGCCTCAGGTGGTAAAATGGAAAGATGGCGGGAAAGGTGCCTCAGGTTGCCTAGCAACAGTTAGCTCTGGGCAGCAGACTTAGGAGACCCAAAGCTACCTCGTCACCATCTTCTTCACCGTTGTGATGAAATAAAAAATAAATAAGAAAGGAGAATTTTAATACCGTGATCATAGGCCAGGCACTGCAAGAACATAAGAAGCTGCTTTATAGTGAGTCTATCTTGCTTAGTATTGCCTACACAGACTGGCAGCAGCTCTACTTGGAGATGTCAGTGAATGAATCTGGGACCTTCTGCATGCAAAGCAGGTGCTCTTCCACTGAGCTAGGGTCTTTGCGCAAAACATAGGAAGCGGCCTCATACTGAGTCAAATCCTTGTTCCATCTAGCTCAGTAGTGGCCCCACTGACCGGCAGCAGCTCTCTGGGATTAAGAGGGATTAAGAGGAAACAGATCTCTGCCTGCTACTGCACTGGTGTTTCATCGCCATTAAGACATGCATTGTCAATATCTTTTCCAGTCCAGTTCACACTTCTTGACTTAATTATATGTATTCCATGGACATCTTATAAACCTCAAAAGCAGGCAAATGTTGACAAACTGTGTGTGTATGTGGTTGAGATTTGTTTGTTTCCCCATGGCTTAAAAGCAAAATCATCCAGGAAAGGGGTCCAGATTCATTTAGAACTATAGTAAAGGTAAAGGTACCCCTGACCGTGAGGTCCAGTCGTGACCAACTCTAGGGCTGCGCGCTCATCTCGCTCTATAGGCCAGGAGCCGGCGCTTGTCCGCAGACAGCATCACGCTTGTCCGCAGACAGCTTCCAGTTCATGTGGCCAGCATGACGAAGCCGCTTCTGGCGAGCCAGCACCAGCGCAGCACACGGAAACACCGTTTACCTTCCTGCCGGAGAGCGGTCCCTATTTATCTACTTGCACTTTTGAGGTGCTTTCGAACTGCTAGGTGGGCAGGAGCTGGGACCGAACAACGGGAGCTCACCCCGTCGCGGGGATTCAAACCGCCGACCTTACGATCAGCAAGTCCTAGGCTCTGTGGTTTAACCCACAGCACCAACCGCGTCCCTATTTAGAACTATAGATTTTATGTAATATAAATGTCTGCATTGGTAAGCTTAATTGTGTATATCTTCCTCACTGCTTAGGGCATTTGCAAAGTATCTTTCTATATCTCTGAGTCTTCCGGTCAGAAGGGGACACTTCCAGGAAAATAAGCTCCCCACCACCACCTTGCCTCTCGTTTTTAAAATATCAAGCTCTGGCTGTGAAGTTGAAAAAATGCCTTATAATAAATAATAATAAATTTACCCTGGTTCAAAAACCGGGTTCAGGGCGGCTAACAACAAATTTAAAACAATTATAAAAGCATAAAATACAGTATAAAAACATGAATAACAATAAAATTCAAAAATCAATTAGATAATCGCCAGGGCTGGCTGGCTGAATTGGTCCTACTTGGGCCAGCGAGGAGGCCAGGGGAGAACTAGCTGTGGGGTCTCAGAGCGGGTGATCTGGGTAAAAGGGGAGCCTTGGGGTGATGATGAGCATCCTGGCTTCTCCTGCCCCAACCCAGAACTGCCACGGGGTGGGGGTGGGGGTTAGGAAAAAAACACAAACAAACAAACACAACTTACCTACTTCTGTGTCTTTAACACAAACACACAGATGAATCTCCCCTGCCACACACACACACACACACTGGTCTCCATATGACTCTTCACCTCCTTAATTTCTTTGCATATATATAGGAGGAGGAGGAGGCGCAACCGTCTTCTAACTGTTCCCTTTTACTATCTCTTCTGCAAACTAGAGTAGAAGGTATCTCATTTAGAAAGTCCATAGAATACCTGCTATGCATGCAGGAGGTCCCAAGTTCAAACCCCAGCATCTCCAGGTGTGACTTGGAGAGACTCCTAAAACCCTGGAGATCTGCTGCTAGTCAGTGTAGACAATATTGAGCTAAATGGACCGGTGGGTCTGACTCAGTATAGGGCAGCATCCTGTGCTCTAATATGACAACTTCGGCACGGCAGAAGATTTTTTGTTCTCATTTCTTATTTCAATAACCCACTGTTGGTTGTTCACACACTCCCAGAGTGAGGATCATTTGAAACTGTTTTTAATATTGTGTTTTTAAATTGCTGTCACCCATCCTGGGACCTTAATGGTGAAGGGTGAATAAGAAATAAAATGAATGAATGATACAATACGATAAAACAGTATTTCTTTTAAATGCAACTTTGTGTAAGAACAGATGAGATATTAACAAGGTGTACAAGGTGTAACTCCATCCTCAGCCAAGATTCTCAGGGTGTTACAGCCACGTTTGTAGCTGGTCCCAAAACACTCTGACCGCTGGCACTGCCTGCATCTGAGAGCAAAGAGACTATCAGAAAGTCAGTGTGCCACAAGATGCTGCTAACAGCAGCAACAGCAGCTACCTGATTTTGCCCCACTTACATTTTATTTCTAAATCCATGACATCCCACAATATATAATTATGCAAAAGAACCTCAACACAAGCCTAACAATGCAGAGCACAACTGTTTACCATGTGTTGAAAGAGAAAATTTGCAAGCACACTAAATACATCCACTTAGCAATGACCACCAGGGACTGCTTATCCTTAGTCTTGGTAATGAATGCAAGTGGCATTAAAATCTCTCTGAGCAGACACAGAAAGGGGCCACATCTGCACACTCGTCCCTCCCGCTTTTGCGTCTGACCACTTTAGGTCTTTGTGCAAGTTTTTCAGCTCCAGCCTACCTGATTCTCATGCACCAAACTGCTGCCTCTTCTCCTGGGCTCACAGATTTCCATTCACCTCGCCTGGCGCCTCAGCTCCACACAGGCAAGAGAGAGGATCCTGCCTGGTTGCTGCAGACCTTCGCTGCCACATCGTGGCTCCGTCTGATCCTCAGCCGGTGATGTCGGCTCCGTCCCTCCCTCTCAGCTGCACACCTCCTGCCACTGCTTCTCCACCCTCCTCCTCCTCTTTCTACTCCCCCTGATTCCACTTGGGCATTTCTCTGGCTTCGTCCCCACACTGGGATGCCAGGATCTGCCCTCTTGCCCTCCACTTTAGTCAAGTCTCCCCATCACCTCTGAATGAGTCTTGAGACCTGGTCGCTTGTGCAGATTCCATTCTCTTGAAAGCCATGTGTGTTCAATCCAAAGCACACCTTGTAGCTTGCTAGAGATTGGGGGTGGAGAGAGATTTGTTTTGCTTCACATTCTGAAGCGAAGCGAAACTTATCCGCTGTTCCAGAAACAATGCACAAACCGAAAAACATGATTCTCTTTGCAAATTCGCACTTCTCCAGATTTTGCTTTCAGAGCAATCAGAGCAATGTGTACCAAAAATTTATATGTATCAGAGAGAAGTGTGCTTAAAAATGCACAGATAAGTGAAAATGGCATACAGAAATTCATTCTGTTACAGGAAGTTGCTTGCCAAAATGTGTATACTTAGAAAAATTACGTAAGAAAATTGGGTCTTTTAGAAAAAAATCCGCACTAAAATGCTGATGAATTTGCGAGGACTTGACTCTTTACCAGAAACTGATGCAGAAATATGATGTCAATACCCCCCCCATTTTCAGATATCCCCTCTTCCTGCCCAGTTGAGAAAACAAGGTCCAGAATGTGGCCTGCCATATGTGTTGGATAACCCCATGGTCCTCATGGCAGCCCTGAAGTCCTGAGCCACCTCAGAGCCAGTTGCTTTGGCATGGAAGTTGAAGGCTCCCCAAACCAGCAGCCTGGGAGTTCTCAGGGAGACTGTTCAGGGAGACTGCTGGGCAGTGAGGTGGGTGGTAAAGTAACAGAATCCCTAATCTGTCCCAATTGCCTATTGACAGGAACACACACTCTAGACCAGCCTTTCTCAACCTGTGGGTCCCCAGATGTTGTTGAACTACAACTCCCATCACCCCTAGCTAGCAAGGCCAGAGCTCAGGGATGATGGGATTTGCAGTCCAACAACATCTGGGGACCCCCAGGTTGAGAACTGCTACTCTAGACCCTCCCTCAACCAGAGAGAGAGAGAGAGAGAGAGAGAATTTCTACAAACCACAGCAACTCCCCCTCCCTGACCATCAAGTCCACCCTGATGTTGCACCGAGTAACCAGATGGGCAGAGTTTGAAAGGAGGGAGCTGGGTATGTTTAGCTTGGAGAAGAGAAGACTAAGAGGTGATAGGATAGCCACCTTAAAATATCCAAAGAGCTGTCATGTGGACAATGGAGCAAGCTTGTTTTCTGCTGCTCCAGAGGCTGGGACCTGAACCAATGGCTTCAAATGGGAAGAAATAAGATTCCATCTAAATATTATGAAGAACTTTATGGTAAGAGCTGTTCAACAGTGGAAAGCCCTATTTCAGAAGGTGGTAGACCCTCCTTCACTGGAGGTTTTTAAGCAGAGTTTGGATGGACATCTGTGAATGATTCTTTAGTGGTGATTCCTACATTGAAGGGGGTTGGGTTAGATCAGGCTTAGGCAAACTTGGCCCTCCAGATGTTTTGGGACTACAACTCCCATCATCCCTAGCTAACAGGACCAGTGGTCAGGAATGATGGGAATTGTAGTCTTAAAACATCTGGAGGGCCGAGTTTGCCTATGCCTGGATTAGATGACCATTGGGGTCATTTCTAACTCTTCTATGATACTAAATCCCCTATTCAACCACACCAAGGCCACATTCAGACCATATGTTTAAAGCACTAAGGAACCACAGTCATGGCTTTGCCCAAAGAATTCTGTGAGCTGCCATTTGTCAAGGGTGCTGAGAATTTTTAGGTGACCCTTTCCCCCCTCCCAGAGCTATGATTTCCAGAGTGGTTTAACAGTAAAGCCCTCTTCCTGGGAACTCTGGGAATTTTCTGTAATACACGCTTCTCTGAATTTTGCAACAGAGTTCCCTAGCCAAGCAATATTTACAAAAATGCATATACTAGTATAAATTGTGCATATAAATGTGGATATAAATCTGTGAGAAGAATATGCAGAAATCCATTATATTATGATCAATTGCTTTGCAAAAAAAACCAAACCCGTTTGCTTACAAAGAATGTGTTTATTAAAGTGTTGATGAATTTTCATTAGGAAGGTTTTTTCAGATGGCAAATTGCTGCAGAAGTATGGAGAACTGAACTCATGATTGGAAAAAGGAGGAACACAGAGAACCGAAACTGACAGATTCCATTGCTACTGGCAACCCTATCTTAGAGGCTGCTGCAAAGGCAATTGTCTTGGTGAGTTGCAGTTCAGGGCTAAACAAGAGAACACCTAACCTGGATCCACTCCAAATCAATTGGGAGGCAGAAGGGGTAATGCTTCATTAACAGTTTTTTATTGTTGATTAAAAAAAATTAACCTTGTATATATCTTCTGATATACATAAAAATGTAATGCTGCAATCACTCAATCCCTATTGTAGTGGCATATCACAACCTTGGATTTACATGAAGTCAGGCAGTGGGACAAGCACAAAAGAGCAGGTTGCTCAACAGCTCCAAATCAATTTGGTCATCGGAGGCAGGGGCCAGGGCTAATGTTTAACTAGCTTTTTAATTCTTGTAAAACAAACTTTATTAAATCTCTCACATTGCATAAAATACATATAATATTCAGATTATACTTATTTAATATTTTGCTGCATAGGAAATTATTAGAATCAACTACATTTATAATTTATTCTTCCTAAATTCAACAAGCAGTTCCATTTATCCTTACATTTTTTCCTCTTTCTTGTCCCTAATCAAACATATTATTGTGGGGGTTAGAAAATACTGCATCTCCTTCTCTCCACCACAGTAGAAAGCAGGAGGATTCAATCTTGTGGGGTGCCTGATAGGGTTGCCATATTTTGAAGAGAAAAAAAAAAGGACACATTTGCCGACTTCTACTTTTAACTTAAAAAGTAGAGACATCATCTTGCCAACAAAGGTCCGTATAGTAAAAGCTATGGTTTTCCCAGTAGTGATGTATGGAAGTGAGAGCTGAACCATAAAGAAGGCTGATCGCCGAAGAATGGATGCTTTTGAATTCTGGTGCTGGAGGAGACTCTTGAGAATCCCATGGACTGCAAGAAGATCAAACCTCTCCATTCTGAAGGAAATCAGCCCTGAGTGCTCACTGGAAGGACAGATCCTGAAGCTGAGGCTCCAATCCTTTGGCCACCTCATGAGAAGAGAAGACTCCCTGGAAAAAAACCCTGAAAGATTGGGGGCACAAGGAGAAGGGGACGACAGAGGACAATATGGTTGGATAGTGTTCTCGAAGCTACCAGCATGAGTTTGACCAAACTGCGGGAGGCAGTGGAAGACAGGAGTGCCTGGCGTGCTCTGGTCCATGGGGTCACGAAGAGTTGGAGACGACTAAACGACTAAACAACAACTTTTAACTATGGATTGCTAGGGCAACTCTCATTTTCCAAACCCATGAAAAAGAGGGTGTGTCCTGGAAAAAGAGGACATATGGCAACCCTAGCTTGCAAGCCCCTCCCCGGAGGGGAAGCGCTTGTGGATGACTATCCTGATAGCACCTGTAGCTCTTCCACCTGACACCCCCCTGACAGCTCTGGTCTACTCCAGGCAGTCTGATCCAACCCAGAGTGATTTGGTGCTGCCTTGACCTGACTCAACCCAAGACCTGATGCCCCCAAACCAGCCCAATCTGGGATTCAGAATTTGGCTGAATTTGGGACAAGTCCCTCCTGCGGTGCAGGCACAGGTTGAAAAGAAATGAAATCATCAAAATTAGTTTCTATCTAGAAATGACTTTAGGAGCAGGAACCTGATGACATTCAAACCAATCTGTTGCTCATCCTCTAGCAATCATTCCTTTACCACTGACGGGTAATCTTCAGAGGATGCCGATTCATATAGCAATCTTTTGCGAAAGTGCTGCTGGTCTCTCCAATAGCATACAAATCAAATCCAGTGGTCTACAGATCTCTCTGCCTTCACAACATTTTTTTTTAAACTTTAGGAATGGTAACTTAATTTTGCGTCTTGTTGTATTAAAAGAGGGAAGATAATTCTTTTAAAACCTGCCACCCAATACGATGTATTTTTCCCCTCCATTGTTATATGAGGAGGGGGGAAATCTTGCAGTTACAATCCCTCAATTTAATGAGTTTCAGATTTAAATGCCCTGCCTGCTGTTTTATCTACCTGAAATAGGCTTGGCATCATGACGTCTTGGAAAGGATCTTTCCCTCTAACCAAAAAGTTTGCAGTTGCTTGTTGGGCTTAGTTTTAGGAGTGCCAACCGACCAGGAAAAAGAATAGACTTGCCTGTTGTTGTGCTTTTAAGAGTTGCTTGATAGGTAGAGGTTGTAATGTGATGCTTTCTTCCTTACGCTTTCCACTTTTGAGCCCCTTGTGGCGAAGTAGGTCAGTGTGCCTTGCTATTAACCAGAAGGTTGGTGGTTCAAGCCCACCCAGCTTGAATTAGATAAGCCTGGATAGTTCAGTTGATTAGAGCATGGTGCTGATAATACCAGGGTTGCAGGTTCAGTTCCTTTATGGGATGGCTGCATATTCCTGCATTTCAGCGGGTTGGACTAGATGATTCTCAGGGTCCCTTACAACTCTGCAATTCTATGATTTGATTGTTTGCAGAAAAGAGACATTGACACCTGCTAATTCCTGCCAGCCCAGCAGATATGAAAGTGATCAGTTTAAAAGTTGGCAACTAAGCAGAAAGCTAGGTCCACTTGTTGCTTTCTGCAAAGCTTTTGAAGGCACAAGCAGTATTAAAAGTGGGCTTCAGCACTGGATCCATAGCAACTCTTTATCGCATGGCTTGATGTGCTCTCAGAGGAAATCATACAGGGGAAAACATGGCTGCTGCTCCCATATGTCTACATAGCTTCAGATTGTCAATTGTTTTATTTATTATCATTGTATTTTAACGGTCAAGGATGAAGAGTTTTGTGTGGTTTTCTGCTTCAGGCATTGCAATAACTTGAGATGATTTGTTGTTGCTGTTGTTGTTGTTATGCTTAAATCCCATCCTTCCTTAAGGTGGCGTACACAGTTCTCTCTCTCTGCATTTTATTTTCACAACAACCTTGTGAAGTAGGTCAGACTGAGAGACAGTCACTGGCCCAAGGTCATTCAGTGAGCTTCATGGCTGAGTTAGGATTTGAATCCTGGCTTCCTAGGGCCTCATCTGACACTCCAAACACTACACAACACTGCCCCTCTTCCTCTGTGGCACACGCTGGCTCTCTTGACTGGTTCTCTTGCCCCCATTTTCTGTAGGAATGTCACACTGCCTCAGACCCTTGTCTTATCTATATATATATCATTTTGTTCCTTTCCCCATCAGCCTTCCTTTGAATCTGCTCACCCTAAAGATCCGCACTTCAAACTAATCTCTAGTGCTATTGATGCTTAGAATTCTCTCCACATCCACAGTTAAGGTAAATAATAGCCAGACCCTTTCCCTAAGACAACTTGCTTATTCCCTTTCATCTCCAGAAAGAATTTCTGCCAAAATGGAGTTTGGAGCTGATTTTTTTTAAAAAAAATTACATAATCTGGTACATTTGCAGCTGCCTTTGCTTTTATCCTTTGGCCTTGAAATTGCATCTTCAGCCTGCTAGCTCTGCGACTCTCTGTTCAGAGTAATTTGGGAGATATGAGAAATCTTTTTAAGCGAACCGTTTTCCATGCAGAAGGCAATTTGGCAGAAGTGGGTTGTGATTATGGCCAGATTGCTTGAGATCAGTGAAGCTTGCTCTGTTAAGGTGAGTGTGGCATTGTCCCCACAAGTCACTCTGCTTTCAGCCAGCCCCCACCTGCCAGGCTTCTTACTTATCTACAACCAGTCCAAGGGGTTGCAATGCACGCCTCCTGGTCTCAGTGTCTCTTGTAGAATGCAGCAGGGAGGAGGATGAGGATGGGGACGCCTAGAATGAGTTGGCTCTGCCTGTCATTGACTCTGGCGCCACCTACTGTTGGGCTCCCTGCCTTCCACCCTACCAGTCCCATTGAGCACCAACCACTGCTGAAACTCTTCCATCCTTTGTTCACTCATTGTTCTCGCTTTGCTTGTCATTAGTTTTGGCGCCACCTACAGTTGGACTCCCTGCCTCCCATTCCACCAGTCCCAATGGACACCTCAGAACATTACTACTTGAGATTACCCATGCTAAGCAGGTGCTTCATAATTGACCAGGCACCTCAGGCCTCCAGCGCTATATGGGGAAGTTCTCTTGGCCAAAAGGAACTTATATACCTCCTATGGATTCTGGCCCAAATGCCTCAATTCCACTAATTTTGAATACATTATTGGGTTTTTTTAAAAAGCAAACAAATCCTCCATGTATGTAGTAAGCTAGGACACTAAGGAGAATTTTCCTTTGTGATATACTAGCTTTCTACATTCAAATCAGTTAGGGTTGTTGTCTTTTTTAAGATAGGAGAGGATTAAAAAAATATGAAGACCACTCCCACACCTGTAATTTCAAGTGGTAGAGTCCAGAATTCTGCTACCTTGTTCTCCAAAATGCGTTGATTGCTTCTTATTTCCCCCAAAGCCTTCAATCCAAAAAGATCTGCTTCCCGCAAAGGGGAAGTCACATCCTGAAAAACAAATATCCATTCATTAGCCTTCCAGGTGATATTTTTCTCTGAACCCCACTGTGGCTGTAATTACAGTATACTAAAGTCACCCAGTGTGTTTCGGGGAAAATGTGACTGCAATCACTTTAATTAACAGGTTAAATCTGACATCTTAAAAGTTCTTGTGGAAAGAGTGTGGGAGTGAAAGAAGGGAATATTTGTGTGCTGTGTAAAGAGGTAGTGGTTTGGATTTTGTTGGTGGAAACCTGAGTTCAGATCACAGATGGACATGGAGCAGATTGAATGAGCATGAGTCAGTCACAGTCTCTTAGCGTTTTCCTACCTATAATTCTCAGAACTCAGAAGAAAGATGGGCCACAAACATGACAAATTAGATACAGGGATATAGCTCCCTCTAAGTGGACCCTGAGAAATTCTTGAACCAGTTGAGATTATTCAGTTTGCCCACAAAGTGTTCTGGTGACTTCTCCTTGTTTCTCAGTGTTGGAAGTGCAACAGCAGGGATCATTCCATTTGTAACTTAAGGGTTAATTCTGTTATCAGGAAGTCAGCTAACCTAGAGGGGTGGTGATGGAGGTGTTGCTTAGCAACCTGGCAGGGTGGCACAATCTCTAGTGAGATATCATGGTGTTCTGACTTTCTGTGTGGTTCTTAGGAACTTTTGCTCTGTACATTTAGTTGCATTTCTTCCTGCTATGTACAAGGCCTGAACCTATAAAGACAAAACCTCTCTGCTTATTTCTCCTCAAATTATAGTGTTTTGCTTAGTTTCCTCAGTACAATGGCACCAAGACTTTTCTCCCTGGATTCTGCCTGTGTTAAGCGCCTTTGCTAACAGACAGTGATACTGTTATGGTTCCATTTCTGTCTACACTCACCAGCTGAGTTCACTATTAGGGTGAGAAACACAACACACTCAGTGTGCATTTGTTGTTCCATGCATCATTGGCATGTGGCCTTCAGAACATTGCTCAGAAAGGAATACAGCCATTAATCAGAAAGAAGTTCTCTGCCCCTGCTGTAAATTTTTTTATATATATAAATTTTTTATTAAAGTTTCAAAAGTTTTTTATAACAACAAAAACAAAACAAAACAATACAATAAAAATGACAAACAAAAAATATAAAAAACAAATATAATTTCAACCCTTATTTTCTTATAACTTACTTCCCCGACTTCCTCTTACCTCCCCTTCCTGTATTCCAATTTCTAAATTATTCTTCAGCAAATCCTTCCCTTATTTTTCACTTAATTTTAACCTTTCTTTTTCTTTTAAACTTATCCATTACCGCTAATAACCACATATTTTCTAATCCAGCATCATTCTAACATTCATTAATTTTGCAGTATTTCTTTAGATAGTCCTTAAATTTTTTCCAATCTTCTTCCGCTGTTTCTGCCCCTGCTGTAAATGAATGGATACTCTTATGTGTTTGGGGTGTTAAACTGTATGTCAGGCCCCTCTAATCCCTGTATCCAGCAAGTGTTAAAACCCAACAAAGGCTTCTAATTTTTGAAATAGACAGGCTAGACACCTAGATGTAAGGAAAACAAAGAAAGGGGCTCTGTGAGCAGAGAGTGAAAAGGACAAAACTCGAATCCGGGTGAGTGGTTGTGGGCCAGAAGCAAAGCAGCAATCAGAGAGAGAGAGTTTGCTGTGCAAACTCTTCTTGAATCCAAGACTGTGACTATGGGAGAAATAAGACCTTATTGGAATGTTAATGCTGTGAACCGCTCCATTGCACACTCAGGTTGTATATATGCGTAAAGAAACCATATATTATAAAGACACCACAGTCTCCGCTGTGCCACATTTCCAAAAGGAAACACAAACCCTGGGTGAGCTCCTGGAAATAACACACTGTTTGGAGATTAGAGTGGAGTGCAATGATAATTTAAAACTCTCCGGTGCTACCACTTCTTCTGGAAGCATATTGATCTTGCAAAAGGTTGTCCTTGGGAGGGACAATATGAGAGACGGTATCATTTTTGTAATGTCAAGTTAGCTGACTCAAAAGTCATACATTTGCAAAACCTAATACTTGCATGCCAAGCAACCAAGTCACTGCCAACGTGGCTTTGCCCAACTTACGCAACTGGTTGCCTGCAGCATCTGTGGAGGTTTTCATCACTCCAGCCTGGCTGTTTTTTAAAGGAAGGCTTTTTTTTGCTGGGTGAGAAACGTCCTTTGACACTGTGTTCTTTTGTTCTTAGCATCAAAGGACAAACCTTGAACATTGGAGACAAAGCAATCCCCCAAACCCACACGTAGCATTGACTAGGTAACTTTTCTAGAAGCAAACAGTACAATGCAACCCCATTAATTGGGAATCTGCGGGTAATTTCAGCTTGTTAAATCGCATCCTTTTCAAGGCAGCCTGATTACTTAACAGGAGATAAAAGCAGAGTTGCTTCAGTTCCTCATGCTGAGTATCGAGGTCAGAGGCTGTTGGCCCTGGTCTTCTGGAGTTGCCGTGAAGAATGGAACAGCAATTTCCTGTGAGAAGCACTGTTCTGCGGTGTGGTGGCTGCATCAGGTTGGAGCCATGAATGGTGGTCATCAATGTCCCCCCTTATTAGGGATGGGGAACCTGCAGCCATCCATCTGCTTCTGAACTGGACATCCAAGGGTAACTCAGCTGGTTAGAGTGTGCTGCAGATAATGCCAAGGTTGCAGGTACGAAACCTGTATGGGACAGTGGCATATTCCTGCATTGCAAGGGGTTGGACTAGATGATCCTTGGGATCCCTTCTAACTCCCACCATCATCTCCCACCATCCCTAACCACTGCCTGTGCTGGCTTATGGGAGCTGGAGGAAGGACGTCTGGAGGGTCACAGGTTCCTCACCACCACAGAGACCAGTGTGCGATGATGACAAACGATGAAATGAATGTAACGTAAGAATTTCTGCAGTGCACCAAAGCATAATTTTGATTTGGCTGTTTTCAGCAGAAGATGAGCTCCCTGGTAGGAGCATGTGAGATCCATAAGGGCGTTTGCTTCCTGACAGGCATGCAAGATGCAGAACGGCATAATGATTAGAGGACCAGACTAAGAATGGGGAGATCCAGGTTCAAATCCCCACCCAACCATGAAGTTCATTGGGTTGCCTTGAGCCAGTCGCGCGCTCCTTCTCTCTCTCTCAGCCTAACCCACATCACAGGGTTGTTGTGAGGGTAAAGCGGGAAGACCCTGGCAGCCACGCCAAGCTCTGTGGATTAGGGTGAGATTAAAATTCAATCAATAAATATTCAGACCAGCATATAAACTGGTGTTCCAAAGTATATTTACTTTATTGATGTGTTTCCTAGGGTCCCCCCACCTCACACCAGAAACAAAACAACACAACTATAAATATTATAAATATTTCCCCCATGCACCGCCTGAATTCAGTATTAGAAGGAGCGAGCGGGGGACAATTCAACATCAAACTTTACATTGATTGTATGGTTTTGAGGGGCACTCATGGGAATAAGTTATTTCATGGTCTGCAATTAATAAAGATGTGCTTGTAGAGCATAGACGTGAGAATGCCCTGCAAGCATGTCCATGCTCAGGGGCGGGGAAGGCATTATATCATTTGCAGCATGTATAAAAGAGGATGCTCCAGCCTGTCACCCTTCTCCGGGTACAAATTCCAACTGACACATGCTTTTCATGCCCCCACCCCGTCCTTTGGAATGGCTTTAGATTTAAAGCAGGTCCTACCATTTTAGCACTATTTCCCTCTCTCTTTTAGGTAGCTATCCCACACTGCCACCTTTTGTCCTTTTCAGGAATTACATGTGCAAAACCCACAGAGCCTGGATCAGGCCAAAGGCCCATGTAGTCCACCGTTCTGTTCTCCCAGTGGCTAACCAGATGCCCAGGATAGTCCACAAGCACTAGAGATGGGGGAGAAATCCAATTCTCATTGAGAGGCGAATCTACCTAATTCATACTTTCCGAAAGAATAGGCACACTGAAACAGCCCTCCTTGTAAACTTCTCTGAATTTTGCAGTGCAGTTCTCCGATCAAGTAATGTGCACATGAATGCATATGCTAAGGTGAATTGTGCATCAAAATGTATATATTGGTGAAAATAACATAGAAAAATGCATTGTGTTAGGGGAAAATGCTTTGCTGGAATGAACATGTTAGGCAAAATTGCATACAAACATTAATCTATTAGGGTAAAATTGCACTTAAATGCTGGTGAAACAACATGAGGCTGTCTCCCCCCCGCCCCAGTTCCCAGGAATCTTGGTGGTGGGGCAGGGAGACATGTGCTTTCAATGCACTTTCAATGTCCTGTCAATGTATTGGGTGTACACTGCTTACATAGCTAGAGTTATTTAATTGCCCTGCACTCAAATCAGGATGAGTGCTCCACAAATGCTTTGTGTGGAAGCACCCTTGTTTCACCAGCAGTGATGGGGCTGCTTCTGACACCCCACTGGTAGATGGCAGGCTAGATTAAGGGAGTGCACATGGCAAAACCCAATCTGTCCTTCCAACACCTCACTGCGCCTTCTCAGCATCTGCCTTCTGCTTCCCTTGCTGCCGAATTGTAGGACAGGCTGTCATACACTGGCTGTTTCCCCTCCCCTCCCAGGAGTGCCTGGCATGCTCTTTCCTTTCAGCCTGAATTTCCCACTGCCTCCTCTGCTCTGCCCCCCTTTCACCCCCCACCATGTGCACATCTGTCTGCAATCTGCAGAGCGCCAGCTGGACCCCTTCCTTCCCAGCTGTGGGGCTGTTTCTGCTGACGTTTCACAAAACACACACACTCACTCTCTCTTTTTCTCTCTCTGCATGTGTGTTTTGAGTTTTCCCTTCCCCTGACTTTGAGGGGAGCTCACCCACTCCCGGTGGGAAGCAATTGCTGCGAAAGTGGGCTGGTGGAAAGGACACAAAGCAACAGGGTGGAAAGCAAACTCACAATCCACATTTGTCACCAGGGTTGCCAACTTTCCCTTCTTCTTTTTTAATGGGTCGGTCTGTACCTTTAATCAGCATCTTAAAAAGCAGAGACATCACCAAACAAAGGTCCATATAGTTCAAGCTATGGAAGTGAGAGCTGGACCACAAAGAAGGCTGATCGCCAAAGAATTGATGCTTTTGAATTATGGTGCTGGAGGAGACTCTTGAGAGTCCCATGGACTGCAAGAAGATCAAACCTATCCATTCTGAAGGAAATCAGCCCTGAGTGCTCACTGGAAGGACAGATCCTGAAGCTGAGGCTCCAATACTTTCCCTGATGTTGGGAAAGATGGAGGGCACAAGGAGAAGGGGACGGAAGAGGATGAGATGGTTGGATAGTGTTCTCGAAGCTACCAGCATGAGTCTGACCAAACTGTGGGAGGCAGTGGAAGACAGGAGTGCCTGGCGTGCTCTGGTCCACGGGGTCGCAAAGAGTTGGACATGACTAAACAACAACAACAACTGTACCATTAATAGCTGTCTGGAATACCTTATTAACACAGGTTAGGCTTGAGATGCACACACACATATTAGCCTATTTGTAGCACACACACAAATGCCATTTTCCCCACCTGCATCTGTTCTCAAATGGACACGCTGTGGGGTAAAGCAGAACCAATCTGCAATGAGTTTTTATTTTTGGAATGATTCCAGTTTCTCAAAAAGCATGCTGTTCAGGAGCAAAAAATATATATCTAGATCTAGATTGTGTGTGGACAACAAGAAGAAGAAAAACAAATTTTCAAGTTTCCATTGACTCTAGAATAAAATGCCATCATTATACAGCCTTCCCCATTTGTCTCTATGGCAACAGGGCAAGCTCTCTGGACATGTAAACAGCAGTACTTAACTGGCCAGCTAAGACCACTACTTTAAAGTAGTTTGGCTCAGCAGATTTCTTGTTTTAGATCAGGGGTCAGCAACCTTTTTCAGCCGTGGGCCGGTCCACCGTCCCTCAGACCATGTGGTGGGCCAGACTATATTTTGAAAAAATATATGAACGAATTCCTATGCCCCACAAATAACCCAGAGATGCATTTTAAGTAAAAGCACATGTTCTACTATGTAAAAACACCAGGCAGGCCCCACAAATAACCCAGAAATGCATTTTAAACAAAAGGACACATTCTACTCATGTAAAAACACACGGATTCCTGGACCGTCCACAGCCCAGATCGAGAAGGCGATTGGGCCGCATCTGGTCCCCGGGTCTTAGGTTGCCTGCCCCTTCTTTTAGATTGTAATCTCACAGATGCAGAATCACAGGTTTGGAAGGGACCCCTGGGTATCATCCAGACTGACCTCCTGCTGCCTCCACCAAAGCCTATAACAATTTCCAGTCTTTATTGACTCCTCCCACTGCTGGGATGTGCACTCTAGAGTAGGGTGACCTACTCTAGATTGGCAGCTACTCTGTGTGTGGTGCTAAATGTGTCCTTAGGAACCACATTGGGTTTTGTATTACAGTACAGTGGTACCTTGGGTTACATACGCTTCAGGTTACAGGCTCTGCTAACCCAGACATAGTACCTCAGGTTAAGAACTTTGCTTCAGGATGAGAACAGAAATCACGTAGCAGGAGTGCAGTGGCAGCGGGAGGCCCCATTAGCTAAAGTGGAGCTTCAGGTTAAGAACAGTTTCAGGTTAAGAACGGATCTCCAGAACAATTTAAGTTCTTAACCCGAGGTACCACTGTATTTGGAAGCAGGCAAGGGAAAGAGTTCATTGGGACCATGGTGCACAGGGAGGAGGGTCCCAATCCTTTCTTCTAGAGCCACAATCATGGTAAAAACACGCCACCATGCAGGGCTATGAGCCTTTGTAAAGAAGAAGAAGAAGAAGAAGAAGAAGAAGAAGAAGAAGAAGAAGAAGAAGAAGAAGAAGAGGCAGCTTCCATTCATACAGAAGTAAGGATTTTAACAGGACTTACAGGTTGAAATTGACGCTATGAAGTGGAACAAAATTGGGGACATCGTTCCATTCCGGTCAGTGGCATCCCAAATGAGAAAGAACTAATTTAAAGATATTCATAGATGGTACCTGACTCCCTGCACTCCTAACAGAACTTCAGGTGCTGATAGTATGCTGGAGAGGGTGCAAAGAGTCAGGTGCCTATATCCATATGTGGTGGTCATGTAAGAAGGTACATGATTCGGGGGGGGGGGATATTTTATGAAATGTGACTACTCACAGGTCAGAAACTGGACTTAGATCCCAGGATGGTGCTTCTATCCATATTTGATGGGGGAAATTGAAATGTTACAAATAAGGACTTAAGAAAATTCTTACTATCAGTAGCAATCTTGACAATAGCTAGAAGGTGGAAAGAGTTAGGCATCAACCTGCTATCTGAAAGGTACCAGGAACATAGGCGCCGACTCCATGGGGCCTGAGGGGGCCCGAGCCCCCTCAAAAATTCATTTGGGGGGGGCTCTGCCCCCCAATAATTTAAGAAAATTATTAGTTATATTATGCTTTGTAAAATCACAAAATTATGTTGGTATTTTTTATTTTCCTTGTTTGACGATAGTTACCTTTTAAAATACATTCAGTAATGAGTTAAAACAAAGCAACTCCCGATCTAGAGAGGGGGTGGGGTTGCGGGCTCTCGACCCATCAACAATCTCGAGGGGCTGGCGTCAGCCCCGCAAGAAGCGGGGATTCCCCCTAGCTCATTAATATTCACCGCCCACGGCGGCAGCCAATCGGCTGCCGCAAAGGGCGGGCCCTCACAGGTTCACTTAAGGTCGGGGCAGCCCGAGGCTCGCCCCTTTCGTTCCCCCAGCAGCAGCGGTTTGGAGGTCTTGGGCCCCCCCAATATTTTTTATAAGTCGGTATGGGCCCCCGCCCCCCCCCCATATTTTTTATAAGTCGGCGCCCCTGACCAGGAAACTTGGACCATTGCATTGATGGGGAAAATGACACAAAAAGTGAAAGACAGGAACAGTTTTAAAGAGGCAAAATAAGTTTCAAGCGACATGTTATCCCTTTATTAAATAAGTAGCACAAACCAGGCACTCAAGACCTTCTGTGGAATTGACTGCATATCATAGCATTGTAAATGAAAAAAGAGAATTCTGGTCATAAGTAAAAAAGAACAAATGTTTTGCAGTACAACAGAGAATCAAGCAACACTCTTTATGAGATGGTTCATATATGTTTGTGATGGTACACGTTGTTTGGTTTTTCTCACAAGAGCTTTTTTTTTTTAAAGTAATGGATTTAAACCTGATTTGAAACAACCACCCACCTCTCCAGTCTCATAACAGATTGGCTGTGGGAAAGGGAATGGTTTGGGGACAGAAAAGATTCTCCTTCCAACAGCTTGTGACATTTGAAGTCCAAATGTCTTACTTAACTACAGAGGCACCATAGCTCTGCTCCAAAACTGCACAGCATATATATTTTTTGGCAAAGATTAGAAGTGGTCGTTCCTTTCATTAACCATCTTGGGCACCACAGTCACTGCTGTTGCTTTGTTTTGTTTTGATCAGGTTTGGTCTTAATTATGTGTTTTTTCTTAAATTGCTCTACGCTGCTCTGGTGGACTATGACCAAAAAGGGGCGCAGGAATATATATTAGCACAAGGCTGGAGAAAGAAAGTACAGTGGTACCTTGGGTTACAAACACTTCGGGTTACAAACGCTTCAGGTTACAGACTCCACTAACCTGGAAGTAGTACCTCAGGTTAAGAACTTTATCTCAGGGTGAGAACAGAAATCGCGCAGCGGCAGTGCAGTGGCAGTGGGAGGCTCCATTAGCTAAAGTGGTACCTCAGGTTAAGAACAGTTTCAGGTTAAGAACGGATCTCTGGAACGAATTAAGTTCTTAACCTGCTTGTGGATTTCCTACAGGCGTCTGGCTGGCTAGATGAGAACAGGATGCTGGACTTGATAGGGCACTGGCCTGATCCAGCAGATTCTTCTTATGCTCCTATGGCAGGCAAAGGCAAACTCTGGCCCTCCAGATGTTTGGGGACAACTCCCATCATCCCTAGCTAGAACAGGACCAGTGGTCAGGGATGAAGGGAGTTGTAGTCCCAAAACATCTGGAGGGCCGAGTTTGCCCATGCCTGTCCTATGGAGAAGTGATACCTCAAATTCTGACGCCAAATTCTGGATCCAAGAAAACCCTAATCAGCAACGTAATCCTATATAGGTCTGCTCAGAAGTAAGTCCCCACTGTATTCAAAGGAACGTACTGTTTGATTAGTGTGTGTATTAGGATTTCAGCCTCCGTGTTCTAAAGATTATGCAAATTAGCACAGTTTCTAACACACACACACACACACACACACACACACACACACTGTATTCTGCAGCCTCCTATTCGTTGCTTACTCTTCCTTCCTAAATTTTCTACCTGGATTTTTTCTTTCCAGTATTTGAAAGGTGTTCTTTTGCAAGAACAGAATGGTGGTAATAGGAGATGGCTAGGACAGGGCTAGAACCAGGCGGGCAGGAATTCCAAGGATGCAGATTTTGCTTCAGCGTTAGGTAGGGGTGAAGGAGAAATTTGGTCAAGGACCAAATGGTTAGAGTGCCAATGCAAACCTTCCAGATTTTAACATTTCAAAACTATGAAGAAACCAAAACACACAACCACCCTTCAAAACTCACAGTGCAGCAAAGGTCGGGTTGCCATATGTCTGGATTTTACTGGGATTTAAAAGGTGGAATTGACATCCGGGGGGGGGGGTGTGGAATTCTGAAAGGTGGCACTTTGTTCTGGATCTTAGGCAAGTCGTTCAAAAAATTGTGGGTTTTTTGGGGCGGCGTTGTAAAACAAAGTTCAGCAACTTTCAGGTTTTCCTTTAAAAGAAGCTCACCAATTTTGTGGACTTTTTGAAATATGGCAGCCTTAAGCAAAAGGACCCTGCAGATTTGAACCCTGGTCTTTCCCTGGTCCTACTCTGATACACTGACCACTACACCACTCTGGCACTGAAGCTTGAAAAGTCCTCAAAGAGCAGGGGCTAGTCAGGGAAGGTCATTCTTTTTTTTTAAAAAAAATTGTTTTTTGTTATTAATTTTTCAAAAAAATTAACAGAAATAAAAAAATGAACACAACAATAAGAACAAAGAAAGAAAACTGTAAATAAAAACAATATCAAATCTATAAAATGGGATTCTCTGAATCCCATGACTCCACCCCCCCAGTTCCTTAATTTTCTTTTTCAACTGTGCATCATTTCTACTCCAAATTACTTTACCACTTCAAATTTCTTACATTATTTCTAAAATTACAAGTGTTCTGAAAATCCTGCTGATGTATTAACCTGTTTACAGTACTTTTGTAAGTACATAATAATTATTTCCCATTCTTTTTTAAATTGTCATCTTCATTTCTGAGCTTTCCAGTTAATTTAGTCATTTCAGCATAGTCCATTAACTTGGTTTGCCAATCTTCTTTGGTCAGGACTGCTTCCTCTTTCCATCTTTGAGCTAACAGTATCCGGGCAGCTGTCATAGCATACATAAACATTTTTTTCTGGTCTCTTGGAATCTCTGCTCCTACAATACCTAATAAAAAGTCTTCTGGTTTTTTAACAAAGGTAACTCTAAACATTCTTTTTCATTTCATTATAAATCATTTCCCAATAGTTTTGGACCTTCCTACATTCCCACCACATATGATAAAATGTACCCTCTGTTTCTCTACATTTCCAACACTTATTAGAACTTGCTCTGTACATTTTTGCTAATTTAACCGGGGGTAAATCCCACCGATACATCATTTTCATGTAGTTCTCTTTCAGTAAAGTACAGTGGTACCTCGGATTAAGAACTTAATTTGTTCTGGAGGTCCATTCTTAACCTGAAACTGTTCTTAACCTGAGGTACCACTTTGGCTAATGGGGCCTCCCGCTGCCGCTGCGCCAGAACCACATAATTTCTGTTCTCATCCTGAAGCAAAGTTCTTAACCTGAGATACTATTTCTGGGTTTTAGGAGTCTGTAACCTGAAGCGTCTGTAACCTGAGGTACCACTGTACATGCAGAAAATTTCAAATCTATCTTCCAAAGCCTTTCCCAATCCGTCATTAATAGATTATGTCCCACATCCTAGGGAAAATCATTCCTGACAATCTGTAAAGCTACTTCAGATGTTCCCTTCTAATGACCCCTTGATCCCGATCCCCCCTCCCCGACACCCAGGCAGTTGGTGTGGGATCTGTAAAGGTGTTGTGCCATTTGTGGGAATCCGAGAGGGATCTGAGGCATGAAAAGGGTGGGGGTGGGGTTGGCTGTCTCCGATCTGTGGCTGCTACGTGGTCCTTAAGCTAAAGAAGGAATGTTGAGGTTTGATTTCTGGGCCAAACTGCCTCCTGTTTAGATTACGAGCTCTTAAAAGTTTGATATAAGTGTCTCTGCAGAAACCGCTGTTAAGAGGAATGCACGCAAGTCACCTTCAGAGCCAGAGGTGTAATTAGGTAAAATATACAGCTGGAGGGAGCCTAGACCACCCTTTGATATAGACGGGAGAGGTGTGGGTGGGTGTGCATGTGTTGCGATGCCACGTCAGCAAGATCACACCAGTTTCCTGTTACATTTATATTGTTTAACCATTGGGAAAGCCTCGGGGAATGATTTTACAGCAAGCCCATTTGAAAACAAAACAAAAGCCTCCCACATTAATGCATGTATCTGTAAACCCAACCCATCAACTGTAACTCCATCAACACATGGCTTCTCTATGCCAATTGCACCCATGCCAACCATGTGTGTATTTCTTCATATAACCTCCCTGAATATATATATATATTCAGCCAATAGTCACATTAATCTTCAAAACAAAAGAAATGTGGAAATAAGAAATATAATGTAGGTATGCCACTTATTATGCTTTTGGTGCTTCCAAAAGCACATATGCTTGAGCAATTCCTTGAACTGTGCCCCCACCCTGACTGGGGTTCATTGGCGGTTCATTGTGTAACAAGTTCTTGACACAATAATAGGAGCATTTAATTGGGAGGGGGAGGTTACCAGCAATATCTTGGGAGCCACAGGTTCCCCAGCACTCATCTGGGGTGTCAGGAAAGGGCATCTAATGGCTGTTTGGTTTTTTTAAAAGCATTGTTTACATTTTTACTGCCAAGGAATGGAAGAGGTGCTTGTGAGATTTTTCTGCCTCTGTTGCCAAAATAACTTGGCTGACCTGTCTTGGGTAACGTGCACCTTCCTCGAGTGAGGGGCGGAGGCAGGAGAGGTCCACCTTCGCTGTTCAGTCTCAGGTAGCAAAATATATTGGGTTTGTCCTGAATAGCAGCTTGGGGGGGGGGACATTTGGCAATAAAATGGTGCAGAGGAGGCTGAACCCCCTTTCC
This sequence comes from Podarcis gaigeae, assembly GCF_964106915.1. Classification (NCBI taxonomy): domain Eukaryota; kingdom Metazoa; phylum Chordata; class Lepidosauria; order Squamata; family Lacertidae; genus Podarcis; species Podarcis gaigeae. Next base: position 34,920,815 of record NC_139690.1, read on the forward strand.
CTTCTGCTATGGTCCCAACCCATATAGCTTTCCCCCTCACCTTACAGCTGCCTTTTGTTAAAAATAAAAAGAGGCCAAGAAATCCATTTATGGCATTAAGGCTCCCTCTAGTTTATTGCTCCAAGATTTAGCTTCTGGAGGCTGTTGGAAGTGGGGTGAAGCCAGAATGATGACTATGATTGGAATTCACGTTAGGGGGCTCCTCCAGGAAACCTGTTTATTCATCATGATTGGCTTACCCAAAGTTTATACGGATGTCAGACTATGTTTTCTCCTTATGGAGCATTTGTTGTGACTTGTTTTCAAGGCAGTGATACAACAATGAGCATAGATCCTGACTTGCTTGTGGGGTGTTTGCATATCTTCCCATTAATTGTTTGTCCACCCGGCAATTTTCTGTGCATTGCCTTGTAATTTCCCAGCTGCAAAAAAAGCCTGTTGTGTTGTTGTTTTATGACGGAACGTGGTTGAGTTTTTCCTGGAGTGCCTGCTGTGTGGAAATCCAGCTAGGGGGGCCAACCGACCCAACAAAACCCAGCTTGAACTGCTTTTCTGCCTTTAGCAACAGCTTGACCTGCAACCATTGGCAAGCAAAACTTTTCACAACAAAGAGGGAAGCATTGCCACATGCTGATGGTGTAGAGTGAAGGCTTATCCATATAACCTTTGCGCTGTGCTTTAAGGCACAGATCCAGACTTTTCAGGTCCTGATCCTGGTCCCAGCAATTTCCCTAGGGAAAAATCTCCAGGGACTTATGAGCTGCATCCAAGGGTACTAAAAGAGCTTGAGGATGTAATTTCAGAACCCTTGTCTATTATCTCTGAAAATTCTTGGAGAACAAGTAAGATCCCTACAGACTGGAGGCGGGCAAATGTTGTCCCCATCTTCAAAAAGAAGATCCAGGTAACTACCGAACGGTGAGCTTGACATCGATACCAGGGAAGGTCCCAGAACAGATAATTCAATAGTCGGTCTGTAAGCATTTAGAAAAGGATGCTGTGATTACTAAGCCCCAGCATGGGTTTCTCAAAAATAAGTCATACCAGACCAATCTGATTTCTTTCTTTTTTAAATGGAATTACAAACTTGGTGGATCAGGGAAATGCTGTGGAAACAATGTATCTTGATTTCAGTAAGGCTTTTGACAAAGTCCCCCATGATATTCTCGCAAGGAAGCTGGTAAAATGTGGGTTGAACGATGTAACTGTTAGGTGGATTTGTAGCTGGTTGACTGACCGAACCCAAAGAGTACTCATTAATGGTTCCTTGTTATCCTGGGAAAAAGTGACAAGTGGGGTGCCACAGGGTTCTGTCCTGGGCCCGTTGTTGTTTAACGTCTTTATAAATGACTTGGATGAAGGAATTGAGACTTCCAGGATAGCGCGACTTCCGGGATAGCGCGAACGGGTAATGGCGGATTCCCTCCGAGCTCCGGAGGGAATCGGCTCCGTCGAGGACGGGTCTTGCCGTGCCGGCGACACGGGGACCCTTAAAAACCGCAGGCGCGGACCTGGTAACTCGGTGGGCACCTTAAGCGCCCTCCCCGACCCGCGAAGAGCCTTTTTAAAGGCTACGGAGTGGACTGGAGAGCGGCGCGGTGCTGAGAGTTCATCGCTACCTCGGCGGAGCGAAGCCGTGAGCCATGACCGAAGAGCGCTGTCTTTCTTCCTGAAATTTGGACTGAAACAAGCAACCCGTGAGTAAAATGAAATTTCGGCATTAAAGTTTTTATCCTTGAATTCGAGTACGATCGGGGGACGTGTTAAAAAGGAAGTCCACACTCCCCCCCCCCACCAAAAGTTTTAAAGCAAGGAGAGGAGCATTAAGGCGGAAAGACTTTGGTGTTTAAACAGATAACTTTTACGAATTGGACTAAGAAGTCACTGTGCTGGAGAGGAGGAGAGAGAAATTTCAGAAGTTTTTCTTTTCTGGTTAACCCCCCCCCCCTTTTTTTGGGAACCCGGGAGCGCCCTGCGTGTGAGCCCGAGGAAAGAATAAAGAGTTTGACAGCTGCCAAAAGAGCTGTCAAACGGCTGGCCAAGGCCTGGAACTGTGTTACAAATATCTTTTTGGATTAAAAGTGCTACAATAAAACTGAATTGACTGGAAACAAAGTAATTCTGAATAACAAAGTAACAGACTGTTGGAAAAGAATTATGATGGTAATCCCCCTGGAGGAAACTAAAGACATTGCAATGGCTGCTGAAGGAAAATTACTGGCAGAGATAGAGAAAATGTTTTCTTTTGTGGGAATTCTACAAGAGCAGAGTATGACCATGAGTAAACAGCTGGTGACCTTCAATCTTAAATTAAACAACTCTGTGGATGGCATTAAGCGAATGGAAAAAAACTCTGCAGCTGCAGAAGAAGAGATAACTTTGGAACTGGGGGAAAAAGAAGAAGGAGAAGAGGAAGTCCAGGTGGAGAATATCAATCCAGAGCCTGTAACCTTTGGGAACAAAGGAAACAAAGAAGATGACCAGTGGATTACAAATCTGCAAAAGGAGAGAAAGTTAAAAGAAGAAACCCCTGGAATAACTGGAATATTGGACTATAAAAGAACAAATAAGTATATTGGGGACTTCTTCTTCAGGCTGGAGCATGGGAGATTGGTGGATCCTGGGCAGAAACTGTTTCTGACTGATTTGGAAAGAGGAAAATATGAGGGGCTTGTGACAGAACTTCCTCGAGAAGAGAGGGCCAACAAAAAGGAATATCAACAAAACTGGTGGAGAGAGACTAACTGGGGCTTAAGGGCCTCTGATGTGAGAAATCCGGGCTAAACTGTTTGGTTTTTTTTCTCTTTTGAGGACATTGGTTTGGGAAGGGACAGGAACCGGGCCAGGGGGGGGAGGGGAGAGTAGAGTAGTAAGAATCTGAGATTTTGAATTGAAATATTATGATCTTTGGTTTAACATAAGAAGGGAGGAATTCGTGGGAGAGAATTTGGGCCGACCTTAGAAAAAGGATTAAATGTGTAAAATTGGATAAGTAAAACTGGACCAAGTAAAAATGATAAATTTTAAGAAAAGATAAGAATAGTATTTAAGAGATGAGAGGAAATAACTTGCTGAGATAATTAATGAAATTGGAAGGTGGGAAGGGGGGGTGTGGGGAAGTCAATGAAAGAAGGCAACGAAAGTAAGGGTATGAAATTTGAGATGTTTTGTTTTGTTTTTGTTTTTATGTGTGTTTGTGTGTTAAAAAAGTTGAAAATTCAATAAAAATTTATATTTAAAAAAAAAAAATGGATGAAGGAATTGAGAGGATCCTCATCAAATTTGCAGATGACACCAAACTGGGAGGGGTAGCTAATGCCACAGAAGACAGAATCAGAATTCAAAATGACCTTAACAGATTGGAGAACTGGGTGCAAGCTAACAAAATGAATTTCAATAGGGACAAATATAAGGTTCTGCACTCAGGCAGGAAGAACCAGATGCACAAATATAGGATGGGGGACATCTGGCTTACTAGCAGTACATGTGAAAAGGATCTTGGGATCTGGGTGGGCCACAAGCTTAACATGAGTCAACAGTGTGATGAAGCAGCAAAAAAAACTAATGCTATTCTAGGCTGCATCAACAGAAGTATAGTGTCCAGATCAAGGGAAATAATAAGGTAAAGGTAAAGGTACCCCTGCCTGTACGGGCCAGTCTTGACAGACTCTAGGGTTGTGTGCTCATCTCACTCTAGAGGCCGGGAGCCAGCGCTGTCCGGAGACACTTCCGGGTCACGTGGCCAGTGTGACAAAGCTGCTCTGGTGAACCAGCACCAGAGCAGCACACAGAAACGCCGTTTACCTTCCCGCTATAAAGCGGCACCTATTTATCTACTTGCACTTAAAGGTGCTTTCGAACTGCTAGGTGGGCAGGAGCTGGGACCGAACGACGGGAGCTCACCCCGCCGCGGGGATTCGAACCGCCGACCATGCGATCGGCAAGTCCTAGGCGCTGAGGTTTTACCCACAGCGCCACCTGCGTCCAAGGGAAATAATAGTACCACTCTATTCTGCCTTAGTCAGACCACACCTGGAATACTGAGTCCAATTCTGGGTACCACAATTTAAGAAGGATGTTGACAAGCTGGAATGTGTGCAGAGAAGGGGAACCAAGATGATCAAGGGCAGGCGTCAGCAAACTTTTTCAGCAGGGGGCCGGTCCACTGTCCCTCAGACCTTATGGGCCAGACTATATTTGGGGGGGGGGGGAGAAATGAACGAATTCCTATGCCCCACAAATAACCCAGAGATACATTTTAAATAAAAGGACACATTCTACTCATGTAAAAACACGCTGATTCCCGGACTGTCAGTGGGCCGGATTGAGAAGGCGATTGGGCCAGATCTGGCCCCCGGGCCTTAGTTTGCCTACCCATGATCAAGGGTCTGGAAACTAAGCCTTACGAGGAGTGCTTGAAGGAGCTGGGTATGTTTAGCCTGGAAAAGAGGAGACTGAGAGGAGATATGATAGCCATCTTCAAATATCTTAAGGGCTGTCATGTGGAGGAGGGAGCATGCTTGTTTTTTCCTGCTCTGGAGGGTAAGACTCGAACCAATGGCTTCAAGTTGCAAGAAAAGAGATTCCCACAAAACATTCAGAAAAACTTTCTGACAGTAACAGCTGATCAGCCATGGAATAAACTACCACAAGAGGTGCTGGACTCTCCTTCCTTGGAGGCTTTTAAGCAGAGGTTGGATGGCCATCTGTCACGGATGCTTTAGTTGAGATTCCTGCATTGCAGGGGGTTGGACTAGATGACCCCTGGGGTCCCTTCCAACTATGATTCTAGGATTCTATAAAAACCCACATTTTGCAGGTGAATCAAAGCAAATGGCAGTTGAGTTTTTCATGGATTACCATTTGCTCCTATTCACTTGTAAAATATGGGTTTTCCCATGGAAAGTGCTGGGACAAAAAGAAAAGGAAAAAAGAGAGACCTGGAAAGTCCTGACTTATGCCTAGAAACAGCACAAAAAGGAAGTGCGGATGAGCTCTGAGCTGCTGTTAAAAGCACCCCAGCAATTAGTGGCTTGGGAGATTTAATCAGGAGGAAATGTTCTTTTAAAAACCTTCCTGCATTGCATTGCATTGAAGTTGTTGTTGTTAATAATAATATTTATTAAGTTTTCCATTTTAACAATCCAATAAAAAAATTAAAAACATTCCAAATTATAAAATAATCAAACGATCCAAATATTATGCCAAATTATAAATCTTTGGTTGGCTTCCCATGCTCTGAGGTCGGGAGTGATGATCATCTCACATTTGTGCTGCTTCTCTTAATTAGTTGAGGTAGTTCCAATAAATCAATCCAATGTTAATCCTTCATTTATTTTTAACAGCCTCCGAGTTCGTCTGGCAAGCGAGTTAAACCAATACAGTATGTTTCTGTGTGGGTGTTTATTTTCTTTTGTTGTTGTTGTTGTTCCATCAGGAATCCTGATCATGGAACCTCTGATCTAACTGTGCTCAAAGGAGGCTTTTCATGCATGGAGTTTGATAAGGGTGTTGTAGATTGAGTGGAGACATATTAATCAATTCATCATGCCAGTTTCAGCCCATCTATTAGATAATCGGTTAAGTTGCAGCACAGAAACAATTTATAGTCTGCACGAGGAATGCTCCTGCTGTTTTCTGTTTGCGGAATAATTTTGTGGAATAGCGATTGACTGAAAAAAAGAAGAAATATAGCTTGTACTTAAATAATAATAATCAGTCAATTCATTGTGCATCAGTTTACAAAATACCAAAACCAAGCCAGAAGCAGGTTTTCTATGGTTTTAGAGCAGGGGTACGGAACCTCTGTCTCTCAAGATGCTGTTGGACTGCAACTTGCGTCATCCTGATGACTAGCTGTGTTTGGTCAGGGCTGGTGGAATCCAGTAACATCACTGTCCTTGTTTCAGATGAAGTGAGCATGCAGAGTCATAAGTATTGTGCTGTCTTCAGCTAAGTCCTGCTCAGAGTAGAACCACTGAAATAAAGGGACCTAAGTAAATCCTGCCCATTACTTTCAATGCATCTACTCTGAGTAGGCTTAACATGGCATACAACCCATTGTCTTAAAGAGAGGCATCCTACCTACTTGTTTGTAAAAAGGACAATGTTGCCTCTGTTAAAACAGAGCTTGCCAACTGAAGTTTTTATAAGTGCTTGTATAAAAAATAATCATTTTACAGCAGGTTAAAAGCTGTTGGGGTGGTTTAATTTTTTAAAAAAATTAAAATAAAATAAAATAATCACAACAGAAAAAAATAGTTCCTCTATACTGTATATGTAAACATGAAATATAAATATAGTGTCATAATATGTAGCTGCACAGGGAAAAGTCAAATATGAGTTAAAGGGCATTGTATACATATTAGGCGTCCTTGGCTCCTATGATTCTATTTTGTTTTAAGCAGAATGTCAAATTATATGATTGAAAATCATATCTAAGGTTGAACTTTGTCTTGGGATTTTTCATTCCCATAATGAACAAGCAGACTTCATTTTTCAAAGCCATGTTCTGCTCCCAGTGCTTTATCCCATTCACTTTCATCCGATTCCAAGATGTCATCTGCTTTGATAGACCAAAAGTTTTAAATTGATTTGTATAACTGATTTTAAACAGTGCAGCCCTAATTTTCCTGCAAAGATGTGTGTTGTTCCTTGTGCTCATTCTTCCGGGTACATATCCAGAAAAGTAGTGAACATGCCCAGGGCCTTGTTTGCACATGCATGCTCATCCTTTGACTTCAGTCCTAAGTGGTGATCAGCATTTGGGAGGTTTGAGCTCTGAGCTGCCACCCTCCAAAGTGAAACTCTTCTATATTTCTGGGAGAAGATGCTTTTCTCAATGGTGCCTACTCACACCTTTAGCTGCCTGTCACGGGGCATGTGACCCAGTCGACCCTATCACGGTATGGTTCTGGGTTAATTAGGGTTGCCACATTTCCTCTCTGGCCCTGCTCCTCTGCTTTAAAGAGCTGCCCTGGCACACAGCTCTGCAAACTCGTTCTCTTGCATTCTGTGTGCGTAAAAGTGTCACCTGCTCAACTTCTCTTTTGTAGGCTTAAATGCGCAGGAGCGGGGCTCATAAGAAAAAATTGGCAACCTTTTGTTGGAAACGGGCCAGCCGTGCGCAGCTGCAGCTGGAAGAGCTGGTGGCCTCAGTGGCTGAGGCTGGTGAACCCTATAAAAATAAGCAAACAGGGAGCGCTCTGGCCCAGCGCAGCTGCCTTTTGCAGCTTCTCTAAAGCGTTAGACCCACCTCCTTCTCTCCCCCTCGCCACCCCTTTCCTCTCTCGCTCTTGTCTTCTTCCTTGCCTGCCAAAAGCAGCTCGGAGTCGAGGCTGGCGTCCCCTCCACCCCAGCCCGTCCCCTCCCGCCCTTCTCCACTTTCTCCCCTCCCCTCGTCTCCTCTTTCCCCCACAAGGAAAGCACAGCCAAGCCCGTTCAGCCAATGTGATCCCCGGAAGGGTTTAGCTGGGGGTGGGGTGGGGAGGGGGCTTTCTGGGGTGGGGGGTGGAGAGAGCGAAGGAAAGTCAGTCTCTTTCCTCTTGCACTCTCTTTCCGAAGTAGAAGCTCAGAGCCCGGAGGTGAGTGTGGGTGCCGCAAAGCCTGAGAACTGGGGAAGAAAGAATAATAATGCAGCCCCAACACACACCCCTTTCCCCACGATCCCAGATCTCTTTTCTTTTTCTTTGCAGTCTTACGAAGCGCAGGTCCCCCAGAGAGGAGGCAGTTGTGGCTACACACGAGGACTGAGCCGGCCACCCTCCTCGTCCCAGGACCAAGCCGCCTGCCTGAAGGCAAGATGTCCCAGCTGTCTGTCAAAGAACATCTGGATGGGATTCTCTCTGACTTTGAAGGTAGGGCCAAGGGACCCAGGCGTCCGGGCAAAGAAGTGTCACGCTCTCGCCCTCCATATCCATATGGTTCCTGCTAAGAGGGGGCGGGTTACAGTTCCAGAAGGCAGGGGGTGCCTCGCTTTCCTGGAAAACTTGCAAGAGAGAGATGCACCAAATGTTAAAGTGTGGGTGGTGGCAGATCGGGGTCTGTGAAATCCAGGAAACTGCTATAAGCTTGGTGCTATTTCCAATCCTCTTTTCAGAGGAGGAAATTACCAAACCAAACCTGCTGGAGTTTGGTGCTTAATTTATTTTAAAAAAGAAAAAAGTTGGGTGAAAGTTGACTGCAGAGTCATACCCTGGGCTGTGTGTAACCATGATTTTTCAGGAGTGCAGAATGCCTTATCAGGTGCTGGAAACAGTTACCTGCGCATCTCCATATTCTAGAAGGTTTCTAGTCTTCATGCCTGCAAAGATATAATTGAAAGTGTGTGGACACTCCTCAGAGATCAGAATAATATTTCATGTGTGGGGTGTGTGTGTGTTTTGGAGCCCTTTATAGATCCTCCCCTCCCCTCTCCACCTGGAGCTTACAAAATCAGACGAAATTATGCAAACCAGTATACATTATCCCAAGATGCAAACTGCATAAATTGTGTAGGATACAAGTTTCAGCTTTCTTGGTGTAGAATTTGGATGCCGAGTTCAAATGTGTTAAATGTAGAGTGCACGGTCTCCTGGTCAAAACCCAAAGCTGCCCTATACTGAGCCAATATTCTCTACACTGACTGGCAGCAGCTCTCCAGCATCTCCAACAGAGCATGGGGCTTTCCCTGCAGGAGCAATGTAAAAAAAAAAAAAAAAAAAAAGTTATTTGGGTACTCCAGTCAGAGTTCAGATTTGCTCATTTAGCAAGCCAGTGAAACAGGGACTCGAATAGAACCAGCGATAAACACCGCAGACTCAAGATTGCAGTTGAAACGAATCAGTCGCTTTATTGATGTGCGGTGCTTCATTCAAAGCATCTTATCTTCACATGGAAGATAATGGCATTCTGAACTCTGAATCAGATACAACCACATAATGCAATATAGAGTTGGGATTGCATGAGAATAGCATTATAGTAGCGCTAACAAAACAATCCATCAGACTGTGCTATCTGCTATGCTAACTGAAGATTTGGACCCCTGATGTTCTCTAGCCCATTGCACCGTGTCATGGAATTTCTACGTTCTGTAGTATATTCTCATTTCTGTGTTTTGCAACATACTTAGAGTTTTGGAATAAAGTTCATGGTTACCCAGCCAGCCAGCTGGGGGGTGGGGTGGGGGAATCACATGAAGAAGAACTGAACAGATTCCAAGCAGAGAGAGGCAGAGGCAGAGGCAGATTCCTCTGAACATATTTTATATTAATCAGGAAGAGGATCAGGAGGCTGGAATTTTCCATCATTTATGTCAGTTCCAATGTGCATGTAGGTGAACCCTCTTTTAGAGACAGACCAAGGTTGAGGAACCTATTTCAGCTGAAGGTGACATTCCTTTCTGGACAACCTCCCCAGGGCTTCATACCAGTGGTGGGTGGGGCTAAAGGCAGAAGTAGGCGGAGCAATGTATGTTAATTTTTACGTTTGTGTTTGTGTCTAAGAAGTTGGACAGTTGCTTGCTCTGAACGGGGTTGTACCTTCTCCTGAAGGAGCAGGCAGGCAGTCTGGGAATCGCTTCTGGGCGTAGCCTTTGTCCTCTGAGACTATAGGGAGGGGTGCTGGAGAATTTTGATGGAAATGCAAGCGAAAGCTGCCGGTATTTGCTTATTCATCCCATGACTGAAATGGAGATCAGACCAGTGAAAACGATTGGTAGTCTCTGTTGTTGTTGTCGATCTGCAACAGATACGTAATTATTGCATTGCGCTAAAATGAACAGTGTGGCATAAGAATGCAATTAATTACATAAAATTCTGCCACAGCAGTCAGTAAGATGAGTAGTGCAACTTTTGTTGGAAGCTAAGCTTCAGAGGAATGGAAACAGCCTTTAAATGTGAACTGAATTGAATTTCTTCCCTAGACCTGGTTGTGCTCACGTCCTACTTGTAGACTACTCATTGGGGTATCTGGTTGACCACTGTGAGAACAGAGTGCTGGACTGAGGGCCTTTGGCCTGATCAGGCAACCAGGTTCTTCTGGTGGTTTTCCTCCCATCTGCCCTTGTACCATCTCGCTCCCCTTCCCACAGCTTGACTTGGCCCAGTACCTGGTGTCAAGATTGAAGGCTTCTTGTGGTCAGGGACCTTGTCTTCCCATGCTAGCTAAAGCACCGTGCACATAGTGCCATAGGGATAAATGCATATAATACTTGGGAACACCATGTTGTATGGTTGGTGCATCTAGCTCGGTATTGTCTACACCGACCGAAAGCAGTTCTCCAGGGTTTCTGAGTGGGTTCTTTTCTGGAGATGTTGGAGATTGAAGGTTGCATCCAACATTTCCTTGTGGACAACCTTCTGGAAGCCCACAGCAGGTAGGCCACACAGGTAGGCCAGAGACAAAAGTGGGCGGGGCAAAGAATACAATAATAAATAATAATAAATTTTTATTTATACCCTGCCCTCCCTGGCCAGAGCCGGGCCCAGGGCGGCTAACACCAGTAAAATTACAATAAAAACATAAAAGGAGGAGGGGGAAAACAATTTAAAATACAGGTTAAAAATACAATTTAAAATGCAGCCTCATTTTAATAATAGCCCATAGATCAAAGCCATAAGGGGAGGGCAACATAAGGGTCAGACTGAGTCCAAACCAAAAGCCAGGTGGAACAGCTCTGTCTTGCAGGCCCTGCAGAAAGATGTCAAGTCCCTCAGCGCCCTGGTCTCTTGTGACAGAGCATTCCACCAAGTCGGGGCCACTACTGAAAAGGCCCTGGCCCTAGTTGAGACAACTCTTCCGTCTGTACAGTATGCTACATTCAGCCATGCAAATGTCAAGAGGTTCCTCCATGTGCACTTGCTTCTCTACCCAGGCAAGCGAGAGGCATTGTCCCAACTAGCCACTCAAGGAACAGGTAGACCATGAGCAGAGATGGGTTTGACCCGTGGGAGACTCCCAAGAACCAGATACAATTGTCTGAATCCAACCCTGGGTCAGAGGTTCTACCCTCCCCACCTAAACTGCATAATACTCAGTATAGATCCATTGGAATTAATTCACTGATAGCTAGCTATGCTCTACTGCCACTTTTGGAGGCAGTGCACCTCAGGGTCCCAGTTTCTGGTATTCACAAGTGGGGAGACACTGTTCCTCTGCTCAGGTCCAGTTTGCAGGCTTCTCATTGGCCGCTGAGATCAGGATGCTGGATCAGATGGGCCTGACACTTTTCAGCTCATTAGTTTCAGCAGGTCTACTCTTGAGTATGCCTTAGTTTGATTCAGCCATGAACTTTGAGTCTTCTGCTTACAAAGCAGAGTCTCCACCATTGAGCTATGGCCTCTCCCATAACTAGATGATGAAGTTAATGATTATGATTCCCTAAATGATGATGATCCCCAGGGCTGTCTCATCCCTTGTCGTGATCTCAGCCGAGCCTTTGGCTTTGTCGAAAGCAGCAAAGTCAGGCTTAAACCTCTGCAAATACAGAGTGAGTGCGCGTTAATCAGAAGAAAATTTGACCTGGTGAGTGTGTGAAATATATGATGCCTCTGTGTACTTTAATGTGTTTGTATAAGGGATTTCGATATGCCAAGGGCCCTTTGGGTGTGTACTTTGAAGATGGAATTTGTGAAAAACTCCTGCAGTAGAATCCCACCCCCAACCACCTCCGTTTTCTTGCTTCCACCATTCCTGAAAGAAATATATTCACCCCACCTCTCTTTGGCCCAGATGAAAATGAGCTCTGCCCAACCCAAATATCAGGGACCATCGCCCTCTGCCCATCTTGATCGATCAGATATTTGGGCACCTGTGTTGGAAACACCTGCATGAGTTGGGCGGAAGGACTTCTTCACACAGCACATAGCTGGACTCTGGAATTCAATCCCACTAGCAGTGATGGCCACTCACTTAGATGGCTTCTAAGAGGATTAGATGAAGCTGTAGAGGCTAAGTCTATCAGGAGCTACTGGTCATGGTGGCTCAATGTTCCTTCTCCCCTTTCAGAGGCACTCCGAAATGCCATTTACTGGGAACCACAAGTGGGGAGCCGGCTGTTGCATCCAGGTCCTGCCTGCAGACTCCCCATAGGCATCACCATGAAAACAGAATGCTGGGTTTGATGCCCCATTGGCCTGATCCTGCTGGCTCTGAGATATAAAACCATGCTAGTCAGCGCAGGCAGAACTGAGGGAGCCAGATCAACAGTTGGACTCTGTGTAGAGACTTGGTGAATCAGCCCATTTTGGTTCCTCACCTTTTCCCAATCTTTAATTCAGTTTTCTACATTTCCACAGCACTTTGAAATTTATTTATTTTTATAAAGTCCTAATGAAAATTAATTGGCACTTCAGTGCGGACTTCTTCTAATACACCCATTTGTATATGCAGTTTTGACTAAGTGCTTATCCACAATTACTTTTCCTCCACTTTTTCCAGGCATGGTCCACAAGTTACCGTATTTTTCGCTCTATAAGACGCACCAGACCACAAGACGCACCTAGTTTTTGGAGGAGGAAAACAAGAAAAAAAATATTCTGAATCTCAGAAGCCAGAACAGCAAGACGGATCACTGCGCAGTGAAAGCAGCAATCCCTCTTGCTGTTCTAGCTCCTGGGATAGCTGCGCAGCCTGCATTCGCTCCATAAGATGCACACACATTTCCCCTTACTTTTTAGGAGGGAAAAGGTGAGTCTTATAGAGCAAAAAATACGGTATATCTCCGTATCTCTGTCTGAGTGTGCTTTTTTCCCCTCTGAAGCTTTCCTTGCAAAACCTGCTCTTTAGAGCTCAATCAGAGCAAACAGCAATCTGCAGAAAAGCCGAATTTACATTTGTTCCAATTCAGCTTTACTGGGCAGGTTTTTGTGGGGAAAGCTCGGGGGGGGGGGGCTCACTGAAACACAAAGCATTAAACCTCAGCCTGGAAAGGGGGGGGGGGAGTATGGATAAGCCCAAATACCTGCAAAGCAATTTTCCGCAGTATAATTCATTATTGTATGTTAGTTTCAGAACTATATGCATGTTCTGTGCACATTTTACCTTAGCATATGCCTATTCATATGCATTGCTGGAGAGCTGCATTGCAAAATTTGGAGGAGTGTGAATTTCAAAATATGGCTGAGTTTAGGTTTTGTGTCTCATTTTGGAAAGTGCAAATTAGGTACGTTCTCCTTTATAAATGAGCGGAATCAAATTTCTCCCCCATCCCTAACTTAGTACAAAGCATTTTCTAGATGTGATAATTAAGTAGAACCTCTTCATTTCAAGGCAATATATCTTTGAGTTCCCGAAACCGGGTAGACCGGCTACCTTCATGCTGTGCCTGTTTGATCTCTGGAATCATCTGGTTGTCTACTTTGGGAGACAAGATATGTGTGACTAGATGGACTTTAGGTCTCCGTGAAGCAGAAACAAGTGTGGCCTAGAGAGAGTTATGAGGGCCAGATAGGAAGGTCTAGAGGGTTGTATTCAGCTCCCAGGACTGAACTTCCCTACCCTGATATAGCTATGAATGGGATGGAATGGAACCTCAAGAGCCAGCATGGTGTGGTGGTTTGATTGTCAGACTAGGACCTGGGAGACCAGGGTTCAAATCCTCACTTCGCCATGAAATTCACTGGGTAACCTTGGGCCTCTCAGCCTAACCTACCTCGCAGAGTTGTTGTGGGAGTTAAACTGGGAGAGGGAGAGCCTATAGCTCCTTGGGGGAAATAAATACTGCTCGGCACAATAATAATAAATAATAATAAAATTTTATTTATATCCCGCCCTCCCCAGCTGAACCCGGGCTCAGAGTGGCTAACAACAATAAAAGTAACACAACAATTAGACTAGGGCTGCACATACACCATACATTTAAAGACCCCCCCCCCCAAAAAAAACCCCCATAATCCTGGGAACTATAGTTTAAGGCTGCTGGGAATTGTAGCTCCACAAGCAATAAAACTACAGTTTCCAGCATTACTGCATGATTGCTTTAGATGGCTGGTGTGTACACAACCCAAATGACTCCCAAGATCCCTTCCAACCACATAATTCTACGAAAACCCTTGCACAGAGCAGAGGATTCTGGTCTGGGTTGTTGGCAGTGAGCAACAGTGGTGTGTTTGGCAGGCAGCCACTCTGGAGAGCAGCTGTTTGCACACACTGGGTTGAAACGCAGGTAATTAACCCAGCCCCACCATAGAATTAAGATACCAAATTATCCTGAAGAGTCTCCACAGTGTGTGTTGGGAGGAGGGGGAGACGGCCTGTGTGTGTTCACAGAGAGCCTACAATAACCAGCTTGTCTCTGTTAAGACAGGAAGGGGGGCAAGAGGGAGGGAGTGGGTTAGGGAGAGAGAGAGAGAAGGCAGAAAAGCAAAAGAACAAGCGGCTTCCAATTACCAGCTGTTGCTGTCGCAGTGTCTCCACTTCAGCATTTCACAGATTGTAATTAAGGAAAGTTTTGGAGCGGAGAGAGCGGAGGCTTGTAGGCAGGGCTTCTGCGGTGCTTAGATTACAAGAATTGTTCAGGACATGGCAAAGCACAGAACAGCAAGCCCCCTTTGAGAGGGGATCCGTGGATTAGAATGATGGGGGCAGACTCATGGGGAGCATGGCTAGACAAAATGGTTGGAAGGGAACTCCTGAGGTTTTCACACAGGAGTCCAAGTATCAAAAATTGTGGAAATAAACAGGAGGCAAAAAAGGGTCTGGAGAGGTGTGCAAGTCTACCAATGGGTATCAGTTATGACCATTATCTTGTGCTCACGTCCTTTTTGTGGACTTCGCAGAAAATGCATCTTCTTGGCCACTGTGAGAACTGGGCTTCACTAGATGGGCTCTTCTTATGATCTTACATGCGCACACAAAGTCCAGGGTTGTCGCCTTTATTTCCTGGCCCTGCTCCTGTGCCTTTTTCAGCAGGCAGGTGCTCCAAAAGGTAGCAGTTTTCCTGACATTGAGCAAACGATGGGCAAACCAACCCCAAAGATCAGAGGAATGGAGGAACTCAACCCCCCTTTTCCCACAAACACATTTTAAAAGGCTGTGGAATATTAATCAGCCGAAAGGCCTGGGTTAAGAGGAAGTATGGATAAGCCCATTGCCACCATCTTGGATGGCTTTAAGAGAGTGGCGAGAGAAATTCATGGAGAATAAGGCTGCCGATGGCTACTAGTCATCAGGGCTACATCCTATGTCCAAGATCAGAGGCGGCATGCCTCTAAATATCAGCTGCTGCTGAACAACCGGAAAAGTGGAGTGTTCTGTTCATGCCCTGCCTGCTGTCTTTCCTTGAAGCTTCCTCCATTGCTAGAGGTCATTTGCCTCTGAATACGAGTTGTTGGGAATCACAAGTGGAGAGAGGCTTCTCTTTGGAGCTCCTGACTGGCCGCTGTGAGAACAGGATGTTGGACTAGGTTGCTCTAGTAGAGCTCTTCTTGTGTTAATCTTTGGTTTTCACCATGGCCACATGAAAGACAAAAGAGGACAGGCTGTGCCCACCAGGCTCTGATCTAGTCTGGGATATGCCTGAGGAAACAGCTGACTGCCATTTCCCCCAAACACAGGGCTCCATGGAAGACTATAGGAAGAGAAGAAGCAGCCTTATATTGAGTCAGAACATTGGTTCATCTAGTTCAGTATTCTCTACAGTGATGGTTTCAGACAGGAATCTCTCCCAGCCCAACCTGGAAGTGCTGGGGATTGCATCTGGGACCTTCTGCATGGGAGGCTGTTGCTCTTCCTGAGTCTTGTGGCCCCACACTGCAGGGGTTTGTGTGGCGGTATAGAATGGTGTTTTCTCAGCCTTCCCCTCCCACAAATGTGCGATATGGTGTCAGAAGTACCACTATTAGATAGTTTCTGGCTATGAGTTAGTGGAGTGCAAAGTGCTTTAAATTGAGCCACCTTTCTCTCCCCTAATTTTTTTTAATGCAAGATTTTAGTCCTTGGCTGTAAAGGTGTGTTTGAAAGTATGTGAGTTTTAACCAGGCATTGCCCACACACTTTGAGAAGGCTAGAAGCCGTAGCCCTGAGGACTAAAAAACCTTTCTTCTCAAGAAGCAGAGTTCTGCACCCACTGCATTCTTCTGCATTTTCCTCTGCTCCTGGAGAACTGTGAACACTTTGCCATGAGTTTCAAGGAGCGTGTATGTGGGCGATCCTGTTGAGCTGATGAACAGACTTCCTTTCCCCCTGGCTGCTGTGGATCATGGCAACCATGTGGGGGCAGGAAAAGGAGACGGGTTGGGGGAAGCCACCCCATCTAGAAACCCTTTGCTCACCAAGCGCGAGCAAGTGTTTGTAATACTGTTATTGCTTCCAAAGGAATGCACCCACACCTATAATTACTGGCATTAACCTTTCAGCCATCAGTCCTCTCCATTGCTAGGGAAGCCACATTCCAGAGATTGGGTTGCATTCGCTGGGTCAGGCCAGAACGAGTACAAAACAACAACAACAACAACAACAACAAATAATCTCAGTTCTGGATGGGTTGCAGAGGAGTAGAGGAATAGCTGCTGTTAAATGCACAATTTCTCGGGGCCAGATTACTGCTACTGATAAAAATAATAATTTATAATAATAATAATTTATTATTTATACCCCGCCCATCTGGCTGGGCTTTTTTTGCCCTACCTGTATCAGCTCCAGAAACAGCAGCAGTGGTCATCAATGTAGGGACAGACCAACCATTACTTTTCTGCACCCCAATTCTGTTCCTGAAGGTGGTCGGGAAGGATTGCATGGAGAGAAAGAGAGAAAAGCAGCTGTGTTGTTTGTCTGTGGGTGCTGGTGGTGGTTTGAGAGCTCAGTGGCAGAAACATCTGGCCTCTGACAGTGGAGCAGCAGTGGCTGGTGACCATTGGGAATACTAGGGCAGAAGGCAGAGAGTTCAAGAAGAGGGAAAGCCAGAGCCAATAACCAGCAGAGGCAGCCCCTGACTGGTTGCAAGCAAAAAGGCAGGGAGGTGGGAAGAGGCTAAAGCTGATGGGGCGCTGGGCCCATTTGCACTCATGGATTAACCTCCAAAGCAGTGGAGGTGCAAAACGGCACTTGAAGAAGGTGCAAAGCAGGGCTGGTGAGCGATGTGACCTGGATAAATTGGGTGCAGACTGGGAATAATCCCAGGAGCATTCAGCTCCTGGATCTGAGGTTCCCGTTGGAGTATTTCACTGATAAATAAAACAGGAACACTCCTGTAACACCCCCAAAACCCACATCTCATCTCTCGGCCTGTTTTGCTTCCCTCTGTTTTTCTTCACTGACTCACAGCCATATTCATTTAACTCTGCAGTTAGGAACATAGAACGGTGCCTTTATATTGAGTGAGATCACTGGTCCATCTAGTTCAGTATTGTTTGCGCTGACTGGTAGCAGCTCTCTGGGGATTCAGACTGGAATCTCTCCAAGCCCAACTTGCATAGGCCAGGGATTGAACCTGGGTCCTTATGCATGCAAAACAGATGCTCTGTCCCTGAGCCTTGGCTCTTCCCCACCCTGCAATGGAGCAGGTTAAAAGCCGGGCAGTTGCAGGGTTTAGAAAGGCTGTTTTGGTTGGCACCCAGTCCTGAGAGGCTGCTGGATTGACCCGCACGCTGCGTGAGTGTCTGGCACGAGAGGTTGAGGAGCCCCCTGGCCCTCCAAGTCGGCCTTTTGATTCTGTGTTGACAATGACAAAGTGTTTTGTGCCACCCCCTCGGCCTAGTTCAGGGGTCAGCGCAGAGTCGCCAGGGGTTTGACCTCTGAGGGCAGCGCAGGGCAAAGTGCAGAAATGGATTCCTCTCCTCACCCCGAGGGAGGTAGTAAATGTTATAGTTTGTGATGGACACTCCAGCCGAGCAGGTAGAGGCCAAGGCGGCTAGAGGAGGGGAACAAAAAGAAAGAAATGGTTTTCTTGACATTCCTATAGGAGAAGGCTTGCAACTCAATGGTAAGAGCATCTGCTTTGGATGCAGAAGGTCCCAGGTTCAATCCCCGGCATCTCTAGGTAGGACCAGGAGAGACCCCCTACCTGAGACCCTGAGGAGCTGCTGCCAGTCAGTGTAGACAGTATTGGGGTAGATGCACCATTGGTGTTATTCAGCATACTAGAGGGCTACAGCTGAGTGGTAGGATACCTGCTTTGCATGCAGAAGGTCTCTGGTGTTCCTATGCTGCTAGGCAAGTAGGAATCTCCTCCAGACCACCAGACACACAGGGTTGTTTCCAATGTTAGTCCTACTCAGAGTAGGCCCATTAAACTTAATGGTCATTATTTAGAGTCAGTGGGTCTAGTCGAGTAGAAGTTAGATACAACACAGAGGATATATATATATATATATATATATATATATATATATATATATATTTGCTTTCGTAGATTTTCACGGGTACAGGAATGCAGGTTTTGGTGTCCTCGGGTGTCTTCCCGTGTAAAAGTTGGGGTGTCTAGGCGACGTTTCGACGAGGTCTCACTCGTCATCTTCAGGCTGAAGCACCAGCCTGAAGATGACGAGTGAGACCTCGTCGAAACGTCGCCTAGACACCCCAACTTTTACACGGGAAGACACCCGAGGACACCAAAACCTGCATATATATATATATATATATATATATATATATATAAAACAAATCACTAACATAAACTTGCTTCAGACATTCGTTGTTGTCTTTGAGATTTATCTGGGTTCTTGTAGTCTTTCTTATTTTTTGCAAAGCCAAGGCTACAATTCTACACGTGCTGGCCTGGGAACAAGACTCATTCAGCTCATAGATATGGGCAATATTTCTTGTTTGGGGTTGGCTTGTTGTGGTGGGGGCTTGTGAAAGGTGGAGGAAATCTTTGGGTGGTGCAAATAAATTGGAATAGTCAAACATCAGCTTGGGACGTTTTAGCTTAGAGAAAAGGCAAGTTAAGAGGAGACACGGTAGAAATTTATGAAATGTACACATGGCATGGAGAATGTGGATAGAGAAGAGTATTGCTCCCTCTCCGAAAAGCCTGGATCTTGTGGAGATCCATTGGGACAGATAAAAGAAAAACCTTCATCATGCAATGCATAGTTAATCTATGGAACTCTCTGCCACAGGAGGCAGTGGTGGCTGCCAACTTGGATGGCTTTAAAAGAGGGTTAGCCAAATTCATGGAGGAGAGGGCTTATCGAAGGCAGCAATGCTTCTGAATACCAGTTGCAGGAAGCCTCAGGAGAGTTGGGTACTCTTGTGCTCAGATCCTTCCCACAGGCATCTGAGTGGCCATTGTGAGAACAGGATGCTGGACTAGATAGGCCAGCATGCTCTTAAGTTTGCTTTGCCTTCCTGCCTGAGCAAAGCTCCTTCCCTCCTCACCAGGTGGCTGGTTCCTAGGTGAGACCTGGCAGCGCACATTCCAGGCCCAGCCAGTATTCATTTAGCAGCGCCTTGGGCTTGTTGGAGCAAGCTCTCACGCCTGCTTGACTCCAACAGGAAACCCCTCTTGTGCCCTTCCTTCCAGGTGGAACCTCACCTTCTCTTTGATTAGCTTGGAAGATCCACTTTCACCTCCAAAAGCCACAGGGCTGGCGAGCTAGTAGATCAGCTGCATGGACACCTGCATGTACCTCTGTGAGCCTTTGGTGAGCCTGTCCGGCCAGAACCTTCCAGCATATAATTGAACCCATGTGGCTGATGAACTGGGGCAGAGGGGATTCTCTGGGACAGAGATTGCTCCGGAGCTGGGAGTGTGTTGGGAATGAGGAGTCTCTGTCCTATCAAGCCAGTGAGTGGGGGGGGGGGGAGTACAGTGGTACCTCGGGTTAAGAACTTAATTAATTCTGGAGGTCCGTTCTTAACCTGAGGTACCACTTTAGCTAATGGGGCCTCCCGCTGCCCCCGCACAATTTCTGTTCTCATCCTGAGGTAAAGTTCTTAACCTGAGGTACTATTTTTGGGTTAGTGGAGTCTGTAACCTGAAGCGTCTGTAACCTGAAGCATCTGTAACCCGAGGTACCACTATAGGTTTCAAGAAGGACTGTGGGGCTTGCCAGCTGCTGTTTCCTCCCTCTGCCATCAGTGCTGGTTCTGACTTCTAAAAAGTCTATCGCAGAAAAGTCCAGCGGTGAGTGCTTGCCATTCCTTTAGCACAATTTATTTCATAAAATTTATACACTGCTTGAACGTAAAACAGGAAAAAAACTCAAAAGAGTTGCAGTGTTAAAACCACCTCAGTCCATGAAGCTCACTGGATACCCAATAAACTGTAGTAAAAGGCACAAGGAGATAGGATAATAATATATGAAGGAAGGAATAACAAATAAAGTGAATAACACAATAATAACAAAAATAATAGAAGATCGCACATGGGTGGAGGGAAATACTGGGCTGTTGGGGAGGGAGGTGAAGGGAAATTGTTAAAGATTGGTATAGAACTTAAGAGATTTAAATTTTCATAGAGATTCTATAAGGAAAGCAGAAAGCAGCAAGAAATATCAAGTAAAGGTATCAGAGAGGAGATCAGTGTAAATGAAAACATGAGACTTATGGTTTTGTTACATATGATTTTATTTTGGAGTTGTCTGTTTATTTTGGAGTTGTTTGTTGTAAAGAATGTATATTACATGAATAAAATAATAAAGGACCATCAGAGACTGATACTGAAGAAGTAGAAAGGGGGGAAATAAATAAACTGTTGTGTCTACACATCCTAACATCCCTTTGAAAGGTTCTTAACCAACCCTGCTGCCTTGGGGAATCCTTCTGTTCTTACTGCTGAATGGGACCAATATATCTGCCCCCCCCCCCAAGTCCGGCCCTGGCTTTACTGAAGTTTAGCTGCATCTTCTCCAATCCATTGTTTGTTTAGGGTATGCTGTCCTGTCTCTCCTGCCTCCAGCAGGCAGTGGCGTTCCCATCCCCACCAGGGAGAATTCAAACAGCTTGGCAAAAAAGGCAGCATCACATTTCAGAAGCTGTCAGCGGCGCTGACGGATGGCTGGAGTCCCCTTGGGCTAGGATGCTGGCATCGCCGGACACCAGCTGGCGCTTCAAACACTGTGCCCGGGAAGCCCTGGCGCTTTGAGGGTGTAGCCCTCTCCATCCCTGAGGCTCGGGGTGGCTTGTAATTGGAAAGTGCATACCAAGAGGGCAGCACATGGGCTCTTTAGCTTAGAGAAAAGGGCAGGGAGAGGCGACGTGATGGAAGGTTATAGAATTATGCCTGGCATGGAGGAAGCGGGCAGAGTGAAGTTTTTCTTCCTCTCTCACAGCACTAGAACTCATGGGCGTCCAATGAAGCAGAATGCTGGAAGATTCAGGCCAGACCTTCTTCCTGCAGGGCAGAGTTAGCCTTTGGAACTCCCTGCCACAGGAGGCAGGGATGGCCACCAACTTGGATGGCTTTAAAAGAGGATTAGATAAATTCATGGAGGAGAAGGCTCTCAATGGCTGCCAGATACGATTGTGATGCTTTGCCTCTGCAGTCAGAGACAGAAATGCTTTTGCATCCCATCTGCTGGAAATAGCAGGAGGAGAGAGGGCTCTTGTGCTTGAGGGTTCCCTGCAGGCATCTGGTTGGCCACAGTGAGAACTGCATGCTGGACTAGATCATAGCTGTCAACTTACAGATTTGAAAATAAGGGACCAGCAGCCTTGAAAATAAGGGACCAGCAGCCAAAATAAGGGATTTTCCGGGCACAGGTATGTTCAACTTCTGAGCCCCTCCGAGCCAAAGGCAGAAAGCCCAGCCAGCAGCCAAACGAAGCCTCATCAGTAAGGGACAGCAGCGGGACATGGCGCTGGGATAAGGGACTGTCCCGCCAAATAAGGGACGCTTGACAGCTATGGACCACTGGCCTGATCTAGCAAGTGGTTCTTACGTGGTACATACACAGCCAATTTTTATTTTACTTTTTACCAAAAAATATATATATGCATATTCCCCCTCCGTCTGCCAGAGGTTCCCCATCCCTGGTGAAAAAGATAGGAATCTAGACCTTAGCCATCCAAATCGCCACATGCATTTTTGGCCTCTCCTCTCGCAAACTGCGAACTCTCGTTTGCCCCAGTTGCCCTGGTTAAACTGGGGCAGCCACCAAAGGAGCGAGGAGCGAAACAGTTCAGGGAGCCAGATCTGATTACTCGGGGATGCCTCAGGCAGGATCCTTTACATGCTGCGGCTGGAGGTGAATAAAGCGGTTACTGTGTTGTTGCTCCCCCTGCCCCCAGGAGGCATTTTGAAGCAGATGACACAGATACGGTATCGCAGGGGAGATAAAACACAGCAAACAATTAGATGCAGGAGATTAGAGGCCTCAGGAGTAGATCCAAGAGTCGACTCTGGTTTCCCCTTTGGGAGATGCTAACAAAACCGTCTGTTTGAAGGAGGCAGCCAATAGGGAAGCCTGCCTGCCTCTTGCCAGCTCTCCCTTCCTCCCTCTAGTTT
The DNA here is from genome assembly GCF_964106915.1 of Podarcis gaigeae. Lineage (NCBI taxonomy): Eukaryota > Metazoa > Chordata > Lepidosauria > Squamata > Lacertidae > Podarcis > Podarcis gaigeae. Next base: position 34,943,181 of record NC_139690.1, read on the forward strand.
GCTGAGAGAGCACCTGCTTGCAGAGGGTCCCAGAATCAATTCCCAGGTACGGCTGGGAATCTTCCCTCTCCGAAACCCTGGGGAGCCACTGCCAGTCAGTGTGGAAAATAATGATCTAGATGGATTGCTGGTCTGTCTCCGTATAAGGCAGCTTCTGAATTAATATAGCCCTTGATCCAGAACCATGAAGACTAGATTCTTACTTAACTTTGAGCAAAGGCTCAAAGTGCTAGAGTATTTGCTTTGCATGCAGAAGATCCCAGGTACAGTCTCCAGCCACTCTGGATAGAGCTGGGAGAGATTCCTTGCCTTGAAACCCTGGAGAGCTGCTGCCAGTCAGTGTAGACAATACTGAGCTCGATGGACCCAATGGCCTGTTTCACTGCAGTGCTGCTCCCCTACATACACACAGCGATAAAAGATTGGTGGTATCCAGTTAAGGTCACACCCACAGCACACATTTAAAACTCTCTTATAATCCTTGAATAGGCATGACTTACCCAAAAGAATATTGTTATGGGTCCTGGGAACTGTAGTTCCATGAGGGGTCTCATAACAACTCTCATAAACTACAGTTCACAGGGTTCTTGGGGGGAGCTATGGCTGTTCAAGAGCTGCAGTCAGATGACAGCTTTTCTTTTCCTTGCCAGTGACTCAAATGCTCTTTAGAAGAGGGATCTACTGCTCCAGGTGTGAATGTGGGATGCTTCCTGGCCTCTAAGCTTCTGCATGAGTCCAAAAGCCTGCAAGACCTCAATAATAATAATAATAATAATAATAATAATAATAATAATAATTTATTTATACCCCACCCATCTGGCTGGGTTCCCCCAGGCACTCTAGGCGGCTTCCAACAAAACACTAAAATACAATAACCTATTAAACATTAAAAGCTTCCCTAAACAGGGCTGCCTTTAGATGTCTTCTAAAAGTTTGGTAGTTATTTTTCTCTTTGACATCTGGTGGGAGGACATTCCACAGGGCAGGCGCCACTACCGAGAAGGCCCCCTGCCTGGTTCCCTGTAACTTGGTTTCTCGCAGCAAGGGAACCGCCAGAAGGCCCTCGGCGCTGGACTTCAGTGTCCGGGCAGACTAGGAAAGAGGCATGCGACCCTCCGAAAGGTTCTTGAGTTGACACTGCACTCCAGTCACATCTGCACTGAAACCTTGGGTACCTGAACTGTTTTCTATGGAGCAGCAATCACTTCTCCACCAGGGAAGAAGGTGAAATCTGCATGTGTTGTTCTGTCCGCTTTTGTCTCTGGGCTCCAACCACCACTGTCATTTGGCCCTCGGAAGGATTTGTGGCCCTTAGGGCTGGAAAAAGAATGTGGTCCTTTGCATTCTGGGTGCTTGTCTACCTAATGGGTAACTTCTTCTTATCTTCTGCAGCCCTCAAGAGGTCCTTTGATATGGAAGATGCTGAAGAGGTGAAGGCTTTCCCACCTTCCTCCCCACCTAGGTCGTCCCTGGGCCCAAGCCCACCTGGTGTCATCCACTCCACAGGCAACGGAGAAGGGAAAAGGTTGGGGCCCCCTATCCAGCCCACGTACCAAGCCCACATCAGCCTGAGCCCCAGCCCCAGCCCAGCCCACAGCCCCATTCTCAAGTCAAGAATCGGGAGCAGTCTCTCTTTCAACCGAGGCACCACCCACCCACCTCGGGCCAATGGCACCAACCTTAACAGGGTCTCGTCCTTCCAAACACGGCTAAACCCCAACGGGCTCTCTTCATCCTTGGGGCCAGAAAGCGACAACGAGAGCCTCCACAGCTCTTCCTCCAGCTTGGAGTGCCCCGTGGCCTCTAAAGGCCCCCGGAGCAGCACCCAGCAATCTGAATCTCTGGGAATCGGGGGCTCCCACCTCCCTAGTCCCATCCTCAAGAAGTTCTCCTCTTACGGCAACGTCTTCCATGCCGAGGTGGGCCGACCCATCCGGCAGGTCTCCAAGGCCACCGCCAACCACAGCTCGTTGCCGTCGCTTGACCTGCACATTGCCGAAGACCAGGGACCCAGCCCGACGCTCTGCTCCACGCCAAACATGGACCCCGCCATCCTTCGGAGCTCCGGCAAACACAACTGCGTCTCCTCACTGCCGAAGAACAGCCTTCTGATAAGAAAGGAGTCCCCCGTTCCTCCGTTGGAGGTAAGCCAGGTGGCAACTGGGAGCCCTCCTGGTGTGGTTCCCAGGCAGACGACGAAGTTGCAGAAATTTCCCATCAGCCTGGATGGGTTGATTGGGAAGACTCTGGAGAGTATCGGCCCAGCAGTGGTGACTGACTCTAGGTCCAGACCGTTATCTAAGGCACAGCTTCAGGTGAGTCTTGGCACCAGCCCCGGAGCGTCCCACCAACCCCAAGAAGTGGCCGGGGAGGATAAAGCTGTCATCAAGGACAGTGTTTCCCTGCCGCCATCTTCTGGAACAGTTTCAGGGATAGGAGGCAGTGAGGGTTTGGCAGTAGCGCCTCAGGCTGCTTCCTTCCGGCTGGTGTCAGAGCCTCGCATAGCACAGGTCACTTCTCAGCCCTCCTCTCTTGGGTACCAGGCAACGGTGCCTCCGCAAGGTATCCCAGATGTACTCATCCTGAGGGAATGCAGCGGTGCCCCGGCTGAGAGGATCGACTCAACTTTCTCCCAAGAGGCCTCCAAGCTTCAGACTCTGCCGTTGTCTTCTTGCACAAGGGAAGGTCTCCTTGTGGGAACAAACAGGCCTCTAGAGGTGTCCCTGGAGAAGAAGGATTTACAAGACATATTGAAGGAAGGTAAGTGGAGTCACTGCATAAGTTCTGCCTGGATTAAAAAATAAATAAATCCCTAATGCTCTTCCTTTGGTAAAAACTGTTCAGGGATTTTGAGAGCCTCCAAAAGAGGTTCAGTAGTTTCCGTAGAGCTTATTTGGTGCCTCCCAGTTGCGGTTTTAATTTCTGCAGTGGTATGTTGAGGTCGCTGTGGAATTAAAGGTCACCCTCACGCCATACTTTTAAAACCACTGTGATACCACTTTAAACTGCCGTGGGTTCCCCCAAACAATTCTGAGAGCTGCAGTTTGTTAAAAGGTGCTGAGGGTTTTTAGGAGACTGCAGTTTCCCTCGCAGAGCTGCAATTCACAGAGCAGCTTTCCAGTCAATTCCTCTTAACAGGAGACTCTAGAAATTGTAGCTCTATGAGGAAAATAGGGGCCTAGCGAGCATCAGCACCCTTAACAAACTACAACTCTGGGGATACTTTAGGGCAGGCACTAACCACTGGTCCTGTTAGCTAGGGATGATGGAAGTTGTAGTCCCAAAACATATAAAGGGCCAAGTTTGGCTGTGCCTGCTTTAGGGGAAGCCATGGCTCTTTAAAGTGGTAGCATAGTGGTTTAAATGTATGGTGTGAATGGGGCTGCAGCAGTGAGAGAAGATGAGGGACCAAAGCAAAAATTAGTGATGGTGGTGGCCCTGACTAGTGATGCCTGGTGCTGGCATCTCAGTGCTGACACCTGCTGTCTAGGTCCAGCTGTGTGGGGACAGGCTGCTGGTTGTTTGTGACAAAGGGGAGGTGCTCTGTATGTGCCCAGGAGCACTTTACTTCCTTTTCTGTTTCACCCAATTCAGAAAGCTGAGCTATGTAGCTTAGCCTCACTCCAGAACTTGCCATTTATAGTACGCACAGAGAGATTCCTTTGCAGTTTCATCTTCTCACATCCTCCTTTGCCCCAGGCAATGAATTTTTAACCCAACATCGCATTTAACGTCTCTCTCTCCAAAACCTGCAGAAGAGGTACCTGGTATGAGCCCCACCCAAGGAAAGGGAACAAAAAGTCACACGTTTCAAGGGGCGTCCATTCCTCACTCTCTGTTTATTCTTGGCTCTCTCTGTGGCATATGGAGTTGATTTCAAGCAACCATTGCTTCTGGAAAGAGACCATCAGCAGCGCTTGTCAGTCTTTACCTCCTTGCCCCAACCCCTCTGGCTGCAAAGTGTCTCACTTCCAGTGGTCTTGAGAGAGTGGGGGAGAGAGGGGCTGTTTCACCCAGGACCAGTGGCCTGGTGGTGTGGTTTTGAAGGACATGAGTTCATCATGACAGCCCACAGCCACACGTCCCCTAAGAAATTAGACAGTGTAGGCAGGTATGTTGGTTCAGTATTACACGCAACGAGACAGCAATACGTAGTACAATACCTAATTTATTAAGACTAGCAAGACTGCAATCCTTACACATATTTTCCTGGGAGTAATTGCCGCTGGAATTCAGCAGCGGCTGGTTCCTGTTGCATCAGTGCAACTTGTAAAACCCTTGAGCTTCCCACTCGCGTCCACTGTTAATATTTTTTCCATTGAGTTTTCTAAAAAGAAAACAAGAAATACGACCGATCAATACAAACTACGTCATAATCAGTCAAGGCAATGTGTTCTGTGCAGGAAAGTGGGAGAAGGGGAAGGGGGAAATGTCTGGTGGCGCAGACCAACCCAGTGCTTTAACATTCAAGCAAATAAGGAGTCTATGTATCAGAGAACTTCCCACCTTTCTTGTGTTGATGGAAAGCCACCTTCTCTTCCGCTGCCAGTTGAGACATATCCTCCATAGCCCTTGGCCCCATGGCTGTTCCCAAGCCGCCCACCTCCATACACACCAATCCCCAATAGCTCAGAGGTAGAGCATCTTCCTTGCATGCCGAAGGACCCAGGTTCAATCCCCAGCTTCTCCAGGTAGGGAGGGGAAAGAAAACTCAATAGTGAGCTAGTCTGGGCCAAATGGCCTGACTCAGTACAAAACAGCTGACCATGTTCCTATTTAAATCAGCCCTTTGTTCGGAACCCTGAAGACGTGGTTTCTTTTTAGGAGATGGGCTGTAACCCCATGGTGGAGCACATGTGTTGCTTGCAGAAAATAACCAGCCTATCTAGATAGTGACGGGAACAAAGGCTGCTGCCTGGAGAACCACTGCCAGGCAATGCCAGCACTACTGAACCAATGGCATGACTTGGTAAAGAGGAAGAAGAAGAGGAAGAGGAAGAGGAAGAGGAAGAGGAAGAGGAAGAGGAAGAAGAAGAAGAAGAAGAAGAAGAAGAAGAAGAAGAAGAAGAAGAAGAAGAAAGACCTACACTGGCTCCCAGTACGTTTCCGAGCACAATTCAAAGTGTTGGTGCTGACCTTTAAAGCACTAAACGGCCTAGGTCCAGTATACCTGAAGGAGCATCTCCAACTCCATTGTTCTGCCTGGACACTGAGGTCCAGTACTGAGGGCCTTCTGGCAGTTCCCTCGCTGCAAAAAGCCAAGTTACAGGGAACCAGGCAAGAGGGCCTTCTCGGTAGTGGCACCTGCCCTGTGGAACGCCCTCCCACCAGATGTCAAAGAGAAAAATAACTACCAAACTTTTAAAAGACATCTGAAGGCAGCCCTGTTTAGGGAAGCTTTTAATGTTTAATACGTTATTGTATTTTAGTGTTTTGTTGGAAGCCACCCGGAGTGGCTGGGGAAACCCTGCCAGATGGGTGGGGTATAAATATATTATTATTATTATTATTATATTTATTTATTTATTTATTTATTTATTTATTTATTTATTTATTTATTTAAAGTCAAGGCCGGGCTCAGAGTGGCTTACAAGCAATAATAAAAACAAGTTGAATGATTACAACTTAAAAACAACATTAAAACACAACATTAAAATAACATATTATTATTATTATTATTATTATTATTATTATTATTATTATTATTAAATTTATACCCTTCCCTCCCCAGCCAGAGCCGGGCTCAGGGCAGCTAACACCAGTAAAATTACAATAAAAACATAATGGGGGTGGAAACAATTTAAAATACAGGTTAAAAATGCAGTTTAAAATGCAGCCTTGTTTTAAAAGTAGCCGATAGATGAAGACCATAAGGGGAGGGCAACGTAAGGGTCAGACTGAGTCCAAACCAAAGGCCAGGCGGAACAGCTCTATCTTGCAGGCCCTGCGGAAAGATGTCAAGTCCCGCAGGGCCCTGGTCTCTTGTGACAGAGCGTTCCACCAAGTCGTATGCAGCTTCCAAAGTTCCTGCGAGGATGCTGAGTGCTGATGCGTTCCCTGTCCCGATCCCCTGTGATACTCCAGCCTCTGCGGCCAGAGGCAGGGTTTCTCCAGCAGACAGACATGAAAGGGGTTCCCCCAAAGGGCAGGAAGTTTGGAAACCACTGCTTTTAAGACGAGCCACCCAGCTGTTTCCCCTGCAGGAATGAGGGGTGCAGCTGGACTATCAAGGTAGCTTGCAAGTCACTGAGGAGCCTCCGTCTCCAGAATGTCAGACTTTCCCCTAAACCCATTATTCATCTAGGCTTCCTCTCTCTTCAGAGGATACTATGTAGGGGGAATCTGTCAATTTCAGCTTCTCTCTGTTTCTCATGTTTCCAATCTTCACTTCTTCACATTTTTACATCACACACACACACACACACACACACACACACCCCTCATGAAAATTCATCACCATGTTCATGTGAATTTCTCCTAACATACGCATTTTTGCTTCATGTGCACATTTCTGCAAGCTGTTTCCCCTCATGCAGTGCTTTTCTTTGTATGTTAGGTCCGCCAATATATATGTGTTTTATGCACAGTTTACCCACACACAGTAGTACCTCGGGTTACAGACGCTTCAGGTTACAGACTCCGCTAACCCAGAAATAGTGCTTCAGGTTAAGAACTTTGTTTCAGGATGAGAACAGAAATCGTGCTCTAGTGGCGCGGCAGCAGCAGGAGGCCCCATTAGCTAAAGTGGTGCTTCAGGTTAAGAACAGTTTCAGGTTAAGAACAGACCTCCGGAACGAATTAAGTCGTTAACCTGAGGTACCAATGTATACGGATATTTTGGTAATGCATTACATGGCCGCACACCGCAGAAATGCATTGCAAGTTTGCATGGAGAAGTGTGAATTTTGGAAGACAGCCTTGTTTCGCATTGCATATTGTTTTTGGAAAGGGTGAGTTAGGGAGGCTTGATTTTAGATGCAGACTGAATGACTTTCTCCCCATCACTAGAGAGGACACTGGGTCACTTGGAAAGAAGGCCAGGCCTTGGGCCACTTTGCTGCCTGTTCTCCCTTCCCTCTGGGTCAGCCATAGTTTCTGCTCATAGCTTTTCGATGAGGCAGATCTCAGTCAGTGTCTGGATGGAAACTGGAGGAAGTTTACTTTCCAGAGCTTCCTCATATTTGAGGCATTAGGAGGACAAAGCGGTTCTCTGTTCCAGTTTCTTCTATGTCATGTTGGCTGCACAGCCTCTTGTCTCTTGAGTTTTGGAATGTGCTGGGTCTCTCCCCTCACAGACTGCTCAGATAGGAACCGACCAAAAAAAACCAGCCTAGTCTGGTATCCTGTTTTCCCACAGTGGTCAGCACAATGCCTTGGGGAAGCCCAATAGTTCCGGTATTCAGTGGTATACTGTCCCTGGAGCTGGAGGTTCCATCTAATTGTTAGGCATGATCCAGAGCCCCAAGCAAAATTTCATTTCCATTTCCAAGCCTCCACTGATTTTTGGCAGCAGTGGAATTACCATATTTTTCGCTCTATAGGATGCACCCGACCATAGGACGCACCTTGTTTTAGAGGGGGAGAAGAAGAAAAAAAAATTCTCCCCCTCTCTGCTCAGCACCCCTTCAGCGAAGCAGCAGGAGAAACGGAGCCCCTTCCATTTCTCCTCCCACTTCGCTGAAGGGGCGCTGCGCAGCTCTCCCTCTCTGCTGAAGCCAGGAGAGTCTTGCTCTCCTGGCTTCAGCAAAAGGAACCTGAAGCCTCCGGAGCACAGCGGGAACTCGCGCTGCGCTCCGAAGACTTCAGGCGGCTATCCCTGAAGCCTGGAGAGCAAGAGGGTTCAGTGCGCACCAACCCCTCTTGCTCTCCAGGCTTCAGCGAAAGCAACACGAAGCCACGGAGCATGGAGGGAGCGCTCCCTCTGCGCTTCAGAGGCTTCGCGTTGCTGTTGCTGAAGCCAAGGAGCCTGCATTCGCTCCATAGGCACGCACACATTTCCCCTTAATTTTTGGAGGGGGGAAAGTGCGTCCTACAGAGAGAAAAATATGGTAAATCAAATTAGCAGCAGACCCAGTGCCATGGTGGGTGGAACTCAGCACTCTGCTGAGGATGCAAAGTGCCCCTTCATCAGTCATCAGAATGATCGTTTGATGAGTAGAGAGGAGGCAATAGTTGGGGTTCCTTTGTGGACACACCCACTTTTGGCCACACCTATCATTATCAAGCAGCCAATGGGCAGATGACCAAGCCTGAATGCTGCCCTCAGACCAAAAGAGATTAGTTGCCTGTCAGTGTGGACAATACTGAGCTAGAAAAACCAGTGGCTAGACTCTGTATAAGGTAGCTCCCTAGGTTTCCTATGTGTACTGGATGATTTTATCCAGCCCTCTTCTAGAGCTGTCTAAGCAATGTGGTCATCACTACATCTTGTGGCCCAGAGTTTCATAAGTTATTTACTGAAAACGTTCTTCCTTTTGCCCACCCTGAGTCTCCTGTAAATCAGTTGCATTAGATGGCTCTAAAATCTAGTTAGGGGAGGAGGGGAAAAGTCACTCTATCTCAGGCATAGGCATAGGGAAACTCAGCCCTCCAGATGTTTTGGGACTACAGTTCCCATCATCCCTGACCACTGGTCCTGTTAGCTAGGGATCATGGGAGGCCAAAAACATCTGGAGCGCCGAGTTTCCTATGCCTGCCCTATCTACTTCGTCCATGCCTGCATAATCAACTTCAGTAATGTGCCTTTTTACACCTTTATTTTTATAAACTTTTTTTTACTTTGTCCTTTTACCACAAGGCAGCTGCTGAAATGCCTTACCTTAGATCGTTTTGCTCGCCCTTTTCCAGTTCCCCAATATATCTATTTGAAGATGGAGTCAACCCTGAACTGCACATATGGGGTTGTGGCCAGTGCTGGTCCTACTCAGAGTAGCCCTATTGAAACAAATGGCTGTAGCTCATTTAAGTCAAGTACCTTAAATGTGTTTACTCTGAGTAGAACAAAACTAGGATACACAACCCACAGTGTTCCAAACGGGACTGCTCTATTCACACAACCTGGCTGGTAGGCGTTTGTCTGTCTCAAGGTCTGTGCCACTCTGCTTGCTCTGTTTGTCTCCCCTGCCCACCCACATTATCCCCTAGAGCTTCCCCTTCCCCACACAGGTTGGTTAAACCCTTCTGGTCACCCAGTTTATTTATTTCTTACCCAGAATACCTCAGTGGCAGAAGTTCCAGAGCATTGCATTTTGGGAAAACTATGGTGTCCAAGGGGATGCGGGTGGCACTGTGGCTTAAACCACTGAGCCTAGGACTTGCCGATCAGAAGGTTGGTGGTTCGAATCCCCGCAACGGGGTGAGCTCCCGTTGCTCGGTCCCTGCTCCTGCCAACCTAGCAGTTCGAAAGCATGTCAAAGTGCAAGTAGATAAATAGGTACCACTCCGGCGGGAAGGTAAACGGCGTTTTCGTGTGCTGCTCTGGTTCACCAGAAGTGGCTTAGTCATGCTGGCCACATGACCCGGAAGCTGTACGCCGGCTCCCTCGGCCAATAAAGCAAGATGAGCGCCGCAACCCCAGAGTCGGCCGCGACTGGACCTAATGGTCAGGGGTCCCTTTACCTTATGGTGGTGTCCAGGGTGGAAAGATCTTGGCAGGCCCCACCAAAAGGTGGATCTGAGGGAGCATGTGACCAGCACAGCCACACCAGGGACACCGCAGCTATGACATCCAATGGAAGGCGAGAGGCAGGGGGCACAGGATTTTGGTGTCACACAAGGCATTGCTGAAATCTGAGACGCCAAGTTCTGCCACTGGCCCCACAACCACCACTGGCTGGACCTCCAAGTGCCCAAGCGTGACAAGCGGCGACGCCTGATCCGTGGGAAACAGTACAGTACACAAAGACACACACCTGGAAAACTAGAGTTTATCAGGGGTAATGGTGGGATGAGTCAGATCAAGCGCCGAGCTCTCTGCTTCAACCCGCCTTCAGCAACTTATCATCTGTCTTCATCCTCAAACGAGCTCTTTATCGTAACTGTTTGTTTGCCCAGATGAGGCAGGTTAGGACAAAAAAAACGCTTGTTTCTTTTGCTGATCCTCAGGCTGGGCTGTTGTTTGGGACACAATGATTTTGTACCGATGCCAGCTCTGATTGTGTGTGTTCCCTTTCCCTCTCTCTCCAATACACACAAACACCATTTTTCTTGATTCTCCTGGTTTCCTTGGCTTGGGGACAAGTTCTGAAGTCTTTTTTTACTCCACCCTGCAACTAGAGGAGGTGGCAGATGTCCAAATAGTATTTCTTAAGATGTTTTAACACCTACCTAAGCAACAGAAGGGAACAGCTGTGTACTCACTCAAGGTGAAGTTGGGCAGGGAGTGGGTGGAAATTTCATTCTTTATTGACAATGGGCTCCTCCAGACATGTTCCCAGTGTGCAGATGTGAGGAGGGACCCCCTTCCACCCCACCATGTACAATAAAACTTGCTATTAACAGAGCCTAGGACTTGCCGATCAGAAGGTCAGCGGTTCAAATCCCCGCGACGGGGTGAGCTCCCGTTACTTGGTCCCTGCTCCTGCCAAGCTAGCAGTTTGAAAGCACGTCAAAGTGCAAGTAGATAAATAGGTACCACTCCAGCGGGAAGGTAAACGGTGTTTCCGTGCGCTGCTCTGGTTCGCCAGAAGTGGCTTAGTCATGCTGGCCACATGACCCGGAAGCTGTACACCGGCTCCCTCGGCCAATAAAGTGAGATGAGCACCGCAACCCCAGAGTCGTCCGCGACTGGACCTAATGGTCAGGGGTCCCTTTACCTTTACCTTCTTGCAGACCCACATCTCCCCACTATCTGTAGGCCCTTCCCACCCGTTCTAAATGAGAGTGGGCAGTTTCATGCAGACACGTGCGGTGGAGGCCCTTGGTCTATGTCCTGCAACATCGCCAACCTGGTGCTCTCCAGAGGTTTTGGGCACCAGTTTTAAACTGCCCCAGCCAGCGGCCTACCTGGAGATGCTGGAGATCTCTGAAAAGGAAAGGATTAACAAGATTTGATTAAATCAGGAATAGAGGACCTGTGTTCCAGATTTTGCTGGACTCTCAACTACAGATCAGGGAAAAATTCATTGGGTTCAAATTTTAATATCGATGTCCAGTGACAGAGAGCACTTGCTTTGCATGCAAAAGTCCCAGGTTCAGTCCCCAGCATCTCCAGGTAGAGCTGTCCCTGCCTAAAATCCTGGAAAGTCACTGCCAGTGTGGGTAGACAGTACCAGGCTAAATGGACCTGTGGTCTGACTCAGTTTAAGGCAACATCCTCTCTTCCTTACCAATATACAATCCATTCGAAATTCGCACTTTGTATGTTGGAATGCAGTTCTCCAACCAAAGAATGTGTCCTATGGAAAACATAGCAACATGCATTCTAGTGGGGGGGGGGAGTGCTTATAAAAATGCAAAACTGCAAATAAAATGTGTATATTTAGGAGATGTGTGCATGGAAACGTATACAATTTTTTTGTGCTTGCTGGCTTAAAAAAAATGCAAATGTGTAAAGATAAAGGTAAAGGGACCCCTGACCATTAGGTCCAGTCGTGGCCGACTCTGGGGTTGCGGCGCTCATCTTACTTTATTGGCCGAGGGAGCCGGCATACAGCTTCCGGGTCATGTGGCCAGCATGACTAAGCCACTTCTGGCGAACCAGAGCAGTGCACGGAAATGCTGTTTACCTTCCCGCTAGAGCGGTACCTATTGATCTACTTGCACTTTGCCGTGCTTTTGAACTGCTAGGTTGGCAGGAGCAGGGACAGAACAACGGGAGCTCATCCCGTTGCGGGGATTCGAACCGCCGACCTTCTGATCGGCAAGTCCTAGGTTCTGTGGTTTAACCCACATCGCCACCCGCGTCCCTCGCACTGAAACAGAGTGAGCCATAATTAAGATGGGAGAAGTTAGGAACTAAGAGAGAGTTTGCAGTTGCAGCCAATGGTGAGGGATGGCAAGAGATGTCCACCAACATGTGGAGAGCCACAGATTTCCTGACTGCTGGATTAAACCTTGGATGTGGAGGAAAAGCAGGAGCCCGTAAACACAATACAGGGAATGCGAGGCAAGGAGCTCTCAGCTTCCTTGTGCCTCTGAGGAAGACAGACAGCGAGAAAGAATGTCTCAGCAAAGCATCCCCATAAGCCTATTATGGCCTTCTGTGGGGAGCGCTCTGATCAAGCCTGCATCAGTGATTAAATCTTTGTTAATTGAGCACAGCCCTGGGATTACTCTTTGGCTGCTTGGGAAACAAACCATCTCCAATTACTCCCCGTCTGCAGGGGACCATTAACCTGCGATGTCCTCTCTTAATAAGTTGCCTTTTAATGTGGCCACACTGGCATGGCCCAGCTGTTTCTGCTTCACTGTGGTTATGCTTTTAATAACCCGCCTCTTGACTGGGCTTCCCTTTCCAGGCAGGAGCTGGCAGGCAGGCAGGCAGGCGGAAGAAGAGTGGAACCACAGCTCTGTGTTTGCTGATTCCCCCACCGCACCCCTCCTACCATTTGTTTAACTAAAGCTTGGAGTCAGATATCTTCCCTGAGGATTGTAGAGTTCAGGGGGACCACAAGGACCTTCTAGTCCAACCCCCTGCAATGCAAGAAGGTTTTGCCCAACGTGGGGCTTGAACCCACAGCCCTGAGATAGAGTCTCATGCTCTTCCTAGAGCTGAGCACAACCCAAGAAATGCCAAGTGCCTAGCATCTAAATATTTGTTTTAAATATGCCACCATTCCACTTTAAAGTTTACAAAGCAGGGTGAGGGCTGGACTGTGAGGGTGATTGGGATGTTGCCCCACCAACCTCAGTCTGCCCTCAGCCAGACCCCTACCTGCTTGCCCTCTTACAAATATCCAGCCCAGGGAATGGTGGTACTGCCTGCCGCCGTCCTCCTCCTCCTCCTTACTCTCCGTGTTGCCCCTTGTAGAGCTCGACAAGGAGGAGGAAGGTGCGGACAAAGTTAGAATTAGTTGGCTTCGCCTGTCGCTGACTCTGGCGCCACCTACTGTTGGGCTCCCTGCCTGCCACCCTACCAGTCCCTGTGGGCACCTCTGGACATTACTGCTTGGGATTATCCAGGACAACCAGGTGTTTCATAATTGACCAGGCACCTCAGGCCTCCTGGGAAGGTTATCCTGGCCAAAATGCATACTTGGTTGTTGGGGAAAACCCATAGAGCTCCAAATGACCTCAATCCCGCTAATAGTGAACTCAAGTGGTTGAGTGCCAACAGAAATGCAGCCAAAGCAGGGTTACCAAGGAACAAGAGGAGGGGTCTTTATGCTTGGGGCAATTATGAGGTTTGCAGAATTCTTCCTATTTTTTCAAGGGTACTAAGGGAGCAGGCAAAGCAGATGTTCTTATCACTGAACTACCACCCTTCTCTGTTGCGGAAGAATCCCTGTGTGTGTCAAACTCTGCCAACGCTACAGATTTGACAGGTGCCACGCCCCCTTCAGGTGCTGGTGATACTTCCTGTCAATCACAGTTTGGCAAGAACCAAAAGCTTTGATGCTGTGATCAGCACCTTTGCTGCAATGGAGGAGGCAGCGTCACAGGTGCTTGATAAATCAGGAAATGATCCCCAGCACCAACACTTCTTCCGCATGCACGCTGTGGGATTTCACATAGATATGAATCATCTTTCCTGAGAACAAGAGGCCATGGATATGCCTCAGCAAATTCCTGGGAATGATAATGGAAAGGAGCATGACTCATGTGTTCATACGCAGATTTATATTCTTGACAGGCTGGTGGATTTTACCCTCAGCTTGTGGAAGCTCCTAGTCAGATCCTTTCAATCCTGCGTCTGTCCCTAAACACCTGCACTAACCCTTCAGAATGCCAGCAAGCCTGTTAACTCACCTGCAGAATCCAAATGCCTCTGGCTCAGATAATTGGCTTCTGATTTTTTTGTCAATATTATCAAATGTGGAAATGTTATTGTCCATTTGATTACAATACTCTTTTAAAAAAAGTTTTATTGTAAGTTGCTGTATGCATGTCACAGGCTTACCTTTTATTTGTAGGCCAGCTCGACTTTCTGTTTTTGTTTTGCTCCTCCATTCATTACTCTTGGGCTATGTAAACACCATACATTTAAAGCATATTCTCCCCACTGGGAACTGTAGTTCACCCTTCATGGAGCTGCGATCCCCAGTGCACTTAACAAACTATAATTCCCAGGATTATTTGCTGGGATGTGGGAGATTACTTTAAGTGCATGGTGTGCACACTGTCACAGGGAGGAAATAACATTCTCTTGAGAATTGGAGTCCATCAACATCTGGGCACCCAAGGGTGAAAAACACAGTTCTAAGGTGCACACAGCATCCAGCACAGCTTGCCTGAGTACATCCATCATCTTAAATGTGTGGTGTGTCTGTGGTTTTTTTTTTTTTAATTATTATTTAATGAATGACATACACAAACAGCCCCAGCCTGGAGCTTCAGACAGAGGATGTGCCTAATGCCAAGGGAGTTACCCAGGAGGAAACAGTCAGAGCCGCTATAGCTTTCCAAGTCTGCTCCAAAGACACCCGTAGGGCCTGGGGCCAGGCGGTCTCCCTTTAAGAGGAACAACCGGTCATGGTCTCAGAGATTCCTAGCAACCGTGTTGCATCACACCTGCGTTGTGATTCACCTCCGCAGCCTCCTCTTGGCAGAGTTGATTTAGTAGCAGACGCAAGGAAGGAACAGGTCTGAGGAATGAAGGACATGGTCCTGCTGGAGCTGTGTGGGGAAGATGGCATGAAGGAAGGTAGGAAGCCGGGTCTTCAGCGGGGAGCGGAAAGGGCCAGGTGATGTCTCAGGTCGATGCCAGTCCTCCAGGCTCCAGTCATCTATGGTTGCCACCCCTTCCATTTTTATCCTCATGACAACCATGTCAGGTAGGCTAGGCAAACTAAGGCCCAGGGGCCAGATCCGGCCCAATTGCCTTCTAAATCTGGCCCGCGGACAGTCCAGGAATCAGCATCTTTTTACAATGCTTTTATTTAAAATGAATCTCTGGGTTATTTGTGGGCCCTGCCTGGTGTTTTTACATGAGCAGAATGTGTGCCTTTATTTAAAATGCATCTCTGGGTTATTTGTGGGGCATAGGAATTTGTTCATTTCCCCAAAAAAATATAAGGTCCGGCTCCCCACAAGCTCTGAGGGACAGTGGACCCCCCTCAGTGGACCCCGCTGAAAAAGTTTGCTAACCCCTGCGCTAGGCTATGCCAAGACAGTGAGTGGGCTGAGATCACCCAGTGGGCTTTGTGGAAGAGAGGATTTAAAACAGGGCCCCTCTCCCACCCACCCACCCATCCTTCCTCCTAGTGTGATGCTCTAAGCCAGGGATTGGGGAACCTGCGGCTCTCCAGAAACTGATGGGCTCCATCAGCCCCCAACCATCCTGGCCAGTGGTCAGGGGGTGACGGGAGCCCAGCAACATCTGAAGGGCCACAGATTAGCCACCCCTGCTGTCACCATTATGGGCTGGCATAATGGTTAGAGCAGTGTTTCCCAAACTTGGGTCTCCAGCTGTTTCTGAACTACAGTTCCCATCGTCACTGACCACTGGTCCTGCTAGCTAGGGATGGTGGTAGTCCGAAAACAGCTGGAGACCCCGGTTTGAGAAACACTGGGTTAGAGTATTAGACCAGGAGCTGGAAGAGCAGCAGGTCCCTGCTTGCCACTTTAAGGCCAGTGGTGTGGATAGTGGGTGTTTTCTTTGTCTAGTGGCCAAGTCTGCCTTCCTAAATGTCAGCCGTTGCTTTGACTTGATTCATGGGCTAAAGACACTGAGAAGTGGGAGCAGGCTGTTTTGTCATTTAAAAATATCAAAAATTGAGGAGAGTGCTTGCACATTTTGCCTCGTTTTTTTTTAATTCATTTCCCTTTTTCATTCATTACATACATCTCATATCCATAACATTTTCTATACATTCCTCCCTCCTTCCCCTTCTGGGCTTCCCCCAACTTCCATTTCTGGTTTGTTTCTCCTTTCACCCACTTGGCTGCTTCCTAAAAGAAAATAATACTAATAACATCAAACCTTAAAACCGTAAAACTTAAAACATAAAAATAAAAATAAAATACACCATCCTATTTCTCTATCTTCCACACATTTTCTAATGATAATGATGCGAATGGTTATTTAAATCCTGCCATCCTGCCATTATTATTATTAGGTTCTAATAACGTTAACAGCTTAACTCTTAAAAATATATTAAAGCTGGGAATCTGAAGATTATGGTTTACTCAGACTGCCCCCCCACACACACACACTTGCTGCCTCCCATAGATGCCCATGGTATTGGGTCAAAGTCAGAGGTCAGCAACCTTTTTCAGCCATGACTATGTGGGGGGGCCGAACTGTATTTTGGGGGGGAAAATAATGAATGAATTCCTGTGCTGATTCCCAGACTATCCACGGGCCGGATTGAGAAGGCGATTGGGTTGCATCCGGCCCCTGGGCCTTAGTTTGCCTACCCCTGGTCTAAGAGCATAAGAAGTTTCTTGCAGGATCAGGCTTCAGCGTCCTGTGACTAATGAGATGCACACAGGAAGCTCCCAGGCAGGACTTGAGGGAAGCAGAACTCTCCCCTCCTTTGGTTTCCAGCAACTGGCATTCAGAGGCTTGCTGCCTCCAGCAGGGGAGGTACAACATTTAGCCCCCAGGGCTAGGAGCCACTGATGAATGTGTCCAATCCTCTTTGAAAGCCACCCAAGTTAGTGGCCATCACTGCCTCTTGTGGGAGCAAATTCCATATGTGGGAAGAAGCCTTTTGCCAAATCTTCCAAAATTCAGCTTCATTGGATAACCCCGAGTTCCAGGACCATGAGCAAGGGAGAAAGATACTTTGCTCAGTCCACAATGTCCACATGATGCATAATTTTGCCCTCCTAAGCATTTGCCCACCAACTTCGGCAAACCAGTAGGGCTCCCACTTGGTGCAATAAGAGCCTGCTGGGTCAACCCAGGAGCCCATCAAGTCCAGCATCCTGCTCTTGACATGTCCTATGAGAAGACCACAAGAAGGGCTTGGCAGCGGTCTGCCCACTTGTGACTCCTGGCCAATGGCATTTAGAGTCATCCTGGTTCTGACAGTGGAGGTGGAATGTGGCTATTGTGGCTAGCGGCCATGAATAGCCTTCTCCTCCTTGAGGACCTCCATGGAACGCCCCCTTCCCCCCTATGTTCTCTCTGTTCCCGTATTCTCCTAGCAAGATACAGCTCAGCACTCGCAATAGGAAAAAGAAACCACAAGACAGGAAGCTCCTTGTGACTTGCGCCCTGCCCACGGAAAGGGGGGGGGATAGCCTGGGTGTATTTCCCTCTTGGGACGACTCTTGGCTCCCACTGAGGGGCCAGCTCTACAGATTGCCACAAGAGTCACTCTCGCAGCTTCTGCCTCCGGAGGAAGCAGGAGCAGGATTAGTCTCATGTACACAGCACCATCGACTTTGTGGCGCTACAAAGGACAGGTACGGCAGGTCCCTGCCCCAAGGAGCCTTCAGTCTGAAAATGACAAAGCGTGGTAGGGGGAATGCAGGCAGGTGTGGGTAGGGAATAATAGGTGATTTGCTTCAGTTATGCACCCTTTTGGCTTAAGTGCAAGAGGGTGTAGGGCTGGGGGGCGGGGCTTAGTTCCAGAGATCAAATGTGGCCCTCCAAACCTCTCTATGTGGCCCTCGGGACTCTCCCCACCACACATACACAGTCACAAATCCTCTCTCCAGACCATTCTCCTCGCTGGCCCTGCTTTGCCCCTTCCCTTTAATATTTCTGTCTGCTGGATCCTTGAACTCTGACAGTACTTTCCCCCCCCCTCTGGAATTGTCATCTTCTTTGTCTCCTTGCAGAGAATCTTTATAGCATCTTCATCAAATTGTTCCCATCCAGTGTTTTCAGTGTTCTCCTCCCATCTCATTTCAGGGCTGATTATTAGTAGTAATAATAGTTTTATTATTTATATGCTGCCCATCTAACTGGGTTGCTCCAGCCCCTTCTGGGCAGCTCCCAACAAAATATTCAAAACACACAAGGGATTCATTGTTTTGAAATAATAATAAAATGCAGTTGCAGAACCAGCTTATTCAACATGCACAATTGCAGATTTTCTGCGATCATGTGTTCATAATTTATTTATTTATTTTTAAAAAAATGGCACACAGTGGATAAGATGCATTTGATTTTTTTTAAAAAAAAACACACACATGCACAAGAGAGCCACAAAGCACATTGCAATGTGCACCTTGGCACCTCCCGCATAATGCTTGTGGGCAGACCTCCCCCAGCCCTTTCTTCACCTAAAAGTGGGCCAGGGCAACGAGAACAACATGATGATCATCTGGGCTGATTCTTTTCCTTTCCCTTTTCTTCAAAATGCAAACGAGGAGACAGGCTGGCTTGCACCTATTATATGCCCACACAAACGGGCAGACATCCTGCAAGGGCTTGTTCTCCTTGAATGAGAGTGGGGATCCCAGGAAAGGGGAGGGAGGGGGGAGCAGGAAGGATGATTACCATTCTGGTCATGTGTTCCAGGCAGCCTGGCTCCCGCTCTTGTTTGATCCCAATAGGGGAGCTGACAGAGGGGAGGGGACTCCTTCTCTGGCTCTGACAAGCATGAGGATGATTGGGAGCTGAAGGCAAAGGAGGAGGAAAAAGAGGTGCAGATCCTGGGCGCTCTGCTTATGGAACTGGGGAGCAGAGGGGGGACCCTTCGCTGGAGTCCCTGCAGCCTTCTTCTGGGCTGATAGAGAGGAGGTAGGAAGCTGGGCAATGGAAGTGCTTTTGGAGGGGCCTCTGTGAAGGAAGGCGGGGGGCTGGGACCTGGCAGACAAAGAACTCGAGGCGCTTGAGGACAAATGCCTGCTTCTCCTTTGTCTCCCAAGGTCCCTGCTTTTTTGGTGGCAGCTTGGCGCTCCAGGAGGCAAGATGGGTCTCCTCCCAGGAACCATCCAGGGGGGTGGGGGTGTCTGCAGTCGCATGGCCATCGTGGGACCTGTGAAGCCCTTGTGAGCATCTCAATGCGGTCCTCGCCAGCATCCTTGGGGACCAGAAAGCAGGGATGCAGCATGTGCCATGATGCTCAGGCCCAGCTAGAAGGGGTTTTTGGGTGGTATTCTGGTTCCAGGGTGCAGGCGCCCTGACAGAGGCCATCGCACATCCCTGGACATCCTTTCCCCTTCAGTGATCAGGGTTTAAACTGCAGAGCAACTCGCTTCCCCCCCCATCTGTATGTTGCAGGCAGTGCAAAGGCTGGGTGGGTGTGTAGCTCTTCTGGAAAAGCCAGTCCTCTCTTTCCGCTGTGGTGTTTTTCTCCATCTCTCTCTCCTGCTGGGCAGTCACAGGTCTTCAGTTCTCTCTCTCTCTCTCTCCCTCTCATCATTTATATAGTCCTTTTTAAAAAATCGTGGGCAAGTTTTTTGCTGTTTCTGTTTGTCCTTGCTAGTGTGCCCAGCCAGGTGGCAGGGTGCTCTTCTCCTTGAGCAGTTGGAGAACAAAAGCTTGGAGGGAGTCACTTGCTGCAAACCACACAGGGAGTTGGTGGCTGAAGAGGTGGGCTTGGAACCCTTGGAATCGCTTTCAGATCCGAATCTTGAGATGCCACCTTCTGCAACGTTACAGCCACATGCAAAATGTGTGTGTCTGGGGAAGGTTTCTATGTGTAGGATTCTGTATCAGCACCATACATTGAAAGCACACCCCCCCACACACCCCAAAAAAAGAATCTTGGGAATTGTAGCTTACCTCCTCACAAAGCTATTGTTCCCAGCACCGCCACCAATCTACAATTCCCAGGTTTCTTTGGTGTTGGCAGGGATGTTCTGTAAATGTGCTTTAAACGTATGGTGTTTATGCAGCCCCAGTTTTATAGAGGGATTTTTAATTTTAGAATGGAATGCTCCCCAGTTCAAAGAAAATAACGTCGGAGGAGGGGCACAGGTTCCCCATTCCTACCTTCAAATATTTTGTCCCCTCCTTGCTTAAAGTGGTTTAACATTTTGGTTCTTTCCCACACATTCAGTGCACACTTAACAGCTGTGATACCACTTTAAACAGCCATGGCTTCCCCCAAAGAATTCTGGGAGCTGTAGTTTGTTCAAGTTTGCTGGAAGCTGTTAGTTAGGAGACTTTTAGTCCTCTCACAGAGCTACAATTCTCAAGGAAGAGTTGATTGTTAAACTACTCTGCCAACTGTAGCTCTGGGAAGGGAAGGCTAGAGAGTTCTCCTAATAACTGTCGGCACTCTTAAGAAACTACAGCTCCCAGAATTCTTCGGGGGAAGCCATGATGGTTTAAAATGGCACCATAGTGGTATTAAATGTGATGATGGCTCCTGCTTGCCTGGATAGGGGTGTGCGAGTGTGCATGGAATCTGCTAGCCTACTGCACAAAGGTAAGATTGGCATTTGTTGCTCCGCCCACTTTTGCACCTGGCCCCACCCGTGACTGGCATGTCGCCCTAAGATAGTTGCATAGAGAGGAATGTGGCTCTTGGGATGGGAAAAAAAAATGTTCCCCACTCCTGGCCTAGGTAGCTAACACAGTCAGTTGATTGATAGTTGAGGACAACAGCAGTCCTGCATTGGCTGGCTGCCTCTGGCTACAAAAACTGGGGGTTTCCTTTGGCTTTCAAGCCACAAACCATACGTCTGGTAGGCTCCATAGGCTTGGTGATGTTACACGTGTAAATCATATTTAGGAATAGTTAGCCAAAGGGATGCTGTGAGAATAAGGCTTGCCTCCCCATGACAGTTTATTCTGTTTCCCTGGCATTTCTTAAGCTTAAATTGTGCATTACATTTGAGCTTTTGCACAAAGTGAAAGCCACTTGCGAAAATCTAGCGGAAAATCTCGTGGAAGTTTAGTGCTTATTTCCTTGTTAATTGCTTCCGGGGGAAATCCATTTGCAACCCCTTTAACCCAGAAAATTGCAGGTATGAAGTGACGAAATTGGGGCGGTGGGCCGGCATGCAGTTATTTCCTGCTGTATTCATGGGAGAAGAGCCGCAGACATGTGTGGAAAAGATGGGGAGTAGCAATGTTGTCCAGCGACGTTTGTTGTTGTGCCACACCACGCACACTTGGTGTGAATGAAATTGAGTGTGTCCTGGCAGTTTATTGGTCAGACAGTAGCAGGTGCTGCAGTGTGAAAGGATGGTTGGAAAACAGGACAGAAGTGCTTGCATTATAAGCAAGAAAACTAAAGAAATATTCCCCATGTCTGAGTGTACCCTGAGTCTTGGGCAAAGGAGTCTCTTCTCCTTCAGTTAGGAATTCCTGAGACAGTTGATGTTCTTGATCCTCCCGTAGCAGAGAATTCCAGTGTTGCCAGGGCAATTCTTGGACCAGCCCAAGTACCTCCAGCTCCCACTCCATCCTTCCTGGCAAGAGCTGGACCCCCTCTTTAGAGCACAGGTGAGTACACTGAGCCTGGGCAGGTGACACAGCTCAGACGTTCAGAGTGCCAGATTAGCAGCTAGGGTAGCTGTTGGCAGCATCTTACAGTTGGCAGCATCGCAGGTGAGCCACAAGCCGGGAAGTTCTACTAAGCTGCCCTTATGGAATGACAGCCAAGACGAAGGCAGGCCTCATTTCTTTACCAGAAGGAAAAGGTGGTGGTATCTGAGGCAGTGGGCAGGTGCACAGTTCTGGACAACTCTTCCAAATCTGTCGTTTGGAACTTAGGAATCTGTCTTATACTGAATCAGACCAGTGGTCCACCTAGCTTAATATTGTCTACACTGACTGGCAGCAGCATTCCTGGGTTTCAGGCAGGTGTCTCTTCCAGCCCTGCCTGGAGATGCCTGGGAGTGAACCTAGGACCTTCTGCATGCAAAGCAGATGTTTTCCCACTTAGCTGTGGCCTTATCCATTCAAGGAATTTTGCTGTAGTCAGGGCAGAAACCTCTTAGATTTTGTTGTTTGTGCACAGGTTGTAATTGCATTTTCATATGTTATAGAGAAGGGATGATGAACCTGTGGTCCTCCAGATGCTACTGGACTACAACAGCCCCAGTCAGCATGATGGGAGTTGTAGTTCCAGAACCTATGGAAGAGTCATGGGTTTCCCCACCCTGTTTTCAGAGCCTTGCGAGGTCGCCAAGGCAGTGTGACCGGAATGGTGGAATAAAAATGTAAGTGAATATATAAAGTGGGGGAGGGCCCTTACATATCTGAGGGGTGCTGACATCATCTGACTGCACAGGGCATGAGGAGGATTCCATGCATGTTCATTCATTCATTCATTCTATTTGTTGTTGAAAAAGAGGACAAAGGAGGACCATGAAACATGCATGTGCTCATCTATAGAGATAGATGCAAATTTTGAAATAATTACTGTATTATCATTTGCAATTTGACCAGAAATAAAACACAGTGGTACCTCGGGTTAAGTACTTAATTTGTTCTGGAGGTCCGTTCTTAACCTGAAACTGTTCTTAACCTGAAGCACCACTTTAGCTAATGGGGCCTCCTGCTGCCGCTGCGCCGCCAGAGCATGATTTCTGTTCTCATCCTGAAGCAAAGTTCTTAACCCGAGGTACTATTTCTGGGTTAGAGGAGTCTGTAACCTGAAGCGTATGTAACCCAAGGTACGATACGATACGATATCTTTATTGTCATTGTCCCATGCAGAACAATGAAATTGAAAAACTACATAAAACATTCAAAACCCCCTAAAAACTCTGAAACCCCATTTTAAAACACACTATACTATAGAGACCCCTTATGCTGTGTTTAGAACCAGAATTGCATTTGTGTAGAAACTGTTTCTCAGGCAGCTAGTCCTGGCCTTTATAACCCAATACCTTCTTCCAGAAGGCAGAAGCTGAAAGAGATCATTTCCGGGGTGCATACTATCCTGTGCTATCTCTGCCGCTTTCTTATGGCAACTGACAGTACCACTGTATATCTCAACTTAGTGAGGAAGGGTGTGGACGGGGGTTAACCTGCTCAGTCTTGCTGTTCACCCAATGCCCCCACCCTCAATCTCTGAATACCAGTTGCTTGAGATTACAAGTGGGAAGAGTTGCTGTTGCCCTCAGGTCCTGCCTGCAGGTTTCCCACCGGGAGAATTTGTTGGCCACTGTGTGCAAGATGCTAGACTAGATGGGCCATTGGCCTGATGCTGCAGCCAGGCTCTTCTTACTTACTTATGTCTGTGTCCTCCACCCAGTCTTTTCTTCTTAGGGCTCCTGATCTTTAAAGCAGACTAGGTTGCCTTTACCTGAAGCTGGCATAAACATGTCCTGCTTTCCAGAGGATGGTCCTCTGTTCAAAGGCATCCTCTGAAAGGCTGCCTGGTCCTGAATCTTCGAACCCCCAGCTCCATTCGGTGTCCCTGAGTTCTTATACTATGGAGAAAGGGAGAAAAACATCTCCCTTTTCACTTTCTCCACATTGAATGGTTTTATACACCCCAAGCATGGTCGTCTTTCCTCATGGGAGAAGTTTGATCCATTCCCCTTTGATCCATTTGGCTGCATTTTTCTTAAAAGGCAAAACAGTTCTTTGAGCTATGGAAGTCTGGTCCACAACCTTCCTTTGGGGTAGGATGTGGTGGAAATGCTTGGGGCCAACTCATCAAAGTGTAGGAGCAACTATGGGACTCTGGTATTTCCTATGCCAGAGCGGAGCACCCATTGGACAGTGCCAGTGACGTGGTTCCTTCCCATGCAAATGGTACCTGGCACCTGGCCTGAGTGAGAATGTTACCATTGGCCCCAACCATGTGGTTCCTTAGTTCATATGTTGTTGCAGCAGTATGGGAACTAACCTTAGGAAGGATCTCTGCCAAAGTTCTGCAGCCTTCCACTGCAAATAGACTAATGAGGACCCGGGGGGGGGGGTTGAAGTGGTTGTGCACCAGCAAGAGGAAGAGAGCATCTTACCCTCTTAGCAGTCACGCTCCTGTGTCTATGCCTCCCTCTCCTTATCACCATGGGCCAATAGCTCAAGGAGTGGCGGGAAGCCAGAGAGCAGCCTTCAGTGGATAGATTCAGCTCCAAGGCTCCTGATTGCTGGCCCCTTAGCCATAAGGACTTCTAAGGGTCCACTTTCCCTGGCTCTATATAGTGCTTTTGCAGGCAGTTGGCATCTTCCCAGGCCAGACACCTGCAAGCCAGATGGAAATGCTGTCGGTCTACAAATCCACATCCATAATTCTAAACACGCTGTCAGGATCAGGGTGGAAGGAAATGGCAATTGCTTTGCATTTCCGCTGCTGTGTTTTGTTCCTTGTTTTTATTATGTGCTTGTGTGCTTGGTGCTTTTATATTATGTTTTATATTTCGTTTCTATTGCATACTGTATGCTGGTATATATATATATATATATATATATATATATATATATATATATATATATGCTTTCGTAGATTTTCACGGGTACAGGAATGCAGGTTTTGGTGTCCTCGGGTGTCTTCCCGTGTAAAAGTTGGGGTGTCTAGGCGACGTTTCGACGAGGTCTCACTCGTCATCTTCAGGCTGGTGCTTTCGGCTTCTTGTTACTGGAACAGAGCGGGATCTCAATGTTTGAGTTCCTATAAATACTGTAGAGGGGGTGTGGTGTCTAGCCTCCAATGTTCTGGGCAGAGAGGAAGTTCCCAGGCTAGTGTGCCTTTTCTTCTTTTGTTCCTTAATTACTTGAGAGATACCTTGAGTGATTTCTTGAGTGATATCCTGAGTACCACTTAGGTGGGTCATTAGGTGTGGATTAGTTGCTAAAGTCTTTGTGTCTTGACCTCTTGAACTTTGTGAAGAGTTTTCCTGAGAAGATGGCTGTATTGCACTTAGTTGTGCTTTGGCTTGGCTTCGTGTATACTCGCCCCTATACACAGCTCGCCCCTATACACGAAGCCAAGCCAAAGCACAACTAAGTGCAATACAGCCATCTTCTCAGGAAAACTCTTCACAAAGTTCAAGAGGTCAAGACACAAAGACTTTAGCAACTAATCCACACCTAATGACCCACCTAAGTGGTACTCAGGATATCACTCAAGAAATCACTCAAGGTATCTCTCAAGTAATTAAGGAACAAAAGAAGAAAAGGCACACTAGCCTGGGAACTTCCTCTCTGCCCAGAACATTGGAGGCTAGACACCACACCCCCTCTACAGTATTTATAGGAACTCAAACATTGAGATCCCGCTCTGTTCCAGTAACAAGAAGCCGAAAGCACCAGCCTGAAGATGACGAGTGAGACCTCGTCGAAACGTCGCCTAGACACCCCAACTTTTACACGGGAAGACACCCGAGGACACCAAAACCTGCATATATATATATATATATATATAAATTTTAATATGGGAACAGTAAAATAAAAACAGCAGCAGTGCCAAAGTCTCTGGGGAAAACTTCCTTGTTTCACTTCTGGGCTTGTAGCTGCTGTTGCTGGGAAAATGGTATTTGGATTTCCCTAAGAAAGTGGAACCTGAGCAGGTCAGCCCTGGTTCTTTATGGAACACAAGATGATTCCTGTTGAATCACACCAGAAGTTTGTCTTATTGAAAAGTGAGGAATCTTAGTCAGGGAGGGGGGGTATCAAACACAGCCCTCAAGGCCTCTCAAACTGGCCCTCTGAACTCTCCCCAGGCCACACACCCTCATTGTCCCTGCTCTGTGCCCTCAAGTCCCTTTTGATGATGATGATGATGATGATGATGATTTGATTTTATACACCGCCCCATACTCAGAGGTCTCAGGGCAGTTAACAAAACAAAATCAAAATGTAAAACAAAAAAATAAATAAAATAAAAACAACAACCCAGTAACCCCTCCCCTCCCCCAAAACCCTCACATTTTAAAAGGGCATAGGGTGTTAATCAAATCAACCAAAGGCCTAGTGAAAAAGGAACGTTTTTGCCTGGTGCCTAAAGGTGTATAATGAAGGTGCCAAGCAAACTTCCCAGGGGAGAGCATTCCACAGACAGGGAGCCACTGCAGAGAAGGCCCCGTTCTCGTGTTGCCACCCTCTGGACCTCTCGAGGAGGAGGCACACGAAGGAGGGCTTCAGAAAATGATCTCAGGGTCCAGGTAGGTTCATATGGAAAGAGGCGGTCCTGAGCTGTTTAAGGCTTTATAGGGTCAAAACCAGCACTTTGAATTGGGCCCAGAAACTAATTGGTAGCCAGTGCAGTCAGACCAGGATCGGTGCGATAAGCTCAAACTGTCTTGCTCCAGTGCGGTTTATTTCTGAAATGTGAAGAAGTCTTCTGCTTCCTTGGATAGAAGTTGGAGAGGGTGTGTGTGTGTGTGTGACATCTCCAACATATTTGTCTTTGACCACACCTACCACTGCCAAGGACGCGGGTGGCGCTGTGTGTTAAACCACAGAGCCTAGGACTCGCTGATCAGAAGGTTGGCAGTTCAAATCCCCACGACGGGATGAGCTCCCGTTGCTCGGTCCCTGCTCCTGCCAACCTAGCAGTTCGAAAGCACGTCAAAGTGCAAGTAGATAAATAGGTACCGCTCTGACGGGAAGGTAAACAGCGTTTCTGTGTGCTGCTCTGGTTCGCCAGAAGCGGCTTAGTCATGCTGGCCACATGACCCGGAAGCTGTATGCCGGCTCCCTTAGCCAATAAAGTAAGATGAGCGCCGCAACCCCAGAGTCGGCCACGACTGGAACTAATGGTCAGGGGTCCCTTTACCTTTACCTTTACCACTGCCAAGTGATGCCCCAAAAGGTTGCCTGTGACACAACATGATCTTAAGGCTAAAAAAAATACAACTTTCTCCATCCCTGATCTAGCCTAACATTCTGTTCCCAAATGTTGCCAGGCAGCTGCCTCTTGGAAGCCTGAAAGCAAGATGTGTAGGCAACAGTGTTGTTATTACTTTATTACATTTATTTCCTACCTTTCTTCCATCATGGAAGTTATCCCATCCAGGAACGGACCAGACTTAGGCCTGCTTAGGCACCTGGAAACTGCAGTGCTTTTGCCTGCATTCATACCAGTCCCTGGGACCAGCCGCTGCCTCTCTATGCCCAAAGTTTTTACTGTGTACACACCATACATTTAAACCCTGTGGCTCCACCCCCAATAACCACAGTAACTGTAGTTTGCCCCTCACAAAACTACAGTTCCCAGTACTCGTAAACTACAGCTCCCAGCATTCTTTGGGGAAAATAAGATCCTTTAACTGTATTGTGTGTACTAAAGAAGGGGGAGAATAAGGCTTCAGTTTGCATTTAAAGGTGAATCTATGAAATCTGCACTTTCTGAAACAATATGAGAACCAAAACACAGCCATCCTTTGAAATTTGCAGTTCTTTGAATTTCACAGTGCACAGCCAACCCATCTTTACAATATATGCATACATATGTAGAAATTGTGCATGAAAACCCATATATTAGTTAAAACGGCACAGAAGGGTGCATGGCTTACAGCCATCAGTCAAAAGTGCATATTGGGAGAGAAACCAGCACTGAAATGCTGATGAACTTTCACATGGAAACTTTCTTCAAAGCAAGATTTGCAGATTGCTGCAGAAATGTCGAGAAATGAAGACTGGGGGGTGGAAATGAGAAACCGGGAGACCCAAAATGGGCAGATCCTTCCACACCCAGTGCATACACAGCCTTGGCAAAAGTTGCATGAACTTTTTGGTGGGTGCAGGATTTCTTTAGTTTCCCACTAAGTGGCCACAAGCAACCACCACACGTGTCTGGGATTAAGGGGCAAGGCTTTCTGGGCAGAAACCGTAAAAGAAGAACTGAGCCTTCTCCTCTCTTTCCTTATTTCTTTGAGATGACGAAGCTCTGGCAAGCTTCCTCCTCCTCCCCAGGCACCAGCTGCTGTTGGTGTGAGGGGTCCCTTTCCCCCTGGAACTTGCCATTGTTTGTGGAAAAGCTTCAAGGGGCTGACAGCTTGAGGGCTCCCTGCCATCTCCACTTGGCTACAGAGTCGTGCGCTCTGTTTGTGTGTGCGTGTGTGTTTTCATTCTTGCCGAATTATTTTCTTCCCGCTGCGCACAACCGGGCTGACTGGATTCGGCCTGGGTTGTCTGCTGCTGTGGAAACCAGCCATAAGGGCCAAGCGGATGAGGAGCTGAACTAGCGCCTGTCCTGCTGGAAGTTGGCGAGAAGGAACCTTGTTGATTCAGACTGTTTGCATCTCCATACGGGGAGGATAAAGAATAATAGCAAGCGAGCCTTCAAGGGAAAATAGTGTGTGTTGCAATTGCCCTGGTTAACTGGCAGCAGTCCTGGTTTTTCTGGGACCAGATCCTGCTAAACAACTGGCCAGTTAACACCATAAAATCATATAATTGTAGAGTCAGAATGGATCCTGAGGATTATCTAATACAGGAATATGCACCTATCCCATAGGGGGATCGAACCTGCAACCTTGGCACTATCAACACCATGCTCTAACCAACTGAGCCATGTACCAGTTATAAATTACAGTCATACCTCGGGTTGAATGTGCTTCAGGTTGAGCGCTTTTGGGTTGCGCTCTGCGGCAAACCGGAAGTAACGGAACGCGTGACTTCCGGGTTTCACCACTTGTGCATGCGCAGACGCTCAAAATGACGTCATGCGCATGCGCGGAAGTGGCAAAACACAACCCATGCACGCGCAGACGCACCGTCGCGTCTTACGTTCTATTCAGGATGCGAACGGGGCTCCGGAACAGATCTCATTCGCATCCCGAGGTACCACTGTAATACCAGTTGCCAGAAACCGCAGAAGGGCATAGTAGCCTTGTGCTCAGGTTCTGCTGGGATTTCCCAAAGGAAATCACCATTGTGAGAACAGGATGGGCCATTGGCTTGATCCAGTGGGCTCATGTCATATGGCATCGTTTTCCCTTTATAGAGATTTTTGTGTGGGTGGGTATTAGTTTGTGCTCACGTTGTCCAGGGTGACCTTTTCAGGGCTTCAGCCACCCCCTTGAGTCTCCAGAAGTGCCAAATTGTATGCAATGCTAAATGTGTCCTTGGGAATCCTGTCAGTTGGTTACAGTGATTAAGAAGATGGTTTATGTGTACGAACCAATGTAGACGTGTACCTCTACCATGCCGGAGGGTGAGGCACCCTGCTCCAATCTAGGTACATATGTCAATATATAAAGTCCCATCCCTTTTGTGCAGTGGGGTTGTCTGAACACTCTTCTGAAGCAGGCCTCTGGTCCACCTAGAACAGCACTGACTCCTCTGACTGATAGCAACTCTCCAAAATCTCTGCTACCGCCGGCTGCCTCAGGGATTGCTAGCCTTTTTAGGCTCGTGGGCACATTTTGATTTTTGAGGAAGTGCCATGGGCACCCCACTCTTGTCGCTTTCCTCTGCCCACCCTACAGAGAGAAAGAGTGTGTGGACACTTAACTTTTCCAAGAGGTCTTGGTTATAGGTGGATCCAGCAGAAATCATCTGACGGCTCCCCCCGACTTCCCTTTGTGCCTCATTTCTAAGCACAGATCTGGCTTTTAAAGCTTTGTGTCTAAGCAGGGTGGGGGTTTTTTTGGGGGGGGTT
The DNA here is from genome assembly GCF_964106915.1 of Podarcis gaigeae. Taxonomy (NCBI): domain Eukaryota; kingdom Metazoa; phylum Chordata; class Lepidosauria; order Squamata; family Lacertidae; genus Podarcis; species Podarcis gaigeae. The sequence continues at coordinate 34,972,697 of NC_139690.1, forward strand.
TCCCTGAAAAAAAAAAGTTTTTCGCTACAAAATTGGATCAGTCAGTAATTGAATTTTCTGTGGGTTGCCATTTGCTCCAATTTAGCTGTAAAACGCAGGGAATGCACCAGGACAAAGAAAGAAAGAAAACTGTTTATATGCAAAGCTTTAAAGCGAAGACATGTGGTGAGGAAAAGGATGAGCTGTGAGTCTTTGAAAAGCACATTGAGTGTCACTCCCCCAACTTCCTCCTCCAGCTCTGTGTCCTTTTCAAGGGAAGAGAAGGTGACCCCTCTACTCATCACCTCATGACCAAGGGAGCAGGGAGGGGGGGCGTTAGAGAGTGGCCTATGGGGCACCTCTGATCCTTTGAATCATCGGATCCTTCAAACAGGAGATGCCGTGGATTGAAACAGGGACCTTCCCCTGCGCTCTTGCCCTCCCAGCTCTTAACCATCCATCCAGTGTTGCTCAATATGTTTGAGTTGTAACTATTCTGTTGCAAGATTAAACTCGGTTATTTGTTTTTTTTCTTAAGGGAAATGGTTATGCTGAGTTTTCTTAAGACACACCCTGCTTGAGACATGCAAGGCAGACTCTGTTTGTAGAGTAAGGGGGTGGGAGGGGGCAGATTTCAGCATTGTCTATTGGAGAGGGGAAAGCATGATCTTTAGTGAGAGAATGTGAGGATGTCAGAAGTTGTGCTGAATACTATATAGGTTCAAGAAGAGCCCTGCTGCATGGATCAGGCCAAAGGCCCATCTATTCCGACATCCTCTTCTCCCAGTGGACAACCAGAGGCCTTCGGGAAACTCAAAAGCAGGACATAAGTGCAACAGTGCTCTGTCTGCTTGTGGTTCTCAGGAACTGGAATTCAGAAGCTTAATTCCTCTGTGATACTATGTGCCAGGGCAGAGGAGTGTGTGTTTGTTGAGCAGGGAGAGTTAGCAGGCGGGAGGGGGCCCTACACCTGCCTGTGAATGCAAGTGCATAATCAGGGTTGTTGTGCAAATGGAAAGCCTCCGATTGGCCAAGAATGCTCATCTGCATTACAAATGCCTCTCTTCTGCTTTGTCTTTTCCACGTGAACAGCGGCTGCAAGGTCACATACCCAATGAGCACGCATGTATGGCAGTGGGGGCTCAGACCGCTTCGCGGCCAAACTACACATCATCTTTGCAGTGCAAGCTGCTTCTGCTTCTTCACCCCCCCCCCCGCCCCATAAATTTCTAAGTGAGGGGAACCCAGTCCAGATCAGGACCCTAGAATGGTGATGTAGGGGGTGGGGTTCCTAAAGGGACAGAGTTCAGTACTACTTAGAATCGTAGAGTTAGAAGGGACCCTCAGGATATTCTAGTCCAACCCACTGCAATGCAGGAATATGCAGCTGTCCCATACCAGAATTGAACCTGCAACCTGGGCATTACCAGCACCAACTGAGCTATCCAGTCTTCAATGCATGTGATGTGGGAGATTGATGATTGGCACTCAAAACAGTTTTTTTCTTCCATTGAAAGCAGCTAGAGGAGTGGGGAGGGGTGGGATCAGTGCCATTTGCTGGGGGAGAGGACCTAACTCCTCCCCCCAGTGCTGTTTTTCCAACTTTGAATCATCCCCCTGAAGAAGCTATAGAAAGGCAGGTACAATATTAATAGCAGCTATATTCAAATCAGGGAGTCAGCACAGAGGGGACAGGGTTAAACCAGTCTTTCTCAACCTGTGGGGACCCAGATGTTGTTGAACTACAACTCCCATCACCCCTAGCTAGCAAGGCCAGAGCTCAGGGATGATGGGAGTTGTAGTCCAACGTCTGGGGACTCACAGGTTGAGAACCACTGTGTTAAACCCACCCTACTTCAGCCTCACAGCCCTGATCTAAATGGTTCCCCCCCCCCCCAGCTGCCTCTAGTGACAGTCTAGTGACAAATTTGCGACATCCCTGGAAGTTTGGCCCAAACATTGCCGTGCTTTAATTGCTGAGAAATGCTGTGCATATTTCAGGGCGAAGCGGCGTCTTCCTTTCTTCAGTTCCTTCTTCCCCTCACACCCATCCTGTGGGCTCTGCTGAGAAATGCAATCTCACACCCCACATGATCTCAGGGCCTAGGCTAGGGGCAGGGAAGCCTTTTCAGTCAGAGGGCCACATTCCCTTTCCAGCAACCTTCTGAGGGCCATGTGCTGGTAGCGGTGGATGTGGCCAGAGGCAAAAGGAGCCAGAGTCACAAATGTGAATTCTACCTTTTGTACAGCAGGCTGGTTTCTACACATATTCCCACCTCCCTCACACCCTTCAACTGTCCCGGTAAAAATGGGACATCCCATTTTTCCTTGTGAGGGCACGGCAGCCATTTGAGGCGCTGTGATCTTACATGATTTCCCCCTGAAAAAAGCACTTTTTAAAAGGCGAAATCGCAGGGCAGAATTGCACAAAATCGTGGCACCCAAAATATCTTGCTGTGCTCTCACAAGAAAAAACAGGAAGATGGCGTCCTGGTTTTTCTCTTCGATGTGTTGGAGGGGATGGATGCTCCCTCTCTATCCTCTATCCTGGCAAGTTCAAGGACACATTTTCAGGGAAAGGTAAACACCCAACGAGGGCATGAAGTAAGACCAGCAAAGGGTGCAGCCTGGGGGAAAGGGGTGTGGGAAGAGTCCCAAGGGCCAGAGAGAGGGTCACCAAGGGCTGTGTTATGCCCCTGGGCCAGTCCCCCCCCCCCATTTCCCATATATCTGCGTATATTTGCAGCTGGAGTTGTGTCTTCCCCATAAAGGGTGCAGGAACTTCTAGCGCAGCGGTTCTCAACCTGTGGGTCCCCAGATGTTGTTGGACTACAACTCCCATCATCCCTGAGCTCTGGCCTTGCTAGCTAGGGGTGATGGGAGTTGTAGTTCAACAACATCTGGGGACCCACAGATTGAGAAAGGCTGTGTGGGTCTGCTTGTCTGGAGAGCGCTCTCCCTCTGATCCTGGAGGGGTGGGGGAGAAAATCTCCACTTGCTCTGCAAGATGCTGCCTCGGCAGAGCTCCCAAACCCCTTGGCTTACTGCCAGCCCCCTGCACAGCCCTGTGGAGATCCCCCCCCGCCCCCTACCACTGACACCTCCTGGCTACGTATTCCAATCTGTTTGCTGAGCTTCTCTTCCGAGCCCCGGGGTCTGCCGTTACCAGGGAAGTTGTAGAGCTGTATGTCTTCATCCGCTTCCCCTTTTGGGTTGCTTTCCCAATGAGCATGCTGCAGGGGAAGGGCCCTAGCTCAGAGGGAGAGCACCGGCCTTGCATGTGGAAGGTCCCAGGTTCAATCCCCGGCGTCTCCAGGTAGGACTGGGAGAGAGCCCTGCCTGTAACCCTGGATTGCTGCTGCCGGCTTGTGTAGGTAGTATACTGAGCTAGATGGACCAGGGATTTGACTCTGCAGAGGGAAGGGCTGCGGCTGTATGGGAGAGAATCTGCTTTGCGTGCAAAGGTCTTAATTCCCGGCGTCGCCAGGTAGGACCCCTTTCTGAAATCCTGGGGTAGGAGCACAGCCTGTCAGGGCAGGCCATTGGTCTCCAGCTGTTGGAGTCAGAATCCGCTACTGGGTCGCAAGAGCAGCACTACCGCTGTGCAACGATATGGTAAGCAATTAAGAACTGGCTCTCCATATGCACATTTGGGGCTAAAAGTGGGCCTGAAAAGGTTGGAGGATGGCTAGCAAACCAACACTGAGCTAGTTGTAGCAAAGGTCTGACTCAGTAGAGCGAAGATGTCATCACTGCATGGTAGAGCATTTGCTGAAGGTCCCAGTTTCGATCCCTAGGGGCTCCTGGCAGGGCTGGAAGAGATCCCTGCCTTTAACTTTGGAGAGCAATACTGAGCTAGATAGACAATACTGAGCTAGATAGACTTGATCTGACTCAGTATACGGCAGCTTCCTATGTTGCTAGAGAGAAGCACAGTGGTAGTGTTTTTATTTTGCATGCAGTGTCCCCAGGTTCCATCTGCAGCAGGCATAGGCAAACTCGGCCCTCCAGATGTTTTGGGACTACAACTCCCATCATCCCTAGCTAACAAGACCAGTAGTCAGGGGTGATGGGAATTGTAGTCCTAAAACATCTGGAGGGCTGAGTTTGCCTATGCCTGGTCTACAGCATCTCCCAGTAGTCCTAGAGAGTTTCTGCCAGTCAGTGTAGACAGCATTAAGCTAGATGTTCATACTAGCTCAGTCAGTAGAGCATGAGACTCTGAATCTTAGGGTTGTGGGTTCGAGCCCCACGTTGGACAAAAGGTTCCTGCATTGCTGGAAGATGACTCCTTTGGTCCTTTCCAACTCCAGAACATTGCGATTGTGTGTCCTTGGCTGCGGTTAAGGCCCTGCTGAAGTGCAGTTGTCAGATGCTCTCAAGGCCTTTCCCCCTCGCCCCATGGCTAGGGGGCAAATAGAGATCCCTACCTTGCAAAGTTCCCCTGGTAGTTTGGGAGGTTCTCTGGAAGTGAGATAAAAGAAGCAGGGGGACTGCATCCAATTCTAGGCCTACTCAGAGTAAACACATTTAAATCAGTGGAACTGAAACACGATTTGCACTCTCTCCTCGGGTCTCATGCAAACATAAGTATAGGAGGTGGTGGGGAAAGAACATAAGAAGATCCTGTTGGATCAGGCCAATGGCTCACCTAGTCCAGCATCCTGTTCTCACAGAAGCCACCCAGATGCCTGTGGGGAACTCTAACGCAGGACCTGAGCACAGGAGCCCTCTCCCTGCCTGTGATTTCCAGCAACTGGTATTAAGAATAATTTTTGCCTCTGTCCATGGAGCAGAGGCTGGTAGCTCTTGGTAGCTTTTTCCACCCTGAATTTGTGGAATCCTCTTTTAAAGCCATCCAAGTTGGTGGCCATCAATACATGCTCTGTGAAGGACTTTCTTTCATCTATCCTGAATCTTCTAACATGTAGCTTCATTGGACGTCCACAAGTGTTACAAGAGAGTGAGAAGAACTTTACCCATTCCTTCGTGCCATTTTATATGCCTCTGTCATGTCCCCTCTTACTAGCCTTTTCTCTCAACTAAAATGTCCCAAATGCTGCAACAGACCTTGTAGGGGGAAGAGAATATAAAGAAGAGCCCTGCTGGATACAGACCAAAGTCCAGCGCCCCTGATTCCTGTGCTTGCCAACCTGATGCCTTTAGGAAGCGCATGAGAAGGGCAAGAAGGCCTTCTCCAGCTGTTGCTCCCCACTAGCAGGTATTCAGAGATAGGTAAAGGTAAGGGGACCCCTGACCACTAGGTCCAGTCGTGACCGACTCAGGGGTTGCGGTGCTCATCTCGCTTTATTGGTCGAGGGAGCCGGCGTACAGCTTCCGGGTCATGTGGCCAGCATGACTAAGCCGTTTCTGGCAAACCAGAGCAGCACCGTTTACCTTCCCACCAGAGCGGTACCTATTTATCTACTTGCACTTTGATGTGCTTTCAAACTGCTAGGTTGGCAGGAGCAGGGACCAAGCAACGGGAGCTCACCCCGTTGCGGGGATTCGAACCGCCGACCTTCTGATCAGCAAGTCCTAGGCTCTGTGGTTTAACCCACAGTGCCACCCGCCTCCCTCATTCAGAGATATTCAGAGATAGACTACCCCAAACACGGAGGTTCCCTGTTGCCATTGTGTCCAGCAGCCATCAGCATGTAGCCTCAACCTCCTCCTCCGTGAATTTGAATCCCTTTGAACAGCATTTCAGCTGGCGGCCATCATCTCGTATTGTGGCCTTGAGTTCCGTAGGTGAACATAGGAAGAGTAGGCAGCCCTGGCTCAGCGTTGGGCTCCCTGTCTCCTTGAAAGCTGCACCCCTGCTTCTTTTAGGACAATAGTTCCCAAAAACCTCACACATACGCGCGCACACATACGGACCACTAGAAAATTGCAGGCGGTCTTGTCGGGCCTCTTTATTATTTGCCTGCAATGTGCTGTGTGATGTTTAATTGTATCCATGTTGCTTCTTTTCTTGCATTGTATTCCAATTTGCGCTGTAGTGCAATAAAATACAATATAGGAAACAAAAGAAAGCATTTGGAATACAGATAGAAATAAATATGAATACTTGCTGTTGACACGCCATGGACTGCCTGAATGAAGCTCACAGACCGCTGGTGGCTCACAGACCCCTCTGTTTTAAGGGACTGAGAGAAATAAAGCACTTTGGTCAGTTAAACTGACTTTCTGTTCTGTGCACAATACTCATTCTCAGAAGTACAGCAGGGCAACCGGATCGAGAAGAAGGGGAAGAGTAAGTCGCGTGGAGGAACTTCTGTCCCACCTGGAGTATCTGGTTCAGGTTTCCCTTCTCTCTTCCGCTTTCAGAGAGTAGCCCTGAGCCTCAGCGGAGGAGCATGGAGGAGCAGCCGGCAAGAGAGCAGCTATCCCGGGATGACCCTTCCGTTAGCACAGGAGACCAGAAGCTCTTTGGCTATGTGGGGATTGAGGCCGTGATGGACCAGATGCGGATCAAGACCATGAAGACCGGCTTCGAATTCAACATCATGGTTGTAGGTGAGTAGCAGGTGCTGTGAGCCACCCTCAGGCTTCGTCAGATGGGAAGGCCTGGCGTGGGGGGTGACACAGTGCTTAATTCTGAGAGAGATATGCCAGAGCTTCGTTCTCCTTAGAAGAGCCTCCCTGTACACTGGAAGTCTTTAAAACACACACACACACACACACACAGAGAGAGAGAGAGAGAGAGAGAGAGAGAGAGAGAGAGGGGTGCATATTTAGAAATAATTATCACCCTTTAAATAGAAATGCAATGCATTTCATCCTAGCAGGGAAAACTGTGATCAGGGAACCTTTGCAATTGCTAAGTCTGTAGTCCAGATGCTGTGGATAAGTGACCTGTGGTGTAGTGGTTAAGAGCGGTAGTCTCGTAATCTGGGGAACCGGGTTCGCTTCCCCACTCCTCCACATGCAGCTGCTGGGTGACCTTGGGCCAGTCACACTTCTCTGACGTCTCTCAGCCCCACTCACCTCACAGAGTGTTTGTTGTGGGGGAGGAAGGGAAAGGAGAATGTTAGCTGCTTTGAGACTCCTTAGGGTAGTGATAAAGTGGGATATCAAATCCAAACTCTTCATCTTCTTCTTCGAGTGCCTGACCTTTAAGGCAGACTTGGACCAGGCAGCATTTCAGAAGGCCTTCAAATAGAGGGCTGTGCTCCATAACACAGGACCACAGCCAACCCTCTCTTGAGGCCAGGATGAAGGCTGTGTTGTGAACTTCCTCCCCTGGAAGGCTTTTAGAGCATCGCAGGTGTCGAGAGCTCAGGAGGCTGAGTTTGCTCGTAGTTTCCCCTCAGCAGGGGAAAGCGTGGGCAAGGAAATGGAGGCACCGTCTTTCTCCTCTGCCCACGTCATGGTCACCGTCTCCAGGCCTCCCCAGCAAATCTGTTGACACGGCAGAATTTGGCGTCCCTGGAGATGCAACTGGGCAAAGGGCAGGCCGAGTGCCTGCAGCTGTAAAGCTGAGCTCATGTGTGAAAGGATGAATAAAGAAAAGACCAGCATTTGGGAGAAAGCCAGGGGGAGGATAAAAAGGGGGAGAGGACTCTGTCTGAGAATAAGGAGCAGAAGAAATTTGATTCAGCTCGCATTTCAAGGTGAACCCACTTAATTTGCACGTTCCAGAAAGGTATGTGAACCAGAACACAGCCCTCCTTAAAAATGTGCACTTCTCTGAGTCCTACAATGCACAATAATTTTTGTGTTGGCATCCATCTATCTCGAAAGACAATGTAGTATGCCTCTGGGGGTGAAGTTGAACTTTGTGTTTTCAGCACCAATGTGACTTCCCTGGCACATAAGCCTGGGCAGCATGCATGGAGGTCCTGGGCTCTCTTTTGGCCTTGCCGATGTCGTCCAAAGGAAAGCAGAACGATACCTTTGGCAGGTATTTGTGTAGGGATTACTCCTGGGCCTTTTCTTCTCCCCAAGATGTCCTACAAGACTGAGCCCCATCGGCTATCCTCACCTAATTTAGCCAACCAGTCAAAGCTGTCTCCCAGGGTGTGGCCGCTGTCACATGCTGACAGCTTCAAGTGAGAGCTAAGTCCTGGGTGGGGTGACCAAAGGTGAACAAATTACCCCAGGAGGAGCATGACATGTCACCCACCAGAGGTACTACCCCTCCCCTAACACCCCATACACCCCATGGCCCAGTATAAATCTATCACTATTATTGCGTAAGTGGCTTGTTGCAGAATACACTCACTAAAAATGGATGGAGGGCAGAATCTGGAGAGGACATAGTCCGGCTCCCTTTCATAGAAGCTGCTAGTCCCTTTCATTGTGCTACCCCAGAGGCCATGAGTCGCTACCCTCAAATATGGAAGCTTTGAACTACCTTTAGTGTTGCAGCTGGCCTTCTGCAGCGTCCTTTGGGTTAGTGGGGAGGGGGAGACGCTCTGAGGCTTTTTGTGTATTTTTTTTTCCCTGGGACTCCTCGCCTGCCGTGCAAACCCTCTAACTCTTTCCTAGCAACCTCGTGCCCTTTCCCACCATCCAGCCTCCTGGAATTTCTTCTCCTTGGCCTCCATGCAGACAAAGGCTTTGTCCAGAGCGCTCCTCCAAAGACACACACACACACACACCCTCCGCCACAACCCTGCGATGCGCTCGGCAATAAATATTTCCAGATCAAAAGCCAGAAGCCAGTACGGAGATGCCAAAAAAGCAAATCCCAAATAAGAAGAATGATTTTGTTTGGGGCCTGAAACATCCTCGAGGGAAGAAAGTCGGGAGGATTATGGGGATAAGATTTTTTTAAAAAAAGAAGAAGAAGACGTGCTGAGCAAATGCTGCAGCACGCAAGATGTCAGATAAATCCCCATCATGGATTTCCCTGTCCAGGAGGAACTGATAGAACAGGTGCAAGGAGACAGACTCTTTCGAGAGATTTTTTTTTTTTCCCAGGAGGACTTCAGCTACAAGACAAATGGGTTTGGCTCTTGGCTGTCTTGCTAAATAGATGGGCCTGAGATGCCAGGGGCTGTAGGCCCTAGTGGATAAGAGGAGAGGGGGTTGGCTAGGAAGAATATATGCCTCGCTCATGAGTTAGGACAGGTGTGCATCATCTCTTTGATCCCACAAAAGATGAGGAAAGGACACACATTCACCACTGAAACATCCCCTTGGCTGTGGGCATCTGCCCCATGAATCAGCGCAGAAAAATGGCAGATTTCAACTTTCAAATAATTTCAACTTTTTTAAACGCACACACACACACACACACACATTCTTAGGGTTGCAAAAGGAGACATGGACCTGTGCAGGGAACACCTAGCAAAACCCCAGAAAGCCAGAAAGGGGTTAAAGAGGATTTCCATCATGGCTCCCTGATCTCCTCCCTGACCAACCCCACCGTACTTAACAGAAACAGGGGAACAGGCAAGGCCAGCCCAAGACATTTTGCTGCCTAAAGGACCTTATAGTCATTTCACTGGGCCACCCTCTTTCCCAGGACTGGCCCTAACATCAGGCAGAGAGAGAGAGAAGGAAGGAAGGAAGGAAGGAAGGAAGGAAGGAAGGAAGGAAGGAAGTTTTGCCGCACCGCCTAATAAACACACCTGTTCATTTAAAAGTTCTCCCAAGAAGGGTAAAGTATCTAAGAGCCAGACCAACCATTCCATCTGTGGGAGAAATGTAGATGAGAAACAACCATGTCCAAAATAAATAAATAAAGATCCACACAATTTGCAGCAAGGCACAACAAGAAAAGAGCTCTGGCAGATATCTGGTAACGCCACCTCTGGATCTTATTCAGCAACCCTCCAGATGACCTGTTTAGTGAGCATCCATCCTGATTTGCTTCCACAAAACATACATCCGGGTTAGACTATATCCAGTCTGCATGGCGCATCCCTTCTGATTTATTTACAGGGTGGTTACATGCCAACGAGCATTCATCTTGAATTCACCCTGATTTGCTTGGGTGGCGACAATGCATCTTCTTCTTTATCGTTTGTTCATCCCACAATTTTCATTCCTTTTCACCATCACTTTCCTAACTGCAAAAAGCCTGTTGTCAAGTGGGTTTGTTGCACCAGCACATTAGTCCACTTTAGTTTCAGAAACCTAAATTTCCAGGATGTGCTTGAATCGCTCCTACAAAATACTGAAGGGTCGAAGTTGCTGCCTATCGGCTGATCAGCAATAACTTCCCACCTGCTTTCTGCGGGGGTTGGCTGTGCTATTGGGTTCCCCTAGGCAAGCTCCACAGTACATACAGCCAGTCTCCACAGGTGTACTCTCAGTCAGCTTATGGGTAGTGACAGCCTCATATACTCAGAGTCGAGAGTGGATTTCATGCTCTTTATTCAGCTCATAGTGGTGAGGAGGAATGAATGTTTCCCCAAAGTATCTGCTTTATATACATTATTTACACAATGGGCTGCACGTGATTGGCTAATTCCGGAATTCTCCTGTAGGCCAATCAGGTTGTGGATTCACTTCCATCTGGAGCTGGATTGGGTGGCTCCTGCAGACCAATCATACTGCTGCATTGTTCTAGGACCAGTCAGACTGCTGCATTTTGTATCCTATTCAACAGTACATAACACTTGCCAATGGACAGTCAGTAGCGCACCTTGAGGCAACTCTTGGGCGTGGGTTTGGAGGGGTGACTTCCTGGGCCAAACTGGGACCCATGCTCGGCCGAATTAGACTGAATGGCTAAAGTTCCCCACCTCTGAACTACTCTTGCTGGCAGTGACTCTTCAGGGTTTCAGGCAAGAGTCTCTCCCAGTCTTAATGTGGAGATGCTGGGAACTGAAAGATGCTCTGCCACAGTTCTTCCCCATCATAACTAAAAGAGGGAGCCTCTTCCTTCACCCCCTCTCGGTCCTGATCTTGTCCTTGTCCCATCAGTAGGGCATCAAGGCTGGACGTCTGCCCAAGCGCCCTTCCGGCTGTACCAAAGCAATCCAGCCACGATGGGCAATTGGAATAGAGGACCAGGAAAGCAAAAAGCTGTTCCAGCTGTGACTCCTCCGACCCTTTCTGGAGGCTGCACATCTGGTTTCAATCAATCCTGGGAAACATTTTTTTTCCGTGCGGAGAAGTTTGACATTTTTGAACTTAAAAGGGGTGTGTTTGTGCTTGTGGAGGGGGCAGCATGGGGGGGCAGATTGGAGCTGCCTGTGACAGGGAGAGGAAAGCCCTATCAAGCCAGATAAGCCCTCTCGGGGGAGAGCGTGAAGTAAACAAGAGACAAGGAGAGGCCCAGTCAACATTTGGGTTTTTAAAAGAAGTGAGAGAGACAAAACCAGCAACGCCGTTGTGTTTCATGCATAGTGGATAAAGATGGCTCTCAAACATTTGTAGTAACATTTTACCAAACATTTTAGCATCTTAGGTGTGAACAGCTGAGGTGGGTTGCAGAGTATGCAAGCTTCTGGGTTCCACTGCATCCATCATCAGGCAAACTAATGGGAGATTCTCCTCCCTTTCCCTTCCACTTGATGAAAGATGTTTTGACATCATTCCAGAGCTTCCTTCCTCCTACACAGATATGTGCAATGGAATAACAGAATGATGGTGGTGGTGGTGATAAGACATGATGATAAAACCAGCACATTTCAAAGGCAAGGAGCCACAGAGATGAACAGAAAACTGTAAGCTATGGGGTACGGTCTCACCCAGCCAGGAACCCCCAAAAGCAGCTGTGGAGAAATGAGGGATTTGGATCAGGGTCACAGAATGAGGCAGAAGACCCAGCTTTTCGCCGCTGTTAATTTCCTTCAACTTTTGAAGTCGGGGCCATGGCGGAAATCAAGGGTCAAGACTGTTAAGTTGTGGGTAGACATAGCAGACGACACAGCGATTCTTCCAAAGCAGCTCTTTATTTGTAAGCTGGAACAGAACTGAGGAGCTCAGTCAGCCTGCTTATATAGAGCTCCAGAACAATGTAACTGTTGCCATTTTCTAAAACTATCCAATCACTGAACGTCACTTTCGATCCTTCATTTGCATACAAACTATCCAGTCACTGAACGTCACTTTCAATCCTTCATTTGCATAACTATCTACAGTATCCCCCTGCTGGCCCAGGGTGAGAACTTCAGTACATAACAAAGACATATCAGGGTTTTGGTATGTATTTGAAGGTGTCATCAGGGGAGCAGACAAGATGCCCATTAGACTAGTGTCCCTCAAGTTGTGGCACTCCAGATGCTGGACTCCATCTGATTAGCCCCAGCCAGCATGACCAATGGCAAGGGATTATGGGAGTTGTAGTCCAACATCATCTGGAGGGCACCAGGTTGGCCAAAGTACTCCAAGTTGCCTTAGGACTGCAGCAGGTTTTTCCTGGTACCCAGGTTCTTCTCATGGGTCTTCATCCAAGGAGGTCTCCCTGGGGTCCTGGCCAGGTGGGATTGTGCTCCTTAGCTTACAGTTTTCTGTTCATCCCTCTGGCTGCTTGCCCTTGAAATGTGCCAGTTGAGACTTGTAGGGCAGATGGCAGGGAGACCAACACTAGGTGGAGCCAGAGCCCAAGACAAGCAAGGCCACACCCACGTCAAACATTTAAAGCCCTATGATTTAAAGCCGGGGCTTCCCCCCAAAGAATTATGGGAGCTGTAGTTTGTTAAGGGAGCTGAGGGTTGTAAGGAGACTCCTCTGTTCCCCTCAGAGTGCTACAATTTCCAGAGTTTCCAGGGGATTGTCGCTCTGGGAGGGGAATAAGGGTCTCTGATTTCACTGAAATTGGTCTCTTAGCCATCTCTGCTCTAATCCCGCCTCCCTGGAGCAATGAAGAACATGCTTGTTCCATCTTCTCCCATGCAAGAGCCCTTCTGAGATCTGAAGGCCGCCAATGTATTAGGTTTGGTTTCACAGCCGTCTCTTCCTCTGCCCTTTTACCCGCAGGTCAAAGTGGCCTCGGCAAGTCCACCATGGTGAACACGCTCTTCAAATCCAAGGTCAGCCGGAAACCGACAGGCTCCGGTTATGAGGAATGCATTCCCAAGACCTTGCAGCTGCTCTCCGTCACTCGCGGTGAGGACCCTGGCGGAATTATTATCGTTATTACATTTATATCGCACCTCCCTTCCAAGGAACTCAAGCCAGCATCCATGAATCTCCCCCTTCCCATTTTATCTTCCTAACAACCCTGTGACGTAGGCTGAGAGTGTGTGACTGGCTCAAGATCACGCAGTGAGCTTCATGGCTGAGTGTGGATTTGAACCCTGGTCTCCCAGTTCCTAGTCCGACACTGTGACAGTATACCACGCTGCCTCCTCTTTTCACTTACAGTGTTCTGAGGGAAACATCTGCTTCCCCTTCTCTCCTGTACTTGCTAGCCACAATCTTAATAAACTCATTATTTACCTAGTGTGGCTCCTTTTGTCCTACTATTAGCCCTCATTCCCATACTTTTTTAGTTCACATTTTAGTTCACATTTCACACTCCCCCTTCTCTGTCCTCCATTGAGGCAAGCAAGAATAACTCTCAGGGTTCAAGAACACATTCCAGCCTAGCAAAATCACTTGGTTGTTTTTTTTGGGGGGGGGGAATGCCAATCAAGACTTGAGGGGTGGGCTTAGGAGGGGGCGTGGCCTAAGGAGAGCTCTGAGGTCCAGACAGTGTTAGAAACTGAGAGGTGAAAACTAGGAGTTAAATGGCACCTTAAACCAAGGTTATGGGCACAACAACAGAATGTCTAGACACGCTTTTTTATAACAAGAATACAAAGCTGAAAATGAATGAACTGCAGCTAAAATATTATGTTCATTTTTCACACGGTCTAGTCCTCATCTTAAGCCTGCAAAACACAAACCCATATTTCCCCTGCCCACCCCCCTAATATTCTTAAGAGGGGTGTCCTCTCCAGTCTTCAGAGAGTGGTTGGAAGTGAGGAGGCAGAAAAAGGTCCTCCTTTCCTTCCCACAGTGGCACTTTTAATCTGAAATCTTAGGCGCAGTACAGTGGCACCTTGGTTTACGAACTTAATCCGGAAGTCCATTCTTAAACCAAAGCATTCTTAAATCAAGGCATGCTTTCTCATAGCAGCGGGGGACTCAGTTTACAAACGGAACACACTCAACAGGAAGCGAAACATGTTCTGCTTCCAAGGCAAAGTTCACAAACCAAAACACCTACTTCCAGGTTCGCAGCGTTCTTAATTCAAGTTGTTCATAAACTAATCTGTTCTTAAACCAAGGTACCACTGTACTATGCCCAGAGCTCAGATACTGCTTGCGTTAAGGAAATTCCCTGTCGCAAAATGCACCTAGAACAATGGGAGCTTTGGATGCTGGGACCAGATGGAAGGGCCTTTGGGGCCACGTTTGTCTCCTAGCCCTGAGAACCCCATCTCAGTCTTAGAAGCTCTGCTGAAGGCAGTGTATAAATATTCTGAGTAAAATGCAATGCAATGAATAAATCAATCTTTTAGGGAGTGGTAGTAAAGACAAAGTCGTCAATAACATCTTACATTGGATTCCCTGATAATTTTATTAGGCGAGTTAGCTCCACAAATAAAACATAAAGAGTTAATGTGGAATTTAATAGCAGCTGCTCACATACTTGTGGTACAAAATGGGGGGTGGGGGGGGAATGGGTCGCCACCAACAGTGAAAGAATGGCTAACAAAAATTTGGAAAGCACATGAGCTGATGGAATTGATTAGCATGAGAGAAGGGAGACAGGATCACCTGGCTGTTCTGGTGAGATGAATTGCCATTCTGTTTAAATTCTATGCCTCCTTTGCATCTGTGCATATAAATTAGCACTTGTGCATTTCATGCAAACCCTTCTTATATTTTTAAAACAACAACAACAAAATTTATTTATGCAGTAAACTATAAAAAGGAAAGGACAAGCAGAAAACCGCTCAATCCGATGTTTTCAGTGCACAGAACAAGTGGAAGTTTAGAGCCCAAAGTGTCTGCAGTCAAATTGGATAGGCAAAATGGGGAAGAATCCTCTCTTACTCCAGGGAGGGAGGGGAAGAGGGCATGGGGGGGCGCAGTGAGTCTCTGAGCAGCTCTATGGAAGCCATGTATGTGAGAGAGACTTCTGTGTTAGAGAAGGCAGGATAAATCCATCAGTTTTGCTCTGTTTTTCACATTTCAAATTTTAACTTCAGTTTGCCACATTTTGCGAGAAGGAAGCAGGCGAGCTTCCCTTTGGGATGAGAAGGGCCCCTCAGAGGCAGTGAACTAACACCGTTTCGCTCTGTTTCCCAACAGTTGTTGAAGAGAAGGGTGTGAAGATGAAGCTGACGGTGACAGACACGCCAGGATTTGGGGATCAGATTAACAATCAAAACTGGTATGAGAGAGACCTGATTGCTGCTTCACTTCTCTTTCTTGGGGAAAGGGGGGCTGCACTAGGAGTGGAAACAACACAACCGTTAAAAGTGTTTCTGAGGTGGTGGTGAAACATCGGTGGGGCTTCTATCTTTTGCCTTTTATAAATTGGGGTTTGCTTCCGGACAAACTGTTTCTCAAACATTCTTCATGATTTGTTTCCAGGGAGATGGGACGCTGTCCACTATTTTTGAGCATTTGTTCAGATTTCTTTGTAATACAGCATTGCATCAAAGCAAGTGTCATCATCACACCCTTTCAGTGCACCCCCCCCCCACTTTCCTTAGTGCACAAAGTCCAATCTTTTTTGGGGGGGTGCAGATGCACAAGTCTTCCCAATCGACTAGAGCCACACAACCTGAATTTGCCACTGTGTGAGCATAGCACACCTGATTTCTGAAGAAATGCACAAACCAGAGCCTTCTACTCCAAAACTGTTGCTACGAGGATATGTGCATGTGAAACTTTCTTTTCTTAGGGGTGATTCTGAACCAGGGGTAGGCAACCTAAGGCCCGTGGGCCGTATGCGGCCCACTCGCCTTCTCAATCTGGCCCGAGGATGGTCCAGGAATCAGCATGTTTTTACATGAGGAGAATGTGTGCTTTTATTTAAAATGCATCTCTGGGTTATTTGTGGGGCATAGGAATTCGTTCATTTTGATTTTTTTTCAAAATATAGTCCGGCCCACCACATGGTCTGAGGGACAGTGGACTGGCCCACGGCTGAAAAAGGTTGCTGACCCCTGTTCTGAACAGAGAGGTGATGGCGGAAGGGTGTGCTTAACCTCATTTATACTGCAGAGTTTCTCTACTCCAAATCATTCCCCACACCACTGCCTGTTCTCCTTCCTCCAGAGTTCCCAGACATGGTTTTCCTCTCTCACATGCTAGGAGAGGAGCGACTTGAAGGGAGAATTTCCTCTGAGCATAAGAATCACCCTCTCTCCTTCCCCATAGCTGGGACCCAATCATCGAATATATCAACGACCAGTATGAGCGATACCTGAGAGAAGAGATCCTCATTAACCGCAAACGGAAGATCCCCGACACCCGAGTCCACGCCTGTGTATATTTCGTGCCACCAACGGGTCACTGGTAAGCCCTTCTTGCAGGCGGGGGTGAAGAAGATCTTGCATTAAAGATACTCTTATTTCGTTATCATCAGGCATACTTGGGTTTGTTGGAATTAGAGAGAGAGAGAGAGCGCAGAAATAAGTAGTTTAGTAAAACAGCTGGTGGAAAGGATAAATAAACTTTTTTAAAAAATAATAATTTATTTTTCATTCATAAAAATCCAACGGAGGCCACATGAATACAATACCAAATCATAATACAATCAAAAAAGCCAATTAATCGGATATTTTTGAATGACTTCCCGTGTTCCGGCTATCAGGAGTTGATGTTATTCCTTAAAGATAAAGAAACTTAAGTCTTAGTACTCTTAGCAAGCAACCACAAGCTTACATGTAGCCGTCATGGAGTCAAGAGGTTAACAAAAGGGTGGCCATGGCAAGAATATGAAAAGCCTGAGAGAAAACCCACAGACAAAGTTACTCAGGAAGGAATCAGCCAGGGAAGAGTAGGCTGCCTTTCTGTCTATCACCCCCACCCTCCATCGGTCCAGATAACATATTGCAGGTGTTGTCACTTTCCTTGCAACAGAGTGTAGGGCAGGACTGGGATCCTGTGGCCCTCCAGAGGTTGTGGGAGCCTGTCTCCAGCGATGCTGGATGGGGCTGGTGGGCATTTGCAAGGCCACAGGTTCCCCATTTGCCCCCCGAGTCGAGAGAAAAAACAGTGTAGACACTATGAAGTCTGCTTTTGGAAATTTATATTAGGCCTCACCCTGCCCCTTGGTGTGTCTGGTTTGAAAGCCTTTGCTTTTTCTACTTCCATTCTGTAAGTTGCTTTGAGACCCCTTGGTGCAAAAAAGTAATAATTGCAGGAAATATAATAAATAATCATAATAATGTCCATCAGCTGAGCCTGCGGGCACCACAGAGAAGCACATCGGGGCTGACTTGGGCATGCCTTCGTACCTTCCAGGAATGCCTGTCACTTTCAGTTGAAACAAACTCATAAAAATGTCTGCCAGGCTCCTTGTCCCCCATCCCCTCCTCTGCCTCCGTGTGTGGGTACCGTTGGCCCCATTGCTCCTTTCCCAACATCTGTCCCACAGCTGCTTCTTTGCCATTCTCCCTGCTCCACCCAGCATAGGTGGGAGGAGAAAGTTGCATTGAGGCCAAGAATCCATTGGCTTCCGAGAGAGAGGAGTGGGCTGCTGGAGGGGTGGGGCAGGGAGTGCTCTCAGTCACTGAGGGAGGTGAGAACGCTCCCAGGACACCTTGCTCTTGCAGTGGGCGTGGGCTGAGAGCCGTGGTGTAGTGGCAAATCCAGAATGACGTGTACTTCTGGTAGTCACAGCCATACCCCCTCACAGCATGCCCCTTCTAAGATTATATAATAATTACATAATTATTAAATAATAGCCATGAGGGATGCATTGCAACAATCAGTGCAGATCTCCGTGTGTTGCTGAAATGTACTCGGAGTTGAGAGTGGATTTCATGCTCTTTATTCTGCTCATAGTGGTGAGGAGGAATGGAAGTTCCCCCATAATGTCTGCTTTATATACATTATTTACACAATGGGCCCCACGTGGTTGGCTAATTCCAGGATTCACCTGTAGGCCAATCAGGTTGCGGATTCACTTCCACCTGGAGCTGGATTGGGTGGCTCCTGTGGACCAATCAGACTGCTGCATTCTGGACCCTATTGTTCTAGGACCAATCAGACTGCTGCATTCTGGACCCTATTGTTCTAGGACCAATCAGACTGCTGCATTCTGGACCCTATTGTTCTAGGACCAATCAGACTGCTGCCTTTTAGATCCTATTCAACTCAGTACATAACAGTTGCCTTTCAGCACCTGCATGGGCAACTGATTTGGAGTGCTCCGATATCTTCTTTCGGCGCGACTTTGGATGTTCCGTTGTATGAAACAGAACATGCGCACTGTGCTCTTGAATCTGGAGCACCCCTTGTGTTTTCAGTGTCCCTAGGTGCTTGGCTTTGGAGCATACAGAAAAAACTCCTTGGCGTTCTTCCTGACGCCTTCTCCAGAGTGACCCTAGGAGCCAATCCTCTGTGACTGACTCAACTCCTCTCACTCTGATTGGCTCTAATCAGCACAAAGGTTGACATGACTTCTTCTCAGTGGCTTAAAAAAGAAGACCCCCCCCCTTTTCATGCTGATTGGGCAGCTCTGGGGCACTGGCGACAGGGATCCTACTACAAAAATAGTAATGGGTCTTGAGCTTCCCATGACTGCATCACTGGCTGGGAGGCAAAATAAATGGCCATCCCTCCCAGCACAGCCCCACTGAACGCCCTGCAGCCAGCTGCCACCTGATTCCAAAGCTTACGTTTTGTCTAGAGGTGATTCCAATGAGAAGTTGTGCCTTCTCTGTGCTGTGGGCCCCTTGCTTCTTTCAGAATGTGGCTTCCTGCCAAAAGCAGGGTTTGCAAGCGCCATGGTGAGGTGATCAGCAGTATCCACAGATCCCTACGCAGTTTGATTTCAAACCATGCAGGAGGAAGAAAAGGGGGAAAGAGGTGGGGGGGTGAGGTCGGGTGGCGATGTTTCTATTTTACTTACTATATGTAGGGTTTGGTTTGGTGTCAGCGTTGCTTGTGCAGGTTCTTTGCAGTTCACTTGTGTTCCTTTGGTGGTGAGAAAGGTTGGGGTTGGCCTAGGGTGTGGTTGTTCATTTGTGGTTGGCTGTGTCAACAAATGAAACTGATTTGTAAAAATATTACATGGGGGGGGGGAATGCGAGAGAGAGACATTGCACACACTCTTGTAAATCAAGAAAATCTTTAATAAAATAAACCATGCAGGAGGAAGGAAAAACACTTGATGACATCAGGCGATTGACAGGTGGGTGGCTACCTGCCAGAGGGACCTGCAGGGTTCGAGGAGGGGAGGGACCAGCCCAGTAGCCAAATCCAGTTCCTCATCCCTGCCCTGCGGAGACTGGCCTGTTTCCTAATGCCCTACCAACCTCAGTCTGCCCTCAGCCAGCCCTCACCTCCCTTCCTGCTCATTTACAGCCTTGGCTGCTTCCTTTCTCAGTCTTGGTTGTTGGCCTTGTAGAGTTCATCAGGAGTGACATGAACAGAGGCCAAACTAGAATTAGTTGGCTCCACCTGTCATTGGCTCTGGCTGCACCTATTGTTGGTCTCCCTGCCTTCCATGCTCCCAATTCCAAAGGCCCCCTGCCACCCCTTGCCTTAGACCGCAAGAGCCCAGGGCACATGACTCCAAGCAACAACTCTTTTGCAAACACCAAGCATGCAGGCCAGTAGACTGAGGCTTCCAATGGTACCAAGAAGCCCTTGCTCAGATTTCTTCATAGCATGATTTTGGGAAGGAGTCAAGGCTGACTCTTCCGTGTCAGGGGCAAGACCTTCTGTATCAGATTTTTGTTGTTGTTGTTTAGTCGTTTAGTTGTGTCCGTCTCCTGTGACCCCATGGACCAGAGCACTCCAGGCACTTCTGTCTTCCACGGCCTCCTGCAGTTTGGTCAAACTCATGCTGGTAGCTTCGTGAACACTGTCCAACCATCTTGTCCTCTGTCGTCCCCTTCTCCTTGTGCCCTCCATCTTTCCCAACATCAGGGTCTTTTCCAGGGAGTCTTCTCTTCTCATGAGGTGGCCAAAGTATTGGAGTCTCAGCTTCAGGATCTGTCCTTCCAGTGAGCACTCAGGGCTGATTTCCTTCAGAAGGGAGAGGTTTGATCTTCTTGCAGTCCATGGGACTCTCAAGAGTCTCCTCCAGCACCATAATTCAAAAGCATCAATTCTTCAGCAATTTTAGGCTCCCCATTAAAATTAGTTACATGAGTTTACGGGAAAGAGCAATCCGTTCAGAGAACGCTGATTAGCAAATGGTCGCGATTAAAGAAAAGCATGCAGCTCGTCTTGATTTATCCACCGCAGCTCAGAAGCAGAGAGTGGCGTCTTTCCTAATAAATCCCATCAGTAGCAGCCACTCTTGTTTAGTTGTTTGCCAGAAAATGGATCTCCAGTTTCTCAACACGTGGGCTTTTGCACACAAACGGACAGAATAATCTCTCTTGGGGTGGCAGGGAGATTTCGCCGACTCAAAGCAACTTCAAACTTAAATACTTGGATTAAATGATACAACAGACCCTGTGAGTGTGATGGAAACTTCCAGCTTCCTCAAGTAATGGGGTGGCTGGGTAGTAAGACTAGGTAACATGTCACAAACACACTCCCAGCATCCTATAAATCTTTCCGCAAGCAAGATGGGAAGCCTTTCTGAGCCTTTCTGGCAGCCGAGACATTGGCTCCATCCGCACAATGTATTTAAAGCAGTATCATACCACTCTGGCTTCCCCCAGAGAATCCTGGGAACTGTAGTTTATTAAAGGTGGTGGTTGTTCTTAAGGAGACCCCAATTCCCCTCATGGAGCTGCAATTCCCAGAGTTGCTGGGGAAGAAGGATTGGTGGTTTAACCACTCTGGGAATTGTAGCTCTGGGAGAGGAATTGCAGCTCTCAGCGCCCTCAACAAACTACAGTTCCCAGGATTCTCAGGGGGAAGACATGACTCTCAAAGTGTGGTAATTGTATGGTAAGGATCTGACCTTATACTTCAAGCCTAGAAGGACTAATACCCACATCAATTATGCAGGGTTGAACGACCTTACTGCCCCTCCTACAATTAAACATATTCCAACATCAAATTTGTTTTAATATTTATTGGGACATTTGGATGGCTAATATCTACTGAGATAGATTTATTGATGGTCATTGTATTATTTATGTGGGCTGAGGGTTTATTTTTCCTTTTCCCCCCTTTTTTTGTTAGGTTAAACTTGCAATTATTTTATTTTATTTTATTTTAAAGGGGTAACTTCTATAGGGCATTATAATCAAGGAGTATTGTAGAACTGAGGAATGTTGCTATGTGTAAACTTTCAAAGAGCAGAGCCCCACTTCTTCAGGTGCAAGGAGTGTGATCCTCCGTTGATGCTCAAAACAGGACCCTGAACAAGATGAGTCTTTGGTCTGATCCAGCAGAGCAGTTTTCAAGTTCTTAGCCTAGTCAGTTTCATTGCATGAATTGGTTGGAGGTGGGGAGCATATTCCCCTTCACCCCAGGCTGCAAAATGAGCCAGTGGAAGTGAAGTGGTTAGGGTGTCAGACTAGGACCTGGGAGGAGATCACAGTTCAAGTGCACTATAAATGCAATAAATATATCAATATATATAAATGCAGTCAATATGGCAATAGAATGTAACGTCTTGAGCTGGCCCTTTACAGCACTGCTGCAAGAAACTTCCTGTATCTCTCCCATCAGGTTGCGCCCCTTGGATCTGGAGTTCATGAGGCGGCTCAGCAAGATCACCAACGTTGTGCCTGTGATCGCCAAGGCCGACACTCTGACCTTAGAGGAACGCGCAGAGTTCAAACGGAGGGTAAGAAGAGCATTGGTGGCAGCAGGAGGCAGTGGCAAAGTTTCCTCAAATTTGGGTTGCAATCCTAGCCCTGTATATCTGGGAGTAAGCCCCATTGAATCCAATGGGATTTGCATCTCAGTAGACACAAGGGTGCTTCCAGACCACCTATTTATTGATCATTCATCCTGATTTGCTTGTAGGGAGATAAGAGAGTGTTGGCTTTTTAATGAGTTCCCATTCTGGTCTGTTTGCAGGGTTGTATCAAAGCAAATGTTATCCCACATGCTTCCCAGAGCAGCTTTCTGTTGCTCTCCTTACTACGTAAAGTCTGACCTTTTTCAGGAAGTGTGTTTGTTGCGCAAGACCTCCCAATCAACTGCTAATTGCGCAGCCTGACTTTGCTATTGTGAATCCTTCCCCCAAAATAGCAATGGTCTGGAGGCACCCACGATTAGAACTGCACTGTTGTTGTTTTTTTTATTTAGTCAGAAAGATCTACAGACAGCTTAATTGCAAAACTGGACTTAAATCCACACTTAACCTTCTGCCCTGCCCTTTCCAGGCACAGTACATGACACAGTCCCGTCATTCTTAACAAAATATATATTTCATGTTCAACGCATACCCAATTCCAAATAACGGCAGTTCTGACTAAACATTCGCTTCTGCACTTTGACAGTACAATGCTGCAGTTCCATTTGTGTGTTTTTGTAAGAGAACACCATGTGAATACTCGTCAACAGGCTCATCACAGCTATCTGCCAATCACCCATTCCCACCAGCCTTCTGAGTAATACCCCTCCCCACCTTCTCACTATATAGAAGGGTCTGGAAACTTCTGTTTCAGTGTATCTGAAGAAGTGTGCATGCACACGAAAGCTCATACCAAGAACTAACTTAATTGGTCTTTAAGGTGCTACTGGAAGGAATTTTTTCATGTGAATACTGTACAACCAAGTTGTTGTGTGAGACACATGTTGTTTTACACATACAAGGGTAATGTTTGAAGTGCATGCTTAGTTCAGCAACAATCGTGTGGGTATATCTCACTTATATTAGTTGTTACGATTGTAATAGTCTCAGCAAGTAAGAACATTGTCGTATTTATTATTGACATAAAATCAAGGTCACACTTTGATTTTATATCCTATGTAAAGATTTTTAGCTGGTCCACTCTTGCTTGGGGGGCCAAAAACATTTTTTCACTGGCACCCAAGACCACTCTCGGCAGCCCTTCTCACGGTCCCTGACAGCCCTTCCGATCTGCATGTCAGTCCAGGTAATGTGAAAACATGTTAGTTTGCTTTAAAATGCAGGTGGAACGAAACCCTCAAGTGTCTGTAGCACTCAGCAAGCATCTCTTTGCCCACCTGCACTCTGACATGGTGCAAGCCAGAAGGAGCTCCTCTGCTGTTTGTGCAAAGTGGTGCAAAGTCAAGGCAGAAAGCGGGAGAGAGACCCTGGCACCCTGCAGGCCCACACACTGGCCTTCGATTTGCTTTGCTCGCAAACTTTCCTTTGCCCTGGCCATGAAGAAGGTACATTTCCAAGTCAGCAAGGAGGAGTTCTGGTCTCAGTGCCAAAAACTTTTCTCTTGGCAGATTCAGGATGACTTGAAGGCCCACGGAATCCATGTTTACCCCCAAGAGGACTTGGATAGTGACCCCGATGACAGGCTTTTGAACGACAAAATACGGGTAAGTGGTGGCAATCTAGAAAGGGGAGAAATTGACTAAGAGTTGCTTTGTGCTTTTTCTCTTTAATACATTGTTGACACTACAGCCGTACCTTGGAAGTTGAACAGAATCCGTTCCAGAAGTCTGTTCAACTTTCAAAATGTTCGAAAACCAAAGCGCAGCTTCTGATTGGCCGCAGGAAGCTCTGATTCCAAAAATAGTTCGCAAACCAGAACAGTCACTTCCGAGTTTGCAATGTTCGGGAGCCAAAACGTTCGGGAACTAAGCTGTTTGATAACCAAGGTACGACTGTATTTATAGAATCATAGAATCATAGAGTTGGAAGAGACCACAAGGGCCATCGAGTCCAACCCCCTGCCAAGCAGGAAACACCATCAGAGCACTCCTGACATATGGTTGTCAAGCCTCTGCTTAAAGACCTCCAAAGAAGGAGACTCCACCACACTCCTTGGCAGCAAATTCCACTGTCGAACAGCTCTTACTGTCAGGAAGTTCTTCCTAATGTTTAGGTGGAATCTTCTTTCTTGTAGTTTGGATCCATTGCTCCGTGTCCGCTTCTCTGGAGCAGCAGAAAACAACCTTTCTCCCTCCTCTATGTGACATCCTTTTATATATTTGAACATGGCTATCATATCACCCCTTAACCTCCTCTTCTCCAGGCTAAACATGCCCAGCTCCCTTAGCCGTTCCTCATAAGGCATCGTTTCCAGGCCTTTGACCATTTTGGTTCTCTTGTCTCTTTACACACACACACACACACGATTTGTTTCTTTTATAATATTGCGTTGGAAATATTTGCCTTTTCGGAAAACAGTGCCCTCTGTTTGAATCAGCATTATATGCCTTCAAACATGGCCAATCTGATTGGCTATATAGCATTGCGGCCCACTTCCTTTTGCTATGTGATCCCTGATTGACTGGGATTATTCATAGACCAAGTCTATGGGAGCAGGGTCCTCACTCTCAGATACATTCAGTTTGCTCTCAGTGAAAGCCAAATGTAAAGGATTGTGTGGTATTCTGACACACTCCCTATCAATGACGCAATCCCTGATTGGCCGGGTTTCATCCAGGATAAAGGCAGTTCAGTAAACAGAAGGAGGGAAACACTGGTTGCCTTGAGGTCTACCAGAGGGCCCAGGCTTTGAAGTGTCCCTCCAAAAGCAAATTAAAAGGAAAGAAATTTTTTTTTATTAAAAAAAACAATTTTTGAGGATTCCAGTAGGAAATGGACGTGTGCTTTAGTTCAGCTGGAGTTCTGTGTTCTTAAAAAACAACAACAACTAGTGTTTAGGCATGGTGGTGGTGCTAGCCGTGTTGCGCTAATTTATTTTATTATTATTTATTTCATTTCACAAAAATTACATATTGTTAAAAAAAAACAACGCAAAGATAATGGAAGCAACCCATTATCGGCACCATCCACAGTCTGCAAGTACCAGATGTTCACTAACAAGGCAGGGAAGATGGTGTTCTGCTCCTTTAACAGCATCTACACTTTTTCCACTTCAAGTGCTTTCCAAGAAGGGGAGGGGGGAACACCCTTGTTCTTCCCTGGACTGATGCCCCTCTCATTCTCTTAATCAGGAGAAAATCCCCTTTGCAGTGGTGGGAGCCGACAAGGAGCACCAGGTGAACGGGAAGAAAGTCCTGGGCCGCAAGACCAAGTGGGGGATCATCGAAGGTAAACCCTTCTGGACTGGGGAAGCCCTGGAGGAGAACTTGTCCACGTTGGAGGGAGGGGCTGTAGTTCAGTGGTAGAGCATCTTACTTTACATGCAGAAGGTCCCAGGTTCAATCCCCAGGCTCTCCAGATAGGGCTGGGAGGCACCACTGCCTGAAATTCTGGAGAGCTGCTGGGTAGGCAACCTAAGGCCCGGGGGACGGATCCGGCCCAATCGCCTTCTAAATCTGGCTCGTGGACGGTCCAGGAATCAGCGTGTTTTTACATGAGTAGAATGTGCCCTTTTATTTAAAATGCATCTTTGGGTTATTTGTGGGGCATAGGAATTCGTTCATTTCTATTTTTCAAAATATAGTCCAGCCCCTCACAAGGTCTGAGGGACAGGGGACCGGCCCCCTGCTGAAAAAGTTTGCTGACCCCTGGTATAGACGATACTGAGCTAGGAGGACCAATGTTCTGGCTCAGCATAAGGGCAGCTTCCTATGTTCCTATTTAAATCAGCTCTTTAGTCCAGATCATGAGGACTAGAAACTTACTTTCAAGGAAGGATCATATAGCTCAGTGCCAAAGCATCTGCTTTACCTGCAGGAGGTCCCAGGTGCAATCCCCAGCATCTCAAGGTAGAGCTGGGGAAGGGAGAGAGAAACCCCCTGCCTAAAACCCTGCAGAGCTGCTCCCAGTCAGTGTAAGGAATATACTGAGCTAGACGGCCCAATGCTCTGGCTTCTGCGGCTTTGGGTCCTCCTGCCAACTGCTCACCCAGGAGAGAGGCATCTGGGGGAGTCTTGCTCTGCTTCCTCTCCAATCTTAGGCGCAGAGTTCAACCTGCAGAGCATGGCTTTCCACTCTCCTCCCCACCACCCCACGGTGCATTCCACACTGACAGCAGCAATCTGCCCCATCCATGGGCCAGGATAGTCCTGCTACTCCCACCTGGGGGGGGGGGAGAATGCTGGCCAAAAGCAGAGGGAGAGGTGCTTTGGGGGAACAAGAATCAAGCAAGGGAAGTTTTTTCCTGCCTTTGAGCTGTATTGTCAGAGTGCCGTGCTCTCGTGCACAGAAGCACCCCTGTTTCCCAGGGACATCCAGAATCCTCGCCCCAAATTAATCTCGTTTGGCACATCGAAATAAATGCGTGTGTGAACTGCCTGCAATAGCACTAGATCCTGTGGACTGGCTTACAATAGTGTGATGTGACCCAAATGCCTCACCCCCAGAACTGTTCTAGCTGACAGATTCTGCCCCAGTGGAAGTTTTCCAAACCATCTTCGAGGGCATCCCCACGCAGAATACATTGCAATCCACAGGGACATAGGAAGCTCCCTTATAGTAGCAAGTCAAGCCATTGGTCTATCTCGTTCAGGATTGTCAACACTAAGGGCTGACCCAGACCTGCATTTACCCCCTGCTTTCCCCCTGGGATAGGGACGCAGGTGGTGCTGTAGGTTAACCACAGAGCCTAGGACTTGCTGATCAGAAGGTCGGCGGTTCAAATCCCCATGACGGGGTGAGCTCCCGTTGCTTGGTCCCTGCTCCTGCCCACGTAGCAGTTCGAAAGCACGTCCAAGTGCAAGTAGATAAATAGGTACCGCTCCGGAGGGAAGGTAAATGGCGTTTCCGTGCGCCGCTCTGGTTCTCCAGATCGGCTTAGTCATGCTGGCTACATGACCCGGAAGCTGTACATTCCTAGTCATGCTGGTCACATGTATGCCAGCTCCCTCGGCCAATAAAGTGAGATGAGTGCCACAACCCCAGAGTCGGCCACGACTGGACCTAATGGTCAGGGGTCCATTTTATTTTTCTCCTGGGAAGCCCATCTTTACTGCTGAATTGGAGCAAATGTCAGCCAGGTTTTCTCCAGATTGATGTTTGCTCTGATTTAGCACCAAAGAGCAGGTTTTCTCGGGGGAAGCAGTGGGGTGAAAGCAAAAGTGGTTGCATTTGTGGTTTCTAGGCATGAGTCACACAGAAGTGTGGACGAGCCCTGAGTGGCAGCAGTTCTCCAGAATTTCTCCAGGGTCTTTCCCGTTCCTACCTGGTGGCCCCAAGGAGTGAGCTCTCCCTACCTAGAGATCCAAGGGGAAAGGCCACAGCTCAGTGACAGAACATCTGGCTTGCACAAAAGAAAGTGTTGGGTTCAGTTCCCAGCATCTCCAGGTAGGGCTAGGAATGCCCTCAGTCTGAAATCCCAGAACGCCCCTGCCAGTCCGTGAGGACAACACTGAGCTAGATGGAGACTTGCTCTAAGGCTGCTTCCTTTGCCTTGGAGGGCTCATGCCTTGAAGAGTTGCACTTCTGGGGAAGGGCTGTAACTCACCGGTAGAGCATCTGCCTTGCAGACAGAAGGTCTCAGGTTCAATCCCTGGCAACTCCAGGTAGGGCTGGGAATGTCCCCTGCCTGAAACCCTGGGAAGATGCTTCCAGTCAGTGTAGACAGAGAGAGGACAATTGGTCTGATCCTGTATAGGTTCCTGTGACCATGCCAAGCATGTCATCTGCCACTGAGTTGCAGACATGTTGTCGGTTCACCAGGTTGAATTTTGGTGTTGCTTCACCAAGTTTAGTTTTAACTTGCTAAAAGTTGCAGTTGTGGGTTCTACACTGCAGGCCTCATCGTTTGGGTGGTGGCATCTGAGCTTGCTCTGCTGATTTCCCAGAGTGTCACTAGTGGGGATCGGGGCTCAGGGACTGGCCCAGCTCTGCTGTCGCTTGCAGGAGTATCTTAAGGGCTAAGTGAAGTTCCTGACCAGACCTGCCTTCATACTTTCCAGCTGCCTCTCCCCATCCCTCGACACCACCGCACACTCCACTAGCTTGTATTTAGAAATCTGCTGCCCTCTGGTGTTCAACAGTCTCCTTGCAGTCATACCTCTAGGGAGCCTGGACCTTCCAAAGCTTGGGTAGGCAAACTAAGGACCAGGGCCCGGATCGAGCCCAACCGCCTTCTAAATCCGGCCTGCAGACAGTCTGGGAATCAGCGAGTTTTTACATGAGCAGAATGTGTCCTTTTATTTAAAATGCCTCTCTGAGTTATTTGTGGGGCCTGCCTGGTGTTTTTACATGAGTAGAATATGTGCTTTTATTTAAAATGCATCTCTGGGTTCTTTGTGGGGCATAGGTATTTGGGCATATTTTTTTCCAAAATATAGTCTGGCCCCCCACAAGGTCTGAGGGACAGTGGACAGGACCCCTGCTGAAAAAGTTTGCTGACCCCTGTTCCAAAGCATTGCATTGTGATCTCCAGATTAGACCCGGCTCAGCAGCAGGTCAGCTGGGGAGCTGGGGGCAATGCTGAAAGCAGGGGAGAGGGACACCTTGCCTGATCCAGCAGGGCTCTTCTTAGCTCATGTTCCTACAAGGCAGCCTTCCTCAACCCAGCTGTCTTGGACTACAACTCCCATCAGCCCATGCTGTTTGGGTCTCATGGGAGTTGTACTCCAAAATGGCCGTGCTGGCTGGGAATGATGGGAGTTGTAGGCCACAAACATCTGGAGCCCCCTGGTTAGGGAAGTCTGCTATGAGATGGCATGGAACTGCTCTTTCAAGCTTTGGGTGGGGCAAGCAACAGAGACACCTGGCTCAATCCATCCTTGTCCCCTTCTGACACATTTGCCTCGCTGTCACTGAAAATGTTCAGCTGTCATGTACGCTTTCCTTTCAGTGGAAAACCCGGCCCACTGTGAGTTTCCTCTGCTGCGGGACCTCCTCATCCGGTGAGTTGTGGGAGTTGGAAGTCTTGCTACTCTTTTTACTTTGAAGGGATCCCTGTTGAAGCTTTTGAGCATGACTGTCTGACAGGGCAGTGGGGGTGAAAGATGTAAATAAAACCAGCAGTTTTAAATATGTATACAGTCAAACCTCAGTTCCCGAACGGCTCCGTGTTGGAATGTTTCGGCTCTTCAACACCGAAACCCTGGAAGTAAATGTTCTGGTTTTCGAACATTTTTCAGAAGCCGAACGACTTCCGGGGAGTTTTTTTCTTTTTTTCTCTACTGACTTTGCTGACCGCCCTTTGATCCTTGGTTGTTGAATGTTTTGGAATTCAAACGGTCTTCTGGAATGGATTACATTCAACAACCAAGGTTTGACTGTACAGTGGTACCTTGGGTTACATACACTTCAGGTTACAGACGCTTCAGGTTACAGACTCCGCTAACCCAGAAATAGTACCTCGGGTTAAGAACTTTGCTTCAGGATGGGAACAGAAATCGTGCTCCAGCGGCGCGACTGCAGCAGGAGGCCCCATTAGCTAAAGTGGTGCTTCAGGTTAAGAAAAGTTTCAGGTTAAGAACGGACCTATGGAACGAATTAAGTACTTAACCTGAGGTACCACTGTATCATAAAACAGCATGGCCTATTAATATACAGGTCAGAGTGTTCATGCCTTGGCATGCTTCCTTCAACAACAACAAAGTTTTTGGCAGCTGCCAAAAGCAGGACAGCAAAGGTACCTGGCTAATACCAATGGGCAGGGAATTCCAAAGATACAGGTGTCACTGCACCAAACAATCAGTTCTGCAGATCAAAGGGGTTGAATGGGCATAGATGGGGTCAACCAAGATGACGTTGTTTTCTCAGGGCTCTCCAGGAGCCTGGAACTGGAATGTGACCATTGTAGACCTTCTTTGTGGGGTGAGGACAGAGAGTCTGACAGATGGGGAAGGAGGAAGAAGAAGAAGAAGAAGCACCCTCCCTCCCCATCCATCTATCTGGCCAGGAGGGAAGGGTCATTCGAAACCTTGACCTGCCAGGCGGCTCCAACTTCTCCTGCCTCTTTTCCTCTCCCTTCCCAGATCCCACCTGCAGGACCTCAAGGACATCACCCACAGCGTGCATTACGAGCAGTACCGCGCCCAGCGCCTCAACGAGAACAACCTCCTGGCCACAGGCGGCAAGCAGCTGGCCCTGAGCTGCCTCAACGGAGAGTTGGAGAGCCAACTTTGAGCTGCGGGGACAGCCTGGCCCCTCTTCCTCCTCTCCAGCCTCAACAGACACCCTCCACCAATAGCTTCAGTGGACTGATTCCCCTCTCCCTCCCCCCCGAACCCCCTCTTCCGGGAACAGCTGGAGCAGAGTTCCTGAGCCCCCATCTCCTCCGAGCACAAGAAGCATCTCTTGACTGGGAAATCTCAACTTCGCTGCCGGGCGCCTTCCTGCCCCTTCCTTTCCGTCTGCCTCCTGCTCAGCCTCACACCTCAGAGCAGAAGGACACTGGGAGGGCGAGAGAGCCCAGCAGCCCACCTTCCGCCTCTCCACCCTTGGCATCTCACATGGGCACTGTCCTTTGCCTTGGCTCTGCCTCTGCTTCTGAGCCAAGCAGTGCATGTGGCCTTGGGGAGACATCCTTGCCGCCTGTTGAGGCTGTCCCCTCCTTCCAGACTCCACTGCTTTGTCAGGCAAGCCACTTGTCCCAATGGGCCCTGGCAGAGCCGGCCAATTTCTTTCCTTAACCCTTAAATGACACCACACCCATGTGTGTTTCTTCTATGACATTTTTATCTCCAATACGCTGGCAATACTAGGACAGTTCTCCTTCGTATTCGTTGGTTGGCAGAGGGGGCGTGGGGAGGGGAGAAGGCAGGTAGCAGAGAGCTTTTGAAGGGCCTGTAATGCATGAAAGGTTAAGCCCGCCAACCCTGGGGGCAAAGAGGGAGCCCCATTTCAGACCCTCCCAGGCTGGGGTTCTAGCAACTGTAATAGCCCAACATGCGAAAGCAAAGAGAATCTTCTGGAGAAGTTCCCACCTCCCAGTGTTCCTGCAGGACTTCAGACTGGCTCTTTCGACCACCCTCAGTTTGTAAGAACCAGGGAGGGGGCGTCATTTGAAGGTTACTGCATCAAGCCAGGAGGCCAATAACTGGCTTGTACAATAAAAACATCTGTGCTGATTGGAGCAAAACTCCCTCTTCATATCTCTTGCCCCGGAGAAGAGTCTGGGGTTGGGAATTAAGAGAAGACCATTTTCCAGCTGGTCCCTTGTTGATGCAGGAGCAGTACAGGAGAACAGCGCCATCTCCTGGAAGGAGGTCAGCCTGCCCAGGCTCACGTTTTCATCCTTCTACTTTTATACTCTTGGGCAGGGGGCCTGTGGGCAGATTGTGCTTCTCCAGTTAATCCATTAAAGAGCAACTGTAGAAGGTTGTTGGGTTCTTTGGTTTTGTTTTGCCTGGTTTCTTCGAGTCCTTCTCGAGGGTGAAGCTGGGGACCTCTCTCGGCTCAGGGCTTGCCTTTCAGTGAGCCAATATAAGATGTTTGGTTCAAGCAGGGCAGCAGGAGAGATAGCAGATCATGCACACACTTTTTACTATTGGCTGCCCCACAAGGCTGTTCCCCCACCCCAGTTGCTGCTGCTGTCCACTACAGGCCCCCGTGCCTCCTGCCCACTTAAGAAAGAAAGCCAGGTGATAGCGAGTAGCTCAGTTGGTAGAGCATGAGATGGTTAATCTCAGGGTCGTGTGTTTGAACCCCATATTGGGCAAAATATTCCTGCATTGCAGGGGGTTGCGCTAGAGGACCCACATGGTCCCTTCCAACTCTACAATTCTATGATTCTCTGGGTACCTGCTGAATGGGTTTAAGCTTCAAACAGTTTTTGCTGCCACAGCAAAATTGTAGGCAGTGGCACAGATGCTTCTACAGGTTCTCGGGTTCGGTCTTGTTCCCTCATGTACTGGAAGGAAGTTGTGCTGAGGGGGTAGAGAAGGAGGGGCAGGTGAGGGAAGAAATTGGATTCAGTTTGCATTTAAAGGCAAACCCATTTAATTCACACTTTCAGAACACAGCCACCCCTCAGAACTGACGCTTCTCCAAATTTTGCAATGCAGTTCACCAGCCAAGTACTGTGCACAAAAATGCATATTATATACTAAAGTGCATACAAAAGCATATATTCCTGGGGGGGGGGTTAAAAATGCATTAGATTGGGGCACGTTACTTTGCCAAAATGTGCAGAATAGTCAGAATTTTGCAAAGAGATATGCTAGGAGAAATTTGCACAAAATGCTGATGAATATTCATGAGGATGTTAAATAAAGTTGGGAAATGATGTGCAAATGGGGAGAACTGGACTTAAGACTGGAAGAAGACGAAACTGAGAGAAACGCTCAGTGGACATATTTGCCTATCCTTAGCTGCTGATCCACCATAGGGAGTTGAATGGGGGAGGCTGAGTAGGCACCAACTGGACAGCATTTGCTCAGGCAGCCAAATGTCTCCCTCTCCTGTTGTTCTCTGGTGATAGTGGTGAAAAAAATAAATTTTTCACTATGGTTCCTGAGGAGTAGGTTCCCATCTCTGTTGGATGCCATTGTGAATCAATATGGCACGCTGAACCTTCTCATTTTGTTGGTTTCTTAGACATCCCAATCACTGCCAGGTACAAGGTTGTTAGGCAATGAAAGAGAGGTCTACTGCAGGGGTCAGCAAGGTTTACCTCGCCTGGGCTGGTTCACTCCAGCGGAGATCTCTCCTTGAGCCAGATCACGCGGGCGCTCTTTCCGGCGTCTGCACAGACGCTAATTCCGGTGATGCAGAAGCGAGTCCCTGCGCCGCAGTGCGCCGGTTTAGCTCAGCACGCAGGGACTCACCGAGTAGGTGGCACGGTTCGGGGGCAGCTCATGGGCTGGTTAAACGACCCCCATGGGCCTTAGGTTGCCAACCCCTGGTCTACTGCTATCAACACAATAATGGGTGAATGGTGGAGGCAAAACTGAAGGACCACGGACAGCTCCAAGTGAGCCACTTGCTCTGACAATGGTTGAGAGTCAACCAAGACCCTTTAAGCCTCTGCCTCCAGTCTCTGTCCTGCAGGCTCCATCCCCTGGTCCATGACTTCAGAGCCTCTGACCTGAAGATGGGCATTCCTCTGTTCCACAGCCTTCCTTCTGCTGCACTGCCTGCACTGGTTGTGAGCATTGGGAAGGATCTGGTTGCTCAGAGAAGGGTGCCTGTGAGGGTCCGGGCTCTGGTCTGACAGGTCCTGGTGGGGTGATATGCTCCTCTGGGATTTTCTGTTCAACAGCCTCAGATTCCAGAGTTTCTATTCATCAGCCAGCGCAACTCAACTCCAAATAAAATAAAACCCTCCACTCTGTGAAACTTCTTTCTTGGTGAGTCAGGCAGTCCCATGTTGAAAGTGCACAAATTTCCACCCACATATCTCCTTTGGCCTCGGGTTTTTGGCCTGCACTGACTTCCTTCATTCCATGGAGAGATCCCTTGGACTTCCACAGCATCTGGGAGACATCCAAAGACCTACCAGTGACTTCAAGGAGCTTGCTCAATACATAGCCTAAAAGATTACATCATACTTTGTGCAAATGTTTTCATTTTGTTTTTCTGCAATGGGTGGAGAGGGGGATGTCAGCACAGAGAAAGGGGTGGGGTTGGGGGACAGCCTGAGTTGTTATGGCTAGAAATTGTATCCACAGATGCATCCATCAAGGCAAAGCAGCTGGGATTTCTCTCTGAGCCTCAGCTAAGTGTTGGAGTTACGATTTTGCTGGATCTGGGCCAAAAAAAGAGAGATCAGCAAGAAGAAAATGGACCCATTTCCAAGACCTCCTGGAAGGGAGGCGTGTCTATAAAATGAGATCCCTTTTTATTCAAAGGTACAGACATTTTAAAAACCCATTATTTGCATAGTAAGAAATTTGCTCAGGGTACCGTGTATGGTCGTCTCTTCACAACAACCTTGCAAGGTACTTACCGTATTTTTCGCCCTATAGGACGCACTGTCCCATAAGGCGCACCTAGTTTTTTGGGGGGGAAATAAAGGGGAAAAAATATTTTTCCCCCCAGGCGCGGGGCTGGGGCGGGGGACGCCCGCCAGGGCTGGCTCCCGCTGCTTGCGGAGAGGTCCGCGAAGCCTGGACGCGCTGAGCTCAGTGCGCCCAGGCTTCCGCATGCAGGCACCTCCGCAAGCGGCGGGAGCGCTCACCCCGCTTGCGGAGAGGTGCGCGAAGCTTGGACGCGCTGAGCTCAGCGCGCCCAGGCTTCCGCATGCAGGCACCTCTCCGCAAGCAGCAGGAGCGCTCCCCCCGCTTGCGGAGAGGTCCGCGAAGCCTGGAGAGCGAGAGGGGTCTGTGTGCACCGACCCCTCGCGCTCTCCAGGCTTCAGCGAAAGCCTGCATTCGCCCCATAGGACGCACACACATTTCCCCTTCATTTTTTGAGGGGAAAAAGTGCGTCCTATAGGGCGAAAAATACGGTAATGATTGTCCACTGATTGCTTCACAGCCGATTGAGGATTTGAACCTTGGTCTATCCATGCCAGGCTTTGCACCCTAACTGCTACACCGCACCCTCTCTCTCCAGATGAAAAGCATTGACAGCCACTTTCCCACAAGTGCCCGTTCTCAGTGGCATTGCCCATCCCGCTTCTCATGGCATGGGGAGGGGTGGTTTGGAAGGGGGGGTCACAATTGCTCAGAAGTGTACTTTGCTGTTGAGTCCAATGAAACAATAGTTGAGCTATGAGATTAGGTCTTTCTTAAACTTTCATAAACAAATCCACAGAGTGGGTCCCACAGCCAACTTGGAAGTTAAAAGAAGAGGGCAAATGAGGGCAGCCATAAAGGAAGATGGTGTCAACAAGAATCTATAATCAGAGGAAAAACAGCACGATGGGAAACAGAAAAAATAATCCCAGAGCCTGCCGTTTCTACGATTACGTCAAACATGTTGCTTTTGAAGCAAATACAGTGGTACCTCGGGTTACATACGCTTCAGGTTACAGACACTTCAGGTTACAGACTCCGCTAACCCAGAAATAGTACCTCAGGTTAAGAACTTTGCTTCAGGATGAGAACAGAAATCGCGCAGCAGCGGCACAGTGGCAGCAGGAGGCCCCATTAGTGGTGCTTCAGGTTAAGAACAGTTTCAGGTTAAGAACGGATCTCCGGAACAAACCCAAGATACCACTGTACTGAAACTGGGGAATATTTGGCAGCAGGGCCATCTTTACCTGGAGGTGCAAGGGGTGCATGGCACCCAAACATTGAATTCTGGGGGCCCATTAAAACGTGTGCCTTTTATATTCATGGTGCAATATTTAAGTGAATAGCCTGCTGCTGCTGCTGCTGCTGCTGCTACTATTCTTTTTGTTGTTGTTAAAAAAGTTATAGAGAGGATCCAATAACAGTGTCCTTTAATTATTACTCATTTGGAACTACCTTAATATTTTCAATTTGTTTTGTTTGCAATTTCAGGGTGTATTTTGATTCACGTAGAATAAACTGGTGCCTTTGTTTTGCTATACCTGGTCTTGGCAATTACAAGTCACCCCATTTGCTCTGAGAACAAAGGAGTCTTTGGGGCAGAGTCTGGACCATCCCAGGTGCTGGATTCCCTCCCAGCTTTGATTTGTCCAAAGGCTCTTAGTTTTCCTTCCAAAGGCCTTGCAAAAAAACAACACACCTTTGGACTGAGCTGTCCTGGTAAGGGAGACCTTTGTGTGATGTGTGCTCTTCCTACCTTGGCTCACAGACCCAGTCAAAGTGCAAATGGTCTCAGCCACAAAGTTGCAGGGGGATATATGGAGCAAGGGAAGTTGGTGGCACCAAAGACTACAAAATTTTTTGGAACTGCCATTAAAATAAGCGTCCTGGTGCTCCCTACATTTTAAATAGTCTCATTCTCTTTTTTTACTGTGCTGCTTAGCTGCATTTGTAGCATGTTTGTACTTTGTACACACTTTGCCAAGACTCGTGGCTTGTGAAAATTAAAACCTATCTTATCAGTGGAGCAATATATGGGGAACAAGAAGTTGATCTTGTCCCGTGAGACTGCAGTGGGCACAGCAGAAGTGTCAATCTTTAGCAGAGATTGTCTCTGTTTTATGTTAACTATATCTCATGGAAATCAATGGCCCTATTTTGCATGTTTTGGGTGTGGTGTTCCTAAATAACTGAACGTTCAGATAATGCATTTGAGTTTCGTCTGTTTTGCAATAAGCAAGCCAAGATCCAGTATATGAGATTAGATATTCCACTAAACCAGGTCTGGCGGGGCCTGTAGCCCTCCAGATATTGTTGGACTCCAACCTGTATGCAGGAAAGAAAGAAAAAAGCCACTGTGCATGAAATGTTTCTCACAGAAGCACAGCTATTGTTCCATTTTATTTTATTTTTTGCAATTTTGCAATAATGCATCTGTATGATGAAAGTGAACATAAGCATGCACACACTGGTGCATTATGTTAGCTCTAGCAAACCTGATTGATGAGAATCTTGCAAACCTGCAAAGCCAACATATATCCCCATTTTCAAAGTTCCTGAATTTATTACATTTTCCCCCTAGAATGTGCTTCTAATCAAATTTCAAAAGTGCTCAAAGGTGCGTCTATCACTCCAGTGCTTTTGCCTTATTGACTAGAAGGCAGAAGCAGGTATACTTATTGCGGAGCAGGAACACCTGGATACTTTTTCCTTACATCTACATTGATTAGAAACCTACTCTGAGCCTCCACTGTAACAACAACAAAAAATCCCATAGTTTTAGATGTGGATTCTTCCCAGTTTCACCTGCAGAAATCCCTTGTTACCTGTAGTCTTGTGGCGGGGGCAGGTAAACCCAGTGCTATTTTTCTAGACCATAACTCACCATTAATTCCTCTCTTGTTTTCTTATAATGGCAATGGCGCCCACCTGAGAGGTGCCGGAACTGAGTTCCGTCTTTTAAAAAAGCCCTGGGTAAAGCACACAACCAGCTACAAAATGAGGGCTTGGACATGGTTACTTTTTAATCCTCTGTCATTAATCATCCACCTGCCTCTCACTTCCTGAACAGGTTTCCTGCTCTGAGCCAGAGAAGTATAAAACTTAGGGCTCAGAAATCCATTCGCTCTCCTCCTCCTCCTGGCCTGCCCTGGGGCTTTCTCTTAGCCTGACACACCCTATGATGCCATCATCTTCCAGGAACTGCTTTCTGCTTTGAGAGACAGCTTTTGTTTTTGTGTCATTGTTTTCATTTTGTTGAAAGTTAAGTAGAAGCGACATTGCAGGAATAATGCTGCAGCTGTTCTTCTAGGACTTCCTGGCTTCTCCCTCTGATTTCAGCAGAGACCTTCCGCACCGCTTTCACTCGGGAGCTGCAAGACTCAGGTTGCTTTGCCGGTTGCACCGCCAGGTTCCCTCCCCCTGGAAGGAGGGATAGCCAAGCCCATCCACTCCAGCTGGGCGTTCCTGCTCCTCGAGGCGTCACCCAGACTTGGTGCCACACGCACACACCCGCTGCACTCCGTCACCAGCTTTGCAGCCTTGCCCCCACACCGAGCAAAGCTCTTTCTTGTCTCCTTGGCCGTGTGTCAACACGCTTCGTGGGCCAGCTCCTCTGCATTGGGGGTGCCATGCCGACACTCAACGCCAGGTCGCTGATCTCTCCACTGGGGATTGTCCGGATATTTGAGATCTTCTTCTCTTGCACGGCCTTCAGCTTGGTGTCTGTCCACAGGAACTATGCTGGCTCTGAAGGCGCCTGGTCCATGTTTACCTGGTGCTTCTGTTTCAGCCTCTCCGTCTTCGTTGTGGTCGTGGAGTTCATTGGCATGGCCCAGTCGCTGCCTCTGTCCTGGCAGGACTTCACCTCTGCCTTCTCCATGTTGGCTGCTCTCATGATCTTCACCACCTCCATCCTGTACCCATCGGTCTTCATCCCGGATCGCTGCACGGGTGACTGCAGCTACGAAGGGATCGCCACTGCCGCGTCTTGCCTCTGCTTCATCACCTACGCCATCGAAGTGAGACTGACCCAGGCCAAAGTCGGAGAAGTCAGCACCTTCCTGGCCACCATCCCCGGCCTCCTGAAAGTCTTTGAGACCTACCTGGCTTGCCTCATCTTCTCCTTGGTGGCCAGCTACCAAATCTATGCAGAGAAGCCCGGCCTGCAGTGGTGCCTGGCCGTCTACTGCATCTGCTTCATCGTCACGTTGCTCATTGTCATCCTCACCATCGGCCGTTGCCTTGCCACCCTGCCCATCCCCTTGGAGAAAGCTCTGGTGGGCTTCAACAGCTTGGCTGTGCTCCTGTACCTCACGGCGGCCATTGTATGGCCCATATATGCCTTCGAGGGTTCCTCTAGGCCTTCAACATGTTTCAGGACTAACCCGCAGTGTATCAAATGGAACAATAAGCTCGGGGTGACCTTTCTAACCATCTTCAACCTCATTGCCTACATTGTGGACCTCGTCTTCTCCACCAAAATGGTTTTCTTTACCACACCAGCTTAAGCGGGCTCACCTGGGTAGGACCGAAACCACTTAGGAATGTCGATGACGTTCATAATGTGTAAGACAGAGAGGCCACCCCAAGACTTTGCCCGGATTCTTTTATTGGGTGGTTTTTGTTTGTTCATCTCTTTTTAATACTAGTTTTCATTTTAGAACTATTCCATGCATGGATTGAACCTGTCCTGCCGAACCCTGCTTCCTGAGGGAGCAGACGCCACCAGCACATCATTTCATATGTTTTATATGCAGCTATTAGAAATACCCTGCCAAGTCTTGCTGAGAGTTTCTCCGTGGAAAGAGAAAGGGTTTGCAAAAGCCCGGTCAGTGATTCTGTATCAGCTGCTGCTCCCCCCACCCCAATAAGGCAGCTATCTGGTAAGAGGAAGGGAGGTGTTTGCAGGAACGGGAAGAAGAACTTGGGCGTGAAGAAACTGAGAAGGGCACCGGGTGCAGAATCCTATCACAGCTAAATCTGGCACCTTGGCAAGAGGAACTAATATTTCACCTTTGTACGAAGGTGGTGATGCATATGATACTATTTGCACAAACACAGCTTACTTTACCTCTTCCTGCAACACACACATCCAGCATCTAAGAACAAAGGCTGTATGTGTTTTTCTTCCAAAACTAATGTTTTTTCCTCCCAATTGATTATTCAAAATTAATTTGATTAATCTACCAAGCCTTCCTTAATTGCTGGGGGTGAGGCAACAGAGCTCTTATTCAAACATTCCTTGTCCCCCAGGATTTTAGCTAAAAAAAAATCTATGGCCTTTTGAACTGGGCAGGGGTATTGTTTTGTTTGTTATTATGTGGTGTATTTTTATGTTTTTATACTGCAAACAGCCCTGTTAATAACAGGCACAGTCAGCAAAAGGATTCTGTATAGTATGAGGGCTGCCAGTGATCCATGATTCTAAATTTACAAGTAAACCATGATCCATGCCAGTTGTGGCAATTAATTTGCATCCCATAGGGGAGTAGAGGTATACCCTGGGTCTTGCTTTAATTGTGCTAAGATGGCCCTTCAGGCCAATGTTGCTCTGAAAAGTGGGTTCAGGACCTCTTTACGTTTAGCTAAGAATGATTTCTTCAGGCAAACGTAAAGAGGTCCTGAATCCATTTTTGAGAATGACGTTGAAAACTTGGCAGAAGTTGGCACACTATCTGGTACCATCCTGTTGCCACTGCTGCACTTCTAGTTTCACCAGTGTTTCAAGAACTTAGACAAAAGCACAGCAAGACAGAGGAAGACAAAGGGGCTGCATAGCATAAATGACTTGTTTGCAGCTGGTCAGTTCCTAGGTAGCATTCAGCTGAGAGCTAAGCTGGAGGGAATGTGTCATAAAGGTAAAGGTAAAGGTACCCCTGCCCGTATGGGCCAGTCTTGACAGACTCTGGGGTTGTGCGCCCATCTCACTTAAGAGGCCAGGGGCCAGCGCTGTCCGGAGACACTTCCGGGTCACGTGGCCAGCGTGACAAAGCTGCATCTGGCGAGCCAGAGCCGCACACGGAAACGCCGTTTACCTTCCCGCTGGTAAGCGGTCCCTATTTATCTACTTGCACCCGGAGGTGCTTTCGAACTGCTAGGTGGGCAGGCGCTGGGACCGAGCAGCGGGAGTGCACCCCGCCGCAGGGATTCGAACCGCCGACCTTTCGATCAGCAAGTCCTAGGCGCTGAGGCTTTAACCCACAGCGCCGACTGCAATTAATCAAGAGACAGACTTTTGCAAAGTTCACTCTAGAGAGCTGCATCCAGGGAGCTTAGCTTTTTCTGAACCCTGCTGCAGGTCCAAATCTGAAAGGTGCCCTAACAGTGCTGCATCAAGCCCTTTTATATATGACACATTAATATAGATTAAGGGAAGGGGACCTAGGATGAGAAATTACTGAGAATGCATGGAACGTAATGCAGTTGAAACGCCCAAGGAAATTGGATCTCGGTGAGATTGCGAGGGACAATGCTTTAAATGGTATACCATCTCTTAAGTTCTGTCACATGAATCCAGCTCAGAGTATGCTCTTTTGGAGAGAGTGCAACCAGGTTGGCATGATGTTCCAGGTGGTCCTGGCCTGTGGTACAGGTGTGGTGGGTTCAACTGTTTCAGGAGATTGCAACCATTGTTAACCGGATTTATCTGCCCTGACCTCAGTTTAGCCCTTCTCGCAATACTTCTGGAAAGTGTGAATGCCTTATTGCACAAAGTTCTAATCTTGTACTAATCTTGCAGCTGCCTGGCAAGAGATAGCCCATCTTTGATAATTCTCCACATAGTTCTCCTTGCAGGGATGATGGTCCAAAGTCTGGCCTCTCGCCCTAGTTGAAAAAATTATGCCAAGGGATAAGGTAACGAGGGGTGAAAGCAGGAGGGACCAGGTTGCAGGTACATGAGACTTCTTCTTGCCTTTTGTGGCCAATCAGGGAAGTATAGTGCAACCACCACCTCTCAGTAAAAACTTTCAAGCTTCATTTATTACTGAGACACCTCCCCTGCTAAGCGGTCATTGCTTAGTGGATGGATTTAGTGTGCTTTTGAATTTCCCCTTGTAGTACAACATGTAGTACAACATGTAGTAAAATGCTATGCACTGCATTGTTATGGCTATGTATTGCATGATGATGTGATGTGTGGATTTGTCAATATATATATTTTTAAACTGAATGGTGCAAATAATTTTACTGAAACTTTCTCTTTCTAAAGGGCTGATTTGAATCTGGCACCGGTGCCTGGAAATTATTTAGCCATATGTCCAGTGAGACATTAAAAAGGTTCTCCTTTTGTATACTGCCCTTCATCTGAGGATCTCAGTGTGGCTGATATCAGGTGATCAGAAAGACTGCCTCCATCCAATGGCCTGACTCCATATAGGACCACTTCCCTTGTCCAATGTCAGGCTTCGGGAAAACGGCTTCCTCCCTCCCTTTGGCCGTGGATAAGCGGAACAAAGCAAAAATAGTCCCTTACCAGTTAAAGAGATTTTTAATGTTCACAGCAAAAGAACAAAGACTCCATTCTCGGAGGAAAGGTGCTCCCAATTAAGGTTTCCACCCACTTCTCCCCAAGCCACCCCCCTCACTTCCTTGTCTGGCAACCTGATATCGCAACAATTGGGCCTTGTGTGTAGCTTATCTGCTCTCCTTGACCTTGGACTGATCTGTGGAACACTTTCCAGCAAAAGGGAGTCTCTCTCTCTCCCTGTTCTTCTTCTCCTAGCTCAGGCTTCCTCAAACTCGGTCCTCCAGATGTTTTGAGACTACTATTCCCATCATCCCTGACCACTGGTCCTGCTAGCAATGGATCGTGGGAGTTGTAGGCCAAAAACATCTGGAGGGCCAGGTTTGAGGAAGCCTGTTATCTGTTCCCCACTCAGTTCTGCCCAGCTGTTGTCTTCAGAACTATGCCCCTCTGCAAACCACCGCTCCCAATCTATACTGTTCCACTGCTCCTGGGCAGCTTCAGGATTTTGGTCAGGAGCAGGGGGAGGGGGAAGCCCCCACCATTTCTCATCAGGGTAGCTCTCCTCAGCCTGGTCTCTGACACTCAAGTACTCTATGCATGCCTTATTCCAAATATGAAAAAAAAAACCTTCTGCCACAGTCGCTGAGTGCCTCTGCCAATCAGAGTAGACAATACTGGACTTGATAGACCATGATTGGTTGGTTTCATTTATATCTCACCTTTTCTTCCAAGGATCTCAAGATGGCATACATGGTTATCCTGTTCCTCATTTAATCGCATGTGGTGCTGTGGGTTAAACCACAGAGCCTAGGACTTGCCGATCAGAAGGTCGGCAGTTTGAATCCCCGCAATGGGGTGAGCTTCCGTTGCTCGGTCCCTACTCCTGCCAACCTAGCAGTTTGAAAGCACATCAAAGTGCAAGTAGATAAATAGGTACCACTCCAGCAGGTAGGTAAACGGCATTTCCATGTGCTGCTCTGGTTCACCACATGCTGGTGCTGGCCACATGACCTGGAAGCTGTACGCCAGCTCCCTCGGCCCAAAAAGCGAGATGAGCACCACAACCCCAGAGTCGGCCACAATTGGACCTAATGGTCAGGGGTCCCTTTACCTTTACCCTGTGAGGTAGGTGAGGCTGGGAGGCAGTGCCTGGCCCAAGGTCATCCAGAGAGCTTCGTGACCGAGTGGGGATATGAACTCTGGTCTCCCAGGTCCTGGTCCAACACTGTAACTCCTACACCACTCTGACTTCTTATATTCATCCTTTGGAGTCAAGAGTTCGAAGTGTACATGCTTTGCATGCAGATGGTACCCAGATCCAACCCTGGCATCACCCATTGAAACCAGTGAGCCCTCCAGATGCTGCTGCATTCTGACTCCCTCCCATCACACCTGACCCTTGGTCCTTCATGATGGGGCTGATGGGAGGTGGACTCCAGAAACAGGATGAGGAGAACAATAGGTTGGACTAGTTGGGCCACTGGCCTGAACTGGTAGTAGAAGAGCCTGCTGGATAAGATCAAACAAGGCCCATCTAGAGCAACATTCTGTTCTCATAGTGGCCAACCAAAGGCCTGTAGTAAACCTGCAAGGAGGACCATAGTACAAGAGCACTCTCCCCTCCTGCAATTTCCAGCAGCTGGTGCTCAGAGGTATATGGCCTCCAGCAGTGGAAGTACTGAAGAGATTTCACCCCTCCCATATCCAAGAATCTCCTGATGATCTCTGCTGACTCTCCAGAGAGGAGGAGCAGTGTTCTGCTCTCTACTTATTCTACTCCAGCACCCAGTCAGTCAGTCAGTCAGTCAGTGTGTCGGAGAGAGAGAGACTGAGTGTTAGAGATCGTGTGTATAGATAAGGTTGCTGCTAAGAGTAGCTGCAGACACTCAGTGAAGTGCAGCATTCTTTATGCTTAGACCTCATTAAGCTCTGTATATAGTTATATAATAGTTGTAGATAGAATAAAAGAAGATATTCTACAGAGCTGCTCTCCGAGTCGTTTATACTCTGCTAGACTCTGCTATACTCTGCTGTGCGATGACTGTCTTCTTGTTGGAGTGAATCCGGTGCTCACAACTCTAAGCTGTGAGTCCACAGCACTTTGACCTGTTCCTGTGCAGAAGGTGGTCTCTGGAAGTGCTACCCAGCTCTCCTAGCCCAGTCGGACTGAAGTGTATGAGCCCAGTTAGTGGCACTGGCTCAAGGGCAATGCTGACAAGTACAACATAGCTGTTATGTTTAGTGGCCACTGATAACCTTGTCTTCCAAGAATTTGCCTAATCCTCCTTTAAAGCCATGCAGGTTGGTGGTTATCGCAGCCTCTTGTAGGAATGAATGCCATACTTTAATGATGCATCATGGGAAGAAATCTTCCCATTTGCCTGTCTCCAGTTCTCCAACATCCACCTTCCTTCTGTGTAAGTTGCCTCATGCTATGATAAAGGGTGGAAAAGCCGTTCTCTACTCAATTTCTCTTCCCTTCTTCTGTTGTGATCTGAATACAAATGAGCTAACATAATTAAATAACCGAAACTGAACAGAAGAGGAAGCTTTCCACATTCCCTTCCTCAGAGTACAGGGAGAAAAGGAGCAGATCCTCCTGGACCCGGCGGCTGATGGCACGTTCATGCAGCATGCTGCAGGCTGGCTGATGTGCTAAGTGCCTTTTAAATGGCACCTTTTAAGCCGCTCTGGCTGACCATCTGCTGCTGAGCCAGATTCAAAGTTCTTCTATTGATATACAAAGCCCAGGACAACATGGGTGCAGGATACCTCAGGAACCACCCAAACCCTTATATTCCAGT
This sequence comes from Podarcis gaigeae, assembly GCF_964106915.1. Taxonomy (NCBI): domain Eukaryota; kingdom Metazoa; phylum Chordata; class Lepidosauria; order Squamata; family Lacertidae; genus Podarcis; species Podarcis gaigeae. The sequence goes on from NC_139690.1 coordinate 35,016,860, forward strand.
TTGATCACTGAGATCATCTGCAGGAGTGACTTTGATCATTCCCCAAGTTGGTGAGGCTCGTTTGATGACAACAAGAAACCAAGCCTTCAGTGTCATTGTCCCAGTCCTGTGGAACACCCTGCTACTGGAGATTCAGCGGGTACCTTCTGTGTCAGCTTTCAAATGCCGGCTGAAAACTTCTATTCTGCCAGGCCTATGCAGACAATTAACCCACAATGGTCTATAGATGTGTCATTTTTTTTTTTTGCTTTAACTTGTTTTAAACTTTTTATTATTTTATTGTTTGGTTTTATGTTTTTACATTTTTGTAAACCACCATGATGTATTTTTTATGATACAACAGTATCTAAGTATTTTTGTAAACACGGACAGAGCCTTCAAGCATCTTCATGGCCTATTGCTTTTTTTTCCGAAGTTGCTTCGCACTTAAATTCATTCCAAGATCACAGGCTCTAAAACTTGATGTTTGCAACCGAGGAGGTTTAATAAAACAACCTGGGCTCTGTTTGATTGCGTACAAGCTTTTCAATTCACATTCACCCCTGGAGCTTGAGTCTCGATGTTCTTGTACCAGCATAGAGAAATATCCCCACCGGTTGCCCCCCCCCCCCAGCAGACTCTCATTTTGTCTAACCCGGGGATCTGTAGTGGCAGAGGGGAGAGAGAGAGCTGGCTGGCTTGTATGCAGCTATTTCATTCCCCTGTATTTGGATGGAATTCTGGATGCCACCCTTTGCACCTAATGATTTCTTCCTGTGGATCTGCCTCAGAGGCGCATGCTTTTGCAAAGCAGTGTGCAGAAAAAGTCTGGTCACGACCAGGACATGCCTGCGCTCTCTCTTATCTACAGAAGTTGGCTGTGTACAGGCGGGCAAGGTTTCCCCAAAACACGAACTAATCATGGAAGTCCTCTCCCTCCCCTGATGGGATTCTGCACTCCACAGAAGGAGTGAAAGGGAGAGCCAGGGTGAGTGGGGCAGGGTGGTGGGGGACCTCCTCCCTCCCTCCTTGGGTGCCAGCCTTCCAGCACCTCCCACACCTGTTCCTTCCTCCTCCTCCTCCTCCTCCTCCTCCAATCCTGCCACATCCTGATGGAACTGAGGAGCCCATGAATGTTGTAGTCAAAACAAAAGAAGAATCCTGTAGCACCTTCAAGAACCGAACACATTTATTATGATTTAAATATTTGTGGCCTATTGCCATGAATCAAGATATAACCTTTAAAATTCCTTTCTCTGATTTACAGTGCAGTAATTTAATGCAGGAGAGGGTAAAATGGAATAATTGTGCTTGTGACAGCCCTTGAGATTGCCAACTTTCCAACCTGTCCCTGCTTTTAACATTGCACCAATGGTGCAGAGAACCACAGTCTGCTCTGAAAAGCTTCACAAACAGGTGGGTTTTTTTGTACACTCTGCTGTTGTCAAAGGTATTCGGTTAGGGCAGAGCAGGCCTGAATGTCCCTGAATGCCTTCCCCTGGTAACAGCCCTGTGCCCTGGAAAAGCTGCCCCTTGTTTCTGTGTCTGTAGGGGAGCCATGCTCAATTGAAGCAGCTTCTCTCCGAATTGATATGCAGCTATAAAAAGCAGCCTCTCCCCTTCAGATGTCTCTATTTTGGGCTCTGTTTAGCAAGTCAAATGTTCTCCGGCTGCTACTGCATCCTCTCTTCTCTCGACTGCCGCTGCTGCGAAATGGATTGCGCTTCTTAACAGCAATCGTAACATCTCTGGAAAGGTGTAGTAAGTGTGAGCACTAAGAATTGACCGTGTACAGCACTATGCTTCTGATTTCATCTCCATCCCTAAAGCAAGGGTAACTCCCCTCAACAAAAACCAAACCCTTAATTTCACTGCCAGTTCAGGCCCCATGAGGAACGAGACCTGAGGGTCATAGTGGATAGCTCAATGAAGGTGTTGACCCGGTGTGCAGCCCCTGTGGAAAAGGCAAATTCCATGCTATGCAAGCTCTTCTTGTCTCTTTTTCTTAAATAATAAGTATTTTGGGGGTTGGGAGGGGGTAGCAATATTTTCCAACAGATTTGTTTTGTTTTATAAGTATCAGGATATTGGCCTTGATGCCTTATTATGATAGTCTCACTTAAAGCTGAAAAGTTAGTAAGAATTCCAAATAGCAGCATGTTTCGCACATATCCTAATTAGTATGCATTAAAAAGTATGTTCATAACATGCATTGGAAGTATATGTGCAATGCATACATAAAGCACACATCCACACTATGTAAATACACCTCCACACACACACACACACACACACACACACACACAATTAGAAATAATTAATTTAAATAGAAACATAATACATCTTGCCCTAGTGGGTCGGGCAGAGACCCTGTGCACCTGCTTATTCTCCTGCCCAGGTGTAAAGCTGTTGATGGGTGATTCACAGGCCTCCGTCTGTTCTTATTACTCTTTTATCTTTTAACTGACTCGGACCAGACACCTCTTCCAGAGAGGATGCCTTCCAAGAAGGGACTGTCTGCTCACTGCCTTCAGTTCTCTAGAAAGTAGGATACTTTGCCATGCTACTGCACATTCTGTTCCAAGTTGCCACCTGCTTCCTTTGGGACAAATCCTCTCCTTTGCGCAATTAGACAAACCTCATTGCAGCTTGAGACTCTTGCAAAGGCTGAGGCTTTCCCCGCCCCTGTACACAATGCATATCTGAAACAGGGTGTGCCTTAAGTAAACTCGCTGTAACAGTTTCCCATTGAGAGGGGGAAAGACCCAGCAACCAACAGATTACACTGGTATTTAATATTGCACAAGATAACAGCTACTACAACTCAGACACAATGAACAATGCTGTGGATAGGCAATTGCAAGGAGGGAATGCGCTGGCAGAGTTGGTGAGGAGGCACCTGCTTTGCAGGCAGAAAATCCCAGGTTCCGTTCCTGGCATTTCCCAAGATAAAAATAACAACCAGGTTAATGGAAAAAACTATTGCCCTGCAGAGCTGCTGCTGGCCAGACCTGCCGAACCTGGCGCCCTCCAGGTGTCGTTGGACTACAATTCCCATCATCCCTGATCATTGGCTGTGCGGATTGGGGCTGACAGGAATTGAAGTCCAACAACATTTGGAGGGCACTGGGTTGGGAAAGGCAGGAATTGTCAGGCAAGGAACCTAAGAACCAGGCCATTGGCCCATCTAGTCCAACACTGTCCACACTGATTGGCAGCTGATCTCCAGGGTTTCAGACAGGGATCTTTCCTAGCCCTACCAGGAGAGGCCAGGGGTTGAACCTAATGTCTTTTACATACCACTAAGTCACAGCTTTTCCTCCCAAAGCTTCATCCTTTTTGGCTTTTGCTTCTGCATTTGTTTTTTGTAAAAATGATGGCTGCTTGGGCTTCCTTTTGGAAGGAACAGTGTAGTACAAACAGAATGAGGATGGCGAATGTTGAAATAAATGAGAACACAGGAACGTAAGGACGACATCCTGGATCAGGCCAATGGCCCATCTAGTTCAGCATCCTGTTCTCATCTAGCCAACCAGATGCCTGTGGAAAACTCTCAAGCAGGACCTGAGCACAAGAGCCCTCTCTCCTCCTGCAGTTTCCAGCAACTGGTACTCAAAAGTATTATTGCCTTCAACAGCGGAGGTAGACCCTTTAGTAGCCATGAGGATGGATAATGAAGAGAAGCCAATTTGGAACAGGCAGAGAGCTGAAAGCTGAAGCATACAGTATTGTAAGGACAGGGCAGGAATTCCTTCTTTTTGCATTTTCGCCCCAAGGGTCCTCTCTAGATCAACTCCCTGCAATGCAGGAATCTCACCTAAAGCATCTGTGACACATGGCCATCCAACCTCTGCTTACAAACCTCCAAGGAAGGAGAGTCCACCACTTATTGTGGGAGTCTGTTCCACTGCCAAACAGCTCTTACTGTCATAAAGTTTTTTCGAATGTTTAGTGGGAATCTCCTTTCTTGTAACTTGAAGCCGTTGCCTCGAGTCTTACCCTCCAGAGCAGGAGAAAACAAGCATGCTCCCTCCTCCATGTGACAGCCCTTAAGATATTTGAAGATGGCTATCATATCTCCTCTCAGACTCCTCTTTTCCAGGCTAAACACACCCAGCTCCTTCAAGCACTCCTTGTAAGGCTTAGTTTCCAGACCCTTGATCATCTTGGTTGCCCTCCTCTGCACACCTTCCTGCTTGTCAACATCCCTCTTAGATTGTGGTGCCCAGAATTGGACCTCATATTCCAGGTATGGTCTGATCAAGGCAGAATAGAATGGTACTATTACTTCCCTTGATCTGGATACAGATCAAAAAATGTACCCCCCAAAAAGAGAACATATTACATTAGGATGCCCAAATAATGTGGATATGAGTGAAACCAATACAGTGGTACCTCAGTGTAGTGGTTCTAGGGGTTGCTCGTGCATAAGCCGGTGCAAACACCTGGCTGGGTTGCCTGAATGAACCTTTTCTGTCCGGACAGCCACTCACCCGTGGCTGTCTCAATCGCTGGCAGAATCCGTCAGTGGGCGTTTCTTAAACTTCTTCCAGCAAAGAAGCTCTTTGACGCCTAGTCTCCTCCTACTCTCTCTGCGCGAAAGCCTTCTGCGCAAGAAGGGTGTGGGCAGCGGAGGACCCCTACTCTCCCCGCTGGTCCCCGGCAAGGAGTCATGGGACCGCCTCGCCACTTCCCCCATCTGCCCCCCTTCTCCACTGGTGCTACGCTGATTCTCTTCCCCAGAAGATGGGCTGCCTCTCCCAATCCCGGGACGCTCTCTGGAATCCCTCTGGATTTTGCTCTCTCCCTCCGGCCCTGATGGCAGTTCCCTGACACTCAGGTTACAGACGCTTCAGGTTACAGACTCCACTAACCCAGAAATAGTACCTCGGGTTAAGAACTTTGCTTCAGGATGAGAACAGAAATCACACAACAGTGGCGCTGCGGCAGCAAGAGACCCCATTCGCTAAAGTGGTGCTTCAGGTTAAGAACAGTTTCAGGTTAAGAATTGACCTCCAGAACAAATTAAGTTCTTTACCCGAAGTACCACTGTATACAAAAAACAAAGGGCACATAAACTGCAATGGTCATAGTTCAGTGGCAGAGCACCTGAGATGCAAGCTGAAGGTCCCCAATTCAATCCACAACATCTCCAGGCTGGAGCTGGGAGAAAACCCTGCCAGAAACCCTGGAGAGCTGCTGCCAGTCAGTGTAGGCAATACTGAGCTAGATGGACTCATCATAAAACATCCTCCTGTGTTCCTTTGTTGCTGCTCTATACTCCCACCTTTCCACGGCTACTTGCCTAAATTGGCAGCTCCTCTCCTCAGCACCCCTGCACTTTCTATTTATACCGGCACACGTTTGCCACGAGGAAAGCTGACACCCGTCATGTTTCATTCATTGGCACATCTTCCCTGGAAAGATGCAGGCTAAATTTATCATCTTCATCCTCCTCTGCAAAGCACAACAATTGGGGAACGTTCCCCATGCAAACCAGAATGCTGGTGAGAGAAGAAAGCATCTTGCCATTGTCCACAACTCCCCAAATAATGCAAGATGGGCCACAACCTCAACTGACTTAAGGATCAGTAGGGGAAGCTCATGACATGGATGGGCATTGACCACAAACCTTAAGACCAAGATACAGTCTTTCCCCAAAACATAGAAAGCAGCACGATACTGAATCAGACTCTTGGTCCATCTATCTCATTATTGTCTACACTGAATGGCAGTGCATTATTTCAGACAAGAAGCATTGCCAACCCTACCTGGAGTGTTGAGGATAGACCCTGGGACCTTCTGCATGCAAAGCAGATGCTCTACCTCTCAGCTACAGGCTTCCACCCAAAAAAATGTTTATTGTCATGGACTGGTTGGACGTAGAGGAATGGTGGGAGGAACCAGCTGGGGAACCGCCAAGGGAAGGAGGCTCAGAGCCAGGAGATTGGTGGTGGGATGACGATGAGTGGTCAGAGGGAGAAGACTGCGAAGAGAAGGTGTCGGAAGCTGAAGAAGCAACAGGTCTCAGCGATCTGGGAGAGTCCGTGGCAGAGAGGAGTCCACCAGAGGCAGAAGCTGAAGCAGGAAGCCAAGCAGCAGAGATGGGTCAGGCTTGTGTAGAGTAACAGGTGTTTCCCCCTCCTTCTGTGACAAGCTCCTCTCCCCCCTCATCTCCCAGGACCAAGAGAGGCATGAAGTGGGAGGAGCAAAAACAGGCATGTAGGTGCACTCTCCGATTGCTTGGGGGGGGGGGGGACCCTGGAGAGGAGGGGACATAGTGTTGTAAACAAAAATTGCCCTTTTCCCTTAGGGGGTATCCAAGAGCCCATATAGAGTCCTTACATAGGTTCCCTATTGGTAGGAGAAGATAACAGAGGCCAACCTGAGAATATTGAGAAGCAAAGCAGCTCGTAAGCCTGATCTTTACTGAAATGTTGCAACAGGTGCTCCCCTAACCCGCAAGAGCGGAAGAGGAACCCAGAACAATCGCGTGCAAGGCCTTATAAAGACTTTTGAAATTGCCACCCTGTAGATCAAGACCACCCCCAGAAACATCATACATACATCACAGAAGGGGTATAATCTAAGACTACCCCTCAGATACATCACACCTACATCACAGAAAAGGCAGTCTAAAACAGAAATTTTAATGTTGTTTTTCTCCTGTCTGGCAGGATACTTGATTGGATTGCCTGGGGAGCCTGGCCAGTCTTTTGTAATGATACATACTTAGTTCCTGGACCAGGTCACAGGCTCACACCCTATTCATATCTTAAATGTGCCCTTAAGACAGGATTTGTGAGGAAAGAGACAATGGGGAGGTTTCCCACTTTGACCTTGCAGAGAAAACATTTGCTCAGTTTAGGAATCAAAATGGTTCCAGGTTGGTCTTCCTGTGCTGATCTATGTAGGTGCATGGTTGGTAACATTACCATCTATCTAAGACCATAGAATTCCTATCACAGTATCCAGCTGTGCAGGGACAGGAACCTTTAATCTCCACAACTGTTTCATGGGGGCAAGACCTGAGTTGCTGCGTTCATTAGGCCTGACACTCCTGTGCAGATCCTATTTTGCTAATAAGGAGTTAACTCCAGCTTGCTCTGTGTGATTTACTGCTGGCTCGCTCCTATCATTTATAGTATCATGTTGGGCTTCTTATTCAAATAACTAAATATGAAATAAAAGCGGCACAAAGCATGAACAGGACTAGCAGGACGCAGGTTCAAACCTCTAGGTAAAGGTAAAGGTAAAGGTAAAGGTACCCCTGTCTTGACAGACTCTGGGGTTGTGCGCCCATCTCACTCAAGAGGCCAGGGGCCAGCGCTGTCCGGAGACACTTCCGGGTCACGTGGCCAGCGTGACATCGCTGCTCTGGCGAGCCAGAGCCGCACACGGAAACGCCGTTTACCTTCCCGCTGGTAAGCGGTCCCTATTTATCTACTTGCACCCAGAGGTGCTTTCGAACTGCTAGGTTGGCAGGCGCTGGGACCGAGCAGCGGGAGCGCACCCCGCCGCAGGGATTCGAACCGCCGACCTTTCGATCGGCAAGTCCTAGGCGCTGAAGCTTTAACCCACAGCGCCACCTGCGTCCCTACATGGCCACAAAGCTAACTAGCTGAACCCTTGGCCAGTAATCATACTTCATAGGGTTGTTGTAAGAGGAAAATGGGGAGAACTATATTATGTCACCTTGATCTCATCCAGTGAAAGGCAGGATAGAAATGGAATAGATAGGGAACACATAGAGAGCCTATGCCAAGCTGGTGCCCTCCAAACGTTTTTGACTACAATTCCCACCAGCCCCATCCACGATGGAGGGCGCCAGCTTGGCCATAGAGTGGCCTTCCATGAAAACCTTCTATAGGTTTTCATGGAAGGCTTGGAGGGTACACTGATCAAGAAGCTAACACAATAACTTCATTGTCTTCATTGCCTGACTCCACCTAGATGCAAGTTGCGCCACCTAGCGACAAACTATCCAAGATGGTTAATTTTCCAGGCAAAGGGACCAAAAAAATGGAGGATGACCAGGAAACGGGGGACAGGTTCGGTTGTGTGTGGTTTTTTTACTCCACATTTAAGTAGTCGGATAGAAGAGGGTTCTTTAAATAGTAAAACCCATTATATTTGAGAGGCCTCTTGTGCTTTCCCCCAAGGTGTTTGCCCTAAAGTCCTTCCCTGATGGTGCTACTGGTGGTGACTCTGGTTGAAGCAAACACTATAAATTCTGTTTGATCTTCCTTGACACAAGGAGATATCTGTGGATGGCCAGGAGAGAAGAGCTTTGTGTCTTGATTTACACAAGCTTAATCTTGTCTATTCATCAGTAAGTCCTGTGGATTCCAATGGGGTTTACTCTGAGGTTAAGTGAGTTCAGGGATGCAGGCACTGCAGAGCAATGAATCAGTAGCTGAACCCAGGTGGGCTCTGCTCTGGCTTGACTTACACCCTGAGCCTGGCTTGAAGGCATTCACCTCGGGCAGAACTGCTATTAAGTAGATTATCCAAAGGAGGCACAAAGTGAGGGGACAGTGTAGCCTGATGTGGCTTGTAAATCTCCCCAGCAAAACTATCTAGGCCTGGGGCTTTTTACCTCACAGAGTATTTGTTTGATGTGCTCCTGCTTTCTTCTCTTCTGGTTTTGGTCCTGCTGCCATTTCTCCTCCTTCCTACAGGGGATGGTGCTTCCATATTTATGTCGCTGTTACGCCATCCTTTCCTCATGGGGTCTGCTTTCACTTCCATTTTGTACCTTCTCGTTTTTTTAGGCAATTGGCTGGCGGTTTCCAAATTCAGAGTACACTTGGCCTAAATAAATACTGGGCACCTTGCCAGTTCCTGATTCATCGAAGTAAAGGTAAAGGTAAAGGTACCCCTGCCCGTACGGGCCAGTCTTGACAGACTCTGGGGTTGTGCGCCCATCTCACTCAAGAGGCCAGGGGCCAGCGCTGTCCGGAGACACTTCCGGGTCACGTGGCCAGCGTGACATCACTGCTCTGGCGAGCCAGAGCCGCACACGGAAACGCCGTTTACCTTCCCGCTGGTAAGCGGTCCCTATTTATCTACTTGCACCTGGAGGTGCTTTCGAACTGCTAGGTTGGCAGGCGCTGGGACCAAGCAGCGGGAGCGCACCCCGCCGCAGGGATTCGAACCGCCGACCTTTCGATCGGCAAGTCCTAGGCACTGAGGCTTTAACCCACAGCGCCACCTGCGTCCCATTCATCGAAGTACCTCTATTTTAATGTTATTATGCACCTCCCTCGGGAGTGGGGAACCTTTTACAGCCTGACGGACGCATTCCTTTCTGGACAACTTTTTAGGGGCCACATGCTAGTGGTGGGTGGGGCCAGAAGTGGATAGAGTTATGACCATGGGTAGGCAAACTAAGGCCCAGCGGCCGGATCCGGCCCAATCATCTTCTAAATCTGGAATCAGCATGTTTTTACATGTGTAAAATGTGTGCTTTTATTTAAAATGCATCTCTGGGTTATTTGTGGGGCATAGGAATTCATTCCCCCCCAATATAGTCCAGCCCCCCACAAGTTCTGAGGGACGGTGGACCGGCCCCCTGCTGAAAAAGTTTGCTGACCCCTATGACCATAAACTTCATTTTTGTATAGTAAGCTAGTTTCTACATGCACACACACAAACACAATTCTCTGCCCTCCAATCAGACAAGCAAGAGTCACCATCAGAGCACAAAAACACATTCCAGTCAGCCATGATTCCTGAACAGTTCTTATAAAAAAACAAGGAAATCTACTATATGGCCACTGTGAGAACAGGATGCTGGAATAGATGGACCACTGGTCTGCTCCACCAAGTTTTTCTTGTCTTATCAAAGCAGGACTGGTGATAAGAAGGATATTGACAAGCTGGAATATGTGCAGAGGAGAGCAATCAAGATGACCAAGGGTCTGGAAACCAAGCCTTGAAGGAGCTGGGTATGTTTTTCCCGATAAAGAGGAGACTGAGAGGAGATGTGATAGTCATCTGAAGATCCTTTGTTAAAGCTCAGTGTATTTTACAAGTTGATAAATGTGGCTACTGGAAGGTTTCTCAGAATGGAATCTGGAGCTTGACCTGAAAAAAAGTTCCCCACCTTTGTGCTGCATGATCCTGGGTTTAAGTTTCAACAAGCGACAGATACCTTCCCACAAATGGAGCATCTTTTTCTTAATGGTTCTATCACCTGCAAGAGTTCTGTTCACCGCCAGGTGGAGCAGGTCTGCTTCTCACTCTTCTCTAGTAGCAAAATAATAGATGCAATATTTTCTGGCTGTGGTAATGGAGGGCTGGGAGATGATGGAAATTCCTGCTGGATCCTGAGGTCAGTTGACATAAAGGCTGACCGCTCCCTGCACTCAAACTGAAGTAACCTCCAGCCCTGAAAGTTTCTCCATCTTCAAATGTTTGGAGAAGAGACTTGTTTATCAAAACATTATCTGTTGCGAAACTAGATCCTGTGGTAAGCCACAGCAAACACAGGTGGCAGCTAAAAACCTCTGCTTCAAAGGCTCTCTCTATAATAACAATTACAGAGAAAGAGGCCACATTACCAACTTGAAAAATACCTTGAGCCTTAACAAAAGATCTTTGACCAGCTGAAACGCAAGCCTTAGTTTTTAATTTAGAAGTACAAACCATATTGCAATGAAGGTTCACCATTTAAACAGTTAGCATGAAATAGAAACCCCATCAAAGGAAAGGACAGAAGTACCTAGCCTCTGCTTGATCATTCACCTCATTCGTGTCATTATGATCTTAGTGAAAATGTTTCTTTACAATCATGTGGCATATATATTTTATGAAATGAAAGCATTTTGATTTATAGCTTTGATTTTCACCCACCTTTCCTTTGAGGAACAATGTAACAACCCTGTGAGGTAGGTTAGGCAGAGAAATGGTAGCAAGCCATTGAGGCTCGTGAGGGATAGGAACGCTGGTCTTTCCTATAATACTCCTGCTGCCATCCCACGCTTATGATTCAGTGGCATGGCAAAGCTGCATCTGGCCAGCACCACCACAAACAAAAAGCAGGGCTTCCATCAAATGTCCCATAAGACTAAAGATTCCACTACACAGAAAACTAGGAATTAGGGTAGCCACATGTCCCAATATACAGAGGATGGACCTCTATTTATAGGGGTACCTTTAATGCTGAGGTAACATGGAACCTGTGAGCACCGAAGTGTCCTATGACATCTCCATGTTGCACCCCGAGTGTGAATTTCTCCCAATAGACATGTTTTTGTATGTAATTTTGCCTCATGCAGACAATTTTGCAATGCAGTTTTCCTAAAAAGAATGCATTTATGTGAGTTATTTTCACCAACATATGCCCTTTTATGTACACTTTACCCTAGTAAGTGCATTTTTGTACTCATTACCTGAATCATAGAATTGTTGAATTGTAGAGCTGGAAGGGGTCACAAGGGACATCTAGTCCAACTTGCTGCAATTCAGGAATCTTTTGCTGAACGTGGGACCCAAACCCACAACCCTGAGATTAAGAGTCTCATGCTCTACTGACTAAGCTATCCGAGCACTTCATCACAAAAACAGAAAAAGTATGAATTTCAAAGGACAGCTGAATTTTTGTTCCCATCTTGTTTCACAAAGTGCTAATTCAGTAAATTCATCGTTAAATGCAAAATGAATTTCTCCTCCACCCCTGACTGAATCTGCACGTACACACAGCAATCTCAGTGAAACCTAAATGCACTTCCTTCGTAATTCTAAATGTCAAAACATCTCTCTTTTCTCCCACCATGCATGCTGTCTCAAGTGGGGTCAGGAAAAGAACGGTCAGTAACCTGGGCCTTGCGATGATGCAGCCAGATGCTTCTGAACTGATTTATTGGGATCTGATAAGCAATGCTTTTTAAAATTCTTTTATTCCATCAGATGAAGAAGAAGAAGAAGAAGAATTACCATACTTTTCTGTCTATAAGACGCCCCCATGTATAAGATGCCCCCTATTTTGGGGGACTGAATTTTCAGGAAATGGGAGGAGATGGCAAAAGGTTGTTGAGCTTTTTTTTTTTTTTTTGCAGAGAATTGCCCAGAGTTAATGAGGTTTTTTTTTGGGGGGGGGGGGAATCACCAAGGGTTGTTGAGCACTTTTTAGGGGGGAATGCAACAAACGCATCACAAAATCCATCTCCCGTCTGTCCCCTCACAAACAGAACTTGCCAATCACCCACCCAATTGCTGCAGCGTCAGCCAATCAACCGCATCCATTGACGCAGCAACCAATAACACGCACAACAGCCGCGGCGGAAACCATTCAAACATCCACCCTATGCACTACCCATGTATAAGACGATCTCCACTTTTTTGCATGATTTTGAGGGGGGCTTGTCTTATACACGGAAAAGTACGGTATATACTGCCCTTCATCTGAAGATCTCAGAGCGCTTCACAAGATAAGAAGAGCTTGCTGGATCAGGCCAGTGACCCACCTAGTCCAGCATCCTATTCTCACAGTGGCCAGCCAGATGCCTGTGGGAAACCAGCAGGCAGGATTTGAGCGCAAGAGCAACACTCACCCTTCCTGTGGTTTTCTGCAACTGATATTCAGAAAGGTTGCTGCCTCCAGCTGTGGAGGCAAGAGCATAGCCCTCATAGCTAATAGCCCCTTTTCCAGTACATTTCCCAGGGCCTCTTCTCTTTTTTCTTCCTCCTGATAAGTTCCAGATGCAGCCACTCACGCCTCCAAATTAAATCCTTCACACTTGCCAGGCACGCCAGCCTTCTCTCCTGTCTTTGCCTCTCTGCCAATCCTGGTGGCTGCCCCCTCCCTGTGCCCAAGGTGTCAGAATTTCACTAAGCAGCACTGCTGTCCTTGTAAACAGATTTGTACTGGCAGTGTTCTTCCACAAAAGCTCTCTCAGGGTGCTGTGTTTTGCAAGCTGTCAAGGGGGAAAGGCAGATGAGGAACCGTGTGTGCCAGGTCCTTACAATCACAGAAAGAAGGTGGGTCCCAAAAATATACACCTCAAGTGTCAAAACCAGAGTAGAGAGCCTTCTTTCCACAATTTGGTGCCCTATTTTGGACTGCAAGTCCCACCAGCCGTGGAAAGCATGAGGCTGAGGAAGGCTGCCATGCAATGCCCCATTGTTGCCATCTGACCAGAAAATGAAATGGCCTGCTCTTCTGCTTTTAGCAGCAGCAACAACAACAACAGTCTGGTCTGCAGAAATCTGCCAAAGAAATTTCTCACTACGGGATTGCATGTAAATGTATGCACAGGAACAGAAGAGGTTTAAAAAGCCAGCAAAGTGGGGGATAAGCAAGGATGCCAACTTGCAAGGGTTCCTGTGCCTTTGAGTTAAATTTGGCCTATGAGGTTTTCACACAAGACTCCATGGGATAGCTCAGTTGGTAGAGCATGAGACTCTTAATCTCAGGGTTACGGATTCAAGCTCCGTGCTGGGTAGAAGAATCCTGCATTGTGGGGGGTTGGACTAGATGACCCTTGGGGACCTTTCCAACGCTACAATTCTATGAATCCATTAAAAAGGGGCTTTTGGCTCTTGAATTTCTGTGTAGCATTTAACTGTCAAGAAGCACGGTTCTTGCAAAAAACAAAAACTGGCAGCCCACAAGTCTAAAACGCTGAGTATTTTCACTGCTCTTAAACTGAGGGCTTTACTTCTACTTCTTAAAACAAAACGGGGAAAAATGAATACTTCCAATTTTAAACAACTATACCTATTAAATATATATTGGGGGTACGTACAAGGGATGCACCCCAAGATGTCTAGCTCCAAATTTTGATGGAGTTCCACCTTTACTGACAGAGGCTGGCTGCTTCTGAATGACAGTTGCTTGTACTCAGAAATGGGGAGAGGGCTGTTGCCCTCAGGTCCTGCTTAGGGGCTCCCCATTGTGGCATCTGGCTGGCACTGTGGCAACAGGATGCTGGATGAGGTGGGCCACCGCTGGCCTGATTTAGCAACCGGGCTCTTACTCTGTTCTTTTGCTAACCTCAGCCAAAGAGCTTAGGTCTACTGTGGATTTCACTACCTTCCCATAGAGGAAGCGATGGCCACCAACTTGGATGCCTTGTGACAGATTCATTGAAAACCAGTGGCTACTAGCCATGAAGGCTAAATGTCCTAGCTTCATTCTGGGAGGCAGTATATCGGAATACCAGCTGCTGACTGAACTCAGTTCCTCTTTGTGGGCTTCCCATGGGGATCGGCTTGGCCCTGATCCTGTGGGGCTCTTCTTAGGCTCTTATAACGCAGCTTCCCTTCCCAAGGTGGTATTGCGCAAAGCTGCACCGACGGAGCACCAAAACGCCACCGTTTGGATTTCTTCCCGCGATGCAACTATAGTGACCGCGAGGCTGGCAAACCCCATCCCAGAAGGAAGTCAGTGAGTCCCTCCTGGCTGCCGTGAGATCCCCCTCGCTTTACTTTTTCTCACCCCCTCGGCCACAAAGCCGAAGTATTTCCTTCTCCTCCTCCGACGCTCCAGGCTCTTCGCAGCCGCCCACCCGCTCCAGGAAGGGGGCGGCTCAGGAGAGTGAGGTGCGACGCCGGATTCTCTCCCCTAGGGGTCGTCGGAGGAGGCGGCTACCCAAGAGGACTGGGCTGGACGGCGGCCAGCTTCCGAAAAGGGCTGTGCAAAAGCGGCGCTCTCGAAGGTGCAGGAGCGCATCGCTCTCCTCTCTCCCCGTTCTTCCTACGGCAGCGGGCAGCTCTCTGGGCCCGGAGCCACAGGCACGTGCGGCGGCTGCGAGGGAGGATCGCCGGGGAGGAAGGGGAACTGGTTGGTCGTGAAGAAGCCGGCTCAGCTGGGCGACCCGCGTCCGGGTGAGCGGGGAATGGGTGGGTGTGGAAGATTGGGCACTGGGACGATTCAGGAAACCCCAGGAAGGGATTTGATCCCGGGACATGGTTCCTTTTCATTGGTGGTGGCGGGGCTGCGTTCCAGGGAGGCAACGGAAAGCGGGTCCCCTAGACGGAGTGGGGACGGATTGCGCAAGCGAAGAGGCGAGAATTTGGAGAGGGCACGGATGCGCACGGGGTGGGGGGGGGGAAGGTGGGGAAAGGTTGGCTGGATGTGGGGCTGGGGGATCCCGGGCTGGTGAAAAAGCGCGATGAGCGACCAAGAAAAAGAGCCGGGATTGCCGAGGGGACGGGAGGAGGGAGGGCGAGACGAGGAAGAGCGATTCTTGGAAAGGCTGCCTTCCCAGAAGCGCTCTTGGGAGGAAGCCTAGAGGGCGCGCACCGGCGAGGCGAGCGCGGGAGGAAAGCGAGGAGGGGCTGTGGCTGGGGGAGATCGGCCAGGATCCGAGCCGAGGAGGAAAATCTCCCGCGGAGGAGAAACGAGGAGGGCTGCCCGGCCCTTCCCCATCAAACTCCGCCCCGTCTGGGCAACCCCGGGGTAGGTGGCGATGCACGTGGCCGCGCGGGGTCTTTGCCGGGCGCCCCTCCGCCTCCTCTCGGTGAGAGTCTTTCCATCCTCCGGGTGTTCCCCGCGTGGCCAACCGACCCCCTGCGAGAGGTGAGGCGCGCCCAGGCTGCCTGCCTGCGGGGCCCGTGGAAACACCGAGGCGAGCCGGGCGTGGCGGCGGCGGCGCCACCTCCGGCTCCCTCTCTTTCCTGCCTTCCACGCCCCAGTTAGCCATTGTTTGCTGGCAGCCGTCGGGCAGGTGAGAACTGGTCCGGAGCAGGGAGGGAGGGAGGGAAGGAGGGGAGAAGCCGCAGTATCGAGGCTGAGTCCTTCCTTCGCGAAAAGAGATGGGCTGCAATTTCTCTTCGCCCGCAATCTGGAAGGTTCCCACGACCACCAAAACCCCCCCTCTATTTGAAGGGGCCAGCTGCTGGGCTCGGGGTACGAAACGCTCTTTGCGCATGCACCAAGGCACCTCCGCCCCACAACTTGTATTTGCTTTAAGGTGAACCCCACTTTGAACTCCACGGGGCTTAAATGTCGAGTGAAGATGCACAGGAACAGTTGCTGCTAACATGTTAAGGGCTGAGCCTGCAACTGAGCACGTTTTTCCTGGGTTGACGCCCTTTTCCTACAGGATGAGACTCTTGTGTGTGGAATTGGGAGAGTTTGAAGGTTTGAAAGAGGTTCATTTGCCATCCGGCTTCACTTGACAACCTGTTGCATGGTCAGATTTTGCTGTGGGGCATATGAAGCCCTAGTGCCTTTGTACAGCATTCCAGCTAAGGACCTAGCCAGACCATTTCTGCAGTGGGGTGTGTGTGTGTGTGTGTGGTTAAGAAAAGTTGTTCCTGGTGGTGATAGGAGGCTTCACTGTCTCTCCCTCATTGTGATCTCTCCATCCTATACCCCTCTCTCCATCTCCTCTAGCAGCCCCTTCCAAATCAAGGGCTTAATTTTGAGCCTCAGCAGAGGGGAAGTCGCTGTGCATCTGGATTGCAAAAATGGGCAGCAGGGAAAGGGTTAACTGCTCTCCTCCCTCTTGAAGAGCTTTTCTTGTTTAAAAAACAAAAAAACCACCACACAGATCTTTCTCTCTCTGCTCCTGCTATATTTGCCTGCAACTTGTAGCTACAGCCCCACAGTAAACATAAACAGTCCAATCAGATCTGGAATTCGGGGACGAGGATTTTTGAGGTCACAGATTTGTAGCTTGGCAACTCCTGTTTTAGAAATTCAAGAACTAGAAATGAGATTATCCTCTGTGTGTGTGTGTGTGTGTGTTGTAAGGGACCGTTCTTTTATTGAAAACAAGAGCAGCATAAAGAGAGCCATCTGGCTACTTAAGGGAACGGCTCTGAATCTGCAGATTCCTCCACTCTGTGTTTGAATTTGGGACTTCTGGGAGGTTTCATTCAAAGGTTCACTGCAGTGGGATGATTTTTGCTGTGATCCTGGAAAACCACCACCTGGGATTTTTAATTAAAAAAAAAAATGCTGATGTTGCTGCTAGCCACACAATTCATGTAACACATAGTTTGACCCCAAGGCTCTTAGGCAGGTGTGCCAATTTGAATAAAATATTGTGGAGAGGAGCAGGGAAGCAGGTAATCAATCACATGATGCAGTGCATGCGCACCATTTGAATAGCAATGCCCATCAAGTTGGGGGACAGCTCCCTCAAATAGAAGTTGGCTCCTGTGCCCTTAGGTTTAGCTATCAGAATCTCTTTGGAGGCTCCCTGGGGAGATATTGTAAAAATAAAAAAATTAAAAAATAGTAATAATAACAATAACAATAACAATAACAATAATAATAATAATAATAATAATAATTTATTACTTATACCCTCCCCATCTAGCCGGGCCTCCCCAGCCACTCTGGGCAGCTTCCAACAGGCTATTAAAAACACAACAAAATATCAAACATTAAAAACTTCCCTAGATGTCTTCTAAAAGTCAGATAGTTGTTTATTTCCTTGACATCTGGTGGGAGGGCATCCCACAGGGCAGGCGCCACCCCCGAGAAGACCCTCTGCCTGTGGGAAGCAGGATGCTAGTTTCGACAGATCTTCAGGCTGGCATTGAGCCGAACCCTGAACCGGGGCTCTCTGCTATTTGTATGTTCAGACATGGAACTCACTGCCACAAGATGCAGTGATGGCTGGCAGCTGAGATGGCTTTCAAAGTTAGGCATATTAATGGAGGAGGAGGAGGCTCCAGGTCTATGACTACGAGGCAGGATGCTGGACTAGAGGGCAACTCCAGCATGAGTGAATCTGTCCCAGACTGACATCTGCTGGGCCATGGTGCATTTTTTCCCTCTTGGCTGCAGCTTCTGCTCCCTCTTCCCCTGCCAACCACAAGATACTCTACAAAAGGCCAAAAAAAGGATTGGGGCCCCCACCCACACATGCTCACATGTTGCTTTCTAAGTGCTTCCTTGCTTTCTTGCTGCATAACCTACAACCGCACCATAGAGTAGGTCGGTGTTGTTATGTCCACACTGCAGATGGAAAAGCTGAGGCTGAGAAAGTCAGGGTTGCCTCAAGATGAGATTCAGACTGGAGGGTTTTCATTGGGCTGTCTCTCAGCCAATGAACGAGAGCTCTGATTTATACACACCATCACATTTTAGAACTGGCCCATTATCTAAATGCATTTTATACCTGGGGACTGATTTTCTCAAGTGCAAAGTATGTTGCACAAAAGCAGCGCTTGGTATCCTATGCCTAACATCATATTCCCTGGAGCGGTCCTCCAGATAACACGGACCAACAGCTCCCTCCTGCTGTCTGCCCCACATCCATCATCAGCATTCACAGCTTCTGAACATGGACACTCTATCCATCCAGGCAGGGAAGAAGCATAATCTGTGTGAGGACAAATTCTAGCCAGGCAAAAACACTCAAGATGGGTGCAAAGCAGAGCCAGTGAGGGGTGTGGCTTGGGGATGGTTCTGGGGGCCAGGGGGGCACATTTCCCCCTCAGGCCTGAGTTTCCCCACCTCTGGATTAATAGATCCATCCTCTGAGAACCTTTTAAATCCTTTCCAGACTGTCTATAGCTAGTGGCTGGGACAACCCAGTCAGATGGGCGGGATACAATGATGATATTGATGATGATGATGATGAATTGCATATCCATGCTCCATATTTTCAAACCTCCCCCCACCATAAAAATTAGGTGATGTATTCCAGAACTGGGTGAGCTCCTCTTTCCCTCCGCCACTAAGCAAAATTCCTGTTTGTCTTCATCTTAACTTGGGCAGCTGGTTGTTAACCATTAAGAATAGATGTATTATCATCAGAAGCATATTGACAGCGGATTAGCAGCCACGTTATAAATAAGTTGCCCTTTGGGCGAAGACCAAGTGTGGTGTCTGTTCATTAGCGCTTGGATTCTCTGAAGAGGCGGGAGAGAGAGAGAGACATCTCCGCGAGCTTTTTATTATTTGCATACAAGGCAAATACACACAGTGGCTCTCAAATGAGGCCCCATAGCCAGCAATGCAACGAGCTTGCAGCAGATCCCATCTGCAAGGGATGCTGCTGAATAACAGAAGGGTGCAAGGATCTCAAAACAGCCACATCTTCCCACTGGGAAATAGACTTCCATTGTGGGTAGGCTTGCTTAAGGGAGCCTTTCTATTCAGGGCATGCGTTGTTCAGGAGAAGTGCAATTCACCCAGCAGAACATTAGCATTTCAGAAGCATTCAGGATTGAGCTGTGACGCATAGCCTTAGGCAAGTCCTTGCTTCCACGACTGGTCCTACCTTTCAGGGTTGTTGTGAGAGGGATTTGAGAGGACAGCTGGAGAAGCTGGTTTCTGAAATAAAGCCAAGCACTTTGCACGCCCTTAACGCGAAGCGCCGTGCTGTGCTTGGAAGGCTCGCAGCCAGGATCGGTGACAAATGTAAGCCAAGCCCAAGAAAAGACCTGCTGGGTCAAGCCAAAGGCCCATCTAGTCCAGTTCTCACAAGCACCAACCAGATGCCCCAATGGGTGAAGTCTGCAAACGGGACCAAAGGGCAACAGTACACACCCAGGATTTCCAGCAAGTGCTATTCAGAGGCATGCTGCCCCCTACAGTGGAAGGAGAACATTCAGCCGTCAGGGTTACTAGCCATTGATAGCTTCCTCCACAAATTTGTCTAGGTCTCTTTTAAAGTCTTCCAAGTTGGCGACCATCACTGCCTCATGTGGGAGTGAATTTGACAGCTTAACTCTGCTGCCTGGAGAAGCCCTTCCTTTCCCCCGCCCTTGTGATTTACTTGCAAATTTTATGGATATCCTATGTTGACTTCCTGAAGAAGGAATCCTACCTAACAGGGCTGGTTTGACATGCTGGCACCTAGAATCATAGAATTGTAGAGTCAGAAAGGAGGTCATCTAGTTCAACCCCCTGCAATGCAGGAATCTCAGCTAAAACACCCCTGACAGATGGCCATCCAACCTCTGCCTAAAAACCTCCAAGGAAGGAGAGGCCACAACCTCCCCAAGGAGACCTTTCCCCTGTCGAACAACTCTGTCAGAAAGCTTTTTCTACAGTGGATTGCTTGATGGCTGGCACCTGAAATGTGATAGGACGAGAGTATTGTATTTGTAGTCTCCATGTGGTTGAAGGACAGTATAGGTTAGCACAGGCCTTGTCAATCGGGGGCCTTCCAGCTGTTTTGAACTAGAGCTCCTGTTATCCCCAGCTCAGCAGGAGCTGATGAGAATTGTCCAAAACATCTGAAGAGCACCAGGTTCCTCAAGGCTGGGAGAGTGTGCCGGATGAGACCTGGCAGGACCATGGTTCAAATTTTCCCAGCCTGGAGGTGGCTCAGGGGGTAGGTGGTGCCGACGACATCTTCAGGCCCAGAATCAGATCCCCTTATTGTTTTATTTTGAATCAGGGATGGAAAGCCTGTGGCTCTCCAGATGTTGGAGGCCTCCATCTCCCATCAGGCATCATGACCAACAGGCAGGGAGGATAGGAGCTGTAGTCCAGCAGCATCTGGAGATCCAAGGGTTGCCTCCATCCCTGCTCTAAAGCAACTTGTGTCCATGATCAGTCAGGGTAGCTCAGTTGGTCAGAGCATGGTGCTGATAATGCCAAGGTTGCAGGTTCGATCCCCCTATGGGAGAACTGCATATTTCTGAATTGCAGGGGGTTGGACTAGATGATCCTCGGGGAATCTCCCAAAACTATGATTCTATATGCTTTAAACTTGATCAGAGCAGCAATTTTTGCCTAATCATCTCTTTCCATGCCTCTTCTGGCTGCCCCAGGTGCTGTTAGTGCCCTGTTTGGGAAAAACCATTGAACACTAGAACTTCTTTCGGTGGTGTGGCAAGGAGATATCAGGACCCTGGATAGTTCCCAGTGGGCCCTGCTAGCTGAGCTTGAGAAGATGTTGTCTTAGCAATGACTTGAGAGTCACCTGAAGCCTTGGAAAGGCTGACAGATCAAGTCATCTCACAGCAACTCCTTCCTCTGCAAGGGCTGCTCTGCAATATGTAAAAGGGCCAGTAGCCTTTTCTCTCGTCACATGGTTTCTGTGTGGCTGTGGGGCACATGGGCCTGCAGAGGAATCACTTTCAGAGGGTGATGGAAGAGCCAGCTCCTCAGGCCGTGGCAGCCTTCTCTAAGGGAACGAGGACTCCTTGAGTGTATCATCTGAATCAGAGCTCCTCAGGACCACATTGGGACCCCAAGGCAGGGGACATGGCAGATAGCCTCACTGGCTTGCAGAGGGGAGAATGTAGGCACCTGCATCATGCTTGGATTTCTAAAGGGAAAATTAAAATCCTTGGAAATCCTATGGTGGATCACCTGTGTCACATATATTGTGGTACTTATGTGGGGGTGGAGGCTTTTGTAAGTCCAGCATCCTCTCATCACAGTGCCCCACTGAGCATCTTTGGAATAATACTAGTCAGGGACTCTAGTACATTGCATTGGGGCAGAGCTTGCGGTGAAAAGTGGCTGGGACTATGGTGCCAGATGGCAGCCAGCTATGCCCCCCACGAGGAGACTTCTTCCCCAAAGAGGTAGCTAATTTGTTGTCTAAACAGGTGGCCAAGACTTGTGTGCTGCCTGGAAGCTGCAAGATCTGCATTGTAATCATTTTTTGAGGGGATAAAGGCACTCTGCACATGATCAGAGGGTTATCCTTCTTACTTCCCGCCTCCCAGGAGCAGCCTGAACCCTGGCATTAAAAAGAGAATGTGGGGCATGAATTATAACCCTGGGCATGACAGAGTGGGCCGCGGTTACAGCTAGTACTAATATACATTGGAGTCTTGCTGTTTTTCTCCCCTACATACCCGTTACGCCTGACCTTTTGAGTAAGCTTGCTGACTGGGTGAGGTTTTTTAAACACTACATATCCTAAAATAACGTGAGAAGATTTGGGGTGGTTGGGTAGTGGGATGGTTCCAGCAGCGAAGGAGCACTGATGTGACCTAACCTCTCCACCTCCTGCCTCCTCCTTACTTCCCATGGCCTGGCTTCTACAGCTCTTTTGGCTGAGGAGACTAGTGACCTCATAACAGCTACCATGACAACCGATTATGAAGTCACAGGCAGAGCTGTGCCTGTAGCAAAGGGGGGAGAGATATAAAGAAGTAGAGCTTTGGATCTGAGTGAAGGAGGGAGCCGATTGCTTCTCAAGACTGCCCAGCCAAGCAAATTCCCAGAGGCGGTGCTTTACTCCACTCTAACACATCTCTTCTCGGCTGCAGGATGCATCCTTGCCCAAGGGATCCTCAGGGGCCACTTGGCTGGTGAAGAGCCCCTGTTTCCACTGGAGTGTGCCGTGCCACGAGGGTCCACCCAGCCCAGCGCCCAGAGAGACGGCAGGCAGCATGCTGGTGAAAGAGTATCGGATCTGCATGCCCCTCACCACCGAAGAGGTAAGCGTCAGGCAGATGCAGTGATCAGCCTGCAATAGCACAGGGAAGGACAGGCTGGTTGCAGTTGGGTGTTTGCTGCCATTTAGCAAAGTGGCCTCTGAGCCTTGGGACTCCTCTTTTTTTGGGAGGGGGGAGAATGGGGTACTCACCCCCTGCTGTGTAGAGCAGGCTCAAATGCAGCCCATTTCCCTTTTACTTCCAGAGAGCTCCTGGCAGAGTGGTGGAGAGAGGATGCGTTTTACTGAGGAAAGATCAGAGATGAGCAGTGTATGTGTGTGTGTGTGGACAGGTAACAATATAATTGGAGAAGAAAAAGGCTGGAGAGATCTCTTCCTACCAGACTCCCCGGGAGAAATATATTATAGCAAAGAACAAGGCGGGGGCTGGAGCAGAGGTTTGACTTTGGGCAGGGGGGTCGGGACCCCGGGGCACATTTGCAAAAACAGGTACATTGGTTGTGGGCAACACACACACACACACACCACAACCACACACTCTCGCCAGAATTGCATGTACTCGCTCTCTCCCCTCAACAGTTAACTTGTTAACAATTTCTACAACTTCTCCTTCCCCTAAGCATCATTGGAGGAGGGGGTGGTCTTTCTGAAGAGTGTAGCTGCAAAAGTTAATATTCCGTTCTCTCTCTCTCTCACTCACTCACTCTCTCTCTCACACACACACTTAGGCTTGTAGAATGAGATGTACCCTTTGGGCACCAGAAAGGCCTCCATGGGCACATGTGCACCCACTGGCCCTGTGTTGACAGCCGTGGGGCATCTATGCATATCCTATACGTATCCTCAGGTGGTTTGAATCTAAGCCCTGGGACGAGCGTGTTGAATATCTACTTGCTTTGCAATGACTGGAGTTCAGTACTCTTTTGTTGTTTCCCATGAGGCCTGTTCAGATTCATTTGCGCATGTGTTGATGCGTGTGTGTGAAGCTGCGCCTGCCACCCTGTCCCTGACACAGGGTCTGCATGAACACCAGGGAGCAGGGCAAGCTAGAGAGCACAGGAAGTGGTCCTGCTTAGGAGCTCCATCCACGCATGAGGGGCGAGATCTCCTTGCAGTGAGGGGCGCCTCAGAGCATTTAAAAGTGGAGAACCAGGGATGGGGAACCGGTGGCCTTCCATATGTTCTTGGACTTCAGCTCCCTTAAACGCCAGCCGGTAGTCATGGAGGACTGGAGTTGAACAACATCTGGAGGGCCACAGTGCCCTGTCTCTGGTCAATACACTCTCTGGGTGAGGAGCTGGACATCCTGGAAGTACATAGAATCGTAGAATTGTAAAGTTGGAAGGGACTCTGAGGATCATCTAAACCAGCCCCTTGAAATGCAAGGATATGCAGCTGTCCTATACAGGGATCAAACCTGCAACCTCGGCGTTATCAGCACTACGATCTAACCAACTGAGCCATAGCAAATCGCCATGCATCTTGCTGTTATTACGTTTACCGTATTTTTTGCTCTATAATACTCACTTTTTCCCTCTTAAAAAGTAAGGGGAAATGTGTGTGCGTCTTATGGAGCGAATGCAAGCTGCGCAGCTATCCCAGAAGCCAGAACAGCAAGAGGGATTGCTGCTTTCGCTGCGCAGCGATCCTTCTTGCTGTTCTAGCTTCTGAGATTCAGAATAATTTTTCTTGTTTTCCTCCTCCAAAAACTAGGTGCGTCTTGTGGTCTGGTGCGTCTTATAGAGTGAAAAATACGGTATATTCCATCTTTCCTCTAAAAAGCTCGAGGCGGCACACACTCCCCAATCCTATCCTCACAACGACCTTGTGAGGTAGGTTAGGCTGAGAGGTAGTGACTAGCCCAGTGAGCTTCATGGCAGAGTGGGGATTTGAGGCCTGGTTTCCCAGTTTCAAGCCCAATGCTCTAACCGCTGCACCTTACAGGATGGGGGAACCTGTGGTCCTCCAGATGTACAGTGGTACCCCAGGTTAAGTACTTAATTCGTTCCGGAGGTCCGTACTTAACCTGAAACTGTTCTTAACCTGAAACACCACTTTAGCTAATGGGGCCTCCTGCTACTGCCGCGCCGCTGGAGCCCGATTTCTGTTCTCATTCTGAAGCAAAGTTCTTAACCTGAAGCACTATTTCTGGGTTAGCGGAGTCTGTAACCTGAAGTGTATGTAACCTGAAGCATATGTAACCTGAGGTACCACTGTACCGTATTGTTTAATCCTTTTCCTGTTTATATCCCACCTTTCCTCCCTAAGGAGCCAGAGCAACAAACATATCAATAATAATGTGGTTGCTTTTAAAGAGCATTCAAAAAGCAGTTTAAAACATTCTAAACATAATTAAAACACTATCCTTCAGCTCTCAAATGCTTGCAGAAACAGGAGGGCTTTTAACTTCCTCCTGGAAGCCGATGGCAATGGAAACAGGTGCACTGCACCAGGGAGGGTATTTGGCATGTGGGGAACCACCACTGAAAAGGCCCTATCATGGGTCAGCACCGACTGGGCAGCCACTGCCTCCCCCCCAGTGACTGCACCACCACCAAGGCCTCACCTGTCATTCGTAGAGTCTGAGATGGTTGGTATCAAAGAAGGCACACTTTTTGGGACATGGGTCCTAAGCGATTTAGGACTTCCTATGCTGGTACTAACACCTTGAATTTAGCTTGGCAGCCAGTGCAGCAATTTCAGGACCGGTGGCCTGCAATCCCATTGGGTTGCCCTACTTACCAATCTAGCAGCCACCTTTTGCACTAGCCCCATGTAGGCGGCTGTTTGTTCCAAAGCATCCCCACGCCAGTGTCCCCTTGCTTGTAAAAAGCAAAGTGGTTTTGTGAGAGTGTTTCCACACACACACCCCATCCCAGCCTAGCTTGAACTTTCTGCACGCAGCACCCTTTTTATTGGAGAGGAGGGGAAACAGCTCCTTGAGTTTTTGAATTGGCTCTTGGATCCAGCTAGACTTGGAAGGAGCATCTCAGTCCACACCACCTTTCCTGGACAATACAAGCTCTTTGTACTACCAGTTCTTGGCTTTCTATGTAAACAGAGGAAGAAGTCACATGGGTGTGATGCTGACACTCTGGGGAAGGTGTGAGAAATTCCCTGGGGTGGCGTTAATTGTCCTGTTCTGGGGATGCTGGACCTGCTGCCTTCAGCTGCCTTCAGAGGTTTTCCTGCTGCTGAGAACTCCCACCGTTCACTGGCTGCTCTCACCTCAAGCAGAACTGGCATGTCCAGAATCGCACAGCCTGCAGGCTTGAAGGGGTAACAGCCTTCCCCCAAACTGGGGCCCTCCAGCTGTTTTGGACTACAATTCCCAGCAGCTCCTTATAACCTCAGGCTTTCCTCCTGAGGTGGACTAGCACAGGCATGTAGATTCACTGCTCGAGGGCTGTAAGAGCAAAGGATGTCTTGCGCATGCCAAGTTCATTTATTCATTACATTTCTATAGTGCACCCTTCCTTCAGTAAGCTCAGGCCAATGCACAAAGTCCTCCCCACCTTTTCTTCCTCACAACAACCCTCAGAGGTAGGTGAAACTGGAAATGGCTGGCCCCCTGAGCTTCACGGCCGAGTGGGAATTTTATACTGTGTCGTTGTTAGGTTTTATTTTTGCAAGACGTTCAGAGAATTAATTTTATGTCTTACAAATACTACTATGCGAACGTAAGAACTGGACCAAGCCAGTGGCCCATCTAGTTCAGCATCCTAGCCTTACAGTGACCAGCCTGATGCCCCAATGGGGACCCCACAAGCAGGGCCTGAGCACAACATCTGCTCTGCCCTCCTTCCATTTCCAGCAATTGGTAGTCTGAAGCGTTGCTGCTTTTCACAGTGGAGGTAGAACATAGCCATTGTGGTTAGTAGGAGTTCAGCCTCACCCTCCTCCGTGAATTTGTCTAATCCTCTTTTAAAGCCATCCAACCTGGTGGCCACCACTGCCTCTTTTTAGAGCAAATTCTATAACTTAATGATGTGTTGTTGCTGCTGCTGCTACCACCACTACCAATATTAATTTGAACCAGCGTCTCCCCAATTCTAGTTTAGCACGCCAGCCTGGCACTCTTGACTCTGCTTTTCCCAGATTGGTAAACATCTCCAGATGTTTTTGGACTACAAATCCCATCATCTCCTGCTGGCTGGGTCTGGTGGGAGTTGTAGTCCAAAACATCTAGAGAGCGCCATGTTGGGGAAGAGTGTTATAACACACAAACACCCAGCACAGTATACTGGATTATTTAATTTCAGAGCACAGTTTCATTTGACAGGTGCTATTTCTACAATGTTTTAACTCTCTAAAAATGGGCCTTCCATTCAGGATGAGTCAGGAGGAGAACTCGCTCCTTCTCAAGATGGCCAGGGGCTGTGTGGTGGTAAAGGCCCCAGCACCATGGTTACGCTGACAATCTTTTTGGGCTAACTAGATTTAAGTTGCCGCTCTGAGGAGGTGGAGGGGTCGGATCTCAATCTGGATGAGCTTCTTGGAGAAGCCAATTTGGTCAATGCGGAGTGACACATTCGCTCCCTTTGACAGATGCAGCTTAAATAAGCAATCTTCTTCAGTCACTCCGTGGGCACTTCTGACACAACTTCCAAGCAGCTCCGAGGAACAAAGAAACTGCCTTGTTCTGAGTCAGACCATCTAGCATAGTATTACCAGCACTGACTGGCAGCCACTCTCAGGGGCTTCAGGCAGGGGTCTTTCACAGCCTTTCTTTTTCTTTTCTTTCTTTTCCTTTTTCAAAAAACAAGAAAACTAATGAAACTGAACTCAGTGCCCACTAGCACTTTTGACATCACCACATAAATGTACACAGCTTTGGTTATAAACCAGTTACTTTCCAAGAGAGAGGGCAGGTTTGGTCTCTGCAACTGGTTTTTGAGAATCACAAATCAGAACCCTCTTCTGGCATACAGAACTAGGCATGCAATTCCTTGGATCTTGACCTGTGAAAATCCTAAGTTCTTAGTACTGATAAACCAGGCTTAGATAGGGATGGGTAAATTCAAATGTTTCTGAACCCCTCATCCTTCATTATTTGTTTACTGTGCTGGCTGGGGCTGAAGGGAGTTAATTGGGAGGACCACAGGTTCCTTGGCCCTGACTTGGATAGACTACTCCCAGTGTGCCTCCAAGCCCGATTCAAGGTGCTTCCCTTGACAGACAAAGCCCTATGGCTTAGGCCCCAGATATCTGAAAGAGTGCCACCTCCCATATGGACCAGCCCATGACTTGAGATCTGCAAGGGAGGCCCTGTGAAGTTTGTGGGGTAGCAGTGCATGACAGGGCCTTTTCTGTGGTGGCCTCCAGATTGTGGAATGCTCTCCTGAGGTGCTTCTGGCCCTGTCACTGTAAATGAAGGGTGGGGAATATTTGGCCTTCTTGATGTCATTGGACTACAACTCCCAGCATCCTTGCCCTTGACTATGCTGTCTGGAGTTTGCTGCTGTAGTCATCCATTTTTTGTGGATGGAAGACATTAAGATGGTTTAATTGTGTTGTACTGTGTGTAATCTGCCCTGGGACTACATGACAAATGGTGGTCTATTAATTCCTAGGAATAAATAACTTGATATAAAGCAGCTCCTGTGAGCTTAGCAACTGGAACTGCTATGATGTCTCCAAAACAGAACTGAATGTTGTGGTGATGGAAAGAGGGAGCTGTTTGGGGACATCCCAGCAGTGCCTGATCTCAGGAGACTGTAGTGTGGATCCAGTGAATAACAATATATTTCTTTACTTATCACCCCACCTTTCCTTTAAAGACCTTGGGACAGTATGCATGATTTTCTCATACTTCCCCATTTTATCCTCCTAACATCCCTGTGTGAGGTAGACTTAGGCTGAGATTTGGCAAGTGGCTCTGGTGTGGATTTGAACCTGGTTCTCCTGCTGTATTCTGAAATATTCTAACCACAACACCACACTGGCTTGCACAAGATTTTAGGGAATCTGGTTTAAGCCCCATATTTACCCTGGACTCCTTGTTCCACCTTGGGCAAAACTCTTAAAATGTCAAATTGCTGTCTGAAAAAAACAACAAGCAGCCTACCTCACCGGGTTGAAGTGAGGGCAAAGGCAATAAGGCTCGTGAAACTTAGAAGAGGTATAATATAATAAAAGGCAGTTTCAGATTTGTCTCTTTGTCATGCTCAAGTGCTACCAAGGGACAAGGGAAGATAATGAATGCATGATCACAGCCTGGTCCCAGGGGGAAACAAAGGCAGCTGCCTCAAACCAAGGCAGATCAAAGAATCCTTCTAGCACAATACTGTCTACATCAAAGTAGACAACATGGTACACCTCATATGTATCTGAGGCTCATGGGAGTTGGAGTTCTTTTGCAGGCAAAGCACGATCTTTCTCGCATGTGACTCTTCACTGAGGTAATAGCAGAGGCTTGGGTAATGGCCCTTGGTGATGGGCAGTTCACTAGTAAATGATCTAATTGTCATGGCCAGGAAACCTTTGGTCCTCCAGATGTAGCTGAACTACAACTCCCATCAGGCTTAGCAAGCATGGCCAATGTGGTAGGAGTTTTACCTCAGCAGCAACTGTAGGGCCAAAGGTTCCCAACACCTGCAATAGCAGCCCAAGCTGGCCTGTTAGATGCCTAATGAAAGCTAGAAGCCAATGTTTTGGCTTTGAACCAGAGAGGCCTGTGTTTAGATCCTCACTCGGTCACAAAGCTTACTGCAGGGTGACTCTGGACATGGTTGGACCACAACTCCCATCATCCCTGACTGTTGGCCTAGCTGCCTGGGGCTGATGGGAGCTGGAGTCCAAGAGGGCCACAGGTTCCCCAACCACTGACTTTCTGGGCAGCCTTTCTTCTTGCCAGCCCTAACCAGTTTGTTGTGGGAAGAGTGAAACTTCTGGGGGAAGGGAAATGCCAAAGCCCATGCAGTTTTAAGGAGGGGAAATCTTTTGGGAAACACCAGGCTGTGTATTTTGTGGCCCAGAGTTTGAATAGATGGGCCTTTGAGGAGGCCACAAGCCCAGTGTGTGCAGCATCCTACGACACCCTTCCTGTGGCCTGGGAACGCAGGCTGCCCACTTCACAGAGGCCTCCCCTGCTCAGCACGAGGAGTGTCAATCATGCGGCTTCCTGCCTCCTCACGTGAAAGGCCTTAGTTGCCGTGGTAGCGTGCGTCATGGAAACTTCCTCATGCACAGGTCTGTGGAGGAGTGGAAACTAAAGGTATGCTGCAGATATTGTGGAGACAGAAGGCTTTCCTCCCCTGCCCCACATGGTGGGTTTGGGGGCCCGCCACCCACCTTTGCTCTGGCTGGATAATTAATATTTGCAATTTCTCTGTATGGGTGTGTATGTAGAACACACACACACACACACACAGAGAGAGAGAGAGAGAGAGAGAGTTTGTGTGTGCATTTGTGCATAGTGTGTGTATTTATAAAAGATTTTGTGTATTTATAAAAGATTTTGTGTGTGTGTGTGTGTGTGTGTGTATACACTTGCACAAACACATAACAAACATAATCCACATTATTATTATTATTATTATTATTATTATTATTATTACAGTTAATAAAACTTCAAAACAACAACAGTATAAATTAAAAACCATTAAAACACAAATATAAAAAGCAAATTAAAAGCAAACCCTAACAAGTGGGCACTTGTGGTAAAGACCCATTTATTCAGATGGGAAATGTATAGTGGCAGTTGCTTTGTTTATATAGTACATTTTACATCTGTGCTCAGATACATCAATGGTTCCTTGTTATCCCAGGAAAAAGTGGCAAATGTCGTGCTGCAGGATTCTGTCCTGGGTCCAGGGTTGTCTTTAAAAATGACTTGGGTGAAGGAATAGAAGGGATGTGCATCAAAATCAAGATGACACCAAACTGGGAGAGGTATCAGGGTTCATGGGTTCAAAGTGACCTGAATAGATTGGACAGCTAACAAAATGAATATCAGTAGGGACAAATGTATGGTTCTAGTCTTTCCTGGAGCACAAATGTAGGAACATCTGGCTTGACAGCAGTACATGTGCAAAGGATCTAGGAGTCCCAGTAGACCACAAACTTAACATGAGTCAGCTGTGTGATGCAGCAGCAAAAAATGCTAATGCAATTCTAGGCTGCATCAACAGTGTCCAGATCAAGGAAAGTAATAGTACCGCTCTATTCTGCCTTTGTCAGATGCCACCTGCAGTCCTGTGTCCAGTTCTGGGCACCACAGTTTAAGAAGGATATTGGCAAGCTGCAACGTGTGCAGAGAAGGGAGTTGGGTATGTTTAGCTTGGTAAAGAGGGATCTCTTCCAACTCTCCACTTCTATTGTTCGATGATCTGTGCTGTTCAAATAAAAACAGCTTAAGTGCAGCCATAAAACAGCAGTGCATAATAAACAGTATAATATCTCTACGACAGAGCACTAAAAAAAGAAAAAGTCAACTATTTAACACACACCAAAATTTGAGTGAGCATAAAGCTCACCAACAGGTCAAGTAAAAATAGCCGGTAACTCTGCAAACCTGCTTTCACCCCTCCGTCCCCCCCCCCCTATTATGCTTCAACCAAAAATACAGAGCTACAAAAATCAGAGTTCCCTTTGAAGACTGACTGTTAAACTGTTTGGGAAGTTGTAGCTCTATGAGGGGAGCAGGAGTCTCCTAACAGCTCTCAATACCTTTAACAAACAACATCTCCCAGGATTCTTTGAAGGAAACCATGATACTAATATGCTACTGCTAATTTAGGACTATTAATTGCAACAGGTTTACTTTGAGTAGGATTTATTTAGATACAACTGAAAGATCTGTAGTCTGTCTTTATCCAAAAAAGGAGAAAGCACAGCAGACATCTTCTTCACCCCTGTCAATTTGCACCCTGGCCAGGCATATTAAAGAAGGCTAGTATGCATGTATCCCGGCTGCCCTGGAGGGACGAGGCCTTGGTAACTGCGTACGTAGATCATTACACAGACGCCAGTGCCTTTCCTAGCAGCTGCAAAATGCAAAGGACTCAAGAAGGCAGAGCCGTGCAAGTTTAGTGCTTAACAAACCCTAACATCCTTGCAAAAAATAAAAGAGCTTTGCAGCAGGAATAAATTTTGCAAATCAGGCATACTCTCACAATGCTGGAACTTGGGACCAACCAGTGAAGCTGATTGTTGGAAGATTTGCAAGGCAGAGAAAATAACTTATTCACATAGTGCATAGTTAATCTATGGAGTTTGCTTCCACAAGAAGCAGTGATGGCCATCAACTTGGATGTATTTAAAAGGGGTTCAGGTACATTCAGGATGTATAAGACTATCTAGCTCCACCTTCAGAGCCATTATGCCTCTTGACTTCCAGTTGCTATGAATTGCAAGTGGAGATGATATGGTTCCTCTCAGGTCCTCCTATAGACTTCTTCTTGGCCACTGTGAGAACAGGATGCTGGACTAGATGGGCCATTGGCCTGATCCGACAGGGCTGCTCTTATGTTTTTATGTTTTCATAGAACTTCCTTTATTCAGCTCTTGTTAGCCATTGGGAAGGCAGGCTTAAAACAAAGCATCTCTGCCTTCTGAAAACTTCATCTTAATATCTATATATTCACAAGTTGTGGATTTGTTTGACTCACTCATAAGGATTAGAAACTCATTATATTCCAGACAAGGAATGTAGTTTACTTCTAAGGATTTTACTCAATGTGTGCCATTCCGGAGTACATGGCAGAAGTAGTTATGGAAAAAGCCACAGCTCAGTAATAAAGCAGAGATTTTGCATACAAAATCCTAGATCTGTTCAGGAAGGGTTGGAAAATACTTATGTCTGGATCCTTGGAAAGCCTCTACTCAGACCCAGTGGTCTGACTTGGTATAGAGCAGCTTCCTATGGTACTTGGGAAAGGACAGTGGCTCAGTGGTAGAGCATCTGGTTTTCATGCAGAAGGTCCCAGGTTCAGTCCTCAGCACCTCCATGAAGGACTGGAACATTCTCCAGTCTGAAATCCTGGAGAGCTGCTGCGAGTCAGTGTAGGCAATACTGAGTTAAATGGACCAGTGGTCTGGCTTAGTGTATGTAATGCAGCTTACTATGATTCTGTGATGGGTGGAAGAATTCTATGCCTGGTACTGAAGACCACCAGAGAAGTGTCTAAGACTTTCCTTTTTTATAATATTTTTATTAATTTTCTATTTTATACTATTTAAATACATCTTCGTTATCCACTTTTTTCTTTTGCTCATATGAGCCTGTCAACGTCCCTCCCTCCCACCTCATGGTTTTCAAAATTCATTTGTATATCATAGCATTGTATATCATAGCATTTATTTTCCATTTTACGTTTCACTCATTCCAAATATTACAATTTTTAAATAAATATAAAAGGGCAGTAACAATTATCATTACAAGTCTTCTTATAACCCTGCTAGTGTTAGTTGCTTACAAGGGTCCTTCAAGTATTGTATAAATTTACTCCAGTCTTTTTGGAAAGCTTGATCACGTTGGGGTTTTGGATTTTTCCAGTCAGCTTCGCCAGTTCTGCAAAGTCCATCAACTTCATCTGCCACTCTTCTTTCGTTGGTATTTCTTGTTGTTTCCGTTTTGGGACTAAAAGGATTCTTGCTGCAGTTGTTGCATACATAAACAGTTTTTGATCGGCCTTTGGTATCTCTTCACCAACTATAACCAATAAAAATGCTTCTGGCTTTTGAACAAAGTACTTATACAAGGCTTCCTCAACCTCGGCCCTCCAGATGTTTTTGGCCTACAACTCCCATGATCCCTAGCTAGCAGGACCAGTGGTCAGGGAAGATGGGAATTGTAGTCTCAAAACATCTGGAGGATCGAGGTTGAGGAAGCCTAACTTATACATTTTCTTTAACTCATTATATATCGTTTCCCAATATACTTTTACCTTGTTACAAGTCCGCCACATATGATATATGTTCCCTTCCTTTTCTTTACATTTCCAGCACTCCTTATTTCTTGTCCTATACATTTTAGCAAGTTTAGTTGGTGTTAAATCTAAGACTTCCCTCTTGGTCAGCAGTGGCTGCAGTTACAAGCATCCACCTCCCCTTATTTCTCTCTCTTCTGCTTTGCTTCAACCTGATGTTCCCCAAGCTGCTGAAAGTTTGGAGTTAGTGGTGGCTGGTACATGTTGGGACTGGTAGGGCAGAAGGCAGGAAGACTACCAGTAGGTGGCGCCAGAGGCAACGACAGAGAGAGCCAACCATTCTGAGTTTTGTCCCCATTCTCCTCCCTGCCCCTACAAGGGGCAGCATGGAAGATAAGGACGGAGGGGAAAGCTGACACCCAGTGCCACCCGCTGGCCCTGTTGTAAGTTACGAAGGTAGAGCAGGTACAGTGGTGCCTCGCAAGACGAAATTAATTCGTTCCGCAAGTTTTTTCGTCTTGCGAGTTTTTCGTCTTGCGAAGCACGGTTTCCCATAGGAATGCATTGAAAATCAATCAATGCGTTCCTATGGAAACCGCCTTCAGACCAGGTCCGGGGACAGTCTGTCCCCCGACCTCTTCTGAAGGCTGGGGGGGGGGGACAAGGGCTTTTCTTCCCACCCCCAGCATTTTAAAAAAACCCGGGACAGCAGAGGACTTCTCCGCTGTCCTGGGGTTTTTTAAAATGCTGGCGGGCGGCAGCGAAGGCTTTGCTGCCGCCCGCCAGCATTTTAAGATCGCCCCGGACAGTGGACTTCTCCGCTGTCCCGGGGCAATTTTAAAGCCCCCGGGAAGGCAGGCGGGGGGGAGCAAAGACTTTCGCCCCCCGCCAGCCTTCAGAAGAGGTCCAGGACTGCCTTCAGAAGAGGTCCAGGCTGCGTTTCTCCGCTCTCCCGGGAAGGCAGGCAGGGGGGAGCAAAGACTTTTGCCCCCCACCGGCCTTCAGAAGAGGTCCAGGACCTCTTCTGAAGGCCGGCGGGGGGCAAAAGTCTTTGCTCCCCCCCGCCTGCCTTCAAAAGCCGTCCGGGATAGCGGGAAGCGCTTCCCTGCTATCCCGGACCGCTTTTAAAATGCTGGCGGTGGGGAGCAAAGCCTTTCGGCCCCCGCCGGCCTTCCTGGACCTCTTCTGAAGGCCGGAGGGGGGGGGGAAGGCTTTGCTCCCCACCGCCAGCATTTAAAAGAGGTCCCCGGAGATTTCCCTATGGGCTTTCTTCTTGCGAAGCAAGCCCATAGGGAAATTCGTCTTGCGAAGCAACTCGCAAACGGAAAACCCTTTCGTCTTGCAGGTTTTCCGTCTTGCGAGGCATTCATCTTGCGGGGCACCACTGTATGGACTGGCAGAGGGCAGACTGAGGTTGGTGGGGCAGTGCCCCATTTGCCCATATGGACCAGCTTACGCTGGTTGGAGCCTCTGCTCAGGA
Organism: Podarcis gaigeae; assembly: GCF_964106915.1. Classification (NCBI taxonomy): domain Eukaryota; kingdom Metazoa; phylum Chordata; class Lepidosauria; order Squamata; family Lacertidae; genus Podarcis; species Podarcis gaigeae. The sequence goes on from NC_139690.1 coordinate 35,051,464, forward strand.
GAAGCTGTTTGATAAATGGCTCAGATCGACTTGATTGTTTTGAACAACAAAAGCATGTTCAGTGTTATCCCAGAGGAGAAGGAAGATGGCCTTGGCACCAAAGCAGATACAAATGACAAATGGCCAAATTGGCCCATTAGGAAAAGGGTCCTAATGAAGATGCAATGCTGCTGTAGCGATGCCATCCAAGAAGGATGAATCCCCTGCAGAAGAGGCGGACAGTTTGTTCTGGGCTGATTGTCTCTTTGGAAAGAGTTCATTTGCACATTTTGCATTTATATAATTAACACTGTTTTCATACCATTTGCATGGATGTGGCAGACCTTGTTGCTCACGTGGCCAGCCTGCTTGCTTAGGGCAGCATGACCAGTATCAGGGATACTGGGGAAAGGAAAACATTGCGACGCACCCCCCAAGCAGAAATTGTGACTCAGCACCAGAGCACATGCTTCGCACCCAGAAAGTCCCCAGCATCTCCAAATAAACGGCCAGGCAGCCATCTGTGGAGAAGCTCTCTCCCTGCCTAAGACCCTGATCTGCTGCTGGAAATTAGAAAATTCTGTGCTGTGGACAAATATTCGGACTTGGGTATAAGGCAGTTTCCAGTGCTGCAGATTGGATGAAATGTGGTCACTGACCAAAGTTACTAATGCACAAGAGGATTTTACTAGTCCAACTGAATGCATGCGGCCTGAGGACTAGAAAGTTGCTTCATCCCTAGCTTTCTTATAGCTTCTCCCCATGGTCTACTGTAGACAATCTTGACCCGCCATAGCTGACTGGCTTTTCCTAAGCCTGGTTCCTTCCAAAGAATGGACACAAACATCATTGGACCGTTACGTGATAAACTATTTCTATTGCACCAGTGGCTTGCTTGGTCCGTGTTCAGTGTCCACAGCAGTTCCCTGAGAAACCACTGCTCATGTTGGCCTGGAGATGCCAGGGACTGAAGCTGGGGCCTTCTGTATGCAAAGCAGATACTCTACCACTGAGCCGCGACCCCACTTTTTCCATGTTTCGGTGACCTATGGGGAGTGGAGTTCTTGGAAGCATCTGCTGCTGTGGACACAGCAATGTTTATATTGTGAAACGCCCTGAGAACTTGTGTTGAAGGGTAGTATATAAATCTCATAAATGTAAAATAAAATAAATGTTGACAACAGGCACTGCATTGGTCCAAGGGTTCCCTGCAGCTCTGCCCTGCTCTGGGAAAGTGGTGATTAGTAATGCGCTGTGCGAGTGGTGATTTCAGGTTAACATGCAGATAACACTGACAACCTGATGGAGTACAGATAATAGCTCTCCAGCAGTTAGAGTGATGACAAGAAGCTTCAGCAGAACAATAAAATAATGAGTATGCAAAGACATTGTCAAGTGAACCTCTCCCCCCTCCCACATTATTTGTCGAGCAAGAAAAGTAGTAGTCATGTTTAAGTTTCTAGCAAGCGAGGGAGGGGCGCAATAGGAGAATTCCTATTTTTCTATGGAGGACTTGGGACTGATGTATGTCCCAGCTCTTCCACAGATCATAACTTCTATATCCAGCCTCTGTTATTGATTGGTTGATTGACATTTACATCCCACCTTTTTCTCCAAGGAACTCAAGGTGGAGTACATGGTTTTCCCACCCTCCTCATTGAACCCCCTCAACGACCCTGTGAGGTAGGTTAGGCTGAGAGGCAGTGACTGACCCAAGGTCACCCAGTGAGCTTCATGGCAGAGGAGGGTTTTGAACCCAGGTCTCCCAGATCCTTGTACTGCAGTGTGCAAGGTGGTGGTCTACATGCCCTGGATATGTTCCAGCTAACACAAAATTCAGACTTGTGATGAATATGCTCCAGTTTTAGCCATGGTAGTGGGCATATAAAGATTTTCTCTCCCAAGTACTTGCTTTTTTGAATATTCGTCACACACACAACCCGCAACCTTATCCTCTTGAGTGCCATTGTTTTTCCTGGGTACTAAATTAAAGATTTGTCAGATGTATGATCCTAAACTCAAAGTTCCGCAGCCTGGTGCCCTCCAAATGTTTTAGGGTACGGCTGTCACCAGCCCCAATGGTCAGGGATAATGGCAGCTTCAGTCCAAGTCAGCTGCAGGGCTTGTCCTAGCCAGTTAGGGATCATGTGAGCAGAATGCTTCCTAGCCAATCAGCACACTTCAAAGTTGATCAGATTTGGCTATGTAATGGATGGCATGGAGGACAATTGGTGTCAATGGAGAGGGAGTAGATGGGTGGTATGGATGAGTAGGTGCATATCTACTCAAGAAGAGCCCACAGATTATTTTTGAGTGAATGGTGTTGTTTGGCAGTGTGAAAAATGGAGTAGTTGTGCATCAGCCGTATGCAGGATTCATTTTAGCATATTGGTTTGTTCCAGGCTGCATTCACATAGTAGTTTATTCCATTTTCCCAACTTGCCCATTTCTGTTAAGTTCAGCATTATAGCTGAGCTTTCACACAATGTAAAAGCTACTTCTGGAACTATAGTGGAATATCATGCAAGCTTAGAGCTCATTTCCATGTTAATTGCTTACAGAAAAAAGAAGGGGGGAAAAAAATTGCAAACAATGTGGAAAAGAGTGCTGAACTTGAAGTGTATTCCACTTTAGTTCTAGAAGTGGCTTTTACATTGTGTGAAAGCTTAGATATAATGTGGAAATTAATAGTAAGGGACATGTCATGAAATGGAATAAACTTCCGTGTTTATACAGCCTCGGGGTAAGATCTCTGTGTTGCTACTGTATGCTCTGTTTGTTTTCCTCTAGCTGTACTTTCATATCTACAAAACCAAGGCAAAGGCAACGTGCAAGTTGACTCTCAGAAACGAGAGAATCCTGGTTGTGTTTAAGGTGGAAGAAGAGTCAATATACTCATAGCTATCTCACTTTAATTCACTTTTGGGAGTCCTGTGCCTGATGGAGGCTCCACAGTCCTTGCACGGGACCATTTCACATGGGGGGAAGTGTTTGTGTGAAAGAGCTTCCCTGGGTGAATTGCCTCCACAGACATTTACCTAACCAGAGAGAGAAGATGGGCTGCCATTAATTCACTAGGTGTCAGCCTCCGGTATGGGGGGTACTGATAATGGTCTATCTTAAAGGGCCATTGTAAAGATTACACTAATAATGCACGCAACGTGAAGTATTTTTGACCTTTGAAAGCACTATATGAATCCTAAATGTTAATCATATGGGGTGTATGTGACCCAATAATCAGCTGAACCCTACCTCACAGGGTTGTTGTGGAGATAAAATGCAGGGAAAGACTCCAATTTGCTGCCTTTAGCTTCTTGAAAGGGTGTTGGGGCTGCTGCAAAGGGTATAAATGTAATAAAATATACCATATTTTTGCATACATTTCCTCCACAGGCATACTTTATGCAAATCAGTAATTGAGTTTGGACAGAACTGGGAGCAGGGGGAAGACTGTTGGGGAACATTGGTGTTATGTCTGAGCAGATACATAATACTTGCCCTAATAATTTGCAGTACTTCTTATGGTGCTAGTCCCTGTGATCTTTCTTGTGGTTCCTGGTTGCAGCCCTAGGACCTTTACCAGCAAAGTTGGTTTCTTAAATGTGCAGAGCTGGACCTGGAAGCTGCCAGGATATTGCACCTCATTCTGCTCTGAAAATCCTTCTTATTTTGGAAGTTTGGGGAGAGGATGGCACTCTGTTCATACTTGGAGAGGCCTTTCCATTTACATCTTTTGAGGGCTGAGCCAGCTTGGACAAGGCTCCCCCTGACAGCTGAGGCCTCACATGGGCTTTGAAATCCGCACAGCATGTTTTGTGATTCAGCTCCCCCTTCCTCATCCGTATGGCAGGGTAAAAGTAGCTCATTTCAACACAGCTGCCGCTCTCTTTTTTTTGTCGGGGCTGACCAAACAGCCCCAGCTAGCATATTCAGAATTTGCTGGAACCCGATCGCTTCCCTGGCATCAGTGTTTACCTTGCAGAAACAATCCCCCTCCTGTAAGTGTTTTCTGGCAGTCAATAAACCAGCCTCTACTTTGCTTTTTCCATGTCTGCAAAAAAATTCTTGTATTTAGTTAGTGGACCGCAAACACCTCTGTATGGTAGGGATGGGGAACCTAGGAATCACAAGAAGCTACCTTGTACAGATCTGTCTAGCTCAGTATTATCTACACTGACTGGCAGCAGCTCTCCAGGGTCTCAGGACAAGAGGCTCTCTTACAGCCCTACCCGGAGGTGCGACAGATTGATCCTGGAACCAACTGCATGCAAAGGACATGCTGTACAACTGAGTGAAAATCCCTCGCAGGCTACAGAGGGGGAAATAAATCCGGCCCTGCATTCCTCTCTGCTTGGCCCTCAGGACTCTCTCCAGGCCAGACACCCTCCCCAGCCTTGCTTTTGAAACCATCTCTTTTAAATAAGTCAATCACACCATGGAAAGCCACAAGGAAACAACACATCGGCTACTTTAAAAGCTTATCTTTTAAACGGGAGGCTGCTCTCGGAGAGGAACGAGACGAGAGAATATTAGCTTGGGGAGCTTCAGGTTGAGCTGATCCCTTGGAGAGCTGAATTTGACGGGTGAGTTTTTTCCATAGTTACCCAGGCCCACACATGCAAATATCAAGCCGCTGTGGTTGGATGACTTTTCCGTTTTCCAGGACGGCACAAGAACTGAATGTGCTGCACCCCCCCCCCCCAAAGGAATAGCTGTGGTTTGTGCAATTGTTGGAGCCGAGCCGTAAGCAGCCGTCAAACGGAAGCCCAGAGCCCAGAAGGCTGAGTCAGGTCAAAACCAGGAATCTGTGACTCCAGGTGCTGCTGTTCCACGCGCATAGGACCAGTGGAGAGATGCAGCCCCAGTCTAAATAGGTTGGAGAGAGCCATTAACCAGCCCAAGCTGGTGGAGACATTGCAGGGATGTGATAGGACATCTGCTTTGCATGCAGAAGATCCCTGGTTCCATCCCTGACATCTCCAGGCAAGGCCAGGAGAGAACGCTGTCTGAAATCCTGGAGAGCTGCTGCCAGTCAGTGTAGATAGTACTAGACTAGGTTGACCAAGCATCTGACTCAGTTCCTAGCTTCCCATGCTCCTTCCAGCATCCCAACTACATTCTCATCCAATGCTCCTAAGGATGGCAGCAACATTTCATGCATTATGTTGCCTCCTTAGCCTTGTGACTACAGTGTGGCTGCCGGTTTGTGGAGTGTGTATTTGTGTGTTGTGGGGGGGGGAGCAAGAGTGAGGGGCCAAGTACTACCCCCTGGGCCTTTCACTCTGGCCCCCAGATGTCTCCCGAGCCACACGCCTCTCATAGGCCCTTCTTTGCACCTTGAAATTTGCTGAAATGTGTCCTTGAGCCCCAATCGTGCCGCTTGCTTCCCTGAATGGAGGGTAGAGAGGATTGTGTGTGCAGAACCCAGCCAGTTTCTGCCGTGTTTTTTTTTCCTTTGGCCCTTTCCAGAATTGCTATGTGGCCCTTGAAACGTTCCCCAGAGGTGAATGCGGCCCTCAGGCTGAAAAAAGCAGCACCACCCCTGCCTCAAAACCTACCACTCTGATTCTGCATCTTTCTGACTGTGTACATAGAATGCATTTAAAGCACATTATCCCCCCCCCAAAAAAAGGAGTCCTGGGAGCTATAGTTCACCGCTCACAGAACTACAGTTCCCAGCATCCTTAACCAACTGCATTTCCCTGCAGGTTTCCTTTGGGGAGGGGGAAAATATGCTTTGAATGTATGCTGTGTACACAGCTTCCAGCACACATACACTTTCTCTCTCTCTCTCTGACACACAACACACACTGCTTTCTCGTTGTTGTCACATGCCTGGATTCCTTCCTACCTTGGGAATTGCGGCCTCCCCGTTCAGGACAGGCCAAGGTCATTCTTCGCCGTAAACACAGCCTGTCTGGGCTTCCCCAAAGTGCCCCAGCCGTGACCTTCTCCAGGCAGGATGGATCCTCCCATGCGTGCAAAACAGCCCTTACTGAGACCAGGACATTCCCAGGCTCTGCCTGGGCACTTTGGGAGTCTGGTGTTCAGCATGCGTGGGGGGGGGAGCTCCCTCCTTATCTGCCCTGGCTCTGCTGCTGGCACTCGGGTGATCTGTCTTCTGTGCTGCGCGCTACACATCACACCTCCTGTTTTCCAGAAAGTGGTCCATGAAATGGTGACCGGGTGCAGGGAAGCCAAGAGAAGTTTCCTCCATTGTGGCTTCTTTGTTTTGTTTGATTCAGTGATGTAGTGCTCTCAGTGCGCATGGCACTTTCCAGAATACAAGAGGGCAGGGTCTCTGCCTCCCAAGAGCTTACAGTTCACAATGCAGAGGAAAGGCCAGACCAGGAGGAGTTTCGTACACCGTAAGATTGTCAGAAGAGCCTGGCTACTGGATCAAGGCCAAGGCCCACCTAGTCCAGGACTGTGTTCTCAGCCAAAATAGCCAATGGTCAGGGATGATGGGAGATGGAGGAACCACGCGCTTGCAGTGTATGGTGTGCACATAGCCTTCCTTTTTTTAGTGCACCATTTTGTGTGCCTTGTGTGGGGAAGTGCTTTAAAAATGAAATGTTGTTTAGTTGTTTAGTCGTGTCCGACTCTTCGTGTCCCCATGGACCAGAGCACGCCAGGCACTTCTGTCTTCCACTGCCTCCCGCAGTTTGGTCAGACTCATGTTTGTAGCTTCAAAGACACTATCCAACCATCTCGTCCCCTTCTCCTTGTGCCCTCCATCTTTCCCAACATCAGGGTCAGTGGGAAAGCTTAGCCTGAGCTGAACAGTTTCAAGTTGCCACATTTGAATGATCCTAATTAACTTTGTGTGTGTGTGTGTGTGTGTGTGTGTGTGTGTGTATGCATGACTTGAAAGCTCAAGGTTTGGAACAAAAGGTTTCATCTACCCTTGACCCTGATGAGCTATTCTTCTTACTGCAAGGAGCAGGAAAATAATAGATGTGTACATCTACATCTACATTGCATGCTTTTAGATAAAGTTGGGGATGTGAGCTTGCAAGGATTTTGCCAGATTATCGAGTGGGTGGGTGTTAGGTACTTAGCATCTCATTTCCTACATGTTTTGTTCTTGTGGTAAAGCTCCAGATAAGATTTCTTGGTTCAGTTGAAGAGGCTTGTGGGGGCACAGAGGCAGAATTTGTAAAAATAGAACATTTGCTAGGTTTGGAATCATACCCAGATGAAAGCAGTTTTAAAAGACAAATTAACAGGGGAGCATCTTGCAAAAAAAAACCTAAACCACATAAAAACCGTTTAGGGCTATTTAAAAAAAGGTTCCAAAAAAAGGAAAGCTTAAAAAAAATTGTGTGGTATTTTATAGCATCATCCTTTACATATTTACTTAGAAGTAAGTCTTATTAACATAACCACCCCACCCCACTCACCTTTCCCCCTCTCTCCCTCTTTTCCTCATAACTTAACATTGTGTGTAACACTAATGTCTCACAACAAATGAAATTGAATTGTAGAAAACACAACTTGAAAAAAGAGACAACACATGTATTGTACAATAAGAAGTCTTTAATAAAAAATATATTTAAAAAGTCATTGATTTACTCCCAGGTGAGTGTAAAGGATTTCAGCCTTAGAGTGGTCAAACACTCTTGGTATATTGTCCCGGTAACTCTTAGGACAACTCTCTAGTATAGGCCATTATCTACATATTACAGATTTTGGACAGAAGGGAAGGTTTGGAAGCTTAGAGAATGGTAGACTGTATATTGAACTTAGAGGTTCCCCCAAGTTTGGCCTCCCCTTCCCTTTTGTGGGCAGAGGGGGCTGTTTTGGCCATTTAAAGAACAACACTTACACCAACACATTGGAAATAACAGGAATGCTGCTGTGTTGAGTCTCAGATCTCAGCAGCCCAGTCCGTCTTCAGGCAGGCAGAGTTTGTATGGCTGAGAGAATGGCAGGCAGAAGGGCTCTCAGTCCTCCCCACTCAGGGCCCCCTCAACTCAGCTTCTTGAGCTGTGCAAGATGACAGTCTTTTGTATTTCCTTAACAGTACCGTGTTGGGCAGCTGTACACCATCAGCAAGCACAGCCACCAAGAGAGCGACAAAGGGGAAGGTGTGGAAGTGGTGAAGAATGAGCCCCACGAAGACCCTGTCCACGGCTGTGGCCAGTTCACCGAAAAACGTGTGCACCTCTCCAGGTGAGAAGCCAGCCAGTGGCTTTTGTTGTTATCTTTGTGTGTGTGGTTTTGAGTGGGTTTTTTTTTTTAAGAAATCATGATCTGAAATTTTATTTTATTTTTCAATTTTTTAATTGATTTTCCAAATTTATAACAAACATAACAACAAACAAGAAAAACATTACTATATCAAAAAGCAAACAAACAAACATTTATCCTAACTGTTATAGTCCCATTTTTGTTATCATTGTTGGGTGACTTCCTCAAACCCCCCTAGCTGAGTTTCCATATAGCTCCTTGTAGCAGTTTTCCAACACTATTTTCATATAAGATCTACTTGTTCAACTAACATCTTTCTTTCTTTTCATTTTTACTTCTATCCATGGTACTATATAATTTCACATATTTAAATCCTAGGCCAATCTGTTACTCACAAGTAATTCTATTTAAATTATCTTAACATATTTAACTAAATAATCTTTAAACTTCTTCCATTCCTCTTGATACTCCTCCTCCTTCTGGTCGCGGACTCTTCCAGTCAGGTTGGCTAGCTCCAAAAAGTCCATCATCTTCATCTGCCATGATCTGAGATTATTATCTCCCATTGTTCCTCCCGAGGAGCCTCCAGGCAAGAAACACAACCAGAACCAAACAATATTTTTTTAAGCGTTCTAAAAAGCATTATACATTTAAACCACTCTGCCACTTTGTAGTGTCATGGCTTCCCTCAAAGCACCGTGGGAAGTATTGTTTGTTAAGAGTTGCTGAGAGTTTGTCAGGAGACCCCCTCAGACAGCTAGAACTCTCAAGACTTTCCCAGGAAGAGGAATTGCCTGCTAAACCACTCTAGGCAGGGAATAGGGGTCTCATAACAACTCTAAAGCTCCTGGATTCTTTGGGGGGGAAGCCATGACTGTTTAAAAGTAGTACAATACTGCTTTACACATATCGTGCAGTTGGGGCTGTGTAGCATTGTGCATGGTACGGATGTGGCCAAGCCTTTTCGTTTTGCACAATGAAAGCTGAAGATCTGGGGGTTATGGTTCTTCTGGGAGGGGGGCTCTCCCATCCCGTGTGGATGCCCATGCTCAGATTAAAGGTCAGTGTGCTTTTAGCCAGTGGGGTATGAGTTTGTACATGCAAAACACGTGCGCTGCCACTGAGCTTTATCATCGATCGTCCCCCCTTCCACCCACCAGCTGTACCTTGCTGATTCAGTGTTTTGCTGTTCTCCCCATTTGTTCTTCGCTTTCCAATTAACTTGTCATGGATTCTGACAATTACTCAAGACTGGCTTTTGTTTGAAAACCGCTGGAGACAAAAGGCATAGCCCTCCCCCTCCCCTTGCTCACATCTGCCACCTACGGAGCTGTCTCTGCTTGACTTGACCCCGTTCCTCACAAAGGTGCTCTCTGAAAAGAAGGCATACCTGTCAGTGGAGTGGGGCAAGTTAGTGTATGCGCACAGCTGAGTGTGAAGGACTTCCTAGACCCTAAGATCTGGCAGAAAGGCCCTTCTCTGTGTCATGCTTTCTGGAAGAAGGTAAAAGGTAAAGGTACCACTGCCCGTACGGGCCAGTCGTGTCCAACTCCAGGGTTGTGCGCCCATCTCACTTAAGAGGCCGGGGACCAGCGCTGTCCGGAGACACTTCCGGGTCACGTGGCCAGCGTGACGAAGCTGCTCTGGCGAGCCGGCACCAGCGCAGCACATGGAAACACCGTTTACCTTCCCGCTAGAAGTATTTATCTACTTGCACTTTAGGGGTGCTTTCGAACTGCTAGGTGGGCAGGAGTTGGGACTGAAGACGGGAGCTCACCCCGCCGCGGGGATTCGAACTGCCGACCATGCGATTGGCAAGCCCTAGGCGCTGAGGTTTTACCCACAGCGCCACCCGCGTCCCTCTGGAAGAAGGTACAGGGTTATAAAGACTAGGACTAGCCGGCTGAGAAACAGTTTCTACCCAAATGCAATTCTGGTTTTAAACGCAGTAAGGAGTCTCTATAGGAGAATATTGTCTTTTAAAATGGGGTTTCTGAGTTTTTAGGGGTTTTTGAATGTCTTATGTCTCAGTGACCGCCCCCAAATGTTGTGATTCTTTGCCTGGGTTGACCTCTCTTCCTAGGCTTTGTTAGATGGCAAAAAATTATGTGTACCTAGATGGAATATTGGCTCTTGGGGTTGAATGTGGCCCTTCAGACCTCTCTGTCTGGCCCTTTGGACACTTCCCAAGCCACACCCTTCACTGGCTGCCTTTCTTGAGTGTTTTTTTTCTACCTGAAATGTTTCCTTAAACTGTGATAACACCTCTAGCTTCCTGGAGGTATAGAAAACTTGGGCTTTGTGCAGCTAGAATGTAGCCAGCTGTACAAAGAATCACATAAATTGCTCCACCTAGTTTTGCCTCTGGCCCCACCCCCCACTGGCACATGCCCCCCAGAAGAATCCCGATTAGGGGGTGTGGCCCTCGGTCTGAGAAAGCTTCCCCATCCCTGTTATACACACTGGAAGGGTGAGAAGCGTATCCTTCTATTTAAAAGGTCAACACTGTCCTGAAACATTTGCATTTTGGAAAAACTGGGTGCTGGTCAGGGTTTCCTGCAATGTATACACAAGGCAGAATAGAGAGGTGTGTGTGTGTGTGTGTGTGTGTGTGTGTGTGACTCTGCACCTATGCATTGCTTGCTTCCCCACACCCCCTAGAGATTGGAGCATTGTCTAGTTGTCTTTCTTTGGCAGCTTGAAGGCACCATGTTGGGAAAAGGCTGCTCTGCCTCTGAGCAGAGGAAAGTTTCACCAAGAGACAATAACAGTTAAATCTTGGCATTTGGTGAGACAAAGAAAAGCCATTAGAACACAGAGAACCAGTTGAGCAGGAAATCTGATGAACTCCTGCCACTAAGAAATAAAAATCCTTGTAAACTTTAACCACAAGGCCATGCTCCCACGTTTTGTTCTCAAACTGCTCCTCCATATGAGGTTTTTGAAATATCCCCAGATGTTCTTGATTACAACTCCCATCCTTCCCAGCCAACTTAGCTAATACGGACCATGCGAGTTGTAGTCCACCAACATCTGGGGACCTATGGTTGAAGACCACTGGCCTAGAGGAACCCAAGCTCACACTTTGCCCAATCTAGTGTCCTCCAGAATTTTTCAACTCTAACTCCCATCAGCCCCAACATGCACATCTCTAGTATTCCACAACATCTGTGTTCTGCCTCCACTGACAGAGGCAGTAAGCCTCTGAATGCCAGTTGCTGGGACCTTCTGTATGCAAAACATGCCCTGTCACTAAGCTACAGCCTTTCCTTGAAATAATCCTCTTTCTCTGTAAATCTTGGTGGGAGAGTCCAGCTGACTTGGTGTGGTAGTTGCTGCCCGTCGCTGTGACTCTGGTTCATATGTGAGCTCTACGTAAAGCTTGCACATGGGGAGAAGCCTCTCTGTGACAGTAGCAGCCATCAGTTGTGGCCGCTGCTGTAGCCACCTGCAGAGAGCTGCCTTCCAGCCCTATCTCTCAGCCCATTGATGAACCAGTTAGTGGAGTGCTGGCTCCTTTGGCTGACTTCCAGTGATGTCTGGCTTAGAAGCACCAGAGCAGAGTGGAATGAGGAAGTTACTGTGCTTTGCTAAAATTTCCTTCTTCCTTTCTGCTACTGCTGCTAAACAAATCTAGGCCTTGTGGAGCTGGTGATTATGCTGAACGTGACTGGAAGTGTGTGTGTCTGTGCATCTGCGTGTGTGCAATTTGCACAGGTGATGTTAGCATGGGGTAAGAGCACAAGAAGCTGCCTTATACCAAGCCAAGCCATTGGTCCATCTAGTTCAGCATTGCCTACACTGACTGGCAGCAGCTCTGCAGGGTTTCTAGGCAGGAGTCTTTCCTAGCTCTGCTTGGAGATGTCAGGGATTGAACCTTGCATACAACACAGATACTCTGCCGCTGATGTTGCTAGACTGCAGTAGCCATCACCTCAAACACTGGGGCTGGTGGAGTTGTAGTGCAGCACCATGTTGCCTAACCCTTACCATTCGCCAAAGCCAACAGCTGCTACAGGCATTTTTCCAAGCAGAGGCTCTGTTCTGGCTCTCTGACATGCTCAGGATGGCAAAACATCTCGGCTTGCCCATGTACTTGGCCTTACAAATAGTTTCACTTGTCATTCCACCCACCCAGCTGAAAATAGGCAATGCTTATAAGCTTCAGCAAGGCTAAATCCCCTTGCTTCCAAATGCTCCCGGCATAATGGATCAGGCAGGCAGCCCCTCTCTGCTTCCCAGCTCCTCCCTTTCTTTTCTTCCCCTTGCTTCCACATACTCACATGCACCTCCCTCACTGCAATCCTCCCTTCTAGGCTGCCGAGACCTGTCCCCTTTTGCCCAACTGTCCATTGGCTCAGAACGTGTGTTTCGGAGACAGCTTTGGCTGCGTGGACTTGTCTCACTGCACCGCTAGCTGCTGCGGGAGCCATCCGTGCAAGAGGGGGCGGTATTTTTAGACTGCATTCTCACGATTCTCTTCTCGGGGGATGCTATTTATAGAGCGCAGAATCTAATCAAAGTGGTTGGGACGGAGGGGCCCTTGCCTTTTTCCACCCCACAGTTTGGGTGCCGCATCGCTTGATCCATTTGCAGGAAAGCCGGTGAGATTTCAGCTGGTGGTCTAAAGCGACGCGAGAGCCAGCGTCTCCCCCACTGAGCCCTTTGCAACACAGTGACAAAGAAACACTCCTGTCTTCGCTCTCCCTTCCCTGCCCCAGGTGCTACAAACTTGTGTCTGTGCTCAGCCATTCCTTCCAGCCACATGGAAGCATTTGGCTGTTGTGTGGGGAGGGCATTTTTCAGCCCAAGGGCCATATTGCCTTCTCGGGAACCTTCCAAGGGCCACATGCCAGTGGTGTGTGGGGCCTGAGGCAAAAATGTGCAGAGCAATGGATGTAAACATTACCTTTGTACAGTAGTTTCTACATGCATGCACACACGTCTCTCTGCCCCTTTCCAGCTAAGCAAGAGGCAGTATCAGAGTTCAAGGACTCATTCCAGCCAGGCAAAAACACTGTTTAGAATAAGTGGCCTGGGCCTTAACTGTCAGAGTCTGCAATGCAAAGTCTCTGGTGCCTTACAGTTTCTCTGCCTCAGTTTATCTTCTGTGCTTTCTGGGGTTTTGAACAGAGGTCTTTCCCCAGCCCTAACTGGAGATGCTGGGGATTGAACCTGGGACTTTATGAATGCAAGGCAGATCCTCTGCCCTCTGAGCTACAGCACTTAGACATCCCTTTGGGGTTTTAAAGATTTGCCTACTTGGGCTTAGACATGCCCATTTTAAGATTTTCTCTGCTTTCCCCTTTATGCTGTGCTGTCCCACCATTAGCAAGCTGCCTAGCTGGGCTCGTGCTGTGACGCCACGAATATTCTACATCACAGAGAAGGCCTGGAACTATTACCCGTACACAATCACAGGTAAGGAGAGCTCTTCTGAATCAGACAAATCTCCATCTCACCCAACAACCTCTTTCTGCAGGGCCCAACTAGAGACCTATTGAGAACCCCAGAATGGAATAGTGTCGGGTGAGGAAGCTGCAATCTTCACTTTTCTCTCCTCCATCCCTGGCACATAGAATGGATCTACACAGATATTAAAAAACAGGGAATTCCAAAGTGTAGGAGCTGCCACACTAAAAGATTGATGTCAGGCAGACGTCTTCACCGTACTGCCTTTGGCACCTGCTGAAAATGTTTAGACAAGCTTACCCAGATATTTAGAATGCTGATGTGTTCATGGTTTGTTGGGTTTTTCCTATGTTTTGTTCTTAAGATTGATCTCAGTGTTTTATTCTCTTTGCAAACTGCTTTGAGGTTTCCTACAGTCAAGCGGTATATGAATCTTTTGAACTTTAGTTGGATACAATTCCTGAGGCACCCATCAGGTTGGGCAAAAGGCTTCCCTGAATTTCCGTTTGCAGCTTTCCTGATAGGAACGGGTGCAGGGAACCTCAGCCAGTGCTTCTCCTTTCTGCCTGGGCTGTTGTGCTGGAGCTGGGTGGCTTACGTTGTCAAGGGAAATTCAGTTATGGCTCCCGCAGCAACTGTCCCTCCCCATCTCATCGCTGGTTTTCTCTGTCTCTTTCCTCTGCTGTCCTGCGGATTCCTGGAATCGCCTCGCCATCGGCTCAGAGTACACGGTAAGTGCCAAGATGTGCTTGCATGTCAGGCACTTTGCTGCTTCTCCAAAGGAACGGCTCGTAGCCTGGACTTCCAGAGTGGCCCTGAGGCAGCACCAACTCCTCCAGGCAGGAGGCTGCACATGGGAGCAAGTGAATATGCGGCAGGGAGGAAGGGAAGGACCGAATTGGGGATGTCGCAGTCAGCCTGTGAAATCCCCCCGGTTTATCCTCCCCTTTCTTTCAAGAAGTTGATAGAGGCTGACATGGCCTCCCCAACACCACTGTTTCCTCACAAGAACCCTGCGAGGTAGATTAGGCCAGCTTTCTCCAACCTCGGGCCTTCCTGATGTTGCTGGTCTGCAGCTCCATTCAGCTCTACCTCTCTTTTAAATCAGAACCAGTGAAGGCGGTGAAGGTCCTGTGTCTGGAGGTGGTTGGAGGATGGATGGTGGCTAATAGATTGAGGTTGAATCCTGACAAGACAGAAGTACTGTTCCTTGGGGACAGGGGGTAGGCAGGTGTGGAGGACTCCCTGGTCCTGAATGGGGTAACTGTGCCCCTGAAGGACCAGGTGTGCAGCCTGGGAGTCATTTTTTGTTGGAAGCCGCACAGAGTGGCTGGGGAAACCCAGCCAGATGGGCAGGGTATAAAAAATTATTACTATTATTATTATCCCTTAGCCGTTGGCCTTGCTATCAGCGGTTGATGGCAGCTGGATTTCCCTCCCCCCAAAATTATAATGCATGATAGTGCCACTGTGGTATAGTGACTGGAGTGTTGGACTAGGGCCAAATTCTCACTCAGCCATGAGGCCCACTGGGTGCCCTTGGGCCAGTCACAATCTCTTGTGACCTGACCTACATCGCAAGGTTGTTGTGAGGATGAAATGGAGAGTGGGAGAGGCGTGCATGCCGCCTTGAGCTGCTTGGAAGAAAGCTGGGGTATAAATGTGATAATCAATAGATAAAACAAAGAAATAATCTAGGCTTTGCTACCAGACTTGTACATTTTAAAGAAGCATAACCTGATCAGTCTGGGCAGAACCCTCCCATTCCTCCATTTTCCTTTATTCCTCCCACCCTGGCCCTTTAAATTATTGTCCATTTTTGCAGCATTGCACCTATTCAATCCTTTCTGCTCAATGGTAAGCCCTGTTGAGTCCAATAGGGCTGGCTCCCAGGTGACTGTGTATAGGATCACACTGTTAGACACACATTCCTGATTTTACGAGCTGGTGTCTTTCAGCAAGTGCAGCAATCGTCACTTTTCTCTCCTTCATCCCTGGCACGCAGGCTGGATCTACACAGATATAGACAACACCATGAAAATGCTATTGCAGGGGGAACACGCTATAAAATATATGTGCAATTTGCCATTGAGCTCTCCAGTGCCATTGGTGTCACATTTTTATCATGCACTTATAACTTTATAATTGCAGCTGTGCAGCTGAGTCCATAGTATGCCCTTGGGTGTCAAATTGTCCATGACCAGGCAGGCGAGAAGGAGCAGCAACTAGCAGTGGGTAGTTGCCTGCCTTCCTCTTTGCCAGCTGCATCTGTCCTCTCCCTCCCCAGCCAGCATGGCTAACATCTGGAGGACCTCAGGTTCCCCATCCCTGGTTCACCTTCTCAGATTCTCCTCCTCGCGTCTTTTACAGTGCTCTTTCCTGCCAAAGTTCTCTATCTACATAGAGACCAAGTACGAGGACAACTGCGGAGACAGCACAAATGTAAGTGCTAATTGGGAAGAGTTCTCAGTCTGGCACAGAACTGTCTTCCATCCCTAACCGACAACCTCCCAAGAGGCAACAGGATGCAATGGGAGGTGGGGAGGGTGTCCTTTGGTGCCTTGGGTTCCTTGTTTTGCAGTGTGGCCAATCAGGAGCTTCAGTTAAGGGGGAAACATGCCTCTCCTTTGTATGGAAACTGTGGTCCATTCCCCCATCTAGCCAAGAGGCCATACTCTTTGAAACTTAAGGGTGATGTCCTCCAGTTGGAGACAGGTTGGCAAGGGGCTTTCTGCTGCAGGTCCCTGCCCTGAGGAGCTTACAATCTACAATCTAGCTCCCCCCCCCAAAAAAAAATCATTGACACAGTAGTTTGTGAAGAGTGCTGAGAGGAGACGCACATTCAGAGCCACAATTAATAGAGGGGTTTAACAATCAGTCCCTCTTCCCAGGGAATGAGAATTGTAGTTTGGAGGGAATAGGGATTTCCCAGCAGCTCTCTGCACCCTTAACAAACTATAGCTCCCAGTTCTTTAGGAGCCAGGAATGACAAGAACTGCAGTCCAGCATCATCTGGAGGGACACAAATTAAGAAGGCAGGAAAGCTGCCTTTGTACCAGGTCAGACCCTTGGTCCACCTAGCTCACTATTGCCTACACCGGCTGGCAGAGGCTCTCCAGGATTTCAGGTGCGAACCATGCCCTAGAGATGCTGGGGATTGAACCCAGGACCTTCAGCATGCAAAACAGATGCTCTACCACTGAGCTACAGCCTTCCCCAGTTGTTGTGCATCATGCCCTGCTCTACATCCAATCTTCTGGCCTGACAGCCCCATCCCTTTCTCTACCTTTTACCCTCCCAGATCTTCCACAAGGAAAACATATTGGGAGACCACGATGTGACATTCCTGGACATCGCCTTCGATGAAATCCCAGAGCGCTACTACCGGAGCCTAGAGGTAACGTGAGGCAGGGAGGCACCTGTCTACCTAGGTTTGTGTGTGGCCTTTCCCTTGCCTGAGTCCTGCTGTGACTGTAAGGAAAGCCCTGCTGCATCAGACCAAAGGCCCATCTTGTCCATTGTCTTCAGTGGCCTATCAGATGTCCCTGGGAAGCCCACAGGCAGGGCAGGAAGCCTTCTGCCTGTGTTTGTCCCTCACCTACTGGCATTCCAAGGTACACTGCCTCTAAGTATGGAGGCTCCATTTAACAAGAGCCCTGCTGAATCAGACCAAAGGCCTGTGTAGTCCAGGAATCCTGGGCTGTACCCAGTGTTGGTCTGATGCAGAGTGGACCCATCAAAATGAATGGATCAGCCAGCGGCCCATCTAGCCCACCATCCTGTTTTCACAGTGGCCAGCCAGATGCCTGGAGGGAAACCCTTAAGCAGGATGCAAGCACAAGAGCGCTCTCTCCTATTGTGGTTTCCAGCAACTGCTGCCTCCAACCATGGAGGCAGATTGCAACCATATAGCCTCCTCCTCCATGAATTTGTCCAGTCTTCCTCTAAAACTATTCAAATGGAGGTCCACTGGCTCCTTATACTTGTCTTCTCCATGTTGGTAGGATCTCCGGTACTTCAGCTCGACCAAGACTGGCCGTGGCCCGCTGCGGGAGGGCTGGCGAGAGCACACCAAACCCATCATGTGCTCCTACAAGCTGGTGACAGTCAAGTTTGAGGTGTGGGGGCTGCAGACACGGGTGGAGCAGTTTGCTCACAAGGTGAGAGCTCAGCCTGGAGACATTTGGGGACCTGGAGGGATGGAATGGGCCCTGCTATTGCAGAGAGTGTCGGAGGTACCCTTCCTGAGTTTTGAGAAGTCCTTGATTCTCATCAGGCAGATTATCCCCCTGCCTCAGAGCAATATTCTGTGCCAGGGGTGGGGAATCTGTGCCCGCCTAGATGCTGCTAGACTACAAAGCCCATCATCCCTGAAACAAAATGGATTGCCATTGTGATCCTCAGGAATGTCTGCCTCCAAGGAGGGCTGGTGGCTCAAGCCAGGGGAGTTCAAAAGTTCCTGGCTTCCTGGGGAAGGCAAAAGTCAGCACCTTGGAGGAAGATCAGGGTGTGTTCAGGATCACAGAGAGTGCTTCTGCAGCTGAGCCAACCATCCATGTTGTCTCAGCAAGGTCATGGAGCAACTGGCTTTATAGCAGGGTTAGGCAGTCACTGACTGGACTGTGCTTGCTGGGGCTTATGGGGGTGCAATCCAAAACAGGGAAGGCTTCTCTGGAGCATAGGAGATCAGTCTGTGCATTGCTGCCTCCTGCTGGCAGGGCTCTCAACCACTCTGCTAGCATAGCAGCCTTCAGTGATTACAGTGGGAGGGGGGTGACCCTCCCCTTGGGTGTTGCTGTAATGATTGCCCCCCAAAAGATAGAAGATAACTGAGGAGTTGTTAACCTAGTTTTGGGTTGCAGGCCATCCGGGACATCTTGCTGATCGGCCACAGGCAAGCTTTTGCCTGGGTGGACGAGTGGTGTGGTAAGTGAGCCTTTTTGCTGTGTTGCTGGTTGCAGAGTGGGTGGGAAGAGAGTGTGTGAAAATTCTTTGGGCCGTGGGAGAATCAAGCTTCAGGGTCCCCTTTCCCTAGGCTGCCCTGCTCTTTACATCATTGCGTTTTGCATTCATCAGTATAGACCTCCTGTTTCCTCCTAATCAGCAGCACAGAGTAGGGCCCTCGTTTTTTAAAACTTTAAGCATGCACTGAATTAATGGGTAGAGCCTCCTGCCCTTCACTGTGCTTTTAAATCCCCTGATTGTAAGTGCAACAAGATGGTTAAACGGTAACTAATCTGTGACCTGCATTCTTGAGTGTGGGCCCCTCCGATCCGATCCTACAACTGCACACAAATGGAAATGTTGTTTTTGGAAAACTTTTGCTTTTTCCCCCCTGGAGCTAAAAGCTGTCACTGGTGTCTCCCATAAATCTCAAGCCCCGCTTATTTTATTTATCTGTATTTACTAAACCCGTTTCTAGCCCTCTTCTTGGTTTTGAAGATCTCCAAAAGAGCACAAAGTGCACAAAAGAGCAATACACCGTTAATTAAATTCGTATTGAAACAAAGAGGTCTACAACTGAGAGGAGGGACAGCGGTGATCAGTGTTCGCAAACTTTTGGGATCCACTTTGGGGAACGTTAAGTAGCAAATCAATTCTGACCTAACGTGTCCAGTTGTGTGCAGTTCTAGGTTTCTTGGCAAAGGAGTGGGGTTGTGATCACCCAAAGCTGTGGAGGCTGGTCCATCAGAGTTACCACTGCCCCACCCATCTCACTCTGCCCTCAGCCAGCCCCCACCTGCCTGCCTTCCTACTTACAGCCCATTGAAGGTGTGGCCCTGGCTGTCATCTTGCTCCTTCTTAGTCTCTGTGTCACCCTTGTAGAACTCACACAAAAACCCCTTGTATTAAAGAGCCCCTTAGTGCCTCTAAGCCAGTGTTTCTCAACCTGTGGGTCCCCAGATGTTGTTGGACTACAACTCCCAGCATGACCAGTGGTCAGGGATGATGGGAGTTGTAGTCCAACATCTGGGAACACACAGGTTGAGAACTGCTGCTAAGCCACCTCTGGCTAGGAGCTTCCACAAAATTTTTCACCCCTCTAAACTATCTGAGACACAGCGTCCTTCTTACCTCACAAATCCCCTTCTGAGGAACTGTAAGCGAAAAAGGTGTTTAGACTCCCGCAGGTAAGTGGAAGGCAGAACATTACTACCTGAACTCACTTTTTTCTTACCTTTCTTTTCTAACCCAGCTAACTTTTCCCCTCAACCCCTGTCCTCTTCATTTCCCCTCTCCAATGTTTTCCTGAGACTCCTCTTCCTTCGAGTTTTGCTCCAGTGTTGATCGAGGTTGTGCTGTCTTGTATCAATGCTGCCTGGGTCTAAGGTCTCTTGAGTGTGCATGCACAGGATCAACTCCAGCCTGGTGGGGGGGTGAGGGGCTCTCCTCCTTGCCCCCTACAGTGGGCTTACATAACAGCAGCAGCAGCTCTCAGACCAGTGCTGGCGGCCACTTCAAATTTCCCATAATGCCCAGAGGAGCCTGATTTAGTGTTGCTCTAGGGCATCCTAGGAAATTTAAAATGGCAGCTTGTTGATTCCTAAGGACCCCCCCCCCCCGGGAGGAGGTCTTAAGCATGCAGCAGTGCCAAGGGGGCTCTCAGCTGCCTGGTGTTATTGGGAGCTGATGCCAACCCTGAAAACAGACACACAGAGTGAGCCAGTGGATTCAGAACCACATCTCTACTGCAACACCACAAGGGAACACAGGAATATTTCATTTCCAGAGAGTAGGGCTGATCTCCTAGGCCTTTCCTGCCCAATTATAATATCACAGTCAACACAAGGGACCTCCAGAAGCCATCCAGCCCACCCTTCCTCACTGCAGGATCTGTGGCATTGCTTGCTACCTCGCCTCTCTTTAAATGCATCCTGCCGGCTCCCAAGGCAAGCTGGTGTTCCACTATCGAACATATCTGACTAGGTGGAAGCTTATTCTACTTTGCAGCCATGATCCCCTGCTCGTTTCCACCTATTGGTTCTAATTCTAGGTTAGGGAAAGGGGCTGTAGCTTGGTGGTGGAGCATCTGCTTTGCATGCAGAAAAGATCCCTGGCATCTCCAGGCAGAGCTGGGAGAAACACCTGTCTGAGCCTCTGCCAGTCAGTGTAGGGGATATTGGGCTAGATGGAGCAATGGTCTGACCCTGTGTTCCTACATCATCCTGCCTTCTGGAGTAACTGAGAATAAGGTCCTCAGAAAATGAATTAAGTGCAGTTCGTGTCAGGCTGGCATCTGGGACTCTGGGAGGGCAGTGACGCAAAGGCAATCAACCCTCTTACAACTCCAACCAAGGAGTGTATTTTTTATAAGGGTCAGACAACATCCTGGGACACATTGCAGCCTGGAAAGGGCGGGCTTGTTTGCGTGGCTGGGTTCCCTGCTAGGAGAGGGCACACAGAACCTGACTCCCCATTTCAGATCCACGATTGAGGACCTATGGGCCATGCAGTCCCCCCCACACACACACACTGGGGCCACTCCACTGGTCCATCTGTGTGCTTGCCTGTGCCGATGGCGGCAGAGAAGAAAAGGAGTGTGGCTGCAAAAGGAGCAGGGAGGGTGTGAGGTCTCAGGAGAAGTCCATGGCAGCTACAGGGGTCAACAAGGCATTGTATGAGGCTTGTCCCTTTTGCTGTGAGTTGTTGGCTCTTTGCAGGTGCTGGCTAGGTTACTTTGCCTATTAATGATGGCCACCTTTGTAGTGAGATGGGATGACTTTAAAAGAAGATCAGACAAGTGCATGGAGGATATCCACAGATGCTAGCCACAATGGCTGCGTTCTGCCTCTACGGTCGGAGGCAGTAATGCTACTGAATGCCAATTGCTGGAAACCGCAGGAGGGGAAAGTGTTCTTGAGCTCAGGTCCTGCTTGCAGGTTTTCCGCAGGCATCTGGGTGACCCCTGTGAGAACAGAATGCTGGACCATTGGTCCATCAGGCTGCTCTTGCGTTCTTATATTCTCCTTTATTTCATCATCTGCCATCCTCATTTTATTTGCACTCCACTGGTCCTTCTGAAAGGAAGCACAAAGCAACTAGCATTTTGCAGAAACAAATGCAACAGCTAAAAGCAAACAGGAGGAGACTTTGGGGCGTGGAAAGCTGTGGCTTAGTGCTACGCAAAAGGTACCGGGTTCGGTCCCTGGCTTCTCCAGGCAGGTCTGGGAGAGACCCCTGCCTGAAACCCTGGAGAGCTGGAACAGTGCTCTGGCATACTGAGGCAGAGGCAAAGGACAGGAGGGAGGACCAAATGGGCCTTCGGCTTGATTGATCAGGTTTCTTCTTATGTTCTTATAAGCACCTGAGGTGAGAGAGCAGTGCACCAAACAGAATAGCTGAGAAGAAACCACCAGTGTCTGTGCAGAAGGTTTCAGGAAGAGTGCCTGTTCGCTTGTAGCACCACCTGCTGGCACAATGTGGCACTAGAACTTGGAAACTTACACAGAGGATAGATAACAGAGTAAAGCCAAAACTCCAAATACACTCGGTGTTGTTTTCATTGTTTAAAATATATTTTAACATTTGTGGTTGCTTAATTTATTTGGATTTAAGCACATAGGGCAAAGTTTAGTTAAATTACATAGGGATTGGAGCAACGAACTACCGGAGGAAAACCTCCCTGGCCAATGAAACTTGTTTTGCTCTCATTATTTTCTGAGATTCCACCAAATGGGGCACATTTTTGGGCCTATCTGTGCAGGAGGGTTAGAAACCTGGTGTGTTTCTGTAGTCATTTAATGCAAGCTGAGATTTTTGTCAGGGCTTTGGATTGTGCTCCCCATCGATAATTCTGAACAATTTAAGATTGTAGCTGCTTTTCAAGAGGAAGGCAGTTGTGTTCCATGAGCTGCCTCCTAAGCTCTGTGTAGTGTGACCCAAATTAGCTGTGGCCAGTGAAGGAGGCATAGCTGTCAACTTTTCCCTTTTCTTGCGAGGAATCCTATTCAGAATAAGGGAATTTCCCTTTTAAAAGGGGGGAAATTGACAGCTATGGAAGGAGACTGACAACAAGTTGGAGAGACGAGCACTGATCAAGCTGCAGCTTGACAGGACTGGACTAAATGGGTCATTGGCCTCTGCGTATAGTAACTTCCTATGCCCTTCCTGTTAAGGATCCTGGTAGCTTTTTCCTCCCCTTCTCTGTCTCCTGCATAATGGTACTAACAACTCTGCCCTCCACTGCTGCTCAGGGCTTTCTCATCCCTTTTCGCCTTCAACCTCCCCCTTTTCTGATGATCTGTGCTGAGATAGTTCTGCTCCGAAGAGAGAAGGGTTCCTCTTCTCAGCGTACAGATCGTCACTAGGCAGACGTCTGGGAAAGGCCCCCTGAACTGAGTCGCCACATTTTGCACCTTTCTTACCCCAAGCAGAGGGCCAGGCACTGTTTAGAGGGCAGGATTTGATCTCGTCCTGCATAGTCCATTTTCCGTTGGGTGGGGTTAGGGCCAAGGGTCCAAATGTGCTTCCCGCAGCAAGAAGGAGAAATCCTGTCCACAGACACCATCGCAGTTGGTGGTGCATTTGGGACCGGCCCCTTGTCTCTCTGAAAAGAGCGGAGATGCGGCCCTCGCAGCTCCAGCGTCTTGTGACGGCCCCTCGTTGGCTCTTTGTGGGGCCTCGGTGCCTCCGGGTTTCCTGCGCCTCCTTCCCCCGAGCCCGGCTTGCTTTTCTGAGCTTTGAGAGCATCTCTGCGTGTTACAGACATGTCCCTGGAAGAGGTTCGTGCCTTCGAGACTCAGATGCACGTGGCCACAAATAAAAACTTCAGCACCCAGGACCCTTAACGCCCCACCTGGCCAGGACTCCCGTTTTGTATGTATATGTTTTGTTTTTGCCTTTTGGTCTTTCCTTTCTTCTCCTGGATCTCGGCATAGCAGGTCCCAGCCCTGTTCCTGCTAAGGCTCCCCTGTCCTTTGGAGATCCAGCTATGCCTTTTCTGTGCCCAAGATGCATGAGAGCAGCAGCAGTAGCAGTGCAAAGGGTGCCTGGAGCATGTTGGGAAAGGGCTGTAGCTCAGGGACAGAGCATCTGCTTTACATGCAGAACTCTAGGGTTCAATCCTCAGCGTCTCCAGTTAGGGCTGGGAGACACCTCCGTCTGAAATCCTGGAGAGCCACTGCCACTCAGTGTGGGCCGTATTAAGCCAGATGGACCAATGGTATGATTCTGTCCAAAGCAGCTACCAATTGTTCCTGTGATGAGCATTAAACTGACTTCATGGCTTTCCCCCATAGATGTGCAGGAATGCTGGGTCAGCAGCCAACCTGAATGGAAGGGGGAATTCCATTCAGAGTGCCAATCCTTACCTAGCAAACACAGCAGCACGCAGTGCAATAGGGACAGGGAACCTTGTACTTGGGGAATGGCAAAGTTTTTAGAAGTATACACACACATGGAGGAAAGAAAGAGAGGAGAAAACATATACGGAGCATCAACAATACCAGCCCAGGAAAGCTCAAGCACCTATGTTGGGTGGGATGGTGAGTGTAATGGAGTATCTCACCAGAGGTTTCCCGCTGCTCTCAGAAAGAGAGGGAAAGGGGATAACCCGCTGGCCTGGATTTGAATCG
This sequence comes from Podarcis gaigeae, assembly GCF_964106915.1. Classification (NCBI taxonomy): domain Eukaryota; kingdom Metazoa; phylum Chordata; class Lepidosauria; order Squamata; family Lacertidae; genus Podarcis; species Podarcis gaigeae. The sequence continues at coordinate 35,075,622 of NC_139690.1, forward strand.
TGAGTCCTCTGCTTCCAGAAGGGATGGACTGATGGATTGGTCTGTGATCTGCCCTGAGACCTCTGGGTATACGGCAGAATATAATTTAAATAAATAAATGAAATTGATCCACTGCTCAGAATTGAGTGTGACATGTTCATTGTTATGAGGGTGGTGATTTTATTATTATAATCATTGCTTTTATTTTAAATTACACTTGATTTAGATTTGGACTATCAAAAACAAATATTCAACTTTATGTTTAAGGGTTATCAGTGATACAATAGTGAGCTGTACTCAGTGGTGATACAGTAATTGTACATTATTACAAATAAGAATAATACTATGCCAATAAAGGCTGAATGAATGAATAATAAAGTTATATGTCCTCCTCAGAGTGAAGGGCAGATTAGTATTACAATTTCTATCCCACTAGTATTCCAAATAACTTAAGGTGGTCTTTTATTGTTCTCCCGCTCTCCATTTCCCCCCCTCACAACAACCCTGTGTGGTAGGCTGAGAGACAGGTGACCTACTCTAGGTCCCCCAGTGATCTTCACTGGAACCTTGCTCTCCCAAGTTCTTGTCTGACACGCATCCATTATACCACGCTGCCGCACCTGGGGATGGAGGGGAAGCTAAACTCGACCCTTGCCTCACTCTCCTCCTCATTAAGGCTCCAGGGAGAGGCGAGTGGTGCCCTGGGGGAGGAGAGGCAGCGCTTGGGCCTAACCCAAAGAGAGGCAGCAAGCGCCCCCCCCTTCCCCACCAACCTCAACCTCTTCTCACAAAGCCTCCCTCCACCTTTTCTTCCCACAGGGATGACGATGGACGAGGTGCGCCTGTACGAGAAGGAAACCCAGGAGGCGACCAACGAGATTGTCGGCATGGCGGAGCCCACCTTCACCCTCAGTGGAGTGCGCCTGCCCCCCAACACCCAGAGCGCCCCTTCCACTCCCCTCAGCGGCGACGCACCAGACTTCCTCAGTGTGCCCAAGGACAGACCACGGAAGAAATCTGCCCCAGAGATGCTCTCTCTGCCGGTCCTGAGGGAGCGTGCCAACGCAGAGTGACGCCTGGCCCCACAAGGCTTACTCCGGCTCCTGATTCCCCACCCCTTCCTTCATCAAAGAGACTTGCCCCCCACACACTTCATTTCCACAGGAAGGCATGTACCTTGCTTTCATCTGGTTTTTTAAAAGAAATTATTTATGTGTGGGTTTTTTTTTTGTTTTTTTAATGACCTTTCTGAGTTTCTCCTTGTCCTGAATTGGGCAACACCCACCTGCTGGACTGAGGAAAGGCCTATGACTTGTGGCCTACCACTCCCGTCCCCGGATTTCAGCAGCTCTCTTGAAAAGTAAACCTTTCTGACTTGTTCTGGCTGGCGTCCATCCAAACGTGGCAGGGATTCTCTGACGTTTCCCTTGTTTGACCTGGGGCACTTGTGATATTCCTGTATTGCAGAATAACACACACGCTCTGGTCCAGACACACACATCCTGAGCTTCTCCTCCCTTGCAGAAATGTTGAGTGAAATTTACTGCGCCATCTTAAGTTCCTTTGGGACTCAGCAGAGTGGGCAGGCCTGGATTGCTTGTCTCCCACCAGCTCAGCAGTCACGCAAGGGGACTTCTATGGTAGCAGGGGTCATAGCTCAGGTGCAGAGTATCTACTTTGCAAGCAGAAGGTCCCAGGTTCAATCCCTGCCATGGAGGTCTGTGTGCTGGGACAACTAGAGTCTTAAGAATCACCAGGGAAATAAGGACCCCTCCAGACTGAGGGTTTGTTTGTTTTATGCGGAAGTTTTCTGCAGTGTGTCATTGACACAATCATAATGCATTCATGGTGGATTTATCCTGGGGTGTCCACACTTCATTCTACTTTTTTAGCTGTCCAAAGGTTATCACTTTTATGACACCTCGACGGACAGCTCTTGTTCTCTTAGTGCAACAAAGCAAGAACCACACCACCTCTGAAAAATACTGGAACATTAGTGGTATATAAAAAGTTGCAGGATTTCTGCCCTGAATCTTTAGTAGGTGCAAACAGGATTGCACATAACTGCCCAGATACCATTGTGAGCACAAATATTGGTGAATGCACAATATAAAGGATATCTGGAGGGGCCTTAACACTGATTAACAGTGCTCTTTGTAACACAGACAGGCCTTTTCTGAATAGGATTTCCTGTTATTTGTCCCCCCGTTTATTCAGAATGTGCCAATATCCAGCTAGGCTGGAGAGCAAACCTGCCAATACTTTCCACACCACCCTCATGCAGAATTTGATAGCAAGGCTCAGCATTGTGCATGCTAAGGATCTCCATTCTGGGGGCTGCTATAAAACAAGCTTCTAGTCCCTGTGGCTACAGAGAGCAACTTGAAATTACTGTATAGGCAATACCTGATAATGTTTTTTGAAGCTGGGACTGAGCAGGACTGCTAGGTAGCCAGGATTGCTGCTTTTGGAGCTCTCACCCAGTGCCTTGCGGCTAGCAAAAGGAGAAAAAATTAATCAAATCTGTTTACACTGGCATAAAGGATTAAGAGCAGAAGGGCACAGGCTCAATCACCAGCATCTCCAGGTAGGGCTAGGAAAGACCCCCATCTTAAGACCCAAGAGAACTGCTGCCGGTCAGTGTAGACCTGCTTTCCCTATCCTAAGGTCCTCCAGTTGTTTTGGACTACAGTTCCCATAAGAACATAAGGAGAACCAGGCGAGTGGCCCATCTAGTCCAGCTTCCTGTTCTCACAGCGGCCAGAAAGATGCCTGTGAGAAATCTGCAAGCAGAATCAAGCAGCTGGGTTTCCAGCAACTGGTATGGCAATGCTGGCTGATGAAAGTTGCAGTCCAAAATATCTGGAGGGTACCAGGTTGTCAAAGATTAGCATAGACAATACTGAGCTGCACGGATGAATGGGAGACAAATGCCCAGAGGGAGAGCACAGTCTTCCTGAAACCCTGGAGAGCTGCTGCCACTTAGTGTGGACAATACTGGGCGAGATGGACCAATGGTCTGACTTCCCCTAAGGCAGTTTCCAGTTTCCCTACGTGTCTTAAATTAGTAAGATTCTTCTGGGTCTTTGTGATGCTGAGCCAGCATCCTAGTCCTTTCCAACCCTTCTGCCTCCCTCACACAGAGGCCCCCAGACCTCTTCCTCTGTGCCTTTGGAACAGGGACCATTCCCACTACTGCAGCAAATGTCTGCAGAATCCCCTCCTCATGGGAGGTGGGAAGCATCAGTGCCCTCAGCATCCGTCAGCCACAGCCAGGGCATGCACATAAATGGAGCCCTGTAGGATCAGGCCAAAGGCCCATCTGGTCCAGCATCCTGTGTGTGTTGTGGCTGTGAGAAGCCTCTGACAGCACAGGTAGGACGTGTCCATATTGGCTAGTAGCCATTGATGGTCTTAATCTCCATGAATAGCCTTATCCTCCAGGAAAGGTTGCCCATGTGGCCCATGTGGCTCTTGGAAGGCTGCCCAAAAAGGAATGAGCCTTGCCTTCTTTCGCCTCTGGTCCTGCCCATAAATTTAATGTGAGTGTAGGAAGCGCCCATGGCCCATCTATTCCTGCCTCTGGTTCTCACAGAGGCCAACCAAACGCATTTGGGAAGCCTGCAAACAGGACCCGAGCACAACAGCCGTCTCCCCTCTTTTCGACTCCCCAGCAACTGACACTCGGAGGCCATCACCTGGCAACTCTCCTGCCATCACCAGCGTCCAACTTTTTTGCCTTGCAGAAAACCAGAAGTGCAGTCCCCGTCTGGAAGGGGGCTTCAAGGCGGTGCCACAGATTCCTCAGATGTCAGCCTCTCAAGTCTTAATGTGCTCTCCAAACCTCAGTGTACAAGCATCCTTACTGGAATTTGCACTGCTTTCTGTCGCAGAACGGAACTGCTGCCCTTTCTGAGTGTAGGCATCGGCTCCTAGCTTCTTTTGTGGTTGGTCCCTTTGATTCCCAGGCTGCAATCCCAGCTGCTACATTTTGCCTCTGAATGCAGAGAAATTGCTGGATCCCCACCCTTTTCGATGGAAGCGCTTTGGAGGGACCAAACTGAGACCTCGAGAAAAACATCCTCAGAAAGCTTGCCGTGTGGTTCAGGGTCGCCAGTTGAGGAACGTGGACTGGTGTTTGATGCACATTATCTATCGAGGTCAAACATGTTTTGAAGTGTTGCTTGGGTGGGATTCTGACCCCTAAGATCCATCCAAGCTCCCAAGAAGAATAGATGGTGGTAGATGGCACAGAGAGATGATCCAGCAATATGTATTTTAATTAGCCATCTATGAACTATGCTTACACTTTTTATGTGTGCTGAAATATGGGGAACTAGGACTGCAGCACCATCAGCCATCTCTCACCCAGATTTTGGGTGTCTGAGAATGTATGGAACATCCTTGTGTTTCTGGGCCTTTTGAGAACCCGGGTGGCAAACATGGATTGGGGCCTGTTCTCATGCAGTGTATAAGCTGAGAGGCTCCCTGCATTCCATGGGCCCTGGAAATGGCGGGAAAATTGGTGTGTATGGGAAAATCCTATGTAGATAATTTGTGATCTGTGTAGGAGCGTTTCTGTTATGCTTTATTTTTAAAAAAAACAATTGAGTGATAAAACAGTTTCTCATGGGAAAACCATCCTTGTGCTTGTGCAACTGGCACAGCAGGGGTCAACATGATGTTGGCAATCGTACCTGATATGTATTTTATTTATTACACTTCCATCCCCTGGGTCCTTACTGCTCTGGCTCTGGCTCTCTTGAGCAACATTTCATACAGCTTTGGGTGTCTGCCCACACTATTTGGGAAACATTTCCAAGCATCATTTGTAAAACCTCTGGACTTTCACTAAAGGGGTGTCGTATAAAATCAATGGTGGCAGGAGGCCAACAGCAGGTGGCACCAGAGCCATTGACAGGCAGAGCCAACTAATTCTAGCTTCATCTTACCACAAAGATACCAACATTTTCAAAAGCAGTGAGTCCATGGCTTGGCTTTTGAAAAACAGCAGGTCCACAGGAACATTGACCATGCTTAAGAACTTAAGAAGAGCCTGCTGGATCAGACCAATGTCCCATCTAGTCCAGCATCCTGGTCTCACAGTGCCCCACCGCCAGATGCCTGTGGGATGGAAGCCAGGAGGCAGGATCTGAGTGCAACAGCACACTTTCTTCCTGCAATTTCCAGCAACTGGTATCCCAAAGCTCTTCAGCCTCCAACCATGGAACCCATGGGTAGAGCCTGGTGGATCAGGCCAAAGGCTCATCTGGTCCAGCATCCTGGTCTCACAGAGGGTAGCCAGATACCTGGAGGGAAACCCACAAGTGAGACCCAAGCACAAGAGCACTCTCTCCTGTGGTTTCCAGCAACTGGTACTCAAGACGCATTACTGTGTCAGAGGCAGAGCACAGACATCATGGCTGGTAGCTTCATGGTTTCTGGGGTTGATGGGAATTCCAGTTCGGAAGGGCCAACATCCACGGCCTCAGAGCAGCTCTCTGGGGTTTGAGGCAGGGATATCCGCCAATCCTACACTGGGGACTGAATCCACAACCTCCTGCATGCAAAGCAGATGCTTCCCCACTGAGCTATGGCCCTTCCCTATTTGCTACTCTTGGAATCTGCCCTTCAGCTGCAAGGACGGGGCCAGCTTTGAGAATGAGCACGCACACAAAACCACCACTTGCGTTCCTGACATCTCTGTCCGCTCCAAGCAAGTAGTTGAACAGATGTGGGGAAATGAAGAAGCCTCTGCTGCCTGGAGTTAGGAGGTCGCTTGCTCTAAGCTTCCCCATCTAATCTCGCTCCTCTTCACCTCCATCCAGCTCTCCTATGTCCAGCTCATCTGGGGGAGCAGACAGCCCCCGGAACATCATGTGGTGGGAGTTGCAGTAGACAGGAGGCTTATTGGGGTTTGAGTAGGCCTGTTCTGGTTTGAGGGAGGCAAAGGGGTTGGCCCCACAGCCTGTGATCTGGGTCTCTAGCTCCATCAAGATCTTGAGCGAATTCTTCATTTCCTGTTCACTGGGGGAAAGAAGGAAGGGGCCTTGGTTAGTGCTGCTAGCTCATTTTCAGTTAGCACTGGCTAGGTCATTAATGACCCTGAATGGTTTTTCAAGTGCATCCAGATAGTCACTATTTTGGGGTGGAACTCAATCACGTATCGGCCCATGATAGTTGTGCTCTTATAATGGATGGGGAGGTTTTGCACAACAAACCCACTTCATCAAAAGATTAGACTTTCTGCAATGAAAGCAACAGAAAAATGTACTGGAAAGAGTGAAATAACGCATGCTTTAACACAACCTTGCCTGGACTTCATTAGCATCCACTGAATAGAACTGGCATAGAGTAGTGATTAGAGTGTTAGACTAAGACCTGGGGTTCAGGGTTCAAATTCCTACTTGGTTGGTCACTGCCTTTCAACCTAGCCTACCTCAACAGGGTGGTTTTGAGGATAGAAAAAGGAGAATATGTATGCAACCTTGAGTTCCTTGGAGGAAAGATGCAGTATAAATGTCATAATAAAATTAATGAAGATAATTTTAGGCTTCTAATACATAAAATCCAATTTACAGAAATATTAATATATATACACAATCCCATCAAAACAATGGATTTTCCACGTTCGTGAATTTTTCTCATTCCTTCCTTTTAGATATGTATTTATGAATCTTCCTCCCCCACCTTGTTTTAATGTAAGTATGTATCTCGTTATATTGAAAATTGAATAAAGATAAATTATGCATACACACTTACATAATTAAAACAGGCAATAAAACAATACAGCAATTGAAACAGGAGGCTTGGGAAGAGATCAAAGGAATATGTGTTCAAACAGATATTCAAAAGTCGACAGAATGCCAATATTGATTTGGCTTTCTGGGCATTCTGCCCTAATGGGGCCACACTGGGTTTGGTGACAGTCCTAGGAAACTGAAAAGAGAAGGCTCCGGTTCCCAGTTTCTGTGTAGCTTCTTATAACTCAATGGGTTCAGGGCCATCCCCACTATCAGACAAAATGGGGCAAATGCCTCAGGCGGTAGGGGGCAACAGCCCCCTAGCCATTCCTCCTATGCCTCCCTCTTCCTTCCTAGTCTGTTTGAATGCAATGCAGCCTCCTCACCTGCACATTTCTAATGCAGGTTGGACATCCAAATGAGTGGCAAGTGTCAAAATGTCCTGGAAGGAGGATAGAAAAGTGGAAGGCCTGTGATTTTGAAGTTAGCGCATCAGCCTTGCCCAGTTTCAATCCCAGGCATCTCCAGGTTCGGTTGGGAATGATTCCTACCTGAACCTCTGAAGAGCCACTGCCACTCAGTGTAGGCAATATGGAGCTAGAGAGGCCAGTAGTCTGAGCCAACATGCCCACTTTTGCCCCCAGTATCAGATAGAATCATAGAATCTTAAGAGTTGGAAGGGACCCCAAGGGTCATCTAGTCCAAGTCCCTGCAATGCAGGAATCTCAGCTAAAGCATCCATGACAGATGGCCATCCAACCTCCGCTTACTTGTTGTCTCGTTTGGCCCTTGGCACCAGCAATGGAGAACAGGTGTGGAAGAGGAAGTAGAGGAGAACCTGCCTGTTTACCTGTATACTGTGAAGAGTGAGGGGATCTCGTAGTCTCGAAGGAGCAGCAAGGTGGGAAGCCAACTCTCCATTAGGTCATGGCAGGCATGGAAACCTAGGAATGGAGAAGAACAGAAATGGCTAATTTGCATGCAGTGTCCAGGCTGCATTTTTTTGAAAGGTTTATCTTGTGGAATTGCCCTTTGCAATGTGGTGAAACACACAAGAGAACATGTCAGAAGGGTTTCAGCCTAGCCATCTCCCTGCCCCTGGTGCCATTTCTATGTGCCACCATGCATAAGAACATATTAAGAGCCTGCTGGATCAGGCCAGGGGCCTATCTACTCCAGTATCCTGCTCCCACAGTGGCCAACTGGTGGGAAGTCCAAAAGCAGGGCCTGAGCACAAGCACACTCTCGCCTCCTGTGGCTTCCAGCAACTGGTGTTCAGAAGCATCATTGCCTCTGACTGTTGGGATGCAGCCAAGGAATCGGGGGCACTTGTCAGGCCCCAGCCCACTGGCCGGTGGGTCGGGCGATCTCCAGTCCTTGGATCAGCATGAAACTGCAACCCTAGCTTCAGAAGCCTTCAGAAGCTGGGCATGCACACTCAGCAGAGTAAATAACACTGCGCAACAGAAGTGGCAGGGAGACGGCTGTGTGAGCATGTTTACAAGCAGTTTATTCAGTGTACAGCAGGACAAAAGGAAAACATGTCTGACCCCCTTTGTGTCCAAAGCAAGAAGCATAAGCAAAAGCTATACACAAATGGAAGTTCCCAGCAAGCTGTGCTGGAGTGTAAACAGGCATGTGACACACAACAATCATGCCTGTACTTAAGGTGGAACGGAATATCCTAACATCCTCCCCCTTTCCGTGTAACCTGTATCACCTGTGCTTTAGCCCAACTGCAACCGCTGTACATAAACCTTAAGTTGTTCTCTGTTAACAGCCATAGACAACAGATCTGCAGGAATTTTGTGTCCTGGCATGTAGGACACCGGAATATCCTAACACCGACTGCATAGATATTATGCCTAGTAGCCATTGATAGCCATTGTCCAATCCTCTCTTAAAGCCATCCAGGTTGGTGACCATCACTGCCCCTTGTGGGAACAAGTTAACTATGCCCTGCCTGAAGAAGGGCTTTCTATTGTCTATCCTGAAACTTCAAACATTCAGCTTCATTGGCTGTCCATGAGTTCTAGTGTTTCACTTTCTCCATGACATGCATAATTTTAATACACTTCTATCAAGTCCCCTCTTTCTTGCTTTATCTCCAAACCTAGAAGTCCAAAATGCTACCACCTTTCCTCATAGGAGCGTCCCTCCATCCCCTTGATCATTTTGGTTGCACGTCTGAACACTCCCCTGCAAGATACAACACACACACACATCCCCATGCAACCGCTTGCAGCATGAAGCAATTCAGTGCAGGGATGGCTTTAATAACCTCATGTGCTATTTGCAGAGACTGGACGCCAGACAAAGCTGCAGGGCAAGAACTGAGGCCGACTTTCCCTGGATGCCGTACAGATGCCCCTAGCATGATGTCATGACGGGAAAAGATTGCTCAGAGGACATTCTCTGCACCTTTTGCTGGTGAAGAGTGCCAACTTAGCGTGCTTATACCTTGCAAGGCCGATATGTGAAGCAAGTGCTGATTCCACTTGTACATCACACCTTTGGCATAAAGGGGATGGAGACTGGAAACTTCCCCAGCAGGTCAAGGGAGGGAATAGTGAGGATCTGGCTGTTTGTGCAGCTGTCAGAACAAGGATGCCAAACTCTCTCGCACGTCATAGCTGGGAACCATGGGGGGGGGGGGCGGTGACACTGCCAAGATCAGATCAGATTGGGGATGGCAGAGTGGGGGACGGAGGGAAGATTAATTCCCAGTTTGCAAAGCCCTCTGACATTTCTGCAAGCTTGGAATGATGTGCCAAGGGAGCCTTTCGTATTCACAAGGGCATTTGACTATCCTGGTACTAATAACTTAATACCTACGGAATGTGGTGGAGCGCGCCAGTGGAACATGGCCTTGCTCCTGAGTAGGAAGCACCCTTGCAGTGCCACACAGTGCCATCACTGAGACAAGACACACTGCAACATCCTTTGCAAAAAGTTTCAGATTGCCTTCCAGGACTGGACAGGTAATATTATGGAAATGCCCACCATTGTGATGGATATGGCATATGTGGTTTGAAATCCCAAAGGAGAGTTTCCTGCCTTCCTTCCAGTCTTTTTCCTTTTGTGCTATACAGTGGTACCTCAGGTTACATACACTTCAGGTTACGTACACTTCAGGTTACAGACTCCATTAACCCAGACATAGTGCTTCAGGTTAAGAACTTTGCTTCAAGATGAGAACAGAAATCGTGCTCTGGCGGTGCAGCAGCAGCAGGAGGCTCCATTAGCTAAAGTGGTGCTTCAGGTTAAGAACAGTTTCAGGTTAAGAATGGACCTCCGGAATGAATTACGTAAGTACTTAACCCGAGGTACCACTGTATCTTTTAGCTTGAAAGCCTGAGGGTGGGGACCCCCTATGTCACATTTTTAAGCCACTCTGGGAGGCCTTTTTGTTTGGGGCTAAATATCATCATCATCTTTCTATATATAAAAAAGATTAAGTATAGAACTGACCCAAATTTTCTCAGAAGTCATTCCTCCCTCCCCGATAAAATTTCATAAAATGTCTCTTTCTCTTTTATCCCATCCTGGTAGAAAAATAAGCAGCATTGTCCCTAGATATCCTCTACTGTTCTGTGATGTGTCATCTATCAATCCAGGCCTGGGCCAGCCCAGCCATGAGGCAAGATGAAGCAGCTGCCTTAGGCGACAGATACTGAGGGGGGGGGGGTGAGTGGACAGAGCTTGTCTTCTGCTCCTGGGTTCAGTGGAGGATGTTGATGTAAGATTCTGGTCAGCTGTTATACATGGAGGGGCACCAGTGAAGGTGGGTCCATTAGGTGAATGGGGCACTGGCCCACCAACCTCAGTCTGCCCTCAGCCAGCCCTCCCCTGCCTGCCTTCTTGCTCACCCCCACTCCAGGGAGAGGCAATGCCTGCCTGCTTCTTCTTCCTCCTCCATCTCAGATCTGCCCTCACAGAGTAAACTACAACTAATCCAGAATGCTGCAGCTAGACTGGTGACTGGGGGCGGCTGCCAAGACCACATAACATCAGTCTTGAAAGACCCAGTACGTTTCCGAGCACAATTCAAAGTGTTGGTGTTGACCTTTAAAGCCGTAAACAGCCTCGGCCCAGTATACCTGAAGGGAGCCTATCTCCACCCCCATCGTTCTGCCTGGACACTGAAGTCCAGCACCAAGGGCCTTCTGGTGGTTCCCTCATTACGAGAAGCCAAGTTACAGGGAACCAGGCAGAGGGCCTTCTCGGTAGTGGCGCCCGCCCTGTGGAATGCCCTCCCATCAAAGAGATAAACAACTACCTGACATTCAGAAGACATCTGAAGGCAGCCCTGTTCAGGGAAGTTTTTAATGTGTGACATTTTAATGTATTTTTAATCTTTGTTGGAAGCTGCCCAGAGTGGCTGGGGAAACTCAGCCAGATGGGTGGGGTACACATAATAAAATATTATTATTATTATTATTATTATTATTATTATTATTATTATTGGCTGAGGCATGCTCATAGAACCTAATTTCTCCTTCCCTGGAGAAACTGAGCAGGATGAAGTTTGGGGAAACCCTTGTGGCTATTTTGTCACCTACCGATTGCCCCCACAACGCATCATGACGGCTTCTGGTACGTTTTGTAATGTGTGCAAGGAACGCCCAAGCTGTGTGTGAGGCTGAGCACTTAATGCCCCCCACCACAGCTGCTCCGCACTTAACCAGCTCAATAGTGATAGGTATGCTAACAAGCTGATCAGCCCCCGTCAGGGTCCCTCAGCTCAGCTCTTTAGTGCTCAGTCTAATCCCAGCAGTGAAACACACTGTCAGCAGCAAGCAGCTGACTGGAAGTGGGATAGCTTACGAGACAGCTGGGCAGAATCTGGTGCTTGCTAGGCAAGTTGTGATCCGCAAGGTGTGCTTCTGAGACATCTGACATCCATAGGATCCCTCGGGTGAGTGGGATCACCTGCAGGAGGGATTCAAGTGTATAATCTAGGTTTGCGCAATTATTTATTGGTAGTATCATTATTATTTATTGGATTTATATCCCACCTTTTTTCTCCAAGGAGCTCAAGGTGGCATACCCGGATTTCCCCTTCCTCATGTCATCCGCACAACAACCCTGTGAGGTAGGTTAGGGTGAGAGGCAGTGAGATTCGTGGCCTGTGTGCCGGCACAAGAGGCCCTGAGCATGATGGCCTGGTGGGAAAAGATTGCTTAGAGGACATTCTCTGCAGATTTTATTCAGCTTTCCCTGGGAAAACCTGGTGCTTATTGCTGAATCGGAACAAACACCAATCCGCAGAATTCCCGACTGATGATTCAGTAGTGAGCAGTGGGTTTCCCCCAGGGAAAGTGGCAGTACAAAAAACCAATCTCTTGGACGTGTGGGTAGAGAACCCAGGACAAACAGAAGAAATCACAAACAGACAAATGAAAATGTGGAGGATCCTGACGCTTTGTCAGAAAGTCGGAGGCTGTCAGAGGCAGTGTGCCAATGAACTCCAGTTGCTGGGAATGACAAGTGCGGAGGGGCCCTGCTGGCATGGGGGCATTGGGTTGGCTACAGTGAGAACAGGATGCTCAGCTATTTTTATTATAAATATTCATAATACAGTGGTACCGCGGGTTAAGTACTTAATTCGTTCTGGAGGTCCGTTCTTAACCTGAAACTGTTCTTAACTTGAAGCACCACTTTAGCTAATGGGGCCTCCTGCTGCTGCTGCACCACCAGAGCATGATTTCTGTTCTCATCCTGAAGCAAAGTTCTTAACCCAAGGTACTATTTCTGGGTTAGCGGAGTCTGTAACCTGAAGCGGCTGTAACCCGAGGTACCACTGTAATGATTTGATTTATTACTTGTCTTTCGCCCACAGGTCCCAGGGCAGGTCACACAACAATTTATACAGCATGAAAACAGTTTAAAGCAAAGTACAGCCTTAGGAATATTTGAAGATAGCCATTTTCAGATATCTCAAGGGCTGTCACCTGGAAGACAGAACAAGCTTGTTTTCTCCTGCTCTGGAGGGTAGGACTTAAACCAATGGCTTCAAGGCACAAGAAAGGAGATTCTGACTAAACATCAGGAAAAAACCTTTCTGAAAGTAAGAGCTGTTTGACAGTGGGATGGTCTCCCTTGGGAGGTGGTGGACTCTCCTTCCTTGGAGGTTTTTAAGCAGAGGTCAGATGGCCATCGGTCATAGATGCCTTTGCTGAGATTCCTGCATTGCAGGGAGTTGGACTAGATCAGGCATAGGCAAACTTGGCCCTCCAGATGTTTTGGGACTACAACTCCCATGATCTCTGACCACTGATCCTGTTAGCTAGGGATCATGGGAGTTGTAGTCCCAAAACATCTGGAGGGCCGAGTTTGCCTATGCTTGGACTAGATGATCCTCGGGGTCCCTTCCAATTCTATGATTATGTGAATTCCAGACACGGATGTTGTTCAGCTTTGGGCGGCAAAAAAAATGCTGTTTTTGAGCATTTTCTATGGAAAACAGCACTGCCGACATGGGCTGCCATGCATCTGGATTTTCTTGGACATTTTACCAATTTTCGCCCAGACACTGCTAGAGACAGCAGTGTTCCGGATACAGTGGTACCTTGGGTTAAGCACTTAATTTGTTCCAGAGGTCCGTTCTTAACCTGAAAGGGTTCTTAACCTGAAGCACCACTTTAGCTAATGGGGCCTCCTGCTGCCGCTGGAGCACGATTTCTGTTCTCATCCTGAAGCAAAGTTCTTAACCCAAGGTACTATTTCTGGGTTAGCGGAGTTTGTAACCTGAAGTGTATGTAACCTGAGGTCTGGAATATTCTGTACGTATGGCAACTCTAGTTGATGGCCACCAGCCTCTATTTGTGGGACTAGGTAGTCTTCCACCCCACACCCTGAGCTCTATGGTGCAGAGGAAGCCGTATGTTTGGTTTCTTAAGGGCACTTCCATAATGGCCCCACTGCTCGAAAAAGATTACACATGTCTTCACCCTTGGGACCCCCCCCCCTTCCAAATTGGGAAGGGAGAGTAGTTTGGTGACAGAGCACCTGCTTTGCAAGCAGATGGTCTCAGGTTCAATCACTAGTACAGACAGTTAAAAAGATCCGATGGCAGCTGGTGAGGGGGGGGGGGGACTCTTCTCTGCTGGAGACCTCAGAGAGTCACTGACGGTGAGAACTCCCAGAGGGAGAGCTGTGTTAAAGAGCTGTAGAGGCTGAATTTGAGATTCGAAAAATGAGAAACCCAGAGAACTAAAGGGGGCAGATCCTTCCACCCCTAAGAATAACATCAATAAAATTAGAGCAATTTTACGAAAGCAGCAAAATGTGACACCAGGTATAGGGCTGGTGGAAACAGTTTGGCGGAAGCAGCCCATGGGATCTGTGTGGGGCTTAATTTGCCCTGCTGGCCAGAAGTTTCCTACCCTTGCTGCTGACAGCACTGGGCTTCAAAGGCAACTAGCTGATCCTAATGTAAAGTTCCCTGCGTTCCAAACCAAGCTAGCAAACAGATGAAAAAATGCAAGTGGGGGTAGGTTCTTATTCCCATTGGGGTGGAGATGGACAACTGCTCTTAAGGCTGTCGGTTTGCTGGCATTGTTCACCTACAGATAAAATACTTGGATCTCTCTGTTGCCATTTACTGCATTCCATTTCCAGTAGCTCACAGACGGATTTAGGGATGATCCTAAGAGTGCATTAGCATAAACAAGGATTTCTGAAACTCCTTCTCTCTCCCTTTCTCTCTGCTGGGTCCACAAACGCAAAAGACCAGCTAAAGAGGGTAGCTAAAGGCTTCATGCACCATTTGTAATGAGAAGGGCTCCAACACACCATACATTTAAAGCAGGCTCCCTCCCACTGCAAAGAATTCTGGGAGCTGGAGTTTACCCCTTGCAAAGTTAAATTCCCAGCATCCTTAGCAAGTTACTTGTTATGTACTGAGTTGAATAGGATCCAAAATGCAGCAGTCTGATTGGTCCTATAACAATAGGATTCAGAATGCAGCAGTCTGATTGGTCCTAGAACAATAGGATTCAGAATGCAGCAGTCTGATTGGTCCTAGAACAATGCAGCAGTATGATTAGTCTGCAGGAGCCACCCAATCCAGCTCCAGATGGAAGTGAATCCACAACCTGATTGGCCTACAGGAAAATTCCGGAATTAGCCAATCACGTGCAGCCCATTGTTTAAATAATGTATATAAAGCAGATACTTTGGGGAAACATTCATTCCTCCTCACCACTATGAGCTGAATAAAGAGCATGAAATCCACTCTCGACTCTGAGTATATTTCATTACTGTTCCCAGGATTCCTATCCAGAGATGACTGGGATTGAACCTGGAACCTTCTGCACGCAAACAGAAGCTCTACCACTGAGCTACAGGGAAGGGACAATGGAATGACATACCTGGGTGGAAGCCAACCACGATGTCAGGCCGAGCAGCTTGCTGGGTCTCCACCTGCGATTCCCAGAAGTCGTGATAAAGGCCCTTGTAGCTGCTGAGGTAGACTCGTTCCCGGGGCCCGAAAGCCACCAACGGCGGCCTCATGATGGGCCCATCTACCACGTCAACACCCACCATCACCACCTCGATGCCCTGGTGCTTTGGAAACATGCGGGAGAGCTCATCGTAGTCTGTCACCCGGGCATTCAGAGTCTCTACGTGGGAAGCTCCAACCACATGCACCGTGATAGGCTTGGCGTAGGGGTCGAGGTGGAACAGGCACAGCCCCAAGCCAATGGTGGCTGGCCTGGAGACAAAGTCCGTCATCACACGCTTGACAGACTCCAGGAGCTCCGCCTCCTCCGGCTTTGGCTTCCCAGCATTGGCCCAGAGGATGTTCATGTAACGCCCAGTCATGATATTGCTGAGCTTCTCCTCTAGACCGTCCTGCATCGAGAAGTAGTCCTCCCAGCCTCTCACCTCCAGGATTCGCTTCGTCCAGGGGCTTGTGGGGAAAGGGATGTCACCTGATCACAGTGGAAGAATCACAGTGGAAGAAAAGCTTCAGATTAACTGGTAGACCTTTGGGTTACTAGTAGGCCTTGGGATTCATTGGCTTGTGCTTTTTTAAGATGCCCTTGCCCAACCTTTAAGTCTGCCTGCTGTAATACACGTATTTTTTCATAGTTTATTGTCAGGTGGAGTTGTTTTTCTTTAATTGGAAACTGTGATTAATGAATGAATAAAGAGCATAACATGGGACATGGGACGCGGGTGGCACTGTGGGTAAAACCTCAGCGCCTAGGGCTTGCCAATCGCATGGTCAGCGGTTCGAATCCCCACGGCGGGGTGAGCTCCCGTCTTTCGGTCCCAGCTCCTGCCCACCTAGCAGTTCGAAAGCACCCTTAAGTGCGAGTAGATAAATAGGTGCCACTTTATAGCGGGAAGGTAAACGGCATTTCCGTGTGCTGCGCTGGTGCTGGCTCACCAGAGCAGCTTCGTCACGCTGGCCACGTGACCCGGAAGTGTCTCCGGACAGCGCTGGCCCCCAGCCTCTTAAGTGAGATGGGTGCACAACCCTAGAGTCGGACATGACTGGGCCGTACGGGCAGGGGTACCTTTACCTTTACCTTTAAAGAGCATAAC
The DNA here is from genome assembly GCF_964106915.1 of Podarcis gaigeae. Lineage (NCBI taxonomy): Eukaryota > Metazoa > Chordata > Lepidosauria > Squamata > Lacertidae > Podarcis > Podarcis gaigeae. The sequence continues at coordinate 35,091,902 of NC_139690.1, forward strand.
CTGATTCTGAAGATTGGCCAGCAAAGGATTCGGTGGAAGCCCGGCAATGCAGGTGGCACAACAGAATGGCCGCAGCCATGACTGAACACTCTGTAGAGCCATTCTGCCAGTGACAGAGCAACTGAGAGAGGGCAGAGGGAAAAAAATACACCAGCACTGAATCTCATGCCCATAGCAGGCTTACCTGTGAAAACAAGCCATTCTACTAGTCGGTCAAGAGCCACCAGTTTCAGCTTCTTGCAGACCTTTTTGTGTGTGGGCCAGTTGGCTCGCTGGCATTCTGAGCCGCAGTAATAGACATTCTGGCACCTGGGAGTGGAAGGAAGGTTGCCAAAAGGTTCAGCCTACCAGACCCCACTGGCTTCAATATCCATAGCAAGAAGTGATCTTTATTCACTGCCTATATCCGGACGATCATATCTCGACTTGGGATATGAACGAGCCTTTGCTTGTAGCCACTTTCCTCCTCCCCTTTGCAGGAACCACAGTGAAGCCAGGAAGCATCTCCTTAGCCATAGTTTCCTGGTTCATCTGGCTGGGAAACAATGGTTGCCTGCTTTGGATCCTAAGACAATTTGTAGCTTGATATACTGGTTTGTTCCAAAGCAGGCAGCCATAGTTTCCTGGTTTGGTCACATGCACATTTATTTGCTTGACGTATTATGCTTAAAAATGTCATCTGGCCCTCCATATGTTGTTGAGCTACAACTCTCACCAGCCCCAGCAAGAAAGGTCAACAGCAAGGGATGGTGAGAGTTGCAGTTCAGAAATATCCAGAGGGCCAAAGGCTCTCCTGATCTAGGATTTCTTTCATTGATTAACAGTTCTATTATTATTATTATTTAACCTTTTGCAGCGCCGCAGGCTTTTAGGATCAAGCATTGATTCCGGAAGCTTCTTGCACTCAACACAAAACTTGAAAGTGTCCTCCATTTTCTGAAACATCTCAAAATAGGACCGGATGCCAAAATCTGTGCACAGTTTTCTGCCTTCCACTGCAGACCTGTGAAGAAACAGCACAAACAGGGATCCTCTTGTTTTAATCAGTTGTAGGTGAGCTTATTCTGGGCACCTAGCAGTGAACAAATGCTCTAAATATACAAATAAATATCAGCAAGGCTTCTTTCTTTCTTTAACTAAGTTGTTCTCAAAAACAAAACTTCTAGCAACACCATACCAAAACTGTTCATTCAGCTGCCAGAATGTTAGGTAAATGGGGATGTACTGCATTTTTTTTATTCTTTCTGTCTTTTTTTAGGATTAGGGGTTCAGTTGTGCATTGTGGAACATGCTGCTTGTGACTGTGGACTGTGGTTTTGTGGTCCAAAACATCTGGCTGGCACCAGCCTGGGGAAGACTGGGCTAGAGACTCTGCAGAGGAAGCAGAAACCTGAAAAACAAGAAAGCTTGTATCTCACTCTTAACAAAAGCAAAATGTTTAACAAGGCATTCTCAAAAGGCCAAAATAAATGTGGATAGTGATTTATTAGGGATCAGGAAATCAGCATGGCCCATGATGAGCAGGATCAGTTGGCGTGTATAAGGCTAAAGAGATATATCCCCCCCCCCCCCAATCTTACTAAGGCTCATATTTCAGCTCCCAGTCTTGGAATGAACATCTCCTGGTTCCCAGAGTGCAGATTCTCACTTGCAGGCCTGGATCCTAACAACTTCTGTGAAGCTATCAACACACACACACACACACACACACACACACACAACCAGGATTTTCAGCATCCTCTGAAATATCACCCCCACCTATGTTTACCAACAAACCTCACCTGTAGTCATCGTAGCTCTTCATGTTGAGTTTTTGAAGGATGACCTGCGACAAACCTGGGACGTTGCTGTCCATAGCCAGGAAACCCAGAGAGTCCATATTGGGTCCTGTAACAACTGGCGTCTCCTTGGGAGTCTTTTTGGCGCGACTGGCTTTGGAAGCCCCAGCTTTGTTCCTGTGAGCCATCTTTGGGGGTTGTTGGAGAATCCAGAATCTGAATCAATCTGTAAAAGAAGGTTTTTATTTATACCTATTTCTGTATTTATGGGTCATCTTCCAGGAAGAAGCTACAGCAAGGCGGTGGTGCCTGGAGCCCGTTGGGAACGGTAGGATGCAAGGCAGGGAGCCCAACAGTAGGTGGTGCCAGAGCCAACAAGCAGCCAGGTCCAACAATGCAAAAGGCTGAGATGCCTCAGTCAAGGGGCAAAGTGTGCTATGGTGGTGAGAGACACAGGAAAACAGGAGGACTGTACCACATGTTTCATCAAAATGGGTCAACAGGCTTTGTGTCTCAGCTGCTTGAGCTCCCTTTCCTATTACCCTATCCTTCCTTTACATCCCACCTGTCTGTTCTGGGGTGGTAAAGGTAAAGGGACCCCTGACCATTAGGTCCAGTCGTGGCCGACTCTGGGGTTGCGGCGCTCATCTTGCTTTATTCGCCGAGGGAGCCGGCATACAGCTTGGCATGTGACCAGTATGACTAAGCCGCTTCTGGCAAACCAGAGCAGCACATGGAAATGCCGTTTACCTTCCCGCCAGAGCGGTACCTATTTATCTACTTGCACTTTGATGTGCTTTCGAACTGCTAGGTTGGCAGGAGCTGGGACTGAACAACGGGAGCTCACCCCGTCGCCGGGATTCGAACTGCCAAACTTCTGATCGGCAAGTCCTAGGCTCTGTGGTTTAACCCACAGCGTCACCCGCGTCCCACGTTCTGGGGTGTGGGACGGAATTTATTTATTTTTTATTTATTTTGCAAAATTTATATAATGCTTGATTGCAACGATAACTAGAAAGCGCTTTGAGAAAAGAATGAAACAATAAAAGTATCAGTTAAGAAACAGTTTAAAAGGACTATGTAAAACCTTCAAAAGTAATTGAAATCAACAATAAGCTGAAATAAAAACAACCCACGTTAAAACATTCCGCATGTCTGGATAGCCCTACCTAAACAAAAATATTTTTAGCATGTGCTGAAAAGACTGAAGTGAAGGTGCCTGCCTGATATCAATAGGCAGGGAGTTCCAAAGTTTGTGTACTGCTGCACTGAAAGATCAGTTTCTTACAAATGTGGGCTGAGTATTATGTGGCACCTGTAATAGTGCCAGTTCAGCAAACTGGGCATACATGGGGTAAGGCAATCTCACAGGTAAGTTGGTCCCAAGTTAAGGGCTTTATATACTAATAGTAAGATCTTGTACCTAGCCCAGTAGGAAATCAGCAACCAGTACAGGTCACCGAGCAGAGGTGTTATACGCTGACAGTCTCACTCCTACCAGCAATCTGACTGCCGCATTCTGCACTAACTGCAGCTTCCGGATAAAGCGCAAGAGAAACCCCACATAGCAAAATGAGATAGCAAAGCTATCTCTGTCCATTGGCTCATTTGGGACCCTCTAGCTCCTTCACCTCCTGGGAAAGGAGTGTAGCTCTGCAACTCAGATCAGGTCAGGGGTGTGGAAAGGGTTTTGGCTCCATGGGCCAGACCATCCTTATCAGGATGAGCCACATGGCCCAAACGTGACGGGTCGCCCACTCTGTCAATCAGATGACATCATTATGGCATCACATGAAAGAAACACTGATCATAGGACTGGGAAAGCACTCCTTTCTCTCCTCCCAAGAAAGAAGCCTGCATTTTATAGGCATCACTACATGTGCAAGAGAAGTACTACTACTACTACTACTACTACTACTACTACTAATAATAATAATAATAATAATTTATTTATACCCTGCTCGTCTGGCTGGGTTTCCTCAGCCACTCTGGGTGGCTCCCAAAAGAATATTAAAAATACAATAAAACATTAAACACTTCCCTAAACAGGGCTGCCTTCAGATGTCTTCTAAAAGTCAGATAGTTGGTTTTTTCCATGACATCTGATGGGAGGGTGTTCCACAGGGTGGGCGCCACTACTGAGAAAACCCTCTGCCTGGTTCCCTGTAACACAGCCAATGTCTGCAAAAAGCAGGAGTTTCTTTGAGGCTGGGGGACCTGCTTTTTCCCCTCAGAGGCGCCTCTTTTCCCAGCAGGATTTAACCTGTACTGGTCAGCAGCTGAGCTGGGGTTAAATCCTGCTTGTGTTGGCTGTGCATGCCTCTTCATTAAGTGACTGAAAGCCTCAGAGAAAACATATAATCTGTTCCTCTTCCCCTTGTAGTCCTTTGGCCTTAATGCATAGCCTGCTGATTCCATCAGACTGCCTCAGTGGGAGAAATGAGTGGCTTTGCTCAAAGACCAGCTCCACCAGGCGCCTCCTGCCCCTGAGCTGTTTCAATGCCAGGAGACCATTGTAAGAACGACTATTTAAGAATTGGCACCTGAGTTTGCTTTTTCTCCTCTTCCCTTTCTCCTTGTGTGTCATGCTGTTTAGATTGCAAGCTTGTGGGCAGGGACTGTCCTGTTTTCAGTGACTGCATGTAAGCCAGACTTTCTGACTGAGGAATGGGCTACAAATGCTCTATATGAAAAGATATCTGGTGGGGCCAGGGACCTGCGATTTTGATGCAGCTATCATTTTTTCCAGCATTGCAGAGGGTTGCACTAGATGACCTTTGGGGTTCCCTGCCAACTCTGCAGTTCTATTATTCCCTTTACTTTTTTTCTTCCTCTGACCTGGCATGGTATGTTCACGAAGCAAGCGGATGAGTCTCCGAGGTTAGCTGCGAATACATTCTCCGCCAGCTAACAGGCCTGCCTCTTCTCTTCAGCCTCACACCTGCTCCAGTAAATCATCCCATCATTATATGATACCCACTGGAGGGTGGGCAGGATCAGATTGAGAGCAAGGCATTCGCCTGGCCCCCAGCCAGAAAAACCAGCATCCAGTGACACCACAACTGATATTCACTTGATACTGCGCCTTTCATCCGATGGTTTGTCAGCCTGCTTACAAGGAGCTCAGAGGCAGCGGTGGCTGGCGGAGTTGAGGTCGAGCCCTGTAACATGTTTTTTTGTGTGATTGTTGTTGCCAGAGTTCAGGCGGGGTGTGGGTAACCCCCAAGGGAGACAGCTAAGAATGTGCAAAAATCGGAGGAGCTGCAAAGCTGAAATTTTGGAGAAGCTGCAATGCCGAAATTTCAGGGAGAACAACCCCCACCCCGTTCATTTTGGCTCGGATATTCTATTTATCACAGATTTATTTATTTTTTAAAATAGTAATAGTGTGTGCAGCCAGATATTCTGAGTCAGTTATTGCCCAAGGTGTTACTATTAGCATATAAAGCCCTAAACAAGATGGTGCCAGTTGGCTACCCCATATGTGTGGGTGGCGCTGTGGTCTAAAACACTGAGCCTCTTGAGCTTGCCGATTAGGTCGGTGGTTCAAATCCCAGTGACAGAGTGAGCTCCCATTGCTCTGCCCCAGCTCCTGCCAACATAGCAGTTCAAAAGCATGCCAGTGCAAGTAGATAAATAGGTACTGCTCCGGTGGGAAGGTAAACAGCATTTCCTTGTGCTCTAATTTCCATCACGGTGTTCCGTTGCGCCAGAAGTGATTAGGCATGCTGGCCACATGAACTGGAAAGCAGTCTGTGGACAAACGCCGGCTCCCTTGGCCTGAAAGCAAATGAGCGCCACAACCCCATAGTTGCCTTTGACTGGACTTAACAGTCCAGGGGTCCTTTACCTTTTACCTATGTGCCCAGTTGACCACTTCAATTGACAGAACTGGCCCTGTTACAGGTGTAAGATAATACCTGTTCTGCATTTGTAATAAATTTATCTTTTACTGTGGCAGCTCCCACACCTTGGAACTCCCAGTCTATTGACATCAGGCAGGCATCTTCACGGTACTCTTTGCAGCACATGCTAAAAACATTTTTGTTCAGGCAAGCCTACCCAGGCAGGTAGAATGTTGACAGATGTTTTAAGCTTGTTTTTAGCTTATTTTAGTTATTCTTTGAATGTTGCAAATAGTTGTTTGGAACTGCTTTTACTGATAATTTCATTGTTTTATTCTCTTTCTTACCTGTTTTGATTTTTTATTTTAACATTCATGCGATATATAAATTTTAATAAAATAGACAGATATTGGACAGATTCACACCATATACTTAAAGCACTTCATTCCACCCCTTCAGGAATCCTGGATACTGTAGTTTGCAAAGGGCGCTGGGAACTGTAGCTCTGTGCAGGTGAAACTAGTTTCCGAGATTCCTTGTGAGAAAGCTGCATGCTTTAAATGTGTGCAGAACATGCTTTAAATGTGTGGTGCAGACCTGCCCACGATCTCTCTTGCAGGCAGCTACGGCCTGAAATGTGGGCTTATAAAAATGCTCTGCGTAGCTGAGCCCCTGGATTGAGTTTGACTGCCTGTCCCTCTGCCAGGTCTAAGTGGTTTTTAATTGGGGGAACTTCACTTGCGCTCATGATAAACAGGATCATTTAATTCCAGGCAGCTGGTTTGGCGCTGCTACCCTGACGGTCCCCTGCATTCTCGTTAGACAGCCATCCCCCTCTCTCTCAGTTGACAGAAAACAACAATCTCTCAAAGAGAGAGGCACATAGAGGCACAACGTGGAGCCAATGCTACAGGCCAGGTTTCAGCTCATAACACACCTCTTGAAATTCCTCTGGCTCTTTAATTGAGCAAGGGATTTTCTCTGATACCCTTGGATAGAGCTCCTGTCATCGCCGTCCATTTATTATCTTCTACACCGCCGTGTTTTGGCTTTACAAAGGAAGGAAGACGATTTCCTTTCCTGGCTCTACATTCTGGTTCAGCTGGATAGCCTAAGGCTGCACACACCCCATACATTCAGAGCACGTTTAAACACATGGCTTCGCTCAGAGAAACCTTCAGCTTACCCGTCACAGAGCTACAATCCTCAGGGTTCTTTAAGAACATAAGAAGAGCCTGTTGGATCAGGCCAGTGGCCCATCTAGCCCAGCATCGTGCTCATCGAGCCAGTGTGGTGTAGTGGTTAAGAGCAGTAGACTCGTAATCTGGTGAACTGGGTTCGCTTCCCCGCTCCTCCACATGCAGCTGCTGGGTGACCTTGGGCCAGTCACACTTCTCTGAAGTCTCTCAGCCTCACTCACCTCACAGAGTGTTTGTTGTGGGGGAGGAAGGGAAGGAGAATGGTAGCCGCTTTGAGACTCCTTAGGGTAATGATAAAGCGGGATATCAAATCCAAACTCTTCTTCTTCTTCTTCTTCTTCTTCTTCTTCTAATACTGGCCACCAAGATGCCTCTGGTAAACTGACAAGCGGGACCTAGCACAAGAGCCCTCTCCCCTTCTGGGGTTTCCAGCAACTGGTATTCAGAAGCATTACAGCCTCCAACCATGGAGACAGAGCACTGCCATCATGACCAGTAGCCACTGATAGCCTTATCCTCCATGGGTATGCCCAATCCTTTTCTAAAGCCAACCAGGTTGGTGGCCAACACTGCCTCCTGTGGCAGGGAGTTCCACAGTTTAGCCATGCACTGCCTGAAGGAGTACTGTACTTTATTTTTTCTCTCCTGAATCTTCCAACATTCAACTTCATTGGATGTCCACGAGTTCTAGTGTTATGAGAGAGGGAGGAAAGACCTTTCTCTGTCCACTTCATCCACACCATGCATAGCTTTATAAAATTTGATCACATCCCCTCCTACTTGCCTTTTCTTCTAAACCAGGATTTCCCAAACTTCGGTTGCTTTTGGGACTACAGCTCCCATCATCCCTAGCTAGCAGGCCCAGCGGTCATGGATGATGGGAGTTGTAGTCCAACAACAGCTGGGGAACCAAGTTTGAGGAAACCCCGCTCTAAATTTGCACATACCCAAGAGGTGCCCTTGCGGAATACTTTATTTGGTAGGGGAATGAAGGAGATAAGTTAAGGGTAGCTGGAGCCAGAGACAGGGGATGGGGGAAGATACACTCAAATGTCAGAGACCAAGATGACAAAAAAGCAGGCTCTGCCAACAAGGATGAGATAGCAATGCTATTCCAGTCCTGTGCCTTCCCTGGAGCTGGCCAACTGGCTGGTGAACAGAGCTGGGAGGGGCAGGACAGGGGGTGAACAAATGCAAAAGGCACCCCATTAATTGAGAGCTGCACAGGGAGCTAGGAGGTCTCCCCAGCTCACCTTATACAGTAAGCCCAGTGTTTTGCAGGAGGGGGAATCCAGCAGTCATTTGCCAAACATTTAGGCATTATGCAAAAAGGGAGAGGAGGGTAAAATAAGCATGGATCTGCAGAATAGTTGTACACTCTGACTGAGAGGGATGCAAATTCAGAAAGAATTTTTATAATTGAAAGAGAAATGCAATTCATCTCAGCCTAGTGGAAGAAACTGTGACCAGGTGAGTTGTTTGCCTGCTGTCCAGGTGAGATCTGTTGATGGGCAACTTTAAGCCCGCCCTCCTCTTATGAGAAGATTCACACTATACATTTAAAGCATATTCAACACACATTTAAAGCACTTGTCCCCCGCCACCCCCAAATACTGGGAACTTTAGTATGCTATAGGTGCTGGAAATTGTAGTTCTGTGTGTATAGGAATCCCAGTGTACAGTTCCCAGTATTCTTTGGGGGAATGTCATGCGCTTCAGATTATGCTGTATGGTGTGGATCAGCCTCTTTAAACTGGACCTGGCCTGGACAGCTCCAGACTCTCCTCTGATGACCCTTCAAAGAGAAAGGCTGTCCTTTTCAAATTTAGACACATGGCTACTGAAGTCAAATCAAGATATACAGCTAAAAGCTGTGAGCAGAGAAGGGCTCCTCCAGATGACCTATTTATTAAGCATTCATCCTGATTTGTTTGCATAAAGTTTATGTAAACAAAAGCTTGGATTATATCTAGTCTTTAATGAACATTTGTTTTGATTTGTTTGTGTAGTGGTCATGCGACAGTGAGCATTCATCCTGTTCCTGCATTCATCCTGATTTTCTTGTGGGGTAGTTTACGAGTCTTCCCAGTAATCACAGTAATCACACGTTCGTCTCACCCTTTTCAGTGCATTTCTCCATTCCTTTTCTAACTGTAAAATGTCCTCTTTCTCCTTTTTAAACAAGAAGTAGATCTGTTGCAACAGAGCACCTGTCTGTTGGGGTTTTTTTATGTCTTCCTGCCAGTCATTTACTCTTCCCACACATTTCAATGCATTTCCCCATCACTTTTCAAATGGCAAGAAGTCCATTTCTTTTTTTAAAGCGGATTTGTTGTGCTCGGGTGACAGAGTCCTTTTCTTCACTCTATACGCACAAAGCTAGATTTCCCAGTGTGTCCTTGAGCCCCTCCCACAAAACACAGACAGTCTGGAGGTGCCCAAATACAGAATGATGGAGACAGGAACAATTAGTATATGGGCTTTCCTATACAATAAGATTAGAAATGCAGTTGCCTTATGCTGAGAAAAAATACCCATCCATCCAGCACACTGTGATTTGTGATGTGTCAAATGAATACTTCTGTGAATGAACATAATAAATTTAAAAGGGCAGGTGGAGAAAAGGGGTAAGACTGACAACTGCACAAGTATCTAGTTAGCTGGCAGGCATGCCTGCCATTTATTTTGCACTAGCAAGAGGAAGCTTGGCTCCGTACACAATAAAAAAACTTGCTGCAACTCCTTTTCTGGATATTACATTTATATGCCCTTGAATAGAGAAGCAGGAATAAAATTCTGTTGGACAAAATAGAAATAACGGTAGCTAACAAAAATTACTTATAGTTACTAGGGCTGCAAAAATATCTTTAATGTAGGTTAATTGCAATACTAGAAGAACAATTACTCGAAAAATTGTGGTTTTTTGTGTGTGCGTTCAGATCCATCTGCATTACAGTCAGAGGCGGATTTAGGGGGGCGCAACCGGTTCAGTTGCACTGAGCACGGAGCCTTGGGCGTGCAACAGGGGGCGCCATAGAGTAGAAGGCGAGAGGCACTGAAGGGGGCACTGAATGTTGGCGTCGCACAGGGCGCTGCTGAAAATTGAGACCCCAAGGTCTGCCACTGCTACAGTTAAGAGACACACCATCCCTCAGTGAGTGTCAGTGACAGTCAGACTGTCTCTCCAAGATTTACCATTTGAATACAGTAATCTGGGGAAAAAATTGATTTACAAGTACGTTCATCAATAGCAAGAAGTCAAGAGATATGAAATAAGGAGCTAAGCCGAAGCTGTTTAAAAAAAGCTTGAACTCCCTATGTAGAAGTTGATATGAAAATATTTATATTTATTTTTTATTTTTTGAAATTTGTTATCTATTTTTTATTCTTTGTTCTGTTTCTTTTTTCTTTTTATATTCTCTATTTTTCTTTTTAGTTTTATTTATGTATATTTGCTGTATTTACGTGTTCGTAATTAATAAAAAAAATTTTTTTAAAGAGAAAGAGAGAGAGCGACACCATCCCTAGGCTGAACCCACATGCAGGGACATGTGTGTGAGTGTATACAAATAAAAACCTTAAAGGGCATTTTTGAAACATATTCCAAAGGCAAAATAGGAGTAGCAATTAACCCCCACCCCACCCCAGGGAGAGAGGTAACAGGGATTATTCCTGTTCAATTGAAATTGTTGGAGGAGCACAGGGCATAGAGATTGTGAAAAGTTGATTGGGGTCTGCCGTTGGGTTGGAGGCAGAAGGACTCAGGGCAGCAACAATGTGCAAGGAGGTAAAAAGGTTGTGAGAGCAAGTTCTGAGAAAACCAGAGAAAGTCAATGGGCTAAATTTAAAGATCAATGCGCAGTAAGGGAAATTTACCTGCTAGACGTCTCTGCAGCTGGATTCTTCCTCTGCTGCAAATATCCCTTGAATTCTCCAGTATTGCTCTCAGCCTCCAACTGCAGAAATGCCAGGAAGAAAATCTCAGTCTAAGAATATCCTGCCAGCAGTTCCAGATCTTGACTAGGAAGGAGGACTCCTTCCAAACGGACAGGAGGGATGGAGAGGGGGGGGTTGAACTGAGCTTTCTCAATTGCTCAAACGTTTGTACAGTATCAGGATCGTAATGAGCCAGCTGCCCCCAACAGGAAAATAGAGGACACTACAAGAGGCCCACACCAACTACCATCACCAAACTACTTTTCACAGTTGTGGCTTCTCCCATGTGTAAAAAGGGAGAAATCATATACACTCGCCTTGTTGGGGTTATTGTGAGAAAGGCGAAGGCTGTAATGCTCTGTGGACACAGAATCATAGAACTGAAGAGTTGAAAGGGACCCCAAGGGTCATCTAGTCCAACCCCCTGCAATGAAGGAATCACAGCTGAATAATCCCTGACAGATGGTCAGTGAAGATCAGTGGTAGGAACTGATGCAAGAGCCCTCTATCACTCTTTCTCTCTACAAACAGCCTTGTTCAGCAGCAGCATGCCTGCTTGCTCAGTCAGACTTGGTCCTTTCCACACCATATGTCAAATCCATACCAAACATTTAAAGCACCCAGCTTCCCCCAAAGAATCCCAGGGACTGTACTGTAGTTTGTTACTGGGGATTGCAGCTCTGTGAGGGTAAACTATAGTTCCCAGGATTCTTGAGGTGGTGGCGCTTTAAAGATATGCTCTGTACACACCCAGATAAAGTTAAGAGCAGGGGAGGCAACAACAACATTTTAACCTAAAGAGTGTGTCTGGTCCTGTCTTTTCGAAAGCATCCATATGGTGCTGGAGGAGACTCTTGAGAGTCCCATGGACTGCAAGAAGATCCAAACTATCCATTCTGAAGGAAATCAGCCCTGAGTGCTCACTGGAAGGACAGATCGTGAAGCTGAGGCTCCAATACTTTGGCCACCTCATGAGAAGAGAAGACTCCCTGGAAAAGACCCTGATGTTGAGAAAGATGGAGAAGGGGATGACAGAGGACGAGATGGCTGGATAGTGTTCTCGAAGCTACCAGCATGAGTTTGACCAAACTGTGGGAGGCAGTGGAAGACAGGAGTGCCTGGCGTGCTCTGGTCCATGGGGTCACGAAGAGTCGGACACGACTAAACAACAACTTCAGCAGATAGCATTTAAGAACACAATAATAATTTTGCTGGATCAGGCCAAAGGCCCATATAGACCAGCACCCTGTTCTCACAGTGGCCATCTGGATCCCTCTGAGAAGCCATAGCTTCTTTCTTTGTAAGCAATTTGCACCACCATGTGACGGACATGCTTCTGCTGTTTCTTCCACTGCTGTCTCTTGGCTGGGTTGAAAATTTAACACTGGTAGTGCCATCAGTGGCACCTTGCAGTAAAACAGCGGCAATTGTCCTTATCTCGCAGTTTGTATGTCAGTTTAGCCAGTTGTGCATAGTGGAACATGCGCTTTGTTTTCTTGCGCCTCATCTGATGGTTTTAATTCCCTCCACTTATTATTATTCACAAATTTATTAAAGAAAGCAGGTGTTGAGAAAAAAAAACGTGAAGGAACGCTTCTGGGGGTGTAAAAACCCAGAAAAACTGTCAGCTCACATTGACAATACAATAACCATCGATGCCCTCTAAATAGGTATCCAAACTGCGTTGGCCCTTGGGGGGGGGCTGAAAAAGGGTGTTCCAATGTAGCAAGGGCATTAAGGTCTTCAGACCATTGTGGGTATTTCTTTTTCCAGGCTCCAAGTATAAGTCTCTTAGCAACCATTACAGCTTGCAAAAAAAACCACTTGCTAACTCCCTTCAAATCTAGGGGTCTGTGGGCTTCTGCTGCGCCCATTAAATGCAACTCTTGTGGTGAAGACACCGCTGGTACAACAAACGCTTGCCCGGGCAGGCTTATTACTAGGCAGGAGGCGACTGCGAAACTGCGAAACCCAGTGAGAACCTTCGCTTGCCCACAACAAACATGGCAGCCGGAAGGTCTCGCGAGGCTTCTCCGGGCGAAGGAACGGAGAAGCGCTCGAGGCGCCCCCGTGTCGCTATGGAAACGGAAGATGCTCCTGCAACCGTCGCTGGGTCTCTGCGCTCTTCTGTTACCTGCGGGCGGGAGGACAGGTGAGCGCCTCTCATTCCCCGCTGACCCCGGTTCAGCGCTCGCACCCATTTCCATCCAGTGCAGGGCGTGAAAGTGTGTTCCTTTCCTTTGATTCCCAAGAGTCGAAAATTTTCCAGTGAAAAGTGAACTTCAGCTTCCCAGGGTTGTATCCATCCAGCGTGAGTCCTGCTTAGAGTAGACCTTAATCTACTTAATGGCTGGCTCAGGCCCATAGATTTCAGAGGGTCTGCTCTGAGTAGACGTTAGTTGGATCAGTGGCGTAACGTGGGTTGTCAGCACCGGGGGCACGGCAAGTAATTTGCGCCCCCTAACCCGGGGCAAGGCAAGTAATTTGCGCCCCTAACCCCTAACCTGCCGCGGCTGCCAGCTTCTTCTTGCTGCTGCCTGGTCTGGTCTGGTGTGGTTCTCTCCCGCGCTCAGCGCTGCGCTGGGCGGCCGCTGCACTGTCCCTCCCCCAGATAGTCCCTCGCTCTCTCTCTCCGCACTGCACGCCTGGCACCCACCCCCTCCACAATGGGCAGCGACCCGCGGCGCAGATCGGATTCGCACAGCCAGCACTGCAGTGAGAGAGAGTGAGTGAGCCAGGTAGGGGCAGAGAGATGCGAGTGCGAGCGCCCCCCCCCCAGATGGTGCGCCCGGGCCCCCTGCACCCCCCACGCTACGCCACTGAGTTGGATACAGGGTCAAGATAAGCTGTTTCATCCGAGAATACTTGCAATGGTTTGCATCACAACCCCCTCGACCGCCTTCTCTTAAAAGGGGGTTTTGTATGTTTCTTTTTAAAAGGAAATCAGTTTAATGTTTATTTGTGTAATTTAACATCCCTTTTTGTACACACAAGCCCTGCAGCAGTAATTGACATATTGCTGCCTGAGGCAGAGCAGCAAATGATGTATTTATCACTCAAGTTCAAGTGCTTAGTATTCAAGGCCAGGCAAGTTATTTTGGCACCTAAGACAGAAAATCTCATAAGTACGGGTGGGGTGGGGGGTGGGATACAACACTATAATAAGTACAAATTAGGGCTGCAATACCGTTACTTGGAAGTAACTTACTGAGATGGCCATTGGATCACATTGTTGACTTTCAAAAAGGAAGTGATCTGAGAATGTTGGAGACTTATCACAGCAATCAGCTGCAGGGTTATATTGTGCTATATTACTGCATTTTTTTGCTGTATATTTTATTTTATTAGTTTTCTATCCCTGCCTTTTCTCCAATGGTACATCCCTCCTCTTTAGCTTCAGAACAACACTGCAAGATAGGTGACATTCAAAAAACGTTGAGTGGCCCAAAGTCACTCTGTGAGTTTCAAAGCTGAGTGGGGATTTGAACTGCGATCTTCCTAATCCTGTTCTGTCACTCTAGCCATCACATAACACTTTGTTCTATACTACTCTGCATATCCTAGCCTACCTTGCAAGGTTGTTGTTGTTGGAATGGTAAAATTGGGTAGAAACCTAAGTATATCAGCTTGAGCCCCTTGGAGGAAAGGCAAGATATAAATAAATGATAATTCATGTTCCTTTTTCTTTTCTTTTATTTAGCTGCATAGACACCTCTATTCACCAGCAGATTCTTCCTTCTAATGGCTGTCTCACCTTCCTTTTTGCATCCTGAGGTGCCGGAAAGATTTGCCAAACTAGTGAACATCACAGTGCTAGATGGACACGACTTGGTAAATTTTCCCTTTGAGACAATTTTTATTTATCTTGAGTTCGGTATTTTATTTTGTATAGTACCACCACATTTATTTCACAATATTTATATACCATTTGATTGTAAAACAAAAGAAAACATCAAGACAGTTTAAATAAAGAATGAAATAATAAAATTATCAGTTAAGAAAACATTTAAAAACAACAATTTAAAACATTTTTTCAAAAAAATTAAAATCACTGATAAGGTCCAAATCAGATTAAAGCACATATCAGCATTCTACATGTCTAGATTGGCTTGCCTAAACAAAAATGTTTTTAGCAAGTGCCAAAAAGAGTGAATATGTCAATTGGCAGGGAGTTCCAAAGTGTAGGTGCTCTCTTCCGCTCTCTGTCATTATTAGGTGCTGCACATAAATGAAAAATAAAACAAGTCATGCTCAAAAGTTTAAAGCTAAAGACAAGACCCCTCAGATTAGGGTGGCAAAGAAAGACACATGCTTATATTTCTCTCTGATGTTTTTGAATCTCAAATTTGGTCCACCTTTCAAGTTAGGTTTGATCTAGAACAGGGGTGGTGGTCCCCCAGACCCTTTAGGGGGAGTCCCTAGCCTCCTTCCCTGGACTTTTCCAACCCTCCTTGAGTGTTTTTGCCTGGCTGGAATGTGTCCTTAAAGTGAGATAATTCCTCTTGCTTGCTTAAATGGATGGAGACAGGCATACAGGCATGTGGAGAAGAAGGAGTGTGTGATCTTGTTCAGGTGGTGTGATACTTGAATCTGTCCCATACAAAAAAGACTGAGTGACACCATCTCCCTGTTTGATAGAAAGGTGTCAAAGGAGATGGGCCAGTTACCTTTGTGCGTACCGAATACAATGGCATCGTCCTTGGTGACTCTGCAAAAGTGGAAAGTTCAGCAGAAGGAAGTGCGAAATATAATTTCACTACCACCTTTGACTGCCAGCCTGAAGGGCCACACAGCCTGGATGACATTGCACACAAACCTCTGCTATGTGAGTAAGAGTGTTCCTCCCTTCCTTGTTTCCCCATTTTAAACAGATGCTTCTGAATTGACAGTCACTTAGTCATTTAGAAATTGGGGAAGAAGAGATTGGTTTTGTTCTTTGATTATTTCAAGGGAAACATTGTATCCTGTGCATATTTCATCCACTAGAGCAGGCCTGCAATAACTACCCTCAACGCACTTTTGTTCCTTAATCTTAATAATCTGGTTTGTCTCTGTGAGAACAGAGTGCTGGACTAGATGGGCCACTGGCCTGATCAGCAAGCTCTTTTTATGTTCTTAGAATTTTTATAGCAACCAGAGCTCTTTTGCAGCCAGAACTTGCTGGAACTCAGTTCTGCCACCTCTCAGGTGGTTGCCATTGCCATTATAAGAGAACAAAGGAGGCACTCATGGTGAGTTCTGATACCTCTTTTTCTAGAAAAGTAGCACTGATAGCAATGAGAGAAGTAGGGCTTGCCAAATACTATCTAGTGAGTTTGTGAGTGAAATGAGTTTTGAACTTTGTTTTGTAGCTCCCATGTCACACTATTTCTGTATTTTTTAAGTTTCATTAAACCAACCTTGGTTATAGCTCATGGTTTATAGAGAGAGAGCTAAACCGTGAGCCCAGGTGCAGACAATTTGGTAAGTCAAACTGTGACTTACTGCAGTGAAGCACCAATATACATTTAGGGAAGAGCAGAGTGGCTGGGATCTTCTGTCCAGGATCCCACATGTTTGCACCAAGTCATGGCTTGGCTTAGCAATGCTTGAAAACATGGGCCACGAATTACGAAGCTGGCTTGTTTCAGTTAACTATAGTTGAGATTAAATACATATTGTAAAAACAGACAGCACCTCCTTAAGTGATCTATCCCTTCAACATGATCAGGGTATCGTAATGAAACACATGCCTGCTCATTTTCTTGATATTGGTCTGAATGATTTCTCCAAAATGTGATGCTTTTGAAATTATGGACAGCATCCCTGTTTGGACAGCTAAGTGGGAGATACAGGGCTGAGCTACTTAGATATGTGATTTTTCATTGGCCAAATTACAGAATGGGTTTTTACTTTTGTGCCTGGCTTAGGGAACCCCTGGACCCTGGAAAGGCATGCCAGAGAGAGTTAAACTAGGGTTATTCAAACGGTCAGGGGCAGTAGTTTTCTGAGCGTCCCTAGGATTTCTGAGAAGCCTAATGATTCTTAAGAAGTTCTTCAGTGAGATGATGGTAGGGGTAGCAGCCATTTTTAAAAGAGAAAGCATCCCACTTCCATACTGTTGGGTGCTTCTGCATCACAGATGTTTAAGGAATGTTATGTTTGGTATTCCCAGTCACTGTGACAGAAGTCTTACCAAAGGAGAAGAAGCAGAAGGAAGAGAAGACCATGACCCTTGGTCAAGCTGTGATGGACCTTCTACCTTTACTGGAAGGTTGGTGATAGAATTCATCCTTGGTTTGCTTTATCCCTTTCCTTGGAATGCACACTATGGAAGTTATACAGTGGTCTAGTTCGCACTTAACACCAAGCCATGGCTTGCTTAGTTTAAACTTGGCTTGTTTGATTATGTAAACTCAGTTCTGTAGCTTGACCAAGAGCAGCTGATGTGGTAGGTGGGTTGGTGTGTCTGGACAGTGTGGGGTGGGGTGGTGATTGATGTCCGGCTGTGTGGGCAGGCTGGTGGAGCCAATCTGGTGCTGTTACTGGTGCATATGCACAACCCTCCCATTGCCCAAACACTGGCATACCCCATACAGGTAAGTGGCTGTTGGCAGGAGGGCAGCTCCACATCTCCACACTGACTGCTCCAGAGCTTAACTATGTTTTGTTTGTTCCCAACAACCCATGATCACAAGCCATGGTTTCTTGGCAGCTTACAAACCATGGCTTGTTCTAGCGCTGGCTTGTTATTACCTATGAACCCATCTTGGTTTGTTAACTTTGGCTCATTTGCCTGCTCCATCCCGGATTCTTGCCAACCTACAGAGCAGTGTGGCAAGAGCAGCTGCGTTTCCTGGTGCATTCCCAAAAAACTTTCTTTTAACACTGCTTGGCCACACCATCGTTTGTGATTCCCCTCCAAAAATTCTTTCTCTGCAGGACTCTGTGAATTTAGTGCAACACTTCCACTATACCCTGTGCTAGGCTCTCCCCTGGAGACCCTCCGGCCAGATGCCAAGGTATTTAAAATAATAATAATAGAGGCATTTCTTTAAAGAAACTGTATGCAGCAACATAACTTCAATATCTCTGGCTTCGAAATGTTGGTGATTAGCACTTCAATCCTAACACACATTATTTTATTTAAATTGTTTCTATCCTGCCTTTTTGCCTGGCTATATGTTTCCAGCTTAAACTAAATATCTAATAAACATAAGGTTTTCTTTTTAAACGTAAGACAGTTGACTGGAAAATATACTCTGTTCCAACTGCTTATCTCCAAGGGTTGTTTAGTGAGATGTGGAAATCCACACACCCCCAACCTCCTATTTCGTTTTTGTGCCTGAAATAAACACCTCCTAATGGTTTATTTGCATATTAGTGTGTGTGCAGTGCTCATCATTCAAAGCATTTTATCCAGCTTCAAAGCAAAAATGTTTTAAAAATTACTCCCAGATTGTCTTACAAAAGTGTCAGTGACAAGTAAGGATGGGGAGAAATTTGGTTCAGTTCACACTTAAAGGAGGATCTACCTAATTTGCACTTGCTGAAACAATATGCAAACTGAAACACAGCCATCCTTCAAATTCACACTTTTCTGAATTCTGCAGTGCATTGCCCAACTAAGTAATGTGTACAATAATGCTATACTACAGTAAAGTTTACATACAAATGCATATATTGCTAAAAATAACATACAAGAATGCATTATATTATGGGAAACAGTTTTGCAAAAATGTGTATATTTGGGGAAACTGCATAGAAAAATGTATTACAAATATTTTCCACTAAAATGCTGATGAGGACCTGTATTTGTTTTAAATTCCAAGCTGATGTGGAGAACTGAACTGAAGACTGGGAAAATGAGAACTCAGAGATTTCACCCATCCCTATTGATAAGATAGTCCCTGCCCCCAAGCTCACAGTCTAAAAGACACAACACAGAAGGAAAAGGAACTTAGAGACAGGAGGGTAAAAGCAAACTAATGTGTTGTTTCTTAGCTGGATTATTGCCCAGAATTCTCTTGGGCAACTGGATTGTCTGCAGCTCCTGCCTTGGAAGCTTGGGCTGGTTCATCCATGAACCTTCATCATGGGTGGGCCCCACAATGACTGTCTTTGGCACCAGCCACCTCTTCAGCTTCCTTCTCCCGAGTCAGGGAATAGACCCAACAATCTCTCTCCACATTCATTTTCCTCAGTTGCTGGCTAGGTGGAAGTGGGTAGGGGGAAAATGTCCTAATGACTGGATTTAGCAGGGAGACCTGGCCCAGCTGGATCACACTAATCTAAAAATGAAGCAATGTGACTGTTTTCTGCTCAGCTGTTTTCTAAGGATTGTATTGATACCACTGACTTAAAACTGATACAACCATCATTCCATCTTCCTGGTGAACTCTGAAAATCCCTGGGATCCCTTGAGGAACACCATGGCAATTTGAACTTGCATAAAAGCAATATACAAGTTTATAGTGCCGGCATACCCCAAACCTGATCTTGTTTTTGTAGTGCGTCATCAACGTAACAGTATCTGTGCAGGAGAGTCTGCTGTCCCCATGGCAGCTGTCCGAGGGCAATCTCCTTAGAGTGACCGTGGAAGGTGTTTATTCAGTCCCTGAAACATTCCTGCCCACTGGACCCCCACAGAACTATATGATCGGCTTGCAAGTGCCTGCTGTTGGCGAGGTGAGTCCTGCTGAGATCCTGAACTCTTGTCTTTACTGTGCTCTTGCTCGTCCTTCTCTTGCTGCAGTCACAGGGTGCTGTGATTGGGGTGACTAGTTAGTAATAGCCAATAAGACCTCCTGTGGCAGCTGGAGCTTCCAGGAGGCTGGAGAAGAGGATTCAACGTCACTGCCCCACCCCCACCCTGCAGTTCCCTGTTAGTCTCCTTTCCAGAGCAATGGGAGAGCCAGCTGTCAGTCTTCTAGTCTGGTGAGAAGACCAATCCCCTCTGAACTGTATTTAAGCCTGGCTTCCGAGCCTTCTTAGAATAAGACCCGCACCATCACTAGAAATTTATTGCCTGTTAACTTTCTTTTTTTGCTTTGTACATGAGTCTATATTAATTATTTTGTAATAATTGAATTTACTCAATGTCTACTAAATCATTGATTTTTTTTTTGCTTCCTTTGTATTTATATAATGTTTTTATAAACCTTTCTTTCTGCAATCTCCATCCTGCAATGTTGTGTATTTGATAATAAATGGATGTCCATTGTAAACTGCTTTGGGCACAGCTTACTGTGAAAAGGTGGCATATAAATGAAGTAAATCAATTAACTGAGGTAAAAATCAGAGACTTCTCGCTCCAGTTGTAAGATACTAGATTTCTAATTAGTTAGTTACATAATTGATTCTTTAATTAATTATGATAGTTTCTGGCATAGTGGATGGCAAGATGAACAATGTAGATTTGGGTGGACACAAGACAGGAGCAGAGAGTAGGATGGAAATCACTGTCTCCTTACATCCATATGCATGGTACACTTAATGCAGAGTGCAGTACACTTAACACAGCGTTTAAGTGTACCCCTCAGCGTTTGTTCCCTAAGATGGCTGTCTCACCCTGCCTCAGCGTTTGTTCCCTAAGATGGCTGTCTCACCCTGCCTAATGGTAGGGCCAGCCCTGTGAATTCAGATCCATACACAACATGATAGATGTGGAGGTGGCAAACCATCCCCTGCCTGGAATTGTTGTGTGGCCTTCAGCAAGTCACTGGCTCATTCCTTGAACAAGCCTCAGGTTTAATGATGGTCCCCTGTTTGGATTTGGAGGGCAAGTACAAGTCATAGTTTGTCAGTATGGATGTGAAGCAGGAACTCAGAGGGGAAATTGGAGCCTGTGAGGGATGAAGGATCAGGGAGGAGGAAGAATATGAGCATGAGGTTTGCTCATGTGATGCCAAATTGGGGTTTTGTGTTAGAAACACGCTGAGCCACTGTCTTTCCACCTCCCTTGTAAAATTTGGAAAATAGTGGCCTGTCTCATACGAGCCATTTGGGGGATGCCACAGTGGAAACTTAAAAGGCACTTTGCAAATTAAAAGACCTATATAAATTAGTCCTCTCTTTTGTAACTATATTGGGGTGTTTATTAGGGTGTGTCTATACCCCATTTGTATCCACGCCACTCTATACTATGCTGCATATGTGTGTATGTTACTTTGCTGATTACGTGAATCCTTTATCCTTTATGATCATTCCAGAAAGAATGCCCCTTCCTGTTCAAGAATGGAGTACTGAAGTTTGGTGGTGAGAAAGAACCACTACCCCGGCCCAAAAAGTGGCCGGTCACCAACATCTTAGCGCCAGGGGGGCAGAATATCCCAGACTCCTTTATCGTTGGTGGTGCTTACGAGGAGGAGGATGGAGAGCTGAACACACTGGAGGTGACTTTGAAAGAAAGAACTGGGACAGAATATAACCAGAGTAGCTATTTAGAATCATAAAAATGTGATAATTGCTGGGATAAGTCCGGCCAGTGCCTAGTTTTTCCTGAAACCTTGTCTTTTCGTACTGGAGAGCCAACAGAGAGTATAATAGCTGGAAATGAATGCGATGACTTACACTTCTAAGTCTAATGTGCAAAACAAGCGTAGGAAGCGTCAGAAGGATGGTGTCTGGAGGGAAGCATCTTCCAAGATATGTTTGCTTCCACTCATCAACTTCCACACTAGAATGTACTTTGCCCATTCTGTCCCATCCCCCCAAATTTGTTTCTAGTGCCACCATTGAAAATAAGCACTAATTTATATAGTGACTGAAATGAGGGTTTCCTGCTGCAGAATTTATCATTTTCTTTACATGATGATTTCTAGAGCTTCTAAATGGTTCTTTTCTTGCTTTCTTTTTAGGATAGAGATCTCAGGATCCAGGCAGAAACTGTTAAAAAACGGATTATGTGGGACTTGGAAAGGCGCTGCTACTTAGATCCTCTTGCTGTGATCTGGTGAGAAAACATAGGCCTTTCTCCATGGGCTCATAACTTACATAGAGTGGCCCAAAGGAACTAGATGAGGCCTACTGCAATATAGTGGCTAATAGCAAAGAACTGGCAATCTTGTGGGAGACAACTTCAGACACTACTGGATGGCCAAGATCTGACTGGCCTTGACCTGTACAAAAGTTATTGTGACAGTTACTGAGATAAAGCTCTATATCAGACAGTTACTGAGATAAAGCTCTATATCAGTTAAGGGAAGGGCCAGAGCTCAGTGGCAGAGCATCTTCTTTGCATGCAGAAGGTCCCTGGTTCAATACCCGAGCATCTCCAAGTAGGGCTGGGAGAGACTTCCTGCCTGAAACCTGCTGCCAGTCAGCATAGACAAAACGGAACTGGAAGGACCAATGGTTTTACTCAGTAATGGGCAGCTTCTTACATACCTGTGTGCATCTATGGCTTGGTTTGCAGTAGTGTCTGTGGCACATCAGATTATTAGTAATAGTATCGTAACATTTATATATTGCCTTTGCTTCAAGGAATTCAAGGTATTAAGCATGGCCCCCTCACCCCATTTTATCTTCATAACAACCTTGTGGGGTAGGTTAGGCAGAGAGAGAAAGTGACCAGCCCAAGGTCACCCACTGAACTTCTGGGGAGGGCTATGGGAATATAAACTTGGATTTTCCCCATTCCTAGTCCTAAATAGGCAACTGTACTGACTGCCAGTGACTGCAGGGGTGCGAACAACCCATGCATTCTGCAAAGCAAATAGGAATAACCATAATGGTGAGCAAGTGACATGTTGCTTGAATTTCTGGTACTGGACAGAAAGCAGCTATTGCTCTGTGTCTGTTTCTCTGTGATGCAAACTCTTTACACCTGGCATTAGCAGTGAGAGTGGCAACAAAATTTAGAGCCAAACCAGAAGTGTCAGTCAGGACTCCATTGCTTGGCTGTGACTGCTGGCTGACACACATTTTCTGAGCAAAGATGTATGGTATAGCCACATTTTCAGGTGTATTCATACCATTGGTGGCCATTTTGTTCATTGATACAAAAGACTAATTGGTGTTTCATCTTCATTATATTCCATATTTTCCTCCCAACAGCCTTGTGAGGTAGATTAGGCTGACAGATGGTGACTTCAGGGGAAAGTGGGAATTTGAACCCCAGTCTCCCAAATCCTGGTCCAGCACTCTAACCATTACATCACACTGGTCTAGAATAATTATTGTTTTCTGCCTGTCTTTCTCTATGCCACAGTTTTCGAAAGCGGATTGCAGATTGTCGGTACTGGCCTGTGGAGATGACCAGAGTGCCTGTGGTCACTTCCACCAAAACAAAAGGTGGAAAAGGAGACAAGGTAAAGCATCTGTTATGCTTAAGCATGAAAGGTGAGAACAAGTGGATGCTTAAATGTTGCCTTGATTCAATTGCTAGAGGTATTATGCCTGGGGAAAATCTGCAGCTTAATGAAGAAGTTATTCCAGAGGAGAGTCAGTCATGAACCAAGTGTGGACTTTGGTTGGCATTAATGGAGGCAGAATGTGTTCGTACTAGAGACTTGAATCACGTATACACATTATTATTATTTTATATTTTGCATTACCCAGAGAAACATAAAAAGGTTTCAAAGCAAAAGAAGAGCATTCGTATAATGTTTAGTGTTTAATCATACTGGTAGAGCCCTCAGGGATGCTATAAGTCATTGCCCTATCTCTTTTGTTGTTACTTGCCTGAATGTGTTCTTGAGACAAAAATGAGCTCTGATTATTGATCAGTTGGTTTTTCTTTATTACCCATGCAAGAGGCTGATTGCCTTTTTGTTCCTTGTCTCAGGGAGGCTCAGCTGGAAGTTCCTTTCTTTGCCAGGACTTCATGCCATAGTGTTGCCTAAAACCTTTTCTTGAAAGCAAGGCCGTGTCCCACTTGCTTGGGCTTTCACCCAGCATACATTCAAGAGCACTTCTACCCATCTACCCCATGATTATCTCCAAGATCATTTTGATCACTTGCCTCCTGTTATGAACTCTCTTCCTTGCAGACTCCAAACCTGAGCACCTTTCACAAGCCCTGTGAAGCTTGCATATTTCAGGATGACTTTCAGTGCTCAGAGCTGAGTCAGCAAATGATGGGTAAAGTTCTGGGAATTGGCTGAAATGTTCTTCTGTTTTGTTGCTGTGATTCTGTTCCCTCTTTGCTTTGCCTGCTTGCTGTGAGCTTTCAGGACTATAGATTGAGGTGATCTACAAATTTCTGTTTTTCAATTTCCAGGGAGGAGGAGGTGGCGGAGAAGAAGAGCAGATTTCCTTTCATGGTGTGGCTTACATCAACGCAGTGCCTTTGCTCTATCCTGGGGTGAAGCGGATCCGGGGTGCATTCCGGGTCTATCCTTACCTTGACAATGAGGTGTTTGAAAAGGTAAGAACCTGCACTAAGTGGCCTGCCTTTCACTTGATGCTCTTGCCATGGGTCTCAGCAAGTGAGGTGAGTCTTGCATGCCTGAACAGGAGAAAAAAGGAAAGGCTTTAGCCTACCCCAGGATATATCTTGATGGAGCTGGAATACCACGCTGAAGACAGATGTAATATTTCAAATATTTAAGGCACTAAGATTACAGAGTTGCAAACATCCAACCTATGTTAGAATATCTGGTCTAAAAGGGGAAGGCAAGAGCCAACTGGTTGCCTGGGAGCAGTTACTACATGCCATAGGCAAACAGGTGAAGTGGCTGTTTATAAGCCTGTCATATTGAAAGAGGAATTACAGTGAATTCTTCACCCATGGTGTGAGACCAGCTTCTGCCAAGACACTAAGTCAGTCTTCAGTACTGTCAGTCTTCCTTTCATTTTTTGAAAGCTCCTTGTCTATGTCCACATGTTAAGCCTTCCCATTATTTTTAAAAGGGAACATTTTCAAACAGTAGCCAAACTCTCTCACGGACTGCAGTGGAGAAGAGAGGTATCTTGCTGGTGTTGTGTGCATTAGCTGATCAGGTAGATTGGGCCGGGGGGCCGGGGGAGCTTGAACAAAATGCAGACAGTAGACCCCTTTCCTTCTCTCTTGTTTCAGACGAAGTGTCTCTTCAGTCTTTTCCGTGACATCGGCCACCAGACAGCCCTGAATAAATTAGGGCTGCTCACCCCACATACCAAAGGTATCCTTGGGAAGACCACAAAGGAAGACAGGCCCGCTAAAGAGGTCGTAATGAGAAAGGTGAATGTGGAGAGAAAGTCCTGGTGAAATTCCTGATGCGTTTGAAAACAAAGAATTACTTGGCAAGGAGGGCAAACAGCAATGAGGGGATTGCATAACAAGAGCTGGGGATCTTTGGCCCTCCAGATGAAGCAGAACTTTGCATCCGCTTCAGCAAGGATGTTCAGTGGCTAGGTATGATGGCAGCTGTTGTTCAGCAACATCTGAAGAACCAAAGTTCCCACCTGGAAGCCTCCTATATAACCACTGTAAATGCCACATCCCAAAATGACTGTGGAATCATGGATAATGAATATGGAGAAGACCCCATGTCTGTTCCTGAGGGTCAAGTCAAAGCAGCACCAGGCCTGTAACAGCTGCGGTGTTTTCTTTGGGCTATGGTGGCCCATAGCAGAGTGCCTTGTGGTGGGCTGCTCAGCCAGTGGCAGTGGGCAGCAGCTGCAACGCTGAAGTTGAGGCAGCTGGCTGGCTCTATCCACTATTTAGTTTTCTTACAATGCCTCGAGGAAATGCTTTGAGGTCCTTAGTATGGAAAGTGGGACTCCAGATAGGCTCTAGGTCACATGGCTACCATAGTTCTGGCCTTGGGGAACAGAAAGGCAGAAGCTGATTGGAGAGAAGCTTCCCACATAGCAGCTGTGCTAAATCTGATCATTGTTGTTTTTTACAAGGCATCTAATATTGTGAGAAGGGACACATCTGATACCACAATTGAAGCGGCAATATCTATATGCCAGAACATTGAAGGACAGGTAAATATATTCCTTAAGTGGATGACCGGGAAATTGTGGACTTGAATGTGTTTTAAAAGCTGGGACTCAGGTCTGTGTCATGTGAAACCCGTGGATTAATAAGGGAGTGCCTCTTTATTACGGGTGTGTCTGTGACATGTAGTGGGTTTGCTGACATGTGATATCATGCTGTAGTTTGGCATTGCATGAACAAACCCTGTGCTCACACTTCTTCCCCTTTTCTCTTGTGTGCTCTGTTTTAATTAGTTACTTTGTTTTTCATAGAAACTGTAACTTGCCATGACACCTGAACAATGGTTTGGGCAGACCATTCAAATGAAGATTATAAACCACAAATTGATCTTTGTACTAGGTTTGGGCAAATCATGGTTTGCTGGTTGAGATGTAACTTGGAAATCATGATCTCTATGAAGTAGCTCATTAAAGTGAAGCATGTGAGGGGAGTGAGGCAGGGGAATGCACAAGTACAGGCCTCATTCATGCAACACTCTCACCATGGTTTGGTGTTAACATGTTAACCAAACCACATGAAGTGGGATTGAAGACTTAGGAGTGGAGTATATTTCTGTATATTTGGTTAGTAAGATAGTATATTACAGTGGTACCTCTGGTTACGTACTTAATTTGTTCTGGAGGTCCATTCTTAACCTGAAACCGTTCTTAACCTGAGGTACCAAATAAGCTAATGGGGCCTCCCGCTGCTGCTGCCACACTGCCACCGCACGATTTCTGTTCTCATCCTGAGGTAAAGTTCTTAACCCAAGGTACTACTTCTGGGTTAGCAGAGTCTGTAACCTGAAGATTGTAACCCAAGGTGTTTGTAACCCAAGGTGTTTGTAACTGTAGTTTTCTTTTAATGCCATCTTGGGCTGTATGCTGGTTGCAGTGTTAGAAACTGAGATAAGAAAGCCAGGAGCTAAAAGGCACGTTAAACCTAGGTTATGGGCATAACAAAAGAATGTCTAGGTGCACATTTTTTATAACAAGAATACAAAACTAAAAATGAATGAACTGCAGCTAAAATATTATGTTCATTTTTCACGTGCTCTAGTCCTTCCCCTGCCCACTCCCCCTAATATTCTTAAGAGGGTCTCTTCTCCAGTCTTCAGAGAGTAGCTGGAAGTGGGAAGGCAGAAAAAGGTCCTCCTTTCCTTCCACTCTGCAGTTTTAGTTTGAAATCTTAGGCACAGTACCGCGCCCAGAGCTCAGAAACTGCTTGTGCTAATGAAATTCCCTGTCACAAAATGTGCCTAGAACACTGGCTGGTTGTATCGTGCTCGCTTCCCATCATACAAGGCCTGAATTTGCAGAACTTGATTGTTAGTCAGAAAGCTAATGATGTGCCACTCAAAAGCCTTTGTCGGTGGAGTTTATACAATAGTGTAGACAACAAGGGATTAATATTTCTTAATAAAAGGAACAAGCAAGATCCTGATATGGAAATATGTGTTCCTTCATCTACCAGAAAGGATTTTCTGAAAATATGGGCTGCCCTCCCATATTTCTTTCTGCCTCCCTTGTTTCTTAAAGTCTCTCCCCTGCTTGTTTAAACATTATTCTTTAGTTTTATTTATCAGTCTACCAATCTGTCAACCAATCAGTTTTCTCATTTCTTCCTCATTTGAAACAGGTGAAAGAATGAGGATCCAACAGTCTGAAATGGTGCCAGTCTGTCATAGCTTTCTTTATTATAAAATAGTAATTTCCTTTCTTATATATAAAATAATGAAATGATATATAGATGAAAGTTATCAGATGAAAAGTGGAACATCTATCTTGACTTCTAGTCCTAATTGCTTCCCTGTGTGTGAATATTAAATAAAACCATTTACATATGGGGGCATATAAATTGAGCAAAATGCTGAAGATGCAGCATAGATAAGGCAGATTTAGCAGATTTGATTGCCCCTAAAAAGAATTATTGGAAAGATGCAATTAAATATAATGGGATATATGTTATTCTGAGAGCAATTCCATTAAAATTCCCATTATACTGTTTGGTAATATTAAGGATTGTGCTTCAGTGTCTGTTAGTAGGGATATATCCTTTTAGTGGCAAACATTATTGCTGCTTTTAAATTGGAACCCAAGACGATTCCAATTAATGATAGGCAGAGCAATCAATGAGGTGGTGCAAAGGGAGACCAACACTTCCTAAGCCCCATCCACTTTTGCCAATTAGGGTTCAAGGTGTGTTTCGAGGCAGATGTTCCTTTTTTAATTTTCCCTATTCAGTCAGTTTTTAGGGTTTAGATTATTTTATTTAGATTTAAGTCTCCCAAATGTCTTACAATACTGTTAAAAACATGAGTAAATAGATTAGCAAAAAACAGCAGTCGGGAGAAACGTGGGCAGCACACTAATAATAATAATCCATTGACACTAATGGGAGGGGCATTGATGACCAGTTCCTGGTTGCTGTACTTTTTTGGACTTTCTGTGGGTGAGACAGGAATGAATCAAATGAATCTTGTGGTTCAAAGCATTTTCACAGGCAAAACTTTGGATGTATTCCAAAATGGACATTAATTGGTGTGATTGAACCACTAGAGGAGCACACTTACCCTATCATGTACAGTTTACTCTCAGCGGGTGAACTCCATATAAAACTGATTTGGCCATTTTACAGTAGAAGCCTCCTGTACACTGTGCTGGTTAGCGAGTGCCTGCAGTGTCACATTCCCACTCCCTCATGCCTGCCATCCCTGGAGCTATTTTACCATTTTTCCTTGTGACAAATCAGCATGTTTCATGCAATGCTTGAAACTTTATTCTTAAAAGGTGGATAACTTACCTAAGGAACGCGGGTGGCGCTGTGGGTAAACCCTCAGCGCCTAGGACTTGCTGATTGCATGGTCGGCGGTTCGAATCCCCGCAGCGGGGTGCGCTCCTGTCGTTCGGTCCCAGCGCCTGCCAACCTAGCAGTTCGAAAGCACCCCCGGGGGCAAGTAGATAAATAGGGACCGCTTACCAGCGTGAAGGTAAATGGCGTTCTGTGTGCTGCGCTGGCTCGCCAGATGCAGCTTGTCACGCTGGCCACGTGACCCAGAAGTGTCTGCGGACAATGCTGGCTCCCGGCCTATAGAGTGAGATGAGCACACAACCCTAGAGTCTGTCAAGACTGGCCAGTAAGGGCAGGGGTACCTTTACCTTTTTAACTCACCTAAAGCTAGCAGGAAGGGCACAGCAGGTGTTGATCGAAATTGGAATCACTGACAGATTCATCTGTTGAATGCAACGTGAAGGCAGAGAAACAGTTAATGTAAAGCCTATGGTGGCCAGAATGCTTGTTGCTATTAGGAATTCCCACCCTCCACTTCCTCTTTTGCACTGGCCGGTATATGGTGTGAGAGAGATGCAAACTGTTTAATCTTCATCTATGAAAATGCTCTTAAGATCTTAAGACTGAGAAAGTGTCAACCTGCTTTGTCTTTTCAGCAATATATAGAGAGCGGGACGTATATTGTGATAGAGTTTGCGTTGGACAAACCTTTGGTGCCCAAGCGTTTGCCAGAGGAGCTCGCCAACCGGTGCGCATGGGCAGTGATCTGGGGAGGGAGGGATCTCAAGGAACACTTTCTATAAAATTTATCATGTATCCTAAAGTGCTCTGTAAATTCTCCTTCAGTGGAGTGGAGGAGGTTCTCCTGAGATGGGTTATTCCTTCCATTTGCTCCATGGGCAAGGCCAGGCCAGTTACGACAGATTTTTAATCTTCCATGGTGTCCTGTTCTGACCATGAGCTAGAGTGGAAAACAACTGAAGGTGGCACAGTCAGTTGGTTGGTAGCAAGAAAGGTCATGCTAGAGTTGTAGGACCTTGGACAGCTCCAGCAAATTGCATGCTTTTACAAAGGTCCTATTCACACTATCATTAGGGCTGGGAGAGAAATTAGATTCTGTTTGCATTTAAAGGCAAAATGACCCTAATGCATAGTTTTTGGTCTGGGTTTTAGTCTGGGATCTGACTTGCCGAACTCCTGGCTCATAGACTTAAGTGTTGGGATCTGGGTCTAGGGTCAACATTTGTGTATAGAATTGCAGACTAGGAACCCACTGAATTTTGTCTTGCACATACAGGGTAAAGGAGATGATTCCTCCACGCCCTCAACTCCCTCGAAGGACTGCAGGAGCTAAGAAGGTATAGAGCAGAATAAGTGTACTCACGCAGCTTTCTGTACTCTGCCTGGGGGAGTGGGGAATTGAAAATTATGTGCTAGGAAAAGTTTAGTGCTGCAAACCGAATAGTTTGCACGAACGTGCATATTATCTCTTACTGTGTGTAATTTATTTTGCCCCACTTGACACAATTTATTCTGGTTTGCCTTGTTATGGGGACTTAAGCAGCACACAAAAGCTGCACACACACACACCCCGACCACTAGAAATATTGTTCAGTCACCCTAGGGCTTCTGAAAGCTCAACAGGCATTGTCTTCTTACACATACTTCCAAGCATTTATGTGTTACCATGAGAGCTATAAACATGCCTTTAAAAGGGGGAAGGGGGAGGAAATAGAGAATTGCTGGAAATCCTCATTACTGCATTAAGCAGATATTTTGCTTCCCTTTAGAATCACGACACATACACAGCCCTGAGAATTTGGTTAAGTGGTACACTATCAGAGTCTACATGCCACTTCCTTATGTGGTGAGTCTTTGGGCTGAAAGCTAACCTGTCTCCTGATTGGAGGTCTGTGATTCTGAAGGGATCCTACTCAACTTGCACACATTTGCCAAATAAATTAAGAATAAAAGCCATGTACAGGGTTCCTGATTTATCTTTGCAGCAGTCTTGTGAGGTAGGTTAAACTGAGACACAGGCCCAAGGTCTTCAGTGAAGTTCATGGCTGAGTGAGGATTTGAACTGAGATCCCCTTGGTCCTCCTAGTCTGACTCTGTCTGCCATGCTGTGCTACCTCTGGCATGGGATGACAATAAACACTGTCTCTTGCTTTCAGCCATCACCCAGCTGTGCTGCCTGTGCTCCTACTCTAACACCCACGATGGGTTTTTCCGGTCTCAGTTCTCTTTCAGTGCTTTGATGCTCCAGAACATACATTGCAGCAGTTTTCCTTATCTGGGTATCTAGCACAGACTTGCACTGCACCTTGCACTTTTTGGGGAGGGAAGTCTTTCAGAGACTTCACTGGTGATAAACTGGTATATTCAGTCAGAACGGTTCTTTCCAAGCAAGAGTTCAGATGAGTCACTCGTTGTCTCAGTCTTTTCTTAGGAACATAGGAAACTGCCTTATGCTGAGCCAGACAAGTGGTATTTCTAGCTCAGTATTATCTACTACCCTGACTGGCAGTGTCTCTCCAGGGTTTCAGACTGGGGTTTCTCCCAGCCCTATCTGGTGGTGCCAGGGATTCAACCTGGGACCTTTTGCATGCAAGACAAATGTTCTCCCACTGAGCTTCTGCCTTTATTTCTCTGTCTTTTTAGGCAGTAGAAGATTACCACACTCAGGTCACCAGCATTGCTGAGGCCATTCTGGATGAGTATCACGAGCTGTTTGGCAGGCAGTTGGTTGAAGGGTATGCCATTGACAGCCACACCCTGGAGAACCAGAAATGCCAGCTCAACTATGAGCTCAACAGCTCTGGGAAATACTTTGCATTTAAGGAGCAAATCAAGGTATAAGCTCCATTTCAATTCATTTCTTTCGTACATGGTTGTTACATCAGTGAATTTCTTCATTGCTTTCTGTGATAAAATGATACCTTACTGAATCCCCCTGCATTTTAAAAGCCTCGTTTTCTTTAAATCTCATTTAGCCCAATAGGGGATTAAAACCTGTATTTTCTGGATTTCTGTCTCCCCACTCCCAAAAATGTGTTTGAGTCCTTTGGGGTCAACTGGAGGGTTTATGTTCCCTGCAGCATGCCGTGGTGAAAATTGTGCGAGAAAAGTACTTGAAAACAACTGCATTTGACAACTTGGACCAGCTTCAAGCTTTTCTGAGTGAGCTGTACGTGTACCTGGTGGATCAGATGCATGTTGCTCTGAATCAGGTAAGGCCAGCTTGGAAGAGAAAGGCACACCTTAAAAAGTGTCAAATCTACAAACCATTGTTTTATTCTTGGGACTGTTTGAGGACTTGTCAGAGGTTGGAGTAAGAATCAGTCTTGGAAGCTGTTTATGTTTTAATCGGGATTTTGGACTGTCAACTACTAGTTTATGGCTTCTATACTGATTCTGGGGTTGCCCTACCACTCCCTTCTGCCCCAACCAGCACAGTAGTACAGTCGTACCTTGGTTGTCAAATGCCTTGGTATTCGTACATTTTGGTTCCCAAACGCCGCAAACCCAGAAGTGAGTGTTCCAGTTTGCGAACGTTCTTTGGAACACAAACGTCTGACGCAGCTTCCACAGCTTCCAAATGAGTGTAGGAAGCTCCTGCAGCCCAGGTGGCTCTGTAACCCCATCACATATTATTTACGCACCAAGGGGCAACCTTCCAAGCACCCCATTATTACTGAAAGTCCCATTCAGGTGTAAGCCTCTGCCATTTGATCCGTAATAGTTGCATTATTCTCTTACCTTTGGGCAGGTGCTGTCCCAGCAGACCCCCAGCCCTCCTCCTCCCAGCTTTACCACTTCCGAGCAGCTCCGTCTTTTTGCCCGCGAAGCCCAGAACAACGGAGACTATATCTTGGCAGCGACTTACTACCAGGAGGTAACAGAACTGCTGCTCCTCTCCAAGCAGCACAGCTGCAGGAACAAAGAGTCTCTCTGGTGTTAAGGCAGAATTGGAGACGTTTAGAAAGGATGTTTTCATCATTTGCATTTTAGGATGTGTTAAAAATCCTAAGGGGCTGTGGGAGGGTGGTTGGGATTTTTTTGGGGGGGTATCCATGTCTTTTGCAGCTAGAGGCAAGATGTGAGAGAGGTGGGATTTGAACCAATACAGCCCATTTTCTTGGGGAAACATAGGGGGTGCATATTGTTCAATAAGGTTGTAAGGCCCAAAACTGAGGTGGTAAAACCACTCCCAGGCTGTATGGCTTTGGACTGCGGGCAAAGGATTACATGAGTAAATGCTCCTCCATTTAGAACTGCCCACACATGGAAGGCAAGTATATAAGGGAGAAGTGTTCTATACCAGCTTTCTCCCTGACATGCTAGATTTCTCTGTTCTGGGTCCCCACCTCTTCTGATGGGAAACATTCAACCATGCATCCACCCCTGCTCACAGTTCATGCCACCTAAACTGCTCTTTTTTTGGACTAGGCCTCATTGACTGAGATCCTGAGCGTCAGAAGGAATATTTCCCCGATAAGATTGACTAGTAATGACCTTTACTGTTGAGTGGGTGCATGACAATGCCTACTTCTCTAATAATGTGTGACTTGGCTTGTTTGTATAATTGGCACTATTTTTATTTTATTTTTTGCTTCTTTAGCACCATTTATTTTTGAAAGATTTCTATTCAGTCAAATGGTCTCCAAGCAACTTGCAAGAAATCTAAAACAATTCAAGAAACGCTGCTCATCCCTCACTAGTTGGGTGGCTAAGAAATGTGGGGGGGGGTGAATGACGCTGAAGAGTTTTCCCCAGGCCTCTGCTGCTGTGTACTGGAAGAAACATTCCCCTGCCTCAGTCCTCTTTGCATGTACTGCCAAGCTAAATATCACAGTCTTGTGATTTGTGGCTCTTTAGCTCAGCAGTGGGGCTCTCTGCTCTGCTGCCTGGAGCCGTATGCCCTTAGGCTCTTTTCAGGTTGTGGCACATA
The DNA here is from genome assembly GCF_964106915.1 of Podarcis gaigeae. Classification (NCBI taxonomy): domain Eukaryota; kingdom Metazoa; phylum Chordata; class Lepidosauria; order Squamata; family Lacertidae; genus Podarcis; species Podarcis gaigeae. Next base: position 35,125,291 of record NC_139690.1, read on the forward strand.
GGGCTGCTGGGCAGCTGACTATGCTGGGCTAGATGGATCATCTTTGGTCTGATTCAGTATAAGGCAGCTCCAGTAAACTTATAGTTAGATGGACCAGAGAACCTCTGCAGGGGTTTTACCCAGGTTCATAATGGCTCACAAACCCTGAGGCCGAATTAAAATCAAATAAGACTAATAGGATGTTTGTCAGCCTTCAGAATTTGGAGCATGATCAGGTGACTCATCAGAAGGATGGAGCCCCATTTCTAATGTGCAGTTTTTATCCATTCAAAACCCTGGAACATCCGGGAGTCAACTTACGCAATGGTGTTTCCATCTCCAGAGATTGTCTCGTGACCGCCAGGATATCCAGAGTTGGTTGGATTATGGCACTTTCTGTCTGCTGACTGAAAACTATCTCAAAGCCCAGGAGTGCTTCCGCGAGGCTGTTAGCCTGGACCCCAATCACCTACCCAGGTAGTACTTGGTATCAGGAGGCAGGCAGGGAGGGGAGATGTGCAGCCTTGTTCAGACAATTCTCATGGGGCAAGAAAGGCTTTGTGTAGCTGAGGAATACTGAGGGCATTTCTCCCCTCCAGCTAAAAATAGTACAGTATACCGTAGGTGCAACACTTGGAGGCTGAGCTGTAACCTGTCCTGATCCCACACCTTTTTTTAAAAGGGAAATAAAAAAAATAGAATGGCTGGGCACATGGGCTTCTGTGCATATATATGTCACTAGTGCTCATGCTGCCGCTGTCCTGCTCACAGTCTGTTGTTGCAAGCATCAGCACCTTTGAAGGTGACCTGGAAAGTACAACTAATCCTGAATGCAGCAGCTAGACTGGTGACTGGGAGCAGCCACCAAGACTACATGAAAGACCTACATTGGCTCCCAGTATGTTTCTGAGATGCATCTTCAGCATATTATGAAAACTAAATAATGAAGATGTTGGGTGCAGCTGTGCACCCTAGTATTCTGCAACCTAGTAGCTGCTACAGAGAATGTCTTCTGTGAGGGGAACCTCTCCAACAAAAAAACCTTCTGAAGCCAGTGGAATTATCACGAAGTGCCCCCTGGGTGATATTAACACCCAGGGAGGCTTGTAGGGAAGTAGGGGGTCTTTCAGATATTGGGTTGAACTTGGGTCCCATGGAAATCAGTGGGGTAAGTTAGTCATAATTTAAAGTGCAATGACGGGAGACATTGGGTGGTAGGCAACTAAGTTTTACTCAGAGTAGAGTCATTGAAATTAATGAGCATGGCTAAGTTAGGCTCATAATTTCAACGGGTCTAGTCTGAGTCACACTTAGTTGCCTTCCATCCTTACTTTAGTGGGAACACTCATAGGCTACACTGTGCAGTGGGCTCTTGCTTGCTTGCTTTTTGCAAGTGGGCAGCTGCTTCAGTCTTTGGTTTTGTCTGCCCAGCATACTGCTCTGTGGCATCATGGCTGTGATGCTGGAGAACTATGAAGATGCTGAGGTCTTCTTTGAGGACGCCACCTGCTTGGAACCCTCCAGCATTCTGGCCTGGACCATTTTAGGTAGGTCAGCTGGATTTGCTGGTGTGGTCTTGTTAATGAGCTTTATCCTGGTATTCTCTTCATCGGTACTGGGCACACCTCTGACATCGTAGGATTCCCTCTGCACACATACAGGAACTTTAAGGCTCAGGTACATTTGTTCACAGGCAGGTGTCGGTTTTATTCCATTTTAGTTCACCATCCGCTCTCTCGCCTATTCCAACCCAGCACATCATCCGCACTGCCTTGGCTGCAGAATCTGGGCATCTCTTCCATGGGTTCAAGTTACATATACACTATGCAAGCATGGACTCTCACGCCTGGTGTAGAATGATTTGAGAATCCCAGAGTGGGGGAACAAGCTTCTAGCCCTTATGAAGACGAACAGTATTTATTTCTCATCTTTGGAAGGGATTTCTCTTTTCTTCCAAAGAAGTGGTTTCACAATAACAACACCAGCACAGTGGGCTGTCGCCAACTAAGTCCTACTCAAGAGTAAACCCATTGACACTCATGTTCCTAAGTTAGTCATGTCTATTAACTTCAGTGGATCTACTCTAAGTAGGACTAGTTTTTTGCCTTTAATATATTTTCATTAAAATATTTTCCATATGTAACGAGACTACATGCAGTGTCTCTGTTTTCAAATCGTAGAGTCTTTCATGCAGGTTAATTACCCCCCCCCTTTACTCCCTGATGGAAAGGAGGGTGAATTTTATCACCTGCTTCCTGCACGACCCATTAAGGTGCCTGGCCAGCTGGGGGCACTGCAGGTTGAGAGGCTCCCTCCCACCTCCCAGCAGTGATGCAACTCTCCTGTTTGCCTTTCCCACAGGGCTATTCTATGATATCCAGGAGAACGACATTAGGGTGGAGATGGCGTTTCAGAAGGCTTTCAAACTCCAGAAGGCTTCTCTCCAGAAGGAGCGACCTCCACCTGAGGTTGGAGATGCAGCAGTACGAAAGGTCTCCATGTCTCCTTCAGCGGTGGAAGTTCTTTCTGTTTCTGCGGAGGAGGAGCTACGTAAGCTGAGACTCTGCCTGTAGGGAATTTGTAAACCATGGGGTCTTGGAAAAGGCGCAGCATGTTCACAGCAGGTCAAAAATATTCATGTTCACAACAGACAGAATATATTGTGCCAACAGGGACATCATCTGTGTCTCTGGGATTAGAACTCTGTTTATCCCAAAACATTTCTTTCATCTTTCTGAAAACATATTTTCATGACTACAGGCAAACCCAATTTGCATGAGGATTGCAGTCTGGGAGGTCATTGTGTGCATCCGTTAAATAGCATGCAATTGAAACACCCTGTTCTGCCCCATCCTGCCTCTGCTCCAACTCTGCCCTGCCCCCTTTCTGCCCTTTTAGGGACATCTTTTATGACGTTTCTAGGTCCCTTCTGAGTTTGGCACTGTGCAAGTGTGTGCGTTTCTGCACATACTGGTCATGCCTATAATCTCTCTCACCCTTCCTGGACTCCTTTGCCCTTTCTGAAGTGTTGGTTTTGCTTCTTGATCTTACTAGTGTAGGGGTGGGGAACCTGACAGGCCAGATCCTTAATTCACCTGCACCCGGGGGTGGGGCTTCAACAGGGGGTGGTCCCATCCATCTGTCAGTCACCTGATGTCATAACAACACCAGGTGATTGACAACTGTCAAAAGTTTAAAGGAGATATCTGCATTGGGGAAATACTGTGTTTGGAGGAAGTGGTTTGAATCCCCAGTGCAGCCAGCATGATGGGACTTGGAGGGCACAGACTCCTGTTCCCTGGCTTAAGCATTTGCTTTGCACTCCTTCCCAAGGCATCATGGGGGCTTGTACAGTGGTGCCCCGCAAAACGAACGCCTCGCAAGACGGAAAACCCGCTAGACGAAAGGGTTTTCCGTTTTGGAGGCGCTTCGCAAAACAAATTTCCCTATGGGCTTGCTTCGCAAGACGAAAATGTCTTGCGAGTTCCTGCGGGTTTTTTCCCCTTCCCCCCCTTTTTCTAAGCAGCTAAGCTGCTTATCAGCTGATCCGCTAAGCTGATAAACCGCTAAAAGCCGCTAAAAGCTGCTAAAAGCCGCTAATAGCGCTAATCCGCTAAGCTGTCAATGGGCTTGCTTCGCAAGACGAAAAAACCGCTATACGAAGAGCCTCACAGAACGGATTAATTTCGTCTTGCGAAGCACCACTGTAGTGTCAAGAAGCTGCAGGGGCATCAGATGTCAAGGAAATAAGCAACTATCCTACTTTTAAAAGGATCTGAAGGCAGCCCTGTTTAGGGAAGTTTTTAATGTTTAATGCTGTATTGTGTTTTTGATATTCGATTAGGAACCACCCAGAATGGCTGGGAAAACCCAGCCAGATGGGTAGGGTATAAATAAATTATTATTATTATTATTAATTAAAATAACAGCAAGGCTGAGCTCCTCAGTAACTCTAGCTAACCCAGTAAGTTCATAGAGAACTCCCAACCAATCGGCTTCTGCAGGCAGGACATGGGATCAGGGGGTGTGGGTGTGTAAACTCATTCCTCCTGTACTGAGACTTGCTATCCAGTTAGAAATATGCAAAGATAGTTTTGTTTTTCTTTGACTTTTCTCATTTTTCCGGATTTCCCCTTAGCATCTGTTGAAGTTTCAGACATCCCAGAGCCGCCCACAACCATCCATCGGGCAGAAGAGGAGAAACCTAAACTTGCCAGAAAGATGTCCCTGGCTCCCAGTAGATTGAGGCTGGCGCCTCCGAAAGGTTTGGGACCACAACCTTGGGCTTGGAGAGGGTGTGACTGTTCCTTGAAGAAATAGAATGAGCTACAACACCAGTCTTGATGTATAACTGGGCAAAGCTGAATGTCAGAGATCTGAGAGGCAGAACAAGATGTTCTCGTTTTGATTTTTCTCATTTTTCATGATTTCCCTTTAGCGTCTGATGATGAATCCTTTCACCGCCTGCAAGAAGAGGAAGGAGTGCCTAAGATGTCCAGGAAGATGTCGATGGCTCCCAGTAGAATGAAGCTGCCTTCTCTGAAAGGTTAGGGGCCACAAGCTTAGGATTTGAGGCAAATGATGATTACGACTGGGAAGCAAGAGAATGAGCTGCAGCAGAACCACTCTTGCTGCACAAATGAGCAAAACGACACCAGCAATCTAAGGGGCAGAGCTGCCAAAATCAAAAGGATGTGCTTGGGTGGTCATAGCAGGGTCTGGATTGCATAGGATGACCTGTCTAATGGACTACTAGCCTGCATTTGAACAGAGTTTCTGCTCCGGGGTGAGTGAAGCCAAACAAAGCAGACCTGCAGACCTGGATGGACTGATTTCCATTGCTGACTACAGGCAAACAGATGAACTGCAGCCATTTCGCTTTTCATTGGCATTCTCCTAAGTGCTGTGCTTATTTTGCATTTCCTCAACTTGCTCTCTTAACATAGGCTTTTGTCTTGGCTTAGGCTTCACGCCTGGGTTGTGGATAGACACTGCTGGTGGTGTTGGTCGTGTGGGGACCAGGCACACTTTGCAAAGTGGATGTTTGCTGAAAACTTTAAATGAAAAATGAAGATGTGTATATACTGCATTTATTTAATAAATTGAGTACAGTATGATTGCAACTTATGCACGTTTAACATGTGCAATTTCAACTTTACACAGGAGAAGGCTAGCCAGCTGAAATTGCACAAATTAAATGCACAGAAAGCAGAGAGCTTAAAAGCTCTTTTTGCACAGGGTTTTCCCTTGCGAGATCTCTGGGGGACTTGGGTGGTCCCATGAGATCTCACGAGAGCATCTCAGAGTCTTCATGAGAGCATCCATGAGCCTGGTATGCAAGACAAAGAGCTTCAACGCTCTCTGCCTTGCTTGGGGGGCAAGGCCAGCTCAGTGCAGGACTCTGTAAAGGTAAGGATGCTTGTGCAGGGGCAGTTCCAAGGGGATGGCTTGAATATAGGCATTCTTGCATATACATGCCATCCCTGGAATAGAACCCCTACCCAAGAAGCGATCATACTGTACTAAAGAAAGGCATCTAAGGTCTGTTTGTTGTTAAATTCCTTGAATTCCCTGCTTCATTTCAGAACCCAAGGTTGTCTTTGAAACAGAGCCTCCCCCTCCCCCACAGCCCACCACCACCATCTTCATGGAGACAATTAGCTTTTTGATGGACGTCAATGCCTTCCAGGTGAATGTGGAACTAACAGGGCAGGGGGTGGGCAGGGGGTGGGGTGGAGGCAACTGCAAAGTAGAGCTGCTCCCTTTCCATGGGGAATCAACTAGTGCTTCATGTTTCATCTGGTGGATTAATCAAATGAGACTCCACTGATTAATCATCAAAAAACAGACAGGGAGGGCAAGTTTTAATCGACAGGAATATTCCGTATTTTTCGCCCCATAGGACGAACCGTCCCATAGGACGCACCTAGTTGTTTTTTGGGGGAAATAAAGAAAAAAATCATTTCCCCCCCCCCAGGCGCGGGGGAAGCCCGAGCTTCCCCCGACCCCAGCCCCGAGAACAGCCTGCTATCCGCAAGCCTAGGGAGCCTGGCGGGAAGTCGCCCCGGTCTCCCCAGGCTTGCGGAGAGCTGCGCGAAGCCCCAGCGCTCTTCAGCGCGCCCCAGGCTTTGGAATGCAGGCAGCTCTGCGCAGCCCTCGGGAGCCCGGCACGAAGTCGCTCTCCAGGCTTCAGCGAAAGCCTGCATTCACCCCATAGGACGTACACATATTTCCCCTTCATTTTTGGAGGGGGAAAAGTGCGTCCTATAGGGCGAAAAATACGGTAAGTTGGGGGAGCATGTGTTTTACTTCTTTTCCGCTTTTTGATGATATTTTGGTTGTGCATTCATGAGGGGAGTGAAAAATGAAACCTTCAAGGTGGCTTTTCCTTCTAACCATAGGCACCAACTCTGTGGGTTCTCTGGGTACACACTATACATTTAAAGCTCTTCCTTTCCCTCAAAGAATTCTGGGAACTATAGTTTACGCCTCACAGAGTTACGAGCTTGACTCCAGGTAAGCTAAATTTGGAAGCCAGAGGCCACAGCTGGAATGTGGAGCAGGACTGTGTGGAACTGATAGGTAGGAGAGCAAGAGACAGCAAATTTAACTTTGAATGAAGGCTAGCGTCATCTGGTTGAGCAGGTCAGGAGGTCTTCGTGGCTGCATAACAAACCCTGGGGCTGGCTTTTCCTTCTCAGTTTGTTCACAGGGCATTGGCACATGAGCTGCTCTGCCCTCAAGGAGGCCCCAGCTGTGACTACTACCTGGTGCTGGCCCAGACATACATGCTCAAGAAGGAATACAGCAAGACAGAAGAATGCCTGGAAATGGCCGTCCAGATTGATTACCTGGCAAGTATCTATTTTTAGCACCCTTTCGTTCCGCTTACCCAGCATCAACAAGACTGGCACCTCCCAAAGAGCCGCGCCCGAACATCACGTCAGTGATGCCAGATATTTGTATTTGATTCCACTGTTTACAAAAAAGGGGCAGCAATTGTGTGTGATTTTATATGTACACACACACACACACACACACACATATTCTCCATAGACCTCCCCAAACTGGGAATAATATGTCATGTATCTGACAAAGTTGACTCTATTCCACCAAAGTTTATGCTGTAACTTTTAAGGGGGCTGAAGACTCTTAGTTGTTTTTCCTGCAGCCAACTAACACAGCTGCCCTTTCGGCAACATCAAAAGATAAGAAGAGCCTGGGTGCTGGATCAGGCCAATGGCCCATTGAGTTCAGCATCCTGTTCTCACAGTGGCCAACCAGATTCTACTGTGATACAAGGTGTGCTCCTTCTTCAAGGCTGTGGGGCATTTGCTGCTAGCCTACTGATCTGAGACAGCAGCACACTGGAGTGATGAGCAGCAGCAGCAGCAGAGACCTTGGCAAGCGGGTTGTTGCCTCTGTGCAGGACAGAGAATCCCTGTGTAAAAGTTTCCTACAGAAAGCATTGAAAAGCATTGAAAAGCTCAGAATGTCTGAGGAGTGCCCAGTTCAGCTGGGAGATGCAAGGCATTATTGGCACGACAGCGTAAGTCTGGCAGACCCCTGGCGGGGCCCTCCAGCCAGCTTAGCCCTTCAAAGCCTGGGGCAAGTGTACCCAGCTGCTTCACTCTGCACAGACCTGACCACATCCTTTGTTTCTGAGATGTTTTTTAACCACTGCCCTAGTCAGACTCATTCTTCTGAACCCTCCGACCCCCACCCCCTTCTTCCTTCCTTTCTTTTTTTTAAAAAAAATTATTTGTTTGGTTTTTCAGATTAAAATTTTACAAACATATATATATATATCAAACATAAATCATAAAAACAAGATTCCTTTCTGCTTCCTTGGGATTTTGACACCTAGAATTCCTAAAAGGAAGGTTTCAGGTTTTTTAGCAAAGGTTATTTTAAACATTTTTTCCCCAACTCATTATATCTCTTTTCCCAAAATCCCCTTACTACCTTACATTTCCACCACATATGATAAAAGGTGCCTTCTTTTTCCTTACATTTCCAGCATACATTTGAGCCTGTTTTATACATTTTTGCCAATTTGCTAGGAGTTAAATACCATCGATACATCATTTTCATATAATTTTCTTTCAACGTATAACATGCCGTGAACTTTAAATCCCAATTCCATAACTTCTCCCATTCTGCCAGTTGTATATTATACCCAAAGTCTCTCGCCCAGTATATCATTACTGATTTGACCTGTTTGTCTTCTGTATACCATTCTAATATTAATTTATACATTTTCAAAAGTAATTTTGTTTTATTCTCTAGCAGCTCTTTTTCAAATTTAGAGATTTCAGTACAAAAACCATTCTACCTTAAATATATTCTTTAATTGATAGTAACCAGTCAATTAGTAATTCTCTTATATCTTCAAACCTAGTTCTTTGCACATTGCCCAACCATTTCTCATATTCAGTTTTTTTTAAGGATATCGCTTCTAATGGGGAGAGCCACCAAGGTGTTTTTTGCTCTATTAAATTTTTATATTTTTCCCATACTTCATAAACCGATTTTCTTACAACATGATTCAAGAAAGCTCTATGTACTTTAACCTTGCCATACCTCAAATATGCATGCCAACCATAGCTGTCAACATTTCCCGTTTTTTAAGGGAAATCCCCTTATTCCGAATAGGATTCCTCACAAGAAAAGGGAAAAGTTGACAGCTATGATGCCAACCACTTATTGCATGGAACCACTTGTGCATGGAACCGCTTATTCCATTTCCTGCCACCATTTTTATTTTATTTTTTTTGTGCAGAATCCAGAGGTTTGGGCTCAGAAAGGGCATCTCTGCTACCTGACTGGGGACTTTGGCGAGGCAAAGGCCTGCTATGAGCGGACCATCAGTTTTGTGACTGATGCAAAGGATATGCATTTTGTCTACCTGCGGTTAGGATCCATCTACTTAGAGAGGAAGGAGGTGAGGAGGCAGAAAATGGGGAGTTCAGCAGGACACAGAAGAGCTGGGTGGGCTGGCAGTCTTGCATGAAATCTGAGGGGAACCTCTCCTACTCAGACTGGGGAGGCCTGTTGCCTTCAAGCCCTGGAGGGCCACTGGACTAGTTGAATCTGCTGCCCTTTAATGTGCTTGTTTTACATTCTGGCATTTTAAAGGCTATTGTTTTCTGCTGGGCAAAGTTTTTACAATTATGTTAAGTGCTCGTTTCAGATTGTATTGGTTGATTTTATCTTGTTTTAGTAGTCTTTTTTGTTTGCTTTGTTTGTTTTGATATTCCTTTATATGTCGCCAACAGTTACTGAGCAGCTAATAAATATAATAAAAAAAACACAATGCCCTAGTTCTCTTTGAAACGGTGTCTAGAGAAGGCTTCTGTCAGGAACTAAACTAACAGTATTGTGTCAATGGTCATAGCATGGAAAGTAATTTGCCAACCTCTGTGCCTCTGACAGTATGACAAGGCAAAGGACATCTACCTGCTGGCCAGTAAGAAATCACCTTCCTGTCTCACATGGCTGGGAGTAGGAATTGCCTGCTATAGGGTAAGAGACTGATGCTCTTTAATCCGGCTGCGGTGCGCTCCCACTGCTGATGCTTGAAGCCAAGTGCACAGCACATGGTCTTACATTTTTAATTAGTCTACTTCTCCCTCTCTAAAGCTCAAAGAGATGGTGGAGGCAGAGGATGCCCTCTCCGAGGCCAATGCCCTCAACAACAACAATGCTGAAGTGTGGGCCTATCTGGCTCTCGTCTGCATGCAGGTGAACTCTCAAGGGCCTTTTAACCCACAAAAGGCACATCTGCTTTTCTTTACAGCAGTGTGAGTATGTTAGGTGGAGGGTTTCAAGGACGCTCTCAATGGAAACAGGTACTCAACCATTCTGATGCCCAAGCTTAACATGGTTCTTCTGCGTATCCAATGATGCTATTTATCAAAACAGAAATGTGGAAAGAAATTTGGTGTCAAACCCCCCCCCCCAACATTATTTTTCTTTTGTTTGCCTCTATCCTCAAGTTGACAACTAACAAGTACTTCATTGGGGAGTGGTGTTTCTCTGCTGTCCATTCTTTTTCTTAACCCATAATTAAACCCCTTGCAGTTTCTTGCAACTGCAATATTGTGTTGTAAAAGATCAGCTTACTGTGGACTGCTTTCTTCTTCTTCTTCTTCTTCTTCAGGGTGGAAGGCAGCTGGAGGCAGAACAATCCTACAAATATGCTGTCAAGGTTTGTCACCTTATTCTCTCTTTCACAATTTTTAGATTTGTGGAAAGGTGTTATACTTTGGTTCAGAAGCAACCAGCAGGTGTGACTAGCAAGTCACAAATTCTTTAAGCCAGGATTAATTTAGTCATCAGTTTTCTATATATATTTATTTTTAAAAGCATATCCCTCCTTTCTATTTCTTGAAAAAATGCAAGGAGGCTAAGAACAAGAAGAATGATGAAGCAGTAACAAAACCATTACAGTACAAATAAATGAAGGTGACACAAACATGAGTATCAAGTAAAATCAAGTGGAAAAACCTTTTGGGCATGAGCACTAACTCACATAGTACTCTCTGTGACCAAAGTGCTATTCTGTACACTGGTTGTATTTTAAAGTCAATGCAAAAAAGGCTGTTCAATGTCCGTGTGTAGACGTTATGCTATATTTATATTATATATCAGGCATCATTGCGTGTTCCGAATGTTCCCATGATGAAAAGTGAGACACACACTGAAAATGGTACTGAATTAAATGTGGCATTTCTCAATCAGTTGCTGTTGCGTGCTGCTATCTCATCACCATCCTGACATGATCTATCACATCAGATGCCAGCTTTTGGCAGGCCGACAGTGAAAGTATTTCTGGTTGTCTTGTGTGGCCTTGAAGTAGGGATTAACTGGCCCAGCCTTCCTCCTTGAACCAAAGCATACATGACAGATCTTTAAATAGGTGCTTGATTTAGCCTCGTCTCATCCCTTCTCCTTCCATTGCAGCTGGAGCTGGCCAACGAGGAACTGCTCCAGGAGATCCATCAGGTGCAGTTAGACGTTGGCTTTGGCGATCCGTCTTTCTGAACTCTTCCAATTTATGGACACTTCGACTGTTTTGAGCAGGGGGTGAACAAAGAGTTGGGTGTTATGCGGTAGGAAGATATGCCAGATTTCTATCACTTGGGCAGACCAATCCACAATGCCCTGGTATTTTTTTGCTGACATTTATTGTATAAAGAAGAGGTGGAGAACCCTGTGGCCCCCTCCCTTGATGTTGCTGGGATTCCAATTCCCATCAACCCCATCTATCATAACCAACAGTTAGGGATTGATGGGAACTGGAGTCTAGCAAAATCTGGAGGTTCACCCTTGGTATAAGAAACCTGGAATTTTCAGGTGACAGCTTTCTAAGCATCTGGGAGCAAAGTGGGATGTCTTCAGAAATGCCAGTATCTTCTTCCTTGGGACAACCCCATGCGCATGGCAAGGATTTTACTGCACAGAGTGCAGAAGCCATGCCATCGTTGTCACCTACATTGTTACAACTGCACAGTCTGTTCAGGAGATGCTACATCTCACAGCTGAAGCAAAAGAACACAGAGGAGATTGGGTGTGATGCAGTATTTCTTACCCGTGGCTTCTGAAACAATGTCCATGGGTGCAAGCACATACAGATTTGGATTGGACTGGATTGGCTGAGCCACACAAATTGGTCATAGAAGGATCCTGCGAGTGGAGGCTAAATCCTTGGAGACTTGCAGTGCACAAGATTGTCTAGGGATAAGTGGTGCAAATGATCCCTTTTTTCTTTTTCTTTTTCAATAGCGTCATTGTATTTTACGCTTTGTATTTTTGTATTTTTACTTTCTGTTGACATGTTGATGGGTTGCGTTTGTTTTGTGAATTGCATTGGGTGCTAAGTAAGAAGGTCAAAAGCTGCAGAGAAATTATTTTACACAGAGAGAGAGAGACCAAAAGCAGCCGCTTGGCTTTAGGCAACAAAAATGTCGTTTTGATTACATTCCCAGGCCGTAATCCTTTGCATGCTTTCCTGTATGCCCCATTGAATCCCATGGGACTTACTTCCAAGAAAGCACACACAGGATTGGCTTGCTCATGCTACTGTTAATGTGATGTGCATTTTATGATTTATGCCTATGACACTCTAATTGTTTCACTTTTATTTTGTAAATTGCCTTAAATGCAAAGTTAGAAGGGTATACACTATATAGATATAAATATTTTTCTGTGTGTGTTGTTTTTTTAAAATGCATATCTTGTTCTCACACCTGCATCTTTGTCAGGAAAAGCAAGTGAAACAGAATTCAACAATGGTCACACAGATACTCACGCATCTTCACTTCTAGGCATTTATCAGAAAAGACACTTGTGTGGCAGTTGGGTTTTTTTGTGACCTAAGTTGTTAGGCTTGGATCCCCAAAAGTCATATGCAGCAATCCTGAGTTTCTCTACATGGTTTATGTTGATGTTTTGTTTGCTAAGACTCTTCAGGTGACGTGGTTAGTTCAGGAGGGGCACAGTTGGCAGAAAAATTCTCTCTTACATCAGTTCTTGGAGCTCTTGTGTGATTTCTTTTCTGAGGCTTTTGGACTCCTTCCCAACAGATTGTGCCCTTTTCATTTTCTCTATAACTTTCAGCCCTATCAAAGTCTGTGTTCTTTCTGGGTCCTTGTCCATCCTAGGAAATAGTGTACAAATGGAATGGGATTGCAATCGTGTTGCAGATGTATCAACCAGAAGAATTGGACATTTTTTCATCTGACTTTGGAAATTTCCCAAGGAAAGGCAAGAGGAGCATACAGTTTGAAAATAACCACTGAAGCTAGCTCATTTCTGTTTTTAAAATAAATATATATATTTATATTTATTAATTTACAAAATGTGTTAGCTATTTATCTTATTTTTTAAAAAAAAGTCTGTAATAACCCACAGCTGTTAAAAATCTACATGGAGTTGAGATTTAAAATTTACAGCTTGTTATACCCTGAAAGAAAACTTCATGACAATGATAGTACCTTACACCAAGTGGATTAGCAAAAATGTATAAATCAGTCAGGTACTTGCTGGAAGTGTCAAGAAATGGAGGGTACTTTTTATCATATGTGGTGAACTTGTAAAAATGCAAAGGAATTCTGGGAGATGATATATAATGAAACGGGGGGGGGGGTGTTTAAGTGGACTTTATCAAAAAGATCAGAAAGCTTCCTGCTGGGTATATTAGGAACATAAGTCCCCACAGACCAAATAATTTATTTCTTTATGCAATTACAGTAGCCCGAATGGCATATGCTCAGAAATGGAAAGAGAGAATGACTTCAACAAAGGAGAAGTGGCAGATAAAATTAATGGAATATATAGAACTGGCAAATTAACAGGAAGAGTGGAAAATCTTTGCAGAATATCTGAAGAATTATGTAAAGCAGGACAAAGTGTTAGCAGGATTAGTTTAAATTCAGTTTAAACTTTTAAAACTATAGGGGGAAGGGGAAGTTTGAATAAAAGGGGAAATGAGAATATGCAATTTTAATGGATAAACAAATGAAACCATGGGAGGAGGGTAAGAGAAGTCAATGATTGAATGTTAGGTGATATTCAGTGCGAGGTGAATTGTAATGAAAACTATAAAAAAAAATCTGTAAAAAGGGGGGGCGGGAATAAAAATTATAAAATAAAAAAACCTACACATCCTTTATATGATATAGTGGCTAACGTGTTGACTTTAGACCAAGAAGACTCGTGTACAAATCCCTGTTCAGATGATCTGGGTCAGCCAGCGCCGACCCCCAGCATAAACATACACACATGCATGTTTGAGTTCCCTCCATCATCATCATCATCATATTAACGGTATGTACCCTCTTTTCTCTGTCAGGGTTCAAGGCAGATAAAAACAAGAACTGTTAAAATCTGGCGACTTGCCAAGGTAATGCCTGCCCCCTTATAAGGCAAACATCTTTACCAGAATGTTTACAAAAATGCTGAATCTCACAGCCTGTGCTTAGTTGATTGGCAGAATATATCACGTTATTCAATAATCCTAGCACATTACACGCACAATATTACTACAGCTGCCGCTCTCCAAACGCCGATTACCTGCGCAGGCGGTATTACCGCTGGGAATCGGGGCTGAATCCCAGCAAGCTCCCTGGCCTCTAGGTGGCGCTACGCTCCCGCCCACCCGCAGCCTCCACACCAGCCCAGTCCGCTCGTCAAGACCAAGAGGCACTGCCTGCACTTTGCCCGCCGGCCGAGAGGTGCCGCTGCTGTCACTGACGCCCTTCTGTCCTGGCGGCTTTATGGTCGCAAACGGAAGGAAGCCGGAACCGGAAGTGGGAGAGGAGGCGGCGGGCTGTGAAGCCGCTGCTGTCCTGTGGGTGGGGCGCTGTCAGGAGGCGGGGAGCGTCGTGGTGGCTCCTGAAGCGACGGCGATGAGGCGGGATGTGCGCATCCTCCTGCTGGGGGAGGGTAAGCACTGGGGAAGCCCCCCCCTCCCTATGGCTGGAGGTGGTGCAGTGAAATGAGGGGTGGATTTAGGGGAGGGGGTCAGAGGTCATGGAGGATGCAGGTGAGGGAGGGGTCAGAGGTCGGGAAGGGGGGAGTTGAGGAGGGGGTCAGAGGTCATGGGGTAGTCTCTGAGGGTTGCAACTGGGGGATATGGATGCCTGAGATGGATTTATAATGCCGGAAGGCAGGTTTTCAGAATGGGGGGGGGGGGCGAGCCTTTTAGAGGCAGTTTTGACAGAAGTGGAGGTGAGGGAATGAAAGCTGGTAGACGAAACATGGGGGGAACACAATCCCAAGTGCCCCCCAGGCGCCCTTTGCTTTTGCTGAAACAGACTGACATTTTGGAACAACCTTAAGGGTTCAGCTTGGAGAAAAAGTGAATTATCATCACCATCATAAATAGGTTATTCTGATTACAAAATATTAACTAAGGGTTATCAATAGCATACTGTTGAGTGCATCTTTATACATCTGACATATTGGTCTCTGGCTTTTGAGAACTCAAGCCCTGGTGGGTTTGTTGTTAAGATGCTTTCGGGCTCTTGGGTAATATTTAATCTTTTGCCGAAATCCGTTGGCAATCGAAACTGTAGGCAGATTGGGAAATACGTGGAAAGCAGCTTAAAATAAAGTCAACAGCACTATATTGTATTTTTGGATACATACACAGAATGCAAATATTTTAAATAGAATGTTTTAAGAGACTGCAAAGTGCAGAAATTAACAAGCTCAGCTGCAGTCCTTTCCCAATGACTGGGGGGGGGGGACCAGTGGAATATTGGTAAAGATTTAACAGCAATTGCTGTTTATGGAAATTCTGAAAGAAAATTAAAAGGGCAAATTTTGTGGGGTGGATCATAGCTGAGAGGAATATGAAAGGATGAGAAGGAAGCAGCCTGTGAATTCATCTAAAGTCTCAATCTCCATCTTCCCTGGCTATTGGCCATGCTGGCTGGGGCTGGAGTCCAGTGATGTCTGGAAAGCCACAGGTTCTCCACCATTCGTCTAACCTTCTATGTTTGAATGATGGTGGCCCCTTTAATACTGCAGTCCATCGTTTGATGAGCATCGTGTTCATGTTGAGAGGCACTGTTACCAACTCAGTGACAGAGGACAGACTTTGCATCCACCCCTGGTTAAAAAGAGGAGGTGGTGGCTGATGGGAGAGAAAGGCTGCTCTCTGTCTGCCAGCTGATGGTGATCAGAGTTCATTATCCTTGGCTAGAAGGCCACACAGTCTGACCCGAAATAAGGCAACTTCCTAAGTTCCTATGAACATGTGTGAGTGACCTAAGTATGTATGCCCAACTGTTGAGGTGCAAGCTGGTGAAGTCCACATGAGGGGCAACCTTGTCTCTGGAGAGTCTCATGTGGCTGTAGACCATATAGGCAGCACCTTTCCACAAATCACAACTGGGGAATGTGTGGCCCTCCAGCTGTTATTGTGCCACAATGTCCGTCGCCTTTAACTATTGGCCAGAGCAGATGTGAGTGTGTTGTATTAGCAGTATAAACTCTGTTAACTCCACAGAGCACCTGAAAGGCCACATGTTCCCCATCTCTGGCCTAATTGTAAAGAAAGCTCTTTACAGTTCCAAAGGTGTGTGTGGCTGTCCACTGCATGTCAGTGTCCTCATTTTGCTCCATCCTTCTTTGCTATTCTTCCCTTTGGGATTTTTTGGCAGTAGATCTTATTTTTTTGGAGAGAATAGCCCTCAGGCATTGGAACAGAGTCACTCTGCCGCAGGGCCTCAGTGTCTTCCTTGCATCCAGCTATCCCCAAACGTTTTGTTTTTTCACCCCAGAGAGTCATTGTGGGCTTTGTTATTGCCTTAAGAAAGTCCCTTGCCCAAAGTATTTATGTAATCAGAAAAAGGGGGTGGGGGAAGCAAAGGGTTAGATTCATTTTTTCTAAATTTAATGGGAGAACTGGTCTCTTTCCCACTCTCAATTTTTGTATGCAGTAAGATGTTTTAACCTGGATAATGTGGAGCTCAGAATTTGGGTTGAATTTGCTGGAGTCCAAGCGTTCTTACACAGAAACTATTTAGTGTATTCTGGTGGTATTGGTTTTCCTGCAGCCCACAAATTAAAGCGTTAGAAGAGTCTTTACAGATCAGATCAAATTCCATCAAGTCCAGCATTTTGTTTCAGGATGCCATCTAGCAGCTTACAAAAGCTCACAGGAAGAGGGCATGATGGTACTGATGGTTGCCCACTTTATTATACTTTCTCAGTCGGTTTAAGACATGTTTATTCTCTCAGCCATTTGTAAGAGATTGCCCTTTAAAACTTCCTTCTTTCCTTGTTTGTTTCTGTCTCTTTCTGGTGCCCCCTTTCCATTTCCACCCTCCTTGCCACCCCCATGAAATTAGGCTAAAAGCCACAACTTGCCCATCCCTAGTTTAAACACTGAAGTTGCAAGGGAAGGGTGGATGCCCTCTATTCTTCTTTTAACAAAGACAATTTTGCATCACTATCTTGTCCCAATACCCCCCCTTTTATTTATTGTTACATTTATCCCACCTTTTCTCCAAGGGAGCTCAAGGTGGGGTACACACTTCTCCACCTCTGCATTTTATCCTCATAACAACCCTGTGAGGTAGGTTTGGTTGAAAGGTAGTGACTGGGTCAAGGTGGGGTTCAGGGCTGGGTGGGGATTTGAACCCTGGTCTTCCAAGTCATAGTTGGACACTCAACACTATGCTACACTGACTTGCAAGTTTTACAGAGGGATGACAAGAATGGGATATAAAACAAACAGGCAAGATGATTGAGCGGGTGGTCACTGAACAACCCCAGGCACACCTGGAGGATGCGGACCACTTGAATCCCTTCCAGTCAGGATTCAGGCCTCATCATGGGACTGAAACTGCCTTGGTCGCACTGGTTGATGATGTCTGGCAGGACAGGGACCAAGGTGGAAGCTGTTTCCTGGTCCTGCTGGATCTCTCAGTGGCTTTTGACACCATTGATCATGACATCCTTATGAACCATCTAGAGGAGTTGGGAGCACTGTTATACAGTGGTTCCGCTCCTTCCTTCTGGGTCATGTCCAGAAAGTGGTGGTGGGGGATGAGTCTTCAGACCCCTGGGCTCTCACTTGTGGGGTGCCTCAGGGCTCTGTCCTCTCCCCCATGCTTTTTAATATCAATATAAAGCTGCTGGGAGAAATCATCGGGGGCTGGGCTGGGCATTCACCAGTATGCGGATGACCCAGAAACTACAACTAATCCAGAATTAGATTGGTGACATGGAGTGGCTGCCGAGACCATATGACTCCAGTCCTAAAGGTTCTTCACTAGCTCCCATTACATTTTTGAGCACAATTCAAAGTGTTGGTGCTGACCTTTAAAGCCCTAAACGGCCTTGGCCCAATATACTTGAAGGAGCGTCTCCACCCCCATCGCTCAGCCCTTACACTGAGGTCCAGCTCCGAGGGCCTTCTGGCAGTTCCCTCACTGCGAGAAGTGAGGTTACAGGGAACCAGGTAGAGGGCCTTCTCCCTCCCTTCAGTTGTCAAGGAAATAAACAACTATCTGACTTTTAGAAGACATCTGAAGGCAGCCCTGTTTAAGGAAGTTTTTAATGTTTGATGTTTTAATATGTTCTGATATATGCTGTGAGCAGCCCAGAGTGGCTGGGGAAACCTATCCAGACAGGTGGGGTATATATAATAAAATTATTATTATTATTATTTGTAGGTTGGTCACCCAATATTGTAAGGTGCAAAGGAGAAGGAGGAACTCCAGTCAAGGTCTATGGATCTTGCTCACCGTCTCCCTTCTCAAGTTAACTATGTCTTGGAAAACAGCATTAGGAGCTGTCATGCTCTCTCTGGGAGCATACAGCTAAAACAAACTGAATTTTTCCTATTTGTGTGGGCTGCAAACAACATTTTCAAATATTAATAACTTTAAAAAGCTTCTCTTCGCTGAGAGTAGTTACTATTCTAAATCTTGGCTTGGGGCACTGTGTATAATTAATTATCTGAGTTTTTTCTGAAATATATATGTGTGTATAGGAGGCAATATATTGGGGGCTTTGTGGATTTAAACCTGAAATAGCAGATTCACCAACAGATAACTGTCTATGCTTTGGGGATGAAGGATTGGGAGGTAACCCTAACCCCTGCACCCCAGTGCCTTTTTTATGTCCTGTTGGTGTTTTTCCTTGACTCTTAACCGGACTCTTGGGGTTTCTTGTCTGCTTTAATCTTCAACTAGTGACTTATGCATACACCTGGCTTGTGACCGATACTAGCCAGGCAGCTTACCCAGGCCTTGCATCTATGTTAGTAATTTTTTTTTTAATGACAATTTCCTATTCCTAGGTGATGGTTGTATTCTTTACTAGCTTTTACCCTCTCACCAGCTGCCACAAGGTTTCCTCCTTTCCCTCTATCTCCCTTTTCCTTCTATTGCATGCCTTTTTTCCCCTAAGGGTGAGCCTGTAAGCAGGAACTAGCACTTTTTCTATTTCTGCTCAGCATCTGCTGCAAATGAGTGTCTTTGGGGAAGGGTTGTAGCTCAGGGCCAAGAATCAGCTTTGCATGGAGGAGGTCCCACATTCAATCTACAGGAAGGACTGGGAATGTCTCCTGCCTGAAACCCCAAAGAGCTGCTGCCAGTCAATTTAGAAAGAACTGAACTAAACGGACCAATCACTGCCTGGCAATTTCTGGTGATCCTCTTGGGAGACCGAGGTTCAAATCTCTGCTCAGCTGTGAAGCTTACTGGGTGACTTACCTGGTGGGCCAGTCACAGTCCCTCACCCAATTTATCTCACAGGGTTGTTGTGGAGATACAGAGGGATAAGAGAATGTATATCGCCTTGAGCTTCTTGGAGGAAAGGTGGGAGATAAATGTGATAAATGACAAGCAATGTTGATGAACTGATGGCACACGGCTGTCCTGTTATTGGGGGGGGCAGATGGGACAGGACTCTGAGGCCATTTTGGCCAAGCCATGCCCCTCTATTTAAACCTTATATGAGTCAAGTGCAGGACAGGTAAGAAGCTGACTCATCTGAAATCATATTTGCAGACGCACCAACCATGAGCTGGTTGTCAGGTCTTGCAAAGCATGTGCATGGAGCTTCTTGAGATCCAACAATCAGCTGTCAAGTCTTGTTGTGCAAAGTGTGGGTGGGAGGGATTGTCACCTGGTGTCACTGTGACACCAGAGAAATCACAAATCCACTTCTCTGTAAAAGAGAGAACAAACTCTCCAAGTTTGCACCATTGAAATAAACAAATCCTTACTTGTGTCATTTACATGTCTGCCTTTTCTCTAGTGAGCTCAAGTGTGACATATGAAAGGGGCTGCTCCACGTCTATCCTCTCAACATCCCTGTGATAGTGTTGAACAATATCTGGAGAGCAACAGGTTCTCCATCTCTAGCCTAGATGCCACTCTGTCATTTGAGCTCTGCTGTATCTAACCATGGACCTGCCATGTCTCTGTCATACAGAAGTTGGTTTCCTTGATTCAGCTCAGGAAATGTTTGTGCAGACAGAGTATCCTCTAGCTACAAATATGCCCCCAACCCCCACTGAAATGGTCAGATTTGTCTTTTGATATGAATGGGGATGCCATCACCCACCCAGTTCCCCTAGTCAGTGAATGTAACAGAACCAAAACTGGGGACAGTGCGTTCTGTCTGTTGGATACCTGCCTCTCAGGTGACCTGCAAAGCTGTAAGCCTTTTTGAAGAGATGCACATCTGTCCCCAACGTAAGCATCCGCATTGCAGAGATCCAGTGTGCTGTAGTGGATAGATGGTTGGATTTGGGCCAGAGACGCCTGAGTTCAAATTCCTACAAAGCCGGGAAGATCACTGGATGGCCTTCTGCAAGGGTGTGTCCACTTCTCTCTCTCTCAATTAACATGTACAGCTGTTGAGAAGATAACATGGAATAATCACCATGTTACTCACTACTACATTCCTTAACTTGGTAAAAGTTCCTGTAATGATCTTCTTGTTTCTTCTTCTCTCCACCCCACCTCTCTCCCTCCTCCCTTCCCTCTCATAGCCCAGGTGGGGAAGACCTCCTTGATCATGGCCCTGGTTGGCGAGGAGTTCCCTGAAGAGGTGAGTGGAAGATGGTTTTCTTTCCTGTTGGGGTGTAAAAAAATCATAGACTCATCATAGACCTGCAGCCAAGAGATTTGGCTGATAATATCAACTCAGGATGTGAATTTACACCATCGCCTGCCTGCTCTATGGCTGCCTTGGTGCTCTCTGCTCCTTTGCTCAAAGTCCACAAAACTCCCTTGCCAGACCACTCCCTGCCTGCCTATCAGCCAGCCAAGTGGCACCCAAGTGGCATTCTGCCCTTGAGATATCATAAGTTTTTTTCCCCCCGGCCCCTTTTCTTTCTTGGACTTTTCTCCTGCCTTCTGGTCTCATCCTTCTCCTACAGCAGATGGGGAACCTGTGGCCCTCTAGCTGCTGTGACCTGCACCTCCCATCAGTACTGAACTTCATGGACCAATGGCCTGACTCTGTATAAGGCAACTTCTTAAGTTACTAAGCACAGAATCTGGGGGGAAGGGCCATAACTCCATGGTGGAACCTCCACTTTGCTTGTAGAAGGTCCCAGGTTCAATTCCCAGCAGCTCCAGATAGGACTGGGAAGGTCCTGCATCTCAAATCCTGGAGAGCCACTGCAAGTCAATGTAAACAGTACTGAACGAGATGGGTCAATGGTCTACAGCAGTTTCCTATATCACTAACACAGGCTTGTAAATTAGCCAGCTGAGGAGGAGGAAGCTGGCAGGCAATGCCTCACCCTGGATTGGTTGTATAGGCAGGTCCCATGGGGGCTTGCTGAGAGCAGACTGAGGCTGGTGGGACAGCGCCCACCTAATGGACCCTGCTCCCTGCTGGATGGACTTCTGGTCTGATCCAATGAGGCTGTTCTTATGCTCTGTTTTTATTATTATTATCATTTCTCCATTGATTTGATTTGATACTTGCCCTTCCTCATAAGGTCTCAGGGCAGGTTACAACAATGTGAAAATGCAATATGGTTTCTTGTGTCCTTTCCAGCACCTGGCCAGGACAGTTCCTCTGGAGCAGTTACTGCTGCGGACGTCTATGCAACGCCCCCAGCATTGCCCATCTGTTTGAAAGCTCTCCAGAACAGCCACCCTCCCTGCCATTTGCCTCATGTTCTGGGAAGGGCTGTCTTGATTAACTCCAGTGGCCGCACTTCCCCTCTGCCTGCCGGCCTCTGATCTGCAGCAGGCAGATGGCATTGGTGCCTGCCCCCCTGTTGACCCCTCTGACCCTTGCGCCACTGGTGCAGTAAGTCTCCTAATCAGGTGCTGGGATCATTCTAAATACCATTCCCACATTCCTGCTCCAGCCCCAGGCAAGCGGCTTAATGCTACCCCAGCCCCAATCCCCAGGACACTGTCAGGTCAGTGGATCAGGTCACTGCTTGCCGAGACTTAAGGGGCTGCAGGAGTGCTTGAAAGGAGATTTGCAGGGAAGCAGTTCAGTGCCATTTCTAGGAGGGGTGAGTGGGCTGTGCCTGTTCCATGCTTCTGCTTTCACACTATGCAGGCCTGAAATTTGTAGTTCGTTCTAAAATTCTGTTTTCATCTAATCCACCTACACAAGGGAGCTTCTCTCTCTAAACTCCGGGCATCTGGGGCACTGCCATCCTGCCCCCCCCCACGCCCCAAATTGGCAATGGAAATATCTGTTCTTCATCAGTTCTCAGCACAATGAGAATGTGCCCTTCTTACAACTGCAAGATAGACCCCTTAATATTAACAGTGTAACATTGGAAGAGCTTGGCTGCTGGATCAGGCCAAAGGCCCCTCTAGTCCTCCAGCAACCTGTTCTCACAGTGGCCAGCCAGATGCCTCAATGGGAAGCCTGCAGGCAAGAGAGCCTCAGCAACTGGTATTCAGAGACATACAGTGGTACCTTGGGTTACATACGCTTCAAGTGACATACACTTCAGGTTACAGACTCCGCTAGTCCAGAAATAGTGCCTCCGGTTAAGAACTTTGCTTCAGGATGAGAACAGAAATCGTGTGGCGGTAGCGCAGCAGCAGCAGCAGCAGCAGGAGGCCCCATTAGCTAAAGTGGTGCCTCAGGTTAAGAACAGTTTCAGGTTAAGAACAGACCTCCAGAACGAATTAAGTACGTAACAAGAGGTACCATTGTACTGTGTCTGACATTAGAAGTTGTGCGTGGCCAAATCCACGAAGGATAAGGCTGTCTTGGGCACAATGTGGAAATGATCACCTCCCTTTTCCCCCCTCCCAGGTGCCGTCTCGTGCGGAAGAGATCACAATTCCGGCGGATGTCACGCCTGAGAAAGTCCCCACCCACATTGTGGACTACTCAGGTAGGCATCCACCCCGCAATGGATTTAAATGGCTCATCCGGGAGGACTGGCGGGATAGGAACTGAATAAGTAATAATAAAACAATAGATAAAAGTCACATAAAGCAATCCAAGCTAGCGGCTGTCACCATGTCTTGTGGTTGCAAATTCTGCCTGACCCAGAGAAAGCAGATAGGGTGGTGTTAGGGTGATGTTTTTCTCCCTTTCTGATAACACTAGGAGTTGGGGGGCTTCAGTGAAGTTGTATATGGGAAGATTGAGAACAGGCACAATAAAGTATTTTCACACCCAGCATAAAGTTGAACTTTGAGACCCCTGGTGGGGCACTTCTGTTGGTTCCCCACGCTCTGGAAGTTCAGTTGGTCTTCACCAGGGATCCAGCCTCTAGTGTGGCAGGTCCTGCCCCGTGGAACTCCCAGGCCTTTATTATTCTTCCCCTCTTTAACCAACTAGCCTCTATTGCTATGTTCTATGTCTTTAATTATGTTTTACAGATATCTATTGATTTATTGTATCTATGTTGTAAGATGCCTTGATATATGTTATGAAAGTGCAGATCATAAATATTTGAATGGCTAAATAAATAAATGATCCAAATAAGCAGAAGTCCAAGCAAAGGAAGAATGGATACAAAAACTTATGGAATGTGCAGAAATGGTAAAACTTACCGGAAGGATAAGAAATCAAGATAACAAACTTTTTTATAAAAGAATGGAAATGGTTTATTGAATATTTACAGATAAATTGTAAACAGATAAGAACATTGGCGAGATTATTGTAATAACCTGCGGTTTTATAAGAGTATATATTTAAAGTAGATGAATAAATGAGCAAATTAAAGTAATTTGGATATGCAGAAGATATTAAAAATAAATATAAGGAACCGCAGAAAGAGGGGGAAGGAAGTCAAGTTTTGAAACGTTAAAATGATTGTAAAATTGGTGAAATGTATAAACCTGAAAAGCATAAATAAAATTTAAAAATAAATTAGCAAGCTAGTGATGGCCACCAATTTGGATGACTTTGTAAGGGGATTAGACAGATTCAAAAAGGACAAGGCTATGAGTTGCTACTAGCCACAATGGCTAGGTTCTGCCTCCGCTGTTGGAGTCAGCAAGTCTATGGATACCAATTACTTTGAATCACAAGTGGAAAGAGTTCTTGCTGCTGTGCTCAAGTCATACTTGAGCATCTGGTTGACCACAGAATGCTGGTGTCTGGATGGGCCACTGGCCTGAAATAACAAGGCTTTTGTTTCATTCTTCACATTCCGGCCACATCCCCAAGTGTCTTTTTGGGGCACAGTAAAGATCCCCGACAGCAATGTACAGCCTTTCCTTTGCCTTTCAGAATCGGAGCAGACGGACGAGGAGCTCCAAGAGGAGATTGCCAAGGTAAGCAAGGAAAACTTTGGATGCAGGGGAGGCTTGTTGTAGCAGTTCCACCAGCCTCTTCCCTTCAGCCTGTGCTCTGAATTTTGCTCTTCATGCTCATCTTGAGCCCACCACTTTCCCTGTTAACTCTGCAAGAATCCCAAATAGTCAAATTTGGAGATTAGCGTCATCAGTTTTGTTAACCGTTTGCCTAGCCCTTTGGTTGCTTGTAAACTGCTAAATGCCATCTCCTTCCTCTCCTGACCCACAGCAATGGTATGTGTACGTACGTACATCCATCCATCCATCCATACATACATACATACATATGTACATACTGGGGGCTTAGAGCTGCCATGCCGAATCCCATCCGAATCCCCCTAAATTGGGGGATTAAGCGATAAGCTTGCTTCCCCAAAGGGCAAGTGATCCTGCCATCTGCTTTTTCCTAAAAGCCATTTGTGTTGGCACTGTCTGAGCTGAGCTAGTGGTCGGATTTGAGCAGAGCATGGGGAGCCCAGCAGGCAGATGCCCTCCTTGAGCAAGGAGGGTCAGATGCTGGGACTTTTGTTACTGAAAAGTGGGGGCTTTTCTGACCCTCCTGGTGGTTTTGAGATGCCACCTGTGAGTTGGCAGCCTGGCATATTGGTTCATATAATGGGCAGAATCAAGCAGTAAACAAAATTCCTGGACTTGAGCTACCCCGCTTTACCTTTTTGCTCCTTTGCAGGCAAATGTGGTCTGCATGGTGTACGATGTCACAGAGGAATCCACCATTGACAAGGTAAGGGCTGGGACTTCCTGCCCCTCTTTCACAAGGGCCTGGCAAAAGTGCAGCTGTGCTTCTACCTGACGCTCTGCTGATTATCACCATTGCACACAGCAGTCTGAGGGGTGGCAAGACATGATGAACTTTGATCCATTCACAGATTATGGGGTTATCAGTGGCTACTAGTCATAAGGGCTCTATATGCTGCTTACAGAATAGGAGGCCATATGCCTCTCAATACCAGCTACTGAGGATTGCAGTTGAAAGACAGCTGTGGCCTTCATTTTGCCTGTGAGCTTCCCAGAGGCAGGAAATGGGATGTTGGGCCAGGAAGGCCTTTGCTCTGCTCCAACAGGGCCATTCTTACATTCTTGACTGGCGTTGACTCTGTTGGGCATCTTCTTGAGCTGCACCTATTTTCTTATCATGCTCACAGTGGCCTGGATCGCATGGGTTGATTGACAGGGGCAGGGCTGGCATTTTTTACAGAGCCGAACTGTGTAGCATTTAGGTGCCTGCCAACCTGTGGATCCCATGGGACCCTGCTATGCCCAAGATTCTCTTTCTGTGGCTGTCATTACTGATAGTTTCCCACTCCACTTACTTGCTTTTTCCTTCTGTTTACCCCCACCTAGATTCGGACAAAATGGATCCCAATGGTGAATGGCGGAGCTGAAAAATGTTCCAGGTAGTGTATCGCCCAACAAGATGGGATGCTACATTTTGCCCATGTCTGGGTCCCAGTTGCTGTCCCTGTTTTTAAATCAGGGCTGGAGGAGCTTTGGCCCACTAGATGTTGCTGAACTACAACTCCTATCAGCCTCAGCCAACATAGCCAATGGCTCTGGATGATGGGAGTTGCAGACTAGCAACATATGGAGGGCCAGAGGTTCCCCACACCTGTTTTAAAGGCTTCAGTTATTCAATGCTGGAAGCAGGCTACGGTCTGATTCCTGAAAGCAGAAGATGTGGTAGGCAAACTGTTCCTAGCTTATACATTTCAGAGAGGAATTCAGAGAGAAATGCAGAAGAGGCAGATCTTGGACCAGGTGTGAAAGACCCAAGTTTTGGGTCCTGCTAACTCTGAGTAGACCTAGCCTCTTTGCATCTTCCCCGAGGTTTGGGCCCCCTTAATAACTCTTCTGCCAGGAACAGTTATCCCCTTCATCTGTTGTCGGTGGGAACCCCTGCCTAAATTGGACAAAGCAAATTAAAAAATGCAGATCCCCGTTTACTCCCCCCCTCCCCTCCAGTTGTTGCATTTGCCTTGACACGCAGACTGCTCCAAACTCTTCAGCCTGTGCTTGTGTGCCCATTCTCATTTCCGACCCCTTTTCTCTCTCCTCACCCCACCCCCTTTCTCCCTCTTTTCTAGGATCCCCATCATCCTTGTAGGAAACAAGTCCGACTTGCAGACTGGGAGCTCCATGGAAACCATCTTGCCCATCATGAACCAGTTCTCGGAAATTGAGACCTGTGTGGAGGTGGGGATCTGCTTGGGCGTATGAGGTGGATCAGGGGGAGGATTCTCTGATTGGCAGCCTCCGTGGTTGTCTCACATCATGCTTTTTCTTTCCCAACAACCTCTTCCCCCTGTGCCACCCTGGGCAAAATTTACCATTTGAGCTGGACAGTTGTGTATATAAGGCTCACAGCTATGACCAGAATCTGTCTAGTTCACATGTTAACATTGTCCATTTATGTGCATACCTTGGGAAATGACTGGAGTCTCTCACATGGCTGAGAAACTTATGACACCAGTCAAACCAGCCCTTATGACGGATCTGATGGTAGAAGGCAGGCCAAACGCAGCCAGTGGATAGAGAGGACATCCTCACCCTTGCAATGGTCACCAACAAAACTGATTGGTAGAATTGTTATTATTTTATTTATCCATTGAATTTGTATGCCCCACTTCCTCTTTAGTCTTTAGTAGTAGTAGTACTTTAGTCCAGTAGACACAGACTGAGTCCAGTAGACTCAGGACAGATTTTAAAATAAAATAAAAATCCTGTACAAATTTAAGAAGAACTTGCTGGATTAGGCCAATGGCACATCTAAACCAGCTTCCTGTTCTCACAATGGCCAAGCAGACGCTTGTGGGAAGCCTGCAAGCTGGATCTGAGCACAACAACCCTCAACCTACTTGTGATTCCCAGCATAGCCTCTCTGACAGTAGAGGCATCGTGAGTAGAGGCCATTGATAGCCTTATCCTTATGAATTTGTCCAGTCTTTTAAAGCTATACAAGATGTTGCAGATCTGTCAAGATCTTTGTTTTAAATGTCATGTATGCATTTATTTATATTGTTCATGGTGGTCACTTAAACTACTTGAAGGACTAATGGTCTCTCGCTCCCTCACTGCCACCCTAAAATCATTATGGGAATTGTAGTACTCTGATATATATGACCATAATTGAAAGGGAATGCACAGACATAGGTCTTCCTCTGCTGAGTTACCCTCCAGAGTGGAAATTAAACAGGAAGCTTCCCTGTTTATAACATCTTCTTCTGGTCCTGGGCTTCTTCCTCCATGGCCTGCCTGAAAAAGAGATCTTGAAGCATTTCTTTCCAGCATGTGCTGTTTGTGTTGGTTCAGCATTCCTTTCTGCCTCTCTCAAATTGCCTCTCTCTCTCTCTCTCTCTCTCTCCCCCCTCCCTTCTTTGCGCTCCAAGTGTTCTGCAAAGAACCTGAAGAACATCTCTGAGCTGTTCTATTACGCCCAGAAGGCTGTTCTGCACCCAACAGCCCCTCTCTACGACCCAGAGGAGAAGCAGGTAGGATACATAGTCTCAGAGCTGCAAATAGGTTTTGTACCCAGAGAGGACCCCAGCTGTCTTCCAAGGTTCTTTAGACTGGAGAGTTCCATCACTTCCAGGCAAATCCTACAGTGCCAGCTCAAGTTGCCTTACAGCTGCACCTCTGAACCAGTTTGGCTCAGGAACCTATGGCCCTCCAGATGTTGCTGGACTACAACTCCCATCATCCCTCACCACTGGCCTTGCTGACGGGGGCTTATGGGAGCTGTAGTCCAACGTCATCTGGACAGATGTGGGTTCTCCATCCCTGATATAATACTACATTGAACACCAGACCTCTCTGTTGTTCCTAGATTGCCTGGACAATGGCTTTGATTTCATCGTCCTTTCTGCCTGTAATCAGGGCATTCTGTGCAATGAAGAGGAGTGGAGAATAAGTGCTTCCTAGGGCCTGCTTTTATAAATTGTGTTCTTTTTCTACCACCAGCTGAGGCCAGCATGCGCACGGGCCCTCACTCGGATCTTCAATATGTCTGACCAGGATAACAACCAGATCCTAAGCGATGAGGAGCTGAACTATTTCCAGGTATGTTCCTATGTAACAAAACAATGCAGAACATACTTTTGGGTAACTCCATTCAGCTTCTGGTAAATATTGGCTTTCTTCTTTTGCTTTTGCTACCAGTTGCTGGAAACCACAGGAGAGCAGAATTCTCTTGTGCTCAAGTTCTGCTTGCATCTGAATGGCCACTGTGAGAACAGGATGCTGGTTTATGTAGACCATTTAATATGGTGTATATATATATATATACAGTTTTACACCATTCAAACAAATTCAGCAATATTTATACAATTGTGGGATTCCTTGAACCCCTGGGCTTCCCTCCTTTCCCCATTCTGGTTTTCCACAGATATATTTTTTAATTTTAACTGCATCTAATTACATATATCCAACTTCAATTAAATACTTATTTAATCCTTTACCTGTTAAAAATTACAGTCAACCCTATATCAATCTTACCAACATCTTTAAATCTTTACATTGTTCCTTAATGTACTCTATAAATTTATACAATTCTTTTTTTAAATTTACCGTCATCTTGGTGTCTGAGCTTCCCAGTCATTTTCACCATTTCAGCATAGTCCATCATTTTCACTATCCACTTTTCCTTGGTTGGTGTTTCCTCTTCTTTCCATCTCTGGGCAAAAAGCATTCTTGCAGCTGTTGTTGCATACATAAACAGTCTTTTTAAGTCCTTTGGTATTTCTTCTCCTATGATGCCTATTTAAAAAGCTTCCAATTTTTTTTACAAAAGTTATCTTAATTTTTTTTTCCATTTCATTATATATCATTTCCCAGAATGCTCTAGCCTTCTTGCACATCCACCACATGTGGTAGAATGTGCCTTCATTCTCTTTACGCTTCCAACATATGTTGGTAGCATTTTTGTACATTTTTGCTAATCTTGTGGAAGTCAAATACCATCGGTACATTATTTTCATATAATTTTCTTTCAACGTACAACAGGCTGTGAATTTCAAATCCTCCCTCCATAATCTTTCCCAATCTGATTGGTTTATGTAGACCATTGGCCTAATCCAGCAATCTCTTCTTATCACCCCCCCCCTTTTTTTAACCTAAGCAAGTTTCTCACCCATACAGGCACAATTAATATACTTTCCTATTTGGGGGCTGCAGTTGCCAAAGCCTCAGCAGCCAGGTGAGATAGCAGAACAAGAATGTGTTTTGTCTGCCTCACTTATAAACTGTCCTTCATTACATTGCAATCCCGCGGCAATAAAATGGGTTAAAGACAGGCTGTAATAAGTACACGAACAAGATAAAAAATAGGAAACAAATTAGAGCAGTTAATCATCAAACTGAGGCCTGACACCAAGTTAAAGCAAAGAAATCAAAAAGCACAGACGGTGAGCAGTGCTATGCGTTCCTGATTGCACCTCCTTATGACAAGAGAAATTAGAATAAATTTTATGGACAGGAAGCATGACAATTCACATAAATTCACATGATTGAGTTGCTGGATGTGTTTTAGTGCCAGGTATTCAGAGTCCTGTTTGCAGACAGCAGCTGATGCCCATCCTTTTAAATTTAGACCTTTAAGCTTTTGAAGTCTTTTGATCATTAGCCTCTTCTTGCTCTGCTTGAAGTTTAACCAGTCCGGCTCTTTTCCAGTTCCCTTTATTTTCTCCAGATCTATGTTCATTTTTCCTGCTGGTCTATGGATTTTTTAAAAAAACACCACCCACAAAATATATTTTTTTAAGTCACGTTAACTGTCACACTGTTTCTTTTCCTTGGTGAAAATTAAGGTTTGTGTTCTCGTAATTTCCTCCCACTGAAATTTGAAATTTTAGCATGGTCTAAGATCTTAAAGCAAGCCTTCTACTGCCTCCAGATTGTTTCTCCGGGCAGGGTTTTATTTGACAGTGGTTTCGATTCACGTAATCTGCTTTTGCCTCCTTGATTCTTGAGGCAGATTTTTAAAAAGAACCCCCAAATTTGGCAGAAGGTTATTGAAAAGTGTTTAATCACTTAGATGTGGAGGCTATGGAGTATAACTACTACTTGTCCTACTCAGAGTAGACCTATTGAAGTTAATGCACACAACTAACTTAGGTTCGCTAATTTCAGTGGGTGTATTGTAACTTAGTTGGATACAGCCCTATGGTCCAAATTTTACATCATTCTCTGCTGTTAGTGGACCTTGAAAGCCCTCAAATATAGGCAGCACCTACACTTTGGAACTCCCTGCCGATTGATATCAGGTGCCTTCACTGTACCCTTTTCGGTGCCTGCTTAAAACATTTTTATTTTGGCAAAACTATCCAGACTTGTTCAAGTTACATGTGTTTGATTTCTTATTAGCTACTGTTGGTTTTAATCAGCTTTTGGATATTTAAAAATGTCTGTTTTTAATCAATAATTTTAATGTTTTGTTTTAAATTTTTGTAAACCACTTAGTTTTTATGAACAACCAGAATATAAATTTTGATAAATAAAAATAAAAATGGCTCCCAAGCTAGACTTTTGATTGGTGAAGGACTCTATTTTTTTCTTAATTCGATTCAAGATAGCCCCAATACTGGATATTTTGTCAAGGGTCTTCCTGACTTTGTGGCCTACTCCAGCATTTGATCCTCATCCTACTTTGTCCTGGCTTTGCTGCAGATTTATACTCTTGGGCATTAGCCTCGATGTTTCCATTCAAGAGGCAACAGAATGTGTTCTGCGCCCCTAGACATATGAGGGAGGACAAGCCTTTCTGATCCAGTTAATTTGCCATTAGGTTAAGTCCTGACTTCTTAGGAATTTATTCTGACAATCAGCCGCTGGCAATCAACAGTCTTGGTTGCATACAACTAAGTTATACACAGAGTAGACCCACTGAAATTCATGGCCGTAAGTGAATCATGTCCATTGTTTTCAGTGAATCTGCTTTGAGCAGGAGTAGGATTGGCTAGTATTGCCAACAACCTGCTTTCCCCAACTGTATAACGTTGCAGACATGAATTCTCCTGGTTCCTCTTCCATGAAGCAGGTGAGAGGAGGAAAATCATATTTTCCAGTCGATGGAAAAGGAACTGTAGTGTTTACCTGAGTTAGCAGCTCCATTCTTCTCGCAAGGTGAAAGCTTGAGTCAGCAGCTATTTGCACAAGGCTGTCAAATTTGGTTTCTTAGCTCCAGCTTTCCTGAAAGACCCAGATTCTAAAGCTTATATGCAAATTTGTGCATACTGGATAATTTAATTTTGGGTGGGGAGGCAAGCTGCAACAGCAGAGGGTTAGCAAGTCTCTTTTTTTCTCAGTTTCTGAGATTTTACTGGAACCTGTATTGAATCTGCAATTGTTTTTATTGGGTTGTAGCCGGTGCTAGATCTACTCAGAGCAGACCCATTGAAATTAATGGGCATGAAGTCATTTGGGTCCATCAATTTCAGTGGGTCTACTCTTGAGTAAAAGGCAGTTGGCGGCAACCCATCGTCGTGGTGTTTTTACTGTTAAATCCCATTAGGATGTTTCTTTAGAAGTGAAATAGGATGTTTCTTTAG
Source organism: Podarcis gaigeae (assembly GCF_964106915.1). Lineage (NCBI taxonomy): Eukaryota > Metazoa > Chordata > Lepidosauria > Squamata > Lacertidae > Podarcis > Podarcis gaigeae. Next base: position 35,157,098 of record NC_139690.1, read on the forward strand.
AAGTGAAATAAATAAATGTTATTGTCTTCCTAAAGGCTAGAAGTGCTGGCTTTCCCACCCCAAATGCTGTGATTCTAAAATCGTTGAATGTCAGATCCCATGAACTGACTTTACCTAACTTGGGATATTGTTGAATATAGGATGTAATAACCTTACAGTAGCTACTAAAGTGGTATGGTTCTTCCTTTTGGCTCCAGTGGAATAGGTTTAAAAATAAATAAACTGGAACTGCCTATTTTCCTGATTTGGCCCCACCTTTCTTCTCTTGGGAGGTAGAAGTCCTGCTTTGGAAATCCTTTGGCACCCCAGGCTCTGGAAGATGTGAAAATGGTGGTCTGGAAAAACACAACAGACGGAGTCCAGGACAACGGACTGACCCTCAATGGTAACTCCAGCAGAAAACTTGCATGCCTGGCTCTGGGGATCATCTTAGAGCCCATCTCGGCGGATCAGAAAGAGGGACAGCTGCACTGCAGAGTTGCACAGATAGCCCAGGGGCATCCTTTGAAGCCAGGGCTGCTCAGCCAGTTTAGACCACATATCCCAAGGGCAAAATTGATGTTGGTTTGAAACAGGCTGCAGGCAGTTGCTTTGCGTGTTTTCCTGCTTGAATGAGCTTTCATTTTAACAGAGCTTCCTTGTTCACTGCTGCAACTCTCTGTGTTCGTTTGATTCTGATTGAACAAGCTGGGGAACGATTTGGAAGTTGCGCCAGGAGAGCAAAAGTATCAGACAGGAGAACATGGGGAGTACTTTTACTGCTACACACAGGAATAAATTGAACGACTAAGAAGGCAGGGAAGACTCATTGGGTTAAATCAGGGGGTGAGGAACCTTTTTCAGCCTGGGCAGCCTTTCCCTTCTGGACAGCCGTCTGGAAGCCACCTGCCAATAGTGGGCGGAGCCAGAGGTAAAAGTGGGTGGAGTGATAAGTCTGAATATCACCTTTTGTGCAGTAAGTGAGTTTTGTCACACTGAGGTTTCCATCCTTTAATTAAATATTGTATAGGAGAGTTTGGGATTTAACTTGTCCAGAATCTCCTGTGCCCAAGATCTTCTAGCTGGGAACTCCAGCTGCAGAAATCTCACTCATGGCCTAGTTGCGACCCTGTTACAGAATGTGGGTCTGGCCATAGAAACAAAGGATATGTGGTGCCTATGGTGGAAGCAGTTGGAAAAGTCAGATACAGTGTCCTCCTAGACGAGGTCATGGCAAGCCTGTCAGAGGTACACGTTGTCACCTGTGTCATGTGACTTTCAGCGTGCACCAGGAAGTGGCACCCAGCGGCCGAATCTCACAAAGATTCGGAGCTGCTGCCTGTGTGGTGCAAGATCACTACAGATCAGCTTTTCTGGCATCTCTGTTGCCATTGCCAAATGCTATGCACTTGGGACCCAAAATCCTTTCCTCTCTTCCAGGCTTCCTTTTCCTCAATACGCTCTTCATCCAAAGGGGACGTCATGAGACTACGTGGACCATCCTGCGTCGCTTTGGCTATGATGATGCCCTGGAGCTGACAGACGACTATCTCTGCCCGCCGTGCGTAAATTGTTGCCCAATTGAATGTTAAGGGGAAGGAGAAGAGGGGACCACTGACATATGGAAAGACATTATTCTGAACTCGTGCCTTATAGTGAGTCAGACCATTGGTCCATCTGGCTCAGTATTGTCCACACTGGCTGGCAGCAACTCTCCAGGATTTGGGACAGGATACATTCCCAGCCCTACCTGGAAGTGCTGGGGATTGAACCTGGGACCTTCTGCATGTGGAGCAGGTGCTCATTCTCTGTGTTCACCTTGAGATTCCCCACCCACTAAGCTTGTTCCTTAGCATTTGCAAGTTTAGTTGCCATCTGGAAAGAGTCCTTTACTGGTTTCCATTCCTAAGTCTTGGTTTCCCCTCCTTTTGGGGTCAGTTCCAGCCATGTGTTTCAGAGAGTGGCCATTATTGACCTGTTGGGAAGCATTAGTAAAGGTAAAGGGACCCCTGACCATTAGGTCCAGTCACGGATGACTCTGGGGTTGCGGCGCTCATCTCGCTTTATTGGCCGAGGGAGCTGGCGTATAGCTTCCGGGTCATGTGGCCAGCATGACTAAGCTGCTTCTGGCGAACCAGAGCAGCGCACGGAAACGCCGTTTACCTTCCCGATGGAGCGGTACCTATTTATCTACTTGCACTTTGTGCTTTCGAACTGCTAGGTTGGCAGGAGCAGGGGCTGAGCAACGGGAGCTCACCCCATCACGGGGATTCAAACCCCCCACCTTCTGATCGGCAAGCCCTAAGCTCTGTGCTTTAACCCACAGCGCCACCCATGAACCAAGTTGGGAAGCATTACTTGGTTTTTTAAAGTCCCAGGCTTCTTGAGGACCTACCTTGACCAGTGCTGCCCTCCTTTCTTTCAGAATCCGGGTGCCTCATGACAGCTCCACGGAGCTGAATCACTTTGGTTACCAGTTCCTGCAGAAGATGTTTGAGAAGCATGACAAGGTGAGCTTCACAGAAGCACACACACCTTGGCTGTGCATAACAGTGCTGCTGCCAGTGCCGCCACCCCCCCAAGGGTTGCAGTTCTTTGATCTCCGCTGCATGATTGCCATTGGCACTCGAGTCGTGTCTGGCTGTTTTGTGCCCTGCTTGCCCCTAAATAGGCTTGTAGGCCATTCCAGAGTTGCGTAAAGGGATGTCACTTAAACAACAGCAGTGCCCAAACCTTCCCACCCACCCTGCAGACCACTTGGACATAGCTGGTGGTCTTGACCGGTGGTTGCGGTGGGCCATTAAATGATTTTTCCCTGCCTGCTGTAGCGATCGTATTGTGCTATGCTAGATGCTGTATTGATTGTGTTTCTGTATTGCTTTTTTTCATAAAATCGGAACCCCGAGGGTCATCTAGTTCAACCCCCTGCAAATGCAGGAGTCACAGCTAAAGAATCCCTGATGGATGGCCATCCAACCTCTGTTTAAAAACCTCCAGTGAAGGAGAGTCCATCCCCTTCTGAAGTATAGGCAGTGACCAATTTGACGTGTCTAAAACGGTTGCCGCCTATAGTCTATTTCACTGTAGAACAGCTCTTACCGCTTACAGCTGTTACAACTCTCTTATCTCTAACATATTGTACTTCATTGTATCACAATTTGCATTCCGTAGAATTCAGATCGCAGTGCAATGCAGTATTAGAAACTGAAGGAGTAATTTTTAAAAACCCGCAATTTTTAAAAACCCGCAATGTGAATATTTAACACGGACACTTTGGGGACTGCCTGTTTGAATCTTGCTAACCACGTGTGGTCCCACCCTGTGTGACAATGGGTAGACTTCCTCTACCAGTCGATGGAAAGCTGCTACTCAGGTGCCCATTTCTTTCTTCCCCTCCGTGTCTCTAGGACGGTGATGGAGCCCTCTCTCCCGCCGAGCTGCACAGCTTCTTTAGTGTATTCCCCTACATGCCCTGGGGGCCTGAGCTCTACCACACGGTATGCACCACTGATAAAGGCCTGCTTTCCCTGCATGGATTCCTCTGCCAGTGGACGTAAGCGCAGCCCTTCTCTGCCTCCTCCCTCAATCACCCTGTCCGCTTCACATGCAGCGGGCCCTCCCAGTGATCCCAGTAACGGGCAACCTTCTGTTTGGATTTCCCCTAGGCTGGTTGCCTACCTGGATGTCCATCGCTGCCTGGAGCACCTGGCTTACCTTGGCTACCCCATCTTCTCTGAGCAGGACTCTCAGATCCACGCCATCACAGGTGGGCCCCACTCCTGCTTCAGCGCCCCTTGGAATCAGGAGGAGAGGGGACTCCTCTGTCCTGGCACAGCTATTGCTCTTTCTGCTTGCTGCCCTCCTCTGTTGAGAGCTATCGAGCACCTGCTTCCCTGTTGAATGGAGAATGAGCCTGAGCATTGTGGGTTTTCTGTCCCCTCCAATGGTTATGAAGGGTGGTGGAGGCGGCTGCATTTCAGTGTTGCCTTTGTAGAACTCGGCAGGGAGGAGGTGGGAACGAAACCAGAATTAGTTGGCTCTGCCTGTGATTGGCTCTGGATCTGCCTACCGTTGCGCCCCCCCTCCCCCCGCCTTCCACCCCACCAGTCCCAATGGGCATCAGCTCCCAGTGATCAATGGATAATAATAATAATTTATTATTTGTACCCGCCCATCTGGCTGGGTCTCCCCAGCCACTCTGGGCGGCTTCCAACAAAGACCAAAAATACACTAAAATGTCACACATTAAAAACTTCCCTGAACAGGGCTGCCTTCAGATGTCTTCTGAATGTCAGGTAGTTGTTTATCTCTTTGACATCTGATGGGAGGGCGTTCCACAGGGCGGGCGCCACTACCAAGAAGGCCCTCTGCCTGGTTCCCTGTAACTTGGCTTTTCGCAGCAAGCGAACTGCCAGAAGGCCCTCGGCGCTGGACTTCAGTGTCCAGGCTGAACAATGGGGGTGGAGATGCTCCTTCAGGTATACTGGGCCGAGGCCATTTAGGGCTTTAAAGGTCAACACCAACACTTTGAATTGTGCTTGGGAACATACTGGGAGCCAATTTAGGTCTTTCAAGACCGGTGTTATATGGTCCCAGTGGCCGCCCCCAGTCACCAGTCTCGCTGCCGCATTCTGGATTAGTTGTAGTTTCCGGATCACCTTCAAAGGTAGCCCCACGTAGAGCGCGTTGCAGTAGCATTGCACCCATAAAATCATAGCTGCCTCCTGTCCAGCAAAGACAACACTTGCTTGGAGGCTGTGTCCCCAGCAGCAGGAAGGAAGGAAAGGCTTCATCATTTTACCCAGCCCCTCTTTTCTTCTGCTCCAGTTACACGGGAGAAAAGGATTGACTTGGAGAAGGGCCAGACACATCGGAATGTTTTCCTGTGCAAAGTGATTGGATCCCGAGGTGCTGGCAAGACTGCATTCCTGCAAGCCTTCCTTGGGAAGAACTTGGCTGTGAGTCTAGAAGTCTCTCTTCTTGTCCTCTGCTGCCTGTTCTTTCCTGAGTGATGAACCTGTGGGTAATAAATAAAATACAAATAATCCCTCCTCCTCCTTCCTTTTCCAGGCCCAAAGGGAATCCGAGGGGAAGGAGTCCTTCTATTCAATTAACACAGTGCAAGTCAATGGGCAGGAAAAGCATCTGATAGTAAGTTTGCTCACTTACAGTGATCTTAAGTCCTAAATACGGAAGTTAGTTTTTAGTCAATTGTCATAAAAATGTCAATGCTTCTTTACCCCACCTTTAACCTAAGAGAGTTAGGTACATCATCATTCACATATCCATACACACGAACATCACTTCTGTGGCGATTCTCTCTCTGTGACGCTTGGGGAACGTCTGATCCTTGGGCCAGTCTTGGCCAGCTAGATGTTCCAATTTGGCCCATTTTCGCAAAACCACGCCCACCTGGGTCAGTGACATCAGCTGATGGGTGGGGTGGGAGTGAGGTTCAACTGCAGCGGCTGTTCACACCAGTTCCCTGCAGCCAGTGCAGCAACATTTAATCTCCTGCCCATCAACTAAGGGGAGAGTGGGGTGTTAAATATTTCATGGTGTGGCTGCTTAAGCCAGTATGTTCCACTTACCTCTCATATTTGGCCCGTAGGGCCTTATGCTGATAAGGATCTGGCCTGTGGCGCCAAAAAGGTTGCCTACCCCTAGCTCTGTGATACAGTTGGTCATTGGCTGCAAAGTGGGTTTGCCCATCTGGACCAGAGAGGGCTGTTGAATAGGCGTTTCTTGAATTACTGTTCCCAAGGAGGTCTATATTGTTACGATATAGAAGCAATGCAGCTGCAAACTGCTAGCTTGAAAGCAAAACATAATGGGAATGTTGGGACTGCCTGTGGGAAACAGAGGGACAGTCAATTCACAGTGCAAAGCACCGGAATTAGCTCAGAGTGTAATATGAGCTCTTCCGTTTATTCCTGTCCAGGAAGTGCAGGAAGTGTTTGTCACTAGACTGCTGGAATTTGAAGAGAGCAGTCGTGTTTTTTGTAATGCTGCAAAGACAGAAATAAAAGGCATGTAAATACATTTCTGTCTATCTCTTTCCCCTGCCAGGGGGCAGGAAAGAGGGGGGGGGGTGTTCTTCTCACGTTTGAGAAGAATCGCCTATCGCAACCTAGCCTGGATCTTGCTGGGGAATGCAGCCAGGGAGGTCAACAGGGAATCATGCCGGGTGCCTGGGAGAGTTGCCAGTTTCTCCTGATAAAGGCTTGATTTCCAACATATATATTGTACACCACTTTTGAAAAAAAGGGTGGTGGTTCCCAAAAACAGTTTGATGGTATTACTTCCAATGTTTTCTCTTAAATGTGGGCGGCGGGGGGGGGGGCATGTCAATTTTGATACCCAGAGTAGCTCTTCAGAGGACGCAGTGAGTGGTCTGGGAGCAGCTAATGTGGCAGGCACAGATCTGGCCAGGAACCAGGGACTTCTGGTAGACACTCATCCATGTAGAAGCAGATTGTGAGGGCAGTAAATAAAATACTTTGCTCTTTGCTCCTGTTAACTATTTAAAGAAATATATACTTTACCATATTCATAGCTATTATAATTATTTCGTGTCATTAATATATATGGCATTGTAACAAGTGACATAGAAAACAGGTCCCTGCCCCAAGGAGCTTCCAGTCTACATTCTAGTGGCGGGGGGGAGAGAGAGAAGTAGGGGGGAAATGATAGGGGCAGCAGAAGCTGGAAGAACATTGCCTATTCATCATTAAGTGTACAAGTTGCCTGTGCATCTGTTACCTGAAGTCTGTGTTTCTTTTGGTAAGAATGAACAATGCCATCCCTTGTTCAGAAGAAGCGACATGAGAGATATTTTTTATGTTAAAAGAAAGACTGTCCTGAAATGCTTCAGATATACTTTCCTCCCTGTATTTCTTGCCAGCTGCACGAGATTAATGTGGAGACAGAGTTTGCGAAGGCGTCTGATGCAGCTTGCGACGTTGCCTGCTTATTGTACGATGTGACAGACCACAAGTCTTTCAACTATTGTGCCAGCGTTTATAAGGTACTCCTTCCCTTGTCCCTGCTCCCCATTTGGCTGAGGAGCGGCTGTTCAGACTGACGGCTAGCAGTGCAAATCCTAACTGTGTCTCCTCAGAAAGTAAGTCCTATTGAATTCAGTGGAGCTTACTCCCAGGGAAGCGGGGTTAGGAGCACACTTTGCTTGGCCGGTGCTTTCAAGAACACCCAAGTAGGTTTACTGGTGGGAGACAAGTCTACAAGCAGGGGTGAACAAGAAGTAGATTGGGATCTGCTGGTAGATCTCTGGATAATTGCAGTTGATCAGCAAGGGTTTCTTGGCAGCAGCAAAGCAATTTTATTCCTCTTATAATTGAGTTGTTGTGTGGTGTCGCTTGAGACCTGCCTGCAGGCTTGCCATTGAGGCATCTGGTGAGATCAGAGCGCAGGGCCAGATCCAGTGGTCTGATCCAGCAGACAAGCCTCTCTTGATGTTTGTTTGTTAACTGTCTCCTCTGCAGCAGCACTACATAGACGGGCAGATCCCTTGCCTCTTCGTGGCCTGCAAGGCAGACTTGCCAGAGACGTCGCCACAACATGGCCTCTCGCCGGCCGAGTTCTGCTACAAGCACCGCCAGCCGCCCCCATTTTACTTCACCTGCAGTGGGCAGGGCCCACCCAGCCTCGCCGTCTTCGCCAAATTGGCCACGGCTGCCACCTTCCCGTTAGTAACGTTCTCCTTCTAGTTATAGTCCTCCTCAGTGGGCAGCTGGGCTTTGGTTGGGTGAATTTATGCGGCCTTCGGGGCTACCCAGAATGGAATGTGGCCCTCGGGCTGAAAGAGTTTTCCTAACCCTGTTTTTCAATGCACACCCTGAAGAGGATTTCTGCGTGACTCAAAAGCTTGCCATCCCAGCATCGTGAACGTTATTTGGCCCTGGCGAACAGCACTGTTGTTCTTACCCTGCAGCCGGCATCTTCTGGGAGCAACGCTGCGATGGCGGCTTTGGGCCTAGTCAGTTATTTTAACAAGCCAGGAGCTTGCGAGGGAACGCGCTGCTTTTTGCCCGCCGGTATTAGATGTAAGCTTCTCCCCAAGGAGTATGATAAATCCATTATTTATAGCCAGTTAAACCAAAAAGGGCAGGGGAGATTGAGCCAGTCTCGGGCCCTGCATTAAGAGCTTTATTTATTTATGCCACAATTCTTAAATCTTACTAATATGCCTGTGAAGAAGAAAAGGGAGGCAATACAATAAAATTAATGTTATGTTGAAGGGAAGTTAGGAGCAAAATGCTCTGGGTGACTAATGATATCCTTTTGTTTACAAGGACCTTTTTATATATATAAAAAAAATCTTTCCTTTTACCAACCAGCATGTCTTGTTCGGTATAGATCACATTTGGATGCTGGAAATGTAGCTGTCAGGATGGGAGCTGTAGCTGAGTGCCTCCCCCCTCCCATTTTTCCCTTAAGCCCTTGCTTCTCCTCTCCCAATATTATTAACCCTGCCTCATTTACCCCTTTGCTTCAGCTTCCTTTCGGGCTGCTTCATGTATCCTTCTGACCATTTTACCTTTCCCCAAACCTTGGATAAATATCTCATGGCTATCCCCAGTCCTGCACCAATTTTACGCCTCTAGAACAAGTCTGAATACCTGTATTCATTCCTGACACTTTATGCTGAAATGTGACAGCCATTAAGTTTGAGGTGTGTTGGTTGCTGCACTTGCAGATAGGTGAGAGGTGAGGGTCAGGATTGTTAAGGCAAGACTGTCTTTGCTAAGTGATGCTTCCCTACACCATTCCTACATGGAAGGGGCTGTTTTCTCCTCGGCAACAAATTAGGCTTGCTAAATGGTCTGCTGCTTTCAGGCTTTCAGACAGTATTCCGTAGGACTAGCAGCATAAACAACCCTTCCTGCCTAACCCCCTTCCCCTCCCTAGGAAAACGCATAAAATTCGTGCCAGAGGCAGAGATAGATCACTGCTTTTTCAAGTTAGATTCCCTCCCCCTTTCATGTGGGTCTCCATTAATGGGAACAGGTGCCACAGCAGCATGACCTAGAAAGGCACAACTATAGCTCTTTTCTGCTACAAATTATTTAGAACTTGCCACGCTATTTATACCCCTGCTAGGTCAAAGTGTTAGCGTAATGCCTCTGGCCCAGCCTACCTGGCGTGTAAATAGCGAGTGACGGGGGGAAAGGACCCATTAGTATTTTGTTTGCGAGACTCCATGCTTTTTTTAAAAAACAACCCCAACAACCTAACATTCTGCCTTCATAAAGAGAAATGGTTCAGGCCACACTGTGCCTTTAAAGCATTATGATGCCACTTTAAACAGTCATGGCTTACCCCAAAGAATGCTGGGAAGTGTAGTTTGTTATGGGTCCTGAGAGTGGTTTAATAGTCCCTCTTCCTAGGGAACCCTGGGAATTGTTGTAGCTCTCTTTGGGGACTAGGGGTCTCCTAACAACGCCCAGCCCACTTAACAAACTACACTTCCCAGCATACTTGGGGGGAAGTCACGACCATACACCTCCTCCTCCTTCCATCCACCCCTGTTTGCATTTATCATTTGGGCTGAAACGCTGCTTCCCTTTTTTGCCTCGCAGGCACTTGAACGACATCAACCTGGGAGCCGCCTCTTTCTGGATCCGGGTAGCTTTGGGAGCTACGGTCGCTGCCGTTGTGGGAGTCACACTCTACAAGGTGATGGCGAAGAATAAGTGAAACAAGAGGAGAAGCGGGGCCTTCTCCTTCTCTCCTCCTCCTCCTCTGCCATTTCTCCACCCGAAGGTAGAACACCAGCTTCATTTGCACACCCAGGAAGAAATGGAGGCCAGGGGAAGAAGACAGCACACACACACACACCCCGCCGAAGACTGGATTCCCCCTCCTCCTCCCTGACTCTCCCTGCGGGGCAAGGTGGTGTCGGAGGAAGACGACCATTTCACCAGCAAAAGCAGAAATAGTCCTAGAGTCATCCAGCTGGCATGGGCAGGACTCGCCTTCTCATTCCACCCATTTCCTCCCATCCCCAAAAAGTACATTTCCCACACTCAGGGAGTGCTGACACTGTCCCCCGCTCCCCGCTTTCCTTCCAGCAATAGCTTTAGGAAATCCACTCTGCTGCTTGACATATCTCAAGGCTCCCCTTAACCTTTTACCGCATCTGATTGTCTTGCAGCTAAATGGCTTTTTAAAAAAACAAAAACCTTTCTTTCAGTGGGGGGAAACTCAAGGCGGCACCTCAGGAAAGCTGTCTGTGCCGTTACATCCCTGGTTCCTCTCCAGCAGCAGGAGGACCGTCCAGCCAACCTCTTCTCCAGCATCCTGTTTCTGCAGCGATGAGTTTTCAGTACACTGTTTCCATCCCGGGAGAGCTCAGAGGCTTCTGGGACATTTAATTCTTCTTGGAGCACCGTTTGCATCAGGGAGCTTTGCACACAGGCCTCTGTTGGGATGTAACTGACAAGAAGGAGGCAGCAAAAGAAGGCCACCAAGGCTGCAGGTGGTAGCTTAAAAGTCTGATCTCTGGCATGCTGCCCTCAGGCACAATGTGCCTCCCGGTACTCTCTCATCTTTGCACCGTGTCCTGTATTTTGAGTGGTTATACTGGGTCTCTTGCTATGGGCAGCCTGGAAGTCCCCCTGTCCCCAGGGCCCCAGTTGTCCAGGGTAGGCCAAGGTAACTCCTCTGGGCCACACTGTGAGCAAGATACTCCCCCTAAAAAGCCTACTGAGGGACCCAAAGGCGGTTTAGGAAGCCCCCTGACTCTCTGCCTCAGTGTGTCTGGTTGGCTGTCCTCCTCAGCAGTCCCAGTTTCTGTTTTAGACCCCAACAGGTTAGGAAGGAAGAGGTAGCTGTGGCACTGGTGTTGGAGGATGAGGAAATGGCGGCATGTCCCAGAGTGTGTTTGGGTCAATAGTAGGGCACACATCTTTTAACAGGCCCACCATTCCTCATCCCATCAGGAAGAGTGTCACCAGGACAGTTTTTGTGTGTCACACTCCCTTGTTTTGAAGGTGCCAGGACAGATAAAGAGGTCTCTTTTTCCAGTAGGGTTTGCTCTTGCAGTGGCAGGGCTCCCTCTCTCAAGCCCTACTTTTTAAAACTTACCCTTTGTTTTAAAATAGTTGTGTAAATATGTACATGGTAAACGGAGCATATTTCTGCATCCCTAGTAAACAGCTCGGATAATTTTTTTTAAAAAAGGAATCTTTTAGTCCCAGATACAATAATCAACTGTTCCTGCACACTTAACATGATAGGCGAGGGGTGTTGGTTGTTGGGTTCCTCCCCTGTGCTATCTCCACATGGGGAAGTTTCCATCTCAACCCTTCTCCCTGCATGATTTTGGGATGCAAACTGCACATAGAATAAAGATACCTCTCTTCAGACTGAGCTGTGCAGGCAGGACCAGTTCCACACAAGGGGAACCATTAAATGTCAGGAGCTGGAAACCTTTTGCCCTCCAGCTGTTGATCAACAGCATTGCCCATTTGGTCTCACTGGGCTGATGGGAGATGTTGTACAACAACAGCTGGGTTGCCAAAAGGTCCCCCCCCAAAAAAAGATAAAACCTGGTTTATGTGTACCAAGATACAGGTAGAGATGAGAAGCAACTATTGCCACAGTGATGGCGTTCATTCCCTGTCCACAGCTACAGTGCTTGCAAAAACCATCCCAGCTCTTCCCACCTGCAGCTGGGCTAATTCTGCTGTTTCCTCTCCCCCCACCCCAATAGGATTGCTTGCAAATAGGCACTCGTATATCAGGTGAGCTTTGTGAACCGCCGTTCTATCAACGCCAAGGAAATAAAACTTACCAGTATTGGGGATTTCCAGGTAGATCCCTTTTTTGCCTGACCTTTTTCTTTAAGAGCTTGGGGTAGGGGAGCGGCAATAAGACCAATATACCACAGTGTCCATTGCTCATCTCCCACCTGCTGTAGAAGGGAGCGTGCTTCAGAGGACTGGACAGCATTAGCCCCTTTCGCTCTGGACAGTTTAAAACAAAACCTGCTTTTAAAGCATTCCCCTTTGTCATCACCTCCCTTGCCAATAGCCAGCCGCAGAAGAGCCTAAAGTGGTGTTAATGGGAGCGCCAGGCAGGCTAGCCAACTTCCTCATCTGACACGTACATCAATTTATTTCCCAGTGACTGCCAGCACCCCAGTCCCAGCCCTTCCCTCTCCCAGTAGTTTCCTCCCGGTGCTGCATTACGTATTGCAGTCTCATCTAGGACGTATTGCACTCTCATCCAGCAGCCTTGACAGCCAGTGCGTTGGATCCTGGGAGTAACAAGGAGAGTGTGGGGCAGTGGCACAGGGCAATGGGGGGGGGAGAGAGGGGGACAGAGAGCCTTGGGTCTGGAAGAGCTCCTTCAAGATGGCCCCCAGCCATCTTTCACTAGGATATATTGAGATGTGCAGCTATCAGCAGTTTTAATTGTCGGCCTAGAATGGTGCTGCTGGATCCCTCGCTGGGTGGCACAAGTCTATGCTTTTAAGGCCCTTCCCAGTATTAGAAAATCACTGACAGTTGGGTTGTATAGCTGTGGGAAGACCGCACTGTATCATGGTTCCCTTAAGCAACACAGTGTTTCCACAACCGGCTGCTGGTGCTTGGCATCGGACACAGCTGTCGACTGAGCCTGGCTCACCTGTATCTACCAGGCAGCTGATCAATCCAGGAAATGTTTACTTAGCACGGCCTTCACCAAGCTGGTGCCCTCCAGATGTTTTGGACTACAGCTCTCACCAAGGAGATGTCAAGTGCTCCCTGGTCACAACCACACCTGATGCCGCTGCTGTTTGTGTTGTCCCCCACCCCACCCCCAATTCCTGCCCCACAGTGTTGGGTAGCAGAACTGCACACCACAATGGCATCACAACAGTGGGAGGGGTGGGGGCCTTTGCTGTGGGGCTGCCAATTTTCTATGGTAGCTCCAGATTCCTTGTAGCATGTAGGTGTCCCCCCACCCCCAAGTCCCCTTGGTCAAATGAGTGGGGAAACCCTCGTTTCTCTTTCACTGGAGTTTTCCTCTCGATAATCTCTTAATTTTTGCTCTCAGCATAAATCTCTGGCTTGCCCCAAAGAGAAACCTCTCTGCTCCACAGTCCTTTTGTGTCTCCCTGCCCTGAGGCTCCTCTTTCTGCTGGGAAAACCTTAAGCAGGGAGCCAAATCAAATCATTTGGTGGTTACATCTTAAGTCTTCAGTGCCCATGCTTTTCAGATGCGGTTTTACAACATGTTGAAGGACGGGACCGAGCCTGTACTTTTACAGCTGGTTTTGAAACAAAATTCTAGAGCCCTCCCTCTTTGGTGCAAAACCTGCCCCCTTGTGCTGTTTCAGAATGTGTGAATGACATTCAGGGTCCTCTTTGGGTTTTCCTGTAGCACCACACGCACACACAGAGACTGTCTGCAGGCATACTGGGAATGCTTTTCAACTAAGCAGGAGATCCACAGAGATCCCATGGATCTGCTTCCTCTGGGAAAGATGTCTGCGGTGGTTAGAGCAGATGATGGCATTTTGAACTCTCCTAAACAATCACTAGGTGATTCATGTTGTGCTGCCATTTTGCCTATCAGCAAAATCGTCTGCAGATATTCTGGAGCTATGATGCGCTAAGCCTCAAATTGCCACTCCTGGGCCTTTTAATGCTAGGCTTCCATGCAGGTGATGGGCTTTTTGAGGCATGGAAATAGCCAAAGAAAAAGCTTCGCCTAGTAAATTTCTGTCCTGGGCTGTTGCTAAAATCCAACAACATCCAGAGAATGCTTTAGAAGTTGAAGAAGTCCCTAAGTGTGGGGCAAAGGCCTGGCTTAAGAGTGATGGTTAAAGAGGTCATGGGCAAAGTGATGATTTTGTTGGCCAGGATTTGGTCTATAGGTTGCTGATTACCTAATGGCACCGAGCATTGCTCATTGGCTGATAGATGACCCAGCATGTTATTTACCGGTGGTTTTTTTATGGATCTGCAAAAACAAGCATTTAACTCCCAGATTGCATCTTGCGAAGTACTGCAAACTTCCCTCCTTTAGATTCCAGTAGTCCCTCTGAACTGTAGCTGCTTTTGATGTGGCAGCAATAAGCACAGTGCTTTTATGCCCTTGGAGCTTCATTGTTCTCCAAACCCCCCAAAACACTCATATTCTGTCATCTCTGCCACCACACTGGATAAATATTTGATGCCCAGTAGATTTTGATATCTAAGAAAGAAAGAAAAGCAACCCTCCAAGATACGTTTGTTTAAAAAACACCCAAATGTATTCAAGAACATTGGGTGTTCGAGAGACTAGGCTCCAGTGCATTGCAGTTTTATTTATTCTACCAGGCACACATCTGTTAAGGTTTCACCCCAAAGGGGTAAATAGCAGCTGGCTTTCCACCCAGCATCTCTTCTGAGCATCATTCCAGGTCGCAAGCTAGTGTTTGTAGCAGGATCTCACCCAAGTTCCTTGTAGCTTCCTGGTTTATCCCTTCAAGGTATATCAATGCTGTCTGTGGCCTAAGGTTGGGTAGCCTGAAAACAAGTCAGCTTCCAGTTGCAGGTGGCAATAATATCCATTGCTTCCCACTTGTAAAAGGAGGGCCAGCTCTTAGTATTTAATACTTCTCCCTGTCAAAGATGCAGTCACTGGCAAAGTGAAAATGGGTGTGTGGTTCTCTGCCTCAGCCCCAGTACAAGCGTCTGTCTGCCTCTCTAATGCCTGTTTTGGAACTGAAGTACGAGTGGCAATTTTCATGTTATTTTATATGCACCTGCTGTTTTCCTTCTTTACACATCAGTGCAATTCATCAGGACCAACTGCAGTTTTATGTTAAGTTTGCTTTTTAAAAAGGCTTAGTGTTTAATGTGCACCAGTCCTTCTGCATTAGGAAAAACACCTCTCCAAGCGGGGGGCCTCATCAGGATCAAAGAACAAGGGGAGGAACCCATGGGGAAGTGGGGGACCTCTGTACACAAACACCCCAACTCCCATCTCCTCTGAACTTTGGCTATGTTGGCTCAGGGGGGCTGGTTTCCACTCCATTTCCCTGCTTTAAATATCCCTCCTTGCTAATTCCCCTGAAGGTGATGCATATAGCACCCCTGGGGGGCAAAAAGCAGGAGGAGGTGGGATAGGAAGTGGGGGGGGGACTCTTGCTGCATGTTGTGATCCCAACGCTGATATGAGGTCTCCACAGCTGCCATTTCTTAAAAGAGAGAGGAAGTTATTTATGTATTTTGAAAAGCATGTGTCGCTTGATCCTTAGATTTAGTTCACACAAACAGTAGATGAGAGGTTGAAAAACAGTTCATGGGCAGCATCGTTTCAGTAAGTAAGTGGGTGGTTCTTGTGGCTATATCTTTCCACATGGAAAATATTCACTGGGCATCCACCCACTCACTCACCTACCCATCTCTCTCTCAAACACACACACACACTCATGTAAATCCCCCATATGCAGTTGGAAGTATTGCTGCCCAATAACACTTTTGCCACCTCAGTGTCTTGGGTTTTTTGTGTGCAGGTGAGATCATAGCATAGGCCAAAGTATCAGGAAAATTAGCCTTACCTATTGCTGTTGATAGGGGCGCGGGTGGCGCTGTGGGTTAAACCACAGAGCCTAGGACTTGCCGATCAGAAGGTCAGCGGTTCAAATCCCTGTGACAGGGTGAGCTCCCGTTGCTTGGTCCTTGCTCCTGCCAACCTAGCAGTTCAAAAGCACGTCAAAGTGCAAGTAGATAAATAGGTACCGCTCCTGTGGGAAGGTAAACTGCATTTCCATGCGCTGCTATGCTTCGCCAGAAGCAGCTTAGTCATGCCGGCCACATGACCCAGAAGCTGTATGCCGGCTCCCTCGGCCAATATAGCGAGATGAGCGCTGCAACCCCAGAATCGGCCACGACTGGACCCACCTGAAGGAGCGTCTCCACCTCCATCGTGAGGTCCAGCGCCGAGGGCCTTCTGGCAGTTCCCTCGCTGCGAGAAGCCAAATTACAGGGAATCAGGCAGAGGGCCTTCTCGGTAGTGGCACCCACCCTGTGGAATGCCCTCCCACCAGATGTCAAAGAGAAAAATAACTACCAAGCTTTTAGAAGACATCTGAAGGCAGCCCTGTTTAGGGAAGCTTTTAATGTTTAATAGGTTATCGTATTTTAGTGTTTTGTTGGAAGCCGCCCAGAGTGGCTGGGGAAACCCAGCCAGATGGGTGGGGTATAAATAATAAATTATTATTATTATTATTATTATTATTATTATTATTATTATTATCAGGGGTCCCTTTACCTATTGCTGCTGATGGTAGCATGCATTGGTTGTACGGCATGAAGGATATACCTGACTCTTCCTCTGGACTCCAGGGGTCCCTCTTCACTATGCAGCGAAAAGTGAGACATGAGCTACATACGCAAGTTTTGTATTTCTCACTCTTCCTTTCCTCACTGCGTTTCTGGTGTGTGTGCTCTGTGAGGCTGGTTTATTAAATGGGTCTATGCCCGGCTAATTGCAGGCACCTCCTGCCTACCTGCTTCCTTACTTATCAACCAATCAGAAGCAACTCCACATGTCATTGGCTCTGGCTTCACCTGCTGTTGGCCTCCCTGCCTTCCACCCTACCAGTCCCAATGGGCACCAGCCATCACTAGTGTGCAGTTGAGACCCAGCAGCAAAGTTTTCTGCGGGAGAAACCCACCCTCACCCAAGGAACTTGCCAAACCACCGCCAGCTTTCTACACTGTATCCCTCTTAACTTAGCCTGAATCTCTTGCAGATGTGCAACTTTTATCAATTGAGTACTGTTGACCAGAATGAATTTTTATGTACCTGCTGGTTGCAAGAGAAAAGAAAGAAAAAAAATTCCTTGTGTCTGGCTTCTGTTTGCAGGGTGTACATTTAGCCACATTTTTGCGCTATCGAACAGCTTTATGAAGGGGAGGGGGTGCAGCTCCCCCCCCCCAAGTTTCCCATCATGTCTTTCCAAACCTCAGCATGGTTTTTTCCCCACACCTTTTCAAAAAAACCACCAGCAGGAACTGAGTTTTGAAAAACAGCAAACCGCAGCAGTACTGTATTAGCATTATTATTTATCACTTACAAAAGTGCCTACAATTTGCTGGCAGCAAATAACAAGGGGTCTTTCCTAGCCTAACTGAAGATTTCAGGGGTTGAACCTAGGAGACCTTTTGGTGCAAAACATCTGTCTTATTACTGCCTGTCAGGCCTTCCCCTAGAGTTTTGTGGCACCTTAAAGTCTAACAAAATGTATTGTGGCATAAGCACTTTCCTGGACCACAGTCTCTCTCATCAGATGCATGGTGTATTCCTGAATTGGCAAGCATATTTATTGTTTATTTATTTATTTATGGCACTTACAACCCATAACCCATTCTCTAGCCAAAAAGACTTGATGACTGGCTTGCAGAAATCAGGGCCAGGACAGTCTCTGCCCTCAGGCTCACCATCTAAAAGAGACAAAACACATGAGGAAAAGGCAATGAGGGGGAAGAGGGGGAAACAAGCACGAGTTCAAGTTCTGAAAAGTTACAGCCAATGTCAGTGGCACTTCTATCTCTTTTGCCCTCCCTGGAACTATTCTTTCCAGAGCCGCTGACAACATCCTGGTCAGGGGGACTTGATATCTGCTTCCCTGAGACAACTGACTGGATGGCATTGGACGAAGATGCTCACCTGATGGGTGGCTACCCTTCTGCAAATTATTACCATTTGTTCGTTGCCCAATACTGAATGATTTCGAGGCAACTCGGCAATTTAAAGACATCTGCAGTTTGTTTTACGAAGCACACAGTTTTAAGATGAGGCAGTCTTTGCCCTCAGGCTTGGAAATCACAAAAGGTAAGAGATCAAAAAGAGGGAAATTAGCAGACTTAAGACGCCAGTCCTTAAGAGTTACACAGAGCTGGACTCTGTATGTTCCGCTTAGTTGCAGCTGAAAACATGGATTTAAATGAGACCTAAAGTGAGTCCTGATCTGATGGAGAAGGGCACACCATCCAAACAGTAGTGGGTCTGGCAGCAGAGACGGTGGGAGAGACCTCTGCTCATCTACTGTGGTTAGCGGTGGAAGCTGTTCCATTAGAGCAAATGAGCCACTGCTCCACCAGCTTCATCCTGCTCTCAGCCAGTCGCCACCTGTCTGCCTTCTTACAACAACCAGTCTAGGGGGCGGCCCTAGCTGTCCGCTTCCTCCTTCTGCATAGGCTCAGCGTTGCCCCTGTAGAATTCAGCCGGGAGGAAGGAGGATGGGGACAAAACTAGACCTTGTTGCGTCTGCCTCTCATTGGTTCTGGCGCCACCTACTGTTGGGCTCCCTGCCTTCTGCCCTCCCAGGCCCTATGAGCACTAGCCTCTCTGCTTGCAGTCAGACGTGCAGCAGACCTCAGGAACTGGAAGTTCATTCCCCTAAATAGGCATTGCCTCCCCTCCACAAAGCCAAGAGGGTTGACAAGCTTCAGATATTCAGAGAGTTCATTCCCCAAGTCCGTGGGTGCTGCTGGCACAAACGATCAACATTTGTAGGAAGCTGGGTAAAAATAAAGTGAAGAAATGTAGCAATACCTCAGGGATGGCGACTTCTCTCTATCCCTTCTTGTTGTTCCTGAGGCTGTGGCTGAGGGCAGGAGCAGCTGGTGTTTCACTCCCCTGGTGACACCCATCCACTTAACACATACCCTCCAATGAAAATGGGATGTCCTAATCCATAATAATAACAATAATTTTATTATTTATACCCCCCATCCAACATATATAAAAGCACATAAAACATTAAACATTTTTTTAAAAAACTTCCTATACAGTGGTACCTCGGGTTAAGCACTTAATTCGTTCTGGAGGTCCATTCTTAACCTGAAAGTGTTCTTAACCTGAGGTACCACTTTAGCTAATGGGGCCTCCCGCTGCCGCCACGCAATTTCTGTTCTCATCTTGAAGCAAAGTTCTTAACCTGAGGTATTATTGCTGGGTTAGCAGAGTCTGTAACCTGAAGTGCCTGTAACCTGAAGCGTCTGTAACCTGAGGTACCATTGTACAAGGCTGCCTTCAGATGTCTTCTAAAGGTTGTATAGTTACTTATCTCCTTAGCTCGGGGGTCACATAACTCCAAACTGATATGGAAAAAAATAGGGGTGGTTGGCTTTTTCTGCCCAATTCCCCAAGAGACTGAGTCCCCTAAGTCCATTGTCAGGACTGCCTCTAGGTCCCAGCTCACAGAGGACCAACGCCCGGTTGATGTAATGTACAAAAGTCTTTATTGAAGTTTAGTTTCCATTTCAAACCCCAGAGCGCGCAGCCCTACGTCTTGACTCTAGATCGGCGAAGTCCCCTCTGAATCACTATCCCTACCGCACCAGTTTAAGATCCTAGCCCGGCTCCACCTCCTGCGCTGTTCCTTCCTCCTCTGGGTCCTTCTGCCCCCTGGGGTTTCCTCCTTCCTGGACTCTTCTGATGCTGACCCCCCTGAGTCTTGCCCTTCCTTCCGGCGGGCTTTAGGACCTGGCTCCCTATCCGGGCTCCCTGCTGTGCCGCTCGCCTGTACATTTGAACTTGGCGCGCGCGCCCAGCCGGTAACCTTCCTCCTGACCGTTTCCCCGCTCTCCGATGTGGGCGTGGTCAAACCTGACTCATCTCCTCTCGCTGGTGGTGAGAACACTGGTCCCGATTCCTGGGACTCCCCCTCCCTACTGCGCTCTGGTGGGGAAGCTGGTCCTGATTTCCAACTGCTGCTCAGGGAGTCCCCGCTGGCCCCTTCCTCCTGGGGTTTTCCCCCTGGAGCCCCCCTTGCCCTGGCCATCGGCGCTCCCTTCTGTGAATCTTCCGATTCGCTGGAGAGGCTCGTGGAATGACTCTGGCCACTGTCACTGTCTCCATCCCACTCGGATTCCTCCTCCTCGCTCTCCATTTGCTCCCCCTCCTGTGTCTCTGCTCCTGAACCCCTGACATCCATCCCCCCCCCTCGAAGCCCCCCTTCCCCCTCCCCCTCTTCAGGTGCAGGTTCCGGGTGCTCCAGTGTTGTGGGGGTGAGTTCAGGATACAGTTCGTCCCCCGAGGCGTGCAGCCATCGGGATAAGTCCGGGAAGTCCTCCATGGGCTCGTCGACGGCGATCTCCTCTGCTTCCATCTCCCGGGCGGTGTGTTCGAAATCCGAGGCCGCCCCCAAATCACCCAAGACCCCCTCTCCCCCTGTCGCCTGAGGTGACCCCACGTCCCAGGGTCCCTTCGGCAGGTCTCTGCGCCAGCCCACTTCGGGTTGGTCCTCCCACCAATAAGATCCCCCCGTGCCAAACCCTGAGAGCGATCCCTCTGGGGAACTGCCTCCCGGGGCCGATTCCTCAGCTGAAGAGAAACCCTGGAAAGTGCTGGCGGAGAGTGTGGGTGTGAACAGACAGTCGTCGAAAAAGTCCGCTGGCATGGGCTTGTGCGGGAAAAGTGTATGGAATTCTTCCTTGAGCCACTGCTCCTCCAATGCATAATCCGGCACCCACCTGTTGGCGCTGGCCGGGGTGTCCTCTGTGGCGAGGAGATATTCAATCCCTTCCTCCCCCCACCTTGAGTCTAAAATCTCTGTGGCTTCATTAAGTGGCCCCCCTCTTGGCGACCCCCCCTTCGTGGGCGCTTCCCTGAGCGGGCTCGGTGCTGTCCCTGGCGCCTGAAACCGGTGAGGTGCCTTGTGGGGCGTGAGCACTGATCTATGAAAGACCGGGTGCATCCTGGACCCCTCTGGGAGTGTCAACCGGAAGGCCACTGGGTTGATCTGCGCCTCGACTTGGTAAGGCCCTAGCTGCTTGTGTCCTAGCTTCTTCTTGGCCAACGATCTGGCCGGGACTGCCTGGGCTGCTAACCAGACCCAGTCTCCCACCCGGATGTCCTCCCCAACTCTCCTGTGTCGGTCTGCCTGCACTTTGTAAGCCTGTTTTGCTAGCTCTAACTGCCTCCTGAGCTGCTCGTGGACCTCCTGCAACTCCGCTGCCACGGCCTCTGCTCCCTGCGGCTCCCCCTCCCTCACTTTCTCCAAACCCAGGAAGGTTCTGGGATGCCGCCCATTGTTGGCGAAAAACGGTGTCACCCCTGTGGACACGTGCTTCGTGTTGTTGTAGGCAAACTCGGCCAGCGGTAGGTAGTCCACCCAGGTTGAGGGCTGCTGGTTCGCGTAGCATCTCAGGTACTGCTGCATGATGGCGTTGACCCTCTCCGCCTGTCCATTAGTCTGCGGGTGTCTCGCCGACGCCAGGCTGACCTTGACGTTCAGGATGCCCATTAGCTTCTGCCAGAAGTTGGAGATGAACTGGCGCCCCCGGTCGGACAAGATAGACCGTGGCAGGCCGTGCACCTTGAACACGTGGTCTATGAACAGCTTAGCGGTCTGCTCCGCTGTGGCCACCTTCGCACAAGGAATGAAGTGGGCCATCTTGGTGAACAAGTCTACTACCACGAGTACTGCTGTCTTGCCCCTCGAACTGGGCAGATCTGTGACAAAGTCCAGGGCCACCCTCTCCCACGGTTCAAACGGTGTCTGTAGCGGTTCCAACAGGCCCGCCTGCGGCCTGTGTACTGGCTTGGCCCTTTGGCAGGTGTCGCACCTATTGACGTAGTCCGCGATTTCCCCCCGCATCTTCGGCCACCAAAAGTCTCTGGCTACCAAGTCCACCGTCTTTTCCTTGCCGAAGTGCCCAGCGCTGGGCGCGTCGTGCAGCTGTTGCAGTACTTTCGCGCGGAGGTCGTCTCCCGGTACGTAGAGGGCCCCTTTGCGGATGAGCAGGCCGTCGCGTATTTGGAAGTCTTCGCCCCTCGCCGTGCCGCTGCGCACCTCCTCCATCCTGGCTTGAGCGAAGGAGTCCGTCTGCAGCGCGCGACGTACCGCGTCCAGGTCCACCGTGGCTGAAGCGCATGCCCACGCCTTTGGTGCGAAAATGTGCTTGGCCGCCGCCGGCGCCTTCTCCTCCAGATACTGCGGTTTCCTGGACAGCGCGTCCGCCATGATGTTGTTGTTTCCTGGGATGTATTCTATCCTGAAGTCGAAATCTGCAAAGAACTCCGCCCAGCGGATGTGTCTCTGGTTCAGGAACCTCGCCGTGCGCCAGTACTCCAAGTTCTTATGGTCCGTGCGGACCTGCACCGTGTGTTTGGCTCTGACGAGGAAGTGCCGCCACGCCTTGAAGGCTGCATGTATGGCCAGCAACTCCCTGTCCCAGATGGTGTAGTTCTGCTCCGACTTGCTGAGTTTTCTGGAGTAGAAAGCGCACGGCCTCCAGTCCCCCTGGTGGTCTTGCTGCAACAGGACGGCCCCCACGGCCCTGTCTGAGGCGTCCGTCTCCACTCTCATGGGCCTGCTGGGGTTCACGTGTAGCAGCTGTTCTTCGGACGCGAAGAGACGCTTGAGCTTCTGAAAGGACTGCTCCGCCTGCTCCGTCCAGATGAACTTTTTCTTCTTGGAACTGAGGGTGTCGGTGATGGCCGCTGTCTGCATAGCGAAACCCTTGATGAATTTGCGATAAAAGTTGGCAAAGCCGACAAACCTCTGGACTTCCTTCCGATTGCGCAGGCTTTTCCAGTCCAGCACTGAATGTACCTTGGCGCTGTCCATGGCGAGTCCCTTGTCAGACAGCTTGTAGCCCAGGAAATCCACCTCCGTCCTGTCGAATTGGCACTTCTCCAGCTTGGCGTAAAGCCTGTGCTCCCGCAGCCGCTGCAGGACTTCCTTGACATCTCTCTCGTGAGCTTCCTGCGACTCCGAGAAGATCAGGATGTCGTCCAGGAAGCAGACGCACTTCTTGTAGAGAAGACCCGCCAAGACATGGTGCATAAAGGCCTGAAAACAGTGGGAACCATTTTGTAATCCAAAAGGCATAACTCTATATTCATAGGTGCCCAGCGGCGTAAACATGGCCGTTTTCCACTCGTCGCCTTCCCGCACGCGAATGAGATTGTACGCTCCGCGCAGATCCAACTTGGTAAAGATGCGACCCTTCCTCACCGTCGCCAGCAGGTCATCGATCTTGGGCATAGGGAAGGCTGAGGGCTTAGTTTTCGAATTTAAGACGCGGTAATCAACTAGAAGCCTCTTTTGGGGCGTGTCCCGCTTCTTCACAAAAAACACGGGACTGCCCCCTACCGCCTTGGACTCTCGGATGAAACCCCGCTTCAAGTTGTGATCTATGAACTCCCTGAGTTCCTGCAGTTCATCCTCAGACATGGAATACAGTTTCCCCGTAGGCAGCGTCGCCCCCGGCAGGAGGTCAATCTTGCAGTCGTAGGGTCTGTGGGGAGGCACTTGTCCGCTTCCTTCTCGCAGAAGACCTCCAAAAACTCTTTGTACTTGTTGGGTACAGCTTGCAACATGCCCAAGTTTAGCTGTGGTCCATCCTCACGCCCCTCATCTTCCTGGTTAGCTAGGATGCAGTGTTCTGCGCAGTAGGAGGAGCAGAAAGTCAGTTGACGCTGGTACCATGCTAATGCCGGGCTGTGCCTGTCCAGCCAACTCATGCCCAACACAATGGGCGTGTCGGACAGGCGGGTGACGTTGAAGCTGATGACTTCGCGGTGATTACCAATTTGCATCACCATTGGCGGCGTCTGCTGCAGCACCTGCCCTCCCAGTAGCTCTCTGCCGTCCACCGTGACGACGTTCAGGGGCACCGCCGCTGGCAGAAGCGCTATGCTATGTTGCTGGATGAAATCCACGCCTATAAAATCTGCATTGCTTCCAGAATCAATGGTAATGGGGACTTCCATGGTGAGCCCATTGGGAAGTTGGAGGGATGTGGTGAGCTGCACCACTGGTTTGGGTGGGAGGGGGTTCGTGGGCTGCAATATCCCTGGGGACTCCTTCACTGACTTGTCTGGCTGGGCCCCAGTGCCTCCGATTCCAGCCAGACATTGTCGTTTCCCTGCTGTGATTCACTCTGCTGAACTGCTCCTGTTACTGTCGCTGAGGCTGCAGTGTGCTTGTGAATCCTCTGGGGACACTCTTTCGCCATGTGCTGAGCACTGTCGCAAATGTAGCACTTCCTGTTCCCTCTAGGAGGCTTCATTTTGACTGCTCCCGACGTTAGGGCTCTGGCTGCTGACTGAGCCTTGGCACCACCTATCTCCATCGGCTCCTCACCTCCTCCCAGCGGAGGCATGGATTGAGCGCGCGCCGCTTCCTTGGGAAAGAGGGGCGGTGCTCTTGCTGGCGTGCGTCCCCAACGCCCTTCCTCCTTGCCCCAAGGGCGTTCTTCCAACCTCACTCCAATTGTGAGCACCCTCTCCACCACGTCTTTGGTGGTCTGGGGTCTCTCCCCCCTTGCAATTTTGTCTTTCACAGCTCCGTTCAGCCCCTCCCAGAACAGGTCTCTGACGACAGCTGACTCTCTCTCCCACCCCAGCGCGTTCACCAGTGCAAAAAAGCGGGAGTGATATTGTCTTACAGTGGCTCTGCCTTGTCTTAGTCCGTGAACCTCCCTCCTGGCGATATCCACATCAATCTCTGACAAAAAACACGCATCCATCGCTTTAATGAAGGCAGCCGCATTTTGGAGGGCTGGATCCTTATCTCTCCAAAGATTGTGCAGCCATGCTTTAGCTTCTCCATGGAGATGAGATACTATAAAGCCCACTTTCTCCTCCTCCCTTCTAAAGTCCTTCTCCAGCAACTGTAGTGCATAAATCACGTCTACTCTGAAGTTAGGATACTGCTGCAGGTTCCCATCGAAATGAGACACAAGGCTCCCTCCTCGCTTCCCCAGCCCAATCCCCTCTGGTCTGGGTGCCGGTAGCCCCTGTGTAGTCAACACGTCTAACCTGGTTCGCAGATCCTGGCAGGCAGCAGCTGCTTCCTCTTCCTTCTTTTTGGATGCCAAAACTTCTGCGGTCAGTCGTGTCACTGCATTTTGCAGGCTTGCTATTTGCTCTTCGGTAGTCATTTTGCCTGGTATTCGTGAGCTCGCGAAGCACCAATCTTCGCCCCTCGCTGCATTCCCTCACGTCGCGAGGTTGTAAAAGGGAGAGGGGACTTACTGTCAGGACTGCCTCTAGGTCCCAGCTCACAGAGGACCAACGCCCGGTTGATGTAATGTACAAAAGTCTTTATTGAAGTTTAGTTTCCATTTCAAACCCCAGAGCGCGCAGCCCTACGTCTTGACTCTAGATCGGCGAAGTCCCCTCTGAATCACTATCCCTACCGCACCAGTTTAAGATCCTAGCCCGGCTCCACCTCCTGCGCTGTTCCTTCCTCCTCTGGGTCCTTCTGCCCCCTGGGGTTTCCTCCTTCCTGGACTCTTCTGATGCTGACCCCCCTGAGTCTTGCCCTTCCTTCCGGCGGGCTTTAGGACCTGGCTCCCTATCCGGGCTCCCTGCTGTGCCGCTCGCCTGTACATTTGAACTTGGCGCGCGCGCCCAGCCGGTAACCTTCCTCCTGACCGTTTCCCCGCTCTCCGATGTGGGCGTGGTCAAACCTGACTCATCTCCTCTCGCTGGTGGTGAGAACACTGGTCCCGATTCCTGGGACTCCCCCTCCCTACTGCGCTCTGGTGGGGAAGCTGGTCCTGATTTCCAACTGCTGCTCAGGGAGTCCCCGCTGGCCCCTTCCTCCTGGGGTTTTCCCCCTGGAGCCCCCCTTGCCCTGGCCATCGGCGCTCCCTTCTGTGAATCTTCCGATTCGCTGGAGAGGCTCGTGGAATGACTCTGGCCACTGTCACTGCCTCCATCCCACTCGGATTCCTCCTCCTCGCTCTCCATTTGCTCCCCCTCCTGTGTCTCTGCTCCTGAACCCCTGACATCCATGATTGGTCAGGGATGAATGGATGGAGGCAGGATGCGGTGAAAGCAAGGCAGATCTTTATTTTTCTGCTGCAAGAGTTTCCTCTCTTCCTAGCAAGGAGGCAAGAGAGACCCCAACCAAGAAGAAACATCTCTTTTCCAGCGTTTGCATTTTTGTGTGGAGAAGGACAGTTCCCTCTACAAACAGCCAGAAATTACGTCACACGTAATGTGGGGTTACTGTGGCTCTAGAAGGCCAAGGTGTGATATTCCTGAGGATTTAGCAAGTTTTACATAGTTCCAGATACAGTTTACACAAAACGTTTGCATTTGATAAGACAATCAGGATGACCCTCAGACATCCCTCAATGCAGAGCATCTGGGCAAACAATGACAATTAATATCAAGAAGGTTCATAGATATAGGAGAGGAATCCCTTCAGGAACTTCCCCAGATTACTATCTGCCTACTTGTTCTCAGCCAAGGGGGATTAAGGAGGCAGAGGAAATATTGAGAGTCTTTAGAGGAGCCAAGATGGCTTTTGGATTGCTCTCCTGTACTATTTTAGATGTAGTTTATATACTGTGGTACCTGAACCTAAGTTCATAAACTGAGGTACGGTACCTCGGTTTACGAACTTAATCCATTCCCGAAGTCCGTTCTTAAACTGAGGTGCGCTTTCCCTAATGAGGCCTCCCGCCACCGGTGCCCTTCCACCGTTCGGATTCTGTTCTTAGACCGAGGTAAAGTTCGCAAACCGGGACACTACTTCCAGTTTTCTGAAGTTCATAAACCAAATCGTTCGTAAACAGGGCTGTTCTTAAACCAAGGTACCACTGTACTTATGTATGTGTGTTTACCTTGTGCAATTATCAACATTCATTCTATATTTAAGACCTTAGAATTCCTATAACAATACCCTCCAACATTCCTCCGATGAAAATAGGGGAGTCCTAAGGAAAAGTGGGACATTCTGAGATCAAATCAGAAACTGGGATGGCTTCTGTAAATCTAGGACTGTCCCTAGAAAATAGGGACACTTGGAGGGTCCATTAACAGCTGCATCAAAATTATGCAGGTCGTCAAATTTCCCACAATGCCTCTGGGGCATTTTGGGAAATTAAATTGGTGGCCAGACCCAGCCTTCCAGCAGGCTTGGAGTACTTTTCAAGGCTCTCCTGCCTAATGTTAGTTCTGGCCCCCTCTCCTTTGACAGGAACACCCTCCTTTTCCTTTTCCCCCCTTTCTTTACTCTATGAAAATAGAGAGCCTTAGGATTCCAAAATGGCTGCCAGAATCAAAAACTGGGTGACAACCTCTTAATGCAGAGAAGAAGCAGAGCTGTTTTCCAGCTGGAATAGGGTTTCAAAAAGTGAAAATCTGGGCACAACAGTTGTGGAGCTTTTTTAGTTTTGCCCGAACTGAAGAAAAAATAGTGCTGAGAAGAAGCCTCATGTCTCATTATTTCACACACTTGTCTGGGCGGTGAACTGTATATATCTTTAGGAGCCAGGTGAAAATATTCCTATTCAACCAGGTCTTTGGCTTATTAATATTCTACTGCCTTTTAAATGTGTTTATGGGATGGCGGTTATTGTTTTGTTGTTTTAAACTATTTGTGTTTTTTATCTTGTGTACCGCCCTATATAAATATATTATTTATAAATATATATATAGAGAGAGAGAGAGTGCTACAAGGAGGGAGAGCCAGAAATTGCTCATTCAGTATGAATACCTGGACCACTTACTGAGCGGGCACACACAAGTTGCAATATGTATCTCTACCAAATTTATAGTCATGCTTTCCAGATTTGCATCTTTACATACAAATCAGGATATACAATTTTGTGTTGATTCTATCCCCTCCTCCTCCTCCTCTTCTTCTTCTTCTTCTTCTTCTTCTTCTTCTTCTTCTTCTTCTTCTTCTTCTTCTTTTGAGCAGAATGAGCAAGTGACCACCCTATTCCTTTCCTCTCCCTGATTTCTTCTGCCATCTTCCCCACACCCCGCAGTGCTGCCGTCCTTGCTTGCTTAGCCATCTTTTGTTTGATCTGTTCTCTTCGCCATCCCTTGCAATGCAGATCTCTCTCTCTCTCTCTCTCTTACTTGCTCACTGTGTGGCTATTTCTGTCTCCAAAGGGGTCAGCAGGAGCTCGCAGCAGCCTTGCTTGGCGCTGGAACACTTCCTCGGAAGGCTTCCGAAGCCCAGTGCTTAAGGGAGAAGGTTTTGCAAAGTCGGAAAGGGATCTGGCTCTGCTGTCAAGGCAAATAGCAGGGCCACTGCTGCTGGGAACCTGATTTGAGTCCTCCTCCCCACCGGCTCCCCTGGCATATCATGCAGCCATCAAAAGTCTGGATTTATGGACAATGACAAGGAATAGCTCGGCTGTATACAGGGGATCTCACAATATTAATGTGAAGGGTTTTGTTTTTTTACTGCATCTCATTCTAGCAAGTCTGGTGCTTCAGAGCTGGCACTATCTATCTATCTATCTATCTATCTATCTATCTATCTATCTATTGATCGATCAATTGATTGATTGAATTTATATACCGCCCTCTACCTGGAGGTCTCAGGGCAGTTCACATAGCTACCATTATGGATCAGGTTCATGGATCCTGTACTAATTTGCAAAATGCCCTTGACAACCTGAGTCCAGGATAGCTTAATGGCTGGTTGAGTCTCTTGATCTCTTCCAGATCACTGAGATCTCTCTGCTGAGGGTAATCCTAATTTGTGGCCATCTCTACTTCTCGTGGGAGTGAGTTCCATATTTTAACTCTGCGCTGTGTTTAGAAGAACTTCTTTCTTTTGTCTGTCCTGAAGTTTCTAACCTTCAGCTTCATTGCATAGCTACAAGTTAAAATTCAAAGCATCAGTAATTAAAAATATGCAATGAAACAATCCCATCAATACAACACCGGAATTAAAACAGGAGATTTCCAAGTATTTCCAACTCTACCAAAATTCACTTCTGCACTTTGACAGTATCATCTTATCATGCAAAGTAACATTTCTCTGTTTTTGGGAGTGAACGCTGAGCAAATACAACAAAGTCATAGGTTGGTAACACATTGTGTTGTGTCACACACAAAGGTTTGACATTTAAAGTGTATGGTTCCGCAACGATGGTGTGGGTGCTTACATTTTTTCCATTAGTCATTAGGATCTTAATAGTCTCAACCAGGTACAAATATTTGTTGTTGTTTAGTCGTGTCCGACTCTTCGTGACCCCATGGACCAGAGCACGCCAGGCACTCCTGTCTTCCACTGCCTCCCGCAGTTTGGTCAGACTCATGTTTGTAGCTTCGAGAACACTGTCCAACCATCTCATCCTCTGTCGTCCCCTTCTCCTTGTGCCCTCCATCTTTCCCAACATCAGGGTCTTTTCCAGGGAGTCTTCTCTTCTCATGAGGTGGCCAAAGTATTGGAGCCTCAGCTTCAGGATCTGTCCTTCCAGTGAGCACTCAGGGCTGATTTCCTTAATAATGGATAGGTTTGATAATATTATCATATTTATTATTAACATAAACATGAGATCATGCATCTAATTTATATCCCGTGCAAATATTTTCAGCCCGTCGGCTTTTGCTGGGGAAAAAAAGAATTTCACTGGTGTTTGAATCCATTCTCAGCATTCCTTAACACAAGCATCACCAATGGAAAAGCCAGTGAAAACATGGAGAAAACTGAATTCTGACTTCACTGGAGAAACTAACTCTCTACACTCCTTTCCCTGGTTTTGCCATTCCCAGTCGTGGGCAGGTCTGGTGCTTTGTCCATGCACAATCTCGGACCCACACAACTGAGCTCACTCTCTGGCACCAGGCAGTATGGCGAAGCAGAAAGCTCACAGCTGCCTCATCCAGTACCAAATGGAGCAAGAAGCTGAGTTCTGAAGCAAAGTGAGTTTTGAATCTGTTGATTATTTGGCTTCTGGCTAAGCTAGGTTGCCAGTTGAACTGACAGAGAGCAACATGACATTGAGGAGTGCAAGGCTCCTCCCGGTAACCTGTTTATTGAGCATTCATCCTGATTTGCTTGCACAAAACTCAAGCACAAGTTTGGTTATTCTTGGTCTTAACGGAACAGCTGTTTGGATTTCTTACAAGGATTTGAATCACCCAAGGGAGTGACCCCTTATCTGTTTTTTTAAAAAAACCAAATCTATAGGGGCATAGATTTAGCTAAAATGTTGGAAAGTCAGCAGCCTGGGGTTGTAGAATTGCCCACTTTTCTTCCCACAATTCTAGTACAGTGGTACCTCGGGTTAAGTACTTAATTCGTTCCGGAGGTCTGTTCTTAACCTGAAGCACCACTTTAGCTAATGGGGCCTCCTGCTGCCGCTGCGCCGCCGCAGCACGATTTCTGTTCTCATCCTGAAGCAAAGTTCTTAACCCGAGGTACTATTTCTGGGTTAGTGGAGTCTGTAACCTGAAGCATCTGTAACATGAAGCTTATGTAACCCGAGGTACCACTGTACTAGTTGTGTTGGGCTCAGCTGACAATATCAATAATATGAAGGCCATGCCGGGAACATAGGAAGCTGCCTTCTACTGAGTCAAGACAATTGGCCCATGTAGCTCAGTATTGTACACACTGACTGGCTCTCTAGGAATTCAGACAACGGTCTCTCCCAGCCCTACATGGAGATACCAGAGATCCCGGGACTTTTCCCATGCAAAGAAGATGGTCTACCACTGAGCCACAGCCTGTCAGGTGGAATTACCTCAGCTGGTCCCTCACCTGTCTACTACCTGGCCAGCTTAGTTTGATGGTTGGTTTTTGTTTTAATCACCCAAGCCTGGTTTATTTTTAAAGGACTGATTCCTCAGGGATGGTGGTTAAGTACCCAAACACTGCTGTGGCTAATAATAAGATTTCCTTTTTCTTTTTTTAAAGCTGGTATTCACAGGGGTTGGGAAGACAAGATGGGGAGGGGGAGATCAGAAGTGGGCCGTGCTCCTCCCGTGAGGCCTGTCTCTGCTGCCGCTTTAATGAAGATCTAAACAGGGCTTCTCCGCCTGAGGCAGCAACATGCAGAAGCAGCCGGGAAGCTGTGTATTAATAAGTCTCAAATCCCATGTCGGAAGGTGGTGACCGGAGGGGCAGGGACAGCCCTTACCCATGCACACACAGAGAAAGCCTGCTGCGAGGAGAAAAGGGAATATTTGCACAGATAATACTGGTGCCAAGGGGCTACAGCGAGAGTAGGCCGCAACTGGCCGGTTTTATTTGCGCTGTGTATACTGTGATGCACACCCCAATCTCTGAGCGGCGAGAGACTCCAGGAGTCTCAGGGTTCAGTTTCCAGTAGAAGGGGGTGGAAGGAAGTCTTGAGGTTTGTAAAATAGTAGAATTTTTTTATTAGAAGTATAATGTTAGATGGTGGTTTGATTTTTGTATCCTTATTTTATTGATTATTATTTTTGGGGGGAAAGTAATGAATATTTTTTTTTACAAAAAAGCGCAAAACCATAAAATAGGTACATAGAATAAGCACAGTTACATATGAGTTAAGTCACAAAGTCCAGCGGAAGAAAAGAAAAAAAGCAAGAATAAAAGTCATCTTCATATACATAGGTAGTATATTGGTGTTATTTGACTGTCCGGTGTAGTTCCAGACTTGTTTAGCTTGTGACGATGGTTGTCTGGGAAATGATACTTCTGCTGTATATATAACAACGATTTTATTATTTATATGCCGCCCACCTGACTGTGTTGCCCCAGCCACTATGGGCAGCTCCCAACAAAATACTAAAAACACAATGAAATGTATTCATTGCATTACATACCAAACATATAATAAATGAATGCCAAATAATATTAAAAAAGTATCTGGAGGTTCTAGTTCTTGTCAAAATTATCAGATTGCAACAGGAACAGGCAATCTTACCTCCCAGATCTCATCTAGTTTTCCTGCTCTGCTGCAACCCGAGATTCTTTAATTGGAAATCTGTTGGGAAGAACATTATGCATGATGTATGCATGCTCTTTCCCTGAGGTTTTGCCCACCC
Source organism: Podarcis gaigeae (assembly GCF_964106915.1). Lineage (NCBI taxonomy): Eukaryota > Metazoa > Chordata > Lepidosauria > Squamata > Lacertidae > Podarcis > Podarcis gaigeae. The sequence continues at coordinate 35,188,829 of NC_139690.1, forward strand.
TTGGGTCTTCACCACACTTTTTCAGGCAGAGAGGCAATGGAGTCATTCTCCTTCCTGCCCACAATTCCTCATTTCCCAGAGGATGTGAATATGTATGGGGCAGAGATGAATATTCAGGTTCCTTGGTTCCATGGCTTTCACGACCTGCTAACCAGCTGCTGCCAGCCTCTCCTATCTCCACCAGACAGATGAGCATTAGCCCAATGGAATGATTATTGAGCCATCCACCCACACATCTTCCCTGCCTCACAGTAGGACCTTTTCCAGTTCGCCACCTAAGATGAGGCTTGCCAACTTTCCAGCCAACTCTTGCAGCAATGCCTTTAAAGCATACGGCTGACGTTCAGACATAAGCAGGTTATAATGCAGGTGTGTATATAGGAATATCATTGTAGTGGCATTAAAACCTTCCCCTCCTGATTTCTCTAGTTTAGCTGCTGGAAATGGTACAAGACAAGGTCAGGACACTTCCCATCAACCCAGGTAATTTGGGAACCCTTGCCTAAGTCCTGTTGCGAACTTCTACAGAGGGAAGCAAGAAACTTTGGTGAGGTTCTTTTTCAGTGCAAATGGTGATATTCAGAACGTGTAAAGTGTGTCATTTCCCTGAAAGAGCAACACTCCCTCCATGCAAAGGCATTTTGCAAAATTGGTGTCTTGCATTCTACATACTGTATTGTGAATATGGTTTGAACAGGGGTGGGGAAATGGTGGTCCTAGAATGGTTGCTGGAAAATGCACGTCTCAGATGGCCTGTTTATTCAGCATTCTTCCTGATTTGCTTTTGTGGAGGTTAGATTGTGTCCAGTCTTTACTGAGCATTCATCCTGATTTTCTTGCAGGGTGTTCATGTAGCAAACCACTTCCTGTTGATCATTTGCTCAACCCACACTTTTCAGTGCATTTCCCCACAATTTTCCTAACTACCTCCAGGATGCTGAGGTCCCCATCATGGCAGTGGGGAGCCAGGACTGTTCTACTTGTCGGTAGCCATGAAATATTGAGTGCCAGTTGGAGAGGTGGGAAGAGGATAAGACCAGCATCTTGATGGCAGGCACAATAGATGGCATCTTGAACAGGAACACTTCTGCTAGGAGGTGAGGACATGCTGCAATATTTTGTTGCAGGATCCACCTACCATTTTGGCCCACTGTACAGGGGCGGACTACGGTCTTTCAAATTTCAGCAGTGCCCTGTGTGAGGCAAAAATTCATTGCCCTCTTGCCTACTGTCTTCCATTCTGCTCAATTCACGATGGCATAGTTGCTATGCCCTGCAGCACCCCCAAGGCTCAGCACCCCTTGTGGAGGAACAGGTCCCGCTGCCCTAATTCTGCCTCGGCACTGTGTAGTGCATTGCTGGGAAGATAATGTATGCAAACCTTTTAAGTGTGCCCAAATAATATTAATACGATATTGTGGCCAAGATCTAAACTTAGCCCCAGACCAACTTGGTCCCTACATGCGTCGGGCACTCAAGCCTTCTCCACCCCCATCCCTGGGCCACATAGGAAACCACTTTTGAAACGGAAACCCGAATCCCCACTGGACTCAAGCAACAAGCCCTTAGGCATGAGTAAAGGACTGCTTTCTATCCCTGTGGATGATAAACAGGGTATTATATTTTTTAAAATTAAAAAATTGTCCAGCAGCACCTTAGAGACCAACTAAGTTTGTTCTAGGTATGAGCTTTCGTGTTCATGCACTCTTCTTAGTTCAAGATGTTCTATAACAGTGATGCGGGACCAGTGGCCCTCCAGGCCTCTGTATCTGGCCCTTGGGACTCTTCCCTAAGCCTCCAGAAACGCTTTCCATCCTCCTCACCTGCTTTTGCCTGGCTGGATCGCACCCTAAAATGTGATCCTTCCTCTTGCTGGAGAGAAATGCCACCCTCCTCTTCTGATTTTTGCCTGGCTGGACCACGCCCCTTACCGTGCACGGACTGCACCTGTTGTCCTGCCCACTTTCGTCTCTGGCCCTGCCCTCTGCCGGCATGTGGCCCGCGGCAGGTTACCCATGAGGGAATGCGGCCCTCGGGCTGGAAAGAGGGGGGAAAGGGCTCTCCACCCCGCCCCTGTCCTTTGGGATCCCTTCCCCGCCAATCGGGTGGGAGAAAGAGGCGGGCCCGAGCGAGCCTCCCTCCCTCCGCGGGCGCCGCCGGCCGCTGCGGCTCCGGGTGGCCCGCCGCGCGCTCCTCTTCTCCCTGCGCCGCTTCGCGAGGGCGCCAGAGGGGGCTGCAGCGCTGCTGCTGCTGCGTGCGCCGGGCGCCCGTCCATCCGTCCCTGTTCGCAGCAGCAGCAGCGAGGAGAAGCGGCGCTTGCCTGCCTGCCCGGCCGCCTCTCCTGCGCAACGCCCTCCCTCGCGCCGCCCGAGGTGCAGCGGGCGCCTCCCTCGCCTCGCCTCTCCCCGCCCCACCGGGCTGCCCTAGGCTCCGCCTGCCCGGCTCGCTGCCTGTCACTCGCCTCGGGAACCCGGGCTGCTGCTGCTGGTCCCGCTGCTGCTCGGTCGCCTTCCCGGCGGGGGAAAGAAGGCAAGGCAGCCGCCGGTGGTGCTAGTGCCGCCGCCGCCGCCCGTGCGCCCTCGCGCTCCTCCGCTGTCCTCCTCTCCCTCCGCCGTCCAGCCCAGCAGGTATATGGATAGAAGCTCGTTGCTGCAGCTCATCCAGGAGCAGGTGAGCCAGGCGGGATGAGGCGCCGTTTCCACGGCAGCGTCGCTGCCGGCAGGCTCCCCTTGGCATGGGGGGTGGGGGTGGGGAGGAAAGGGGGTGGCGGGGATGGGGTGCGGGCAGTGACAGTGGCATCTCGTGGAGGGGAGAGGGTCGCAGCTGGGCAAACAGGTTGCAGTGCTCCTCCGGCTGCTGGTGTGGGGTCGGGCGGGCACGGTGCCAGCCCTCCCGCTGCTTGCCTTGGCATCGCTTTGGCCGGGCCACGTGTGGCTGTGCCAACCAGGAGATACTCCAGCTTCAGGGTGCAGGAGGGAGGGAAGGAAATGGGCAGGCATGGGCGGGGTGAGGACTAGGTAGAGCCGTCCAGGAGCCCCTTCCGATTGGAGGGTGGCAGGGGCCCATTTAGATGGTGGTGGGTTATTTCAGCATGGAGCCATAAGGGATTTGCCTGGAATTTTCATTTATTTGGTGGGGTGGGAGATTTAGACAGGTGTTGCCCCACCCCCAGCTTTCAGATCTGTGGTCTTCCTATTGGCATTTATCGTGTTGCTCCATGACCCAGAGGTCACCTAACGTGAAAACCTGCACTATGCATTCAAACCACTCTCTTGCCACTTTAGCAGTCATGGCTTCCCCTAAAGAATCTTGGGAGCTGTAGTTTGTTATGGGCGCTGGGAACCGTAGTTCTGCATGTGGTCTCCTAACAACCCTCAGCACTCTTAATGAACTACAATTCCTAGGATATTTTGGTGGTGGTGAGACATAACTGTTTAAAGTGGTCTGAGAGTGTGTTAAATGCATAGTGCAGACATGACCTCCAGCACTGCCCGCAGCTGATCCAGAGAGCATAGAGCCAGCCTTCATGGGCTGAATCACTGCCGCTGGTGGGCAACCCATCTTTGCTGTTGCCTTTGTCCCTTGTCCCATGCCTATCCAGCCTAAAGCTTCTGAGACCAAGGAAGAACTGGCACGAGTTTGTACTGAAAAATAGATGGGTTGCTCATTTATATATTCATTATTGCATTTATATTTCACCTTTTCCTAAAGGAGCTCAAGGTTTTGTGCGTAGTTCTTCCCTCTTCCCATTTTATCCTCACAATAACTCTGCAAGGTAGGTTAGGCCGAGAGACATTGCCTAGCCCAAGATTACTCAGGATGAGTGCAGATTTGAGCCTTGGTCCCTCAGGTCCTGCTCTGGTGCTGTAACCACTAGACAACACCGCCACTAACATGGCTGAAGCCCAGGGCAGTATGCCTGGCAGGGGGACAAAAATGTGTTTGCAGCAATGACAGGATCTGTGGATTCCCCACTGATGGAATCAGGGCTCTGAGTCTTAGTGGGACCACTGCCTTCTTGGGTACCATAGAGTTGGAAGGGACCACGAGGGTCATCTAGTCCAACCCCCTGCAAGACAGGAATTTCTTCCCCATCATAGAATTGGAACCCACAATCCTGAGAGTAAGAGTCTCATACTCTACTGACTGAGCTATCCCGAGTCTTATCTTTTGGTGACTTTGCAAGGAACTCAAAACCTTGTCTTCAGAGCAGCTGAAATTCTCTTTGCTGGAGACTGGGCCGATTGTACTTCTGTCACCCCTGTGTCCAGTTCAGTCAGCAGCCTCTCAGGCAAAACCCCCGACAAACCTCCATGGCATATTTCGTTTTGTCAAAGTGACCATTTGTTTGGCTGCCTGTGAAGGATCCCTTCGTAAGAACTGCTGGGATCTGCTGTTGTTCCTGAGCTGAGCGCTGGCATAGCGGTTTGGCTCAAGGCAGCGACTGCAAAGCCCAGAACAGCCCCTGCTTCAAATGGCACCTTGGCTAAGAGTTCAGTTGGTGGGCTGAGGAGTCGCCATGCTGTCTGTCTTGGCACCATCCATCAGCAGCATGGGGACATGGGTACCACCAGCCTGTTTCACAGGACTGTTGTAAGTGTTGCCAAGATAATGGATGTGAAATGCTCAAGTGCTGTTGTGGAGCGGAGAGCTGTTGCGCTCTGATCCTTCTTATGAGCTTTCCATAGGGATCTGGTTGGCCACTGTGAGAACAGGATACTGGGCTGAATGGAACGTTGGTCTGATCCAGCCGGCTCCTCTTATGATCTTATTGAAAACTCTTTGTAATATTATTACGGGACTGCATTCAATCTCAATGTGAACAAGTGGCCTTGACCGGTGGTGAAAACTGGAGTATGTCGTTACTGCTTCTGGACCAGTAGATGAGCCCCAGATTTTATATTAGTTGGGCAGCAAACTATGACTCACAAACACACATGAGCCGCCTTAGCCAGACCCTCAGCCCATCTGGCTTAGTATTGTATACACTGACTAGCAGCAGCTCTCCAAGCCCTACCCGGAAATCGAACCAGAGGCCTTCTGGGGGCAAAGCAAATGCTCTACCATTCAGCTACAGTCTTTCTCCATTAACTGGAGAGCAGCACAGCTAGGGCTTCACACCATCATTAAGGTGAGAGTCACATAGAATTCTGGAAGATAAAATCTTTGCTATAAGATAGTTGGGACTGCAGATCCTATGCACACTTGCTTGGGTGTAAGAAGTGCAGAATTCAGTGAGACTTCTGTGGAAGCATCCGTAGAATTGCACAATGGGAATAGCAGTCCTAAGCACTGTTTACTCTCACGACATTGAATGGGGCTTATTTCCCTAGTAGGTTTAGAATTATAACTTGGACAAGTTTATAACAGCTCTTCCTCAGTATTCCCAACTGTGAAATGGGAAAGTAAAGCTTGTGTACACACACACACCACATCACTGTTATGTGAACAAACAAAACAAAATTAGAAATTCAACTGACTCAGCTGATCTAATACAGTTTTGTTCCCTGGTTTATTCAGTCACAGGGGCTGCTAGGGGAGGAATGAGCTTGCCCTATTCTCCTTCCTATAAAGATAACTTACTGCATGACCTGGGCTCAGTCCTCTCAAAGCACACTTTTTGGGGGTGGGGGTGGAGAGGAAGTATTGTGTTAGTACAGAACTCCATAAAGCTGGGTATTTAATCTAAGCGGGGAGCAGTTAACTTCTGTCACTCCAGATGTTGCTGGACTCCAAGTCCCATCAGCCCCAGCCAGCACGGCGAATGATCAGGAGTGCTGGGTGTTGATTCTAACAACGTCTGGAGGGACACAAAGATTAGCTGATGTGCCTGACTCACACAACAAGTTGTGTGTGGTGAAAGGGAGCGGGTGAACTTCTTGTAGGAGCACTGGAAGCTACCTTATAGTGAATCAGATCACTGGTCCATGCAGCTTACTATTGCCCACACTGACCGGCAGTGCCTCTCCAGCAGGAGTCTGAACAACATGCCTGTGAACTGCGATGCAGGAACGTGTGTGGCTGTACTTCCAAGTTTTGTGTAAGTTACAGTACTTTGTGGTTAGCATGCGCTGGGTGATGCTGTGCCGGGGCAAGGCAGAGAGGAAAGAGCAGCTGGCTACAACAGGGGCAGCTGACTAGCTTTATAATATGCTGACCTAAATAATCCACATGAACGGCTTCCACTATCCCCCAGTGACCTCCCAAGGGAGAGAGGAAAAGCAGCTGCTAGGAGCAGTGGGGCTTTAATTGTCAGCATCCCGGAATTTACTCTGTGTTAGGGTAGCCCCTGCAGGATCAAGAGAAGACCCTGCAGCAGGGTCAGCCCCTAAGCAGGAAATTCAGGAGTGCTGACATGCGACTCGTCCTTCTCATGTTTCATTCCATGCTGTAATGCAGGGAAATGGAAGCCTTTTTTAGCTTTGGGGCTGCATTCCCTACTGGGCAACCTTGGTGGGAGGGGACATGCCAGTGGTGGGCGGGGCCTGGGGCAAAACTGGGCAGAGCCACAAATGCAAATTTTAAAGGAATGTGTAAAGGAGGCTGGTTTCTATAGACACACGCCCTCTCTATCCTCCAAAGCAAGAGGCATTGTCAGAATTCAAGGACACTTTCCAGCCAGGCAAAAACACTCAAGCAGTGGCAGTGAGGGGTGTGGCTTGAGAAAAGAGGGTGTGTCTGATGAGTGGGTGTGGCCTGGGGAAAGGGTGTCTGCCTGGAGAGGGGTGTGGCTTGGGGGGGGAAAGACGAGGCTCACAGATGGTTGTGGGGAACTCAGGATTGGCCTGGAGAGAGAGAGGCCGGGCAGTCTGAATTTGGCCCTTTGAGGCCCCCCAACCGTACTATAAGGTATTTTCTTCCCACTTTCTCCATTGGGTGAAAATTTTCCAAAGTGGCTAACATTATAACCTTAAAAACAAACAGCCTTCAACAACATGGCAAGGAAACAGAGCAGCAAGACTGTAATGGCAGCAGTTGCAGGCGACTTAAAAGCAAACAAACCCTAAAGGCATAAATGCAGAATTAATGAAACAGCAGGCACTGAATAGAGCAGCAGCTTACAATCCCTGAAGGTGTGTGTTTTTGGGTTTTTTTAAAAGTTCTGTTGGGTTCGGTAGAAACAGTAACGCTCAATTGCTTGGGCAAAGAAGAGTCAGGGGATGCTGTCCAATGTGCTGAACCAGTGGGGACGCAATAATGGACTGGATGGGGCCCAAGAAGCTGCAGCTGCAGCTGCAGCTCCACAAGGTGGAGGTGCTGTGGATCCTAGGTATGGGAAGTGAGCCCAAGGCTTGCTCGGGTTATGCTCCCTCCAAGAGAGAAAGTGCATGGAGTTTTATGACCTACTCAGACTTTTGGCGTTTAGCCCATCACTTTTCAAAGTGGATTTGATATGATGGACCGCTTTTAACCCACTTTAATTGTGCAAACCTACATTTTTGGTTGCACCCGAATCCCTCCAGCAAAAGTCTGGAGGCCTCCTAAGATGCAATGGATTCTCCCCCACCCCCTTGCTAAATGCTCCACCACTAGACAGCGCAACCCACCAAGTCACAAGAGGGACCGATGCTTGTTTGCGGTGTGGGGAAGGCACGGCTTGCAATGCATGTGGCAAAATGAAGGCTTGTTCTTAGCTTGGGGCAACCTCCGCCCCCAGAGCATGTTTTTGTCCTTGGCAATATATTTCCAGGTATTGACAGCCCCATGTTTGGCATGGCTATAGTTCAGATGCCCTTGCATGCTGTTGGACCCTGAAAACTACTAGTAGCTGACTTTCACCAGCCAGGACTTCCTTGTGCTGGGAGATGGGCAGGTGAGGACAGAGTGCTTTCCTGCTGCTCAAACCTGATGACATTTCTCTCTGTGTGTTCCTCCTTCCCTCCCGCCCAAGCATTCCCTGTCCTGCCCATTTCTCAATGACATTGCCAGCTTGTTCTCTTTTCTGTGCCTTCTCTTCCCTGGAGGGATAAAATGGCAAAGACAATGTAATGTGTAGAATAATTTTGTTTTACTAGCTCTGCCACATGCTTGGAACCGTGGGCACTTTGGATGCCCTGGGCAGGGTTTTCAAGGGGTGCTTTTCTTTCTGGCTAAACCTTCCACCTTAGATTATTTTGTGTGTGTATTCCCCCGCTCCCACCAACAGAACAAAATAGCAATATAGACTAATCCATTTTATTATACAGTGGTACCTCGGGTTAAGTACTTAATTCGTTCCGCAGGTCTGTACTTAACCTCAAACTGTTCTTAACCTGAAGCACCACTTTAGCTAATGGGGCCTCCCGCTGCTGCTGTGCTGCCGGAGCACAATTTCTGTTCTCACCCTGAAGCAAAGTTCTTAACCGGAGGTACTATTTCTGGGATAGCGGAGTCTGTAACTTGAAGTGTATGTAATCTGAGGTACCACTGTATATACTTTTTTGTGGTATAAGCTTCTGTGGATTCAAGTCTACTTCATCAGATGTGCACAAAAATTATATAGTGTTATAGGTTGGGGAGGGGGTGTCAGTCAGGGGGTGACCATGGGTCACTTCTAAACCTATGATCTTGTATCCCTGAGGTTAGAATCTATAAGGGAAACTCTGCTGAACCAGTCAGACCAGACTCTTTGTAAGATAATGGCATGAACTGGCCAGCTAAGTGCTGCCATTTACGTGTCCAAGGAGGTTACCCTGTTGCCATAGAGACAAGTGGCTGGGCCTTTTCCCACCTCATCTGGCTGGATGCCATAGGAGGGATAAAAATATGCCAAGAGAGCTCTCTCTCTGTGTGTGTGTGTGTGTGTGTGTGTGTGTGTGCGCTTGTGCATTTTTGGCTGATGCTAGAAGCTATAGACGCAGAGGCTTGTCTTGCTCTGTGCTGAACCCAACGCTATGGCTTGGGGATCTCCCTGGGAACAATGGGGAGGTAAGATCTGTTGGAGTGCTCATGCTGTGAGCCCCTCTGTCCTATGCTCATGTTACAGATATATGTAAGTAAATTATATACCCCAAAGACAACACAGACTCCTCTGACCTTCACTCCAAGGGATCCAAGCCCTGGGTAAGTGTGGGAATTATCTGGAGTCTCTTACTACTCAGAGATTGGGGTGTGCATGACAGCCTGTTTCCCTAAACTCTCTCTCTCTCGTTCAGCAGTTCTTGACATTCCTGAAGACGGCCTTACAAGTGGAAAATAGTTCTTTCCAGATACAAAAATAGCCACACATCTCAGGGTGGGTTAGTCATGTTGATTAGCAGAAATGCCTTGGGGAGGCTATAATGGCCCCCAGAGACACTTTCAGTCATGTCTCCACTGTGTCCTACTTTGCAGCAGACAGTCCTCTTATCGGAAGGGCCGCCCAGTCTAAGTTTAGTTTGAAGAACCTTAAGAAAGGAGAGCAGGAGGGGCTGCGAAGTTGCCCATTGATGGTTTGAGCATGTGGGTAGCAGACTGAGCCATCGGGCACACAGCTCACCTGGTCACAGTCTTCTCCGCATCGGGGAGATGTCTTTCAAACACAGTTGAAATTATAAATTACACTCCTCTTGTAAAAATGTGCACCTGCACATATATGTTAGCTGCTCCGATTAGTGCAAGAAAAAATTATATAGCCTTTTTTCTTTTCTTTTATGGATATGCATTTTATCTTTTTAGGGGAGGTGCCTAAGCAGATAGATACCATTTAAAACAACAAATAAATGAAGCTGAGATTCTCATGAAATGCTTAAGGGGGAAATCAATTGGGTTTCAACACTGCATATGAGGCAGGTTGCTTGATTTTGAGAAGTGAGTTGACCAGTGCCCAGAAACCTTTCGGAAACCAACTACCATACATGTTTAGATCTACTGAAGCCAACTCATGAAGTCATCGCCTCGGTTAGCAGTGCTAGCCCTGGTTCCCAGTGTAGTGCTGGGAATGTTCCCTGCCTGGAATCCTGGAGAGCCTCTGCCAGTCAGTGTAGACAGCTCTGTGCTAGATGGACCAATGGTCTGATTTGGTATGAGGCAGCTTCCTATGTCCCCCAGAATGTTATCTCCTGTTTGCTAATTTTCAAATGCAAATGGAAGTTGGTCAGGAAAGAGTTTTGGCACAGCATTACTCAACAAAAGCTGTTTATTGAGCTGCTTGTTAAAATAATTCTTTGGCTTACTGTCGCAACAGGCACTTTCAGCTGTTGCGTTAATGTCTCGGATGGAAGATTGATTGTTGTTGGGTGTGTGTGTGTGTGTGTGTGTGTGTGTGTGTAAGTGTCTGTGTAAAAATCCAAGTTCTGCATTGTCTCAAATTCTTTCTTCCTCCCCCCCCCAAAAAAAAATATGCAGATGAGCCAAGTTGATTATATTTATGTTGAATAATAGATTCATTTGGCTACAGAGTACGGTTGAGGACACAGTGGTCTGTTTTTTAAGGGCACGTGAAGGAGGAATGCATTTCGAAGTGTGTTAGGGCAATCAAATTTATTTTTGCTCATCCTTAAGATTTCATCTCCTTGCACTTTTGCCACCTCCACCTCCCTTGGGGTCCCTTCCAACTCGACAATTCTATGAGTCTATGAACACTCAGACTGCGCTGCTTACTGATTCAATGCCTGCCTGCCTGCCTTTTACCTGTGGATCACTGCTACTTACTGAATCAGGCAAGGAGCTATGCAGGATGTTGAAGCCAGATTTACACCTGGTTCAATGTATCCCCTACTTACCTTCAAAGTTCTGGATTGCAAAATTGCTCCAGTCACAGGCTTGAAAGTGTCAACCAAGCCCCATGGTCAGCATAGTGTGTTGGACTAGGAAATGGGAGACCAGGGTTCAAACCCCCACTCAGTCATGAAGCCAGCCAAAGGGTGCATTCAAATGTGGGGTATATTGCCTTAGTTTTCTTGCTTATAATGCTGCAGCTTCTGTCCCATTTTCTAATGTGTCTTTCATGTTGCAGTACCTGTGGCTTTTGGACCGATATACTAGCCTGTCACTCTAAATTTCATTCATGCCAAGTAAGCACGTTGTGACATAGAAAAACGAACATCAGTGAACACCGCAGCTAACCTCTTTCTCCGTTAACACCTCCACCCTTTCTGCATATGTCTACTTCTGTTCCCCCACGATTGCCCCATGAAAATGGAAGGGAAGAACTCTATGCTGGTATAGCATCCCAAAATTCTGCCACTTTACTCCCACAATTTTCCGGGTCAAGGGAGCTGCAAATGGAATTTTTCTGGAATCAAAAATAACACAGAAATAAGCTCTAAACATGCACTGTAGTCCGTTAGTTTTCCCAAAGTGACTTCTACATGGTGTGAAAGTTCGAATGTAATGCAGAACAGGGAAACGTCAGGAAAACAAACGAAACTGCCTTGCGAATACAGCCACAGTTTCACCCTGTAACTTACCTTGCAGGGTTGTTGTGCAGAAGGTGGGAAACAATGAGCTCCTTGGAAGGGAAGGTGGGATATAAATGCAATAATAAAAAAATGGCTAGGAACTTGAGGTTGTCAGGGCGTGGGAGCTAACCAACCAGCAATAATTTAGGGATATGGAATTCTTCATCCAGTATCAAATTCTGTCCTTGCATAGAATAAACAGCCTTGCTGAAATGGATCACCACTCTTGATTTCCAGCTTATTCGTTGTCGCTAATGCCCAGTGCTAATTCTTCAACAGCTTGATCCTGAAAACACCGGTTTCATTGGCGTGGAGACCTTCGCCAGCCTGGTACACAGCCATGAACTGCCTCTGGATCCCGCAAAACTGGAGATGCTGGTGGCATTGGCACAGAGCAACGACGAGGGACAGATCTGCTATCAGGAGCTGGTAGACCTGGTCAGTGGCATGAGTCCTGGCAGCCACCGTAGTTGTGGCTGCATCAGCGCTTGTGATTCTGCAGGATTTCTGACCTATACCTCTTAAGATAAAATAAGAATCAGTAAGCAAGTTCACACAAAGCATTAATTGGAAAGAGCAATAAAAGCAGACTTTTTGTAGGTAAGCTTGTTTGAGCAAAGAAAGCTGTAGGATGAAGGTGCCTGTCTAACATCACAAGTATTGGACGTAACAAACGCTCCCTGCAAATGATGGTTTGCAGATTGAAGCCCACTGGGTGGGTCTTGGGACAGTCACAGTCTCTCAGCCTAACTCGCCTCCTAGGGATGTTGTGAGAGCAAAATAAGGAAGAAGAGAACCAATGTCGGCCACCCGGAGCTCCTTGGACGAAAGGTGCAATATAAATGCAATACGGGTGGTGCTGTGGGTTAAACCACAGAGCCTAGGACTTGCCGATCAGAAGGTCGGCGGTTTGAATCCCCGTGACAGGGTGAGCTCCCGTTGCTCGGTCCCAGCTCCTGCCAACCTAGCAGTTCAAAAGCATGTCAAAAGTGCAAGTAGATAAATAGGTACCGCTCCAGCAGGAAGGTAAATGGCGTTTCCGTGTGCTGCTCTGGTTCACCAGAAGTGGCTTAGTCATGCTGGCCACATGACCTGGAAGCTGTACACCAGCTCCCTCAGCCAATAAAGCGAGATGAGCGCCGCAACCCCAGAGTCGGTCACGACTGGACCTAATGGTCAGGGGCCCCTTTACCTTTACCTAAATATAATTATAAAACTTCATGCCTCTCTTTTCCACTTGAATGTGCTTTCCCTGCCTGCCTGGCTTGAGCAGGAGTGCAAAATGTTTTGCCAAATTTTGAAGCCAGTAAGATTTTGTAGAAGTCAGACATATCCACTGATCTCCCTCTCCATCACAACAACCTTATGAGGTAGGTTAGGCTGAGAGATAAAGACTGTCCCAAGGTCACCCTGTGGGTTCCTATAGGGGAAGGTTTCACTGGAGAAAGACCCAGTATATGTAGAATCTCCCCCTCCTGTAATCTTGGATAGTGAAGGGGGAGGGAGAGTCCAATTAAAGGGATAATATCCAATTCTCTTCTTTTCATCCTAAGTTCTTTGTTAAAAAGCATTTAGGCTGCACCAGCTATCCAGTTCTGAATACTTAATAGTCAATAATTTCTCCTTAATTGGCTCAGCTGAGTGCCAAGATGGTAAGGCAAGGAGGAAGGCATTAGTAGGCAGGCTCCGTCTGCACACCGTGTGACCTGCAATTCAATTCCCGAATGCAGCACATCTCCCTGAGCAAGGTCTTTTGGTGCTCATCATCCAGCCCCAAAGGACTGAGTGCGCTTGCCCTTAAGCACCAGGGAAGCAGGTGGAAGGTCAGGCCCCACAGTGCCCCCTGCTGGCCAAACATGGGGTCTCCCTCCCTTAAGCCGGTCCGCGTTTAGCTGGGAAACAGGAGTAAAACTCTCGGCAGACACCTTTTTTTTATTTAAAAGCCAGTGTCTCCTCGTTCGACTATCTTCTGAAACTACCAACTCACCAGGCCAGCCTTTCTCTCTTAGCCTCAGCTCCCCACCTGCGACAAAAGGGTATTAGGACTGACCTACCTAACGGGTGTCTGTAAGGCTGTTTTCAATGCTTGCTGCCAGTTTCTCATAGTACTTATCTTGGATATATTTGCAAGGCAAGGTTAGCAGCTGACTGGAGGCTTTAAGCAGTGCTGAGAAAGGGCAATAATACAGAGCATCGTTTACTGGCTGGCTGGGGGGTGGGGGTGGTGAGAGCTGGAGTCTGTGGGGCTGGTTCGCCCCAAGAGATCCAGGGAGCATGTCTCCTGCTTCTTTGTGTGACGTGGTCCCTCTCTGCAGATCAGCAGCAAGCGGTCGAGCAGCTTCAAGCGAGCCATCGCCAACGGGCAGAGGGCGCTTCCCCGCGATGGGCTCCTGGACGAGACGGGCCTGGGCTTCTACAAGCGCTTTGTGCGCTACGTGGCCTATGAGATCCTTCCCTGCGAGATGGACCGGAGGTGGTACTTCTACCAGCACCGCACCTGCCCCCCTCCGGTTTTCATGGCAGTCGTCACACTGACCCAGGTGGGTGGAGAGGTGACCTGCTGTTTGCCTGAGTGCCAGTGGAGGGCGCCCTCCTCTTAGGGGGAAGAGGCAGCCCCCGTGGTTAACTTTTAAAACTTTTAAAGAAAGCTTGATCAGCGTCTTGTGGGAGACGCCAGGTTCTGCGGCTGGAGGAATTCTCCTTGTATGCATGCACCTGTGTTTTGATCATATGTATAAAAAGAATTCCTGCTGATATAAAACAAAATGCTGCAAATGGATCTCGTTTACAGTCAAACCTTGGGTTACAGCTGCTTAGGTGGCGTTTTTTTGGGTTGCCGACTGCTGAAACCCAGAAGTACCGGAACGGGTTACTTCTGGGTTTCGGCAGTCACGCATGCGCAGAAGCGCTGAATCGCAATCCGCACGTGTGCAGATGTGGTTGTGAATGTGCATCCCTCACGGATCACGTTTGCAACCTGAGTGTCCACTGTATTCCAGTTTTGCACAACTTATTATGCTTTGCCTACTCATGGGTGGTGGAGGAGGTGCTGCAGAAGGTGCTGAACCCCAACAATTTCTGCGCCCCCCAACTATTTGGACATCTGAGATTTGACTAGGCATTGCCCCCACCCTGTTTCTTTCCTGCAGTCATATATTTGCAACCCTGAGGACCAGCATATTCTTTGTTTTTTAAGAAAAGGAGAAGCATTTAGTGACCAGTACAGTGGTACTCTCGGGTTAAGTACTTAATTCGTTCCGGAGGTCCATTCTTAACCTGAAACTGTTCTTAACCTGAAGCACCACTTTAGCTAATGGGGCCTCCTGCTGCTGCTGTGCCGCCGGAGCACAATTTCTGTTCTCATCCTGAAGCAAAGTTCTTAACATGAAGCACTATTTCTGGGTTAGCAGAGTCTGTAACCTGAAGCGTATGTAACCTGAAGCGTATGTAACCCGAGGTACCACTGTATTGCTTTGTGTGGCTTTTTCTGGTCTCCTGTTCATTTCCAGCCTAGACGCAACCTGTTTAATGCATTTTCAGCTATTTTATTGAGGACTAGAGACATAGGAAGGGAAGGCAGCTTTATCAACTTTATCTCTGGGTGTTGCCAAGGTGCTGGACAGCCTCACACCCATTTGGACACCATAGTAGAGCATCCTAAATAACCTCCCCACATCCTGTTTCTATTAGATCATCGTATTCCTCTGCTATGGGGCCCGGCTGAACAAGTGGGTCCTGCAGACATACCACCCCGAGTACATGAAGAGCCCCCTTGTGTACCACCCGGGACACCGCGCTCGTGCCTGGAGGTTCCTCACCTACATGTTCATGCATGTGGGGTAAGTGTCTGCCTTGTCTTGCCCCTCGTTGCTTCCAGCAGAGCAGGGGTCGGGAACCTCAGGCCTAGGGGCCAAATACAGCCCTCCAAATCTCTCTGTTTGTCTCTCGGAACTCTCTGCAGGCCACGCCCCCTCTGCAGCCACGCCCCTCGCCGGCCCTGCTCCACCCCTTTCTTGAGTGTTTCTGCCTGGCTGGAATGTGTCCCCGAACTCTGATCGTGCCACTCAATTACTATGATGGAGGCTAGAGAGGAGTGAGTGAGTCAGTGTAGGAACTAGCCTACTGTGTAAAAGGTGGAATTTGCATTAGGCCCTCTGCCTACCCTTGGCATGTGGCCCTCAGAAGGTTGCCTGGTTTGGCAGCGTGGCCCTCGAGCTGAGAAACATTCCCTGGATGAGAGATGTACAAGTGAGCAAGCTGACTCTGTATTTCTGCAATGTGCATACAGATGGGGGCGGGGAGGTGTCTATGGGCAGGGGGCACCAGCCCACTGCCACTGCAGGTTAACTCAGCCAGTACAGCATGAGACAGTTAATCTCAGGGTTGTGGGTTTGAGCCCCACGTCGGGCAAAAAGATTCCTGCATTGCAGGGGGTTGGACTAGATTGTCCCCATGGCTCCTTCCAACTCTACAATTCTGTGAGATTCCTCTGGGTTCTGGAAGCAGCAGGAGATGCTCCTTCATTTGGGCAAACTGCACCTGCAGACCTAGAGAGAACTTTAAAACAGGAGGTGACGTTTGGGCCTGAGAGCTTCCGAGACCTGAGAACATCACAGGGTTTGGGGAGGGAGCAACACGGCAAGTTTCTAGCTCTCATCGTTTCTGGCAAGGTGAGCTAAACGTTGCCTGTCCCCTCTTGGGATTCTTGGCTGCTGAGCTCACTGCCTTTCCGTGTCTCTTTCCAGGTTGGAGCAGCTGGGCTTCAACGCCCTCTTGCAGCTGATGATCGGAGTACCCCTAGAGATGGTCCACGGCATCCTTCGCATCAGCTTCCTCTACCTCGCAGGAGTTCTGGCAGGTGAGGGAGCATGGCTCGCAGCTCTCCACTCTTCTCTAAACCCCGCCCAGGGTGGGGGAAGACGTTTCAGCCTGAGGGCCACATTCCCTGCTGGGCGACCTCCCAGGAGCCTTGCACCAGGGGTAGGAAGGGCAAGAGGCACAAGTGGGCGGGGCCACAAGGCTACCTTTTGCCTTGTGCAGCAGGCTAGTCTCTGCACACCCCTTTCTCTATCTTCCATCATCCGAATTCACATTGCAGGCTGGGGCACATTCCAGCCAGGCCAGGACCCTCTGGGAGTTATTCAGCACAGCCAGAGAGGGGTGAGGCCTGGGGAAGGTTCTGAGGGCCAGGTAGAGAGGCCTGGAGGGCCACACTCAGTCCTCAACCCTCAGAATCCCCAGAGTGGCTTAACAGTCATTCTCTCTTCCCAGGGAACTCTGGGTATTGTAGCTCTGTGAGGGGAACACAGGAGTCTCCTAACAACTCTCCGCACCTTTAACGAACTACAGTTCCCAGGATATTTGGGGGGGAAGCCATAAGTAGGATGATACTGCTTTACACGTATGGTGCGGATGAGGCCTTAAATTGTGGTGCAGCACACAACACACACATCCATTGTTGGGGTTTCATTTTGGTTCCATCACCTTTCCTTCAAGACAGTTTATAAACAGCGTTTGGTGAACCAAGGTTCTGTCTCTGGGGTGTCTAAATCCCTAAAAATTGAGACTGTCTCCCCTGGCTATAGGTCTCTCTCTCTCTCTTTCACGCATACACACACACAGAGAGATCCCTGCATTATCACACACTGTCTCTGCTGGAGAGCCCAGTCTGACCAAATCCCATGTGGTCCCTGTCCAGGATGGCTGGGGGAAAAAAGGAATCAGGCTCTAAATTATGGTGCTTTGGGAGAGTATTTATTGGCTGTCACTGCAAGCTTTATTTATTTATTTGTTTGCTGAGGCCCTGGGCAATTAGAGCAGCTGCTGGAATTACTCACCCATCCATGTCTTTTTTGGAGAGGCGGAGGGGTGGCGGTGGTGGTGGAAGGGAACGCGAAATGGAGGGTGAACAATTCCTCATCAGTCGCTGCCTCTCCTCTCCCAAGCTGCTGTCTCAGCAAAGTACATCTGGGCAGGGAAGGAAAGAGCAAAATCTGCCGGGCTGCACCCCAGTGGCCTCTGGGGAGAGCATTTCACAGCTTCCTAAGGCCAGGCCAAGGGAGGCTGGTATTGTCTCCCCTCCACAAACCCAAGAAGGTTGGTGGGTTTCAAATCTTCAGGGAGAACCCATTTGAAATTGTTTAAACATGTCAGATTTTTGTTGTCCCCCTTCCTCCATTCTTTGTCTTTGTCAACCTAGGGAAGCCCCAGATGTTTTGGACTACAACTCTCATAAGCCCCAGCCAGATTTGCCAAGGGATGATGGGAGTTGCAGTCTGGGGGGGCATCACATTGCTGACCCTGTGTGGGTCATATTCACACCATATGTTGAAAAGACCCTTATACCATTTTAACAGGCATGGCTGCCCCCCAAGGAATTATGGGAACTGTAGTTTCTAAAGAGTTCTGAGTGAACAGTTAGGAGAACAGTTCCCAGGATTCTTAGGGGGTAGCCACGACTGTTCAGGTGTTTAATGTGTGGGGTGCAAAAGGGTTTCATGCTGGAGAAGGCAGTCCTTCAAGAAGAACCAGTGTGGTGTAATGGCTAGAGGGTTGACCTGGGAGACCAGGGTTTGAATCCCCACTCAGCCATGGAGCTCTAGCTGTGTTACCTTGAGGCAGCCACCGTCTCTCAGCCTAACCTACCTCACAGGGTTGTTGTGAGGATAACGTGGGGAGAAGAACTGCGCACACTACCTTGAGTTCCTTGGAAGAAAAGGTGGTATTAAAATATAATAAATAAAGTGAAGAATGCCTTGAGGTTTGGACAGGCAAGGGTGTCGCAGGGAGAGGACCTTGGGTGTTGATCATTTACTGAGGGGTGTCTGGACTATATTTTTGCTGGCAACTAAATGCATGTCAAGTTGCTGAGGCGATGAAAATTCTTTTGTTTGTGGTGCCCCTGCCCAACCCCATCCTATTTCTCCCCGCTATTTCCCTTTCAGGTTCCCTGACCGTCTCCATTACAGACATGAGAGCACCTTTGGTTGGAGGTTCGGGGGGAGTCTACGCCCTCTGCTCCGCTCACCTGGCCAACGTTGTCATGGTGAGTGGGATGCCACTTTGAACTGAATGGGGGAGGGGAACTTGATGGGCGCTTGGTGGGCTTCAATATGGTGATTCTGTCGTGAAATCTTCAACAAAATGTTGCCAGGCCATGTGGCTCCTGGGTTCTAGCCAGCCAGCCAGCCAGTACCCCTCAGGAATACTCCATTCCATTCTCAACTTTCCTCCTTGTTTTCTGGGAGGTTCTGTTTGTTTCTCATTTTCCCTAGCAGACATTCTGTACTCTGTGGTCACTGAGCATGCTCAGTCCTCATCAAGCTGTGGGTTTTTTTGGGGGGGGGAGTGGGTTCCTCCCCTGACCCTCTCTATGGTTTCTTTTCGAAATGAATTGTACTTCTTCATGCCTTGGTATTCTGCCAAACATGGCGATACCTGCCTCTTGTCCCCAGGTCTTGGCTAGACAAATAATTTTTTTTATTTTAATTATATTAAAAGTATATCCCACACTTCATCCAAGGATTGCAGGGAGGTTTATATAACAGAACGGCGTCATGAAAAACTAAACCAAACCTTGCTGGGCAAGAGTATTTATTTAGCCATTTGGAAGATATCCACCCTGCCATTTAACCAAATGACCCTTCAAGTGACTCTCAACAGAACCCCCAAACCCAAACATCTCAGCCCTCTTTAGCTCCCCCTCCCAGGTAAACAGATGGAGACAGAGTGTGCTGCTCCTCAGACCTACAGTCCTGGGACAGCTGGCTGGTGTAACTGGGTGCTGTTGCGGCTGCTCCTTCTCTGGCCAGTGGCTGGGGCCTGGCTGGCCTTCCCCTTGCCCTCACATTCTTCCTGGGAGGTGGGTCATTCAGCCTCACAGTGGCCTTGGACAGTGGCAGAGGCCCAAGTGTGCTTCCCTTGAGCAGTGCCATTCCAGGGCAAATCCATGAAGAAGAATTTCAGGATCAGGTTGAAGGCTCCTGGAGTTGTAAATATTGGTGGACGTGATATCGTTTCACTTTACATTAGATCTGGTCGGCCACTGCAAGAACAGACTGCAGGAGGTCCGTTGGACTGATCCTGCAGGCTCCTCTTACGGAAGGGGGTGTGAAGAGAAAGGTATCGGGAGAAGAAGCTGTGGGCAGGAAAAAATCTAATTCTATTTCTCTCTCCGCAGAACTGGGCAGGGATGCGTTGCCCTTACAAACTGCTGCGCATGGTGTTAGCCCTGGTGTGCAGTAAGTATACCGGCCATGTTGCAGGTTGAGGCAGGCCTTTCCTCCTGCATCCTTGACCCCATGTGTGAAACCCTAATTAAACACTGTGCAAGGGCCCGGATCCAGGCTGGGTCAGCCCCAGATTATCCTGAATTGGATTGGGCCTAATTAAACCCTGAAACTGCTCAGGAGGGGGACATGCACACCTCTAATATAAATGTTATAAGGCACTATGTACACACCAAAGGAGGGGAGGGGCAATGACAGAGAGACATGCCTCAAAGGGACTAGAAGCTTGGGACTTGAGCCGTTGTGATCTCTCGTCTCTCTCTTTCCCCTCGCAGTGAGCTCTGAGGTGGGTCGTGCCGTTTGGCTGCGTTTCTCTCCCCCCTTGCCCTCCTCGGGCCCCCAGCCCAGCTTCATGGCCCACCTGGCAGGGGCGATTGTGGGCATCAGCATGGGCCTGACCATCCTCCGCAGCTACGAGGAGAACCTCCAGGACCAGTGCGGCTGGTGGGTGGTGCTCCTCTCCTACGCCACCTTCCTGGTCTTTGCCGTCTTCTGGAACATCTTCGCCTACGACCTTCTAGGGGCACAGATCCCGCCTCCCCCGTAGCAATCCCCTCCCGCTTCCCGGTCCCAGTTCTCTCTGCAACACCCGCCCTGGAAGTGCCAAAAACTGCAGACATCACCGGAGAGAAAGGGAGGGGGCTGACCTGGCGCACAGGAGCGCAGGAGCCCAGCGACCGCGCGCCGCGTCTCCGAAGCGATGCGTCAGCCGGATGCCAAAAACAAGATTAGCAAGGACCTGAGCTAGGCTCCTGCGGGAAGAGGCCGGAGGGCAAATGGGGCAATCTGTGACCCAGGAACGAACAAACTGCCACCCCTTTCCCTAGAATTCCCTCTGTGTCCACCCCCAGCTCAGCTCCAAAGAGGGGTGGGGGGAGATCCCTTAGCAATCGTGTTCTCAGAGATCCCCTTATAGGCATGAGAGTCTATGTATTCTTTTGGGGGAGGGAGGGTTGGTGGGTTGGTACCCCTTTACCCGTGTCTATTCCAGAGTTTTGTGTTCCTCCGGCAGAGCTGCGTCTGTGATGATGGATGCAGCTGCATCCGATGCCTTCAGATCATTCCTCGTGCTCTTGAGTTGCTGGGTTTGTTGGCTTGTTTGCTTTGTAACTTCCTTCGTTCCCTTGCTTTGGAATTGGTTTTACTGCGAGCTCCTTGGGTAACCCCCCTGTGCTTCAGTTTTTTTACTGGGGAGAGGCTGAGATGGTGGGTGGGTGGGTGGGTTTCACCTTTTCTTTGGCCTGGGAGTCCTTCCATCTAACCTGTGGTTGGAGGTCTGGTTTTGGGATTCTTCTGTAGGGAAGGAGGGAAATACAGCATCCTCCCATCGCTCAGTGTTTGTTGACGTGGTTTGCAGGCAAAAGGTCCCAGTTCAATCCCTGGTGCCTCCAAGGATGGCACTATCTCAGACCGTGGAGAGGCGCTGTCAATCAGTATACTCAACACTGAGCTAGATGGTCTGACTTTGTATACAGAGCAGCTTCCTATGCTCCTGTGTGAGAGAGAGTGCGCACGAGGTCCACACCAATCCACACCAGTGTGCAGGTCTGCGTGCATTATTATGATCATTTAAGGAAACAATCAAGGGTCAAACCACCTTCCTATGTTTCTATAAATGTGTCTTCTCTGCGCTGAGGAATCTCTGGCCTTAAAGGAGATTCCCGGATGGAACTCCAGGCCCTAATATCTCTGCAAAGTCCATGGGGTTCAGGCAGCTTCCTTCTCCTGCCTTTCTTCCATCACCCTGCCTCTGCCCCCCTTGTATTGCCAAGGTGCCCATTTGGTCCCGACGGAACAGTGACTGAGCAATCGGTCCTGTGCAGGTTTTGTGTTTCCAGAAGCTGGTTTCTAGAGCAGGGGTTGGTCTAGATCAGGGACAGCCGACTTCTGGATTCTCAGGAGTGTGTGTATGTGTGTGCGCGCAGGGAAGATGCAGAGTTCTGTGCTGTAGTTAGTAGTTGGGAAGAAAGGCTTGGAAGTATATTTTGCCATGAAATCCGATCACCTGAATGGGTGGATTGGCTCTTAAAATAGCAAATGCACTTGGTTAGTGGGTGGGGGGAGGAGAGCTCCACTTAAAACCCAAAGAGAGAGAAAGCGGGGTCTGTCTTGTGCCATACCTTTGAACAAAATTTTTCGTTTTCTTAAATGAGCATGAACAGTCTTGGCTTAAGACACGGGAAGGCCACATGGAGCCTGGATAAATTTGCTTGAGGAGGTCAGCTGCGCCCTCCAGATGGCCAGTTAACTCATCCTTGGCCTCGATTGATCTTCCAATCCTTTATGAGGACCTTTGACAGTGTTCAACTGCACTGGGGATTGAAGCGGGGAGTCTGAGCAGGTGGGAGAGTGGAGCTCTTCGTCTTCTGCCTAGGCTGAGATGGAACCCTCCCCCTCCCCATTTATAGGCAGCTTTTGCTAAGGGTGCTCCAGCAGGAATCCTCCAAATGGGATGGGCTTGGTGAAAACCCTTGGTGGAGCCCTCAACACCTCAAGGCCAGCTAACGGGCTCCACCGTCCTTCCGCTAAGGCCTGGAAGGGTTCCTGGGTGTTTTAATTTTAAAACTTTCCAGCTGGTTTCAAAACGTGCCTTCCTGTCGCAAGGGGTGCCATTTGGGAAGCGAGTTTATTTCGTTTTGCGCTGTGGGAGCAGCAGATCTCTGGCACGTGGCCTGTGACAGCACCCCAGATCTCGCTGCAACCAGGCTGCTGAAATTGTTCTGTCCCGCTACGAATGGAAATGCACCTGTCTTCGGAGAGATGAAGTCTATAGATGAACAGGCAGGGGTGAGCATGCAATAGGGGGGAGAATTTCTGGGGGTGGGGGGAGAGAAAGAGCTTGCTACAAGTAAATGCACTACTACCCAGATCTGAAGTCTGATTTGAAAAAGGGGGGGGGGAGAGAGAAGAGAAGTATGAATAAATATTTTGCACACCATCTGCCTGTCTCTCTCGTCTCTCCTTCCACATTTTCTCACGGGTTTAAAGTGCTTTACGGCATTCCCCTTTCCATAAGGAGATTGCAGGAGGAGGAAATCAAAAGGGAGAGGGGTTAAAATAACAATATATTGATTTCCTCCTTCTGCAATCTCCTTATGGTATATATAAAATACCTCCTGCAAAATAGCAGCAGCCTGAAGATGACCCTTTTGAGATTAGAAAAGTAACAAGGAAATGCATTGAAACGTGTGGGATGAATGAATGCGAAGGTAGGTAAATGCCCACACAAGCAAATCACTATGAATGTTCCCTGGCCACATCCACACCATACATTTAAAGCACTACGCTTTGAACAGCTGTGCTACCCCCAAATAATTTGGGGAGCTGTAGTATGTTAAGGATGCTGAGAGTCGTTACGATACCCCTATTCCCTCCACAGAACTACAGCTCCCAGAGTGGTTTAACAGTCAGTCCCTCTTCACAGGGAGCTCTGGGAATTGTAGTTCTGTAAGAGGAGTAGTCATCTCCTAACGACTCTCTGCACCCTTAACAAACTTCAGCTCCCAGGCCGCTTTCGGGGAAGCAGTGACTGTTTGACATGGCATTGCAGTCCTTTAAATATATGGTGTGAATATGGCCATTTGTTGTACAAGCTTGCCACAAACAAATCAGGACAGTTGCTCAACAAGAAATGGATAGAATTTGACCTCTGTGTCAGCTTTGTGCAAGCAATGGGTGAATGCTTAATAAACAGGTGACCCGGAAGAGCCCTTAGAGAGCTTTGTCTCTAGGAAGCTGTGCAGAAGAGAATTCTTGGATACTGACCATTTTTTTCAGCCTGCCATGATTCCAGGAAAGTATCCAAACTGAACTGAATCACAGTCCCTCTGCACCAAAAGCCACTCCAGGTCCCATCAGCTTTCTTAATTTCAGCAATATTAATTTAGCCTGGGGGGGGAGGGGGTCGTTTTTGTTCTGGCCATCATTGGGAGTTGGAAATCCTTGCCAATCTACTTCCATGTTACCTAGAGATCTACTAGGAGATACAGAGACACCTTCTGCCCATGTCTGCTTAAGCAAGTGCAGCTTGGGCATTTTCAGGCTTTATCCACAACAATGAGGTCTAGAAACTTGCTTGATTTTTTTTATATTAAAAAAACCCAGAAGTGGAGATTTCTAAAAGACTGGGAAGTCCTGTATACAGTTGGGGAGTGGAGTAGAGACATTTTTTAGCCAAGGGCAGTATTCCATCATGAGCAATCTTGCGGGGGCCGCATGGCAGTAGTGTGGGGGGCCAGAGGTGTGCAGATAAATGGATGTGACCTGTTGTCACATCCATTTCTCTCTCCCCATCACCAGTCTGAGTTTCTGCAGTCCTGCTCTGAAACAGCCCCCTGAATCACCAGTAATGGGTTACGCCCCCACAATCTATTGGGACACACACACAAAATAATGAAAAATTTTATAGCACTAGACAGGCTTGTGGTATTTGGCGCTGCGGCTTCTGTATCTTGGAGGCCTTCCTTTGCACACACAAGTATGCCAGTCAAACAAGCCCCAACCCTGTGTGTTGCTCTTTGCAGCTGCGGTTGCCGTGATGTGTGTGGGAGTGGGAGCAAACAGCGTGCATCTCTCCATGTGGATGGGTTGTTGTTTTTGAAAAAAAATATTGTAGTTTATTTTGCCTGTGTGCGTGGGTGGACCCAGGAAGATAACAGGGTTCATGATATGGGGTTTCTGAGATGCAGTCTGACAGGTAATAATTCCAACTAAGACAGATGCCTGAGATGCTGGGAATCCATAAAAACACTCTCCTGCTTCCACAGTGGGAGGGGAGGCCTTTTTGAAACACACTCCCCACCCCCTGGGATTCTTAAGGGGTGAGCTTTGCGACCCAGGGCAGAAAGTGTCCTTTCCAGGAGGAGGCAGAAGACAGATTGGCGACCAGAGAACACATGAGAAGACCTGTGCTGAAAGGGAAACGGCAGGGTTTTAGGGAGCAGAGTGTTACATTTCAATCTAGCAGAATTTTGGCGTGATTGGATCTTTCCGGCTTTCACTAAACACCTGCCCCAGATTTCTGCCAAGGCCTGACCTCTCTGTGTCACGATCAGTGCTGTTTCTTTTCTGCTTCAGTTCAGTTTCTGACAAATAGTACTTTAATTACCTTGTTGTTCACTACTTAATGTAAGCAGTACATTTATTTTATTTTTCCTTTTATATCCCACCTTTCCGCCAAAGAGCTAATTGGGCTTCGCACCTTTTGACATGGTTTTATTTTACATATATTTATCACCCAGTCTTCACTAGCTCCTGGGCGGATTACAGAATAGGAGAAAGAGATAACCAAATAACCAAAAAAATAACACTGACACAAAAGACTATTGTCTTTGTTATCTCCTGCTCTAAAGGACCTAAAATGCATCAGGTAGAAGCAGCAATTGGTTTGTTAGGGCAAAGGACTCACCAACCTCAGTCTACTCTCAGCAGGTCTCCAAAAACCCGCCTTCTTTCTTACAACCAAAATAAAAAACCCCCTTCCAGTAGCACCTTAGAGACCAACTAAGTTTGTTATTGATTTGAGCTTTCATGTGCGTGCACACTTCTTACAACCAGTTTGGGGTCCCCATGTGGCAAGAGGAGGCTGTCTGGCTGTCAGCTTCCTCCTCCTCCTGACTTTCAGTGTTGTCCCTTGTGGAACTCAGCAAGGAGGACCAAACTAGAATTCATTGGCTCTGCCTGTCATTAGCTCTGGCGCCCCCTACTGTTGGGCTCCCTGCCTTCCAGCCCACCAGTCCCAATGAGGACTAGCCATCACTGCTGTTAAGGATGGTTCAGTGTATGAAAGATGGAAAGGCCATAATGGGCAAATGACTTGACTGCTTTTGCCATGTATGAGGTTCTCTTGAAGCTGCCCTCCTTTACCTGGTTGGGAGCTGCGCAGGAGGGCAACACCTTTAAGAGCTTCTGTCTCTTCCAGCTGCGTCATCCTCATTCAGTTCCTTCTTTTGCTGGTGTCAGGAGTGCTCAGCCTGCTAATGCTAGATTTTCTGTTTACTCCTCCAGCCAGTGGGCATGTGACAAAGCCATACACTGCCAGCGTCATCCTGTGGCAGAGTCCCTGGCTTGAGCAGGCACTGCTGAGCTTAGGATATGTGATGGGAAGAAAAGAAGAAGAGGAAGAAGAAGAAGAAGAAGAAGAGGAGAGGGCCACATGAACCAACATAAGCTCCCTACATAAGAAACAGAACTGGGATACCTTTTAAGATATATAATGCTACAAGAGACACAAAAGCCTCCTGTGGCAGGGAGTTCCACAGTCTGAGCCTTCTGCACTCAAACCAACCATGCCTCCCTCACTAATATCCCTTCTGATGCAAATAGTCTGCTGAGATTTAGTTTGGCCCTTAGACTGCAAATCCAAACACACCTCCTAGGGTTGGAATAGGGCAACCTTTGGCTTTTCACATGCTGTTGGGCTTCAACTCCCATCCCTGCCCTTTGACTGTGCCAGCTGCAGCTGATGGGAACAGGAGTCCAACATCTGAAGGGCCACAGGTTCCCTACCCTTAGGTCTATTGATTTCAATGGGTAGGCTCTGAATAATAATAATAATAATAATAATAATAATAATAATAATTTTATACCTGCCCTTCCCGGTTCAAAAACCGGGCTCAGGGCAGATAACAACAAATTTAAAACACTTAATTGATGCAACAAAAAACAGCATAAAATACAGTATCAAACGTGAATTCAGAATTCAAAAATCAATTTAGGGGGGAAATCCATCCAATAAACATTAGATGATCACCAGGGTTAGCTGGCTAAATTAGTCCTATTTGGGCCAGCGTGGAGAACAGGGGAGAATTAGCTATGGGATCCCAGAGCAGGTAATGCCCTAAGTCACTTTATCAACCGTATTTGCTTGTAGGTCAAATAAATTTGCTGAATTCCATAGTTTTTTTAATTAATAAAAAGTATTTTTAAATGATGTTGTCAGGGGTTCAGAAGGAGAGACACAGGAGGGGGAGCAAATGGAGAGTGAGGAGGAGGAGTACGAGGGGGGCGCAGGCAGTGACAGTGGCCAGAGTTATTCCACAAGCCTCTCTAGCGAATCGGAGGACTCACAGAAGGGAGCGCCGGTGGCCAGAGCAAGGGAGATTCCAAGGGAGAAACCTCAAGAGGGAGGGGCCAGCGGGGAGTCCCTGAACAGCAGCTGGAGATCAGGGCCAGCGTCTCCACCAGAGCGCAGTGGGGAGGGGGAGTCCCAGGAGTCGGGACCAGTGTCCTCACCACCAGAGGGAGGAGAGGAGTCAGGTTTGGCAACACCCACATCAGGAAGCGGGGAAACGGTCAGAAGGAAAGTCACTGGCTGGGCGCGCGCGCCAAGTTCAAATGTACAGGAGCGCGGCACAGCGGGGAGCCCGGGAAGGGAGCCAGGTCCTAAAGCCCGCCGGAGGGAGGGGCAAGACTCAGGAGGCTCCGCGTCAGAGGAGTCCAGGAAGGAGGGAACCCCAGAGGGCAGAAGGACCCAACGCAGGAAAGAGCAGCGCAAGAGGTGGAGCCGGGCTAGAATCTTAAACTGGTGTGGGTGGAGCAGTGAGTCAGAGGGGACTTAGCCGGTCTAGCGTTAAGACGTGGGCCTGCGCGCCCAGAGCTTGGAAATGGAAACTAAACTTCAATAAAGACTTTTGTATATAATATCCACTGGGCGTTGGTCCTCTGTGAGCTGGGACCTAGCGGCAGTCCTGACAGTAAGTCCCCTCTCCATTTTCACCAATTTTGCAACCTCGTGGAGTGCGGGAAAGCAGCGAGGGGTGAAGATTGGTGCTTCGCGAGCTCACGAAAAACAGGGAAATGACTACCGAAGAGAGGATAGCGAGTTTGCAAAACGCAGTGACGCAGTTGACTGCAGAAATTGCGGCTTCCAGAAAGAAAGAACAGGAAGCAGCTGCTGCCTGCCAGGATCTGCGAACCAGGTTAGAAGTGCTAAGTACACAGAGGCTACCCGCCACCAGACCAGAAGGGATTGGGCTGGGAAACAGAGGAGGGAGTCTGGTATCTCACTTCAATGGGGACCTGCAGGAGTATCCTAACTTCAGAGCAGATGTGATTTATGCATTGCAGCTGCTTGACAAAGACTTTAAAAATGAGGAAGAGAGAGTGGGATTTATTATTTCGCATTTACGGGGGGAGGCAAAATCGTGGCTGCGCAATCTATGGAGAGACAAGGATCCAGCCCTCCAAAATGCGGCTGCCTTCATTAAAGTGATGGATGCGTGTTTTTTATCTGAAATTGATGTGGATATCGCTAGGAGGGAGATTCACGGACTAAGACAAGGTAAAGCCACTGTGAGGCAATATCATTCACGTTTTTTCGGATTGGTGAATGTACTAGCCTGGGAGAAAGAATCGCCTGCCGTCAGAGACCTGTTCTGGGAGGGGTTGAGCGGAGCTGTGAAAGACGAGATCGCAAGGGGGGGAAGACCCCAAACCACCAAGGAAGTGGTGGAACGGGCACTCTCCATTGGGGTTCGGTTGGAAGGACGCCCTTGGGGCAGGGAGGAAGGGCATTTGGGACGCACGCCAGCGAGAGGACTGCCTCCCTTCCCCAAGGAGGCGGCGCGCGCTCGATCCATGCCTCCGCTGGGAGGGGGAGAGGAGCCGATGGAGATAGGTGGTGCTAAGGCTCACTCCACAGTCGGAGCCCTAACTCCGGGAGCAGTCAAGATGAAGCCTCCTAGAGGAACCAGGAAGTGCTACATCTGTGACAATGCTCAGCATATGGCAAAAGAGTGTCCCCAGCGGTTTCACAAGCATACTGCAGCCGCAGCGACAGTAACAGACGCAATTCAGCAGAGGGAGTCGCAGCAGGAAAACTCCACTGTCTGGCTGGAGATGGCGTCTCTGGGGACCAGCCAGACAAGTCAGTGAAGCAATCCCCAGGGATTATACAGCCCACCGACCCCCTCCCACCCAAACCAGTAGTGCAGCTCACCGCATCCCTTCAGCTTCCCAATGGGCTACTTGTGGAAATTCCCATCACCATCGACTCGGGGAGCAATGCAGATTTTATAGACATGCAGTTCCTCCAGCAACATGGCATAGCCCTTCTGCCAGCGGCGGTACCTCTGAAAGTCGTCACAGTGGACGGCAGGGAGCTACTGGGAGGGCAAGTGCTACAGCAGACGCCGCCAATGGTGATGCGCATTGGAAACCACCGTGAGGTCATCAGCTTCAACGTCACCCGCCTGTCAGACACGCCCATAGTGTTGGGAATGAGTTGGCTGGATAGGCACAGCCCGGCATTAGCTTGGTACCAGCGGCAACTGACCTTCGGCTCCTCTTACTGCGCAGAACACTGCATCCTGGCGGACTTAGAAGATGAGGGGCACGAGGATGGACCACAGCTGAACTTGGGCATGTTGCAAGCGGTGCCTAACAAATACAAGGAGTTTTTGGAGGTCTTCTGCGAGAAAGAGGCGGATAAGCTGCCACCCCACAGACCCTACGACTGCAAGATCGACCTCCTGCCCGGGGCGACGCTCCCGACGGGGAAACTGTACTCCATGTCTGAGGATGAATTGCAAGAGCTCAGGGAGTTCATAGATCACAACCTGAAGCGGGGATTCATCCGGGAGTCCAAGGCGGCAGGAGGCAGTCCCGTGTTCTTTGTAAAGAAGCGGGACACGCCCCAAAAGAGGCTGGTCGTTGATTTCCGCTTCTTGAACCTCAAGACCAAGCCCTCAGCCTTCCCTATGCCCAAGATCGATGACCTGCTGGCGACGGTGAGGAAGGGTCGCATCTTTACCAAGTTGGATCTGCGCGGAGCGTACAATCTCATTCGCGTACGGGAAGGCGACGAGTGGAAAACAACCATGTTTACGCCGCTGGGCACTTATGAATACAGAGTTATGCCTTTTGGATTAAAAAATGGTTCCCACTGCTTTCAAGCCTTCATGCATCATGTCTTGGCGGGTCTCCTCTACAAGAAGTGCGTCTGCTTCCTGGATGACATCCTAATCTTCTCGGAATCGCCGGAGGCTCACGAGAGAGATGTTAGGGAAGTTCTGCAGAGGCTGCGGGAGCACAGGCTGTACGCCAAGCTGGAGAAGTGCCAGTTCGACAAGACGGAGGTGGATTTCTTGGGCTACAAACTGTCCGACAAGGGACTGGCTATGGACGGTGCCAAGGTACGTGCAGTACTGGATTGGAAGAGCCCACGCAATAGGAAGGAAGTACAGAGGTTTGTCGGTTTTGCCAACTTTTATCGCAAGTTCATCAAGGGTTTCGCCATGCAGACAGCGGCCATCACCGACACCCTCAGTTCCAAGAAGAAGAGGTTCATCTGGACGGAGCAGGCAGAGCAGTCCTTTCAGAAGCTCAAGCAGCTCTTCGCTTCCGAAGAGAACCTACTGCACGTAAATCCCAGCAGGCCCATGAGAGTGGAGACGGACGCCTCAGACAGGGCCGTGGGAGCCGTTCTGTTGCAGCAAGACCACCAGGGGGACTGGAGGCCGTGCGCTTTCTACTCCAGAAAACTCAGCAAAGCGGAGCAGAACTACACCATTTGGGACAGGGAGTTGCTGGCCATACATGCAGCCTTCAAGGCGTGGCGGCACTTCCTCGTCGGAGCCAAGCACACGGTGCAGGTCCGCACAGACCATAAGAACTTGGAGTACTGGCGCACGGCGAGGTTCCTGAACCAGCGACACATCCGCTGGGCGGAGTTCTTTGCAGATTTCGACTTCAGAATTGAGTACATCCCAGGAAACAGCAACGTCTTGGCGGACGCGCTGTCCAGAAAACCGCAGTATCTGGAGGCAGAGGCACCGGCGGCGGCCAAGCACATTTTCACACCACAGGCGTGGGCATGCGCGTCAGCCACGGTGGACCTGGACGCGGTGCGCCGCGCGCTGCAAACGGACTCGTTCGCCCGAGCCAAGATGGAGGAGGTGTGCAGTGGCAAGGCGAGGGGCGACGAATTCCAAGTGCGCGACGGCCTGCTCCTACGCAAGGGAGTCCTCTACGTACCAGGAGACAGCCTCCGCGCGAAGGTCCTGCAACAGCTGCACGACGCGCCCAGCGCGGGGCACTTCGGCAAGGAGAAGACGGTGGACTTAGTAGCCAGAGACTTTTGGTGGCCTAAGATGCGGGGGGATGTCGCGGACTATGTCAATAGGTGCGACACCTGCCAAAGGGCTAAGCCTGTGCACCAGCCGCCGGCGGGCCTGTTGGAACCGCTACAGACACCGTTCGTACCGTGGGAGAGGGTGGCCCTGGACTTTGTCACAGATCTACCCAGCTCAAGGGGCAAGACGGCAGTGCTCGTGGTAGTGGACCTGTTCACCAAGATGGCCCACTTCATTCCGTGCGCGAAGGTGGCCACGGCCGAGCAGACCGCTAAGATGTTCATAGACCACGTGTTCAAGGTGCACGGCCTACCACGGTCTATTTTGTCCGACCGGGGGCGCCAGTTCATCTCCAACTTCTGGCAAAAGCTGATGGGATTCCTGAACGTCAAGGTCAGCCTGGCGTCGGCGAGACACCCGCAAACTAACGGGCAGGCGGAAAGGGTCAACGCCATCATGCAGCAGTACCTGAGATGCTACGCGAACCAGCAGCCATCGACCTGGGTGGACTATCTACCGTTGGCCGAGTTTGCCTACAACAACACGAAGCACGGGTCCACGGGGGTGACCCCATTTTTTGCCAACTACGGGAGGCATCCCAGAACCTTCCCGGGTCTGGACACAGTGCGGGAGGGGGAGCCACAGGGAGCAGAGGAAGTGGCAGCGGAGTTGCAGGAGATCCACGAGCAGCTCAGGAGGCAGTTAGAGTTGGCAAAACAGGCTTACAAAGTGCAGGCAGATCGACACAGGAGGGTTGGGGAGGACATCCAGGTGGGAGACTGGGTCTGGTTGGCAGCACAAGCAGTTCCAGCCAGATCGTTAGCCAAGAAGAAACTAGGGCACAAGCAGCTAGGGCCTTACCAAGTAGAGGCGCAGATCAACCCAGTGGCCTTCCGGTTGACACTCCCGGAGGGTTCCAGAATGCACCCGGTCTTTCATAGATCAGTGCTCACGCCCTACAGAGAGCCCCACAGGTTTCAAGCACCGGGGAAGGCGCCAGACCCGCTCAGAGAAGCGCCCAAAAAAGGGGGGTCGCCGAAAGGGGAGCCACTTAATGAAGCCACTGAGATTTTAGACTCAAGGTGGGGGGAGGACGGGATTGAATATCTTCTCGCCACAGAGGACACCCCGGCCAGCGCCAACAGGTGGGTGCCGGATTACGCAGTGGAAGAGCAGTTGCTCAAGGAAGAATTCCACACACTTTTCCCGCACAAGCCTATGCCGGCGGGCTTTTTCGAGGATTGTTTGTTCACACCCACACTCTCGGCCAGCACTTTCCGGGGTTTCTCGTCAGCTGAGGACTCGGCTCCGGGAGGCAGCTCTCCGGAGGGATCACTTTCAGGTTTTGGCACGGGGGGATCTTATTGGTGGGAGGACCAACCCGAAGTGGGCTGGCGCAGAGACATGCCGAAGGGGCCCTGGGAGGTGGACCCCCATCAAGCAACAGGGGGAGGAGGGCTCTTGGGTGATTTGGGGTCGAGCGCAGATTTCGAGCACACCGCGCAGGAGATGGAAGCGGAGGAGGTCGTCGTCGACGAGCCCATGGGGGACTTCCCGGACTTATCTCGATGGTTGCAAGCCTCAGGGGACGAGCTGTATCCTGGACTCACCCCTACAACAATGGAGCACCCGGAACCCGCACCGGAAGAGGGGGAGGGGGGAAGGGGGGGCTTCGAGGGGGGGATGGATGTCAGGGGTTCAGAAGGAGAGACACAGGAGGGGGAGCAAATGGAGAGTGAGGAGGAGGAGTACGAGGGGGGCGCAGGCAGTGACAGTGGCCAGAGTTATTCCACAAGCCTCTCTAGCGAATCGGAGGACTCACAGAAGGGAGCGCCGGTGGCCAGAGCAAGGGAGATTCCAAGGGAGAAACCTCAAGAGGGAGGGGCCAGCGGGGAGTCCCTGAACAGCAGCTGGAGATCAGGGCCAGCGTCTCCACCAGAGCGCAGTGGGGAGGGGGAGTCCCAGGAGTCGGGACCAGTGTCCTCACCACCAGAGGGAGGAGAGGAGTCAGGTTTGGCAACACCCACATCAGGAAGCGGGGAAACGGTCAGAAGGAAAGTCACTGGCTGGGCGCGCGCGCCAAGTTCAAATGTACAGGAGCGCGGCACAGCGGGGAGCCCGGGAAGGGAGCCAGGTCCTAAAGCCCGCCGGAGGGAGGGGCAAGACTCAGGAGGCTCCGCGTCAGAGGAGTCCAGGAAGGAGGGAACCCCAGAGGGCAGAAGGACCCAACGCAGGAAAGAGCAGCGCAAGAGGTGGAGCCGGGCTAGAATCTTAAACTGGTGTGGGTGGAGCAGTGAGTCAGAGGGGACTTAGCCGGTCTAGCGTTAAGACGTGGGCCTGCGCGCCCAGAGCTTGGAAATGGAAACTAAACTTCAATAAAGACTTTTGTATATAATATCCACTGGGCGTTGGTCCTCTGTGAGCTGGGACCTAGCGGCAGTCCTGACAGATGTAATAAAAGATGAACCCCTGAAAACCACTGGGAGGGGGGAGGGAACCTCCCCATGCAGAAAACCACTTGAAAGGTATGTAAAGAGGCACAGAAGAGACTGCTTTAGATGAAAAGGCAAAAGATGTTCCAGGAGGGACATAGAATGCAGCTGGATACAACCCACTGTCAAATCAGACCTAAGGCTATTAAGAAGCTGCATGGTGTAGAAGAGGCATCAGCAGGAACATCACGGGAGGAGTGCGTCCAACTACCACACCTCTGGCCTTTGGAAGCATTGATGCTGCCTGAAGGGTAATGCCAAAGAGACAGTGACCCTTTGAGGAAGCTGAGACCTTGATATTTGATCAGACTAACTGCATTCTCAGCTAATTTGTAGTGGGCACAGAAGCTATTTCTATTTCTAGGAGGTGCAATGTTATTACATTTGTTGTTTTCGTTGCATGTTGTTGTTTCATTACAGCTGTTATCATGAAATTGTTATTGTGCCTGTTGATTTTTCAGTGATGTATCACTGCTTTCATTGCTGAAAGCTGCTCTGAGCACAATTCTTTTGTGGAAAGACAGCGTACGAATAAAAGGAGGAGGAGGATGACCTTTGGTTGCCAGCTCCCCTTTGCCCTTGCCACTCGGAGGAGAGAGGCTTTGGTCCCCCCCCCCCCCCCCGTGCAGCAGTCACTTGGCAGCCCTCTGACTTTTAACAGCTACCCGGAGAATGGAGAGACCTAATTATTCATGGTGAAAGTGGCAATCGGGTCACAGTGAGGTTACGGGAAAGGGAAACAAAACACAGGGCATCTCAGCTGACTGCACACACCGGGATGTGGTCTGGTGTAAGTGCCGGTTTTATTCGAATGTATTCTATTTCTTCGCTGGTTTCAAAAAGAACAAAAAACAAAAATATGAAGTAACCCAAAGTGACTTCCAACATAGTCCAACTTTCTTTCTTTCTTTTGGTAGTTCCTATGTTTTTATTGATGATAGTTGAGAAGAGAATGGATAAATTAACATGCACTGGGAAAGTGACAGCTTTTGTGGCTGATGGGAAAGGCAGCTGGGCTTAATCAAGGTTTTGTAACACTGACTTTATCCTTAAAGAATAGTGTATAGATAGAAGTACCCGGCCCCAAAATGCTAACCGAGCTATCTTTATCATTAAGTACAGCGGGTTACTGCTGTGTACATTCATACAGGTTTGCCTGTTATTTGATTTTTTAAAATGTAGATTTCATAAGTTCTATTCATTAAATGCACAAAGCTTCCTTGGGAAGGTCCCGTCCCCCCAACAGATGCATCAATAATAAAAACCATAGTCCAACTTTAAAACTTAATTTAAAAAGAACTGGAACAGAATAAAAACCTCAAAACACACCCACAACATAAGCTTCATTTGCACTATACATTTAAAGCAGTATTGTACCTCTTCAAAGTCATGGCTCTCCCCAAAGATTCCTGGGACAAGTTTTGGCACAGCACTAGGAGTGCTTAAGAATTTAAGAAGAGCCTGCAGGATCAGGCCAATGGCCCGTCTAGTCCAGCATCCTGTTCTCGCAGTGGCCAACCAGATGCTTGTGGGGTCTGAGCACAACCCCAGACTCCCCATTCATGAGTCCCAGTAATTGGCATTCAGAGCCATAATGCGTCCAACAGTGGAGGCACAACATCATGGCTGGTAGCCCCTGATACTTATCCTCCATTCATTTGTCTGATCCTCGTTTAAAGCCATTCAAACTTCCCAACATGGAGAGGCAGTGATGGAGAGTGGGGAGGGGAGAGAGAATCTCCCCTTGCTCATTTTCCTACCCGTCACAAGGCTGTAAAAGGAGCAGGAACATCTGTCCATTAAAAGGCAGCAACCCTAAATCACCATAGTCAGTACCGGTCTAGATGACAGATAAGTCTGCCAGCAGCTGTTAACTGTGTTTTGCTAAATACCACTTTCATGGACTGAAGCGATCTATGTCTTCTTTTTCAGATCAGATTTATTTAGAAAAAGTAAAACAAAAACAAAAAAGCCATCCACTGCAACCAAATGAAATTAAATCTAATTTCATGATGCAATTTAACTATATCTGTCAGAGTTGCCTCTAGGTCCCAGCTCACAGAGGACCAACGCTAGTCAGTAATAACGTATAAAAGTCTTTATTGAAGATTAGTTTCCATTTCCAAACCGCAGCGTGCAACTCTACGTCTTAGAACCTAGACCAGCGAAGCTCCATCTGAGTCTCCGCCTCCTAGACACCAGTTTAAGACTCTAGCCTTACTCCACCTCTTCCGTTGTTCTTTCCTCCTCTGGGTCCTTCTGCCCCCTGGGGTTTCCTCCTTTCTGGACTCTTCTGACGCTGACCCCCCTGAGTCTTGCCCTTCCTTCCGGCGGGCTTTAGGACCTGGCTCCCTATCCGGGCTACCTGCTGTGCCG
Source organism: Podarcis gaigeae (assembly GCF_964106915.1). Lineage (NCBI taxonomy): Eukaryota > Metazoa > Chordata > Lepidosauria > Squamata > Lacertidae > Podarcis > Podarcis gaigeae. The sequence goes on from NC_139690.1 coordinate 35,224,417, forward strand.
CTCGCCTGTACATTTGAACTTGGCGCGCGCGCCCAGCCGGTAACTTTCCTCTTGACTGTTTCCCCGCTCTCCGATGGAGGCGTGGTCAATCCTGACTCATCTCCTCTCGCTGGTGGTGAGAACACTGGTCCCGATGCCTGGGACTCCTCCCCCCCACTGCGCTCTGGTGGGGAAGCTGGTCCTGATTTCCAACTGCTGCTCTGGGAGTCCCCGCTGGCCCCTTCCTTCTGGGTTTTCCCCCTTGGCACCCCCCTTGCCCTGGCCATCGGCGCTCCCTTCTGTGAATCTTCCGATTCGCTGGAGAGGCTCATGGAATCCCTCTGACCCCTGTCACCGCCTACGCTCCCCTCGGATTCCTCCCCCTCGCTCTCCATTTCCTCCCTCTCCTGTGCCTCTGCTCCTGAGCCCCTGACAATATCTAATACACCCCATAGGCTTACATTTAACACAGCCCAGAAAATAGCCCAAATATCCCTGTGAATATTTTACTGGAGTTTGGTGTTGTTCCAGTACAGTTATACCTCAGGTTACAGACGCTTCAGGTCACGCGTTTTCGGGTTGCGCACTGTGCCGAACGTGGAAGTACCGGAATGGGTTACTTTTGGGTTTCGGCGCTTTGCGCACGCACCGAATCGCGACCCACATGTGCGCAGAAGCGGCACTACGGGTTGCGAACACTGCAGGTTGCGAACGTGCCTCCTGCACGGATAATGTTCGCAACCCGAGCGTCCACTGTATCTAAAAAACTGGAGCCCATTCTATAATTAAGAGTCATTCCTCTAGTATAAACCTTTCCACTTATCATCATCATTTATACTTTTGATGATCCGAGTGTGAATAACGTTCCTTACATAGGTAAGATGCAGCTGTCCTGCATTTCTCTATCAGCAGACTTCAGGGTGGGGAAACCATGAGGATTGCAGAACGAGAACAAAAAACCTTTTAGAAAAAGACACACCCTCCACAAACCCAGTCTCATTAAGGACTGGACATGGTAACTGATCATTGCCTCTTGACTGCTGGAGGGAGGGGGGGAATGAAAGCAGGGTGGTAGTGGAATGGAGACACTAGAATCCTGAACAGGAGCGCTCCACACTGCAACATTTTGTTGCAGATCCCGTCTGCAGAACTTCTAATAACTGAGAACTCTGCTGCAATTGCCGGTGATGTGGGGAAAAGGCCCAGCCACTCGTCTCTATAGCAACAGGGCAAGCTCTTTGGATATGTAAATGGAGGTACCTGGCTGGCCAGCTCAGGGCATTATCTTGAAGGGGAACATGGTTAATAAGGCCTAGAAAGGCTACAATCTTACAAAGAAATGGTCTCTAACAGATTGTAACCTCACAGATCACAGGTTTGGGAAGGGACCCACAGGTATCATTCAGACTGACCCCACAATATTACAACAATGTGTTAAAGCAGTTGAAGGTATCCAATAATTTTTTTTATAAATAAACGTCCGGGGGGAGGTTTCTCATTCTGACCATTCACAACGCTGGTCCAGATGCACCTGGGATCTAATGTGGGATCAACCAGCTTTCTCTGGGCGCATACGCAGTTGTGTTTTCTGACACAGTCTTGGGCCTTTGGGATCTGTGATACCTTAATCTGCGGCATCCTTCTCAAAACAGAACAACATTGTTAATTGCTTCTGATTTCCCCTCAACAAAACGCAGCCACCATCGAGGGGACGGATGGGGAACGGAATGTATCAACATCACATAATCCTTTCGATTCTCAGTGAGGATTAGGGAAAGTAATGCATTGGGGGATCCTCTGGGACTCTGTGTGTGGCTCGGCATTTCAGTGTGACAAACTAATTGCTTGATGTGATTGTGAATAATTTACTCAATGCTGCTCTTTCCACCCCCATGCAAAGTCCCCAGCTTTTCTTTAATTGCGGGTGTTGTGTGGAGGGATCTCTTTTAAAGACGGAGACAAGGGTGGATAGAAAGAGGGAAAGATGCTGGCTGTCTCTCAAACAACAGCTGGAGAAAAAGGAACCCAAATGCCAAGAACAAGACACTTTTGATGAATGAATAATGAAACGGGGCCTTTAACAGTGGAAAACATCCTACCCACCATGCTCTGCAGTTGGGACTTCTGCATGTCTAGTAGAAGGGGCTCCGCAGCCACACTCAAGAGCAGGGGTAGGCAAACTAAGGCCCGGGGGCCGGATCCGGCCCAATCGCCTTCTCATTCCGGCCCACGGACAGTCCAGGAATCAGCATGTTTTACGTGAGTAGAATGCGTCCTTTTATTTCAAATGCATCTCTGGTGTGATGGCCTGGGAATCAGATTCAGAGGCTGAACCTGAGGAATCCCAGCCTGCACAGGAGTCCCCGCCTCCAGAACCAGCTGAGCCGGGGCTGGGGCTTGAACCTGAGGGGTCCTCACCTGTGCCAGGTCCTCAGGTGGAGGCACCAGCTGAGTCTGCTCTGGCTTCAGAGGTGATGGAGGACCCATTGCCTGCAGGTGCTCCACTCTCAGCCCCGTCAGGGGAAGCTGAGGTTGCCCCTGGGTCCAGTAACCCTCCAGCCTCTCCTGAGCTGCAGAGGCTCAGGGCAGAGCGGTGGAGGGAACTAAGTTCTTGCAGGAGTGCTCGCCTCCAGGCCAGGAGAGACGAGTCACCTGTGGACCAGGGCCGCCCTATGCCTCGGGGCAAATAAAAGCCAGCCAGCCCAGTCCTAGGTTGCGGGTGCAACATTGTTGGTAACCTGTTCCTGCCAGCACCCTGTCCTGCTCTTCTGCCAGAGTTCCTGACCACACCTGACTCCCTGCCTTGGACCCCGCTTCAGCCTTGACGGACAGCCTCCATACCACACCCTTGACCTCAGACTAGACCCGAACCACGCCGCACGGTAACCCCCTGGGACCAGCACATCTGGGTTATTTGTGGGGCATAGGAATTTGTTCATTTTTATTTATTTTTTCAAAATATAGTCCGGCCCCCCACAAGATCTGAGGCACAGTGGACCAGCCCCCTGCTGAAAAAGTTTGCTCAAGAGGTGTGCGAGGTGCAGCAGGGGTGAGCTAGCTTTTTCATCCCGAGGGCCACATTCCCTTTTGGACTGCCTTCCAGGGGCCTCATGCCAGTCGCAGGTGGGAGCAGAGCCAAAAGTGGACAGAGCGACATCTGCACCATTATTGCACCTATGCAAAGTAGAGCGGTTTATACTCACCCTGCATCTCAATCCTCCATCCAGGTGAGCAAGAGGCAATATGAGAGCTAGGCCACAAACTTCTGGGAGGCTGTAAATTGGGGCAAGCCAGAGATGTGGCCAGGGCATGGCTAGGAAGGAAGTGTGGCCTGCGGATAGTCCCATGGTCCTTAGAGAGAGGGCTGCATCTGGCCTTCCAGAGCTGAGATAGAGTGAGGGGAGAGTGCTGTTGAACTCAGGTCCTGCTTGTGTGTCTCCTGGTTGGCCCCTGTGAGAACAGGATGGTGGACTAGATGGGCTTTGGGCCTGATCCAGAGGGATCTTTTTACGCTCTTATTAATTTTCGGTGGCAGAGGAAGCAGAAAATGGGCAACCCTGACTGCAGCAGCAGCAGCAGCAGGTCACTCCAGGGAAGCCTGCTGTGTATTCAGTGACAGCAGACATGTGGAACGGCCCAAAATAAGGGATGAACAAAGCGCAGAAGAGGTCATGGGACACCTGCTTGCAGACTTGACGCCCGCGCTGGATGTTGGGGTTCCTTGCTGGAAAGGGTGATAGGAAGAGGGCTAGGAGCAAAGTGTCAGCGAAGCAATACCTGAGGGGTGGAGAGAGCCACACTTTGCTAGCTCAAAACTAGGTCAGTTGCTCCGCTGTGTTAAAAACTAGTGCAACCCCCGGTGTTGACATGTTTGCAGCACCCCGGCTTTCCCTGCGCCAAGCCCTCTGCTGGAACTAACACTGCAGCTCCAACGGTAGCTGAGCTGAAGGCAAGATGCCGCTCTGCGGGGGTGCCCTTCTCCGTTTCTGGGAGGGGAAAGCAGTGCAGCATCCCAGATACTGAAGCTGCAAGATTACTGACAGCAGAGGAGCTTCTGGGTCACCCCCCCCCCCGCACTCCCTTGGTCCTTCCCAATGAGGACCCCAGACTATGAAATTCCACAAGTGCTCCTACCTGTTTATTTGAAATCAGCACACAATTTCCATTCAATTATTTTAGGACTCAGCATGCCAGACCTGCAACAGAATGTTGCCGTGTGTAAACTCGCCTCCCAAGACTTGTGCTTCTGTTTTGGGACTCCAGCCGGACAGTTAAGACCTTCCTCCAAAATATTCAGTTCCACTGTCCATGTTTTATGCAGAAGCCCATCCACATTGGCAAGCCATGGCTTTTGAGATGCTTAATTCAATTTAGAATGATTTCTAAAATGATTTCTAAAATGGGCTGCTGATTTTAAGGGTTGGCAGTTGGGTTTTTTTGTTTTGTTACTTCTGTGAAACCTCAGTGTTTCCCCAGTGGATGTCAATATCCTCCTCTTGTTTTAGTGCCAATGCTGTCAGCCCTCAACACCAGAGGTTGGGTTTTTTTTGCTCTTGGGTACTTAACTATTTGCTTTGATGCTTAACGATGTGTTGCTCTTTAAAGGGGGCAGAACTCCTGTATGCCACCTCCTGTATCCGTCCCTATATCCGTCCTGTATCTGTCCCTATAGCCATAGCAGGCGTTGTAACTCTCCAATGGTTTGACTTCACTCCCAGAGGCATACTCCTCCATTGTCTCCCGTGACCGACAGATGCCAACCCAACCCTAGTGCATGAGGATTGGATAGGGGCTGGCTACTTGAAGGGGGGGGCACACTCAGGTTGTGATTTCAAGACCATTCCCCAGCAGCGATTGGCAAAGCATTTCACTCTCACTTTCCATTCCTGCTCTCGGGAAGCTTTCCCCACCCAGGACTCGCAAAAGAAATACAAAAGCATACACTCAAAAAACAAGAGCAAAATCTCCAGGCTGTGCAAAGGACAGAAAACGGGGGATTGCAGGCACGGGGACTTTTAAGCATCCAAGGAAAGAAATTACTGGAGCAGAAAAACTCAAGCCAGCACAAAGCCAGCCAGAAGGCAAATTCCTGGGCTGCGGCAGAAAGCTTTGCTAACCCTTGGCACGGGGAGGGGGGGAAAGCCAGACGTTTCGACATGGCAGAAGAGATATCCGAGGGGTTCCACTCCATGGCCAAGAGCTCCAGCAAAATGAGGCTGCACACCACTGCCTGGAGGGCCCCTGTCCTATTTTAGAGAACCCTCACAGCACAATCCTATAAACCCGTTGACTCAGAACTAAGTTCAGCGAGGCTAACTCTCAAGGGAAATGCATTCAGGATTAGAGTCCAACTTGCCCCCCCTTTTTTGGTTTGCCATTTTGACGTGGGAGGGGTCCATTTCCAGTCAAAGAAAGCACCACATGCCATTCCCATTTTTTTCAGCCAAGAGATCCTTTGTACATCTGCTGAGGAACTACTGTGTGGTGCAAAGGATTCTGGGGCAGATTGTGAGGGGCTCTCACACACAGCTTGGCCAAGGCACCAATCCAGCTGGGCCTCACCCTACCCCTGAATGAATTAAGAGGGTCCTACAGAAGGACCTACCGCCGCCCTGCGTCGCAAAGAAAGACGGGTGTAGAAGTCAGAGGGAAGTCACAGAAATGGAGATGGTCCACAGTCTATCCAGATTGATGTGTTCCGGAAGATCATATTTTGAACGGCTGGCAGACTTCCGGAAGGCTTCTGCCTGACCATTGGGAGAACATGGGCCACTGGCCTGATCCGCCAGCCAGGAACTTCTTAGGTTGATAGAAACAACAAATAAATTTGTAGGAAAATAAGGACTTTATTGGAAAAGAACTACAATGAGAAATGCTAGGATAATATTCAAAAAAATAGCTTCCCTCTGTTGTAATGCAGCTGGGAACATATCTCATATTCACTGTGTGTGAGAGTGTGAGGGAGAGACTATGGATGATAATGCATTTAATTCTTGTTAATAGCTTAAATATCTATTTTGCTAATATAAAACTTGATTTCGTACAGCAAAATCGGATTCCGAAAATAAATTGTGCTTTGGTTGTGTTTATTTCACTAGCAGTGACAGAGCTGGGGAGGCAAAGAGGATAGTCAGTCAAACACCTCCGCTTTGCTACATGTCAGAAAATCTGGATAGCAGAAATTTCATCCATTAATCCATTCAAAGTAGACTAGAGTAGACCACAATCTTACAGAATGCTTGCAGGGGAGGGGAGGAGTTTAGAAGGGAGGGCATTTCCAGTGGAGGTGCTCCCCCTAGTGGTACCCAAGGAGCAAATTGCTCCTGACGACACAAGTCAGCCAAACCTTACATTACATGGAAAGATAATCACTAGATAGTCGTCAAACTGGAGGCAAAACTCCTCCCCACCCACAAATATAAAGCTCATCCCAGATCCTGAGCAGCTGTGAGGCTCCAGCCATAAACCACAAGCTTAATATTAGGATGGCCAATCTGTTTTATGAGTGACTTACCATTCTCGAATTATTTGGGCTGGGGCGGGCGGGCGGGGAGGAAGGCTGATCTACATTTTGCCATGTGCTGCTCCACATTGTAGGCAGTGAAAGAGAGTCCTGAGAGGGAAGACCAGTTTTCCACAGCTGCACTATTTGCTCCAGAGGTTCAAAGGTTTTGAATGATCACTGGTGCAGGCTCTCCTGGCGATTTGTCCTGGAGATCCAGGATAACAGCACAGCCTTTTCGTGTGTGTGTGTGTGTGTGTGTGTGTAGTTCAGCTTCAGTATTCATGCACCAAGGAACAAAGGTCAATTCTAAAGCCGCAGCCCTGGAATCCTGGAATTTTTCATGTTGTTTTCCTTTTCTTCTTAGGCCTGCCTCCTTCTGCCCCGTCCCCTGCCTTTGCGCCCTCTCCTCCTAGAGCCTGCAACGAAGGCAGCTGCAGCTTGCTGCCGACGGCCCAAGCCCAGAGGCACATTTCCACATGGTGAGGCGTCCAGGCCTGTTCTGCATCAACTAGGGATCAAGAACGAGGAATCGGTTGAGCCGTATGCTTTGAGGATGTAGAAACCCTGAGACTGGGTGACAGCGCCCCTTCCCAAATCATGCCCCTCACTGGCCCTGCCCTGAGCCCTGCTTGGGTTCTGCTGCACAACTGGAATTTGTCCTTGAGCTGTGATCTGGCTTCTTGTTTGCCTGGACAGAGGGGTGTGTGTGTGTGTGTGTGTGTGTGTGTGTGTGTGTGTGTGTGTAGAAAGAAACAAACACACCCTTTGTGAGCACTGCTCACTTCTGCCTCTGGCTCAGTCCCCAGAAGGTTGTCTACAAGGGAATATGGCTCTCTGACTGAAAAAGGTTTTCCCAAGAAATACTACCGAGCTAAATGGACTAATGGTCGGATACAACATAAGGCAACTTTCTATGGGAACTGGACAAAAAGCCGGAAACACACAGGAACAAATAATTGCAGAACCAGAAGAAACTTGACTTGTTTTGGAGCTTTTAAATAATTATTATTTTAAGTGAAGAGGCGGGGCTTTAAAGGTGGAGACAGAATCCTATTGGTGGGCAGAGAGGAAGGGTTTCTTCCTGGCATATATGGTAGCAATGGAATGCACATAGAAGGTTTCTGTGAGCTGGAAGTCTGTGTCTTCAGTGTTCTAGCTCACAAGGAGAACCCTCCACATCCAGCAGCCATCCCTACCTGTTCAGAGTGTCCCAGCTTCTCCCGTCTTACCTTCGTTTAGCTTCTTGACACAGCTCTGGATTCCATCAAGGTAGAGCAGGTAGTGCTTGAGGGTGTACTGGACAGGGACAAGGCCTGGCAGAGACTCTACTGCTTCATCGGCCATAAAGGCAGCTGTTTCCGGGGCTCCGGAAGTCAGAATTGCTGCAATAGGAGCAAAGGCAGATGTTGGGAAAGATGGCGGGAGAGCAATATCACACATGAACCTTGAGCTCTCAACACCTTCAGGGTACTTCCGAAGCTACAAGATTCTTAAAGAGGGAGAAGGAAATACGAACAGAAGAATCTGCATTATGCAGAGTAGGACCATCCTGTCAACTCCATCCAAAGCAGGTTGAATCCTCCCTTCATGACCCCTAAGGATCCAGGTCTCACTGTCCCCCCCTCAGGCCGTGCCCCGCCCTCGAGTGCTGTTGCCTGGCTGGAGTGCCTCCTTCAGCTGCAATCATAATATATCTTGCTTGCCTGACTTTTGTGTGGCTGGGATGTTCAAAATCTGACTTTGTATAAGGCAGCCTCTTACGCCCCCAGCAGTCCCAGTCAGCATGACTAGCCGTCAGGGATGACGGTCCTCATAGCCTAACAACATCTGGAGGGTCACAGATTAGCCACCCCTGCCCTCAAAAGGCTGGAATTATTTTTATTTGTAAAGCACCACTGCTGCTGCTCATACAGCTTGACAAGATTAAACCCCGTGGATCCTGGCTGAAAGCTTAAACAAACAAGCAAAAAATTTAGACCAATATGTAGCAGTCTGCAATAAACATGGGGCAAGAATATGCCATCTGGAATACGAAACTCCACTCAGGCAAAGCGAGTTGGAATAGACAGCCACATTCTTGGTTTCGGTCCCATCTACCTCATTATGCTACTTTAAACAGCCATGACTTTCCCCCAAAGAATTCTGGGAACTGTAGTTTCTTAAGGATGCTGAGAGCCGTTAGGAGACCCCAGTCCCAGAGTGGTTTCACAGTCAATTCCTCTCCTCATGGAACTCTGGGAATTGCAGCTCTGTGAGCAGAATTGGGATCTCCTCCACATCCTTAACTAATTCCCAGGATGCGTTGGAGGAAACCATGACTGTTTAAAGTGGTATGAAACAGCTTTAAATGTAAGGTGCAGGTGCAGCCTTTGGCAAGGTTAGGTGGGGAATGAGGGAAGCTCCTGATATTAATTTGAGCCCTATTCATGTTACTTCTGCATAGGGCATACATGGGCAGAGTGGGACCCCCTCTTGTTCTTTCACTAAGCATGTATGTGTTGTGTGCAAAAAAATATAGAGCCCAACATGCAAGATCCAGATACTTAATTATTCAGGTTTTCCAGTAGCATGGAATCCCTGCTCATGAAGAAGCAGCAACACTGCGGGCTTTCTCATTTTCTTTTTTAAAGCTGTGGAACACATGCTGTCAAACAGGCAAGCCACTGTTTATTTCTGTATCCCTCTTGTTGGGGAAAAATGTTACTACCTCCACTCCTAATAATAATAATAATAATAATAATAATAATAATAATTCTTTTCAGGGGTTATGAATGAAGTGATCCAAATTTGCATTATGTGTGTATAATTTTAATTCAACTGCACTGACTTTCTTTCTTTCTTCTTCTATGTTATAGAAGTGTCTGCCCTTTCTTAAATAAATAAAAAATCAAGAGAAAGAGAGAGAGAGAAATACAAGTTCTGAAGAATCACAGTTCCTTAGATCGTCAATGACAGGCAAGCTTCTCTGAAGAGTGGCTTCCCTCTTGTGGAGCAGATGCTACCTTGCCTTATATAGCCACAGAAGCCTGTTGTGTCGGTTCTATAGACCTGGCAGGCCATCATCCCAGAATCCTCTGCACCACACAAGAGTTTGGTGGCAGAGAGGTGGAGGAGCTTCAGGAGGCAAATGGGTTTGAAAAAATCACATGATTGCACAAGTGTTTGAGAAAACCCAGACAGCACTCGGGCCAGGCCGAGCTGAGCTGATGGAAGGGGCCTTGTTGTGTCTGCAAATGCTCTTCCACAAGGGAAGTTGCCTTATACAGAGTCAGACCACTGGTCTATCTGGATCAGTATTGCCAACACTGGTTGGCAGCAGATCTCCAGGTTTCAGAGTGGGAACGTGAAGCTGGGGCCTTCTGTGCGCAAGGCAGATGTTCCTCCACTGAGCTACCACCTTTCAAGAAGAAATGTTTTGCTGTGATCACGTTAAGAGAACGCTGGGTGAATGAAAGAGCACAATCATTGCTCAAACGCCTTTCAGGATGTGTAGGCAAAGAAATACAGGAAATAAACAAACCTACAGGCTTCAGGGCCTTTCCTACCTGAAGCTGTGGCGGGCCCCACAGCCTTGAGTTTGCACAGTTCAGTTATGGCAGCTGCTACGTCAGGGAGGAGCTGGAAGGCTTTTCTGGTGCAACTCTCCACCATCTCGCTGGAGTTAGTGGCCACCAGCTGCTGGAGTCGAGGGCGAAACTTGCCTCTCTGCAGGGAAGAGAGAAGGCAGTCATTCCCACTCGGGCCTACACTGCTGACTTAAAATTAGTTCTGACTCTCATATGCTCACTCAGGACAGAGCTACACTATGGAATGCTCTCCCCAGTGAGGTCTACCAGGCTCCTTTATTGTGCTGCCAGCTTTGCAGTGCCAAGACTTGCCCCCCAGGCTTCTGAATAACTGAGCTGTGCTATTTTGCTGTTATTGGGGCACTTTGTGTGTGTAAAATATAAAGAGGAATTGCAGGTCTTCTGGATGAGTTCTGTTAATGGTATAGTATATTCATGCTTATGATTTTAAATGTTTTTTTAAATCTCTCAGAGACCTTTTGGAAACAAATGATTATAAAGTCCAAAAAGTAAAAATATATTACCATTATTATAATGTGATTACTGTTATTTCATTTCACACCTAAACAGTCACCTAAACAGTCAGTGAGTATTTCTATTTTATTTTTAACTTCCGTGAGCAGATGGAGCGCGTGAGGGGTGGACGTTCTAAAACACGGATGGGGAACGTGGCCCTCCTGCTGCTGTTGGTCTCCAACTCCCATCAGGCCCTGCCAGGGTGGTCTGTGAGCAGGGATGGTGGGAGCTGTGGTCCAGCTGTATCTGGAGGGCTGCAAGTTCCTGTTACTAAGCACGATCATGCCCCTGGGTCCACGCTGCCTCTGCTCCACACGGCAACCGACTCTGGCAGAATTACTTACGGAAAGCTTCCATTCCATCAGCCTCACCAGCTCTTCTTTTGTCAAGTGTTTGTCCTTCCGCCCGGAAACAGCAATTGGCAGCTCCTCTTGATACCTGCAAATGGTAACACAGGGAAGGGAGTAAAAACAATAAAATGGTTTTGAATAGCATTGAAAAGATCAGAGAGGAGAAACACATTTCCCCCTTCTTCAATTAAATTGATTCGGGCAAAGCTCACAAGAGACAAAAAGGGAAGAACTGCACAGGCCAGAGACTTGTCCAATTCATTGTTCTGGGGACTGGCACTGCTCTGCTGCAGAAGTCATATTGGACTGTACGATTGGCAGGGGAGGACTTGGTGGCCCTGTTGCTGCTGCCCCCCAAGAAGGGCCTTTTCAGTGGTGATTCCCTGGATGTGTAATGCCTTCCCTAGTGAGGTGTGCCTGTCTCCATTATCATCAGCTTTCAGGAGGAATTTAAAAACATTCATGTTTACCCAAGCATTGGGTGGCTAAAGAATTCTGTTCCTGGCAACCTTGAGATCACTGGATATAGGAATGTTTTTAACGGAAACTGGTTTTAGATTGGATTAATTGTAATCGTTTCAGAATGCTTTTGCTTTGTTTTTAATTGTGCTTCTGTTTGCCACCCTGGGCTCCTTGGGAAGGAAGGGTGGGATATCAATTCAATAAATTAGCAATTAAATAAATAATCTTAGCAGGAGGTCCATTCAGTACGACATAAAAATCAGAGGGGGCAAGTAAGGAAACACATAAAACAAAGTGATAAAAATATGAAGGGCACAAATAAGAAACAAGTGTCTTAAGATTCTCCAGCTCTGCTGCCCGTTATGAAAAATCATCACAGTGTTAAGGCTGCAACTGAAGCATCAGAACATAAGAAGAGTCCGGAGGCCATCACTATACATCTTCCATAGTTTAGCTATGTGTTAAGAAGGCCTTCCTTTTGTGCGTCCCAAATCTTCCAGTGTTCTGCTTCACTGAATGTACAATGAGAGAGGGAACCCCCCAGACGCTCTTTGCTGTAGCAGGTGTGCTCTGCTACCTGCTGAAAACATTTACCATTTATCTAAGGCAATGGTTTTCCCCTGCTTGCTCCCTTTGGCCATGACCACATCCTGGTAAGCATTCAAAACCGCTCTCCAGTATGCAGGGTCATCACATCCATAAAGTCCTCCTTCCAGCCCCATCATTTAAGGCTTCCTGAAACCGAAGGCAAAAACAAAAGCAGGGAACTAAGCAGCAGGGTCTTGGAAAATAATAATAATAATAATAATAATAATAATAATAATAATAATAATAATAATAATAGCATTTACACCTCACCTTTTTCCCAACGAGTTCTAGATGGGCCTACACCTCTCAGTAACTAGATTCTATTTTAATGCCTGATGGAAGTTTGCTATTTTATTGGTTATAAAGTGTATTTTACATAAGATTATATTATTGGAACAGGCATTTTTTTTTTGCTTTTTGTTTACCAGATACTTAGAGAGGCCATTGTACTGTAAGGCTGCCATAACCTTAAAAAAAAATCCTTAACATAATAAAAAAACGGATTGCACTACAAGTTTGCATACTTGAAAGTGACCTCACCCTGAAAACTATGGGGTTCCCCCCTCAATGATCCCGTTTGGGAAGAAGGTGGCAGTTTAGCGACCAAGGATGTAAACCTAGCAGATATCCAACTTCAGGTTGTATCCAATGGTAGTTATACTCAGAGTAGACCCATTGCAACTACTAGACATGACTTAGGCCCATTACGGTAATTTATATGTCTACTCTCAGTAGTAGTACTTAGCTAATACAACCTTTAGTCATACATACAAACACCCATATAAATCACGGTGCATATTATGGGTCTTTCCCCCTCTAATTATGACTGAGACCGGATCCTACCTGAGGGGTTTACTCCCAGAGTAAACCGCCTTGCTGAAATCCTACACAGAATAGCAGTACTGTTTTAAAGTGACCTATCCCACTGAAATCACAGGTCTTCAACAGGACAGATCCAGGACAGACTTAAGCCATTCAGTAGACTCACTGGCATCCTCATTAAAATCACAGGACTTGTGTGAGGTTTTCTCCAATGGGATGGATCCAACCATAAACCATTCTTATAAGCAGATTCATTATAATCATGGGACCTCTCTAATTATGACTAAGACGGGATCCAACCTGAGGGCTTGACTCCCAAAGTAAACAGCCCTGCTGAAATCCACAGGGCTGTCATTTCCCTCCGTAAACCTACTTAGGAGGAGGAGGATAGCAGCAGTTTGTTAAGTTTACCTACCTGGATATCAGTCCCACGGAAACCAGAGGATATATGGGTCTTTTCCAATGGGTAAGTCAAACTTACAGCATCGTGGGAATTTTGGGTCTTCTAGTCTTAATCATGATTAAGTTGGGACTCACCCTGAGGGGATGGCTGGGTCTTGGGATTCAACCTCCTTAAAATACCAGAACTCATGAGATCTTCCAACAGGTCGGATCCAAACGGGGTGATGTGGGTGTTTACTCCCCGAGTAAACAACCCCAGTGAAATCCAAGGGGCTTTCATTCCCCCCTTACTTGTACTGTGTTAAGTTTACTTACCCCCATTAAAACCCCACAACTTCTGGAATGGGAGGGATCCAGCCTTAAGCCATACTTACGAGCAGACTCACTGGCATCACGAGACTTCTGGGTCTTCCTATTTAACTATAGGACTGAGCCAGGATCCGACCTGAGGGGTTTACTCACGGACTAAAGAGCCCTTGCTGGAATCCACGGGGCTTTCATTTCCGCTCCGTAAACCTAACTTGGGAGGAAGCAGCAGCAGCAGCGCGTTAGCCTCACCTAAGCGGGAGCCCTCGGTCAGCCAACGGGCCTTGCTCGCGAGTAGCCCCCCCTCGCAGGATCGTGGCCGTTTGCCGTCTCCCGCCTCTCCAGCGCCCTCGGGCAGGCGCCGCCGTGCGTCCGGCCGGGGTCCAGGCGGCGCTCTCGCTCCGCGGGCCGCGCTTCCTACGGCGCCTGGGCCCGGCCCTTTCCGTTCGCGCGGGCCCCTCCTCCCGCTCGGCCCGCCCTCCTTCCCCGGCTGCGTTGCCTGTGCTGCGGGCGGTGTTGCTGCTGCTGCTGCTGCTGCTGCGGGCGATCGGGGCCCGGGCCGGGCTGTGGCGGTGCGGCGAGGCCGGGGCGATCGGTGCCCGCCGGGCTCCTCCGGGCGGGCCGGCAGCGGCGGCTGCTGCGGCTGCTTCTGCCTGGGCGGCATGAAGGGGAAGGAGGAGAAGGAGAAGGAAAAGGAGAAGGAGGGCGGCGGCGGAGGCGGCGGCGCGGGGCTGACGGGCGGCGGACCCGGTGTGGGGCTGGTCGGCGGCGGCCTCGGCGGCGGCAGCCCGGAGAAGAGCCGCAGCGCCCAGGAGTACAAAGAGCAGGGCAACCGGCTCTTCGTCAGCCGAAAGTACCCGGAGGCCGCCGCTTGCTACGGGCGGGCCATCGTGAGTCGGGCCTCTGTTTTGGGGGGGAGGGCGGGCGGAGGAGGACGGCGAGAGGGCCCGGGTGGCCTCTGAGCATGGGCAGAGTGCGCTCACTTGAGAGGCTTGGTCTCGCTTTCGAGGGGGCGAGAGGGGGCTTCGTTTGAGCTCAGCCCCCGGACATTATTCTGAGCCGGAGGGGGGCGAGTCGTGAAGAAAGGGAGTGTGTACCTCTGAGCATGGACCGAGTGCTGAGTGTTGTTGTTTAGAGGCTGGGCGGAGCGTTGGAGGGGCGGAGCGAGAGCTGGAGGAGGAGGCTCAGGCCCGTGAGCCTTATCCTGGGAGAATATATGAGAAGTGGGGAGAATGCCTCTCTGGGCATGTGCAGAGGGCCTGCTATCCGGTATGGTGGCATAGGAAGCAAGCTGCAGGGTGACCAAGACTCAGTTGGAGCCTCCCAGCTGCTCCCCAGTGTTTTGGGTTTACCCCATGAATAGCTGAAGGGGAGTAAGAAAAGAGCTCTCTGAACATGGGCAAAGTGCATGCTATGTAGAGTCTGGCGTCAGACTGCAGGGTAGGAGATGATGCAATAGTGGTGTGGGAGGTAAGTGTCCTTTGGCTCACTGAGCCTTTTCCTCTGAGATATGAAGGGAGGTGTGACCAGTGGCGTAGCGTGGGGGGTGCAGGGGGGGCCGGCCGCACCGGGCGCAACATCTGGGGGTTAGGGAAATCCATGGGTTAGGGGGCGCAAATCCATGGGTTAGGGGGCGCAAATTACTTGCCTTGCCCCGGGTGCTGATAACCCACGCTACGCCACTGGGTGTGACCAAACAAAATGGCCCTCTGAGCACCAGAAGAGTGCTTGCCCTCTTGAGACAGATGGGGGTGAGGTGAGGAGAGGAGATAGACTGGGAGTTGCCAGTGCCGGAGTTCAATCGGAGCATGGATAGGCTTATTCTAAAAATAATTTGAAGGGGCAATGCGGGGGGAAGTGGCAAGGGCACTTTTCTCTGAGCATGGGCAGATTATGATTCTGGCCCTTGATTTGACAGGGGCAAGGTAGGGAGGACATTAAGAAGCAAACCTGGATGTGTGACTAGGGCTCTATTTGTGCCAAAGCTCATCCTTCTCTCCCCCCAGCCCAAAAACCTTGTTTTAATGCTCAGTTTTATCTCCAGTAATCTGTGATAGGAGGCAGTGAGGAAAGGCAGCATTTCTGAGCATGGACAGAGAGCATGCTTTAAGGCCTTGCATGCAGAAGACCCCAATTTCAATCCTCAGGTTGGGTTTGCAGAGAACCCTGCCTGAAATCCCGGAGAGCTGCTGCCAGTCAGTGGAGACAGTACTGAGCTAGATGGACCAATGGTCTGACTCAGTATAAAGCAGCATCCTGTTTGAACCTCCAGACTTGTTGTTCACTGCAAACTCACTTGGCGACCTTTTGCCAGCCACCCTTCTCTGTAAGCCTCAACCCTTCCTACTTTGGACAGTTCTGAATAAAGGTCCCGCCTTCCTTGTTTGAGTACAGATTAAAAATGAGTTCTTAGGTTGTCTTCGGCCAGATTTCACTACATGTGCCCCTGTCCATGCAGCAAGGCTGATAACACCACAGGTGCACATTTAACAATTAGCACTTAGTGGCACTTCTGTGGCTGCACATTATTTCTATTGGGACTCAGAATACATGATTCTCTGGTTGCAATCACTCTGTCTCCAGGGGTTTCCCTGAGATCTGCACCAGTTCTCTTCACTGTTTTGAGTCCTGTGATCTACCTTTCAGATTAAGCTGCTGCACGCTACTTTTTTTTTAATGGTAGCCGTCTGCCTGGAGAAATAATGATAAATAATCAGCTGCTCAAAGGATACAACCTCACAGACAAGATGGGTAGCTCAGTCAGTAGAGCATGAGGTTCTTAATCTCAAACTCATGGGTTCCAGCCCCATGTAGGGCAAAAGATTGCAGGAGGTTGGATTAGATGACGATTGTGATCCCTTCCACCTCTACAGTTCGGTGATTCTTTGAAGATATCCTGGGGTTTAAGCTTTTTCGAAAGCCATGGCTTAGACTTGGCAGCCCTTTCTCTGATTCTAAATGGAATGTAGGAAATGCACTCTGCCCATGCAAAGCGAAACAAAAACAAAACACTGCTCTTTGCAGGGTGGGGCAAACTCAAAATCTGACTGTACAGTGGTACCTCGGGTTACATACGCTTCAGGTTACAGACTCCGCTAACCCAGAAATAGTACCTGGGGTTAATAACTTTGCTTCAGGATGAGAACAGAAATCGCGCAGCAGCAGTGGGAGGCCCCATTAGCTAAAGTGGTGCTTCAGGTTAAGAACAGTTTCAGGTTAAGTACGTACCTCCAGAACGAATTAAGTACTTAACCCGAGGTACCAAGGTACTTAAACCACTCCCTGGTCCAAGTTGAGAGATCAGTAAGATGGAACTTGCCTCTCATTCTGTAGCGGTTGTAGCCTTGCCCCGTACTTCAGTGGTTCCACTCTTCTAGGGCTGTTTCCAAGAGGTGATCATGGGAAGCTGCTGTTCAGCGCCATTGGAGTTGTCCTATGGTGTCCCGCAGGCTTCCCTCTCGTCCCCCATGCTATTTTACATCTTATGTGAAGCCTCTGCGGACTGTCATCCAGAGATTTGGAGGGGAGTGCCACCAATCTGCAGATGTCACCCAACTCTATCTCTCGGTTCCATCTGAATCAGCAGAGGGAGTTGAGGTGTTAGGCCAGTGCTTGGAGGCAGTGATGGGCTGGATGTGGGCCCATAAACTGAAGCTGGATCCTGAAAAGGCAGAGGCGTCATGTGCCCTGAGTTCTCACTTCTGAGAGGTGGCCTGCCCTGGATGGGGTTGCACTACTCCCCTGGAGGTGTGTGTAGCACCTTCATTGTACAGCTCCCAGTGAATGCTGAAGACACACCTTTTAACACTGACTTTTGACACTTGAGGTGTCTATTTTTAGAACCTTCCTTATATTTGAAATTGTAAGGTGTTTTCAATTGTTTTTAATGTTGTGTTTTAATGCTGCTACCTGCCCTTTGACCTTAGGGTGAAGGGTGGGTAATAAACAACAACAAGAATAATTTAAGAAGTAGAGACCCGCCTGAAAATGATTTCTTCCAAGGATATGAAGCTGCCCTGTTTGTCCATTTAGCTTGGTAGTGTCCACACTGGCTGGCATTGGCTCCTTTAGGATTTCCCTGGAGATTCCCCCCGCCACCGCCTGAAGATGCTGGGATTTGAACCCAGAACTTTCTGCATGTATAGCATGTGCTCTGCTTCTGGGCTATGACATGTCTACTAACAAATAAAGTAAGTTTCTAGTCCTCATGAAGAAAAGGCTGTATTAACCCGAAACCCAGGAAGCTGCCTTAATACCAAGTTAGAGCAATGGCCCATCTAAGCCACCCTGACTGGCAATGGCTCTCCTGTGAATTTTAGATGAGGGTCTCTCCCAGTCCTACCTGGCGATTGGAGGGATTGAATCTGGGGCCTCACCTTCTCCCATAGATCCCTTGAGGGCTGTTTTAGTCTCCCATCTGGCCCCTCATGCTTATATTCTCTTTCTTTCCTTTTAGAACCGGAATCCCTTAGTGGCAGTCTATTACACCAACCGCGCCTTATGCTTCCTTAAGATGCAGCAGCACGACAAGGCCCTGGCTGACTGTAAGCATGCCCTGGAGTTGGACAGCCAGTCCGTGAAGGCGCACTTCTTCCTGGGGCAGTGCCAGATGGAGATGGAGAACTACGACGAGGCCATTGCTAACCTTCAGAGAGGTAAGCTGGCTCTCGTTTCCAGGCTAGCCGAGTGGGTACAGGTGTGTCTTTCTAGGTACCGCCTTTCGGTGCAAGGTGGTCACAAGTTAACCAATCAGTTAAACAGAATCAACCATAGCAACCTTACACTGAGCCAGACCATTGGTCAATCTAGCTCACTACTTCTACACTGACTGGCAGCCACTTTCCAGGATTTAAGGCAGGGATTTTCCCCAGCCTTTGCCAGGGTTTGAACCAGGCATCTGTCCAAGTCGACATGAATTCTGTATTGCTTAACAATCCGGCAAGGACAGCTTTGTCTTTGGATAGCAGTTTTAGCCAGGGAGTCTAGAACAGCCACATGTCTTTGACTTGAGAGCAATTGTGGGGCCTAGCCTTTAGGCATCTAACTTGTATACAGTCAGAAACTGTGGTTTGTTCATATTGTTTTCGTAGAATGAGCCAGGACCAAGCCATGCTTCCAGTCTGGCTTGTTCCGAAACCACAGCTTAAACAAGCTTCAGTTCAGGCACCACCACCACCACCGTCATTAATTAAATTTATATACCGCCCTATACCCGCAAGTCTCAGAGTGGTTCACAGGATAAAATCAGAATATAAAACCACGAAATACATAATCAAAACAAAAACAACCCTGTAACAGCCCCCCCCCCAACACATTTTAAAAGGGCATAGGTTGTCAATCAACCAAAGGCTTGGTTGGTTTGATTAAAGTAGAAGTGGAGGTTTCTTTTCTCCTTAGAATCGTAGATTTGTAGAGTCATCTAGTCCACCCTCTGCAATGCAGAAATCTTTTGCCCAATGCAAGGCTCAAACCCACAACCCTGAGATTAAGAGTCTCCTCTTGTACCTACTGAGCTATCCACAGGGCTGAGAAAGAAAAAAGGAGCGGGGTATCAACTTGAAAGTCATTCAGGTTTGTTCATGTGTATGGGCAGTCAGGGCAGACTTTAGTGCCCTAGAGTGGCATGCCAGCAATGGTCTGTCCCCATCAAGACAGCCTAGTTTGGCCCTAGCTGGAGGTTTGGTGCAGGCCCACATAGAGCACACCGCATTGCAAGATCTTTATTTCCTTTCCTCCTTCTTGATATATATATTGCCCTCTACTCCAGCCTACAACTTAGCCAAAGAGCAACGACTGAATTTTGGGGACGACATCCCAAGCGCTTTGCGGATTGCGAAGAAGAAGCGCTGGAACAACATTGAGGAGAAGCGGATCAACCAGGAAAACGAGTTGCACTCCTATCTCACCAAGCTCATCATGGCAGAGAAAGAGAGGTAAAAGAGCGTATGAAAGAGAGGGAGTGAGTGATGGCAGATATGGGTGGAGAAACTCTTGAAGAACAAAGGGGACTTTGTGTGTGTTGGGTGCATAGCTTGTTTTATATACTACAGTGGTAGAGAAGCTTTTTCAGCTACACTCCTTTGTTGGGCAGCATTCAGGGGCCATATGCCAGAGGTGGGCAGAGCAATGGATGCAATGTGTAGCCTTTGTACAGCAGGTTGTGCTACAGCCACCCAGAAGCCAGAGGTTTTTACACATCCACCAGAACACCCAGCTCTCCATCCAGGGAAGCAAGATGCACCGTGACAATCCAAAGCCCCTTTCTGGGCACTTGAGGACCTTGCAGAGCACATCAGTGAAGGAGTGGCCTGGGGAGATGGAATGAGCAAGGGCGGGGTGGGGATCCTCAGTCCTCCAGATGTTGTGGAACTACAACTCCCATCAGCCCCCGCCAGCATGGCCAGTAACCAAGACTGGTGGAAGCTGTAGTCCAGAAACATCTGGAGGGCCAGAGGTTCCCCACCTGTGACCTGGAGAGAGTCCTGAGGGCCTGACTGAGAGGTCTGAAGGGCCATATTCATCTGTGGGCCTGAGTGCCTCTTCCCCATGCAACTTACTTACTAACTACATTTCTGTGCCCGTCACCAGAGTTCTCTGATGGGTGGTTTACAAGTAGAAGTTAAAACCATAAGATAAATAGTAGAATTCTAGAACAGACTAACGTGGCACAGAGTGAAACCAAAGCAAAGCAGGTCTTTCACAACAACGTGAAAAGGACTTGGAATTTTAAAAGCTGCCTCGGAAGTCGTAGGAGTTGTCTACTCCCACTGAAAGCAGCTATCTGGCTTCTCAGGGAGATGAGGTTCTTTCCCATCAGCCGCTGAGCCTGGCTCTTTTTAAGCTGAGGGTGTCAGGGACTGAAGCTGAAACCTTTGCATGTGCTGTGACCCCGAGCGACTGTCCCAGTTGCAGTGGCTTCTGACCTCCCTCTCCTGATCGCCGTGTTTCTTGATAAGTGACATAAGACCAGGTACTCTAGATCAGGCCGGTGGTCTGACATCCTGTTCTCACAGCGGCCAACCACAAGAGACCTGCCCCCTCCTGTTCAGAAGGATTAGTGCCTCCACTGGTGGAGGTAGAGTATAGCCATCATGGCTGCTAGCCCTTGATGGCCTTGCCAAGCTCCGTGAAGTTGCCCAATCTCCACTTCTCTTTTAGGGAGTTGGATGAATGTCGACGGGCGCAGGAAGAGGAGAACGTGGAGGAAAGTCGGAGCCGTGTGCAGCTGGCCAACATCGAAGCCAAACATGTGAGGACCCTTGTCAATCTTTGCCTGGGCTCAGCCCATCTAAGGGCCCTCGGCTGACTGTTTTGTTTGGGTTGTCACTGCTTGGTGTCAGCAGCTGTGATGGGGTGAGACATCTGTCCCTCACCCCCATTAACTGGGGGGATCTGCCAGGGTTCAGCCCTGCTCTGACCTCAGCCCTGAGGCCTTCTCAGAGGGAGGAGCAAGGGAATAGGGACCCTTTGGCAGTTTTCTACACTGCCAGTGTCCCAGAAATGCCAGTGGGATGTCTCTTGCTAAACGTTTGCTCCAAGTAGACCTATTGAAGTGGCTATTCAGTGTTCATGATAGAATCCTAGAACTGTAGTGCTGGAAGGGACCACGAGGGTCATCTAGTCCAACCCCCTGAAATGCAGGAATCCTTTGCCCAATGCGGGGCTCAAACCCACCACTCGGGAGTCTCCTTCTCTACTGACTGAGCTATCCAACCCCCTACAATGCAGGAGCTACATCCCTGACAGACGGCCACCCCACTGCTGTTTAAAAACCTCAATTTCAGTGGGCTTACTCTGAGTAAGGGGACGAGGGTGGCACTGTGGGTTAAACCACAGAGCCTAGGACGTGCTGATCGGAAGATTGGCGGTTCGAATCCCCACGACGGGGTGAGCTCCTGTTGCTGGGTCCCAGCTCCTGCCAACCTAGCAGTTCGAAAGCACATCAAGTGCAAGTAGATAAATAGGTACCGCTCCGGTGGGAAGGTTAACGGCATTTCCGTGCGCTGCTCTGGTTTCGCCAGAAGCGGCTTAGTCATGCTGGCCACATGACCCGGAAGCTGTACACCAGCTCCCTTGGCCAATAAAGCGAGATGAGCGCCACAACCCCAGACTCGGCCATGACTAGACCTAACGGTCAGGGGTCCCTTTACCTTTACCCTGAGTAAGACTAATCTTGGCTGCAACCCAACAGATCCAGGTAAATCCCTGTCCTAGGACTAGACGCCCCGCCTGAGTTACTGACCAACTCCCTGGCCCCTGGCCCTGAGATGTCCCCCACAGCTGAAAGGTCAGAGGGAACTTAGCAGGATAGTACGGGGAGCTGTTGGAAAGCCCAGGATATGCTCAGGAGAAAGGTGTGACGGCATTCCACATGCAATTTAGGAACACTAGTTCGGAACTGTATGGAACAGGTTACGGTTGCGCAATTTGTACTGATACGGAAGAACCGGACATACCTGTCTCTTGTTTGCTTCCAAGGAAGGTGTCTAGAGCAGCACATGGACTTCCTGTTCTGTTCAGGGATGTATACACAGGCTGGCAGTGTTTGCATCCCAAATTAAAACACTTTGTAAGCAACTTTTGCAGCAGGAGTGGAAGAACCTGTGGGCCTCCTGATGTTGTCAGACTCCGTCATCTCTGACTGCTGGTTGGGGCTGATGGGAGTTGGAATCTGACAACATCCGGAAGGCTGCAGGTTTCTGCACTAATCTTGTTTGAATTTTTAACAATGGAAAAATGTGTTGTTTAGTTTCTTTTTCCGTGTGTGTGTAAATTTGGAGATCTATGGACCATTCATAAACTTGACCTGAACTGCTGTTTTATAAAGAGGGGCAATTGTCCCTCTTGTTTGTCTGCGTTCATCATCAGATAGGACCGTTTGCCCCATCTATAGCTAACTGCTTAATTCCCCCACCTTCTTTCTGCATTGAGCCTCTGATCCTTCCTGCTAAGGGATCTGTTTCTCTTTTAGGAAAAGTACCTGGCAGACATGGATGAGCTGTTCTCCCAGGTGGATGAGAAGCGGAAGGTGAGGGCAAGCTCAAGCAGAGGTGCTCCCTGGCTCCCATGCTCCCTGGCTCCATTTACGTATATTCTCAGCTTTTATATTCCACCACTCTTCTGTTATGGAACCCAAGGCAGTGTCCATGGGGGTTCCCAGACAGCTTGGGAAGTTCGTTTTGAAAAGGGACGAGTTCGACATGTCCGGAAAAAGGAACAAATTCCAGTTAACTTTTGTCCCTTTACGAAATGAACTAATTTGGTTCATGTTTCATTCAAAGTTCAAATTCATCCAAGTTCATTGGAGCCCCCTAATCAAAGTTGATTAGAAGCGTGAATTTTGGTTGGCCCAACCTGGGTAAATCTGCACATCAGCCCTCTCAGATCCCACGATCGGCAAGTGAAGCCTTGTTGGTGTGGCTCTGACTTGTGACAGGGCCTTTTCAGTGCTGACTCCCCCAGTTGTGGAATGCCCTCCCTAGTGAGAGGTGTCTCCATAATTATTAACTTCCAGGAGTAATTTGAAAACATTTTTGTTTGCCCAGGGATTTGATGGCTGAAGGACACTGTTTCTGGCAACCTTTAGATCATAGAATAATAGAATTGGTAACCTGAGGGTCATCTAGTCCAGTGTTTTTCAACCTTTTTTGGGCAAAGGCACACTTGTTTCATGAAAAAAATCACGAGGCACACCACCATTAGAAAATGTTAAAAAATTTAACTCTGTGCCTATATTGACTATATATAAAGTAATTCTCTTGAATAGGAATCAAATAAACACAAAAAAGGATTTTATAATTACTTTATTATGAGATAGTAAACAGAAATTTGAAAAATTATAAAATACTTTATTTTTAAATCTTTCAAATTTTTCAATTTTTCCCACGGCACACCAGGCAACATCTCGCGGCACACTAGTGTGCCGCGGAACAGTGGTTGAAAAACACTGATCTAGTCCAACCTAGAATCCTGCCCACAGCTCTCCCTGGGTGGGCTCAAATTTTAGAATGCATATATATAGGATGAGTTTGTCACCCTGGGCGCCTTCTTGGTAGAAGGACAGAATATTATTATTATCACCATCATCATCATCATACTTATTTCAGACTGTTAAGATCAAATTTATTATTAAGGCAGCCAAATACAGGATATAGCCAAACACAAACATAAAATATATGCAAGAATTATACATGACAAACTGGACCTATACAATAAATAAAGCGTTCATAGAAAACAGAATCTTAACTCTCGAGAGCAGCCCCATGACCTTGCCTAAGGTGAGCTGCCTTCACTGCGAATTCAGTCATATTAAACATTGCACACTTGTCTGAACCAAACAACAGATAGTTGATTTAATCTGACTGTTAAAAAAGAGCGAGCTTGACTTTAGATGATGTGCCCACATGTCGCAGGGACCATTCTCTTTCAAGAGGCATTCCCTCGTATGAGAGAATTAAGAGTGTGTGGCTGCTAACCACACTATTATATGAAATTCTTATGCTAAAATAATTTTTTAAGCTGCTCTGTTATTGGAGGTCCCTTTTTAAATAATCAAAAGGTTTGAGAGAATGACCGGCCCAAAGTCATCTGTAGCTGAACAGGAATTGGAAGCCAGGCTTCTCCAGTCCCCCATCTCGCTGTTCCATCCACTACCCATCACATACCCTATAAGAGAAGATGGGGAACCTGTGGCCCCTCCAGATGTTGCTGAACTACAACTCGCATCAGCCTTGACCATTGATCATGCTGGCTGGAGCTAATAGAAGTTGGGCATCCCAACAGCTGGAGGGCCAGAGGTTTTCCCTCCCTACTTGAAATCTGCCTAGGCAAGTTTAACTCTGGTTTTCTCGTTTGAGCCAGAAGCGTGACATCCCGGATTACCTGTGTGGGAAGATCAGCTTTGAACTGATGCGAGAACCCTGTATCACGCCCAGCGGGATCACGTATGACAGGAAAGACATTGAAGAGCACCTCCAGGTAATTCAGGCTTTTTGGCACGATGGTTGCGCAGGTGATGGTAGTGACAGGGTTCAGAAGGGGAGGTGCATTGACTTCCTAATATAGAACAAATGCGACAATGGCTTCCTAAGCCCCACAGCTTGAAGAAGTTGAGTTTCTTGCCCAAAGAGCACAAATGGGAAACTTTTGGCCCTCCAGCTGTTGCAGAACTACAACTCCCATATCATTGGGCATTGGCCATGCTTGCTAGGGCTGATGGGAGTTGTAGTTCAGCAACATCCGGAGCGGCAAAGGTTTCCGCCATGCCTGCCTTAGAGCTGAGAAGGTGGAGACTGCAAGAATTTCAGAAGCCAGGAGGGGAGCTGGACAAGGGGACTGGTTTGGTAGGGTGAGCCTCAGTGCCCCGCCCAGGCGACTGGCAAGACCAGAGCAAATATAAGCGAGTTCTAATGTAAGACAAAATGCAAAGGCCACCAGAATAATTTCTGCAGAAGAGAGAAACGGGGGACAGCTGCATGGTTTTTATATTAGCTGTTAACCTTGCATTCAATCAACAGAATTGCCTCATATTTCTGTGCAGACCCCAGCTATACCACAAATTGGTAGAAGGGGCTCGGATATCTCTCTCTCTCTCTCTCTCTCTCTCTCTCTCTCTCTCTCACACACACACACACACACACACACACACACACACATTGAAAGGATGTGCAAGAGGGGTCACTCTATCTCTGTATTCAGCTGGCTGCAAAGGCCAGCATGTAGCTGTACATGTGTCAAGTTCCCCCCCATGAGGGGATCCTGATTGGAGCAAGGTGTGTCTCTTCCAATCTTGTGTCAAGGAGCTCCACACGCATACATGGGTGTTGGATAATAAGGTGGTATGAGAAATATTTCACTTGGGTAAGCAAAGGCAGGAGCCCCAAGTGCCTGTCCCTAGGGAATGCCTGCAGTATCTCCGGATGAGTTACTGCTCTGGCCAGGAACCCTTCCAGGAGGCCCCTGAAGAACGCAGGCACTTCTGCCACAACTTTGCACCAGGTTTGATGGGAACGTTCTGTTATCCACAGTGCAGCGATCCAGATGCAGCAGGGCTCTCTGCCCTCAGATAGTTCTCACCTCCCTCTGAGAATTGCACCTCCAGTCCTTTCAAGGATGAAAGAGAGGACATAGTTTTTGAAAGGTCATCAAAGGCCTAAAAAAATAGGGTTGGTGTCCAGTGCTCAGGGTCAACCTGTTGAAATGAACAAACAGAACTTAGGTTTACTCATTCCAGCAGGCTTACCCTGATGAAACATTAGTTTACACCCTTAAACCGTTTTAGGGATTTAAAAAAATGTCTTTGATTTCAATCCAGGTAGGATGGGAACGCTGCCTTATGCAACAGATTTTGGGGGCAGAGGGGGCCCTGAATCTGACCATTTGGGGGCTGGTGGGAACATTTTTGTTGCGGGAGGCGGGAGACGCTTCCTGGGCAGCTGCCTAACTGACTCTTCTGGGTTCTTTCCAGCGCGTCGGCCACTTTGACCCCGTGACCCGCAGCCCCCTGACCCAGGACCAGCTGATCCCCAACCTTGCCATGAAAGAGGTGATAGACGCGTTCATATCGGAAAACGGCTGGGTAGAAGATTACTGACCACCGCAGGGGAGAGGCTGTGCTTGCAGCCTCCTCGTGGCGTTCCCCAGCCGCGGCAGCCAAGGCCACCGGACTGCTAGAGACTGGCTCTCTGAGCTCGCTGGGCCAGCGCCATGCCTTACTCACTGTCTGTCTTGCTTTCCCTCCTCTTCCTGCTCCGGCTGGCCGGGCCGCCTCCTCCTGCGCCAGCTCGGGGCCCGTCTTGTCACCTCCCTGGGGTGGGCCAGAGCTGCAGAAAAGCCTCCTTGACTTCGGCTTGGTCCCAGGCTGCTTTCCAACACGGGCAAAACCGGGAGCCTCAGGCCTGGCTCTGAGGTGGCGGGGAAGGCCAGCCCTATTTCAAGAAGAGAGGCGAGGAGGGAGGCCTGCAGCAGCACTTTCCCTGAGGGCCACGAAATGCGTTTTGTGAGGGGCAGACACCCCACAGTGGCATATGAAGGATACCACGTCGGCCCCGCAAACTGCACCCCACAGCCCTCCAGCAGATGGACACATTTCCCTCAACACACACACACATCCCTTCCCACTTTGACTATGCTGCAGTTGTTGGGCTCGGCCTTTGCAGCAAGCCACAAGCTGAAGGGGCTGGACTGCCCCCCTCCCGGTTCTCCCCAACCCCCCCCCCCCAGCTTGGCTTTGAGCTTTCTTCCCACTCCTTTCTCTCTCTGTACAAAGTTTTAGGTTCCCCCCCTTCCCACCTCGTTCCATTTTCCTGCCTGCCCAGGATAGTTGGGTTTATTTTTATTGTTTGGCCTCTTTACTCTGTAAATAAATAGCCACATATTTGGGGCTGGGTGGTGGAGGTGGGCACAGAGATCTAATAATTATTATACAGACGACTGGAATTTGGGTTTGGTTGGGGGAAGCACCTGCTTGTGTGGGAAGCTGAGCCCCCCGGCTCTGTTCCAGGTAGTTGTTTTCCCATTAAACCACTGAAAGTTCCTTCTTCTTGTTGTTTTATTTAAAACTCCTCCCTAATAACAAAGGGATATTTTGAAGCATAGTTAATATTATTGTGGGGAGTTTTGGTCCTTTAAAAGGGGGCGGGGATTAACATGCAATCTCTCCAATTTTGGTTACACTGGTAAATAAATATCTGAGCATGAAATTTTCAGGAGGGTGGTGATTTTGTGGGCGAGGGCAGTTTCTGTTTAAGGTGGTACAGAGGCAACAGTTAGAGGTGGATCTCTTGGCTAGCTGTTAGTGTGGTAGGTATCTCCCAGCTTTTAATGTACACCCCACATTTTCCCACTAACATTATGAATGAGACTTGAGACAAACTGCTGCAGTGCATGACAGGCGCTTGTTACAGGTGCCAGCCAGCCACACCGTCTTTCGGGGCCTCGACATTCCCACTGTCCCATTTTCCCCCTCAGCAGTCTGCATCCTGTGCCCACTGCCGTTTTGCTTTTTTGAGGGGGGTACAATTGTACTTCTGCAATCCATGCGGTTCCCCCAAACCTGCTGCTACTTCTCTGGTCTGGGTGCTGCTGTTTTGATTGTGCTTCAGTGGGGGGTAATGAGTTTGTTCTTACACTCTAGGAAGCAAATGGAAATGGAGGGTGGGGTGGAATTTCTTGTAGGCCTTGATTGAGAATCATCTACTAGCCCTCCCTATCTCTTTATCCTTTTCACCCCTTCTGTAAAGTGCTCCCGGTTTTGTTGGGCAAGCGCTCCTATTATCTCTGACCATTTGGTGTGCTGGCTGGAGCTGCTGAAGTCTAACAATATCCAAAGGGGTCACAGGTTCCCCATCCCTGCTGTAAAAAAAAAGAAAAAGAAAAAAGCATGCAATTCTGCATTATTAAAATAACTCCCTGTCTAGAAAGCCTTACCTCCCAACAATCACAACCTGTTTACTATATACTTGGAGATCAGAGTTAAGGAGAAAGCATTCCTTTAAAACGCCCACACAAACCTCAGCAGTGCAGCCTCTCTTTAAAAACTGAGCACTGCCCTTGTTTTTAATGTATTTTCCCATTTATATACTCCCCCCACCCAGCCTCCAGAATAAAACTACGTGAAGACTACTTTACAAACAGTTCAGGTTTTTGAAATATATTTTAAATCCAAAAACGAAGTTGACTGCTTTCAAGAAACAATTGCATTTGTTTTGTATCACTTGCAAAGAAAAAAGAGTTCAGCGTGACCCCAGACTCAACTTTCAAAAGCACTTTTTTGGAAAATGGTCCCATCCACTCCCTGCCCATCCCTCCACTGTTATTCCTAGGTCAGCATGAACAACAAGGATCATCCAGCAAATGCAGACAGTGAAGGCTCTCTAACTCTATTGCTGAGATTTTCCCCATACAAGCCACACACATGTAGCCCAGCTGTTCTCTGTAAAACGGGGGCACTCCGCTGGCAAATGTTCCACTTGCTGCCTTTGTTCCATCTTTTCTGACAAGAACTTTGCAAAACAAAACCCTTTTTCTTTTTTATAAAAAGGTAAAACTTTGAGAAGCAAAATGGTGTTAGCAGATCTAATTTAATTTGAAGAGGGGTAAACCACACCTGGGGAACTTGTCGCCCTCTAGATTTTGTTGGGCTCCATCTTCCATCATCCCTCACCACCGGCTATGTTGGCTGGGGCTGCTGGGAGTTGGAGTCCAACGTCAGCTGGCTAGCCACAGATTCACAACCCCTGGTGTAAACTGGTCCTGCAGTTTATCACTTGATGAGCACCATGCTCAAGCTGAGAAGCCATGTAGGAACTCCATTGCAGCCACCTTCCATTAAAAGGGCTGATGGGAAAGGCTCTTATCTGACTGATGGAGAGTTGCTGCCAATCACTCAACAATCCTGGGCTGGATGGGCACACAGCCTGACAACAGCTTCCCATGTTCCTATGAACGCATGTGAGTGACCTAAACCTGCAAATCCAATTTGGCATCAGAAGCAGGGCTGAGTCTGCCTTTATCGCAAACTAGTGAACTTTAGAGGCAAACGTGTTCCTGGAAAGCCTCATGTGACTGGAGAAACCATTTAGGCAGCATCTGTCCACAAAGCACTAAATTGCAGCTTGGGGAATGCATGGCCCTCCAGCTGTCATTGGCTAGAACTTTCATCATCTTTGACCACTTACCATGTTGGCTGGAACTAATGGAGCTGGAGGAGTCTCAATAGCAGCTGGAGGGCACGGGACCCCTCACCCCTGAGTTACACCTCTGCAAGTGCATTTGATGTGATCCCTGATTGCCTTGGACAGAGATGTGAAACCTGTGGCCCTCCAGGTATTGCTGAGTTGGAGCTCTCTCATCATCCCAGACCATCGGCAATGCAGATGGGAGGCCCATGAACAACTGGAGGGCCAGAGGTTCCCTGCCAGAGATGAATGACAAACAAAAAATGGAACTGGGGCTTCATGGCAGGAAGCGAAGACGAGAGGAATCAACAGGGAAAACTTGGAATAGGTCACATTTTTGTGGTACAAAGAAGATCTGTAAAAACTTGAGTTTCCCCAAACCTTGCATTTGTGGGTGAGCCCTACTCCCCTATCTAACATCAGCCTGATATGCAGAAATTCACCAGTGAAGCTTTTCTTAGTAGAGGCCCAGCTGGTGGAAAAGAAAGAGAAACAACATCACCAGCTTAATTTTTGCACCAGCTAAACCAGATAGGAATAGGGCTTATTTAAAAAATAAATGGGCATCCAGCTGTAAAGAGCACACTACTGTTGTTTATCACAGGTGACTACATGCAAACAGCCTATTTAACTTCATCCAAGGGCTCTCAAATTTTCAACTCTTAAGTCATTCGGAAGTCACATTTCCTTCCTGGAATGTAAGGCTATAATTAGAGGACCTGCCTATTACAAAGGGTGGTCACTGAAAATTTCTGATTCATCATCATCTTGTCCATTTTTTACCCAGGAATGGGGAAACCCATGGCTACCCAGATTATGTTGGACAACAACCCTCCACATCAAACCCAGCCTACAGAACCAGTGGTCAAGGCTAATGGAAGTTGTGGTCTAGTAGGTTCCAGATTAGAAAAGGCTACAGCAAGTCATCTTTCAGACGGGGGTAGGTGACATTGTCCAAACATCTGGAGGGGATCAAGACTCCCATCAGCCCTAGCCAGCATTGTCAGTGGGCATGGATCATGGGAGTTGTAGTCCAAAACATTGGGAAGTCCACTATCAGACCACCACCTGCCTTCTCCTTAATTCTGTGCTATGATCCAATGAGAGACGGGGATGGTCCCACTATCACTAGCCCCAGATTCCCCAAATGTTGTCGACAAATCCTGCTTCTTCGTACACCATCGCAGGAGTAGTGGCAAGAAGGCCAAGGAGGAGCCACCATGCAGATCTGCTAACCCAGGAATGTGGAGATGAAAACGCTGGTGTCCAGATTCAAGGTAGCATGCCACCATCGGTCTGGGAAGTACAGGACCTGTAGGGAAGGTAGAGGAGAGGGAGAGAACAAAGCGAGGACTAAAGGGGCCTGGCAACACCATGCCTTGCTAAAGTCCCTATTGTTACACACCCCTGCTGTGAGAGGTTTCAGGGGATTGTGCTATCACATTTAGCTTCCTTGCAATGAAAGAACACTGGAGACTTGAAGCAAAAGTGAAAGCTAAGCAAGCAGTCCGAGACAAAGCAGATCTCCTAAAGAACAATCCAAGTCAACCTTCCAAGGCTGCAGAGCGAATTTCAGAGCAGGTGACAGCAGTGGGCCCAAGACACCTGACCAAAGATGCCACACAAGCTTGTGGCAGGCTAGGTAAAGGGACCCCTGACTATTAGGTCCAGTCGTGACCGACTCTGGGGTTGCAGTGCTCATCTCGCTTTATTGGCTAAGGGAGCCAGCGTACAGCTTCTGGGTCATGTGGCCAGCAGGACTAAGCCGCTTTGGTGAGCCAGAGCAGCACACGGAAACGCCGTTTACCTTCCCACCGGAGCGGTACCTATTGATCTACTTGCACTTTTTGGGGTGCTTTCGAACTGTTAGGTTGGCAGGAGCAGGGACCGAGCAACGGGAGCTCACCCCATCGTGGGGATTCAAACCGTCAACCTTCTGATCGGCAAGTCCTAGGCTCTGTGGTTTAACCCACAGCGCCACCCTAGAGTGCAGCAATTTGTGTAGATATGCACCGGCCAGGATTTCTGCATGGAAATTCTGGAGAAACACGGCCAGTCAGTGCAGGCAACACTGAGCAAGATGGACCAACAGTTTGACTTGGCCCTAGAGTAATGTAGGCAAGGGCCGGAACTTTGGAAAACGGGCCACAGCCGTGACTCACCTCTCCGGGGTGGATGGTGCACTCGAGCGGCTTCTCCCACGACGGCAGAAAGGGGTATGTATCCAACAACCAAGACAGTGTTGTTCTGTTGGGATGGAACTCTGGCATTTTCTCTGGAGGATACAGAAACCAGCGCTATGGAGACAGAGAGAAGGGCTTAGCTGGCAGGAAGAGTAAAAGGGATGGGGAACCTGTGGCCACCCAGATGGTGGGTGAACAGGCTCTTGAAGAGCATCCAGTCCAGTTGAGCCCCCCACCCCACCCCACCCCGCCCACGGCTGATGTCTCAAACAAGACCACCTAGCAGGTGCAGGCTGACCACCTGCATGCAAAGGTGGGCGATCACAGCCCCTCTCATTGCTCCAGCCGAAGCACTTACTTTCCTGCCGAAGATCACCTCTGAGTAACCTGGGCCGTGCCAATGGAATGGGACTCCCGAGCCGGGGCCTGCAAACGACCGCAGAAGGGGAAAAAAGGGAGGAAATTAGCATTTCTTTTCAAGGAGCATTACCATCAAGACACAGATCACAGAATTGTAGACTTGGAAGGGACCCTGAGGATCATATAGTCCAGAGCTTTCCAAACTTTTCATGTTGGCGACACACTTTTTAGACACTTGTACTAGCAAACCAGAGGTTAAACTAACTCCTTCCCCGTCCTGGAAGGAGCGTAGGGAGCGCTCGTGTCACACACTGCAGCCGACACACTTAACACAGGCATTGGCAAACTGGCCCTCCAGATGTTTGGGACTACAATTCCCATCACCCCTAGCTAACAGGACCAGGGGTCAGGGATGATGGGAATTGTAGTCCCAAACATCTGGAGGGCCAGAGTTTGCCTATGCCTGCACTAACATGTCACGACACACAGTTTGGAAAGCTCTGATCTAGTCCAACTCCCCGTAATGCAGGAATATACACCTGTCCCTTACAGGGATCGAACTTGCAACCTTGGCATTATCAGCACCATGCTCTAACCAACTGAGTTATGCAGGCTGATTCACGGTACCCAATGGCTGGGCTGCTTATAGACTATATTTCTGATTGACAGTGTGGTGCAGCGATTGGAGTGTTGCATTAGGGCCTTGGAGACATGGGTTCAAATCCATGCTCCACCATGAAGTTTGCTGACTGGCCTTGGGCCAGCCACTGGCTTTCAGTCCGTTTACTGATATTATTAGTTAATTCATTACCTGCCCATCTCCCTACAGTCCCAGGTCGGGTTACAGCAATTAAAACACAACATTAAAAGATCTGCCTCCTGGAGTTGTGACGACAAAATGGGGGTGGGGGTGGAGAACACTACACTGTAAATGTAAGAGCTACATATCTTGCTTTTCTTCCGCTACGAAACTCAAGGACTTGCCTCCAACCTGGGCTGAGTAGGATCCAGGTGTTCAGACCATTCCCTTGTCTCAGAGGAAGGCTGATGGCAGCAAATGCCACGGGAATAATCTTGCTGCTGCTTCAGGTTCTCTCTGCTCCCATTACCAGACTTGGATGTTTTGTTCTTGTTTTCTTCTTCACACCATAAGGTTTCGATATAGGAGGGTAGATTTCTCCTTTAGCCAAGCACTTTCCAGCACTGGAGAGTGTACCCACTGTTAGGGCTACACAGCTGCAGCTGCTGAGTTTTGCTGTACCACTATGACCTTGAGCAATCCTGCAGCCGTCTCTCTGCCCAGCGGCAAGATAACCAATTCACTGGCACTTTTCCCTCAGAAAGGCTATGCCCGGAATCCCATGACCATTAAAAGAAAAGCAAGCAAGAAGCCTTCAAGGACACATTCCACAGCCAGGCAAAAAAATTCAGGGAGAGTGCAAAGTAGCGTCGGTGAGAGGAATGGCCTGGAGGGAAGGGGCAGGACCTGGAAAGAGTCCCAAGGGCCAGACAGAGAGTGTTGGAGGGCCACATTTGGCCCCAAGGTCTGAGTTTCCCTATCCCTATGGAAGACCGCCAAAGAAATAAATCGAGGGTGAAGGCCTGGGGTCTGCCTTGAAACCAGCTGAAATTCACAGAAATGAAAACCCCAATAGAGCCTGAGAGGCAGTGTGGTGTAGTGGTTAGAGTGTTGGACTAGGAGCCGGGAGGCCAGGGTTCAAATCCCCACTCAGCCATGAAACCCGGTGAGCTTGGGCCAGGAACTGCTTCTCGGCCTAGCCTACCTCACAGGATTGTTGTGAGGAGAAAATGGAGAGGGAGGAGAAAGATGTATGCCACCTTGACCTCCTTGGAAGAAAAGTGGCGTATAAATAATATAAAAATAAACAGAGCAATTGGGGCAAAATATCTACATGAGTAGGCTCGGGGTGAGGATCAGGCCCCTTCAAAGCACACATTGAATAACAATTCCCAAGTGCTGGCTGCCTTTCCATCCCTTTGATGCCCCAGTGACTGACCTGCAATCCCAAAACTGTAGGCTCCAGTGGTGCCTGGGATCCGGAACGGTGGCGGAGTGTACTTCTGGAAGAGAGGGCCCCACTCCGTGAAGTTGTTGTCCCCAAAGAAGTAGAGTGTTTCTGCAAGGAGGAGATAGAGCACAACCGTAGACCTTTACTTAACAGAAAAAACATCCTGTAATCAATTTTGTGTCCCGTTCCGAAAGCAAACTGTTGGATTTTCATGACGGTGGGACATGTTCAGTCCCTTGAACAAAGAGCTGGGCTGAGAAGAGAAGCTTAGCCTTCCTGTTGCGCCAGCAGCAAGTGGAGCCTTGCTGTCTCAACAGCAAAAAGGTGGCACTGCCAGTTGTGCAGGGAGGAGGGGGGGGGAAGCAAGGAATCGGCCCCTGAATACGACCCACCAGGGACTGCATGGCAGGATGGAGGCCAAGCTCAGCTCTTGAGGCAGGAGTTAAAAAGCAGGGGAAGCAATTCTAGAGCAGGATTGCAGCTATTAATCCTGTAGTTGGCAAGGGAAAAGCCAGGGCATGGGCAAGGTGGCTGGATTGGGTGCAAAAGAGGTTTGTGCAGCATCAGTAAAAACTAAAGGCAGCATATAGACAGGGCAGCTAGGATTCATGGAGGGGCAATATTAGCTGAAGGAGGCTAAGGGAGAGCAAGGAGGCTGCTCCAACTCTCCTGTGACTTCTGAGCTGTCCCTATATTCTCCCCTTAGCCTCCAAGAACAAAACAGTACCGAAGACCATAGGAAAAGCCTGCTGGATCAGACCAATGGCCCGTCTAGTTCAGCATCCTCATCTCACAGTGGCCAACCTGTTGCCTATGTGAACGTCCCAGAGCCCTCTCCCCTCCTGAAATTTCCAGCAACTGGTATTCAGAAGCATTACTGGCTCTAGAAGTGGAGGCAGAGCTGAGCCACCATGTCTAGTAGCCATTGGGAATCTGCCCAATCCTCTTTTAAAGCCATCCAAGTTGCTGGCCCTCATTGCCTCCTATGGGGACAAGTTCCGTAGTTTCACTAGGCACTGCATGAGCAAGTCCTTCTTTTCATCCGCCCCGAATCTTCCAGCGTTCACCTTCATCAGACAGTCCCGAGTTCTAGTGTTGTGGGAAGCCCTACTCACCACTCCCCAAAGAGGTCTGGTCCTGCGGCTCCAGCAATTGATCCACATACTCCTGGAAGGGCAGGTCAACTGCAAAAAGAAAGTCAGTGATGCTGAATGTAGGCAATGGGAATGCATCTCCCTCAAAGAGCTGTCCTACTTGGCACGAGACCAGAGATGGAGGAGACCTGTGGCCCTCCAGGTGTTTCTGAAAGCAACTATCACCTCTAAACTGAAGGAGCGTCTCCACCCCCATCGTTCCGCCCGGACACTGAGGTCCAGCGCCGAGGGCCTTCTGGCAGTTCCCTCACTGTGAGAAATGAAGCTACAGGGAACCAGGCAGAGGGCCTTATCAGTAGTGACGCCCGCCCTGTGGAACGCCCTCCCACCAGATGTCAAGGAAATAAACAACTATCTGACTTTTATAAGACATCTGAAGGCAGCCCTGTTTAGGGAAGCTTTTAATGTTTGATGCTTTACTGTACATTCATACCTCTTGTTACGTTTGCTTCATGTTACGTTATTTCATGTTACGTCCCACAGCAACCCGGAAGTACTGAAAAGGGTTACTTCTGGGTTTTGCCGCTCACGCATGCGCAGACGCACAAAATGACATCACACGCATGCGCAGATGCAGGTTGCATTCCTTTCATGTTGCAAACGGGCCTCCAGAATGGATCCCGTTCACAACCAGAGGTACCACTATATTTTAATATTTTGTTGGAAGCCGCCCAGAGTGGCTGAGGAAGCCCAGCTAGATGGGCGGGGTATAAATAATAAATTATTATTATTATAAATTATTATTATTAAACACTGGCTCTGCTGGCTGGGGATGATGGGACTTTGGAGTCCAACAACATCCAGAGAGCCACAGGTTCCCCACCTATGAACTACTGACCATTTCCATTCGCAGTGGAGCAACTGGCCTTCTGCAGGTCCACAGGCTGCAGCTTCAGAGCCAGTTTGTTGTAGTGGCGAGTGTCAGAATAGGACCTGGCAGACCAGAGTTCAAATCCCAGCACAGCCAGGAAATGAATTTGGTGACTTGGGCCAATCAGGCCTTCTCAGCCTAACCTCCCTAAGAAGGTTGTTGTGAAGATCACTAGAGAATGGGAGAGCCACGTAGGCCACCTTGAGCTCCTTTGGAAGAAAGGTGGTTGATCTAAATGTAGTTGCAAACAAACCATTCCTTAAGTCCGGCAGCAGTTTCAGGCTCCAAGCAGAATTACTACTGTAAAACTAACTCCAGGCCAGTGCTGGTGGCTTGATTCAACTGAAACAGAGGGAGGCTGAAAAAAGGTGTGTTTGGTGGCTGGGCGAGGTTGGAAGTCGGCTGCTAATTCCTATCCTCTTTACTTCATTATAGCTGCTCCCCTTCATATCATGCAACTCAATGGAACCAGGAAATTGACTAGACTAGACTGTAAACAGCTTCTGGTTCAGTCACCTTCACTCTTAAGGGGAACAATTGTATAGCTTTAACCAATTTTCATTTCCACTGTAACTGTGTTCTTTACACAGTGAATAGTGATTTATGTAATTAAGTGGCAGAGAAATGTCCTAAATAAATAAAATAAAATAATAATAATAATAATAATAATAATAATAATAATAATAAGCACTTTTTAAAAGGTTCTTGAAAAAGGTTCGTTCATCCTTTCACAGACTTAATATATATTTTTAAGCCCTTGAAAAACTGCTTCAGATGTGGAAAAGTATGAAGAAGCTGCAGAAAAGGCAAGAAAGGACATTGGGTCACGGACCACAAAAAGTTTCCTTTTCTGCCTCCACTCCTCCTCCGCTCCTAGTAATTTCAAATAGCTTTCTTTAATTGAATTGCAAATGTTATTTTTATGATTGCTTTTATATGCAGCCTTGGAAAAGCAAACATTCAGCTTGGTGCGCGTGCCTATATATCCAACCCAATTATCGCATGTGTTTGTAAGGGGTCCACAACCTTTGGGGGTCTGTGGAAAATTTAGAAATCTAAGGCCAATCTAATAGTTAGGAATTTGGAAAAATAATCATCGTCATCATGGTTGGGTTGTTGTTGGTTTTTTGCAATTGTCCTCAATGCTATGGAGTCTCTCAGCTCTCTCATTTTGTGCTGCCAGCCACTTTTATCAATATATGAATACTGGCACCTCTTTTTTTTTTTTTTAACCAAAGAGCAGTAGTGGTAAATAGCAGGACTACTACTACTACTACTGCTTGTTGTTGTTGTTTAGTCGTTTAGTCGTGTCCGACTCTTCGTGACCCCATGGACCAGAGCATGCCAGGCACTCCTGTCTTCCACTGCCTCCCGCAGTTTGGTCAAACTCATGCTGGTAGCTTCGAGAACACTGTCCAACCATCTCGTCCTCTGTCATCCCCTTCTCCCTGTGCTACTACTACTACTACTACTGCTAATAATAATAATATCAAGTAAGAACAGCGTCCTTTATAATGAGAGTGCCAGATCTGGGCCAAGCTGCACGGCTCAAGCCCAGCCCACTCCAGTTCCTTCCAGAAAGCATCTTGGCCACCCTGCCCTCACCTTTGCGGTAAGAATAGGTGTTGGCGGTGCTAAGACGGACAGGGCGGTCCCCAAACCTGGTCAGCAGCTTGTCCTTGGTACATTGGGCCTGGAACTCCTGTAGGTAACAGAAGGAGATAAGAGTAGAATCAGAGTTGGAAGGAATCTCGAAAGATCCCAGATTCAAATCCTGCATCTCCAGATACCACTGGGGGAAAACTCCTCTCTGAAAACTTGGCCAGCTGCTGACAGCATCGACAGTGCTGAGCTAGATGGACCGATGATCTACTTTGGCATCATAAGGGAACTTCCTGTGTTCCTAAAGGAAAGGGCCACAGCTCAGTAGCAGAGCATTTGTTTGTTTTGCATGCAGAAGATCTTAGGTTCAATCCCCAGAGATCTCCGGGTGCAGGACTGGGAGAGACACAGGCCTGAGACCTTGGAGATCCAGCTTATGAAATTGGGCCAGCACCAAGTCTTCTTTTTAATGTTTAACCCGAATGTGCAGTTGTGGGGACACTCACCGAGTTGTCTGTTATTCCTTGGAGTATAACTGGCCGAGAGAAGGCATACCTAAGAAGCAAATAAGACAGGTACAGCTGTTGTATGCAAAGGCAGATCTAGGGGAAAGTGACCAGTGCGATCTCACTGGGTGCAGAGCTTCTGGGGTGCTGCAGGGGGCGCCGCAACTATGACATCCAACAGAAGGCAAGAGATGGGGGGATGGCTTGCCAGATTTTGGCACTGCGCAGGTGCCACTGAAATCTGAGACACCAACGTCAGCCACTGTTGTATATAACAGGCAGCTCTTATTTTCGTTTCATTTATGCACTGCCTATAAAACACCTCAAAGCAATTTAACAATAAAAACACAGTTCCAACAATCTTACATTTAAAAAACAATTGCATATATTAAAACATTTTCATGTCAAATGGGAAGGCATGCAAGAAGTCACAGGGTCAATCCCAATGGCATCTCCAGGGAGGGCTAAAAATGCCCCCTGCTTGAAAGCCAGCAGAGCCACTGCCAGCCAGTGTAGACAATATGGAGCTGGATGAACCAAGGAAACTGACTAGATATAAGGTAGCTTCCTATGTACAGATGCAGATGGGGATGAAAACCTCCACTTTCAAGGAGAAAAAGGAAGATTTTGAAGAGGCACCATAA
The DNA here is from genome assembly GCF_964106915.1 of Podarcis gaigeae. Lineage (NCBI taxonomy): Eukaryota > Metazoa > Chordata > Lepidosauria > Squamata > Lacertidae > Podarcis > Podarcis gaigeae. The sequence continues at coordinate 35,262,940 of NC_139690.1, forward strand.
CAACAACAAAGACACGCCTGTCATTATTCCTGGCTGGAATTCAATCAAGTACATGCAAATTCATGTTGAGCAGATATAGCTGATTGGGAGGTCTTGTGGAACAGACCTGAGGAAGTTCAGTCTTTTTGAGATAAGCAAAGTGATGAGGAAATGTACTTGAAAGTATGGGATAACACTTGCTTATCTGGCTTATCACCAAACAGATCAGAATGAATGCTAATTAAATAGCCAACATCCTCTAAACTCTTGGCAAACAAATCAGGACGAATGCTCAGCCAACACATCATTCTGGAAGTTCCCTAAGATTCAACGCTATATTTATAATAGGAACAGGGAACCTATGGCTCCTCAGATGCTGCCCAAGGAATAAAGCAGGGTATCATGTGGCTAACTCAGTGGGTCTTACTTCTGAGTAGGCACGCACAGGACTGTGCTGCTCATAAACAGCAAAAAGGTCACCTGTGATAACCTTGTGTATATGTGGAAAAGGATGGAAACCCTCCAAGCCTGGATAGCCAGGCATTTAAAGGTTTTTGTCCTGCCAACCTTGAAATTATTAGTCTAAGAATAGGTGATTGCTTTTAGGAGTTATAAACTTCTTTTTAGATGGCTGTTTTGCACTGTTTCTTTTTAAAAATTATCTGTGTTACTATTGATATGTTTGCTGCCCTGGCTCCTTTGAAGGAAGGTGCAGGTATAATGAAGATGATGATTTCACAGACCTCTCCCTCCCTCCCTTCCCAAGAATGTGGACCCCACCTCCAGCCCCCTGATTATGACCAAAACAGGTAAGCAGAAAAAACACCCCTGCCACTTACTGTTCAATGAACTGGGAGTAGGTTAGTGTGGCATCCCTCCTCTCAATGGTACAGCTGTCTTCTTCCATTAACGCAGAGTGGCTGCTTGTCAACCTGAGGGGAGAAGAGGTGGAGAAAGGCAGTCCTTAAAATACAGGATATTTTTCATATCCATTTATAGCAGGGGCGAGGAGCCTTTTTACAGCTGAGGGCCTCATTCTCTCAAGGGTAATATTTCTGGGGACAGCATGTTATTATTATTAGATTTTTTTAAAAATAAAAAAATTGTGTGTGCCACCCTTCATCCAAAGATCTCAGGATGGTTCACAGCATAAAAATACAGAAACGCCCCCTCCCACAGAGTACATAATAAAAACCAAGAACAGAAACAAAACAAAAACCTCCCCTCCCACAAAGATATTTAAAAGGACACAGAGTGTTAGGCAGCCAAAGGCCTGGTTGAAGAGGAACTGTTTTCACCTGCTGCCTAAAGATGTATAATGAAGGCGCCAGGCGAGTCTCCCTGGGGAATGCATTCCACAAATGGGGAGCCACTGCAGAAAAGGCCAGTTTTCGTGTTGCCAGACCTCTTGTGGAGGAGGCACGTGAAGAAGGGCCTCAGATGACAAATGCAGGGTGGGGGCAAGGCAAGGCCAAACCAATAAAAGGTGGATACAGAGCATTTCCCCCCCCTCTTCCTGACACTCCCCATTCCCCTCCGACACCCCCTATTCTCTGACACCCCTATTCTCACTTCCCCTCTCTCTGACTCCCCCTGAATGAATCAGACCTGAGCACTTGAAAACCAGCTCCAGCTCATTCTTTGTTTCCACATTCTACAGGTCCTGCTTTCTCAAGGCTATTAACACAGTAACAACAAGGTCATGCTAAAGTGATCACAATTAAAGTTTAACAAATAAAGACACGGCTCTAAAGCGGGGAAAGAACACTGTGCAATAATGAATGAATTAAACAAACAAACAAACAAACAAACAAACAAACAAACAGGCCATTGGTTGAAATTGAGGCAAAAATGTGATACAGGAGGATAGGAGCCTTTGAAAATGTGAGTCCATGCATGAAGGGATTATATACGAGGGAGAAGCCACCCAATTCTCACTGATCCATTTTTTGACTGTGTCCCTACTCACCAGCCTCCATCAGTGTCCAGCAATGCTAAATATCCAGGCAGAAGGAAGAGCATCAAGAAGGGGAAGAGCAAAAAGCGCTGGCCCCTGGGTCCCATCTGCTCCAAAATCCTACACATCTGTCATTCCAAGCAGTGATCCTTTGCAGGCTGAGGTTGCAGTGGGAAAACCTTGTGATCAACCTCCTTCAGGAAAAATGCTTTAAGGCCAGGTGCTCAGCTGCATCTGGAAGATGGTAGAGTGCGGGGAGCAGTTTATACACAAGAAAAGATCCAGGTTCAAATCTACACTCAGCTGCGAAACTTGCTATAAGGAAGGCCATAAGGAAGGCGGACCCTCTCGGCTGATACTGTACCACAAGGGGTGGTTGATAAGGTTGGACACAGGTTGACTGTTGCATGAGAATTGGCCACCTCACAGGATCATTCCAAAATACTCATCCAGCAACCCTGGCTGCTTCAGTACACTGCTTAACACCTTTCCTTTTCCCATACGAGGGGGATTAAAAAAGATGCAAAATTATAAAGTGCATGTAAGTGCATTACATTTTCATACCCATGCCAAAGCGTTCAGATTGTGATAGTGTGTCCCCTACTTTACAAAGAACAGCCCTCTGCTGAAGGGCTGCCTGGTCCCATTGTAGCTGAAAGGTAAAAAAAACCCAAACCCCATCAGAAGCAAGAGCAGTGTGGGGAGGGCTTGAACTTGCCCACCCCCAAACCGCAGGCAGGCAGCTGACCTGGCCAGTTTCCCCCCACTATGGCGAGATGCGTTTTATTCCTGCTTTAAATTACAGCAATTATTTCTAAATTTGCATCTGTATGCATAAATTGCCACTTGCAAATTGTAGGCAAATCTGTATCCTCGTTTGCCCCCGCGCAACTCCCGGCGCTGCATTTCCTCTTTCTTAGAGACACGTAAGCGGCTTCATCGGTCTGATGGCTAGCAGACGGTCTCTAGACGCTCCTCCCGCCTCTCTCCTCCCTGCATCCCTCCACCTGCTCGGCCCACCCCTCCCGCTTTACCTCGCCTTCCTTTTACCACGCCGGTAAGCCCTCTGGAACGGGCAACCCTTCCTCGCCCCTTTGGATCTGGGAATTGTAGTCCGTACGTTGCAGCCACTCCGGGAAACGGAGTCCTCACCGTGAGAACCTCTCGACTTCCCAGCCAGGCAACACCCAACATTATTTCTCGCGACGCTGGCCGCTTTCCAAGTTGGAAATGTGCAAAAATTAATCCCAGCTGTAGCAGCGCAGGAAAGGAGGAAGGACTACATTACCCAGCAGGCACAGAGGGCACAGGGGTAAGCCAAAGGGAGACGCCCGCCCCCCGCAAAAGAATGTCGAAAGCCGGCTGTTTTGGTATTGGATACAAGGGCTAAGACTACATCACCCACAAAGCATTGCAGCTGAAACGCGCACCCTTTCTTCTCTCGACGCACATGAGTTTTCCCTCTGTACTCTTACCAGGGAGGGTGGCGTTGTATGGAAGAGAACGTAGCATCCCAAAACCACACATATTCTTTGCCCTGGTGGAGAGCTCGTCGTGTTAGAATGTACCACGACTGGAAAGCCCACAGTCGCGTTACCTCAGTGTGGGCTTGCTTCTCCTAATGCACACCTCCTGATAATTTGTGATTCAAATAAAAATTACATTGATGCTTTTGAATTATGTTGCTGGAGGAGACTCTTGAGAGTCCTATGGACTGCAAGCTCAAACCTATCCATTCTTAAGGAAATCAGCCCTGAGTGTTCACTGGAAGGACAGATCGTGAAGCTGAGGCTCCAGTACTTTGGCCACTTCATGAGAAGAGAAGACTCCCTAGGAAAGACCCTGATGTTGGGAAAGATGGAGGGCACAAGGAGAAGGGGACGACAGAGGATGAGATGGTTGGACAGTGTTCTTGAAGCTACAAACATGAGTTTGACCAAACTGCGGGAGGCAGTGGAAGACAGGAGTGCCTGGCGTGCTCTGGTCCATGGAGTCACGAAGAGTCGGACACAACTAAACGACTAAACAACAAGTTTTGGCCCATTGGGGGAGAAATCCAAACATTGAAGAAGTATAATCAAATAGTTTTGGGATCCCTTAAGACTAACACATTTATGGTATAGCCTGGTGAATGAAGGTACAAATATACATGTTTGTGAGGATTGCAGTGAGGTCAGAGGGAAAGGAAGCACATAAAAGTACAGGTGGTGACAATTGCCTTATTTAACAGGTTAGACTACTGCAACACATTGTACATGGGGCTGCCTTTGAGGCTGGGTAGGAAACAACAGCTGGTGCAGGAAGCAGCTGCTAGGCTGTTAACGGGGACAAAACATGAATGCTTAACTCTGGTTCTGGTCTGACTCCACTCTCCACCAATTTGTTTCTGGTCTCAAAAGTGCTGGTATTGACTTTTAGAGCCGTATATGGTTCAGAACACCTATAAACAAAGAGCTGCCTTTCCCTTTATGAATCCATATGGACCCTGAAATTGTCATATGCCATTTTTTGCATGCTTCCTCCAAAGGAGGTCTAGAGGGTAACAATGATAGTGAAGGGGTACAGTTAGGGTTACCCCAGAAAGCCCTAAAAAAAAAAACCTGTTTGTGAATTCCCCCCCCCAGCCAGGCCTCGGCGTACACATTTTAAAAACTGCATTTTCCTCTAAGACAAAAAAGCACAAGCTAAGCAGTCCTCTGTAACAAAAATGCTGTAACAAACCCATAGCTGAGAACAGTAAAGCTTTTCGCTTCCCAGATCCAAGATAACCTTGTCCTGGTACATTGATTTGCAACATACTTCCGGAAACAGAGCCAGAGAACGAAAAGCAACATTTCGATGTAAGAATCTGTGAAGGGGGAGAGGAAAAAAGGGGTTTGGAAAAAGGATAAAACCTGCCTGTAAAATGTTTTCGGTGCGGCCTGTCTTTTGTGAACTGAATCACACAGGTGCCTTCTGCCCCCCCCCCCCCCCGGATGGCAGAATAAAACGCTCTTTCTCTGGATTAACCCCTTGGTGTTGTTTGACTCCTTTTGTCTCTGCTCGGGTGCAACAATTATTCCTACCCATGGATTAAAAAGGCTACAATAGAACAAACCTTTTCTGTAGTAGATCCCCACCCCTAGGAAGTGCTGTCTCCAGGGAGGCTTTCCTGGAACCAACTTTGTCATTTTGGCAGCAAAGACATCACCCCCTGCAGTGGACATTCGGGTACCAGTGACTGGATGCTTACACATTTTTAGTATGTATTTTATTCTTTTTGTAGATCACTTGGAAGCTTTTCATTGTGACAAGCAATTAAAAAATGCAATAAACCTAAGCAAACCATTCTCACCCAAAATGTTTGATAGCACAATCCTTCATCAGTAACTCATTTAAGACATGTAGCATGATATAGTGTGTACACAGCCTTTATCTTTAAAACACATTTCCCCCCCCCTCAAAAAATTATGGACCCTGTAGTTGGTTAAGGAGTTCTTGGGAATTGTAGCTCTGTGAGATATAAACTAGAGCCCTGAATTATTTGAGGAAAGAATGCGCCTTGAATGTGCTTTAAAGGGATAGTGGGCAGGTAGTTGTAGTCCTTCAGCCCACAAGTGATAGCACTGAACCTCTTGAAATACTGCAATTCAAAGGCTTCACAGTCTGCCTTTGAAGTTCCTTTCCCCAGTAATGGTTACCTTCAGATCAGCTGCAGACTGTTCTGGGAGACTAAACTGCATAGCTGTCAACTTTTCCCTTTTCTTGTGAGGAATCCTATTCGGAATAAGGGAATTTCCCTTTAAAAAAGTGAAATGTTGACAGCTATGCTCAAATGTTCTCCCATTGGCTTTAATAGGGCCAAACAAAAAGTCACAACACAGAAGTGAGCAAGCTTTCAAGCTTCACAAAAGTCTTCCTCAGTTAAGATATATTACACAAAGCCAAAAGTGTGGGCAGGAGAGAAAAAAAGATGTTCCTGGGCATGATGGAAAAGGCCAAGGCTACAATCTGCAACAGCTTTCCAAGGTGGAGCACTCCAGATATTTTAAACTACAATTCCCAACAGCATGAGTCAAATAATGAGGGACGTTAACACCTGCAGTTGGAAGACCACTCTGTGCTCGCATTAGTGCTATTTGAAGAAAAGAGGCAGGAGGAACTAAAGCTGAACTTGCAGAAGGTTTCTTTAGAGAACTAGGTATTACAAGCAGGGCCTGCAGCAAAATGTTGCAGGGCATTCTCACTGTCTTAAGTCAAGGATGGGGAAACTGTAGCCCCTTCAGAAGTTGATGGACTTCAACTCCCTTCATTGCTGACCATGGACCATATTGGCTTGATCAACACTATTCCCTATCCTTGGTCTAAGCAGAGAGCTGTTGTTCAGGGGCCCAACCAACTGAAACACAAGTTCTGTAGTCCTTTCCAGGCTCCGAAGGGAAGGAAATAGGACCCCCACCCCCGCAACTGTCACAAAAAACCCTTCTCCTGCTGTGCTAAAAGGATCAGCTGGCAGGTGATGTGAAAAACTTATGCATGAAATTAGACAACCACAGCCAGGCAGAGTAGACGATGCCATACTTGTGTTTGCTGATCTGTTATTGGAGTCTATGGGTGGTAGTCAAGGTTAGTCCTACTCAGAGTAGACCCACTGAAAGCCCACTTCTATATATTGAGCAGAAGGTCTGAAGGGGGGAATGGTATATGCACCTGCAAGCTCCCCACTTCATCAGACTTCCCGTCAAAGGCATGGAGGTCTGGAGAGAAGAGTGTAAGGACAGAGGATGAAGATACAGCAGGCAGGGCCAGCACATACAGCCCAACTCCGCCACCTACTCATGACCGGGAGGTCACACAAGCTGCAGTAATGCATATTGCTAGGGAAGAGGAGACAGAGCACAGGGTTGCTGTTTCAGCAGCAGATGCACATTCCCAGGAATGTTTTGGCTTAACTATTAGAAACATTCAGTGCTCCATACTTTTTCTGTTTATGAAGATTCTCCTAAGAAATTACACATTGTGCCAGAATTGCTATATTTTGAAATTTAAAAAATAAAATCTGTTAAGTGCAACTAGGTAAGCCAAGTGGCTAAAGAAAACTACAGATTGTAACAGGGACATCTTGTGGAATGCCTGTTTTGCTTGGCAAGGTCTGTTACTGCTGTTCTCAATAAGAAATGGAAAATGGGTAGTCTGGCTGAATGGGTTTTATTGGATCAGCTTCTACTGCGGCAGGAATATGCAAGCTTTCTACTTACAAACGGCTCTTCATCTGGCAGAATGGAGAGTAGGAGTTATATCACTGGATACATATAAAGCAAGACTAACCCACAATCAACATTTTCCTAGTAGTAGCCTTTGCATGCTTTTTAACATTTCTGAGTGCCTTGAGAGTCCTCCCCTACTACTCTTTTTTGTGTGTCAGAGCAATAGCAGCACAAATGGTAAATCCCTCTTTCCCCTTCGTGGCTCTTCTCTGAATCCCATCACTGTTCTCAACAGCTTTGTTCATATCCTATAGGTCAGCTCTATGACTTCCTAAAGGATAAAAGAATGGGATTGGTTAAGGTCCTGAGCAGGGGAGGGACATATGCCACCAGCTCACCCACAAGGACCAGTCTCACAGCTTAAGGTGGAGGGGGAGAAAAAAGGTGAATCCACCTGTGCATATAGTTCTTGCTAGAGGGCTTTATTAGTCAAGGAGAGCTTTTCACACAGGTAGTGTACTTGTGGATGAGGAGTACTTGACCTCATCTCTCTGAGCTGACCCCACGTAGTTGTCTCGCCTGGCAGCGTACTCCCCAACGTTGGGCAGCCCTGGCACCACGCAGCAGCTCAGGGCACTGCGGTAGATACTCATGTCGTGGGCGTCGTACCACTCGTCCGTCTTCTCATCATAGCACTCAACGTTGAACGTTGTCGTGAAGCCGTTGAAGCCGCCCACCACAAAGAGCAGGTCATCCACCACTTCGATGCCAAAGTTGCTGCGAGGGTTGAACATGGTTGGGATGGTCCTCCAGGTGTTGGCAATGGGGTTGTAAGCTTCTGCGCTCCGAAGGCGGTTGGCTCCGTCAAATCCGCCCACCTGTGAGGCAGCAAAAGGACAGGGAGTCATTTAGAGGAGGAGGAGGTGGCGGCGGCTGCTTCACACCAAGTCAGACCACTGATCCAGGCAGATCAAGGAGGCACCGTGCAGATGCTGGGCCCAAACTCCCATCAGTTACATGCAATAGCAGTAGTCAGGGCTGGTGCATTTTATTGCCCAAGATGAAGGACAAGATGGCACAAGAGGGAAGCTGCCATAGGGGCCAATGACCAGAGAAGAGAGTTGTTGTCATCTGATCAAGTCTTCTGTGCACACTGAAAGCTTGCATAGCACTAGTTTAAATCAACACAAATTGTTCCAGTAGAAGACTTCACTGAGGCATTTGACTCCCTACTTTAAATTACACCTCGGCATGGACTCACTTCATGCCCTATATGCAAACTACAATTGTAGCCTTAACTTTACTGTGGGATAAAAGCAAAGACCTGCTATAGAGGGTTGCTGTACGGGTCACCAATACAGAACTTTAAATGCTTAAACTGGTGTACAACTGCTTGCAAATATGGTTATTCTATAGGCTACAAGAAATCAGCAGATGGATCCTAGAGCATCTGCACTGCATGCAGAAGGCCCCAGGTAACTCCAGGCAGGACTAAGAAGGAACTCTGCCTAAAACCCTGCAGAGTCTGTCAATGTAGACAATAGTGAGCTGGACAGAGCAATGGTCTCATTCAGAATAAGGCAGCTTCCTGTGTTCCTATGTAATCCATTATATCTGCACTCAGCTATTTGTTTTGACTTCCCCATTTCCTTCCTGGTGCAGCCCAAGCAGTATGAATCAAAGCCCTGTCAGGCTGAGGACTTTTTCACTGTGGCTTGGATTTCTGTGGTTTAAATTGTTTTGTACATGTTTTGGAATTATAAGTTATCAACAAGAAACTTTAATGGATTTTTTAAAAAAAGAAACACCCTGATACATAAAAGCAATATGACATGGAGAGGCTGAAATTATTTAGGTAGAGGTCACAGGTGGCATTTAATTTTTTAAAAAAGAAATGTGGTATATGAGGACTTAAACTGACCAGTCATGTGCCCCTAATACAGGAGCATAAGAAATGGCTTTGCCTTGATAAGGAAGGACAGTCACTCTGAACATGCTCAGAGGTTCTCTTCCTTCCATACAACCTGCAGGTTGAAACAGAAAAAGCCCCCCACAACACACACGTGGCAACGCATGGTAGTGTTGGGAGTGTGTGATTTAGGAGCTTGACTCCAACTTCAGTGAGAGACTGTGGAAGCAATAGTTGCAACCCTCAGCATCAAACTGATGTCTGGGAGAGGGTGGAACACTGTGAACTATGGACAGGCCACTGGAGGCCCTGCTTTCGGGTTTCCCTTGCTCTCAGTGTAGCCCCTGATCCCAAAGCCTCCTGAAAACATGCACTACTACACACAGAGGCCGTGCAGAAACACAGGTGATAAGCTGCCACATCTTGCCTAACAATAGGTGTAATATAAGGTATCTGATAATTGTAAAGGCTGTGCGGGTACAGGTAATGTTGCTAGTTAGCATTAGCGATACCTGAGCTATATAATATGCACCAAACCAAGTAAAGTGTTCTTTGTTATTCAGTAATCTCAGAATGTGTGTCGGCAACTTCCTACGTTGGCAACCTCCCACAACAGAACAGAACTTTGGTGTGAGTAGTGGGATGAGGATTCAGCAGAACCACCTGAAAGAATGGCCCAACATTGAGTGTAATTGCATATACTTAGTGATTACCAAATAATATGTATGTTACAGTAAGACTGGCCCTGCTGCCATCACCACCAGGACAGCTGCAGCTTGGAGGTCTTAGTGCCAGGCATTGAGACCTCAGTAGCTGTATGAAGATGCCAGCTGTTGATACCAGGCTGAGAAGATCGCCACAACCTTCAGAAGACCACTAAGATACAGCATTCTTGCCATTTTGTGCCTATCCACTTCCTTAAATATATACAGTTCATGAGCAACAGCTTGGCCAGCACTTGGTCTACACCAAACCAAAAGGAGGCAGCATTGTTCCAACAACTTTACCGCCAAAGGGTGCTGCAGGTTTGCCTGCCATTACGGGCACAAAAGGACCCTGGCCTTACTGCGTAGACGTGTTCTCCGTACGCTATCACGCCAATGCCGCTTCGCCTGCTTCTCATGGGTGCGATCAAGCTCCACTGATCAATCTTGGCGTCATACACTTCTGCTGTGAACAGGCACTCATTTCCGTTGAACCCACCACATATATAGACCTTTTTTAAAAATGGAAAGCAAAAAATAGGAGGTTTGTGAAAATATTGTTGAAATAAATTCAATGCCATTGTAGAAAGAATTTTTGGCCCTGTCCACTTTACACGCATATCGGTCTGATGGCTTTTTAATTGTTATAGTATCCTCCAGAGAACCCTGGGGATTGTAGTTTGGTGAAAGCACTGAGAATTCTCACAGGCTTCCTAGGCCTCCAGGTAAAACTACAGCTCCCATGATTCCTTGGGAGAAGGAATGACTGCTGTTAAGTGTGGATTATTAATTTTTTAATCTTGGCCTTCCTCCAAGCTCCTCAAAGCAATGTACGAGGTACCTCCCTTGTAATTCTTACAACAACACTGTGAGGCTAAGTTAGGCTGAGAGAGAGGGAATGGGACAAGGACACTCAGTGAGCTTTGTGGCTGAGTGGGGATTTGAAGCTTACTCTTAGTTCTACTATGACCACGAAACCCACACCAGCTCCTACCCTGGATACACTTAAAAGTTTGTATCGGGGTTTGGGAACCTGTGGCCCTCCAGATGTTGCTGGACTCCATCAGCCCCAGTTGGTATGTCCAATGGCCAAGGATGATGGCAGATGGAGTCCAACAACAGCTGGAGGACCACAGATTTTTCATCTCTGGTTTATATTAACAGAAACCAAGATTGTTTTTCCTGTTGAAATAGCTGGCTGAATAACCTCTCATTGCTTAAGATGTTAGAGCAGGCCTGCACAACCTGCAATTTATGCCTGATATGACGGTCCACCAGCAGCTTAATAGATGTTCTGGGTTACAGCCTGCCTGACACTGCAAAGCCAGCTGGGTTTATCCGGCACCTGCTAGGTCAGTTCATGCAGCCGGTGGGCTGTTTCCAGCCAGATGTGGCAGAAATCATGCAGGGATTACAACAAGCCAAATTGAAAAGGACATTGGAAACTGCCTTACACTGAATCAGACTATTGGCCCATCTAGTTCAGTATTGTTTACAATGACTAGCTGTGGCTCTCCAGGGTTTCAGAGGTCTTTCCCAGTCCTACCTACAGATGCCTGGGATTGAATGGATGCTTCACCCCCCGAGTTACAGCCCTATTCCTTAAAATTATTTAAGATTCTTAAATAATTATTTAAGATTCTTTAAAAACAGTAAGAGCTGTTCGACAGTGGGATTTGCTGCCAGGGAGTGTGGTGGAGTCTCCTTCTTTGGAGGTCTTTAAGCAGAGGCTTGACAACCATATGTCAGGAGTGCTCTGATGGTGTTTCCTGCTTGGCAGGGGGTTGGACTCGATGGCCCTTGTGGTCTCTTCCAACTCTACGATTCTATGAAATATTCATGCTCAGTTTATGACCCTATATCAGAGGAACTGCTCAAGTATGAGCTTTCGTGAAGAAGTTTTGAAGAAGTGTGCATGCACACGAAAGCTCATACCAAGAACTGACTTAGTTGGTCTTTAAGGTGCTACTGGAAGGAATTTTTTTTTAATTTTTTTTTTTACTATGGCAGACCAACATGGCTACCTATCTGTAACTGCTCAAGTATGGATACTGCACCGTGAGATTCACTAGACAAAGCATGTGTGGCTGGCAGTGCTTATTGTTATCTTTTTTCTTTTTTCAAAAAAGATCTCAAGTGCTGATTTATTTCATTTCATTTCCAGAGAGATAGCTGCTGTACAAAAACAATGAAAGTCTTATGGTGTCTGATGAAGTAGGGCTCTAATTCATAACCACTCATGCCATAATACGCTTGTTAGGGTTTAAGATGCCACAAGTTGCCACCATTTATCTTGCTCTGCTCCTCATCTGACAGTGTTCCCAGAGTGGCGACCAATATAAGCAATAAAAGAGTATATCCATCAATAAAACAATACTGCCAAGCAAACTATCACAATAATAAGCATTGCAAACAGATACTGAAGGTTTTTAAAATCTAATATAAAATACATACAGCATTAAAAGGCCTAGACAGATTTTCATCTGGTACCGAAAATAAAATAAAGATGTTTATTACTTCAGTTGATGGCAGAGCAGGGATGATCTCAAAGGCTGGACAGGTTTTTGCACTGGCGCTCTACGCTATTTAAGGATGTCTAGGTTAAAATCAGAACTTTCCATTCTGAACAGAAACAGTTAATGTAGCTGACTTAAGATTGACATAATATGTTCTCCATGAGTGGTCCCAATTAATGAACATACTGCTATATTTTGCACTAAATGAGGCTTCAAAGCATCTTTGTGTACAGGACATTGCAGTGTTCTAAACAAGATGTTGCCAGTGTGTGGATAACTGTGGCCAAGCTATTGTCATCCAAGAGGGGTCACAGCTTGTACACCAGCCTCAGCTGGTAAAAGGAATTTCAAGATGTAGAGGCCACTTGGGCCTCTCTAGATAAGGCCAAATCCAGCAACACTCCCCAGACTGCAGTGATCACCACCTCTCAGGTCACATGAGCCACCAACTCACAACACCTTCATCTTATCTGAACTGAGGTTCAGTTTATGGATCCCTCATCCCTCTCCCCCCTCCCCAGTTCATTATCAATCAAAAGCAACTGTTTTGCATTTCCACAGCATTTCCACGTGGATTTGATGAAAAAGAAAAACAGAGCTTGGTGTCATTAACATTTTTTGCTATTTTCCCTCTGTCCTCAAACCATATCTGTATTGTTGTCATCTTTACAGAAAGGAACAAAGGCTGGAAAAGGGGAGTAGTTTAGAAAGCAGGTCAGGATGGTGAGGTGCCTTGTGGACACCAGTCTAGCCTCGTTTCCTAATCTTCCCTTAATATTTAATTTCTTCTCTGGAGGCAACCCCCCTAAAGTTTCACATCCATCCCTGTGACCTGTCAGCCTTAGCAGCTGGTTACCTTTTATAAACTCTGGCCTACTTTCATTCTCATTACCTTTCCATACAGGGTTGTAGCACTTGCATCACTCCTCTGCTCATGCATGGGGGCTATCAAGGTCCACTGGTTGGTCTCGGGCTCATACCTCTCAGCTGTGTTGAGACGCACATAGCCGTCAAAGCCACCCATGGCATAGATGAAGTTATCAAGGACGGTGACACTAACATAACAGCGTCGTGAGTGCATGGGTGCAACCTGGTGCCACGTCTTCTTGACAGGCTCAAATCGCTTGACGCTGTTGAAGTAGTCCACACTGTCAAACCCCCCAATGATGTAGACGTAGCCCTTTAAGTAGGCGGCACCATGGTACGCCCGGGGGCTCTCCTGCTGGCATGTGACGTTCACCCAGCGGTCTGCACGGGCGTCATACGTTTCGATGGCATTGGTTGGGCTCCCACCGCTCCAGCCGCCAATGGCAAACAAAATGGCGTACGGCAGACGGGGTCTCGTCAGCGGGTTGGTGAAGTCGGAGCTAGATGGTCCGTTCATGTTGAGGTCGTACATGGCTTTCAGGGCGTCGATAACAATGGGCTTGCACTCCTCACTATCCTTTACATAGTCATGCATTTTGACATTGTTCATAAAATATTCAGCATGCATCAAGGCCAGGCGTACCTACAGAGAGGGGAGTGAAAGGACTGGTGCTAAACAAGAAGCCTAATAGGAACGAGGCACATTCCTGCCTTGTTACTCTCAAGTTCATGAGACAGGTCTGTTTCCCCACCATCACTCAGCCTGTGAACCTTGCCCACTGTGTTACAGGAGTCTTATTATGAAGTGGTATCCTCTCAGAAAGGTGGAGGAGTATAAGTAAAGCTGCATTTAGCTGTCTAGCAGTGAGATCACGGGGAAGGTCTCCATGACATGAAGAAAAACTATGTTATGCAGAGCTGATGTTATGATTCATAACATCCGAATCAATTAGGAGACCAGTTATGAACACTTTCTTTTTACTGTGATTAACGGCTGCCACTGGAGGATCCAGAGAGCAGCAATCCTCCTTCTACCAACGTAATAATTTTATTTTATTGCAGTACAGGCATTAGGACAGCAACTGTTTGGTGTTTGTGCAGCTGATGTTTTGGGACTCAGCAGCATCTCCAGGACGGTTGAAACCCTGGCTGCTGAGAATTCCCTGGATCACCAACAGAAGATTCCACCAGCTGCATTAATTGCCGATTATTAGTTTTGCAATGTTATGTTTCAGTGATACTATATGGCTTATTGTATATTGTTATTGTAGTACTGTATTTAGATTTAGACTTTTGCATGAACTGTTTTGAGAAGTGAGGTGTTGTGCATGTGTTGCAGGTGCCCTTCCACTGAGCTACAGTGGTACCTCGGATTAAGAACTTAATTCGTTCTGGAGGTCTGTTCTTAACCAGAAACTGTTCTTAACCTGAAACACCACTTTAGCTAATGGGGCCTCCTGCTGCCGCCGCGCCACCAGAGCACGATTTCTGTTCTTATCCTGAAGCAAAGTTCTTAACCCGAGGTAATATTTCTGGGTTAGCGGAGTCTGTAACCTGAAGCGTATGTAACCCGAGGTACCACTGTACAGCTCTCCCCCAATTTATGATGCATGTATCCTTGCAGTCAGCCAGTTGCCCCAACGGGAAGCCCACAAGCAGGACCTGAGTGCAACAGCACTCTCCCCACTTGTGATTCCCAGTGACGGGTAGCAACATCAGCCTTTCAATAATAAATACATGAATGAAACTCAGAGTGACATACGTAAAAGACCAAGAGCCTCCTAGAGCAGGCCTATGGCCCATCTAATCCAGCATCCTGCTCTTACAGTGGCCAACCAGATGACGATGGGAAGCTTGCAAGCAGAGCCTGAGTGGAACAGCTCTCCCCACTTGTGATTCCCAGCAATTGGCATTCAGGAGGCATACAGCCTCTTGCACCAAAAGTAGTACACAGCCATTATATGAAGCTGATTGGGAAGTTAGCCAGCACTGTAGATCTGGAGACATAAGGGGTTGGATTCAACACCACACTATTACAATCGTTCTGTCAGCTCACACAGTTCTGCTTGCCAGATGGAACGATTCCACCCTCTCCTCCCTGTGTGCCGTTTTGGGGGTTCTCCCAAACCACCCCCAGAGCTTATGGAGGGAGGCACAGTGGGGAGAAGCGGGGGAAAGCCCTGTAGCGCTAATGGGAGTCCTTGCACTGGCTCCTGCTAGCACAAGTATTTAGTTAAATCTGGTCCTAGATACCTGAAGGACAGGGGATGGATGGACCCCCAAGATATTTAAAAGGGCTAACCTTAGGGAGCAGGACTGCCATGTGCTGCTTTCGGTTTGTGGGATCGTGGGCAATCCACTTGAGGATGGCCTCAAAGACGGCGTCTTCCTGTTTCACATTGAGTTCGTCCTTTTCAATGATGTCTTTAAACTCATTGACCGAGAGCTCCAGGAATTCAGTAGACGCTTTTACCATCTCCTCAAAGTTGTGCAAGATGAACATATAGGCCGCCTGCCGCAGCTCCGGACAGAAGTAGTACTCTGTGAATTTGCAGATACCAATACAGTTCTCCAGGCACAGCTGGCATTTCATGAAGTCAGAACAAGCCCTGACGATGCCCATCACATTAAATTGGTCAGCAGCCACAAGAAGCCTCTCCACATTGTCCACGGTGATGGGCACTGTCCTTGTGTAGGCGTATTCGATAATGAGTTTCATCATATCTGGGGTTATGCCAGGAATATTATATACTCTCTTCTCTGAGTTGTTCCAGCTACTGGTAAACAGAGCTCTGAAAAAGAACACAACTATTTCTCATTGGTCTTTGTTGCATCTTGGGGTCCTATTCCTCAAGGGGATGGCGTTGGGTCCACCGGGATCCTCCAGCTAACCCGCTGAACCTCTATAGCAATCCCCACAACTTTTTGGTGCTCATGACAGCTGCAAGCCTCATATTGCTTCTAAAAATTGAACAAGAATTGGCACTGCTACAGGTGCCATTCGGCATTTGTAAGAACTCAATTGTTTAGTGTGGCAGCGCCCGCACTTTGGAACTCCCCGACTATTGAGATCAAGCAGACGCCTTCACAGTGCTTGTTTTGGCACCTGCTAAAAACATTCTTGTTTAGACATGCCTACCCAGGTGCTTAGAAAGTTGATGTGATCTGTTTTAGTATTTAGGGCACACCTGCCTGACTAGGAATTCAACGCAAGACTGAGCAACCTTGCACTAGTTCCTATGAACAGGCAGCAACTGTCTAGAATGCTGACACTGTAACCACACCCATCTTTAGGCCAGACTGCCAAAAAATAAATAAAAAATAAACAAAAAATAAATATTCAGACCAGATTCTCTAACATCAGGTCTGGGGTGCAATAAAAGTTGCAACAGGGCCCATCAAGAGGCACATCATGGCTTCAACCTGTGGACCTGATTGCCAGTGTAAACTATTGTTGACAATGACAGCTCTTAAGTCCTGCTGGTGCACTGGCAGCTTATTATTTTAGTACTCTACATACCTCAACTGAAACATATTCCAGCTCACATTTGATAACTTCCTTGGGCTAGAAGAGTTGGGTCCTCAGTAGCTACTGGGCTGATAATGCGACAAGATTTTGCTCCTAAGGCAAGAAGTACGGTCACTTGACTGTATCAGCAAAATCTCAGAAACCGTTACTCAACAGAGCCAACCAGATATTAAATAAAAACCCTGTTTGCTCAAATAGCACCACGAGTCTCCCAATACTACAAGTCAGTAATGACTCAGAAGAAGTGTGGGCTCTGTATTTTATCCTAGATGGGCATGAAAAGCCAAGGATAGTAGGGTCTCATTATTCAAGCAAATCCTTGCTATGGAATCCACTGTTCAAACAAATTAGAAACCTAGACAATCTTACCCCCTCCTGTCTTTTCTACTTTATTCCTATCCTGTGGTATTTCATCAACCTTCTTCTTGACTTATTTGGCTTTGATAAAAGACTCTGCTTCTGAATTATGCTTTTGGATGCCATTTGGCATCCCCTTGACTTGAAGACACAACCTGAAACTATTAACTGGTGGACATGAGTTAAGAACACACTCATTTACCTTTTAAGACAATTTGATTAAATGTTGCTGTAACAGAGAATGAAAGTTACATTACAATATGGTTCTCAACTATTCTGGTAGTTAAAAACAAAACAAAAAATAAATAAAATAAAAAACTCTATTCTGGTAGTTTTTGTTTTACTAAATTTATCATTTAAATGGGAACCTATTTGGTGGTTTTCGCAATATGATCACTTCTTTGAGTTTAATTGATCAGTTAAAAGGCAGATGAACAACTAATAAATTTCAACTGCCTGTCAACCTACTAATTAGTGGTTATGACTTCCACACAACTGCAATCTGGGATAGAGAGGGTGAACCAGCAGCCAACCACATCTTTGAAGACAGCAGGAACTCAAGCATCTATTACTGAATAAAATGAGCCCTTAAGTCAAGACATATTCCTGGGAATTTTGCCAGAGAAACCAACTCTTGCCTGTTAGAAGCACTGACCTAAAATAGGAGCTGCAGCTACAGAGGATGTTCTTGTGGGCATTGAACTCACACCCATTGACCTTGATGATCACGTCACAGAGCTTCCCTTCCAGTCGAAGTTCGTTGAAGACTGTACAAGCCATCGCACTCATCTTCCTCTCCATGTGGCGGTGGGAGTACCCCGCCGAAGCAGAGGCATCATCCATTTTTTCAAGGTGGGGGGAGGCAGCACAAAGAGCTGCCAGGCCTTCCACTTAACCCTCCTCTTGGAAAAAGGGTGTGATTGGTTCAGAGGTTCCAGAATCCCTCCCATAATGAGACCCTTGACATGACCAGGTTCTAGAATCTTGGCTGTCCTCTGAAGCAAAGTGGTCCTGCTCACAGTCAACAGCAGCATCTGAGGTTTGGATACCCTTTCCCACACAATTTAAAATAAATTTAATTGATGCGCAGACAGCTTTTGACTCACAGTGGGCCACGATTTAAACATCTCAAACTGAGGGTGAACCAGAATGTAATCTGTTCATGATTGTCCTAATTTATATCCTGAGATATTAAAAACCATTTAAATAAAATGGCAGCACATTATATTAAACAGTTCTTTTGCATATGATATGAATGCTGGCTGCTTCTGACCTAATCCATATTTAATTTTTCAACTCACCAACAGATGATTATTTTTACATCTCCTAAGGGCATGGTATGAGATATAAAGCTTAGAGCAGCAGCATGGGCATAAGGTAGGAATAACTGGCCAGGCAAGCAGCACCAAGATTTAGGGATCATTTGGATCAATAAACTGAACTTGACCAACTATGCTATCCTGTAGCATGGAAGGCTGATGTTTCAGATTAAATGGAAAGAATAGCAGTACCAAAGACCAGGGGAAAAACAACAATATGGTTTGACTTGGCACTTGTTAGATATTATGTGCAGTAGTTCCAATTTGCCTTATGTTAATTTATAAGTTGGTATTGACCTTTAAAGCCCTTCACAGTTTAGGACCAAGATCCTGTTGGATTGCCTATCTCCTCAAGAGACTAGGCACTGACATCATTAGGTGCTCCCACCACAGAAGATATAGCTGTACTTTTTGTCTTCTTATTGCTGCTAGGAAGACCAATATGCCAAACTAATGCACTGGGAGTAAACTCCACTGAACACCATGGGACTTACTTCTAAGTAATAGTCATAACCATTTGTTCCTTGACTTGCAGAAGCTCATTAAGATGATCTTTAGAGAACTCCAGTTCTTGCATTTTATCGGTCTGCAATTTACTACAAAGTTCTAAAAGTGGTAACAAATATAGTATTCCCTTGCTGGCCAGTGGTTTATGCTCTGCATCTGGGAGCAGGAAATTTAAATGTTGCTTAAAATTACACAGCTGAATACATATCCTGGAAAGAGATTTCCTCTTTGAGGAAGAAATTCAGATGCTGTGCCATAGCTCACAAATTTTAGGAGCATTTATGCAAAAGGATTCGGGAACTCTATAGAAAGCAGCAAGCAGTAAAGTTCACTGTGTTCTTTTAATTCAGTATAAAAAGTGGAATGAAACTCAAAAGTGTCTCATGGTGCCATCTTGGCTCATTAAGAAGTAGGTTTGTGCAGAATCGTGATAACAAAAAAAATATATTATGCAGCAGTAAAAAAGGGGGAGGATGTAAGTGACCAGAAGCTTTCAAGAAGAATCGCCTGAGCGTTTAAAGTTTCACTGCTTTTTGTGAAGTAACGAAGGTCACCTTTCCTTCACAGTATCCTACTCACTAAGTTCTCTTGTGCAACTATGCCTCTAATGCCTCCCATAAACAGAGCTCAGTGCCAGTTCTAAGCAGCCAGTGCGTCAAGGTTTTGCTTTCCAGAGGACAAAGACTCCCATTAGGTTCAGGTGTATTCACAGAGGTGACCACAGCCTGCAGGGCAATGGGAACTGGTCTCCAGCCATTTCATGATGTGCTGCAGGTGGCCACCATGACTGCAGCCCTGGCACCACACGAACAGACCCTTCACTACGTGGTGGCACACAGCACACATGCTGGCACACTGCCGACATCTGAAACGAGACCACAGAATGAATCAACCAGAAGAAAATTACTTATCTTAGCAGTCAAATACAACACAGATTCTGGAACATAAGAATCCCAATGAGACCTAATGTGATTACTGATGGACAACGAGTAGGGAGACCCAGGTGCAAGTCCCTCACTCAGCCATGAAGCTTACTCATCCTAACTTACTTCAGAGGGTTGCGTGAATAAAATGGTGCATGGTCATGTGTGTGAGAGAGAAACATGCAGGCCAGCCTAAGCTCCTTGGAGCAAAAGTAGGAAATAATTGTAAAAAATACAAAAAATAAATAAAATGTGAAAAGCAGTTGTAGTCTCTGCAGCTGGTAGGAGCATGGCTCACCTGAAATTATACACGAATTCATTTTTCACCACTATTGGGAGGTGCATTATTGGGATGCATAAAGTTCACAAGAGGTATAGATATGAGATACATTCTGACCCACTGAACCAGCACATCAGTCATGAATGGATAGAAGCCCATCAGGAGCTCAAAAAACTTCTGTTTTGCTGCCTTATGACCGCATTGTAATCAGGTGCCTGGGATGTCTCTGTTGGCTTGATGTACCATAAATTGAGGAGGTCTGTTCTAAATTTCTGTATTCCACTATACTTCTTAAACTGCATGAAAAAGGATGTAAGCAGTCGTGAAGTGATTTTGTTTCCCAGGATTTTTTAAAAACACTTTTGCTACACCACTGTGTTGAACCAAAGGCAAGATGTTCCAGAAGCTCTGCAAACACCATCTTGGTAGTCAAGATAACGCTACAATTAATTAGTCGTTTTTGCAATAATGAGCTGATGTATGTTTATATTCACTTGCTCTGATATATGCAAATTGGCTTGCTTTAATGCTATGCTTATCTGTGGACCCTGGAATGCTGGGCTCTCGGCCCAGAGGGGAGCTATCTGTAAGCCTTGGATAACTGCTACCTATGGCCTCACCAGCCAGGTGTGATGGGAGGTTCAAGGTAAATTGACGTATGCTGCTTTGTGCATAAAGGATGTATATACACATTTGCTTGGGCGCTGACAAGTCATGACGACCTCTCACTGTTGTGGTGTCCATTCCGCATCTGTAAAGGCAGTGAGGCTCTGCACACTGTGCTGTAAATTTACACTTTTTAAAAATAAAGCAGCCGAACTGGCCATTCTGGAGTTTTTTTCATCCTCTTTTGGACATCCTTCAAGAATCAGTCCACTATCATAGGTCACATCATATGATCTTCTATAAAATGAGTAAGGCACACCTAGCTTCAAAAGCCTTCATGTAATCCTGAGTGTGGGGTGGTAAAATGATTTTTAGCTCCTGGAAAACAAAATCACTTCTAGCTTCACTTCAGGAAGTATGTATGCAAAGTGCTACTTAAAAGAGGGTCAATAATTTAAGATGCTTTGGGTGCAGGAGATCCCAGGTTCAATCCGCAGTCCTGAGGGTTGGAAAACACCCCTGCTTGTGATCTTAGAAAGCTACTGCCACCAGAGTAAGCAATTTCAGATCAGATGAACAGTTGTCTGACCTGGAATAAGGCAGATTCATATAATTATTCCCAGCATGTCACAAAACTAAAACCTCTATATGTGCATACATGCACACAGTGTGTCTCTGCACAGGCCGCTCACCTGTCACAAATCCAGCCTTTGTTGCTCATGGGTCTTTTGCAATTGCTGCAGTTGATGTGCAGTGTAGTGGAGGCCTGGTTGAGGCAGTTGATGGCTCTGCACGTGCTCAGTTTGATCACCTCATTGGAGATGTTCCACAGCTGGAAGCGCTGCAGCAAGTCAATGTATGAAGTGTACCAGTGTTCCTGTGGGGTTTTAAGGCATTGCACACAAGTCACTTACAGTATTCGTCTCCAGAAATCTCTTTCAACCTCTCTCTTGCAACTCAAACCCTTTATTTTATTGAAATACTCATATATTGCCTTTTCATTTTTTTTAAAAAAAGATGCACTCAAGTCTATGAACTCCTTTTTGTTTTTTAAGAAGTCTATGAACAACTTCTAATGCAGGTGAAATAGAACGCAAAATTCATATGGATCTTTCAATGTTCCACAGATGGATATTTTAAAGTTGGCCCTGGCCCATCAAATTGGAAATAACTGGCAGGTGTTTTGATAGCCAGACAATCTAGACCAACTTCACTTAATATACTACCACAAGCATTAACATGAAGAGAGCTATTTTATTTCACACACTTGCTGCCTTTCAGTAAACATGGAATTCAAGGTGGAGTATAAATGGATCCTGGGAAAACTCCCATCCAGGCCTTCACCAGACCCAGACCTCCTCATGGCCACTACCCATTCCACATGCCTCTCCTTCTGTGCCTGATCAGCACCAGCTCTGATAGAGACAGAGGATAAGTTGTGCAGAGCTTACTACTCCTTCTCCTTGTATCTCTTGCTGCTTGCTCACTTGGGGAGGACAGGTGAATAGGCAACAACAGTTAGGAGGAGGCGCAGCAGGATAGTAGTTTTTGTGGATTGGGATGGGCTCCTTATTGAGTGTGCAGCTTTCAGCAGGTATCTGGTAATTATGACCACCAATCCTAATCCTAAAATATAGAACAGGGAGGTACCTGTGCCTGGTCATCAATCTCCTTCCGGATACGATCCCCCAACACGATAAGTACAGACACCGCCATCTGCACATCCCCCTGCTCAGCATAGAAGAGCAACATGTCACGGACAATGGGGCTGAAGAAGTCAGCAGGCAGACGGCTGTCATACAGAGAGTGAGAGATGGAGATCAGGGAGAAAGATTCCACAGGTGTCAGCGACACAGTCTCTGCCTCATTGCCACTGACATGTGGGGAGTCTGCTTTGTCTTGTAAGTGATCCAGTGCAGAGGGATTGTCCACAATCTCATGACGCAAAGGGAAGGCCTCCTGGGGAAGGATGTACTCTTGCTCCTCAGCTGTTAAGAAAACATGGACCCATGAGAGGGAAGGCAGACAGGGAAAGATAAACAATTCCACCCAACACAGAAAGGGGAACAGGAAGGACCAACAGTTCTCAAGAGTATATATACTCACTGTGAGGATTCTCATGGTCTATCATGTACAGGTCATCTTCATCTCCTTCCACATCCCCAAGGAGATAATCTGCAGGGACATCACTGCCTTCAGTCTCTTCGTTCTCTAGACATCCAAGAGTAAAAAAAAGAGAGAAGCAGAGAAGGAAGTGAGAAACGGTTCTCAGGTTTCTATGCAGTGTTGGGGGAGAGGTATGCCACCATTCTCACCATCGTTATTGATCAGTGTGGAGGAAGAATCCATGAGGATGTTTTCAGGTCGGTTCTCTCCCTTGCTCCTCTCCATCCTTGATTCACTGCCTATCCCAGAAGGAATATCTTTCAAGTTAAAGCTGGAAGGGAAACACAAATCTGTGTTACACCCAGGTAAAACCTGATGCTTCCAGCTTCCCTCCTACATCCTGGCACCCAAGTCCCCCACTGGTTGCAATTCCTGGTAACCAAGTAACCACACAAATATTGTATCATTAAGATTTTCAGTTCAATTTTTCTCACTGCTCACACAAGAACATACTGAGAGACCAGTAGCACTTCTGAACTTATCAGCAAGGTGCATTTTTTCTGCCCTGTTGTATGCCCTATTTCCAAGGGCTCAAGAGTAGAAATGCGAGTCTTCTCACTTTTATCCAGATGAACACTCTGCCTAATGCAAATGGTGCTGGTAATGTGTAAATGAGACCTCTCATGCAACCAGCCCACCTATATTTGCCACAGTCAACATTCTACCTCCCATCTCACAACCAAGATCAGATACTGAAGCCTTTTTTACCTGTTCATGAGTGGAAGGCTAGAACTACTCTTCCCAATGCTGTGATTAAGGTTTGAAGAGGGCACAGTGCTAGGGCTAGAGTAAATAATTCGGAGCATGGTCCATGTCTGAGCAACCTGAAAAATAAGAGAAAGAACAGAAAGAGTTAAACTATCAACAGCCACGTCTTTCAGCTAAGGAAAAGGAATAGAGGCAAATGAGACACAAAGAGTGAGGTATTGGGCTGGAGGCCACCACACACCACCAAAACAATTTCAGGTAATGTCTTATGGGAGAGGGGCTGAACATAGCCCTGGACTCCTCTTTACATGCTAGGAAACTCCTAGCTCTCTCTCAGGAATAACACATGCAACATCAACCTCTACAACTGGTAAAGGTAAAGGGACACCTGACCATTAGGTCCAGTCGTGGACAATTCTGGGGTTGCGGCGCTCATCTCTCTTTACTGGCCAAGGGAGCCGGCGTACAGCTTCCGGGTCATGTGGCCAGCATGACTAAGCCGCTTCTGGAGAACCAGAGCAGCGCACAGAAACGCCGTTTACCTTCCTGCTGGAGCGATACCTATTTATCTACTTGCACTGTGTGCTTTCGAACTGCTAAGTGGGCAGGTGCTGGGACCGAACAATGGGAGCTCACCCCGTCACGGGGATTCGAACTGTCAACCTTCTGATTGGCAACTGGTAGGAAGTATAATATCTCTGGATTGGTAAGGTCTCTTATAAAATACTACAAGTATAGACTTCTGCTCACTACACATTCTGCTTGTGCCACTTAAGGCATTAGGAATGGGAAACTTATGGCCCTCCATCAATTGCAGTCAAGGCAGACTCACTGGAATTAAAATTAGTCTTGACTATTCATTTCAATGGGCTTATTCTAAGTAAGAGTTACTTAACTAGAGCCCCATGTGTTACTGGACAGTAACTCCCATTATCCTCAGCCACTGGCCACACTAGTTGAGGCTGATGGGAACTGGGAGTCCAACATCAGAAAAGCCATAGACTCCCCGCACTTGACTTAAGGCTCTAATTCAGGCCCGTGTTCTGCCTTCATCACAAGCCACCAACCTCAGCAAAGAGACTTTTGGTACTCTGAGTTGAACATATATGCTGCAGGTTTGGATTCCAGTACAATCAACCATGGCATCTCCTTCCTGGGTGCCCATTGGGACTAGGTTATGTTGTAGCCCCCTCCCCAAATCTACCAAAGTATAAGCGAATAACTCCTGCACAAAGGGAGCCCTTACCTGGTTGCGCTTGAGCTCTTTGGCTACTTTGGCATTATGGTCACACAGCTCTGCCAGCGGTCTCCCTGTCAGCACATACTGCTTGGCGGTCCGCACAAACCAGTCCATGCTACCAGCATCACACTCTGTGTCCGCTTCAAATACACTTAGGGCACTGGAAGAGGAGATGAACTCAAACTGTTCTGTGGGGTCTAGCTTGCGCTTGAAGAAGATAGGATGGCGCCGATCACGCTTACGGTTAGAATCAGAGGAGATGAGGCTCTCCTTGGCAGCAAAAGCCAGGTCCCCAAAGAGACTGTAACAAAGCCCCTCAGGGTTAGCCCGGTCAATAGGCTGGATGGCATCCTTGAAGATATGCTGGTAAAGAGTGCTATCCTTAGAGCCAGACAAGAGGAAGTAAGGATCATGGAGATGACGCCACACAATCCCTGTGGTGACATCTTTGTGTTCCTCAAACATGGCAGAGGGGATGAAAGGCCGACGTACATCCCACACATAGATGTTGTGGTCCACCATCATGGAGCATGTGGCAATGTGGTGTTTGCATTCAGGCCGCCACTTGACCCTTGCCACAGAGGCTATTGTCTGCACACAGTATATCTCTTTGGCCCGGTTGGTGTTCATGTCCCAGACCTTTACCATCTTATCTCGGCCCCCTGTGGCCAACCAGCCCCTAGATGAAGAGAAGAGAAGCTTAAGTGGCCAGTAAACAGTTCAGCAACCACCACTTTTCTTATACATGATCTACACTGACCTTATACCCAGCTACCAACTCACAATACTGCTAAAGCATGAGGGGCTAACCTGTAGCCCTCCAAATATGTTCAACTACAACTCCCATCATGCCTGACCAGCAGTCATGCTGGCTGGAGCTGATGGGAATTGGACCCCCCATGTCTCTACTCCTGAGAGCTTATAGCGAAGTCATCAGTGACAGTGAGGGGTGGGGTGAGCACACATCCCAATCCTTGCTCTCACACACCTGTGAGTCTTCATTTCTTATCTGCATGACAAAACCCTCATACATCCCAAAATGCTGTTGGGCTACAGCTCCCATAAACCTTAGCCAGCATGGCCCCTAGTCAGGAATGACTAGAGCTAGACGTCAACAACATCTGAAGGGCCACAAGTTAGGAACCTGTGCTGTAGTTCTTAGCCTAGAATTTCAAATTTAGGAAAATAATTTATACAGCATACTAACAAAAACAAGTTCTTGGAGAAAGAGCTTTGAGTTTTCTAAGATGCATTTCTATAATATAATGCTTAAAAACGAAGCACTGCACGGAAGATTTTTACTTGAGGAAGGCAATCTTAAGAACAGTAAGTTCTCCATGGCTGTCTAAAATAATGTTTAAAAATAGGAAGGGAAAACTGCATATTTAAGAAGGAAGAATGTTCCATGGGCAGGGAACAGAGAAAGATGAGCTACAGAACAGAGAATCCTAGTGCACAACGTGAGATGGTGCCAAAGGGAAAAAAGGAGCGTGCACAAGAATAAAGTGAGACGAGGATATGCTTGAAGACAAAGAACAAAATTTTAGTGCAGAATTCTAGCCCCTGCTGTCCATACCTGTCTTCCGGGTGCCAATCGCAACAGAATACGGGCCCATTATGGGCTGTGAACATCCTCTCGTAGCGGTCAGGCCGGCGGATGTCCCACAGCTGAACATTTCCATTCTCAAAGGTTGCAGCAAAGGTAAAGTAATCACGTATACTAAACTGGACGTCACGGACACTTTCTGATTGACCTGAAAGATAATGCAACAGACAGCATATTTGGCAAGCTTCATATCCGGCAGCTCATCCAGATGACACTCACCATTTGTAATCATACTCTAGCACAACAGATTTCAGGCTCAAGGGCCAAATCAGATTCTCTCTCAATAATTTGGTCACACCTTGCTTTCGGCCCAGCCCCAACAAACTCATAGCACTGCCCTTTGACTAGGTGTAACTAGAAAAAAGTACTCTTGACCATTGCTGAGAGTGTTAAGAGTCAGGCACGGCAAATTCAGAAATGACTCCTTACCTGAGAATGTGCTAACAGAATCTTTCTTGCGCAGGTCAAAGCATTTCATGTAGCCATCCTGGGAGCCACTGAGAAGCATGTACACCTCTGTCGGGTGGAAGCACACCTTGTTAACTGTTCTTTTGTGCTCGGTGAAGAGCTGGTCCTGCTTGTTACGAGATGGTTTGCCGAGGTTCCAGGTCACGACGACGCCATTGGTGGCTGCTGTGGCCAACAAGTTCTCGTCCATCTGGTGCCACACCACATCGGCACAGCTGAAGTTCAGGGATGGCTTGCGGCCAACACGCAAGTTCAGCTTCTCCACAAACTGGTCTTCTTCTATAGAGTAGATCTTAAAGATGTTACGCCCAGCTACCACTACCTGGGCAGCATCACGACATACACTAATGGCATTGGCAGGGGCATCCAGGTGGCAGAACATGGTCCGTCCAGTGATAGTATTGCCACCGAGGGCAGTGGTCACCCTAGCCATTTTCTCCATGGCTGCCTTCTGAGGGGCTCTCTGTGGTTCTGAGGGATCTCCCAATGACCACAGAGCAGGAGTGTCTACAACTATATCTTAATGGACAACTTCACAAAATTAAACTCAATCTTGCAAGCTCCTTATCACTAAAGCTTCATTTTTAAAAAAGGAATATTCAGCACTTGAAATAAGGTCCTACCCAGAAATGGGCAGCATTTTAACACAAGGAAATTTCATGAAGTGATCACATAAAGCCAATGCTTACAGCTCCAGAGTTAGTTGCAAGCTCTTCTAATTTGCATTGAAAGCTTACTTGGCTTTAGGTCTACCTTGTGTGGAAATTTCTTTGTAAACCATCTAGCACTTCTTTTCCTACTTTCAAACAGCCTCTTGACAGAAACTTTTCACTTGCAGGATAGCTTCTGGCCGAAGAAATTCAGCAAAGTTCTGCAATACAAGACAGAATTGTTCAGGATGCAGACCAACACACACACACACACACACACAGAGAGAGAGAGAGAGAGAGAGAGAGAGAGAGAATTAGTTAAGAATAAACATATCTCTCAAAGCATTGGACACTGAAACAAGACCAGTACCCACCATTGTAGAAGTTGCCATTTGCTTCTGAGAAGAACCTACATAAAAGAAACTGACACACCACTAAAGACAAATGTTTTAATGTCTTTCATATTTTATTTATTTGTTGTCATCCGTCTGTCTCAAGAGAAATGGAGTGTGCCTCTGGGGGTGAAGTCAAACTGCTGGAGAATCACAGCACCTGCCGTGGCTGCAGAGACCAGCAATTAATAACTGCTGCCCGCCCCCATTCTTATTGTTGCATTAGCAGCACCAAAGTGACCTCCCTAGGGTACAAGCCTGGCCAGTGTGCACGGAGGTCCTGGACTGCCCAGAGGACAAGACCGCCCTCTCTGCCTTGTTGATGTGGTCCAAAGGGAAGCAGAACAATACATTTGGCACCAGCTTGGCTGCAGGAGTTGCCAGAAAGTGTAGAAGACGACATCCCACCAACCGCCTTAGGGACTCCACTCTGGATTTGTGTAGGGTTTACTCCTTGGCCTTTTCTTTTCCCAAAGATGTCCTGCAAGGCAGCAGGTAATTTATTTATTTACTGAATATCCCACCTTTTCCTCACTTGAAACTAGGGCTGAAAACAAGCATTACTACCCCAGTTGAATATATTGCTGGGAGAGATCAATTTTAACTGGGAAGACTGACAGTTAATGGCACATGTATTTTGGGGATCATCCACACTAACCTTTTGCCCTGCACTTTCCTGGTCCATGTCCAGGCACTTTTTTTTCCCTCTGCCACTTTCCCCAGGAAAACCCAATCCGTACCCCTAAATCGGAGCAAACGGCAATTCAGGTTTTAAGTGGATTTGCTCCAATTCAGCACTAAAGAGCAGGTTTTTGCGGCTTGGACAGGAAGCTTTAAATTGTGGAGCCGTGCCTAGAAATGCAGAGCAAACGTTAAGTGTGGAAGAGTCCTAAATGTAACACGAGTCTCCTTATGATGCAATACATGTGCAGATCTGGACCACCGCTTTAATGGAAAGTGAACAATTTATACCTGAATGCTACACTATCAAAAAATAAAGCACAACTTTTTCTGAAGTTTGGCATCCGTTTATTGAATACATCAAATTAAAGCAACATGACCAGCAGCCGCCCTCTTCTCACGGTTTCCTTTGGAAAAAAAACTATTATTGGATAACATGCCTATGAAGAACAATAGTCTGGAATTATAATGCTATTTTGTTGAAATACGACCGTCCTCTCTCTTCCCTTCTCTCCCCAACCCCTTTCCCCTATCTCGTTGTGACCAATGGTTTTTTGCGTATTGGAAATGAAAGCAAGAACGATTACCCCAAAAATGTAAATAAAATAAAAAAGCCAACACCACAGATTAAAGTTTGCTTTAAAACTGAGCTTTGGTTAATTTAAAAACAACAACAAACAAACCCGCCATGCAATGTATTCAATCCAGCATTTCCTCACCCTTACATGTCTCGGGAGCTCAAAAAGATGCGCTGCATATATAAATACGCAGCAGTTTTAGTCCCGCGCGAGGCCTACCCAGCCTGGCCTGGCTTCCCTCAGCCTTTCACGAGCGAGCGCCGGGCGAGGCGCTGAGGGAAAAAGCAAAAGCAAACGGGCGGCAGCTCACCTGGCAGCGGGCCGAGGCCGCCAGGCCAACGGTTTCACCGATCGCTGCTCCCGCGGCCACTCCTGGCGGGGCCTCCGTCGCTCAAGGCAGCCGCCTCTCCTTCCGCCGCGGAAACCCGGCCCGCCTCGCCCGGCCCCTTCCGCCACCGGCCAGGCCGCTCCGCCCTTGCTTGCCTTCCCGCCTGCCGGCCCCCCACCCTGGCCGCGCCGCCTTCTCGGCCCTTGCCGGCGAGCCCGCGGGGCGTTGGGCGGGAGGCTGCACCCGTCGCCCCCGGCTGCGTTTTCCCGCAGGATCGCGGGCGGGGGGCGGGGAAGTCGCGTTTTTCAATGCTCCCGTGTGTTTTATTTATTTATAATCCTGCATGTAGAAAACTAGCACAGCAGGGAGTGGTCTGGGTTAGCATCGTTCTCCCTGACATGCTGCCTTTCTTTTTTTCTTTGAAAAACATGCAAGCCTTGAAATAGAATCACCCCATCCGGAGTACGAAATCTAACTGCCCACTGGTTTTACAGTTCCCACATTTTTGGTACCTGGATGCAATCCCCGCCGCAGGTTAAAACTGGGTTTCCTTGGTAATTTCGTTGTTCTGTATGGGACAATGTCAATAAAGATTATCGTATATAATGGTTGCCACCACACTGGATGAGAGCCTGATGGAAAGCTGTAAGGTACCTCTTACAGTTGCTTCTGGGCAATGGTCACGCTTTGGAACACTTCGCCCCTGCCATCTCTGTCCGCTGTTGCTCCACCTGTATCAAGTCATCTTTGGTTCTCCTTTTCTCCCCTGAGATTCTGTTGCCCATATTCTGACAGAGTGGGAGATCAACGCCTCACACAGGTGAAAGGCCTGAGCTTTGTATGCAGAAGATCCTAGGCTTAATCCCCCAGCATCTCTAGGGGTAGGACAGTTCTGAAACCCTGGAGAACTGCTGACAGTCAGTGTAGTCAATACTGAGTTAGATGGACCAGTAGTCTGACTTGGCTTCCTACCAGACTTTTAGACGACATCTGAAGGCAGCCCTGTTTAGGGAAGCTTTTAATGTTTGATGCATTACTTTATTTTAATATTGTGTTGGAAGCCACCCAGAGTGGCTGGGGAAACCCAGCCAGATGGGTGGAGTATAAATAATAAATTATTATTATTACTATGTTCACAGGGCTTCAACACTCCAGGGGGACATATTGGGGAAATGCTGCATCCAAAATAGTGGCTTAATTTTGCAAGGAACCCTTTAGCCCCTTGCATTAGTGTGCCCCCTTATGCATACTGGGAACAACTGTCATTGTGAGAGTCCTACAGTACACATTTTTGTGTAGGCAATAATATGCAAACCATGCATTGACGTAGGCAGGGAGGGGCAGCTGCCCCCTCAAATCAATAAAAATCAATAAAGGTACATAACAAACTGAGGTTCTGCCTCCCCAACAAAAGGCCTGCCCCTCCCCAACAAAAATCCTGGCTACATCCATGAAACCGTGTGTGTATCATCACATGTGATGCTCACAGATATGTGTTTCCCACTGCATGGGCATTCATTTGGAAGTTGCACGTTCTTTCTAGCACAGAAAGTCCTCCTTTCCCCCTTTTATATAAATGTTTTGTGCAATATGTGATGTGGCCCTGTTCTGCTGTACATTGAGCAGTAGGCTGGACGAGGGCTGCATACACATCAAATATTTAAAGCACATTACTTTTCCAAATAATCCTGGGAACTGTGGTTTGTTGAAGGTGCCAGGAATTTACCTCTGTGAGGGCTAAACTACGGTTCCCAGGATTCTGTAATAATAATAATAATAATAAGTAGAAATAAGTAATGCTCTTCAAATGTATGATGTGGACACAGGCACCCGCCAACTTTCTGATTCAGCCCTGTGCTGTTAGATCTTGAATTTGCACAGGTAAGGTGGTCAGCTTCAAGTATATTTTTATATACATTACCATACAATGACGTGGGTGTAAAAAAGTAAATCAGATATTCTGTATTTTTAAATTTTTTAATATATATTTTTATAAACAGATCACGTGATAAAATAGCACAAGAAACACTTACCAAATATAAGGTTATATCTTCAGAATATACAGGAGAAGGAGGCTTCTATGTACAGTAAGAAAATGGTTTTCAGAATTTTATTTTTCTTTCCCCTTTTTATAGTAATTTGAAACATCTCAGCTTCAATAGCTTTAAATAATACTTTGGACTAGTGGACACTTTAAAACAGGGGTGCTCAGGGGAATGGCAAGCACAACCCACTGAAGGTGTTCCTTTGCACAAGCCCGGCTAAAATGAATGAGCAATTCTCATTGGTGTCAATGCGGCTTGCCCAGCAGAAATTCCTAACGAGTTATGCCCTAAATTTGGACCGATACATTGTCAGAACTCTTGCATGAAGTGGAGTCACCTTTCTCAGGGAGCAATCCTATATCCACTTATTTGGGAGTAAGCTCCACTGAACCTAGTGGGACTTACTGTATAGGAATGCACTGTCACCCTGCTCAATAACACAAGTAAATCAGGATATTGCAGTTGTATAGAACAAGTGACTGATCTTAAGCACATTTCTATCCTTCATATCTTTCCCTTACAATTCCTCCCCCCCCCCCCGTGTCTCTGCCTGATACCTTTCCTCATCTCTGCTTTCATTGAAAGGCCCAACAGTGCACATGGAATGTTCCCCATCTCCTAATCATATTTAAGAGAACATTTCCCTATGTTTAAGAGAATAGCTTGCTTTCCTGTTAATTATGTTTCTCTAAATGTGAATATTACCAGAAATGTAAAGGGATATAGAAATGATTCAAATAAATAAAAAAAATTATTGCATATGGATTATCACTCTCTTGCTCTTCCTAGCATACATATATGTATTAAAAATTATATTCCGTTCTCATCTAATCATGGTGGAGCAATATATTATTCACTTTAGCTCTAAGGCTTTTTTTTCAGCCAGAATTTGCCGAAACTGAGTTCTGGCATCTCTAAGGTGGGCTCCATTGCCATTATAAGAGAACAAGGGAGTCATTCATAGTGAGTTTCAACACCTCTTTTTTAGCAAAATAGCACTGGTTTGCTCATACCAGAGTTTGCAAACTGAAAGGCTTAAAGCTACTACCTAGGCTGATATTTAAGCCAATGGAATTCCCAAGAATGTGTTTTCCACTGAACTCAAACAATGGTGGAAATACCACTAATGATTGGTTATTATATTATTTTATAATAATAGATGAAAATTAAAAGGAACATCAATAAGTTTCATGGTTGCAGTAGACAGGAACATTAGTAAAACCCAAAAACATTTAAATGTGCAGAAATGGCCATTTAAAATAATCTATAAATAAAACTTAAAACAATTTTGTAGTAACAATGATAAATAGATTGCTGTTAGCAATATTTTTTTTAATGATACCCCAAATCACAGCAATTTATCAAAGTTGGAATGCAGTTTTCTGAAACAATGAGAGTTGCCCAGTTTGTGCTCAGTCTGAAATGTTAATAGTTTTCTCTCTGTCTCTCTCTCTCCCTCCCCCACTTCAAGCTGCTTTGGATAATAAATGAATGAATCTTTGCATTCCTGTGAATTCTTGTCCAGATTAGAATGGTAAATGCCTAATGAAAGAAAACTGGAATGGACTAAAATAGGGAGTGAATTAGCACTCTGCATGAGTGTGTGTGTGTGTGTGTGTGTGTGTGTGTGTGTGTGTGAAAAGACACACTGCTGAAGGTTCTACTCTGAATCCCCATCTTGGGTAGCACTGCAATAGCCTGATTTACAAGCCAAGCAGCTGTTTGTCCTCTTAATTAAAGTTATAAGAATAGTCGTAACAATATAAGTATTCAAACTATGCATTGGCCACTGCCGTGTGAAATGGTACTTTGCATTGCAAGGCTGGCCCAATGCGTTTTCCTGCCTGAGGCGAAGGATAAGGTGATGTTGAATTTATTACCCACCTTTCACCAGCAGGTCCAGGGGTAGGTTATGACAATTTAAAATTCAAAACAATGAAAACAGATTACAATCAAGGGAATAAGGTGAGCCCTGTAAACGCATCTTGGGTGCCAAAGGCCAGGGTAAAGAGGTATATCTTTAGCATTCATCGAAAGTGAAGAAGCCAGATGCATCTCTCTGGGGAGGGAATTTGACAACTTAGGGAATGATGACATGCTGCTACCCCTGCCATTCTAACATATAGAATCAGACCAGACTGGCAATTGAATGTCACTTCCACCATGGCACTGGGGGCAGTTTTCTCTACTGCACTGAAGACAGCAGGGCAGCTTAGAGGTTACAAGACCAGAAAGAAAATTAAAGTTTGCTGATGCTAGGATGGAGGCTCAGGTGTGTGTCACCTGAAGTGTCCACCTCACTGCCCAATGATGGGGCTGGCCTGGGAATTCTCATGCCCATGCACATGCAATTTACCAGAATGTGTGTTAAGTACAAGATTCATCCATCACCCTCTCAAGACGCTTCATATCTGGAAACTGGCAGGGAGAGATGAACCCTGTGTAGAACGACAACTTTAACACTTGCAAAATTTTAAGAAGGCACTTCACAAAAGGCCAAAACGGGTGGACACATTAGCCATAGTGGATTACCAGGAATAGGAATCGGAGAACAGGGGCAGCTTGATAGAGGCATATACACTTTTGGGGGATTGTGGTGGGGTTTTTTTTGGGGGGGGGAGGGAATTGTAAGTTTTAAAAACTTTCCTTAGTGTTGCACTTTAAATTGTTGTAATCTGCCCTTGGACTTTAGGGTGAAGGACGGATAATACACCGTAGCAACAGCAGGAACAACAACAATGTTCCAGTGGGTCGTGTCTGATTTTCATCTGTGTGTGAAGAGGGCTGTGTGTGCACCATGTGGATTTTCTCCTTCCGATTCAAAATGTATTGGCGTTGCCCTGATTTTAAATACTATTTTTCTCCCATAAATTTCTTTTTCACTAGCTAGCAATAACACAATTTTATCTCTGGAAAGCTCTTCATGTCCCTCTCATGGCCCTTGGACTATTGCTCCAGGAGGCAGATTAAAGCAAAAAAATAAAATAAAATGCCTTGTGTGCATTCCCTTCATTGCCAGAGCTTCTTCAAGGTCACTCTCTCAATTATTACAGCAATTAAGGCCTCTTTAACAAATGTGGCATTAAAACAATGTCAATGCGTTTAGACTAATAAAGTCTTTAATGGGTTTGATATAATATTAACTAGGGGGAATGTGTCTGGCCTGTAAATGACAAAATGGCCAGACTCAATTATTCCATTGTCCCATTTTGACCTTCGGATCTATTTACATCTAATGAGCAGAAAATCACGGACCAGTCCCTTGGCTTATTGCTCTCCCACTCGAGGATCATGGGCAAGGTGGCATTCGTTTGTGCATCGCAAAATGGGGAAATACTTCACACACACACTTCCAGAAGATGAAACACATCCGCACAAAATGTGTGCATGCTAATTTAGGCATATAGATGTACAGATTTGGAACTAATTGAATTCAATTTAAATAAAAATACTGTACAATCCATCTCATTGAGAAGACTGTGAGCAGGTGCCCTGTGTGGTTACTCAGTTTGCTCTCGTGTGAATTACTGACGGGTGACCTCAACACCCCTCCTGCCTTCCCTTCTTAAGAGTTTTTAAATATTGAAACAGGACCAGCTGACCTTTCAAACACAGGACATTTTCATATCAAGGGATAGCCTCTCTAACAGGACACAATGAATGGTATTCAATTAAGTTTTACTAGGAGTAGACCTACTGAAATTAATGGATCTTAGTTGTGTTAATTTCTGAGCTGCACTAACATTGGATACAACCCAAATTTACCCTAGACATGATCTAAATGGGGAAGCTTTGCAAGTTTAAGGCTGCAGTCCTGTGCACACTGACTCGGGAGCAAGACCCGCTGAATGAAGTGGGAATGCACTTCTGAGCAAACATGAAAACGAGGCCTTAAAGAAGCAGAAAGGAAGAGAGAACAGGGGAAAAGGTTGAGCAGTCTCAGGTCACATCAACCCCATACATTTAAAGCACTCTTACGCCACTTTTAACTATCGTGGCCTCCCCCAAAGAACCTTGGGAAGTGTAGTTTGTTAAGGTTGCTGAGAGTTGTTAGGAAACACCACACAGAGCTAGAGTTCCCAGGATTCTTAAAGGGCGTAAGACTGTTAAAGGGTGTAAGAATGCCCCCCATGAAACATAGAAAGAAAGCTGCCTTATTTGCAGACTATTTATCTCTCCAGTCCATGGTTGCCTGCTGTAAATGATTCTTCAAGGTCTCAGGTGAAGACCAGGAGTTAAGATCCCTCCTCCAATCTCAGCTGTAGGAAGCATTGTTGCTGGGAACCCTTGCCCTCCAAATTTTGGACTCAAACTCCCACCTGCATACCCAATAGTCAGGGATAATGGAAGCTGAGGTCCAAAAACACCTGGAGGGTCCGAGGTTTCTCATACCTCTCCTATAACTTTTTTTTGGGGGGGGTTGAAAAGTATTTAAAGGAATGATTCTAACAATAAGACAGTACTCTAGTGAAACCGAACAAGCAGTGACAAGATCAGAGTTCTAAGAAAGCGTACAGGAAGAGTGTGACGGTGTTCTTGAAAGACGGACTCACCCACACCATATATTTGAAACACATTTAGCACACACAATTTCCCTCCAAAGAAACCTGGGAACTATAGTTAAGGGTGCCTGGAATTGTAGGTCTGTGAAGGGCCAACTGCAGTTTGCAGGGTTCTTTGGCATAAGCTATGTGCTTTAAACATGCTAACAAATTTATGGTGTTTCCAGTAACTCACATATGTTATATCTCGGTACTGCTGTCCTCAAAACAGAAATGGGGAAGCCAAGCATGAGATGGATCATCCTGCTAAAGCTACCCATCAGGTTCATGGCAAAGGCCAGATCTGAACCAGAGACTTCCTGGCTCATAGCTCTTAGCCAGTCCACCGCAGCAGTCCTCACAGTTAAGATTATAAAAAGAGCCCTATGGGATCAGACCAAAAGGTCCCTCTACTCCACCATCTGTTCTCACAATGACCAGATGCCAATGGGAAGCCTGGAAATGTGATCAATTATTTTCATCCGTGAGTTGCAGGAGAACATTATAGTTGTCCCAGAAAACGTGCCAACTTACTGTCATCTCAGAGCATAACATGGCAGAAAAAACTATGGCATCCACTTTCATTTAGTGGCATAGCCTGCTTTGCCTGGGACTCGGCCACTGACTCCTCCACCGGGATGTTTCATGACAGTGCCTCCCTTGTCACCAATAATAATATGGTTGACTCCAGCAAGAGAAAGTGATTTCCTGGAAAAACTCTGGTTCAACAATAAATCCTGATAGCACCCCTCTCCTTTAGAAGGAAAAAAAATAAATACACGCAGAAACATCCTTTCTGAAGGCACTCTCTGCTCCATGGCTTCTTGTTCTGCACCCCCAACCTCAAACCTTCCTTGCCTCTCCCTCCCCATGAGAGTCTCAAGTGGGGCCATGGAAAACTCTGAACATTGTGGTGCAATTGACCCATGTGTTGTATCAGGTGAGAGCCAGGGCTGCTTGGCACATATAAACTCATAGAATTGTAGAGTTGGAAGGGACTGTGAGGGTCTTCTAGTCCAGCTGTCTCCAATACAGGAATATTTTGCCCAACATACAGTTCAAACATGTTTGTTTGTTTGTAGCTGTATATCTAAGATCAGGGATGTGGAACCTATGGCCTTCCAGATGTTCTTGGACTCCAGCTCCCTTTCTACCCAGGTAGCATGGCCGAAAGCCAGGGATGATGGAAACTGTAGACTAGAAACATCAGATAGGGCACAGTTTCCCATTTCTGCCTAAGATGCTCTGGATGTGCCCTTGAAAATGACTAGGAATGGGCAAATCTGTCAATTTCAGTTTCTCTCAGTTTCTCCTTTTTCCAGTCCTAATTTCAGTTCTCTACATTTCCACATCAGTTTCATTTTTAAAGTGCTTATGAAAACACATCAGCATTCTTTGTGTGGATTTATGCACATTTTAAAAATTGAATTGAATTCATCCCCCACCCCTATTCACGGTGGATAACTGAATGTGTGAATGAGCTTCCACTGAAAAACACCCAGGATACAGTAAAAGTCCTGCATGCAGTATTATATCTGTGGCAGTCCAATCACAAAGGGAGAAATTGAAAGCTGGTCCCACCCCAACAGCTCTGCGGAGGTCAGTTCCATTTGGCTCCTCCACTTCCAGAATTTTAAGAACTGTTGCCTGAGTTCTCCTCTTCCCTCCATGTCCCCATTCCCTTTTTCTTGGTATCTTTTAGATTGTACACCTGTGGGCAGGGACTGTCTTTTTTTGTTATTGATCACATGTAAGTTTCTCTGGGATACTTTTTGGATAAAGAGCAGAGCGGAAACGCTTTTAGATCAGCTGCCTGCTTGTTGCATTCTACAGGGGAGGCCCTGCTGGCAATTTGGCTGCCAAGTGAAGTTTTGGGAGCAGCGATGCACAGCAGGGTGCATTCTGTGGTGGCCCCTAAACTGTTGAATGCTATCCCTTCTGGGCTCATCACTGTATACCAGTGGTGTGCGGTGAAATTTTTCATAGGGGAACAATTAGGGCCAGAGGCACTAGCTTGTGAGGGGTGGGGTGGGGTTGATGTCATGCACTGTGATGTTGTGACGTCCTGATGTCACGCACATGAGCATCGCACCTCCCTCTCGGGCTTTGGGAAGGAGGTGCCAGGGCTCTGACAGGATTCTGGAGCCTTCCTGCCTCCTTCTAAAAGCCGGATGGGCTTTGGGAAGATGGCAGGATGGGTCCATCAGAGCCTCGTGCCTCCTTCCCTAAGCCAGGCAAAAGCTTCCCAGGCTTTGGGAAGGAGGCCCCAGGGGAACATTTAGGGGACTAGCCTAATCCCCTTAGTCCAACGGCCACACGCCACTGCTGTACACATTTTGACATCAGGTCAAGGCCTCGCCTCCATTTTATACTGGCCTTTGGGTGTGGAAAATATTCTATGCAGTATTGTTGTGTGTTTTTTTCAGGGGGTACTCAAGGGTACGCAATACTGGCACCTCTTTTTGTTGTTGTTGTTAAAAAGTGTGGCACTTACTGTAACAACTTCATGTTGAGTGCCAGCACCTTTTTGGTTAAAATGTATGACACCTACTGTAACAACTTCATGGTGAGTACCGGCACCTATTTTTTCTAGGAAAAAACCGCTGATTATATAGATTAATTGTATTGAGTTGTCTGTAACCACATATTGAAGGGCCACATACTGAAGGGCCTATGAAAAACAACAACAACCTGCTGTTAGAGCCATCAGCTGATGAATGCACATATGATTACTAGCTTGTTATAGCACAGTGGTGGGCTTTTTCCACAGGTAGCACCAGTTTTCTGGAATGCTCCTCTGCTGATATACGAGATGCCCCATCAGTATTGGCATTCCACTGGATCTTGAAGACACATCTGGCTAAACAAGCATTTCTCTGATCTCTCGCTTGAATCTCCTGCTTTAACTGCTTTGCTGTTTTAATGGGCTTGTTTTTGTTGTTGTTTGATTTTATTGGTGGCTGTTTATGTTAACGTTTTGATGATGTTGTTTTATAGTGTATCTTAATGATGTGTCTTTGTTTATTTTTATATTTTGTTTCACACTTGTAAATTACTTCGAAGCCACCTTGGCAATTAAGCTGCATTCAAATATATCAATCAATTAACTAAACACCTACCAGCTCTAAGATCTGCTGGCCTCGTGAATATTGTTATGACATAAGAACATTACATGAGTTTTTAAAGCTAATAGACGGAGAATCTAAAGTTTTCTCCTTTTCTTTTTTCTTCTCATCTTTATCTATTTTCTTTTAATTTTTATGTTAAAAATGCTTGATATTTGATATTTATTTCTTTATCCTTTTTTTCTTTGTTCTTTCAAGCTTTAATAAAAATTCAAGGGAGGGGAAACAATCTGCTGGTTTCAATGCGATTAAAACAATTTAACTGCCTGGTTACCAGTGTAAACAATTCATAGGGTGAAAGAAAACTCCATTATAGGAATGTTCACCCTATTTCTACATTAGAGACAATGGGTTTTTTGCATCAGTGACCAGAGTTTTCCAATGACCCAAGCTTTGAGAAGCCTGAAGCTGGTAAAAATCAGATTCATTTCCCTTCATGCATTTATCATTGATTCAACACTCCCACCAACCAAACTTCAGGAGAGTTCAAAGGGCGGGAGGCAGCTCAAATTATGTGACTAGCAACCTCAGCTATGGCCCACAACAGACAAGAACCCCGACCCCAGTCCCACACTTAGCCCACCCAAACCATCATGCACTTGGGGCAGGATGAGGAGGGCAGATTGAAAGAGCAGGAGGTTGTAAAACATAATCTTAAAAAATAGCTTAAAGCTTTACAAAGATGTTATGGCAACGAAATTTCTTGTAATTAAAGTTCTGTTGTTGCTGTTTAAAAAAAGAAAGTGGTTGTCAAACCAAGTTTGTTCGTGTGAGTCCCATACAAATGAAAGAAGCCTGTGTGTGTCCAAACACATCCTTTGGAACGATGCAGGACCACTTTATCGCCAAGCACAGGAGGTCCATAGTCCATCCAGGACAGGTGGTTGCCTTTTGCTGTAATCCTGCCCAGGTGAGGTTTGCGTGGAGAAGCTGGGCCTCTATGCGGTGGCAGAGATGAGCCAGTTGGTTGGCCCAAGTGGAGGGTTTATCGGATGATTGGTTGGGATGGATTTTTCCTGTTCACAGAAGATTCACAAACAAATTGAGTCTCCCCCCCCCAAGCCCATCCCTCTTCATGCAAAATGACCCGCAGCGCTTCAACCCTCCCCCCTCCCCAAGCTCTTTGAACCCAGACATCTAGTTGGGGTGTATCAAATGGTAAACATGGAATATCTTTCTTCTCTGTGGTCTCCTAAGCACCCCCAATGAGCAGGGAGCAAACCCCATGGCACCCCTATGGGGACTTGCTTCTGAGTAAACATGCCTTGGAAATTTATAAAACAGGTTGGATGGGGTTAGCATTAATCGCAGTGTAGAGCAGGACTTTTAAAGATGGTTTCATTGCTTTCTTTTAGCTGCCTTGAGTCTCTTTGGAGAAATAGGTTGGGCAGAAATGTCTGAAATAAATAAACTAGGCCTGAATGGCTAAACAAGGGATGGAGAACCTGTGGCTCTCCTGATGTTGCATTGGCCATGCTAGCTGGGGCTGATGAGAGTTGCAGTCCAACAACATCTGAAGGGCCACAGTTTACTAGCTCTCAATTAATCTCATATTTATTTTACCTTATGTCTTTATCGAAACAAGCAGGGTGTTATGAAATGCTGCAGGAGAGGGTTTTCCTTATTTATTTGTTTTTTGAAAAATGCAAATGATTCTTTTTTTTTAAATGAATGAATGACTGGATATAACCTTCCTCTAAATCAGCCTTCAGCAACCTGGTGCCATCCAGAAGTTTTGAACTACAATTTCCATCAAACCCAGCTGGTTGTAGTCCAGAACCTCTGAGATAATTTCTGGGGAATCCACAAAGAAAGGAAGCACTCTAGTTCTGCTAAGGAGATCTGCAGACATAGTTAGATCCCTGGCCAAGGATGATAAAAACACACACAAATTGCCATTGAATTTATAACAATCGAGCCAGAGTTCCAGGAACACATGGGAACTCTTTCTCAACTGTGAGAAGGAAAGATTAGGTAGACTCCATCAACCTTTACTTTGGTTGGTTTACAAGACACTCCCAATGGCTGTGCTGGATGGAACTGATGGGTCCAAAACATCTGGAAGGCGCTAAGTTGGGAAAATCTCTGTTATACCTTTTGAGGAGATTCAGGGTCTTCTCGATAGGGTTTAATTTATAATAATCAAGCCATTGAGATATTGCAAATGGGTCATTGGCAATGGGTTTGGTTTTTACTTAATGGGTTTTCACCGGAAAGGTACAGCTGAATTAAATATGGGCTGGCAAGTTGATGTCAGTAACACTGTCTGGACTCCTGCATGCATGAAGAGCTCCAGATCCCACAAGAAACACCCATCTGGAAACACCTTTAGCCGGGGAGAAAGGTTTAATGTTCTGAGAAGGCACCAGCTGGAGCTTGTTCATCCTCTGTTCTCCTCTGCCAATATACAGTGATGACTGGTGCCCACTGGGGACTAGTGAGGCAGAAATCAGGGGAGTCCAACAGGAGGCAGAGCTAAAGCCAACTCATTCTAGTTTTGTCCC
Source organism: Podarcis gaigeae (assembly GCF_964106915.1). Classification (NCBI taxonomy): domain Eukaryota; kingdom Metazoa; phylum Chordata; class Lepidosauria; order Squamata; family Lacertidae; genus Podarcis; species Podarcis gaigeae. The sequence continues at coordinate 35,304,611 of NC_139690.1, forward strand.
CATCCTCCTACTCCCTGCTGCATTCTGCAAGGGCAACACTGAGACTAAGGAGGAGGAAGCCAATAGACAGTGCTGGCACCTCCTGGGTTGCATGTGAGTAAGAAGGTAGGTGGGTGGAGACTGGCTGGGGGCAGACTGGGGTGGGTGCCCCACTCACCGTGATGGACAAGCCTCCACTGCCAATATATAAGGAGGAGGTGCAGCTGGGTTGGGAGAGGCCAGGGCTCAACGTAGGACTAAGAGCTGCTGCCTTTGAGGGCTAAAGGGAGGAGGAGGCTGTAGCAAACCAGACCTATCAGTTAACCTTGAAGAGGGAACTGCTTGCAGGGTATGTGGGAAAGCTACTGATAAGAGAAGCGAAGTTAACGCCATAAATATGAGACAGAATTGTGAGGGGTTCTGCGACTAGAAAAGGGCAGGCAAATGCAGTGCTTGCTATGTGTGATGCAAAGAGTCTCAGGCTTTCTCCTGGAGGACCCCACTGGGACCACTTCATGCAGTAGTAGAGCTCTGAGGATAACACTGAACCTAAACAGAGCTCTAAAAACTGAGAGGAAGGCAGTGAGTAATCTCATAGCTGCCAAAAAGAAAGAAAGAAAGTTGCTCTGTGTATTTTTGAAAACCTTTGATCCGTACATCTTTTAAAAGATGAATGAAATAATAGATAGTCGTACAGTGGGGAGAGAGGGATGAGCAGGGAGTGGGAGATGGGGTGGGAGACTGTCCTCCTTTAGTGAGCAGTATCAATATAAAATGCATTACTAGTGCTGGAGCTGAATCCTCGGCTCAAATTAAGCCCTAGCGCAGTGATAATGCTGGGAAGACTCAACAGAGGTAGGGCTGGACAGTGCCTGTGGTCTCTTTCTGCTGGTATTGGGGATGATGGCTTAGCTGCAGGAAGAACGATGGGGACATTAGAATCAGAGGCCACTTCTTCGGCATCACACATTCCTGTTTCTCCAAGCCACAAACCAGAGGAATATTGTTGTTTGGCGGTGGCTGGTGCCCATTGGGACTGGTGGGGCAGAAGGCAGGGAGGTCAACAGTAGGTGGCGCCAGAGCTAATAGCAGGCAGAGCCAACTAGTTCTACTTTTGCCCCCATCTTCCTGCCTGCTGGGTTCTACAAGGGCAACACAGGAGGGGGAAGTTGACAGGCAGTGCCACCTGCTGGACTGGTTGTAAGAAAGAAGGCAGGCATGTGAAGGCTGGCTGAGGGCAGACTGAGGTTGCCCTAATGGACCTGCCACCACAAAACCGTAATGAGAAGGCCACCAAAACACCATGAATAGGAAATGGCACAGTGTGTAGTAAAATATCTGGGGCTGGCCCAGAGCAATAGGTCAGCTATCATCAACCTGGCACACTCCAGGTGTTTCAAACTACAACTCCCATCAGCCCCAGCCAGCGCCAGGCGGGGAGGGCGGCAATAGGCAGTGCAGGTCGTTGCTTTGGGTGTTGGACTTCCAAGCGAGCCAGGTTAATTCGGGCAAAAGCCACTAGGGGGAGCTTAGACCTCCTTTCCCTAACCTTTGGGACAATGTTGCCTGGGTTGCCTGTACCATTTGCAACATCCCCCTTCTCTGCCTCTGAAGAACAGGACGCAACAGGCGATCAGCATCCATTCCTGCCCCTTTGCTTGTCCCGCCTGGGTGGAAAAAGGAAACAGGGCTGCAAACACCTGGAAAACCCGCAAGGAGGGCACGCACATGCCCCATGCAACAAGATGCAAGAAGAGAGGCAGAAAAAGTCTTCTGAGCCCTCCCTGAAAAATCCCTCCTCTCATTTCTGCAGAAACACGGCACAAATCATGGCTTACATCCCTCAGTGCAATCCTAAGCATGCTTAGTCTGAAGTAAGGCCCACCATGTCCAACAGGTCTTACTCCCAGGTAAGGGTGCACAGGACTGCCACCGTGGCGACTTGGGTTAGCCTGCGGACACACACTTGCACCATCCAGTGAAATTGGAAGTAGCTTCTCTTTCTACCATTCCCCAAAAGGAGAAGGAGAGAAGCTTTCGCTGTTTGGAGGCGAGCTTCCTCCCTTTCCTTCCAAAGCAGTGAATCGGCCAGAAGGGTGTGTGTGTGTACAGGTGCTGGAGCGAGCGGCAATGGCAAGCGAGCATTGCTCATCAATAAAGCAGTGGCTCTAGCTGTCCTAACAGGAGATCCCACCACCAGGATACAACGCGTCCTAGCTGCTTCAGAGGTGCCCGTCCAGATCCTGTAGCTAGCTGTGCCTCTTTGGGGTGGATCTCCATGGTAGCTTGCAGCAGGGGTAGGTGGGTGGTTGGGAGTGGAGTGCCTGAGTTATTGAGGTTGCCCTCCAGCACCCAAGGGCCAACAGAGCCCCAAAAGGACTTTGAAAAGCTACCAAGCAATGTTTAAAAAGAAGTCAAGGATCATCAAGCAATGGCCAGCCCGATCCTTGACCCAGGAGAGGGCAGGGCAATAGACTCTGGAGTAGGGATGGGTAAACCAATCCATTTTGGTTTCTCAGTTTCCCAGTCTTAAACTGAGTTCTCCACATTTCCACACCGGTTGGCGTCTCTTCCATTAAAAAGCCTTCATGAAAACTCACCAGTATTTTCTTTAGTGTGAATTCTTCCTAATATACACTTTTTTTTTTTGCAAAGCAGTTTTCCTTGCTTTAATGAATTTTCCTACATTATTTTCACTAACAAATGCATTGTTATGCACTCTTCACCCCAGTATATGCATATTTAATTTGCACATTTACTTGGCTGTGGAACTGCATTGCAAAATTCAGAGAAGTGCGAAGGAGGGCCGTAGTTTTGGTTTGCGTATCATTACAGAAAGTGTAGATTAGGTAGATTCGTATTCGAACACAAACTGAATCGAATCTCTCCCTCACCCCTACTCCGCATTGCCCACTTCGGTTGGCAGGATTGCGTAAGGAAAAGAAGGAACTGGTGTGTAAGGGGGCGGTTTGCGGGAGGTTCAGGGAAGGAGATGCCTCCATCTCCACTGGGAGGAAGCAGAAGACACAGCTGAAAAATCCCTGTGCATCAGTAAATGGAACGTGGATGGAAATACAAAGCCACGCCAGCTTTACACTGGAACAGACAAGCCGAGCCCGGGGTCAAGGCTGCTGCCCATAGCCCTGCCCAAGACGAAGCAAAATCCAGAGTCTACCTTACCACAAGACGGAAGCAAGCGAGCATGCAAAAGCTGCGGGTTTGTTCCGAAGAGAGGAAGAAGAGAAGAAGGAGAAAAAACCCTTCATCATTAGCAAAATAATAATAATAATATTTTTTTAAAAAAAAACACCCAGAGGGAGGCAGATGGCTGTCTGCCAAGCATGGCATGACCTCAGGGTCAGCCAGGATTGTTCAGGTGACTTTCTTAAATCCATTTCCTGGGAAACATTTGCTCCTTGGTTTGCTCTCTTCATGTGAAGATGACTTACAGTCAACACACCAGCTTTTGCCTGTGGGAGCACCCATCCACCCCGGTCTCCCAAGAGTCACGGGGACAAGGCTTTCTTTCACAGCGTTGATCGGTTTGCTTATTCTATCATTTTCTTCCCTCCCTTGTCTCCTCCTATAAACACTTCATTGCAGCGTCCCATTCTTGGAATCCAGAGGTGGAACCCAACACGCATCCGCAATCGCTCCATTATTCATCCTTAACCGACTTTCCTCTATCTCTTTTCTTCAGCTTTCCACCTCTACCTCAAACGACGCCGACTGTTTCAACTGAAGGCTCGGCCATCCAGAATCCATACCTGGGAAGGCCATCAAGGGGGTCTCTCTCCCCTTATTCTTGCATCACAACCCACCCAAGACTGGGCAGGGGGGGGACACAGGCGAACCTCTACCCACCAGCACTTGGCCGGAAACCACTTTTGATCCAGCACTGAGCGGCAGCAGTTTTTGCCACCAACTTGCCAATCTGCCACAGCGGTTTCTTGTTTCTTTCCATATACCACTTTGTTTTTCATTTGTGTTTTTGTTTTTTTTGTTTTTTTGTTTTTTTTAAGCATCGTTATTTTTTTTCAAAAATTAAGATTTCAGGACAGATCACTACAAGGAAGACGGGAGGTGATGGAGGCATGGGGATTTTACAAACTTGAGGAGGGATTTCTTCCAAGTTGCCACTGCCACGGCTTCATGGGACGTGGACGCACATGCAAAGTGCGCTGGTCATTCATACGCACGATCTAACTCTTGGCTTATGATTTGCCACACGTTGCGTTGATCTCTCTCTCTCTCTCTCAGTGTACATGTGAGTGCATGTGTGGTTTATAAGTCACAGCATCTCTCCCGGAAAAGAAAAAATATATATAGATATATTAAATGAATAAATAAAACCATGACTCTGATTGGTTGGTCAGTGCTGGGTTGGGATTGGAGGACCTGGCTCCAGACGATGGTCAGATTCTTCCAGGGAGCGGCTTACTCGATCACCATGCAACGGGGCAAGTGTTGGGAAAAATATTTGAAAAGCTCTGGAGTGGCCCCTGGACAATTTGTCAACTCGAGTTCTTCTAAGTCTTGAAGCTGGACGAGGCCCGAGAGCCCAGTTGTGGTCAGGAGAGGACAGCCTGGAAAGACCAAAATCAGAAAGCACCCCATGAACAAGAAACAACTCATTTCGATGACCACAACTTACAGCAAGCAAGGCTAACAATGGTCACATTCACACGTCACATTTAAAGCACTCTGATACCACTTTTAATAGCCTCCTGCAAAGTGGGATTAACTGTGAAACCACTCTGGGAAGTGTAGTTCCAGGAAGGGAACAGGGGCCTCCTAACAACACTCAGCAGCTCCCAGAAATCTTTGGGGGAAGCCCTGCCTGTTCAAAGTAGTGTCATAGTGCTTTACATGTGTGGTGTTAATGTGGCCTCAGAAGTCATCCCCATTGAATTCAGCTGAAGCTAACCTAGGGACACGCAAATTCGTTAGTTTTGGTTTCTCTCGGTTTCTCATTTCTCTAGCCTCAAGCTCAGTTCTCCACATTTCCACACTAGTTCATGATTCTTTTAAAAAAGTTAGCATGAAACTGCATCAGTATTTTAGTGCAAATTTATCCTAATATACACATTTTATGCAATTTGGCCGTTTACACATTTTTGTATGCCATTTCCTTGAACACGATGCATTTTTATAATATTATTTTCACAAATATGTGTTTTAATAGACATTTTACCTCAGTTGTATGCATTTTTGTGCACATTATTGTCGTTCTCATGAGGCAATGCAGCCCTTAGGCCAGGCTTCCTCAACCTTGGCCCTCCATATGTTTTTGGCCTACAACTCCCATGATCCCTACCTAGCAGGACCAGTGGTCAGGGATGCTGGGAATTGTAGTCTCAAAACATCTGGAGGGCAGAGGTTGAGGAAGCCTGCCTTAGGCAGAAAAGGGTTTCCCGGCTCTGAAGTAAAATGACCAAAGAAATGAGTATTATCAATTCCCTTTTGCCACTTTCAGCTCTCTGGGGAGAGGGTGAGGTAGTGTGTAATCCCTAGCCAAAGTTTCCCTTATTTTCCTTTTGCCCTGCCCCCACCCCACACAAAAGAATGTGGTGACAGTGTTTGTATGAATGAGTTTCTCAGCAAAGTGGTGAGTTCAAATGGATTCATGACATGCATCAGAAAATTTCCCCTTAGTTTGACTCTCACCAGCAACAGACAAAAGGCGTAAACTTCTCATTCCCAGCAGATGCTTCAGGCCAAAATCTTGAACCTGAAACAGGAGAGAAGGAGGGAGGATTTGTGAGCCTGAATTGCTATTACATGAGAAGCAAGTGGGTTAAGTCTGTTAACTATGCTCGTTTTTAAGACCTGAAGTCTTGCTAATATGGGGGTATTCTATTGGCACGGGTGCCAACTGTGAAATGACCATAGCTGTCAACTTTTCCCTTTTCTTGTGAGGAATCCTATTCGAGTAAGGGAATTTCCCTTAAAAAAAGGGAAACGTTGACAGCTATGGAAATGACCTTTCTAGAGAAGTCTGGGGCAACCTTTGGCCCTTCAGATGTTGCTGAACTACAGCTCCTATCAGCCCTGGACACTGGCCATGCATGCTGGGGATTATGGGAGTTGTAGTTCGGTAACAACTGGAGAGCAAAAGGTTCCCTACACCTGGTCTAGGCAGACATAATGGTGGCCTTGAAAGGTCTGAATGGCTGTTAGGCGGAAGATGGAGCAGACCGGTTCTCTGTTACTGCAGACGACAACATTAGGAGAAACTTCCTGATGGCTAGAGCTGTTCAGCGGTGGAACACTCTGCTTCAGGAAGCAGGGGGCTCTTGTTGACTTGAGATCTAGCAGCAGAGGCCTACCCAAAGATACCGCAGTTGCATCCTGTATTGCAGATCTTACACTGAGAAAGAAATTGGACCAGATGACCAACTCTATGTCTGTCCGTATTTTCATCAACGAAATATTGGAGCGGTGGAGGCCGGTCCATTTGGGAAAATAGGGCACCGTCCCACCAGCCTCACTCTGCCCTCAGCCAGCCCCCACCTGTCTGCCTTCATACCTACAGCCCATCCAAGATGTGGCACTAGCTGTCAACTTCCTCCTCCTTAAGTCTCGGTAGTAGAACTCAGCAGGGAAAAGGATGGAGACAAAACTAGAATTAGTTGGCTGTGCCTGTCATTGGCTCTGGCTAGTCCCAATGGGCACCAGCCATCACCGTTGTCAGTCCTTCAAATAGAGGACTCACCTCCCCAAAGGTGAGGCTCCAGGACAACCTGAAGCTCCAGAATATTGTCATTTGCCCACTGACCTGGTAGCTGCCACCACTTGCCAGCTGTTGGGGGAGAGAGCAGGAAGCAGGGATTGCTTAAAGGGAGACCCCCGGAATCTTTCCCACCTCCCCAACCTCTTTATAGCCTCTGCCAACAGATTGAAGGAACCAGGCTGTTCTTTCCCCATTACCAGAGGATTCTTGGGGACTGCCCGAGAGATTTTGCCCCTTGAAGACAAGGTGGCATCCCACCCTGCTTTCCACACACAGAAGCTGGCTAGAGCTGCTATTGAATTGTACTTCAAGTCTAACAAAGAAAGTCATGTCAGGGGGAGAGCTGCCCCTGCTGCCCCTCAACATTTGCCGCCAGAGGCACTTGCATCAGTCTATTAGTAGGGCCCGCCCTATCTATTACCTACCTGGCAGCACCAACGGAGGTATAAGTTCCTAAGAGATGACATGGTGGACAAGTAACTGAGCCCGGTATCTGTGATCCGCACACACCTGCAGAAGAGTTGGGGAAATCGCAACTGTTAGGAGGAAAGCATGAGCAATAGGAGCAAGGGTAAAGGGGGAACTTCTCAACTGCCCAGTCCCTTTTTATTATTGATATAAAGTAGCAGTTTAATTGATGTTTTTAAATGCCTTTTTATGCTGAGATGAGTAATATATGGATTCCATATTTTGAGAGCTGGAATATTAGAAAATGTACCATAATACAAATAAAATAAAATAAATAAATAATTCTATATAATCTATATCTTTTTTTGAAGAGTTGTTTCTCTGTTTGCTCCATGTCTGGACAGCTCTTAATATATCTGTGATGGTTCTAGGGGTTGCTCGTGCGTAAACCGGCGCCACACCTGGCTGGGTTGCCTGAGTGAACCTTTTCTGTCCGGACAGCCACTCGCCCGTGGCTGTCTCAATCGCTGGCAGAATCCGTCAGTGGGCGTTTCTTGAACTTCTTCCAGCAAAGAAGCTCTTTGACGCCTAGTCTCCGCCTACTCTCCCTGCGCGGAAGCCTTCTGCGCAAGGAGGGTGTGGGCAGTGGTGGACCCGTGCTCTCCCCGCCGGTCCCCAGCGAGGAGTCATGGGACCGCCTCGCCGATTCCCCCATCTCCCCCCCTTCTCCACTGGTGCTACACTGATTTCCTTCCCCAGAAGATGGGCTGCTTCTCCTCATCCCGGGACGCTCTCCGGAATCCCTCTGGAGCCCTCTCTCTCCCTCTGGCTCCGATGGCAGTTCCCTGACATCCACCTCCTCCCCAGGACCCCCTCCACCCCCGGCACGATTTTCCAATACAACCTCCTCTATTTCCTCGACCGACGATGCGGGAAATCCCCTGAAGGAGCTGTCATCATCCTCTGAGGATTCAAAACCAGCCTCCCACCCACTCAGATCTCTCCCCACAGGCTGAACCTCCCAGTCTGATTCTTCTCCCTCTGACACCTCCCCTCCCTCCTCTTCAGAGGCAGGAAAACCCACAAAGTCCCCTTCGTCTGTGGGTCCAAATTCTTCCTCCCAGAATCTAGGTAGTGGTTTTGGCTTATCCAGGAACAAACTGTGGAATTCTTCCACCAGATACCCGTCATTGATTGATTCAGAGGGGACCCACGTGTTTTCCAACCTGGGTTCTCCCTCCCAAGCTACCAAGTACTCCACCTGGCGACCTCGCCACCTTGAATCGAGTATTTCTGTGGCTTGGTTGCGGTGTTCCCTCTCCTCTACCCGCGGGTGGGTGGTGACTCCTCCCTCCCACCCCGGAAATTCCCGCCCCTCCCTGTATGGTGAAAGTAGGGACCTATGGAACACCGGATGTATCTTCATGCTGTCAGGCAGCTTGAGTTTGAATGCCACTGGGTTCACCTGCTGTATTACCTCAAAAGGCCCCAGCCGCCTCGGCTGCAACTTCTTGCACCCTCCCTTTAGGGGTAACCCTTGGGTTGACAACCACACCCGGTCTCCCACCCGTATGGCCTCCCCCTCCTGATGGTGCCTGTCCGCCTGCCTCTTGTAAACTTCCTTGGCCCGCTCCAAGTTCATCTTGAGTTGCTGGTGCAAGGCCTCCATTTCCTCCACAAATTGCTCAGCTGCTGGTACACTCCATCCTTCCTCCCCCCTCCCCGGGAAGGCCCTGGGGTGACACCCATAATTGGCCATGAACGGGCTCATTCCCGTGGACACATGTTTAGCGTTATTGTATGCAAATTCAGCCGACGCGAATTTCTCTACCCAGTCGTTCTGTCTCTCGCTGATGTAGCAGCGTAAGTATTGCTGGAGTATACTGTTCGCTCTTTCTGCTTGTGCGTTGGTTTCTGGGTGCCTCGCCATTGAGAAGCTCACCTCGACCTGTAGCAAGCTCATGAGCTTCCTCCAGAACCTGGAAGTAAATTGTTTCCCGCGATCCGAGATTACCCTCGAGGGAGCTCCATGCCGTCTGAAAATGTGATCCACAAACAACCTGGCTGTCTCCTCTGCCGTTGCCGCGTGTGAGCAAGCTATGAAATGGCACGTTTTTGTCAGTAGATCGACTACTACCATGACTGCTGTCTTCCCCCTTGACTTGGGCAAATCTGTCATAAAATCAATGGACACCACCTCCCAGGGCCTTCACGGTGTAGGTAAAGGTTCCAGTAACCCTGCGGGGGCAGCCCTCTCCCCCTTTGCCCTCTGGCATTGGTCGCACCCTCGTACATATTCTCGTACGTCTTCCCTCACCGTTGGCCACCAGAACTGCCTGGTGACGAGCAGCATGGTCTTGTGCTGTCCAAAGTGTCCAGCTGTTGGGTTGTCATGGAGTTGTTTAAGTACCTTCCCCCTCAAGGTCTCTCCCGGTACATACAGTGCCCCCTTATAGTACAGTAGCCCTTCCTTTTCCTCAAACCCTCCATTGTCTTCCCTTCTGTCCCGGAGTTCCCTGATTTTTGCTTGAGCGAACGCGTCGTCTCTGGTAAGCCCTGCCAGTTCTCATTTCCCAACCAACGCTCCCCCCCCCACACCGGTCCTCGGGAAACACGTGTCGGGTCTCTGGTGGTCCCTCTCCTTCCATGTACTCTGGTTTCCGGGAGAGAGCATCTGCTCTTACGTTTTCCTCTCCCGGCACGTATCTGATCTCGAAGGAAAACTTGGCGAACTCCTGGGCCCATCAAATCTGTCTCTGGTTGAGCACTCCGCCAGTATTCCAAGTTCTTGTGGTCAGTACAAACCTGGATCTTGTGCCGTGCCCCTATCAATAGATGTCTCCATTGCCGAAACGCCGCATAGATCGCAAGCAGTTCTCGGTCATACACTGTGTAGTTTTGCTCTGACTTGCTCAGCTTCCTTGAGAAAAAGGCACACGGCCTCCAGCCCTGCTTGGCCCCAGGCTGCAAAAGGACCGTTCCAATGGCTCAGTCGGACGCGTCCGTCTCCAGTCTCATGGGCTTCTCCAGATCCACGTGCAGGAGCTGCTCTTCCGAAGCGAACGCCTTATTCAGCCTTTCAAAGGATTGCTGCGCACTCTCTGTCCATGCGAACTTCTTTTTGCTACTAAGACAATCTGTTATGGGCACTGTCAAGTGAGCGAAGTTCTTTATGAACTTCCTGTAGAAGTTGCTGAAGCCTAAGAACCTAAGAACCTCTGCACATCCTTCCGGGTTTTGGGGGCTTTCCATTCCAGCACTGCCTTCACCTTGCCTGGGTCCATAGCTAGGCCCTTGTCTGACAACTTGTACCCCAGAAACTCGACCTCTCTGGCGTGGAATTGGCATTTTTCCAGCTTGACCCACAACTGATGCTTCTGCAATCTCTGTAGCACTTCCCTGACGTCTCTGACGTGTTGCTTCTAATTGTCCGAATAGATTAAGACGTCATCCAAAAAGGCTACGCAATTCTTGTACAGCAGGGGCCCCAACATGTGGTGCATGAATGCTTGAAAGCAGGCGGATCCCGGCTGTAATCCAAATGGCATGACTAAATACTCAAAAGCCCCCGGGGGGTGAACATGGTTGTTTTCCATTCATCCCCCTCCCTTATCCTAATCAAATTGTATGCTCCTCTGAGGTCCAGCTTGGTAAAAATCTTCCCCTGCCTCACCCGTGTTAAAATGTCGTCAATCCTGGGCATTGGGAAGGTCACGGGTTCTGACACCAGGTTCAAGGCCCTGTAATCCACGACTAATCTGGGCTAATTAGTCTCTTTTTTGTCCACAAAGAACACCGGACTGCCCCCCACTGCCTTTGATTCCCTTATGAACCCTCTCTTCAGGTTCTTGTCAATAAACTGCCGCAACTCCTGCATCTCCCGGTTGGACATGGCATACAGCTTACCCACAGGCAACTGAGCCCCTGGCAGTAGGTTGATTTGGCAGTCAAAGGGCCTGTGGGGGGGGTAGTCTATCTGCCTCCCTCTCGCTGAAGACCTCCTTCAAGTCAGCATATTGTGGCGGCACCTCCCCTTTTTGTTCCAAGGCCAGCCCAGCCACCCTGGCCACCGTCATTCTTGGGTCCTTCCCTCCCAGACAGTGTTCTAAGCAGTAAGCTAACCCAAAGGTGACTGACCGCTGATGCCATGACACTACTGGAACATGTAGTGCCAGCCAGCTCATTCCCAGTATTATTGGGGGTCCTGCCAGCGTGGCTATGTGAAAGGCAATGTTCTCTGTGTGCCTGGAGACCCTCATTCGCATTGGCAGTGTCTGGTGTGTCACCTCCCCTCCCAGAAGTTCCCTGCCATCGATGGTGGTCGCCTGCAAGGGAAAATCTAGAGGTAACAGGTGGAGTTGGTGCTCCAGAGCGAAGTCTCTGCTGAAGAAATTACACGAGCTGCCCGAATCCAGCAGTCCCTTAACTTTGACGGGGTGCCCATTCGGGAGTTCTAGCACCACTTCTATGGCTATAGCTGCCTTGGGGGGGTCAGGCTGGGGCACTTCTATTGGTCGCTGGCCTGGCTGCTGCCCCTGCTGGTTGGCAGCCAGGCGTTGTCATTTCCCTGCACCAGCCCTTCCTCCCCCTTCTCATCGTGGCCTGCAGCTCCCACCATCCCTTGCCAGGCTTTTCGTTGAGGGCAGACCTTAGCAAAATGTCCCGGTCGTTGACAGAGGAAACACTTCTTGGTAGTTTTCCACTCCTTTCCCTCCCTTTTACGACCTTCACCAGAGTTTGAAACTTCGCGCGCGCGCGTGCCATCAATTTCCATCGGCTCCGCCGCCTGGGAAGCCTCCCTCGGTATCTCAGGAATGTGGTTGTCATGGAAACGTTCTCTTATCTCCCGCTTCTCCTGAGCCCGCGCTTCCTGGAGTACGCCGATCGCCAGCACAGCCTTGGTGAGCTCATCCATCGACCATGGCCGGGGCGCTCGGGACAACTCGTCTTTCACTTTGGGGGATAGACCCACCTCAAACAACATTTGTATTGGTTCAGAGTCCAGATCCCACCCGAGTCGGTGGACTAACATCGCAAAACGCGACCAGTAGTTTCTGACGGACTGGCCCCCCTGCTTGCACCCCATAAGTTTCCGCCGTGTCACACTTTGCTCCACCTCGCTGGAGAACATCGCGTCCATTGCCTGGTAGAATTTCTTAAGGTCCTTCAAGGCATCATTTTGCGTCGCCATTAGGGGCCTGTCCATTTGCGCGCCCCATCCTGCAGATGCCCCACAATGTAAGCCACCCTTTCCCCGTCATCAGCAAAGTCATCTTTCTGCAGTTCCAAAGTGTACTGCACTTCCGTTCGGAAAGCATTGTAGTCTTGGGGCTTTCCACCAAACTTGTGTACCAGCCTCGGTACCTTCCTTGCGATGGGGGTGGTTCTGACCTGTGCATCCTGAGCCCGTCTCTCGTCCAGCCGCGCCATCAGGGTAGCTACATGCGCCTCCAAGTCTCGGTTCCTCTCGACCAGACTCCGCACCACAGCTTATTGCTCCGTCTTTCCGGCTGTCCCTGCTTGGCTCATCGTGCTGCCTCTCCGGGGCTGCGCACAAACAACGTCAGTGACTGACAGATTGCTGTGATGGTTCTAGGGGTTGCTCGTGCGTAAACCGGCGCCACACCTGGCTGGGTTGCCCGAGTGAACCTTTTCTGTCTGGACAGCCACTCGCCCGTGGCTGTCTCAATCGCTGGCAGAATCCGTCAGTGGGCGTTTCTTGAACTTCTTCCAGCAAAGAAGCTCTCTGACGCCTAGTCTCCGCCTACTCTCCCTGCGCGGAAGCCTTCTGCGCAAGGAGGGTGTGGGCAGTGGTGGACCCGTGCTCTCCCCGCTGGTCCCCGGCAAGGAGTCATGGGACTGCCTCACCGATTCCCGCATCTCCCCCCCTTCTCCACTGGTGCTACGCTGATTTCCTTCCCCAGAAGATGGGCTGCTTCTCCTCATCCCGGGACACTCTCCGGAATCCCTCTGGAGCCCTCTGTCTCCCTCTGGCTCCGATGGCAGTTCCCTGACAATATCCTAACCCAATTTTGCAGGATGGATTCTTCAATCAAGGAGCAGGTTTCATCTGTGTTTGGATAAAGTTGGAAGCCATTTGGAATCAAGATGGCGGGCCACACCTTTCCAAACTGTACTGATCTTAACAACTGATTTCAAAACTGAATCAATATTTCCCCCCTTAGAATTCCCTAGCGAAGCCAAATATGAGGCTGCCAGTGTGATATAATTCAATAGATTTTATTTATATGATGTATGATGCTGTTGATGAATATAATACCTATATGTACTAAGTACTGTATGTGCTGAAATACTGTATGCACCATATTTTTTAATATTAGTAATACTAGATACAATTTTTAAAAAGCTGGAGCAGCAGGCATGTGGGAAGGGGGGAGAAAGCAGGGGACCTTTTGATTGTACAGTTTCTAAAACCATCAGGTTGTATCAAATGTTAGTTCTACTCAGAGTTATGTCCATTCATTGCAACGAGTGTACTCTGAGTAAAACTTAGTTGGCTACACTCCAGCCTTCCCAAATGTGTTGCCATGAAAACCTGGGCAATGTGCATTTTAAAACAAATTGACACCACATTTTAATGAAACACCAATAAAATGAACAGCAGCAGTTGTCAGAGGACCAAACTAGACTAGGCATTAAATGCATGTATGCATTGCTATGCATTTTGTACTGGAAGGAAGGAACCTGGGAGATGCGGTGGGGGTGTGTGTTTCTCTGTGACATCAGAGCGGACAGCCAATCAGTGCTGCGAAGATTTCAGAACTGTGTTGGCCAATCCTCTTCATAAGAGCTCCATTCTGGAGAGGCACAAGTGCATTTTGAGCTGACTACTTAGAAGACATCTCCACATCCAGAACAGCTTCCAGATGAGGACTTAAATCTGGAGACAGGTCTTGGAGAAATTGCACATGGGTTATTGGCAAAAGGCTTTTTTTAAATCAGATTTTCTTCTGCAAAGGTAAATCCAGATTAACTTGGTGGCGAGGGCATACAAAAGTTGGTATTCTGATGCCAACGACGCCATGTGGACACTGGCATGATTAAGGAGGCACCCATCACCCCAAAACAGGTCTCTTCCAAGTGTCCTTTTTATTGTGCATTCATGATGATTTGTGCTCATGATGTTTGTGGGATGGTCACACGTGACCCTACATTCACGACTGATTGCGCCCGTAGAACCTTTGGGGCAGCCCTACTGCTTCATTTCCAGGTAGCACATCCCCTGCAACTTCCTTGTTGGCTTTGCTCTGCTTCCATAGTCAGAGGCATTGTGCTCCTGAATACCAGTTTTCGGAAGCCCCCAAAGAGGAGGATGCTCTTGTCCTGCTCAAAAGTTCCCACAGGCATCTGGTAGGCCACTGGGGGAACAGGATGTTGGACTTGGACCACTGGTCTCAACTAGCATTTATTCTTATGTTCATAGGAGCATTGGCCTCTGCCTTACTCCAAGTCAGACAATTGGTCCATCTAGCTCAGTGTTGTCTATACCAGTGTTTCCCAACCTTGGGTCTCCAGCTGTTTTTGGACTACAGTTCCCATCATCCCTCACCACTGGTCTTGCCAGCTAGGGATGATAGGAGTTGTAGTCCAAAAACAGCTGGAGACCCAAGGTTGGGAAACACTGGTCTATACTACCTAGCAGATACTCTCCAGGATCCAAGACAGGGTTGTTTCCTATCTGGAGATGCCACAATGTTCTGGAATGGGTGGGGAGGTGTTGCCTCACTTTTGTTGCACTTCTGTACAGGAATAATTTGGTAGCATTGGAAAAGCACCGCAGAACAGCTAAGCAAGCAGAATAAACTTACCACAAATGCCCTATGATTGTGTCAAGCACATGTTGTGGAATACACACACTATAGTCTGGAGAGACCCACAGATTCTCTGCATGTGCTAGGATAACTCACAAGGGGGCAGCATTGAATTAGAGAAGCTTCACTGACTGTGCAGTCCCTAGGCTGAGGGAAGGGCCTTTCCGGATGCCCAGAGATCAGAAGCTACAAGCACAACTGGTACCTGAAGTTATGGTGGGGAGGCAGCTGAGATAATTAGTGCCTTGGCATAACTGGAGCCAGCCTGGTGCAGTTGTTAGGATGCCAGGCCAGGACACAGAAGAAGAGGGTTCAAATTAGCCCTGAAGCTCATTGGTGGGCTTTGGGCCAGTCAGCATCTCTCAGCCTCACCTACCTCACAGGGTGGTTGTGAGGATAAAACAAGAAGTATATAGTCCACCATGAGCTTATTGGAGGAAAGGTGGGCTAGAAACATAATCTCATATAAAGACGTTGCACCAGCAGGGTCATCTACAGCAGCAAGTGGAAATGAGCCACAGGTGTTTGGAGATCAAGGCGAGAACATTGTTCCTTGAGGCACTGCAGTTCCCTGGAAACCCCTTGGTCTCATGGTGACCAAGCTGCATTGCAGGCAGATAGACAGCTGCCTCATTGTATCGATCAGGCCACTGGTCTACCTAGCTCAGTACTTGTTTACAATGACTGGCAGTGGCGCTCAAAGGTTTCAGGCAAGAGGGCATTCCCAGCCCTACCTGGAGATGTTGGGAATTGAATCTGAGACCTTGTGCATGCTAAGCAGGTGCTCTACCCCTGAGCTATGGGCCACCCCTGGTCCCCACCTTGCCTGCTCTGACTCTGCCCTATCAGCAAGTGTCTCTGCTGCAATCAGCTTCCCCTGAGCCTTGAGTTATGAGGGGAGAAACTGCTGCACAGACGTCTCTCCTTGTTTTGCCCCTCTGGAAATAGGCCCAGCCCATTTTAAACCGCACCATTAGCTTCTAACCCTTTCAGCAGTTCTCAACCTGTGGGTCCCTAGATGTTGTTGGACTACAACTCCCATCATCCCTGAGTTCTGGCCTTGCTAGCTAGGGATGATGGGAGTTGTAGTCCAACAACATCTGGGGACCCACAGGTTGAGAACCGCTGCAGATTGTTGTGTGTCTGTGCTAGAACCAAGCCCTAGGGTTGTAGGAAGCCATTTAGCTCAGTATTGTCTACACCAGCGGTTGTCAACCTGTTACCTACTGCCCACTAGTGGGCGTTTCAGGATTCTAGGTGGGCGGTAGAAGCTGAATCCTTCTTCCATCAAACACTGGTGGGCAGTAAGGAAATTTTACCATCAAGAAAGATGCATTAGTGGGCAGTAGGTATAAAAGGTATAAGAAGGTTGACTACCCCTGGTCTACACTAACCAGCAGCAGATCTCCAGGCTTTTCAGACAGGGGAAATATTCCTACCTGGAGGTGATGAGTATCAAACCTAAGACCTTCTGCATGCCAAGCAGCTGCTCTGCCACTAATCTATATGGCCTGGTTCCTGAGCTCAGCCGAGGCCTGGCAAGATATTTCTCCACTGCTGCGTAGCCATTTCTCGGCAGATCATGCTTCAGTCCTCCATCCCAACCTCTGTGAAACTTCAAGAGGGCTCAGTTCTCCACCTACCTATCAAGGACCAGCTCCTCCAGCTTGTGCAGGTCACAGGCAATGTACTCCAAGGCCATGTCTGTGATCCGAGGACACCATGACAGGTCCAAGCTTCGGAGTTTGCGGAGGTTCTCTGCCACCAGCTCCACACCATCGTCCGTCACCTTAGAGCAGCCAGAGAGGCTGAGGACACTCAGGTTAGGGAGGCTGTGCACCATGTTGACCACCCCGTGGTTTGTGATCTCCCAGCAGGAGTTCAGGCGGAGCGTGTGGGTTGTGTAACCCTGCTTGGCAGTGAAGTAGGCTAGGGCCGTGTCCGTCACATGATAGGCTTGGAGATTCAGCTCGGTCAAGTTGGGCAGCAGCTGGGAGATGGCGGCAATGGCGTCGTCGGCCACGTTGATGCAGTCGCTGACGCTCAGGGAAGTGATGCGGGCATTCAGGCTCGACCAGAGGCCAGCTTCGGTGAAATCATTACAGCCGGACAGTTCCAGCCGCAACACCCCTTGCATCTGTTCCAGCATGACCTGAGAAAGGGAAAACACAGATTTCATTTTGGGGGAGGGGATCATAGAGTGGCAAAGCTGGAAAGGACATTAGAAATCGTCTAAGCCAGGGATCAGCGGGCATCAGGCTTGTGGGTGGAGACAGAGGTGTAGTAGTCTGAGGTCACCTAGGGTTAGGTAAAGGTAAAGGGACCCCTGACCATTTGGTCCAGTCGTGACCGACTCTGGGGTTGCGGCGCTCATCTCACTTTATTGGCTGAGGGAGCCGGCGTACAGCTTCCGGGTCATGTGGCCAGCATGACTAAGCCGCTTCTGGTGAACCAGAGCAGCGCACGGAAACGCCATTTACCTTCCCGCCGGAGCGGTACCTATTTATCTACTTGCACTTTGACGTCCTTTCGAACTGCTAGGTTGGCAGGAGCAGGGACCGAGCAACGGGAGCTCACCCCGTCGCGGGGATTTGAACCACCGACCTTCTGATCAGCAAGTCCTAGGCTCTGTGGTTTAACCCACAGCACCACCTGCATCCCCACTAGGGTTAAAGACCTGTTAATATTTCTCTAGCAGGGTCTCTGTCTCCAGCATCCTAGAGCCGTCCAATCAATACGAAGGGGAACTTTTTAGCCAGTGAGAAGAGGTCTTCCTGTTACTTTGTGCTGATTGGAGCCAATCAGAGTGGGAGGAGGTGAGCGGCCCAAAGTAATGGCTGAGTGGGGATTGGAACCTTTGTCTCCCAGGTCTGACACTCAACTACTATGCCACACTGGCTAAGCAACATTGGGAGGGCCAAAGGTTCCCCACCCCCCTGCTCTTTTGAACCAAGTGGTGCTTACTCTCAAGCAGACACGTGTAGGTGCGTACTGCAAATTACCTACAAGGTATGTGTACTTGGAAGTAAGTCCCACTGAGTTCAAAGGTGCTTCCTCTGATGCAACTGTACAATAGTATTGCAACTTTCACCCACACCATGCACTCTCAAAGAGAGAGAAAAAATGAAGAGAATCACACTCTACAGATGCTCAAGAAACTGAATTTCCTTGAATTCCATTGGGGATAGACTTGATCTGTGCATTCCAACCTTATCCATGGATTGGAATGAAATTATTCTCCAGATTTTGCACTTCTCTGAATTTTGCAAGACACTCCTCAGATCCCAACAGTTATTTAAATTGCCAACAAGCCAACTATTATTTAATTTGCATATTTTAGGGTAAGATAGGTTTAGAAAGGCATACACCTAGAGACAGCTTTTTGGGAGGTGGTGCTCCTAGGAATTAATTTAATAACAAAACAAAATTTGATACCAAGCCCTCCGTAAATATTACTGGGGATATGAGAGGGGCCAAATGAAGATGATTTGGTTAAAGAATTGACTCTGTATCTTTCTCTTAAGAATTGATTCTGTATGTAGTGTTAGCTGCTAGGATGGTTATCACAAGAAAATGGAAATATTTAGAGGAGTTCAATAAGGATTTATAATGTAGTCAAATCTGGTCCATAGCTGTTGCTGAAAAACTAATTCAAAAATTAAGGTATACTAGAGGACAATCAGAAAAAGATTCAATTTCAACTAAGTGGCAAAAATATATATGATGATAACAACATTCAAATGCCTCCTGTGAATTATGCTACTGTCTGGAACTCTTAGTAACATTTCAGCTTTCCTGATATTTATGAATAAAGTAAACTTTTTTTTAAAGTTACTACCCTGCAACACCAAGAATACCCACCCCCCAGGAATGTGAATAAAATTAACTGAATTTATACTTTGTGTGTGCATGTGTTTAATTTTCATTTTCATTCAATTAAATTGTTTTTCTGCATTTATTTATGCTTGTCTATTATTGAAGTATATGTAATTGTTTAAATAAGCAAAACTGTGATAAAAGGAATGAAGGAAGGAATGCAGGCAGTCAGGCATATTGTGGGATAAAAAATATTTTTAAGCATGCATTTCATGGGAAGATATGCCTTTAGACAGGATTTTCTCTGCATGATTTTTTTTAAATAAGTAATCAAAGCTAAATGGGGCAGAAGGGCTTACAGAGGTGCACTACCATAAACACTGCTGATCCATCCATCTACCTAACCTCTCACCCCATCAGCCTGCTCAGTTCTTTCTGTGGATCGGGGCTCTCTTTTGCCCAGGCTGTTCAGCTCCTGTAGGCCACCTCTGCTCTGCTTGTCTTTAGACCCTCCCCTTTATTAAAATAACAGCAACCATCATCATATGGTGTTTTGGGATTGATTTTGTACTGGATCTGTGTTTCCATCGTTTGCATATGTTGGGTGGTTTTTGTGATGTTCATATTGTGCGTACAATATGGTTGTGGCTGAGTCACATTGGAATAACGGTTTGTCCTTAAAGACGGGGTGTAAACAAGCAAACAAATAAGGTCGTATCTGTACTATGCAGCCTTAGACTTCCCCACGGAAGATGTATTGATTAATACAGCACTCTGGGAATTGTAGCTCTGCATGGGGAATCGGTGTCTCAGCTCCCCGTACCCCGAACAAACTGCATCTCCTAGGATTCTTTGGAGGAAGTCATGACAGTTTAAACTGGTATGGTGCCGCTTAAAATGCATAATGCTGATGGTGCCTAAATCAAGACAGCCGATGCTCAGACATGTTGTAGACCAACATATGGAATGCCGCACGTTCCCCAGCCCTGCAACAGAGGAAAGCAGACCCTCCAAGTGTCCCTCTTTTCCAGGGACACTCCCGGATTTACAGAAGCTGTCCCAGTTTCTCATTTGATCCCAGAATGTCCCGCTTTTCCTTAGGACGTCCCTATTTTCATCGGAGGAACGTTGGAGGGTATGGGAAAGGCTATCTCAGCATGAAGGCAGCGGACCAGGGGCAGGGGACATACTGCACCGCGAGGGCCACATTCTCTTCTGGGCAACGTTTTGTGGGCCACATGCTGAGTGTTGGGGTCAGGAAGAGAGGCAAAGCTGGATAGAGAAAGGTAAAGGGACCCGTGACCATTAGGTCCAGTCGTGGCCAACTCTGGGGTTGCAGTGCTCATCTCGCTTTATTGGCCGAGGGAGCCAGCGTACAGCTTCCGGGTCATGTGGCCAGCATGACTAAGCCGCTTCTGGCGAACCAGAGCAGCACACGGAAACATCGTTTACCTTCCCGCCGGAGCAGTACCTATTTATCTACTTGCACTTTGGCGTGCTTTCGAACTGCTAGGTTGGCAGGAGCAGGGACCGAGCAACGGGAGTTCACCCCGTCGTGGGGATTCGAACCGCCGACCTTCCGATCGGCAAGTCCTAGGCTCTGTGGTTTAACCCACAGTGCCACCCACGTCCCTGGATAGAGAAACACATGTAAAAATTACTTTCTAAGTAACACCCACACACCCCTCTCTATCCTCTATCCAGGCAAGCAAAAGGCATTACTGGAGTTCAGGGACACATTCCAGCCAGGCAAAAACACCCAGAGGATAAAGTCCGACTGGCAAGGGGTGTGGCCTGGGGAGAGGGGGTGTGGCTGGGGGAATGAGGGTGTTGCTAGAAGGGGGTGTGGCTACCTGGAGGACTGTCTGTGGCTCCTGGGCCTGAGTTTCCCCCTCTGTGCAGGAGACCTACCTCAAGGCCTGCGTCTGTGATGGTCGATCTCTTAAGGCTCATGGATTTCACCCCCTTCTTGGACAGAGGATAGTTATCAATGAACTCACAAATGTCCAGGTCAGAGACGCCAACCAGGCAAAACCCCTCAAAACCCCTGATAGCAAAACCCTGGAGGTTGACAAACTCCTTGTCTCCACTGGGCAGGACGTTGTAAAGCTCTTTGGTGTGTAGCACCGGCGTCAGGCCCACCCAGAACTTGGGCTGGTACAAGACCCTCCTCCATGCCTTGCAGACCTGGGCCAGGACACACTTCTCGCAGGCGGAAAAGTACGTAAACAAGCGGTTGAGGATCTTCTCGTCCACAGCCAGCTGCCGTTCACTGGGGGAACCGGAGAGGCCTTCGAGGGAAGTGACCTCCCCGTTTGTCGGGGAAGCCTCGCTGGAGTTCAGTCCCACCATGGCAGCTCCAGAAGGAGATGGCACCCCGGCCAGAGCCGCCAAGGACAAGGGTGGCGCCAGGCCGGGGATGGGCAGGTCGCTGTGATTTGCTAAGGCTGGACCGATGAGAGCAGGCACAGATGAAGGCTGGCACAAGCGGTTTTTCATCGCTGGCGTCCCTTTGGTGATGCTGGCAGAGCCAAGTCCATTGGCCTGGGCGGGAATCTTCACAAGTCCATTCCGGGGTAAACATGGAGGTTTCGTATCACCGTTACTCTGGTTCGACATCTTCCAAGGTCACTCTGGAAAAACAACAAGGAAGGCTGTTAGGGAATTTGACCTATGGCGCACCAGGGAACATTCAGCTTTTCATTGAATCATCTTGCAGGTGGAATTGCCCCCCTTTTAGATGGTAATGGGCAGAAGTGTAGTGGCCTATGATCACAGTAGGTTGAAGACCCATTACAATTTATGCAGTAGGGTACCAGCAGCGTCCCTGTTTCCAGCATCCTAGGGCCATCCAATCAGCATGGAAGGGGAGCTTTTGAGCCAATGAGAAGAAATCTTCTCACACTTTGTGCTGATTGGAGTCAATCAGAGTGAAAGGAGGTGAATTAGCCACTGAGGATTGACTCCTAAGGTCACTCTGTGCATAGGAAGAACAACATAGGAAGAGTTGCTCCAAAGCTAAGCATTTAGGAACACAGAAAACGGAAGGGGAGCTTTAGTTTAAAAGAGAATGATGTTCAAGTTCTGATACATATAATGGAACTTCAAGGAAAATACAACTTAAGTCACTTCAAAAGAAGATATTGGAACACTCCAAACCATTTGCCCATGTCTGTCTACAGAAAATAGTAAATCTGCGTGAAAGGCAACACATGGAGATCAGCACTAACTGTTGCAATGCATCCCTAATTAATATTGTATAATAGCAGTATTGTACAATCTTAGAAGGTTGCATAATCTTAGAAGTGGGTACGGCTTTGAGGGAGCATGGCTGTGACTGGCAATAGGTATTGCTTTGCTTACTTCATCAGCATTTGGGTGTGAATTTCTCCCATCTTTGCATACAAGTTTTGATGAAATGTACATCTTTTTGCAAAGCAACCTTTCCTAATATAATGCATTTAGGAATGTTATTTTCACGAATATATTAATTTTTGTGTGCACTTTCTCCTATAATATATGCATTTTTGTAAACTTTGATTGCTTGGAAAACTGCACTAAAAATTCAGGTATGTGCGAATTTTGAAGAAGAAGAAGAGTTTGGATTTGATATCCCACTTTATCACTACCCGAAGAAGTCTCAAAGCAGCTAACATTCTCCTTTCCCTCCCCCCCCCACAACAAATACTCTGCGAGGTGAGTGAGGCTGAGAGACTTCAGAGAAGTGTGACTGGCCCAAGGTCACCCAGCAGCTGCATGTGGAGCAGGGATGCATGTGGAGCAGAGACGCGAACCCAGTTCACCAGATTACGAGACTACCGCTCTTAACCACTACACCACATGTTGGTTCTCACAGTGATACGGAAATTGCAAGTTTGATACATTCCCCTTTCAGTACAATACCTTTCAGTGAATTTCTTCCCCATTCCTATCCATGGGGAATGTTTTACACGAAGCAGCATTCCATCAACCAAGCTCCCTCTGACAGCCCAGAGATCCCTCCCCCTCAGCGAGTGCGAGTCCTGAGTCTGCCGCTCTCTCCAGTAAACTAAGCAGAAGGTTGGAAATTGAGCCAATTTTCCTTTAGTGAAATCTTGGTTGCTGAATTCGTCTTGCTCTGCTATTGTCATGTGAATGAAACTTTCCCGCCGTAACCACAGCAACCAAAGGTGGCAGCTTTGATAGCAACTTAATCCTGGGGCTTGCAAGAGTGGGCGGTGGTGGTGCAAGGGAAGCCCACACGTTTAATATTGGTCTTCTAGGAGAGAACAGATTAGGAAGCATAGGAAGTTGCCTTACACAGATCAGACCACTGGTCTATCTAAGCTCAGTATTGTCTTGACTGGCAGCAACTCTCCAGGTTTCCCTACCCAGAAATGCCACAGAATGAATCTGGGTGGAGGATGGAGTCAAAACTAGACTGACATGGGCTCTGGCTCCCCCTACTGTTGGGCTCCCTGCCTTCCACCCTACCAGCTACAAGGGGCACCAGCTGCCACTGGATTGAAAGTGCCTTGTTTCCAAAGAGTCTTCATCCTTTTTCTTTCCAGTTACCTCTGGCCATAAGCATCGTCACCATTTATTATTTTTTTAAAAACCCTCATGATTTATCTACTGCCTTTATTTATATGCTGGACCCAACATTACTAGAACTGGAGGATACAAATATTTTACATATTTTTAAATCCCCCACTTTTAAGATCACACTTCATTTTGCATATGTGCTATCCATTGAACCTAAATTCAGAATTCACACACGCTCGGGTAGCTTTTCTGGTTTGTTTACAGGGGACCGTTTTACCCAGCTGCCTGGCAGGACTCCTAATGCAGGCCTGCAGCAGGGATTTCCCTGAGCCAAGAGATGGATGGATGGGAAGACAGGTCTGGAGATTGGCTTGTGCTTAGCAGGTCACAGCACAGATAATTCACAGGGCCTGACTTCAATACAGTGTGCAACACAGTGCACTGCTGGACCAGAGCTTTTGCAGGCCATAGTTGTGATGCTCTGGCTGCTAGAGGGTGCCATCTTGGTTACAGAGCCTGATCACTTAAAGAGCTGAACAAGATGATGTGGTAAAATATATTTCCAGCCCTGTCCCTCAGTCCAGAGAATAGTGTGGCCCCAGAGAGTCCAGGCACTGGCCAGCTCTGAACTAAAGTGCACACTTGCATATTGAGGTATACACAATCAATAAAGCCTTAGCTAATGTAAGCCATTATCAGTATCTTATGCACCTCAGTATTGCATTCAACAGAATTTCATGTTTAATAAGAATGGGGAGGGGGGCGGCGATGAAAAAAACATAGCACAAGCAATAGCTCAAACGTGCAGAAAGAAATCAGAATTTGTAGACTCCAAATGGTTATTTCCAGTACACGAAACTGATTGACAAACAGCCGGCTGTTGTCAGGAGTTAGAATGTGTGTGGGACCAAGATAAACTGTTGCTTGGATTTTCTTATTTCCCTCTGCCCTCTTGCTTCCTCCTCCTCTTATTAAACTTTTGCACCTCCCCTGTTCTCCATTAGTGAACCCATTTGCAGAGGGGTGTGTGGGTGTGGGTGCGTGTTAGGGAATTTTGTTCTTTTTTTTAAAAAAAAACCATGTGCTTCTGTAAATCTTGGGGGTCCCTCTGAGCATGCAGACACCTCCCTTCACTGCATCTATAAGGCCAATTGCCATCCATAGTGATCCTCAGGCCCTATCCAAGTTGGCCGCTAGAGGGAGAAATCTGGCTGCCACCATCCCACACGTTAACACTCCTTTGCTGGAAAAGAGCAACACAGTGGAGGCTGGTCCTTTGGAGCAAATGGGGCACCAACCTCAGTCTGCTCTCAGCCAGGTCCCCTCTTACAACCAGCCCCAGGGTGTGGCACGAGCCATCAGCTCCTTCCTCCTTCGTTTCAGTTTTGCTCTTGCAGAACTCAGCAGGGAGGAGGATGGAGTCAAAACTAGAACCAGTTGTTTCTGCCTGCCATTGGCTCTGACTCCATCTGCAGTTGGACTCCCTGCCTTCTGCCCCACCAGCCCCAGTGGGCATCAGCCACCTCTGCAGCCGTGACAACTGCCCACGGCACATAAAGCAATTGCTGCTGTTTTTCTTCATGAAAAGGATGGGAGCCAGGGAGAGAATTGCAATTTTAGACAGAGGAGGCAGGGACACTTCTTTCCTTCTTGTGTTGCCAGCTGACCTGAAAAAATCACTTTGGCCTGCTCTTGTGCATCAAACAGCAGATTAAGGTGCAGAAATTGGCAAGGGAATATTTTGATGACAAAAGCAACCCGTTATTACCTCCTAACACAGGTGCGGGGAACATTTTGCAGCCCGAGGACCACATTCCCTTCTGGGAAACTTTCCAGGGGCCACACGGCAGTGGGGAGCAGGGCCCGGGGCCAAGGGGGAAGAGTAATGAATGTGAATTTAACTTTTGTACCGTAATCTAGTTTCTATGCACATTCACACACCCCATCTCTATCGATAAATTCAGGCAAGCAAAAGGCATGATCAGAGCTCAAGGGCACTTTCTAGCCAAGCAAAAGCCCCCAAGGAAGGAATGGAATTGGTCTGCTGAGTGGGTGTGGCTAAGGGCCAGACAGAGAGGCCTGGAGGGCTGCATTTGACCCTTGGGCCCAAGATACACCATGCTCTAACACCTGCACACCAACCTGCCACTAATGCACAGCTGCGGCAGCTGGTTGAAAAGTTGGCAACGGCACTGCCTTCCCCTTGCCCTCGCAGGATGTATTTCTAAAGTGCTTTTTCAGTCTATAAATAAGCCCATGAATTATTAAGGGTGCCTTCCACTGGCCAGGCCTTGGACTGGGAAGGCCCCAAAATGGCAGCAGCCCCACAGCCTGTCGCATCCCATTTGCCTTGGGAGGTGCACCCCCCAAAAAAAAACCTTGAAAGGGAGAGGGAGGGAGGAAGCAAAGAGTCTGCATCCCAGGAGACTCGCCAGCACAGACATGTTTGAAGCAAGGCTAGGATCTGCTGTCTGCCGGCCTGGACGCTGCTTGCAATCACGTGCCAATGCAGATGACTGCCTGTTTCTATGCTGAGCCAGCTGGCTTGGAAAACCCCCACAAAGACACACACAGAGAGAGATGCTCAACAGTCATGCTTTCCTCTCCACTGACAGACAACAGGCCTTCCTTCAGTTAAGGCAGCTGGCTGAGAGAGGAATGGAATACAGATGCTGCGTGGTCCCCCCCCTTCTTCTGAAAAGCCATTGGTAGCCTCTCCATTTGCACCACCCCACATTCTGCCCCACAAGAACTCCGTGGCCAAAAGAACTAGATTCTGCACCCTGTTTAAATGGCACAGAGTAGTAAGGCGTGCCCTCTCTTAGGAGACAGGATTGATTTTGCAATGTTTACTATTTTAACCAGGAGTTCTGGCATGGAGAGGGAACCTTTTTTCAGTCAGAGGGCCGCATTTCCTTCGGAGCAACTTTCCAGGGGCCACATGCTGGCATTTTGGCATGGGAAAAAGTGGGAGCAGCAATGAAGGTAAAATGTATCTTTGTGCAGTAGGCTAGTTTCTATAAACGCAGAGAGAGAGAGAGATAAGCAAGAGGCATTATCAGAGTGCAGTGATATATTCTACCCAGACAAAAACACTTGAGGGGGTAGTCTGGGAAGAGCCATGAGGGCCGAAAAGAGAGGCCTGGAGGGCCACATTGGATCCTCATGCCTTGGATTCCCCACTAAGTTACAGGGATCCCAACCACTGAACATATGTTTCCATCACACTTCTAGTTTTGGATACTTCACCAGGCAGCTTCCAGCACTAGTATCACAACACTGAATCTTTGCCTCCCACTACCCTCCGCTCCAAAGGAGACCCCCCAAAGGAGATTGACAAAGCTGACAACGGCCTAGGAGGAAAGGTTAAAGGAGTTGGTGTGTCTTGACTAGAGAAGAGACAATTAAGAGGCTGTATGATGCTGTTTTGGATGCTTTAGTTGAGATTCCTCCATTGCAGGGGGTTGGACTAGATGGCCCTTGGGGTCCCATCCAACTCTACAATTCTATGATAGCCACCTTGCCATGGTCAAATATATGATGGCGCAAATGTCTTTCCTACTGTTCCAGAGCAGGGATTGTAGGCATGGCACTCATTAGATGTTGCCGGACTACAGCTTTCATCATCCTTTACCATTGGCTATGGGTCTTAAGGCAGTTCTGCAACATCTAGAGAGGCTATTGCTGCCCTGGAGGTGAAGCCTCAAACTTAGCAGTTCAAATCACAATAAAAACGATAGGGTGAGCTTCCTGGCTGTGGAAGCTGTTTGATAGTAGAATAGACTGCCGTAGAAAGTTGGGGACTTCTTCATTAGGGTCATTACTCAGTGGTAGAGCACCTGCTCTAAATGCAGAAGCTCCCATGTCCACTCCCTGCCATCTCCAGGTAGGGCTGGGAGAGACTCATTATCTGAAACCCTGGAGAGCTGCTGCCAGTCAGTGAAGACAATAATGAGTTAGATAGACTGTCGAGTTGCAGCTCGGCATTCAGTCTAAGGCAGCTGTGTTCCCAGTGAAATGACTTGGTAGAAGCTTGCATCCATCCCAGGCTCACTTAGGTTGAAAACTGGATCATAGCATGTCGAATGTATGCTTGCTGTGCAAGAGAGCCCAGATTCTATTCCCATCATAACCAGTTCAAAAGCCTCTCAGGTAGCAAGTGATAGGGGGAAAGACCTTTGGATCGAGATCCTGAAGAGTCACTGTCACTGCCATCCCCTGTCACATGTCCTCTATTTCCATTTAAATCAGAGTCACACTTTCTAAACATGCACCTAGGTGCAGGCAACAGCATGGGCACAGTTCCTGCAAAAATTGTGTCCTCTTTTTTCTCTTGTGTGCATTTTGTGCATCTTTTTTTTGACAATGTGAAACTGGCAAACTCCATGTGTGCACATGTGTGTATGCTCCCCTAAGGGGATTATTTATTTTAGGCACATGGCAGGGGGTGCAAGGGAAGGGAAGACCGCCGTTGGAATTATCCCGACCTCAAGCAGATGGAACATGGCGATAACTCCCAAGCCAGGTGGCGGAAGGGAAGGATGGTTTGTAAATAAATATGAATGAGTCAGATTATGTCTGGCTGGGTGGCAAGCTCATTGGGAAGCTTCCCAATGAGGGGACTGCCCACAAACCCTCTGGGTTCTTCCGGCTTCCCAGTAGCCTCTTCTTCCCATCCCACACCCATTTCTGATTGAAGAGGGAGGGAATCAGAGAGAAGGCCAAGCAAGTTGTTTTCCTGCTTGATGTGGAGGTAGAGACTGGTGAAGGTTGCCACTTTCCATTAGCTGGCTCCTGTGCCTTTTTAACAGCCGCACAGAAGGTTGTCTGCAAACAACCTGTTTGTTCAGCATCCACCCTGATTTGCCTGCACAAAGCTCACAAGGTGGTTAGACAGTGACTGGCCTTTATTGAGGATCCGCTCTGTGCAGGGCTGTTATGTCAGACCCTCCAAGTGTCAATATTTTCCGGGGACGTCCCTGATTTAGAGAAGCCGTCCCGGTTTCTGATTTGATCCTGGAATGTCCCACTTTTCCTTAGGATGCCCCTATTTTCATTGGAGAAATGTTGGAGGATATGCAGTTATCTGACCCCACCCCCAAGCCATCTGAAGGCAATCCTATATAGGGAAGTTTCTACATGTTTAATGTTTTATTATTATTTTTATGTATGTTGGAAGCTGCCCAGAGTGGCTGGGGCAACCCAGTAAGATGTGTGGGGTATAAATAGTAAAATTATCATTATGGACCTCCCTATTTTCATCAGAGAAATGCTGGAGGGTGTGTGTTATATGGCAATGAGTTTCCACCCCGATTTGCTTGCAGGGTGTTTACAAGGGATGCCAAACTACCCAGGGGCTCCAGATTCACCTGCTGCTCCCCCAGGTGAATAAGCTGGTTTCATTACACACTCACACATCCCCTTTTCTCTCTGTCCTCCATCCAGGCAATTAAGAGGCACAATCAGAGTTCCAGGACACATTCCAGCCTATCAAAAACACTCAAGGAAGGCATGAAACAGAGCCAGTGAGGGGTGTGGCCTAGGGAAAGTGTCAGAGGCCGGAGAGAGAGGCCTGGAGAGTCACATTTAGTCACTGGGCTTGAGATTCCTCATCTTTAGCTTATCTAGCTGTGGGTGGTGATTTGAGATGGGGGAGAAATTTAAATCAGTCTGCATTTACAGGTAAGCCTACCTAATGCTGATGAATTTTTATGAGGGCAATTAAGAAAAAATCACATGATGTGGAAATGTGGAGAGCAGAATTTAAGACAGGAAAAATGAGAAACAGGGAGAAACAAAAATGGACAGATCCATCCGTAGTAGTGACAGGCAAATGCCAAACTTTAAAAATATGCTACCCCTATGTAGTAAAGAACACATTATGGAGAAAGGTGTCAAACAGCCTGCTCCTTTAGATGCTAGCTAACTAGACTAAGGGAGTTTTTGAAATGAACATTTTGGAATTTGCAAGCAGACCTGCTAGATTTTCAAATGACCTTCTGTCCCACAGCAGTTACAAAGTTACACCAGCCTGATTTTATGAGAAGGAAGCAGCACTAATTTTTGGATTATGTTCCTTGGTGTGTGTGCATGTATGCACATATAGTGTGTGTGTGTGTGTGTGTGTGTGTGTGTGTGTAAAAGGTAAAGGGAGCCCTGACCATTAGGTCCAGTCGCGGACAACTCTGGGGTTGTGGCTCTCATCTCACTTTACTGGCTGAGGGAGCCGGCGTACAGCTTCCGGGTCATGACTAAGCCGCTTCTGGCGAACCAGAGCGGCACACGGAAACGCCGTTTACCTTCCCGCTGGAGCAGTACCTATTTATCTACTTGCACTTTGATGTGCTTTCAAACTGCTAGGTTGGCAGGAGCTGGGACCGAGCAACGGGAGCTCACCCCGTCGTGGGGATTCGAACCACCGATCTTCTGATCAGCAAGCCCTAGGCTCAGTGGTGTGTGTGTGTGTGTGTATCCCCCCACATTGGTGGGGGGAAGCTACACAAACTAGCCCTCCCTGCACTGGACGAGGAAGAGGAGTGCGGGGGGAGCGCAGTGCCCCTGGCAGCGCGATCCCCGGGGTGTCATCATGGCTGCCCTCCCATGCTGGGCACCCTGCCCCCACAGGCGGTGCGCCATGCCCCCAGGACACGCGCCACACCCCTGCGGGCGGCGCACCCTGCTCCCGGGATGCGCGCCAGCCCCCTGCCTGCTCTCCTCCCCCCCCGGTGCCGGAGCATGATGCTTCGCCACTGCCTCCCTGGTGTCCTAGTTTACGACATGCATCCCCCCCAAAAAAACCCCCCACCCTCTTCCATGGAGAAAGTATTCACAAATATGACACTCACACCCTCAGTTGCATCCGAAAGTGGTGCAGTCCATAATTCCACCCCCCTGCAACCTGCCTAGTGTGCAAATAGGTTCTCATCTCCAGCCGCCTCCATCTTTAGTGTGGGCGTGAGGCCTGAAGCAACTCTAGGACTCATCACACTGCAAAGGGGAGGGGGGACCACTGAGGCTGTCTAGGCCCATTTTGATCTCAGAGGCCGTGGGCTCTGCAGATTCCAACCGGTGCCTACAATGCCATCAGGCTTATTAGCACAGATCCTCACACTCCCAAGTGGAAAAAGCTTTAGGCTCTCACTTCAAAGGAAAGGTGCCAATTATGGGCTCACATCCTCCCACACCTCTCTGCTGCAGCACTGGCAGCAAGCACATCGTGCGAGCCCAGCATGGGAGCCGAAGATTGGGAGACAGCACTATTACCCACAGTCTTGGATAGAGGCACAGTTTTCCTGCGATTGCTGTGAACAAGCAAAGGGTGGATGGGGCAACCCTTTGCATAACACCATAGAAGAGGCAATGCATCGCGAAGCGAAGCGAAGAAAAGAAGGCTCAGATTTGCAGGAAATCTGTGCCTGCTCCTTTATATGCATGGATGCAAATTTAGAAACAACAGAACCACACAGTGCATTTCCCGTGGTGAGGAAGATTGTGGTTTGTTGCCTTGTGTGTGCATTCTCTGCCTGCTGTCCATAGTGCTGAAACAGTTGACCAGCAACTGTAACCCTCCACCCAGCTCTCCCTTCTTACGGTTCTTTATTTTTAAATCATACTTGATTTTGAACTAGAGGTATGTTCTCTGTAATGCAGAACACAATTCCTGGCATCTCCAGACAGGGCTGGGAGAAGCCCCTGCCTGAAACCATGGAGAGTCACTGCCAGTCAGTGTAGAGAATGCTGATGTGGATGGAGCAACAGTCAGACTCAGTATAAGGCAACTTCCTTTGTTGCCTTTTGTGATAATCTTCTAAGCTGTTGCTTATGAAATGCTAAAGGGGCGGGCATGGCTTAGCTACAATTGGAGAAAGTCAAGATGTGGGCTTGCAAGATTGCCTTACCCCATGGGTAGGCAACCTAAGGCCCGGGGGCCGGATGCAGCCCAATCGCCTTCTAAATCTGGCCCACAGACAGTCTGTGAATCAGCATGTTTTTACATGAGTAGAATGTGTGCTTTTATTTAAAATGCACCTCAGAGTTATTTGTGGAACATAGGAATTCATTCATTCCCCCCCCAAAATATAGTCCAGCCCCCCACAAGGTCTGAGGGACAGTGGAACGGCCCCCTGCTGAAAAAGTTTGCTGACCCCTGGCTTACCCTACATGCGCCCACTCAACTGCTTCCATCTGCAGAACTGGCGCTGTTGCCACATAATACTCATTCTGTATTTGTAAGAAATGAAGCTTTTAATGTGGCCACACCTACACTTTGGAACTCCTTGCCTATTGACATCAGGCAGGTGCCTTTGTTGTACTTGTTTCAGCACCTGCTCAAAACATTTTTGTTTTAGGCAAGCCTATCCCAACATATATAATAGCAACATGTGCTTTAATGTGGTTTTCAGCCTCCCGCACTCCTCTGACTCCAGCCAGTCCATGACAATTCATCAAGCTGGAGGGCTTCATCTTGAGGGAAGGACCGTAGCTTAGTAGTGGAACATTTGCTTGAAGAAGGATCCAGGTCCAGTCTCTGGCATCTCCAGACAGGGCTGAGTGATATGCTTACCTTAAACCCTGAACAGCTGCTGCCAGTCAGTGTAGAGAGTACTGAGCCAGGCCATTCCTGGAAGCTTATACTGAATCAGATCATTTGTCCATCTAGCTCAGTATTGTCCATGCTGACTGGTGGCAGCTCTCTGAGGTCTCAGATAGGGAATCTTTCCCAGCTTCCTAGAAACTGAACCTGGAGTCTCCTGGACACAAGACATGCACTCTTCCATGGAGCTACAGGATGGAGCAGACTTCTAGATGAACACATGCGATAGTTATATGCATAGAAAACAGATTCACCCATTCATCTACCTCTAAGTCCAAGACTGCTTGCACTTCTGCTCTGGGCACCTGATCCACCTTTGATTTTTATTTTTCACCCTAATAGGTGAAGATCAAAGTGCAACCACAGGAAAGTCTAGAACTGCCAACAGGGTAGTTTTCCCTCCTGCAAAGTCACAGGATTCAAGGGGTTGGTTTGATCCATCTGCCTCCTTTTCAGGTACGCTAAATTTACTTGGAATCAGATGAAGTAGGAGGAGAAAGGGAAGGGGGAGGATGTAAATGCAAAAAAGAGAAAGAGAGAGGGAGAAGTCAGCTGAGCGCCTAGCAGCAATTAGAAGAAATGAGCGGCACAACATGCAAGGACGTCTAAATTAGAGGGATGCGACACAAATCAAAACAGATAATTATGGCACAGTCAGCACAAAAGGCAGATGACATGGCGTGGAGAGCCTGCAATTTGTGGTGGCTGCGGATGTCTGGCAGGGAAGGAAGTGGGACATGCTCAGCAGAGGACGGCTAGGCCAGGAGTCAAGCATTTGGTCCTCCAAAAGGATGCTTGTGGCATATCTGCACCGGTTTAACAGTCAGCTGCCTTCCGCAGGTAACCCTGGGAAATGTAGTTCTGTGAAGGAGTGGGCTAGAGTCTCTGAGAATTCTCAGCACCCTTGCGAAATTACACTTCCCATGACTCTCAAGGGGAAGCCACAACAGCTACACTGGCGGAAAACCCAATATATGTATGTAGTGCAGATTAGGCCTGAAGGACTAGGCAATGGCGGCTGATCCATTAGGGCAAATGGAGCATTGCCCCAGCAACCTCAGCCTGCCCCCCAGACAGCCCCCACCTGCCTGCCTTCCTACTTACAACTCATTGAACATGTGAACCTAGCTGTCAACATCCTCCTCCTTAATTTCTTTTCTGCCCTTATAGAATTCACCAGGGAAGAGGAGAATGGGGACAAAAGTAGGATTAGTTGGCTCTGCCTGTCATTGGCTCTGGCGCCACCTACTGTTGGGTTCCCTGCCTTCTGCCCTACCAGTCCCAACGCACACTGGTCACCACTGGGGATTGTCTTTGCTTAAACCCAGAATGGCCAACTCTTTTTGCACCCAGTTGCAGCCATTCTGCATGGTGCAGAATCAGCATGTGAGATATTGCACGGCCAGCTTCAAACTACACTACTTATTTAAAAAGTTCTCACAAGCAAATATCCAGAAACTTAGAATGACCCACCTTTCCCTCTCCCACCTTGAAGCAGCACAAATAGATTGGTATGTCTCCCACAGTTAATTGGCCGGAGAGGAAGAGACTAAGAACCCTTCATGGTGCATGTGAGGTTTCGGCAAGACAAACCTGGACACAAACTGCTGGAGATCATTAGACCCAGCTGGGAAGCACAGCTACAGTGATGTTTGGCAGTAAATAACATTTCCGGAAGATGAGGGAAACATCCAATTACTACATTTCCTAGAAGCCAGAACTTAAAAGTCTCCTCGGATAAGTGCAGAGAAACCTGTTTACTACAGTCTTTCTGCAGTAAAAGAACAGACCGAAAAAAAATCTTCCTTTCTACAGTGACTGTGTAGACCCAGGGTAGAACCCCCATGCAACTGAGCTCAGAATGGACACGGGAGGTTTCTCATGCAATGGAGCAGGAAGATGGAGATTAAAGGTGATGCTGATGGACAGGCACTGCCTATGGAGGAATCAATTAGGAGCTCAGGAAAACATTCCCCATGGGGATGCTTCCCTTCTAAGAGCCTGGCTATGTGTTAACATTCATCACGTCCAAAGGAGCCACATCTGTGCCAGGGCCTGACAGCTGAGAACGGATTGAAGAAACCCAGAAGGCAGACAAAGGCAGCTGGAGGGGATCAAAGGGGCGAGCCCACAAGGAACCAGGAGACCCTGACCACCTTTCTGCCATTCATCTCTGCTTATCTTCACTCTCTTGGAGCAGCTGATTGTCCCCCCTTCCCAATCCCTAGAGAAATTAGCTGCTAAAAGAGCAAAAAAGCATAAGGGTAGGGGAGCAAATTGAAGAAGCGGATGGAGCAACATGGTCAAGGGCTTGTGTTTCTCTGTGTGCATGATCTCTTCCATCTTTCTCTGCTTTTCTGCAAGGAAACTTCAGAATTCTCAGCCATCGGGGTGGGGGGTGGGGAGCACTCCACACAGTGGCAGCCATGTCTTTTGAGAGGCAGTGTGGTGTAGTGGTTAGAGTGTTGGACTAGGACCTGTGAGACCATAGTCCAAATCCCCACTTGACTACGACGCTCACTGGGTGACCTTGGGCCAGTCGCTGCCTCTCAGTCTAACCTATATCACAGGGTTATTGCAAAGTTTAAAAGAGGAGAGGGAGAACCATATATGGCACCTTGAGCTCCTTAGAGAAAAAGGTGGGATAAAAATGCAGTAAGTAAACAATAAATTGTTCCTGTGTTTGCGGGCATTTATAAAATAGGGCAAGGTAGCAAAGAGCAATTTTATTTGCCAAGCTGTAAGCCATAACAAAGATAGAAGATGTTCAAAGTTGAGCTACAGAATTGGTTCTTAATTATCAGCCAGCACAAATTGGGAGACAGGCTGGGTGATGGAATTTTCCTTGTCCTACAGCCAAAAAGGACACAAAGTCACTTGGTGTAACAAAATTATTCCTGTGGGTAAACCCACCAATCAAAATGGCCTGTTGTGGGATCTAGGATCCGGCACGTGTTTCCCTGCCTCTTCCCTACCACTACTGGTGCACCTGATGTGCAGAATTGACAGAGCCTTCTTGGTTGTGGTACCATCGGTATGGAATATCCTTCCACAGGAAGGAGGTCTATCCAGCTCCACCTTTGCTACCCTTACAATTTGATTTATTAGGTTTATATATACAGTACCCCCAAAAAAGTCTCAAAGCAATTTTAGATAGAGATAGATAGATGATAGATAGATAGATAGATAGATAGATAGATAGATAGATAGATAGATAGATAGATAGAGATAGCAGGCAGGCAGGCAGGCAGGCAGGCAGGCAGGCAGACAGACAGACAGACAGACAGACAGACAGACAGACAGACAGACAGATAGATAGATAGATAGATATAGATAGATGATAGATAGATAAAACTTCATACGAAACGTATTCAAACAATACATGGTATCAGTACAATAGCAATGAAAAACACACACACTGTGAAGGTTGGATTGAGGAGCTGTAACAACAATATCATTAAAGCTTCCCACATGCCCAAGAGAATAAAAAGGGTTTTACCTGACGCTGAAATGATAGTAAAGTTGGCGCCAGGCATGCCTCCCTAGGGCACTCATTCCAGAGACAGGGTGGTTGGGAGGGGAGCTATTACAAGGAAGGTCCATTTGATGGGCTGAGAAAAACCTTTTTATTCCAACAGGCATTTGAATATTTTCAGTGGACTAGGCCTTTTAATACGCTAAGATGCCTTCTGTTTTTTAGGGGTGGGGTAGGGACTTTGATTTGCTCTCATTCATTTCTGTTGCACTTATTGATGTGCTATACATTTTCTCCTAAGCAGAAAAGCAGGGTACACAACGAACGGAAATAAACGAACAATGGTGATGAAATATCACAAGGCTTTATATCCCTGCCCAATCACTGAGATCGTGGCTGGGAGGTTCTCTGTCAGTGGCCCCATGACTCGCATTCAAAGTTCATTACTACCAGAAGTCATGCATTCCGTGTTGGGAGCCCAAGCCTGTGGACTGCCCTCTTGACTGTGATTAGACAGTCAAGTTGAACTTTAGGTGCATGATAAAATACTTTCTTATTCCAGCAGGCATTTTCAGCTGGTGGTTTCTGCTTGGTTTTATGATTACTTTTTATTATTTTATTTTCCATGTGGTTTATTTTTATGCACACCATTTAGAAATGCTAATGATTAAGCAATATACAAATGTCATATATATATATACACACACACACACACACACATACACACAGTGGTACCTTGGGTTAAGAACTTAATTCCTTCTGAAGGTCCATTCTTAACCTGAAACTGTTCTTAACCTGAGGTACCACTTTAGCTAATGGGACCTCCCACTGCCGCTATGCTGCTGCTGCATGATTTCTGTTCTCATCCTGAAGCAAAGTTCTTAACCCGAGGTGCTATTTCTGGGTTAGTGGAGTCTGTAACCTGAAGCGTCTGTAACCTGAAGTGTCTGTAACCCGAGGTACCACTGCATATGCCTGCATTGGGCAAATTAATTGAGGATAAGGCTATCAATGGCTACTAGCCACAATGGCTCTGTTCCGCTTTCATGGTTGGCAGCAGTGGTGCTTCTGAATAGCAGCTGCTGGAAGCCAGGGGAGGGGAGAGGGCTTTTGTGCTCGTGTTGTGCTTGCTTTTTTTCCAACAGCCATCTGGTAGGTCACTGTGAGAAGAGGATGCTAGAGTGGGTGGGCTATTGGCTGGCTCTAACAGACTCTTCTTATGTTGTTATGTACTGTCTTGTCTTGGAGAGCAAGTTAGGAATAAAAGGATGGTGAATGAGGACAACTCAGAGAGAATTAGATGCCACAGGAGAGTTAGGAGCTGCTGCTGCTGCCCCAGGCCTCCTTGCACTCTGGAGCCACTCACCCCCCAGCATCTTTGAACTAACACCAACCCTGAATGATGCCCTGCTGACCTGGCTGTCCGTTCACCTGTAGCTTTTCTTGAAACTGCATGAACCTGTTTTGCCCCCAATCCAGCCACCTTGCACATGCCCTGGCTTTCCCCTTTCCAACCACAGGATCAATAGATGCAATAGGTGTGCAATTTGGGCCCACTGGCACATACCACCCTGTGGGCCCTTCTCCTTCTTGCTCCTGCCTTCAAGGATATCATGAGTCAGTTTCTATCCATGTGTCCGGCATGCACATGTTACAATAGTGCCATTTGACTCGCTGCAGAAACATGCATCCATTTGATCTCAAGCTCCAGAGTCTGAGTCTGGATGCAGTTCCCCATGGATGGGGGTGGGACAGGAATCGTGATCCCTTTGTAGTGCTGAGGCTGCCCGGAAATGGAGAGCCTTGCATTGGAGGATCACCTTGCAGTCTGCAAAGTGGCACAATGTGAGGCAAGCGTTCTCTCATCCTGAGCTCACAGCTGGCAAGCATCCTCGGAAGAGAGATCAGCTTACAGCCTCTGGTTAACGCGGCCAAGAGATACAAGTCTGGCTTCTTCAGAGGCAATTTCTCAACATAACAGTCATCTTTCATAGGAATATGTACAGAAGGAGAACTCTTACATTGCAATGGAGGGGGGAAGGGGGCAACACCACCTGCGCAACTCCACCTGCAGATTTTTCATGCAAAGATCCAGGAATCATTAGTAAGTTGGTGATCCATATCTATCCATCTATTGCAATCTGCTTTGTGTCTATTTTATAAAGAACAGCAGAGATCCAATCTGGCCCTTAGAGACTTCCAGCCTGGATCCAGAATATCCCATGATCTCAAGAACAAGGCTTTGCTATGTAGAAGTACTTTCTGAACCAATATGGTGACCTGCTCTACAGTTTCCCAACCCTCACCTCACACCCTCAACAGCATCAATCAATAGGACTCACCATGTGAATCAAGGCCACATGGATTTGCCATCTTGCCACCAAATGACATTGGAGGTGGGTTATGAGCACAGACACTCCCGATGTTAGGTGAGACCATGGGCCAGATGTAGCCTGCAGTCATATTTCATCCAGCACTCTGGATCCTCTTCTGCCCATCAGCTGTTCAGGGGGAAGCAGGTGAGGGGGAAAACACCTTTGGTGTGGAACAAAGTGTGTGACTGCAGCCCTTTCCTCAGCAAGAAGATCAAAGTAGGGGGAAATGTGTCAGCAGAGAGGTGGACTAGTGTTCCTTGCAAATATGCAGAAAGTTGTATGTGCATTTGCAGTTGTGCCAATGCAATTTTTAGGATGCAGTTCCATTTTGAAGTTTGAGGCTTGGTGTAAGTTACTGTAAGTTAGCAGGGTTCACAGTTCAGCTGTATATTGACTTTATCTGAATCCTCCTCCTGGGATGACTGGGATTTGTTTTGCCTTTTGTGCTCTCAGGACACATAAAGGATAAGCGGAGTTTCTGGGCATTCAATATATGCTGGTTTCCATGGGAAATTGTGCTCTCTGTTTGAGAAACAGAGAGAAGGGTGGGGGGAGGGGAAACTAATGGATTGTGCCCCCAATACCTTGTGGTCCTTGGCCTGAAAATATTGCCCCGCCCCTGCCCATCATGACAGCCCTGACTCATGTGCTTTCCTTACTCTGCCTTTTTCAAGCAAAAGTCTTGGCATTTACTCCTGTGGTGTTCAAAGCAGCTCTCATACGCTGCAGGCACAAAGATGTTCCCAGGTAGCCTGGTGAGATTCCAAGAAACATGTGAACATCTTTACAGTGTGAGCATCTTTGTAAAGTGAGCATCTTCCTATCTGGCTGAGGCATACAACACAGATGGGGTAGTACTGATCTTTAAAAACAAACAACCACCACAGCTATATAACCACAGTAGAGCCAGAATGCTGGGCTTTGAGCTAATGATCATTACTATTATTTATATATGTAAATAGCACCTCTTATTCCATAACTGCACCCACTCAGCCTAAGAGAGGTCATAGAATCATAGGAAAGGAAAGGAACCCAAAGGTCATCTAGTCCAACCCCCCTGCAACGTAGGAATCAAAGCTAAGTGATTCTGGAGAGCCAATAATGATATTACTGGCACTATGTATGATCTTTCCGGGACTTAGCTCTGCAGTCCAAACAACCTATCCATGATGGAAGGTGCAGGGCAGACATTTGCCCATCCCTTTAAAATAATTGAAGCTCCAGAGGGTTTAAAGTTGGGAGGCACCCCCAGGAATCTAATAACTTTTTGTTTTGAAGGGAACTTTCTGGAGAAGCAAAGGTTGGATGGCCATCTGTGAGGGATGCTTCAGTTAAGATTCCTGCATTGCAGTGGTTTAGACTAGATGATCCCCAGAGTGCCTT
Organism: Podarcis gaigeae; assembly: GCF_964106915.1. Classification (NCBI taxonomy): domain Eukaryota; kingdom Metazoa; phylum Chordata; class Lepidosauria; order Squamata; family Lacertidae; genus Podarcis; species Podarcis gaigeae. Next base: position 35,343,729 of record NC_139690.1, read on the forward strand.
CTAACTCTACAATTCTATGATTTTATTTGTTGTAAGCTACTTTGAGCATGGTTGTTTTTGTGTGTGTGTGTATGTGTGTGTGCGTGCGTGTAAAAGCGCCATACGAAAAAAATGAATGAGTGGATGGGCCCTATAGGAGACCCACCTCTAAGCTATTAAAAGGGACTGACCAGGTCCCTGCAACTTCAACAGCCCAACAAATGGGTAGCAGCCCATTGAGTAGCACTGCCAAATTGCTCCTCTGCCAATTTTCCATAGCTCAGTGGTAGAGCATCTGCTTTGCATACAGAAAGTCCCAGGTTCAATTTGCAGCATCTCCAGGTAGAGCTGAGGGAGACTCCTGCCTGAAACTTTAGAGAGCTGCTGCCAGTCAGTGTAGACGATACAGGATGAACCAATACTGAGGTAGATGGTCTGACGGTATAAGGCAGCTTCCTATGCTCCCTCTTTGATCCACTGCAGTTTCCCACAGGCTTTCAGGCCACAAGAGCATAGTGGCGGTAATTTCAGCACCTTGGACAGCAAGGCAAGTGCTTGGCTGGCATTTAAGCACCCTGGAGAGTAGCAAAAAGTTCAGTAGGCCAAAAACCCATTTTCGTGTCTTCGCTGCATGGCTACTGGCTGCAGGAATGAACTAAAGAGAAGTCATGAAGAATAAACACAGTCTTCCCTCAAAGCACACAAAAGCTCTCTGGCTTTCAAAGCACCCAGGGGCATTCAGAGCCATTTTACACTCTTGACTTCCTTCTCAGTTTCTACACAATCCTGGCTAAAGAGCCCACATATTTATTTTCTCCAAGAGTATGTGGGGGTGGACTGAGATACTGTATTTTATGTCTGCAAAATGCACCCATTTTCCCTTGCCAATATTTTGAAGCCTGGGCCCCAGTTCCATTTCTCCTTTGGCTCTTTCTTTCTTTCTCTCTCTCCTTCTTGTCCACACATTAGGAAATTCAAGTGCTGAATTTCATCCCCACATTTATGCACCAAGGAGATATTATATTATTTAATCACAAAAGTTCATACATTTGTAAGACTGCCTCCTTCCCAGAGGTCCCTCTTGGGTGTTATGACAAGCAGAGGGGGGCCCCTGAGTAGTGCCACTGCCCTCAGAAGTTGGGAGTGGAGGTAGTGGCCAATGAGAAGGCTCTTCTCTGTAGCAGCTCCCATGTTGTGGAATTCTCTCCCCACATTCTCTCCACATTCATTATATAGCTTCTGCTATATGCTAAAGTCGTACTTCTTTACCTTCCACACCCAAGATATGTGTTTTCAGGACCTACCCGACTCCTGTAATTTGTTCTGTTTTCAACATTGAATTTTAAATTGTTATAACCTTAGGACCTCACAATGAAGGGTGAGTACCGCATTTAAAATGATGATGGTGGTGGTGGTGATGATATGAAGGGTGTAGATGTATTTCAAAGGCAGATTTCCCCTTAAAACACACAGAAGCAGAAGGCTGTTAAGTTCTTATATGTCTCATGTCCATTTAAAGAGGAAAGCTACATTTGAAACAAACATTTTTCATGCTTATGTATCAAATGCATTCTGTAAATAATTGCCATTATAAAGTGGTGGTGACCAGAAGTGGGGGAACTCTTATACAGCACCCCAGTTAGCCATGACTCTCACTTCGTGACCTTCGGCCAGCCACTCTGTCTCAATCTAACTTACTTCACGGGATTGTTGTGAGTCATAGGCTCTTAAACTGTGCTTTCTGTCCCCTGGTAACCCACAATCTCTATTCAGGTGATCCGTGGAAAGGTTGTGGAACATTTTGCTTACAAAAACAGGCACATCCATCACACTAGAAGAGCAAGGCTACCATTATTAAAATATGAATTATGGATGCGCTGTGGTTTGTAGAACCAAAAAAAAGTTTATTAAGTGATCCACTGAGACCCCCACAGCAATTTTCAAGTGGTCCATAGGAGAAGAATTATGACTACTGGTGTCATGAGAGAAGGGGAGGGTTTGAGCTTCTTGAATGAAGTATATCACCATTCTTCCAAAGAGCTCAGGGAGGGAAGCATACATCTCCCTGCCCCCCATTCTCACAATAACTCTGTGAGGAAGGTTACACTTACTGCACCAAAGTCACTACACAACTCAGCAGCAATTTGAACCCAAGTCTTCCCCAACTTAAATCCAACACTACAGTCTCTAGACCAGCCTGGCTCAAAGTGATGTAGCACAGAGGTATTTAGGCAGCTGAGAACCCCTACTGGAGTACAGAACTTCCTATCTTGTGGGAGGCAGTATATGGGCACACAGGAAGATATAGATGTAGGCAGACTGATGGTAAAGATATTTCAAGCTCTCCTTTCTCAGCCATGTTTCCTGAAGACGAGTGCTCTGTTTGCCATCAAATAAGCACGATGGCACCTTGTATCTTTATGTATATAGGAAGATAATGGTAACCTTTGGGTAAAAGCATATAACAAGTTGTCATCATCATCATCATCATCATCATCATCCCATATTATAAGTTGCCACTTAGAAAGAGTGGCTATCTCTAATATTTTCTTTTTTCATTATTACAGAAACACACCGGAACCAAAGTACTTTCCAAGTATGAACACACAGTGGGGCTTCACTCTTTCTAATTCCAAGCTACCCTTTGCTCATTGACTTGCTTTGCCAAGGGATCTGGAATTCAAGCACGTTGCAGAGGATTCTGGAGCATATGCCAGACTGCACACTCTGCTCCCAGGAGAGTTTGCCTAGTCCTAGTCCTGCCAGGCCTCACTATGCCCTCAAGTGAAGTCGGAGCACAATATGAAACACAATACATCAAAATTGTGTTCTTCAACCTTGGTTCTCCCAGAAGTTGTTGGTCTACGGTTCCCATCATCCTTGACCATTGGGGTAAGATGGCTGGGGATTAGGGGAGTTGGAGTACAACAACATCCAGGGACCCAAGCACTGTATTCAAGCACACGTAGGGAAATGAGTCAGCCATCACTTTCCCTTCTCATTGTGGAACTATGGAAAGTTGTAAGGGTCTCAAGAGCACAGCCTGGAAATGGTGGGAGTAAATCTTTAGTTTATTAATCTACCCATTGAAGAACACAGCCCCAATGCAAATACACAAAGGGTTATCATCAACTGGCTTCATGGCTGCAGCTCTCAGCTTTTGCTAATGTTAGCACTTCAGGCTGCTCTCAAGGAGAAAACAAAACCACCACTGAACTAGATAACTCTGTTTTCGAGAGGGGGAATAAGAGAGGGATAAAGACTTATCTGGATCCTTTGACGAGTAGCCTGGGGGGTGGGTCTAATTAGCTGTGCAGTTAAGCATTCAGCAAGCTTTGGGTGGTGAACCTCACTAGGCATATGGCAAGAATAAAGTCATTCTCTGATAAATAATGCACCTCCCTTGTATCCTTTTCGCAGATGGTGCTGAGCACTCTGCAAGCTGATGTCATCCAGTTGACCTCTGCTCCTGTTGTTTATTTAGGCAGATCAATATATATTATCTGTCTCAATTGTAAGATCCCTGTCAGGTGCTTGGAACTTATGGGGCTGGGAATGTTGCAAATTCCTGGAAAGGCAGCATGTGAGTGTGCTTGTGTGCATCCATGATCTCATTTCCTTCCTTCTACTGTTGTATTAAGCCATTTCCATACTTGTGACCCCCTCCCCAAAGTAATAATGGGGCATGTTTAGGAATGATTGTGGTTCTGTATGGATATGGTTGCTGAAATTCTCTTACTGGTCAGATAAAGACTTCTCTAACTTACAGCTATTGTAGGCACGAACTCCCCACCCCTAAATTTCACTGGATGTTGTATGTTTCCAATTTTTTTCTACCCCCAGCAATATCAGGAGGGTGCAATGGCCAAATGTGCTTGACTGTGTTAGGCTGCAGGCACAGGGCCAATCAGAAGCTGCAATCATGCCCCTAAACCTTCTGCAGCCCTCCCTACACCTGAAATTAGCCTTCTGCCCTTGCTAAGCCTCAATGTGAGCTAATATTTAGCTTTTCATCAACAATTATGAAAGTTCCACACTAAAAAGAAATAATAACATCCCATTATCTTATTCAATTAAAGAAACCCAAACAAGCTGCCGATGCTCGCCTGCTTAGGGACTTAGTTCAGGTTGCACTCAGGGCAGATGTTGCTGTTGTTGCAGCAACTGGGCACAACCAAAGATAAAATACAATCCAGGCTGTTGTGCAGCAAAATGACCTTTAATTTCAGGTGTAGGGAGGGCTGCAGTATTTGGGTTTGGGAAATAAATTTGAATTTATGTCAAAGTGCATCAACATGACCCAGGCTTTCAGTTTTGTGTATTGACTGCTTCGGTGATAACAAGCCAATTAAATGCAGGTGCTTATTTTTCTGACCCCATATCAGCTAAATAACTAATGAAGCAATCTGAAGGTACATGCAAAGGGGAGAGAGCTATTTTGTGGCAGAGGAGGCATTGTGGCCTCAGCTGCCTTGGCTCACTCTGGCCAGGACCGAAGGTGGGGGTGGAGATGATTTTTCAGTTCCCTCTTCCCCAATCCCTGTACAGTGGTACCTCAGGTTACAAATGCTTCAGGTTACATACGCTTCAGGTTACGGACTCCGCTAACCCAGAAATAGTACCTCGGGTTAAGAACTTCAGGATGAGAACAGAAATCGTGCTCCGGCGGCACAGCGGCAGCAGGAGGCCCCATTAGCTAAAGTGCTGCATCAGGTTAATAACAGTTTCAGGTTAAGAACGGACCTCCAGAACAAATTAAGTTCTTAACCTGAGGTACCACTGTATTGCATTTTAAATTTCTGCACTTCCCATTGATGTCAAAAGCAGAAAAAAACAGTGTGCCAGCCTCAGGGCTATTATAATATCCAGCCCTTCTCATAGACAAATCAGGGGATAGAGGAGACTTTGGATTCTCTAGACCCAAGGCTTTCCATGAGCCCCCTATGGCACACCCTCTTTGAAGCCCCACTGCTGGTGAGGGAAGCACCACTGGCACTAAATCGACCCTTGGGGAGCTTTCCCTTTGGGGGGGTGGCGGCACTGTTAGAGGTTCTCCTCTCCACCAATGGAATGGCCCTTACACCACACCTAAGGCCTCTCAGCTGGCTTTTGATGGGCATTATTTTTTCATAGTATCATAGAGTTGGAAGGGACTCCAAAGGTCATCTAGCCCAACCCTCTGCAATGCAGGAACCTTTTGGCCAAAGTGAAGCTCGAACCCACGACCCCGAGGATAAGAGTCTTGTGCTCTACCACTTGAGCTATTCAGCCATTTTACAGGCTTTTACTGTAAGTGTATATCCAGACACTCTTGGCAGTTGCTGGTGCTATTTTATATTTAATTGCCCCACAAACTTATCCGTAACCATGTATCATCACGGACTGCGAGTTGTCATCCCCTGCTTCTCTTCATTAGTGATCTTGCTGCGTTATTTGGTGTTCTTTCTTTCTACTGCCTGCAGTGTTTGACAATTATTACTGTATTTTAATATTTTGTTGGAAGCCGCCCAGAGTGGCTGGGGAAGCCCAGCCAGATGGGTGGGGTATATTATTATTATTATTATTATTATTATTATTATTATTATTATTATTATTTTGGGGGTTTTGATATTGAAATGAAACACAGGAAGCTGCCTTATTGGTCCATCACTCACAGCACTGGCTACACAGCCTGGCAGTGGCTATTCAGGATTTCAGACAGAGGTCTCTTTTAGTCTTACCTGGACATGCTGGAAATTGAACCCAGGACCTTCTGCATGCAAACCAGGTGCTCTGCCATTGAGCTACATAGCCTTTCGAGAGCCAAAGTGGAACATTGCTGCTTAAGACTCTCAACCTACCCCCTCTTCCTCAAAGGTCTCTCATCTCCCAGGCCCCATGTAGTTTCAGCAGCCTGACAATGAAACAACAGCCTCTCACCTCCAGATAACCCATCAAATACACTGGGGGAAACCCAAGGCTGGTTCCTATTTGCCTGCTATTTATAGACTCATCTGAACTCCACAAATCAAAGATCAGAGACAGCAAGGAAATCTATTTCTTTGGATTCGCTGTCTCTGCCTTTAAATTACCAGAATCCACATGTCAGTTTTAAAAGAGAATGTCCATGTGATATTCACATAATCCTCCCTGAGCTCCTAATGGGCGCTGCAAGTATTTTCTCCTCTGCCCCCTCCCCTTCACGTTCCTGCTCATCCATGCAGATTCAGAAAAGAATTCGTAAATTTTTGAGGAGGGGAGGGGCTGTAAGGATACAGTCGTGCCTCCCCCTACTCAAGCCCATCATTTTAGACCAAGAGGCTACTTTGACTCAAACTACGCATCCCTTTTGCTTTGGAAAAGTTATTTCAACTCCGCTGGGTTGCTGTTTGATTTAAAGGGTTCCCTGCTTTGGGCTCCCAAGACCTCAAGCAACCTCCCAGCTGCTGGCATTCCACTGCCAACATATAGATACAGTGGTACTTCGGGTTAAGAACCTAATTCGTTCCGGAGGTCCGTTCTTAACCTGAAACTGTTCTTAACCTGAAGCACCACTTTAGCTAATGGGGCCTCCCGCTGCCGCTGCACGATTTCTGTTCTCATCCTGAAGCAAAGTTCTTAACCCGAGGTACTATTTCTGGGTTAGTGGAGTCTGTAACCTGAAGCGTCTGTAACCCGAGGTACCACTGTATCACTATCTCTGACTTATTTTGCCACAGCCCTGATAAAAGGTAAAGGTAAAGGTACCCCTGCCCGTACGGGCCAGTCTTGACAGACTCTGGGGTTGTGCGCCCATCTCACTTAAGAGGCCAGGGGCCAGCGCTGTCCGGAGACACTTCCGGGTCACGTGGCCAGCGTGACATCACTGCTCTGGCGAGCCAGAGCCGCACACGGAAACGCCGTTTACCTTCCCGCTGGTAAGCGGTCCCTATTTATCTACTTGCACCCGGAGGTGCTTTCGAACTGCTAGGTTGGCAGGCGCTGGGACCGAGCAGCGGGAGCGCACCCCGCCGCAGGGATTCGAACCGCCGACCTTTCGATCGCCAAGTCCTAGGCGCTGAGGCTTTAACCCACAGCGCCACCTGCGTCCCAAATATGAGATGTAGTTGGATTAAGTAAACTTTATTACTACAGTAAAAGCTGGCTGTAACAGGTTCTAATGTGATTTGCTTCTAATAACAGTGTTTGGATGCTTTGAATTTCAGCATGTGCTTATAATTCTAGTCCCATTCCTATCCTGCCTGCTCTACCCCTTGCTCCTCAGCACCCGCCCAGCCACCCTCCACTCACTCCCACACCCAACTATCCTGCCCCCTCACCACAAACCCCTATTCTGTCACACTCCAATCTCAACTAATCAGTGTGCAGCACACACCATGGTGCTATCCCTCCCTCCCCTGGCACTCACCTTACCTTGTATCTTGCAAATATCTCCCCACATAAAATTTTGCCCTCCACCACTTAATAGTTAAACCTCTACAAGTCTACAAGTTTGTGCTCTGAACTACCAACTGGTCATTGGCGCCACCTAGTGTTGGGCTCCCTGCCTTCTACCCTACCAGTCCCCCTGGGCAGTAGCCTTCATTATCAGCTCTAGGGGCAAAGGGCTGGGCTCCAGCCCTGAGATCTTGCCCTGGCTGCACCATGGCTTGGAACAGATGACATATAGAGGCCTTTTGCTTTGGCTATGAGCCAGGTTTGATTCACTTTCTCCCATTTCCCACTTGATTCCACTGGCATTCTGAACCCTGAGCCTGGGGGAGGGGGCATTTAGACATCCCATCCCCTTGTCCTCCAATGTGGGAGAGGTATTTGGAGAAGCCTTCCGGCTTTTCGTTACACAAAGAGAACACAGCTGTGAAGGGGGACAGGGAAAGAGGGAATTTGTTTCCAAGCAAAGTCCATTATTTTATTCTTCCCCTATATCTCTGGAATAGCTTTTGTCCCTCTCTGAGTCAGCTGGCTATAGAAATCAGATAATGGATCTCAGCATGGGTCATGAATCTAGACCTCCGGGGAAGGAGGAACAGAAGAAGCAGGGGTTGCATGTTAGCTGGTGCAAGGGAGCGGGGAAGGACAGTGCTTGCTCTGGTATCAGCAAACACACACCTCTGGAAAAGTGTGTGGCTGATTGGTCCTGCACTCTTGGCTGGGTGGGTGGGGTTGCCATCAGTGAGCTGGGTACCGAAGATTCTTGGAACTTGCCGTAGTTAAATAGAATTGCCATTAGCACAATGCTTTTTGACAAATCTGCAGGGTGACAGAGGAAGCTGCCCTACACTGAGTCAAACCATTGGTCCATCTAGCCCAGTATTGTCTACCCTGACTGGCAGCAGCTTTCCAGGGTTTTAGGCAGACATCTCCCCCAGCCCTTGTCTGGAGATGCCAGGGATTGAATATGGGACCTCCTGCCTGCAAAGCAATTTTCTGTGGCAAGAGATTATGGCTTTGGGTCACATGACAGCTCAATGGAGCCTCCAGGTCACATCCTAGAGGAACTGGGAAGACCCCTTGTTAAGGCATGAAGGCTGGAGTTCTCCCCTGTGACTGGGTACTGGGTATTCAAAGATCATGTCCGCACCATTCAGGGAAGTTTTTAATGTATGACATATTAGTGTATTTTTGGTCTTTGTGGAAGCTGCCCAGATGGGTGGAGTACAAATAATAAATTATTATTATTATTATTATTATTATTATTATTATTATTATTATTCATTTTGAGAGCATCCCTTACCCCAAAGCATCATGGAAACAATAGTTTGCTAAGGGTGCTGTAGTAGCTTTGAGAGGGACTAAATTACAGTTTACAGGATTATTGGGGGGGGGAGTTGTACTTTAAATATATGTGGGGTGGCTGTGACTAGAGGCCTTCCTAGAGGGCTGGCTGGGGCTCATGGCAGCTGTGGTCCAAAACAGCTGGAGGGCACCAGGTTGGGGAAGCCTGCTTTTACATTTTCCTTCTACTTCTACTCTAGTCCATCTCCACAAATCTTTAAACCTACCTACCCCAATGGAACCACGCTCACTAAGTCAGTGGATGCAAATCTTTTACTTCTGCATAATATCCATTTCCAAAAATCTAGATGAGTTAAGGCTTTGAAAGGGACAAACACCCACCTCATCAAAAATGCTAGATTCCCTTCCCATTGCGTGAGCTGCATCTGGGTACCAAGCTATGCAAATCTCAACTGGAAAGAAAAATGCCCCATGCAAATTTCAGAATAACGGGGGTATTTATTTATTTTTTTGTCTCTCCCTGTAGGAACAGTAACAAAACAAAGAGAGGGCCCTGAAGAGACGTGATAAGGAGTGCTGTGTTCACGAAGCTGGAGGACTGACCCCCCAGCCGAATAGCTGCCTCGCTCTAGCAGGAAGATGGGCATCAGGCAACGGTAATCATTTCTCTTTTCAAATATGAATGAAGATGTAATTTGAAGTGTCATGCATGAAGCGTATGACGCCATTAGACTAATCAGCCACACACAATAGACTACTTGATTGGCCTGTAAGTATCTGTCTGGGATGCACAGTTGAATTCTGTTTGGAAGAACAAAGCAAAGGCTTGTTTCTCTCCAATTTGGATAGCGGTGTGAGCCAACACCTGGATTTATTCCTTCGTTCAGAACATCTGTACATCACTTTTCACTTCTGCGACAAACTATAAAAGCAGCTTACATACGAAACACAATACCATCTACTACAATCAATAAAATCAGATTAATAAAACCAAGTGAAAACAACAGGGGGAAATTATACACGCACAAACACGCAAAGCCAAGCCAGTAAAGCAAAAATGATCAGGAAAATGTTGGGGTAAGTGAGGACTTTTTAGACCACCTAGCATTGAAGCAAACCTGATCTCTGCTGGAAAATCATTCCGCAGGGCTGGTGCCACCACTGAGAAGGCCCTTCCCCACACTGCAGTCAGGTGAATGGCTCAGTCAGCCTCAGTAGATCACAGTGGTGGTCTATATAGGAGAAGGCAGTCTTTCTGATAGCCAGGTCTTTTAATACCTTGAAGCTCTCTCCATAGTGGACTGGCAACACAGTTATCTCCCCAAAATATTTGTAAGGGGGATTCAAGGCTGCCCTATTAGGGCAAATAAGGCACTGCCCCACCGACCTCAGTCTGCTCTCAACCTTTCCCATTTACAAGTGGTCCAGAGGGTGGGCCCTGCCTGTCAGCTTTCTCCTCTTTAGTCTCAGTCTTGCTTGTGTAGAATTCAGCAAGGAGGAGGAATAGGACAGAACTAGAATCAGTTGGCTCTGCTTGCCACTGATTCTGCCTATGAGCATCCTTGGCTCTGGCTCCACCCATGGCTGGCTTCCCTGACTTCCCTAGTCCTGATGTGAATCAACTGCCACTGAGAGCTGTTTGCTTCTGCCAGCTTTGGGCACAGAGAAACACATATGAAAATAAGTCTGTGCAGTAAGTCTGTTCTGTCCCATTTCCTACATGAATCAACCATTTTTGCTTATTTAAAAATTCATATTTAAACGCAGTTTTCTCACAAAATTCACATTTGTAAATGCATTTCATCCTAAAATACACATGGGGATATTATGAGTCGAGAATTGCACCATAAAATCTGGAGAAGTGTGAAATCTGAAGGGCAGCTGCAGAAGGGTGCCTAGGGTCTCTTGCACCCCTGGCAAGGAGCCATATCGGTGCCTGCCAAAAGAGTGAAAAAATTTGAACGCCTTTGTGCCACGGTGCAAGAAGGATGGGAAATTTGATCTCACCACATTTGATCTCACCATGACAGCTTCAGTGCAGAGCCACAGACATATATATACGTCATACACTACATAGCCTGATAGGTTTTTTTTGGGGGGGGGGGGGTTGGCAGCCTACCCCTCCCCCCAGGGGGGCACTTTTGCCAACCCCTAGGTACACCCCTGGGCAATTGGAAGCTGATCCGCCCATTAGCCCAGAAGGTGCAAATCAGGTCAGATTGCAAATAATGATTTCCTCGAGAATGATTTCCTATATCAGAGGCTTTCAACCTTTTTGAGTCCACGGCTCCCTTGACCAACTACATTCTTTACGCGGCTCCCCTGTGGGATATCTGGTAAAAACTTGTGTAGTTTCATCATTTACTGGTTTTGCCCATCATTCCTTTAAGGCTTCAAATTTAAGCAGTACAACTTTGAAAAGGCTTTTAAAAAATTATGAGCCATTCATTGCTTTGCTAAATGTTGCTTTTGAAAGTTGGGAGGAAAATGAAAACAAATTTATATAGCAATCAGGAAAAGATACAAAGTGCACTTTGAAGCACTGGTATACTGATATACCGCAATGGCCATTTAGTCTTCATAAAAAACACACACAGATCTCCCTGGTGCGTGTGAGTTGTGTGTTGTGTGTTTGTGTGCATGGTACGTGTGTGGAGAGAAGGAATTCCATTCCCTGCAATCCTAACTGTGCCTACTTGTAAGGTAAAAAGGTAAAGGTAAAGGTACCCCTGCCCGTACGGGCCAGTCTTGACAGACTCTGGGGTTGTGCGCCCATCTCACTTAAGAGGCCAGGGGCCAGCGCTGTCCGGAGACACTTCCGGGTCACGTGGCCAGCGTGACATCGCTGCTCTGGCGAGCCAGAGCCGCACACGGAAACGCCGTTTACCTTCCCGCTGGTAAGCGGTCCCTATTTATCTACTTGCACCCGGAGGTGCTTTCGAACTGCTAGGTTGGCAGGCGCTGGGACCGAGCAGCAGGAGCGCACCCCGCCACAGGGATTTGAACCGCCGACCTTTCGATCAGCAAGTCCTAGGCGCTGAGGCCTACTAAATTCCCACCCCTAGGGTCAGGGGTTGGAGAGAGAGAGATAGTGTGTGTGTGTGTACATGCCTTGGAACTTCACCCCATCTGAGGCAGAGACAGGGCTCAGGAACTACATTTCCCATCAGGCCTTGCAGACCATGCCTTGCAGGTGATGCAGCCCTCACTTCTGCCACACACAGCCTCTTCTATTAATCTAATCTATCTATTAAGAGGAAGGAAGGAAAGAGGGATGGGGGCTGGTGCTGCCCGAGATTCCCCCCACCCACAGCACATCTGACCATCAAACAATGCACCCAAGGGCATGGCGGCACATCCATTGAAAACCACTGTCCTATGCAAAGCAGTCGTTGGTACCCGACATTGTTGGGCAGTTGTCAAAGGCCCAAGCACCCCAACATGGCCCATGTCTGATGCCAGCCTTTGTGCCTTTGTGGTGAGCAACTGCATCTGGAATAGGATTCCTAACTCTTCCTTGTTTCAGTGAATGTTTCCTTATTTATCAAACCTCACTTATTTGTGAGGTGATGGTGACAATAAAAAGCAACATAAGCTGGATACATTGCGCAAGTTGCAAACTAGTTTTAACTAAACATTTCTTCAAGCAGCACATAGTTAAGTTCTGGAATTTGCTCTCCAAAGGTTTACTTTTTATTTAACATAATTTATATACCGCTTGATTGCTTAGAGGGTCTATTTGCAGTTTGCCCAAAAACAAAACAAAAAAACCCACACACCACAGATTAAAATTGTCAACGCAAGACAAAGTTAAAAACACGCATTCAAAAACTCCAAAATATAAATAAAATAAACAATTCATCTGAAAACTGATTAAAATACATGCCAACTTCTACACGCCTGGATAAACTTGCCTGAACAAAAATGTTTTTAACAGGCACCAAAAGGAATAGAGATGTGGGCTTGTCTACACACCTAGAAAGAAAGGGTCCAAGCAGTTTCCCATTTGCCCTGCCGCATTCCCTGGGAAAACACATTCTTCACTGCTGAATCAGAACAAATGTCAGTCTATGGAAAAGCCAATTGCTCCAATTCAGTGATAAGGAGCAGGTTTTCCCAGAGGAAAGTGCGAGACAAGTGGCAGTGCGGACATAGTCACTAACATGGCTGGCTTTCAAAGGGGATTAGACAACTTCATGGAGATAGAGGTTGTCAATGACTGCTACTCATTATGGCTGTGTGTAGTTCCTCAATACGGCCTCTGAATACCAGTCCTTAGGGAACGTTAGTGGAGAGTGTGCTGTTGGGTTTACGTCCTGCTTGTGTGGCACCAGGTTGGCCCCTGTGAGAACAGGATGCTGGATGGGCTGGTCCAGATGAACTCTCATTATGTTCTCATTTTCCTTATTCTGAAGCTCTTCGGGTAGCATAATTCCCTCCATACACTATTACACACATTTAACAGTATGCAGAAGGTCCTGAATTCAATCTGAAGCATCTCCAGGAAGGACTGGGATTGTTCCTAGTCTGAAACCCTGGAGGTCCATCAATACTGAGCTAGATGGACCAAAGGTCTGGTGCAGCATAAGGCAGTTTCCTACTTTCCTAAGTTCTGATTTGCATGTTAGCCTAGAAAAGACAGATCAGGTCAGTTTCACAGTGGACTTTGCCAAAAACCTAATCCCTCAAGCATTCCTAGTATGAAGCAACTCTGGTTGTGTGAACAGCCCTAGGATTGCTACCCTAGAGGGTATTATAGTGACTTGTAATCATGGTGGGTGGGTAGACACAGCTGAAACACTCTGGAATACCTTGATCACGGAGGCCTTGGCTGTTTGCTCTTAGGATAATGGAACAAATTATCCTTAACTGTATGCAAACAAATCCTCTGCGTGGTAGACATTCCCCGCCATCCTGTTTTTACAGCAGGGTTTCCCCAGTGTGCAAATGTCTTCATGATCTATATCGTCTAACCAGCCTCGTGAGCAGGGTTTATTCTGAGTTCAGCATTCACCAGCACTCGGTTCCAAAACCCAAAGAAACCCTCCATTAAACCCAAACCCTTTGGAGGTTAATGGGAGTCGCTGTCTATCGCAAGAGTGAACACACCAGCGCCCTGCAGGGTTATTTACACAGAGAGGCCTGGCTTTCACCCTCTCTGACATCCCACTGCTAGTGGCGGAGGCAGCAAGCACAGCCCCTCCCCTCTCCCCATCCCCCTCTGCCTGCAAATTGCTGCAGCTTTTGAAAAAGCGAACATATGGCTCTCCTTCAGTGGCTATCTGAGAACTTAAAGGCAATGCTGTTGTGCTCAGCAAAGGCAGGCTGCAACCTGAACACCCACACACCCCACATCAGTTTCCCTTTTGGGATCTCCTGCACAGTGTGCTTTCCAACAATGTTTGCATCTACCCAGCAGGGGTGCTACCCTATTCCTCTTAAAACGTATGCTCCAAATGGCTCCATTTTTTGGTTCGTGTCCCTAGTAAATTCACGTCCCCTGCCTTTTGGGGATGCCTTGTTACATCCCCCCCCCCCCGAGTGTGAGTTGCTAAAGTCGTTCTTCTTCAGAATTCAGCTGCGTCCCCAGACTCCCTGGAAGTGAAACCTCTGAGTGGGGAGCAGATGCCTCCTCTCTAGTGTCGAGGCAGACATGAGGACACTGAAGCACTGTGCAGTTCACAGCCTGCCATTTCACACTCAGCAGCTGCTGAGCCGCATCTGAACTGCTGGTCACCTATTTTGGGACAGCTCTGTTTTGTTTATTTTGAGCAGAAAGGAACAAAACCCTCTTCTGGCTTTGGAATCGCTGGAGGAGAGAGGCGATTGCAAAGCAAGCAAAGAGAGCACAAGGAAGGGATAGAGTCAAGCCCTTAGCAATGGAAAATAAGGACGGTGGAAGGTCTCAGGACCACTCATTCTTGGGTCCTTCAAATGAGAATTGGCGTGTTGTGAGCATGTCCCTATTTATTATTATTATTACATATTAATGACTCAGTGCTGAGCAGAGAAGCACCAAGCCAGACAGATTCAGCAGATACCATCATCCTTCTCCCACAGTACTTCTGGGTTTCCCCACACTATTCCCACTTTGACCTGGAGATGCCAGGTTTTGAACCTGAGACCTTCTGCATGCAAAGCAGGTGCTCTACCACCAAGTTATGGCCTGTTTGCTAAAAAATAAAATAACGGAAGCTTCCAGTCCTCGTGGCTATGATTAAAGGGCTGACACATCAATAGAAGCCTGGGAATCTGGCTTATACCAAGTCAGACTATTAGTCCATCTAACCCAATATCAGGACTCTGGTCCATGGGGCCACGAAGAATCGGACACGACTAAACGGCTAAACAACAACAAACCCAATATTGTCAACACCAGCTGGCAGAAGCTCTCCAGGGTTTCAAGAGACCCCTGGAAGAAGCGTGCAAGGACCTGACTACCACAGCACTCTCTCATTGGAAGCTGCCTTAAACAGAGTCAGACCAACCATCCCATCTAGCTCAGTATGGCCAGAGCTGACTGGCAGCAGCCCCCTGGAACTTCAGGTAGGAGCATTCCCCAGTCCTATTTGGAGATTTCAGGGTTTGAACCTGAGACTGTCTGCATGCAAAGCAGCTGCTCTGCCACTGAGCTATTGCCCACTTGCCCATCCCATCCCCGTGCCATCACAAGTGATCAGGAAGATGAGGGCCTTCTCAGTAAGTTGGTGGTATTGGTGAAAGTGACTGTTTCTACATCACACACAAAAATAGGATAAGAGAGGGTCAGAATTGCATGAAATATGTGTTTATATGCAATTTGTAAAGAATTACTATGATTTTAAAAGAAACACAATACTTTTCACCACAGTGGAGAAGACTCTGAGCAGATGACCTCTGCTGCAATATCTGGAGGGTCGAGGAGCCCCCATCTCCTTGAAGATCAACCACAAAAACAGACATGTGTCCCTGGAAGGAATAAAATGGTTGGGGGTGGGTGGGTTCAGGGTTTGTTTGTTTTTGCATCTGATCACCTGCCATTAGCCACACTCAAGACTGCAAACTCTAGATTTATGAGGAAGAGAACAAGGGGCTCCAGGATGAAATTCTGCTGCAGAGTTGTTTGAAAAGAAAAGCCATTCAAAAAACTGAAGCCGTTAGTGACTCAGCTGAGGGCACATGAGGATAAAACCAAGGTTTCCTGAAGATGAACCACAAGACCGGACAGCTTCCTTTTGGTTTAGACAATTGAAACCAATAGTCGGCTGTTC
Organism: Podarcis gaigeae; assembly: GCF_964106915.1. NCBI lineage: Eukaryota > Metazoa > Chordata > Lepidosauria > Squamata > Lacertidae > Podarcis > Podarcis gaigeae. The sequence goes on from NC_139690.1 coordinate 35,359,673, forward strand.
CCCCACAATCACGTTTAAAAACAAATATATATACAAATCCAGTGAGATTCGAGAACCCTATAGCAGCAGCAGACGAAGAACTTCTGGGTGTGGCAAACAAGGGACAGGACGACATGATCACCAGTTTCTTTTTTGAATATCAAGATGCAGTTAAAGGGTCAGGAGGAGAACCCACAAAAGCGATGTTGGCTGAACAAGTTTGATGCTCTCTAATACAGATGGCACAAGAGTGAAGGAGGTGGGCAAATACGCCCATTTCATTTTTTCCTCAATTTTCCAAGCTTAAGTTCAGTTCTCCACATTTTCACATCAGTTTGCAAGAAAGAAAGAAAGAAAGAAAGAAAGAAAGAAAGAAAGAAAGAACAAGTCCCTATTAAAATTCACCAGCATTTTTGTGCGAGTTTCTCATACATATTTTTGGTATGCAATTTTGCCCAAAGTATAATTTTTTGCAAAGCCATTTCCCCTAATATAATGCATTTTTTGTGTTTGTGTTCATGAATATATGTATTTCTATGTACGCTTGACCCCAGCATATGCATCTCCTTGCTTATGCAAGGATTGTTATCTTTAAAACCAGACTTGGAATGGATAGATCGGCATTTGAACAGAGCTGGGGTGGCAAACTGGTGGCCTTCCAGATGTGGTTGATCTCCACAGCAACCAGCATGGCCAGTGATCAGGGATGATGGGTGTTGTGGTCCAAAAGCATCTGGAGAATCACAGCATACCCAGCTCTGAAACAGAGGATGTCTTCAAATAGAGGACTTTCCTCTGTAAAGTGGGACATAGGGACAAAGACTGCCATGTTCTCTGGTCTATGGTAGACATGTAAAATAGTAAAAGACTTCTGGGAAATAATATACAATGAATTGGAAAAAAAAATGTTTAAGATAACTTTTATTAAAACAACAACCCAGAAGCCTTTTTACTAGGGTTAACAGGAGACGAAATACCAGAAGATTTAAAAAGACTATTTATGTATGTGACAACAGCCGCAAGAATGCTACTTGCCCAGAAGTGGAAGGAAAAGAAAGTCCTAACTAAAGAACCATGGATAACCAAGATGATGGACTATGCTGAAATGGCAAAGATGACCGTGAGGATCAGGCACCAAGATGACAAGAAATTCAGTCAAGAGTAGAAAAAGTTTATAGAATACCTTAAAGACCACTGTATATACTTAAAAACATAAACAGCATTGTTGTAACACTTATAATGTAATATGAGTTAAGGAGTTCAAAAAGGAGATAATGTGGATTAGAAAAATGTAATTCTATATCTATATCTATATCTATATCTATATCTATATCTATATCTATATCTAAATAGATATAGGGGGTGGGGGGAGTCCAAGGGATCTGAGTAATCCCAGAAATGTAGAAATTGAAAAAGATTTGAGTGTATAACAATATCGTCATGAAAAATGAAATATTAAAAAAAAGACTGCCGTGTTCTCAGGCCTCTGTTCCCACCTCTGGTTCAAAGGAAGACTCAGAGGGGAGAAGGCATCACGCAGGGAGGCATCACCTCCCGCTCCAGGACCTTCCTGGTCAGATGACATGGCTTCACCTGATTCATTGAACTAAAAGCCCCCTGCCCCATGCAATCTTCACTGCCCCTGGGCCCCAGGAACCTGCAATGGCCCTTTGAGAAACAAACAGGCCTTCAGAGCAAGCAGGGCCTACAGCCAGTCAGACCAGTGACAATTCATAAGGAATCAGCCAGGCTGCTAAGACAACAGCTCTTCTTGGGAGAGTTGCAGCCAGCATTTGCCACAGTGATCTGTCCAGGGTCCTGACAGACCTGCCTTGTTGTGATCCTGCAGAGCCTACCTTGACTCTGCTCTACCAGACTGGACTTTGCATTGTTATTGGTTGTGACTCTTCCTCTTCCTCACATAATCCTGCCTTGCCAGGAAGTGCCAAATCCTCAACACAGCCTTCCCCAGAAGCCTTGAGCCAAGCTAGAAGAGGACATCAACAGGATAGGTTAGATAGTGCACCCTCTCTACGGTTTAGCCAGCACCTGCTGAAGACCTTCCTCTTCCAATAAGCCTTTCATATAGATATTTACATTGGAATGCTTTTAATATATATATATAGAGAGAGAGAGAGAGAGAGAGAGAGAGTTGTACCTTGTTTGTCGAATGGAATCCCTTCCAGAAGTCCGTTCGACTTCCGAAAAGTTCGCAAACTAAGGTGTGGCTTCTGATTGGCTGATTGGCTCCGAAAACAAAGCCAACAGCCCAAAAAGACATTTGGCTTCCAAAAAACATTCGCAAACTGGAACACTTATTTCCGGGTTTGCGGTGTTCGGGAGCCAAAACGTCCGAATACCAAGGCGTTTGACAACCAAGGTACGACTGTATATGAAATTGTTTTTCATGCTTTTCATCGTTGATTGTTTTATCAGTAATGTGTTTGCTGCCCTGGGCTCCTCTGGATGGACAGATGGGATGATACAATAAAAAACAACAACAAGGCATATCACCATTAAGGAAACTCTACTGGTCAGTTCACCTATGCATCACATCAAGCAACAGGTTGAATGTGTGAAAGCCACCTATTGCCCACTTAGAGTGTTCCTGTCACCAGATGCTGACTCAAAGGCAAACGTTTTGCCATGGAGGCAGTTCCTGTATGCAGCTATGAGAGTCCAAAGTCTTGAGTGCCCCATCCCTAGCTGAGGCAGTTCTGTTTGGGTAATCTTACCATCTCTTCCCTTAGGAACTGGCTCACACAACTTTCTTGTGAATACTGTATTAAACTTTGGAGGGTGGTGGTGGGGAACAGGTCTGATATTTTTGGAAGTGAGATACTGTGAAAATTTAAAGGTGCTAATTTGTGACATTTAAGTGCAAAAGCTTTTCTGGCCTGAAGGGAAAGCTGTTTTGAATATCTCGTTTTTTTCAATATCTCTTCAGCAGAGTGAGCTACCGGGTTCAATTAATGTGACATCTAAACTGCTCACTGCAGCAATTGCCTCACTCCCCCCAAATATTTTGTGCAATCGTTTAGAGGTTTGCAAACTTCAGGCAAGTAATGATACCTTTCCCCCACCTCCTGAATTATACTTTTTTCCCCTAAATTAAAGTTGGAGTGTAAGAACAGCCCTGTAGTCCAACACCCTGTTCTCATGGAAGCCAGGCAGGTGCCTAAGGGAGGCCTGCAAGCAAGACCTGAATGCAATAGCACTGTCCCTATAGGAACGGAGGAAGCTGCCTAATACCACCCCAGGCTAGCTCAGCATCATAGCTGCTCTGGCAGGTCTTCTCCAGGGTTTCAGGCAGAGAAGGGTCTTTTGCCTCACCTGCTATTTTGTACAGTGGCAGAGTATCTGCTTGGCATGCAGAAGGTCCCACGTTCAATCCCTGGCATATCCAGGTAGGGCTGAGAGAGACTTGCCACCTGAAACCCTGGGGATGCACTGCTGGTCAGCGTAGACAATACTAGGCCCAATGGACCAATGGTCTGAGTATGAGGCAGCTTCCTATGTTCCTAACTAAAAATGTCAGGAATCGAACCTAAGGCCTTCTGCTTGCAAACCACATGTTTTACCGCTAAGGAGTACAATATTGCCCATTGATCTAGTCAAAAGTTTTGTTTTCACTCTATTAATGTGCTGCATTTCCTCACAGGGACACCCTCCAGGTGCTTTGAGAGGCAGAAATAGTAACCAGCTTTTAAAACACCTCTTAAACATACAGTATATGATTGCATTCCTCTAACGCCCCATCTGCACTATTCGAAGCATCATCGTACCACTTTAAACAGTTGTGGCTTCCCCTAAATTTCCTGGGAACTGTAGTTTGTTCAGGGTGTTGAGAGTTGTTAGGAGAAACCCCCTTCCCCTCACCCAGCTACAACTCCAGGTGTGGTTTAATAGTCAATCCCTCTTCACAAGGAATTCTGGGAACTGTAACATTGGACATGACCCCTCTGTGTTCACCCAAGCCGTCCTAGATTCTTGATTCCCAATTCTTAAACTTTTTCATTCATGCACTGCTCCATTTTATCTAGGGTATATAGTTTCAATTCTGGTTTCATTTACCTTTTAAAAGGCATTTTATTCAATTGTGTATATATATGAAATTTATTTTTATATTAAGCAGATTTAAATATAGAGAGATAAATAAATAAATAAATACATTTCTGCCTGAAGGGCTGCAAGAATAAGGACTCCCAGTCCAGCGCTTCTGAGTGAATCACTGTGCTGGACCCACATCTGCACTGGAAACAGGAAGAACTGGGGCACTGACTCATGCCTGAGTGTGGCTAATCTTGCTACCTCTCTGCAGCAGGTGTGATTGGATCATCCAATCACACCTGATGCAAAAAACCAAGCATATAAACATAAGAATATAAAAGGTGCCCCACTGGATCAGACCAATGGCCCATTTGGTCCAGCATCCTGGACCCAAGCACAAGAGCACTTCTCTCCTCCTTTGCAATTCCCAGCACTAGTATTTAGTGGCATACAGTCTCTGACAGCAGAAGTGGTACCCAGATATCATGATGGTTTAGGAACGTAAGAAGAGCCGTGCTGCATCAGGCCAAAGGCTCATCTAGCCCAGCATCCTGCTGTCCAGCGGAGATTCCTATGGGAAGCCTGAAAGCAGGACTTGAGCACAACAGCCGTCTCCTCACTTGTGATTCCCAGCATCTGGTCTTCAGAGCAGTGGCGGCAGAGCATAGCCATTGTGTCTAGCAGCCTTCTCCATGAACTTCTCCAATTGTCTTTCAAAGCCATCCAATTGGGTGGCCATCAATATATCTGGTGGGAGCAATTAATATAGTTTTAACTATGCACTGTTGTATGTCCTGAATCCATGGATGTCCATTGTGAGAGAGGGAGAATTTTTTTCTCTCTACTTTCTCCAAGCCATGTATAATTTCATAAACTTCTACCATGTCGCCTTTTATTCATCTTTTCTATGAACTAAAAAGTTCCAAATGCTGTAAGCTTTCATCTAGGAGAGTCGCTCCACCCTCTTTATTTATTGCCTAGAGAACAGTGTTTGGGTGCAGAACAAATTCTGGAGAACTTTTGGCATATGTGCCATTTAAAATTTTCTGAAAGGGATCCCCAAAATGTACCTGCATGAAGCATTTGAAGGTAGGGTGGTCAGTTATGCATTAGCAAAAGAAAAAAAAGGAGTAAGTGAATCACTGTAGATGGAAGGAAGTACTTCTTCATGCAGTGCATAGTTAAACTATGGAACTCACTGCCACAAGGGTCCATGATATGGCCACCAACTTGGATGGCTTTAAAATAGGATTAGACAAATTCCTGAAGAATCAGTTGATCAATGGCTGCTAGGAACAATGGCTATGTTCTTCCTTCATGATCAGTTGCTGGAAACTATTGGGTGAGGCAGCTGTGCTCTTGTGCTCAAGTCCTGCTTGAGGGTTGCCCACAAGCATCTGGGCAGCCAGGATGGTGGGCTAGATGTGCCATTAGCTCCATGCAGCAGGCTCTTCTTACATTCTTATGAGAGTCATGTATAATGAATGGTTGGCTTGGGCCTTCAGATCCCTCCTGAAGAGCCACCTTCTCTTTGAACCTTTTCGCACAGCCTCCCACTTCCCACATCTAACTTAGCCTGCAGCCAAACCTCAGCACATGCAATTGAAACAAGCTGATATTCCTCCTCTATTTATTCTGGCTGCACTTCCCTCCTTTTCCTTGGTTTAGACCAGGTGTGGTGAACATTAGGCCTTCCAGATGTTGCTGAACTACAGCTCCCATCAACCCTAGCAAGCATGGTCAATGGCCAGGGATGATGGGAGTTGTAGTTCAGCGACATCTGGAGGGCCAAATGTTCCCCCAACCCTGATTTAAATTGGAAGGTCCTCAGAGCAGGGATCTGTCATCTGCTACTCTGGCAATACAAATGGATGAAAATCCTTGGTATGATAAGGAGGCTGCCCTTTTATAGACACAAGAGCGTTCCTATATTCATTTGTGAAATATTTCAGGATACACAGTCACACAGTACCAGCATTGCTACCTTTTAACAACTCCCCCCCTTTTTTTCAAGTGAGGAAACAGCTGTGTGCGAAGCAGGAATTTTGCAGATGATTTCGCCACTAACAACCCAATACAACTACAGGAGGCAGTGATGGCCATCAACTTGGATGTTTTAAAAGAAGACTGGACGAATTCACAGAGGAGAAGGTCACTGATGGCTACTAGCCAGGATGACTCTGTTCTGCCTCCGTGGTCAGAGGCACCAATGCTTCTGAGTACCAGTTGCTGGGAACCACAGGAGGGGAGAATGTTATTATGCTCAGGTCCTGCTTGAGAATTTCCCCACAGGCATCTGGCTGGCCATTGCGAGAACAGGATGCTGGACTAGATGGGCATTGGCCTGATCCATCAGGGATCTTCTTATGCCCTCCGGATGTTTGGGGCTATTGTTTCATCAGTCCCAGACAGGAGCTGCCACCCTAAACCTCTGGAGGGAACCAGATTATGAAAGCCTGGCTGAGGGCTTCTCCATACCTGAACCTTGGGTGACCCCTTGCCCATCTTTCTAATGGCAGGCATGGATCCCACAGAAAATCGTTTCTTTGAGCATATGCAAAATGTTTTGTTTGCCACTACTGAGAATAGCCACAGCCAGCTCCCACATGTCTGGGCTTAGCGATTATGGATTTCCAACGCAGCAGGCACAATTTAACCAGGGAATGGCCATTTTTAGAACAGAAACAGTGAAGAACACAGCCCACCATAATCTGCTCATTGTTTCTGTTATTATGGGGAATCAGCACAGCTAAACTTGCACGACTACCAGCCCTGTTTAGTTAACAACTGCGGCGTCTTTCAGTGCTAAATTAAGACTGAATTATTATCAGCTCTCTCACACACCTTCACAATGTTTACACCACAACCCTCTTTTCATATCAGAATTCAGTTCTCAAACAGAGAGGGCAGCACATCTGGCATATGCCAGGATATTTTTCACCAACCATTGGAATTTCCAACTGACCAGAAAATAAAAATGGCCTGGGCTGTTCTTCTGCCTTTCACAGCTGCTTCATGGGCAGATATCAGCAGGTGAAGCTTTTGGAGTGCAAGGACACACACCTGTTCATCTGACAACATCTGTGGCTCAGCTCCAGGTATTTGGGAAAGGTGCAGGAGCAGAGGCTAGAAAAAGAGTTGGCAACTCTACTGCTTGTTAACAGGGGTAGGGAGAGAACCACATCTCACCAGCTGCCACACTCATGGAACAAGGGATCAAGATTTTCAGGACAGAGCACACAAGTTGGAGCCTCCAAAATAGTCATTTTAGAAAGAAACCAAGCCCCAAATTCAACGAGAAAAGAGAAGCTCTCCAGCTAGCCACAGACCACTCTCTTAAGCATGGGAAGAAAGCTGCAGAGATATCTTTCACAGCCCTCGCATCACCAACCCAAAAATAAATCCACTGCATTTTGAAACAATAACAGGCAAGCCAAACAGCATCCTGCTGAAATCTGCCATTGGTGTCTCCTCTATGGCTGCTGATCACTACAGTGCCATTCCAAATCTCAGCTCTTGGCAGTCTCTAGGCAGAACCCCCCAAGAAGACCATTTGCTCTTTTTGTGTGTGTGTGTGTGTGTGTGTGTGTGTGTGTGTGTGTGTGTATGTATATATGGGAAAGGGGAAAGGGAGCTTTTGATAGTGCTGGCACTTTTTAAATTAAAAAAACCCCAACCCTTCTGGTGTGCCTTTAACTACAGAACCCTGAAAAAAATGTAACAGGTGACACTTTCCTGGGTCATTTCTTGTTCTGCGCCAGTCAACCTGTTTTTTATTTTTATTTTTGTACCAGAGGTTCTTAGGGGGAAAGCATAGGTAGGGGGGGGGAAGGTCCAGAAAATTAAATTTATGCAGACCAAATCTGTGCATGGAAATAATTCTTGACGAGTTCAGTGGAGCTTACTCCCAGGCAAGTGTTCCTAGCAGTGGACTCTCAAGACCCACACAGAAGTGGATGTACGACATCAAACAAAAATTCCTGCGTTGTTATTATTATTTCTTTCTTTAAAAAACAAACAAACCATTTTTTCAACCAGGATGGAAGGCAAGAGACCAAACAGCAGGGCCCTCTTTTCTTTCCACTGGGCAGAGAAGCAAAATCCAAAACAGTCAGGTCAGGCTCGCCCTGTTTTCTTTCGCCCAGTCTACCTTCTTTCCAAACTAAGAGATCCACGTGGGGCCCAAAAATCAACCATCTCACCGCCACATCCTCTCGGCCAGCCCAGATGGGGATCAGGAAATGGCGCCATCAAAGACACCCCCCAAATCCATGAATCACAACAGCAGCAACACACACACCCCCGCTCCCCGAAAAAGAATGACAACAACAACAACAGTGTGCCCCACTCAACACCCAGCCTCTCGATGAGATCGCCTTGGTAGCAATCCACTAAAATTTCCATTCAATGCAGCAAACCAAAACTGGGGGAGGGGGGTGTTTGAGCAGGAAGGGTCAAATCCCCCCCCAATCTAAAAACAACCACCACCTAGGCTGCCAGTCTATATTAGAGTATCTGCTGGAGAAGATAGAAACACAGAGTCGGATCCCTGTTAAGCAAAGCAAGGAGGTTTGTCCTTATGTAACACTGGCTTTGAGATGCTCTGATCTTCATTGAGGAGGGATGTAATTACAGCCCCTGGATGTCTCTCCCTTGGTGGTGCAAATGCAAGAAAAACCCTCTGGGTGGGATGCCGTCCTACAGACATCAATACCTGGTGGGAAGGTATTCAGGGGAGAGGGAGGGAGGGAGGGAGGGAGGGAGAGTGTGTGTGCAAGCGTGAGAGAGAGAGAGGGAGATATTTGTGCTGTAAAGGATTAAATACACAGATGCAGCATGCTTACCTCCAGGAGAGTCGTTTTAGCTCATGCCATGCCTTCCGCACACCAACGGCCTTTTCATGTAAGGAAGAGAAGCATCAGGGACCGGATGGAGGGATGCCAGAGGTGGTGGTGGGGGGACAGCAAAGAGGAGTCGAAATCTCCCTTGTTTTCCAATCCAGCCTGATGGAGAACCTCAGCCAGGGAACCTTCTTCCTTCTCCCCTCTCCTCCAGCGCACAAACCTCCTGCTTCCAGGCTGCTCAGAGGAGAATCCACGGCTGGTCTCTGTTGTTTTCAGAAATGGAGATGGGAGACAGAGGGAGGGGGGAGAGAGAGAATAATACTAACAACAACAACCTGGCGGGGGGGGGGGGAATACTCGGGGAGATGCATCCCACCAGATCAGGATGAATGGAGCTGCAGAAGAGGTGGCAGCGATGGGAAAATAGGCGTCCCCTTCTTTTCTCTCCTCCTCTCCCCCCCCCAGCAAAAATCAAGAGATGGTTATCCAGAATGCAGGGAATGAAAGATGCTGGCGTTGGTTCTCTCTCTTTCTCTCTGCCTGTTTCCCTCCCTCAACACACACTCACATGCACACACACCCGCTTGCAGGCATGTTCATGCACGCACCCTCAAGTGTCGTAGAGCAAAGCCAGTTAAAGAGGCATGGCTGTTATTATCAATAATGCATGACTGCAGGCCGGTGAGTCCCATCTCTCTCTCTCTCCCCCCCCCCCCTGCACACTCACTCACACACACAGAGAGATACACACACCCCTCCTGGCTTGGATCCTAAAGAGATTACAACAACCGCTCGCTGTGAATAAATACAAGGGCTCCCCACTCTCCTCCTTTACGGCCTTACCTTGTTTTGATTTGGATTATTTTTACAGTTTAGGTCGATCAAGTGGGGTTGGGTTTGCAAGAGATCTATTGCAAACCGTATATATCTATATCTGCAAGCTCGGAAGGGAGGGGAGGGATGAAATGATGGATAGGGGATTAGTGTGTATGGTTTATAATAGGGCTGTCAAGAGGCTTTTTATAGCCCCATCAACAACCCAGTTGAGCCTGGACTTAAACCAATTTACATTCCGATCCTAAGACTTGCAGTGCCAAGGTATGGCCAGCAGCTCTGAAGGCCAGGCCCAGGGTGTTTCAAGAGAGTTTCTAACTTCCAAGATTCAAATCAAACCTCTCCTCCCCACGGCCCCATTCATCGCCGCTAGGGATGGGAAAATATGTCCATTTCAGTTTCTTTCAGTTTCTCATTTTAGTTCTCCTCATTTCCACATTTGTTTGCAATTAAAAAAACAAACAAAAGTCCTCATGAAAATTCAGCAGTAGTGTGAATTTCCACTAATATACATATATTTGTATTCTATTTTGTCCAATATACACAATTTCTACAATCTGAGAAAAGGCAAAGCAAATCCCTCCTTATATAATGCATTTTGGTATGCTGCTTTCCCCAACAGATGCATTTCTAGATACACTTTACCCAAAGCTCAGTTGGTTAGAGCGAGGTGCTGATGACCCCAAGGTTGAAGGTTCGGTCCCGTATTGGGACAGCTGCTCATTCCTGCATTGCAAGGGGTTGGAGTAGATGACCCTCAGGGTCCCTTCCAACTCGATTACAACTCTATGATTCTAAGTGCATGCATTTTTGTCCACATTTCTTGACTAGAGAACCATGGTGCAAAATGCAGCAAGGTGCAAATTTCAAAGCATGGGTTTGTGTACTGATCCAGAAAGTGCAAATTAGGTAGGTTTACCTAAAATGTGAACTGAATCCAATTTCTCCCTCATCCCTAATCACCACGTTTTAATTTTTTTTTTTTGAGGGGGAATTAGGAACGAAATTAATATCCATGTTCCCCCATCCACATGTTCCCTGAGCAGCATGTTTCTGAATGGTTATTGATGTTCCACAAAGCAGCAGCAACTACCGCCAGCACAGAAAGTAAAGGGGGGGGGAGAAGGTGACATATTAGCAAACTATTTTACTGAATCCTACCACACAAGAGCCTACTGTACAAAACAAGAGAAGCCACACAATGGTCTGGTGGGCTGGGGAACCTGTCGCCCTCCAGAAGTTATTCAAACGCAATGTCCAGCATCCCTGATCATTGGCTATGCTGGCATTGCCCAAGGGGAATTGGGGTCATCTGGGGCTGAGCCGAGTCGGAGTGCAACCACATGTGGTTTTGTATTGTGTTTTAATTTGTTGGAAGCCACCCGGAGCGGCTGGGGGAACTCAGTCAGATGGGCAGCATATAAATAATAAATTGTTGTTATTATTATGCGGAGGGCACCATGTTGGCCACCTCTGGTAGGGCAAAAGGCAGGCAGGCAGCCCAACTGCAGGTGGAGCCGGAGCCAATAACAGGCAGAGCCTGAGCCAATGACACAATTCCTTCTTGTTTTGTCCCCCTCCTCCCTTCCCTGCTGAGTTCAACAAGGACAACATGGAGACAGAGGAGGAGAAAGCTGGCCAGCAGAGCCCCATTCACCCTAATGGAAGCAGCCTCTATTGCTTAACAGTATTTGGGTTTATTATTACAGTGGTACCTCAGGTTACATAAGCTTCAGGTTACAGACTCCGCTAACCCAGAAATAGTGCTACATCTTAAGAACTTTGCTTCAGGATAAGAACAGAAATCGTGCTCCGGGGGCACAGCAGCAGCAGGAGGCCCCATTAGCTAAAGTGGTGCTTCAGGTTAAGAACAGTTTCAGGTTAAGTATGGACCTCCAGAACGAATTAAGTACTTAACCCGAGGCACCACTGTATTAAATGCAAGGGTATCATCAAATACACTAATATCAGTATTCTGTGTCTCATTATACAGTCAAAATCCACACAAAAAGAATATGTATAGAGTGGTTGGGGGAAACCTCTGAGGTTTACATAAATTGCAAAAATTATGGAGTGGGCAACTCAGGAGGAACGGGACCCAGGCCAGTGAATGTTGAGCATGCTCACTGGGTATGAACTACTTGGGGTGGTGTGTCTGGAACTCAGAGCTGTGCACTGTGTTGCAAGACCCACGTCATCCATCTAGTTCAAGGTGTGAGTGCCATTCCTTATGTAGCCAAAACAGCTCCACTTAAGCACCAGAGAGAGGTGTTAGCAGGCTTGAGGAAGCCCTAAGGTTTTCAGAAGTACAAAAAATATTTAGGGGAGAGGGAATCCAAAATGGGTAGCAGCTAAAAAAGAAAAAAAGTTCAGTACAGACTAAGCATACCCAATGAGCACACAATGCTAATTTACTAGGGGGAAATGGAAAAATCAAAGGGTGGGGCGAGGAGGGGTAGAAGAAATCAACAGTATTGTAAGGGAGGCCATGGTTGTCTGACTGGAACAGTGAACAGGAACACTCCACACACTGCAACCTTTTGCTTTAGTTCCCTTTAGTTCCCTTTATTGTCATTTATTACTTTTGCAAACTGCCCTTCGTCCACAAATCTCAGGGTGGTTCACAACATAAAAATACAAAATACATGATTAAAACAAAAAGAAAAAAACCCACAAACCAATCATACCCCCTCCCTGCTACCCCCTCCTACAAACACATTTAAAAGGGGTATAAGATGTCAATCAGTCAAAGGCCTGGTTGAAGAGGAACGTTTTTGCTTGGCACCTAAAGGTGTATAATGAAGGCATCAGGTGAGCCTCCCTGGGGAGAGCATTCCACTAATGGGGAGCCACTGCAGAAAAGGCCTGTTCTCATGTTGTCACACCTCTTACAAAGGAGGCACATAAGGAAGGGCCTCAGAGGATGATCTCAGGGTCAAGGTAGGTGCATATGGAGAGAGGCAGTCCTTGAGGTACTGTATTGCATATTCCGCCAAGGAGCTCAAGGTGGTATATTCCCCTTGCTCTCTGTTTTATCCCAGCATTCCTATTAGATAGGCTAGGCTGAAACAGGGACAGGGGCTGCCCCAAGGTCACCAAGTATGCTTCTTGGGGATTTGAACCCTGGTCTCTCAGGTTGTAGTCAGACTGTCCAGCCACGGCCACACACTGACTCCCACTTGTTTAACAGAATGTTTTGCCTCAGAGTGGACCTGAGTAAGGTTGCACTTTTTTGGAAAAGCTTGGCACATCCAGTGTTGGGATAGGCACTGATAGAGGGTGGCGGTGGAGGAGGGGCAATGTGTACCTTGCTTCAGATGCCTGTGTGCTAGAGTCAAAGTGCAGAGATTCATCACCTGCCATAGAGATGGGCACTATAGATGGTCCCTCCAGATGCTGCTGGACTTGCATCTCCCATCAGCCCCAGCCAGCTTAGCCAATGGTCCAGTGTGATGCCCAGTGACACCTGGAAGGCCACAGGTTCCTCATCCCTGATCTAAAAGATTGGGGGGGGGGGAGAGAATGAAGCCTAAAGAATTCTGGTTGACGTATGTATCTGCTTACATTTTTGTGCAGGACCCCCAAGATCATGCAGACACACACACACACACACACACACACACGCACACACAGGAGCAGGTACCAGAAAACTCGATCTGTCCCCTAGTAAACAAGGGCAGACAGTTGGAATGCCTGTAATCAGATCCTGGCAGGGACCCTAATTAGGTGGGAGCCCTGCTCTGTAGGTTACTTAGCATAATGATTAATCCAGCCCAGTCGCTGAGTGATAAAAGGACAGTGAGGAAGAAGAACCATCTTGAACCTAAGGCGGGCGAGGCGGGGGGGGGGGAGGTAGGTGAAAAAAGTGGAAGGGAAAATCTGTCTAGAGAAAGGGTCGGCTAATATGCAGGGAGTGTGTGTGTGTGTGTGTGTGTGTTAGAGAGAGAAAGGAGGGAGGAAATGTTTCTATTTTAAGAGCTGCAGTCTCCCTCTTCCTCTCCGCCAGCCCCCCCCCCCCTTAGCATTTTGCACGCCTGCCAGATTGAGAAACCTGACCTGCCTTTTAAATAACCAAGGAGGAGGGGGAGGCAGAGGCGGCCGCCATCCCTGCAGGCCCTATCCTGGGTTTCATCAGCCATTCACAGGCCCCGGGGACAGGCCGGTCCCAGTGGCAGCTGGGGAAAGAACCTTTTACTGACTCTCGCATTCGGTGGCAAGGAGGATATGGCGTCCCTTGGCAGATAAACACGACTTCTGCTTCCTCCTCCCATCCCCTGCTGCATCCTTAATTTATGAGCAGTGCGACTCCTTCTCTCCCCCCCCCCAGCTCCACCCCGGTGGGGTATTTTAGCTGAAGGGAGAAGGTGTCATGGCAACAGCAGCGGAGGGACATGGGTGAAACCCTAAAAACTATACAGGGAGCTTCCCAGGAAGGGTTGCTTTCTGCCCTCTTGCACCCGCCTCTCAATGAAGGGTACAAACTGTTCCTGGGCCTGGCTTGCTCCCTCAGCTTGCAGTAGCCCATTAAACTTTTTCCCACAGAACTTAACGGAAGCCACTAAGAGCTATGCATGAGGGGTAGTCCGGAGAAATCCAGCCTTGAAAGGTGAATCTGTCTGATCTGAAATTCAGCCTTCATTTTGAAATTTGCATTTCTCTGAATTTTGCCACCAAGGTTTCCATCCAGGTGTCCAATAAAAGAAAAAGAGTGAATGCACAGACTTGGGCAAAGTGTGTGAGAACATGTATGTATTAGTGAAGATGGTATACAATATGTGTTATATCAAAAGAAATTGCATACAGATATATAGACTTCTTAGCCGCCATTGCTTCACCATATCCAAATCCATCCTTTTGTTTCATCTCATAGAAGGAGAAATAGTCTCCCAGCTATGCCCCAAACCTAGCTCCCAATGAGGTGGTTTTAAAACATGGGTTTGGGGAGCATTCCCCAAGCAGAACACTAATATGCACATCCTTGCAAAGCAATTTCCCCTAAAATAGTCCCTGGGTAGTCCGGCCCCAAGCAGACCAGTGAGCAACTCAAATGTGAAATAATCAGAAATAAACCCTCTGCAATAGGAAATCAAAATTGCATGTTTGCATGATCATCCTTTGATGATTTCATCCTGACCTCATGCAGATGACTCTGCCAGGCAAGCATTTGGTATATGATGAGGCAGATATCCAAATGCAGCCGCTAGATTGGTAAGTGGGGCAGCCCAATGTCACCAGTCTTAACATTGCTGCACTGACTGCCAGGGAATGACTCTACTCATAACTTTATGTGCTCATAACTAACACCCTAATGGCTTGGGAGACAATTACCCAAAAGAGTGCCTTATCCAATGACAAACTGAGAGGAAACTGGAATTGACAAATTCACCCATTCTAACCTATGGGAGCACCAGGTGTCTTACCAGGTAGCCAGCTGACCTACAAAAGACATCATGTGATTTGTCTTGGATGGTGCCAATTGGCCAAGGCAGGACAGAGATAGAAAATGGGATCCCAGTAGGAAAACTATATTGGCCCACAGATAAATTCCAAACCCAGTTGGTGGGTTTAGACATCAGGTGATGAAGGAAATGCCAGCAGAGGAGTCATGTTTAGACAGGCCTCTTAAGCACTGCCCAAAAGAATGGAAAAGGGTCATGTATCACCCCTGCCCCCTGCAGAAAAGTTTCAACCCATGTGGCATCTTCAGGTGTGAACAGAGAACACTCCCTACCTAAAACCCTAAAGAGCAGCAGACAGTCAGTGTAGATGATAGTAAGGCCACATCCACACCATACATTTAAAGCCCTATGATACCACTTTAAACAGTCAGGGTTTCCCCCAAAGAATTCTGGGAGCTTTAGTTTGTTAAAGGTGCTGAGAGTTGTTAGGAGATTCCTTTTCCCCTTGCAGGTTGCAGTTCTCAGAGTGGTTACCGTATCAATCTCTCCTCACAGGGAACTCTAGGAATTGTAACACCATGAAGGAATTGGGGGGGGGGGGTCTCCTGATAACGCTATGCAACGTTAACAAATTACAGCTCCCAAAATTCTTTGGGGGAAGCCATGACTATTTAAAGTGGTATCATAGTGCTTTAAATTTATGGTGTTAATAGGATCTCGGTTAGACGAGCCAATGAATTGGCTCCTGTGATAAGGCAGCTTCCTATGTTTCTGTGGGGCACATGTCACTAAATACTCTGTGGGGGGGGGAGGAATCCCCTTCATGTAGAAAACCAGCACTTCAGGGAGCGAGCCTGATTTTCCCCCTGACATGCTAATTTTCTTCATTTTATGGTGTGGAGGAGCACTCCGTGGTGTGCAGTCCCCACCTGCCACCTGAAGTGGTAGAGTCCAAACACTTAGGACTAAGGTTTATGTTTCATTCATGCACCGGATGACATGGGAGGATTTCTCTCTCTCTCTCTCTCTTTCCCCTATCCTTCTTGCAGAAATACACTTCCACGGTGCTCAGGGTAATACACACAAAAACGTTGCCTTCCCTACTCTCCACAGCAATTGAAATAGATATAATGTCCTTCTGCATATTGAATGTTTTATAAAAAGCCTGATTCTTCCCGAGCCCAAATCTCCACCGCTCCCTCCTCCCACCCTGCCGGAAACAAACATAAACAGAGCAGGGGGTGTGAAACCTCTCAGCAGGCGCTCAGTCACCGTTTGGCCAGCTCCTACCCAAGATAGACTGCACTGCAGATGACTCAGGCTCCCAGCTGTCACCACGGCAACCGGTGTCGCCTAGCAATGCCTGCCTCCCAGTAACCACGGTCTCCTAGCAATAGGATGGAGATATATATATATATATATATGAGATTTTTTTTTTTTTTCACAGCTCTGGGTGGAGAGTTTAAAGTTATTTTTGGTATTCCCGCAAATCAATAGATAGCTCTCTTTGCTGTTGGAGAATAGGCTTGCTAGGTATTTTGTTCTCTCTCTCTCTCTCTCTCTCTCTCTCTGTTAGCAACACATACTTCGTACTTAGTTGCAAGCCAGCTTATGTGCCTCATTTGTGGGACAAGTGGAATCTTTGCCCCAGGCTCCCAGAAGCATGAAACTGAAAGTTCCTCTTCGGAAGCTGCCTTATAATGAGCCAGACCATAGGTCCATTTAGCTCAGGATTGTCAATGATGATGGCAGGTCCACGCCATAGAGCCAATTCAAGGCACATTTAAAGCACCTGACTTCCCCCAAAAGAATTGTGGGAACTGTAGTTTCCCCCCTCCCAGGGCT
Source organism: Podarcis gaigeae (assembly GCF_964106915.1). NCBI lineage: Eukaryota > Metazoa > Chordata > Lepidosauria > Squamata > Lacertidae > Podarcis > Podarcis gaigeae. Next base: position 35,376,624 of record NC_139690.1, read on the forward strand.
ATAACCCCCAACCCTCTTTATAAACTACGGTTTCCAAGATTTTTGGGGTGAAGTCATGTGCTTCAAATGTGCACGTGGCATGCTTTAAATGCATGGTGATGACAGTGTCTCTCAGGGATTCAGACTTGGGATATCCTCACCTGAGAATGGCAGGGGTTGAATCTTGAACCTTCTGCATACAAATCAGGTGTCCTGCCATTGAGCTCTGACCCTACCTGAAAGCTCCCTATACTGAGCAAGGCCCTTGGTTGATCTAGTTCAGTATTGTTGTCAATCACTGGCAGCAACCTTCCGGAATTTCAGAAAGGGTTTTCAATCCCGGGGATTGAACCTGGGTCTTTCTGCAGGCATAGAAGATGTTCTTCCTCCTCCTGGCTTCTTCCAGAGAAACCAGGGGCGACCCCAAACATTTTTGCTGCTTAAGGGCAAGGGCAAGATGGAGCTGTCACCTTCCAAGTGGGAGCAGAATCTCACTTCAGTACTGGCGAAGGAACAGCACCTGCTGCTGCATCTAGGAATGGCCAAATAGCTTAGACTCACAGCGGTTCTCAACCTGTGGGTCCCCAAATGTTGTTGGACTACAACTCCCATCATCCCTGTGCTCTGGCCTTGCTATCTAGGGGTGATGGGAGTTGTAGTTCAACAACATCTGGGGACCCACAGGTTGAGAAAAGCTGGCTTAGAGGGTACAAGTTAGCTTCGGGGTCTCTGAGGGGAATGGGGGGGCCTACTTTCCTGCCCCCAGGGATTTGCTGCCTGAGGCGGCTGCCCCACTCAGCCTAATGGTAGGGCTGATGGTGCATTCTGGGCAGGCAAACAAACAAATGCCTCGCCCGTAACATGTAGTTAACTGGTGGGATTTCCAGCTACAGGAAATAGAGGTGGCTGCTAGTTAGCAGAGGTTGCCAGCCTTTGAGGGCCTGTAGGCACATCTGGATTTCTGATAAAGTGCTGAGGATGCCAGTCACAAAATGGCTGCCATGGGGGTGCGGCAGAACACAAAATGGCTGCCATGGTGTGTGACAAAATGGCCGCCAAATCTAAAAGAGAAGAAAAAAAGGGACAGGGCTGCAAAATGTGTGGACATAACCCCCTCCCCATCAGCTGTGCCATCGATATAGGGAAATGCACCCACCACATCTGCCACTGTGCTCACAGAGAGAAGGTCTTTGTGCCTCTCCTCTGTTCATACCTGACTGGAGTTCCAGTTCTTATGTTCTTAAATAATGAACATACATCCACAGGGGATTGGACTACTTTTGAGATCCTTTCAATGCTATGGGTGTCATTCAGCTATGTTTTACTCAGGGTAGACCCACTGAAATTAATAAACATGACTAAGAGCCAGTATGGTGTCAGATGGGGACCTGGGAGACCAGGGTTCAAATCCCCACTTGGCCATGAAGCTCACTGGGTGACCATGGGCAAGGCACTGCCTCCCAGTCTCACCTACCTCACAGGGTTGTTGTGGGGATTAAATGAGAAGCGGGAAAACCATTTATGTCACTTTGAGCTCCTTGGAGAGAAAAAAGTGGGATATAAATGCAGGAAACAAATACATAAAAGACAGGTCCATTAATTTAAATGGGTCTACTCTACCACCCTATAAGGACTTGGTGCCTTAAATATTCCATTGGCTTATCCTGTTCTAATATAGGATGAAAGATTGCCAAAGTTCTGAATATTTTCCCCAATGTACACAACTTAGACCGGAAATGTCTTTAAAAAGATATTTTATTCAGAAGCATAATATGCCTACTCATTTATGGCTGGCATTATTTTCATCCTTTCAAATCTTTTGGCAAGTAAAATTTCTACCATTACCATCACCTTTCCACAAGAACGGTATGTTTCTCTCCCACATCATTCCTGACATGCCCTAATAGATTTAATAATGGATTCATTCATCTCTCATATCCTATAATTGCTTTTATGTGTTCTAATATAGTTTGCCAATATTTTCTAGCCACTTTGCAATCCCACCAAATATGTTTAAAGTCTGCATTGTCTTTGGTACAGTGCCAACATCCTCCAGGACTTCCTGAGTACAATTTGCTTATCCGCAAAGGCATATAATATCACTGGAGTAATATTTAATAAAAAACTTCCCTTCGGTGTTGTCTCCAACAAGAATCTTGGGCCCTGAAAGGGAGAATATTCTCCCCATGCAGCTGGAATAGCACATTCATGGTATTGTTTTCTGTGCCTACTAAAACCTTCTTTTTGTTTTGGCCCACTCAGACATGTAATTTTGATTTTATTCCTGCATTTTGGGGGGGGACGACAATAATAGGTTAACTTGATTTTCACATCTGATTTTATTGGAATGCCTAATGTATATTTTATATTGTTTTGTGTAAACTACTAAGAGGTATTGATGTTTAAGTGGTATAATTGCTGCCAAATAAATAAAAATAAAAACAATAATTCATGACCCCCTTTTCTCTCACACTCAGACAAAGACACACCATAGATGTGGGGTGCAGACTTGTACATTACAGGCCTCTCTTGCCTCGGAGCTAAATGTTACATTGGTGCATCACAAACTATAAGGATCAAAATTGGCCATGATGGAAAACGAAGCCCTCTTGGAAAGTAAGTGGCTTTATTCTGCCTTTGGCTGCTCTGCAAACAATACGCCACTCATCCCAAACGATAACCCTAGATGGGAATGCAACCAAAGCTTGGCATCACTAATGTGTCCTGGCAAGAATGCCAAAGTTGCAGTGACTGTGCAAGAAGATGCTGCCCCCCCCCATCTCTCTATAATTCACCCCTCTGGTCTTTGCTCCTTGCAATCTGCTTTCATTGGGGTAGGAATGGGGGCAGTAAATCTGCTGAGTCTGCATTGGATCATTCACAGACACATCAGAACTGACCAGTTGCTTGGTCATCCCTATTCCTTTTTGGCCCTGAGCCTAAAGACGTGGAATGCAGGAATTGCATTATCAAGTCTCAGAAGTCTCCTCACCTGTGAAAGCCTGTTTCTTTGTTTTAAAATGATAATAATCTGATTTATTGTGCCAGAGCACAAAATCCACTTTAAAAACCGGGTTTCCTGTTGTTGTCGTTTAGTCATGTCCTACTCTTCGTGACCCCATGGACCAGAGCATGCCAGGCACTCCTGTCTTCCCCTGCCTCCCGCAGTTTGAACTGTTCAACCACTTTGTCCACTATCGTCCCCTTCTCCTTGTGCCCCCAGTCTTTCAGGGTTTTTTCCAGGGAGTCTTCTCTTCTCATGAGGTGGCCAAAGTATTGGCGCCTCAGCTTCAGGATCTGTCCTTCCAGTGAGCACTCAAGGCTGATTTCCTTCTCGCAGTCCATGGGACTCTCAGGAGTCTCCTCCAGCACCATAATTCAAAAGCATTACGTGCTTGAATTCCACCTGGAAAAACCGGTGTAGTGTTTGGAATATTAGATTTGCACTTGGCTCCATAGAATCATAGAGTTGGAAGAGACCACAAGGGCCATCGAGTCCAACCCCCTGCCAAGCAGGAAACACCATCAGAGCACTCCTGACATATGGTTGTCAAGCCTCTGCTTAAAGACCTCCAAAGAAGGAGACTCCACCACACTCCTTGGCAGCAAATTCCACTGTCGAACAGCTCTTACTGTCAGGAAGTTCTTCCTAATGTTTAGGTGGAATCTTCTTTCTTGTAGTTTGGATCCATTGCTCCATGTCCGCTTCTCTGGAGCAGCAGAAAACAACATTTCTCCCTCCTCTATGTGACATCCTTTTATATATTTGAACATGGCTATCATATCACCCCTTAACCTCCTCTTCTCCAGGCTAAACATGCTCAGCTCCCTTAGCCGTTCCTCATAAGGCATCGTTTCCAGGCCTTTGACCATTTTGATTGCCCTCCTCTGGACATGTTCCAGTTTGTCAGTGTCCTTCTTGAACTGTGGTGCCCAAAACTGGACACAGTACTCCAGGTGAGGTCTGACCAGAGCAGAATACAGTGGCACTATTACTTCCCTTGATCTAGATGCTATACTCCTATTGATGCAGCCCAGAATTGCATTGGCTTTTTTAGCTGCCGCGTCACACTGTTGGCTCATGTCAAGTTTGTGGTCAGCCAAGACTCCTAGATCTTTTTCACATGTACTGCTCTCAAGCCAGGTGTCACCCATCTTGTATTTGTGCCTCTCATTTTTTTTGCCCAAGTGCAATACTTTACATTTCTCCCTGTTAAAATTCATCTTGTTTGTTTTGGCCCAGTTCTCTAATCTGTCAAGGTCGTTTTGAAGTGTGATCCTGTCCTCTGGGGTGTTAGCCACCCCTCCCAGTTTGGTGTCATCTGCAAATTTGATCAGGATGCCCCTGAGTCCATCATCCAAGTCGTTGATAAAGATGTTGAATAAGACTGGGCCCAAGACAGAACCCTGTGGCACCCCACTAGTCACTCTTCTCCAGGATGAAGAGGAACCATTGATGAGCACCCTTTGGGTTCGGTCAGTCAGCCAGTTACAAATCCACTGAGTGGTAGCATAGTCAAGACCGCATTTTACCAGCTTCTTTACAAGAATATCATGGGGCACCTTGTCAAATGCCTTGCTGAAATCAAGGTAGGCTACATCCACTGCGTTCCCTTCATCTACCACGCTTGTAATTCTGTCAAAAAACAAGATCAGGTTAGTCTGACATGACTTATTTTTCAGAAATCCATGCTGACTATTGGTGATCACAGCATTCCTTTCTAGGTGCTCACAGACTGTTTGCTTAATGATCTGCTCCAGAATCTTCCCTGGTATTGATGTCAGACTGACTGGGCGGTAAATATTTGGGTCCTCTCTTTTCCCCTTTTTGAAAATAGGGACAACATTTGCCCTCCTCCAGTCTGCCGGGACTTCGCCTGTTCTCCAGGAATTCTCAAAGATGACTGTCAGTGGTTCTGAGATCACATCTGCCAGTTCTTTTAATACTCTTGGATGCAGTTCATCTGGCCCTGGAGACTTGAATACATCTAAACTAGCCAAGTATTCTTGTACTATCTCCTTAGTTATTCTGGGCTGTGTTTCCTCTGCTGAATCATTTGCTCCAAATTCTTCAGGTCGGGCATTGTTTTCTTTATCGGAGAAGACTGATGCAAAGAAGGCATTGAGGAGTTCAGCCCTTTCTGTGTCCCCTGTTTGCATTTCACCATCTTCTCCTCTGAGTGACCCCACTGTTTCTTTGTTCTTCCTTTTGCTACGAACATACCCATAAAAGCCTTTTTTGTTGCTTTTAACCTCTCTAGCAAGCCTGAGTTCATTCTGTGCTTTAGCTTTTCTGACTTTGTGTCTACACGTGCTGGCTATTTGTTTGAATTCCTCTTTGGTGGTTTCCCCCCTTTTCCATTTTTTGTACACATCCTTTTTTAATCTTAACTCAGTTAAAAGTTCTTTAGATAGCCACCCTGGCTTCTTTAGGCACCTTCCATGTTTCCGTCTCATTGGTATTGCCTGAAGTTGTGCTTTTACTATCTACCTCTTAACAAACTCCCAGCCATCATGAACTCCCTTTCCTTTTAGTATTACTGTCCATGGGATCTCACCCAGCACTTCCCTAAGTTTTATGAAGTCGGCTTTCTTAAAGTCAAGAAATTGAGTCCTAGTATGCTTGGCTGCTCCTTTCCTCTGTATAGCAAACTTCAGAAGAGCATGATCACTCGCGCCTAATGATCCTTCCACTTCTACCCCACTAACCAGGTCATCAACATTGGTTAGGACCACATCTAAAATGGCTGTTCCTCTTGTTGCTTCTCCCACTTTCTGGACAATGAAGTTGTCTGCAAGGCCAGTGAGGAATCTGTTTGACCTTATGCTCTTGGCTGAGTTTGACATCCAACAAATATCCGGGTAATTGAAGTCCCCCATTACTACTATCTCCCTTCCTTTTGCATGCTTGGCCATCTGTTCCAGGAAGGCATCATCTATGTCCTCCGTTTGGCTTGGGGATCTATAGTAAACTCCCACAATGAGGTCACTGTTATTCTTCTCTCCCTTAATTTTGACCCAAATGCTCTCACTTTGGCTTTGAGGTTCTACATCTTGGATCTCTTCACAGGTATACACATCCCTGACATATAACGCCACTCCTCCTCCTTTCTTGTCTGGTCTGTTTCTCTGAAACAGATTGTATCCCTCCATTATTACATTCCAATCGTGGGACTTATCCCACCAGGTTTCAGTGATGCCTATTATGTCATATTTAGTTTGCTGTACCAAGAGCTCAAGCTCATCTTGTTTATTTCCCATGCTCCACATGGCCACAAAGCCACAAAGCTCGCTGGGTGACCTTCGGCCAGTCACAGCCTCTCTCAGCTTGACCCAACTCACAGGATGGTTGTGATGATAAAAAGCCGAGAGAAGGAAAACAATGCATGCCGCCTTGAGCTCTCTGTAGGAGAAGCAGGACAGAAATATAAGAATGAATGAATGAATGAGTAAGAGCCAAAGGGGAAGAAATGTTTACCGTAAATACTGGTGTGAGTCAACCTGAGCCTGAGATTTGGGGTGGGTGCTTGAGAGTGAGGAAGAGTGGAAAAGAGATAGTGATGAGTGAAAATAAAGAAATAAAGCTGTTAAAAGAGAGAGAGAGAGAGAGAGAGAGAGAGAGAAATCCACCAACATTCTGTTTTAAGCAAGTGTGATTTTTTCTTCTTTCTCCAGCCCTGCCGAAGATGAAAAAGGAGTGACCTTGAGTTTTTCACAGTGGAGTGGGTCAGAGAGAGAGACAGGCAAGCCTCTCAAGGGCTTCTGTCCCATTAGGTTTCCTTGCCAGGGTTAATTAACCTGAATTCAAGAGTATGGACTTCCTCAACCAGTCAGTTTCCACTGTGAAAGTCCCTGTGGCGTCTCCTGCCAAACGGGCTGATGTCGCAAAGGCTCAGCCTTAACTTAAAGGAAGCCGAAACTACACTTGACAGGCAATTGTGTGCATGTTGTTGCTGATTCTTACTTTCAACACACACAAAACCCCAAAGCAGATTTCCTATATCTTTTAATCTTCAGGGAGAACAGAAGATCGGGAATAGGGGGCAGTGATTTTGAGCTGGGAAAGGCTAGAGGGGAAGGGGTGAGGCAGCTCCTCCTCTCTTGAGAAAGTGTCATGGCCCCTCCAGACAACCTTTTTCTTGTGCATTCATGAGGATTTGTGCTAATGATGGTATTAGGGCAGTTAGACACAAACCCGCTTTCTATACTGTTTGCCCCTGCAAAAAGTTTTGGAGCGGACATCCCGCTTTATTTCCATCCAGTGCCTGTCCAGCAATTGACATCCTGCAACTTTTTACACCAAAAATGTTCCGGGCTTATTTACGGTATTTTTGTGTCCCTCTTTTGTCGTGCTGTAGTGCAAGAGTGCCCCTCCAGGGGGCAATAATGCAGTAACATTGGGGAAGTGTCACAGAACAGTGAACACAGAGGTACTGGTGTGTGGACATCCCAGGATTAATCCATCCCAAATGGCCTGTTGCTGCATCAGTGACCTGTTGCAGAAAACACCAGCAAAGAACCCCCGTCAGGTAGAGCAGCAAATGTAGTTTCCCCTTTCTACAGTAGGCTAGTTTCTGTGCACATTCACACATCCTTCTGTATTCTCCAGGCAAGAAATAGCTATTGCCAGAGTTCAAGGACAAATTCCAGCCAGGCAAAAACATTCAAAGAAGTTGGAAAGCAGGGCCAGTGAGTGGTGTGCTCTGGAAAGGGGAGGCTGACGTGGGGTGAGCTCTGGGGATCAGATAGAGAGGACTGGAGGACTGTATTCAGCCCCCAAGCCCAATATTCCTGCCCCCCCCCCAGGTTTAAAAGACAGAAAGGATGGCAACACTTCATACAGAATCAAAAAACAAGTGCTAAACCAGCACCCCTTGCTGCCCGTGTGAACACATGTTTTGGATCTTCATGGTTCAAACACGATTGCAAGCAATAAAGCTTGGCTCTTGAACTGCTTTTGATATTGTTTCTGTTAAGGTTGTTTTCGAAGCTTGGGACTGAACAGCTCTTAGGTGGCACCTCTGTTTGACAGAGGTGGTTATTATAAGAAACGCCAACTTGGTGGTGGTGGGGGGAATAACATTATCTCCTTGCTGAAAGGGCGCAGTTTCATTCAGAGTGTGCTGTGACTCAAAGACACAGTGACGCGTGCTATGAATATGCAAGCGTGAATCATTAGAGATGGATTGAGGCGAGAGCAGAGGGAGGCTTCAGGCCTCCTGCCTTGACGCAAGAGGAAAAGGGGGAGGTATCAGCAAGGGCTTCTTTCAAGAATGGCCAGGGCCCATTGGGACCGACAGGGCCGAAGGCAGGGAGACCAACAGTAGGGGGAGCTAGAGCCAATGAGAGGTGGCAGTGGCGGACTTTGGGCTCTCAAATTTCAGTGGCTCCCTGTGCAATGGCTCCCTGTGCAAATTCAGCATCCCTCGCTCCATTCCACAGCATTGTTGTGGCACTCGTTGCAGCGGCACCAGTCATGCTTACTTAAAACTGCCTCTGGAGGCAGAGCCAACTCATTCTAGTTTTGCAATACCACCATACCTTTATTCCAGATCCCAACATCCTCCCCGTTGCTCCCACCACCTTGAAATGTTGGTGTAGCCATTCAGCCAGGTGTGTGATCAATGCCTACTGGGCTAATAAGCTGCTTGGCTCCCCTGGCGTATTGCAAAGGCTCCCCGCTGTAGTTGTTCTTAAGCATTCAAGAGCTTTGACGTGTTAATGTGTGCTACACCTGGAGGCTGTAGCAATCAGGTGCTGCAAGCCTAGATCAGATCAGTTTGCCACATATTTGTATATATATTCTACCCGATATTAGTACAGGAGAACTGGCCATTTGTGAAGGAGGGCTGGTGATGACAAGGATGGCGAAGGTGATAAGAGATAAGCGACATCTGTCAGGATAGGCGGCTGCCAATACTTTTGAGAACAGTTTTAGCAGCAGAAACTCTACAGCTGGGGACTCCATTGTAGCTGGGCTAATGCTGGTTTTATGTAGCTTAATGCTGTCTGGGGTTGAACCCACAAGCTGTTCCTCTTCACACAAAAAAGATGAAGGGCAAAGCTATACATTTAAAGCACGTTCAATGCCTGCTTAAAGCAAATTACTTCCCCCAAAGGAATCTCGGGAACTGTGGTTCCCCCTCACAGAGCTACATTTCCCTGCACCCTGAGCAAACTACGCTTCCCAGTATTCTTTGAAGGGTGAAATTGCCAGGTGGCCAAGGCAAGAGGCAGGGAACTTTTATCAGCCTGAGGGCCACATTCCCTTCTGAGCAACCGTTTTGAGACCACATACCAAGGATCTTTCAAATAACCAGAGTGTGTGAGGTTTGACCTGTTGGCTTACACTCATTTATGGCTGCCTGACGTGAGAAATCCCCACCATCTCCAATTAATAGGATATGATAGAAAGGCACGAGAAAGGCCACCAGATAAGAGCAACGGCTGCCAATCAAGATAAAGTGTGCATAACAATAGCTACCTTATATTGGTGAAAACAACATGCAGAAAGGCATTCTATTAAGGAAGGGGTGGCCAACTCCCAAGAGACTGCGATCTACTCACAGTTAAAAACTGGCAGTGATCTATCCCCTTTTTTGGGGTTCAGGTCAAAGGGGTTTTTTTTTTAGGAAGGAGGAAGACCCATTTTGGAGGGGCTCAGGTCAAAGTTGTTGAGTTTTTTCAGGCAGGAGGTAAAATGTTGAGCTTTTTTTAGGGGAGCCAGTGATCTACCACAGATGTCCAGTGATCTACTGGTAGATCATGATCTACCTGTTGGACATGCCTGTATTAGGGGAAACCACTTCGCAAAAATGTGTATCTTGGGAGAAAGTCGCACTAAAATGCTGGTGAATTTCCAAGAGGGGAAAACAATCTCCAAACTGATGTGGAAGTGTGGAGAGCTGAATTTAGGATTGGAGGAAAATCGAGAAACTGAGAGGCAAGTGAAAAGGATGTGTTTGGCATGCAGAAGGTCCCAAGATATAAAGCAGGGCTGATGTGAAAGAGGAGAGACGGAGGAGGAAGTGCAGAAGAAGGTCCTCATGTCTCTCCAGAATGGCAGCTGCGAACAATGAGACTCAGAGATTTCCAAACTGTTCATTTAGCAGCCCTGGTCTAAAAATGCTGATGGTTCTTTTTTGATAAGTGCCAGGCAGGCAACAAGCAATCTCTGTTTTGTTACTAGCTGTGTAGCACTGCCCTCTGCTGTTTGGAAGGAGTCACATCGGTATGTAGGATGCAGGGTGGGTGAGTGACACTAGGAAAGCAGAAAGCTGCCTTATACTGAGTCAGACTAGCTCAGCATTGTCTGCACTGACTGGCAGCAGCTCTCCAGGGTTTTAGGCAGGATTTCAGCCCTACCTGGAGATGCTGAAAACCAACCTGGAATCTTCTGCATGCAAAGGAGATGCTTCATCATTGAGCCTTTCCTGGGATGAAAGAGAGAAGTAAAGGGAAGCACACTGGGTCCAGCCTTGCTTTTTGCTCCTCTGTCAAAATGAGGATGGGGAACACCTGGCTTGACAACCATACATGTGAAAAGGATCTAGGAGTCTTACAAGACCACAAACTTAACATGAGTTAATAGTGTGATGCAGCAGCAAAAAAGGGCTAATGCTATTCTAGGCTGCATCAGCAGTATGCTTCTGTGTCCCGATCAAGGGAAGTAATGGTCTTGCTCTATTCTGTCTTGGTCAAACCACACCTGGAGTACAGTGGTACCTCGCTTCAGGTTACAGACGCTTCAGGTTACAGACTCCACTAACCCAGCAATAGTACCTGGGGTTAAGAACTTTGCTTCAGGATGAAAACAGAAATTGCGCAGTGGTGGCAACAGGGGGCCCCATTCGCTAAAGTGGTACCTCAAGTTAAGAACAGTTTCAGGTTAAGAACAGACCTCCGGAATGAATTAAGTTCTTAACCCAAGGTACCACTGTACTGTGTTCAGTTCTGGGAACCACAGTTTAAGAAGGACGTGAGAGGGAATATGAAAGCCATCTTCAAATATCTTAAGGGCTGTCACGTGGAAGATGGAGCATGCTTGTTTTTTGCTGCTCCAGAGGGTAAGGCCTGAACCAATGGATTCAAATTACAGCGGGGCAGGCGGGGAGAGGGATTCTGGCTAAACTTTAGGAAGAACCTTCTGAAGGGAAGAGCTGTTTGACAGTGGAACAAACTACAGTACCTTGGAAGATGGCTTTAAAAATGAGGTTGGATGGCCATCTGTCAGGGATTATTTAGCTGTGATTCCTGCATTGCAGGGGGTTGGACTAGATGACCCCTGAGGGTCTTCCAACAGTACCATTCTATGATTCTGTGGTTTAACAAAGTTCACAAAACTAGTTTAAAATCTCTGAACTTCCCCTGAAAGTGTTTCCCTTAACTGCCGAGTGAACCGAACATGAATTAAGTGCACTTCAGGATAGAACATTAAACATAAAACATTAAACATTAAACAATTTCTTGTTTGTCTTAAAGTTCATTCTCTTACATCTGTGTGTTTACTCTTTAGATTCCTTGGCCTTAAAGTTTAAAGATTATTGCTGAGGAAAATAAAGTAAACCATTCACATTCCACTGTGTGTGTGTGTGTGTGTGTGTGAGAGAGAGAGAGAGAGAGAGAGAGAGAGAGAGAGAGGATGTTTTCTTAGTCTTCTTGTGTATCTTTTGTATGTTAACACATCAGCTTGTAACACTCAGGATGCTAAGGGGGGGGGGGAAATCACTGAGAATCAATTGGATGATTTGAATCAAACAGTGAACCAAACCAGTTTGTTTGGTGGCAGGATAGATGTGAACTGAAATTATTTCCTTTTTAAGATGAGCTTTCCAAGCTTTGCCTGTCACTCAACTTCTGGTTCCTGACTTGCTTCATCACTTCAAGCTACTATGGCACCCTATGTGAGCCTAAAATTTGCCCTTATCCCCAACCCAGCTTGGAAAGGAGGCATGAGGTATCTGATAAGGACCTAGAGTCCTCCTGCCTCCTTCCCAAAGCTGGGAAAGTGCTAACTAGGCTTTGGGAAGAAGCCAGGAGGACTCTAGGACCGTGTCAGCACCTCATGCCTCCTTCCCTTGCACAGCCCTAAATCTGCCCCTGCTGCCAAGGAAATATATGTGTACTAAGTTTAATTCCCACAAATCTTTACCAGTTGGAAGGCAGAATGTCCTGCTTGCGGGTTTCCCCACAGGAATCTGTCTGGCCACTGTGAGGACAGGATGTTGAACTTACATAGCCCTTGGTCTGATCCTGCAGGCTCTTGTTATGCTCTTATGTTGTAAACTCCTAACTGTGGCCATCAGAGGGCACTTTAAGACTGCATCTGCTGCAGGCCACAACAATCCCCACTTTCCCTCATAGCTTCCTAGATCAAAAGAAAATTTCATTATTGCTTACATCAGCCTTTCCTCAACTTGGTGCCGGATTACATCCCCCATGATCTCTTGATAACTGGCTGTGCCAACTGGGGCTGATGGGAATTAAGAATACAAAACACCGGGTTGGAGAAGGCTGACCTATATGATTGTTTTATTACTAGATGAAATACAAGCGTTTCGAAATGCTCCTGATTCCATCTGGGATTTCCAGGATATCTTTTTTTGCCCTGTCAGCCTATCCTAATTTGGGAAGGCGGGAGGGAGACATTGGGCACAGTCTGATAAAATCGACATACCAAACTTTCACATTAAAATGGCTGTTCCCCTGGATAATGCCTGTTGTGGCGGTGGAAAATGTCACAGAAATAAGAGGGGGTCTCTGGAAGGCACTTTGGTGAGAGGCCCCTCCAACCAGGCCTGCCCCAGACTGAAGTGAACTGCGGGCATTTTTTTACCTCACAATAACCAAGCGTGCAAGCCCTTAGTCACTGTCCTGTCCTGGCACCTGGAAGTCTTTGGAGTGGTGAAACTCCCCTCCAGGGAAGCTGGACAGATCAGGAGCCATCTGGGAAGTAGCTGGCAAGTGTTTAAAAATACAGCAAATTTGTCCACTTTGAACATTCATAGGGTTGGACATAGACGGCAATCGGCCATTGGAAACAGTGCTAGCTCAACAACTTTTCTGTCCAGATTTTCACTTTTTGAAATAGGGCAACTCTAACTTAGCAGCCATTGCAGATGAAAGTCCTCTGGGATGTGAAACACAAGTAGCAGTCAAGTACAACATTCCTTGTTTGCCTAGAGTGGACGTGCAAAGGGGATGTTTGTTCCAGCCAGTCGAAAAATTCCTGTTTCCCTCCTGAGCCGGGACATACTTCCTCTTGCATGTGACTAGAGGTAGACGTGACCTTACCTGTCCGGGTAACAAAAAGGACAAGGCATGCAGTCATCTCTCTCTTCTCTTCCTCTCTTTGTGTTCCTTTCGTCCTGTGAGCTGCAGCGACTGCTAGTCTGCAGTCACTGGGATTATCCCCCCATATGGGGTAGATCCACATGTATATATCTTTGTAACTAAGTCTGCCTTCAGGGATCCAACTGTGAACTGATGCTGATGCTGTGAGTAAACTACTTTTATATACAGTACCTCGGGTTACAGACAATTCATGTTGCATTTTTTTGGGTTATGGACGCGCCGAAACCTGGAAATACCAGAATGGGTTACTTCTGGGTTTCGGCGGTCGCGCATGCACAGAAGCACTGAATCGTAACCCACACGTGTGCAGACGCGGTGCTGCGGGTTGCGAACGTGCCCCCGCAGGGATCATGTTCGCAACCACAAGCGTCCACTGTATGTTAAATAAGATTGTGGCGTGTTTATTCTTTTAAGGGGGAAATAAAGGGATCTTACCAGGAATCTATACTGCATTTAGAAGCTTAAACAAGCTTGCAACCAGCTACCCGCTCTGCGTTTAAAAGGGGAATGTTAAAACTCTGCTAAGTTATAGAACATGCTAGCGCAAGTTAGAAAGGATATTGATAAACAATACAGTGGTACCTCGGGTTAAGTACTTAATTCGTTCCGGAGGTCCGTACTTAACCTGAAACTGTTCTTAACCTGAAGCACCACTTTAGCTAATGGGGCCTCCTGCTGCTGCTGCGCCGCCAAAGCACGATTTCTGTTCTCATCCTGAAGCAAAGTTCTTAACCTGAAGCACTATTTCTGGGTTAGTGGAATCTGTAACCTGAAGCGTATGTAACCCAAGGTACCACTGTATATCCTCTCCTGCCTCCCTGAACATTCCCACAAGTCCCACATTTTGCCTCTGCTCTAGCTTCCGGCCAATGCTTCTTTCCCTCCACCCCCTTCTCTACGTCTTCCCATCCCAACTGCCGCTGTGAGGAAAGTGCCAGGCCACCCATGGGTGGCAGAGACCCCTTGATAACAGCTGGGTGCTCTGGGGTCACAGCTGAACCCCACTGGCCCACTGGGCCCACCTGCTCACCTTGGGTCCAATGCAGAGATGGAGCTTTTGTATAGTTTCGCCATGGCAACCAGAAGGGTTGGGCGAGGAAGACATGCCAGAGGTTTAGTCCATGCTTTACCGGAGATGAATAAGCCCCAGGCCTCTTGCTACATCGAAGGCGGACTGTTTAATTCTGCTCCTGGTGACAGGAAGAAAGACATCTCGAAAGGAACTGTAGGCATCACGGTTCCTCTGAAGGCACCTGAAAATCCCAGGTTTCGTCTGGAGGCGGGAAGAACAGGGTACTGGATTAGACAGGCCCTTGGCATCCGCTTCTTATGCTCCTATCCTTTCGCGCGCTTTCCTGATACATAAAATCTCTGTTGTTTTATTCAGTACCTACCCAAAATTCCCTCTTTCTTCAGCAAGGCTTTTTAAGTGGAGATCTTTATCCCAGTCTGCATCTCTATTGCAGCTATTTTTAACAGTTGGAATTGTTTTTAAACATTTATATCATTTTTTTAATAGTCTCACTTTAAATTGCTTTTACACTTTTTGTTGTTGTTGTTGTTCTTTTATGGCTGTAAATGTGTTCTTTGTTTTATCATGTAAGCCATACTGGGACTTTATGGAAAATGCCAAGGAAGACATCTATGGTAATTCATTAAATAAATATTCATTTCTTGGGGTAAATATATAGTAACAACAATTGAACCATTTGCTGCCTCCATTATGTCTAGTAGCTATGGATAGCTTTATCCTTCATGAAATTGTCCAGTCCTTTTTTAAAGCCATACGAGTTGGTGGGCATCACTCCCTCATGTGGGAGTGAGTTCCATAGGTTTACTATGCACTGCATAAAGAAATCCTTTCTTCTTTTTCTTTTTCTTTTTCTTTTTCTTTTTCTTTTTCTTTTTCTTTTTCTTTTTCTTTTTCTTTTTCTTTTTCTTTTTCTTTTTCTTTTTCTTTTTCTTCCTCTTCCTCTTCCTCTTCCTCTTCCTCTTCCTCTTCCTCTT
Source organism: Podarcis gaigeae (assembly GCF_964106915.1). Lineage (NCBI taxonomy): Eukaryota > Metazoa > Chordata > Lepidosauria > Squamata > Lacertidae > Podarcis > Podarcis gaigeae. The sequence continues at coordinate 35,391,963 of NC_139690.1, forward strand.
CTTCTTCTATCATTATTTATTTCATTATATTTTTGCAAACAAAATCCAAAGTGGTTTACAAAACATTAAAACATCAGCTAATACAAGCCAGAAAATAAAACTTATATATTCCGTACCGTATATATTCAAAGCAATGTAATTAACAGGAAACTAAAATATTATCTTAAAGACTGCACAATAAAACATTATAAAACAGGTTAACTACAGAACGCACGTGTAACACAGCAAAGTTAACTGCCCCCCATCATAAACTCTTTAAAAGGGAGCACGACAAAAGGAAGTCAAATATAAAACACACATTTCAAACAGCATAATTAACAAAAGAATAATCTGCTCCAAATCTTCCAACATTCAGCTTCATTGAATGTCCATTAGTTCTAGTTAAATGAAAGAGGGAAACTTTTCTTTAGCCCCTTTCCCCATGCCATACATAATTTTATAAACTTCTGCCATGTCACCTCTTACTCAGCTTTTCACTAAACTTAAAAGTCCCGAAAGCTGCAAACTTTATTCATAGGGGAGTCACTCCATCCTAGTTATCATTTTGGTTGTCCTTTTCTGAACCTTTTCCAAGTCTACAATATCCTTTTTGAGATGAGGCAACCAGAACGGTACACAGCATTCAAAATGCAGTCACACTATAGATTTGTAGAGCAGCATTAGGATACTGACTTCGAATAACATAGGAAATGCCCTTATACTGAGTCAGACTATTGGTCCACCTAGCTCAATGTCGTCTACACTGACCAGCAACACCTCCAGAGGGGTGATTGCAAAGTTTATTTCAGTAATGTGGATCAGGAAGCAACACCACATATCAGAAGGCTACTGGTCGCCCCCTTTCAATAGCAAAACAGAAAGTAAAAAAGACTCCTACTACCCAAGAATGGTGCGACAATATTTGGAAAACATTAACTACGGAGACAATCTCATGTCAATTAAAGGCTCCAGCTAATCCCAGATTAATTTAAAGGCTAGAGCAAATCAATTGAAATCTCTGCTTCCGTATTTAATGATTATTTTATAATGAAATGATGACTAGTTCTAAATCTAATGGACATGGCTAATTGGAAATACATAAAGCCACTTGAATACTCTTCAATAGTACATTAATCAGCAGAAGATACATATCTATCTATATCTTTTATTGATTATATCTGTTTAACTTTTTTAATATACATGTGTGCCCAGCCAGAACTTTTGTTATACCTCCTACTAGTCCTCTCTGTTTATTTCTTTCCTTGAAGCTTGTTTGTTAATTTTAGGCTGTGATCTTATACATACTCACTTCGGAGTAAGTCCCATTGAACTCAATGCAGCTTCCTTCTGAGTAGGAACATATAGGACTACACTGTTATTTATTGTCTTCGTTCTTCTAAATCGCATCCTATGTCAGAAGAACCACCTAGTAAAAAGTGGGGAGGGGGGGACTAAATAGTTTGGTTTTTAATTAAATGCACAATATCTATTATTGTTGTTGGGTTTTGTTTTGTTTTTAAAGTTCTGCATCTTTTAAATGGATCAGACTCCAAGGCAAATCTAGTATATGGCTGTATTGATTTTATTTTTTTGAAAACTCTGGGACGATCTGTTTAGGAGGAGAATAGAAGACACTTAACTGGCACAATCAACTCTAAAATATTATACAAACCTGCTTAGTATTTGACTTCATAATTTACATTTCATGTGCATGGAATGTTTGTTTTGGGGGGGTATATGAGAATTAGGGACGTGGGTGGCGCTGTAGGTAAAACCTCAGGGCCTAGGACTTGCCGATCGCATGGTTGGCGGTTCGAATCCCCGCGGCGGGGTGCGCTCCCGTCGTTCGGTCCCAGCGCCTGCCAACCTAGCAGTTCGAAAGCACCCCCGGGTGCAAGTAGATAAATAGGGACCGCTTACCAGCGGGAAGGTAAACGGCGTTCCGCGTGCTGCGCTGGTTCGCCAGATGCAGCTTGTCACGCTGGCCACGTGACCCGGAAGTGTCTGCGGACAGCGCTGGCTCCTGGCCTCTTAAGTGAGATGGGCGCACAACCCTAGAGTCTGTCAAGACTGGCTCGTACGGGCAGGGGTACCTTTACCTTTATATGAGAATTGTTTGTTTTAAGCACTTTTAGAAACTGGAATATAAAGTTTGTGTGTGTGTGAATTTAGCTTGGCTGACAGGCTGTCAATTCTTACTCTTCTTCTTTCTCTCCCCTGATAGCTGCCTAATTTTAAGGTGTCACAATCAGGCCACCTCTCCCATCAGCTTCTCCTATTTGAGTACACCTTTCCAATTTTGATGTTTTCCCAAGTCTTTTTCCTGAAAGTCACAGTGAAGTATTACCGTAATTAAAGGGGAAGTATGCCACGGCAGGGAGTCAAAGGTTCAGCTGCCAGGTTCCCCCGCCCAGGCAATTGAACAAGAGGAAATGGGGGGGGGGGAGGAATCCCAGCCAAATGACCACATAGCTCAGCTCATTAAGTGACCTGGAACCTGCCAAAGCGTGGCCATTAATTCCACCCAATTGATTGCTGCTTCCCATTCTGCAGAGTCAGGCCCAGAAAGTACGGGTCCCATCCCTTCTCTCGGGAAATATTTATTTAAACCCAACCCTGCATGAACAGCCGTTTGTGAACGCCATTTAGAGACAGGCTACAAGTTCCAAATGACCCAACACCATTTAGATGAGGCCACTAAAAGAGAGAGAGAGAGAGAGAGAGAGAGAGAGAGAGAGAGAGAGAGCGCTTTTTAAAGAGTAAATAGCAGATGGGGGAGGCAGAACTGGACCTAGACCTGGGGAGTCGGAGGATTTAAACCATGGGTGGGCAAACTAAGGCCTGGGGGCTGGATCAGGCCCAATCGCCTTCTAAATCCGGCCCATGGACGGTCCGGGAATCAGCGTGTTTTTACACAAGTAGAATGTGTCCTTTTATTTAGAATGCACCTCTGGGTTATTTGTGGGGCCTGCCTGGTGTTTTTACATGAGTAGGATGTATGCTTTTATTTAAAATGCATCTCTGGGTTATTTGTGGGGCATAGGAATTTGTTCATTTCCCCCCAAAAATATAGTCCGGCCCCCCACAAGGTCTGAGGGACAGTGGACCGACCCCCTGCTGAAAAAGTTTGCTGACCCCTGATTTAAACTCTCTGTACCCTGCTGTGATCAAGCCTTTTCTTGTAGTGGTTAAGAGCAGTAGACTCGTAATCTGGTGAACCGGGTTTGCTTCCCCGCTCCTCCACATGCAGCTGCTGGGTGACCTTGGGCTAGTCACACTTCTCTGAAGTCTCTCAGCCCCACTCACCTCACAGAGTGTTTGTTGTGGGGGAGGAAGGGAAAGGAGAATGTTAGCCGCTTTTAGACTCCTTCGGGTAGTGATAAAGCGGGATATCAAATCCAAACTCTTCTTCTTCTTCTTCTTCCTACACCTGCTCTTTGCATCATGAGGAACCCTCCCAAAGGCTCCAGTAGGACTTGAATGTGGTAGAGGATTGAGGAAAAACAAGTCCAGGAAGCCGCATATGATCCACCAGTGGCTTCTCTATTAGGTTCTCAGGAATGTCCCTAGACCCTGCTCTTCATGCTACTCCCCCCTTGAGTGTTTTCCCCCAGCTGGAATGTGTCCTTCATCTGTGATAATGGCTCTCACTTTTGCATGCTTGGAATAGGAATGAGGTTGACATCTTCTTTGGGGTACTTTTGGTGGCAGTTAAAGACTCATTGACTCGCTGCTAGCACTCTTCCTGGGTGCCTCTTTTATGATGATGTTTTACTAGTGATTTTGATTTTGTTGAATTTTCGAAAGCTTTTATATTGTCACCCATGACTCCTCCCCCCAAAAAAAAACCACCCTCAGACCAATGAGGACTCTACACACCTAATGGCTACAGAGTATGTGTTGGGGGAAGTGGAACCAGACAACTAGGAGGAGGGAATGGAATGGAGTATCCTGAAATAAGGCATGGTTGCCTGGGTCACTGAACAGGGACACTCCACACTGCAGCAAAATAGGAACATGGGAAGCTACCTTTTGTTGAGTCAGTCCATTGGTCTATCTACATCAGTATTGGCTACACAGACTGGCAGCAGCTCTCCAGAGTTCCAGACAGGGAGTTTCTCCCAGTCCTACCTGGAGATGCCAGGGATCTTCTGCATGCAAGGCAGTAGCTGCTCAACCACTGAACTACACCATAAGAACACAAGAAGAGCCTTGCTGGTTGACCAGATGTCTTCGGAAATCCTAAAAGCAGCACCTGAGTGTGATGACACTCTAACCTCTTGTGATTCACAGCAACTTCACCAAAAGATTACAGGTCTCAGTGTTGTTCTAGTCCAGGGGTCAGCAAACCTTTTCAGCAGGGGGCTGGTCCACTGTCCCTCAGACCTTGTGGGGGGCCGGACTATATTTTGAAGGGAAAAAATGAACAAATTCCTATGCCCCACAAATAACCCAGAGATGCATTTTAAATAAAAGGACATTTTCTACTCATGTAAAAACATCAGGCAGGCCCCACAAATAACCCAGAGATGCATTTTAAATAAAAGGACACATTCTACTCATGTAAAAACATGCTGATTCCTGGACTAACCGCAGGCCAGATTTAGAAGGCAATTAGGCCAGAACCGGCCACCAGGCCTTAGTTTGCCTAGCCATGTTCTAGTCATAAGTTTGTAGGAGAAGCGTTGTTTTCTCCTCACCCCAAGCGCCTAGCAAGTGGCTATTTTATCAACCTACATTTGAGAGAGAGAGAGAGAGAGAGAGAGAGAGAGAGAGAGAGAGAAGCTACTGCTCCTTTCAAGATAACCCCTCCCAGAAGCTGCGCAGATTGACAAAGGACCATATTCCATCTCCCTAGCAATAAATGCCCTTCTGTGCCCAGTCAAAGCGAGACGGAGTTTAATTGAATTAAGATTCCAGCAGGAAAGGCAAGATGCCAGGAGCCTCCAGTTTTGCTGCCTCCTCTCCTCTCCTCCCTGACCCTCCCTCCTCCCACTTTCCTAATTTCTGGGCTAACCTAACCTAGAACTGTCATCTCCATCCCTCACTGCTTACTTCACTCCTCAGCAATGTGGAAGCGTTCAAAGAGGAAGATGTGTTGGCTGGGATGGAGATGGGGGCGGGAGGGTTGGGGGGGTGGGAGGGGGGTGAGAGCGTGTTTTCCCAGGCTCGTTGAGATTCATAAATTTAACTCGGGGTGCGGGGTGGAAGTAAGGGAACAAAGAGAAGAAAGCAGCGAGAAAGGCTGGCTTGCTGGGAGGAGCGGCGCAACAGCTCCGAAACGGTTAAACCAAGGCAGCCGCCCAGCACCGTAGGGGCAAAGATGCCCATGTTTCGGAAGCTTTTGACAGGAGAGCCGCTGGCTGGCATCCAGGGCTTCAGGGGTATACAAAAGGGGCTGAGGCTTTGCTGCCAAACACAGCTCTTGTCTATAGCTGTTCTCCAAAGAGTTGTGTGCCATAACAAGGCCAATTTTAAGAAGCCGGGACTGTTTGCCCCCCCCCCCTTGCAGTTTTAGGGGCGCAGGAAGCTGCCATCTACCAAGTCAGATGGTTGGTTGGTCCGTATATAAGAACAGTTTTAAGAACATAAGCAGAGGGGCCCATCTAGTGCAGCAACCTGTTCTCACAGTAGCCCATCAGATGCTGCAAGGGGAAGGATGCAACCAGGCCCAGAATGCAACAGCAACACTTGTAATTCTGGTCCAGTGGTATTCAGAGGCATTCTGCCTCTGACAGTAGAGGGAAAGCACAGCTAGCAGCCTCATCCTCCATGAATCCTCTTTTGAAGTCACCTAAACTGGTGACCATCACTAAATCTCGTGGGAGCAGATTCCATGTAAGTTGCGTGGAAAAGTACTTTTCTTTATTTTCCCTGAACCTTCCATTGGATGGCCTTGAGTTCCAGTACTTGGGGGATGGGGACTTCTCCCTATCCACTTTCCAGCGGTTCTCAACCTGTGGGTCCCCAGATGTTGTTGGACTACAACTCCCACCATCCCTGAGCACTGGCCTTGCTAGCTGGGGTGATGGGAGTTGTAGTTCAACAACATCTGGGGACCCACAGGTTGAGAAAGGCTGCTCTAGACCATATATAATTTTATACACCTCTACCATGTCTCCATCTTGAGCCATATCTGTCTAAACTACAAGGAGACAAGAAGTATAGATAGTCAGGGCATGTGAATGTCCCTCACTCAATCTGTCTTAAACACCATGCAAACCCCTCTTCTGCAGAGAGAGACCCACAAGGCCAGGCTGGTTCCTAGAAAACATCTATTACAGGACAGACCAAGAACTGAAAACTATTGCGTTGTAACCCATGCTAGCCCTACTCAAGAGAAGACCCATTGAAATTAACAGCCTTGACTAACTCAGGTCCACTCATTTCAATGGGTCTACTCTGAGTAGTAGAACGTAGTTGGCTACATTCTCACACGTGAAACATACAAGAGAGAAGTCACCTGTATTCTTGGCATATCAGAAAATTGTCTTAATGTTTTGTAAGCGAAGCGGAATGGTATTATAGAACGTAGCACTCTGTAGCTTTTTCTTTTTGCTGGTCACCAGACTGAATGCTTTCCTATCTCTCCTATCGCCAAATCTTCCTTTTCCCCTTCTCTGCTCCCCCACCTTTCTGCAAAATGCACCCCCCTCCATCTAATCACAAATGCCCAGCTCTCTTCTCCCATTCAATATGCACCCCCTGCTGCGTCCTTTAGAACCCGGGGAAAGGATAACTTCAGCAACAGCTGCTGGCTCAAACTTCCCCTGGCAATCACATCCTCCTCCCCACCACGACTATTTCCCTGCCCCCAGCCCAAAGAAGTCCCCCTCCCCCCTCCCAATGAAAGAGAGTCTATATACTCCCTGCAAAAGCCCATGCCTTTCCGTTGTCTCAAGCCCAGCTCAACATATGCCTGAAGTCGCATCCTCAGTTGCTGTGCATGTGTGCAAACTCTCTCACACACAGGGAAGTATAGAGAGGGGAAATGCAAACAGTGGCGCCAAAAGACCATGAAATGCAAGAGGTGCATTGCTATGCAAAGCTCAGTCGTATGAAAGACAAGCACAGTGACAGCAGGGGTAATAAATGGCCTTTGCTGACTGCTCCCTCTCTCATCATAATTCTAGAACTCGGGGACATCCAATGAAGATCTGTGTTGGAAAATTCAGGACAAACAAAAGAAAGGACTTCTTCACACAGCCTGAAGTTAAACTATGGAATTAGTTACAAGAGGTAGTGATTGCCAGCATCTTAGGTGGCTTCAAAAAAGAGGATTAGGCATATTCAGGCAGGATAAGCCTTTCAGTGGCCACTAACAGTGATGGCCACACCCACTGTTGGAGGCAGCATGCATCTGAATACCAGCTGCTTGAAGCCACTGTGAGAACAGCATGTGGGCCAGGAACATAGGAAGCTGCCTTATACTGAGTCAGACCACTGGTCCATGTAGCTCAGCATTGTCTACACTGATAGGCAGTGGGTCTCCAGGATTCCAGGCAGGAGTCTCTCCCAGCCCTACCTGGAGATGAACCTGAGACCTGCTGCACAGTGGCATAGCGTGGGGGGTGCAGGGGGGGCCGGCCGCACCGGGCGCAACATCTGGGGGTTAGGGAAATCCACGGGTTAGGGGGCGCAAATCCATGGGTTAGGGGGCGCAAATTACTTGCCTTGCCCCGGGTGCTGATAACCCACGCTACGCCACTGCTGCTGCATGCAAATCAGATGCTCAGCCCCTGACCTATGGTTGTTATGAAGCTTTGGCCTGAGCCAGCAGGGCCCATATTATGCTCTTAAAGGTCAAGGGACCCCTGACCATTAGGTCCAGTCGTGACTGACTCTGGTGTTGCGGCGCTCATCTCACTTTACTGGCCGAGGGAGTCGGTGTACAGCTTCCAGGTCATGTGGCCAGCATGACTAAGCCGCTTCTGGCGAACCAAAGCAGCGCACGGAAACGCCGTTTACCTTCCCGCTGGAGCGGTACCTATTTATCTACTTGTACTTTGACGTGCTTTCGAACTGCTAGGTTGGCAGGACAGGGACTGAGCAACGGGAGTGCACACCGTTGCGGGGAATCGAACCGCCAACCTTCTGATCGGCAAGTCCTAGGCTCTGTGGTTTAACCCAGTGTTTCCCAACCGGTGTTCCGCGGCACACTAGTGTGCCGCGAGACGTTGCCTCGTGTGCCGCTTGGGAAACACTGCTCTAAGCGAGAGGGGACTCTGCTCAGGCTGCATCCGCCGTGCGCGAGGGAGGCGCTTCCTCTCGTGAGGGAGGCGAGAAGAAGGGAGGCGGGGCCGAGCAGGCGGATTGGCCCGGCGGCGGCCGTGACGTCACCCTGCGCGCGGCGGCAGATTCGAAACTCCTCAGGCGCAGGCGCGGCTGGAGCAGGAAGGCCGCTCTGCTTGAGAGGAAAGAGAGGGAGCCGCCGCCGGCGGGATGAAGAACACCGTTCCGCGGAGCACCGTGAAGAAGCTGCTGAGCAAGCACAAGCCGCACTTGCCTCAGGGTCTTACTGCCCACCCGCCTCTGTTTCCTTGCTGTGCTTGCTCAAACGGAACAAAGAGCAGGGAAAGCCCCTCCCCTCCAGGCAAGCAGGCAGGAGGGGGAGAGAGAGAGAGAGCTTGCGAGCTGGCTGGCTTGGGTGAGTAGGTGAGGGAAAACTTTTGCCTTCCTTTCCTCCCTCCCCGTTATACCCCTCTCCTGCATTCTTAGCCAGCTGCTTCTCTGCACACCCCTCTCGTGCTCCTTGTCCGTTCTGTGTTTTTCCTTCCCTCCCCACTTAAAATGTGGTTTAAAAGCATGGATCCACATGGATCCTCAGGATCTTTGCATTGGGTCACCCCAAATTCACCAACAGATCACATAGCATGTCCATGGCTACAGCCTGCCCTCCAAAAATCACGCACCCACTGTTGCCTGGGGCTGCAGTGGTGCAAAAATGTGGTTACAAAACATGGATCCACATGGATCCTCAGGATCTTTGCATTGGGTCACCCCAAATTCACCATCAGATCACATAGCATGTCCATGGCTACAGCCTGCCCCCCCAAAATCACACACCCACTGTTGCCTGGGGCTGCAATGGTGCAAAAACGTGGTTACAAAACATGGATCCACAGGGATTCTCAGGATTTTTGCATTGGGTCACCCCAAATTCACCATCAGATCACATGTCTGTGGCCACAGCATGAAGCACAAAAATGATACATCATTAATATTCACTGCCCACGGCGGCAGCCAATCGGCTGCCGCAAAGGGCGGGCCCTCACAGGTTCACTGAATAAAGTATTTTATAATTTTTCATATTTCTGTTTACTTACTATTTCATAATAAAGTAATTATAAAATACTTTATTTGTGTTTATTTGATTCCTATTAAAGAGAGTTACTTTATATATAGTCAATATAGGCACAGAGTTAATTTTTTAAACATTTTCTAATGGTGGTGTGCCTCGAGATTTTTTTCATGAAACAAGTGTGCCTTTGCCCAAAAAAGGTTGGGAAACACTGGTTTAACCCATAGCACCACCCGCGTCCATTATGCTCTTAGGTTCTCTCTAATAGCAAACACAAGAGGTGAAAAAAATGAAGCCCAAACAGGGCTGCTGAGAGGTATAAGTGTGCTTTGCAAAAGTTTGAAGTCTTTTAAAAAAGAACATGAACACCAATGAAATACTGAGAAGAGGACTTGGGAAAAATATAATTTCTGTTTAATTTGCCATCCCCTTCCCAATTAGGTAAAAAGGTAAGGTAAAGGATCCCTGGTGAGTGAAGTCTAGCCAAAGGTGACTATGGGGTGTAGCGCTCATCTCGCTTTCAGGCCGAGGGACATGGCGTTTGTCCACAGACAGCTTTCTGGGTCATGTGACCAGCATAATTAAAGTGCTTCTGGTGCAACAGAACACCGTGATGGAAACCAGAGCACACTTTCCCGCCACAGCGGTATCTATTTGTCTACTTGCATTGGTGTGCTTTTGAACTGCTAGGTTGGCAGGAGCTGGGACAGAGCAATAGGAGCTCGCCCCGTTGCAGGGATTCGAACCGCCAACATTCTGATTAGCATGCCCAAGAGGCTCAGTGGTTTAGACCACAGTGCCACCCACATCCCAATTATATTACACTAGAAACAGTGACAAGAAACCTCTAAGTCGGGTGGCCGGGTGTGTCCTACTTTACAGCAGGCAGACCTCTGCCTGAAGGTCAGTCAGGAAACAGTCCTCTATTTGAAGGCATCCCCACTTTGAAAGGCTGCCTGGTCAAAGCCTGAGTTAAAGAACTTGGGCAGCAGGCACACAAGATTTGTCCCTCTTCTCTTTAAATTCAAGTCATCCTTCTGAAATTTGCATCTATAGATGTAAAGTAGTTATTCACATTTTAATGAATGGCTATATCCCCTGCCTGTTCTTTTTTTGGTAATGTGTACATTTATATTTATTGTTATTATTAAATTTATCACCCGGCCCTTCACCAGCAGGTGCTAGGGCATGTTACAACAATATAAGATTCAGAATTAAAAATAGTTAAAACTGGTTACAGTCACAGGAATAGGGTGTGCCCTGAAAACACACCTTTCAGGTGTCAAAGGTCACAGTAAAGAGGCCGCATGGTCTAACGCCTGCATGACCCCAGACTGAACAATCTCAAATATTGGTAGTAATATTTCGTATCAGATTAGGTAGGGGAGACAGTACTGTGCAGCAGTTAGAGGGTCAGACAAATCCCTGGGAGACGGGTTCAAATCCCTACTCAGCCATGAAGCTCACTGGGCATCACAGTCTCAATCTAGCCTACCTCACAGAGTTGTTGTGAAGTTTAAAAAGAATGAAGGAAGAAAACATTGCATGCCACCTTGAGCTCCTTGGAGGAAAGGTGAGACAGGAATGTAACGTAATGTAATGAAACAAATAAATTAACAGAGCAATCAAATCATTTTCCATTTCCGTTAACTGAACAGAATTGTAACATATGCTATGATATGGGGTGTCTTGATGGGAGGGATAAAGGTAATACATTTCCAAGAAAGGGAACAAAAATCTGCATGAAATTTGTATACGGTAATTCCAAGGTGTGGACGCAGGTGGCGCTGTGGGTAAAACCTCAGTGCCTAGGACTTGCCGATCGTATGGTCGGCGGTTCGAATCCCCGCGGCAGGGTGAGCTCCCGTCGTTTGGTCCTAGCTCCTGCCCACCTAGCAGTTCGAAAGCACTCTTAAGTGCAAGTAGATAAATAGGTACCACTTTATAGCGACTTGCTTGATAGGTAACAATGGACAATTGTGGCACCTGCCCTGTGGAACGCCCTCCTACCAGTTGTCAAAGAGAAAAACAACTACCAGACTTTTAGAAGACATCTGAAGGCAGCCCTGTTTAGGGAAGCTTTTAATGTTTACTAGACTATTGTATTTTAATATTCTGTTGGAAGCCATCCAGAGTGACTGGGGAAACCCAGCCAGATGGGCGGGGGAATAAATAAATAAATAAATAAATAAATAAATAGCCCCATCCCACTCTCCTTTCTTCGGATTCTTCCTCTCTGAAATATAGAGGATTCCTTCAAATACAGGACTTTCCTGGATAACGTAGGACGCATACGGACAGAGCTTCCCTTCTAAATTTCCTGCTGGGTGGCAAGGCAAGGGTTAACACAGCCCAGTTCTCAAGAGGTGGTGTTGTTGACAGCTGTGATGAATGAGGCATGAATCCACCTCTGGCTGGACTGAGAGGCATGATGGGGGTGTGCGGAGGAGAGAAAATTACCATTATCCACACCCCATGCTCCACTTTTCTCAGCAGGAAGATCTTTCTTCTCTGTTTTGGCACTTGGAGACTGTCTCAGGGCACGAACTCCAGGTCACTTCACAGGGGGGACTTGCTCCTTCCTTACACCCTTGAAACACCCTTGCTTGCTCACATCCAGGGTGGCAAAACAACCCCACCCACCCACCCACCCACTTCCCAGACTGACTATTTCTAAGGCTGCATCATTAACTGGTGATTAACACCAGGAAAGGCCCACTTTAACTGGCAGGGTCGAAAGCAAAAGGTTTTCTGGGCTTTTTGTTTAGCGTAGACTTACTTGTCCTGATCAAGGATAAGCCATAGTATGTACTGCTCTATTCTGCCTTAATCAGAACCCACCTGGAGTCCTGTGTCCAGTTGAAGAAGGATATTGACAAGCTGCAATACGTGGAGAGGAGGGTGACCAAGATGATTGGGGGTCTGAAACCAAGCCTTATGAAGAAGGGTTGAGGGAGTTGGGTATGTTTAGCCTGGAGAAGAGAAGACCAATTTTCATGTATACAGTCGTATCTCGGAAGTCCAACAGAATCCATTCTGGAAGTCCGTTTGACTTCCAAAACATTCAGAAACCAAAGCACAGCTTCCGATTCAGACGTTCAGCTTCCAAAAATAGTTTGCAAACCAGAGCACTCAATTCCGTGTTTGTGGCATTCGGGAGTCAGAATGTTTGACTCGCAAGGCGTTCGTACTTGTTTGTGCGTTCTGTCACATGGAAGATGGAGCAAGCTTGCTTTTTGCTGCTCCAGGGGCAGTGAGGCAATGGATTTGAATCTACAAGAGATGACCTTTGGGGTCCCTTTCAATCTACAATTCTATGATTCTGCGAGTATTTATAGCATGCTTCATAGCTCCCAGAAGGCTACATTCTCCCTCCACTGTCAGTGGCAGTACAGTCTCTGAATACCAGATGATGGCAATCACAAGTGGGGATAATGCTGTTGTGCGGAGGTCCTGCTTGTGGGATTCCCATTGGTCTATAGCTGGCCACTGTGAGAGTAGGATGTTGACTTCGATGGACCTTTGGCCCAATCTAGGCCTAGGCTCTTCTTACATTTCTGCATTCTTAACCAGGGTGGAATCCACACACACATTAAAAAAGCGCTGTGCCAATGCTTTTTTAAAAAACGTTTTGAAAAATACATTGGAATTGCCATAGCTCACTTTTGCCATCTAGTGTCACCTTTGTATATTGCACTTTACTTAAAACATTTTATTTGCAGCTGTGTAGCTGAGTCCCATGATTATTTGGTCCACATTTCCTGCTCTCGTCACCGGTCTTCTCTTGTGCCAACCTAGGCAGGCAGCACCTCCTGCTGAGGACCTCTGAATCAGGAGACATATTAAAATGCTGTATTTTGGGGAAAATATCCTTGCAGAACTGTGCATATTAGGTAAAACCGCATAGAATAATATTTATAGTGGGGGAAAGCTGCACTTAAACATTAGTGAACTTTTATTAGGTTAAGGTCTGGTTAACTACAATAATACCCCCCTTTTTTCTTTCTTTTTTGGTTCTGTTTTGTTTTCTACATAGGTACTAGTTTCTTCTTCTTTTTGTGTCTTACCTTACTCTGCGCACTTGTAATTATGTACTTTTTATTTTTCAATAAAGAATATAAAATGATAATAATAATAATAAACATGAATTTGCTAACGGATGTGGAGATCTGAAGACTGGGAAAAATGAGAAACTGAAAGGTTTCCCCCATTCCTACCCATTGCAGCCCAATCAATCAATCAATCAATCAATCAATATCCAGTCATGTTGGAGATGGTTCATTCTGCCATGATCAGATTGAGGGGGCCTTTTAGAAGGAGCCTGGACAGCTGGAGACTTTGGGTTCACCAGCAAGGAAATGCAAAGGCTCCAAGCAGCTGATGCTGAATGGGCCAGCAAGTAACACCAAGGAAGGCAGCATCTGTTTGCAGGCCGAAGACAGCAAGAGGGCCTCTTCTCCCCTCAGCGGAACAAAGTGCCTGCATGCCAAGAATATGGCGTGTGGATGGCTTTGTGGGGTATATATAATGCAGCATTCACAAGAGCCAGGGAGCAGATGTTTCTCTGTAGGTGAGAAGGTGGTCTCTCCTCTCCTCCAGGGCAAAGCAATGCCCTCATTGTTTGAGCATTCCACTCTCTAGGCTCTACAGATGTGTCTGATCTCATTCAGACCGGATGGAGAGCTCAAGGCGGAGGAGGCGCAGGCTCGAGGCAGGCCTGCCGCAAGCGTTTGGCACGTTGGGGTGTGAATGAGAAGGTGCAGAAAGATCCCCATCCCATTCTTGGACGGACGCTGGAGATTGACAAGCCGCACGCCATGCAGATCTTTCAATGCAGCGCTAGTGTGGTTTAGTGGTTAGAATGTCTGACTAGAACCTGGAGACAAGGGTTCGAATCCACACCTGGCTATGAAGCTCACTGGGCGATTGTGGGCCTCTCAGCCTAACTGACCTATGAGGAGGAAGAGAGCTCCTTTAAGAAAAGGATGGGATTAAAATGCAGGGCATGTGTGCTGCATCCTGTTGAGGTGGTGGTGGCGGCACTTGACCTTCTTCTGATAGGAACTGCTTAAGAGGGGAATGGGGGGGTCAGGGAGGTTCACTGGGACGCGGGTGGTGCTGTGGGTTAAACTGCAGAGCCTAGGACTTGCCGATCAGAAGGTTGGCGGTTCGAATCCCCGCGACCGGGTGAGTTCCCGTTGCTTGGTCCCTGCTCCTGCCAACCTGACAGTTCAGCACGTCAAAGTGTAAGTAGATAAATAGGTACCGCTCCGGCGGGAAGGTAAATGGCGTTTCCGTGCACTGCTCTGGTTCACCAGAAGCAGCTTAGTCATGCTAGCCACATGACCCGGAAGCTGTACGCCGGCTCCCTCAGCCAATAAAGCGAGATGAGCGCCGCAACCCCAGAGTCGGCCACAACTGGACCTAATGGTCAGGGGTCCCTTTCCCAGGGAGGGTCAGTTGTGGGAGAGTGAGAAATGTCCATATTTTCATCAGAGGAATGCTGGAGGGTGTGTAAGCATGGAGACAGCAGACTCAGCAGGCCCCAGCTCACCTGGTCTCAGCCTTCCACACCATAGTCAGGTGCACTCTAAGTTATATTAACTATTGCAAAGTAGTTGGGGCTGAGAGTGAGTGACTGGCTCTAAGTGTGCTTCACAGCTGAGTGGGGATTTGAACCCTGGTCTCCCAGATCATAGTCCAGCACTCACAACCGGCTGGCTGGCTGTTTCTTATCTTTGCCCTCTAGCAATCTGATCCATCCTAGTTTGGGTTGTGTGTGTGTGTCTCAGCTCACCACATACCTGTGAGCTTCACCCCCCAGGCCCAGCAACAGTTGCCCATGTGGTATGAGATTCCCCCACTTCATCTTAACGAGGTGCAAAGGGTTGGAAGCCAATTAGGAACAGCTTGTCAACATCGTTAAGTAAGCTTTGCTATGCCGGAAGCAAGCCAGGTCTGCTGGGCATTCCTGGAGTTTGAAAGGCAGCCGCATGCCAGAAATCAGCACTCAGGGGCTTGTAAATCTCCAAGAGCCAACCCTAGAACAGACTGGCCTTCCTCTGCTGGGAGGATGATGGAACATTTATTATGCGGTCCCAGCCACACTTACCCCTTCAGATGCCCTTTTCATTTGTGAATTTATGCTCTTGATGGTAGTGGAGCAGTTATGCTCTCACATTTTCAATACCATTTGTTTTGCAGGTTTCAGGGCAGTCATACTCCGTCATTTCCAATTAGTGCATGTCCCCTCACTTCCTGCTGAATTTCCCTAAGTTTTTAATACTGTAATTATGTGTGTTTATTTGTAAAAGTGCTAACTAGGCTTTGGGAAGGAGGTAGGGGGACTTTAGGACCCTGTCACAGCCATCACACCTCCTTTGCAAAGCCCAGCACCTCCTTACATTGGGAAAGCAGTGCAGGGGCCACTGGGGGTGTCAAATGTTGCTGAGGGCTGCAAACGATCCATACTGACTCCCCACCAATAACAATATACTATAACAATACACCACATCAGCTATAACAATAGACAACATCAGGCACTTTGCCAAGCAGGTGTGCTCCAGCTGTTTTGGGCTACAACTTCCTGCCGGCCCAGACTATGCTGGCTAGGGCAGGTAGAAGTTGTAGTCTAATACAGTTGGTGGGGAATACCAGGCTGGTGAAGTGTCTGATACAGTATATATTTTCCAGAAGAGCAAGTACCCTCCTGGCTTTTAAATCTGCACAGGCTACCGCATATGAGCATATCATAAGAGCTGGTTATTCAGCAGTGCTATGTAATCATGTGAGTGAAGAGAGCACCGAAGTCAAATCTGAGGAATCTCCTTGGCTTCCTTTCAGAAGTGGGTCACATGCCAGTTGAGGGCGGGACCAGAGAGAAAAGTGGGTGGAGCTATGGATTTAATTATTATTTTTTAAAAAAAATACCCTGCTTTGCACCTCATCTGGGTCTCAAAGCAGCTCACCAAAAAGAGAGAAAAGAACATACCATATACTTCTCTGAATTTTGCAGTACAGTCGTACCTTGGAAGTCGAACAGAATCCTTTCCGGAAGCCTGTTCGACTTCCAAAAGGTTTGAAAACCAAATCGCGCCTGCAGCCAATCAGAAGTTATGGAAGCCCCATCGGATGTTTGGGTTCCAAAAGAATGTCCGCAAACCAGAACAATCACTTCCAGGTTTGTGGCGTTTGGGAGCCAAAACGACTGAGTTCCAGGGCGTTCGACAACCAGGGTATGACTGTATAGTTCTCCAGCCATGGAATGTGTCCAAAACGGCATTTACCGCTGTAAAATTTCCCCATACAGTAATTTATTAGTGAAAATGACATACAGAAATGCATTATATTAGGGGAATTTTACCAAAATGTGTATACTAGGAGAAATTTGCACTAAAATGCAAAACATTTAAGGACTGAAACAAAACCTGTTGTGGAGTACTGAATTTAAGACCGGAAAAAGGAAAAACTAAGACTGACAAGATTCACCCCCCCCCCCAAATCCTGGTGTACCTTCTTCCCACCCCTGCCTTACGTTAAACCAGCTGTCCAGGGGATTCCAGATCTGAAAGGCAAAATCTGTGGAACATGTAAATACTTTTTAAAGCACAATTATCCTGCCATTTGAAAGGCATCATACATTATTCCCACAAAAGGGTAGCAGAGCACAAAACTGTGCAGATGTGGCAGGCCTGGCCCCAGGGCAGTGAAAGGAACTTGGGTTTTGCGGTGGGGGAGGGCAGTGTTTCCTGCTGACATCCCTCCACCCCTTATGAAGATGGTGGGCTTTGATCTTAGGCAAGACTAACAGTCATTTATGATAACCAGCTGGGAGGAGGCTGCTATGATGGCCCCTCTCCTTGTGTTGCTTCCAACCCTGGGACCCCTGACTTTTGAACTCTGACCCCCCACCGTCTCAGTGCCCCACTGCAGGGAGCCTCCAGAGCTGAGATAATGAAGATCATGAAAGTGAATAGAACCAAGAGAAGAAATTATGCCACTGATGACCGGGAGGCTAAGAATGGACGAATATGCCAATTTCACTTTCTAATTCCCCTTCCCCCTCCCAACCTCCATTCTCCATATTTCTACATTGGCTTGAATATATGGGGGCTTGAGTGTGTGTTGTATCCCCGTGTAAAAATTCAACAGAGTTTTAGTGTGAATTTCTCCTAATATACACACTTTCGTATGCAATTGCTCCTAATATAAAGATGTTTCTGTATGCAATAGTCCCTAAATATGTTCTAAATGTTATCTCCACCAATATAGGCATTTTTAATGCACACTTCGCCCCAGTTTATGCATTTTTGCACATATTACTTGGCAGGAGAACTGCATTCCAAATCTGGAGAAGTGCGAATTTTGAAGGATAACTGGGTTGAGTTTCACATATTATTTTGGAGAATGCAAATTAGGTAAGTTCCCTTTTAAATGCGAACTGAATAGAGTTTCTCCACTCTCCCTAACAGAAGATGGATCAGGATCTACCAGTAAATTTCTGAGAGATTTTCAGTAGATCACGGCAAGGGATGCCTAGAGGCTCCTAATGGATTCCACCCCATTTATGAATTCTGGATCCTGTGCAAGTTGCCTAAATGTGGACACAAACTCTGCTCAGACTGGCTGGAGACAGGAGACTTTTGAGGACATTTAGAAGTGTATACCTGCAATGCTGGATTACTAAATAGGCAGAGTAGGCACCACGGTGCCTATGGGCTCCACGCCTTTTAGGGGCCTTACGACAATGGATCAAAATAATATTGTGTAATAAAACTGGTTAATTAAAATTGTTGGTTGGTAAAATCAAAAACGTATTAGAAGATGATTTGAAGGCACCCCCTCCCTGAGATTTAGACTGCCTAGGGGCCTCTATGGGGCTTAATCTGGAACTGTATACTTGATTCTGACCAAACAGAGCCTCCTAGAGCAAAATATACATCCATAGGCTTAGTTTGGTCAGAATTGAGCATACACTTCTGGAATTAATGCTAATTTGTCTGGTTCTTCTTGAATTTTTATGTTCAGGGAAGCATTCATTCTGTTTTTGCAACCAGGGCTGTCTCTATCACTAGGCAGCATCTGGTCGGCCACTATGAAAACAGGATGCTGTACTAGGTGGGCCATTGGTCTGATCCAGCAGCCAGGCTCTTCTTAATTGGAACTGTCTACTCTACCAGCTGTTTTTATGTGCAAGAGATATCACTTATTTCTATCCATTTGCATCCCATCTTTCTTCCAGGTAGTGGACATGGTCCTCTGCCCTCCTTATTTTAGCCTCACAACAAACCTGAGGAGAAGTTTAGGCAGAGGGATTGTGACTGGCGCAAGCCACACACACACACACACACACACACACACACACACACACACATACCCGTGCTTCATGGCCTAGTGGAGCATTGAACCCTGGTTTCCCAAGTCCAAGGTCAATATGACCCCACCTTGGGCTCAGCACAATGTTATACTGTAATATTGGGTATGTGTGTGTCTAGTTAAATATTCCAGGTTTGTGTGGGCATATTAAAAAAAAATCTTAATACAAAAATATTTATAGTAAAGGAAAAGGTTGTGGCTGGGGCCTTGTGATGAAGAGTGCCTGCTGTTTTTCAGAATTTACCAACACAACACTGCCCTACTCCCCACCCCTTGCAATGCAGCTCAGAAGAGATGGGAGACTGGTAGATGCCTTGCTCTGCTCTTATTTCAGCCTACCAGATTTATGAGTATTTGCGGAACAAAGGAGAGCAAGGGTCGGCTAGCCCTTTAATCTCCAGCGAACTGCCTAGAATCCCAGATCTTTCTCTTTCTCCCTCCTTTTGCAAACTTGCTGCTTCTCTCCTAATCACAATTCTGGCGGGAGCTGTGATTGATGGGGGCAGGACAATTGGGCCTCCCAACTTTGTGTCTCCTGCCCTCCATCCCCCCCCTCCTCTCTGCCGCCTTTTCGTTTATCTCCCCTCATTTTATGGTAATGAGCCCTGGCTGCTTTCCTGCTCGCAAGCAGTCTTGGATGCTTCCCCTCCAAAGGCATCCAAAGAACTGCACAAATATTACGGTGTTTTGTCCAGGGTGTGCAGTACGTGAAGGGTGAATAACTCCACCGCTTGTTCTTCTCTGCAAAGCACACCCGCCTTTCTCTGAGCACCTTGGTGACCCAGAGACCACCACGAACCTTCGACATCTCTCACTCAGGAAAAAAGAGAGAGCTGAATCTCTGTCTCTGGCAAAAAAGGGAGAAGAAGCCCGGGTTGCTAGACATAGCCTGAACCCAAAACCAAACCCAGTGCCATGAGAAATAAAATAATTCAATAATGAAGATGTGTGAGAATTGTGTATGGCTCCATGATGCAAAACAGATGGCTCAAGGCCTCTTTAAAACTACAAAACCTATGATGCAAAAGAGACTGCGCAGGCCTCCTTAAAACTACAAAACCCATGATCTACAATGAAACCTCTCAGTTTGGGTTCACATGCCCCTTGTTCCCTTTTGCCACCAAATGTGCATTTGCATTCCAGAATGCGCTCCAACGCTTTCATACCACATGCTCCATAGTCCTCCAACCGGCTCTTTTATTACTAAATTCCCCTTTTTAAATTTTGTTATCATGCATTTACATATTGAAATATTTCTGAAAAACATGTTCATGTGTGCGACAACGGCCACGAGCGTTCTGGTAGCACAAGGATGGAAGACTGAAGAAACCCCAACTAAAGAATCATGGCAAGAAAAATTGATGGACTATGCAGAACTGGCAAAACTGACATATAAGCTACGGGACAAGGATAACTGTGACTTTAAGGATGAATGGGAACCCTTTACAAAGTATCTGAAGATGCAACAAAGTGAACTGGACTCCTTGGCAGGTTTTGAATAAACATTCACAAACTTTTTATTGATAATAATCAGCCAAATAGTTTGAGGATCTATACAACTTTGTAACATGCAGAAAACAGCAGTCTCAGAGAAACCAAAGACTGGAACCGAGGGAAGTCGGGGGGTGGGGGTTGTGTGGGATGGGGGGAGGGAGGAAAAATGGGGGGAAAACAAGGATGGTATGTTTTTAGATAATATGTCTTGTTTTAATTTTGAATAAAAAACTTTTTTTTAAAAAAAAGAAATATTTCTTTTTGGTGTTGGTTAACCAAGCCCTCTGTGAAAAGTACCTTTCCTTCAAGCGAGCAACCACAAAGGCTTGTCAATGGAAGGAGGGAGAGGGGCTCCTTGTCCTTGGGAAGGGCCACCATCCAATGGCAGAGCACCTCTTTCGTAGGCACACGCTGCCAAGTTCAGCTCTTGGCATCTCCAGTTAGGACTGCAGAAGACCCCTGCAGAAAACCCTGGACAGGCACTACAGGGAATGCTGACCTAGATGGGCCAACGACCTGGAAGGTGGCTTCCAGTGGAATGGTCTCCCTCCAGAAGCTGTGGACTCTCCTTCCTTGGATGTTTTTAGAGGTTGGATGGCCATCTGTCATGGATGCTTTAGCTGAGATTGCTGCACTACAGGGGGTTGGACTAGATGACGCTCAGGGTCCCTTCCAACTCTACAATTCTATGTGCTCCAGCTCTGTGTATATAAGACAAAAACTCCTATCCACAGAAGAGGTTGCCTGGTGGTCTCTGTGTGATGCACCAGTTCCTCCTCCTTATTGGAACAGCAGTGATTTTTCTCCATCTGTGCATCAGGTGTGCTTGGGTCCCTGATGAATCACTCCCTAAGCCCAAATCCAGCAGAACAGCATTGGTCACATCCACACCATACCTTTAAAGCCTTCTTATGCCACCTTTAGCAGTCTTGGCTGCCCACCACGAATCCTGGGAACTGCAGTTTGTTATCATTGCTGACTTCACGGACCTCCCATTCCCAGCGCCCTTAACATGATGCTTTGGGGGGGGGGGGAGCCATGACAGTTAAGACCTGTGGATGTGACCTGAGTCAGACCATTGCTCCATCTAGCTCAGCATTTTCTTCACCGACCGCGAGCAACTTCTGAGGGTTTCTGGCAGGGGTCTTTCCCCCGACCCACCTGAAGATGTCAAGGATGTATCTGAGATCTTCTGCAGGCAAAGCAGATGCTCTTCTAATGACCAGCGGAACAGAGGAAGGAACCTACCTTGCACTGAGCCAGACCATTGCTCCACCTAGCTCCGTATTGGCTACAGCAACCTTCCTCAACCAGCTGCCCTCTGGATATCCTATCATCCCTGCCTGCTGCCCACACTGGCCAAGGCTGATGAGAGTTGTGCTCCAAAACAGGTTAGCCTACACTGACTGGCAGCTCCAGTCAGGAGTCCATCCTCAGTCTTTCCTGGAAATAATAATAATAATAATAATAATAATAATAATAATAATAATAATAATTTATTATTTATACCCCGCCCCCATCTGGCTGAGTTTCCCCAGCCACTCTGGGCTGCTCCCAATCAAGTATTAAAAACAGTAAATATTAAATATTAAAAACTTCCCTGAACAGGGCTGCCTTCAGATGTCTTTTAAAGATAGGATAGCTGCTTATTTCCTTCACATCTGAAGGGAGGGCGTTCCACAAGGCGGGCGCCACTACCGAGAAGGCCCTCTGTCTGGTTCCCTGTAACCTCAATTCTCGCAATGAGGGAACCGCCAGAAGGCCCTCTGTGTCGGATCTCAGTGTCCGGGCTGAACGATGGGGGTGGAGACGCTCCTTCAGGTATACTGGACCGAGGCCATTGAGGGCTTTAAAGGTCAGCACCAACACTTTGAATTGTGCTTGGAAACATACTGGAAGCCAATGCAGATCTCTCAGGACCGGTGTTATGTGGTCCCGGCGGCCGCTCCCAGTCACCAGTCTAGCTGCCGCATTCTGGATTAATTGCAGTTTCCGGGTCATCTTCAAAGGTAGCCCCATGTAGAGCGCATGCCAGGGATCCAACTCGGGGACCTTCTGCATTCCAAGCAGGTGTTCTGCCACTGGGCTGCAGCCCTTCCCCACTGGAAAAATTCAACATATATAGCACCCTGCCTCGTAGCAAATCAGACCATTGGTCCATTGACCTCAGCATTGTCTACACTGGCTTGCAAGGTTTCAGACAGGAGTCTTTCACAGCCCTACCTGGAGACGCCAGTGATGGAACCTGGAACCTTGCTGCATGCAAAGCAAGTGTCTTCCCCACAAGTGTTGCTTTAGCAGCAGATGGGAGCTTTAATACATTGACAGTGCCAGGACTTATTTATGCTCTGAATTCATTCTCTATGGATTCCGACAGATTGTCTTGTTCCACTGTCCCCTTTTCACAGGCTGCATCCCAAATGCACTCTCTGGTCTGCCCTCCCCCTCCCCTCCCTCATTCCTCTCTTTCTCCCATCAAAATTTACAATCCCTCATTTTCATTCTGCTCCACCCCCCCTCCGGACGCTTTGTTCTTCAGCCTATATCACTGCATCGCAATTGTTCCGTGTTTATTTCAAACATTTTGGCGGGCTGTCACTCCGATGGAAATGTAATTAATTGGAGGGTTTGTTAAACCTGGGGACAATGGTGTCTGGAGCAGAGGAGGAGGGGAAGGAATAAATAGAAGAGGCTTGTGGTGGGTTTGTATAGTGTTCTAATGAACAGGCTAATAATAACAGCAGCCTATGGTGGGTAGCAGAACAGTGGTGGGGTTCTCTTTTATTAAATGTTTGCAGAAGTCTTAAAATGCACTGTGGCTGGATTGCATCACTGCCTAGCATTAATGAAGCTTGGATAAGAATTCCTTTGGGTCTAATCCTGCCAAATCTCTAGTTACAAAGAATGTCAGTAGTCACAGCATAAGGTTCCTAATCAAGGTTGTGGTGGTGGTGTTAAAAAAATAAAGAGGAAGGAAGTTGGATGCAAAGTCAAGCTGCAGCCTTTAATCAGTTGATCAGTGCAAATTAGCAATTTGGGCTGCAATCCGAGCTCCACTTACCCAAGAGTAAACCCCATTTAATTCAGCAGGCCTTGGCTTTTGAGTAGACATGGTTCAGATTGCACTGTGAAATGCTAATTGTAGATTCAGAACTGGATCTGTTACTCAGGAAATGCAATAAACTGATGAGAGCAGATCCACACCACACATTTCAAGCAGATCCACACCACACATTTCAAACACACAACTCCCTCTGCCAAGAATCTTGGGAATTGTAGCCCCCCTCCCCACAGAGCTACATTTCTCAGGGCACCTAACAAACTATGGTTCCCATGATTCTTTGGGAGAAGTAGTCCCTAGCTACTTATTTGCACAAAAGTTTGAAACACACTGGTGCTACCTGGGAATTCAAAGAAACCCCCCAAAAGTGTGATTTTTAAATGTAATTTGTGAGGTTTTTAGCTGTGGGCTCTTCTCTCTGTGTCTCTGACATGGGTCTCACTGTATCCAACAGCATCCAAATGTAGGCAAAAACCACCTCCTCAACCTTGGGAAAAATTATAATCATAGAATTGTAGAACTGGAAAGGACCAGGAGGATTGGATAGATGACTCTCCAGTGCCTTCTAACTCTAAATAAGATAGCTCAGTTGGTAGAGCATGAGACTCTTAACCTCAAGGTTGTGGGTTCAAGCCCCATATGGGGCAAAATATTTCAGCATTGCAGAGAGTTGGACTAGATGACCCTGGTGGTCTCTTCCAACTCTGATTATATGAAAGATTCTATGTGGTCACATTTTCTAGGGAGTAATCTAGAAGCAGTGGGGGGGGAGGAGTGAGGTGAATATAGGTGGGGGGGAATGGGAATGTTGAGGGAATTTTGTTCACTTATCTTGAACTGTTGCACTTTCTAACTTGTAAAGAAATGTTAGTTAGAAATAACAAAACAAAACAAAACCCCACCTGAATTTCTCACTCTCCGAAACAATATTTTTGCCTCCTTTGAAAAAGCAATTCTCAAACTCACAACTTCTAATTGCTCCTAATCCTATAGGGATTTAAATGATGATTTAATTTAAATGCACTCAAAACTCTGAAAGTAATGCCTGCCTGCCTCTGCCTGCAATGGACTTCCACACATCTGGAGAAAAATATTTTCAGAGTCCGTCCGTCGCCCCCTTTTTTTGAAATCACATTGTTCTCAGGACCACTAACTTGCTAATCTAGCGGAGAATCGCACCCTCCCCTTTGCCTGCATTCCGATTGGCCGAAAGTTTCCCAGCTTGGTTTTGATTGGGAAACCGCAGAGGATCTCCACCCCACCCCCCACCCCGCGTCACCCCCCCACCCCATACACTCCCGGCTCTTCCCTCCGCCCGGGTTGAAACTGCCTTGCGCTCTGCGGGCGTCTTATATAGTCCGTTTCAAACTCACCATGAGAATCTCGGGAGCTTCCCATCTCTCTCCAGGTCTGTCTTGCCCCCGACTGCAGCGTCTCTCGCAGCGAGCGGGGGCGAGGACGCGCTATTTTGCAGCCTGAAAAAGAGGGGAAAGGAAGAGAAAGCGGGGGATTCCTTGCGAGGAGCCAGAAGAAAGCCGGCAGAGGCAGGAGATGGATGGTGGGGAGACTCGGGCGTTCCTAACTCCGCCAGCACATTCCAGGATGGTGCTCCAAAAGGATTCGTTCCCCTACATTTGATTCTTCTGCTCTCCTGCTTCTTTGCCCAGGAGTTAGAGACCTTAAGATGTCTTTGGCGTTGGGGCTCCTGGGCTTAGTTCTTCTGCATACAGCCCTTTGCAATTACTCAGAAGATCAGTGTAGCTGGAGGGGGAGGTAGGTATTAATACGGACAAATTTCTTGCCTTCAAAACGTGTCGTCGAAAAGTGATGCTGTTTGACCTTCATTCATATGCAGAGGTTTTTCCTTCTCTCTTCGAAATACTGGGTTATGTAGGTTCTTCAAACCTGCTGTGTTCCACGCTAGCAGCTAGAGTTAGAATAAGTCCTGGTAACCATTAAGGGAGTCATTGGTGCAACAGCAGTTCAAGGAGACAGGCAGAAAAAGAAATTAGATTTTGGATGCGGAAGCGGTGCAGGGTGTGAGTCACGGGCTTGTCTAAGCCAACTAAGTTTTACACAGAGTAGACCCATCAAAATGAATGGGCCTAAGTGAGCCAGGCTCATTAACTTCAGTGGGGTCTACTCTGAGTTAGAACCAACAGTGGCTGCAACCCACAGCTTCTTATAAAGAGCAGGGTCAGATTACCTTCAGGGTTTTGCAAAGGGAGCTGGTGATGGGTCTCCTTAACTGGGCCTTTTATGTTGCAAAACCATGTCCTGGTGTTGGTTTGGCATCCTCCTTAACTGAATGATTTTAGGTTTTTCATGGAATTACAATGGGACTTGGCTGCTGGTTATTGTCCCCCCCCCCCCAAAAAAAAAAATATTGGAGTGCAATTCTATATGTGCATACTCAAAAATATGACTTACTGAGTTCAGTGGAAAAGGATTGCAGCCTAACTTGTTCTGATATTTTATGGATAAGAGAAAGAGAGAAGTATTGGAATCTCCTACTGTTCTTTGACAATGGTTTACCAGAAAGACAAGTGAGGTCATACTTATTTGAGAGTTTAACTTTCCTCCTGGCTTAGTAAACATTGATTGCCCTAAACCATCCTTGTGCACAGACCATAATTCTGGTCTTCTGCTAGGGACGCCTAACTTATACTGGCTGAAACTGATTGAGTGGTTTTGTGGACTCTTTTAGGATGATGCTTGTCATTTGAATCTTATAAGTACTGCAAAATAAAATGTACTGTAACATAGGAGAAAAACCTCTGCCTGGGGATTGCTAAATTGGCTCAGTTGGTGGAGCATGACACTGTTAATCTCAGGGTCGCATGTTTGAGCCCCATGTTGGGCCAAAGATTCCTGCATTACAGGGGGTTGAACTAGATAACGTCATGGTTCCTTCCAACTCTGCAATTGTATGATTAGCTAGAGGCATCATTTTAGTGTGCTACAAGTTTTTCTTCATTTTCTGAGCAACCGATTAAATAGGGCAGTCCTTTTTGCAATGTGTGCTGCAGTAGCAAACCGAATCCATAAAGATTTCTGAATTTGGCACCAGAATGGCCTAGTTTGTTTTTTTAATATTATATCCAAGCTTTCTATAATTGAAGCTGGTTTGTGACACTAGTTGCTGTGCTGGTGGTGTCCAGAACACTGACCACACTTCAGTGCATGCATGCCTAGATTGAGATGCAGGGGGTCATAAGAACAGCTGCGCTGGACCAAAGCCTCTGTTTTTAAAAAATAATAATAATTTGACAAGCTGTGTGGCTGGAGGCAATGGTATAACTGGGTAATTTTAGACGGTGGGATTTATGGTCCTAAATCCCTATCGCCCCACCCCCAGTAATGGGTTTTCCTTCGCTTCCATCAAAATGTGTTGAGCCAGCCCTGTTGCGTTCCAGGGCCCTGTTTCTTATTCTGCTGAGTTGGGGCCCCACCACAGAATCATAGAAATGTAGAGTTGGAAGGGGACCCCCAGGGTCATCTAGTCCAGCCCCCTGTGATGCAGGAATCCTGCCCACAGACATCCCTGGGTGGGCTTGAACCACCAAACTTTTGATAAACAGGAAAGCGCACTGACCCATTCCACCACGGGATCATCTGCCCTAAAGTCCTGTCCTAAGGGCACCACTGGCTAGAGGAGAAAACATTGGAGTTAGACTGAAGCTTCTGAGCTATTGTGGCTTGTGGGACTCAAAATGTTTCTGATACCTGAACATGGTGGCTATGCGATTCCTCCACAGTTGGAGGTAGTAACGTGTCTGAATGCCACTTGTTGGAAACTGCAGGAGAGGACAGTGCTCTTGGGCTTGGGTCTTGCTTGCGGCTGTCTCACAGTCATCTGTTTGGCCACCATGAGAACAGGATGTTGGACTAGACGGGCCATTGGATTGATGCAGCAGGGTCCTTTTGCTGTCTTATACTGAGTCAGACCACTAGTCCATCTAGGCCAGCCATGTCCAAAATCCATATTGGGGTAAAATTCTACAAAAAAACTTCAATCCTAAAAAAAAAAAAACCTCAACAACTTTGGGGTAAAATCATAAAAAGCTCAACAACTTTGGTCGGCCTTCACGCTTGATTGGCCCTCTTTGAAAATAGTTTGGGCACCCCTGATCTAGGCTGATGTTTTCTAGACTGATGGGCAGCAGCTCTCCAGGGTTTCAGACAGGGATTGGCCCTGGGCCCTTCTGCATGCAAAGCAGAGGCTCTACCACTGGGCTATGGCGCTTCCCAATTTCAAAAAGCAACAAAAGAAGACGTCATACTTCCTTTGTGTAGAATGCTGAAATGTGACGCAGTGATGGTGGGGTAGGCTGGAGGGAAGGAGGCAGAGCCTGTGTCTGCCCACTTATAGGACATCATATTAAGCAGAGACCATGAGAAGTCAATGCAGAGATTGGAGCACGGCTGGCTTGGCCAGTTTAGCCTCCTCTGTATGGCAGCCCCTTGTGGCATGCAATACAGTAGCCGAGCTGAGAAATACTGGAGATTTGTTGTTGTTTTTTTGCACGTTTCAGCTTAAATGGTAACCTTGCACTTGAAATGCACTCAGAGAATGTATTGACAGTTTGCATTGGAATTATCATAAATTCACCATCATTTATTTCCTTCCCACATAATTTAGTATAGTTGTATCCTGTGGGAAATGCAAGGAAGAATGACAACATTGTTAGGTTGTAGGGGGCGCTTTGAAAGCTAGTGGTTTTTTAAAAAGTCTCACTGAACAAGCCATGCTGGGTTTGGTGAGCAAATGCTCTGTTTCAATTTCCCCTCTTTTAGCAGCTGTTCCCCGGGGGAGGTGGAGCAGTCCAGGCCCTTGCTACCTTATAGAGCAAAGGTTGCTGCTGCAGCTCAGCTGAATCAATTCAGCTGTTGAGCCACAGACAGCTGACGATAGTTGTTGTGTTATTATTATTATTTTCATCGTTATTACACAATCACTGCGCATAACACTTTTTAGGGAGTGCAAGCGGACGAGTCTCCATCCTGATGGGTTTATGATCCAAAATGCAACGTAGGGAAAACATCAGAGGAAGGGGAGTCAGGATAAGCAAGGGCCCCTCCAAACTGGCGCTTTATTGCGGGTGTATTCTGCAATGTTTACATTTGCAAACTGCACTGAACCCTTTAGATCGTATTGAAGGCATAGTTTAATAGGTCTTTTTATATGAAAATAATTGAACTCAGACACTTGCATTTTTCCAGGGTTGATGACTAACCAGTATTGATTGAGATTGCCCAGTATAATCTGACCCAGAGGTCATAGACTATGTACCAACCACTTCTCTCTTAAGCCTTAAAATGAAGGGGAGGGAGTATAAAAAAGGGGGGGTGCTTGTTCCTCTCATTAATCCTGTAGGACAACTGTTCTTCCTCCTGTGTCCTTTGCAGAATGTCCAAGATGAAAATGGGAAGCGGGGGGGGGGGGTATCTGCAGGCAAAGCAGCGTTTTGAAAATAACTCACAGCTGCAGGGCAGAATAATTTAGATTGCAAGAACTTTGAAGAATTCAACCTTGTGGGTTAGTTCTACTCCGAGAAGACTCACATAAATTAGTGGGCATGACTTATTTGTGCACATTCATCTTAATAGGTCTACCCTGAGTAAAACTTAGTTGGCTACACAAACCTTCTGTTTTCTGAGTATTCTATGAATATGAATGAACCATGTACTGCAGTCCATGAACAGGGGAACCCTCAGACTTCATTCATAAAGAAGTGGCCCACTGTGTCTTCTAGCATAATGCGTTTGCTTTTGTGGGGCCTCTAGAGGGCAGCATAACAGGGTTTCGGAGGGGCGTGTCGGGTGTGTGACACAGCTGCGCATCTGTTTCTCAGTGATCTTGATCCTTTGCAGAGCAGATGAGTCACTTTTGCTGCGAAATGGCAAGTCGCTCCAGAGTCTTCAACCATCTGGACGGCATCGTGCTGCAAGAGACATCTTTTCTGTCCATGGATTGGGAATAGGATGTCCAGGTGTCCTACTTTACAGGAGAAAGCCCTCTGTTCCAAGGGTGGGGAACCTTGGGCCCAGCAGCCAAGTGCAGCCCTTCAGGTCTCTGGCCCTCGGAACTCTCTCCAGGCCACGCCCTTTTCTAATAAGCCACACCCCCAGTGGCTCCTGCGTTGCACCCTGAGTGTTTTGCCAGGCTGAGCTCCATCCCTATACTCTGGTAATGCCTCTGGTTTGTCTGGATGCAAGATAGAGAAGAGTGTGTGACACCATGTGGAAAGTAGGGAAGTGGACATATGTTGCTCCACCCACTTTGGGCTCTGGCCCTGCCTACCACTGGCATGTGGCCCCTGGAAGGTTTTCCAGAAGTTAATGCAGCCCTGACACTGAAATTTGTTCCCTCCCCCTGCTGTGTGGCCTAAATCCAGATAATGGGCTCTAGCCCAATGCTAGTCCTACTCACAGTAAACCCATGGAGATTAACGGACTGGTCTAACTTAGGCTCAGGGTAACTGAATCTCCTCTGAGTTAAACTTCATTGTGTTATAACAATAAGAAGGGAGAGTGGCAGGAACCTTCAACTTATTTACAAATGTTTAGCACCTAAGCCACCAAACAGGTCACCAACTTCCTCCTTCTGCTGAGATGTATTTCTGTTTAAAGTAGAGTGATTATGTCTAAATTTTCATTTTAACATATACGCTAGCACCATACATTTTTGGTGGTGGTGAAAAACAAAGTGCCAGTACTCATATATTGATAAAAATGCTGTGAGCGCCAGAACAAAATGGCTGCCATGGGCAGCGAAAAAAAGAGGTGACTGTGCTCCGTACCGGTGAAGATAACCACAAAAAAGCTATTGCACTGGCATATTTAGAGTTTGTACAAATCTGTGTCTTTTGTCATTTTTTGTGATGCATTTCATCTGTTTTGACAAAGAGTAAGGAGCAACTCTAACTGGGGAGAGAAGGGTGATCTGAACAGGTGTTAATGATGCAGAGACAAGCTCTGAGAATGTGGTTGAGAAATACTCATGGGACTCATTATCGGCCACTGTGTCTCCCTGAGAGCTCTCCAGCTGCCAGGGCCAGCTCTGACATTAGTTAGGTGCTGGAGAACAGCAGCAATAGTCAGGGGTGGCCCAAAAATCTTGTTGCCACTCCATGCCATACACCACTGCAGGGCAGCCCAGGATGTTCGGTCGCTCCAGGAAAAACTGGAAAAGCCACCGCTCTGCCTCTTCCTCCTCTCTGGAGGCACCATTGCCTGGAGGCAGCCCAGGGATTAAAAAGAGGCTGGAATGGAGCATGTGGCACAGCAGCGGCACCCCTCTCAGCTGTCTGGAGGCTGCCCCAGTGTGCCTCATGGGTGGGCTGACCCTGGTCCACTGCACTGGCCATTGGTGATGGGTAGACATTTTTTCACACCTGAGAGCAGCAGACTAGCTTGGGAGGGTGCTATGTAGTACACACAGCTCTGTTCTCCAATGTCTCACCTCTCACACCCTTTCAAACCCCTTCTCAGCCCTAACTTGCCTCTCTTTACTGATATTCTTACGAAACCAGTTGTTGCCTTCTACCTGACTGATGTGGGAGACCGGTGGCGCTGTGGGTTAAACCACAGAGCCTAGGACTCAGAAGGTCGGCGGTTCGAATCCCCACGACGGGGTGAGCTCCCATTGTTCGATCCCTGCTCCTGCCAACCTAGCAGTTTGAAAGCACGTCAAAGCGCAAGTAGATAAATAGGTACTGCTCTGGCGGGAAGGTAAACGGCATTTCCATGCGCTGCTCTGGTTTGCCAGAAGCGGCTTAGTCATGCTGGCCACATGACCCAGAAGCTGTACGCCGGCTCCCTCGGCCAATAAAGCGAGATGGGCGCCGCTACCCCAGAGTCGGTCACAATTGGACCTAATGGTCAGGGGTCCCTTTACCTTTACCTGACTGATGTATGTCCTGACTTTCTTGGGAAGAGACGAAACTGCCCTGGCTTCCTTGTTATACTAACTCCATTCCGCTATCCCTTGCAGTGGTCTGTCGCAGGAATCGGGCAGCGTGGAACAGATCTCCTTGCACTGTGCTGAGGGATCCCTGGAGTGGTTGTACCCAGCGGGAGCCTTGCGCCTGAGCCTTTTCCCCCGCCTTCCCACAGGCACCACCGGCAGAGAGAACCCCAGGCGGGTGACAGCCTGCATCAAGTCCTCCAACAGCTTCCGAGGAGCTCAGATTTACTTGGAGAGGGACGGTGTCTTGGAGCTCCTCCTCTCGGAGGCCGACGCTACCTTGCAGCCAAAGGTGCGCTGTTTTAGCTGGCTGCCCAAGGAGAAGATTGCCCTGTTCCTCCAGTCCACCTTGCACCAGGACATCAGCCGCCGGATCGCTGCCTTCCGCTACGAGCTGCGGGGTGACTGGAACTCCCGCTTCTCGTGGCCGTCCAGAAACCTCAGCATGGAAGGTAAAGTTCTTTTGGCTTTCATGGCTGGGTTTGAAGAGAACATTTGTGATGCATCCGTGGTAGTATTTTCTCAAGCTTTTATCTTCTAGCTTATCAAACCCAGAAACAACCATCTTCTCCACATGTGAGCAGCCCATTCAGCCGTGCCAAATCATGGCTTGTACTAAGCATGGTTTAGAACCCAAACCATGGTTTGAGCTTCCAAACATATAGGCAACCCATGGTTTACTGTTGTTTTACCATCTCACCACTTCCATTTCCATGGTGCAGGGGGCTGTAACTTTGTCAATTTAGCCATCATGCCAAAACAGAGTTAAGCCTCCTTAAGCATGACATAATTGTGGATTCAGCTTAAAATAAATGTGACCCCCCCCCCCTTTCATAAAACTGTACAGGGAAATGTCAGAGGGACACTTCTTCTCTCCCGCTTCCAGATCAGGGTAGGATTACAGGGCAGTGTATATGCCCATTTTCAGAAATCTAACATAGACCAAGGAAGTTCTGCTGCTGGGGAGCGGCATTCAATTCACCCAGTTCCTTGGACCTTGGGACCCCCAAACTCAAAATTGGTTCTGCTTTTCTTCAAGAGGAATATAAGTTGAAGGACAAACAACTCTGAAGTAGAGCAGTTTGGTATAGTTCCTTAACCTTTACTTATGGAACCCCCACATTCAAAGCGTGAGACTTTTAATCTCCTGGTTGTGGGTTAGAATCCCAGATTGGACAAAGGGTTCCTGCATTGCAGAAGGTTGGACTAGATGACCCTTGTGGTCCCTTCCAACTCTTTGATTCTGTGAAAGATGGTCTTCCTCTGAATACAAGATTCGGGAAAGGCATAATCAGCATTCCTCCCTGTTGCTGGCTGTTCACCTGCCTTCTGCCAAATGAGCAGTGAAAAAGGCAAGGGAATAGGACCAGCATCCTCTTAGCTGGCTCTTTCCCTCTGCCTTGCAGTAATGCAGATTTGGCCCAGAAGAAGATAGCAAGCCAATGGGCAGTGATAGTGACACTGGCAAGGAGGGGCAGGGTTTTAGATTTAGGTTTATTAAATGTGTATATTGCTTCTCGCTAAAAGGTCCTGAAGCGATATACAAGTAAGTGGAAAATACAGAAATAAATATTCAAAAACATATTTAAAAGAATATAATAAAATGTAATAGCATTGGTGCTGCCAACAATCCCCAGGAAAGGAAATATATATTTGCCTGGCGCTGCAGTGATGCTAAGTTTGGGGCCAGGCAGGCCTCCCTAGGGAGAGCATTCCATACAGAAGGGCTTACTGCAGTGAAGGCTCTTTCTCTTGACACCACACTCTGTGCCTGGCTTGCAGGGAAGGGCTTTGGATGATGATCTCCGGGGCCAGGCAGGCTCACCTAGGGGTCCCCCTGTATAAGACTTTATAGGTCAAAACTCGCTCAGGATATTTTGCCCAGGATCCTTTGAAATCTGAAGTTGACACTTAGGAGGTAAGGTAAAGGTAAAGGTACCCCTGCCCGTACGGGCCAGTCTTGACAGACTCTGGGGTTGTGCGCCCATCTCACTTAAGAGGCCAGGGGCCAGCGCTGTCCGGAGACACTTCCGGGTCACGTGGCCAGCGTGACAAAGCTGCATCTGGCGAGCCAGAGCTGCACACGGAAACGCCGTTTACCTTCCCGCTGGTAAGCGGTCCCTATTTATCTACTTGCACCCGGAGGTGCTTTCGAACTGCTAGGTTGGCAGGCGCTGGGACCGAGCAGCGGGAGCTTAGGAGCTTAGGAGGTAGGGATAGACAAATATGTCAATTGCAGGCTTTCTCAGTTTCTCACTTTTCCAGTACAATTCCTCCCATTTTAGCTCAGCTGGTAGAGCATGTGACTCTTAATCTCAGGGTCACGGGTTCAAGCCCCATGTTGGGCAAACGATTCCTGCATTGCAGGGGTTTGGACTAAATGATGTTCATGGTCACTTCCAACTCTACAATTCTATTATTTCTACATAAGCTTTTTTTTTAGTTCCCATCCATGAAGTTCTCCTAATATACACATTTACTATGCAATCTGCCCTAATATACACATCTTTGCAAACCAATTTCCTCTAATATAATGCATTTCTCTATATTATTTCCACTAATATATGCATTTTATGCATGCTTTACCCCAGTATGTGCATTTTTGCGCACATTATTTGGCTGGGGAAATGCATTGCAAAATTTGGAGAAGCTCCCGTTTTGAAAGATAGATGTGTTTCGGTTTGCATATTGTTTTGGAAAATGTACATTACCTTTGAACATGAACTGAATTGAATTCATCCCCCATCCCCATTCAGGGAAGAAAAGATCAAGGGAGGCTCAGTGCTCTCAAGCTCTATTTCCAAGCTTTCCAGAATCATTTCCCTGGATATTGCTAGGAACTGAATCCTGGAACAGATGAATATTTGCATCATATTCTTATGCCTATTGTGTTGCAAGTGGCACATGCGTAGGATCATGAGCCACTGTGGTGTAGTGATTAGAGTGCTGGACTAGAGCCTGGGAGACCTGGGTTCAAATCTCCACTCAGCCATGAAGCTCGCTGGGCCAGTCATTGCCTCTCAACCTAACCTAGCACACAGGGTTGCCTTGAGCTCCTTGAAGGAAAAGGAGGCTATAAATGTAAAATTAAACAAAATAAATAAGGAAGAAACATGACATTCAGGGCTATTATAGGTCCTGCTGGAAAGAAAGAGTGCATGTAGCTGGGGCTGTTTGCATTTTCCTTGGTGTGGAAATAAGGTTGCCACACAACCAGAAAATTTATGTCCTGATCGGAATGGTGTCCTTTTTAGCCTAAGTGTGAGGAAGCTTTTTCAGCCCTGGGGCTGCATTCCCTCGTGGTCAACTTTCCGGGGGCCACATTTCAGTGCTGGGTGGGGCCAGGGGCAAAAGTCTGTGGGACGATGGATGTGACTCATTCCCTTGCGCAGTGCCATAGCCCAATCCAAGAGTTGGTTTAGCAATTCCAGGCTCAAACAGCACACTGGGCTTTCTCCAGGCAGGCAAGAAAGCGTTCCTTTCACAAAGCAACACCTTTCTATGAGTCCTGTGACTCATATATCCTTAAAAAAAAGAAGTCTTTCCCTACTTGGGGTAAAGGAACTCTGCACATGCTCTGAGGCACCCTGATGCTAGAGCATTTGCAAACCAAACGTGGAAACAGTCTTAATTTGCTTCCCAGGCTTAGGAAAGCGGAAACTCCTTTTGCTGTTGTTGCATTTCAAGGACTCCGAATGCTGTGTGGGCCTCCCTCACGGCAAGGGGAGGAGGTGGGCAAGTAACCCAAGCCGTCTGGAGTGTGCTCAGCAATCGAAAACACAAGGCCGAAGAAGGAACATCTAATCGGCCTCATCTCTGAGCTAACAAAAGTCCAGTGTGCGGCAGCTCGTAGCGGAGTCACCCGCCAAGACGTTCAGCTGCATCTCAGATAAGGCCTGAACATGGTTACCATAGCAACCCTAGGCATTCTCCCCAACTGGGGAATGACTTTTTTAAAAAAAAAACCAAAAACTTTTTACTAGGCTTTGTCTTGAGAAATGTTGGCACCTAGGGCCAGAGTTAGGCACACTTGAGTCCTACCAGCTTAGCTCTCTAATGCCAATGGGATTGTGACCAGAGGGCATTTTAGGAAAATAGAAGGCTGCCTTCTACAAAGCCAGGCCATTTTGTCAGGCCTATTTGTTTATTACATTTCTATCCCGCCTTCTCCTTCAAGGAGTTCAGCATGGTTCTCCCTTCCCCCATTTTATCCTTGCAACAACCCTGTGAGGTAGACTAGACTAAGAAGCTGATTAGTTTCAAGCAACCTTCTACAGGTACTTAAACCTAAGAAGACCAATTAGTTGGAGCGTGGTGCTCATAATGCCAAAATTTCTATTTTGTTTGGCTGTAAATCTTAACTCTTATTAAGTATATTCTTTCCATTAAACACTAGGAGCAGAAGGGGAAGCTTAAAGCTAAACCTTTTAGTTTAGGGTTTTTTATGTTTCATATCTATCTGTCGGTCTATAGCTAGTTATGGAAAATGAGAATTTATGTTGAGTTAATTTTGTTTATAGAATTTAGGTTTAAAAAACACCCCACCTCTGCATATGCCAACTTGACATTTAATACATGAAGAGTTTGAAAACTCGCAACAACCCTGTGAGGCAGGTTAGGCTGAGAGGCAGGGACTGGCCCAAGGTCACCCATTGAGCTTCAGGGCTGAGTAACTGTGAAAGCCTCATCTCCCAGCTTTTAGCCCAACTCTCTAACCACAACACCCTTCCTGATCAAGGATGAGGAAACTGTGGCCCTCCAGATCTTGATGGGAGTCAGTCTGAATGGTCAACAGCCAGCGATGATGGGAATTGCAATTCAACAACTTCAGGAGGGGCACTGGTTCCTCACATATTGTCTGGCAGTGGCTTTCAAGGCATTTGGTCCGGGAATCTTTCCCAGCTCTTCCTGCTCAGCAGAGAAGCCCCACATAGAGCTCATTGCAGGAATCCAGTCTTGAAGTAACCAGTGCATGAACTGCTGTGGCCAAGTTTTCCCAGTCCAGGAGCAGTTGATGATATTGTACCAGTCACAGCTGATAAATGATGCCTCTAGCCACAGAGGCTGAGTCTCTAGTGTCAAAGATGCATAGAGTGTACCAGCCACTTTCCATATTTTCAAGTGAAAATCACCTGGCCCAAACATGCCCTGGACTGCTATTTCTCCTTCCCCTCCATAGATGAAGCAAACTTTTCACGATGCCTTTCTACGCTTTACTTCAGCCTCCCCTCATTCTCCGCATCCCTTCTCTAAAGAAGAACAATTGGCATGAACTCAGTTTGAGTGACTGTTTCTTTTTTTCTCTTTGGAAGATGCAGGGAGCTGCCGTCCGTGTAACAACACTGAGATTCTGATGGCCGTTTGCACTAGTGATTTTGGTGAGTACACCTTCCTCAACGTCACGTTTTCCGCTCCTCTCTTCAGCATCGTAAATTGAAGCTGCCTTATACTGAGTCATTGGTCCATCTAGCTCAGTATTGCCCACACTGACTGGTAGCAACCGCTCAGGATTTCAGACTTCTGGACTGCCCAATTTGCTTAGTAATCCTTATTGCATTCATCATTGCAACCAACCCTGTGATTGTGATTTACTTGCCTAATGTTACCCAGGGACCCAGACCTAAGAACTGTTAATTGCACGGCGCTCTCTTTTGCCTTTTCCTTTTACATGGGAAAAAATGCCATAGAAATGACTCTTAATAATGCATGTGCAGCTGTGAAAGCTAAAGTCTGCCCTTCTGGAACTCTGTCCCTGAATGCTGCTTAAGTAGCTAACCAGGAGCTGCCTGCCTGCCAGTCCGGGCTGAGGCACCAGCAGCCAAAGCTGCCCCCACAGAGCAACTCGCTCCCCAGCTGGGACGATGTGGCCTTTCCATTCTCCCCTTTAAATGCCTGCACACTCAAGGCTGTCCGGCTCAGTGGGCAGTTGCCAATTATTGCCCCGCACGCTCTGCTAACCTCCAGATTTGCAACCCTAAACAATAGAGGAAGGGGGTCAGGGGGTCCGCTGGCTGCCCACTCCAAAGTTCCCATGGCAACCAGGAAGTCAAACAGGAGAACAAGGGGATTTGCCACGCCGGATCAGATCACGAGCCTGTCAGAATGATCTCGGAGGGGCTAATTCTTGCTGATTTGGAGGAAGCCAAAGGCACCTGCGTGCAAGCAGGCTAATAGCTGGATTCCTCTCCATAATTGGCTAGATCTGACCAGTTATACTCAGCTGTAGCCTTAGAGCTGGGTGCCACTACAGAACCACTTCTGTTGATTGATTTGGTTTTGTTTTCATGCTGCCTTTCAGTGCAGGGACCGCCAGTGTGGCTGAGAAAAATAAAAATAATAAAACAAGCCCAGCAGCAATAAAGTAGAGCATTGATTTAGAAATGCCAGCAAATACATAAAAGCCAAGCAAGCAAAACCAAACTGAAATAACTGATTTGTTTGTGGACAAATGCATGCCAAAACAAGTAAGTTTTGCTGTTTGCCTAAAGCAGGGATGGGGGACCAATATCGGATCCTGGGGCCAAGTGGGGCCCTCCAGGCAACTCTGTCTGGCCCTCAGAGATCTCTCCAAGCCACACTTGCCAGCCCTGCTCCATGACCACCTCAAGTGCTTTTGCCTAGCCAGAATATGTCCTTGAACTGTGGCAAAGCCTCTTGTTTCCTGAGTAGAAGACAGAGAGAGCTGCGTGTCAAAACTTCTGACTTTTGCAGCGCTGGAGTGCAGCCTATTGTACAAAAATAAGGGCCACATCACCTGCTCCATCCACTCTTTGCCTCTGGATCCACCCAAGCTTACTGTTGAGGGGTGAACTACAGTTCTCAGGATTTTTTTGGGAGGGGGATATGCTTTAAATGTGCTTTAGATGCATGATGTGTGCATATGGACGTAGCCAGGATTTTTGTGTGGGGGGGGTCATGACTTTGGGGGGCAGAACTGATGTGATTAGTTAAGTATTTCTATTGTTTTACTTGATTTGGGGGGCAGCTGCCTCCCTGCTCCCCCTTGACTACGTCCATGTGTGTGTGCACATCTGTGGTTTGTAGGATTTCACACACACATACACACAGTTGGGTTTTATCAGTGTGTCGCTGCTCTGTAAGTAATTGTTGACATTGTATTGATATATCTCATTGACTGTGCTATTTTTAGTCTTTAAACTGCCGTCCATTTGGATTTGATTTGCTATTTTCTCTCTCTCTGTGTGTGTGTTTTGTAAAACTGCTGTTGGCCAGTATATATATTTAAAACAAACAAACAAACGTTTCTGTTTTCTCCACTCCTTCCACCCCTGCAGTCATCCGTGGCAATATCCGGACAGTCTCCAATGACATGGAGTCGCAAGAATCCATCATCAGCGTCGGTGCCACCCGGATCCACCGCCAGAAGTTTGCCTTGTTCCAACCGGTTGGCAAATATGGGAAATCCACGGGCAGCATCCGTACTCTGCTGCGGTGTGGGGTGAAGCCGGGACCTGGCAGCTTCCTGTTCACTGGGTGGCTGCATTTTGGGGAGGCTTGGCTCAGCTGCGCTCCTCGCTACAAAGACTTCCGCCACATCTATGAGGGTGCGCGCCAAGCTCACGAAAACCCCTGCGAAGTCTCCTTGGACTGATCTGTTGATGGGAAGTGGGTGGCAGGAGTCGATTTTGCCAAGAGGGCAGGATCCACACACACAAAGCACACCGTGACCATGCTGGAAATGGCATTTCCTGGCTTAACAGTGGGAGACGAGAGCTGTCTTTTGAACCCAGAGGGAACAAGCTCTTTTCTTTCCTGTATGAGACTGATGGCCCTGCCCATAACTTTCTCATTGGGTCTCTCCAGCAAAGGGAGGAATTGTAGGCCAAGCAAAAGGGTGACTGAGCTGCTCTCTGGTTAGATTGGAACATGCCACAAATTGCATAAAGGGAATTGAGACTCTCCCAGTGTGGGAAATGTTGTCTTGCTCAGGACTTCTTGATCCTATTATTTACTGGAGCGCCAAATCAAACCCACACCTAAAAATAAGTGCATGGTGCCCTTCCTGAGTTCTGCCCCCTCCCAGCAAACCCCTATTGCTATTGCCTATGGATCACATATGCATTACCATCCCTCCTAACAGGAAATAGCATCACAGACAAGGAGACACTTCATTCGCTGCTCTTGCCTCCTTCCCAGTTTCCAGATGAGCTAAGGAAGCCTGCAAAGCGACCTCGTCTGTCTCTCCCTTCTGCGGCTTCCTTAACAGGAATGAGATTCCCTTTTGAAAAAGTACAGTCTTGGTTTTCATTGGCACACCTTCATTCAATCAAACATGGCAGAAGACATCGGGTAGGAAGACAAAGTGAGCAAGCAGTAGAGGTGAGAAGTCCGTTTGCCCCTTCTTGGGCAGGCGGTTCTGCAGGCGGGCCTCAGACCTCCATGTGAACTGGTGAATGGCAGGCCGGATCATTTCCTGCTGCTAAATCAGCCAGTGGTGGCAGGAATTTGAAGGGTGTTCCCCTGGGCACAGGACCAACCGCCCAATGGCAGCGCTTAACCCCACGCCCAGAGCCAGGATATATTGTGGGCATGCCTGGCCCCTCTCTTCCTGCACTGGTTCTGGAGGATCAGGCTCCATTGGATCACAACATGGAATTTTCCTACCTGATTGAATTGTGGATCCTGGATCGTTCATTCCTGCTGGCGTGCTTTGCTCAGTGCACACCTTTTTTTCAAAAGGCCTGAATCAGCATAACACTTGAGATGCCACAGATATGGCTATAGTTCAAAGGCGGGCAACCTGTTGGCCCTGCATATGTTGCTAAACTCCCATCATTTGTAGACAGCATGGCCAGTGTTGAGGGACGATGAACTTGTAGGTACACCCAAATCCTGCAGGGCTACAGGGTCCCCAACCCTATTATACTCAACCTTTCATGTTTCTCTGCCCCTATGAATTCCAAATCTAGATAATCTAGTCCATTGGATATGGATTTCTAACCCAGCTTCAATGATGAGCTCAGCTGTTAAGGACCTAACCCCAGGTATTGTTGCAGCTTTTTCCTGGCAAGAAAATTTAATTCCCTGTCCCTAACCTAGGGGTGAACCCCCTGCCTCTCTCCAGATGTTGTTGGACCCCCGCCTTGTTGAGGTGTGGGTTTTTTATATGTGTCATTTTTTTCTTTTGCTTGTTTGTTCTTACATATTTGAAAACCTAATAAAAACAAATTTAAAAACACAGGTTCAGAAAATGCAAAACAAACAAGCAAGCAAAAGAATTTAAGCTTCAGAAATTAGCCTGTCTACAAACCACCTTAAATCAGTTTTATTAATCCAGTTTAAATTAAACCACTGAAAATCTCAGTTTAGGTAAACCCTTAAAACTAGTTTTCAGTCCAGTAATTATTATTATTATTTTTACAAGTGAGGATTGAAGGAGTATCATGTGCACTAAAGTTATAACGATACCAAATTTGAGATTTTGTTTTTTAAATCTAAATTCTATTGTAAGGTTTATGTGTATGTGTGGTTTCTTTCATTTTCTTTTCTTTTAAAAAGTAAAATGTTAATATAAAGTGAATCACCACAGTCAGAAAGACACTGCCAGATGCATTTGGGCCGTCTGTAGTAATTTTTAGACCAAAAGCGAAACAAAATGCTGAGAAGATCTGTAATATTTTAAATATAGTTTTTGTACATATTCATGTCTGTGTACAGGTCAAGAGAGACAAATCTGACTCTATGTAGCTTGTAATGGTGGGATTTCTTTTCCATTATTTGTTCTTTTTTAATCTTGCATTTGTTTTGGGGCTGGGAGGGTACATTAAAAATGCTTCTTAGTAATGCCTGATCTATGGTGATTTCTCTCCCTGGCTGGGTTTATTCTTTCGCCCCTTGGCAGTCTTCAAACAAAATGAACGGAGCACTCGAAAGAGCTGGAGGATGGTCAGCTAGATAATTATTTGTCTAGGGAAGCAGCCGAAACAGCAGCGGTCAAACGAGCTCGAATAATTTAACAAGCTCTGGAATGTGCAGTAGCGAAGGACAAGGCCGGAGCATTGATTTTGGCACCTGAGGCGGAAAATCCCAATGAGTTGCGCATTGCACACATAAGTACACACACGTATAATAACTGACCAGTTGCCACCTTTGACGAGTTTCCCAGAAGTGCAACTCAGTGAGCGATGAGAATGGAAGTATTGGGACACAGAGCTCTGTTGCTTCAAGTGTTTTCCTCCATTGCCCAATGCGCTTGTTGTAGAAGCAGGGGTCGGGAACCTCAGGCCTGGGGGGCCAAATGTGGGCCTCTAGACCAGGCTTCCTCAAACCTCGGCCCTCCAGATGTTTTGAGACTACAATTCCCATCATCCCTGACCACTGGTCCTGCTAGCTAGGGATCATGGGAGTTGTAGGCCAAAAACATCTGGAGGGCCAAGGTTGAGGAAACCTGCTCTAGACTTCTATCCTGCCTTTCTCTGGCCCTGTTTCACACCCTCAGTCTATTTTCCTGGCTGAAATGTGGCCTTGAGCTCTTGCTGGTCTGGATGGAAGATGGAAAGCGGGACATGCCGGTGTGTGTAGAAACTCGTCAAGTGTGCAAAGGTAAAATTAGCATGTGTTGCCCCACCCACTTTTGTTTCTGGCCCCGCCTACCACTTGCATGTGGCCCCAGGAAGGGAAAGAGGTCCTTGGACAGAATAGGTTCCCCATGCATGGTTTGAAGTGACAGAATAGCATGCAGAGGCGGGCAACGGTTGCACCCACTTCAGAGCCAAAGAAGGCCTTGGCAGTGCCTTCTGAGGGGGTCAGCTCAAGACTCAAAACAGAAATAACAATAGTGACAGCAACTAATTTCATTAATAACCAACCACAACAAATTGCATATATATCTTGTTCTTCCTCCAGTGATGCTAAGGTGGTATATGGTTTTATATTCACTACAATCCTGCAAGGTAGGTTGGACTGAGACAGTGTGACCAGCCCAAGGTCACACCATGAGTTTCACAGCGGGGAGGGGATCTGAAGTTGGGTCTTCCCTGGCACTAACTGATTCTGTGGACCTCTGTTGGAAAGATACCCACAACTAGGAATGGATGAATGGATCAGGCACTTTTGGTTCTCTCAATTTCTCATCTTTCCAGTCTTAAATTCTGCAGCAATTTGCATTTTTCTTTTTCTTTTAACTAACTCCTCATAAGAATCCATCAGCATTTTAGTGCATGTTTCTCCAAGTAAACACATTTGTATGCAGCTTTGACTCGTGTACACATTTTGGCACAATCTTTTCCCTAATACAGTGGTACCTCAGGTTAAGAACTTAATTTGTTCTGGAGGTCTGTTCTTAACCTGAAACTGTTCTTAACCTGAAGCGCCACTTTAGCTAATGGGGCCTCCTGCTGCCGCTGCACGATTTCTGTTCTCATCCTGAAGCAAAGTTCTTAACCCGAGGTACTATTTCTGGGTTAGCGGAGTCTGTAACCTGAAGTGTATGTAACCTGAAGTGTATGTAACCTGAAGCGTATGTAACCTGAGGTACCACTGTACACACTTTTGTATTAATATTGTCATGAATATATTTATTTTTATGCACCCTTTCTCCTAATACATGCCCTGGACTGTATGCTGTATAGCACCGAGCGGCGCTGTGAGCCAACAATGACTTCCACTATCCACAATGGAACTTTGTCCCCTTCCCGTCCCCCTTCAGGTCTCCTAAATTTGTTCTTGGGGTTCCCCCAACCACCCAGAACAAATCTGGGGACACTATGGGCCACATGGAACTCGTTCCCACAGTAGACAGTCATGGCCACCAACCCAGAGGGCTTTTCAAAGGATAGAAAAATCATGGAGGAGAGAGCTATCAATGGCTACCAGCCACACTGGGTATGCTCTGCCTCCACAGTTGGAGGCAGTAATGCTTCAGTTGCTGGAAACCACAGGAAGGGAGAGTGCTCATGTGCTGGTTTCCCACAGGTTTCAGCTACTGTGAGACCAGGATGCTGCCAATGGCCCTGATCCAGCAGGCTCTTCATATGTCCTTATGAAGCCTTTGCAGCAGTCAAGAGGCGTCGCCCTAAAATGTGCTACTTGGGTAATTCTTGCTCTGCATCTTCACTCATTTGGAGCCGGCTGCCTGAGCAGCCGTGGAGCTGGAGAAGAAGTGTGTGGGAACAGGGAGGTGCTGGGGCTGTCAGTGGTGGGCGGCAGCGGGCTGCACGGCTGAAAAAGCTTTGTTGGAGGAGGGGCAGGCGAGAGAAGGAGGCCCGAGAGGCTCCCACCCTAGATGCTGTCAGGCCTTATTTCTGTCATACGCCTCAAGCCCACAAGGCCTCATTGTGCGGGCTTGTTAAACATGATTTTCCCAGCCAAACATAAGAGACCTAGCTTCGATGCTTACATGCTCCCAAATTCCCATGCGTCCTTTCTCCTTGTTGTTCCCTCCGCCCTTCATCTCTAATAATGAATTCCCCCTGCCTTTATTTGTGGCTCCCCCTCTCCCTTTGCATTAGCCTGCAGCTTCTCTGAGCATGACTAGAGAGAGTTGGGGAAAGGCCAGGAGGTGGACAGCGGCACTGTTCCCTGCCCACTGGGCTCCTTTCAACACAGCCAGACAGTCCGTATATCCCAAAACACAAAAAGCTAGCAGCTCGTGGGCCGTTCCCCAAAGGGGTCTTCCTGCTTCCTTCCTGATGAGTCATTTCCTCAGCCCACCGATCCTTTCTCTACTGGGGCATTGGAAGATTTTTCATTTTTATTTTTCACACACCATGGTCCGGGTCCCCCCGAAAGCACCAGTCAGTCCCTCACTCTCATGGATAGAGTTGGGGTGGGTGAACCTGTCAATTTCAGTTCCTCTCAGTTTCTTCTTTCCCTCCCAGTCTTCAGGTCTCCACATTTTCACATCAAGATTGGATTTTTTTTTTAAGGCCTCACAAAAATTCACCAGCATTTTAATGATGATTTATCCTAATATACAGTACACATAGGGCTCACCCACACTTAACACTTGCTCTGTGTTTTCTAGGCACAGATCCAGGTCTGAGCAGGGGGGGGTGTTTTTTTTATTTTTTCCCCCTGGAGCCATGGGCATAGCCCCCACCTCAAGTAAAACAATAGAAATACTCAACTAAC
Organism: Podarcis gaigeae; assembly: GCF_964106915.1. NCBI lineage: Eukaryota > Metazoa > Chordata > Lepidosauria > Squamata > Lacertidae > Podarcis > Podarcis gaigeae. The sequence goes on from NC_139690.1 coordinate 35,436,234, forward strand.
TGATCAATCATGTTGATTCTGCCCCCACTAACAAAAGTCCTGCCCCTCCCCCAAAAAAAATGTTGGCTACGCCCATGCCTAGAGCTTTCCTAAGGAAAAAGCATGTTTTTACCACTGAATCAGAGCAAATATGAATCCGTGGAAAATCAAATTGACGTTTTCTCTGATTCAGTGGTAAAATGCAGACATGGAAACACAGAGCAAAGGTAAGTGTGGATGAGCCCAAATATATGGCTTCCCATTAGCTATTTGTTTGTTCCATAGTTTTTAATGCAATTTCCCCCATCACTTTCCAAAGCACAAAAGTCTAGTCAGTGTGTGTGGGGGGAGGGTTGTTTGTTTGTTTAAAGTGGATTTGTTGCTCTCGGGTGACAACATTTTAATCCACATTAAATGTGCAAAACTTAGATCACGACTTCTGCCAAAGAATCCTGGGAACTCTCGTTTCCTCCACAGAGCTTCAATTCTCAAGACCCTTAACAAAAGAGTTACCAGGATTCTTTGGGGAAATCGACACATATACTGTTTTGGTTATGTGAGACTTCAGTTCACACAGCAAGGTGAGCTAGAGGGGGAAGAGCCATAGCTCAGTGATTGAGCGTGCTAAAGGTCTCAGGTTCAATACTCAGCATCTCCAGATAGGGCTGGGAATGTCCCCTGCCTGAAACCCTAGAGAGCTGCTGCCAGTCAGTGTGGACAATACTGAGCTAGATGGACCAATGGTCTGATTTGGTGTATGGCCGCTAACCATATTCCTATAGTTGTCGTCTTGCACCATAGAGACTACAGGCCAGAGTCTCTTTAGGTCTCACCTTGCCACACTCTCCTGCCACTGTCAATAGTTATACAGTCATATCTTGGATCCCAAATGCCTTAGCTCCCGAACAAATCGGCTCCCAAATGATTGAAACCCGGAAGTGAGTGTTCTGGTTTTCAAACAATTTTCGGAAGCCGAATGTCCGGCGCGGCTCCCGATCGGCTGCAGGACGCTCCTACAGCCAATCGGAAGCCGTGCTCTGGTTTCCGAACATGTTGAAAGTCGAATGGACTTCCGGAACAGATTCCGTTTGACTTCCAAGTTACGACTGTACCATGGAAAAGTGTTTGCAGTTTAAGCAAGAAAAGTCTCATTTCACATTAGAAACACACAGACAAATTGCCCTGGGTGCATAGGGGAGAGAATGGCAGAAAACAAAGAGGAAGGAAAAAGGCGGAAAGAGAAAACAGCTCATGAAACAACATAGATTTTGGCTCTCCTCCCCAATGCATTCCTCTCATTTAAATTATTGCATTTAATACTGTGCACATCCGGTGGGGTTTCTGCCCAGGAGAAAAATATCTTGTTTTGATTTAACGAGGGCTTTTTTGGCCAAATCAGATAGCCTTTTCTGCCAAAGCGAAACATTTATTCTTCTCTTTCCCCCATGTCAATTTTTTTTCTTTGTTGTTTTTGCTGCCCTCTGCCCTGTGTCAGATTCAAGCTCCCCTCCCACTTCCCCACATCTCTCTCATTCCAGAGCGGTGTTTGGGCTGCAGCCAATTTCAGTGCTATAGAAAGACTTATTTGAAAAAGAAAAGAAAAAGAAAGCAAAGGATGGCCAAACCAAACCGGAGGAAATGAGAACAAATGAAAGAGAGCTCAAGGTAGGCTGTAGACTCCAAATCAAAAAGCAAGGCAGCTCAAACCAAACACACAGAAACATCAACTGCTCTTCATATGAACGATTACACCACAACACGGTCATTTCCTGGAGTTCTGCCCAGTGATGATGCAGAGAATTATGTACAGCCCCATCAGTGGTAATCCAGAGAACTATTCCATTTTAGCCTGGTCATGCGGTTTACTTTACAAAGGACAGCCTTCTGCTTGAAACAATGGGGAACCTGCAGCCCATGGACCTCATTCGACCCCCTCCCCTGACTGTTTTGGGTAATTCATGCCTAACTGCCCTACACCTATCATTACATATGACATTTGCAGGCCTTGCTCATCAGCTGATCATCAGGGCTTGCAAAGTCCTGTGCTTTTGCCTATGTGAAATTGGTCCACAGTTGTGTGTGTGGATAAAGATCCAGCCTGCTAGCTGAATGCAGGCCCCAGGTGAGGCCAGGTGGAGCCCAGTTCAGGACACTGGTTTGTATCCAATGTTATTCCTATTCTGAGTAGACCTATTGAAATGAATGAACATGAGTAGCATGGATCTCTGAATTCCAGTAGGTATACTCTGAATAAATGTTAGTAGGCTACAACCCATTCTCACTCGCCTGCCAATTTCCCCCTGCCTCACATTAATGTTAACAGGAGTGTTTTTCCAGTAATATGAGTATTTCCACACTAACAGACGGTACAAGCAACATGGCTGTAGTGCAGCTTAGGTGTATTTCTATCAAGGACTTCTGCTGGGCTCCTGCTGTAACTCAAACATACTGGCTTAATTATTTGCTATACAGAACCTCATGAACCTTGGTACCTCGGCACAGAATTCAGTAAACCTGTATCAAAAAGAAAACATGCCCCTCAAGGGACACGTCCAAATTAATATTTCCTCAGCAGGATGAAAAACAGTGTGTCAGCTCCTGTCACAATGGGAGAGAACAGAGAGTGAGCAAGAGAAGCAACATGAGCGATGAATGATCCGTTTGCACAAACAAAGTTTGTTTTCTTGACATGGCACAACCAGCCTTTGACTTATCAGTGGCTGAATCAAAAAGTCATGTGTCTCTCTCTTCATTGTCACTTCCATTCTGTCTTAAATGTGACTGTGATGGTGTGAAGCACTTCCAAGCTGCTGTTGGACATGTGTGTTGTGTGTTGTGGACTTCCCACAGCAGTGGTTCTAGAGCAGTATACTTCAACCTTTGGTCCACATACAGTATGTTGTTGAACTACAATTGTCATCATCCTTGACCATTGGCTACGTTGACTGGGCATGATGAGAGTCACTGTCCACAAGAACTTAAGAAAAACCTTGCTGGATCAGGCCAATGGCCCATCTAGTCCAGCATCCTGTTCTCACAATGGACAAAAATATGGAAGCAGGACCTGAGTGCAACAGCCATCTCCCCACTTGTGGTCCTTGACAAACGGTATTCAGAGGGATACTGCTCCCAACAACAGAGGCAGAACATAGCCATCAAGGTTAGTTCAACAATTTCTGGGTTACCAAGATTGAAGAGCACTGCTTTAGGACATATGCACATAATGTACAACCCTGTTACCACTTTGGAGTCACTCCTCTGACTACATGAGATGCTGGAGCAGTGGGGTTCATGCCCAAGAACATGGCATATTATGCAATCTCTTTAAGATCAGTTACTCAAGGAGGACCAAGAGTGGAATGACCAAGAGTCTTGTGGAAGGAGGGATCCAGCTCAGGGAGGAGAGCTTGTAACAGGCATCATTTTGTCCTTTTGAACTTTCAGAATGAAACTTGAGGATGGCAGAATGTGAAATGGCAGGTGATGCAATCCTTGGCACCTTAGTGTTCACGTATGCACATCCCTATGCATGCACAGTAGACCCAAGATGCACCTGTGTCTCACCAAGAGATATAACTTGCAGGTGCCAAGGAATGGGCTGAAACCTGAAAGATGGGAACTTCTGAACTAGGCTGTAGAACACTTTCCCCTCCATGAAGACAGCGTTTTTCCTGGGGAAAAGTGGTCAAGTGATGGTAGGTGGGGCTAAAGTGGATAAGGCCAAAGCACATTATCACAAAAAGGGCCACAGCTCAGTAGAAGGGCATATCCTTTGCATGAAGATGGTCCCAGGTTCAGTCCATGGCATCTCCAGCTAGGACTGCGGCAGACATCTGTCTGAAAGCCTGGAGAGCTGCTACCTTAGTGTTGACATAAAGGTAAAGGTAAAGGGACCCCTGACCATTAGGTCCAGTCGTGACCGACTCTGGGGTTGCAGCGCTCATCTTGCTTTATTGGCCAAGGGAGCCAGCGTACAGCTTCCAGGTCATGTGGCCAGCATGACTAAGCAGCTTCTGGTGAACCAAAGCAGCACACGGAAGCGCCGTTTACCTTCCCACTGGAGCGGTACCTATTTATCTGCTTGTACTTTGATGTGCTTTCGAACTGCTAGGTTGGCAGGAGCAGGCACCAAGCAATGGGAGCTCACCCCGTCGCGGGGATTCGAACTACCGACCTTCTGATCGGCAAGTCCTAGGCTCTGTGGTTTAACCGACAGTGCCACCCCACCCGCATACCAGTGTTGACATAGATGGACCATAATAAGGCATGGTGCCTATGTGCCTATGTACCTATGTGTCCTTATGTGCCTATGTACATACATACCACATTCACACACACATCCATTCACTTTCTCATATGCACACCATTCTCTCTGTCACACACACACACACACACACACACAGATTCAGCTTGCTCTTCTTCCAGCTTAACCTATACCTGTGCCTAGTAGCCAACATTTTAAAAATTGCTCACTGGAGACAGAGAAACCAAATCAGCATGTGTGTGAAGCAAGGACAGAAGTTATAAACTCAGGACCGTCCCTGCTTTAAACAGGAGCTCTATTACCTATGGATGTATAATAATGGGAAATGTGCTATCATTCTGCCCTGCAGTGTGGCGTTCTTGGCTATGCCAAACCATTTCTAGCAGCTCCCACATGGCAGCCTTCACATAAGAACACGCCACAGGAGAGGTGGCCGTTGTGAGGGGCTGCAGGGATCCTTTCTCGAATCCCAGAAAGCTGTGAAGAAATCCTGTGGGGTGTTTCCCCAACGCAGTCACTCACAACCATGCATGTAATGAAAATGCCTGGCTAGCTCAATAGGCCAAGCTCTTTTCTGCACTCAAGAGCTCTCGGGCAAATCAGGAGAAGGGAAGGCAAAGAAGAAAAACTCTCTTCTGGTGCGTGATTTTTCCCAAAGCTCTGGGGGGAGGAAAAGAAAAAAGAAAAACCACAACGGTGAAGAATGTGCAGCTTTTCAGTGAATTCCCCACCGGGGCCCAAGGCCTCCTTCTCACACATGATTAGTGTGTTTACCCTTGTAACACGGCAAAGGCGCACAATGGGACCTCTGAGGAGACATTTCCCGCCATTTTCCCCTCTTCATTGTAGCCTTTCACTTTCCTCTTGCAACCCCCCACCACCATTTTTTTCTTCCTCCTTCCCCCACTGCTTCCCCCCTTTTCCAGGGAGATAAAAGCCTGAATTTGTGAATCACTCCATTACAAAGGAGGGAATGACAAAAGCGAAGAGAACTGGAGTCTTTAATGCCGCTCCACCAGTGAAAAGGGCTCGAGGCCTATGGGATGAAGAATAAGCCTTTGGCGGTGCTGATGATTCCTTCTCTTCCCCCTCTATTGTAGATGTACAAGGTCTGCAGAAGAGGCGGATGGAGGGGGGACGGACAGCAGTGCCATGAGGGGCTTATCTGAAATAAAACAGCAGCTGGGGGAATTCCTGAGGGCTGCCGCGTCGAGCTGGCAGGCAGAGCGAATGGCAAAAGATCGCTCTCAGGCGTCCCTGAGGGCCCCGGCCCTTGAACTCCGCGAACTTTGGTTGTGAAGTAATCCTTCCCAGCCAAGCGCTCAACAAGAAAATTAAGACTAGGCCTCCCGTACAATAAAGGACAGGACGGCAGGTGTTTCGAGGGCATAGGTTAATATACCCTCCGACATGGGCTGGAGGAAGAGTGGGGGTACAGCGGGGTATGTTTGTTTTTAAGGTGGTTGAGTAAACAAAGTAAGCCTTTACGCAATGCCTTTTAAATCAGGTCCCCGTCCCCCAAAATGCTTGAGATCATTGGCCCCCTTGAGATTATAAAGTTGTTGTTGATCCCGACCAAGAGTCTTAGGAACATAAATGAATTAAAATCAAGAAATACTGGCATGTAATCAATATTGAGCACTGTGACCAGGAATCATAAAATGTTAAAAAGGAATACTGTTGCATTGTGGAATCATCTTATTAAACACAGAGGTTCCCTGGTGGCAAGAGATGCGCACTCCGCACATGACCCTTGTTTCTGGGGCTCAGAGTTCCCAATTCAATTTTTTCACATTATAACTCATTAACATCTTTTCCCTCCCTAGGACTTTTTTCACCCCAAGGTCTTTATTTACTCCCTGCACAGTCCCAATGACCCCAGGGGGGTCAATACTGAAAACTTGGGGGGAACCCTGATTTAATTCAACCAAATATATAATCTAATTGTACAAAAGGTTCTTATTGTGGCAGTGAGCAATTTCAGGAATACAATATATTCTATTCGTAAAATTGTTCACTAACAAAATATAAATATTTGTTTTATATTATTATATTATATTAAATTAAATTACAGAATAGTATAGGTTTATTTTTTTAAAAAAAGACTGCAAATATAACAGAAGAAGGAATGAATAAAGTTATAAACATTGCCTGCTGACATTAACAATAGGAGTATTCCATCAATTTTAATTTAAACAAATGAACTAATATAGGCAGTCCATATATCCAAATAGGTATGCAAATCAGATTGACAATTATAAGCTATGTGTTCACTGGATAATAGAGGGTGGGTATCTTTCCTGTCATCTTGGACAATATAATAACAACAAAAGGTTTCTACTGCAGTAGTGAGGAAGCCTCAGGTTGCAGTCCTGTGCACACTTCATTGGGAGCACAAGTCCTGTTGCCTCAGTTGGACTTCAGAGATTTACAGAGCTGGAAGAGACCACAAGGATCATGTAGTCCAACCGATCTTTTTGCCCAACATGGGGCTCAAACCCATGACCCTGAGACCGAGAGTCTCATGCTCTACCAACTGAGCTATCTCACTCTCACTTATTTCCAATTTAATATTTTATTTTATGTTAAAGCATTTATAAACTGCTATGCCTAGGATTTGTGCAGCACTGTTGCATCAGTGAAGTTTCATGTGAGTAGGCCCCACCAAAGATTATTTTAAATATTAGCTGTTAAAATGCATCACCCTCTGAAATCCGGAAAACAGATTTCATGTCAGCGGTGAGCACATCTGTGGCATCAGCAAAGCTTTGATGGATAACTCCCACTACCCCAACTAGCAACCATGCTGGCTGCAGCTGGTGGGTGTTGTATAAAACATCTGGAGGGCACTAGGTTGGGAGAGGCTCTTGTAAAGGATAGGGTACAAATCCCAAAAATAAAATAAAAGAGTCAACACTATAGCAAAAGCTCCAGAAGGAAATCAGCATGAGTGTACTGGTGCATTGAAACCGGAGGAGTCAGACTTCAGAGTAAATGTGCAGAATTGGGCTGCAATACAGCTATTTTGCTGGAGCCAGCTTCTCTTGGCGCAGTCTGCCATCCCTCCATGTCCGCATTTCCTCCTGCCACCCCCCAACTCTGTGCATCTGTTTGGGCCCCCACAGCTTTTCCAGTGGCTGGCTGAGCCTCTGACAGCTGGGGAAGGCAGAACTTAGCAGTGCATAGCGACAAATTCTTTACATTCACTGCTGCTTTACAGCCTCTGAGAAAAAGTCCTGAGATTTGGGGTGGGGGGTGGGGAGGGAGGTTAGAGAGAATCAGCTTTTATTGAAGGCTTTCTATAAAAAAAAACCCACTCTCATTAGCACAGACCATCTCTGGGGGATGCCTGCTACTCCCAGGCGCACCTGCTTAGTTAAATAATAAGTGCTTCAGGCTTGGAGCCTAAACTACATTCTTCGTTTGCCACTGCACACATGTATCCACCCCCAGTGGGCTGCTTATACCTTTAAACAGCAGCGCAAGAGGCAGAAATAAAACAGGTGAAGTTTTCTGTCAACACTAAGTCCCCACTGATACATTTCTCCTGCTGTTTTCAGCTAGGTAGCCACTGTGAGAGGATGTAGGCACATTCCCAAGACACACATGCCCCTTTCTCACATCCAATGGGTATTCAGAGCATAGAAAGCAGGGAAAATTCTTTAATACACCCATCCTTGTTTTTTCTGCTAGTAGTCTAATGTTGATATTTTCTTCTGAGTGTTCTGTTTCTCTGGAACACCTCACTGGTACTGCTGTATATCTGCTTACCAGAAGTAAATACAGATACAAGAAATTTAACTTTATAAGCTCTGCCTGCAGCAAATATAAGAATAGAAGCAAATTTCCCATGTCCCCCCCACCCAAGGAAATAAAGAACCTCTTCCTGCCCCTGCTGCAAGCTTCCAAAGTTATTTGTTTCTTCCATTTCAGTGACTTGCATAGCGTCTCTTGTGAATTTTGGGTTGTTCTTCCTGTCTATTTCCTTACTGAGGATTTGAATCAAGCTCGCATTGCCACCTTCCATTCTGGCAGGGCTCCTGTGTCTTTCATAAACTTGCATGACAGGCCGAAAGGTGGGATGGGGAAGAAACTTCGTTCAACCTGCATTGAAAGGCAAACCTACTAAAACTGCGCTTCCCACAGCAATGCAGCAACTGAAATGCAACCATCGTTTGAAATTTGCATTTGTCTGAATTTTGCAATGCTGTACTCCCGCCAAGTAATGTGTACAAAAATGAATATACTTGGGTATGCATAAAAGTGCACGTATTTGTGAAAATAGCATATAAAAATGTGTTTATGTTAGAGGAAATTGCTTACAAAAATATTTAGATTAGTCAGTTAAAAATATGTTTATTAAGAGAAATTTGCACCAAAATGCTGATGAATTTTCATGAAGTTTTTTTAAAAATTGCAAACTGATGTGGAAGTGTGGAGAAATGAATCTAAGATGGGGGAAATGAGAAACAGAGAGAGACCAAAACTGATGCATTTGCCCATCCCTAACCAGGATAGGGTTTTCTTTTTCCTGATCAGTTGCCAGCCCTCTAGGATCATTCACACATTAGGATGATGCCATAGAGGATGGAGCTGGATCGTGGCTGCTGCCTTAGGCTTGCCCGCTAAACCCATTCAGCATATAGCTTCTGAAGGAACCTCCATGTGTGCAATACAGATTGCTTAGGCTGCGCATTTGGAAAACCTGGAAAAAGCAGGGCCTCCCATCATGTGTATACCATGCAGTCTGTGCACGCTTTCAGAAGTTGTAGTGAACACACATGTACGGTGGGAGCAAGGAGAGTCGGATGCAACCCCTCTGCCTGTAAAACGTCTTCCTGTCTTTCCATGCCTTCATCTTGCAGTTTTCCTCTCTTTCCCTTTGCCTCTTTATTTTTCCTCTGTATATTCCCCCAGCCTTTTCTCTCTCTCTCTCTCTGATTTTCTGCTTGCTATTAGGCTAATTGGCTGCACCTGCCAGCGAGAACCATAAAATTGGAGAAGCCGCCATGGCTGACTGATTTGGATATGCCCAACTTCCAGATTGTTTACATTAGTGTAACCCTTTGTCACGGGTTCCCAATGGTTCTCAGCCTTTTTTAAAAAAGTAAATCTATAAATCTATCTGAAAGTGTATGTATGTATGTATTTCTCTCTATCTGATGAAATGTTACAACTTTCTGGATTTTTAGTTTAGAGAAAAGGTGAGTAAGAGGGCTCATGATAGATAGGTTTACAAAATTACTGGTGGTGTGGGAAAAAGTAGACTGGGCAGAGGAAAGTTATTCCCCTCTCTCTGAAGAGAACAAGAACTGGGGCATCCCTTGAAGCTGAATGCTGAAAAAGAAAGTACTGTTTTGCAAGGCATCTGTGGAACTCACTCCCACAAGGCAGTGGCTTTAAAAGAAGGTTAAACAAATTCATGGAGGGTAGAGGTATCAGTAGCCACTAGCCACAATAGCTGTGTTTCCCCTCCACTGTCAGAGGCAGCAATGCTTCTGAATACACATTGTTTGGAACCAGAGGAGGGGAGAGCGCTGTTGCTCTCAGGTTCTGCTTGGGTTCTCGCAGGTGTTTGGATGGTCATTGGGACAATGGACCTTCTGCCTGATCCAGCAGGCTCTTCTTATGGATGGATGGATATTAAGAAATCTGCTGCATCAGATCAAAGGCCAATTGTTCAGCATTCTGTTCTTAATAGTGGCTAACCAGATAGATGCCCATCATGTCAACTCTTACTCACCTTTCCTCTAAACTGACAAGCCAACAAATTAAGCAGAAATGCACGGTGTTAAGAGTTATGTGGATTGCACCGTCAGGCTGCATTCTTATGCATCACAGATGGATAATCCTGAGCCTGGGGACCACACATGAGCCCCAGTCTTGTTTTATGCAGACTTCAGCACCCCCAGAAGCTGCCTCATTTGTCCAGCCCTCCAAAGTTCCTTGTTTCCTGTTCTTTTCTTCCTCTCCTGGCTTTTTAAACATGCCTCCCCACACCTTGCTTTAAGGTAGTCTCAGGGCAACTGTGAGGGGTCATGTGTTGTATGATGAAAATAAATTTATGTGGGGTTTTCTTTGGATTTTCAAACCTTTTTTCACGGTTGCATGTCTTGGGGGGGGGGGAGCAAGGTTTTACCCTCCAATAGTCCAAGAAGAAATTGGTGGTGGGGTTGTGGTGTATATAGCACATTAAAGTTAGAAAAGAACCGCGTTCTCTTTCTTTTTAGAACAGTAGTGGTGCTTGTAAACTGTACTTAAAAACCCAACTCTCTTTAATTCTCGTTTGAGAGCAACCCCACCAAACCCTGTGGGGCTCTGAGCAGACCTGCTTAGGAATGGGAATTCTGAGCTAGCCATATTGAAAAATGAAGCAGGGTACTCTATATTCCAGATTCAAGAACATTTTTATCTGTGGCTCCTCCCACAACCCACTCTGGCCCCACCCACTGCCAGAATGTGGCCCCGGTACATTACCCTGCAGGGAATGTGGCCCCGGATTGCAGCAGTGATCCCCCTCCTCTGTTATGCACACTTATTGAAAACAGTGGGACTTACTTCTAATTAAACAAACACAGGATAGCCCTGTAGATATTGTTGATCAAGGCCAAATTAGGAGCCAGCAGAAAAACTGGAATTGCAACCACAGTTCCCTATGGTCCAGCTAGCACAACCCCTGCCTCCTCTCTGCTTTATCAGGGCACCATTCCCTAGTGTGTTAACATTTCATCAAATCAGTAGAATGATAGTATTTATAAATAAGCAGCCTCATATACAACTCAAATACACAAATTGACTGGGATGAGAAAATCCATATGTTTCTTTATCAGGGTTGTTGTTGTTTTTTTAAAAAACACACACACCATTATGTTCCATACTACATCTCCTCCCCCTTGAGATCAGTGTTACAGATGCTTGCAATCCCAGTTGTGCAATTGTCTAGATTTCAGAGTGAGTTTTAATGTGTGAGTGTGTGTACAAGAGAGAGAGAGAGAGTCTGATTCCAAGAAGGAACCAAATATTTGGTTCCCATGCGTAAGCAATGGAAAAGAAAAGAAACACACATTCTGTTTTGGCAGCCTCTCTTTCTTGGCTCGTAGTTGTCTTTTACCGACACAAAAATGCGGGTGAGCATAGAAAGGAAAAGCAATGAGCTGGGGGGCGGTGCAGGAGAACTAAGGGACTTTCAAGCAAAAAAGAAAGAGAAAGCTTTCCCCTGCCCCCTACTTTCTAACTACACCACTTTTCCAGCTGAAAATTTTGTACCACACAGGGTCCACACATAACTACAAGCGCTATGCAAGCATGTGGTTTAAACCTGACGAGTAAATCTGTTTCTTGGGCATTCTCTCTTATTTGTTTGTGGGGAGGTTAAACAGTGTTGTGTCAAAGCAAGTGGGTATAGGAGCATACAGAGGCCCTGGAATGGCATCGTTTGGCAGCTGATCCAGGGATGGACTAGATGACCCTAGGGTTCCCTTCCAACTCTACAATTCTCTTATTCTAAGTGTTATCCCACACTCTCCAGTGCATTTTCCCATTGCTTTCCCTTTTGCCAAAACTCAGATCTTGCGGCGGGGGGGGGGGGGGCAGAAAGCACAAGACCTCCCAACTTTCATTGTGCAACCTGGATTTGCCATTATGTGATTGAATCCACCCAAAAGAGAAAGGGTATGGAAGGGCTCTGGTTCTCCTAACCACCTTTTTTCAGAAGGGATTACTTGAAGTAGAAACATGAGAGGAAGGGTGCTTAACCCTTTCCACCCATCTATTTACCACTGAGATTCTCCCCCCTCCCCCCACAATGTCCAGGAGAGAGCATCCCACAGATACCATCCAATCAAGTGCATTCTGCACAATGTTGGAATCGGGCCTTTCACGTGGCAGTACCTACCCTTTGGAACTCCCTCCCACTGTGTATCAGACAGGGTGCCTTCCCTATTGTCTTTTTGGTACCTGCTAAAGAGATTCTTCTTACAACAAGCCTTCCCAAATCTTTATCCCAGTTGGTATCTGTCATGGATTTTAATGGATTTTATACATGTGCTGTTGTTGGATTCAAACTGTTTTTATATTTATTTGTTTGTTTGTTTGTTTGTTTGTTTGTTTATTATTTAAGCTTGTTTATATATATATAGGTTTCTTAAAAAAATATTTTACATAGGTAGCTGTTTTATATGTAATATTTCATTGCACATTGCTTCAGGAAACCTCATGGGAAGCGATTAAATAACAACAACAACAACAACAACAACAACAACAACAACTCAGATGTACTTGTACACCTATTGATAAACTGGTGCAGTCCCAATGTTTTGGAATACAACTCCTATCATGTATGCATGACTGGGGGCTGATGGGAGCTGTAGTTCAAAACATCTGGAGGGCACTATGTTGGAGAAGACTGTTCTTGTATATGACTCAATGTCTAGCTCACAGGGTGGAGGTGATGACTGGCCCCAGGCCTGAGTCACCATTTTTGAGCTCGATCCTTCCTCCCTCTGAACCACTCTTTTCCACCTGGCTCTGGTCAGTGGGCTATTGGCAGCCTAGTAAAAAAACAAAGTTAGTCCCTGCAATCCTGAAATCCATTTACCTCTGTCATAGAGGAATCTGTAACACAATGTTGCAGTGTGAAGTATTTGGCCATGCCCTCTTCCAGGATATGCCATTCCATTCCCTCTCCTTCTATTATTTTCAGTCTGCCCACCACACCAACAGTATTCCAAGATAGCTCAGCATGCTCAGTCTTCATTGGACTGTTTTGTCTGTTTTCCTCTCACTTAGGATTTATTGCACTTCTGCAAACTATGGGGCTCCTCCAAGGCTCATGATATAGTTCATTTTTTACATGTCATTTTCAATATGTGAACTGAGATCATTATCATTATACATCTCCTGTCCTGTTTGTGTGGCTGGTTTGTGTTTGTAAAGTGAGTGCCCAAAGTCCCATCTCTTAATCTTCTTCCAAGCGTCTGTCCTGCAACATTTCCTCCCAGAACAAAGTCTGAGGATTCCAAATTCACCTTTTCCTCCCATGAGCAAAAATGGCTAGAGAATGGGTGAACTTAACAATTTCTGACCATTTCTCATTTTCCCAGCCCTCCGTTCTCCACAATTCAACATCCGTTTGCATTTTGTTCCAGTGCTCACAGTATCTCACCATTTTAGTGCAAACTTCTGCTGGTGTACACGTTTCTCCAAGCAATCTTCCCTAATATAATGCACTTTAGTATGTTATCTTCAGTAAGATACGTGAGTTTTAATGTATACCTTACTTAGCATATTCATTTTTGTACACATTACTTGTCTGGAGAGCCGCATTGCAAAATTCAGAGAAGTGCAGATTTCTGAGGACAATTGAGTTTTTCTTCATATATTGTACGATTGGTTCGTGTTTGTAAAGTGAGTGCAAAACCCTGCGTTGGAATCCTCTTTCATGATTCCATCTTGCTCTTGCAAGCTTTGCACACACACACACCCTCCCGGCTCATTCCCTTGCGTCAGCCTCTGTGTGTGCCTGTTCCTTTCTCTCCACTGCATCTGAAAACGGCACCACCTGTTGCGGCTGTCCGCACCGTGTTACATTCAGATGCTCAGCTCAGTTTCCCCTGTTAATAAAAACAGGCTTGGGAATGAGGGTATATCTGTGGGAAAGTTGCAGCGTGTGGGAAGACAGTGGGGAGCCCTGGGGAGAGGAGAGAAGGGGGTGGGGGTGGGAGGGAAGGAGGGAAGTTGTGTGTGTGTGTGTGTGAGAGAGAGAGAGAGAGAGAGAGAGAGAGAGAGCACGCATGAAGGGGGTGGAAGCTGGGCTTTGCTAGCTGCTCTTCCCCTTCATTTAGGAGACAATGTGCCCACCCACAATTGGGCCAAACATAAGAGAAGGCACAACAATGAGTCAATTAGGGGAAAGGGGCAATTTTTTTTTCAAAAGGGGGAGGGGTAGAGATTCTGCCACATCATAACTGTCTCTTTTCTTCCTTGCAACCAGCCCCTTCTTGGGCTCCCTCTCCCACCAACTGCAGAGATCCCCTCCCCTACCCACCCCCACCATAGCTGTCAACTTTTCCCTTTTCTTGCGAGGAATTCTGTTCGGAATAAGGGAATTTCCCTTAAAAAAGGGGGGAATTTGACAGCTATGCACCCCACCCCCAGCACTCTCCCTTTTTGCTAGAGTGGGAGTCACAGATTCATTTACAATTCACAGATTCATAGGCAACGAAAGGGTCTTCATCAGGGCAAGCTCATCGCCTCTGACCCCTTACCGAAAACCCAAATCAGGCACATCTCTCTCTTGGGCTTTGCCCATCATTTCTGAAGGTGGTGTGGCATCGTTGCCCATGATGTACATATTGCATAAAGATGCTACAGCAAGAGATGGAGAATCCTAGGCCCACCCCACGACTCTTTGTCTGGCCTCAAGGACTCTTCTCCAGGCTACAACTGCTCAGAGCCTGCTTTTGCCTGGCATGAATGCCTCCTTCAACCCTTATACACTCATACCTCGGTTTACAGACGCTTCAGATTGCGTTTTTTCGGGTTACGGACCGCCAAAACCCGGAAGTACCGGAATGGGTTATTTCTGGGTTTCGGCAGCCGCGCATGCACAAAAGCGCTAAATCTCGCTTTGCGCATGCACAGAAGCGCCGAATTGCAACCGTGCATGCGCAGACACACCACTGAGGGCTCCGAACACTGTGGGTTGCAAACGTGCATCTTGCACAGATCACATTCGCGACCCGAGCGTCCACTGTAATGCTTATTGCTTGCCTGGAGGGAAGATAGAGAGGCGTGTGTTTGTGAACATGTCTAGAAACCAGCCTCCTTTAGAAAGGTGAGATACATTAGCTGCTCCACCCACTTTTATCTCTGGCCCTGCCCCTCACTGGCATGTGGCCCTAGAAGGCTGTCCAGAAGGGAATGTGGCCCTCAGGCTGAAAACACTTATCCACCCATGCACTAGAGGCAGTTCCCCCCCAACCTTATTAACGTCAGCGGGTAATCTGTTGGGGGAGCACATGCTGACTGTGGGTGGAGAAAATGTAAACAATGGGTGAAATGGGTGCCCCCCCCGCAGTCTCTCTTTCTGGCACCCACTTTTTCTCACTCTCTTCCTCCCTGATCAGTGAGCTTCTAGAAGAAAGGAACTGAATGGTCTTGCCCAAGTCTGAACTGATCACTCTCAGAGGGCTTTTGAAATTAAGCCAATGGGCGCATAAAATTAGGCTGAGCGTCACTGGCTGCCGCTCCTGTGTTGCATGAACCTTCAACACCATCTATACAGTGTGTTGTGTTGAGCCACAAGGAATTAACTGTGTCTTGTGTACTTAAGGACAACACAATTGCTCCTCCTCACTCCCCTAACTTGAGACAAATCCTATTTCAGATCCAGATTAAGGTTCACAAACTAGATTTGGTGTCAATTGTGTGAATGCAATTAACCACACATTTTCTCTTCCCCTCCCTGCCCGCCATTATGTAAATAGCAGCAGTGGGTGGCAAAGGGAAGTTTAACTCTTCCTCGGCTGACTCCAAATCTGACAAAAGTCACCTCTCTGAGACTGCTATATTTTCATTTCATGCGGAAACCTCACCCTGGTGCTAATTAATGCTGTGTCTGATGGGACTCTTACCCAGGCAGACAGCAGGATTTCTCTCAGATTCAGAGACAGGGTAAGGAGGCCGGGTTGTCCTCAAGAAGGCAGGTCACTACTGTTAATCCACTTTGCCAGAATGTAACACAGTTTACCTTCATTTAGGAGGCAGGCCGTAGCTCAGCGGTAAAATCTCCACTCTAAATACAGAAAGTCCTAGGTTCAATCCACAGCATCTCCAGGTAGGGCTGGGAATGTTACATGTCCGAAGCCCTGGACAGCTGCTGCCAGTCAGGGTAGACAATACTGAACTGGGTGGACTAATGGTCTGACTCTATAGAAGGCAGCTTCCTATGTCCTGCCCTGTCCGCTCAATCAGATGGAGAAGCAAGGGCTTAGGACAACAACAATAGCTCACAGTTATTTGTTAAAAGGATCAGGAGGCAGATCTGTGGAAAAATTTGCTGTACAGTGGTACCTCGGGTTACATACTTAATTCATTCCGGAGGTACATTCTTAACCTGAAACTGTTCTTAACCTGAAGCACCACTTTAGCTAATGGGGACTCCCGCTGCCGCCGCGCCACCAGAACACGATTTCTGTTCTCATCCTGAAGCAAAATTCTTAACCTGAGGTACTATTTCTGGGTTAGCGGAGTCTGTAACCTGAAGCGTATGTAACCCGAGGTACCACTGTATAAGGTAGACATAGGAACATGGGAGCTGCCATTTATATGGTCAGTCCATGGGCCTCTCTTGCTCAGTATTTTTGACACTGACTGGTCAGCCACTCTAAATACTTCAGACTGGGATCTCTTTTAACCCAACTGGGAGATCTGGGGAACTGAACCTGGGACCTTCTGCATGCAAAGCAGATGCTCCACCACTGAGCTACAGTCCTTTTGGCATCCTGTTGGTCTATCTAGCTTAGTGTTGTTGACAATGACTGGCAGCAGCTGTCCAGGATTTCAGACAGCGTTCTCTCCCAATCCTACCTGGAGATAAAAACTAAAAATGAATGATTCCCCCCTCCCTCTGTGTGTGTGTGTGTGTGTGTATAGGAGGGAAGTTACATCAGCATTGGTCCAAAGCATCCTTGGCAAGGAGCAAGGTCTGTGGTCTCGTGAGCCAGAATCACCACCAGCCTGCAAAGTGCTTTCCTCCGGGCAGAGAAAGTGACATTATTTTTCCAAGGCTTTCGTCCCCATTTTCGGAATCTGTTTTGAATAAAAGAGCAAAGCTAGTCAGCCAGTCTAGAGTTTTACAATGGAAAGCTCTGGTGGAGGGGGCGGGTTTTTTCTTCTTCTTCTCCCTCTCCCTACATGCTTTAAAGTCAAGCCAATTTCCTTTGGAGGCATTGGGTGAGAGGGGGAAGGGAGAGGGTTGTGAGGTTTTGAGGGGGGGGGAGAGAAGGCAACTTTCAAATAAAAATAATTAAAAAAGCAGAGGAGCAGCAGCAGCAGCAGCAGCTGAGGAATGTTAATGCCGTGCAGCTTTCAGTTCCACAGCCCCATTCCCATTCACCACGCCAGCAGTTTCCCAGCGGATTTGTTTGTAAGCCCTGCATTCCTCAGCAGACCAAAGACATGAAGCCCTCCACAGCAAGGATTGGATCAGTGCTCTGTGCATGTGTGTGTGTGTGTGTGTGTGTGTGTGTGTGTGTGTGTGCGTGGGAGGAACCCACACACATCCTCAGCAACAGGCTCTGTCCCCACTTTTTCTTCTGTTTTACAGATGCTTTATATAGTTTGGTTGCGTCATTTTATAGTGGGGGAGGGTGTTAAGTGAGATGTTGTTTTTGTTCAATGAGATTGATTGTGAAAACTACCTTGAGAGCATGAGCTGAAAAATAGTTTAGACGTGCATTTGTTTGTTTGCTTGTTTCCCACCCTTCACCCTAATGCCCCAGACTGAGTTGCGGCATTAATAGAACAACAACGAACAACTTGCAACCATAAAAATAAGGCAGGTCCTAAAAACACACACTGCATCATCATACATACATCATCGTCTTTGCCATTTTTTAAAATTGTACATATTTATTAATTTCTGTAAAGAGACGAATGAACAACATAAAGCAATAAGCAAAGCTGGTCCGTCAACAGAATGCAAGATCAAGATCATACGAAATTATTATCAAGGGAAAGAAAACAGCTTATGAAAACAATTTTTGGAAAGGAGAAGCAAGGGGTAATGTTGTTAACCAAGTTCAGTTATTCATAAATCACCGTGCATTTGAGGTGGAAAATTCCATGAAGCGATATCTTATTTCTCCAAATTTGTCTGCCCCTCCTCCGTGATGCTCTCATCTTACGTGTGCATCATCAGCATTAATTAATTAAATTTATATTTCCCCTTCCTTCCAGTGAAGACAATGTGTGAAAAGGCAGATTGGGAACACATTGCCACAAATTGGACTGCTAATAGGAAATATTTATTTCAGTTTCTCATTTTTCCACTCTTCAGTTCAGTTTTCCACATTTTCACATCAGTTTGATTTTTTAAAATAAAATCATGACAATTTATCACCATTTTAATGTGAATTTCACCTAATATACTCATTTTTGTGTGCCTAATGCTCATATTTTTCAAAGCAGTTTCCCCTAATGATTTTTTAATCTTACTTTCAATCATCATCATCTTTGTACACATTACTTGGCTGGAGAGCTGCATTGCAAAATTCAAAGAAGTGCAACTGTGTTTTCTTTAAAATATGGATGTGGTTCAATTGGCCTGATGTCGCAGCCAGGCTTGCCACAGTGAGAACAGGATGCTAAACCAGATGGGCCAATGGCCAGATCCAGCAGGGCTCTTCTTATATTCCTAAGACTCATTTGCAAGCCACTTACCATGATGGCTATGCTCTCCCTCCACTGTTGGGGGCAAGGCACCTCAGAGACTGCTGTTGAGCTCAAACTTCCCACTGGGTTGTCTAGTTGGTCCTGTGAGAAAAGGTTGCTAGATTAGAGGGGCATTTGGCATTATGCAGCAGCCAGGCTCGTCTTGTGTATCAAGGTGAAGTTTTGCTCCCGCACTCCAGAAAACCGAGAGGTGTGCATTTGCAACTAACTTTTACAAGTACAGTGGTACCTCGGGTTACAGACACTTCAGGTTACAGACGCTTCAGGTTACAGACTCCGCTAACCCAGAAATAGTACCTCGGGTTAAGAACTTTGCTTCAGGATGAGAACAGAAATCGTGCTCTGGCGGCGCGGCGGCAGGAGGCCCTTTAGCTAAAGTAGCGCTTCAGGTTAAGAACAATTTCAGGTTAAGAATGGACCTCCAGAATGAATTAAGTACTTAACCCGAGGTACCACTGCAGACGAAAGGAGCTACGTATATGCTCCAACAACCAGAAACCAATGAAGACAGGAATGGTCTGTATAGAAGTGACACACTACAGTGTGCTATTGGCCTTTATCCCTGTCTGTGACCACCTCCACCCGGCTTTCCCGGACCCCAATGTTTATTTGGGCAGGAGAGGTCTAGGGAGCTGTTGGTTTAAGGAGGCGGAGGAGGGCTGGTTTCACACTGGGGCGATCTGTTTAATGGGCTGTCAGATGATGGATGTTTCCCTCCCTCTGAAGTTATCTGTCCAGCAGGATCACATTTCCCTCCTGAGCCGGACGTACGACGCCAAAAGCCACGAGTCGGGTGGAGGCCGTTATTTATACAAACTTTCCTTCCCCCCGGTTTTTCACCCCTCTCAGAGACTTGTGTCTAATCTTCCCTCTTGCCCCCCCTTCTTTCTGCGAGACATGTTCTAAAACACAGCAGTATTAAAGTCCAGCATTGCCTGGGCTTCAAGGGTAATGAAGTGACTGCCAGGAGAGAAGACCAACCAGTATGGGCAGCATACTGGGTGACTACCTCTCTTGGTGGGGATGCGAGCAAAAGTGTGCTGCACAAGGGTAAGGCTGTGTATTGGGGTGTTATTAGAACTGCAGAGTCATAGAACTGAGGCCATGTCCACACCATACATTTTAAGTGCTTTTTATACCACTTTAAGAGTCATGACTTCCCCTTAAAAATCCTGGAAACTCTGGTTTGTTAAGGGTGTAGAGAGTAGTTAAGGGACACATGAGTCTTTATATATGTGACAGGCTAAGAGAGTGATGTCTTTCACTTGAGGTTGACACAAATACAAAATCCACCTCTGCACAGGACCTTGCTATAGTGGCAATCCAAGACTGCAGCTCAATAAAGGCATTTCTTAGGGAAACTGGTGAGAGTTTGGTCAGATAACCATCTCTATAATGCTCCATTATTAGGAGTGCATAACAAGGGGATGTTTTGGTGTTTCTAATTACAGTGGTACCTCGGGTTACATACACTTCAGGTTACGTACGCTTCAGGTTACAGACTCCGCTAACCCAGAAATAGTGCTTCAGGTTAAGAACTTTGCTTCAGGATGAGAACAGAAATTGTGCTCCGGCAGTGTGGCGGCAGCGGGAGGCTCCATTAGCTAAAGTTGTGCTTCAGGTTAAGAACAGTTTCAGGTTAAGAACAGACCTCTGGAACGAATTAAGTACTTAACCCGAGGTACCACTGTAGTTGGAAGTCCCTTTTGCATTCTATCCAGAAGAGCCAATCCCTTAGATGACACTTATTCAAGGTCAATGCAGAGCTCAGGTCTAGGAAATAATAATAGTCTAGGTTTTTCAACCTTTTTTGGGCAAAGGCACACTTGTTTCATGAAAAAAATCACGAGGCACACCACCATTAGAAAATGTTTTTAAAAAAATAACTCTGTGCTTATATTGACTATATATAAAGTATTTTATAATTACTTTATTATGAAATAGTAAGTAAACAGAAATATGAAAAATTATAAAATACTTTATTTTTAAATCTTTTGAATTTTTCAATTTTTCCCACGGCACACCAGGTGCCACGAAACAGTGGTTGAAAAACACTGGTCTAAAACATCTTGACAAGCTTCTTTCCAGAGTTGGTTATTACCCAATTCCATATAGCACAGTGCAAGAAAATGCTCCACCAGCATAGTAGCAATTCTTTTAATATACTGTTACAGTTCTGGGGTAATAGAGTTGGAGGGCAAGGGCACCCATAACTGCTAGAGTTAGGGAATGGTAGGAGTTAATACATGGTATAATTTAGATAATATATGGAAAATTGAAGGGAAGATGCCAGACGTTTACAGTATGTACTGAACACATCCAAGAGATTTTTGAGGTCAAATCAGGAAAGAGAGATGAACACTAAATCATCTGCATACATCAAGATTGAGATGTTTTCAGACTCTGGACTCATTCGTCTTATGTCCCACTCCATCCCTTTAAATCAAGAGTGAGGAACCTGTGGCCCTCCATATGTTGTTGCTCTCATTATTCCCCACCATTGCTACTTATTTATTTTTATGTTGATATCCCACCTTATGTCATGCATGACCCAACTTTTATCCTCACAATGACCCCATGAAGTAGGTTAGTCTGTGAGCTGGTGACTGGCAGTGAGTTTCATGACTGAGAGAACATTTGAACCCCGGTCCCCGCCCCAACCACAAAGCTCCTAGAGGGGACCACTCCTTCTCAGCCTGAGGGGTGTTGCAGCAGTCCAGCAATATCTTGAGGGCCCCAGGATCCCCATATGCACTTTAAATGGTAACCTGTGAAACTTCACTTACTTCAAAAGGGGTTGAGCTAGCCTTGTGCAGGGTGGGGTGGTTGTGTTCCCTTCTGCTCATGCTGCTGAGTTCCTAGCTTTCTGCCATAAACGTCCTGCCATAATGGCACTATTATACACACATATTAAAGGTGCGATAGAACCCTGCCTTGTGTTACATCTGCTGGTATCTTTAACAATTCAACGCAGGTCACACCATCAATTTATAGCTCTCCATTCAGCCATGGCTGCCCCTCCCCGCAAGAATTCTAGGAGCTAATGTTTGTTAAGGGTACTGAGGGATGCAGGTGGCACTGTGGTCTAAACCAGTGAGCCTCTTGGGCTTGCCAATCAGAAGGTTGGTGGTTCGAATCCCCGTGACGGGGTGAGCTCCTGTTGCTCCAGTTCCTGCCAACCTAGCAGTTCAAAAGCATGCCAGTGCAAATAAATAGGTAGGTCGGAAGGTAAACGGAATTTCCGTGCGCTCTGGTTTCTGTCACGGTGTCCCGTTGTGCCAGAAGCAGTTTAGTCATGCTGGCCACATGATCCAGAAAGCGATCTGTGGACCAGCACCGGCTCCCTTGGCCTGAAAGCGAGATGAGCACCACAACCCCATAGTCGCCTTTGACTGGACTTCACTGTCCAGGGCTCCTTTACCTTTATCGGTACTAAGAGTTGATAAGGGAACCTTGTTCTCCGCAAAGAGCTACAATTCCCACAGTTCCCTGTGAAGAGGGCTTGACTCTGGAAACTTTAGCATTGTGGGGGGGGGGGGGCTAGGGACCTCCTAACAGCTCTCAGCACCCTTAACAAACTACAGAATTCTTGGGGGGGGGGAGAGCCATGACCGTTGAAAGGGGCCTCATAGTGTTTAAATGGATGGCGCGAAGGTTACAGCAGCGGAGGGAGATCCCTGCCCCTTTCTCCTTAGCGGAACTTAATGCGTCTCGAGTGCCTGTTTCCACACGGAGCATCCTAAAGAACGGACTGACGGAGACTTGGGCGGACCAGGCTTCCGGGATAGGTAAAGTGGGCGCCTTCGTCCTATGCTCATACGGGGCGGGGGATGAGAGGAGGTGGTCTTCTGCCCCAAACGCCGGCTTGTTGGTGCCTAGAAAGAAACAAAAGAGCGAGATCGCAGCTGGAGAGCAATGCTTTCCTGTCCCTCCCGTAGAAACTTGCCCTGCCTCTTGATCCCAGTTGACTTATTTATTTAGCGAAATTTATTTAAAGCTGCTCCGTGGGGAGGGAGGGAGGTGCATTCTGTCCATTCTCAGAGGCACTGCTCTCGTTCTTCCTGCCTTTTCTTCTTACGCATCCCGCCCCGCGTTCAAGGATCTCAGTGCAGCGAACATTGCTTTTGCCCCCTGGCCACTTCATCCTCGGATTGGGTTAAATTGAGAAAGAGGTTGAGCGGCTCAAGGTCACCCGGCGGGCTGGCGAGGAAGATGCAAGCCTGGGTATCCCTGGTCCTAGTCTGGAACTCTATAACCACTGTGCTACACTACCGCCGCCAGCCGGTCCGCCCCCCCCCCCCCCCGCGGTTCTGTAGCGTATGGTAACAAATGAAAGTTGATTGATTGATTGATTGAATTGTAATGAAGAAGTGGGTGGAGGAGATAAGATTTTTAAATAGCAGCACTTTGCAGCTGGAGCTTTAAGGTTGATGCAAAGGTTGACATTCTAATGTTAAAATTGCTAAATTTGGTAATGCTGAGTGTTATGTACTGAGTTGAATACAGAAACAGAAACGGGGTCAATGCCCTCTTCTCCCAAATAATGTTTTCAAGACTTCAGAATTCCCCAACAGATCATCTGCCTTTTGCCTCACACTGCCTTTCTGATTGATTTAAAAAGGCATTCAGTAGTAACGTGGACTGGAAAGATCTGCATTGTTATGTTTTTCGGTGGGGAAAACATCCATTTTTAGAAATGCTATTGTTTTGTAAATTAACTCATAACCTACAGTGCAGACCTTTGCATTCCTGCTTGGCAGTAAGCCTCACTGAGTTCAATGGGACTTCCTCCCAGGAAAGTATATATAATCTAGTGAGTGATTATAGATCAGATTCAGCAAATGAAATGGATACATTACTAATTAACCATGCAATCTATACATATCTATTCAGAAGGAAGTTCTACAGAGTTCAATAGAACTTGCTGCCAGGTAAATGTGTATAAAATTGCAACTTTAATCTAAAATCAACACGATCAATTTGACTCATCCTAGAAAGCATTAATATTTCAGGCATGCTAACACTAATAATTTTTTGTTGTTGTTTTCACCGCTTTTCTTAAAGTTTTAGTAATATCAGGGAAGAGTGTGCTACTGAACTTACCACATTTTGCAATACTGTATTATACAAGTTTTTCAATAAAATAAATTTCCACATAAGGCTTTGAATTTGTTTGAATTTCACATTTAAACAACACCATGCACTTTATTTGAATCTCACAAAACCAAAAAATTTCCTAGTTCCAACTTTTCCTGAAAGCACACATCACTGGTATTTGTTATTCTGTTTCCCCTGGCCTTTTGGCATGGTGCCCCATAGAATATGCTATAATACTGCACTAGTATATGCTTCTAGTATACATATGAAACACACTCTATGGTTTGTTGTAGTTTTGCCTCTGGGCTAGTGAGCCGAGTGAGCTATGAGTAAAGATCAGAATGGAAGATATTGGAGGCAGAACCTTCCTTGGTGTTGATGAACCCACAATGGTAGAACTTTGCCAAACTTCCTCCTGCATTTAAATGGGCTCTAAAGACCATTTTTATCATTCAAGGCTTTTAATTTTTATTATTCAAGGCAGTGACATTCTACTGGCTTATATGTTATGCTGATGTGTGTGTTTACATGTTTTCTTCTGAATTGTGATTTTTTAAAAAGAAATTAATTATGTAAGCTACCATGGGTTGTGTGTTTTTTAAAAAAAGATTGATGTAAATGAGAAAAAGGAGTGGAGCAACACCCCCATGAGGTTACAGTATTGTGGGTTTTTTAGCAAGAAATGGCAAGTAAGAGGAGACATGAGAGAGGTGTGTCAAATTATGCACAGTGTGGAGAAATGATATGGAGAAATGTTTCTCCCCCTCATAATACTAGAATTTAAGGGCATCCAACAAAGCTTCTTTGCACCACATGGTTAAAGTGTAGGGTTTGTTGCCACCAGAAGTAGTGAGAACCACTAATTTGGATTGCTTTGAAAGGTGATTAGATAAATTCATGGAAGATAGGGCTATCAATGGCTTCTGGCCATGAGGGCTACCTTCTCTCTCCATATGCCTGGATTATGTCTCTGAATCACAAGTGGAGGGAGGGCTGTTGCACTCAGTTCCTGTGTCCTGGCTTCCCAGACACATCTGGTTAGCTATTGTGAGAACAGGATGCTGGAGTAGATGGCCTTTGGCCTGATACAGGTGGTTCTTATGTTTCCCCCTTGCAGACATGGATCCTGAGGATGCTGAAGAATTGGCAGCTGAGTTGCACGGAAAGCCTGTGGATGTCTGGGACCTCTTGCAAATTGCAGGAGGCACTGGCTTGACCGCCTATGTTGTGTGGGCAGGAATTCTCATGCCAGGATTCCGCAAAGTGCCTTTAAAATTACAGGTACATAGCAGGTGATTTGCTGTGACATTTGAGGGGAAAGCAGCACAGTTAACTGGCACATGATTGTTGTGTTGGGAGGGAACTTCTGCAGGCAGGACTCTCCCTTATGAGACAAAGAAGGGTCTTTGGAAATTTTAAAAAAGCACAAACACACTGAAGATGACTCATGGATTTGATTCTGATGGCCAGATATTTGAAATAATAATAATAACAATTATTATTATTATTATTATTATTATTATTATTATTATTATTATTTATACCCCGCCCATCTGGCTGAGTTTCCCCAGCCACTCTGGGCGGCTCCCAATCAAATGTTAAAAACAGTACAGCATTAAATATTAAAAACTTCCCTGAACAGGACTGCCTTCAGATGTCTTTTAAAGATAGGATAGCTGCTTATTTCCTTGACATCTGAAGGGAGGGCGTTCCACAGGGTGGGCACCACTACCGAGAAGGCCCTCTGTCTGGTTCCCTGTAACCTCACTTCTCGCAATGAGGGAACTGCAAGAAGGCCCTCTGTGCTGGATCACAGTGTCCGGGTGAACGATGGGGGTGGAGACGCTCCTTCAGAAATGCTTAATTACAATCTGTATCAGGGTGCCTTCCAGATGCTATACCCTGATGTGATGCTCTTCAGTTGCCATCAGCCCCAACCACCATGGCTGATGGGAGCTGTAGTCCACCAACATCTGAAGAGTATCATGTTGGCTTCCTTATTTTAAGGCAGCAATGGGGAACCTGTGGCCTTCCAGATGATGTTGGACTCCCAACAACCACTGCCAGTATTAGCAGTGGTCACAGATGAGAATTGTAATCCAACGACCCCTGAAGGGCCGAAAGTTCCCCAACCCTTTGTTGACATCCAGAGAAATGTCAAAATATTCCCTCCCCCAAATAATTGGGTGTCCTTTTGCCTATCTATTTGAGTAGGCAGATAATAGATTTGGCTCAACACAAGATAGTCACGTCAAGTCAGCTGCTCCCTCTTCCAAGGTCTGGTTCACCCATGAGCCCCCCATGGCGCTAGCAAGGCTGTGCTGCCATCAGTCCCGGCATCATATAACGCTGATGAGAGTTGTAGTCTAACACATCCAGAAAACACCAGGTTCACAAAGACCAGGGCATTTTTTCAGTCGGAATTAATCGGAACTCAGTTCTGACACCTCTCAGGTGGGCACCATTGTCATTATAAGAGAACAAAGGCGGTGTTTATTGTGAGTTCCAGCACCACTTTTTCTAGAAAAATAGCACTGACAAAGACTGTTTTAGAGTCTTCAGGATTCCATGTATATTCCCTACGCCGGAACTCTGTGGCCCTTTCCAACTCAGAGCTTGCCTCTCTCTCTCCTCATCCAGGTGCCGTATGTCCCAGCAAATGCCAATCAAGTGGAGAATGTGATGTCGCTGCTGAAAGGACGCTCTGGGAAGATGGTGGATTTAGGGTCAGGCGATGGCAGAATTGTAAGAGCAGCGAGCTTGTTTCTTGATGGTGGCATGTTCCATGAAGCTGGGTGGCCCACTTGAAAGAACTACAATATATAAGAATTTGGATCGAAAGGGAAGAGTAGAACAGGGCTAGGGAACCTTTAGCCCTCCAGCTATTAGTGATTTAAGTAAACTTCACAGATGGTGTTAGCTTCTGAAGAAATGCTTGATCAAGGCTAGAGTCCCAAAAATAATAATTTTAGAATCTTATTTGCAAATGCATCACTAGATGCATCTGGGCTAGATCAGGTGTGGAGAACCGTTGACCCTCCAGATATTACTGAACTACACCCCCCACCAGCCTTAGCAAGCATGACCAATGGCAAGGGATGCTGGGAGTTGTAGTCTGAAGGTTCCCTACACTTGGGTCCAATGGATAAATAACCTGACCTGGGGCAAGGCAGCTCTCCTGTATTTCTAAGGATCACAAATGCAGTCAATAAAATAAGTGCCTTGGCTTTGCTTCCAGGTGCTAGAGGCTTACAAGCAAGGTTTCAGACCCGCTGTTGGCTATGAGCTCAATCCATGGCTGTTACGACTTTCAAGCTATCGTGCCTGGAAGGCCGGCTGCTATGGAAAAGTTTCTTACTGTCGGGACGATCTTTGGAAGGTGAGGCAAGAGGCTCCATGAAATTGCGCAGATAAGCTGGGGGTAGTGAGAGGACACGCGGCACATTGGCTGCCTGTGTTTGTCAGCCTCTTCATGAGCCAGGCTGCAAAGTCCGGCTGGCAGGTAGTTTTTAGGCCAGGATAGGGATATTTTTAATTGTAGGTATTAGGCTGGGTGCTAGGGATTGAAGCTGGGCTTCAGACATTGGATCAAGTTAACCAATAGTCTTGGTACTCTCTCTTAAAGGTGGATCTGTCAGACTGTAAGAATGTCACTGTGTTCTTGGCACCTAGCGTGGTAAGCATATTTATTTACTATTACTATTAATAGTAATTACTATTACTATTAATGGGACGCAGGTGGCGCTGTGGGTTAAAGCCTCAGAGCCTAGGACTTGCCGATCGAAAGGTCGGCGGTTCGAATCCCTGCGGCGGGGTGCGCTCCCACTGCTCGGTCCCAGCGCCTGCCAACCTAGCAGTTCGAAAGCACCTCCGGGTGCAAGTAGATAAATAGGGACCGCTTACTGGCAGGAAGGTAAACGGCATTTCCATGTGCAGCTCTGGCTCGCCAGAGCAGCGATGTCATGCTGGCCACGTGACCCGGAAGTGTCTCCGGACAGCGCTGGCCCCTGGCCTCTTAAGTGAGATGGGCGCACAACCCCAGAGTCTGTCAAGACTGGCCCGTACGGGCAGGGGTACCTTTACCTTTACCTTACTATTAATATATAAAGCCCATAGCAGCTTGGGACCAGATTACTTGCAGAATCATCTTACACCGTATATGCCAACTCAGCATTGACCTGCAGAGCTGGCACTGTTACAAGGAACTTTGGAACTCCCTGCATGTTGACATCAGGCAGGTGCCTTCACTGTACTCTTTTTGGCACCTGCATAAAACATTTTTGTTTAGGCAAGCTTATCCAGCAATGTGGAATGCTGACATGTGTTTTAATCTCTTTTTAAAGTTCTGTTGATTTTAATTCCCCTTAGAATGTTTTTAAACACCTGCTTAAAACTATATTTTCTTGATAATTGTATTTTTATTTTTTTAAAAAAACCAGTTAGAGGTTTCCATACAATTAAGTGCAGTGGTGTGTGTGTGTGTGTGTGTGTGTGTGTGTGTGTGAGAGAGAGAGAGAGAGAGAGAGAGAGAGAGAGAGAGAGAGAGAGAGAGAGAGAAAGAAATAACCCAGGCATTTTCCTTCCCTTTTCTCAGTTGCAACTTCTGGAAAGGAAGCTGCTTGTGGAACTTCCGGATGAGGCCCGTGTAGTGGCTGGACGATTCCCCCTCCCCAACTGGACACCCACCAGCATGGCTGGGGAAGGTTTGAACCGAGCCTGGGCCTACGATATCAAGACTGTACGGCAATCCGAGCAGGACAGACCAGAGGGAAGCCCGGTATAAGAACGTGTCCTCTAGGAAACAAGCAGGCACCTTTGCAAGACGGACAAGGGCTGTTTCCAGTGGCTCAGAGAGTGAAATCTGCTTCTTTCCAATTGCTGGCCTTGACAGCCCTTTATAAGCACTGGGGTGTGGGAGGGAGGGAAGCAGGCAGGAACAATGAGATGATTTGTCAAGGGAAGTCACATGGTTTCCGTAACTCCTCCCCCGAATCCTGCTAATTCTGGAAACTCATTAGAACCTTTGCCGCAGGATGGGACAGGTTTGTCTCTTCACTGTGGAGTAATGTGTATATTTATTTTTTTGTAATGAACTTTCACAGCACTTTTTTTTTTTTACTCATCTCAGTGTGTGGTCCAGTGGGCTGCTAAGATCTTATTGGGGTAGCAAACCCATGCCATGCCTCAGCTTGGAGCTTTGGTTGTGAAAAAAAGAGAACTGTGATCCTCGGGATGCTGAGGATTAATGTACCAGATAGTGATTTATTTTACTAACATGGTACAACTTCAGATTTCTACACATGGTGGTATGGTTTGCAAACTACTCTAAATC
The DNA here is from genome assembly GCF_964106915.1 of Podarcis gaigeae. NCBI lineage: Eukaryota > Metazoa > Chordata > Lepidosauria > Squamata > Lacertidae > Podarcis > Podarcis gaigeae. The sequence goes on from NC_139690.1 coordinate 35,465,360, forward strand.
GTGGTTTGGCGTTACACGTAATTCCCATATAACCAGGGTGGGGACTTCAGCTGAGTTTAGTTTCACTTTCAAAGGCTGTCATTTGAACCATGGTTCGTGGTTTTATTCCAACCAAGGTTACTAAACAAACCAAATTTTCAAGTTCAGCCGTAAAGCTGGCTTATTTCATTAACCATTTCACTGGAACACAATATAAGCATCTGAATGTCAGAATGAAAGCTGGTGAGAGTAAGACAAAAGGGAGAGAGAATGCAATGGAAATACTGAAAGAAGAAGCAAATGCATTTGGAATGTAAGAGCTCACAAGATGTTGTGAATTGAGTGTCTCAGACTAGGGTTCAAATCCTTGCTCCACCATGGTTATTGGTGGACAACAGGCATGGTTTCTCATCCTAGCCTACCTCCCAGGGTTGTTATGAAGATAATTTGGGGGTAGCATATGGGTGGAAGAACAGCTCTGAGCCTCTTAGACAAAGGACAGGATTTTTTAAAAAAACGAAAGACAAAAATGGTTGCTGAAAGGCCTTCATTGAGCCACTTGCTTCCTGGAGTCTCTTCTGTGGGATGGAAGTATACCCAACCATTGCAATCCACCTGCTGTTCAGGCCAAAGTGCCAGTCCTCCTTGAGGATGCTACAAAGCCTTTTCTTCCCATAGCTTGGGTGTCAAGAGACTACATTTCATTACTGAAATTCCTCTTGGGTTTTGAAGTTGTCAGAGGGTTAGAAGCTCCGGCAATTAGTTCTTCGTGGCTGTCTATTCCCAGAAGTTTCCTTAGCCTCAAGATCTCCTGCTTGTACCTGCAGCACAACAGCAGAGTGAAAACGGCATTAACCCAGTTCTGCTGGGTACCTAATTCAGATACCTAAGGTGGATGGAACCGCCTGAGTAATGAGCTTCCATGTGGCTTCCTTTGGTAGCAAGGGACTGTGAGAGCAGAGTAGGCTTGGTAGTCTATGTGTGGGAGAAGTAGGAAGACATTGGCTGACCAAGGCCACCTGGTTCTCATGACCAGGAGGTTTCCTGGGCTATGTCATTTATATCCCAACTTAATTGCCTCTAGTTTCCTCCTCCAGTCCAAGCTGTGTAAGGCAATGGGCGAGATGGTACTGCTGTTTTTCAGCCCAGTGGGGTCAGGTGATTGGAGGAACCAATAAGGGCCTGGCTAGCCCTATATTACTCATTCACCAGGCTGGATGCCTCAGTTCAGGAAACTTGGCACTGAGGGGAGCTGCTGAAGAGACTCAACACCCAGAAAAAGGATGGGGAAGCTGTGACTGGGAAAGCAGCCATGGGGCTGTAAAAAGATTGCCCATTCCTGCTTTGTGAAAATGTTGAAGTGGTATGATTATGAGACATGAGCTGGCGGGAGAGCCCCATGAAAGATTTTGACAGTTAAAGCCTCACCCAGGTGAAAAGACCTCTCACCTTACAAGGTGTTTATCCACATACTCCTGCAGTTCGGCTACCTGCTCTTCTGCCACCATCGCCCTTGTCAGCAGCTGACTCCTTTCCTTTTCGAGATCCTCCTGTGGTTGGGAGAAGGCAACCATAGAGGCAGGAAGGACCAAAAAAAAAAAGGATGGGTAGACGGGCAGCTTTTAATGTTATTTGTATAGGCCACTTTTCCACCCGTATGTTTTTAAGGCAGCTCACAGAGTTTAAAACAATGAAACAGCACTCCCTGCGTTATATATGAGAGAAACCCATCTGCATTGGCATTCTGCTGGCTTTTGAAGATGCCCCTTTTTACACAGGCGCTCCCTTGATATCACTGCCTCTTGTTTTTAATCACTTTGCTGCTTTAATGGGATTGTTCAATTGCCTGCTCTGATTATGGATGTTTTTCTTAATGGGATTGTTTTACTGTGTGTTTAAATTATGGATTCTTATAGTTTAATGCTTCTGTGGTTGGTTTTTATACTTTTGAACTGCTCGGATGCCTGGTAGGGAATTAAGCAGTATAAAAATTAATAAATGATAATGAAGTAAAAAGGACGGTACCAAAACCACTCTGTCCTATAAAACAGAGGGAGCCAGTGTGGAGCCCCCCCAGATGCAAAGTAGATGTTCTGCCGCTCAGCTGTGCTTTGTGGCCTTGTGCTTTTGGCAGATGAATAGAACAGCACCCCCTTTCATACAGAGACCCAGACTGCCAAACACCCCCTTCAGCAGGGGTCAGCAAACTTTTTCAGCGGGGGCTGGACTATATTATTTTTTGGGGCGGGGGGGGGGGGAATGAACGCATTCCTATGCCCCACAAATAACTCAGAGATGCATTTTAAATAAAAGCACACATTCGACTCATATAAAAACATGCTGATTCCCAGACCGTCCGCGGGCTGGATTTAGAAGGTGATTGGGCCAGATCCAGCCTCTGGACCTTAGTTTGCCTACCCATGCCCTTCAGGTCTAGATTCAGGAACCATCACCTGGCCTTTACACCAACATATCTCTGTGGTTTCAAGGGGGAGTTTTTATTTGAAAATATGTGCTGTTCATAATGGATGGGGTATTTCAAGTTACCGTACTTGAAAAGGGGAAAGAAAGAGCAGGTGTGAATTGAAATCCATACTTAATCCTTATTGCATGCATAACTTAAATTGAGTTTTAAGTCCTGCAGGCTTCCCATAAGCATCTGGTTGGCCACTGTGAGAATTGACAACCCAGTCAGATGGGCAGGGTACAAATTGTTATATGCTGGACTAGATGGGTCATTGAACTGATCCAGCAGAATATGAATATGGAATATGGAATATGATCTCTCTCTCTCTCTCTCTCTCTCTCTCACACACACACACACACACACACGTGTGTATTTGACACTATTGGCCTTACTGTGTTACCAGAATGTTTTACCTGTGTGGTTTGAGTGAACTCTCGTAGTTGTTTCCGGAGCTCAGCCCAGCCCGCTTCGTCCAGCGTGCTGAAAAGAAAAAGGAGCAAAAGGGAACTGGAAAGAGCCCTGTCAGCAAGCCATCCATTTCTTCATGTGACTGGTCGGCTTCCATGTTTTTGGCGTACAACACTCATTATCCACAGCCAGCATGTCCAAACTGTCCAAACTGGAGTGATGGGAATTGTAGCCCAAAATATCTGGAAGGGGCACCAGTATGGTATGAAATTAAGAATGTTTCCTGCAGGCCACAAGTAATTCACAATCAAGTATCATGCCTTAAAAAGACAAATGAGAACTAGATGACTGGATATCAGCATGAGATGTCCATCTGGAGGGCACCAGGTTGGCAAAGGCTGCTCTATCTCTTGCCCAGACCCTCAGGAGTAGCTAACATGTTGTCCTACAGATGTTGCTGCACTCCAGGTCCCATCCGCCCTAGCCAGTGTGGCTCATGGTCCCAGGGTGGATGAGTGCTGGGAGTCCAGCAATATCTGGATGGCGCCATGTTGGCTGTCCCTAGTAGAACTATCTCCCCCCCACCCCAGATGGTCAGATGAGCAAATACAAAGTCACGTTAGCAGCCCCACATATTGCACGAGGCAAAGCATTCTGTAAAACAATGGGCTCTGGCTGGTGAGAAAGGGAGGGACAGAAGCCCTGGAATGCAACTCTTCCATTTATGTATTTGCAAATTCCATTACTATGCTTCTGGGTAAATCCACTTATTTCACTGGGGTGGCTTAAATCGTGAGGATAGGTGATCTAATTGCAAGGAAGTATGCAGGCAAGCCGTGGGAAAGTTCTTCGTAGCCTGTCCGGGGACTGCATAAGCAAAATATAGGTCACATTTGATGTTCGGGGAGTTCTGACTGTATAGAAAGGATGGTATGAACCGAGGAATGCATTGTGTGCCGGTTAACGTAGAAATTTGTTTAGGGCTGCAAGATCGCCCTCTAGAGGTCATGTTAGCTGCTGTAAACTCAGGAGAAAGGAAGTGAATTTCTCTCGCCTGCATCTCAGCATACCAGTCCATTACACTATGTGGATGTGGTATTATGTTTCATTGTGCGGATGTGGTGTTTTGTTCTACTATGTTATGTTTCATGATGTGGATGTGTGGTTGTGGTATTATGCTATGTCAATGTGGTGTAACGTTGATGGAATCCAAGAATATTTGGAGGGTTGCATATTCCCCAGCCCTGATATACAGTAAGAAACAGTACTTACTGCGGAGGTGATGTCCCTGAGCCAGCATTTTGACTTAACTTTACCTGTAAGGGAAAGCAGGGGGGAAGGTGATGGATTTGATCAAAACTTCCATTTTGGGGGTGTGGAGTCTTTTTCAGCCTAAGGGCCACATTCTCTTCTGCACAACCTTCCTAGGGCCACATGCCACTGAGCGGCAGAACCATGAATATCAATGTCACCTTTGCACAGAGGGCTAGTTTCTAAACAAACTCACTCATCCTTCTCCATACAAGCAACGGGCTTTATCAGAGTTCAGGGACAGACATTGGGGGGAAAGGAAGCTTATTATGTACTGAGTTACATAGGATCCAAAATGCAGCAGTCTGATTGGTCCTAGAACAATAGGATTCAGAATGCAGCAGTCTGATTGGTCCTAGAACAATGCAGCAGTATGATTGGTCCGCAGGAGCCACCCAATCCAGCTCCAGGTGGAAGTGAATCCACAACCTGATTGGCCTACAGGAGAATCCCGGAATTAGCCAATCACATGCAGCCCATTGTGCAAACAATGTACATAAAGCAGATATTGTGGAGGGAACTTCCATTCCTCCTCACCACTATGAGCTGAATAAAGAGCATGAAATCCACTCTTGACTCCGAGTATATTTCAAAGGTGTAATACTGCAGGGCTGGTGAGTGGGTGTGGCCTGGGGAAAGAGGGCGTGGCCAGGGCCCAAGGGCCAAACAGAGAGGCTCCTCCATTAAAAGGGCCCAGCATCCAGGCAACAAAGTCCACCCCTGTTCACCTTCATCTGTAGTTCATGCAGTTGGCCCTCCAAGCTGGCTTTATCCTCCCGCAGCCGGTTCAGCTCCTGGGAGGTGCTTGTCAGCAGCTCGGCGTCTGTGATGGTGAAATGGTGTTCTGGTGGGCCAGGATCCAGATCGTGGCTGCCCAGTGACCGAATCTGTTCGCGCTGCATCCTGCAAACAGAGGGTTTACAGATCAGCCCTTAGGCTTGGCAAAGAAGTGGATTTGCTAACCACATATTCACAGTAATACGCAGCACATGTGCGCATGCACACACCACCTTAAAGTCCTCAACAAGTTTCATTGTACGTTTGCATAAGCCAGAGAGCCCACTTCATCAGACGCATCAAAGACAGCTTCCATGTGCATTGAGATGAACTGATGAATCGGCTCTTCAGCAAGCACCGAAAAGGATGGAGCCACAGATCAAGCCACTGTAGGATTTAACTGCCAGCACTTTGGGGATTCCCTCAGTTCCAGACACTGTAATATTGATTATAGAATGGAAGTTGAAATGTGCGCGAAAAGGTTGGAATGTGAAGGTTGTGTTTAAAGAGAACATGAGAGAAGGACGGAATGACACGTTTGCAGGAGATATTGCTATAAGGAAGCAGGAGGGAGGAGAAGAGAAGAAGTTTGATGTCTCACGATGAAACCCAGTAGACTTTAGTAGAAGGAAATATTGCCATTTATAGACAGAACTGTCCCTTTGCTGGTAACTATAAATGCATGTGCTGTTCTCATATTTGGTGTGCCAAACCTCAACTACTTGCTGGTTGAGGTTGTGTCACACTGGCCTTTCAATGCCTAAGTAAAGATCCTGTTTTACTGACAATTGGTGTCTGGATTCTACTGGATAACTTTTTGCACTAGGGGGTTGCCTCTTACCGGGGGTAGGATTTAACCACTGGCACTAGGGGATTTGCCTATGCTATGGCCACTGTAGGAATAGCTGCCGGTGCTAGCGGGATTGCTGCCTTGCAACATGGCCTCTCCCCTACCTGTACGCAATAAGCAGGCCCTCGTGCCTCTTGACCAAGTTCTGCAGGCGTTTCTTGTAGCCGCGAGTGGCTTTGGCCAGCTGTTCCTCCCTAGACTTGTACGAAGCCCGGATGTCCTGCAGCATGCCATCCACAAAGCGCTTCATGTGAGCCGGTTTGAAGGTGCTTTTGCTGGTCCCTTTTGCTGCAGCGGCAACTGACTTGCTGTCAATGTGCTCCTTGAAACACAGACACACAGAGATAGTCTCATATGCTAGCTCAGTACAGGAGTGGGGAATCTTTTTTCAGACCAAATGCCACAGTCCCTTCTGGACAACCTTCCAGATGACACATGACCCTGGTGGGTGGGACCAGAGGCAGAAGTGGGTGGAGCAACACATGCAAATTCAGGGTTCATGGACACATTCCAGCCAGGCAAAAGCACTCAAAGAAGGTGCACAGCAGAGCTGGTAAGGGCTGTGGCTTTGGAGGCAGATAGAGAGACCATTGGCTCCTCCAGACCTGAGGGTTCCCTATTCATGGCCCATTTATTTTGAAACTGGGAATGGGAGCACACTAAAGTGTTGTGAGGAATCCAGTCTCCAGTGACCCTAAAGAATCCAGGCACAGGAAAGGTTTCCCATTGTCTCTTCCTGATTTCCTGGTCCGGGCTTGCCCTCTTCCAAGCTCCATAATTCTGCCACTGTCCTGGCTGGGATTGGAAGTCAGGAAACTCCCTTAGGACGGGTCATATGGTTTGGCTATCAAAGCCCAGTACTGTCTGCTTGGACCACCACCAGCTGCTCTGGGATTTGGTGGAGAAGATCCAGGCTCTGGCACATCTGCCACCCACCCACCCACCCCAAAGGGAACTGCTCACCGCCAGGTCTGTGATGTACTGAAGGAGCCGCGACCTGTACTCCTCATTCAGTTCCTTCAGCTGCAGCTGAAGCCGGGAATTCTCTGCCTCCACTTCTTGGAGCTGGCTTTGGGACGAGAGTAATACCTGCAGGCAAAATGGCACACAATCTTGTTGAAATATGAGATGCCATCATCTGTATTGGCATTCTGCCGGCTTTTGAGGTTGCACCTATCTACACAGGCGTTCTCTTGACTTGAGCCTCCTGTTTCAACTGCTGTGTTGTTGTTTGAATGGATTGTTTTATTATGTACTAATATACCAGTGCCTAGTGTTGTTCGGGAATAATATGAAACCAAAAAAGTCAATTCAGTTTTGAGCGGTTCTGTCCGCCATCTTGGCATCCAGTTGTATCCAAACCTAGATGAAAACCTGCTCCTTGATCTCAGGAACCATCATACAAAATTTCCTTACGGTGTCCTAAGAGGTATCCCAATGCACAGCAAACAAACAAATTCCCAAAAATCTATAGTAGATTTTCATTAGGGATGTTTATGTTTTAATGTGGTTGTTTGATTGTATAGACCGTGTAATTATTACGGGTGTTTGCATTTTAACGTTTGTGTAAATTAGTTTTAATGTTTTGCAAACTGCTTAGAAGCTTCCTTTGGCAATCAAGCGTCATATAAATTAATAAATAAGAACAGAACATGTGTATATTAGAAAACAGTGCCCTGCAATGCTGGGGGATTTTCACAAGGCCTATTTAAAAACAAATAAATCAAAAACTGATGAGGAAATGTGGCAAACTGAACTTAAGGTTGGGACAAAATGAGAAATTGAGAGAAGTCAAAAGCGACAGATTAATCCATCCCTTGAGGGAGGGGGATTTGTGAACGAGAAGGCAAGAGGACAAGGAAGGTGCAAGCATCTAAATTTGGCTCGTCTCATTTTTCATTTGTTACTCTGTTTCCTGAATTTGTTATTATACTGGCTTTAGATGTTTTCCATATGTGTACACAACATTGCACTGCATGTGGAATAAGTTTCTGATGTCAAGGAGCATTAAATCTGCCACCCACAATCTGAAGTGGTGCAAGCTACTGGCAGATCATCTGTCCAAAAGCATCACACCTGCAATCTGTAAATCAAGAGCCCATTTTGTAAACTAGAAGTCCATTCCGCACTTGTAGGGAATCGATCCTTCAGTGTGACAGCACCTTCCCTCTGGATCTCATTGGCATTTGGCAAGCAACTTTGTTGTATTAACTATGAGTCAGAGGATGTTGCGTGAAACTGCTTTTAGGCTCCCAAGCTTCAATAGCCTCTTCAGAATTTAAAGATTGTAGGAGTTCATATAGATGGGCAAATCTTTCAATTTTTGTTTCTCCTTTTTTCCAGTCTTCAGCTCTCCATATTTCCACCTATATTTGTGATTATTTTTTTTAACCCTCATGAAAATCCATCAGCCTTTTAGTGCAAATTTCTCCAAATGTATACATGCAATTTTACTCAACTGGCACATTTTTGCAAAACAGTGTTCCCCAAGAGAATGCATTTTTATATGTTATTTTCAACAATATGCACACACTTTGCCTAAATATTTGCATTCTTCATACACATTACTTGGCTGGAGAACAGCATTGCAAAATGTGGAGAAGTGTTTTGGCTGGCATATTGTTTCAGAAAGTGCAAATTAGGTCGACAGGCCTTTAAATGTGAATGGAACTTCTCCCCCATCCCTAGTGATCCATAAATCCTGCTGACAGTGTAGTTCAGCTGTGACTTCCAAGGTTTCCTTACCACCGACTGTTCCGCCAGCTTGTGCTGCGTGTTCCGGATCGCCTTCTTGGCCTCCTGCAGCTCCTTGCCCTGGGTCACCCTGCAGAGACAAGGAGCCGTGTGGCAGAAGACCAATGCAAGTTTGCAGTGAATATAACCCTCTGATTCGCTCGGGGGTGGATGGGGGGTTAGGCTGGGTCAGTGGCGTAGAGTGGGGGGTGCAGGGGGGCCGGCCGCACCAGGCGCAACATCTGGGGGTTAGGGTTAGGGGGCGCAAATCCACGGCTTAGGGGGCGCAAATTACTTGCCTTGCCCTGGGTGCTGACAACCCACGCTATGCCACTGGGCTGGGTGCTCGTACTCACACTCTCTCCTCTAACTTCTGCTGCTGTGAGTTGTACATTTCTTTCATCTTTTCAATCTGGGCAGTGATGTGATCCTGGTTTCCCAAAAGCTTGGAGGTGGGAGAAGAACAGAAGAAGCAGTTAGTTACATATTGAGAACATAAGAAGAGCCTGCTGGATCAGGCCAATGGTCCATCCAATTCAGCGTTCTGTTCTTCCGGTGGCCAGCCAGATGCTTGTAGGAAACTCTCAAGCAGGAGCTGAGTGCGAAAGCACTCTTCCTTTCTGTTGTTCCAAGCAACTGGTACAGTGGTACCTCGGGTTAAGAACTTAATTCGTTCTGGAGGTCTGTATTTAACCTGAAACTGTTCTTAACCTGAGGTACCACCTTAGCTAATGGGGCCTCCCGCTGCCGCCACACGATTTCTGTTCTCATCCTGAAGCAAAGTTCTTAATCCGAGGTACTGTTTCTGGGTTAGCAGAGTCTGTAACCTGAAGCGCCTGTAACCTGAAGTGTCTGTAACTCAAGGTACCACGGTATTCAGAAGCATTACTGCTTCCAACTGGAGGCAGAGCATAGCTATCATGACTAGTATCCACTGATAGCCTTTGTCCTTCACAAATTTGTCCTATCCTCTCTTAAAGCCATCTAAGCCGATGACCAAGGACACTGGTGGCGCTGTGGGTTAAACCACAGAGCCTAGGACTTGCCGATCAGAAGGTTGGCAGTTCGTATCCCCGCGACGGGGTGAGCTCCCATTGCTCGGTCCCTGCTCCTGCCCACCTAGCAGTTCAAAAGCACGGCAAAGTGCAAGTAGATAAATAGGTACTGCTCTGGCGGGAAGGTAAACGGCGTTTCCTTGCGCTGCTCTGGTTCGCCAGAAGTGGCTTAGTCATGCTGGCCACATGACCCGGAAGCTGTACGCCGGCTCCCTCGGCCAATAAAGCGAGATGAGCACCGCAACCCCAGAGTCGGCCACGACTGGACCTAATGGTCACGGGTCCCTTTACCTTTACCTAAGTCGATGACCAGCACTGCCTCCTGCGGGAGCAAGTTCCAGAGTTTAACCATGCACTTTGTGAAGAAGGACTTTTTGAAAATCTCTTTCTGAATCTTTCAACCTTCAGCTTCACTGGATGACCATGAATTGTAGTGTCGTGAGAGGGGGAGAATTTTTTTTAATCCAAATCCAGGGGCAGAGGAAGGGGGATGCGGTGGAGGCAAGTCACCCTGGGTGTCTTCGCTGGGGGGGGTGACATTTGGCACGCCACCCACCCGCAACTTCCAAGCCTACACCGACTCCGAGCCATCGGGGGAAGGGGAGAGCTGTGCCTCCCCCCCTTGTTTTGACATCTGGGGGAGGCTTGGGAGTCGCGGTGGGCGGAGCGCTGAATGTCTGCCACCGGTGGCTCACTCCGCCCCCGGCTGCAGTGCGCGCGCACCGATCTGTGCACCCGAGTGTCAATCCCGTGCCTGGGAGGGCACCCTCCACACTACACCCCCTTCGGGAGCTCACCCTCCCTGGGCAGCGCGGCCATATGCTCCACTGCTGTCCAAATCTAAAGCTCAGTTCTGCACATTTCCACTTAACAATAACAATCACTCACTCATTCATTCATTCATTCATTTTAAAAGTCCTCATGGAAATTCCAGAGAATTTAGGTGCAGATTTCTTTTCTAATGTACAGTAGTACCTTGGTTGTTGAACGTAATCTGTTCCGGGAGTCTGTTCGACTCCTGGAACCATTCAAAAACCAAAGCATGGCTTCCAATTGGCTGCAGGAGCAAACTGATTTGAATTTCTATCAAGCACCAAAATGCTTTGCCTGGCATCCCTCCCTCGCCCCTGTCTTCAGAGCACAGCACAATCACCACCGAACACTCACACTTCTCTCCAGTTTCTGCCGTTCCTGTTCGGAAGCCACCACCTCTTCTGGCTATGGCAAGAAGACACAGAAGACAGCATGCATTAGATTTCTGCATACGAAAGAGATAAGGGCACCAGAAGATCCAGGTGCATCAGGCCAAAGCCCCATCTAGTGCAGGACTCTGTTCTTGCAGCGACAAACAGCAAGGACAGCAGGATTGCATGCTATCATGAACACACAATAGAAAGGATATGGAGAGTCCCTTAGGTGGCCACAAATGCATACCTTCACTTTGCGGGCAGAGAGACGGTGGACCAAGGCTCTCACCCTTTCCAACTCCACAGAACCCTTGTTGGTTTGAGCTTGGGACTTGGGGCTGTTGCCTCGGGCATTGGCCAAGTTCAGCAACTCTCTGCTAAGCTCTTCATTCTTAGCGACCTACAAAGCAAAGCAGGTAAGTGTGTTATGGAGGTGCAGGCCATCCCTTGGGTTAGAAGCCAACTATTACGAGCTGACCAGTTTTCAATTTCTACGTCTTGGAAGTTCAAGGAGCTGTTTTGGGTGTATAAAACCTTTACAGCCTATACAACCATTATCACCTAGTGCCCGCTGGATGTTTTTGGACTACAACTCCCATCAGCCCATCAGCTCCCAGCATGGCCCAACCATGGATGATGGGAGTTGTAGTCCAAAACATCTAGATTGCACAAGGATGGAGAAGGTTTCCGCAGAAGATGAGCGGCCCATACTTCCTGTTCGTGTTCCTTGCCCAGTGCAAGATAATTGCTCTTCAGAACAAGATATTCGTCTGCCAGCTCCTTGCGGTTGGTCTCTAAGGCACTCAAGCGCTCTTGTAAGGCATCGCGCTCCCCAGTGGTCTTCTCATCATGGAGCTCCACCTCCAGAATACGGCTCTCGAGGGTCAGAATCTGGGAAAGCAAATTACAGCGAGGGAAATGTATGCAACTGTCATAACAAGGCTTGGGGAGAGCGGAGATTTGTAAAGATCATTGCCTTTGATGCTCAGCATAGCTGGGGGCGGGTTTTGCAATTGGTTTTACATTTAGAAACCACTTAGAGGCCATTTTGGGAATTCAGCGATGTATAAATTAAATGAAGATGATGATGGCAGATTTTGTGTGGCTTTTATATTTAAAGATAAATATACTGAAACAAATGCAGATTCATTTTATAATATTCACATATCCAGCCATATCTGGTTTCCATCCTGCAGCTAGATATTTCTCTTTTGGAAAAGATACTCTGGCATAAGAAATATATATACATACTCAAGGACCGTTATTTCCGTCCTGTTTTATGTAACAATTGTCTATCAGTCAGTTGAGACTCCCTATCACTGAACTTGTACTTTCTAGAGCAGAGCAAGATCTAGATTACTTATGTTCTAAAAACTTTTTTGGGGGGGGGAGAGAATTTGAGGGGTCTTTAGAATAAATGTGAACAGGATTGTCTAGGAAGCTGCCTTATGTTGAATCAGACCACTGATCCATCATGCCCAGTTTAGTCTACACTGACTGGCAGCATTCCTGGCTGCCCTACCTGCCCTGTCCCTCTTAGCCAACCCCAGTGGGCCATTCTGGGCCAGCCCTGCTCTTCAGAGTGACCCTTGGAGCCAATCCTCAGTGGCGGACTCACCACCTTTCCCTTTGATTGGCTGCAATCAGCACAAAGGGTGAGGAGGCTCCTTTTCATAGGCTAAAAAGCTCCCCTGTCATGCTGATTGGATGGCTTTAGGAAGCTGCTGCAGAAATGGTAACAAGTCTTCAACCCCCTGTGACCCTGGACTACTAAAGCTCTTCCCAGCTTCTGCATCTGGTTCTACTAAGCCTTGTCCCCGGTTCTGCAAAGGATCTCGAGCACTGTCACGCGGTGAGACGATAAAGAAAACGATGGGTTGGGAGTCCACGAACTTTCACTTAACGTAGGCCCATGGAAATGAATAAACATGGCAAAAAGTTATGTCAATTACCAGATTCTTCAGTTCAAAGTTTTCTGCTTCGTGACGCTCTCTCATTTTGTTGGTCTCAATCTGGAAATCAACGAAGTCCTTGGAAATCTGAGAGGACAGGAACATAAGAACATTCGGAGATGCTTAAAAATGGATTCAAACCAGCGTGCACAAGAGCATGCACGTACAATGGTACCTCAGGATGCGAACGGGTCCGTTCCAGAGCCCCGTTCGCATCCTGAAGCGAATGCAACCTGCGACTGCACATGTGCGGGTTGTGATTAGCTGCTTCCGTGCATGCGTGTGACGTCATTTTGACCATCTGCACATGCGTGAGCAGTGAAACCCGGAAGTAAGATGCTCTGTTACTTCCGGGTTGCCGCAGAACGCAACCCAAAAGGGCTCAACCTGAAGCGTATTCAACCCGAGGTATGACTGTAATGGGAAGTGAGAAGGGGAAGGGCACTTTTAATAAACTCTGTTCCAAAGGGAATTATTGTGAAAATAAGAAATATTTAGGGACAGACACCAAATTTTGTCCTCGTTCAGGGCACCATATTACAAAAGTCCACCCCTGTCTACACTGCTTTTAGATGTTTTTGGAATTGTTTTTAGAGTGTTTCTATCTGTTTTAGAATTTGGGGGGGGAGTGTTTTTAACTAGGATTTTTGTTTGCTGCCCTCCTTGGGGATGAAAAGCATTGTGTAAATACAATAAATAAATAAAATAAAATAATTACAGCATTTAGGGTCTGAGAGTCACTGTTTTCTCACCCCGGATTTACAAAGAAAGCCTGGTCTACCTCGCAAGGCTGCCATAACCACGACCAAGGCACTGTGTGTGAAGCATTTGGAACAACTGGATGTAATCGGGAGAGAAGCAAAGTGTTATTAATTGTCTCTGTGCAGCAGGGACCTTGCCCTATGCCTCACCTTGAGTTTCTCCTCTTCACTATGTACCAGTCTTGATGACAAGTCGGTTTTGGAGCCAGCCACCTGCCCCATTTTCTCCTGCAGCTCCCCAAGTTTGGCGCAGAGCCTCTCGTTCCTGTCTTGCAGCTGAACCTGCATGAATGGGAGGAAAACATATTCAGCCCATGAAATTCAGACTAGGCACAACAGGCATTTCCCCATATTTCAAAGCTTAAAATCAATTTCCTTATCTGTTTGTTTGGGGGGCGGGGAGTCCTCATGAAAATTCATCTGTATTTTAATACTAAATTGTCCTGATAAATACATTTTTGTATGCCGTTTGCTTAATATAACTTTTTTTAAAAAAAAAACCACAACCACCCCATTTCCCCTAATATATTGCATTTTGTATTATTATTATTATTATTATTATTATTATTATTATTATTATTAATACTAATATTATTGTTATTATTATTTCTACTGTGTTTGTAAGTCACTTTGAGCAATGTTTATGAGTAAACAGAGAAATAATAATAAATATTGAATAATAAATAATGATATTGAATAATAATAATAATAATAATAATAATAATAATACGTTGTAGTCCAACAAGGACTAAAGAGGTTCAATAGCCATCTCAGAGGTTGGATGACCATCTGTCATGGGTGCTTTTTAGCTGTGATTCATGATTCACAACCACCCCATTTCCCTTCCAATTCTTCAATTCTATGAGTCTATGATTCTAAGGCACCAGGTAGGAAAAGGTGGAGGTTATGGGGAGCAGGAAGGCAGCAGAAGACACGTTTGAAACCAAACACTTACGTTCTCATTGCTGAGGTGCTGAACTTGCTCTCGGAAGGTAGTAAGACGGCTGCTCTCAGTCTCATTCCCAAAGTCCATGCGGTCCAAGTGTTGGTGATGGAGGGTTTGGAGCTTCAGCTGCAAGAGGAGAAAACCCAGATGAAAGCAAAAAGGAGTGTATTTGAAAGACGATGTATTTGCCCATTGATCTTGCCTACGTAGGAAAGGGTTGCTATCAACTCAGGTTGCTAACGGGTGTGGCTTTCACCTTGTTAACAAGGTGGAGCAAATGAGAGACTCAGTGTTATTTGTGATTATTATTTGATCGGAGGAGGCCTTGGCCAATTCCTTGTTATAATCCAGCAGTCTTGAATGCGTGCCACTTATAGAGGGGAATCATAGACATAAGATCTACCAGAAACACATCACTGCTTGTTTTAACTCACTTGTGGGAACTACGAAAAGCAGTAGAAGTATGAGACGATCAGAACCCTCTAAACTTGAAGCATGGGAAGTCCTATTAAAAAATTATAATTTGGCAGAATATTTGGATCATTTGATATGTATATGTATAATTTGGAATATTTAATATGATTTGATTGGATTGTTAAAGTGGAAAATTTAATAAAAATGATTTTAAAAAAAGAAAAGAATGTGTGCCATGTGCTGAATTTGGCACTACAGTGGTACCTCAGGTTACATACGCTTCAGGTTACATATGCTTCAGGTTACAGACTCTGCTAACCCAGAAATAGTGCTTCAGGTTAAGAACTTTGCTTCAGGATGAGAACAGAAATTGTACTCCGGCGGCGCGGCGGCAGCAGGAGGCTCCATTAGCTAAAGTGGTGCTTCAGGTTAAGAACAGTTTCAGGTTAAGAATGGACCTCCGGAACGAATTAAGTACTTAACCCGAGGTACCACTGTAGTACCATTTTTTTCATCCTGGTGGAGAAATATCTCCTTTCCATTTCTACTTAGGTGGGTTTCATCCCATTCGTTTATGATGCAATATTCATTTAAAGGTCCAGGTAGCCTTCAAACAATGCGCAGGGAACCATGAATGAGTTTGTGCAGGGGGTGGGGGAACTTTTGCAGCCCGAGGTCCTTCATCATCAACTGGGGTGGGGTGGGGGGCCATATATGCCAGGGGTGGGCAACGTAAGAAACCAAAAAGTGGTCAATGGTTGTAACCTTTTGCACTGTAGGCTACATTCCAGCCAGACAAAAGATGGATGCAGGACAGTAAGCAAGAACACTTAACCCAGTTCAAGACATCAATTGTTGTTAGGCTGGAGGTAAATGCAACCTGACCCATAGGATCTCTCACCCGTACACAATCCCTTATGAGCAGAAGGGTCTAGATTGCTTATTCTTCATTTTGGGTACCAGTGGTGGTAGACAGACAGGTCTGAGCCACAATACAAAATCTGCTGTAAAGTTCATCCACTCAAAAGCCTCTGAAAGTAGTCTTCTCTCTGACATGACTTCAAGCGGGGACGGCTCTACCACTGGTCAGAGTGAAGCGGCCACCTCAAGCACCTGATTTTTATGTGCCAGCAAAATTTTGGTTATTTCATTTATTACTTTATTATTGTTGTTTCTTTCTCTGGCTTTTTACTGCCAGGGAGAGGGACGTATGGGCTTTTCTGCCTTAGCTGACAAATTATTATTATTACAATGACGACTATTTTACCAATCTATGCAATTTCCCCAAAAAATGGACAATAAAAACAGCAAAAAATAAAATAAAAATATGACAGATGCATTAAACCACACAAAATAGAGGCCAGCTCTACCAATAGACAGAGTTTAGCAGCTGCTTTAAGGCACTGAGTGGACAGAGGTGCATGTGTCAATTTGCCATAGTGGCTCCCCTGCACCGGCTAAGCCAGACTGCTGCTTTCAAGTGGAGTGGACAATGTTGAAGTAAAATTTGCATTAGTTGCTCTTCCCCCTTCTGACTTTGGTCCTGTTGACCCTAGCATGTGGCCCCCAGAGGAAGGATGGTCTCCACCCCCATCGTTCTGCTGGGATGCTGAGGTCCAGCACTGAGGGCCTTCTGGTGGTTCCCTCACTGCGAGAAGCAGACTACAGGGAACCAGGCAGAGGGACTTCTTGGTAGTGGCTCCTGCCCTGCAGAACACCCTCCCATCAGATGTCAAAGAGATAAACAACTACCTGACATTTAGAAGACATCTGAAGGCAGCTCTGTTTAGGGAAGTTTTTAATGTGTGACATTTTAATGTATTTTTAATCTTTGTTGGAAGCCGCCCAGAGTGGCTGGGGAACAAATAATAATTTATTATTGTTATTATTATTATTATGATACAGAAGGGGGCTGAAACAGGTTCCCCACCCTTGGTGTATACATGGAGGGTACCATCTTGTCCTTGGACAACATTAAGCTGCCTTTACTATCCATCTTAAGTGGGAAAATGCCTTGGCCCTAAGGGGACATTCCAGGAAAAAAACTTTCCCACTTTGGTTCTGGCCCTGGGAGAAGCTGGAAACTTGTTTGTGAACTGTCTCTGCCTGATACCGAGGTCTATTATACCAGTAACCACAAGAGAGCAGTGGAGAGTTTTGCATGCTAACAGCATATCTTTAAAGGCGTAGCATGCTGCCCCAGAGGATTGATCCGGTAGGAAGTGAATGCAGAGATAGACAGCCATTCAGAACAAGCGAGGATTTTCCTTATCGTGTGCATTGTCAACTATGGAAGCAGCAGCCTCAAGATGTGATGACTGGCTCAAATGGCTTTAAAAGATAATTTAAAGCACATGGCTTCCCCCAAATAATCCCGGAACCTGCAGTTTGTTAAGGATGCTGGGAACTCTAGCACTTTGAGAAAGTAAGTTACAGTTCCCAGGATTCTTTTAGGGGAAGTGGCACAATAGGGCTTGAAATGTCTTGTGTGGATGTGACCCAATTCTTGGAGGGAGCTTATTAGCCACAATAGCAAAGCAGAGTCTCCAGATCCAGTATACCTTTGTCTGTCATATACTGGGGGAACTTAGGGATGTGGGTGGCGCTGTGGTCTAAACCAGGCACCCCCAAACTGGGCCCTCCAGATGTTTTGATACTACAACTCCCATCATCCCTAGCTAACAGGACCAGTGGTCAGGGATGATGGGAATTGTAGTCCCAAAACATCTGGAGGGCTGAGTTTGGGGGTGCCTGGTCTAAACCACTGAGCCTCTGGGTTTGCCAATCAGAAGGCTGATTGTTCAAATCCCCGCAATGGGGTGAGCTCCCATTGCTTTGTCCTAGCTCCTGCTAACCTAGCAGTTCGAAAGCATGCCAGTGCAAATAGATAAATAGGTGCCGCCACGGCAGTAAGGCAAACAGTGTTTCCATGTGCTCTGGTTTCCGTCATGGTGTTCCATTGCACCAGAAGCGGTTTAGTCATGTTGGCCACATGACCCGGAAAGCTGTCTGTGGACAAACGCTGGCTCCCTCGGCCTGAAAGTGAGATGAGAACCACAACCCGATAGTCACATTTGACTGGACTTAACCATCCAGGGGTCCTTTACCTTATTACTGGGAGAGCTGAATTGTGGATTAGTTATTGACCTGGACTGGGTGACGAGGCACATTTGTACATTTTGTAATTTGATAAGCTATGGAACGTTGCTGCTTTGATCTTTTCTTTTTATTTAACAAAAAATAAAAATTCTGTGGTATTTTACATACTGTGACTTCATTGTTATTTTTAACTGAAAATGGTCTAATAATAGTTATCGCCATTATTTGGTTTCCTGTTTAATTATTATTAGCTTGTTTTGAGAGTTGATTTTAGCATGCAGCTATATTAACCAGCTTCATTTCTGAAATATACTCTGAGTCCTGTAGTGAATTCTTGCTCTTTATTGCAGTTTGTAAAACAGTGAATTTAATTGCCCTCCCCCCTCCCCAAAAAAACCTCAGGCTTTTATATACATTATTTACACAATGAGTCCCGTCTGATTGGCTGATTCTTCTTCCCTCCTGGAGCCTGATTGGTCTTTTCCTGCAGGCCAATCAGTTGTTGCATTCTAGGATCCTACCAGCCTAATAGGCTGATTAACTTCCTCCTGGAGCCTGATTTGACTTCTCCTGCAAGCCAATCAGTTGTTGCATTCTAGGATCCTACTTGCCTATTGTTCTAGGATCCAAGCTTAGTACATAGCAAATTCCACACAACGCTGCCCCTGGAGACCTAGCAAACAGCTATCCAGCATTTTAGCTCTTGCTGTATCCCTCCAAAACCTATTCCAGGCTGCCATGGTGTAGTTTGTCGGGAGGAGGTGTAGAGAAGGGCTAGGGAGGGCTGCCTGCCTTCCTCTCTTATTATGTTGAGGCACTTTTTAGAACAGATGTAAAACTGGGGTCTAAATGAGATCTCTGGTCAGTCTGCAGTCAGATGGCAAGGTTCTGCGACTCCCTTTTGTTTAACAATAGGAAGAACAAAATTACATTTTCCACCCAAATGACGTGGAAATGAAGGAAGTCAACATGGAATGGCTGCTTGAATGAAAGGGCTGTGAATTCAGTTCAGTTCTGGGACTGAAAGCAAATCCCCAGATTTGGAATAGGCTCAGAGAAGGGATAGGCAAATCTGTCAATTTTTACTTCTCATTTTTCCAGTCTTTTCCAGTTTAGTTCTTCACACCGGTTTGCAGATATATTTTTTAAAGTCCTCAACAAAATTTGTCAGTATGGTGGTACTTCGGTTAAGAACTTAATTCATTCTGGAGGTCCGTTCTTAACCTGAAACTGTTCTTAACCTGGGGTACCACTTTAGCTAATGGGGCCTCCCGCTGCCACAGCACCACCACCATGCAATTTCTGTTCTCATCCTGAAGCAAAGTTCTTAACCCGAGGTATTATTTCTGGGTTAGCAGAGTCTGTAACCTGAAGCGTCTGTAACCTAAAGCATCTGTAACCTGCGGTACCACTGTATTTCCCTGCAAGTTACTCCTAGGAAGAACTTACTGACAGTAAGAGCTGTTCAACAGTGGAAGGGACTACCTTAGAAGGTGGCGGGATCTCTTTCATTGAAGGTTTTTAAACAGAGGTTGGATGGTTTTCTGTCAGGGATCCTTTAGCTGTCATTCCTGCATTGTAGGGAGTTGTTCTAGATGACCCTTGGTGTTCTTTCCAACTCTACAGTTCTATGATTCTAACCGTCACTTTTTGTATGCATTTTGCCTCAATATACCAAGTTTTGCTCATTTCCCCCAATGTGTTGCGTTTTTGTATTTCATTTTCACTAACATATTGCATTTCTATATACACTTTTGCCCTATAGTGTATGTATTTTTGTGCATATTACTTGGCTGGAGAATTGCATTGCAAAATGTGGAAAAGTGAAGATTTCAAAGGGTGGCTGCAGTTTGGTCTGTGTAAGTGCAAATTAGGTGGGTGAGGGCAGGCAGGTTGGTGGGGGCATTGCCCCATTTGCCCTAATGGGCTGGCCTCCATTGGACATCCTGGGCACTTAAATAGATGTGAAGATCGATCAGGTTGCCTCCTTTTCTAGTAAAAGAATTGATTGATTGGCCTACAAAGAAGGCATGGAAGAAGCAGATAAGAGTCTCTTTTTGTGCAGACAGGACAGGTTTGCTTAGCAGAAGACAAATGACTTCACTCTCCAGACACTCCTATCATTGCACCATTTATTGCACACACGCATACAGACACCCTTCCTGATGTCACCTGGATTTCAAAATCACTACTTCACATAGCCCTCTCCATTGCACATATGGAAACTGGGTTGTTATTATTATTAATAATAATAATATTAAAAAAAAAACTTAGGGTAAAAACCAATGTTCACCCTCCTCAGAGTAGATCTGTTGAAATTAATGGATATGACCAAATGAGAACTATAGAAGTGTACAGTTGGATAGGGTTCCTTCAAAAGGTAAAAACCAGGATACCCTGAAAAAAACCCAGAAGACCCCAAAATTGTTGTTGAGCTTCAAGGAAACCCCCAAAGTTGTTGAGCTTTTTTTAAACAAAAACACCCCCAAAAGGTGATTTTCCTCTTGATTTGTTTAAAATTAAGGACAAAGCACCGCCTTTAACCCTGGATATCAATGCCGCCTTTGAAATCTCAGTGTGGCAGTCCTATAGTTGGAAGGGCACCAAGCGTCATCTAGTTCGATCCCCTAAGCCCATTGATTTTAAGATTTAGTTGGATTCAGCCCTTAGAACTGATGAAATACATCAGTATTTCATAGATTCTCTGTATCTTCTTTCATACCCTTTTATAACAACCCTGTAAAACAGGCCAGTATTGCTTTATGCATTTATTTATTATTACTTTTCCAAAACACCTTTCCTACAAAGTGTTCAAGGTGGCACACACAGCTCTCAACTCCCATCCTTACACCTCCACCCCCTAGAGTTGGCACACCTGGTACAAATGGACTTGAGATGAAGTCTGTGCCCTTGCAGATAATGCGGGACTCCAACTCCCAGCAGCCAGGGATGATGGTCCAGCAACATCTGGAGGGCCACAAGTTCCCCATTGCTGCATTCAATCCACCCAAAAGGCTTCTGCCTCCAGAGCCACCACAGACTGGGTCCAGTTGTGAGCTTGCCAGGGTAACTGGTTCTGCCCTCTGGCTCCACCCCTCCTCCCCTAGACCCAGAACGGACAGAAAGAGTCAGTTCCCTTGTGAGGGGAAAGTACTGAAGGAGAGTCACATCCCCCCCCCCCTGCAATGTTTATTTACAATTATACAAGTTGAGCAAGAGAGAAGGGAGACTCCCAGGTCTCCAATAGGTCAGGGGTTGGTGACATTTTGGGGGCCAGTGGAAAGATAACGACATTTCGAGATAGTGCTGGGGGTGGGTGGTATAACACAAAATGGTGTGTGTGTGTGTGGCATGAGAGAAAATGGCCGAAACAGGGGGCATGACATAAAAGAAAATGGCTGCCACTGTTGAAAGAGTAGAAAAAGAGACAGGAACACAAAATGGTGCAGACATTGCTCCCAACCCCGATCTTGTGCATTGTCAATTTTTGAGGGGATATTCATGGGAGCCATGGTGGGCACAGGGCTAATGGACCCTGCAATAGGGAAAGGACTGGAGCCCAGGTGAGAAGAATTAAGATGTTGCAACGCTTCTGAACCCTCATAGACCACCAAAATGGTCAGTGTCCACCACCCTCCGGTTTGCTTCGCTAGGATGCTCTCGGCTGGGATTCAGGTCCTCCTGGCAGGTTTCAGAAGTCCAGTTGGCCAGCAGGTCACTGAAATCTGGAGGGTTGCCATTGAGTATACAGACAGGGCTGAGGGACGGCTCTTTCCAGAAGGACTGGGGCAACTTCCTGCCATGCATGGGGGCGATGTGGCCATACTTCCTCTCCAGCCTAAGCCTCCTGTTCTCAGAAGAGGCTCGCTGCTTGACGCACCTGACCAGGGCATATTCAAAGAGCTCGGCCAGAGGACCCATCTTCTCTGCATCCTCTTTGCTGCAGACAGATCTCCACAGCTGCCTCTCCAGCTGTGCTGGGGGCTTCGAGGGGTCAGGGAGGTCACTGCTGTCGTCTTCTTCCCCAATCTGGGAAATCCTGACTAGGTCAGCATAGTATAGAACCTGCCCTGACAGCTGAGGGGAACGGCGGTCCTCGTAGATGTTGCAGGGCTCTGAGCCTTCCTCTTTGCTCTTCCGGCCGAAATATCTCTGGATGTCATCGCTTATCCGCTCAGCGAACCGAAGGAGCTGCAGCGTCACCTCTGTGTTGCTCAAGCTGGAGTCGGCAGAGCCTCTGTCTGGACTGCAACCTGCAGAATTGCCTACTGTTTCCATATCCTCCCTCTCTTCCTCCTCCTCCTCCTCCTCTTCCTCGTCTGCCTCCATTTCCTCCTCTTCCTCCGATAAGTCTTGGAAAATCATTTCCTGGCAGGTTGTGGTGGATAGGAACGAATTCCGGAATGCTGTGGGCAGCTTAAATTTGCTTAGGCTTTGTATAACCCCAGCGGCCATTTCCCCCGCTCCTATCTCCACGCTGTACAAGTGGTTGAATCTGGACTAAATAAACAGTGAGGAGAACAAAGCGTCAGGTGTCTGCCAAGGAGAGGGAATGCACAGTATAGCTATCTTTTGTGGTTGTTATTATCATCCTCTAACAGAGAACTTGAGTGGTGAGTGCTGACAGAACTGGACCCACTGAGAAATTAGGAGGAGGTATTAACATATTCCTGGAGCACCCAGTAGTAATAATTAGTACACTGTAATTTAAAAAAGGGGGGTCCAAAAAAACAAAAACAAATCAGAAGTCCCCTCCCCTCCCCGCAACAGCCCAGGGCCTACTGGGTATGCTCTGTGGCTTCCAGAAACCATAAAACAGGGGTTGGGGAAAACCTTCCAGTCTGAGGGCCACATTTCCTTCTAGACAATCTTCTCGGGGTCACATGTGGGCAAGGCCAGAAGCAAAAGCCACAAATGTACACTCATTCATTCATTATATTTATGTCCCACCATTTCTCCCTGAGGAGCTCCAGGCGGCATACATGGCTCTCTCCCCGTTTAATCTCCACAACAGCCCTGTGAGGTAGGTTAGGCTGAGAGGCAGTGACTGGCCCTAGGTCATGCAGTGAGCTTCGTAGATGGGTGGGATTGTGAACCCTGGTCTCCAAGGTCCAACACTTTAACCACTACACCACGCTGGCTAATTTCTTCATGCACTGGCACAGTCCTTTACATCTTCCATGCAAACGAGGCATTATCAGACTTCCAGGGCACATTCCAGCCAGGCAAAAGCAGCTGGTTTGAGTGTTTGTGAAACTGGGCCAGCCAGGGAGGGGTGTATTGAATTAACAGGAAATAATAATAATAATAATAATAATGATAATAATAATAATAAT
The DNA here is from genome assembly GCF_964106915.1 of Podarcis gaigeae. Lineage (NCBI taxonomy): Eukaryota > Metazoa > Chordata > Lepidosauria > Squamata > Lacertidae > Podarcis > Podarcis gaigeae. The sequence continues at coordinate 35,488,635 of NC_139690.1, forward strand.
AGAAAAATGACTTCAAAGTTGTTGTTCTTTTTAATGATAAAAGGAAACGGAGGAGGAGCTTAAACTCATCTGCCAACAATGAGCATCTGGACAGCAGACCAGTGCAAGCACATAGGCCACCTGGTCACAGTTGTCCCTTCCTTGCTGAGGTGATACCTATTCTAATTCTCTTTAAATCACCACCTTCTATCACTTATCTGCCCCTTTCACATGGGTGGGGTCCTTGGTCCCCAATGGCATCTTAGAAGCGTGGAACCTATTCCAAACTGACTGTTTAACTTCAAATTGCATGTAGGGTGTATGCCATTTTTATATTAAACTCCCCCACATCAAAAGCTCCATGCATGCAGAAAGCTTGCCTGTTAGGGAAAGGGATAGATGAAGGGCAGGGAGCTTGCAGCCCCTGCTCCTTCACTCCCATCACCCTGAGCCAGCACGGCCAATGGTTGCGATGTGAGCAGTTGTAATCCAAGAATACTGGGAGTTTTCATCCCTGAGCTAGCCTTTCCCCATGGGCTGCTAGCGTGGTTCATGCAGGGAGCTATAGATGTGGAAGAGCTTTCAAAAATAGGACATCATCTGTATACACTCTAGACAAGTATGTGTGGCTAAGTGGTATCAGCTCAGAATTCTATCATTATGCTTAATGTCCTCATTCTAATGCCTGGCTTATGTGCTCCAAAATAAGAACATAGGACAAGCTTGCTGGATCGGGCCAGTTGCCCGTCTAGTCCAATATCCTGTTCTCACAGTGACCACCCAGATACCTGTGGAAAACCCTCAAGCAACACTATCCCCTCCTGTGGTTTCCTCCAACTGGTATTAAGAAGCATTGCTGCCTCCATCCATGGAGGCAGAACATAGTCATCATAGAATCATAGAATCATATTGATTGATAGCCTCCAGAAATCGCTGGCCTTTACTGCCTCCTGGGGAAGGGGTCCTATTTATTTATTTATTTATTTATTTATTTATTTATTTATTTATACCCCGCCCTCCCCGGCCAAGACTGGGCTCAGGGTGGCTAACATCAGGTATAAAAACAATTGATTAAAATACAACTTAAAAACAAGATTAAAATACTACTTAAAATGCAGCCTCATTTCAGTGGAAGCCCAGATCAAAAACTGTTTGGGGGGAGAAAACATCAAATCTTCACCAAGGCCAACTATCCAGACTGGTCCTACGTGGCCAGAAAAACCAGGGAAGTCCCCAAATAGGGGTTCCATCACAGAAGGAAAAGGAAAGAGGGGGAGTGAATCAGGCTGGTTCCAAGCCAAAGGCCAGGTGGAACAACTCTGTCTTACAGGCCCTGTGTCCTAGGACGGGGGAAACCAGGTTCAAATCCCTATCTAGCCATGAAGCTTGGTGGGTAACCTTGAGCCAATCGATATTTATTGGGCTAGCCTACCCCACAGGGTTGTGGTGAGGATAAAATGCAGGTGGTAGGAGGGTATTGCCAGGTATGTGCCTTGAGCTTCTCGGATAAAAGACAGGCCACAGGTGTAATAAGTCACAAAATGGTCTCATCCTTGTGCATGTGCAGACCACGTACACAGATGGCTTCATAGTTTGTGGCAGTTGAAAAGAGGACATAGGAAGCCACTTCATATTAAATCGCACAATTGGTCCATCTAGCCCAGTAATGGCTACACTGACCGGCAGCAGCTCTCCAGCGTTTCAGGCACGGGTCTCCCCCCACCTTACCTGGAGATGCTGGAAACTGAATCTGAGATCTGCCACTGAACTACTGTTGTTTCCCCAAACACGGAGAGCTGTCTTATACTGAGACTGAGCCAAATCACTGGTCCATCTATCTCAGTTGTGTCTACACTGACTGGCAGCAGCTCTCCAGAGTTTTGGGCTTTCTTAGCCCTACCTGGGACCTACTGCATGCAAAGCAGATGCCCTACCACTGACTTACAGCTCTTCCTTAAAGCTTAGGAAGTTTCCTTATACTAAGTCAGACCATCTAACCCTGTATGGCCTTACACTGGCTGGCAGCAGCAGATCCCTAGTGTTTCAGAGAGGAAGTCTTTTCCCCAGCCCTACCTGGAGATACTGGGGACTGGACCTGGGACCTACACGCAAAGCAGGTGCTTTACCCCTGAGCTACAGCCATCCCCCTTGCAAGGGCTTCTCTCCCCGGGTCTCTCCACTTACCTGTCCACCGCAGCTCAGACCCCCACTTCTCCTCTGCCAACTCTCAGCCCTTCCACCTGGGGCTGAAGTATTTATAGTGGCACTGCGAAACTGGGGACTAGCAAATATTTGGCGGCTGTATTGTAATCGTAGACTCGGTAAACAAAACTCTGGTTTGCTTTAATGCCCGGCAACCGGAGAACACTGTAGACAAGGAGCCTGGGAGGACGGGGAGATAGGGCTCACCTTAATGGTTGACTTCCTGGGGGATTTTCGAGTGTTATTCCTGCCGGTCCCCCTATTAGGTCTGCTGCCACAGCTGGCAAACCTCACCCCCTCCCCGGCTCCCAGCACAGGTTGACAGAGGACTTCTTATCTCCAGTGTTGATTTGGAGACGAAATCGAGCCTCGTCAAATAGGCATAAAATTAAATTTCATGGTATTTTGACTCCAGGAGTAGGCATCATCTCCAGAAGCAAGTAACGCTTATCCGACAACGCCTGTGCAAATAGTAAGATGCCAAGCCAGAAGAGGAAGGTAACTAACTGGCGACCGGGGCAAATCGGTCAGATTCATTGTTCTGAGCTTAGGTTGATTTCCGCATCAGTTTGAATCCCTATTGGCATTCCTTGAAGACCCACCTACAGTATTTAGGCAAGCTTTCCCCTGAGCTTCAACTTCCTGCCCCAACAACTGTTTCTGCTGCTCTTTTAACAGCTTGAAGTATTATGCTTTCCAACGGGCTTCTTTTATCTTATTATAGTTCTAATTATGGGTTTTTAAAATTGTTTTGTTTGAATTATTTTTTATGGGGCACTTTGTATGGACTTCATAGCTGGTTTCATACTTGTAAAATATAAATAAAATAATTATTATAGTTACCATTAAACCAATAGTTGTAACTATACATACCTGTACCTTCTTTTTCATGGTTTGGGGTGCATTTTCTCATTTATTGATGAGGCCTAAATGCCCTCCCTCCAGTCAGCACCTCTCCTATCACCCCTCAGTTGCAAGGCTATTCTGCAGCAAATGCCTCCTAAGGGCTTCATAAATCAAATTATTACGTTGCTTCCTGTGATTTACCATACAAATTGGTGCCCATAAATCAATTAGAACGGGAGGTGAGGCAGGCTGTCAAAGCCATTATCTTCAACCCATTAGGGATGGGCTTCATTAGGGTGAAGAAAAGGCCTTTAAGAAACAAAAACAATTCTAACATATGTCCCTTTTTTATACAGTGGTGCCTCCGGTTAAGTACTTAATTTGTTCTGGAGGTCTGTTCTTAACCTGAAACTGTTCTTAATCTGAAGCACCACTTTAGCTAATGGGGCCTCCTGCTGCCGCTGCACCGCCGGAGCACGATTTCTGTTCTCATCCTGAAACAAAGTTCTTAACCTGAAGCACTATTTCTGGGTTAGCGGAGTCTGTAACCTGAAGCATATGTAACCCGAGGTACCACTGTACTCTTTTTCTAACAGCAAAATGTCTGGGGCTACTCCTGGCTGTATGTGGCCTCAGGGCTGCCTGGTGGGCAAAATATATAAACCCACAAAAGCACTCCTTACACTGATCTTCAGACCCTTCTAAGCCAGGGGTTCCCAGACTGTGGTTTGTGGATCATTGGTGGCACACACACTTCATTCAGAGGGTCTGCTGCATGTTCACATTAGAAACACACATTGGTTTGTCACTGTATCTTTTATTGCTTTTTTTATTGCCGAGTTAAACTGGAACTCACTCCCACAGGAGGCAGGATGGCTTTAAAAGACGATTAGACAAATTAATGCAGGAGAGGGCTATTAGTGGCTACCAGCTGTGATGGCTATGGGCTGCTTCCACAGCTGGAGGCAGTGATGCTGGAAGCCATGGGAGGAGAAAGGGCTCTGTTTTTGAATCCTGCTTGTTAGTTTCCTACAGGCATCCAGTTAGCCACTGTGAGAGCAGGATGCTGAACCAGATGGACCACTGGCCTGATCCAGCAGACACTTATCTTGACTTTTATTATATTACAGATCAGAACTCTACGGAATGCAAACTGTACCACCACAAAAGAAGCAAATTCAAAAATAGAGTTAAAGAGCATACATCAACTACACCTTACAGTTGCTACAACAGTGTTATGAGTTTGTGGGTACCAGACTTCTAATCCCTGAACCCAGTGTTGTATATCTACATCACAGAAAAGGCGGTCTAAAACAGAAATTTGAATATTGTTTTTCTCCTGTTGTTGTTTATCTCCTGTCTGGCAGGTTACTTGATTGGATTGCCTGAGGAGCCTGGCCATTCTTTTGTAGTGATAAATACTTAGTTCCTGGGCCATGTCACAGGCTCACACTCTATTCATATCTTAAATGTGCCCTTAAGACAGGATTTGTGAGGAAAAGACAATGGGAGGTTTCCCACTTTGACCTTGCAGAGAAAACATTTACCGTACTCAGTTTAGGAATCAAAATGGTTCCAGGCTGGCCTTCCTGTGCTGATCTATGTACGTGCTTGGTTGGTACACTTATGAACATTACCATATATCTAAGACCATAAAATTCCTATCACACCAGCAAGTGTTAAAAGCTATTTGAGCATCCTGTGTGATGGGCTATTAAGAGAACAGAGGAAAGGGGGCTCTGTGTCAGATGCCAAATGGGTGGGGCCCTCCTCCAGCTCTCAAGATAGTTAGAAGGAAAAGCCTGAGTTTGAGAGCAGAGTTATCTGAGCTAGAAGTTGGAGGCAAAAGTTGCAGGCTGCTAAGGCAGAGAGAGAGAACCTTGGCTGATTTGCGTTCGAATCCAAAGCTGTGTCTATGGGAGAAGCAAGACCCATGAAGCCCTCCATCGCAGGATCAGGTTGTATATATGTGTAAATGAACCATATATCCTAAAGATACCACAGTCTCCACTGTGCCTCATTTCCAAAAGGAAACACAAACCCCTGGAGATTGGGGTGGCATGCAACAGCAGGTAGGGAAATAATGAAAGCCAAGACCCTCTGCAATGGGCAAGTGGTCCAGAGGGCAGAATTTGGGGGCCACTGCTTTATACAGTTTGTGTCTTGCAAAGCCACACTCTTACTATGGAGTGATTGATTGTTCATCATCACTGTCTTCATCTTTCTTTCTTTCTTTCTTTCTTTCTTTCTTTCTTTCTTTCTTTCTTTCTTTACAGACACTGCTCCCACCCTGGAATCTAAACCCTAACGGCAAGGTAAAAGAAGGTGCAGCATTTTAAAATCCAGGGGTTCTTTTGCTGCACAGACTGGAAGGTGGCTCCCCCTACCTTCTCTCTTCCCTTGCTGGTCCCTTGTGCCTGGAACTTGTGCCCTTTGCACAAGCGACATGCAAGGACCCGGACCCACATGGGAGCACTTAGACTTCTCCAAACATTCGCGCTGGCAGCCCTCCTGCCTCAATAGCCACTATCTAGCCCATTTGCTGGCTTGACAAACATGTTTAGATACACAGACAGATCGGAGCGGCAACTGATAAGCCAAGCCAGTCATCACCCCTTCAATATGCTCCTCTGACGTCACTGTGGCTGCCTCCTCCTCCTCCTCCTCTTAGGACAAATGTGGAGAGAACTACAGCTAGCTTTGGGACACTTGGGTGGGGTGTATGGTAGGGACATAATTGCACCCTACGTCCATCACCTAAAGCAGCTGCCTTATGTGACTTCATGGCAGGGCTGTACAGTGGTACCTCGGGTTAAGTACATAATTCATTCCGGGGGTCTGTTCTTAACCTGAAACTGTTCTTAACCTGAAGCACCATGTTAGCTAATGGGGCCTCCTGCTGCCACTGCGCTGCCAGAGCACGATTTCTGTTCTCATCCTGAAGCAAAGTTCTTAACCCGAGGTAATATTTCTGGGTTAGCGGAGTCTGTAACCTGAAGCGTCTGTAACCCGAGGTGCCACTGTACTGGACACCTTGCTCCATTCACTTGTATGGGACATAGGAAAAGGCCCGCAATTGAGAAAACCTGGTTAGGGACCGTGCGAGAGACAGACAGACAGAGAGACAAGCAGGCAGGCAGGCAGGCAGAGAAAAAGAAAGACATAATTGCCCCTCATCTGAAGCAGAATACACACCATACTTTAAACCACTTTTAAAGGATATGGCTCCCTCCTGGGAGAATCCTGGGAGTTGCAGATTATCTCTCCAAGGAACTACAGTTCCCAGCACCCTTAACAAACTGTGCTTAGATTCCAGTGCCTCAAATGGACTAGGATAATAATAAAATCATATGTGGTGGGAATGTAAAGAAATTTTAAAATTTTGGGAAATGATATATAATGAATTGAAGAAAATGTTTAAAATGACATTTGTAAAATAATAATATTAATAATAATAATAATAATAATAATAATAATAATAATAATAATAAAAAACCAGAAGCATTTTTGTTAGGGATTGTAGGACAAGACCTGCCAAGGAAAACAAAGAATTTATTTATGTATGCGGCAGCGGCGGCGGCAAGAGTCTTGATAGCACAAGGATGGAAGAATGAGTGAAACCCCAACAAAAAAACAGTGGCAAGAGAAATTGATGAACTATGCAGAAATGGTTAGATTGACATACAAACAGAGAGATAAAGATAACTGTGACTTTAAAGAAGAATGGGAACTTTTCCACATATTATTTAAAAAGACAGCAAAACGAACTGGACTCCTTGGCAGGTTTTGAATAAACATACACAAATCTTTTGATTGTTAATGTAGTGGATAGATAATATAAGGATTTATACAATTGTACAGTATGCAGAGAACAATATGAGTTGAGAAATCGGAGAGAGGAGCTGAGGGATGTTTTGGGGGAGGGAGGGAGGGAGGGTTGGGGGGAAATGATGAATATGAGATGCTTTGATATGTTGTTATATTGAAATTGTTAATAATTTTTATTTATTTTTTAAGGAGGGACGCAGGTGGCGCTGGGACGCAGGTGGCGCTGTGGGTTAAAGCCTCAGCGCCTAGGACTTGCCGATCGAAAGGTCGGCGGTTCGAATCCCTGCGGCGGGGTGCGCTCCCGCTGCTCGGTCCCAGCGCCTGCCAACCTAGCAGTTCGAAAGCACCTCCGGGTGCAAGTAGATAAATAGGGACCGCTTACCAGCGGGAAGGTAAACGGCGTTTCCGTGTGCGGCTCTGGCTCGCCAGAGCAGTGATGTCACGCTGGCCACGTGACCCGGACAGCGCTGGCCCCTGGCCTCTTGAGTGAGATGGGCGCACAACCCCAGAGTCTGTCAAGACTGGCCCGTACGGGCAGGGGTACCTTTACCTTTATTTTTTAAAGAGGATTAGGATGATGGGGAATCACGCTCCCCTTTTTGAAAGGACACCTGCCTTCACCATCTTGGGTTTCGCCGCCCTTGGGGAGCTGTAGTCCCGCTCTTGGTGGGTGGGTTGGCTGACAAACGGCATAGGGAAAGGTGGCAAGAGAGGCTGCTGTGTACCCAACTCACTGAGAACAGCTTCTCTCCTTCCCCCTGTTAAGAGACAGCCATTCTGCGCCACCATTCCTCCAACTAATAAAGAGAGTTTTGACAGCGCAATATGGGGCCACAGAGCATCTGTCTGGGCATATGCTTCCGTGGCGAGGCCTCGGGTTTTCTCATTATAAAAACAAAACATAAACACCGTTCACCTTTCTGCGAAGCCAGCTTCTGCCTTATCACACCGCAGTGGCTTCTGGAAAGCAGCAGCAGCCAGGGTGGCTGTGGGTCAGGGGCTGCAGCTCCCTGATCCCTATAGGAGGATTCTGGGCCCTCTTCTTGGTCTCCATGCAAGAGTGCAGGAAAAATCAATAGCTCCAATATGTCAGCACTCCAAACGAGCTGCAATAATATGACACCCACCATTAACCCCACAAGCACTCCAGCACAACTCTGCCCATTAGAAGGAGCAGTAGGTGGAAAACGTTTGGCGTGCCTGTATTCACCAGGACCGTAAGAGCAAAGAGTTAGTGCACTGGTCTCTGGGATGGGTGCCTGAGGATGTAGCGAAGCTTGCTTAAAGAATCACAGGAATCTCGGCTAAAGCATCCATGTCAGAGACCCACCCAATCTCTGCTTAAAAACCTCCATGGAAGGTGAGTCCACAACCTATTGCAGGAGTCTGTTCCACTGTCAAACTGCTCTTACTATCAGAAAGTTCAGGATCGGATGTTTTGCTCTCCCTGTTTCCCTGAGCATTTCATGGGGATCCCTTTTACTCTGGAAAATATGGTTTGTTTCAGACCCATACCATACATTTCTGTAGCGGTAGGGCCACAGCTTAGCAGTAGAGCAACTGCTTTGCATGCAGAAGGTCCCAGGTTCAATCCTTGGTGTCTCCAGGTAGCGCTGGTACTCCTCCCTGAATTTCTGGACAGCAACTGCCAGTCAGTGCAGGCAACACTGAGCTAGATGGACCTGTTGCCTGACTCAGCCTAGGCAGCTTCCCATGTTCCCTTATGCACCATCCTGATCACTGACAGCTTTTGGTGGGGAACTGCTGGCAGCTCCCCACTTGCCCCTGTGTTTTGGTTGGCCCCGACCAAGCCTTTATTGTGGCAGGTCCTGCCCTGTGGAACTCCCTGCCTCTAGAGGTTTGGCAGGAATTGTACCTGCCATCTCTCAGGTGTCATCTGAAAACTGTATTGCTTAGGCAGGCCTTCACAATACAATCGTTTTTCTTTTTAACCCGTCAGTATTTACTGAGGTTTTATTGACGTTTTTACTGTTGTTGGGTTTTTTTAACAGATACTTTTACTGGTTTTTTATTATAATCTTGTATGTTGTAAACCACCGTGATATATTTTTATGAAAGTGTGGATTACATATATATATGTGTTTTTATATATATATATATATATATATATATTTGCTTTCGTATATATATATAATTGAAAGTGCTCTTGTAGAAAAAGAAAAGTTTTTGTATATCGCTTAGGATGTTTTTTTTTTTAATTAATTGGCTTAGAAATGCTTTTAAACAGACAAAGAAATAAAATTTCATTGCCTGTCAACAAGACCTTTTAGCTGCTTGTGTAAGACAAACATGCCATTTACTGTGCAATAGAATCAATTGACATAAATCCAGTAGTAAAAATGGCAACATGGCGAAATCCTTCGCAGAATATGTTGGTCCCCAGGCCACTCAAAGCCACCATAACAGTAAGATTTCAAAGGAGATAGATAGGTAGACAGACAAATGGAAGCCAACTGAGGATAGCACTTCTGTTTGGTGAAGTGGGCTCTCTAGACTGCAAAAGCTTGTGCTGTAATAAATCCCCAAGGTGCTGCATGGAAGCTTGTGCCATCCTTAGTCTTTAAGATGCTACAAGTCACTCTGTTCTTTCTTCTGTTCATTTTTCTTTTGCAGAAAGAGGCTGTTGACGTGTCCAGAATAGAATAAGGGCGTCAATGCCCTCTGCTGTCTAGAAGCAGAGATGCACATCCCTGGATTACTGTCACCTATGCTGTCTGAGATACTGCTACAGCTCGATGCAGTCCATCAAGCCCAGGTTAAGGGGGGTGGAGTGGTGGGGAGAGAAGGGGAATGAAGCATGCCCCAAATTCAATTACAATCTTTTAAAATACTCGCAAGGAGAAGGTTTGGCACATTTGGAAGCTTTTTGCAAGTAGGGAGACCACTTTTGCACTGAAGAGAAACGAGAAAACGCTTCATCAAAAAAGAGGATGCCGATTTGCAAGTGCATGTGCTGATTTACCATATATGTACAGATGCAACTTTAGATACAATTACTATAGAGGCGATGTAGCTAGATATACAATACGCCTTGCCATAGTGGGGACCCTATAGCCACCCACGAGACTGCAGTGCTTATTCAGTCAATTGCCCAGGAGCTTGCAAATTAAAGATTCCTCCTGCTCTCCCTTCTAGTGGTTCTTTTATCTTATTCACAGAGGATGCCTTCAAGTAGACCAGCAGTCCTTTTCAGACCCTGGCTCACCTTTAATCCAAACATGCATTGCAGGATCCATTTCTCTCTCTTTTGCCTTGTGCTGTATCGTGTAATGGCCCACCAGAGGGCTGTCCTCCGTGACTGTCTTCTGTTAAGTAGGAGACGTGTCCTGTTACAGAGAGAAGGGAGGCAGGGGAAGTCCTGGTAAGATGTCCAGGCTGAAATGAAACCCTGGCAGAATGAATGCACGATAGTCTTGTAAGCCGCTATAAGTATCCGTGCTAATCACATAAAAGACAACGCTATAGATTTTGCGGGGGATTCATTAATTGATTGATTGCAAATTGTTATTTCTGGATCTTTCTTAATACGTTTTATTGGACTTGCTGGTTCTGTAACTGGATTTGCAATGGCTTTTAGTCAAATACAATAAATGATTGATTGATTGATTATCTTACACAGGGACTTTCCTTAAGTCGACAAGGTGCAACGAGGCCTTGTGTTCAAATCTCGGAGTGCACTGCCCTGCATGTTTAAAATGAACATTATTTATTTTACTCGGACTACGTTTATATACAGGTTAACCATAAAAAAAAATCTTAAGTAGTCAGCACAAAACAGTCCTTTGGGAAGAAGGCCAGGATATAAATTTAAAAAGTAAAAACACAAAAATATAAATATAACATGTTCATATTAAAAATACCAACAAAAATCAAAAACACTGAAGATATAAACAAAACCAGCGAGGGGCGGCGAGTCCAGGCTCCGCTCAGAACCGAACTGCAGCAACCAGCGTGCACTGCGGGCTCCGGCTCGGCTCGGGACTACAACCCCCAGAGTGCCTTTCGCGCTGATGGTTGGAGGAGGAATGCGAATAAGACGGCGGCCGCCTCCGCCTCGGCTTCCCCCTTTCCCCCACTTCCCATCGTGCCCTGCGCAGGCTGTAGCGAGTGAGAGGCCGCGCTAGGGTCGGTCTCCGCGGGCCTGGGCTCGCGCCGTTGTTCCACTCCCCCCACCCCGCCGCGCTCCCCTGGTTTCCAAGGAGACGCCAACCCCCCCTTCCCCTCCGCCGCGCTCTCGGCTCACCTCGTAGCTGCCGCCGCCGCCGCCATGTCGGCCCAGGCCCAGATGCGGGCGCTGCTCGACCAGCTGATGGGCACGGCCCGGGACGGTGAGTAGGGGCGGGCGAGGCGGGGGCCTGCAGGAAGGAAGCGAGCGAGCGCCTCGGGCCTGGCGCGGACAGAGCCTTTGGGGGCCCCTCCAGTGGCGGAGCGCTGAGGAGGCGACCCGCCGCCGCCGCCTCCGGTGTCCATCGGCGGGGCCTCGCCTCAGAGGCCCACCCACAGCAGTGCCTCGCTTCCCCTGCAAACTGAGGCTTTCCATCCCCTGAAAGAGGCAGCGGCTCTTTCTCTTCTTAATAAATCCATAAGGTTTGAGGGGTTCCGTTTCTGGGAGGCCAGGGATGAGTGAGCGCTCAGCATATGCTCAGAGGCGCTCTTGCCCGACCGCCCCCCCAATCGCCACGCGCGTTTTATTTCACACGTCCTTGGCTTGAGTCTTTGCGTTGTACCCTGCTAGGAAAAGCCCCTCCCTGCTCATATTTGTGAGAGAGGGGCTTTGGGATTATCCTAGGATTATATGATAAGGGGATAAGAAGGACGTTTTTGGCTGATGGGCATCTAAAATGAGGGGCAACTTTGAATTGCTTCTTTCAGTTAGCCAGGATAGGTAAGTGGAGCTTCCAAGTCCAGCAGAAGTCTACCTCTTAAAACCAGAAGTGCTTGTGTATGTTTTAGGGGAGGGGTGAGGGCTCCCTGCCTTTGTGGCCTCCTTGTAGGTTTGCCAAGGGGCAGTTTGGAAACTGGATGTTTGAAGGAGTAGATGGAGCATTGGCCTGAGCCAATGTTACTGCTGAGCCATATGGAGAGTTTATAGCAAAAGACAGCTGGGTGCTAACTGGCCGGAAGTCAAACCTGTCAGGCCAGTTTAAAGTTTGGCTGTGTGGCAAGTTGGCCAGTGTAGTGATTGTTGGTCATGGCAATGTGGGTGGTGAGCGTCACCAAGCACAGCGCTTGGACGAAGGTGCCTAAGCAGGGTAGCCGAGTCCCCAGCACCTGCATTATCATGCCTTCAAGGTGTGCCAGTCCAAATGCCCACCAAAGCTGGTGGGATAGTTCTTGACGTAACATCTAATTCCTGGAAACATCTGCTCAGTAGCCTAAAACACTGCTACAGATGGTATAAGGGAAACAATCAGCTGTTTCAGAGTAAGTTAGGATCTAGTGTGTTCAGTACATTTTGAGGGCACTCTTGGAAAGCATTGGCAAGGAATACATATTACATTAAATCCCATAACTCGGACACTTAAAGCTGCCTGAAACATAAGGCTTTAAATGCCAGATTTGTTGGTTTTAGCTCTGTATCATGAGCTGAAAGCCTGACTTTTTCTGGTCTTATATGGTGAGGCTTTTCTTTTGTAGACTCGCCTGTAGAGGTAATGCTTCGTGAATAAAAGCACGAAGTTAGGCCTGTTCTGTATGGAAACGGGACTTTAGTGCTAGCCCCAGGACATTCCCTTGAAAAGCTGTGCATTCCTGTCAAGGTTTGTATCTGCTTCCTTACTTGAATCGGCAACTATCTGGCACATTTGCAGAACTCTGCAGATAACATTTTGCACTTTGTTTCGTAAATGAATAAGTGCTCGTTCTTTCTTTGTGTATTTGAGTTGCTTTTGAATTGCTTCCCATAATTTTATTTCATACAAACTGAACAATTGTGGCCCCTCTATTTTATTTATAAAGGTTCAGTGTATCTTTGCCTGCCTACATCAATCTGCAAGGGAGTTGCAGAAAAGCCTCATGTTCATCGAGCCGTGAGTCACAACCAATTTTTAAAGCTGTTATAACAAAAAAAGTGTTTGCTGCTTTTTTCACAAGTAACTTTAAAAGTGTAGCTTAGAAAAGAAAGAAAGGGAAAAAAATACATTTTTAGTAGACACAACATTAATCCTGGATGCTTGCAAATCCTGATCTATAGTCATACACAGACTAGCTTTTAAAAAACAATTGTCACATACCATTACCACTTTGCCTTTACTTTTTATGTATCATTCCCCTGACTTCCTTACTGCAGGTGTGGGCAAGAAAACTTTTCCTTTAAAACTTTTCAACAGCGGGCATAAAAATTCTGCAGCTGAGGTCTTGAAGAAGGCAGATGGGTATAGTATATGTTGGAGCTCGCAGTGTGTATTAACTAACTTCCCTTTTTTTGTTGGTTTTGCTTGTTTTTAAGTGGCTCCCAAATGTAAAAATGTTTTCTGAGGGCGGGGAAGGGGAGGGGCAAAACAAATTATACTCTTCAGGTCAATACCAAAATACGTCTGGTCGCCCTGTGGCACCTCATTGCTTGTTAACAGTACAAGGCAGCAGCACTAACTGAAAAGACAGTGAATTAATAAATGGCTGCTTATTTAAATTCCCAGGTGTTGATCTGTTTTGTTCATGGTGTTCAGAGAGCACAGGTTTTGATATCTCCAGACCCTTCTCCATGCAGAAGAAAATTCTTTGTGGTCTGGATCCTTGGCTGACTCTACTGTCATTTTACATAGATGTCTGGCTACGGGCATTCTTGTGGTCAGCACCATTCTTAGTAAGTGGTGCATGTGACAGTAAATGCTATACTTGCTTCGATTCTCAGCTGTGAAAGAAAAATGAATATTCTGCGACCTAATGCCTTTGTAGTTCTTCAAGCAGTTCTGGGGTTCGTGAAGTATTTTTATCTGCATAATGAGGCGAAATAGAAACTTACCACAGTTTACCTTGCTTAGCATTTTAAATTTTTTTTCATATTTATAATCAAACATGAATTTCAGGAGATGAAACGAGGCAAAGGGTGAAGTTCACAGATGAACGAGTCTGCAAGAGCCACCTTCTGGATTGTTGCCCTCATGATATTTTAGCAGGAACGGTAAGTAACGTTCCTGATGGTGCTACAGAATATATGGTTTAACAGTTAAATCCTGCGTGGAATCATTCTGTTTAGCTATTTATACAAACTCAAAAAACCCAAGTGGTGTCAAGCTGGCAACCTCCCATTTCTCTAATAATCAGGATCATAATAAAGCGGTACCTCAGGTTAAGTACTTAATTCATTCTGGAGGTCCGTTCTTAACCTGAAACTGTTCTTAAGCTGGAGCATCACTTTAGCTAATGGGGCCTTCCCGCGCCGCTGGAGCACGATTTCTGTTCTCATCCTGAAGCAAAGTTCTTAACCCGAGGTACTATTCCTGAGTCTATTTCTATTTCTGAGTCTGTAACCTGAAGTGTATGTAACCCGAGGTACCACTGTACAGTACTTTGGAGTACAGTGGAATTCTGTGTGACGTTACTTAAACATTATGAAAAACTCTACATGCACACTTAAGTGTTCTGGTTATGAAATTGAGGTAGCTAAGTTGAGCCCTTAAACTCATCTGTTATGGGCAGCTGTCAAGTAGTTACCTGGGCAGCAGAATTTAAATATATCCAGTCAGCTGATGTGAAAGGGGACATCATAAGGAAAAGCAGTAAGATGTTCTCTTAGTAATGTGTGTCCCTTTTATTTGTGACAATTTCATATAAAATGTGTATCAGCAGTAACTCAACCTTCAGCAAAAAATACACAGAGCATTAATACATATAGCAGAATATAATTCAGCCTTGTATTTGAAATGGCAGAATCTTTGAATTGGCATGTTTCAGAAGTGCATAATTGGCCACAATCGAGTACACCAAATGAATTTTAAATGGTTAAAAAGAATACAAAACCCTTTTAAATAAGTATATTATTTTAAAGCTGCAGGGTGGTATCTAGTGCCATTCGTACTCAGAGTAGACCCATTGAAATGAATGAACATGACTAACTTTCATTAATTATGATGTATACTTTTAAGTAAAACTTAGTTGGATACAACCCATATATATTAATGTCATCTGACTCAAAATGAACATGTATAAGGTAGAGTTACTTTTTCACTTTTCCAAACCTAGCTCATGCATTCCTCTAAGCCTAATCATATTTCTGCATGAATGTAAAGATCTCAGTTTGTTTTGTCTTCTTTTCCCCCTTCTCAACAGCGCATGGACCTTGGAGAGTGTACAAAAATTCATGATTTGGCACTAAGAGCAGATTATGAAATCGCAAGTAAAGAGAGGGACCTGTTCTTTGAGTTGGACGTAAGTGCTTTGTGTTTTTTTCTGGTAATGAAATGCTGGTATCAGATTGGGCAACAGTAAGTCTGATATTCTCGCTAATCTTGTGACACTTCCCGCTGTAAGCTTCCTGCAAAAGTTAGCAGAGGTTTTCTATACCATTCACAAAACAGTGATTTCTGAACTATGCAGTTACAGCTAGTGGTTGTCAGATGGAGACTTAGAACATTGCGCTTTAGATTTTAATGAGCAGTTTGTTACTAGACACAAAGTGTCTAGGGTTTCTCTTCAGAGCAAAGTTGTCATGCTGGGCACTGGCTCCAAATAATCCCAATGCAACAAGCCCATAAAACTATTGCAGGTTAATTTGCAGACTATGTAGTGTTTATTTTTATAGGCATATATTATTGTTGTTGATAATGGGATGTGCTGCTGCTCTGACTGAAACAGGTGCAGTCACTGAGGCCTGCACTCCAAGATCAGAGTGGAGCCCACTGGTCATGTAATCAATACCACTGAGCTAAATCTAGCTTGTAGCTCTTTAAAGCAGTGTTTCCCAACCTTGGGTCTCCAGCTGTTTTTGGACTACTACTCCCATCATCACTAGCTAGCAAGACCAGCGGTCGGGGGTGATGGGAATTGTAGTCCAAAAACAGCTGGAAACCAAAGGTTGGGAAACACTGCTTTAAAGCAGCCTTTGTCAACCAGGTGCCCTCCAGATGATCTGGACTACAGGTCCCATCAGTCGTATCCAGTACATGCTTAACTGAACAGAGTTGCCCAATACTCTTTCTTCTGAGGAATCCAGCTCAATATATCCTCTGCTGTACCTAAGAATTCTATTATAAGAGCAGCGTAAATAGTATTTCAGTTATTTTAAACTTCTACCTAGAAATGTCTTTGTTGCCATTTTGCCATTCTTGGTGTTTGTTATATAGAACTAAACAAACTAGCATCACTGCTAGGGTTTAATAATTTGATGTATCACAATAGCATTAGGATATTGCTTTGTGCTCTGAAGAAATGGGTTTTCTAAACACACCTCTGCTTTCATCCTGAAGAAACATCTCTTGTTCCCACCTCACCATCAGTTGCTTTCATCTGCCCCTTACTGTCACTATCAATTTTGATCTGAAATACCAACAAGAGGATCGTGTTCATCTTGGGGCATCTCTTCCAACAGGGAAAAGACTATTGAAGTAACGTTTTGTGCGCACACCCTTCCTATATGTGTGTCAGCTTTGTTTGTTTGTACATCTGTAGGCAATGGACCACTTGGAATCCTTCATTGCTGAGTGTGACAGAAGAACTGAACTGGCAAAGAAACGACTTGCAGAAACACAGGAAGAGATCAGTGCTGAAGTGGCTGCAAAGGTACTTCAGTCGGGCAAAATCATGTGTGGCAGCCTCCTTTCTCAAAGGCTGTATCAGCAGTTGCCATCCTATTCTCTTGTTACATAGGGCTTCCAGTCTCCTCTGATTTACTGGACCAATTAGATTCATACTTGCCCAGCTTCAGTAATGCTGCATCCCCAGATGTTCCCAGACAGTTCAGTCGGCATCTACGTGAGAAGCTGGTCCTACCGTAAAGGTTAAATGCATGAGCTCTTTAAGTTGGGTGGTCCTTAGTTCAAGCTGCCTTGAAGCTCATGTCACGGTGTGATATAAAATGTAATACAATTTCCCTAGCCTTATAAATAAGCCCGCAACACTTACCAGCATGTAATAAATAAATATTACTAGCCTGATGGGGGCTGGAAAAGGAGGATCAGAGAACTGCAGGAGCATCTGCATTTCTGTGCTGCAGAGGAGGAAGTGGAGGCTGCTGTCCTTTAGCAGCTGCCTTGGTTTCTTTGTTGGGCTTTGTTCTGTCCCTCCTCCACCAGCCCTTAGGTTCTTTAACTGGCCTTCACTGTAAGATCCCAGGGTGGGTTACATCAATTTAAAACACAGTATTATAAACATTTTAAAACATTGACATCACATGGATGGGGTGGGTATTGAAAATTCAAAGGTCAGAGTAATGAAGGCTGGTGCTGCAGTGATATTTCAATCACAAATTCACTATCAGCCCCAGGGATAGAGTTAGCTTACCTTAAAAGATTACTTGGATGAGGCATTTGCCTCCCAAGCACTTTATAAATTAATAAACAAATAAGCGGTTCATTTTTGTTTCAGTATGCGTTCTGCCTTTCTTCCAAAAGGTGCTCAAGGTAGCTTGAAATGCATTGCAAAGCCAAAGGAAACAGGCTTCAAGCCAGTTTACTGCATTAGAAGGGAACACCTCATTCCCCATTTTCCCTTGAATCTTTCACGCAACTTTTCCCTTAGACCAGTGATGTCCAACCTTGGCCCTCCAGCTGTTTTGGGACTGCAACTCTCATCATCCCTAGCTAACAGGACCAGTGGTCAGGGATGATGGGAATTGTAGTCCCCAAACAGCTGGAGGGGCCATTAAATTCCTTGTGTGCCCAGACCAAAGTCAGACGCCAAAGATGTAATGTATTCCCTTGATCACTAAACACCATCTCTCCTCTCCAGGCAGAAAAGGTGCATGAACTAAATGAAGACATTGGCAAACTTCTGGCTAAAGCCGAGCAGCTGGGGGCTGAAGGGAATGTGGATGAATCTCAGAAGATACTGATGGAAGTCGAAAAAGTCCGAGCAAAAAAGAAAGAAGCAGAGGTTTGCTTTGCTGTCTTCTTATTGATAATGTTTTGTATAAAAGTTACAATTCGTTTTTTATTTAGTCTGCTCTAGCTGCAAAAATGCGCCATACTTTTTTTTTTAATAATATTTATTAAAGATTTTCTTAATACAATAAAGAAGAAAAAACAAAAGAACAACAACAAAGAAAAAAAGAAAAAGCACTTACACCTTATACAAAAAGCATACCACAACCGAATCAATTAGATAATAACCATATTTTCTTCGCTTTTTGGACTTCCTCACGTCTCTCGTTCCTGCGTTCCTGGTTTATAAAACTTTAACCAGCAATTTATCACCTTGTTTCAATTCTTATTTTATAATTTTCCAATTGTGTCCCTAACTTTAGATACTTTTATCCAAACCTTAAATACTTAATTTAGACATAATATTTATCCAAAATTTATCTTTTCTTAAATTTCACTTGTCTTCGTATTCTTTTCAACTAGCTTAGTGGTGCCATGTTATTTACAATCTTGCATCTTTCTTAACACTCATACAATTTGCAATGTTTTTGTAAATAATCCTTAAATTTCTTCCAGTCCTCTTCCACTGCTTCCTCTCCCAGGTCTCGGATTCTGCCAGTCATTTCTGCTAGTTCCATATAGTCTATATACATAAAGAATGTTCGGTCCTTCTTTAACACCCTATGGCCAACAATGCCTAAAAGGAAGGCCTCGTTTCTTAGGGAAGGTATACTTAAATACCTTTTTCAACTCATTATATATCATTTCCCAGAAAGCCTTAACTCTAGGGCAAGTCCACCAGAGGTGAAAGAACGTTCCTTCAGTTTCTTTACATTTCCAACATTTATTGTCAGACAGATGATATATTTTTGCAAGCTTGACTGGCACCATACTAAAGCAAAATGTGGAGTTGTCTCAAAGCAAAACTAGGAGAGGAAATACTGATGACTAATTGCTTTCTTTCTTGTTTGAAATGACAGCTTCTGAGTATTTCTGAACATTTCCTCGTGACTTCATATGTAAATCCTTCTATGTAAAGGTGTGTTAGCATCCTAACACAATATGTGCAGGATTAACTGAGCTGTAGGTCAGATAGTGTCTACTATTTCTAGTATATTGGGGTAGGTAAAAAAGTAAAGGTAAGGGACCCCTGACAGTTAAATCCAGTCACAAACGACTCTGGGGTTGCGGCGCTTATCTCGCTTTACTGGCCGAGGAAGCCGACGTTTGTCCACAGACAGTTTTTCCGGGTCATGTGGCCAGCGTGACTAAGCCGCTTCTGGCGAAACCAGAGCAGCACATGGAAACGCTGTTTACCTTCCCGCCGGAGCAGTACCTATTTATCTACTTGCACTTTGACATGCTTTTGAACTGCTGGGTTGGCAGGAGCTGGGACCGAGCAACAGGAGCTCACTCCTTCGTGAGGATTCAAACGGCAAGCCCTTCCGATCGGCAAGCCCTAGGCTCAGTGGTTTAGACCACAGTGCCACCCCTAGGGTAGGAGTACAGTGTTAATAAGCTGGGAGAAATTGTTTAGGGTGGAGAGATGAAAGCATAAGAGATAAGCACTGTCGAAGTATTAATACTCAGCTGTCTGATCTTCCATAGGAGGAATACCGTAATTCTATGCCTGCATCCAGTTTCCAGCAACAGAAGCTGCGTGTCTGTGAGGTCTGCTCTGCATACCTTGGTCTCCATGATAACGATCGCCGACTTGCTGATCACTTTGGAGGCAAATTGCACTTGGGCTTCATTCAGATTCGTGAGAAGCTGGACCAGTTGCGGGTGAGAACTCTGGCGTGGGGCAGCTGCTTTGGATACAGAAGGCCACAGTTCAATCTCTGCTGTACAGATGCCCTGAGGGGAGACTGTAGCCCTGCTTCATGGCTCCTGTGAAATGTGGTTACATGAGCAGTATGCTCTTGTGCACTTGGAGCATTGTCCGTCTTGTGCTCAAGCCATTGGAGAACCATCCTGGTAGAGGATGAATTAACTTGTGTTTTTTTTGTCAGACTTGTATTGTAGCACGCTGCCGCGTTTAACAAGGTTTGCTATCTTTATCATAGAAAACTGTGGCAGAGAAACAGGAGAAGAGGAATCAGGACCGGTTGAGACGGAGAGAAGAAAGAGAGCGAGAGGAGAGAACGGGTCAACGGTGAGTGAACTCTAGGAAGTATTTGCAGTGGAAGGTTGTGCTGTGGCTTGAGGGTGCTTGTGCTGCTGTGTGAAGATCTCAAAGAAATGGTGTGGCAAAGAGCGGGCATTAGTCAGACTTGGATTGTGGGAAGTGCATGGCACGTCAGGGCCATATATTCTGGTTGCTTCCCCTCAAGTCAGGAGAAAATGTCAGGTGTGGGCTTTGGAAGGGGGCAGAGAGGGAGAAATGGGCATGTTGCTGCTTGGGGAAAACTAGCAGGCCCTGCAGACAAGCAGCAAATGACACAACTGTCCGAACAGCTGGGGTTTTTGCCCTGAAAAAGGTGATTAAACCTGCCTTGCTTTATCAAATAGCCACCCTATGTAATTGTTTCATAGCCGTTTTTCTGATTCAGCTTTAACATATTTATCATCCATGCCTTTAATTCCTGATATTTAGAATTCTTTTCCTACGTGTTATTTTGCTCTAAAAGAATATTTGTCCATTTGAAAGTTTCCAACAACTCCATCAATCATTAACTTGCTTGAAACAAATGTTGTTTTTTGCTAGGTCTGGATCCAGAAACAGAGATCGCAGAAGGTGAGTGTTTTAAGTTAGTAATGATGGTTCTTCATTCTGGGTAAGGTGACTGGCATCCCTTTGCGGTTCTTTCTCTTTCTGCCATTCTGTTTGATCATTGGACCAGAGGAGGAAGAACCCTGGTGCCTTTTCCAGTTTGTAGCAATTGCTTGCTTGTGGTTTCAAGAAAGTGTATTTAGGGTGGGTAAACCACAATTATTTGAAAGGTTTAAAATGGAAGCTTTGCATCTTCCTCAACCAGGAAGTGCCCAGGCTCTTGGGGAAGAAGTGCATAATCTGGGCAGAGGTGATGTAAAGGCTGCCTTTTCAGCATGATTCTGTGGAGGAACTGGAAACTGAGGGAGTACTAAATGTGCAGAAGAGGAAGAAACTGTTCCTGTTCTGCAGTAATGAAATATAAAAGAGGTCAACTTAATCACAAGTACAGTAGTAGCTTGCTTGAACTAAATGCACAAAGGATTAATCCACATGTATTAAGTCATCAAGAGATGTTCTAGGACAGTGAGTGAAATGAAAGTACTGAATGCTATTGCGTTAGGAAGCATACAAGGTCCTAAAATTACTGGAATTAATGCTTAATCAGCGAGTCACTCTTAATATAGAAGCATTTTAGCTGTTTATTAATCTTAAATGTGATTGGCAAATCAGACATTGCTAAATGTTCTGGACAGCATAAGGGGTTGAGGAAGCCTGTTCAAAATATTTTTATTCAAATCTGAAGCTATTGGTGTTCTGCGAGGTATATCTTTTTCATTTATGCATTAAGACAAGCATATTTTTATGTAGGGTGTTGCAGTCCTACAATACTGGTCAGATTTAACAATATTAGCCCCAAGTTCAATTTCTTCCCTGCTGGTCATTAAACTCATTGGGTGGCATTGAGCAAGTCACTTTCTCAGCCATAACCTACCTAACAGGGTTCTTGTGAGGATAAAATGGAGGAAGAACCCTGAATGTAATAAAAACTTGAAATTGAATTTCTTTCCAAATTCAGCAGTGGGGAAATCCAGCAGCTGTTTGTGTCAAATTCTCTATATCTCTGGGTTTTATACTGCTTGTTCCTGGTTCTTGCAGGTCTCGCTCTCGAGAGCGGAGGCGAAGACGTTCGAGGTCCATTTCCCGTGAGAAGCGAAAGTCCCGCTCCAAGTCCCGGGAACGAGAGAGGCACAGGCGCCATCGCAGCCGTTCCGGCAGCCATAGCCGAGGCCACCGGCGGGGATCCAGAGACAGGAGTTCAAAACACAAGTAGGGGCTTGGCTTTTGCAACCTCTTGGGGAAAGGCTTTTTGACTTGTAGTTTAGCCGTGAGAAAGGAGTCCAGCTGACTATTGGAGAAACAGTGAGAAAATAGGGATTGGTTCAAACTCCTTCCCAAGGCTGCGATGGGGTGGGGTTGAAGAGAGCTGGTTCACATGATACAAATAAGCAGGGAATGAAGTTGAAGGCGTGTGCTGCTTTCTCCCATTGTCATCCTAGAAGGTAGGGTGTGTAGATGTTGTCCATGAGCTCCAAAAGCCATTTGGGACTCACTAGATTTCTTGTGGACTAGACCTGCAAGGGTGACTTTGCACATCACCTGAGAAGGCTTCCCTACTTTTTTGCAACACTTGCATCTGCTCAAAAGCATGCTAGTTCTTCTGTAAGTAGCAGAGAGAATTCTCTCAGACCCAGAATGTTTGTTTGGAATGGTAGGATCTACTGGATTTGAGATAGGCACATACATTTCTACTTGAGAGAGGCCCAAATCCCTAGCGCTGATCTCTCAGGTGCTGTGTGGGTTTTGGTGGCCTGGCACACTGTGCTTTAATTGCTTTGAGGGTAAACAATAACCCAGGATTACTATTAGGGAGGTAGGCTTGATGTGAACAGGGGCAGTAACATGCTGCATGGCCAGAAGTGCTCCCAGATTTGCTATAAATCCTTCAGAATTGCTCCACCACATGGTTAACTGGATTCTACTTCTTTAAAAATACTGTAGTTCTGATCCTTGGAGAAGCTTAACAGGAAGCACTTCAGTTCAGATCTACTGCATGCAAGCATGTTAACCAAGTGGCCTCCTGACATACAGGTGTACCTAGTAACTTCCAGCTGCTGGTAATCCATAGCAGTATTGCAGGTAGCCTGGGGAAACCTAGTCTCTGTTCACCATGTTCACTGGATTGATAATGTCAACAGTAGATGAGCATTTACAGTTCTCTGCTCTATGAAGGGAAATGGAAAGTAGGTTTTCTAGAAATGGGGTATGTGGAAATTATTGACTCATGGTTGAGATACTAAATTCATTTTTTAAATCTGTCTTGAACATGAACAATAAAGAAAAGAAGTTTGGACAATTAGGAAATGAGGAAGACCCTGTAATTACTATTGCTAAAGAGCAGGTAAGGGAATGCTTCAGAAAACCCAAATGTACAATAGCCCATCTCAAAGTGTTCCCTTGGCGGGGAGGAACTGTATCAGTCATGTTTTCTGGAACAGTTAAAAATTAAAAATGAGAAGGCACAAGAAGTCTCAAAAGAAAATGAAGTGTTTTATTTCTTCTAAAATAGAAATCATACTTTGATATGTTGACATCCCTAAAAAGTCAACATCTCAACAATAGATACTGAAGCTTCAAGAAGATGTAAAATGATACATAAGAGACTGTGTTGGGTAAAGAGTTGAATAATTTGCGGATGTTTGGGCTATTCCCATCTTCTGCTTTTGCATTGTTTATCCTTTAGATGCCAACACTTCCAACTACTCTTAAGTTGTTTTGAGTTGCTTTGGCAAACCTGTGACTAATAAATTTAATTAATAAATAATAAGCTTTATTGTGTGTAGCATAGAATAATAAAAGCATTGTAGGAGTACTGATATTGACACCCCCCCCCCAATTCTGTTAACCAAGTCCACTGTAGAGAAACTCCCTGTAAAATAAAGCTGTGTTTGTGTTTGAGTTGCTGATTGTCTTTCTCAGCTTGGTAGAAGCTTAGAGCCTAATTTGTAGCTATCCTTAGTTGGTTTTTGCTTTAAAGACTGAAAGGCTTCTGTTTCTTATCTGACAAAGTTGGCATCCACATTGCAGCTTTGAATTTTTATAAGCCGCTGTGTGTATTATCTGATCACTTTTGTCATGCTTAGCGTTTGGGTAGTCACGGTAGTCCCTATCCCAGGTAACAACTTTGATTTATTTCATACATTTATGTTCTGCCATTCTTCCAGTGAGACAGGAGGTGCTTTTAAGGTGCACAGTGACCCTATGAGGTGCAGTAAATTAGGTAAAGGGACCCCTGACCGTTAAGTCCAGTCGTGACCGACTCTGGGGTTGCGGCGCTCATCTCGCTTTATTGGCCGAGGGAGCCGGAGTACAGCTTCTGGGTCATGTGGCCAGCATGACTAAGCCGCTGCTGGCGAACCAGAGCAGCGCACAGAAACGCCGTTTCCCTTCCCGCCAGAGTGGTACCTATTTATCTACTTGCACTTTGATGTGCTTTCAAACTGCTAGGTTGGCAGGAGCAGGGACCGAGCAACGGGAGCTCACCCCGTTGTGGGGATTTGAACCGCCCACCTTCTGATCAGCAAGCCCTAGGCTCTGTGGTTTAACCCACAGTGCCACCTGTGTCCCGCAGTAAATTAGGCATGACAAATAGAGAGTGAGAGTGTATGCACATATACATATGCATATGGTGGGTGGGACTCCCCCTGTAGAATGGTGTGCCAAGTTCACCTTCACAGGTCACTGTCAGAGACAGTATGTCTCTGAACGCCAGTTGCTTGGAAATACAAGTGGGGAAAGGTGGCTGTTGTGCTCAGGTCTTGCTAGTGAGCTTCCCATAAGCATCTGATTGGCCATTGTGAGAACAACATGCTGGAGTAGATGGGCCACCAGCTTCATCCAGCCTCAGGGTTCTTAACCTCATTTCTAAGCCCACCGCTGTACAAGAGTGGCTCTCTGTTACGATTCCTTTTTTCACAGATGGTGACTGTAGCAATTGGGGCTCTCATCAGGGGCTAGTATCACTGGGCACTTGCTGAGTCTCACACCATAAAGAGCGGCTAATTAAAGGGCTGGCAATATGTCACCTCCCCGTTTTCACATCAAATCTGATAGCGATGGGCATTGTGTCAGGTTTGTTGGTTGGATCAATCAATCTCTATCCCACTGTTCCTCCCAGAGAAGCCCAAGACAGTAAAGCAGAAAAAAACCATAAATTTAAAATAAAACACCTTCACAGCTGAACAAGTCGTACTTGTAAAGCACTTGTGTAAACTGGGATTTGGTGGGAGGGAGGGGGAAACAGGAAACAGGCCAAATGACTTAACCCTGCATTGTGCTGGCTTCACGGTGTATGGCACAGTTGAAGGAAGGAAATATCTAGGTATAGGATGAACTGTGGGATAAAACAGGAGTAGATATGTGTGAGAGATGTATAAAAACCAAGTTGTCAAAAGAAATTGGTTACTAGCCAAGAGGGAAGCAGGGGAACTCCCTGAAGCAAAAAGAAGAGATTTGTGACAGTGTAGAAGCATAGGAAGGAGCCTTGTTTAATATTGATGTCATTGTTGAATTTCTAGGCTTGACTGAACAAAAAAATAACTGAACAAAATCCATTTTATTGCAAACTTGTATTGTTTACTTCTCTGGTCCTGGGCAGATGGGCCCAGCAGTCATTGCACTGAGTTTATTCCTCTATGTTGCTAAGCCTGGAATTTGATTGACTAATCTCATCCTAGAGTGAGCCATTGTGGTCCATTCCCTGGATCTGGGGCATGGAACCTTTTTGGCTTATCAGAATCTAACCTTGTGGGCCAAATTTAAGAGGCAGGTGAGGCTACACACCTGTCAGTCACCTGACATCACAGGTTGCCCAGTGCTTTGAACTCTCAAAACTGGGAGTTCAAAGCACCATGTGCATCCCAGTCATCTGGTACATTTAGAGTTCCCTGCAGGGAGCTTCCTAGCACACCTGATCCAGCAGGCTTCAGCTCTATTGCACATTCTCCACAGTCCATTTGAAAATAATCAGGGATCCTGACAGACCACTTAAGAAACACCATTTTTTCTTTTAGAAATCAAAGCATATGCCTAATTTGTCTTTTTCTAACCATAGTCCTGTATCTTTCAAATGGGGTGGGCATGCTGCTTCTGTGAGTGATGTTGATTGGAGAGCTTGTCAGCTTTATCCTCAGGTCAGCATTCGTCCTGTGTTTGGACTTAAGAGTAGACAGGCCATTCAGGACCCTTCTTCAATGGATTGATTTTTTTAGGGGGGGAGTTGATTGCACCAGCACCATATTATGAAACTATTGGCCCTAAGCCTGTTTGACAGTCTTGATCAGAGTAGCATTGCTTCTCATTTTTTGTTTCCAGCAAAACGGGCTGTGCACAGATATCTATAGCTCAGTTGGTAGAACATGAGACTGGTTAATCTCAGGGTTGTGGATTTGAGCCCCACGTCGGGCAAAAGATCCCTGTAGCTGCAGGGGGTTGGGCTTGGATACCCTTGTGGTCCCGTCCCACTCTGCAGTTCTGCGATATTGTTAACTGTTCTATAGTCTTTCCATGGGCAACCTGATTGCAGCTTGTAGATTTCAGCTTATGAACCTCTGCATCTAGTGCTTGACCTTGACTCTGGATTTAGGTAGTACCTTACCCTGTGCTTAATGTCTACCAACCCTGGAGGGTGGCTCTTCCTCCCCATCTGGGCTGTCTTTCTGCCCGTGGTCCAGAAAGGAGAATTGGTAGGCTAAGTCCAGAGTTCCCTTTTCTGGTCTGAAATGTTTTCACAGACACACACGCACTTTCCATTCTAGAGCCCTACAGTATGCTCTGGTTTCCTCTCCAGATCCTCTAGAGATCGGTCTTCAAGGGAGAAATCACGGGAAAGAGACAAGAAAGAGAAGAGCTCTTCTGAACGGCGACACGAAAGCACGAATGGCAAATCTCACCCTAAGAGATCTGAAGAGAGGGAAGCCGGCGAGATCTGAACTCCGGACGCGATCTGTATTGTACTGTATATATAGTCTTGAGAAATGTTCTACACAGCCCAGATTTTTCTCATTTATATTAACTGAATACAGCACATCTTTTGTAGTTCTGAATTTCTATTGTTTCTGCAGGTAGCAAAGCCAGTAGTGTGACAGTTTCCTATACTGTTGACTTGAGACTTTTGTCTTTTAATTGAAAGAAACAAGCTCAGTCGCTGGTCTTCAGTGCAGTTTAGCGACTTAAGCAGAATGCAGCAGAAGCAGGCAGAAGATGTGGGGGTGGCGGGATCATAACGTGCTGTAAAAACTCATGCTCCACCTGCCTATGTTAAAACATCACTTGCCTTTCTATTGCAGACTTGAGTTCATAACATACTAAAGAACCTCAGCAGCGCTGGTACTCCCCACCCCCCCTTTCTAAATATGGCAGGTTCATGTAATGTTTCTGATATCCAAGACTTCGCTAAATATGAACAAGCCAGATTGGTCAAAAGTAACCTACACCACAGCCTAGCTTAATAAAGTTGTTTTGGGACAGCTGTACAACATGGCACAATATCTCTTCTTCTTTTTTGTTGTAGTAGTTGTATTTAGAGCTTGGTGAAAGTAGCACAGCATTTAAAATTTAAATGGATGTTAATTGGATTATTTTGTCAAGTTATGCAACTCATCAGTGTGAATTTTGCACTTCGGGACTTCATTTTTCTGTGTCTGCTTCCTAATTTCCAGGTTGCCAGTATTGATCCCTCTGAATATAAATAATGTTCCCTGACGGAGAGGTCCTGGTGTAAGTGGGATGGGATTCCTCACACTGCAGCCTCAAGCCGGAAGGCACGTTAGAGCAATTCCATTAAGGGCAGTGTTCACAATAACACAGAATGACTCTACCAGTTGGGCAGATGAGGAGCTGGCATGGGGAGCTCTGTCGTGGAACAAACAAACAACTCCCACATCTAGATTGATTCTGCAGTTACAGAGGGGTGGGGTGGGGGAGTAAGATGCACTATTGTTGTTGGCGGCAGTTAAGCAGATTGCAATGCTGCCAAGACTGCATTTGCGGTGACAACCTGAAACACAGCTGGTAGGGGTGTGTCAAAGAGGTAGAGGGGCATAATCATAGTCATGTACTTCAGGTTCTTTTAATAACTGCTGATAGCAGCAGAAAACAGTCAAGGTGCTGCTGCAGAGAGTGGTGTCCAGGGTACTAGGAGTTTTTGACTTTTTATTTGTATAATTATCTAGTAGTTTACTGACCAATTCCTGTGTGCCTCTTCTTCCCGAAACTCCCTTTTCTTTCTTTTTTTTTGTGTGCTGCAAATTGTGTTCATCAATGCATGTTTAATCAAGTTTCTTTTCCGTTTTATTCTCACTGCTGAATTCTACCTTCCCCCGCCCCCGCCCCAAGAGGACTGGTTGAGTGTGTGTTCTCTCAGCCTTTTGTGTGTTTGTGAGTGACTACCAGGAGAACTAATGAGCCAGCAGAAGGAGCAGATGTGTTTCCTTTGGGGAAATCGGATTCAGACCTACAGTTGCCCATTGGGACAGGTAATATCTGGGCATGCTCAGACCTAGAATGTGTTTCCCTCTGGAAAGTCAGAGGACACAGTAAGAAGCCAGCTAGGCATATCATATTGAGTGTATAAAATATTAGGAATTCATCCCTCTGTGGGCTTTTTATGTTTAGTATGAGCAGTTTGATCCTTAACAGCACCTTTGTTTGCCTTTGAGAGATATTGGTCTAAGTAACAAAGATGTAAGTAAAACGCTCTTCTCTTGCCAGTCTTATTCACATTAAAAGCTTATCTTTGTGGCTCGGAGTGAACAGTCTGTTTTGGTGTAACCCTTAATGCTTGAAATTTCCATGAACAACTCAGCCCTGTCTTTACTGTCAACCAACTGAAGAGACTGGAGTAAGTTTACTGTATTTTTCGCTCCATAAGATGCACCAGACCACAAGACGCATCTAGTTTTTGGAGGACTAAAATATTCTGAATCTCAGAAGCCAGAACAGCAAGAGGGATCGCTGTGCAGTGAAAGCAGCAATCCCTCTTGCTGTTCTGGCTTCTGGGATAGCTGCACAGCCTGCATTCACTCCATAAGACGCACACACATGTCCCCTTACTTTTTAGGAGGGAAAAAGTGAGTCTTATAGAGCAAAAAATACGGTAATTACAGATGTTGCAAAAATGGGAAGGAAGGACCTAGGAATGGGGAAACCTTTCTGTGGACTAATGCAATAGATACCCTGGGCACATGAAGAAAAACATGGCATTCTTCAGAGCACCACTTTAGTCATCTTTACAGCAAATGTTCAGGGCAGGGCTATACCACAAATGGGAGCTGCAGCAGAATGTCGCAGTGTCCCACATGAGTGCAGATCTGCAGTTCTAGTTGTCCAGGATACTATAAATTCAAGCTGCTCTATTCATTTCTTCCTCCTTAATCCCTTTCTGTATTTCTTTTCCAAGGAACACGTGACATTCAGTTGCTCCCGGAGGTCACTGGAAATGCTCCGTTTCCTTTGAGCTATTTGGTAGGAAGGTGCTGTTCCTCCATTTGGGACTTCCAAAGCGTTTTTCATTTCTGGATACCTGGGAGTTCAACCAAGGAGAATCCACTGTCATCCAAGGGAGTTAGTTCCACTGTCACAGACAGATCTTGCTGTCAGCAAGTTCTTCCTAATGCTTCATTGGAATCTCCCTTCTTGCCATTTGAATCAATTTGTTTGGGCCCTCCCCGCTGGAGCAGCGGAAAACAAGCCTGCTCCATCCTCCATGTGACGGCCCTTCAGATCTTTGAAGGTGGCCAACCGCTCAGTCTTCTCCATGCTGAACATACCCAAGTCCCTCAACCATTCCCAAATTACCCCAAAGCCTCTGCATGTTGGGGTGGGAGTAAGACAGGAGTGTGGAAGCACAGGCTTAGGGGCTAAATGTGGCCCAAACTCTTTCCAGCTCACATGCCTGGTGATTCTGTGCTGGGCCCTTGAGTGCTTTTTGCCTGGCTGGAATGCATCCTTGAACTGTGAGCAGGCCTCTTGCTTGGCTGGATAGGGAAGGGAATTGTTATTCCCTAAAAGCAGCCAGTTGCAGCAGCCACACAGGAGCAGACAGCATGCTGAGATTTCCAAGCCATCAAGACTAATCACCTGGCAACCAAACTAACTTGAATTCCCCATCTTCAAGGACCCAAAGAACTGGAGAGCAGACTAATGTCCTGTTTGCTAGGAGGGTAAAGTAGCATTGGAGCAGAGCAGATTATTAACATTCATGCAAGCTACCCTGTCTACATGTGGGCCCTAGCTTTCAATCTTTTGCATTGCTTAGGCATATAGTTTTCTCTCCTGCGGTGGGAAAATCTAAGTGCCCTCAAGTTGCTTAAAAAAACAACTGTTTTAGAGATGTGTACATTGCAGTCCTGTGGTCTTTATATGGAAAGAAGCCCCCATTGCAGACAGTGGGACTGACTTCAAAGAGCAAATGTGCCTAAGATTGGGCGGCTATTTACCTTCTGCCCACAAAAGTGTATGGTTTGCTCCAGAGAATTGGGCCAGGTTCATCACCCCTCAGAATCTATGCTAAAGTTCACCACTAACCACAAGGCAGCAGTTCCTCTGGGCTTTAAGATCTTCACATGGCTAGCAACTTGCCTTGTGCGAATGTCTTAGGATGCCAGATCCCCAACAAAGGAGGCCCTTAGAAACACGTTTTCACGAGGCAAGGAATGTCGTCTTGAATACAAACTCAGTAAGATTTGTGTCATTCTGGTCCTTGCACCAGATGGAAGCTCAAACAAAATGACCTAAGTCTGTTAAACTGCTGCTTGGGAAAACAGCAGCCCTTATTCAAGTTTTTCTGTTGCAATTCACCATGTTATCCAACGCAAAAGCTAGCAAAGCCTCTGGAATCTAGGTGCTTTTCTGCTGCGATGTGCCCTTTATTGCTCTGACCCAAACAGAAGTGTTTAGACAAAGGAAGCAACATTTCTGCCTTTCTCACTCTCCCCGTGACAATTAATGTAAATAGGAATGAGTTTCAAGACTCACAGGTAGGGCCAAGGTCATAGTTTTCTCCAGCACAACTAGGGTACCCACAAACCCTCCTTTAGAGAGGACAGTCTTCTATTTGAAGGACTGTAGTAAAACAAACAGAACCATAAGGTCCTTGAAGGTGCCAATCAACATTTAAGCACGTGAAGGAAAGGCTAAGCAGGGACACAGGGTTTCAGTCCTCCCCACTGTGCTGAGAGCTTTTCTATTTAAAGTATAGGACTTATTTCTCCATTGTGCACATACTAATTAGCATATGCAAATTGCATGTGAATCTGTCCTTCAGTTTGGTTTGGGAGCCTTTTGTGGTGATGCTTGTTTTTATTTCATAAAGCTGATATACAACGTGACTGTAAAAAACCAAACAAACCCTCAACACAGTTTTTACAGAAAGAATAAAATAATGAAATGATCAACTTTAAAAAAAGGTAAAAAGACCTCTTTAAAACATTAAATAATTACGATCGACAAGAGGCTAAAAACCAGACTGAAACATATGTTGACATGTCTGGATAGCCTTACCTAAACAATGTTTATAGCAGGTGCTGGAAAGAGTACAGCAAAGATGCCTGCCTGATGTCAACAGACAGAGAGTTTCAAAGTTTAGCTGCTGCCGTGTTAAAAAGATTGATTTCTTACCAATGCAGAACAGGTATGTGTGTAACCTGTACCAGTTGGGCATATTGAAGTGGTAAATGGGGCATATATCGGGTGAGGCAATCTGCTAGGTGATGCATCATCACCTAGTTCCTGCGGTGTTGAGGTACAAAAGACACCATCTTTACCTAAATCATATTTTCCTGCATTCTTCTCTTACAAGGCTGTCCATTCCCAATCAGGTGGCCTCTCACACATCACCTTAAAAACGAGCAAAATGGCCTAGCTTCATTAATGTAGAGATGCAAACAGAGAAAGGGTTGATGGCAGGCCCAAACACAGACTTCCAATTTCCAGGCACAAAGAACAGAATCCGGTTTGTAGAAATAGTTTGGGGTTTTTTAATGTGAGACCCGTAATTCCATGACTTTTCTGCCACGGATGTAAATCTCTCCAATCAAGTAGCACAGTGGTGCACGTGGCAGAGAGCAAGGTGTGGCCTGTGCAAAGGGGTGCCTGCTCCTTGCCCCCTCCCAAGGAAAGCCAAAGTGGTTGAAGTGCAATAATCCCACCCTCCTCCAAACACACACCATCAAAGCCTGCAGTACACAGGCTGGAACGTGGATCGCTTCAGAAAGGCAGTAGGCCCCGTGCTGGGGTGTAGTCCAAGCCAGGTCCTCAGTGTTCGTACAGGATTTTCTGATCGCAACAATCCCAGTCTATCAGCTCGTTGCTGCGAAACCAAAGGCTGATCTCTCTCTGGGCCGTCTCCAGGGAGTCGCTGGCGTGGACAACGTTCCTGTTTTCGGGGGAAACCTCACAATGAGGGCATATCGTAGGTTAAGGTCCTATCCTACAACCACCCAATTTTATATCCATTTTAACTGCTATAAACTACTTCCCCCAAATAAGTTGTAGATGGATGAGGGGGACCAAGAACTCTTTCCTGAATTGCTACAGAATTCCCGAGAGGAGGAACAGCTGGGTCTGCCTACAGTGTGGCTGCCCTAAGGCAGCATCTTGAGCTACCCTTACCTGGGGCTGAGTCAAGAAGCCACTACAATGCAGTAAAATGATGGAACAAGAGTTTCCCTGCAGAACCTCCAGAGGCAAAAGGAACTTTCCAGGGGGCAATCTAGTATCTAATGCCTGTTTTAGGCATGAAGGACTTTTAGAATGCTCACTCAAACAAAAACAAGGAAAGAACGAGCACATCGGGGAATGAAGGTTCAGCCCAGTCTACTCTTGCTCTGCTAGATTTCTGTTAGCAAGGACATTTTTTAAAATGCAAGGGAAAATTAAAATTTGATTGCCACAACAGCCCCCCCCCCCCGAATCTGTAGTTCCAGCTAGCATAGGCCATTCAGCCATTTTTATTCCACTGTAAATGTAGGCAGTAATAAATACAGATCACAAACTAAGGGAAGAGGATTTTTAAGCACACACATAGAAAAGTGAAATGTAATGTAATTTATAATAGAATGGAAAAATGAGAAAGCAAAGAAAGATCATGCAACTTAATGTGTAGGAACTCATACTGTCATTTCAACATCTTGATTGGTTCATATAAACACCCTTCCCCTATTATTCATACATGGTTTCATTTGACCCAGAAAGCTCATTTTCCATACTGGCCCTCTCAGATGACTACATGATGGCAGGAAGAACTATTCTGCAGCATACTTTAAACGAATGATTCACCAGACCAGGAAATGGGACTTAACCAAAAGAGTCGGCGTTTTGTATTCTTCATGTGTAACCAGGCCAGAGACTCGTGTCAAAGTTTGAACCTAGAAGCACCAGCAAGTCAGAGCTCAGTGACAGAGCACCTGCCTCACAGGTAGAACATCCCAGATCCCAACCCCAGCATCTCCAGCAAGAGCTGAGAGAGACTTCCTGCCCAAAAAACCTGGACAGCCACTGCCAGTCTGTGCAAACAATACGGAGCTAGATGGACTCATGGTCTCACTCTGTGCAGAACAACTTCCTGTATTTCCTGCTATTTTGGTCCCACTCATACCTGCTGACGTGGACGCTGAAGTCTCCCCGGACGGTGCCTGCCTTGGCTTCTGTGGGATTTGTCTCCCCCACCATAGCCCTGGAGGTTTTGACAACGTTGTAGCCTTCCCAGACCTGAAACAGGACACCATAGAAAAAAGGGCAAAGACCAGTAGTTCTGACATTCCTGCTAACAGCTAAACAAGGCAATATGTCTCTATCAGTACCTTACAGAGGTGCTCCCCCAACCAACATCACAGAGCGCCTGATACGGAAGGGGTGCTTAGAAGGATGGGGCAGGGGGTGCGCATTAATGAATTACAGCCGGCTATGGGCCTGGTATGGACCACAGGGCCCAACCTGGCAATTTGCAGCGGGGGGCGGGGGTGGGGTCTTCTGTTGAAGTACACAGGAGCTTCCCTTCACCCTTATGCCTAATACCTATGCAAAACGGTTCTTCCCATATCCAAGATACAAGAGCAGTACCCAGATTTGCATTTGCATCCCACAGTGATAGTGCTGGACCTACATTTCTGCGGTCCTGGAGATTGAATTGTCACGGGGGCAACCCGTAATCTTCTTTGATGGGGCTGTTCCACAACAGATCAAGACGTGAAAAGCAATTAACTATTACATCTCAGATTTGGATTGAAACTGCTGTACAGTGTCACTGGTGCGATATAAAATGTTGCAAGCAACATGGACTAAAGTCACTTCTGGGACCCCTCTGAGATTAGGGCCCTGGAGTTTAAGCTTCATAAGTTTCACAGTAGATCTGCCCCTGCACAATGGCTAAACGTTCTCCTTCCTCTATCAGAGGCAGCGTGCATACGAAGGCCATTTGCTGTGCATCACCAGAGGGGAAACTGCTATTGCACCCAGAGGTCCCATTTGTCTGCTTCCCATTGGGGCTTCTGGTTGGCCGATGTGAAGAGGATGCTGGACTAGATGGGCCTCTGGGTATTGCTGAGAGGGGATGGGGAAGAGAGACCATCTTACCATGGCCACCACAGGCCCCGAAGTCATGTACTTGATCAGCTCATGATAGAACGGCTTCCGGCGCAGTTCGTGGTAGTGTTCTGCCAGAATGCCTTCATTGGCCTGCCAAAACAAAGCTGCATCTGACGTTCAAATGGGCAGAGCCTCCCACTTATGAGACCCTGAAGAACAATCCCCTGTGTTGGCATGTGTAGCTGTCTCTGGGTCCAAGGGATGCAGGATTTTGTGGGTTCGTGAACCCCTTGCCCCAGAGGTGCACCTTGAGGAAGGGCTACCTGTCCGTGTCGTCTACCTTGTTGAAGGTGGCTGATGACAACATTAACATTTACATTCCCAGGAGGGATTGAAACTTCCCTCCCCACCCCACCCTGGAGCAAGGCTGTGGGTCATGGATAACTCTCCTCTTATTCGCTGATCCCTACAGAAACAGGAAGGAGCGCTCCAATTCAAAGTGTTGGTGCTGACCTTTAAAGCCCTAAACAGCCTCGGTCCTGTATACCTGAAGCAGCGCCTCCACCCTCATCGTTCAGTCCGGACACTGAGGTCCAGTTCCGAGGGCCTTCTGGTGGTTCCCTCACTGTGAGAAGTGAGGTTGCAGGGAACCAGACAGAGGGCCTTCTCGGTAGTGGCGCCCGCCCTGTGGAATGCCCTCCCTTCAGATGTGAAGGAAATAAGCAGCTATCTTCTCTTTAAAAGACATCTGAAGGGAAGTTTTAGGGAAGTTTTAAATATTTAATGCTGTATTGTTTTTAACACTCAATTGGAAGCTGCCCAGAGTGGCTGGGGAAACTCAGCCAGATAGGCAGGGTATAAATAAAAAATTATTATTATTATAACCTACCCCAATGTTTCCTGAGCGCTTGGCAAGCCTTGATTGCCCCCATTTCAGCACCCAATGAGCGTACCTGGAGCAACTTGAGACCCACAAGCTTGA
The DNA here is from genome assembly GCF_964106915.1 of Podarcis gaigeae. Taxonomy (NCBI): domain Eukaryota; kingdom Metazoa; phylum Chordata; class Lepidosauria; order Squamata; family Lacertidae; genus Podarcis; species Podarcis gaigeae. Next base: position 35,523,808 of record NC_139690.1, read on the forward strand.
ATCCACGTTTTTCAAAGCGTCTGATCACATCCCCCACCAGCCTCCTCTGCACCCCATCTGGCTTCACGGCGATCAGTGTGCGTTCCTGCAGCCCAGGGACACCTATTGGGCAAAGAAAAGGTGGTTAGAGCCAGAGATCCTGGGAGCCCTTGTGGCTGTGATGAGTGAGAACTGCAACAAAGAGTTGCAGCATACAGGGCTCCTGTTCAGTGTAGCAGGAGCCAGCCAGCCCTCCTTTCAGGGTACTCTTTCATCCTCCCTATCCCCCATGGTTTTCTGTAGATTGTTTCCCTGGGCTTCAATTCAAACCTTTTGGAGTCCTAAGTTTAAGATGATAGGGCACCAGATCTCGAAGTGATTCATCATAATGCCCTAATTTTGAGATGGCACTAAATTTCACTACAATTTCTACCTGTTTAGGGCTATGGCTGAATTTGCCATCGGCTGAGGATAATATACATTAGAACACTGTTCTATTTCTGAATGAGTTCTGCAACAGTTTCCCCTCCATTTAGCCAAAGTAGTAAAAAATAGAATATGGTAGAAATTGTGATAAACACACAGAAAGCAGCCAAATTTGCTCCGGCAGTAGCAAAATGTGTCGCGGTTACTCTGACCCTCAGATAATAGACTGCAAGCTGTAAAACTAATGTTGCTGTTTTACAATGTTTGCTTTTTAAAAGTATTTGCCTGTATAGAGATGCCGGGTTGTTTTGTAGGCACAATGGCTGGCAAATCAAACTGAAGATCCCTAAAAGTGAAGGGAGTAAGGAAGCAGTATTGGAGGGGCAATGGAAAGCTCACCCTTCTCCCCCCCCCCCCACTAGATGCTCCCTCTCCTGCAAAATTTTGGGAATACAGCAAAAAGGCTTTGGTGCCCAGTGGTGCAGTGGATGCCCCTTTCCCAGAGGGCTTTGCTTCCTGCAGGAGGAGAGCGACAGCACTGCAAAGCAAGCAGGCTGATTAGTCACTGGGGACCTACCTAAAAGCAGGTGGATGGGACTCCAGCCTCAAGGCACAGAAGCAGCAGACACCAGCAGGGAGGGAAATGGGCAACTTTTAAGCTAATAATACTTAGCAGTCATATCATGCAGGTAAATGCTCCAAGCACCTCCTATACATTAAATATAGGACATTACATTTAAAGCAAAATCTGCCCTCTGCGCCAGGAATCCCAGCAGCTGCAGTTGACGCAGTGGAGTCGACTGGTCCACAAAAGCTTTATGTCACAATGAATCTGCTAATTAGTCGCTGAGGACGCCACTGCCAGGAATCTCTTCTGGGGAATTTGCTATAATAAGCCGAATTGTCTCCTTCTTGGGAAGTCACATACACTGACTGTGCAATCCTTACAACAGTCTTGTACGGCAGGCCAGAAGAGTCCATTCACCTCTAACCAAGCTCCTTTAACATGTAGCAAACTGGGGGAAGAAAGGGAGCTCCCCCCGAAAGGAGAGTGTGATGTAATTCAAGGGCTCTGTTTTCCAGTGAGAAGAAAAAGTAGCAGCTATCTTCTTCCAATACGTAGGTCAGTTATGCTGCTCTCTGGGGATGAGAGACCCAAAAGCCAAAGCAGGGGGCCACCTTTATGGGGAACAATTGAATCATCGCCAAGTAGAGAGCCAGCATTCTCCAGCACACTTCTTGAAAGCAAGAGCGGGGTGAGACAAACAGCTAGATATGAAGGTTGAACCCCCAAGTTGGCAATTTATGTACAGTGGTACCTCGAGTTAAATACTTAATTTGTTCCGGAGGTTCGCTCTTAACCGGAAACTGTTCTTAACCTGAAGCACCACTTTAGCTAATGGGGCCTCCCGCTGCCGCCATGCTGCCGGAGCACAATTTCTGTTCTCATCCTGAAGCAAAGTTCTTAACCTGAAGCACTATTTCTGAGTTAGCAGAGTCTGTAACCTGAAGCGTATGCAACCTGAGGTACCACTGCATTGATCTTTGAATACAGAAGTGTGGGCCTGGCAATGTTGACCTCTGGTCAGCCCTGCTTGCCAGTGTATCAAGAAGAGAGTTTAGGAATTATCACTGCCCACAGCTAGATTTTCTTCCCACCTGGTGTGTGGATACTAGTTTGCATGGTAAAACCATCTCAGCCTGAAAGAGAGATGAGCGCTGCACCCCACTGACTGGAATTAACGGTCCAGGGGTCCTTTACCTTTACTTTTTTTACTAGTTTGCATGCTAAAAAAGGGAACACGAGCAGCATCTGACCACCACCCTGGGAGTCACTGCCAACACAGGGGCATGGGAAAGTGGGGTATGGAAAAGTAGGGCTGGAACTCCCAGCTCTTCACCGTTTCAAGTCAGAGGGAACTTCACCTTAAGCTACAGCTCTTCCTAAGGCACCTGTAGATGCACCCCAGAAGATGCCAAGCTGTGCCAACAGAAGAATTCAGAAAGATTCCTGAATTGCAGGGAGTTGGACTAGATGATCCTCATGGTCCCTTCCAACTATGACTCGAGGATGCACTTGGAACAGACCATCCCCCCCCCCTCTAGTTTGCACAGCCCAAGGAAATGCCAAGCCAGATTTCTTAACAGCCCCCCATGCCAAGCTAGCAAGTACTAGCTTGGGTGGGTAAGCAAAGAAAGAATGCCAAGGGGTACAAGTCTTAGGATACCCAACTCCTCAAAGTTGTGCGCAACCAGGGAATGCCCTGCTGTGTCTCTCCAAGAGTAACGCCTGATGGAGAGACAGGACCGTGCAGGACTCCGGATCGGCCAATGGTCAGGGACGATGGGAACGGGAAGGGTTGCGGACTGCGGAGAGTCGGGGTGGGTGTGTGGGTGGAAGGGCCTGGCCCGACTTTGCCTAACTCGGATTTGCCCGCCGGAGCCACCACGCGGCGAGGGCGCAAGTTGCGCGCCCATCCCGGGGCGGAGAGGCGCTTCGCGGAACGAGTTCTGCAAGCCCCCTCGCCGGAAGGAAAAGAGCGGAGGCGATATCTCACCCCGAGGGCGCTTCGCCCCGCAACTCACCCGCGCTGTACAGCCGCCCCCCGGGGAGGCGATCGCAAGGCAGAGCCCCCCACGCCCCGAGGCTGCCCGCGCCCCGCTGCCCCGACGGCAGCAACAGGCGGCAGCTCCGGCCCACGCAGCGCTGCAGGAAGCCCATGGCGGCTCGCCCGGTAGAAGGGGGCCGGCCCGGCCGGGTTTATAGACGAGGGCTTGGGGGTGGGAGAGAGCCCGGCTGCGGGGACGCTGCTCCCCCACCCCACCCTACCCGCCGGTCCGCCCCCAGGCCAGGCCGAGCGAGGCGGCCCCCCGGGGGGGGGAGGCGTGGGAACGAGGAGGATCATGTTACGGGGGGCGGCCCCCTTAAGTAGACCCGCAGCCCCCCACCACCAGCCCCACCCCGGGGGCGGGCGGCGCGCTTTAATCGGCCGCCTCGTCTGCTAACAGGGTTTGCAGCAACTTTCGGCTCTGGAAGCTGGGGGCGCCCGTTGCTGATGGGCCAGACGAGGAGAGACCACGAGGGTGGGCGCACTTGCTGATCAGGGGGCGCCGTCCGTAGCTGCTTCCGCCGGCAAGGAAGGATCACGGAAGGCGGGCGGGGAGAGAGAGAAAAGCTGGTTGAGTGCTCCTAGGCAGGAATGGGTATTTTTTTGAGGGGGGGGGGGTTGTGGAGCAAAGCAGCCGTTTCTCAAACAGCAAAAGGGGAATAGGAAGTTGTTTTATGAAGCCGGCGCAGACCATTTGACCATCTACTAATCGGGTACTTTGTTCTCGCTAAAGTACTAAGTGGGTACTGTACTTTAACGGGGGTTATTAAAATACTTCCACATTAGCTGCAACACGCATCAACCCAATAAATCCCAGCGACTAAACTGCCGAACCTAGGCAATAAAAATATGTCCCAGAGGCCAGCACACCTCACTGAAACAACTGGATGCACCTTGCCTGCCCCATCCCCCGTCCCTTCCCCAGGATTAGATTGTAAGCTCCTAGCAGCAGGGACTGATGCTCTATTTTGTAAAGCGCACTCTAACGCCAGCCTCCAGCAATTTGGCACCCACGCAGGTGTTTCTTGCTGCAGCTCCCACGCTGGCTGTGGCTGATGGGATTTCTAGTCCAGAGGGCACCCGGTTGACAAAGGCTGATATGAAAACAAACAGCAACAAGAAGTTACTAAAGGGATGAAGCGATGGGCTATGGGACTTGCCCTCTCACACAGTTGAAACGTTCTTAGTTTATGGGATGGGTTCCTGTAGCAAATAGTTAACATTGGTCTTTATAACACTAAGATATACTGCTCTACTTCAGTACATGCTTGGAGTGTTAGAACAGTAGTTCACAGGCTTTCCCTGTGGAGCACTTGAACACTGATGAGGGACTTGAATGACCAATTGATTTTTGTGCAAGTTGTGGCCTCAAAAATCTGTGTGGCCAATTGCTACTTTCAGTGAAGATTTTTATATGTATAAAAAAACCCTCTGCCTTTAGGAGGGTCTCCCTCATCCTCAGAGCGGATCGTCATCCGGTGATGAACAGGGAGGGAGGCTGGATTCATGGGTGCTGCAGATAATATACAGAACATCTAATTAGAGGAGATTAAGAGGAAACACGAGGCCCGTTTGGAGAGGGGCCACCCTCCCTTCTGTCAGTACAGCTGCAGCCAAATACTTGCAACTTGTGGAAAAATAGGAGAATTTAGAGACTTTAGAGAAACTTTGCCCTTTAAGCTGAGGTTGTGTCCAAGAACAAGCTACTGTATTTTCCCTTGACAAAACAAACCATTATGTAGCTGGCATCACTGGCCTTCCCAGGTGCTTTCTTCATTAGCTTTCCATCCTTTAAGTGGTGAAAGGTGCTGCCTGATCACAACATTCAGTCCTATATTTCTCCCTGGACTTGAACCAAATTGGCTGAAATACTTCCCTAAAACACAGAGAGGCAACTACCAGCCCCTGGGGCAAATGAGGCCCTGCAGGGGTTGCCAGACACTGCTCCAGCCACCAGCCAGATGGAGAATCTGTGCAGGGGAAATCAAATGCTGGACTTAAGCCTAGGAAAACTTAGAGGTCCCAATGGGAGACCTCCAGTGGGGGGCAGGGCGAGGGCATTTCATTTACCATTCCTTGCTCAGAAGTCATCTGGATGCCAACCATGTATTAAAATCGCAAGTGCTTTTCTTCATAAGCAGGAGCTATGTTGTCTAGGACCATCTTCATACTTGTCCCCATCCCACCTCTGTTGTTCCAACAACCCTGAACTGGCTCCAGTTCAGAAGACAAACAGTGCTGTTCTACCTGCTGGAAGTTCGTAGCTCCCAGAACAGTGACCCAAGAAAAATATTGGCAGAAACATCGAGGACAGAGGGTTGTTTTTTCCTTACCCCACCTGCTCTCTGCACAACTGAACGAGTCCTGCTTAGTTCTCTTCTGGTTCCCAATCCTAACCTCCGATTCTCCAGATGTTGTGCCACCTGGATCCATCAACCTTTTAAATGTCATGGACAGGTTTAGACTGGGCACCAAGAAGGAGCCATGTGATGAGCACAAGGGCACCAGTAGGTTGTATAGAGGGGCATTGGAACCTTCAATACTACTAGCTTTTGAGAGCAAACTAGACATGCATTTGGTTCAACTAAATGCAGGTGGACTCAGTGTCCAAGGCAGATAACCACTCTTGATTTTTAAAGCTCCTGAGTTTTGCCCCCCTTCCTGCCAAAAGAAACCAGTTCACCTTTTCTCTTCCAACTCTACCAATATTCACTCATCTGACCACATATGGTCACATTTCACGGGAACAACCCTGACTCCCTTGCTACTCCTCATGCCTGGAACTCTTCACCCCAAAAGGTCCACAATACAGCCTCCCCTTTCAGATCCCTCCTTAAAAGTCCACCTCGCCCATGAACCCTTTTATTTGAATCCACAACGTTCTGTCCCAAAAGACCTGGCTAGCATCAACTGAACTGCAATGGCTTTTGGAAACCAACCTGCCAACTCTTGTGCCTCATGTGCAAACATCCAAATGGCATTCACGAAGAGGAGCTGTGGTGGGGTTGCTCACTTCTGAGGAGCCTCAAGCACTGAAATTCCCAGTTTATGGAAAAGAAGCCAGTGCACTTGCCTGCTTGAAGGCTATCGGGCCATGGCTATCGTTTGAAAGCATATGATGTAGCAACTGCGCTGGAAGCTAAATGAGTCTTAGCGTTTGGTCAGTTCCTAGTCAGATGACTGCCTGAGCACCATGATGGAAGAAAGACTATTGTTGCAGACCATCTGCTTTGAATGCAGAAGGTCCCAGGTTCAAGATCCTCAGCATCTCCAGGTAGGGCTACCTATCTGAAACCCTGGAGAGCAGATGCCCATCAGTGTAGGCACTACTGAGCTAGGTGGACCAATGAACCAGAGCTTCCTACGTTCCTAAAATCAAGCAAGCTTCACATTGGAAGAGTACATGCTCTGGGGAAATGGGACAACCAGTTGTTCTTAGCAGCAAGATTTGAGCATCTTCCAAAACTATGACCGTTGACCCATTGATCTGGACAGAGAAAACATGCACTTTCACTCTGGGTAAACAGTATTGTGACCGATGCTTTCACAAGATGCTGACCCCTGGAGCAGGCCAGGGACAGGCGGAGTGTCACTGTGGCTGAAATCAAACAAGACAAAAAATTAGGCAGAATTTGTAATGTGTCATCATCCAGCTCCCAGCCACGGCTCCTCCCTCCGACGATAGTCGCCATAGTGGATTTTGAAGAACCATTCTGGCCAGGGGTGGTGGTGGAAGCAGAAAATCCAGCCTCCTCTAAACAGCACCATCTGTTTTAATGCAATGTTTTAATTGATGCTTCTGTCATGTAAGCCTCTTTTGGGAGTGCTAGCCTCAAAAGCAGTATAAACACCTTGAATGAAATGAAGACACAGCAAGCCACAAAGTACAATGGGCAAGGAAAGACTGGGATATCTGAAGAGGTTCCAGGTATCTCTACACAGTTCACCCTCTTGAAAACAAGGTCAACAGGCAAGAGTGCAAGTGTCCACAAGTTCATGCCATTCTGCTGGCGAATCTGTTCAGACCATGTGCCTGCAATTCGGTGAAGCACAACAGCAGGCTCTCATACAGTTATTGATATGTTTTTCTAAAGATTAAAGGGCCAGCATAATGCAATAATTAAAATGTGGGAGTGGGACTAGGTGCTAGGTTAAGGTGCACACAAAAGTTTACTAGGGCCCACCTGAGGTCAGTCGCTCGCCTAACTTACCTCAAAAGGTGGTTGTGAATAATAAAGTAGCCCATGTAATGCCATCATGAGTCCCTTGGAAAAGCAGGCTCTGAGCAGATATGAAAAACCCTATAGATGCATCTTTAACTATCACTGAAAGTCATGTAGCAACCCATAGAAATCACTCTTCAGGAATGTGCACAGAACCACCTGCACAAGCTGAACATGAGTCAAGAGGGTGATGCAGCAGCAAAAAAAAAAAAAAAAAGCTAATGCTACTCTAGGCAACAGAAGTATAGGGTCCAGATTAAGGGAAGTAACAGTCCTGCTCTGTTCTGCCTTGGTCAGACCACACCTGGAATACTGTGTCCAGTTCTGGGTGCCACAATTTAAAAAGGACGTTGACAAGCTGTGTAGAGGAGGGCAACCAAGATGATCTGGAAACCAAGGAACAGTTGAGGGAATTGAGTATGTTTAGCCAAGCAAAGAGGAGACTGAGAGGAGATATGATAGCCATCTTCAAATATCCAAAGGGCTGTCACATGGAAGATGGAGCAAACTTGTTTTCTCCTGCTCTGGAGGGTAGGACTCGAACCAGTGGCTTCAAGTTACAAGAAAGGAGATTCTGACTAAACATCAGGAAGAACTTTCTAACAGTAGGAGCTGTTTGACAGTGGGATGGACTCCCTTGGGAGGCTGTAAGCAGGGGCTGGGTGGCCATCTGTCAGGTATGCTCTAGCAGAGACACCTGCATTGCCGGGGGTTGGACTAGATAACCATTGGGGATCCCTTCCAGCTCTATGGTTCTATGAACTGGTCTGAAGCCCAGAGTTTATGCCCTCCCCAAGACTTCCCGAAAGGCCCTGAAGATACCTAAATAGATCTCAAGCTCGTCTAAAACAACAAAGTAAGCACTTTTTTATTTCCATTAAGCACATTTTAGTATCACAATGGAATGATGAGAAAAAACTTTTCTTTAAAAAAAACCCCACGAAAACAGAGCTCTGTCTGTCTGTCCATCTGTCTCCCCACCGATGGCAGGGGAGGCTTCAAGGCAATTAAAAACAAAAAGTTGATGGGATGTTCCCCTCCCCAACAGCCAGGTGCAGGAGGGGAGGGAGGCAGGTGGAATGATGTGAAGGTGGGAACATCTGAAGTAGTCTTTGGCGTTTCTGCCTCATGATTGATGCACAAGACCAGTCACCGGAACCTGCAAATCTGCAAATGCCACAGTATTAAGACAAAAACATCCAGCTATAGAGGAACGGCCTGCAGGTGGGCCTCGAGACACCCTGTAGGACACAGAGCTGCCGCCACAGCTCAGCTGCGAGGAGGAGCTGGAAGGGGAATGGACAAGGGTGGGGGCACAGCGTGCAGCTCTCCCAGGCACGGGGGCCCATGGGGGAGGTGCTTCTGTATCCAGCCGGCCTGGTGAGATCGGGGAGCGGAGGCAGCGGCAACATGAGGAGCACAGGTCCGCTCACGACAGGGATTCGAACCAGAGTCAGTGCCGAAAACTATAGCTTCACGGTCCCAGGGGGCAAACTGTCGTTGCAGAGTCTGTAGTAGCGCAGGTCGTTGACCAGCCTGTGCACGTTCTGCGTAAATGAGGGCAGGTCCTGGAAAAGGGGTGGTGGGGAGACATGGGAGAGAAGAGGTAGCCAACGGTTAGGACAACAACAACAACAACAACAAGATTAACCAATCCTTCCAGTTCTTTGCCCCAAAGGAGTGTTTACACTAGGGTATGCAATGGCACCGACCTTGTCCAAACACTTCCAAATATCTCCTGGCTCTGTTTTCAACAATCTGGGGCCATTTTATTCAGCTAATTTCAACTAGGTTGTGTGGGTTTGAGACGGCCTGAAATGTCACCATGAAGTCTTATGAAGGAAGAGCCAAGTTTTTAAGGGAAATAGAAACCTTTGTAGTGAGCAGCCCCGGAACAAAAGCAATGTCACCCCCCAGAAGCTGCCTTATATCCACAGTCAGGCTGTTGACCCATTTTGCTCAGTACTGTCTGCACTGGCTGGCAGCAGCTTTCCAGGGTTTCAGGCAGGAGAAACTCTCTGCATGAAGCCACGAGAAGGTGCAGTCTGATGGGACACACAGTCCCGAAGCAGCCATTACTCTGAGAGCTTCCCTTCCTCTTTGAGACCTCTTTAAATGTGTAGTGCAAATGGGACCTATCACCTTAAATAATCATGGCTTCCCCCAAAGGACCCTGGGAACTGTGGCTTGTTAAGGCAGGCTATGGTAAGAAGATGATGCTGTGCTAGATGCTGAACCACTTTGGTCTGATTCAGTTTCAGGATCCTTCTTATGTTCTCATTCAATAATAAAACATTATAGTTCAAGGAAGTTCTATTTGGGACACGGGTGTGTGTGTTGTCAGTCTGTCCGTACAGAACAACCCCACCTGAAAGCTCCAAGCCAGCCTCACCCTGTCCATTTTGAAGTTCCTTCCAAGCACGTTTTTCTGGTTGGTGTCCACACCATCGCAGCTGGCCAAGAACCCCGGAAGAAAGGCCGAGTAGAAGCTATCAAAGTCCACGGAGGCCATGTTGTAGATGGCTATGCCAATTTCCTCTTGCAAGAGGTCGTGTGATTTATGGACCAGTACCTGAAGCAGGACATTCACAAACTGGAAAAGCATGGCTGTCCGGAAGATCTTCTGTGGGGAAAAAGAACAAGGGTGTTTAGCAAGCTCCTGAGGTGCTCAGAAAAACAGCAGCTCAGGGGGATCAGTGAAGCTGCGAGGTGCTCTGCAAAGGACCATCTGATAGGCCTTGTTTCAGTGGCTCATGGCAGCTGAATTATGCCACACCTCCAGGGTCCAGTGCAGGGTTCATTCACCTCCATGGATGCAGAGGTAAGTGAAAACCCCTGGCAACTTGGCATTCACCACTCCACCAGCTGAACACACCTGCACTAGCAAGCTTGCACAACATTTAAAACCATTAGCTCTTGTGATAATGTGGCACTCACAATGAAAATGTGGGTAAAATCTGCTATGATTAAACAATGACAAAGAGTCCTGCCACAATCCCTACAGTATGTCGAGGGGCCCAGTTTTCTTGGGTCTCTGACATGCTCATTCAATGTACCTGATCCTCTGCAAGCCACCCGCCACTGGGCATTTTGGGCAATGGTTTGGGGAGCAACATATTCAACACAGGCATTAGAAAAAATCTCTTGCAGTTTCCCTCTCCAAGTTGAAGGAGAATTAATTTCCTTGTTCTGCCTGAGCGAAATTCTTGTTCCTCTCTGCACTGGCCAATTTAATTTATGACACAAGCCAGGCCTATGCTCTTCCAACACGTAAGCAACAGCAACTCCAGCGAGGAGAGCACCCGAGTGTATGGACCACTAGGGGGCAATAAGCAGGAAGAACCAGAATTGCTAGCCTTCTGAACTGTCCCTTTTGTGCCAGAGCTTTGTGTAAGCAAGATACAGAATGTACTGTTGTATACATTGGAAAGCAGGGAGCTTACCTTGTGATACAGCTTCTGCTTTGTGTTCAGAGTCTCCAAATAGAACAAGTTCTGTTTAAAAAGGTGTATGTCAGGCTGCAGGAAGGATTGGCCAAATGCCTGTGGAAAAGGGAAAAAAGCCTATCAGGACAACAGACATTGAAGGAAGTAACCAAAAACTAGAAGCTCTTTGAATAGCCATTGGACCAGTGACAGGGAACCTGATATTGTCTACCCTCCACCATCCCTGCCCACTGGCCACACTGGTTGCAGCTGATGAGAGGAAGAGTCTTAGTTCGACCACATCTGGACAGCTCCAGACTGGCTACCTCTATACTCGACAGCGATGTCAGGGATGTTTTCTTGTTGTAAAATCTCACCTTCTTGAGACTGTCTCGCATCAAGTTACGAGATGAAGCAGGAATGGTTGGAATTCAGTGGCCCTCCTCCAAGCACACTGAGGCTTTGAAGGAAACAGGGCCAGGCAAGGAGCTTTTCCTACTTCTCAGGGAGTTAAACAAGAATTTGAGAATGGCCAAATAGACTAGAGACTGGAATTTGACCATGGCGGCAGCAGCAAGCAGACAACTCCCCAACAGGATGCAGACATCCTGGGCATGCAGAACATTCAGAGAGCACGAAGCAGAAGCGCCTCTCCCAAAGAGCATGAGCCAACTGGAAGGGCAACAGCCAGAAGCACTTGGCTAGAATCAGCCACTACTGAGCTGTCAGCTCTTTAGCAATCTTCTGCTTACAAATTACCAGTGCTCAGCACTTGGAATGAGAAGGGAACCTGAGCAGGAGTTGCCTGGAATGGCCCCAAACAACTAACAGGCTCTCAGTAGACAACAGGATTAGGAACAAGTGTGGGTACAGAAGGAACAACAGTGTATGGAGAAGAAACCTCTCCAGTGGGTTCAGTGAGTAACTCCAGGGTTCAGGTGAGGCCTCCACAATAGCTACTTGGTAAAGCAGATGCTAGAGATTTGCGTGAACATCCAGACCAAGGAGTTAACTCGCTTTTCTTAAAATAACACAGGCCGTTCCCATCACATCGCCATCCTCCACACCTCTATGAAGTCGCAAAGTTAAAATATGCAGTTGCACTAAGCACTGGCTCTTTTGAAAAGGTCTTGAGCCTTCAAAGTGTACAAGGAACACAATGCAAATCAAGTAGGTCCGTCCCTTAATGTGTCAGGGCAGCATTTGGACTCATGGGAAAGCCAGGGACTGTTGTGTTCTTGCAGCCGGTAAGCCGTTTTAACTATTTTCCTGTATTGGAACAGAGCCCCATTTCGCAGTGTTACCCGTTTCCTACAGTTGCCAGCCAGAAGCATCTGGGCCCTCACAAGCAAGGAAGCGACAACACCAGCTGACTCCCGTCCAGGTACCTGCATAATGGCGCTGAACTGTGCTTCGTTCTCCATCTGCTCGTCAGCTACGCCTCTCTGGACACTCGCCAGAATGCTGGACTTGAAGAAGTACCGCCAGTTGTGATGAAGGACCCGGAAGAGCAGCTCAAACAGTTCAGCTTTCACATCGGGAGAGGATCGCTTGGGGACAAAGGGAAAGCACGCAGGAAGTCACCACACGCCCATCGCCAGAACGGCTCTCATTACCAGCACAGCCCAAGGCGGATGGTCAGAGAGGGAGGAGTTTGCTATGCAGCAGAAGAAGGCAGCAGTCATGGGTTAGTGCTGCAGTTGCACACCCTTTAAGCACTGGCCCTCTCGAAAATAAAATTTTAAAGAAAAGTAAGATGACCATCTGATTTTCAATCCATATTCCACCCAATGAAAGTTTAAAGGCAGCTTATTTCCATGCGGTATTCAGTCCTCTTCTTTCCACAGGGAAGCAAAATAATAAACAGTGCCATTGCTTTCCTGACAATTTTAATTCCCACGGATAGTTTGGCTGCTGCCTACCTCCTCCCTGCCATTGGTCTCACCATGTGTGAACAAAGCACCCGAGGACAGATCACTTGGCAGTGTCTGAAAAATGGATCCTTTTTAAAGGAGTCTATTTGTGCATCTGACTGCAAACCACCAAGTGGTGTACATCTATTACAGGGCTTCTCAGGGGTGTGGCTCCACTACTGTCCCATGATTCGGACCCTGCAAGAGCTTCTGCCTTGCCCCATCCCCTTCTGTCTCTCGCCCAGCCCCAGGATGGCCCTACCTCCGCAACAATTGGGTAGACTTGCTCCATGCAGAGTGAGATGATGTTGGGTAAGAAAGGCTTGAAGACTTGGCCTGGCTCTTGCACCACCACCTGAAGGATCCTCAGAAATTTCTCTACCACTCGGCACCCGGTGCTCCCGTCATGGAGGATGCTCTCGGCCAGCTGCTCTCTAAGGGCACAACACAAAAAACAATTAAGCTTTCAGGAAGACTTGGGTCTAGCTGTAGAGCATTTGTCTACAGGCAGTAAATGCATAGAGACTTCCCCGTCCCCTCTGAAATCTGAGCGACATACCAGTCTCAAAAGCGAGCTCCATCCTATTATTACATATTCATGTTCTGTGTCAAAGAAACAGCAGCAAAAGATTAGCGACAGAAAGTTGAGCGAGTTACCTGGTGAACATGTTGAGGAACGTCTGTATGACCTGCTCGGTGAAAGGCACACCCATCTGCACCCTCAGCCCTTGAAAGAGGGTGAGGAAGAAGCTCAGCATTTCATCTGTCACATCTGGAAATGGGAAGGCGGAGGAGCCAAAAAGGAAAGCGTTAACAAAAAAAGCATTGTTTTGACATGTGACTGTTCTTGGGCAGGAGCCACCTTGGCTATTTGACACTGGACTGGCAAAGTGAATCCTCCCCTGGCACCTACTGCACAGCTAATGCCAAAGGCTTGACATCTTAGCCTCAACCAGCAGGTTCGAGAAATGGACAGCTAAGCAGCTGTTGACAAGGCTCTGAGTGTTATCAGTGTAATAGCATGTACAGTGGTACCTCGGGTTAAGTACTTAATTCGTTCCACAGGTCCGTATTTAACCTGAAACTGTTCTTAACCTGAAGCACTTTAGCTAATGGGGCCTCCTGCTGCTGCTGACGTGCCGCTGGAGCACGATTTCTGTTCTCATCCTGAAGCAAGGTTCTTAACCTGAAGCACTATTTCTGGGTTAGCGGAGTCTGTAACCTGAAGCGTATGCAACCTGAAGCGTATGTAACCCAAGGTACCACTGTACAGCCCCACAGTCAATGGCAAGGCACTGGATTAGTGCACAGAATGGTTTAGATTGAACTCTAGTGGCTGACTGCGGAAATGCAGGACTGTAAAAAAAATAAATCTCTGACACCTGACCCTAAACTCTGTTAGAGGGTGGCCTATATACATATAGAAAATAAAAAACCAATAAAATAAAATAAATACTTGAAATGAACAGTAACCTCTAACGAACAACTATACTTAGTGTTACAGTTGTGCACCTACTCAAAAAGAAGTCATGCTGAACTCAGGGAGGGCTCACACCCATTACTCACTTTGACATTGACAGTCAAATTTTTGTCACGTTTACAGGTATTTGTGATTTTAGATGCTCTGCTCCTCTTGTGGGCTCACACCCTTGCTCTAGGTTGATTTTTAGCACCAATGTTGGACCACAGTTTAGGGTTGGATGCGAGGTTTTGTGTGACAGCAATTAACTTGCTCAGCCACTATGAAACATTTTATACACTTTTTAGTTTTTGTACCATTTGGTATAGAACTGCCATGCAGTGGCTGCTGCTTCGCTTGGTGCTGATATATGATTGCATTGGAATGTTTATTTGTCCTTAATTGATCCATTTTAACAATCAATAGCTTGTTTTATTATCATTTTTAAATATTATAACATTCAGATAAATCAAGCTATTTGGTCATGTTATGTTTGAAATGACAGAATTTTTGATTGCTATTGTAATGAAGCGTTGTATTTGTATTTTTGTTACTGCTTTCAGTAACAAAGCCGCTTTCAGCAAATTTATATGGAAAAGCAACATACAATTTAAAACAAATAAACAAATTACAAGTGGGCTATGGGTCGTAATCTAGAGTTGTATCCTTGGGTTGCAATCCAACATGTTTTCTGTAGGTACTCAAGATGAGGGCATGTGCTGGCTGGAAACATACAGAGCCAAGCGCTAAGACTTAGCAATGCAGGATCAAAACTGAAGTTCATGAGGCACCTGAGCAAAAAACCACAGACCTCTTACATATGTAGGAACATAGGAATCTGCCTTATACAGTGTCAGACCAAGCTTGTTTTAAAGTTCAGAGGCATAAAATAATTTACACACAATATATTTTAGCTCTTTTTGCCCTTCTCCACCCAAATTATTGCCCCCTGACACCTTGGATCTGAGGGAACCTGGACGACTGAGCAGGTGAGAGTTATTTCTCCAATTTAGTGATGGCCACCAGATAATAAAGAATGCTGAGACAAAGCAAGCATTCCTCCAGAAAGAGCAGATCGTGACCGGTTGGGTTTAAGCCAGTACAGCTAGGAAGTTGAATTCTTGGATCCCCTGCATTGCAAATTTCCAACATTTACCTGGGCACAATATGATAAGCATTTCTTGCTTGTAGCCACAGGCCATTGTAAGTACAATAAAATACAAAAGATGAAGCAGAAGCAAATTTAATCCCACTCAAAATGAAATGACAGTTAAAGTCAACGTAAAAAACCATTTGGGGTTGCCCTTAATTTCTGCTTGCTCAAATTAACGAGTCACCTTTGCAAACCACCCACATTTAGTTCGAAAGCCTCGTTCAGATTTTCTTTACTGCAGTGAAACCTGCTAGGACCTGTGTTCGAATTGTTCCCTGTACAGTGGTACCTCTGGTTACGTACTTAATTCATTCCGGAGGTCCGTTTTTAACCTGAAACTGTTCTTAACCTGAAGCACCACTTTAGCTTATGGGGCCTCCCACTGCCGTTGCACCACTGGAGCACGATTTCTGTTCTCATCCTGAAGCAAAGTTCTTAACCCGAGGTACTATTTCTGGGTTAGCAGAGTCTGTAAGCTGAAGCGTCTGTAAGCTGAAGCGTATTTAACCTGAAGCATATGTAACCCGAGGTACTACTGTACATGGGAAAGATCAACCAGTTGGGACAGCCCAGTGGCATGCATAGTGCCATCTTGATTCCTGATGAATATTCTCAACACAAGTGTGGGTGGGGGGGGGGCAGGAATTAATGTGGCGCCGGCAGCGCCTGTACGACCATGGCAGCCCGATGGGACTTCTTGCCAAGTACAGGTGAGAGCTCCTGAATGACCCACGCCTGGAAAGGGCCTGTGGTTATACCTGACTGATGAATGAAAGCTGGGAAGAGGGCTAGCGAGACCTGCACAGACTCCTGTAGTGACTGGTAGCAGAGCTGGCGGGACTTGGTGGCTTCCCCAGAGATGCTTTCCACGATATCTTCCAAGACGCTGAGAGTCTGATGGATAACTGTCTTGGCTGCAAAATCAAGAGAGGACATTCAAACCATCAGCCCAGGGCACCAGTGGTGGTGAAAATAGATAAAAGTTAAGAGGTGGTAGCCCGGAATTCCCAAACCATTTGCTGTGAAAAAATGGCTAGGTTTTCCATGGGAAATTACAAAATGTAGACCCAAGACACCCATCCCAGAGGTGCATCTCTGTAAGATTCCCTACGCTGTCCTTGCCTCCTCCTAAACAGCTTCTACTGAGAATGGGTCACTCTGTCCTGTCTCTGAAGAGACGCAGCATAATCACCAGAGTTGTGCAGCCTGTCTGGACAAATACAGGATCCCAAACCAAATTGAGCCAATCCAGGATTTGTCTAGGCAGCCCCAAACTGCTCCAGGTTGGATCCATCTGAAGTGATCCAGGGCTGCCAAACGAGGAAGCAGCTGGTTGGTGGGAAAGGGAGGCGGAAATGATGGCGGTAGAGACATTGCCTCCTTATTCCCTCCCCACACCGATCAAGTGTTTAATTAGGCTTTAAACCCCTGATTAAACATGCGGTTGCAAAAGTGCCTAAATCCTTTCCTTCTCTCCCTCAACCACCAACCACAGGTTGAATTAGGATTTAAAACCTTAATTGAAGTGCTGCACAAGGTCTCCCTCATTGGGTCTGGGTAAGTGGGGAGCCTGCTTCCTGCCAAACAGCTGTTGAAGGGGTACCATAGCATCAGCGAGAGCTCCCACATGCCATTTTGGAGCCCTTGGAATATTTTTTTCCTGGACTTTGGCTCACTGACATCCTTTTCAGGCTCTGAGGAAGGTTTCCTTGTGAGCCACAAGGACTTTCCAGCTGTCTCTTGCCATTTCAGGTTAGGAATTGACTGCCTGGTGCCACATGTATACAAAGTCACACACAAGTGGGGGGATGACTGTATTTATATAGTACCATTAGTGAACACAACACTTTACAGAGTATGAGAGATGCATTTGTCTAAACCTCGCAACCACCAGCACCAATCCCCTTATTTTCCCCAGAAGGAACAGCTGTAAGGGAAACAAAACTGATAGCAACCTCTCCTGGACTTAGGGGGACTTGAAGATCTCAATGTTACTCACAGCTATAAGTAAGGGTTAATTGTCAATGGACCATTGGGAACTGAGACATCAGTTATGCAAAGCTGCTATGTGGATACTTTGGCCAGAATATCAGAGAGGTTTACTGATCCTTCTGTTCCGACTGTGCTAGCAGTTACTCTGCCGTTGCTAACAAGGCCTGTATTGGGGGAACTTACTATCGTCCTGCTGTATTTTCCTCTGGGGCAAGATGGCACTGGATTTCAGGCTGCGGTAATCCCTGGTAAGGGCGGAGATTAGGCTAGCATGGTTATTCGAGCGAATGGCCCACTGCTGTTCACTTTCTGGGAGGTTTGGCCATGGCAGCAGCAGGATATTTGAGAGCGCTCGGCACACGAGTATCTGAGCCTGCGGAGAATAAGACAGATCAAACAAAAAGAAAAGAGGTAAGGAGGGAGAGAGAGGAGGAGGAGCAGAGGAAACACAATCAGCAGCTCCAAAAGGGAAAAGGATGCTGGTGTCCAACCATTTAGATGGCGTTGCCTTGACACTACACTGCACAGACATGACAACAGCAGAGCCAAAGAGCTTAGAGTCAACAGGCTTACTGAGCACTAAAAAGAAGAGGAGTTTGGATTTGATATCCCATTTTATCACTACCCTAAGGAGTCTCAAAGCGGCTAACAATCTCCTTTAATTTCCTTCCCCACAACAAACACTCTTTGAGTGAGGCTGAGAGACTTCAGAGAAGTGTGACTAGCCCAAGATCACCCAGCAGCTGCATGTGGAGGAGCGGGGAAGCGAACCCGGTTCACCAGATTACGAGTCTACCGCTCTTAACCACTACACCACACTGGCTCTAAGCAAAACACACGTGTGTGGTTCAGATGCATGCTGCTCTTCTCCCCTCTCTTTATTGGAAGCAGCTGTGAGATTGGAAGCAGGCCACTTCTAAGCTACCCAGAATTACTTCTTGTGTCTGAACCATCTACAGTCAATGGATGCGCAGTGGGGTTGCTCCGCTATCCAAGCCAATACAATGGCAGCTCGCTCACTAAGTCCCACCATACCTTATCAGGGAGGCGCTGAGCAGAAGTATCTGTGATCCTGTTGAACATTTTCTGGACAGCTGGGATGCTGATAAGAAACACGGGCCGTACTGTGGTGGCCAAGGAGACGAGCAGGTGGCAGGAGGACAACAGTAACTTCTCTTGTACCTGAGCAGGGCGGGGGGGGGGGGCAGGAGGACAGAGATCTTCAGCCTCTTTTGTAACTGAATCAACAGAAGGGTTTGATCCAGAAGATTCAGAAACGGTACATAAGAGTGAACAGGTTTGTTGTGGCTGCTACTCCACGGAGGGGCAGCTGAAGGACATGCACTGGTCTTCTGGAACCTCTTCAATAGCTTATGAATGGGGAGCCAACCAGCAACAACAATAACCTAGCCAGAATACTGCTTACGCTGCTCTTTCAGCCCATGATTACAAGAAGCAGCAAGAAGTTTAAGAGCTCTCAGGAGTTCTGAGGGAGAGCCATTTCTCAAAAAGCTAAGCCAGCCTCCCCAATTGGCGACAAGGAAGACAAAAGACAGGAGCAGCCAGAAGCCAACCTGAAAGGTTTTGGAGAGGACTGCAGCTCAGCCACCGCTCTAAACAGGATGGACAGAGGAGAACCAGGCTGGAGGCAAAGTTTTCATGCTCCGGTTCTGTTTTTTTGAATGGTGATCTCTAGTCTTTTGTTCTCCTGAGCCCTCTCTTTGAAAGATCACCTCCCACCCAAGAAAGGGAAGCTCGTACTGCTGCAAAATGGTAGCTCAACCCAGCAGCAGTTCACTACTGACAGTTCAAATGAGGCAGCTTCCCATTATACACAGTGACCAATAATTTACGTCCCCTGCACAATAATGGCCACCTTGCCCAACAAAAGAGGGATAGTTTCAAGGCTTGGTTTTGTTCACAATGGCTGATGCCTCTGGGTCATGCATGGTACCTTAGAACTGATTAGTGGAGTGATTGCTTCCAGGGCAGTAGAGACGAGGGAGACAAACTGTGTAGGGTTTTGCCGATGAACTTCACCGTAGAACTGTGCTAGCCAGTGACAGTAAGCCTGCAGGGCTGCAAGGGATTGTGCATGCCTAAAGGAACAGAGAGACAGAATCTCAAATGTAAGATGAAGGGAATAGAAGTACACAAGACCAATAAGCTTCAGGTCTACTCATTTCCAGTTGTGTATCTGATTTGAACCCTGGCTTCCTAGGTCTAACATGCTAATCCAGCCTTTCTCAACCTGGGTCCCCAGATGTTGTTGGACTACAATTCCCATCATCCCTGACCACTAATCAACCCAAGGCTGAGAAAGGCTGCTTTAACCACTACATCATGCGGGCTCTGCAAAACTGGTTGGCTGGGCTCAGGTCATAGCAGTCCATGGCATCATTTGGCTAGGGTAGTTGCATCAAGAGGGAGTGAGCAACACAGAGGAAAGGATATGAGACACATGAGCTGGGCCTATGGAGTCAAGGAGTGAAAACATCTGACATTCCTACCAATGCCATAATCTATTAAAAGGACTGTTGACAAGCTGCTACAGAAGCTGCACAGACCACAGTGGCACTCTGACCGTGCAACTCCCTCCCACAGGACATGGAGAAGCAAAACTTTGGGCGCATTGTTTAGCTTTGGATAAGGAGGATCGCCAGCTGGGAAGGGACGTCTGGTGGGGCTGGGCTGTGGTCATTCAGACTCTGCTGGGCCCCTCTGATTTCCTGTGCAGGAAAGATCTTTCGCAACCCCCATCACTATCAACGACTGCAGGGTGAAGAACTCTACAGAGTTCCCTTGCATAGGAACAAAACATGTCTTTCGGCTTCAGTAAGGAACCAGACTTCAAGTGAGCATTTCTAAAACACTTTCCAATACTGCATTTTTTATTATTATATCATACTCACACATCAATAAGGTCAGGTTTCAGGACAGATGGCACAGCAGTTTCAATATTGTAGAGTTTAATCTGGGACCCATATAGAGTTACCTTGACCAGTCTGTGGGAGGAGATAAAAGGCAAGGAAATGAGGAAAAGTGGGACTCAATAATATACAGGATCCTCTGCTATCTTGAACATAAACCCTGCTTTAGGTTGGATGCACAGAATCTATGCACAGAAGGGAAAGGAAGGGAACGTGTGTCCCATTTTGCCCATTTGTAAGTAATGCTGGTGGAAGACATTCTGGGGCCTAATGTTGTGTTCAATTGCTTTTAGAATTTTTTTTTAAAAAATGATTTTCAGGTTTATATATTTCACTAATTTTACAATCATTTTAACATTTCAAAACTTGACTTCCTTCCCCCTCTTTCTGCTGTTCCTTAATTTTAAAAAAATATCTTCTGCATATCCAAATTAACTTAATCTGCTCATTTATTCATCTACTTTAAATATATACTCTTATGAAACTGCAGGTTATTACACCAATCCTGCCAATGTTCTTATCTGTTTACAATTTATCTGTAAATATTCAATAAACCACTTCCATTCTTTTATAAAAAGTTTGTTATCTTGATTTCTTATTCTTCCGTTAAGTTTCGCCATTTCTGCATATGTATTCCATAAGTTTTTGTACCCATTCTTCCTTTGCTGGGACTTCTGCTTCTTTCCATTTTGGGGCGAGTAACATTCTTGCCACCGTAGTAGCATACATGAATAAGTTTCTATGCAGTTTAGGTAGTTGTGTTCCTATAATTCCCCAAAGAAAAGCTTCTGGGTTTGTTTTTACAAATGTTTATTTGTTTCTAACTTCTTGTTGTTAGCTACTTTGAGCTATTCAAAGGCAAAGTAGGACATCCTTTTTGGATACAGTCCTTCAGAACAAATAAGGAGTCTGAAGACATCTGATATGGAAAGTTCTAACCCTCATCCAGCCTGCCAAACCTAACAAGTAGTATGTTCTACTGGAGGGGTGGGGGGCTGGATCTGACAGGTGGGCAACATCATGGCATCCCCATCTGCTGTCAGTGACTTTGACAGGTGGGCAGGACCAAACCCAGCATACCTGCGTTTAGTGCTGAATGTAAATATCGCTTGCTGCGGGTACAGATTTACCTTGGATTGCATTTCACAGCAAATTTACAAAGGTGCCAAATACAAATTCCAGTTGCAGCTAAACAACCAGAGGTGCACTTTCCGGCTCATTAGTCCTTTGCAGCTGGCTTTGCCTGAGGTCATATCACAACAGTGTGGGACAGATGAGGAAATAGGGCTTTCTGGGTCAAATCAGGATCCTTGCCTGCTTTGGCCCACAGGTAAGAGGCTTGCATGCCTGTCTTACCACTTCCGCTGTCACTGCCAGTCAGTGAAGGCAATACTGAGCAAGACAGACCAGTGGCCTGATTTGGTATAAAGCATCTTTCTATTTTCCCCATTGGAAGCACAACACCTATAATCATGGTTGCATATTGTAATCACTGGTGTTTATATTTTGGTGCTATAATGGGATTGCTTTATAGTGTATTTGAATTATGGTGTATTTTTAACAATGCTGTGCCATTGATTTCTATGTTTTATTTATTTCTTTTATCTATTTAACTGCATTTATATGCTGCGTAATCATTAGCATTTCTAAGCAGTGTGTATAAACTTCTCAGGAGTCACCTTGGCATTTGGCAGCATAAAGAACAGCAGGATTCTCTTAGGACTGCACGTAAAGACGTACAGGAGGCATATCATAAAGAGAGACAGCGGCTGGAGCTGAAATGCCAGCAGCTATGAGCAGGCCTGTCCCGGAATCCAACTCTACAAGAGGGTCACGCTGCCTACCTCTCCACTACAGTATGAGCATCGCTGAACCTCGCGGCAAACATGTCCCCTGTGAAGTACTCGGCTAACCGACCAACAGCTTGGAGCAAGGAGCTGAGGTCGCGCAAGGAGCAGTGTAAGCGCCGGCAGTCGTTCTCTGCAGTGATGTTCAGCCTGTGACCTGAAAGGACAGCATGAGCCAGTGGGAATAAAAATACAAGGAGAAACTGGAATGCAAGTGCTTCTGCTAATAGGGACAAATTACTGCCCATTAAGGTGATTTAAAGAAATGGCTGTCTCCTGCACAAACTCTTCATAGAATTCAAATACAAAGATTGTCCGAAGCCATAACCTTGTAACACACAAGGCACTCATAGGAGAAATCTAATTATGCAGATTGCTTGCCAGGAAATGAAACATTTACCATAATTACATTACACGCATTTGCTCTGCATTAGCTGTCTTGCAGGTCACAGTTCAAGCACCGAATGCAAGCAAGATTGCTAAATTAGGCAGCTTAGAAAGGGGCATTGTTAAAGAGGACATTGGGGTTTTAATCTTTACTAATTATTTGCAGCTCTTTTCCTCCCAAAAGGCTAACAGAACAGGGTGGCCCCACTTTACCACACAAGCAACAACAGGGACCCAAACAGCCAAAGTCAAAGTAGTTTAATCAGAGATAGAAAATCCTGATTGGTTCAAGGGGGTGGGCTCTTAGACAACTGCAACATAGAGAAGCTGCGTGTTTCTAATATCCGCTGCTGAAGAGTACACCCACAAGAAAACACACTGGGATTTAGTACTTCCAGTTAAATAACAGGAGTCAAAGCAATCTTAATTTTGTGGCCAGAGGTGCCATCTTCTTAACAGACACCGGCACCCTCAATCCTCTTAAGAAGATGGCACCTCTGGCCACAAAATTAAGATTGCTTTGACTCCTGCTATTTAACTGGAAGTACTAAATCCCAGTGTGTTTTCTTGTGGGTGTGCTCTTCAGCAGCGGATATACTTTGGTGGGGAAGAAGTCGAAACTGCCCCAGCCCCTAGGAGTTGGTGTGCCTGTTGTGGGCGGTTACCAGCCATTTTGACCTTGAACATGCCTAGCCTACGGAAAAACGCTCTACACAGGGCTGCCTTTCAGTCTGTGCAGAATGTGGCAGCCAGATTCCTATCTTGTCTGGGTGTTCTAATCTTCTCTCAGACCTCTCCTGCATTAGTTGCAGAGGTTCTTGGTCTGTTGCTGGCCCAAATTCAAACCGCCAGTTTGACCTTGAACATCTAGGGGTCCGAAAAGCAGCCCATCTCCAAATATACCTTTCAGTACCTTAACATGTTCAGCAGAAGGCCTTCCACAGAATGCCCTCACCATCTGAGGAGAGGTGTTGGTTGGCAGGCAGAGGGCTTTCCCAGTGGTGGCACCCCAACAGCCTCACCCCAAAGAGGCTGACCTGGAATCATTTTTGTTATTTTGGTTCCAGGAAAAGGTCCTTTTTATTATTTTCATAAGCCTTTGTAATCTTTTTTAAAAAAAATGTTTTACACTCTGTTAACTGTTATATGCTGCTTCAGTTTTACTGCCTTATTAGTTATACCTGTATTTGAAAGTTTACTTCGATTGAGACACTTCAGAAATAAAACTACTTAGGTGTCATACAAGGTGTTTAGCCAAACTGTATTATTATATGGAATTTTATTAAAGGGCAAGATATCAAATACATTGCCCCCCCCCCCTTGAAAAACCTCACTTGAGACAAGTTATATAACGCACAAGTTAAAACACCTTTTTTTAAAAAAAAGTGCATATAAAAGTTATATTTCTGTAATCCAAAAAGGAATTTACAACAGGTAGAATGTATTAATATTTATATAATGCAGAACAATATAGTTAGACACCATACAGAGTAAGCAAATTTTAGCTACTGGAATGTTTTTGCCAGTATAAATTGCTGTTTATGTCAGAATGAACGTGCACATACTTAAAGCAGTTTTCCCAAGTTAAAGAATGCCAGCTCAGTGATCAGCCCAATATTATAGCAACACAAACAGCACGCACACACATGAGATTTCAAACACTGGTAATTTGCCTTACCTGTTCCTGAATTGACTATGAATTGTTGGAGTCCCAGATATACATCTAGATTTTCCTGGAGAACTGGAAACTGAGAAGAAGAAAACAAGCATAACTTACAAGGTCCTCAACTATAGTAACCATGTATGGTTCCCTGCTGTTTAGAATCTGGACCTAAGCACAATTCATCTGTCACCTAAACCTTCATGGACAGGGAAAATAAAAGTTTGGGAGTTCAGTATCATAGCCTTACAATGAAAAATGATGTCAATGGGACACTGCAGGAAAACGATTCCCCTGGGAAAGAAGCTTTTCCAAAACAGGACTTGCTTACTAATGGTCTGCAACAGGATCCAGAATGCTCTTAAATACATGTTTGCAGAACTGCATGGGTCCCAGCGGTCAACAGTAACATCCTCCATTGCCTTTACCCGGCATTCAAGTGCCCCATGGGCGTCACATACGTTACTGGGGATGTCTATGAAGATAGGAAGCACCGGTAAAGGTAAGTCACTGTTCCCATTTTTTGTCCCACCTTTACGCAGTGGCCGCCAAGGTAGCATATATACAACAGTGACACATAAGAATACATAAAATAAAGCAGATTAACATAAACAGTGTCAGCCTTAGCAACAGGAGGGAAATAACCACGAACAATTCCATAATGATAACCTGCCTGTAATCACCACCATCATAATGGGAGGACTTATGCCGAGAGTGCAGCTTGCTTTTAAGGTTCCCTAGACAATTTATGGTGAAGGGAGAGCTGGATCAGATTTATGGCACAGCATCCTATGGTCAAAACTATGTGGCACTAAATATATCATCAGCAACAATGCCTGTGTTTTTAAAGACAGTATTAAGACATCACTCCCCACACCTTCCATTTTTTGCCGGAAAAACTGTACATAGGAAAGGGAGGTTAAACCCTTCCTTCTCCAGTCACATTCCTGCCATAAACTGCCCTACACTGCTCTGTATGATTTGTGGAGTGGATATAATATGTGTAAGTTATGTAAATGAATTGTGTATATGTTTTATTTGTGTAATGCCAATAAAAACGTATTGGGGGAAAAAGAAATTGTTCCTATAGGTACTAATGTGACTCCCACACCCTCAGGTTAAATATTGCAATGTTGCCGGGGGATGGGTGGGTAGCAGGATAGTGGTATGATCCAGTTCCACTGAAATCTGCCTCCCCCAGCTTAGTATTTTTTTAAACCCAGATGTAATGGCAAACAAGGCATACAATGTCACATGCTAATATTGGCCAGGAAGGGAGGGGTTTAACCTGTCTCCAGTCTTTTGTAAACTTCCCTCAACAATGCATGTAGCACTACATGTGGTTTGTCACATTGATCATTTATAGCTACTGTTCTGCTAATGTACAGGTCAAGGGTCAGAGGATGAAGAGCTGAAAGACAGAAGCAGCAACACCAGCTCCTAAAATGTGAAAATCCTCACAGCCACCCCCCGCCCTGGACTGCAAGCCTTTAAACACACACCATGCTGCTAGATATTCATTTGCAATATAGGTTTAATAATGCACCATCTGTTGGCAAACTGCAGCACTGAGTGTCCCCAAACTGGAAAGCACCAAGAGATGAGCAGGGAATCCCTGCCAGAAGTGTCAATCTCACACCAAGGAATTCTAAGTGCTAATCTAGCACCACCGGACAAGGAGATGGCATGCTGTGTTACTAGCCGGCAGGTATGTCACAGCTTTGCAACAGGGAAGCAAGATGGGAGACACAGGGAAATGGTCAGATGCCTTGGCTGCCATCCCAGGAGTCAATGTCATGTGGCAGGATTTAAACCGCATAGTTGTTCCAGCTAGGTCTATGAACTCAAAGCCTACCTCCTAGAGGGCAAAAGTTTAGCAGAGCCATCTCATACTACTACTACTAACTTGGCATGCTCCTTGTGGCAACAGCCACAGAGAGGATGTACAAGGTGCGATTTCTGCCAAGGAGGTGAGAAAACAGATATCCAGCCTCGAACTGGAACCCAAGGTGGAGGTGTGCCCATGTGAACGTGTATGATCTCGTGACATGTGCATGCCAGCATGTCACTGTTAAAGGAGTGGCCAACCCTCAAAGTGGACCCTAGTCAGAAAAAGGTTAAGCCACCCCTGCTCTATACAAAAGTGGCACACAGGAACACAATTTCCACCAAATACTTTCACTTTATGCTTGCCAATTGATTTTAAGATTCCTTGAAAAGGTGAATGACTGAAGCACTGCTTGAAGTTAAGCGAATGCCTTTCGTGTATGAAAGAAACTTTGCAAGTGAGTCATGTGTACCAGGTATTTATTTATTTTTAAGTTAATATTACTATTATTATTTGAGCCTCCATTCTAGGTCAGAAGGACCACAATCCTCAAACTCAAACATCTTTCCCCACCACAAACAGACCGCAAACAGGCAATTCTTCTAACCACCTGGAATTCCTGCTACACCTCACATCAAAAAGCAGGTCTCTGAAGTAACAATGGCATGGATCTGAAACT
Source organism: Podarcis gaigeae (assembly GCF_964106915.1). Taxonomy (NCBI): domain Eukaryota; kingdom Metazoa; phylum Chordata; class Lepidosauria; order Squamata; family Lacertidae; genus Podarcis; species Podarcis gaigeae. The sequence goes on from NC_139690.1 coordinate 35,550,318, forward strand.
CTGAAGGACAGTGAGGGTAAAGCTCCCACTCCCACTTACCAGGGTCGAAAAGGCATGCGTTGGCAGGAGCTCCATTACTTTGGCCACTACTTCCAAGCTCTGGCGTAGGTACCGCTGCCACTCTGTCTGTTGCTGTGAGAAAGAAATACCATGATCAGCTGTTTTATTTGCCTTTGCATCAGGGCTGTTGGAACGGATTTTCCACAAGTAGAAAAATGAGGCGACAGAATGCTAAGTGGTTAGAGTGGGCAATTCCAGTTCATGCTATGGGTGAAGAAATGCCATTTTGGATCACTCTGACAACTTAAAAACAAATACGCAGGTAAAAATTTAAAAAACCTGGCACACCTGCAAAAAAGGTTCATAACCCCCACACCACACTTCCCAGGCTTGAAATCATAAGGCGCAAGACACTGGAGGTGGTGAAAAGTCCTGTTAGCCTCAAAGGTTTCAGCTATGCTATTCTGCACATGCCTTCAGATTCCATAGTACGCAATGGAAGCATAATATTTTCTACTTCTACTTTCACAGTTATTAGGATTCTAAAGTCTACAGTCTTCTGCTTCTTACATCATCATCCAGCGTCTCGTCATCCAGCTCTTCCAACTGGGCCTGGTTGTACCTGAACTGTATCCGATTTAATACTTCTGTCAGCAGAAGAACCAGGGCATCTTCGTACCTGGGAAAGAGCAAAAGGAAAACCCCAATCAAATTTGGAACCATTATTATGGAAGGAAATGGTAGTCCATGGGAAGTTATACCAACGTTACTTAAAGAGAAAAAGGCATGGCACGCATCTTGACATGAGACATCTGAAAAAATGGTTTCTTTGTTTTTTAAAAAAAGGGTTGCAAAATAATAGTAATTATGGGGTGATGTTCAGCTAAGTTTTACTCAGAGTAGAGCTACTAAAATTAATGGAACGAAGTTATAACCACTAATACCAATGAGTCCACTTTGAGCTAGACCTAGTTGAATTCTGTTCATTCCAGTAGAGTTGACAATATATGGAAAATGAGTTTTAGTATCATTTGGTCTGACACCACATACTTATTCAAGATAAGTCATTGCTAAACGAGAGAGGAAGTACAAGAGAGGAAGTTCTCACTAAGGCCTTGGCAGAAAGCAACGTTTCATTTAAATAAGAGGACAATTAAGCTACTCAGAAAGGAATTCTGTTATGCATAATCAAATCTGATTGCTAAGTGTGTACATACCCTGGTGCTGCCTCCCCTAACCAGCTGTGCTCCAGATGTTTCCAGGCCAGCCACGATGGCCAATAGTCAGAGATGATGGGAGTTTTAGCCCATCAGCATCGGGGCCGTACAAGGGTGAGCAAGCTGCCCTAATATATCATCTGTTCATTTTCTCTGTCTCTATTCTTCTGCACACACTCTTCATGCTTCTGATACTATCTTGAAGTCTAAGATTCACTGTGCTACGTCCATATACATTTTCTCTCTCCTTTATTTGTCATTCTAATTTCCATTTCAAATCCAGGCTACACTTCCACGCCTGTTTTCCACAAGGCTAGTTCAACCTGCACAGTCACAGGCCTGGACACTTTTAAGAGGGTAAGAGAAAGCACACACCCCTCTTTAAGAAAGGAGTAACATGGAGTGAAAGTTTGCTTCTATATTCTGGAGGGAGAGAATCTATGTTTTAAGGTCAAACTCCAGTTGTGAGTGTGCAATGCTGCTGGTTTGAATTTCAAAATAACAGTGTTCCCTGTAACTTGAGATTTATCTACAATACTGATGCACCATACTCACATCAGATATTTATCACCTTGAGATGTTTAGCTTTTCTTGTTAAAAACAAGCAAAACTTTAGTCCTTGGGGGCTTCAAAGATATACTTGGAAAGTGCGTCAATGAAATCTCAAGAGGCAGAAGCTGAACTGGATTATTAGTTTCTTAACAATGCTCTCCACTCTTCCCCACGGCCAGAATATGTTATGCAAATAAATACTATGAAAATTGGTTTGACTTGCTTAACTTATACAGGTTGCAGAAGTCTGCTTTTCCTAGTGCAGGACCCAAATGCCCAGAACCCCAATCATGCACAAGGAACTGATGCCCTTTCCTACAAAACCGCAAATACCGTTACAACATTTCCAGGTATGGCTTCATTTTTAAGACTGTTCTTCTTAGAAATGTGGTGTTTACTGCCTGAACAAATGCAGAACTCAGCCTATTTTCTCACGAAGCTCCCCAATTGCAAAACCAAAAGAAAAAAGCAACACACCGCTGAGTGACATCAGCCCCAGCAGTGACATAGCAAGTTGCAGGAAGTACTTGCTGTCCCACTATTCTTTCGTAAGAAAAATACATTGAGAAAAAGCTCCCTCCAGCATACGCAAAAGACAAGTGAGCAAGCTAAAAATGTATTTCTCCCACCCCCACCTGCTTTGAGGGAGTCTGCTGACAGCTTATCTTACACGCTCTCATGCTCTTCTCAGCGTGGTGAGAAATGAACTACTGAAGGAGAGATCCTGTGGTTATTTGAACATGCAGTCTGGGGAGCTTTAAACCCCAAGATCCTGTATTCAAACCCACATTTCCCTTTTGGGTCATTTGTTTCCTCCTCCACTGAGGAGATTGAGCATGCAAACCCAAGGTGTGCTCCCAAATCCTTTCCTGCAGACCATTTCAAGGCACAAACGATGACATTGAATGAACTCTCTATCTTAAGCACGCAGAGAGTCTGAGCAAGGAATAGGGTAGGCCAGGAAGTCAACTGAACTGGGAGGCTGGTAGGAGCACCCAGACTAGGTGATTTGTACATGAGGCTCTGCTTGGAAGAGGCTTAAACTACAACGGACAGGAAGCCTCAAATGCTGTTCCTGTGGTGTAAGCACGCTTACGCTTACAGGTAAACACTTCCTGCCCCTATGACAGCTCTACAACTTCCTGTCCCTATGACAGCTGTAAGAGTTGCATTAAGAAGAAACACGTCCAGAAATAATGATGCAACTTCCCTCTTCTTGCATTCTTTCAAGTAGCAAATCAACGTTTGGAACTCCCTCTGTGAGCAACTAATCCAATCTCCTTAATCCAAGCCAGTGAGACTTGGGCTGAAACTGTTAAGGAGTGTTTCCTTTCCCACTATATAAGGTCTGCATACACAGCTGTACAAAGCAGCAAAAAAGATTACCCCTTTTCATATAGAATGGGACATGAGGAGAGGTGTTACTTTTTCTGAATGATCCTATGTGGGGGAAAAGGTCTAAAACTAGAAAGCTAGTCTTAGACAGAACTAATATTCCTTGAATGCCTGTTTGATTTTTAACTTTATGGTGCAATAAAACAACAACAACAACTTATATATGTGGGAGAGTATTCAAATTACCCCCCCCCCCCTGACATGGTACAGTCTATTCTGGCACATCATTCTGCTGCCAGTTTGGTAGATCAGGTTTTCCTTTCTAGCTTAGAAACATATCTGAAGGCAAGCTTCTCTCCACTGTGCCCAGTGCAGTGCACCCAAATGGACTCTTGTGAGAACAGCAAGGAAAAATAAAGCTGGCCTTTTCCGCTGCAATCCTGAATGCCTCTGCGCAGAGCAAGAGCAGCCACAGGATTATATCCCAAGTTGCTAGAAAAAGGACCAGCCTTTAAAAAAAAAAAAAAACCCACACCCTTTGTAGCTTTCAAAATGATGCCCAGTGAAGGAAGGAAGCAGCAGGAAAAGCTGTGATACAAATGAGCAAGGGATCTTCCACTGCGCTGCTAATCTTGCTTACCTGTTGAGAACTGCTTCTTTATCTGCCAGACGACTCTTTATCTTACTGGTTAAGTAGTCCAAGAAGAGAGTCCAGATGTCTAAGCAGGAGAAGTAACCTTCATGGGTAGGCTGAAACATGGAAGTCAACAGACAATTTTTAACAGTCGCACAAACTGGATATGGAGAGAGAATTGTAATAGCCACTTGATAGACAACGTAGCTTCTCTTCCTTGCTTTCCTCCTAATGTCACCTTAGACCACATTCACACCATACATTAAAAGCAGAATCATACCACTTTAAACAGTCATGGCTTCCCCAAAGATTTCTCTGAACTGGTTAAGGGTGCTGGGAATTGTTTGGAGACTCTTATTCCCCTGCCAGAGCTACAATTCCCTGGAAGAGGAATTGATTTTTAAACCACCCTGATAAGTTTTTAGGTCCCAATTTTGTTAGGTCTTTTCATTCTTATTTTCATGACCAGTTGCTCTAAGAACCCCTGGGGTTTTATTTAGGTTCTGTTTTAAATTCTCTTACTGTACCCTGGAGCTGGAAAACAACAACAATGCAGAGACAAAACAAGATACGCAAACACCATATTTTGGCACAGAAGCATCTCATTCCATACTCCTTTTCTTTGAACAAGCCCAAGAGATTCAAATGCTAGTATCCTTCATTTGAAAGAAAAGCTGGTCCAAATAAAAGGTACATTTTTAATCAAAACTAAATACTGTCTCATTGGCTCCATATTTTTGTTTTCCTGGAAACCAAAACAGCTACTGAGATTTGATCTCGGTCAAGACCTCTGGTGCTGTGTGGTACCCAATATAATATTTCCAGGCATGCCAGGAAATCACTGAAATATGCACCCAGGGCTTTCAGTGGTCAATCTGGAGACCAGGATTGCTGCTATTTTGCAATGCAAGAGTAACATTTCAATTCGAATGCAGTAAAAACCTGACAGAGTGTTTTCACATGAAACCTTATAGGATAATCAACTCTAAACAAAGCTGGATTAAGGAGAAGAGACATGCCAGCGTTGTACCTGATGAAACGTGTACTTGAACAGCAATGCAAGGAATTCAACCACGGGAAACTGGGAGTAGGACTCGATCCTCCTCAAGTGGACACTCACAAAAAGGCGCAGAAAGTCAGTAAACTTCTCTATGTAACTACAAGGGAAAGACGAGAGAAAACCTGATCAAATCAACCTGAACAGAAGCAACAGCAGCACTGAAACATTTAAATTTACTTCATACCTCTTTCATTAAATAACACATTTTGCAGCCATTTTAAAAACAATTAAATTAAATCCCTACAGAAATTACCTACACGGCGGGAAACCCTTCATTCCATTCTTACCTGAAACATAGCAAGAAAGAGATTCTCTCGTCAACGGCAACTTTGGCTTTTGTCAAAATACCAACTCAAACCTTCTGCTAAGAAATCCCATTATGTATTTCACTGTCACCTATGTTAGCTGAAACATAGTTGTGCATCTCAAGCCACAGCCTGCTATGCCACACAGCATGCCAATGTTGAAACCAGAAGGACTTTCAGAGCTGGTCTTGATAGGGAATGATGGATGGGGGAAAGGGGTGGTGCTTCTGAAAACCAAATGATCCCAGTGGATCCATCTATAGCACAACTAATATCTTCTACTATTAAGGTATTGATTTATGAAAGAACACAAGGCTTTGGCAGAACAAAGCTGTTCTCTTCCCCAAAAACTTTATAGTCCAGAGATTCCTGCCCCCATTGGCCCTGGTAGCTGGGGTTGATGGGAGTTGGAGCCCAAAAACATTTGGAGGGCTGCTGGTACCCCATCACTGTTCAAGTCAGGTCCCCACCTGAAGGCAGAACAATCACACAGCTGCAAAACCCTCCAGTTCTTGGGGGAGCGGAAGCTTATTAAAAGAACATTGCAAAACAGAGATACACACTCAAGTCCCCCCGCCCAGCCACAGAACTTGAGAGTTCCTTTGTACACAGCACACACTGAGACCCTGGACAACTTTACTGGTTGTCTTAACATCTTCTGTTTTGTACCTTAAGTGCCTCTGAAAGAGAGACAAAATTATAATAATTGTTATTTGCTGAACATTTCTTTCACACGCTCAACTTGCTTTGTGTCGATTATCCTGGTGATCCTAAAATCATCCCCAAAATATAGACCAGTACTGTGACCCTCCAAGTATCAGATGTGAGGGAAATGGATTCCTTCAGGCCACCAAGAGAATTCAAACTTAGAATCGTCATTTTAACTCAGAAGGGCCAATTCACAGCAGCTCTCTATACCAGAATTGGGCAAAGTCTGACCTGCTCCTGAAATATAGAGGGCTGGGTGGTGGTAGTGGTAAGAAGAAATGGGCAGGTAGACTTTTATGTAGTGAATGAGGAAAAAGTAGGCCAGAAAGTCACAATAGGAAGACTTTCCTCCCAAATATGAAGGAATTTTGAGAGGCCTGCTCACATTTGATTTGCTGCTCACAAATTTAATACTCAGTTCAGTTAACCCTCATTTAAAAAACAGAACAGCACAGCATGGTTACTAGTGACATGCAGGACCTAGAAGATGTTTTACATAATATGCCCTCTCCTTTGAAGCAGAAGTGTCTACTAGGAAAGAAGGAAGATATTAGGTAAAAGATTGAGGTGAGTGGGTGTAGAAAAAACCGGGAACTGGATAAGGTATGACTAGGCTGGATGCCCTCCAGGTGCTCAAAGTCTAAGAAAAGTCAGACTAGTGCTGACTTATAACACCACTACATCTTGTTTTTGATGTTAGCCTTCCAGAAACATTCATTTGTAGAAACAAACGATATTGTCAGTTGCACCAACAGATCCCTTGAATCCCTCTCTGGCAGCAATTTGAAGCACAAGGAGTGCTGAATCCTATAACCACCTCTGCCAGTATCTACTTCAGCAGCTCCTCTAGAAAGCCAAGGTATTTTTGCTTTATTGTCAAAAGTCATTGACAAAAGCAGCCCAAAGTTTTCTCAGTACATTTCTGTTTTAAAAACAAACTAACTTGATTTCCCTAAGGGCAGATCCCACAGCATACATTTAATACACATTCAGCACTCATCTAAAACACATGGCTTTACCCAGAGGATCCTGGGATCTGCAGTTCCCAGAATACTTTGGGGGGAGTCAAGTGCTTTAAATATGCATTGAATGTGCTTTAAATGTATAGTGTGGATGTGACCCAAGGTTACTAGTCTCTTGTTTAAAAAGAGTACAAGTAAATCTATACATATTTAAAGGAACAGAAAAATAAACCAACTTCTTTTATATAGCTGGTTCAATAGCAGAAGCCACTGCAGCTCTCCTAAGTTACTTTAAAACCTCTAATGGTTCTGCGTGATTTCATGTCTACAATTAGCATCCCCATCCATTTGGAATTTGACAGAAGAGGCCAGATAGAAAAGGAAGACCCTTTTACCTCACTATGTCTCTTTGGCTGCTTTCAGCAACAACCGAATGAAGGCAAATTCAAATGTTGCATAACCTCAGACCTGCAGCCAAACTGTAATGAACGGGGGCGGGGGGGGGGGGAGGAAGAAGGAATACAAACACCGCAGTCGCTTTGCAACGTCAGCCTCCCACAGCCAACGTACCTGGTCACACCTACCTGCCCACCCTTCCTTCTTCGTCACGGGACTCTGAAAAAAGGTGATTAGACACACCATGCATGACAAGAAGTCAGTAAAGACCGTCTTGCAGTAAACATAAAAGATCAACAATATTGATTTGCCTGGGCTGGCTCTCCCTTACCTCTCGTCCAGTTCCTCCAGCCGACTCTTCACCGTATGGGCATTGTTCTCCTTGGTGATCTTCTGCAAGAGGTAAAACGTCTGCTGGAACATCCGCAGCAAGTACTCCTCAAACTCCACAGGCACACAGTTCTTTGACATCAGTTCATTGATGCAAGACATGGCAAGCACCCCAAGCCAGCCACGTTCTGGGTTCAAGACAGAGTTCTGGTTGCTGCCATTGAGGGAGGACATCTTCCTGGCTCGGGTGTCGCAGCCAAAGCGGGCAAAATGGAATATGGTGGTGAGGAGGGAAGGGGTGATGCTCGTAGACAGAGGGATCCAGCTGAAGAGGTGGGCTAGGCACTCCAATGCCAGGGAACAAATGTACTCGCTCTCTGTGTCAAGGACGGGGATTGGCTGGTTCAATAGTTTGGCTGTGCTGGGACTCTGCAACAAGCTACTTAAAAGGTCACCTGGGGAAGGGAAGATCGAAACCAAGTCTACTTTGCAGAATTCACATGGATCAGAACCAAGCTCTTTTTGGTGCAGAGCTTTTGGCCATTTTGGCACACAAACCAGGAAATACAGATCTGGTAAACTGTGGTCAGGATCTACCACCACCTACTATATTTTTATCCCATCCTTCCTCCATGGAGCTCATGGTGACATTTTACAAATAAATATGTTTGACACACCCACACCCACCCACCAATCACACATGTATAAAATTGGAAAAGTATTCTTCAACAACAAGCTAGTGTAGAGAAATGATAAATGGAAACATCAGCATTATCGTTAATACTTCTCTCACTTGAAATTGTTATAGGACAACCCTGTCCTTTATTCTAACAGACTTGTTTTTGCCTCCAGCCGCATCCCTGTGGGGTAGGTGAAACAAAGGGATAGTAGCTGGTCCAAGATCACACAATGAGCTTCACTGATCACAGCAAGCCAGTCTCCTAACATTCATACAGCACACTTGACTGTTCAAAGCAGTTCACATATTTTCTCTTGGTGATCCTAACAACACTAAACTAGACCAGTATTAGCATTCCTAAATTTCAGAATACGTGTGGGTGGTGGTGGGGTTGCGTAACATCCAGCTAGTCAAGGTTCTAGTTGAGGCAAAATTTGAATCAGGGACATCTCAACTCCCCGCACACATTTTTAGACGCTATGTTTTATCATTTCTGACTTTCCACCCACTATTTCACAGACTGAAGTCTCAGCTGTAGCTTACAGCAAGCTGCTCAGAAGCATGTATGTGCCGAGGATCAGACTGAGGTTCCCAAACTTCCCAGTGTTTTTCAATCTTCATGACATTTGGCAATCCACAGCTGCACAGTGAAGTCCCTTGATTAAGAATCTTTTTCCAGGTGCATATATTCTGAGCATCCATTCCCTTTTTCTGTTTGAAACTTATGCTGAGGTTTAACTAAGTATGCAGGGAAGCCTACTGAGCTTCTCCCCATTTAAATCATGCATTAGTCTGGACTGAATTTATTCAGCAAGATTAGGTTTTTTTAGTTACATCAACTAAGTTGTACTACTCTCATTTTTTTGAAGTGAGCAAGTATAAATTGCCATATTCTGGCACACACTCGTAAGCATTATGAGTGGCACATCTGCCAAGAACGAGATGAATGAATGCATGTCATCAGAAGGGTTCATTACAACATTGCCCAAGCAGCCAGAGTGCCACTGCAGCGTGGCTCCTTGCCACATTGTTGGGTAAGTGTCAGAAGCCCTGGATCATAAGAAAGGAATTTACAATAAGGTTCCTTTCCAGCTAGGAACTAGGGCAATGACTGCACACCATGGACACTTCTCAATATGATCCACAGTATAAAAAGCTGTTGTACTGCAGCAGCTCCCCTACAGCTTGAGAAATGAATTTCTTTTCTTTAGTGGACAACACCTCATAGTTCTTCCCACGTAGCTAGGTCTTAATCCACAGTTTAGAAATCATTAAGGATTAGTTCAAACCTTACCACTTTCTCCCGAAGTTGGAGATGGTGGTGGAGTGGCAGCAGTGACACTGTACTTATCCCAGATGCTTTCCAAAATACCTATCAGAAAAGAAGAGCAAAATCCCCAGCAAATGCATGAGAGTTCCCATTATACCACATTAAGTAACAGTTTCATGTAAACTAAGGCTGCTCCTGCGCCCAGGGAAAGCATTGTTCCAAGACTGACGGAGGAACTCAGTACATGCCTTGCAGCAGAGAGCTCCATATCGTTTGCTTAGGCATCACGAGAATTAATAGTTCTGCTGTATTCTTATGTCAGAGGAAGTTAAGACCATTGTCTCATCAGGGTCTCCTATTTTGTACTGCTTTAATACAAGGATGCTGCCCCCTCCACCACCACGTCTGTCATTTCCACTAACCTGTGAGAAGCCCAAGGACAGTCTGAACCTGCTCCAGGAGCAGTTTGCGCAGCTCTTCCTTCCTTGCTATGCTGAGGTCCTCCCGTGGACATGCCAACTCTTCCGATGTTGTCTTCAGCATGATCAGCCCAAGTGGAGTTGTCGCAGGGGATTGGATCAACTGTTAGGAAAGTCAGGTTTTAAGTATTAGCAGACAACAGCTTCTTTGAATCTGTAGATGAACTAGAGTTCTAAAGAGGGGGGCAATAAATTTAGCCTTAGAATGCAGACATCTTATCTCTACAGTGTTTTGGAACAGGAAAGTTGTTACATGCCATCTTCTAGTCCCAAAGACATCAGTGGGAAGACAAAGTGGAAAAGAGCTATATATTCATTGTAGTAAACAGAAGGGCAAAAATTACCTGGAATATTGAATGAGAGGGAAAAGAAAGCAAAAAAAAATGGTACCAGCATGATACAGGAATTGGTCCTCCAGAGATGCACTCTGTTGTAACATGTAAGTGGGACCAATAATAAAACTTTTTTGCTTGGAGAACATCCATTATGTGTAATGGCTACGCAAAGTTGACAGACACTGACAAAACTGTTCACACATAACACAATACCTGCTTTTCCTGGCATGGAGATGGACTGCCACACCAGAATAAGCAATGTGTGAAGCCAGTCTAAGCAATAGTACAGATTTTTAATCATTTACTTGAAAATGCTAGCTCCCTGTGACATAGCAATTCTAATAATACAACGTGCATTTATAAAATGCTGTTTTCTGAGGGCAGTGTATATCACATAATTCTAACAGTAACTTTGAAAGGTAGACTAGTTTATTACAGTGGTACCTCGGGTTACATACGCTTCAGGTTACAGACTCCGCTAACCTAGAAATAGTGCTTCGGGTTAAGAATTTTGCTTCAGGATGAGAACAGAAATCGTGTTCCGGCGGCGTGGCAGCAGCAGGAGGCCCCATTAGCTAAAGTGGTGCTTCAGGTTAAGAACAGTTTCAGGTTAAGTACGGACCTCCGGAATGAATTAAGTACTTAACCTGAGGTACCACTGTATATGCATATTACAGATAGCACACTGAAGTAGAGAGATGGTGAGATTATTCAAATAAGAGCATGGCTAAACGAAAATTTTAGCTATGGCACTTGGGTTCATAGCATGCTCTCTTAACCAGCTTATACTTGAACTAAAAGTTAGCAGATTTTAGACAGCTGTGTTGCTGAAGATGATATATTCATGTAAGACAAGCTAGGCTTTAACAAAATGAAAGGATTTTTAGGAAACACATCACAATTTTATCCTTTGGTTTCCCTTCAACAAGAAAACTGAAAATGTACTAACATATTAGGCCATCATTCCCTCTCTCAATTTTTTCATTTGGACATGCTCAAGAAAGCCGACTTCAGTCAAGGATTTTCTATGGACTGCCTTACCTGTAAGATGTTTGTAAAGAAGTCATGGTAGAACATTGGCCAGTCTTGCCGGCCAATATCCACAATGACTTTGCAAAGTTTGTTCCTAATGAAGTAAGGCAGAGTTTTGTGGTGAGTCAAAAGAAGCTTGGGCAGGCAGCTGCGAATCTCCATTTTATCTTGTGATGGAACCCCAAGCCACATCTTGTTAATCAGGTTCTGTGGGAAGAACAAAAGAAAGTGAGGTGTCATTTTGTACTAAACTTGGAATCTTTGAAATATCTTGCTTACGGCTACTGTTAAGAGCTGACAGTCATGATATTAAACCTAGAGGGCATAATACCAAATCTAGGAAAATGCTGACTGTCTGGAAATCTGCTTCAGAATATTTACTTAGTAATGGAATTAAACAGTAAAATATGTGCTGACAATTGAACGATGTATTCCCAACTAGTAAAGAGGGGAAATCGTAACCCTACTAATTAGCACCCAAAGCATGTCCCTGTTCATGGCCAGAGGAGAAAATATTTAACCTTTCAAGACAGCTAACAAAAAACAGGAGATATATTTAATGGTGATCATTAATACTAAGGCTAGACTGAAATTCTTGGGAATTATCTCATAAAATGCAAAAAATAAACAAGATAATGGAAATCTGACTGCCAAAAGGAAAACCCACCTGTAAGAATAACAGGTGACCAACATTTGCTATCTTTAAATCAGGGTTACAAAAATCAATTCAAACTCATCATCTCTGCTGCTCTGTATGGATTGGGAAATACTCATAGTGCAAAAAGTTGTCATTAAACACAGCAAACAATCTGATGGTATAGTGGAAGAATAATCTAAGGCAGCCTTTCCCAACCTTAGGTCCCCAGATGTTACCTGGACTATAGTACCTATCGTCCGCAACCATGCTGGCTGGGGCTCATGGGAGTTATAGTCCAATACCATCTGGGGACCCAAGGCTATCCATACCCCTGGACCAGCTCGAATTATCACCACAACAGAGTTAACTGAGTGAAACTGAACTCGTAAGAGGCATGCTTTGAGCAAGTTTACTCTTCCCTAGTACCTTACCTCAAACACTGTCAAACTGTACATCATTACATAGTCATTTCTTGTGCTTGACAGGAAATAGAGGCAGAATCTCCAGGCGCCAATCTGCTGGGCAAAGTTGTTCAGGAGCTCCTCTGGTTAAAAAAAACCCCAAAACGGTGTTAAAATTAATAGAATTTCAAGTCATTTGGCAATTCAATAGCCTGTTCCAAATAAACTGCCCCTTACACAGGGGGCAGGGAAGGGCTCACAGGTTATTATGCAATTGGACTTTGGGAAAACCTGGGGTACAAAATGTAGTACCTTCTTGAACATAAAAGTAAGGAAGCTCAGGACTGCTAGCTCTCTGCGTTTATCATCCAGTGGTGGAAAGCAGGGAAGGCCAAGCAGCTTTCTAAAGGAAACAGCGCGCTTCTGAATTTAGGTAACAGACACGGGAGTCTGCAGGTCCAAGGATCACACTAGACATGATAGTGCTGTAAGACCAGTCTCTTTAATTGCAGCCCTGACCTGATCACCTGTCAAGCAAGGAAAGGGTGTGTGTCCTGTGTGCATTCTGTTAAGAGAACAGAGGAAGACATAGGGAAGGGGTACTAATTTCTCTCCATGTCTACTGCTTAAGCCGGGTTCATTTCTGGTACTTCTGGAAGATAAGATTGTGGGGGTGAGCTAACCTGTGGAGGGAGGGGGAGCAATTTCAACAACCCCTCCTCCTCGTGTACCCCTTTCATTCTTAAAATTAGAACTCCTGCTTTACACATGATTGAGCCAACTGCACGTTTAAAGAGGTGGGTCAACCTCTGCATCTAAATTTGACTCAAAACAACTTATCCAAAGGGAGTCAAAGGAAGGATAATAGGTTCTCATTATGGTTCACAACAGATTTGAACCACCCTTCCAATGACTGGATACCTAAAGATAATGGCTCTGAACCTAGCTCATGCCTCCCGGCAGAGAAAAATTCTTTTGAAAGAGTCCTCTGGGGGCATATTGTGGTATGCAGACTATTCCCATGCTGAAATGGATGCAGGAGGCAGCAGCAAGTGGGAGAAAGTAAGAACTTGCAGTTTTGCAGTTCCACAAGAAGCTAAATAACTCACACATACTTTCTGAATTCCATTTGTGCATTTCTGCTTGTGCATCTATTAAGTAAAACAAGGCACAGAGTCTATATGGCAGGGGTACCTGTCCTTTTGGGGCCCAGGGACACATTTAGAAATCTAAAAAGTTGTTGTTGGCACCATAAAATCCTAATTTCACAGAAGAACAACTGGGGATATTCAGAAGAGTAAACCCCCCAAACAAGCCAGTATCCTCAAGAGTCATTTTCTCCAAAAAGATAATACAAAACAAAATTAAAGACTGGGGGTCTTGGCAGTGTCAGAGAGAGGGTATCTGAGGGCACAGTGATGCCCATGGGTTCCATGTTGGAGACCCCCACCTCTATGACAGCACATCATGTAGGAAATGCCATTATTTACTTGCCTGAAGTAGTAACAATTCCTTCTGAGTGGTTCACTAATTCACAGCTCAAGAGGCATTGTAACACATCTATTCATTCATGCAGGTTTTGGGGGGCCTCTAAGAAAGGCTTGATCAAGCACTTAAGCACAGATATTAGTACTTTGATCATCCAAATGACATCTGCCCTGCAGTCAAGGGAGGCCTATGTGTTTCTGAAAGCTTTGGTTGCATTCAAGGAGCTTTAAGCATCCAGTGAAATATGAAATGAACTCGACATATAAAAAATATACACTGGGTTGCATCCAATGGTACAACTACTCAGAAAATATCTTAGCTGGATAAAACCCACAGATTTTAACAATGAAACCTGTTGCCATCCTTTCAGGTGTCATGCCTAGCCAAAGCCATTTGGTACTGAGGTTGGAGAATGTGGGAATGATACTGAGCTTACCAATCTCACGCTTCCTTTCATTAGTAGTGCAATTGTGGAAAAACTCTGTCATTAGACTCTCCAAAGCTCGCAGCGAGGCCTCTTCTGATGCCTGACAACGACATTTCAAGAACAGTGTTAACATTAGGTTCCCCTAGTTCAACCTAATATTGCTCTAGGTTTTTTTTCTTTAATTAATCTATCAGGCTACCTATGTTGGACCTAAACACTCCTTCTACCTTTCTTCTCATGTTCTCCCACCCCAAACATTCTCCTCACAAAAAATTAAAAAAACCAAAAACCCTCCTCCATCTTGTGAGCAAAATTATGCAGTGTAGATCCATTTAAGTTTTGTCTTTACAAGCACATTTGGGCATTCTTTTCACAGAATTTGGAAGTCTGGAGGCAGAGTACACAGAGCCCCTAATGGAGCAAAGGCTCTGTTTAAGTACCAAAGCCAGGGTTTACAGATCAAGATTGAGCATTGTGGCGATCACACAGGGTCCCCGGACGTTTGACGGTCTATTGATCCCTGTGCCACCATTGTGATTGCTTCCCCGCTGCCACCAACCCATTTCTCTCGGATACACATGGAGTCCAGACAGTTGTTATCATTTAACCAAATAAACAAGTTTATTTTATAAGCATTAACAAGTTTAACAAGCATTAACAAGTTACCTAGGAAGAAGAGGGCAGGGGAATTTGCACACAAGAGAGGAAGGGATGAATAAGGTGAGCTCAAACCAGCTTGTCTAACAGGGCCTAAGCTAAGGCTGCATGTACAACATACACCTTTAAGTACAGTGGTACCTCAGTTCTCAAACGCCTCCGCTGTCGAACGTTTCGGAAGCCAAACGCTGAAAACCTGGAAGTAAATGCTTCCATTTTCGAATGTTTTTCAGAACCCAAACGTGTGATGCGGCTTCCACTGAGTGCGGGAACCGAAGTACTATACATTCCAATCACATGTCCCTCCTAAAAAGAATTGTGGGCACTGTGATTTACCCCTCAAAGAGCAACAATTCTCAGCAACTCTTAACAAACCACATAGCCCAGAATTCTTTGAGGGGAGAAATGCGCTTTGAATGTGCTCTAAGTTACAGTGTGTACAGAGCCTAGGCATTTTACTAATAGTTATAAATGAATAAGATAGCCGAAGTATTGTTACAACAGGTAAGAATTTGCTTTTAAAATGTTACACAGAGAATGAAGCCTAACTATTGTTGCATATTCAGTATTAAATGACAAAAGCAGGCAGCCAGAGCTCAAGGAATCCAGCATCGCAACTGTTCTAAGGAGCTTTCCAAGACTATGCCTGAAAAATATTTTTAGCTTTTAACATACAAAACTGCATTTCTAGAGTATCCACCCTGTTACAACTGGATTTCCTCAATTTCCAATGGAAAGTAGTGGTAAGGAAAAATATACTTAACCAGTTCTGAACTCAGAAACACCTTTACAAAAGCTACATTTAGACAGGCTTACACACTGCAGTTTGTATCTTAGCAACAGAATACTGCATTTTCATATTCTCTTCATAAGCTTAAAATAGAAACCTATCCCTTAAGAACGTTTGTTGAGAGAAGGTTATTCTAATAACGATGAAGAATGGACGGTTGTCAAAACCAATCCTGCGTTTATATGCTCTAAGGACTCTAAGTTATTCTTTAATCACATTTTTGACAGCAGACGCAAAAGCAGAACTGTACACAAGACTTTCTACCATACTTTTTCTTCAGTTCTCTAAGCTACTTTGTATGCTATTACATACAAATATTTTCGAAAAGGTTTTTTAAAAAAATCTTTCCCGGCTCCATGCTTGGCCAGAATGCTCAGAACAGCTATTCTGTACTCCTTTCCCTTGCACTGGGATTCAAAATCCAAAAGATCCCAGGTTCCACCTCCAGCATCTCTAAGTAGGGTTGGGAGGGACCCCTGTCTGAAACCCTAGAAAGCTGCTGCCATTCACTGTAGACAATACTGAATTAATTGACCAGTTGTCTAACTCAGGATAAGAAAAGAGGTCAACAACAACAAAAGATAACCTATTGCCAAGTACTGTATCCCCCTGCAGCAGCAGACAAGGACCAGGTACACCCTCCAAGGTTACCTTCCGAACCCTATTCTGGCCTTCGTAGACACAATGCTGAGCAATTCTGGAAAACTGGGGTCTTTTCCTAGCTTGCCATGGCTCAAACTGTTCCTTCTTATCCACTTTTCCTATCTGTAAAATGGGAATTTCAGCCATGCTGCAATTCTACCCACAATTCCAGATGTATTCAACTCTGAATCCCATGTGCACTGCCAGACATTTACAAAAAGGATGTGTTTTAATTCCATCAGTGCATAATTCAAAATAAAAGGCTCTCTGGAAGAGGAAGCAAGAAGATTTGGGAAAATTTTTATAATTCCTATACTCCAGTGGGCTGGGTTCCCAGCCAGCTCTTTAGAATACAAAAGAAATTCATTTTTTAGATTTCAGCTGCTATGTCTAAAGAGTAGTGAAGCAGTGTTAAAAACTGAGCTAAATGGCACTTTCAACCTAGATTATGGGCGCAACAACGGAATGTCCGGGCATGCTTTTTTATAACAAGAATACAAAACTGAAAATGAATGAACTGCAGCTAAAATATTATGTTCCATCTTTCACATGGTCTAGTCATTCCCCTGCCCACCCCCTCCTAATATTCTTAAGAGGGTCTCTTCTCCAGTCTTCAGAGAGTAGCTGCAAGTGGGGAGGCAGAAAAAGGTCCTCCTTTCCTTCCACTCTGCAGTTTTAATCTGAAATCGTAGGCACAGTTCAGTGCCCAGAGCTCAGAAACTGCTCATGCTAATCAAACTCCCTGTCACAAAATGTGCCTAGAGCAATGGGAGTTGTGAATACTGTAGTGAAGTACTCCCTGCACCCCCAAACACTGGAACTAATGAATTCAACCTTGGTTCTGTTGGAGCATGTGCTTGGAAATGGGATATTTTTAAAAGCTGTAACATTATGAGCACAAGCTGTTAACCTCATTTGTCTTCAATCAGCAGCTCAAAACAGAATATTGATTGCAACAATATATGAGAGGTAAATATGGCAAATCCTGACCAAATGCTTAACCACATGAAACACTTAAGGCCAAGGGAAACAAGCATTTTCGTTGAAGCTCTAATGCACCGCACAGCCCCAAACTACTAGTCTCTCTCTGTCTCTGAGGCTGCCTAGAAGGGCACCAATGACAAAAGGGGGGCAGCCAAGAGAAGAGAGTGTGTTGTTGAGGGTGGATGGTGGGCATCACGTGGGGCCAGTCTCTCTCTGTGTGCGCACACCTGTTAGTTGCCCTCCCCATCCCCTTCCTCTCCCTTCAGCCCAACTGCCGTTTTCTCCTCACACCACCTTCAACCTCAATAAACCTATTTTCGCGTGGCATCATATACACCACAAAGCTCAACAACTGGGGGGCTGTTTTACTTTTTGAAATATGGCAAGCCTAGGTTAAGTCCCGTCAAAGGCAACTATGGGTAGCGGTCTAAACCACTGAGCCTCTTGGGCTTGCCAATCAGAAGGCTGATTGTTCAAATCCCCTTGACGATGTGAGCTCCTGTTGCTCTGTCCCAGCTCCTGCTAACCTAGCATTTTGAAAACACACCAGTGCAAGTAGATAAATAGGTACCGCTATGGCAGGAAGGTAAACGGCATTTCTGTGTTCTGGCACTTGTCACGGTGTCCCATTGTGGCAGAAGCGGTTTGGTCATGCTGGCCACATGACCCAGAAAGCTGTCTGCGGACAAATGCTGGCTCCCTCAGCCTGAAGCTAGATGAGCGCTGCCCCCCATAGTCACCTTTGACTGGACTTAACCGTCCAGGGGTCCTTTAAATTTTTATCCAAAATACAAAGGTGTAAGCTTGCTTTATGTTGGGTGATCTCATTTATATTAGGTCTAATGTAAGACAAACAAGCTTTCACCTCATCAACACAAATAAGCCTTTCTCTTTTCTGGTCTTCCATAGTTGTCAAACTTGAAAATCCTTGTTCACAACAATATATTGTGGAGAACTGCAGAAGAATAGCCGCTTGAAGTGAGGCGTGGGTACTGCTTCTGGTTGAAATATATATAATTTTAACAAAAAAAATTCCTTCCAGTAGCACCTTAAAGATCAACTAAGTCAGTTCTTGGTATGAGCTTTCGTGTGCATGCACACTTCTTCAGATACCATATCTGAAGAAGTGTGCATGCACACGAAAGCTCATACCAAGAACTGACTTAGTTGGTCTTTAAGGTGCTACTGGAAGGAATTTTTTTTGTTTTGACTATGGCAGACCAACACGGCTACCTATCTGTAACTGTATATATAATTTTGACACTGTACTATACTATATTACAACGAAATGTTTAAATGTTTCTTTGAATGCCCTTGATTCTTCCTGCCATCCTCTCCTGCCTGCCACACCAGTGTGGTTGCGCTGTCACACCCTTTAAGAACCACTGATTTAACATATTTGATGTGTGCATGGTAATCATTTACAGCCTAATCTGACCACATCTTCCGCCTCATGTTATAATCTCTCGCAGATCCTGAAATAAATTTTACAGCACTTTTCAGCAGAGTAATTCACAACTCTGGCTTATTTTCAGATGAAGCCAAAACTATAAGGAAGTCACACTCTGTTTTAGTAGGGCCAGCTCAGCATGCTTTGCAGCTAGATGAGAATTTATCCAAATCTGACATTTTAGCTCCTGTACTTGTTAGGTTCTCACCTTGAGTCATTCTGATAGGTAGCAAACAATTCCACAAGTTTAGACTGCCTGCCAGTGTGAGGTTTCTTAACATGGCTTGAAATATAGATTTAGGTGCTCTTGAATTAGCCAGCCTTCTCTGAACAAGTCTGCATAAATTGGCATGATTTATTCTGATAAAAATAATGGTATTCAAAATGAGAAGCAAACAAGAATTGGGGGGGAGAGAAAGGGTGGGCCTGATGCACTGTGTTTTTACAAACACATAATATATTCCTTTTAAGCAATGGAGCAAAGGTTGCTTTTTTAAAAAGAGAGACCCAAGTTTACTTAGAAGTGACGTGGAAGCAGGGGTGGGGGGTGTACGTACACTAATCTTCAACTGGAGGATCACGGTCTGATCAAAGGTAGGTCACAGCAGGAGCACTACCATCATGCAAATATATGATGAAATATTTTTTTAAAAGGGTCCCCAAATGAATGTTGGGGTTAAAAGTGGGTCTGAAAAGATTGAAGATACCTGTCTTATTATTTCTTCTTTTGCTCCCTCCACACCCCCGTGATGAACTCAAGGGTTTCAGGCAGAAACCAGACTCACATATGATTAGCTTTAGCAAGGTAGCCACAGAATGTGGCCTCTGGCCACCCCCCTGGGATACTCAAGAAGTCAGACCAGGGCAATATAATTCAAGAGTACATCCAGCTTTAGTGGAGTGCCCTCCACTAAAGAAAGGTGCTAAAGTCAGTCTGGCCAGATTTGAGAAGATTGAGGGAATCAGGTTTCTTACGCAGGCATACGAGCATATCACAGCACAGGTAATTAGTTGTTAGGGCAGTGCTTTGACAAGTACTCAAATGTTCTGGGTCAAGTTCTTAATTGACAATCACACCAGGGGACGTAAACTGAACCCAGCTCTCTTCTGGGGTTTCTCTGGATAGTTAGAACAGCATTCTTCACACTGCTCCTGGCAAATACAGCACACTCAAAAGGTTATCCAGCCAGCTAATAGAAAACAAATATTAACAGGCATTAAAGACATCCTTCACTACCTCTACTTTGGGATATTTCCCCAGTTGACACATACCAGAGCCTAACTACCTTTCTAAATCAGTGGCAAACAACATAGAACTTGAAAAAGAAAGACATAATAGACTTCTTACCAGAAAGATCAATGACAAAGTGGGGACCGAAAACAAAGAATTGCATGGAGTTCATATTAAATTACTTAGACAAGCAGGAAAGCTGTCTTTGATAGCAGAGGGGAGAAATACTGAAATAACAGACTCCAGTGGTTTTAGATGTGTGTCATAGTGAAGCTGTAATGGAGAAGAGCAGTGTCCTCTCATTGCACACAGTACACAAAATACAACCAATATGTTTCCTCAGTTCAGTCTGCTTGTTCCACTATTTCTCCCTATGTAGATTCTTAAGCTACATTTGAGGAAGTGGGTGGAAGATACACATCCGTCACTTCAATAGTCAGACATATTCAGTGAGAAAAAGCCTGAAGAAAATTGCTGAGCACCTGTCTGAGATGAAAACTTCAAATCTGGTTTTGCGCACACATTTTAATCAGGGGCCCATCAATTTTGACTGGCCTTGGTAGTTGGCTACATTTCTGCTTGCCCTGATCCTGCTCCCCCTGAAGTGGCTTGTATGGCAGCCGCTCAAGGTCCATTGCAAGTTGTGGGGAAGGAAGGAGGGGGTTCTTCCTTCTTCCACAATGCTGAACTGCAAAAAGGTGACAGTTCATGCCTGTTGTGCTGAGTATAGACATTCCAGCAATCAGAGAAAAGTCTCGCTGCTTTCAAAGTATTTGCAAGACTTAGGAAACAGCCAGGGAGATTCTCCATCCTTCTCGGTTCAGTAGTACTATAGGAATTCTCCTTGATATTGCCCTCACCAGGTTACCTTGACTACAGTGTTAGAAACTGGGATAGAAAAACTAGGAGCCAAATGGCTCATGGGACTTGGGTTGTGGGTGCCAAAACAGAACATTTAGTTGCCATGGGGGGGGGGGGGTCAGTAACACTTTCTTTTTATTTATTTTGATAAGCATGAACACACTTCACATAAGTGACACATTGTTAATATCACATTTTTAACAGAAATTGTTAACACATGTTTAATTTGGTGTTTACAATAAAAATATTGGTAGCATACTTCAGTTTTCAAAACACTCTACTCTTTATTGTTTAACATATTGTCTATCCTTAACATATACTTCAGAGCTTCAAAGCACATACATTTCAGTCAGCCAGGTGCAAAAAAATGGCACCCAGACCTTTTGAGGTGCTCGCAAATGGAGAATCTTTAGGCACGAAATGCGCCTGGCGTCCTGCTAATTTCAAACCCTGCTAGTCTAATAGGTGAATGTGTTTGTGGACCTTCGATGTTAACATTCATTACAGGGGAAAGTGGCATGAGAAGCAGGAAATAACTTGGGTATGACATAACTTATGGGAAGAAGTGATTGCTCTCCTGTACATGAGCCTGTTCAATAACTTATCCCACACCCAAGACCTTTTCGTCCCCTGCATTCGACAGAAACTTTTGAGTGGCACATGCTTATAAAGGTGAGACATAAAATTTCATTATAAATAAATAGCTTTAATTAAAACTTTTAGAGCTAGGGTACCACAGGTGCTAACCATACAATGAACTATACACAAAGAAGTCATCAATTCTAGTCTCTTCTCTGCTATGAACCTTATGGGTGTCTTTAGGCAACCTATCGACCTTTTATCCCTGCTTCCTCTCCATTGACCTACCGTATATATAAGGATTATTGCGATAACATGATCTAATGGGGCACAGGTAAAAATTTCCTCTCTGTCATGAAATTCAGTGGGGGACTCGGAGAGCCTTTATCTCACATCCTAACCTGAGAGGGCTGTTGTAAACTGGGATAATCCTTTTGTATACCACCCTAGGCTTCTGCAATAATGTAAGCACTGTAAATACCCTGCTCAGTGCTCTGCAAATGCTATTGTTGCCATCAACAATATCAGGGTTTCACAATTCCACTTGCCATGGCAAGCGCTCTGCTGCCCTCTGATGAGCCCCCAAGCTTCCTCCCAACCTTGGAAATGGAGAGAGGGACTGGAAACATTCCCACAGTTCTGCTCACCTTCTAGTGATAATTCTCCCTCCATCTCCCTCCCCAAAGTTAATAGTATACCTGGCACTTGGGTTTTGGTACTGCACCTTCAAAGGCATACCACCCTCTTCATGGTGCATTCAGATGCACCGTGTGAGGTCAGCGACAAGACCATACCCCTAATGTGAGAGTCCTGAAGACCAAAAACCTTTGGCTGGCTACCAAGACCAGTCAAAGTTTGTGGACCCCCAATTGTCACCACCATCATCAAAACGCTACCTGTACCAGCAAGTTCTTTAACCATACATGCTTCTTTCCTATGGAAGATGGTCCTAACCAGTGGCCTTTATAGCAGCAAAACGCTCTTTGGTCAATGATCAAAACAGCACTCTGCTGCAGAATTATACTAAAGACACAGCATGCTCCTCCTCTCACTTACAACTTGGAGAAAAGAATTCAATAGATAAAGCCAGTATGACTCAAATTGCTCAAAGAGAACAGGAAATAAAGCGGCAATGAACAATTTGAGCTTTGAGTCTCATGCACAGAAGTGCAATGATTAAGCCATCCAATTTATATAAGAGTGGGGTGTGTTTGGTGGAGGAATGTTCGTGTATACACGGACATTTCTCCTGGATAGAATGCTTAAATAAGAGGGAGAATGATATGACTGTAAACATTCAAGGCACCCAGTAGTCCAAAGGCACCTAAACATTTGAGGCCAGGTCTGAAGAAGTCATTGAAAAATGTGTCATCCATTTTCCAAATGACACACAATAGCATCATTTGCTGCAGAGCCTCTCCAGCTCTTATTACTACATCCATGCCTCTACTAGCTTATATGAAGGGTTGGTTACTTGCTTGCATTTTAAAAATTCTTTTGATGCAAATTACTCTCATCTGCTTAACAGATTGGGATGGCCTGGCCTCAACTCTTCATGTTCTGGTGACCTTCCACCTGGAGGACCACTGTTTTACTATCTTCGCAGTCCAGAGACTACAGCTAGTGAAGAATGTGGCTGCTATACTGTTAAGTGGGGTAGACCAGTGGGACCACTGATCCTTGGAGCACTACACTGTCCATCAGTGAATGACTGGGTGCAATTCGACATGTTAGTACTAGCAAACAAAGCCCTAAATGGCTCAGGACCCAAGTACTAAAAAGAGTGTATTTTCCAGTATCAACCAGAGGAGGCCACATTGGTGGTGACCCATGTAATGGCGTTCTTGATGGTAGTTCCACATTTTTTGAGGTTTTAACTTATTGCTTTAGTATTGACATGTTTGCTTCCCTGGGCTCCTTTGAATGGGCAGAATATACTTTTAATGAACAAACGAGCATTTCAATTAACCCATGCCCAACTGATAGAACAACCATGTGGTGGCCAAGGTAGAACACACCACAGCAATGCAAATTTATAGGCCTCACAAACTCAACATTTACTATTCTTTGTGCAAGTATCTCTAGAGACACACAAAGGCAGCATTGAAAGCTTAGTTCAGGCATAGGCAAACTCGGCCCTCCAGATGTTTTGGGACTACAACAAAACATCTGGAGGGCTGAGTTTGCCTATGCCTGGCTTAGTTAGTCAAACCACCGACATGCCAACTTCAGTGGCAAGATGCTTGAAAGCTGTGTTCTTGAGTATATGAGGCAATGTACATTTACCTAGGACAGCTTCCAGTCAGATGATAAATTGAAAACCATGAAAATCAAAACATGGATTTTCAGTCTTCAACAAAGAAAACTTCCCAAACCCTCAACAGACTTGTCTCCAAACAGGCCAATACAACTGCAAGATTAGAGGTCTTAAGACTGCAGTTTAGATAGTGAGGCCATTTCCACATGTCACCCCTTTATTTCATTTTATTTCATTTCCAGAAGGGTTTCTGCAGCTCTGCAGATGCATGAACTTATACTCCTCCTTAAGGCCCTGGCTCTGCATGAAGCACTTTTCCTTGATGACAACCAGCTACCTATGACAGCTGACAGGGAATATCAGAATCCTAAGTTGCAAAGTTCACCAATGTCCAATATGGTTTGTTAGCACACTATTGGGCCCTGGAGCCAGTCCTTTGAAACACAACTTAACTGCAGGTACCCAGGTACCTTCCAACAACAGCATCTTATTGGAATGCTTTTAAATTCCTTTAACATACTTGGAAAGACATCCATCAGCAAAGCATCCACTCATAATTGTTACTAATACTGATGGCTAAGATGAGATAACATGCAGCCTTAGGCAAATCTATCTCTAGGTCCAAGCACCACACCCTCCAAATCTTTACAATGAGGATAACACCACTTTCTTTAAAAAAAGAATTGAGACAAAATGTTCTGAACACTTGAAATGCACAATATATGCTAAGCATTATTATACTTCCAAGATACACATATGGCAGTATAGCACATGTGACACATATAGCAGTGTATCACACATAACAAGATATCACACATGATCACACTATCAGAAACAACCCAATATACTAAATTTAAAACTTACCATTGTGGCTGGGGAGGCGTCTGGGATGATCTGGGCTCTTGAGAGCTTGGCTTCTTCCCCTCCCCTAGCTCATGTCATGGTCCAAGAGGTAGCTTCCTAGGAGGACCATCTTCCTCCATTAGGGTAAAAAAAATTAAAAATGGGAGAGTGGGAAGAAATCACCCACCCTACCCTATTTTTTCGCTCCCTGCCTTTGGCTTCAGGAACCCATCGGAGAGCAGTAGCTAGCAGAAATATTTTTTTAAAAAACCACCCCTAACTTCCCCGTTTTCTAAAAAGAAGGTCTTCAGAGCAGGGTATTTATGCAATGGGTTTAAAAACGAGAGATCTCCCAGACAGACACTCCAGTGCAAGCAGAGGCCTACACGCCGTGTATTTTCTGGGTGGAAATGAAAAGGAGGATCCTTTCAGAGGGGGGAAGGTCTGAGGGCCTGTGCACGGTGCTGCCTATCTCTTTTTGGGGAGGGCGTTGGGTGCCTCTTGGGAAGGAAGTGGGGCCTTCCAGCCTGGTGGGGCCTGCCTGTCCCACCGTCGCCCCCTTTCCTAGCCCCCTCCTCCCTTCAGCTCACACAGCCCCTGTGCAAGTCACCGCCGAGCCTTCCTCAGAGCGCTCGCCCTCCTTTATCTCCGGGTGGGTTTTCCTCCTCCTCCCTCCTCCTCCTCCTTCCTCTCAGTCTCCGGGGTTGGGGGAGGGGAACCACCGCCACCAACCAACGCTGGTGCTGCTGCTGCTGACGCCCCGCCCACGGCCCCGCCCACCTCGCGCACGGCCCCGCGACCACAAACTCTCTCTCTCTCTCTTCCCACCCAGCCCGCGCCGACCTCGGCCTTCCTTCTGTGACGTAACAGGAAGCGACCCGCGAGGGCGGATCCTGACAGGCGCGCGCGCGCGGCGGAGCCGGCCCGCGCCACCGACCAATCCCGGAAGAGCAGGGTGGTGACGCCACGGCGCGCGCGCTCGGCAAAACCCCCAAGTCGCCGCATACGCGCGTGCGCGGAGGGAGAGGCGAAAGTGGTTTGTCCCCTCCTCCTACCAATAAATTAACCCTTTTAACCTGCTGCCTTGAGGGCGCAGCAAGAAGGTCTTCCTCAGAAACAATAAAGGCGGAGAAAGAGCTTCTTTCCACCAACCACCAGTCTTCCTGCCTCGCTTCTTACTGCCCACCCCCCAACCCAAAGGAGATGCCTCTGCTCTGACAGATTTAATTTTCTTAAGTGTTTGCGTGTGGAGAAATAAAACAGGTCTGTGGCTGTAGCCAATGCTAGTCCTACTCAGAGTAGACCACTGAACTCCCTGCTAATGAACTTCCCCCAGAGAATCCTGGTGGGAACGCTAGTTTACCCTTCACTGAGCTACAATTCCCAGTACTCTTAACAAACTACAGATCCCAATATTTTTTGGGAGAAGCCATATACTTTAAAAGGCATGGTGTGTATGCAACAAAAGGTCTTTATAATCATATTTATTTTGACCCTGAGATAGTCTGTGACCTATACTGCCCTGGGAGCTGACATGATTAAATGTCTGTCCTTACCAAAACAACCACAACCCCAAAACAAAAAATACATGTTAGATTTTTACTTTTTTTACTACTGACTTCACCTTTACTGTGTCTAGTGTAGAGAGAGAGAGAGATAAATCCCGGCTTTCCCTTGTAGTACTAAAACTCAGAGAAATCCAAGAAGCTGAACCCTGGAAGACTCAGGGCAGACGAAATAATGTATTCCTGGACGCAGTGCATAGTTAAACTATGGAATTTGCTCCCACACAGTGTAGTGATGGCCACCAACGTGGGTGCTTTAAAAGACTATTCTCTAAATTCACGGAAGATGAGGTTATCCGTAGCTACAAACCACAATACCTATGCTTCGACCCCACTGACGGAGACTGTATGCCTCTGAATACCAATTGCTGGGAATCCCAGATGAGCAGAGTGCTGTTGCACCCAGGTCCTGTTTGGGGGCTTCCTATGGTGATCTGGTCGGCCACTGTGAGGACAGGATGCTGGGCTTCCTGGGTCTTTAGCCTCATGCACTGTAGAGCTCCTCTTCTTATGTAGTATGCAAACAGTACCCTCTGCTGGAAGAAAAATGCCATATCACCGTCATCAGTGCCTCTGTACCACTGTCATCCGTGCCTTAGTTTGGTCTTTATTGGATGTGTGGGGAACCACTAGTAGGTTTCCGGCCTTACCTTTGCAGAATATTAAGAGAAATGGCCTAAAAATGGGCATTTCCCTGCAGTCCTGAATGCATCATTGCCCAATCATTGTTCTTGAGCATGTATGGCAGAATTTCACATACACAGCAGACATTTGCGCAGCCAGCCAGTGCCTCCAAGCAGGGCATTCCAGTTTCCACTATTCCAGTTTTCTTTCCCATTCTACATTCCATGGCTTGTGAGCATGTTTAGTTCTCACTGGATTCCCCCCTCCAAAAAAATTTTTAAGGCTGCAGTGCTGCAAATATTGAGGTTCCCCTGAGAATGCTTATTTAATAAATTTACAGCGAAATTCAACTAACTAGTGCCACTAGTAGAAGCCTATGCAAGGATCTCTGCTAGTGCAACAGGACTCCTCCCCTCCTCTTGTGCCCCCAAAATGACTTGGGAGGGGTCTGGAGAAACCCCAAAACAGCACATGGAGGAGGAACAAGGAGGTTGTTCTGTCAGGCATGCAAAAATGCTTGCTCTCGTGGAATATTAGTAACAGTGCAACATTGAATTCATCCCTTGTTATGCTATACATTCATTATTTAATAAATATATGTACCACTTTTCAAGAAAATGTGGTTTGTAAGGTACACACCAAATGTACAATAAAATACAAATTATAACCATAAAACACCACAAAAAATCTCAGAAATTTCAAATAATACATTACTAAAAGCTATGGGGAATATTCACACTGATATCCCCTTCTTGTTTCTTAGTTGCTTAATTTTGATGACAGTCCTGTGGCCACTCAACACCTGAATTCTCCATTAGGAGGAAGATTTCAGGGCAGTGAGCAAACACAATAATAAAATGACATAAAAATTCTGAACTGAAATTATAACAAGCCTGGGTAAAACAATTTTTTTGGCAGGCACTGAAAATACCATAGCAGAGTCTGCACGAAAACCGTTTTAGGCTCATCTTCTAAAACCTGACAGTGCTGAGCTGTGCAGGCAGTCTTATGTTAATCTTCACACAAAAATGACATCATCAGTGCCCATTCAACGAACAGCCTGCATGTGAGTGACTGATCAGAATAAAAGGGCTTATTTTTCATGTTATTTGAATGGAATAAATCATGCATGCAAATTGTACACCAAGTCACAGCTAACAAATGCAACTGGAAAAACAACAACAAAGCAAGTTGTAAAAACAGAGGGAATGCCTAAGACTTCTTGTTAGGAGTATGTTTTTGGGGTAGGGCTGGTACTACTTGTAAGAGGGCTGGGGTATTGATCAGGGGGTAGAACCCTGAAGTTAATGGAGATGACTAACTTAGGTACATTGATTTTAATAGGTCTACTCTGAGCAGGACTTATTTGAATACAACCCTTACCCAACACCTCCAGGGATGATGAGAGTAACAGCCACTCCAGTGGTAAGAGACCAATTTGTGTTCCGGACACTTTTTCTTTTCTTCTAGATGTGGCAGTCGCTTTGTGTTGTGCCATAGCCCCATGACAGCCATTTTGTTAGGCCGCATGTCCCACAACTGCCATTGTATAGCTGATGCACGCACAGCATTTTCTCAACATTCCAAATGTGCCCACTAGCCCCTAAAGGTTGGCTACTCCCATTCTAAACTACATAAATGCTTTATTTAAGTTGAAAAGCAATGCATTAAAATGGTTAGAGCAACCAGTTAGTGTGCCTGCTTGCTTAGGAAATTGTAGCACCCTGCTTGTGGTTAACGCTTAGCTGGAATGAAATATTCAACGCAGCAATAGAGAAATTAAAATAATAATTTATTTGTCAGACAAATAAATGAGAGGCACAGTGGTATGGTTACCAAGCTCTGGCCTGGCCTCCTGCCATTCTGGCCAGCACTTATATTTCCTTAATCCAGCCCCCTTGCTCCTCCTTTGGCTGCCTCTGTCCAATCAGCCTGGTTGAAATTCCTATTGGCTGTTTGCTAGAACCAATCACAAAAGATACACCCATTTCCTTCTGTCCTTTTATGGAACACAAAGAGCTATATATTCTTCCATCTATAAATGACAAATAAGTAGTAATATATCTTACATGTGTCTCAACAAGGAATCTTAATTACCAGCTCACCTCTTGCCCTCCTTGCCCTATTGCCTTCCAAAACAGATGGTTAATCTTGAATTTTTATCTTCAACAGATGTCAAGGATCTTGAGTTCACATCAACATTGAAAGATCTCCTTCATTTGAAGGTTTCTAAACAAAAAGCCTGACAACTATATATCAGGAGTGCTCTATGGCGTCTCCTGTCTGGCAGGGGGGCTAGGCTGGTGGCTGATTTAATTTCAGGATAGTTAAAACTCTTACAACTATATGAAATAAGAATCTAGCATTTCTTAAATCCTTTGCATAATTACATTTAAGCCAATATATTTAATACATTATCATAGGTAGCCTTTTAAAAGGAATAAGGCCTTTGTAAAGTAAAAAAGGAACTCAGTAAAAAAAAACAGCTTCAAAAGAAGCCTCTTCAGTTTACACCCCTCCTTTCACCCCTCCTTTCCAGCCAGCTGCTTTCCCATTAGCTCTTCCCAACATTTATTGCCCTTTAACTCTCTCAGTTTAAAAAAGAAACAGCTTTAAAAGATTTCCTTAAAATGCTCTCTTTCTTCCAGCCAGACCAGTTGCTTTTCTTTTCCATTTGCTCTTGGCCTTTTTAACCTTAGGAAGAAGATATGGCTCATTTTACTGGGAGGCACATGGTATCATTTTATTATTTACTCATTCCTAATTATGTTTATCTCTGCTTTTTTTATCTTCTGTAACATGTAGGATCAGTGTCCTCGCTCTCAGCCTGTAATTTCCTTTTTTTAATGACTTTGAGAATTGTTTTCTGCTATAAATCAGGGGGCCCCTTGTCTTAGGAGGAAAAACATTGCCAAGGCCTTTTAGGCAGCTGGTCTTTTGCCTGGCATGAAACATTTGAAAATCTTTAAGATACAGGCCCTGATTGAAATATATAAGCTTTGATAAAAAATGCAGGCTTATGATTAGATGCCTCAAAATAACAAGAATTTTAGAAAAGGAAACTTGATTGAACTCAACAGGCTGTATTCTGGGTTAATCATACAGTGGTACCTCGGGTTAAGTACTTAATTCATTCCAGAGGGCCATTCTTAACCTGAAACTGTTCTTAACCTGAAGCACCACTTTAGCTAATGGGGCCTCCCGCTGCTGCCGCGCCGCTAGAGCACGATTTCTGTTCTCATCCTGAAGCAAAGTTCTTAACCCGAGGTACTATTTCTGGGTTAGCGGAGTCTGTAACCTGAAGCGTATATAACCCGAGGTACCACTGTATTTTGAGTTTGCCCATTGGAATGGATGGACATGACTATCTTAGGTTCACTGATCTCAATGGGTCTACTCTGAGTTGAACTTGGTTTGATGCAGGCCAATGATGAAATCCCTCTCCCCCCCCCTTGATGATTTAAATAAATGATTTGCATTGCCTTAATTTAAATTCATCCACCTTAACCCATAGCCCTTCACTGTATGCACTGCATAGTTCGCACATAGGGGCTTCCTGTGCCGATGATCTAGGATGGAAAAACATCTGATGTGTCTTCTGCAGGTCCCATGAAGAGTTAACTTTTTCTAATCCCCTAAAAAGCTAGAATTATAAATCTATAAAGTCTTTCCAAATCTGTTTCTGAGCTCTCCAGCAGCTCAAATTTAGTTAAGTGGATTATATGCAAATGGGGTATAAAACTTGCAGGAGTGCAAAGCTGTCTTTAGCTTTGATCTGATCAGCTTTTGGGAAAGGGGCAGGATCCCCTCTGTGTCTCTGGGCAGAATAGTGTTGATACTGACATCTGTTCCCCCCCCCCCTCCAATTTCCCTGGCCGTAGGCTTATCTAGTGGTAGAGACCTGTTCTGGAAAGTCACCCATCATGTTAGAGTTCCCACAATGGCCCCTGAGAGCCCACTAAGAGCAGGCATTCTGGGCCAATGTAAGATATTAGCCACAATGGCTGGGTTCCACCTCCGCAGTCAGAGACAATAAGTGGGGACAGTGCAGTTGCGCTTATGGCTGCTTGCAGGTTTCCCCTGGGAATGGAAAACGATGCCCTCTTACACCCCTAACATACATATGCAGTTAGTTGCTTCACAATATTCCTAATGATATGTGTGTACTAGATTTAGGTTTTCTTGTATCTCTTTACATGATGAATACACACAATTTATCAACGAATCGGTCGTAACGCTTACCCCCCCCCCCACTTCTATCCAAATCTCATAAAGAAAACTCAAGCGGTGCCATTTGATTCAATCTTGAGTGCATCAAGAAGCTAAGAATAGGGTTAACAAAGAGCAGCCGGGGGGATCAAAGTAGATAATTTCTGACTTGCCAATTAAAGATCTTATTGAATTGAAGAGGGATTATACACACACACACACACACACACACACACACACACACACACACACATTGAATTATAAGAAGTCCCGTCATCAAAGGCACTTATGGTTTTTGCTTGAAGGAACACGCCATTAAATCAAAGAGCTCTGTCTTGTTTTGGAAACTGGTTAAATGTGGCTGTCAGATGTAGAGCAACCTTTGATTGGCAAGCAATTCAAATGGAGCCTGGGAACATCACTTCCTTGCTATTTTTAATCAAAGTGGTATCAGATCCAAGCTCTGAGCTTCACCATTAGGGGTGATGAACTGCTTCTCCTTGATCCCTGACCTCCCTCTCATCTGGTGCAAGGCACCAGGTCTGTCCTGCACCACCAAGGCAAGATGCAGAGATTGCAGAATCAACTGTGTAACCCAGAGATGTGTAACCTTTAGTCTCTCTGTCTGCCCCCCCCCACCTGGACTCTCCTCAACCCTACCTTGCATCCTCCTTGAGTATTCTTGCCTAGCTGCAATGCGTCCTTGACCTCCCACCATGCCTCTTGCCTATCAGGAAGAATGGAACATAGATGGTGGCCTATAAGTGTGCATGTGTAGACTCTAGCCTACTGCACAAGGTGAGCCGAACACTCCTTGCACCTCTTGACTTCTAACAGCATGCACCACGTAAGCGTTATCCCCTAGTGTTGGTAATATAAAGACTACAAGTTACTCTTTATTTTCATCTCTCTAGGGACTTGTGTGTTTCTTTTTTTGTTTTAATATGGTTTTTATTGATTTTCAAAAAGAAAAAGAATTAAAGAAAAAGAACAAAGGAGAAAATAAAGTTACAACATAATATCATAAACATTCCATATATCCAGATTACTACGAATCTCTTGACTCCCCCCCCCATCCTATTCATGGGTCCTATTAATTCTATTTTCAACCGCATATCAATACTTCTCCAACTTTTTATATTTCTAGATTATCTGTATTTTCTGTTACCATACAAGTGTAATTAAAATCCTCTTAATGTTTTGACCCGTTTAAAATGATTTTTTATGTACATAATAAACATTTTCCCCTGCTTTAAAAAAAATAAAATAAAATTCTTGTCTTCTTTATTCCTGAGCTTCCAAGATAGTTTTGCCATCTTGGCATAGTCCATCAGATTGATTTGCCATTCTTCTTTAGTCGGGGGTTTTCTATTCCACCTCTGGCTAACAGCTGTTGTAGCATACATGAACATTTTAATCTGATCTGATGGGATCTCTGTACTGGGACTTGTGTGTTTCAATGAGGGCTTCGGAACAAAGTGAGCAATTATGAGATTTAATATTCTAAAACAAATGGGGAGCCATCATTTTTGTGAACTATGGAACTCTTTCCCACTCTCACCGGAGGCAGGGGTGACAACCAACTTGGATGGCTTTAAAAGAGGACTGGACAAATTCATGGAGGACAAAGGTATCAATGGCTACCAGACATGATGGCTATGCTTTGCCTCCATGGCTGGACATAGTAATACCACTTGCTGGGAATCTCTAGTGGGCACTGTTGCCTTCACGTCCTTCCTGCTTGCTTCCCATTGAGGCAGTTGCTTGGCCACAGTGAGAACAGGACACTGGACTAAATCAAGCCATTGGCCTGATCCAGTAGGCTCATCTTATGTTCCTTTGTTCTTTCTTTCTTTCTCTCTTTCTTTCTCCCAGCGGTCTGGATGCATCTTAAACCTGTCTCTTACCTTGAAAGTATGGTGCAAATATGTCTGCATACTCATCCTGCATCCCAGCTCCAGATTATTAGAAGTTGAGGAACAACCACATCACTCCTAGCTTCCCCTCCACCTGCTTGGTTTAACTTACTGCCAGATAAAAGAGTTCTGTGGAACTCAAAAGCTTGCTCACTAATTTTTTTTATAAATTAAATTTCTCATCTAAGTATGCAACTTTCAAGTTAGGGATGTCAGATAATTCTGATGATATAGCAGAAGTAAGTGGGAACAGAAATTGCCCATGTTTGCTTATTGTTCCTATTTCCAGAATGCAACAGAACCCAGCAAACTCACAGGCAGTATTCACTGTTGTTGTTGCTTTCAGTCCTGTACAGTAGGACCCAGGACTACCCTAGATTGTTGCCTTTACACTCTGTTTGTAAGCCGCTGTTAGAAAATCCAGGACTAAATCAGGGATGGGGAATTTATGCCCTTACTCCAAATATTGCTGGATTATAATTCCCATCATCCCTGACCACGGTCCATATTTCCTGGGTCTGGTGGGAGTTGGAGTCCATAGCTCAGCTGGTAGAGCATGAGACTCTTAGACTTAGGTCACATTGGGCAAAATATTCCTGCATGGAATCCCTAGGGATCACTTCCAACTCTATGATTCTAACATCCAATTCCAATTCTATGATTCTAACATCCAGAAGACCACAGTTTCCTCTCTTCTAGACTAGATAAAACCTTGGTCTGATCCAGAAGAGGTCTCCTGTTCTTATCCACCCCCCGCCACCCTCTTCTTAAATTACACTTAGCCCCAGCAACATTCAACCAATCCCACCATCCCTGCTGAAATTCCTGCCACAAGTGGTGCCCCCCCAGCAGTGCTCTGTGAGATGGCCTAGAAACTTAGCATGGGGGGGGGGGAAATATCCCAAATTATTTAAGTGACAGTGCATGAAATAAGCTGGCTCAAAGCCAACAACCAGGCAAAATCAGCCACCCGACTATTAAAACCTTGCAATTTCTCTGAGGCTGTGATCAAGCTAATGGGTTTTTATTGAGTTCTATATTGTATTTACACTGAAGGAAAGGGACGGGGAGGGGGAGAAATTAAGCATGGGCAAAGCCAAAGAAAGGTCTCAGATCTGGACACCCGGCAATGTGATTCTTCCAGGACTCTCGGTTTTCCCAGAACTGCTGTGGTTTTAGGAGTGACTCAGGCTATGTTTATGAAATATCATTGATGCATGGCGGGCCTGATGTCCCCAGAGAACAAGGACGCTGCTTCCAAGTTCCTTGCTACCAGCAACTATACGGTGCCTTTTGGGTTAGCCATCTATCGCTTCCTGGAACTCATTAGGGGGAATCCCAGGAGCCCTGATGTTTGTCAGTAGATTCTCTCTCTCTCTCTCTCTCTCTCTCTCTCTCTCTCTCTCTCTCTCTGCACCCCATTAGCTGACACATTAAATTTTTAGCATTTCTTTTTGTGGATGTGTGTTTGTACTGCCTGCAGCAGCCTGGGCCGGGCCTGGAGATTGAGCCCCTTACATTGAGCTTAGGCTGCATCAAGTAGGCGAAGTTTCAGGATTGGGGTAGTGGGGCCTGATAGGGATGAGCTGATCTGTCACATCTTGGTTTCTCTCCGTTTCTCCAGTCTTAAATTCAGTTTCTCACATTTGCACATCAGTTTTCAACGTGTTTTTTGTTTGTCAGGCAAGTTTTTGTGAAATTTAATCAGTGTTTTACTGCAGATTTCTCCTGATATGCACATTTCTGTGTGAATTTTGCATAATGTACAGGGTTTTCTTTTTGGGTTGTTTTTTTTTGCAAAGCAGCCTTCCCTAATAAAGTGCATTTTTTGCATGTTATTTTCACTAACATGTGCATTTTAATGCACACCTTTGAATATGCATTTTTGTACTCATTATGTGGCTGCATCACAAAATCCAGAGAAGGGCAAACTTCAAAGGATGGCTGTGGTTCAGTAGGTATGTTGTTTTGGAATGAAGTACAACCCTAAGTGTTATATTTTATAGAGGACAGTCCTCTTTTTGAGGTTATCCTCCATTTTGAAAGGCTGCCTAGTCCAACTCCAACTTATATGTTGTGATTTCATGATAGCTCGGACCTGATAATGGGGATGTGAAACCAGGCCTTGCTGGGACAGTTCATAGCTTTCTGTTCAACACACCACACTGACGTCACACAAAGTCTGCCATTTTTTAAAAGCCTAATCAGCAGCTTGATCTCGATCAGGAGGGAGTATAATTTATTATATTTTTAAATTTTTCGTTCTACCTATTTCTCCAAGGAGACTCGAAGTGGCTTTGCACAGAATGAAATGCTATGAAAAACTTCCTTGGCTGATCCCCACAGGTCAATCTGCTGCAAAAAGCGCAGGAGCAGACCAGGACAAGTTTGTATCTAGTCAGCTGGCAATCCCAACAGTAGTTCTACTCATTGCGCACATCTGGATGCAAATTCATGGTTCTGAATTTGCAGGGGATGCTTTGATTCCCCTCCAAGCCAGATGCTTACGAAGAAGTAGAACAACTGAGATACTGGCCTTAAATTTCACCAGCATCAGAGCCTGTCCTGATCCCATTTGTCCAGATAATACCATTATCTCTGCCTATCACACAGCCCCAAGGCTGCCCAGAGGTTTGTTCTTTTGGAACCTGTTCCAAGCTGCAGGGGAAAAAACAATTGTTCCATTCTGAGAGTTTGTTGTTTTGTTCTATACGCTCCGGAGAATTTCAATATCATTTGAGAACATCAAGGCCTTGAAAGGCCTTCCACTAATGGGGATGATCTTACCGTCTAGGAGGGCCCTCGGAGGCGTCTGCAGAGAAAACCGATCTAAGTGGTTGAATGCAAACACTGGGGCCAAAAGGAATGCTATTCTGAGCGTACTTAAATGTCTTACCCAACCCCTAAAGAAAACTTTTAAAAGTTGGGTTCCACTGAATGGAAACAGGTCCTCTTTTTATGGATTTACAGTGGTACCTCAGGGTACATATGCTTCAGGTTACGTATGCTTCAAGTTACAGACTCCGCTAGCCCAGAAATATTACCTCAGGTTAAGAACTTTGCTTCAGGATGAGAACAGAACTTGTGCTCTGGCGGTGCGGCAGCAGCAGGAGGCCCCATTAGCTAAAGTGGTGCTTCAGGTTAAGAACAGTTTCAGGTTAAGAACAGATCTCTAGAACAAATTAAGTTCTTAACCCGAGGTACCACTGCATATCACATGCTTCCATCTTCAGAGAGCTGCACATCCCATTAACTTAGTCATTTTTACAATACTCCTGTAAAGCAGGTCTGATTACCCCCATTTTGCAGACAGGGAGACTGAGAGTGACTTGCCTTTGAGAAAGCATTTTTTTAAAAATTTAAATCCCTCCCCTCATGCAGCCATGTTCAACCTGGGATGGATGAGGTAGGTGCATGGATCACAGAGTGAAGTGCTTTCCCCCTTCCTTTAAACAACTCATCTGGCCCCCCTGCTGGGCCCCCTGCGTCATGCTGGACTTGGTGTGGCCGCCTATTGGCGGCAATATGAACTGCAGCATGTCGACAGCCTTACATTTTTATTATACGGGATGATGGAGACAAAGATGGCCTTGATAGTTCTAGCAGAGTGACTGTACAACCTCCCTTTCGTCAGGGACATTGGCTGAATGGTGACAAGAATGAGTCCTCTGAATGGGTAAGAAATACCTGAGAAGAAGGGCTATCTCCCCTCTCCCTCAACTAAGGATGATGTGATCTAAACATCCTCCTCTGAAGAGAAACTGCCATTTGGGCCAGACTCAGAGTTTGGACTCTGTAAGCAACTTATGGTGCTGGACCCTAGCTGCTTGTCCATGATGTCAGGTGCTGGTGTCAGCTTTGGATTTGACCACCACTGCTGGATCTATGTTCTACCACCACTGTTGGAGGCAGGATGCCTCTGAATATCTGTGACTGGGAATCAAAATTGGGAGAGGGTACTGTTGTGTCCAGGTCCTAAGCTTCCCATCGGCATGTGGTTGACCACTGTGAGAACAGGATGCTAATCCAGCAGGGCACTTCTTATGTCTTAGGTAGCAGAGGTAGGACTCCTACCAGAGACAGGACCCGGAATGATGTGCAGATTGTACATGTTTACCTCTGGACCTTTTGTAGGACACAATGCTGGCTAGGGGAAGGAGGAATGTACCCATTGCACATCACCTTGGGTTACTTCCCTTGTGGCCTGCTCAGGTTCCCTCCAGAACAGCAGCGACATCCCATCACTGTCCCAGCGGATCGTGCCGTCCGGCCAACTGCTCTTTACGAGCTGCATTCGAAAACCTCCTGGCCCCCATAAATTAATAAGCGATTGATTTTTCCCATTAGCGGGGCCAGGGCTAGGCTGGGGAGATGCATTTCAAACTGAGGAACACTAAATAATTCAGAAGCAGAAATGACAAAGCCCCGTGCTGGGGGGAAAGCCAGGAACCTGTGCCCACCACCCGCTGCTCTCTGTGCCCCAGAACGCAAGGTCATGGCCATGACACTCTCAGCCTACCTACAGGTAAGGACGTCAAAACTGTCAAGTTGAGGCTTCCTCTACGGTCAGTGCAGGCTGCTCACCATGAGGCCACACTAGTTTTTTTCCACACAGAAGAATTCCGTGCAACTCCCCTAAAGTCTGCATTAGTAGTTCTGTGTACACATTCCTATGCCAGTGTGCACGTTCCTATGCCAATCTAAATGAGTCCATTAAAAAAGAAGAAGAGTAAGATGTGCAGCTTCCATCCTTTGGGAGCCATCGAGGGCCCACTGCTTACTAAGGAACACAGAAGACAGAGCAGATGGAAAGCTGGGATTGATTTGCTGAGAGCAGCAGAGGCTGGTGTATTGGGGCAATGGGGCACTGCCCCACCCACCTCTGTCCTCAGTCAACCCCTACTCTCCTGTCTTCTTGCTTACAACCAGCCCAGGAGTTGACTCTGGCTGTCAGCTCCACCCCCCTCCTCAGTCTCTGTTTTGCCCTGGTAGAACTCAGCAGGGAAGACTATGGGGAACTACAGTGGTACCTTGGGTTAAGTACTTAATTCGTTCCAGAGGTCTGTACTTAACCTGAAACTGTTCTTAACCTGAAGCACCACTTTAACTAATGGGGCCTCCTGCTGCTGCCACGCCGCCAGAGCACAATTTCTGTTCTCATCCTGAAGCAAAGTTCTTAACCTGAAGCACTATTTCTGGGTTAGCGGAGTCTGTAACCTGAAGCATATGTAACCTGAGGTACTACTGTATTTGGCTCTGCCTGCCATTAGTTGTGGCTCCCCCTACTGTTGGGCTCCCTGCCTTCTGACTTACCAGTCCCAGTGGGCACAAATCACCACTGGCTGAGAGGTTTTTTAAAAGAGCCACATGCACTTTTGGGGCCCTCTGGTTAACCCATCCCATGTGCCATTTTTTTCTGATCCAAATCCCCCCCCCCACTGCTGCAATTTGCCTAATGAAGAAGGTTGGTTGGTTTTCCCTCAACGAATGGTCAAAAAAATAACATTTGGAAGTTTCTCCCAGTTTGTTTTTAGCAGACCACAGCATCATAGCAGAATCTCTTCTCTGTTGCTGACACAGTCTCCAACTCTTTCAGGCTGGCACCTAAATTCTGTGCCCTCCCCCAGGCACAAGGCAATAGCTCTCCATCTAGAGGTTAGGAAAGGCTTTCTGAGGACATCATAGACACACAGAGACTGAGCAAATAAATGAAAAAGATGTCCGAGCCAACTTCATTTGCTCCAGGCTTCATCATAGAACAGCAGCGTGAGTCCAGACCACCCACCCACCCAACCCCAATCTGAATCCTCCTTCAGTCCCACAAAATTGTAGTCTTTTCTCTTAAATGGTAGGAAGGGAATGTCTCATGTATTGTTACAGATAGGTAGCCATGTTGGTCTGCCATAGTCAAAACAAAAAAAATTCCTTCCAGTAGCACCTTAAAGACCAACTAAGTTAGTTCTTGGTATGAGCTTTCGTGTGCATGCACACTTGGTATCTGAAGAAGTGTGCATGCACACGAAAGCTCATACCAAGAACTAACTTAGTTGGTCTTTAAGGCAGTGTTTCCCAACCGGTGTTCCGCGGCACACTAGTGTGCCGCGAGACGTTGCCTGGTGTGCCGTGGGAGGGAGGCGGGCGAGTCGGGCGGCGAGAGGCGGGGCGGCAGCGGCGAGCACATGCGGGGGGGCGAGCGAGCGAGCTCCCACATCCCATCGCCGCTCGCTTCGGCCGGCCGGCCCATGCTCCGCGCTGGTGTCGGCAAGCCTTGCGCACCCTTTTGAGGACGCCCCGTGCTCGGCGCTGGTGTTGGCCAGCCTTGCGCACCCGGGGGATCTCCCCCCAGGAGCGCAAGGCTTGCGGGCGGCAGCTGGCAGCCGAAGGGCGCCCCGTGCTCCGCGCTCGTGTTGGCAAGCCTTGCGCACCGGGGGGCGCGTGGGGCGCCCTGAAACAGAGGGTTCCCCATGCTGCTGACTGTAGCCTGCCGCCCGACGCGCGGGGCGCCCTGAAGCAGAGCGCCCCTCGCGCCGGGCAGACATGGGCCAGCCCCACAAGCTCGGGGGACAGCGGGGAGGCACAGCACTGCCATCCCACTGTTCCCCGACCTGGTTTTTTTGGGGGGGAAATAAAGGGGAAAAATTTTCCTTTATTTCCCCCCCCCCAAAAAAGTAGGTGCGTCCTATGGGACGGAGCGTCCTATGGGACGAAAAATACGGTACTTACTATTTCATAATAAAGTAATTATAAAATACTTTCTTTGTGTTTATTTGATGCCTATTAAAGAGAGTTACTTTATATATAGTCAATATAGGCACAGAGTTAATTTTTTAAACATTTTCTAATGGTGGTGTGCCTCGAGATTTTTTTCATGAAACAAGTGTGCCTTTGCCCAAAAAAGGTTGGGAAACACTGCTTTAAGGTGCTACTGGAAGGAATTTTTTTCTCATGTATTGGTTAGTGTGTGGTGGATTTTAATCGGTGAGACCTCGATTCAAATCCTTGCTCCACTATGGTGGCCTCAATCTGCTTCCTGCCTAGCCCACCTCACAGGGTTGTCACGAAGGTAAAAAAAAAAGATGGCCTGAGTTCATTGGATGGAGGAATGCAAAATCAAATGTTTCTTAGCATCGCTTGAGCCAGACCACATAAATATTTTTGGCATCCTTCTGTTGCAAGCAGGTGTGAATTCCAGGTGTGTGAAAGATGACTTGTGTGACAATGCAGCTTAGGCACTGAATTTAATTATTGTCATGACTAGTTCACACATATGCAGAATGAACAGTGCTCCGTTGACTGTGCACACTTGGAGAACAGCAGCTGAATGTATGGACTGACTCCGCTGAGAAGCACTTGGGGATGGGCTAGAACTTGGTGGTGGGGTACATTTTTCTCATGCAGAAGGTTCCCATGTTCAGTTCTAGCCTTCTCCACCTGAAACATCTCAAGTAGCAACCTTGGGGAAAGAAAGCCCCCTTCTCCAAGACCCTGGTATGCTACTTCTAGTCAGAGGGGACCAGAATGAGGCCAGTGGACCAATGGTCTGCTGTGATGAGCAGGGTCTGCATGAAGAAGAAGAAGAAGAAGAAGAAGAGTTTGGATTTGATATCCCGCCTTTCACTCCCCTTCAGGAGTCTCAAAGCGGCTAACAACCTCCTTTCCCCTCCTCCCCCACAACAAACACTCTGTGAGGTGAGTGGGGCTGAGAGACTTCACAGAAGTGTGACTGGCCCAAGGTCACCCAGCAGCTGCATGTGGAGGAGCGGAGACGCGGACCCG
The DNA here is from genome assembly GCF_964106915.1 of Podarcis gaigeae. Lineage (NCBI taxonomy): Eukaryota > Metazoa > Chordata > Lepidosauria > Squamata > Lacertidae > Podarcis > Podarcis gaigeae. Next base: position 35,590,949 of record NC_139690.1, read on the forward strand.
GTTCCCTGGATTACGTGACTACCGCTCTTAACCACTACACCACACTGGCATGAGAAACATCAGAAGCAATGGGTTCAAATTACAAGAAAGGCGATTCCAACTAACCTCAGGAGGAACTTTCTGACAGTAAGAGCTGTTCAAAGGTGGAGCAGATTTCCTCTGAAGGTGGTGGGGTCTCCTTCTCTGAAGGTTTTTTAAGCAGAGGTTGGATGGCCATCTCTCAGGGATGCTTCAGTTGAGATTCCTGCACTGCAGGAGTGCAAACTTGCTATGAAGGACGCGTGAAATCCTTTATAAACTACTTTCCACACACTTCTTGGTCCAACAACTAGGGTGGCCAGGGGAAGTATGCTGCTCCTGTGCTCTGCTGAATTAAAAAGTGTATCCAGTAATACACAGAGCAGCTTCTTCACATGACAAAGGCACAGGCAAGGATTTGCGTGATGTTGCAGAATATATTACAGACACAAGAGGGCTGTACTGCAACACTGGAGAATGAGAAGAGGCCAAAGCCCGAGGCTGTCAAGAACAGGACATAGGTATACTTAGGGACAGAAGGATCTGTTCATTTCAGTTCTCTCAATTTCTAACTTTTTCCAATCTTAAATCCTGTTCCCCACCTTTTGCAGACATTTGCACTTTATTTATTTATTATAAATAACCTCACAAATATTCATCAGCACTTTTGTGCAAATTTATGAACACAAAATGTGTGCATTTCTATGTGCAGTTTTTCCTAATGTGCACTTTACAAGCCATTCCCCTTAATATAATGCATTGTTGTGCATGATTTTCACTGGTACATTCATTTTTATTCATGTTTTCCTGTTCTTGTAAACATTGGCTGGTTGGCGAATTTGCATAGTGAAATTTGGGTAAGTGCGATTTTTTTTATGAGTAACTGTGTTTCAGTTCACATAGTATTTCGGAAGGTGCAGATTTGATATATTCAGTTTCAAGTGAGACCCGAATCCAATTTCTCCTTCTTTCCTAGCACGACACAACTTATGCATCTGCAGGTTTCTGCCTGTCCCTCTCCCTGGGCTCCAAGATTAAAGAGACATATGGGTCTGTGATGCATGTCCATATTCTGACATTCCCTGCTATTAAGGGATCGGCTGGCTGTGTGTGTCCTCAAAGACTTAGTGGGGTACACCCATCTTGCCTCTGAATAAAAGAACTGCACTGGGGCTCAGGAGATCTGATCCACACTAGGGATTCTGCTGCCAGCCGACCTAGCAGCAAAATAATACAAAACAGAGAATAAACGAGATGCGGTATTGATTTAACCTACTTTAATGCACAATAGTTAAGGGGAAAGGTAGGGAGAGAGGAACGGCTTCCCCACTGATCCCCATCTTTGAAAATCAGTGCAAGCTTTGGCAGGGAGCTGCTGGCCCTCTTCAGGGGCCTTCTACCTCCCTGTTGGGCTGCCAACTTTCAAAACTGCTCCCGCTCTTCTGCAGTTTGAAGCATAGCCCAGAGCACAGGAATTAGGGTTTTTTTGCCATTAGGGTTTTGTTGAAGGTGCAGGAGCATGGGCAGTTGAAAAGCAAAAAAGAAACCCCAATCCAAATGAGACAGTGGCAACCTTCCACCCCACACCTCCTGGAGACTGAGAGAGCCTGTTCTTGAGCACATGAGCTCCAGTAGCCATTCGGTCCTAGAGAACCTGTAGACGGAGGAGGCTGGGTTGCTGGCAGCACAAGAGTTAACCCGCCAGCCTCTCCGCGTGAATCTTGAGCTATTAATACCCACGCTGCTTTATCTGTCAGAGGGAGCCGGCTGCTCTGTCAACGAGACAAGCCCTGCGGAACTGGGTCTCTTCGGCGGACCCATAAGTTTTTATTCCTGGGGCGAGAGAGGCTGTGTGCGCTTGGCCAGCCTGGGCTGCTCTCCCGGTCTCCTTGGCTGCGCAGCCTGAATGAACTGTCAAGGAGGAACACTGCTCTCCCTCCCTCTCTCTCTCTCTCTCTCTCTCTCTCTCTCACACACACACACACACACACACACATATCTTTCCATACAACTTGCTGCCACCAACTCCTTCTCCTGTCCCACAGATCTGAACTGCTGCAGCTGGTGACGTCCACGCAGATGGTGCCTGGAAGAGAGAGCTTCTCTCGTTGCGCTGGGATGCTTTGAATGCCAGGTTTCGTGGTCCATCACGGCAATCTGGCCAGCCCAGGACTGACCTCCTGTCCCTTCCAGAAGAGCGACGGCACTTTCGGAGGAGCATCGCCGCCACCAACAACTGGGACGTACAGTCAAGACTACCTTGCACCTGCTCCTGGGAAAGGACGCCTGGTGATGGTCCTGGCCAGAAGGGAACATCTCCTGTCTTGCAAAACTCCTCACTCGAAGCCTGAGAACTTCTCTGCCTTCTGCGCCCATGCCTGCTCAGAGGTCTGGTGGTCCACAGCCAAAGAGAGAGGTGCAGGCAAGGTTTGACAAAGAGGGTCCTGAGTGGAGAGGAATCTACTGAGGCCTACACTCCTGTTGAGCAGACTTGGGGTCTATAGAAGCTACAAGGTGGGCTGAAAGGACTCCCCATGGTGAGAGGGTGAGAACCAAGCATGGCAGGAGATGGTCAACCCTTTGAGAAAGGTGTGAAAGCCTGTTTTGGTCTCACTGCCTGTCAGGGAGCCTGTTAAGGCCTGAGATTGATGAGACCACTTGCTTAGGTCGCAAAACACTACCACCCACCTCTTTGGCCCTGGAGGCTCCTGGTCCAGCTCCCAGCCTGGCAGGGCCTCTGCAAGGGGAGCTGTGACAGCTTTGCAAGCTGGAAGGAGAGGCAGGTCATGAGAGAGACCAAGGGCTGAGATGCTTCCTCTCAGCAACTGGGCTGGGACAGCAGAGAGCAGCCCCGTCCCGTGCAAAGAGAGATGCTAGCATTGGACTGGAGTTGGTTCGCCCCCTTCCTTGCATCCTCGGGGAGATGGATTCCTTCTGCTTCGCCTGCTTTCAGAAGGAGGAGCTGCAGCCCTTGCAAGTGAACAGGTGGGTCAGAGGGGACTTCCCTGCATGATGGGCAGGTGTCGGGATGTGCGCGGGAGGCAAAGCGGTCTAGGGATGTCCTGTGTCCCGTAGTAGTCAAGGCTGCGTATTTATATAGGTCCCAGGGGCTCAACCATAACTGGAAAGCATGCGTTCTGACATGGGACCCTGATGTTTGCGGGATAGTTCTGATCATCCCACTGGTCAAGAAGAGGCCCTTTGCACATGCCTGGGCACACTGTTGCTACTCTGCTTTCTTAGGACTGAGTTCTGATGCTGAAACCAGACTTGTTTCTGGCGTGAGCAAAAACGTCAGCATGCATAGTTAGGTATTAGTTAGGTATCTATTGCATTTATATCACATCTTTTTCTCCCAGAGGTTCAAGGTGGAGTACATGGTTCTCCCCTTCCTCAATTAATCCCGGCAACAACCCTGTGAGGTAGGCTAGGCTGAGAGGCAGTGACTGGCCCAAGGTCACACAGTGAGCTTCATGGCCAGGTGGGGATCCTAGAATTCTAGAATCATAGAGTTGGAAGGGACCCAGGGGTCATCTAGTCCAACCCCCTGCAATGCAGGAATCTCTCAGATCCAGTCCACACTAGGAAGATTACACAGAGGAAGTTGTTTTTATAGTAGGTTAGCCTATGGGTCACCTGCAGCCAACTTTTACTCAAGAGGCACACCCATGGAAATCAACAGATCCAGGCAATGTCATGCCCATTAATTTCAATGGGGCTGCTGTGAGTAGGACTAACTTTGGATACAGCCCTGTGGGTCCACGATGCTCAGAATTGCCAGCGGTGGCCCTCCAGGGTCTTGGCTAGAGTTCTTTCCCAGTACCACCTCCCTGGCCCTTAAACTGCCGATACCGGGGATTGAACCCAGAACCTTCTGCATGCAAGACCACCTGTGCCACAGCCCTTCCCACAGAGGCGCTGTGTGGACTCTCCGCTTTGCATGCTGTGCTTATACATCTCTCCCAAGGTTGCGAACCCAGCAAATGAACCCTCAAAGGTTATTTCCAGGGCTTTGCTTCAGCTGCAACTCACCAGAACTCAGTTCCTCTCGGGTGGGCCCCACTGCCATTATAAAAGAACAAGGGAGGTGTTTGTGGTGAGTTCTGGCACCTCTTTTCTAGTAAAATAGCACTGGCTATTTCCTTATATACTGCAGTTATATCCCACCCCAAGGAGTTCAAGATGGTGACATCCCTGGTTCTCTTCCTCCCCATATTGTGGGTCCAAGTACACTCACTCAATGCTAAAGGTAATATCAGGTTGTATCCAATTCAGAGTAGACCCACGGAAATGGAAAAAACCTCAGGTTAGGCTTGCCGATTGATTCCAAGAGGTCTACTCTGAGTAGGAAAAGCATGGACTCATACAAGCCCATGTGGCTCTTGAACTCAGCTGAGCTGTAAAGCATGAAAAAAAAATCCATTTTTCTACCCCAGGAAACTCACTTCTCATCCAGATGCCCATTCATCATGGCACAACTCACCTTTAATGGAGGTGGTTAAACAATGCTCAGTTATTGACACAAGAGTAGGAGTGCCATCTTAACTTTTACTCTTTACTTGCTCTCTGTTCCTGTGTGCAGTGGCGTAGTGTGGGGGGTGCAGGGGGGGCCAGCCGCACCAGGCGCAACATCTGGGGGGTAGGGTTAGGGGGCGCAAATCCATGGGTTAGGGAGCACAAATCCATGGGTTAGGGGGCACAAATTACTTGCCTTGCCACGGGTACTGACAACCCACGCTACGCCACTGCCTGTGTGTTGAATAAGGAGAGGCTTTTCCCGACACAGGGTTGTTGGGGCCCTTGGGAGCATCTCTTGCGACATTTCTGGGTGTCAGCCGTACTGAAGAAACACAGGAGCAAGGCCCCTCGAAGAGGAAAGAAATGGTGGCAACCCCTACCTGTGCCCCCAACAGGAGAAAAACAGGCAAACAATATCTGTGTCGCAGACGCCTCTCCGTCTAAAAATAGTTGTGCAAACCAGCCTTGAAATACATTTCAGAGAGATGTCAATTTGTAAAACACCCTTGCTTTTAGAAACATGGCGGAATCTGAAACGTAGGAAGCTGGGCTTAGGCTGAGTCAGACCATTGGTCCTTCTACCTCAGTGTTGTCTACACTGACTGGCAGCAGCTTTCCAGGGTTTCAGCTCCCAGTCCATCTGGAGATGCCACAGGGGATTGAACCCGTGACCTTCTGCATGTGACGCAGGTTCTTTCCCACTGAGCTACAGCTCCTTCCTGCAGAAAGCTGCCTTGTACTGAGTTGGAGCAACACTCCCATATTGGGGTCCTGGGTCCACCCAACTCTGCACTCTCTACACTGACAGGAAGTGGCTCTCCAGGCCTCCAGGCAGAGGTCTCTCCCAGCCCTGCCTGGGGATGCCATGAATTGATTTTAGGACTTTCTGCGTGCAAAGCAGATGATCTGCAACAGAGCCAGGGTCTCCTCCCAGCTCACTCCCACCCTTAAAATAGTGTCCTTCTGGAACCACCCACAGTGCAGATGCTCTGCAAGGGAGCCAGGATCTCATCCCTTCCCCACAAGCCCTTCCCAGCTGTTTGGGGTTTTTTTTTTGGCAGTCCTTGTTTCAGGAGTCCAAGATGCCTCTTTTACCTTCAAATCTACGGAGGAGTGCTTGAGTTTCCTGGGAATTACCTTTTTGTGCCAGACTCTAGCAACCATTTTTTAGAAGGCTACATCGGAGGGACACTATTTTCTTAAAATTGCAGGGTGGTGGTGATAGTGTTGTGGGGTGGGTATGGATTAAAGGTAAAGGACCCCTGACTTTTAGGTCCAGTCGTGGCCGACTCTGGGGTTGCGGCACTCATCTCGCTTTAATTGGCCGAGGGAGCCGGTGTACAGCTTCTGGGTCATGTGGCCAGCATGACTAAGCTGCTTTTGGAGAACCAGAGCAGTGCACAGAAATGCCGTTTACCTTCCTGCCGGAGCGGTACCTATTTATCTACTTGCACTTTTGATGTGCTTTCAAACTGCTAGGTTGGCAGGAGCAGAGACCAAGCAATGGGAGCTCACCCCATCGCAGGGATTCAAACTGCCGACCTTCTGATTGGCAAGCCCTAGGCTCTGTGGTTTAACCCACAGCTCCACCCACGTCCCGGGTATGGATTAAGGGCCCCCTATTCCCCCCCCCAAAAGTAATGGAAGCACTGCAAAGAAGGGGAAATCACAAGACTGAGAAGGACCAACTCAGCAGCAGAGATAAAAGGGTAAAAATTCTGGGTTGCCAATGGCCAGCCAGACTTCTCCCTGCATACCTTCTAGGTTCTGGTCTTCCTGTTCCTTTAATAATAGCAGCTGGTAGGCATTAGTAGTTGATAACGCTCTGCTCCAGGCTGGGGGAAAGCTTCCTTTATGGATTTCTGCCTGTGAAGCTGCTATTAAAGGCACAGGAGTAGACCAGTTTCTGGTCAGTTGACAACCTAGCCTGAGTTCTGCTGGCAGCCACTGGGAGGGATGGGGCAGCCTCCACACAACTCCCATGCAAAATTATTCTAGAGGCAATGCGAGAAAGACCTGCCAGGGATCTTGAACTGAAACAACCAGACCGTGGCCTCTGACCTGACAGGACCGCTTTTGATAGGCTAAAGACCTCTTTTCTCACTGTAGGACCTGGATCCTGGCACGTATTGAACTAATTCCTAATCCCAGGGCAGCAGTTCATGGCCAGCAACTAGGCAAAGCTCCCCTGATCCATTCCAGCGATTAATGTGTGTGTCCTGCTCTGTGTACTACAGCAGAGGCTCCGGCTGACTGAATCCGCAAAGTGCAAAGCGCTGGAGGAGAGTGGCACTGTGGGTGGTTCCAGAAGGCCACTATTTTAAGGATGGTTGTCCGTCACACACCGGCAAACTCAGGTTGTGGAATTTACAGTTTGTCTGGTGCTCTTGTGCAACAAACCCACTTCCCCAAAAGACAGGAAACGCAATGGAAAGTGTGGGGTGACACTCGCTTTGATGCAGCGTTGTCTAGCCTCCCTGCAAACAATTCAAAACAATAGCATTGTACAGTTGGAAAGGACTATGAGGGTCTTCTAGTCCAACCCCCTGCAATGCAGGAATCTTTTGCCCAACATGGGGTTCGAACTGACAACCCTGGGATTAAGAGTCTCATGCTCTACTGACTGAGCTACCCAGGAATTGGTTGTCTGTGTGTCTTTTAATTGGTCTAATGCAGGGGTCAGCAACCTTTTTCATCCGTGTGCTGGTCCACCATCCCTCAGACCATGAGGGGGGCTGGACTACATTTTGGAAGGGGAAAAAAAGAACATGCCCCACAAATAACCCAGAGATGCATTTTAAATAATAGCACACATTCTACTCATGTAAAAACACCAGGCAGGCCCCACAAATAACCCAGAGATGCATTTTAAATAAAATGACACAATCTTCTTGTGTAAAAACACGCTGATTCCTGGACCGTCTGCAGGCCGGATGAAGAAGGTGATTGGGCCGCATCTGGCTCCCGGGCCTTAGGTTGCCTATCCCTGGTCTAATGTAACACAGGGATGGGAACTTCTGGCTGAGGGCCAAATACAGCCCTCCAGACCCCTCTATTGAGCCTCCAGACTCTCTGCAGTTACACCCCTCACTGGCGTCGCTTTGCCTGGCTGGAATGTGCCTCTGGACTCTGATAATGTTTCTTGCTTGTCTGGATGAAAGATAGAGAAATCTATTACAGATAATAATATTGTGCAGCTTGAAGCAACTGGGTGCAAAAAACGGGAAATAAAACACTGTTGAGGCCCACAATTTAATCAGAACTTTACTTGCAGAAAAAGATGCATGGGAGGCTGTTTGTGTGTGCATTTAGATACTAGCCTTCTGTACAAAGGAAACACTTACATTGATTGCTGTGCATACTTTCCCTCCTATTCCTGCGCAGTTCTAGCATACCCCCCCACCCCCCGGAAGATGCCCAGAAGGGAATGTGGCCTGCAGACTAGGGGCAGAGGAGAAATCAGACTCAGCTCACACTTATTTTTAAATATTTTATTTTTCATTTCCACATTTTACAGTTAAATCCCAAATCTAAATATACACATCCAATCTAAGCATCCAATCGTGACTCGACATTTCCACTTTCCAAAACAATACACAAACTGAAACACAGGCTTCCTTCAAAACGTGCCCTACCCCAAATTTTGCAACGCAGTTCGCCAGCCATGCGAGCCAAGGAATATATAGGAAAATTAGCATACAAGGTGAAGATGTGCAATAAAAATGCATATCCTAGGGAAAATAACACAGAGACACATTGAAGGAAATCGCTTTGCAGAAATATGTATCTTCCAATACTTTGCTAGGAGAATCCTTGCTGCTGTGGTGGCATACATAAAGAACGTCCTATCCTTCCTTGGCACCAATTGGCCGACCATGCCCAGGAGAAATGCCTCTGGTTTCTTATGGAAAGTACATTTAAGTACCTTTTTAATTTCATTATAAATCATTTCCCAGAAGGCCTTAATCCTCGGGCAAGTCCACCAAAGGTGATAGAAGGTACCTTCAGTCTCATTGCATTTCCAACATTTATTATTGGGCAAATGATAGATTTTTGCAAGCTTGACTGGGGTCATGTACCACCTATAAATCATTTTCATAATATTTTCTCTTAAGGCATTACATGCCGTAAATTTTATCCCGGTGGTCCATAACTGTTCCCAGTCAGCAAACATAATGTCATGACCCATGTCTTGTGCCCACTTTATCATAGTTGATTTGACTGTCTCATCTAGTGTATTCCACTTCAACAGCAGGTTATACATTCTTGATAGGTTCTTAGTATTGGGTTCTAACAGTTCTGTTTCTAGTTTTGATCTCTCCACCTGGAAGCCAATTTTCCTGTCTTGTTTAAACACCTCCATTATTTGATAATAATGAAGCCAGTCTCGTACCTTAGACTTTATTTTCTCAAAACTCTGTAGTTTAATTTTTCCACTCTCTTGCTCTAGGATTTCGCAATATTTTGGCCATTTAGAATCCATATTAGGTTTTTTCACCTCCTTAGCCTCCATTGGTGATAACCACCTAGGAGTTTTATTTTCCAGCAAGTCTTTATATCGAATCCAAACATTGTATAGTGCTTTCCTGACAATATGGTTTTTAAAACCTTTATGAACTTTTACCTTGTCATACCATATATATGCATGCCAACCAAATCTGTTATCAAATCCTTCCAAATCCAGAATGTCTGTGTTCTCAAGAAGTAGCCAATCTTTCAACCAGCAGAAAGCTGCCGATTCATAATACAGTTTTAAGTCCGGCAGGGCAAACCCCCCTCTATCTTTAGCATCAGTTAATATCTTAAATTTTATTCTGGGCTTTTTGCCCTGCCAGACAAATTTAGATATGTCTTTCTGCCACTTCTTGAAACAGTCCAATCTGTCCACAATCTGTAATGTCTGAAACAAAATAACATTCTAGGCAATACATTCATCTTAATTACAGCAATTCGGCCTAACAAGGAAAGCTTCAAGTTTGACCATATTTCTAGATCTTTCTTTACCTCTGCCCAACATTTGTCATAGTTATCTTTAAATAAGTTCACATTTTTAGATGTCATATTAATCCCCAAATATTTAACTTTCTTTGCCACCATTAATCCAGTTTCATTTTGAAACCTCTCTCTTTCAATATTTGTTAAGTTTTTCTCCAAGACTTTAGTTTTGAGAACAGAAATTGCACAGTGGCGGCGTGGCAGCAGCAGGAGGCCCCATTAGCTAAAGTAGTGCTTCAGGTTAAGAATAGTTTCAGGTTATGAACGGACCTCCGGAATGGATTAAGTACTTAACCCGAGGTACTACTGTATGAGGGGAAATTCTCATTAAAATGCTGCGGAATCTGCCCCTTTTCCCCAAAAGAGGAAATGCCTCACCAACAATGGGCAAAAGGAAGAATAGATTCCCATAAAACTTGCACATGCCTTGCACATGTAGAAAGAACTGCTATACTATTATCCCTGCTGTGATTAGGTAAGCTGCGGGCAGCCTGCTCAGCCTGTTGCCCAGGTGTGGGCAGGCAACTTAAGGGCCACTCATCCTCTCTAAAAACCTCATATTTTAAGATGGACTTGGACCGGACAGTCCTTGAAACAGAAAACTGCCTGCTGACCCTCCCCTCCCACGTCAGTCAGATCCTAGGGCAAGTGCTTCATTCTGGAGGCGCCCCTGCTTTTGGAAGGTGGGCTCTACCTTTCCTCCGCAGTTTGGAGAGCCAGCCATCGTGCCTGCCTCTCTCATCGCAGGCCTTCCCTGCTGGGACTTGGGACTTGTGCCTGACCCAGCACGCCAGCCGGCAATGACGGAAAAGTGTGATCAGAAGCATATGTCTGAGCAGGCTGTCGCTGGTCGGGTCTGCTCTTCCCAGGCTGCCAGAGATTGCCGCAGGAAAATGGGGGGGGGGGGGCGCAAGGAAGCTCTCCACCATACCCCATGGCAGGGCTACCCCTTTTCATTGCCCATTAACTGCTTCAAGGGCTGCCACTTTATCGAGACCCCTACATTTGAGGCTCACTCCCCTCTCCCTTGCATTATTTGGAGCCTCCCCCCTCTGCAATAACAGTGCAATCCGTCTTCAGAGAAAGACCTCAAGTACCATCCGTATTTGGAGATGGCTGTCTCTGGGCTGGAATCCTGCAACTGTAATTCCTGGGAAAAAAACCCAAATCATTCCAGAGTGTTGCTGCACATTGAGGAGAAAAGTCTCATTGATGTGTATGAGGTGTTAGGGGAGCGTTAGGACTTCTGTTGGGGGCATAGCAGTCAACTTTTCCCTTTTCTTCTGAGGAATCCTATTCGGAATAAGGGAATTTCCCTTAAAAAAGGGGGAAAGTTGACAGCTATGGTTGGGGGACACATTGTGCTCCTTCTGGGGTAGTTTGTGTGGGAATGTTCAGGGTGGCAGGAGAGGATATATATTGTTTATTAATATCCTTCCTAACTTGCGCTAGCAAGTTCCTTTACTTAGCAGAGTTTACATTCCCATTTTTGCATGCACAACAGATAGCTGGTTGCAGGCTTGTGTAAGCTTCTCACTATTATACAATTCAATCTGTCTGAGATTGAATTGTACCTTCCTGGTAAGTTCCCTTGAGTCCATCTTAAAAGAACAAAGACACCACAATCTTATTCAAAGTCAATAAAGGAAGTTTACTTACATCAGTTCACAGTTGGATCCATGAAGGCGGGGCAATCCCAGTGCTTCTGCTAGCTGAGAGCTAGCAGAGCGGTCCTAGCTAAAAGCTGGTCAAACGTAGAAGGAAGTGAAAAAGAGAGAGGTGTGCTGTGTGACTCGTGCTTTTGTTACCTGGACAGGTAAGGTCATGCCCACCTTTAGTCACATGCAAAGGAAGGATGCTCTAGCTAGGAGGAACAGGAAGTTTCATCTGGATGGACCAAACATTCCCTCACATGTCTTCTCTAGCATTACAAGGAATGTTGTAGTTGACTGCTCCCAGTGGATTACCTCCCACAGTTTGTCCACCTTTGGTTCTCACCTTGCACTCAACTCTCACCAGTGGCTCCCAGAAGCTGTCAACTTGCAACAGCAGCTGCACCCCAGGAATGGCTTCAACTGGCCGGCTAAACCAGGTGAGGGTAGCCGATGGGTCTTAAACCCTTAGTGTGTTAGGGACTTCCCCTGCATGCAAAGACAAACGCTGGCAGATTGAGTGGATGAGACCAATAATGAAGGCAATTTATGTGCTGTATAAAAAATCAGAATGAGCAAGCATCTGATATCGCCCTCAGAAGCAATCTCAATTTACTGGATTATTTCAGGGCCAGTGCTAAGAGTATTTGTCCTGGAATGAGCCACAGCCTGAGCAACTTGCCTCAAAATAGCAGCCACCTGTCTCGTATATTGGGCGAGCTGAAGATTGCAAAGTACTTCTGAAATTGAAAGTGCCATATAAATTAATTATTAATTGTCCCTTTCTTGGCGTACGCCAGTTATTGATCAAAACATCATTATGTCTCGAGGCCTAATGATGTCGGTTCCCCACCAACACCATCCTTTTATGGGGAGGGGAAATCAAGGAACCGCCTGGTCACAAGCGGATATCTTTACTTGCAGAGTGACTGTTGTTACAGTATTATGGTGTAGTTGTCAGGATCTGTGGGGTGCTCCAAGGTGGTCAAGCAGCATCACATCAGACAGCAAGTGAAAGCTTATGTGATGGAATGTCCATGTCACCCATCTAAAGGAGGGAAACTCCCTGCACATAGAAAACTAGCACCTCAGGGAATAGGCTAGATCAGGGTAAACAATGTGCTACTCCTCCAGGTGTTGCTAGACTCTAGCTTTCACCAGCCCCAGGGATATTGTAGTCTACCAGAACTTAGAGGGCATCAGGTTGGCCGCCTCTGGGCTAGGTACACATTGACGGGCAGCAGCACTCCTGGGTTGCAGATAAGATTTTTCCCCACCCTTAGTACGTGGAGCTGTCAGCAATTGGACCTGGAACTTCCCTCATGCAAAGCCTACGCACTGTACCACGGAACTACAGTCCTTCGTCAAACATTTCACCCCATACCACAAATTCTAGGACAATACTTCATAAGGTCATGATCATCATAAGAGCTATTTAACTTTTAGTATTGGTTCCCCCCACTTCCTACCTGTCTCTTTTCCCTTGTGTGCTGTGTCTTTTGGGTTGTGAGCCTGCTGTAGCAGGACTGGGGAAGACATTCAACTCGCTTCACATTTTTGAGGCAGTACCAAAACTGAAACTCAGCCATCCTGTGAAATTCATGCTTTTCAGAATTTGCGGTACAGTTCTCTAGCTAAGTAACGTGTACAAAAAAATGCAAAATTTAGGGGAAAGTGTGTATTAAAAATATTGCGTTGCTTAAAACAGCACACAAAATGTATTAGGGAATAGTGCTTTGTATTAGGAAAAGTTTCATACAAAAGTGTGTATACTAGGAGAAATTTGTGCTAAAATGCTGATAAATTTTCACGTGGACTTAAAACCCCCCAACACATTTCAAACTGATGTGGAATCATGATAAACTGAATTGCAGATTGGGGAAATGAGAAGCCAAGACACACTGAAAACGACAGATCCTTCCCTCCCTAGCTGTACGGCTATTAAATCCAGTGTCTAAAATTATCTTGGTGCCCTGCTGCCTGCCCCCCTAGCTGCTAGCTTTCTGCTTCTCATGTCTGCTGTTCACCCTGAGTTATGACTTGAGATCATAGAGATGCCTTGCTTTTTAAATGAGCCTGATTGAGGCGGGGGCATGGATGAGAAGAGATGCTTGATTCAAATGAACCTTCTAAGGAGAAGTAAACCAGCTGTTTGAAAATCTGCCAGCAGGTGTCTCTGAACTATCAATCTCCTTGTTGTTTTAAAAATCCTTGCTTAATCTTTGCAGTTAGCTTTCTAGTTGGAAAGAGAGAGACAATGGTAGAGATTTAAGGGAGGCAAAGAAACATAGAAGGCGTAGCTGCAACTAGGCATTACCCTACATATGCCTCCTTGACCTCTTCAGTCTGTGGAAGTGGCCCTGTTACAGATACCACATAACACCATAGCTGTCAACTTACAGATTTGAAAATAAGGGACCAGCAGCCTTGAAAATAAGGGACCTGCAGCCAAAATAAGGGACCTGCAGCCTCACCTGTTCCAGGCACTCCAGTCTTCCTGTCCTCCTGCAGTCTGGTCAAACTCATGCTGGTAGCTTCGAGAACACTGTCCAACCAACTTTGTAACCAGAGGTTCAACTGACTAGAATCTGAATCACATGCACCACAAGGCCTATGCAGCCTCAACTTAAGATGGCTCCCCAGCCTGGCTTTGCACTGCAAAGTTTGCAGCAGCACGTGCAACAAAATGGCGTCCAGCATTCAGAAAACCTCTCAGCTTGCATTAACTAGCCACACACAAGGCATGCAAGCTCCACCCCCAGTCATTCTAAGCTTTTTATTGGGTGTGCAACACAGCCAAGCAACACAGTTGGAGCCTCCCTCCTCCCTGGCCGGCAGGGAGGGAGGGAGAGGAGCTGCTTCCTTTGAAATTTAAGGGACATTTAAGGGACATCCATCAATAAGGGACATGGCGCTGGAATAAGGGACTGTGCCTTCAAATAAGGGACACTTGACAGCTATGCATAACACTCCTGATCTTCCAATATGGCTTCACCCTTTGGAACTCCCTGCTGGTTGACATCCGGCAGATTCCTTCCCTGCACTCTTTTCCGCTGAAAACATTTTTTTAAAAAGGCAAGCCTATCCAGACATGTAGAACGCTGGCATGTGTTAAATCTGGGTTTTAGTTTATTGTTGATTTAATTATTTAAAAATGTTTCAGATGACTGTTTCAAACTCTATTTTATTGATCATTTCATTGTTTTATTCTTTTTGTAAACTACTTTTAGGGTTGTTTTTCGGTGAAATTGCATATACCTTTAATGAAATAACAACAACAACAACAACAACAACAACAACAACAACAACAACAACAACTGACAGCTCTGAACCTTTGGAGGTCATAGCTGCCTCTCTCAGGCTACTTTGCATCTTAGCATATTGATATATATATATTTAAAATCTATCACTGATGGGATGCAGGGGTGAGTAGACTGGTCCTTCTCTTCCTCCAGGGGACAAGCTCTGGAGATTTCCCCACCGCTAGTCAAAGGAATATAGGAAGCTGTCTCATGCTAAGCCAGATAATCTATCCATCTAGATAGATCAGTATTGACCACACTGGCTGGCAGCAGCTCTCTAGGTTTCCAAGAGGGTATGTTTCGCAGCCCTTCCAGAAGATTCCAGGGATTAGGGATGGGTGAATATGGCAGTTACAGTTTCTCCCAGTTACCTGTTTTCCCAGTCTTCAGTTCTCCACATTTCCAGATCAGTTTGCAATAAGTAAATAAAAAGTACGCCTGAAAATTAATCAGCAGCTTAGTGCAAATTTCCCTTAATAGACACATATCTATATGCTACTTGGCCTAATATATACAGTTCTGTGAAGCATTTCCTCCTAATAGCAGGCATTTTGTAGGTCATTGCTACCAATATATACACTTTCCATGCACGCTTTACCCTAGTATATGCATTACTGTACACACATGGCTTGGCTCCCTTGCAAAATCCAGAGACATCTGAATTTTGCTTCGATTTGTGCATTCTTCAGGAAAGTGCAAAAAGTGCACAGTTCGTCTTTAAATGTGAACTGCACTGGATTTTCCTCCCTTCCCTACTGGGGATCGAACCAGGGACTTTCTGGATGCAATGCAGATCTCTCCCTCTGAGTCGGAGCCCTTCCGCAAAGGATGCAGCTTTGCAGTTTGTCCTTCTCACCAGGGGACAAGCACTGGCAGAGCTCGGCTGTTCTGGCAGAGTTCCTTCCTCCCTGTAGGCCAGAGTCCAACCTGCAGTGGGCAAAGGGGCAGTTATCCATTTGTGTTATTTATTGCCTTCCTTGCTGCGCTCCCAACACATATAATGAAGGTGAACTGCATGGGCTATAGATAGCTGTCCCAGAGCATCCTGGCTTTGCGGTCTCCCTTCTTATTCCTCTGTCCCATCCTGCGGCTCCACAGGGTAATTAAAGGATCTCTCAGCCATACATTATTCACTGACATAAAGGCTGCAGATGGATGTCAAGGGGGTGGTGGAGGTCAAGGGGAATAATCTGGGCAAGAGCCAGACTCAACAGTGGGGGGCAGGTTCATGTTTAGGAGCCAGGGGCTGTTTCCGATGCTCAGAGTAAACTCCTTCAGGTTAATGGGCATGGGTGGCACTGTGGGTTAAACCACAGAGCCTAGGACTTGCCACTCAGATGGTCGGCAGTTTGAATCCCCGTGACGGGGTGAGCTCCTGTTGTTCAGTCCCAGCTTCTGCCAACCTAGCAGTTCGAAAGCACGTCAAAGTGCAAGTAGATAAATAGGTACCGCTCCGGCGGGAAGGTAAACGGCATTTCCGTGCGCTGCTCTGGTTTGCCAGAAGTGGCTTAGTCATGCTGGCCACATGACCCAGAAAAACTGTCTGCAGACAAACGCCGGCTCCCTCGGCCAATAAAGCAAGATGAGTTCCACAACCCCAGAGTCAGTCACGACTGGACCTAATGGTCAGGGGTCCCTTTACCTTTAACTTAGGCATGCTGATTTCAGTGGGTCTTCTGTGAGCGGAGCTTACACAACCCCAGGTCTCCACTGAATGTATCAAAAGGACATGGGTGCAATTTGCAAGGGTGAAATGCTGCCCATTCTGCTTTCTCATTTTCTCAATCTTAAACTCAGCTCTTCACATTTCCACATCAGTTTGCAAACTCTTTTTTCATCAGAAACAAGCCACTCACCAACGTTTTAATGTGCCTTTCTCCAGATATACAGTGGTATCTTGGTTCTCGAACTTAATCCGTTCCGGAATTCCATTCCAAAACCGAAGCATTCTAAAACCAAGGCATGCTTTCCCATAGAAAGTAATGCAAAATGGATTAATGTGTTCCAGACTTTTAAAAACAACCCCTAAAACAGCAATTTAACATGAATTTTACTATCTAACGAGACCATTGATCCATAAAACCAAAGCAATCAACAATGTACTGCAGTCACACAATCAATCAATCAGTAGCTGAAATGGGTTCCACACAGTCACAAAAACAAAACAAAAAAGCAGCCAAAGCAAAAATGCAAAATAAATAGCAAAAACAGACAGACCTCAGCGTAACACTCAAAACAGAAGTGTTGTACTCAAATTGGAAGCGTAACTCTCAAAATGGAGCATGTTCGGCTTCTGAAAAAAGTTTGCAAACCAGTACACTTACTTCCAGATTTGCAGTGTTTGGGTTCCAAGTTGTTTGAGTACCAAGGTGTTTGAGAACCAAGGTACCACTGTATCCACATTCATATGTACAATTTTGCCTCATATGTGCATTTTTTTGCAAATAACTTATCTGCATTTTATGGGCACTCTACCCCAGTCTATGCATTTCTGTACAGTTACTTTGGCTGGAGAACTGCATTGCAAACTTTGGAGAAGTGAGGATGTCAAAGGGTAGATGACATTTGGTTTGCATATCAGTTTGGAAAGTGCAAATTAGGTCTGTTCCCCTTTAAATGTGAACAGAATCTATTCCCCCCCCCCATTCATAATGGAGGAGCAGGGCTAACCCTTTGTTAAGGAGCCCAGATGTGTTTGCTGTGGCTTGGAGAATATTGTGGTTGGTTTTACCATGAGGTTTGCACATGCTGTGGAAATGCAAGGTAGTGAAAAAATGTATACCAAGAAATGCATGTAGCAAACTAAGGCATACATTAAAAAATGCATGCACTGGTGAAAAGAACATACAAAAAATGCATTATTTTAGGAGAAACTGTTTTGCAAGAACATGCATGCCAGGCCAAATAGCATACAAAATTGCATTTATGAAGAAAAAATCGCACTATTTTCATGAATTTTGATGGTTTTTCTGATGTGAAAATTCATGAAAATAGTGCAAATTGGTGAAAAGAACGTACAAAAAATGCATTATTTTGGGAGAAACTGTTTTGCAAGAACATGCACACCAGGCCAAATAGCATACAAAATTGCATTTATAAAGAAAAATTCGCACCATTTCCATGAATTTAGATGGTTTTCTGTAAACTGATGTGGAAATGTGGAGAACTGAATTTAAGTTTGGAGAAATTGAAAGAAACTGAAACTGCCCATCTCTATCCCCCACCTGACCCCCTGGTTTTCTATTTTTCTTTTCCAATTCACACTCAATATTCCATTGCTACTGAGCATGCTCAGTTGTCATCTGACTGCTTTGGGTTGGTTTTTTTTGGAGCGGAGTACCATTCCCTCTTAGGCTTCTTAAAAGAAGTGGGTTATTGGTTCTTCTGCAAACTCCTAGGTTCCCCTGAGCCTGCTGAGACCTCTCTCTTGTTTTTTCGTGCCCCTGTTTTGACTTCACTTCCATTGGCACTCACCCACTGAGTTCGCTCTTACAAGGAGCGGTGGTGGAGAAACCCTATACTCGCAGGACAAAACAAATGCAGCCAGAAAACTCAGACTTGGTAGCCAACTGACCTTTCAGAACTCCTCCTAGCATGCCAACCCACCAGACAAAATTCCTTCTATTAAGTATTCCAAGTGGAAATCTGAGGGATGGGACGGATGTGGCAACTCTATCCTGCCCAGTTGTGCCTGCTTTTCATTTCTTCCTTCCTTCCTTCCTTCCTTCCATCCATCCATCCAACCCACCCACCTCAAACTCTCAAGATTAATAAGCAGCTGTCATGCCACTCCCTAACAAACTCCAAATTAATTACCTGGCCTCATTTGTGGAACAGAACCAACTATATATATATAAAATATTTTATTAGTTGAATATAAGAACAACATATAATCAAATACAAGCAATAAAATACAGTTTTCCCCTAACCCCCCCCCAAACAACCCCAACTACGTCCAGGTAATTACATTAGTAATATAATCAAATGAAAAATTATTTCTACAGTTGTTGGTTTAAAAAATATCATTCCACATGCTCCCATGTGTCTTAGGTGGTTTAAATGCATGTTCTTTCTTTGATGCATATATAATAAAGGAGGACCACGTTATGTAAAAGTTATGTAGTTTCTCACGTTGTTTTCTTTCACGTGCCCTTTCTGTTAACTTTCCCATCAAAATTAATTCCCAGACTTCATATAGGTTCATGTTTAATGTCCTCCAGTCTCTAGCAACAGCAAGATGTGCTGCAGTTATAAGATGCACAATTAAGTCTTTGTCTCTAAGATTTTGTGCTTCATCTGCAAATATAGAAAGCAATGCTATTTTGGAACATTATCATTTTAACCCTTCCCCGTCCATCAACCGAAAAGAGCCTCCCCTATGAGGAAAAGTTGCAGCATTTGGGGCTTTCTAATTTAGAGAAAAACTAAATAAGAGTGGATATGAGAGACATTTATAAGATGATGCACAGCGTAGAGAAAGTCAAAAGAGAAAAGTTTTTCTTACAAACTAGAACTTGTGGCCGCCCAGTGAAGCTGAATGTTGAAAGATTCAGTACAGACAAAATAAATGACTTCATCATGCAGAGTTAAACTGTGGAGCTCTGCAACCAGAGAGACATTGATGGCCACCAATTTGAATGGTTTCTAAAAGAGGATTGGACTAATTCATGGAGGATAAGGCTATCAGCGGCTACTAGGCATGATGGCTATGCTCTGCCTCCATGGTCAGAGACAGTAATACTTCTTAAAACCAGTTGCTGAAAACCACAAGAGGACTCTTGTGCTCGACTCCTCTTTGAGTTTCCAGTGGTGTAGCATGGGTTGCCAGTGCCCGGGGCCATGGGGAGGGTCATGAGAGAGAGGGAAACGGACAGAGTACAGTGGTATCTCAGGTTAAGAACTTAATTCATTCTGGAGGTCCGTTCTTAACCTGAAACTGTTCTTAACCTGAGGTACCACTTTAGCTAATGGGGCCTCCTGCTGCCGCCACACGATTTCTGTTCTCATCCTGAAGCAAAGTTCTTAACCTGAGGTACTATTTCTGGGTTAGCGGAGTCTGTCCTGAAGCATCTGTAACCCAAAGTACCACTGTACACATGTACATTCTACTGCCTAATGGTGTCCGCATCACCCAGGAGATCACAGTCGCAGAGATAAGAAAAGAAGAGCTGTTCCATTGTCTAGAGAAGCTGCGTCCTGGTTCACATGGATGAGCTGTTTTCAATGGAGCCCAGCAACAGAAGCATGCGGCTGTATTGACGCAGCACCGGGTGTTGAAATTTTGCGTCCTTAACCATCTTCTGCCCAGGGCAACCACCCCTTGTGGGAACCCCATGCTGTGCCACTGAGAGTTTCCCACAGGAATCTGGTTTGCCACTGTGAGAACAGGATGCTGGACCAGATGGGCCATTGGCCTGATCCAGCCGGCTTTTCTTATGTTCCTATGATATCCCCTGCCTGAAAGCCTTGACAGCCACTGCCATTAGTGCAGACAATACTGAACTGGCAAACCAATCATCTGACTCAGTATAAGGTGGCTTCCGATGTTCGGCTGGCCATCCCACTTAGAAAATGCCAGCTGGTCTAGAAGGACTAGCCAGAGCGGACACAGCAGGCTGGGCAAAGGTGGGGGGGGGGTCTGGCTGCGATCTGACCCCAGCTGGGAATGTGCTCTTCTCCTGCCACCCTTGCAAGGCACACGGCAGTGGCGGCAGCTGTTTCCTTGGCTCCCCCTTTGCTTATTAGCTCTGAAACACATTAGCAAGCAGGGTGCGGGAGGAAGCCGGGGAAGGCAAGTATCACTTCAGAGTCCAGAAATAGTTAGGGAGTGCTAATGCCTCCCTTCCTGCAGAAGTCAGGTTGGAGGGGGGTGGAGAGACACACATTGGCACATTGAACCGTTTCCATTTTGGGACACACTGATGGGACCTCGGCCAGGCTGCTGCTCTCAAAGCTATCCCCAAATCTGCTTGTCTCCGTTTGCCTCCTTATCAAGCTGTGGCTGAAATCACACACACGTAGGTGATGGAAGCAAGGACCTCTGCCAGAGAACAGCTGCCAGTTGGCATAGCCATTATGGAGCCAGATGGGCAAAGAGTATTTCCTGGTGTAATGCAGCTTCTATGCCCCCTTGGCATTTCCAGGGTCTTTTCAACTAGAGACTCCAGAGGTTGACCCGGTTACCTTATGTAGGAACCCTAGGAACGTGCAGAGTCAGACCATGGGCCCATCTAGCTCAGTATTGTCCACACTAACTGGCAGCTGCACCCCAGGGTTTCAAGTGAAGCCTCTCTTAGCCCTAAAAAGGTAAAGGGACCCCTGACCATTAGGTCCAGTCATGGCTGACTCTGGGGTTGCAGCGCTCATCTCACTTTATTGGTCGAGGGAACCGGTGTACAGCTTCCGGGTCATGTGGCCAGCATGATTAAGCTGCTTCTGGCGAACCACAGCAGCACACGGAAACACTGTTTACCTTCCCGCCAGAGTGGTACCTATTTATCTACTTGCACTTTGATGTGCTTTTGAACTGCTAGGTTGGCAGGACAGGGACTGAGCAACGGGAGCGCACCCCGTTGCGGGGATTCGAACCGCCGACCTTCTGATCGGCACGTCCTAGGCTCTGTAGTTTAACCCACAGCGCCACCCATGTCCGCTCTTAGCCCTTAGGAGATTAAACTTGGGAACTGCTGCACGCAAAGCAGATGCCCTACCACCCACTTACAACTCTTCACTATTCTGAGTGGTCCATCGAGCTCAGTAGTGTCTACACTGGCTGGCAGCAGCTCCCCAGGGATTCAGACCAAGGCCTCTGCCCAAACATCTGCCTGCTACAGGCAAGGCAGAGATGTCCCTTTGCACATAGTGGAGCTTACTTCTGAGTAGCAGTGCCTGAGACCGAGGAACACAGACTGGATTTTCCTTTATTCGTTTGTAACATTACTGGTTGTTCTAAGGGCAATTACTTTAACATTTGCTTGTGATGCTGATTGTTAGCTAGATGAGGAAATGAAGTTTTTATTTTATTCCGCAAACCGTGCTGAGATCTTAACATGAAGGGTGGTATAGAAATCTAATAAAGAAATAAAAGAAATAATAAATTAAGTTGGAGTGTAGTAGCAATCTAATAATGACCCTGAGATACATGGAAACGGGCTAAGGGAAGCAAGCACAGCCCATGCTTTTGGGCTGCTAATGAAGGGTCATTGGATGGGTTGTATCTTTAAAAAATGAGCAACAACATGACTGAAATATAAACAGGTAGAGCATGCGGTTCTTGTACAACAATATGTGGAAACGGTGAAAACAATTGGAGAGGTGTGGAACCACAGAGTGCTTCAGCAGACCAAATGGATTTGGAAAATGCGTATTTTCAGCTGTGATGCAGATTTGGCCTGAGATTATAGTGTACATTTCCCAGAGTGGTTTAACCATCAATCCCTCTCCTTCTCAAGGATCTTTTGAAATTGTAGCTCTGTGAACTGAAAAAGGGTTTCCTAACAACTCTCAGCACTGCAGTTCCTGGGATTTGGGGGAAGCTATGGCAGTACACTAGCACTTTAAATGTTTGCGGTGGATGTGGCCAATGTCCTCTGTGATGTTTGGACAGAAGGCTTCAAGCTTTCCTTTGTTATTTATTGCTTTCCTACAATAAGGCAAAATAGTCACTAGAGGGCACTTCAGCCTCAGATTATGCAACAGGAATTGTCCTTTGTGAACGTGTTTCTCCCAAAGAAGATTCCTTGGGTGATAGATGTGAGACTGTTTTATTAAAGCTATTTATAGACTGCTCAATTACCGAAGTTTCTAAGTGGGGTGCATAAAAATGAAAAAGCATACAATGGATAAGAGCAATTAAAATTAATCACAGAAACAGAAAACTTCCTAAAAATGCCTGCTGAAATGGAAAGGTCTTTGCCATAAACCTCAAGTTTAGCAGGGAGGGGCCCTGTCTCATCTCAGCTCGGAGGGACTCCCAGAGAAACAGCGAATGCACAGCTTTTGGAGAATGTGAGTTATGCATCTGAACTATGGGGGAACACTAAGAGAGACTCTCCCCAAGATCTCAGTGATCAGGCAGGGATATAAGGCATTTTATTTTATTTTTATTTTGTATTTATTAAATTTATATACTACCCTTCGTCCAAGGACCACGGGGCGATTTACAGTATAAAAACACACAAAAAACCATAATAACAAACTAACTAATAACACACGCGCCCCAAGACACAGTTTTAAAGGTCATAGATTGCTGACTTAGATATGGCCCAGGAGGAGAGGAATGCTTTTGCCTGGCACCAAAAAATACACAATGAAGACACCAAGCGAGTCCCCAGCCTTGTAATGCATATAAAAATATACATACGAATGCAAAGCGTGCATAAAAATCTCCCTGGCATGCTAGCTTTCTAGGGACACGGATTCTTTGTGCAGACGAGTGTTCAGCTATCTGAGCACCCTTTCTGCTGTTTGAAGCAGCATAAGTCAGGCATTCCTCCATGAGATCTAGGCCAGTGTTAAAGGTAAAGGGACCCCTGACCATTAGGTCCAGTTGTGGCCGACTCTGGGTTTGCGGTGCTCATCTCGCTTTACTAGCTGAGGGAGCCGGTGTACAGCTTCCGGGTCATGTGGCCAGCATGACTAAGCCGCTTCTGGCGAACCAGATCCGTGCACGGAAACGCCGTTTACCTTCCCGCCGGAGCGGTACCTATTTATCTACTTGCACACTGACATGCTTTTGAACTGCTAGGTTGACAGGAGCAGGGACTGAGCAACGGGAGCTCACCCCATCACAGGGATTCGAACCTCCGGCCTTCTGATTGGCAAGTACTAGGCTCTGTGGTTTAACCCACAGTGCCAACTGTGTCCCAGGCCAGTGTTAAGGCCATACAAATAAGTGGCAACAATTTTAGATTGGAGAAAGGTGCCCATTAAGAGCGATATATTCTTACATACCCTGAAAGTAAACCTGACAGGGTATAAGAATGACTGGTGGCTCTGATTTTCTAAGGTGGTGGTGGGGAGGGAAGGGGTGTGCATTGCTCATCATAAGCTGTCCAAATCATGGATGCTGGTGCTGATTATAATATCAGGTAATGGGTTGTATGAGTGAATTATGCATGTCCCAGGCTTGCATTGGGACACACACACACAAACCTCGGTGTGTGTTTTTCTGTAGAATGATGAGCCAACCAAGAGTGAGTCCAACAATACTGGAAGGCTTCCCATTAGAGAGAAAGAGAAAGATAAAGATCCACGTTTCCTTTTGTTGTTGTTGTTTAGTCGTTAAGTCATGTCCGACTCTTCGTGACCCCATGGAGCAGAGCACACCAGGCACTCCTGTCTTTCACTGCCTCCCGCAGTTTGGTCAAACTCATGCTGGTAGCTTCGAGAACACTATCCAACCATCTCATCCTCTGTCGTCCCCTTCACCTTGTGCCCTCCATCTTTCCCAACATCAGGGTCTTTTCCAGGGAGTCTTCTCTTCTCATGAGATGGCCAAAGTATTGGAGCCTCAGCTTCAGGATCTGTCCTTCCAGTGAGCACTCAGGGCTGATTTCCTTCAGAATGGATAGGTTTGATCTTCTATGTCAGCAAAAGAAAATGGGTCCCTGATATATTTTTAAAAATAAGATCGGTACCATGGACAGCTCCCCAGTGAGGAACGGCTTGTTGGCACATTCTTCCTTGGTTTAAGGATTCTGGAATCTTAACACCATCCAGCACAAGACAGTGGCCATACCATACATTTCAAGAACTCTTATACCACTTTAACAGCCATGGGGAATTCCTAGGAACTGTGGCTTGATATGATTTCTGGAAAGCGTAGGTCTGTGAGGTCAGCACCCTTAATGTGTGGCAGGCCCCACAATGCTTTGGAGGAAGCCCTGATTGTTAAAGTGGCAGGAGCATGCTTTAAATGTATGGTGTGGATGTGACCGAAGGAAGCTTTAAGTGTATGGTGTAGAAGCTCCATTTCCATTGGGCTTCTGGGTAGGCATGTCTAGGATTCTGCTGCTAAACATGGCATTTTAGACCAGGGCTGGGGCCCTAAGGCAATATGTACATGCCTTGCTCTTCCCACTTTTGCCTTGGGCCCCACCCCAAACTGGCCCTGAGAAGGCTGCCCAGAAGGGAATGCAGTCTTCAGGCTGAAAAACGGTTCTGCACCCCTGTTATGAACACTTCAAATGTATCAGATGTGCTCTCTGGACCGAGTTACTCGATTCCACAAGTTTTTCCCTTTTCATAAAACACACACACCAAACCCACCTTCCATGTGCCAGGAAAACATGCTCTATAAATATTTTCCATGTTCCAAAGCTGTGAACCCCCTTAGCAGTTCTGAGTAACATAAATTTCTGAATGTGGCTATTATTAGTGCTAAAAATAATCTGAAGCCATGAAACAAGCAGTGAGACGTGTTGTTGCACGTGGAAGGTACATGCTGTCAGATGCATTATTGTGAGGCTGATTTAGGAAAGGAGAGAGAGAGAGAGAGAGAGAGAGAGAGAGAGAGAGAGAGAGAGAGATCTAAGTTTCCTAGCAGAGCGATGGTTGAAGGAGACTGTTTTTGGTGACAGAAGGCTCTTATTGGCATTCACCCCTTCAGAATCTACACAGAGACCCAAGCTTCACAGGCAGTGGGAGATTCATGATCAGATCTTCCAATGTTGTAAAGAAAAGGAAAAGAACGAGTGTAAAAGGAGCCCGCTGGAGAAGGAGCAAATTGGCTTGGGGAAGCTGCTGTGAGGAAGAGGGAATTCCACTCGTTCCACCCTTCTACTTTGGCTAGCCAACCAGGACTTGCTTCAATTCATATTTAATAGGAATGGGGAATCTTTTTCAGCCTAACCACATTCCCTTCTGGGCAACCTCCTGGGGGCCAGAGGCAAAAGGAGGCAGAGCAATTAATGTTGTGGGTTTGAGCCCCACATTGGGCAAAAAGGCTCCTGCACTGCAGTGGGTTGGACTAGATCAAGCATAGGCAAACTCAGCCTTCCAGATGTTTTGGGACTACAACTCCCATCATCCCTAGCTAACAGGCCCAGTGGTCAAGGGTGATGGGAATTGCAGTCCCAAAACATCTGGAGGGCCGAGTTTGCCTATGCCTGGACTAGATGACCCTCTCGTGGGCTCTTCCATCTCTACAGTTCTATGATTTTCTATAATTGGCTAGTTTCCGAATGCCTGCCCACCCACCCATCCATTGCATCTATATCCCACCTTTTCCTCCAAGGAACTCAAAGTTGCACATGTGGTTCTCTCCTCCCCATTTAATCCCCACAACAATCCTGTGAGGTAGGATAGCCTGAGTGGCAGTGACTGATCCAAATCCACCCAGTCAGCGGGAATTTGAACCCTGGCCTCTCCGGTCCTGGTCTGACACTCTAATCACCACACCATCCATAGCTGTCAACTTTTCCCTTTTCTTGTGAGGAATCCTATTTGGAATAAGGGAATTTCCCTTAAAAAAAGGAAAACGTTGACAGCTATGCACCATGCTGGCCTCTACACCGTAATGTAATACCGTCCTGAACGTCAGTATCACATCTTTGTACATCCTTTTCAGGAATATATGCGTTTGCACATTCAATTTACCCTAGCATATTCATTTTGGTACACATTACATTGCTGGAGAAGTGCACTGCCAAATTTGGAGGTGTGTGGATTTCAAAGGATGGCTGTCTTTTGGTTCTTGTATAGTTCTGGAAACTGCAAAATATGTGAACTTACAATTCGTCCTCACTCCTTTGCCACTTTTAACAGTCATGGCTTCCCCCAAAGAATCCTGGGAGCTGTAGTTTGTTAAGAGTACCGAGAGTTGTCAGAAGACCCCTCTATTCCCCTCACCAAGTTACAATTCCCAGAGTTCCCTGGGAATGAGGGGTTGATTATTAAACCGCTCTGTAAATTGTAGCTCTGGAAGGGGAAAGAGCTGAGGAACCTAAAAAGCCCCAGAGATCTGCTGGTGGTCAGTGTAGATGACACTGAGCTAGATGGACCAATGGTCTGACTCTGTACAGGGCAGCTTCCTATGTCTCCATTTCCTTCTGCCCTTAATTCACAACCACGAGGAGTGGAAGGCTATTTTTTGACAGACCACAGAACCTCTTTTCTGGCAGGCAAAAAGTCCCAGGTTCAATCCCTGACATCTCCAGGTCATGCTGGGAGATACTCCTGCCTGAAAGTGTGGAAAGCAGCTGCCCAAGGCAGACAATATTGCTGTTGGCCAGGTGTGGGGAACCTTTGGTCCTCCAGGTGTTGCTGAGCTACAGCTCCCATTATCCCTGGCTATTTGCCGGGCTGATGGGAGTGGTAGTTCAGCCACATCTGGCAGGCCAGAGGTTCCCCACATCTGAGCTAGATGGCTTGACTCTGAAAGACAGCCTCTTCTGTTCCTGTGAAAGACCACTGTGAGCCCAAGGGGCAGCTGTTCTGACTTGGGTGACAGGCATATCCTTTGATGAAACGAGCGTGCCAGGTGCATGTGCTTGAATCATGAAACCACCTTTACCTCCAGCAGCCTTCCTTACCGTTACTCATCCTACCTGACCTAAAAAGAGACAAGATGAGAGCTTTAAATAGAGAGATGGGAAGGGAAGGGGAGACAAGGAGTTGGAATGGTTTGAATCATAGGCAGCTTGGAGAAGAGAATGATTATATAATAACAAGTCTTATCTTGTACCTTGTGCTTTAAAGTGCTCTGGGAAGGGACGTAGCTCAGTGGCAGAGCAGCTGCTTTGCAAACTAAAGGTGTCTGGTTCAATTCCCAGAATCTCCAGTTTAAAAAAATAAAAACCAGGAAAAGCCTCTGACAGCAGACCCTCCAAGTGTCCCTGTATTCCAGGGACAATCTCAGATTTTCAGAAGCCATCCCCGTTTCTGATTTGATCCCGGAATGTCCCACTTTTCCTTGTTGTTGTTGTTTGTTGTTTAGTCGTTTAGTCGTGTCTGACTCTTTGTGACCCCATGGACCAGAGCACGCCAGGCACTCCTGTCTTCCACTGCCTCCCGCAGTTTGGTCAAACTCATGCTGGTAGCTTCGAGAACACTATCCAGCCATCTCGTCCTCTGTCGCCCCCTTCTCCTTGCGCCCTCCATCTTTCCCAACATCAGGGTCTTTTCCAGGGAGTTTTCTCATGAGGTGGCCAAAGTATTGGAGCCTCAGCTTCACGATCTGACCTTCTAGTGAGCACTCAGGGCTGATTTTCTTAAGAATGGAGAGGTCTGATCTTCTTGCAGTTCATGGGACTCTCAAGAGTCTCCTCCAGCACCATAATTCCAAAGCATCAATTCTTCGGCGATCAGCTTTCTTTATGGTCCAGTTCTCACTTTTCCTTAGGACGTCCCTATTTTCATTGGAGAAATGTTGGAGGGTATGGAGTTATGTGACCCCCCTGAGCCAAGGAGATAAGATACAACCTTGAGAAGACATCTGAAGGCAGCCCTGTATAGGGAAGTTTTTTTAAAAAAAATGTTTAATGTTTTATTATGTTTTTACATATGTTAGAAGCCGCCCAGAGTGGCTAGGGCAGCTCAGTCAGATGGGCAGGGTATAAATAATCAAATTGTTGTTGTCATTTTTATGGAATAGACTGTCCTTATTTTCATCAGAGAAATGTTGGCAGGTATGTGACAGACAGAGCAGGCAATAAGAGTGATGGACACATAGATTGGCTGGGTATAAGGCAGTTTGCTTCTTCTCCTCCATCTGGCTCTCTGCACCAGTCCTGTTCTTTGAGTAAGTCCTGAGCATTCCCTATCTTGCATTCCCATAACATGTGCAAACCTCATGACCAAGCCAGCCACAATACTCTTTGAATGGGAATGGCTGTTAACTGACTCCTTCTGTCCCTCTCTCCCTGCCACCCCTCCCTGGTAGTGAGACAGCAATATCTGAACTGCCCAAGGATTGCTTGTCTAAGGACCCTTGACAGAATAATAAAGCATTAGTAGTGGACGTCTTCTGCTTGAGCTTGTTTTGAGATGGTTCCTCTTTGCCTACCACGTTAGTGCTGTCCTGAGGATGGCGTGTTATAGCTCAGCAAAAGCAGGGCAAAAAGATACCAGAATCTCTGTGGTATAAAATGTTCTGGGATTTCAGCAGGAAGTTACAGGATCTGCACTGACTAGGAATAAAGCAGTATTACTACTGCAAAACCTTTGCAGACACAAACGAAACTGAAAGCACATGTGACCACGCTGATACCAACACGAACGCAAATCATCACGAGCGCACAATGAAAAGGACATCTGGAGGAGGCCTAAGAGCTGGAGTGGGTATTCACAAGCATTTGCAATTTGCCAAATGGCTTTGCCCTTGATATTCTGAATTCAATAGTTGAATCTGTACTTTGTGAAATTTTAGCTTCAAAATCCCAAGCCAATTCACTCTTCCCAGAATCTCTTCGTTCTCTGATTTGGGAAAGCATTGTAAATATCATAAGGTATCAGCTGGCAAAAACAAAACGGGCCAGTGATTAAATGGTGCCATTGGAAAACATTAAAATGAAATGTCAAGTTTTAGAAAGAGTGAGATCAGATATCACTGGATGCGAAACAGAGATTCCAGACTTTTGGCAAAAGTTGTATTCAGAGACTACCTGGAGAAAATTCAACATCAATATTTGCCAAGGAGAATTCTGGGAACAAATTCAAATTCAATTCCAGAGACTGAATCCAATCTAGCTACAAAGTCTCCTTGAAATCAGTGGCATCCATGGTTTCCACAAGACTTCCCTGTGATTAGAGATGAGCGAATCTGTCAATTTCAGCTTCCAATTGTTCCAGTCCTAAGCGAAGGTCAGGTTAGTAGTAGAGCATGTGCTTTGCATGCAGAAGGCCCCATGTTGAATCCTTGGCATTTCCAGCAGGCTTGGGGAAACCCCCGGAAAGACACTGGCAGTCAGTGCAGACAACACTAAGCTAGGGTGGGAGGGTGACTCAAATTAGTCAGGGCATGTTGAATGCTGCTTACCTTTAGGCAAGGTACGTGTTTCTTGGTGGGTAATATGTACCATGTTCAATATTGCTGTAATGAGTTTATTAAAATCATATGAACACATGAACAAAGAAAGAAGCAATATGTTAGTGTGGCACCTCCGTCGACATCAGGCAGCTCTGTTGACATCAGACCTTCTTCACTGTATTCTTTTTCCTGCTTAAAACATTTTGGTTCAGGCAAGCCTATCCAGCTACGTAGGATATGGACATGAGTTTTAAATTCTTTTTAGCTACTGTTGGTTCTAATCACCTTTTGAATGTCTTTAAATACCATTTTTAATTGGTTTCTATCAATAATGTTAATGATAATGATAATGATAATGATGATAATAATGATAATAATAATGATAATAATAATAATAATAATAATAATAATAATAATAATAATTTATTATTTATACCCTGGGTTTCTCCAGCCACTCAGGATGGCTTCCAACAGAACATTAAAAACACAATAAAACATTAAACGTTAAGAACTTCCCTAAAGAGGACTGCCTTCAGATGTCTTCTAAAAGTCTGGTAGTTGTTGTTCTCTTTGACATCTGGTGGGAGGGCGTTCCACAGGGTGGGCGCCACTGCTGAGAAGGCCCTCTGCCTGGTTCCCTGTAACTTGGTTTCTTGCAGCGAGGGAACCTCCAGAAGGCCCTCGGTGCTGGACCTCAGTGTTTGGGTAGAACGATGGGGGTGGAGACGCTCCTTCAGGTATATTGGAACGAGGCCGTTTAGGGCTTTAATGTTTTAGTTTATTTATTTTTAGTAAACCACTTAGAAGTTTCCTTACAATCAAGTGGTAGATAAATTTTGTTACATAAAATAAAGAATTCTAAGGGTCAAACTAGACATTTATTTATTTTTTCATTTATTTATTATTTATTTATTATTTTATCTTCACAACAACCCTCTGAGTTAGGTAGGCAAGTAGGTAGATTAGGCTGAGAGACTGGCCCATGACCACCCAAATGATCTTTGTGACTGAGTGTGGGATTTGAACCCTGGTCTTCCAGGTCCCCATCTGCCACTCAATCACTGCACTACACTGGTGCTAATGATATCATTACAAACACAACTGTGGTTGTTGTTTTTATTTTATTTTTTAAAGAAACCAGAAGGTTTTGATGGGGAGGTCAATTTTTGTTGCCCTCCTGCCTGCTATGGTTATTTTATTTTTTTTAATAAGCACAGTCATTGTGGTTTGTAAGGGTAACTTCCCCCAAAGAAGCTACCAGCCCCTTGAAAAGTTCCAAATTCATCACCATATTCCACTAGCTAAATACAGCTCAAAGCAGGTGATTTGTGGTGGATCTGTGATGGGGGAAAGAAGTAGTTAAAGTTCCCCATGCGCTGTGGTCCAGATGGAAATCCTCCTCTACACACACACACCCTTAATTTTAAAAAGCACCACAGATACGGTTTGCAATTCTTTGTTAAGGTCCATTTTAGACAGTCACCGCTTTAGGACAGGCAGATATCGTACCTGATCTTTGTAAAGTGCCATACTTACATCGATCTCTCCTCTCCCTTTAAATGAATATATCAGGGAAGCTGGGGTGTACAGTTGTGAGAATAGATGTTTGGGAAGGAGATGGTTAAATGGATTCTTAGGTGAAGCAGGAGACAGCACTGGGCGGTTGCCAAGCATCTCTGTTCTTTGGGAAATTATAAGCAGTCCACAATTACCAGGAACTACCTGAAAGGGAGATTCTTCTTCCACCTCCACAGGCTGCATAAACACAATACATTTCTAGCACATGATTTCTTCCCCCAAAGAATCCTGGAGATTGTAGTTTGTTAAGGGTGTCGGAAACCATAGCTCTGTGAAGGATAAATTACAGTTCCCATGATTTTTTTTGTGGGAGAAGTAACATGTTTTAAAGTTCCAGCCTTTCTCAACCTGTGAGTCCCCAGATGTTGTTGAACCACAACTCCCATCACCCCTAGCTAGCAAGGCCAGAACTCAGGATGATGGGAGTTGTAGTCCAACAACACCTGGGGACCCACAGGTTGAGAACCGCTGTACGATAGCATGTATGCAGGCAGACACTCCTTGACTAAGGAGGTTGTCCTCTCACTGTAGAGAAAGGAATCAAAGGACAGCCTGCAGCTTGAGTTGACATGTCCCTTTAAACCATGGTTTAAATAAAACTTAAATAAACCATGGCTTGGTGCAGACATGGGGGAAACCTATTGAACCCCAGGGCCAGATTCTGACTTGGTGAACCTTCTGGGGGCTGCATTCCAATGGTGGGGTGGAGAGTAGAAGACAGTTTCGGTAGGTAACTTGCTCTGTCTCTGAGCCATCATTTGCTCTTGACTGTGTTCCCTAACCCAGCCTCTGTTTAATTGGTGGAGCTCAGGATTCTCCAAAAAACAAAGCAGATGATCCCACAAGCCTGAAGATTCCCCGTATCACTGCTAAAAGAGAACAGATTTTTGACTTTTGGAGTGCTACAAACATACATACGTTCGCTGTGCACCCCCAAAAGCCCAGCCCAGTGTTTGAGTGCTCCTGTCTCTTTAAGAGCCTTTTGGCTGCATTCCAGCTGCTTGAAAGAGAGCTAAAGAAACCCACAAAAGAGGAGGGTGGTGGTGGAGAGTGTGTGTATGTTTGTGTGTGTAGGACAGTGTATGCCTTTGTCAAGCGATGCAAGGTTTTTCTATTCCGGAAAGAATTTTGTGGGGGTGGATGATGAGCAGATAGTTTTTAAATGGTCTTTTAATAGGTTTTTAATCTAGATTTAAGCCACCTTACCATGAAGTCAGGAGTTAATACTCCAATTGATTTTAAATGGAGCTGGATTGCATTCTCAATTTATTTACTTGTAATCTCTTGAGAAAATTTGTTCCCTCCCCCTCAGTTGAACATAAGAAGATCCCTGCTGAGTCCAAAGGACTCTCTTTTCTAGCATTCTGGCCAATTAGATGCCTATAGGCAGAAGCCCACAAGCAAAACAGGAGTTCTATCTGTCTGTCTGTCTGTCTGTCTGTCTGTCTGTCTTGTTGTTTACTGGCTCTTTGCCCTTAAGGTCACAGGGCCGGTTTTTACAACAATTAAAACACAATGTTAAACACAGTTGAAAACAATTTACAATAAGGTGGGTCCTAAAAATATACATCACAGATGTCAAAAGCCAGGGGAAAGAGGTGTGTCTTCAGCATTTCCTGAAAGCTGTATAATGAAGATGCCAGATTGTGGAGTTTCACAGCTTAGGATCTGCCACAGAGGATGCCCTCTCCCAGGCCTAACACCCTTGAACTTGAGCTTGGAAGAACTACCCAGAGCCACCCGCTCTGCCAATCTTAGCATCCAAGGAGGGAAGGAGGGCAATTTTTCAGGTATTGGGGACCTAGGTTGCCCATAGACTCGTTGTTGTTGTTGTTTAATTGTTTAGTCGTGTCCAACTCTTCGTGACCCCATGGAGCAGAGCACGCCAGGCATTCCTGTCTTCCACTGCCTCCCGCAGTTTGGTCAAACTCATGCTGGTAGCTTCGAGAACACTGTCCAACCATCTCATCCTCTGTCATCCCCTTCTCCTTGTGCCCTCCATCTTTCCCAAAATCAGGGTTTTTCTCATAGAATAGACTCATGGAATTCTAGAATTGGAAGTGACCACTACTGTCCTCTAGCCCAACTCCCTGCAATGCAAGAACGTTCGATTCCCACAACTCTGAGATTAAGTCTACCAACTGAGCTTTGGTTAGGGCTTTGGAACACTAATGTGAGCACCTTGAACTGGGCCCAGAAATGCATTGGCTACCAGTGTAGGTTTATGTGAGATCTAAACGAAACCCCAGCCAGTAATCTGGATACTGCATTTTGGACCAGCTGAAGTTTCTGAGTTGTCTTCAAGCACGGCCCCATGTACAGCACATTGCAGTGTTCCAGTCTGGAATAGCCCTCTCCTGCTCATGAGCCCCAGAATGATATTCAGAGGTATCGTGCTTCTCATCCTAGAGGCAGCTTGTGGTTAATCATCATCATCTAGATGTATTACCCGCCCTTTACCATAAGGTCCCTGGGCTGTATATAACACAAGATTAAAATAAATTAAAATGATTCACAATGCAAAGAATAGCATGGGTCCTTAAAAAATTCAGGTGCCAAAAGTCAGGGTAGAGCCCTGATCCTCCAGGAATCTGCATAATGCCTTTAAAAAATCATTCAGATTGGTCGAATTTAGGAAGCTGCCTTATATTGAGTCTGACCATTGGTCCATCTAACTCAGTATTGTCTACACTGACCGGCAGCAGCTGTCTGGGATTTCAGGCAGGGATCTCTCTGACCAGGGATTGAACTGGGGAGCTTTGCATGCAAAGTTGAGTGCTCTACCCACTGAGCCACGGTCCTTCCTCCAAAGATCATCATCACATTTTTTTTATTGATTGCACTTATTAGACACTTTTTTTTTTTACAAAAAGTGAGCTCACTCAAAATATAATAGAAAAATTAAACCAGTATAATAGAAAAATTAAACTAAAAAAGAAGCTTAAAAAACTGCCATACTTAAAAAGCAGCGTAACATATCCCACCCACTGAAGGAAGGCACAATATCTAAATCTCTCCAAGCTTAAGGGCCGAGAGCCTGCCTGTCACCTAAAAGTAGGCAGTGATGGTGCCAGGAGTGCCTCCCTGGAGAGACAATTCCATAAATGGGGAGCCACCACTGAAAAGGCCATTCTTAGTTGCCAACTTTCACACCTGTCTTGGAGATGGCGCAAGGAGAAGGACCTCAGATGATGAATGCTGGTTGTGCCTATGCACAACTCACAGACTTAACAATAAGAACAAGAACATATGTTTAAAGAAGATTGGAAAACGTTCATTGAATATATGGGAAATAGTTGTGTACAGCTGAAAACGCTGGCAGCGTTAAGATAAATTCAACAGTGTAAACAAGTTTTGATGGGTGTAATAATGGAATACTGAATGGTATAATTTTGTAAAATATGCAGGGATTTATGATATGTTAAAATGAACCATAGAAAGGAAATGGGAAGTCATTGATATCTTAAGGATGTAAAATGAGTATTTTAAATAGAAAACTTAATAAAATTATATGCAGATGATGAATGCTGGGTCCAGACTGGTTCATGTGTGGCCTTAGGGTAGCAAATTCCTTCGTTTTACTATATGAAGAAGTCCTTCCTTTTGTCTGTCCTGAGTCTTCCAACATTTGGCTTTAAATATTGTAACCTGTGTTCGTAGGGGAGTCGCTCCAGCCCCCTGGTCATCTGGGCTGCCCTTTTCTTCACCTTCTCCAGATCGGCAATATCCTTGAATGAGTTTTCCGGGAGCTCACCTTTCAGGTGATGTTAGCATCAGAGGCTATTGGCCATGACAGCTAAGCCCTGCAGATATAGCACTACTGTTGGCTGGCTTTAAAAGAGGATTATCCAAATTCATGCAGGGAATGGTTGTCCATGGCTACTTCTACCGTGGGAGCAACAGTGCCTCAGAATGCCAGGTTGCTGGAAATCACAACTGGGGAGGCTGCTTTTGGGCTCAGGTCCTGTTTTCAAGCACAGGGGCGTCTGTGGTCCAAAAAGAGAAGAATCAGAAGGCGGGAATGACTGGATGCATCATTTAACAAGTGTACAAAAGAAGAGGGAGGAGAGAAAGAGAGTACAGTGGTACCTCAGGTTACAGACGCTTCAGGTTACAGACTCTGCTAACCCAGAAATAGTGCTTCAGGTTAAGAACTTTGCTTCAGGGTGAGAACAGAAATTGTGCTCTGGCGGCACGGCAGCAGCGGGAGGCCCCATTAGCTAAAGTGGTGCTTCAGGCTAAGAACAGTTTCAGGTTAAGTACAGACCTCCGGAACGAATTAAGTACTTAACCCGAGGTACCACTGTATATGGAAGAAGCAAGAGAGTTGATGCGGCAACGCTTAAGGATTATATTTTCCATATCAACAGAACCAAGGTCTGCCCAACCCCCTTCCCATTTGCAGCCAAGAAAAATAAACATCAATTCAAGACAAACACACACAGCTCAATGACGAAGTAGGATTGTCAAAATGAAGGGGGGTGTTGCTGGCATTGACTAGCCTTTAACAGCTGCTGGAATTCAGATACAGTATAAAGAAAGTCCAGCTCGGTTGGTCCCTAGGTTTTCTCTTTAGCCATGAGGACTCGCAACTTTGGACGACCCTTTCCAAGGCACATTTTCCCAAATCCAGCAGAGGGCAGTTTGCGTCTGTGCTGATATGTCTGAAACCTCCCCCACTCCACCAGTGGCGTAGCGTGGGTTGTCAGCACCCGGGGCAAGGCAAGTAATTTGCGCCCCCTAACCCGTGGATTTTAGCAGGGTGCAGAGAGCTGCGAGTGCGAGCGAGCGCCCCCCAGATGTTGCGCCCGGTGCCCCCCCTGCACCCCCACGCTACGCCACTGCACTCCACAAATTCCAGAATATCCTCTACGAGAAGTGTCACGAAAGGTGTTTCACCCGCACCCCAATTTCCTGCACCCACAATCCACTTCAGTTCCCCAAATGTCAAAGCAGCATGTCCGGTATTTTTAAGAGGCTTTTTTTCTTCATCCCCCCCCGCGTCCGCCGCATTCACAAGTGAGACGCAAACGTGTAGAAGAAATCCCTTGCGTGGCTTCAGGATTACCCGCCCCCTAGAAGCGGAGAGAAAGAAAGACTTAACCAACAACAGCAGCCAGTCATATGTATATATATATATCAAAGCAACCAGATTAACCCTGATCCTTAAACCCCGACGCTTCTTCCTTTGAACCTTTTGGCAGCCGCTCAAAGCGGTCGCAGCAGCTCGGGCTTGACCTAGAAAACAAGACAGAAATGGGTGAAAGGAAGAGCGTCGGAACCCGAGGCGCTTTAGGACCCGGCGGAGCCGCAGCGGCTTCGCCAAAGCAAGCAGAGCAAGCAGGCAGGCAGGCTGCACACACCGAGCGAAGCGCGGAAGCGCCGGGGAGACCCTGCCCGCTCTCCAGGCAGGCGAGGAGAAGATCCACACACAGACTTTCATTACAGAGAGGCGTAGAACAAAAGGGAGCAGCCACAGGGCGGGCTCGCGTCCATCCACCCATCCAGGCGGGGAAGGAGCGCGCGGCTGGGCTGGGTGGAAGGCGCTGCTTCTTCCTCGCCACGATGCCTGCCTGCTCCGCGGGCTGCAAGCGGCGCTGGCGACCATGGGGCTGCAGCTGAAGGCAGCGGGCTGTTGCTGCTGCAGCCGTCTCCGCCGGTGCTCGCCGCCCGTGCTGCAGAGCCGCTCCCGTCTCGCCCCAGCAGCAGCAGCCGCCGCCGCCGGTGGCCAGCAGCAGCAGCAGCAGCAAGAGGCTGCGGCGCAGTAGTAAGGCGGCCGCGGCGGGCGGCGAGCCCCCTCGGGCGCCTGCCTTGAGCGCGCCGCTCTCCCTGGGCCCGGCGCGATCCGGAGGGAGGAGCGAGCGAGCGGCAGCCCGCGACACAGCCGCCGCGTCTGCGAGGACATGAGGGCAAGAGCCCGCGCCCAGGCAGGTGGGTCCGGCTCTGGATTCTTGGGGGAAAGAAGCAGGATTGGGGCATCGCGGGAATGTGATGTATTGGGGGGGGGTCGGAGCTCTGGACCCCTCCCCCCACGCTTGGAAGCGACTGTGGAGGGGTCTTGGTTTTGGGGGGGTTGCATGTATGTGGGGGGGGGGATCAAGACAGGTGAGATGGAAAGGGGGTTTGTTGTTGGGGGAGAACTGGAGTGGGGTGGGTCTCCCTCTTGCATAGATGCAAGGGGAGGGGGGTAGTTTGGGGAGGGGGCGCGTGCGATTGGGGTGGGGGGTTAGGAACGTGCGCGAGGAGGAAGACGTCTCTCGGTCTACCTCCCCCTTCCCCCTTGGTTTGGGAGAGGTGACTCGGGTGCTGGAGGGGGGGAGGGGGCGCGGTGGGGAGGGGAGGGGAGCGCGCCAGCCAGGCGAGGTTTCGCTTGGGCGCCTTTAACACAAAGCGCCGCTGAGAACAATGAAGCCCCCCCCCGCGAAACCCCGTGCGCCGCCCCTCCTCCCATTGCTACTTTCCACCTGCAGCGGCAGGAAAGGCGATGCCAGGATCATCCCCGCTGCAACCCAGGCAGGGATGGCGAGAGCACGCGGGCAAGGTGCGGGTGTGGGGAGGTGGCGATTCTTCTAGCGCAAGGTCAGGATGTACTTTGTGAACACCCCGCCAGCAACACCGCAAGTGCAAAAGTGTGTGCGTGTGCATGTATGGGGAGAGGTTGGATCTCTCCGGGGAAAGCACACACACACACCCCTATCTGAATATGGGGCTGGGGCTCTGTTAAGGAGGGGCTCAGCTTATATAGTCTGCGTTGCTTGGAAAACACCCCCTTCCCTCCCGCCTCTACACACTATATTGAGCGTCTGTAATGCAGGACAACAACGACAACCCCTTCTCGTTTGCGCTCTCTCTCTCTCTCTCTCTCTCTCTCTCACACACACACACACACACACACACCCCAGCTCGGGGATCTGCAGAAGGTAAGCCCCGTAACCAGCATTTCCCCCTGCGCGCGCACCAGCACACACGCATGCATTCATGCACATGGCTTTGTCTGGCGTGCACCTTCTTCCTCTCTCCCCACCTCCACCCCGTAAGGGGGGAGGGAAGAGAGAGATGGCAAGGCAATGTGGGTGGTGGGGAGGGAACCGAGGCTTTCTTTTTCTCAATGGGCTCTTGAGAAGCCTCCCTGCTGTGTTCTGCCCATTCCAATCCCACCTGTTTGGGGTCGTTGCTGAAGCAGACAGGGAGTGGCCAGTGTGTTGTAGGATGGATGTACTGTGTGTGAGAGAGAGAAAAGGAGATTATGGTTCTGTAGCATCCTTTTCACCAGATCTCTCTCCCTCTCTGAATATGCAGAAGGGCCTGGAAGGAGAGGTGGTACTAATTTAAGATGTAAAACATTCCCCTTGGTTACTCCCTGCCTTTACTGTGGAGTGTTTGTTTGTTCATAGGAAGGTGCCATACACAGAGTCAGACCACTGGTCTACTTGGCTCAGTATGTCCAGAATTTCAGACAAGGGACTCACCTTCAAACCTACCTGGAGGTGCTGAGGACTGAACCTGGGACCATTGCAGGGGAAGAAGATGCTCTATTCTGCTGGGCTGCACTCCCTGCTCCAAACCAGTGCTTTATTGCAATGGCTTTCTAACCCTTTCCTGGGAAATAGCTCTAGAAGGTAGTCTGTCCACCATGCTCAGCCTTCTGCAATGCACAGAGGGCCATTGGGTATGTCCTGGGTTTTCAGTGGGGAAATGATGGGGCCAGGGAGACCTGCCCAGAACCCTACATTGACCTCCAGCAACCGGGCACCCTCCAGATATTTTGGACTACAACTCCCAACATGCACTGGCTGAGGCTTGATGGGAGTTGTAGTCCAAAACCTCTGGAGGGTCCCTGCTTGCTGAAGGTTGCCCTCCATGAACTTGGTGTGCATCCTCAAACATGCCCCAGAATCCTCTGCAGCACAACAACATTCCTTTGCAGACGGGTCTGGGGGAAAAGACTGTGGATCTCTCAAGGTAGAAAGTTTTGTGGGGCAAAGCCCAACATGTTGCTTTATTGGAAAGATTCATTTGCCGGTGACCAAAAGAGCAGCGGCAGCTCCAGTGGTGCTGCTGGTGATGACCAGGCTGATAAGATGCAATCCTGTCCTGCAATTTTTCTTCTTGGTTTTGTCTGCATGGACAGGTATAGCTTGGATCTGATGGAGGGGTAAGATCTGTGGACCCCCCAGACCCACTGCCCATATTTTCAACCCATTCCTGACGGCTTGGAACACAGCATTGTGTCAGACAAAGCCATCTCTTTCTCAGTTCCTGGCAGCGGAGAGACACTCTTAGCAGTGCTGTTTGTTCATCTTATGTCCACTAAGACCAGGGCCCTTAGTGTGGTGGCCCCTGCCTTTTGGAATGTATTCCTGATTGACAGCAGGCAGGCACTAAAGTATTGGCATTTAGGTGCCTGCTTAAAGCTCATTTGTTCACCCAGGCTTTCCCCTGAGGAGTGACCCAGCTTTGTATGAACTTGTGGTGCATTTTGCATTTCTTTTATTAGTGCCATTTTATTGTTGATTTTCTGCTGTTCACCACTGTGATCCATTTTTAAAAACATTGGCGGTATAGAAATTTTTGCAAATAAATGATGATAATACAGTTGAGAAGGGTAGCTCTGTTCTTTTGAGGGAGCAAAACCAAGAGAGTACCTTGTGGTACCTTAAGGACAATATGGCACAAGCTTCTGCAGACTAGAATCCACCACCCAGTTGCCTCTCACAATGTGGACTGCACTGCCCAAAATGTTCTGCTGTGATAAAATCTGCCTCCATCTCGGGATGAGGGTCATAACCCAACCCTTCAGGTCCTCAGTAACCATATCAAATTGGTTTTACCTGAAGTGTAGATTTGATAGGTTCTGAGGACACAATTGGGGCCCGTCCCTAGTACAGTGGTACCGCAGGTTAAGTACTTAATTCGTTCCAGGGATCCGTACTTAACCTGAAACTGTTCTTAACCTGAAGCACCACTTTAGCTAATGGGGCCTCCTGCTGCTGCTGCGCCGCCGGAACCCGATTTCTGTTTTTATCCTGAAGCAAAGTTCTTAACCTGAAGCACTATTTCTGGCTTAGTGGAGTGTGTAACCTGAAGCGTATGTAACTTGAAGCATATGTAACCCGAGGTACCACTGTACTGAGGTCTGCAGTTCCTTCTCTACTTCAGTTCCATGATGCATTATTATTGTTAATTCTTCCTTTGGTTATTTGAACTCAGCCAGGAGGTAGGTAGGCAGTTGTGTAGAGTTTTTCTTTCCAGATATGTTCAATGTCTGATGCTGCTTGGCGAATTCGAATCCCAGAGTTCTTTGCTCTCCTGCCTCCATCATGTGACAGGGGTTGCAAGGTGCTGCAAGATTTTGTGTGTTGTTTTAACACAGTAGCAAAGCTCCAGGGCTCTTCTCCCCATTTATTGGAGCTGCCAGCATCTTGGATTTGACTTCTCTTCCACTGTTTTCTTTGTGTGATAAATGGCTGTCGACTGCTTTCTGGTTCCAAAGAGAGAAATGGATTCCCGGAAATGATGGGATCCGTATATATTAGCTGTATGTTGTATCATTTGGTCGCTTCCAGACAACCTTTTTGGTTGAGCATTTCTCTTGATTGGTTTGCATAAAGTTTTTGGGGTGGTGTCAGTTATTTACCGAGTCTTTACTTTGATTTGTTTGCAGGGAGGTTACACAGTGTTGCATCAAGCGTTATCCCACAATTTCCAGCATATGTCCCTACCACTTTCCTTATTGCAAAAAGACCAGTTGCGTGCATGGGGGATGGGTAAGGGCAGTTTGTTGTGCAAGAGCACCAAATCAGCTTGAATTCCACATTTCCCAGAATGTGATTGCATCTCACCCCAAAATAGAAATGGTCAGAAGCACCATTTATCTATTTTTCCTCTGTGATCAGTGTCGTTGTTGTCGCTGTTAGAGGGTTGGGCTAGCAACAGGGAGACCAGGGTTCAAATCCCCACCCAGCCATGAAACTCACCAGGTGGCAATGGGTCAGTCACTGCCCCTCAGCTTAATTTACCTCACAGGACTGTTGTGGGGATTAAACGAAAAGGGTGGGGAAACAACCAGGTACACCACCTTGAGCTCCTTGGTGGAATATAAATGCAATCAGTAAAATAAATATATATAAATAGCATAATGTCTTGGCCTATTGCAAGTTCCATCATTGATTATACTGATGTTGGTTAAGAGAAGTGAGTTTTTATAGCCTCGCTGTTTACTAAAAGAAGCTCTCTTTCTTAGACTTTGTCCGTCCAGCCATGTGTTGTCTATGCAGGCAGGCAGCCTCTCCAAATTCTCAGACTGAGCTCTATCCCATCACCAGTTGTCTACCTTTGCAACTGGAGATAGTGGGGACTGAGCCTGGGGCCTTCTGCTTCACCCCTTCCTACATTGATGCTGGCAAAGTTATGAACCTAAGAAGACCCTGGCGGCTGGATCTGGCCCAAGGCCCACCTTGTCCATCATCATGTTCTCAACAGGGGTCAACCAGAAGCCTCAATGGGAAGCCGACCAGCAGAACCTGGTTGCAACAGCCCTTTCCTCTTTTGTGATTTGCAGCAACTGGCATACAGAGGGATGCTGCCTCTAATCGTGGAAAGAGAACATGGTTTTCATGGCTAGTAGCCATTATCCTGAATAAATTTTATCTGATCCTCTTCAAAAGCCATCTAAGTTGGTAGTCATCACTAGTCTACATCTAGTGGGAGCAAAAGTGTGCTTTTAATTGTGCATTGCGTGGTGAAGTCCATCCTTTTGTCTGTGCTAAATCTTCAGCTTCTTTGGATAACCCCGGTGGGTTCCAGTATTATGAGAGAGGAAGGAAACCTTTCCTCTGTCCACACCCATTTTATACAGTGGTGCCTCGCTAGACGAAATTAATCCGTTCCGCGATTCTCTTCGTCTAGCGGTTTTTTCGTCTTGCGAAGCAAGCCCATTGACAACTTAGCGGATTAGTGCTAGAGCTGTCAAGCGGCTTCCAGCGATCAGCTGTTAAGCGGCTTATCAGCAGAACAGCTGATAAGCGGCTTAGCGGCT
Organism: Podarcis gaigeae; assembly: GCF_964106915.1. Taxonomy (NCBI): domain Eukaryota; kingdom Metazoa; phylum Chordata; class Lepidosauria; order Squamata; family Lacertidae; genus Podarcis; species Podarcis gaigeae. The sequence continues at coordinate 35,633,018 of NC_139690.1, forward strand.
TAGGAAAAGGGCAAAAAAAGCAAAAAAAAAACCCGCCGGGGGGCAAGATTTTTTCGTCTTGTGAAGCAACCCCATAGGGAAATTCGTTTTGCGAAGTGCCTCCAAAACAGAAAAACCCTTTCGTCTAGCGGGTTTTTCGTCTTGCGAGGCGTTCGTCTTGCGGGGCACCACTGTACACCCATTTTATACATTATATACAGGTTGGCATAGTGCTGGCTTGTGCCAGTTTTCTTTGGCTCCTCTGCAAGTCGTGGAGACATTGTGCCGCACCCGTTTGTAGACTGAGGTTAGGTGACTGCAAAGAACACAACGAGAGCCAAGGGTTATAGGCCACTGCACTATTCGAACTCAAGGCGCACTCTGGGATGTCCTGCAGTCTTTCCAAGAGCACCCATTTCACAACAATGACCTGCTTGTGTGGCTGTGTTTATATGCTTTTTAAAAAGGGGCGGGGTGGGGGAGGAATCTTCAACTGGTATCAATTATGTAAATTCAGCACAACAAGAGATCCCTCTTGTTTTGCATACGTTATTCTGCAATTTCTCAATAGCATAAAGAGCAGTTGTTGACATCCATCACAAATGGCTTCATCCCTTATCATAATACTCTACAGCAAAGTTGCTGGTGAATTTAGGTAGGATGAGATTTTTCACCCTGGGTTAGCGGGCAGGGGAGGTGTCTGGGGTTTGGTGACCCATTTGGGGTATTAATTGAAATTGCCAGATACCCAACATGGCTCTGAAGTCAGGCCCAACACCAGCAGTTACCCAGGGGAGGCATTAGGGTCACCCTTCTGTTTGCCACCCCACTGCCCGCCCACCCTCCTGATTCTTTTTAGCAGTGCTGCTGCTTTTGAATTGGAGTTTTATTGTTTTCATAGTTCTGTAGTCCAGGGGGATCTCTACCCCCACCCGGGGGATGGTTTCAGCATGGTACCAGAACCCCCAAAGGCTGGCACCAGCCCCATCTGAAGGGAAAGAGGATATAGGGCAACACAGAGGCCTCAGGCCCCAAAGATTTCACTGAACAGGTGCCCAGATCTAGGTGCCTCAGAGTCTACTTCACTGCTCTGCCTGACCCGGCTCCTTCATGGCACAGGGGCAAAGCCGTAGCTAGGTGATCTTGCGCCCCTGGCAGAACCATCCAGATTGTGGCCCCTAAAAAAAGGTAAAGGGACCCCTGACCATTAGGTCCAGTCGTGAATGACTCTGGGGTTGCGGCGCTCACCTTGCTTTATTGGCCGAGGGAGCCGGCGTACTGCTTCCGGGTCATGTGGCCAGCATGACTAAGCCGCTTCTGGCAAACCAGTGTAATGCACGGAAATGCCGTTTACCTTCCCGCCAGATTTATCTACTTGCACTTTGACATGCTTTTGAACTACTAGGTTGGCAGGAGCAGGGACTGAGCAACGGGAGCTCACCCCGTCGCTGGGATTCGAACCTCTGACCTTCTGATCGGCAAGTCCTAGGCTCTGTGGTTTAACCCACAGTGCCACCTGTGTCCCATTATGCCTCCTAGCCACGGACAAATTAGCTCTTCTTTTCACCTCTCTTCCAACCCCCTCTCTTCACCCCTTCAATTTACCCTCTATTTAAAACCCTTTCTTATGAGGCAATAATCAATACAGTATTTTTAACTATAGACATATTTTTAGTGGATTTTGCGCCCCCTCCCTGTCTGCGCCCCTGGCGGGCGCCCACCTCACCACCCCCTAGCTACAGCCTTGCACGGGGGGGGGGGGCTGTATCTGCCATGGAGGGATGAGCCAGGATCAGACATATCTAGTGTCAACTTCACATGCTGGGGCCCTGAAGTCTTCCAACTAGAAGTGTCATCCATAATTAATCCACAGGGCCCAATTTAATTTTTACATGCCCAGAAGACACCTGGGTAAATTAATTTGCTTTGCCAGGATTAATGATGGGTGGAACCATTGGTACTTCAGATATATAGCATCCATAAAGAGGCTTCGCTTATCATATCTTAGTAACCTTTACAATGCTCTTTTAAGGTAGTCTAGCACAATCTCCAATTTATACATTATATTTGTTTAATTTATTGTCCGCCTTTCATTCAAGGCAGGACTCAATGGTGGTCTCCCATGGACTCAGACCTGGGTAACTTCAGCAGAATTATTACCTCTTGTGTTGATAGAGCAGAGATAGTCCAGATATTGCTGGACTCCAAATCCCATCAACCCTAGCCAACATCGCTAATGGTCAAGGGATGATGGGTGTTCACAGCTGAATTGAAATTTGATCCAGGGGGTTCTAGGTTCTTAAATAATGCTCTTACCCACTTTGCTAAACCAGCCAGGTCAGTCAGGGGTGGGGGACCTTTATCAGCCAGATGGCCACATTCCATTCTGCGCAAACCTCCAGGGGCCACATGCCAGGGGAGGGCAGGGCCAGAGGCAAAAGTGGGTGGAGCAACGAATGTGAATTTTAGCTGTGCATAGTAGGCTGGTGTTTAAACCCACCCCTATCCTCTATCCAAGCAAACTAGAGGCATGTTAATACACCCTCCAGCCAGGAAAAAACTCCTAAGGAGGGTGTGAAGCAGAGCCAGTGAAGGGTGTAGCCTGGGGAGAATCCCAAGGGCCAGATAGAGAGACTGGGGGCCGCATTTGACTTGCAGACCTGAGATTCCCCCACCCTGGCACCGTTGGTGTATGAATGTTTGCAGAAGTAGTAACCACTCTTCTGTACCTAGCCCAGTTTCATTAAATACACACACAACCACACGCAATGCAAAATGTGTGACTGTTGTTGATGTGGTTTGTAAACCAGGAAGCAGCTATTTTTAACTCAAATTCTATTCCCTAGAAATGTGACTATTTAATTTGAAAGATCTGATTGGAAGCCTGGCTTCCGGTTATCCGCTGGTCTCTTAAAGATAGGCATTAGCTGTTGCCAATCACTCTTGGGTGTGTTTGGTCACAGGAAATTAGAGCATCCACGCTTTCTGCCAGAGAAACAGCATCTTCCGCACTAAAATAAATAAATAAAAGGTACCGTTTTCAAAGAGCGTGAAAACTTGGAGAATTTAATACATGGACGATCTGCGTTGGGGAATTCAAAAAGCAATTTGCCGCACAATTTTATGCACGCTTACTAGAAGCCATTGAGTTCAAGGGGATTTATCCTCCGATAAGTGTGTATTGTTATTATTAGTTTAGTATTTATTAAACATAGTTGCTTTATTAACAAAGCCACTCAAAGCGACTTACAATATTGTATTGGCTTTTCAAAACCTTTGTTGTGTTTGTAAAGCACACTAAGTGGATTGAATGTAAAAAGAAGTCTTACATTCTGGATCAGAACAAAGATCCGTCTTGGCCAAGCTTGGGGAACCTGTGACCTTGTAGGTGTTATTGGACTCCAAATTGCAGGAGTACCAGCCCTCATGGCCTATCCTCAGGGATGATGGGAGTTAAGCTGTAGGCTGAAGCCAAGCAAAGGAGTTAGAATAAGAAAAGGTCTCATTCTGAACAGGAAGTCTTTATATAGCCCTTCTTGTCGGTGAGATAGCCAGCCTTGGGAGGCAGAGTCACTTCAGTGCCTTGGAAACTCATTTCCTTGAAGATGCCCCAACCCCAAAGTGTCTCACTTTGTGGGCAGCCCTGCACACAACTGGGAGCCCTTTACTCTAGTCCAGGCAGCTCCTGGTGCCCTTTCAGGACTGTTTTTTCTCTCTATTTGTCTGACGCATCATAAAACAAGTTCTCTAGGTGTTGTGCAAAATCAGGTTCTAAGAAGGATGCAATAAATCTTAAAACGATAAAGTTTAAAACAAAACCCAACCCAGCATAAAATCCAGAAACACAAAAGATCAGCACACTAAGTTACAACACAGATCACAGAACCGGGCAAATACAGCCCAAAGTTGCATTTTCTTGAAGGGAAACCGATACAAATTCTAGGAGTCCTTTGTCTCCTTTCCCTCAAATGTCAGCTGCTGTGCAAGAGTTCTGAGCAAGGGTGACCGTGCACACACCCATAAGGCTCAGTAGTGTCATTTCCTGGGCAAAAGCAGCAGCTGTGCTTTGGCTTTGCAGTCTCCATTAGAAAAGTTAATTGCCCTCCAGGGCTCTTGGGACTTCAGGGCTCTGATTTCTGCCATTACCTTTCATGGCTTCTTTCAGCTCAGTTCTGTCCAAAGTGAACTCAGCTATGGAGTCATGGTGAAGATGGGAATATACATTTATTTCATTCTGGAATCTAGCCCGTCCCAGGAGCTCAGGGTGGTTTGAGAAGGAAAGAGCGAAATTCACTGCAGAAGCTGAGCCTGCATTCGGATGTGGGGAAATTGCCTTAGTTTTGCTGGTTATAATGCTTATAATTGCCCCATTTTTTAATGCTTCCTTCACACTGCAGCGGCCTTTTGACCGATATAGTCATATGTTGTGCCAAACTTCATTCACACCAGTGGGCATGGTGTGACACAACAATGAATGTCATTGGACAACACTGATGCTTTCTGCGCCGATACCAACACACACTTTCTGCACATGCCTTCTTCTGTTCCCCTATGATTCCCTCCCCCCCCCCATGGAAACAGCAGGAAAGAACTGTACGCTGATATATTGCCCCAAATTTTGTCACTTTGCTCCCATGATTTTCCTGGTCAGGGGTGCTATAAGTGGATTTATTGTGGAATCAAATAACATGGAAATGAGCATTAACATGAACTATATTCCATTTGATTTCCAGAAGTGGCTTTTGTTTTGTCAAATCTCGAATATAATGTGGAAATCAACAGTTAGAGAAACGTTGAGGTACGAACTGCTGTGTGAATGCAGCCTGAACTGAATACAGAATCTCTCTTGGTGGAGCAGACTTGACCTTGGGTACAATCACACTGAGGCTCTGGGCTTAGGACAATAAGAAAGCTAATATTAATTATTGGAAATACATATTTAATAGGAAAGATCTGTAAATCTATACGGCTAAGGGGGAGATGCAGTAAGCCATGCTTGCTCTTGCATCTCAAGAGACGAGAGCTCCAAGTATGTCTGTGATTTCATGAGGGAGGCATAGAGAAAGAGGAGGAAGGCGAGTAGGAAGTGAGGTCAGCAACCCTAGGAATATCAGTCTAACACTGAAGGAAGATTAGCGGGTCAACATGAGAAGGACAGTCTTGGAAGCTTGGAGGTTCCTCTCTCTCCCCTTTCTCATGTAGATGTATCAGCCCACGGTGCAAGCTGAGTTGCACCCTGATACTTCCAACACAGAACAACTTAACAATTAGGTCTGTAATGTTGCATTAGTTGGGTGAACATGGGCTGGTCCAGCCCAAGTTTGGTTTGGAGATATAGAACCATCAGAAAGGAAAGCAGGAGGGGCTTTGAAGATGTCTATCAATGTTCTGGGCTGACGAAACGTAGGTCAGTCATTCACCAACTTGGATAACTTTAAAAGAGAATCAGACAAATTCTTGGAGGACAAGGCTTTGATTGGCTACTAGCTGGAATGGCTATGTTCTACCTTCATGGCTGGAAGCAGCAATGATTCTGGATTCTAGTTGCTGGAAGCCACAGAGAGGCTTGAAGGTTTCCTGCAGACATCTGGGTGACCCTTGTGAGAACAGGGTGCCGGACTAGATGGACCATTGGCCTGATCCAGCAGCCACCTCTTAGCTTCTTAGGTATGTTATAAATCATATTCAGAGAGGCTGTGTTGATGTATGGAAGTGAATCATGCCCCTCACCTCATATACTTCAGTAATACCTTTGGTTTTATCGCGCTGCCAGAAACTCATTTTTAATTAGACTGGTATTTTGTGTTTTCTTCCATTTCGTTTGTATTTTTGTATCTTTGTTAAATGTGAATAAGAATTAATTGAAAAAACAAGATTCCCATCGGCAGTTAGCAGCATCTGAGTGGGACAGGAGAAAGCGCAGGCACATTGATCATCGGGTTGCAGACTTTCCTAATCATCATCATCATGTATTTATTTATACCCTGCCTTTTTTCCTGATGGAACTTAATATAGCAAGGTCAATTGCATTTCTGTTTAAATTATGGTCCTTCTTTCTAAATTTCATGCAGATCTCTGCCTGCCTTCAACCACTTTTTTTTTTTACAGTTAGTAAGCAACCATTCCATTAATTAGTGAATCAGTCCCCCAATGCTTTGAATCAGCTTTTGCCAACCTGGCGCATTCCAGATGTTTTGAACTACAACTCCCAGGGGAGCTTTTTACTTGAAGCTCTTCTGCTCTGGTGTGTTATCCTGTAAAGGGGGATGAGGCAGAAAATACCCAAGCTGTTTTTCTCCCCCCCCCCCCAAAAGTGATGTGAGTGGAAGCTTATTAAATTATTACCTTTTGTAAGCTTTGTTTTCTTATCTCAACAAGGACATCCCTATCAAAGTTTGGTAGTTTGCAGATTCACTGAATTATAGCCCAGCCCTATGCATGTTTAGGGACGCGGGTGGCACTGTGGGTTAAACCACTGAGCCTTGGGCTTACCAATCGGAAGGTCGGTGGTTCAAATCCCCGCGATGGGGTGAGCTCCCATTGCTTGGTCCCTGCTCCTGCCAACTTAGCAGTTCAAAAGCACATCAAACTGCAAGTAGATAAATAGGTACCACTCCGACAGGAAGGTAAATGGTGTCTCCGTGCACTGCTCTGGATCGCTAGAAGTGGCTTAGTCATGCTGGCCACATGACCTGGAAACTGTACGCCAGCTCCCTCGGCCAATAAAGCGAGATGAGTGCTGCAACTCCAGAGTCATCCGTGACTGGACCTAATGGTCAGGGTTCCCTTTACCTTTTCTGCATGTTTACTCCAAGATAAATGCCACTCAGCAGCATTCAACTAAGTTTTACTCAAAGTAAACCCGTTGAAATTAATGGCCCTTAAAGGCCATGTTCATTAGAATTTAGTAACGAACCATTTAATATAATCAGTAAACTGGCCAGCTCAGCCAGTGACGTAGCGTGGGGGGTGCAGGGGGGCCGGCCGCACCGGCCGCAACATCTGGGGGGGGGCGCGCGCTCGCACTCGCAGCTCTCTGCCCCCTGCTAAAATCCACGGGTTAGGGGGCGCAAATTACTTGCCTTGCCCCGGGTGCTGACAACCCACGCTACGCCACTGAGCTCAGCCCTTGCTAGATTGTTTATGAACAAGTTAAAAAGCACAGGTCCCAACACCCACAAGGACGAAGGGAATGGAGCAACTCTCCAATGAAGAAAGGCTGCAGCGTTTGGGACTTTTTTAAGCATAGAGAAACTTTAAATAAGAGGTGACATGATAGAAGTTTATAAAATTAGGCGTGGCATTGAGAAAGTGGATGAAGAAAAGCTTTTCTCCCTCTCTCATGACACTGGAACATGTCATCATGCGGTGGTCGTGAATGTTGGAAGATTCAGGACAGAGATAAAAGAAAGTATTTCTTGATGCAGCGCATAGTTCAGCTATGCAACTCACTCCCAGAGGAGGCAGTGATGCCCACCAACTTGAGATGGCTTTAGAAGAGGATGGACAAATTCATGGAGGATAAGGCTATTCATGGTAACTAGCCATGATGACTATGTTCTCCTGCCTCCATAACTGGAGGCAGTAATGCTTCCAATTACCGGTACCAGCTGCTGGAAGCGGCAGGAAGGGAGAATGCTCTTGTGCTTGGTCCTCCTTGCCAGTTTCCCACGGGCATCTGGTTGGCCACTCTGGGAACAGGGCGTTGGACTAGGTGGGCCATTGGCCTGATCCAGCAGTTTATGGTGACCAAGCGATTCCGGTTCAGATTTGGCTATTGCTGGCGTATTAGACAAAGCTGGGAAAAGGTCCTCCTAGCCACTGAGAACACTTAGAGAAGGCATGTCCAAAGTCCATTTGGGGGGGCTAATCCGGCCTGCCAGTCGGTTTAATCCTGCCCCTGCGGCAGTTTATGTACTGGGGTAAAATCCTTTAAAAAACCCTTAACAACTTCAATCCTAAAAGAAGCTCATCAACAACTCCAACCCTACAAAAAGCTCAACAACTTTGGGGTAAAATCATAAAAAACCCTCAATAACTTCAGTCCTATAAAAAGGTCAACAACTTCGGTTGGCCCTTTGGTCGGCCCCCACGGCCCTTCACTTTATCAAATCTGGCCCTCTTTGAAAAAAGTTTGGATTTAAGAGTTCTAATCCCAAAGATAGACCCAGCAGTATCTCAAAGTGTGGTGTTCCTTCTGCAGTTTCACCCAGTGCAGGCAACTGACCTACCCTCTGGACACAGGAATCATCTTCCCACAGAGACTTGTTCTTCCCGGGGTTCAAGCTCAGCTTGCAATATAATAGAAACCTATATGAAAACAGAACAATTGCATATATAAAAACAGTTTGAAACAACAACAGCACATACAGGAAATCAATTCAAATTCAATACAGTTCCCAGCTGGGATAAAGATCTCCATTTAGGCTTGTTGAAAGAGGACCGTCTTTAGCAGCCTGCACTGGAAAAACAACAGAGAGATGCATAGGATCACGCACACTGTAAATGTGTGGCACAGATGGGCCCATGTACATTCTAATCTTCTCTGTTTTTATTCAGGAGTAATAATCCCCGCTGCATCAAAAGAAGTTTACTCCCGGTGTGTGTTTTAGGACTGAAGCTGCTGAGAGACTGAGGAGGCAGAGTTTAAAGGCTCATTTGCATGCTCATTTTCAGAATTGCCCAAATGCTGCGCTTCTGTAGACATAATGCACTTTCCAGACCTTTATTGCTCGGATAACACCACCACCCCCCCAGCACTGCGCAATCCAGTCCTATTTTCTTCCTGTCGCAGTTTCATGACTGACTTAATTGGGTTTCCCTCAGTCTCTCAGTGCTAAACAATATACCTGCAAAACAGCAAGTACAAATGGGTTTGTGTGCATGAGAACTGGGAAAAGTCTACATTTGACGGAGGTGGGATCAACTTCCAGCCCCCTGGCAGCCCACCGCCCTGCAGTTTTGATAGGAGAGATGGGAACTGCTGAAGCTGACAGAGTTTGTTGGTTAATTTCTCTTGATTGGATTCAGCAGAGGTGGCTTCAGGTTTGAGGGTGCCCTTGGCAAAACCGCTCCCTCCTTCATCCATGGGCCTACCTAGTGGTGTCAGGCAACACTGAACAATTGAGTCCAGCCACCATTTTAGTTTCCTATGTTGCCCTAGAGCAGCCTTTCTCAACCTTGGGTCCCCAGATGTTTTTGGCCTACAACTCCCATCATCCCTAGCTAGCAAGGCCAGAGTTCAGGGATGATGGGAGTTGTAGTCCAACAACATCTGGGGACCCAAGGTTGAGAAACGATGCCCTAGAGGATTGTGGGATTTTTTTTAAGAGTGATTAGGCCCAGCTGCGCAACATGGTTGAATTGTGGGCCAGCGATTTTTGTTTTTAAAAAGTTGGTCATTTTAGCAATACTTCTCCCCAAGGTTTGGAAGCACAGGGATGTGCCAGTGGTTAGGGAATCTGGGTCCCTGGATCACATCACTGTCTGCAGGTGAAAAAGATCCACCAGCTGTTCTGTTCTGCTTTAATGCAATCTATTGCAGAACATATCCAAATTACACATACCGGTATATCTGTCCAGGGGGAGATACAACACTATCTTGGGGAAAGTGGGCAGGAGGCACAGAATGAAGGTCTCTTTCAGAAGCAAAACAAAGCATGGAGTGGGGCTAGGGGAGGGAAGGCATTTCCAATTTAGGGCCTGAATGACCCATGATTTTAATGAAGTGGTTTAAATTTTTGTAGGTCAACCTTTTTCCAGCCAAAGTTGACAAGCATCTAGAAAAAAAACCACCAACCCATCAAACCCTGGAAATTGGCAATTTTTGAGCTGGACCAGTTGTGTGTAAATCCCGGGCATTTGGGTCCCTGGTTTCTGGTCTGTTTTCAAGCACATTTCAATTGCTCATTTTTTGGTGCACTTTGTAGTACCTTGGTACCCAGGGCCAGTGTGCCAGATTCATAGGAGCCCTTAGCACCAACCCTGGTCACTAAGTCTCCCTGCATGTTAGGGACTGGCTGGATGAGGAAGAGTGGTGGGGGCCACCCGCCCAAGAGCCCCTCAGGAAGGGCACAGAAGACAACGACTTAGATCCCAGATCCTGATGGTGGGATGCTGAAGAGCAGTCTGCCAAAGGGAGAAACTGGGAGGTGCTAGAAGCAGGGGCTTTGAGCGATCAAGAGGGGTCAGGGCCTTCCAGGACAAGGTTAGAGGCTGAGAGAGAGTCTTAGTGTGAGCACAGACTCAGACAGAGGTTACCCCTGCTACATAGCAGCAGGACAGTCCCATCTGCTTGGGAAGGAACCAGAAAGAGAGGCTAGAGAGGGAAGGATGGGGGCTAGTGTTCAGTTTCAGCAGTGTCTCCGCTGGAATAAGACGAATCAGAGGACTACTGTGTTGCTATGTTCTGCTAAGAAAAAGCTAATTGCGTGTGTGTGCCTGCCCTGTGGATGACCTGGCTCTCTCGACAGTTCCTTGACACTGCAAATGTCTCAGAATGCATGCACTTTAAATAGCCCACCTCCTCTGATCTCACTGCAAACAGATCAGAACAATGCTCCACAGACAGGACCCCTGGTGAGAGGGGAAATTGGTGGGAGTAAAGCTTGGAAGTTGGCTTTTGTGGGGACATGGCTCCCAGCCCTCACCTCCACTACACCTGCTGCCAATGTTCTTTTTGAATTTAATCTCTTTTAGGGATGTAAAAACACATCATTTTCAGCAACGGTCTGTATTCATCACATGCAGCACTGCTTCCATTCCACCGCAGCTCGTCTTCTGCCAAAAAAACCACAATTTGTCTCACTGCTTGCTGTGGTGAAATTACATAACTTACATAATTTATTGAATTAATCACGTAGTTACGTTATTCCTTCCAATTCATTCCATTGCAAAGCAAACACAATGCAAATGGGAGGGGGCTGGGCACTCTCAATGGCATATTGCTTGTCGACTGAAAGCAACAACAGCAAATACTGACCATATCCATTGGATTGATTTTCGTACTGGATGTGGGACGAATAAGCAAACATTGGCGATTTCCACTTCTGTCTCCATTTTTTCTGGAATTCTCAGATATCTCTGGTCTCTGCACAGCGCCGGGGACCTGGGAGGGCAGCTTATGGTGATGATTTGCTCTGCCACTAAGGACTGGAGGCTCCGAATATGGAGGTGACTCTTGACTTGCTTAGATTGATTGCTTAGATTGATTGTAGGGAAGGGGGAAGGTGATGGATGGGGGAAAGGAAAGGTCAAGAAGGAAAACAAACACAGTCTGTGGCAGCAAAGGGAGGGTGGGAGGAGGAAGATGAGTTGGTGGCAAAGCTTGGAATGAAGAGCCATAGCTCAGTGATAGAGCGTCTGATTTGCGGTGCCTCCAAGTCAGGCTGAGAATGTCCTCCTGCGTGAAACTGGAGAGCTGCTGCCAGCCAGTGTTGGCAGTACTGAGCTAGATGGGCCAGGAACTTTCTATGGTGATTCTAGGTTTTGGAAGAAGGGTGGTAGCTCAGTGTTATAGCATCCACTTTGCAGGCAGAAAGCCCCTGGTCCAACTTCCAGCACGACTGAGAAAGGCTCCCTGTTGAAATCCAGGAAAGCTGCTGCCAGGTCGTGTAGGCAGTACTGAGCTCAATGGACTAGATCAGCTTCCTATGTTCCTATGTCTTTGGGCTTGAGCACTGTGATAGGGCATCCTCACTGCATGTGGAAAGTCCTGGGCTCAGTTCCTGGCATCTCCAAGTTGGGTTGGGAATGTTCCTCATTTGAAACCATGCAAAGCCACTGTCGGTCAGTGTGGACAGCATTGAGCTAGATGGACCTGATATTGGCCACCCGCAGAGCCGGCAAGAAGGCAGAAGGGAAGAGATGCTGTGAGGGACGGAAGAGTTAATTGGCCATTGTTCCCAACTGTGTGGCAGAGCTGGATTTAGCTGAAGCCATCAATACAGCCAAACAGAGGGGATTTACTTTCAGGTGGGATATTCTGTTCTGTCGGCCATCAGTGCGTTCTTGAAAATCAAGCAGAGGGGAGATGTAATTCCATCTGACCATGCCTTGAGCTGAGGCTGGAGTCCCAGAGGCGACCCACCCACGAGGCAGAGGGAGGCGGGCGCTTCCGGCAATGGGCTGTAAGGACCGCAGCAGGGTGGTTAAGGTGTCTGATCCTTGGGGAGTTTTCCTGCGTTGCAACAAGCCCTGCTGGAATGGAAGGGAACTGTGCCATGTTGCTTGGCGGGGGGGGGGGGGGAGAGAGTCATTAATTAGCTTTGGGACCAAGGCAGCATTGGGATTCTGCACCTCAGGTGGCAAAATTATGAATTCAATCGCTGAGTTCTGCAAAGGCAACATAGAGGAGGAGGAGGAGGAGGAGGAGGAAGCCGACAGCCATTGATTCCCCCTGGACTAGTTGTGTTCAAGGAGGCAGGCAGGAGGGGATCTGGCTGAGAGCAGGCTGAGCTTGGTGGGGCCGCTCCCCACTTGCCCTGGTTGACCAGCCACCATTGCCCATGCAGAGCACATCTGCCTACAGTTACAGGGGGGTTGAACTAGATTACCCCTTGGGTGCCCTCCAATTATATGATTGGTGGCGCTGTGGGTTAAACCAGAGAGCCTAGAACTGGCTGATTAGAAGGTCGGTGGTTCGAATCCCCGTGATGGGGTGAGCTCCCGTTGCTCAGTCCCTGCTCCTGCCAACCTAGCAGTTTGAAAGCATGTCAAAGCGCAAGTACTGTAGATAAATAGGTACCACTCCAGTGGGAAGGTAAACGGCGTTTCCGTGCGCTGTCTGGTTCTCCAGAAGCGGCTTAGTCATGCTGGCTACACGACCTGGAAGCTGTACGCCGGCTCCCTTGGCCAATAAAGCGAGATGAGCGCCGCAACCCCAGAGTCAGCCACGACTGGACCTAATGGTCAGGGGTCCCTTTACCTTTACCTAATTGCAAGTGACCCTCTGTGCGTCTCCTGATTCACTGGCAGGATTCCCAGAATGGACAGTGATTTATCCATGTTTCAGTGTATCTGAAGAAGTGTGCATGCACATGAAAGCTTATACCCAGAACAAACTTAGTTGGTCTCAGAGGTGCTACTGGACAATCTTTTAGTGATTTATCCAGGGAGGCTTAAGCCCAGGTAGTGCCCCAGTTTTTCAAAATGCACAGTAAGGTTGCTATCCGAGGTAGACCACCAGTGATAATGGAGAGTCTTTGCTCCAGATATTTTATATTTTCCTGTGTTTAGGGTATTTTTTCTTTACTGCAAGGGGATATATAGGTCCCAGGGCATGATCTGCAAACATATGATGTTCTCTGGAACAGGTTCAAAGGAGTGCCGCAAATATGGTCAGGGATACGAGGAATGGTCAGAAGAAGTGGGAATATTTGGGCTGGAGAAGACAGAAGTGGTAGCACACTTCAAATCCCCAGAGGACAGTCATGTAGAAGAGAGCAATGACTCTTTTGAAGTGCAGTACATAGATGGTATATAACAACATATTGGTAGCAGTGATGATAATGATGGCAATAATATTAATAATATCATTAAATAAATAATAAAGTGTAGATGATCACCAAAGAGGAACTATGTCAGAGAAGGGGTGGAGCCATATATGAATATACATAAACTGAACAGCAATAAAAAAAATGTGGTGCAGCGATTAATATAAATAAACTGTAATAAATCATCAGCGCCAGCCGGTGTTTGGCAGGGAGAATCCTGAAGGGGCTCAAGAATGAAGTGAGTGAGCTACCGACAAAGCAACATAAATTATCATTAAGCAGCGCTGGAGAAAAGTGAAGTCTCGAAGGCAGCCAGAAGCACATTGGGTGTTTTTTTTTTAAGAAGTTGCTGTGCAAACACTGGGAATTCTGGAATCCCAGACAAGGGGAAAGGAGCAGAGAACGTGTGTAATAGGGTGGGCTTGCTTTTAGAGATTTGAAGAGAAAGAGGGCAGGGCTGAGGAAAAAGGGACGATAAGACACTCTTTGCCTTTGAGGAGATGCCTTTCAATGAAGTCCGTTCAAAGGAGACTGGATAACTGGTAACCCTGGTAACAACTGGGCAAGAGGTGCAGGGTTGCCATGGTTTGGGATGAGCAGAGGCAGCAATGCACCCTGGGAAATTGGTATGCAGAATGCTTGGCCGTCTATAAGCAAAGTCTGCTGCGCTCCGTGAGATCCCTGGTATCCTGGGTACAGATAGCCGGCATGCAAATTGAATGCGTTAACACACCAGATGTGACGGGTGTAATAAACCACAGCGTTTCCCTTCAAATTAATTGCAAGGGAGGGGGCTTATCTCCTGTCCTTTCCCGGTTGTCACTTTTGCTTTGAATGCATGCCACTGAAGTTCCACGGAGAGGTGGCGAGATAAAAATGCAATAATCAACATAAAATCAGTTGCATGTGAAGCAATATTCCCTCAGTGTGTGTTGAATAGGGTAGCCACTAGCACAGTGCAGAAAAAGAGGTCACATGCTTGTAGTCTTACTCAAAGCAAACCCACTGAAATTAATGGATATCACTAGGTTCATTAATTTCATTGGGTCACCTCAGAGTAGAACGTAGCTGTCTTATCTAAAACAATATACCCTGGGTGTGTATCAAGTATGGTGGTTGCCTACACAACACCCAAAAAGGGGACACGGATTTTCATCTTGATTGATTGTGTTTGAGTCACTTAATACCAGACAAGCTCAAAGTGACCTACAGAATACAAATGACTGGCCCTACCATTAGATGGAGTGAGGCAGCTGCCTCAGGCAGCAGATCCTGGGCAGGCTTTCTTGCCTCAGGTGCTTGGAGGATGCAATCCTGTTGCCAGATTTTAACTGCCCAGTTGGCCAACTTCTGCACATAGAATTGGAGGAGGCAGGGTTGCCATCCTGGCCTTTGCCTCATGAAATGTCTTGGGCTGGCTCTAGAGATCGCCATAGAATGACTAAAATATTCTATTTGCTGTTGGATCCTATTTTTTCTATGTTCTGCTAGCGAAAAGTGCCCTGGCAGTTGAAGAAACAAAAAAACAAACAAAAACCAAACAAAAAACCAGTGCCTTTTTGAAACCAGCCGTTCAGATAAGTGCCACTTTGAAAAGCTCAGACAGCCATCTTGATTCAAAATGGTGCCCGATTGCAGCTAAACATAGATGAAAACCTGCTGCTTGGTCTCCAGAACCGTTGTGCAAAATTTGGTGATGGCCTCTTAAGAGGTACCCAAATGCATGGGAAACAGACAAAGAACTTTCCAAAATGCACAGTGCTCCGTTTATGTGTCAGTGTTGGTTTCCATGCTTCTGATTCAACCTCCATCATCTAAAGGCAATAAACTGCAGGCAGCAGTGATGGGAAACTGCCTTTACCTGAGACCCCAGAGTGCAAGTCAGACCAAGAAGCATACCACTAGAGAGCCAGTTCTTTGCATGGAACAGTAACACCCTCCCTGTGGCCAGTGCGGTGAGAAGTATTCTGGAACTCTGGATTCAAGCAAAGACAGCGTTGTATGTTGATCAAGGTGGGAGCCGGCTGCCTATACTCTGTCAGATTGACCGGGTTGCTATGCTCCTGTAATTATGAGTGGATGAGTTTTTATCCTCCCCCATTTCTAATCAGTTAATTGGCCACATCACCCTCTCCTCTTGCCTGGTTTCAACAGGGATGCATCTCTTCGGCTGTGGCAAGCCAGAGCTTTGATTTTGTACAACTTGATGTGGTCATTAAGGTTGATATTTTGTAGGGGTTCGTTTGCCTTTGTTTGTGTGTGTGTCAGGTGTAAAGGTAAAAGGTAAAGGTACCCCTGCCCGTACGGGCCAGTCTTGACAGACTCTGGGGTTGTGCGCCCATCTCACTCAAGAGGCCAGGGGCCAGCGCTGTCCGGAGACACTTCCGGGTCACGTGGCCAGCGTGACAAAGCTGCATCTGGCGAGCCAGAGCCGCACACAGAAACGCCGTTTACCTTCCCGCTGGTAAGCGGTCCCTATTTATCTACTTGCACCCGGAGGTGCTTTTGAACTGCTAGGTTGGCAGGCGCTGGGACCGAGCAGCGGGAGCGCACCCCGCCGCAGGGATTCGAACCGCCGACCTTTCGATCGGCAAGTCCTAGGCGCTGAGGCTTTAACCCACAGCGCCACCTGCGTCCCATGTCAGGTGTAGCTCAGCAATAAAAACTGTGAAGATAACTCTATTCCAAGAAACCAAAACAGCGCAGGGCTATTGATCCCTGCAACTCTCCCCAGTAGCTCTTGGCCCAATGAGGCAGTTGTGAGGACTGAAGGCCCCTGCCTTCCCACAGCTGCTTAAGTCCCCTCCTCTCTGGGGTCACCCCCCCATCTGTGCCTCCCCTGCTCTTTTCCTTTCTCTGCATATTCTGGGAGACCAGAGGGGAAGGGAGGTGGTTGCAGCAGAAGGGGGAGTCTCCCTGGATGCTTTGGCAGTAGGCCAAATTCCTGTCTCCTGGCCTCCTCCTCTCCAGCCTAGACTTCAGCCTCAGAATCTGGACAGCAGTGTACAAAGATTGCTACCAAAAGGAAATATAGTGGTACCTTGGGTTAAGTACTTAATTCATTCCGGAGGTCTGTTCTTAACCTGAAACTGTTCTTAACCTGAAGCACCACTTTAGCTAATGGGGCCTCCTGCTGCTGCCACGCTGCCAGAGCACAATTTCTGTTCTCATCCTGAAGCAAAGTTCTTAACCCGAGGTACTATTTCTGGGTTAGCAGAGTCTATAACCTGAAGCATCTGTAACCTGAAGCATCTGTAACCCGAGGTACCACTGTAAAGCAAAGGTTTAAAATATACCTATAAAACAGCACGTCAAACAACGGATATAAGAAAGCCGTAGAAGGCAGCCTCCCAGATATTGCTGGACTACAACTCCCATCACCCCTTGCCAACAACATCTGGAGGGCCATTGGTTCCCCATCCCTGGCTAAGAGAGAGAGGCTTGCCTAAGAGCGTAGCAGAGGTCAGATCTGAACCTGGCACCCTCTGTTTCACAGCTCAGGCTCAGGAAGTGGAATATCTGCAGGATCTATGGGAACTTTGCCCAGTGGGTCACTGAAAGCTTGTCCTTTCCAGGGAGGGATCTAGGAAAGCCATGTGTCTTGCAAGAACTAAACTTGGGAGGGATGGCTGAGATCACTCGCTGGTGAAAGATACTCTGCATATGCCAAGGGGCACTCTCTTCTTTTGTGTTTTCTGGGACGGAGCCCTGGCAAGGAAAAAGGAAGGAGCTATGCCTGGATGAGTGCCAATGAGTCAGGGCTGAACCCATATCCGTTGGACTTTCATCCACCCCAGCTCTGTGCTTTGTTGAGATTGGACTTTGGGATTACCTGGTTTTAGGAATTGTATGAAGACACTTTGCTGAAGCCATGCAGGTATGGGTCTTGCCCATGTCTGGATGGGCGACTGACTCCCTGAGACCTTCAAGTGCACTTCCTTGGGTTCCATGGCAGGAGGGAAATGCAAGCTGCCTATACAGAATCAGGTCCATCTACACTGATGGGCAGCGACACTCCAGGATCTCAAGCAGGGGTCTCTCCTAGCTCTAGCTAAAGATACCGGACTTGGGACCTGCTGAATGCCAAACAGGTGCTCTATCACTGAGCTACAACCCCCTCCCTTTAGCAATATAGGAAGCGGCCTTATCCTGAGTCAGACCAGTGGCCCATCCAACTCAATTTTGTCCACACTAACTTGAAGCAGTGGAAGACAGGAGTGCCTGGCGTGTTCTGGTCCATGGGGTCACGAAGAATTGGACACAACTAAACGACTAAACAACAACAACTGGAAGCTACTCCAAGGTTCAGATGGGGGACATTCCCAGTCAAACCTGGAGATGCCAGGGATTGAACCTGGGACCTTCTGCAGCAAAGCAGATGCTTTGCCACTGAGCTGTGGTCCTTCCCTTTAGGAATGGAGGAAGTTCCCTTATCCTGAATCAGATGATTGGTACATCTAGGTCTCTATTGCCTGCTCTGACTGGCAGTGGCTCTCTAGGCTTTGGGGCAGAGACTAGTTTCCCAGCCCTTACCTGGAGATGCTGGGGACAAAACCTGGGTCTTTGTGTGCATGCAGATCAGAATCTCTACCACTGAGCTGTATCCCCCCTCTTTTTAAAGTAGCTTCATTTTCTTTGTTGCTGTTCTAATCAGTTAATGGTTTAAATGCTTGGCTATCATTTGACTGGGCAATTGATCACGTTTCACTATTGCCACCTATGCAGCCCCTATCAAACACACAACCCCACTGCGCACCCAGAAGGCTCCTCCTAGGTGATGTTTATGCACATTTTCACCTGAGATGTTTGATGTGGGGAGAGAGGCGTGCCTTCTAACAAATTCTGGGGTCCTTTGTGGTGTAAATGGGCATTGTTGTCTTGGAAGATGTTTAGTAGGGCCAATTCTGGGGTGATGTCTATTACTTGCTTAGTTATTTTACATATTTCTTGTGTGGCTGTTGTCCAGAATAGTTGAATTTTGGGACACTCCCACCACATGTGGAGGTATGTGCCTGAGCAGCCAGAAACATCATAACCAGACACTGGAGAGACCTGTCAGGAGTAAGCATGGACCAATGGTACCAAATAGTATGGGAAACAGCCCTACTAGAAAAATTAACTAATAAACTGAAACTGACACGGGGACAAACAGAAGAAGACGCCTTCACCCCAGTATGGCTCCCCTTTATCACATACACAGCCCAACAGGACAATGACAATAATCCACCAACAGCATACAAATCAATATGGCTAACCTGATCCAAAACACCCACCCACCTCACTCACACACGAAAACAAAGATCACCACAGCCAATCACAAGCAAACAATCACACCCTAAGTCAACCCCAACCTCTCTCACCACCAAAGGAACACAAGTGAACAACACAAGCAACGCTGACACCAAACTCTACATACATTAAACATAATAGAAACACCGCCACCCGACCCCACCCCCACCCATCCTCCCTCTCCCCACCCCCCCTTTCTTTTTTCTTTCTGTTTTCTTCTCCCCCTAATGCCTCAACAAATGAAACGGATTTGTAAAAACGTTACATGGAAGAAGAAGAAGAAGAAAAAAATACGAGGCACTACACTTCTGTAAAACAAGAAAATCCTTAATAAAAATATATATATATAAAAAAAAACACAAATTCTGGAGTCCCCACTCCCATAAACAAACCTTTTCCCTTTTTCTACCTTCTTGTGGGCTAATGGTATTGATTTCTGTGTTAACACCAGCTATGATTCTATTCTATGTTCTGCCACATAATAATGGGGTGGTTGTTCCCTGCACTGTAATTTTCCCCCTGTTTCTTTCAAGAGGCCGGCTGGACTTAGCAAACGATGTGCAAACTCTCTGGCCCTCCCTGCCCTGAGGGCACAAAGCCTGATCACGTGGCCTCCAGCATTTGCAATGAGCTGCTAATGAGCTGCCAATTACTTATTGGCAGAGCGGATGCACCCAGGGCTTGGGGCAACTGCAGAGCTGAAGTGTGCAGCATCCCCATGCTATGGAAATAAATCATCTGGTTTTATAGCTTGCGTGGAGAGTAAGAGCTGCTTCCTGCACACATTTTATCATGCCAAGGCTGCTGTAGAAGGATCGGGAAGGTGCTGTTAGTTGATAACTAACCGGATACAGCCGGAGCATGATTTCTGTTCTCATCCTGAAGCAAAGTTCTTAACCTGAAGCACTATTTCTGGGTTAGCGGAGTCTGTAACCTGAAGCGTATGTAACCTGAAGCGTATGTAACCCGAGGTACCACTGTACTTGCACTTTGATGTGCTTTTGAACTGCTAGGTTGGCAGGAGCAGGGACCAAGCAACGGGAGCTCACCCTGTCGCAGGGATTTGAACCGCCGACCTTCTGATCGGCAAGTCCTAGGCTCTGTGGTTTAACCCACAGTGCCACCTGTGTCCCTAGTGGCATATTAAACAATGTGTGGTATGGGGAAACTGGCTAGAGAAGAGCTTGTCTCCACTGTTAGAAACACAGATACAGTCATACCTTGGGTTACAGTCGCTTTAGGTTGCGTTTTATTCAGGTTATGGACCCGCTGGAACCTGGAAATACCGGAACGGGTTACTTCTGGGTTTCGGGGGTCGTGCATGCACAGAAGCGCAGAATCACAACCCGCACAGACGCACCACTGCAGGTTGCGAACGCTGTGGGTTGCGAATGTGCATCCCGCACAAATCACATTCGTAACCCGAACGTCCACTGTACAGTATATAAGCTAGGCGCCAAATGGCTCCTTAAACCAAGGTTACACTTGCCAAAATATAATGTCTTCTTGTCATTTTTGGATCAGATGGATCTAAAATCTTATTTTTCAAATGATGGGCTGACTTGAGATTGATTATCAGTTAAACATCTGGCTAGTTCAGATGGCAACCTTGAGCTGGGTTAAGACCATGGAGAACTTAAAGATGAAAAGTGACTTGATCCTGCGGCAGTCTGTTTATATATTGGCCTATTCCTACTTCTGTTTTCTTAGTGGTGACACAGACCATTCATAATGTAAGAATATTATTCACAATTGTGAACAGGGCAGTGGGGTGGGGTAAGTGAAGACAAGCTACAACCATTAACTGTAATGTTCCTGTTCTGGCTGCACAGAAAAAGCATTTTGGGTCCTGAAATTCATTTTGATAGCTGATAGAATTCTACAGGATGTGGTATTAGTGTGTGAAAACAGTCAAGATCCAGTGATCCCAGGCATTCACCTCCAGATGGTGGAGACATCAGGTAAAGGTAAAGGGACCCCTGACCATTAGGTCCAGTTGTGACCGACTCTGGGGTTGTGGCGCTCATCTCGCTTTATTGGCTGAGGGAGCCAGCATACAGCTTCCGGGTCATGTGGCCAGCATGACTAAGCTGCTTCTGGCAAACCAGAGCAGCGCACGAAACACCGTTTACCTTCCCGCCAGAGTGGTACCTATTTATCTACTTGCACTTTGACGTGCTTTTGAACTGCTAGGTTGGCAGGAGCAGGGACCGAGCAACGGGAGCTCACCCCGTCGCGGGGATTCAAACCGCCGACCTTCTGATCAGCAAGTCCTAGGCTCTGTGGTTTAACCCACAGCGCCACCTGCGTCCCTTTCCAGTGGCTGATAGCCAGGTGCAAAGTTCGCCTGGCGCCTGGCTAATTTCGAACACTTCTTGTCTCCCATAACACTGGAACTCATGGTTGTTAAATGAAGCTGAATGTTGGACGATTCAGCACAGAGCAAAGAAAGTCCTGCTTCACACATTGCACAGTTAAACTGTGGCACTAAGTCCCACAGTAGGCAGTGATGGCTTCGAAAGAAGATCAGGCCAATTCATGGAGAATGAGGCTGTCAATGGCTGGCCTCAACTAGAGCCAGGGCTTTTTCGGCTGCGGCTCCAATCTGGTGGAACGCTCTGTCACAAGAGACTAGGGCCCTGCGGGACTTGACATCTTTCCGCAGGGCCTGCAAGACAGAGCTGTTCCACAGGCCTTTAGCCAAGGCGCAGCCTGACCCCCTCCTTTGGCAATCCTCACAGAACTCTAGCCCAATGGTTGCCATTAATTTGATTTTGAATTGATTTTAGAATGAATTGATTTTTAGAGTGTACTTCAATTAATTGGTTGTGATTTTATGTAAGCTGTGTTATTTTTATTGTTGTTAGCCGCTCTGAGCCCGGCTTCGGCTGGGGAGGGCGGGATATAAATAAAAAATTATTATTATTTATTATTATTATTACTAACCACAATGGCTGGGTTCCACCTTCACTGTTGGAGGCTGTAGGCCTCTGAAGACCTTCTGGGAATTACAGGCAGGCAGAGTACTGTTGTACTTGGGTCCTGTTTGCCGACTTCCCACCGGCCACTGTGAGAACAGGATGCTGGACTAGATCGGCCCTTGGTCTGACCCAGCAGCATGGTTTGTCTCATGTTTTTATGCTCTCCCACCCATGTTACTGCTGTATGGACTTCAGCTTCCAATGAAGATTGCGTTACTTTTGGCAGAATCTTGATGCTCTCTGATAACCGACAGAAGCCGCTGTTCTCTATGTGCAGCCAGAGAACCGGTAGGGTAGTACCGTCGGAATCAAATCTGTCCTCCTCAAAAACGTATTATGCAAAAAATGGCAGGGACTGCGTAGGGGCTTAATTGCGCAACTGTGCACATTACTCCCCAGTGGGATGTGTCTGCCTGTGACCTGTAGTTCTTGCCGGAGTGGTACATTGTCTCGATAAGTTGAACTCGCCTTGAAGCACAGACTTGCCAACAAGATTGAACAGCGCTGTATCGAAGCAATCAAGTGAAAATTGGCTGGGGTAGACATTGCCGGAGGGCAGGACGTCTCACCATTGGAAACACGGGGCAGCCATCAAAAGTGACATACTGTCCAATATTCCAGCGACAGAAATAAGGACAATCGTGTGCACATGTAACATTCAGATTACTGCACCACTGATTTCTTCCTTAAAGTGGCACAGAACAACATGCAAGCTGTTAACACCAGTCCTCCTGCGAAGTGTTGCGTTCCTGATTTCTTTTGCAAAAATCCTGATGTGATCTAAAGCAAAAGCACAAGTTTGTCATTTTGGAAAAGAAATGCAAGAAAAGCATGATTGTGCCCAGTAGGTTGTATTCAGCGTAGCTCTTAGAGGTATGTTCCATCAGTGCAACAATTTCCCCTTGTGCAATGGAACGTTCTTCCTAATATAAATGGATAGCTCAGTCAGTAGAGCATGAGAATCTTAATCTCAGGGTCGTGGTTTTGACGTGGTTTTCACGTTAAGTGAAAGATTCATTCATTGCAGTGGGGTCCCTTCCACTCTACAATTCTCTAATTCTATGAATCTGCCCCCCTGGGGGTTCTCCCAATCCTCCAGAGCAGATTTCTGGGTGGTTTGGAACCCTTTAAGGAAGAAGAGAGGAGGGCAGTCCTGTGGTGCTGGCATCCATCTTTGCCTGAGCAGCAGTATTTAGCTGAATACCGCCAAATGCATAGAGGTCCATTGATTCTAATGGGCTTACTCTGAGTAGAACTCAGTTGGACACTATCCATACTCAAGAATTCAAAATGAACCTCACTCGCAGGGACATTCGTATTAGAGGTTATGCACGGACAAAGTCTTGGCATTCACAGTTCTGCGCTGACATTCATGTATGCAAGAATCGAGAGGATAGTGCTGATTAATTTGTTCAGGAGTGTCCACGAGCATGATGCTTGGCAGAGAATGAGAAGGCCACGCCCTTCCCCCAAGGGGTTTACAATCTAGAAATAGACATAGAGGAGACAGCAGAGGAAGGAGATGGAAGTGGAGGTGGGATAGACAGGGGAATAAGATGTGATTGCTGCAGTTGCATGTACCTAGGCTTAATTACTTTAGGATACATGGACAAGTGTTCGCCAGAGGTTTGCACCCCCATCGTTCAGTCCGGACACTGAGATCCAGCCCCGAGGGCCTTCTGGCGGTTCCCTCATTGCGAGAAGTAAGGTTACAGGGAACCAGACAGAGGGCCTTCTTGGTAGTGGTGCCCAACCTGTGGAACACTCTCCCTTCAGATGTGAAGGAAATAAGTAGCTATCCTATCTTTAAAAGACATCTGAAGGCAGCCCTGTTCAGGGAAGTTTTTAATATTTAACGCTGTATTGTTTTTAATACTTGATTGGGAGCCGCCCAGAGTGGCTGGGGAAACTCAGCCAGATGGGTGGGGTATAAATAATTTTATTATTATTATTATTATTATTATTATTATTATTATTATTATTATTTGCTGGAAAAAGGAAAGTGAGCTTCCCATTGCTAATGTGGCTTTGAAACTTGAAAAATAACAATTGTAGAAACTTACACCCAATAGTTTTTTTTTAAAGGCATCCCCTAAAAGCATGGGTGTTACTAAGGGGTGTCTTCTGCCCCAGGTCACAAACTTCCTCCCCCCCCCTTAAACATTGTTTACAGGTAGGGATGTAAGAAAGCATTGTTTTGTCTTCTTCCCTGTATTCATCACATGCAGCAGTGTCTCTGTTCCGCGGCAGTTCATCTTCCGCCCCCCAATATGGTATCCGTCTTGCTGTCTGCAGTGGCAAAATTATATCCCTTACATAATTAACCACCAATGCATGTAAATTGCATTGTCGTGATGTAATACCATCCCATTCGTTTCAGTGCAAGGCAAATAACGCCATGGGGGGGAGGGGAGGAAGACCCGTAATCAATCACTTATCGTTTGAGGACAGAAAGCAATAACGGCAGCTCATACTGACCAGATGCGCTGGATTGACTTTGTTTCCAGACATGGGATGAATAATCAAACACTGGCAATTTCCCATCCTGTTTCCATCAGAATTCCACCCAAAGTAGTTACAGGGCAGCTTTTCTGGAAGTTGGCCATCATTTGCATCTATACATATAAATTAGCATGTGCAGATTTTCTGTCCGCCTTTTAAATATGTCCTCAAGGGGGCAATGTTTTAGCAGGGGTGGATACCAGAAATGCAGATCTTTCCCTGGTGAATTGGGACAGGTTTCATGATTCGAAGGTTGGATCCAGGACTCAGGAGACCCGGGTTCAAATTTCCACTCAGCCATGAAGCTCACTGAGTGACCGAGGGCCAGTCGCTGCCTCTCAACCTAACCTATCTGTGGAACCAAAGAAAGGTCCCTCTCCTCTGGTGTAGGGCAGTACAGTGGTACCTCAGGTTACAGACTTCGCTAACCCAGAAATATTACCTCGGGTTAAGAACTTTGCTTCAGGATGAGAACAGAAATTGTGCTCCGGCGGCGCGGCAGCAGCAGGAAGCCCCATTAGCTAAAGTGGTGCTTCAGGTTAAGAACAGTTTCAGGTTAAGAACGGACCTCCGGAACGAATTAAGTACTTAACCTGAGGTACCACTGTACTGAGGTAGCTGGCCATTTGGTCTGGCTCAGAAAAAGTCAGGTCCCTGTGTTCTGGTACTCTGCCTGTCAATCCCATTATCATCTCCTCTGGCAGCTGTCTAGGGTCTTGGCCACAGTTAGGGTCTGCTAACTGTGCCTTTTTCTCAGGTGGCAATACCCGGTATCGAACCCAGGACTTTGGCCATGCAGAGCATGCATTCTCTAGCCTTGGGTCACTGCCCCGTCCCCTAAGAGGGATGCGAGGTTTGAGAAGTGTGTGGTCTTTTGAGGAGAGAAGCGGCTGTTACCACAGGGAGACATAGCGACTGCCTATAAATACCTGCCACAGACAACAGAGCGAGGAAGCGGGGGGGCGGGGGGGGATGATCGTTTAGTCAATGAGAAGCAGTTAAACACAGCAATTTTAGTCTGAGCTGGAGGAAGAAAGTAATAATAATGAATCAACGGAATGAATTATGCAGCAGAGTCCTGCGCTCGCCACCCTATTTATCCCAATTCATGGTATGGGATGAAGTGGGCTTGGGGAGGACGCCGGAATGTAATTGTCATTGTGCCCCGATCCAAACATCTAGGTGCATCTGACTTGGGAATGCAATGTATAGGCCGAGCTGCTGCATCTCAGATAAGGATCCTTGTCAAACAGGGCCAGATTTTTAAAATAAATGTACATGATAAAATTATGCGTCTGGGTAGGCTTGCCCAAGTTTTTAAATAGGCATTGAAAGCAGTACAACAAAGGCCTAGTACCTATATAAATCTATATCTGCTTAATTAGCAAGTCTTCCCAGAATAGCTCAGTGTAAACTCAATGGCCAGACAAGGCTGGTGGGCAATGGGAGGCGTAGATATAAAGTGACCAGAGAGACCCAACTCCATGTCTGGATGGACCGTTTCCTTGCTCACACCGAGAAGTTATTTCTAAATGTCCCGGGGACAGAAGAGCTCCCCATTCATATGACTGGGAGGAACCAATGAATTGTATGTGGCTGGGATTGAGCATTGGCGCGTCCATTCGCTGACCCCCAAAAGAAAACATAACCCAAATTGTAAGAGGGGAGGAGAACCAATATGGAGGGGCTGCAAACAGCCCATTGGGAAGTGAGTGCGCTCTGTGGGCATGGAGAAGCTGTTGGAGGGAAGGAAAAGGGGAAATGGGGAGTAGAGAATGGAATGGAGCTGGCGGAACTATGACCGGGTGGGCTCCACACTGCAACATTTTGTTGCAGGGCTCCCGCTTGCACTATGCTTCCACTCAGAGGGAGGCACAATGGGACTAACCTCAGATCCCACCTTCACTCATATCAAGCTAGACCCTCTTGAATTTTTAGGTGGCGAGCCTTGCAGGTTGGGGGGCGGGGAGCCGCCAAGGCAAAATCTGCAGGGAGAGGCAGGCAGTGCTGTTTGCAGTAGGTGACATCATGAGGGCTGATGTATCTAGAGCAGGGAGATGTATGGCGCTTCTGCACTGTATCCTGAAAGGGGAATGGCTAATGATGCCTTTTGGGAGGGGGAGGGGAGTTCCGCTCAGAAAAGTGCAAATTGTGTCCTGCTGCTTCCAGACTATCCATATCCTTCCCTTTATGCTTCTCTGAATTAGCGTTTGTGCATGGATCTGGCACAAAATGTATGCATTATGCAAGATTGGGGGGGGTGGAATGATAGAGAAAAGTTTTCCTCTTTCTCTAATAACTCTAGAACTCATGGACATCTAATGCATCTGTATGTTGAAAGATTCAGGAGAAAAGAAAGTACTTCTGCATGCAGTGCATAGTTAAAAACTATGAAACTTGCTCCAGCAATATGTACCGATGGCCACAATTTGGATGAGTTCAGCAGCATCTAGAGGGCCAAAAATCCCCCACATCTGATATACGTGCAGCAGATTAAAAAAAAACAAAAAACCAGGAGGCAGGGAAGGTGATATACTATTTTAAGAGTATTTGCTGTGGATATTCTGTATTTGTACTTCATAATAATTACAGCAATGCTAGCCTGACACCCACACTGTATATTTAAGTAGCTGTGTCTTTGGTATACATATCTAAAACCCCATTCAGTAGTTTCTATAACAACTGGGACCAGTTTTCTGTGTCCTCACTCACCTTTCAGCTTGAACCAGGCGTGGATGTACAAAACCTACATGAGCATCTGAACTGCCGTGGTTCTGAACTCCGATCTCCCAAATGTTATTTCATTAACTTGCATGTTAACATTGGCATTTGCAGAATTGTGATATTTCAGAGTTCATGGTTTCTGAGTGAAAGTTGAGGGGAAAAGAGAATCGCAGCCTGGGTTTTGGATAGATGCAACAGACTCGACTCCTGCATCCCAGAAGGCTTGGGGTATTAGGAAGGTGTGATGGTTGACCAATGCCTTTTCTTTTCTGTCTTCCAGTGTGACCATGAGTGCGGGCTCTATTGAGCAGGAACCGACACGCAAGCTGGCTTGCTGTGGGGTCCCCCTCATCACGGAGGACATGCAGTCACTGGCCATCCGCACGCTGTCCGGCACGGACATCAACAAACACTATGACCTCATCCGCGAGCTGGGAAAAGGGACCTACGGCAAGGTGGACCTTGTTTCCCACAAGAGCACAGGTGAGCCTAGCAGTGCCCTCTGCTGGTAGAGTCCAAGCTAGAGGACACCCATGCCTTAGGTCAGGTGTGAGGGACCATTGTCCCTCCAGGTGTTGCTGATCTGCAGCTCCCATCAGGTTGGTCATTGACCAGGGATGATGGGGTTTGTAGCAACATCTGCAGGACCACACATTCCCCATACCTGCCTTATGTACTCCTGAGATACCTGGCTCCTGAAGCAATTACCTCTTCCACCTGTATGTTTCATTTAAAGCAGCCTGAGGGCCACATTCCCTTCTGGGCAATATTCCAGGGGCCACATTCCAGTGGTGGGCCAGAGTCAAATGTGAGCAGAGCAGTGAATCTTAACATTACCTTTGTACAGCTGTCTAGGTCAGACTTCCTCAAACTCAGCCCTCCAGATGTTTTGAGACGACAATTCTCATCATCCCTGACCACTGATCCTACTAGCTAGGGATCATGGGAGTTGTAGGCCAAAAACATCTAGACGGCCAAGTTTGAGGAAGCCTGGTCTAGATTCTATGCACCCTCAATCCAATTCACCCTGTCCTCTCTCAGGGATTGACCATAACACATCCCACAACCTGTGGGGAACCTTCAGCCCCATCAAAAGTTCCTTTCCAGTTATCACGATTGCTCCATCAAGGCGGTAAACTCTGAAATCATTTTGTTCTGCTTTCATAAGTCAAAGTGAGTGACATTCTGAGCATTCTCCGTCCTTCCTCCCACTTCTCCCTCCGCATTTACAGGCACCAAGATGGCGCTGAAGTTTGTCAACAAGAACAAGACGAAGCTGAAGAACTTCCTGAGGGAGTTCAGCATTACCAATACACTCTCCTCGAGCCCCTTTATCATCAAGGTCTTTGATGTGGTCTTCGAGACGGAGGACTGTTACGTGTTCGCCCAGGAATATGCACCTGGCGGAGACCTCTTTGACATCATTCCGCCACAGGTAACTAGGCCTCAGTTCCACTGGCTTTTTGGCTGTTTGGGTCCCTCAGGCCACATTCAACCCATACATCTAAAGCTCTATGATACCGCATTAAACAGGCATGGCCTCCCTCTAAGAATTCTGGGAGCTATAGTTTGTTAAAGTTGAGCTGAAATTCTCAGAGTGGTTTCACATTCGATCCCAGGAATTGCCTGAACCCTTATATCCTGACTTGAGCACTGAGATCAGCTTCAGGAGAATCGTTGGTCATTCCCCAAGTTGCCAAGGCTCACTTTGATAACAACAGGAAATGGAGCCTTTAGAGTCATTGAGTGTTCTTGGGAGGCCATGTTTATTCCTGGTGTTTCCAGCTGCCCTTTCCTAGCTGATGGTATCTTTCTCTCTACCTGCAGGTGGGGCTTCCTGAGGACATGGTGAAGCGCTGTGTGCAGCAGCTTGGCCTGGCCTTAGATTACATGCACAGCAAAAACTTAGTCCACCGGGACATCAAGCCGGAAAACGTCCTCCTCTTCGACCGCGACTGCCGGCGTGTCAAGCTGGCCGACTTCGGCATGACACGCAAAGTGGGGTGCCGGGTGAAGCGCATCAGTGGGACCATCCCGTACACGGCGCCCGAGGTGTGCCAGGCCGGCCGGGCCGAGGGCTTCACCGTGGACACCAGCATTGATGTGTGGGCTTTCGGGGTGCTCATCTTCTGTGTGCTGACGGGCAACTTCCCCTGGGAGGCGGCCTCAGCCTCGGACACCTTCTTTGAGGAGTTTGTGAGGTGGCAAAAGGGGCGCCTGGCGGGGCTGCCCTCCCAGTGGCGCCGCTTCACGGACAACGCGCTACGGATGTTCCAGCGCTTGCTGGCCCTGGACCCGGAGAAGCGCTGCCCTGTGAAGGAGGTCTTCTTCTTCATCAAGTACGACCTGATGTCGGAGGTGCGGCGCCGGCCCTCCTACCGCTCCCGCAAGCACACCGGAGACAAGCTCTCCGCCGGCCCTCACCGCCACGAGACGCCCAGCACTTGCACCCCGACCCCCCTCAAGAGGACCATCCTGACAGAAGGCAGCGTCTCCCGGCTGTCTGCCTCAGAGTCTGGCCTCCCTTCTCCTGGGGCGGGAAGCAGGACTGATGGGCGGCAGGACAAAGGCAAAGGCCAGATGGTCCTGGCCACAGCCATCGAGATCTGCGTCTGACGAGGGCGTGGCAGGCCCCTCGGTGCCTCACGGCCTGCAGTTAAGATGTCAGCACTGCAATGCCCTTTCCTGCTCTGGGACAGGCTGTGTGCGAACGGAATCCATTTTGGGGACCAGGATCCATGTCTTTTGAAGCAAAAAAACAACAACAACGAAAAACAGGGGTGGTGGGGGAAGAGGATAGAAAATGTGGCTTTCCGTTTTCCTCAGTAATCCTAAGGATGTCCATGGTTGTCTGAGGCCACAGGAGAAGAAAGGCCTTCTCTCCTTATTCACTTGAAGACTGGGAGCTGAGGGCTGGATTAAGGGACTGCTGAGTTGGTGGCAGGAGAAGACGGAGCCCATAGCGCCTCAAGAATGAACATCTGAGGGAATCGGGACTTTGTCTCTGAAGGGAGGGGAGGGAAACCCAGTTGGCTGGTGGCTTTCTCTTTTTGCCCATCAGGAGTAGTGTTGAGATGCTTTCTGAGTGGGGATCCTTGCGATGAAAATAATAATAATAATGGATTGGGTTGGGGTGGAGGGGCAGAAGTGGGGGCAGAAGAGCCCCATTGATCTGGCAAGCAGTTTCTTTCTGGGCCTGCTGGGATAGAGTTGGTGGTAAGCAAAGAGGCTGGGGCTGGTTATTTAAGTCATCTGGAGCCTCTTTGCTGGGCATCAATTGGCTTACAGCGCCCCTGTGCCTGGTTGTCAGGGGGTGAAGTCAGAACAGACTCCCAGAAAAAGAGGCTGGTGAGCTCAGTGTGCTGGGGGAGGGCTGTCTGTTGAATTGGCGCTTATACTGGATCCAGCTTCCAATTCCAAAAGCAAAGGGGGGACAGGGATCCCAGCTGAGGCCGACACGTAGCACAGCTAATATATCACTTCCTGAGGAAGTGGCGGGGAGAGTTGTTTTTATTTCTGACTGGCGCTAACCCCCCAGGTGTGAGCAAAGTGCAGAGTCAGGGCAATCTGGGGACCACAGAGATATCACAGTGATGCCATTGGTGCCACTGATGTAGCAAGTGTTTCCTGTGTCAACGTGTGTGTGTGGCTGTATGTAAATGTGTCTCTACAGTCTGGATGTTCGGGTCAGTTGTTCACTGTTGGCCACGTGGCCACCGCCCCTGAGGAAAAGGCTTGGGTGCTTGGGCCGAATGATGGGGAGGACAAAGGGGAAGCCATTTTGTGTGGCCACCGCCCGCCTGTGATCACAACCAGGCATGCGCACTGCAAGAGGTGCATGTGTGAGGGGAAGGGCGCTCTGTGTGGGAGCACCAGCTTCTTCCTGCAGCGCACTGGGAGTTCACAGCTCAGATAGGGCTCTCTAGTTCAGGGGTGGGCAATCTTTTTCCTTGTCAAGAACTGCATTCCTTCTATTGAGGTGGGGGGGGGGACACACCTTGAAAGTGGGTGGACAAAATCAGGCAGGGCCAGGCCAAAGGTGAATATGGCTACCCTATCTTTCTTTCTACCATCCCCCTTTCCCCTCTCTTTCTGTTGCTCCCTGTCTTTCTTTTTTCAGTCATCTCCTTTTTATCTCTCTGCCACCGTTTCTTTCTGCTGCTCTCTTTTTACCACCCTCTTCCTCTCTTTCTTCTGCCCCCTTTGCTCTCTCATTTCCTCTCTCTTTCTGTCATCATCTTACACCTCTACCCTTCACCCATGTGAAATTCGGCCAAGATTCCCATGTGGCCCCAAGGCCACAACTTGCCCACCCCTGGTCTTGTTGAACACCAGTCCAATAAGGAGCAATTGGGCAGAAAGTTTCAGGATATGTAGGGTATACCCCTAGGGAACTGTAAGACTGGGTGGCTTCATAAGAATGTATTGAGCATCAAAGAAGCTCTTGAACTGAGGCCTGCTAAACTCTTTTATGGTTTTCTAACTGGCCTAGCTTTTATATAAAGAGAAGAATCCTATATAAAACCTGAGTTGGAACAACGGCTTAGGATTCTAGTATGCTGGAAAACATGGACATCTAAACATTACAGGAGCCAGGACTAGAGTCCATCCTAGAGGGAGCAATGCCCTGTGCCTAATGGAGACCCTCAGATGACACCAAGGGCTGCCAGTTCATACTGCCCATCTCTCTGGGCTGACTTTATAATCAGGATTCTGGTACAGATATATTCTTTGGGACAGGGTAGGGTGTGGGGAAGAAAAGTAGGGAGGGTTTTTTTTTGGGGGGGGGGGTCATCGCAGTATGACTGAAGTGTAGCTAAAACAGCATTGCTCATGGCAAAATGTCCCCATAACCCATTGGTTGCAATTGGGTAGGGAAATCAGTTGAGAATGAAGACCAAAGGCCGTGCCTGTGCGTTGTGGCAAGTCACAGAGGAGTGGATTTGTTTTCAATTCAACTAGGGCTTAGGAGGCAAACGGCAAGGATTTTTGACCTTTCCACAACGGGGCTCCTAGCGACGAGATGCCCTCCTTTCACCAAGGGCTTAGACCAACACTGACCTCCCTTTGCTGTCAACTTGAACCCCTTGAGCTGTGGGGAGGCCTTGCTCCCGGAAGTTATGGTAGTCACCCCTTGGTGCTGCTCCTTTGGGGAGGGTCAACTCTGGAGAGGAAGGCAGGCCTTTTGCAGTGTCTCTCTGATAAAGCCAAGTCTGTTGTTGCGTCTCCTTCCTTCGTCCCCATCCGCTTGCCTCACCTCCCATTTCCCAACCTAGGTGAGAATGACCCTGGGCAGAGCAGCTCAGCCCTTCACTTCCTGTGGGGTCGTACACACTCATCTCTCCTCCGAGCCAGACTGCGGGCCTGCCGGGTGTGTCTTGTGTGTGTCTCAATCTCCCCAGGGTTCCATCCTTTCCACACAAAGGGCTAAAACGCTATTTCCGAAGCAACAAGCAGTTTACAAAATCTCAAAAGTGGCTGCCCGCCACCACTTCCCCACCCCATCCCAACTCGAGGGGGCACTGCCCAGCAGCTGGTATTTAACCAGATTGTGTGTGTGTGTGCGCGCGCGTGCATTTGTGTGTGAAAAAGGCAAGGGTGCACTTTCTGTGTCATCAGTGCCGGCTGGCGACTCCCGTTCGTCCCACAACCCCAGTTGTCTGTAAGCTCCGGATAACACAGCAGCCTGAGGTGACCAAGCGCAACCTTACTGTGGCTCCACCCTCTTAGCCCAGACCCTGACCAGGGTTGTGGGAGGGTGGAAGAGCGTGTATGTGAGAGACACCACTTTAACTGCCTTTACCACTGCCTCCTTTCAGGCAAGCTCTGCGTGTTGGGGGTGCACCAGGCGATTCCTGACCTCCTTCGGTGTGACCTGGCACACCCCGCCACTCCTCTCTTCGCCAATTCGTAGTCCCCGCTTGTTAATCCGTATGTCTTGACTTCCTGAGTGGGCGCAGCTGTTTCCCCTCCCTTTCTCCTTGGCGTCACTGCCGCCATCTTGTCTCTGTGTGGGGTGGCAGCCAAGGCTAGACTTTTTTTAGAAATAGGCATTGCACAGAATTTTTAGATATTAGCCGCAACGTCTCCTTTTTGCCTTAGGTTCCAATTGTCCTTGATCTTTTGTGCAATAATGTAGATAAGGATTAAGAACACCATATAGACCTTGTTTTGGTTTATTTTTATTTTTCGAATTGTTTTGAGGGGGGGGGATTGAGGGGGAAGGTTGGGGATGTTGGGAATGGGGTCTGTTGGGCGCGCGCGAGTGTGACATGTTTTCCATTATCCTTGTTCTTGGTCTTTGTTTTCCCTTCTGTTGCCCGTCCACTTTTGGACTTGTTCCCCTCACCATATAAGAGGTTTCCCCCTCCCCGTGTCAAACATGCATTACCTCAGTTTCTGTCGCAATTGAGAAGGAAAGCTTTCTTTCTTTTAATTTAAAACAAAAATATTACAATGGTAATAATTTTTTGGAAAGCAAACAAAAAAAAAAACCTCTAGTGGAAGATGGGTGTGTTATGGAAAATACTATGTTTTTTATTTTTTAAAAGAAGAAAACACATTTAAGATAATGGTGATTTCCTGTTGTAGCATTGAGGCAGTGAAACTTCCCCAAATGTGTGATTCTGATAAGGCTCCTTCAGTTCTGGATAAAAGGCTTTTCCCCCAAAAGGAAGATACCAAAATCATATGGGGGAGTGGCATTTAGCATTTGGTTGTTGCTCTTCATAAGAAAAGGGACCCTATTCCAGAGAGCTGTTGGATTGGTTCCTACATTGCTTTAAGCTATAGTCAAGCTTTGCTATGGTTGAAAGGCGACTGTACAGCCACTTCTTGTTGCTGCTGGGGAAGGGAAGAAATCTGATTAGTTTGCATTTAGACGTGAACTTGCTTAATTCAGTTTCTGAAATAATATGTAAATGGAAACACATCCGTTCTTCAAAATTCACACCTCTCCCAATTGTGCTCTGTGGTTCTCCAGCCAAGTAATGTGTGTGGATAATGCATATAGCAGGCCAATGTGTGCATATAAATGCATGTACTAGTGTAAAGAACATGCAAAAATGCATTGCAGTACGATGGCGATTTATGCCAGGGTTCAGTTCCAAGGGTACAACCAACCCATAGCTGGAGGGAGAGAGAGATAAACAAGTATGAGGCAGCCTAGAAGCTCTTTTTGTGCCAAGAAACTCCAAGCAGATCTGGCCTCCCAAAAGGTTTTAAGCTCTCTGTCTTGTTGAGGCAAGAGACGCTCAGCACATTGACTACAGGTGTGCTTCTGTGAGATCTCGCAGGAGCTGGGATGGCCTCACGAGAGCATCCCAGAGTTGATGTACTGAGCTGCCCCCCAAGCAAGGAGGAGAGCTTTAAAGCTCTTCCCATGCAAAGCATCTCCACACAAAAAGAGCTTTTAAGTTATCCCCATTGCTTCGATTTAACTCATGCAATTTCAACCAGCCTCCCTTCATAGAACTGTAGAGTTGGAAGAGACCCCAAGGGTCATTTAGTCCAATCTCCTCTAATGTAGGAATCGCCCACAAAGGGTTGAAATTGCACATGAGTTAGATGCTGGTAAGATGCGATTGTACTGTATAGTAAGCAAAATTGATTTGCAATAAAATAAAACGCATATCTTAGGCAGAATAGTACACACAAAACGTATGTGAGAAGAAATCTGCACTAAAGTGCCAATTAATTTTCACGAAGGCTTGAAAAATAAATTAATAAATTGTAAACAGATGTGGAAAACTGAACTTAAGACTGGGAAAAGGAGATAGCAAAAGAGAAACCAAAACTGACTGATTTCCCCATCCCTATCTGCTGCCACCCTACACAGAGCTAAGCCATGGTTTCGCTTAACCGTACATCCGAACCCAGGATCATGGTTTGTTTTGCTCAGTCAGATCATGAGGTGTAAGCCAAGAGCCAACTTTGGTTATAGTTCATGGCTTTTTTGTACAAAGACCAAGGTTCAGACATAACACTAAGCAAAAACCATGACTTAGGTCCAGCCGAGATGGCAGGAGCTAATGGTAGGGCCGGCCCAGCCTCTTTAATGTGCCCCATCTGCTTCCCACAATGCCACTCTTTATAATAATAATAATAATTTATTATTTATACCCCGCCCATCTGGCTGGGTCCCTCCAACTACTCTGGGCGGCTTCCAACAAAACACTAAAATACAATAACCTATTACAATAACATTAAAAGCTTCCCTAAACCATGCACAGACTCCACCCCTTCACCTTGCCTCATGGCCAGCCCTCCTCTGGGATGGGGTGATGGTAGCCCTTTTCAAGGACTATTCTGTTGTTTGTAAAAACCACACCTTTGGGGAAGCTTCACTGCCTTACGTGGTTGTGTTTGTGACTTAGCATTGTGAACTGGTCGGATGTGTAAGCACCGTTCTTATAGTGTACTCCTGCAAAGGAGAGGGAAGGGGTGTTGCCAAGCCACCATCAAGGTTATGTGCCAACGTGGGGCTTACATATTCTTTCTCTCTCACACACACACCCTGGATAGGCAACTTCTTCCACTCCTTCCCAGAGGAGAAAGAGAAAAGATTTTTAAAATGGAGCAAAGAAACATTCACCATCACACACACACACGCAACAGCGCGGAACAAACGTTTGTAAATATTCTGGAATTCTCTTGACTTGTGAAAAGGAGGTTTTTAAATGTTATTTAATTAATTCTATATTGCGGACAATTGCTAAAAAATAAAAAGGGGGTAAAAACATGGACCTATCTATCTTCGTGCATGCAAGAGGGGGGAAAGATGGTAGCATGGGGGAGAAGATTTGGGCTGTTCTGTTCCCCAGCACTAATGCCAATGTGAATTGCTGTAGTTCAGTGACAGGGCATCTGCCCTGCATGCAAGGTCCCAAGTTCAATCCTAGGCATCTCCAGGTAGGGCTGGGAAAGAGCCTGAGTTAGATGGATCTATGGTCTGGCTCCCTATGTTGGGAATGTCCTCTTTACTCACCCAGAATGCCTGTTGAAGAGTAACAGATGCAACAGCTTTGTTCAGGCAGGCTTAACATGGTAATTCAGTTGCAAACACATAATTAGGTCTAGCTTCAAAGGTAGTCTGAGCTTGGAGATCGGATATCCAGATGTTCTCACATTGCTGGCAGAGTGGAAAGAGGAAGAGGGTGTGCCCAGGCAGGTAGGAGAATACATAGTTATGCCCACCTCCTGTCAGGGCACAGTGGGAGTATCTCTCACATATTTAGCAACTTTACAGGAAAACACTGTGAGCTTCAGCTGCTATCATGCGCCCATCTAGCAAAACATGAATTGTTGGTTTGACTGCACTTTAAATGGGGTTGCCATATGTCCAGCCATATTGGAAGTCTAGATTTTGCCGAATTTTCTCAAAAATAGCTCAAAGACAGCAATTATTTTTTGAGATTTTGCAAAGAAAGCTCAACAACTTTGGGCAAAAGTGTCTGGATTTTCACTTTTTGACACATTCTGCTCAATTCACTAGGTCATAGTTGGGACTCCCTGCGGTGTCCCCTAGGCACCCAGTGCGGAAGAACCAGTTGCACTGCCCTAAATCCACCTCTGGTTTAACAATCAATCCCTCTCCCTAAATTCTGGGAGGGGAATAAGGGTCCCCTATAAACTCTCAGCAACCTTCATAAACTACAGCTCCCAGAAGCCTTTGTAGGGAACAATGTGACTGTTGAAAGTGGCATCACGGGTATGTATGGTGTGAATATGGCCCAGGTCTGAAGTAAGTTTCCTGTCTACCGGTTTCAGCCTGACCGTTTACACAGCTGCAAGGAGAAGGCTGTTTTCCAGGTCAAAGGATGTTGGCTTCCAAGGAGCTTTGAGCATGCCTGGGGGTGTAGTGATGGGGGACTGCATTCCAGCATGAAGTGCTGCCCAAGGCCTGCACAGAGAGAGGGCTTTGATGTGCACTCTGTAAAGGCTGGATCCCGGGAGACTCAGCAACACAGACCCAGCAGGGGAGGGTGTGTGCCAGGCTTCCGACACCGCTCCTCATGAATATGCATGCTGTGTTTTCCTTGATCCATGCCTGGCCCTGCGACAGCTGAGCCAATTCTGCCGGGAGCACCAGGAGCTGCCAGAGGCCTCAGGCGACACTGCAGGCGAACACAGAGCGGAGGCACAGCAAAACCACCAGCCTGAACCAACACGGGAGACCAAGAGTTGGGCTCACTGGAGCAATTGTGGATCAGTGTTAAGGGGAGAGACTGCATGAATTCAGGGCCCAAGCAGGATGGGGGGGGGGCAGGAGAAACTTGCAACATTGGCCTCCTCTCACATTTCCAAATCTCGTTCCATACACGCGATCTTATCCTGGTTTGAACGTTATGCAAGCCCTGCAGAAAGGGCAAGGGAGAAGCAAGCTCTCCATGATCCCCATTTGATTCAGGGATTAGGCCAAAATGATCTTAATGAATGGCAGGTAATAATGCTGGGTGCTCTCTTTGGGACTCTGATCAAGAAGATGGAGAGGGAGGCGTGGGAGAGAGAGAGAGAGAGAGAGAGAGAGAGAGAGAGAGAGAGAGAGAAAGAAAGAGAGAGAGCAAGAGAGAGAGGAAGGGAAGGAAGGAAGGAAGGGAGGGAGGGAGGGAGGGAAGGAAGGAAGGAAGGAAGGAAGGAGAGAACAGCTTAGAATCAATCTGAATTGGAAAAGAGCTGTGGAAGGGGCAGCTCAACTCTCCTGCATTTAGGGAGCTAATTGGATCCTTACAGGTCAAAACCAGCACCTTAAATTGGGCCCAGAAACTGATTGGCAGCTTTGGATTGGTGTAATATGCTCAAATCGTCTTGCCTCAGTGAGCAACCCAGCCACCAAATTCTACACCAGCTGAAGTTTCTGGACCTCTTCACAGGTAGTGCTACAAATAATGCGTTGCAATAATCTGACCTAGAGGTTACCAGAGCATAGATGACAGAAGTTAAGCCATCCTTGTCATAATAGGGTGCAGCTGGGTCAGCAGCCAAACCGGATGGAAGGCACTCTACGCCACTGAGGCCACCTGAGCCTCAATTGACAACAAAGGATGCAGAAGTCCCACCCCCCCCCCCAAGCTCAAAACAAAAAAAATTCCTTCCAGTAGCACCTTAAAGACCAACTAATTAGTTCTTGGTATGAGCTTTCGTGTGCATGCACACTTCTTCAGAACCCCCCAAGCTTCGTACCTGCTCCTTCAGAGGGAGGGCAACCCCATCAAGAGCAGACAACCTCCCATCCACCTTATCGAGGGAGCCACCCACTAACAGTGTCTCAGTCTTATCTGTTTGAGCTTCAGTTTATTGGCTCCTATCCAGTCTGTTACCGAGGCAAGACACTGGTCACTGGTCCAGCACTTCCACTGCCTCGCCTGGAGATGTAAAGGAGAAGCAGAGCTGTGTGTCATCAGCATATTGCTGACAATGGACTCCAAAACTCCACATAACCCCACTCAGTGCTTTCATGTTAAGCAGCATAGGGGATAAATCAGAGCCTGAGGAGCCCACACCGAAGGCACCATGGGGCTGAAGAGCATCATAATCTGGAAATGTCCATCCAAGTAGGATGGCACCAGGTGGACAACTGACTAAGCAGAACTTGGCAGAAGGATTTCCCAACCCTGGGTCCAACCCTTACCAGGATATCCCTTGATCACAGTTTTAGCCACTATGCTACATTAGTTCCCCTCCAAGGTTTCTCTCATAAGAGCAGGAATTCCTAGGTGTGTTGTGGGAAAATCTCTTCTCAGTGTCATCCTTTTATATGGCTGAATCTGACAGTCTCTCTCTCTCTCTCTCTCTCTCTCTCTCTCTCTCTCTCTCACACACACACACACACACACACACATATCAGGGTCAAGAGATGGACACAGAATGCATTCCAGCCACGTCGCCAGGCTAATTTCAATTTCCTAGTAATTATGCAAATGAGCCTGGATTTAATTAAGGGCAGATTTCATTAAAGCCTTATTGGGAGACTGGAAGAGCTAAAGGAGAAGGCAAGAAAGAGCGAGGGACGCTGCTCAGCCCGGGGAGGAGGACTGGCAGCAGGTGCACAGAGCCCAATTAGAGCTCCACTTTAAAATCCACAGAGGTAGAGGAAATCTCTTCCGAAGCCTCGCCAAGGCAGCAGGCGACGCGCGAGGCTGGCTTCCGATGAGAGCCTTAGATGCGCCTCTTTCGCCTCTCGCCCCTTTCAGGTGGCCTTTGTTCTCTCTCGCCCGCCCGTCACACACCCGCTGCTCTTCATTTATTCCTCTGACCTCATCTATTTCGGGGCTCCGAGTCTCTGATCCCATCTCGCTGCTCTTCCCTTCCTCTCGCCCTGCGCAGCTCTGGCTGGGAGCGATAACAGCACCGCTTTCATGCGGCAGAATCAATGGCCTCTGTCTTCCGGTCACGGTCGCATCTGCAGAGAGGCAACCTTTTGCCACGGCCTGCTGGTCATTTCATCATCTCCGACATCCATCAGCTTCTCCAAACCATGCAGGAGCCACTGCGGGGATTTGCTCGGCTCAAAGGGAGGCAACTTTTGTTGGAATCAGAAACTCAGCTTTGGATTTCTATATACAACAGCGGGACGGGGGAGCGGGGGAGCACATAATATGTCCAGGACGGATCCTTATCTCCCCTACTGTTTGAGGCTGGCGCTGCCCATCCATCATAGACCTGATTTTTTAAATTAAAAAGTATTTAGGAAAGCAAGAACATACACTTTGATAACACAAAGGAACAGCAACCTAAGAAAAGCAACGGAACTAAATGTCAACTAAAATTAGACAAGTATAAATTTGGCTTGTTTCATTCAGATTCCCTGGGAGAAAAATTGTTGTTTTCATTTTGGAGGGTAGTAACATTTCTAAAGGGGACGCAGGTGGTGCTGTGGGTTAAACCACAGAGCCTAGGACTTGCTGATCAGAAGGTTGGCAGTTCGAATCCGCGCAGCAGGGTGAGCTCCTGTTGTTCGGTCCCAGCTCCTGCAAACCTAGCAGTTCGAAAGCACGTCAAAGTGCAAGTAGATAAATAGGTACTGCTCTGGCAGGAAGGTAAACGGCGTTTCCGTGCGCTGCTCTGGTTCTCCAGAAGCGGCTTAGTCATGCTGGCCACATGACCCAGAAGCTGTACGCCGGCTCCCTTAGCCAATAAAGTGAGATGAGCGCCGCAACCCCAGAGTCGGTCACGACTGGACCTAATGGTCAGGGGTCCCTTTACCTTTTAACATTTCTAAAAAGATTTGTTTTAGTTATAAATATCAATATATTTTCTTCGAGGTCTTATGATAAGCTCACTTAAAGCTGTACAGTTAGTAAGGATTCCATGAGTAACATATTTCACTGGATCACAGAATCATAGAGTTGTATAGCTGGAAAGGACCCTAATGGTCATGTAGCCCATTTGGCCAGAGGTTCTTTAGCTGTGATTCCTGCATTGCAAGGACTTAGATTAAATGGCCCTTTGGGACACTCCCAACCATTCTATGACAATCATAGCATTGGAAGGGACTCTGAGGATCATCTAGTCCAACCCCCTGCAATGCAGGAATATGCAACTGTCCATTACAGGGGATCGAACCTGCAACCTTGGCATTGTCATCACCATGCTCTAATCAACTGAGCTATAAAATACAACTGTGTGCAGAATATATAAGTTATATATTATAACACACACACACACGCAACAGCAGGAGCAATGCCCAAATAAATGCACAGTCATTAATACAATGGCAGCAGAAAATGAACGCACACCTGACCTGTGGTCTGGAGCATAAATGTCGAAAATGACTTTATGGTGACTTTTGGCTGAGGCAACTAAGATGAAGCCAGCTGCTGATCTTGACTACGTCCTTGGCTGGCCGATGAACAGTCAATTATTTAGAAGCCTGACCAAAGAGGCAGCCCCTCTGGAGACAGATGGAGAAAGTTAATTAGGCTGTGGGGCAGTGGGTGGGTGGGGAGAGCAAAGGAAGCGTTCTGATATTCTGCTTCAAGCACCAAGAGGAAGAAAGACGGAAGAAAGATTCTATCCAGATTGAGAACAGCTGTTGGGAGTAGATTTCCGGAAGTAG
The DNA here is from genome assembly GCF_964106915.1 of Podarcis gaigeae. Taxonomy (NCBI): domain Eukaryota; kingdom Metazoa; phylum Chordata; class Lepidosauria; order Squamata; family Lacertidae; genus Podarcis; species Podarcis gaigeae. The sequence continues at coordinate 35,674,042 of NC_139690.1, forward strand.
ACCAATCAGATAGGAACATGAGAATATAAGGACCTGTCTTATATGGAGTCGAACCATTGGCATCTCTAGTTAAATGGATCAGGTAGCAAACGGAATAAAAGACCCTGGGAAGCCACAGCCAGATAGCATAGACATTACTGGGTTTACAGACCCTCTGTGTCCCTATTTTCCAAGAACAGTCCCTGATTAACAGAAGCTGTCCCGGTTTCTGATTTGATTCCAGAATGTCTCACTTTTCGTTAAAGGTAAAGGTAAAGGGACCCCTGACCATTAGGTCCAGTCGTGACCCACTCTGGGGTTGCGGCGCTCATCTCGCTTTATTGGCCGAGGGAACCGGCGTACAGCTTCCGGGTCATGTGGCCAGGATGACTAAGCTGCTTCTGGCAAACCAGAGCAGCGCACGGAAATGCCGTTTACCTTCCCGCCGGAGCAGTACCTATTTATCTACTTGCACTTTGACGAGCTTTCGAACTGCTAGGTTGGCAGGAGCAGGGACCGAGCAACAGGAGCTCACCCCGCCACTGAGATTTGAACCTTCAACCTTCTGAGTCCTAGGCTCAGTGGTTTAACCCACAGCACCACCTTAGGATGTCCCTATTTTCATCAGAGAAATGTTGGAGGGTATGGAGTTATGTGCCCCCCCCCCCGAGTCAAGGAGATAAGAAACAATACAACCTTTAGAAGACATCTGAAGGCAACCCTGTATAGGAAAATCCCCCCCCTAATGTTTAATGTTTTATTATGGTTTTATATATGGTGGAAGCCACCCAGAGTGGCTGGGGCAGCCCAGTCAGATGGGTGGGGCAGCAGCAGCAGCAGCAACAACAACAACAACAACAAGAACACTACTATGGAATAGGGCGTCCTATTTCACTGGAGAAATGTTGGAGGGTCTGGGTTTAGATCAGGGCTGGGACCACAGCTCCCATCATCCCTGACCTTTGGCTATGTTGGCTGAGGCTGATGGAAGCTGGAGTCCAGAGGACCACTGGTTCCTCATCCCTTGTTTAGATGGGCAAAAAGCAAAGGCACCAACCTGCGAGAGAGATTGGGGAGGGGCAATATCATGCAGGCGACATCAAAACATCAGGAGTCAGACGGGGCAACAGAGCTCCTTCAATAGTTGGCAGCTTCTTTCTGGTACAAAGCCACCTCCTCAGCCTCCTGCTGCTGCTGCTGCCACTGGCTGGGCCTGCTTCCCCGTCTTTCCCTTACGTGGCAGGAGGAGGAGGAGGAGAAGGAGCCGGTCACTGAAGCCAAGCCATGCTTGGCAACGCACTTGGCATGCTCTGCCCCTTGATTATTTTGAGCATGGGGGGTCACAGCCCCCAAAAATATTGGGGGGGGGGAGGAAAGAGCTGGGCCTCTGAGAGTTGGCGCCTATGGCACAGCCTCTGTTGGAATAAAGGTACAGTGGTGCTTCGGGTTACAGATGCTTCAGGTTACAGGCACTTCAGGTTACAGACTCTGCTAACCCAGAAATAGTACCTCAGGTTAAGAACTTTGCTTCAGGATGAGAACAGAAATCACACAGCGGTAGCGGGAGGCCCCATTAGCTAAAGTGGTTCCTCAGGTTAAGAACAGTTTCAGGTTGAGACCGGACCTCCAGAACGAATTAAGTTCTTAACCCGAGGTACCACTGTACTATGGTGTGAATGTGGCCAGTGGGAAATGACAGCCATAGCTACATCCTGGGCTGGTTTAACTGCCAGAAGGCAGGCAGGTGTCGGCTGGCTGAGGGCAAACTGAGACGGGTGGTGTATTGCCCCATTTGCCCTTACAAACCAGTCTGTTGTCTGGACATCAAAAGTTTGGGAGCGTTTGAGTCAAGGAAGGGTTCTGAGGCTGGCACATTTCAGCCTTGCGAGGTGAGAGGAGAACTGAGATGTATTATCTTGCCATAGTAGTGGAGTTCCTGTACTTCCTTGCCTCCCCATCTCATCCCCCCTCCCAGATCCAGAGTTGAAGCTGTCTGCCACTGATTCTGTGCAACAAGGCTCGCTGGCACCCTGCAGGCCTCTGCCAGTTGCCATGGCAACCGCAGCTGCTGGGGCTTGCTAAGGCTATGAAAGATTCACCACCAAAGAGCCTTTTTCCTAACAGAAAGGGGAGGGAGGCTGAGATCACCTGCAGCCCGTAATTTGTGGCAGGGTACAATAGCAAGGATTTTGCTTTGCTTTGCCATGACCTGGCTCTGGGGACACGGCTTAGGTCAGTCAAGAAAACAATGCCATACCCAGAGGACCTTTCCCTCACCATTCTTCCTGCGCAGCTTGGGTTGTATCCCAGACAGTTCAAGTCACTTAGCAGTCTACTTGTTGTGCTGAGGAAATATTTTGTGACAGTGGGGTGCTGTTGCACAAAAGAATACACAAGTTGGTTGCTGGTAGCATTGTTGCGCAACGGATTGCACTGTTGTGCAACTGTTGCATTTTATTCCTTGGGTGCGCATTAGTATTAACACTCGCCCGCCTGCTAGCTCAACACACTTTGCTGTGTCTTACAATCACAGAATTGCAGAGTTGGAAGGGACTCCAAGGGTCACACAGTCCAACGCTGGAATATAATGCAGGAGTTGCAGCTAAAGAATCTCTGGTAAATGGCCACCCAACCTCTTTTTAAAAGTCTCCAATGAAGGAGAGTCTGTCACTTTCTGAAGGAATTCGTTCCACTGTCCAGCAGCCCTTGCAGTCAGATTTGTGGGAGCTGCTTTCATTCCACCAAGAACACAATGGGGAGAATCCTGCCACAGTCTTGCCCCATTGCTTTTAAAAGCTGCGCCAAGCCTGTTTCAATCTCTCCTTTTTGAAACCAGTGGGAATATAAAGTTCTTTTTTAGGACGATGGAGGTAAGACAAATTATAAACAGATTCTGGGGCATTGTATCTCACATTGTGGGTTGTGATCTCCCTCCCTTGATAGGGTTCTGCAGACCCCGCAATATAAAAGATTTTCTGGTTCACAGTGATTTTAAAAGACCACAGAAAATTTCTCATCTGCCACTGGGACAAAGTGTGGAGGCTGTTTAGCCTGTAACCAAGTTATTGAAACTGCCTCTTATCATGTCCCTAACAGCTCCACAATTCTGAAATGGGTACACTTACTGTGGCACCAGAAATGTGATTTATTCAATCGAATGCACTTGTCAGTTGATATACATTGGTGCCACCACCTGCCCTGTTAAGACTCTTATTTTAGAACACTGATCCCGCATTAGAAGCAAAATCAGAGAGGCTCCACCGGTTGAACACTTCATTGAACAAAACCACACTTCTGATGACTTTCACTTCTTTGTTGTAAAGCACTTATCTGCAACTCACTCATTAACTGGTGTTAATGTGTCCAGATTACTTTCCCAGATGGAACCCAAGTATTTTTATAAACTCAATCCACTAGTTCCACATGGATTAAATTCAACATTAGAGTTCGCAGGATTAATGCAATTACATGCAGCTGTTTTTCGCCACTATGTCTTTAAATTTGTGAGCCCTACCCATGTTTCCTAAGCAGGTTTAACAAACTGAAGGACATCGTCCTCTTTCTATGCTCCTCCCAATGGAAACATGCAGATGGGGACAGGTAAGTTTCTATACAGATCTTTTTGTATTAGTGGGACTGGGGGTATTAACTATGTATGTGCAAATAGACTAGTTATTGTCTCACCTTTATTCTTGTACAGTAGATATACCCCTGCTTTAAGTCACTTACATGCTGTCTTCTCTTACATATTATTCACTACAAAGGTATGTCTTAATTATGCATTCTCAAAGTATTTTTAATTTTAATTTTCCTTATTCTAATTGTTAATTCAGTGCAATTCTGTTACAATTGATTTTGACAGCTCGATGTCTAAGCTCTTTAGCAACGAAACCTCTGATTACCGGAATGATGTCTGAGCACTGAACCACTGGTATATCACAAATGGACTCTTTATTACTGTGTTTTCAATTGTTCAAGATAAAATCTATTTTGGAAAGAGAAGAATTGAGCACTGAACCACTGATATATTACAATGGAACTCTTTATTTACTGCGTTTGAAATTGTTTAAGATAAAACCTATTTGGGAAATAAACTACTTTTGCCATTTCTATGGACTTTTATTGTTGTTTACAGATAGTTGCCTTGGTGATATTATATTGTGTCAGTGCAAAAATCATGGAAAGCCAAAGACGCCAACAAGTCCCAAACACTTGGTTTTCAAATTTTGAGATACACGTTTCACATTCAAAATGGGAAACTGAGTTTGAAATGTCACATTCGACAAAACTAAACAGTCAAGTCAATTTTCAAAGGCTGGCAAATATTCACTTCAGCTCCTTCAGGTCAGGCTGGGGGATTTGGTCTCTCATGTTGTTCCTCAGGGTCATCAAAGCTTCATCTATTGAAATATCTGATCCTTTCACAGATGATAATTATGATTTTTTTGTGTCCAGCCTTGCTTCACCTCACCGCTCAAATTCAGGTGTCAGCACCAATCACAGATTTGGCTTGCTCTGCTGGCCTGGCATACTAAGCCTGGCATTCTGCAATGCGAGGAGCTCCAGAAGGTGTCAAAACTCTGCCCTGCCGCTCCCCGCTTCTGCTGCAGCTATTTGTGCCTTGACCCAGCTGGTTTCCAAAAGGAGCCCAGAGGAAGAAGACTGACACAATTGTCATTCTATGCTCACTGCTGTCAATTCAGATTGTCGCAGAACCATCAACTCACGCCAAAAGTTAAACTCTAAGCTCTGCTCCAAGGCCTAGGAAAACAGCTTGGAGGAAAAAATCCCTGCTGTCTAAAAAACCCCAAAACCTCGAAGAAAGGAAAGGGGAATGCAAAGGGATTCAGAACAGCTGAACATAAAAGAGAGAAGGCTCACTTCAACAAGGTCACTAATGCAGGCTGCAGCCAAGATGGCGCCACCCTCAGAAGAGGTCTCTTCCTCGTTGGAGCAAGAAAATGGTAACAACATCTTAAAAGAAGAATCTGCAGTGTAAGAATAAGCCATAAAGGAATTTAGTAAAAAAACAAACTTGGAAATAACTAATGCTTCCAATGGAAACGAAACTGACAGGACGTAACACAAGGTTTGACACTTTAACAGAAACTACAGCAACAAAAGAAATAAGCCCAATCCATGACAAAAAGATCAGAGATTAGAAAAAGAAAATATAGATGCAGAAAATCAAAATAGGACATTTGTGTTCTTTTGAAGATAGAGTGAAAGAGAATGATCCTGCACAATTTGTTGCTTCGTGGCTTAAATCACTGCTTGCAGACCTCATAATCTTTGAATGGGCACACAGAGCACTCAGGCCCAAATGGAGGGCGGGAACTACCATAACAAGAAACCTTAACAGACTCTATTCACAGAACTCACGCCCAAAGCATCTGGGAGTTCAAGGTGACTGAGGATGTCTGGTGGAAGCAAAGTGCCGTGGCCTTAAGGGTGGCAGCCCATCAACCTCCTGCCCTCCCCAACCTTTCCTTAGTCACTTTCAATTGCCAGAATCAATTATTGGCTTCAGCTCCTGTCATGCACATTGGTGTCTGCACTGCAGGGGGCATACACATAGATAATACAGCCCAGGGGATGGGACTGGCCACATGGGGAGCCATTCTGAGAGCAATTACATCATGAAGCAAGGACACAACTTTACAGAGATGGCCATAACCCCATCACCATCACGTTTTATGGAAGGAGACAGGAATTAGCCCCTGGGGTTGTAAGAAGGCATTGCTTCCTGTTCCTCTTTGTATTCCTCACAGGCAGCACTGTTTCCATTCCTCTGCAGTTAATCTTCTGCCATGAATGACGTTATTGGTCTCGCTGTTCACTGTGGTGAAATTATATAACTTTTTGCAACATGTGTAACTTCTTTAAAAAAGAACAGAATGGCAACAGGAAACTCCTAGCTCCACCCAGAAGCATCCAGTGTCACCTAATTTTGGGAATGTTCAGGGATGCAGGAGAGGATATATTGTTTGATTATAGCCTTTCCAACTTGTGTTAACAAGTTCACAATTTAGCAGAATAACATTCCCCTTTTTAAAATCACAGCGGATGTGTTTGCTCAGGCTCGCTAAAGCCTCTATAATAACTGTTCTGGTGTTTCCCCCTTATTCCCTCATAAAAGATAAGACACGACACAGTCCTCTATAAAAGTATAAAAAGAATTTACTCACTCACATTCTGTTCACAATTGGATCCCAGAAGGCAGACTTAGCTTAGAAAAGTAACATAGACCTGGAAACTATCTCATAAGGAGACAGTCCCTTTGTCCTCTCTTGACTGGAAGCCAAGAGACCATCTTTGGCTAAGCAGATATTGCTTCTTTGACACATGTAGTCAAAAAAAGAGAGAGATGGCTGTCCTGCCCTGTGCTTTTGTCGTTACCTGTACAAGTGAGGCCATGCCCACCTCTAGTCAAATGCAGAGGAAATCTGTCCCAGCCCAGAAGGAAACAGGAAGTTTACCTGCTGGCTGGACAAACATTCTTCCCCATGTGTAAACATGTTCACTCTAGGAATGTTTTACTTGACTGCTCTTGTGTTTCACATCCCACACTAGTGACCATGCTATATAAAAAATGCTGCCCACACAGCATGGATCCCATTGATTTGGGAGCAGGCGCAACAGCACTGGCAGAGACCAGCACTTTGGGGCAGATTCAGAAGCAGAACCCAGGTCATAAGTGGTCGCTTAACCTAAGACAGAGGGGGGAAATGCTTGAGTTTGCCCTTGTGTTCCTGATAGCGGACTCAGAAAGCAAATTCCTTGCAGATTCCCTCCCCCCCCCCTCTGGTCAGTTGGTCTAATTTTAATATCCAATTATGTTTCCTTCTGCTGAGTCCCAGGAATCCCCTCCCAAGGACTCTGGGCGAAGAAGGGAGGGGGCAGACGATATCCTACATAATTTCCCTTCTAAATGCCATTTCTTTTCTATTCTTTCTTTGAGAAGCAAACAATCTCGCTTGTTTTGTCCTCAATTTTTTTGCTTTCATAATCTAAATGAATTGTTTGCAAGTAAAGGCCAGCTGCGGAAAGCTGAGAATTCCTCCCCATCAACGCGACTTCCCTCTTTGTACTCTTTCCCTCTCTCAACATTTATTAATTTTACTCAGCTCAGGCTGGCTAATCCCTCATGCTTGGAATGCAAGGAGAGGGAGGCAAGAATCATAGAGTCACAGAGCTGGAAGGGACCCCAAGGGCCATCTAGCCGAACCACCTGAAATGCAGGAACCTCAGCTAGATCATCCATGACTGCTGGCCATCCAACTTCTGCTTATAAACCTCCAAGGAAGGAGAGTCCACCACCTTCCATTCCACTGTCGAGCAGCTCTTACTGCCAAAAAGTTCTTATTGATGTCTAGTCAGAATCTCCTTTGAATCCACTGATTCTCCTCTGGAGCAGGAGAAAACAAGCTTGTTCCTTCTTGACAGCCCTTTAGATATTTGAAAATGTATCCAATTCCCTCAACCATTCCTCATATGGCTTGGTTTCCAGACCCTTGATCATGGGGAGTTCAGTAAGATGTAAAGCACTTTATCCAAGTGGGTTTTCTGACTGGTGTCACGAAGGAAAGGCTGTAGCTTAGCGTTAGAGCGACTGCTTTGCGTGTGGCAAAGGCCAGGTTCAATCCCTGGTGTCTCCAGGTAGGGCTGGAGCGAAAGACTCCAGGAAACCTGTGGCCAGGCAATGTAGGCAAAGCTGAGCCAGATGGACCAATGGCCTGATTCAGTACAAGGCAGAGTCCCATGCTTCTATTTAATTCAGCCCTATCTTCAGAACCATGAGGACTGGGAGCTTACTCTGTTTGTTGCAGGCAGGCCATAGGGCAGCACTAGAGCACATATTCTGCACACAGGAGGTTTGAGCCTGGATAGCTCAGCTGGTTAGAGAGTGGTGCTGATAACACCAAGGTTGCAGGTTTGATCCCTGTATGCGACAGCTGCATAGTCCTGCATTGCAGTTGGTTGGACTAGATGATCCTCAGGTTCCCTTCCAACACTAGGATTCTATGGTTCCCGGTTCAATCCCCAGGTAGGACTAAAAATTATTCCCCTCCTGAACCTCTGGAGAACCTCTGCCAACCAGTGTAGACAGAGGTGGATGGACCAACAGTCAGACTCAGTATCATGCAGCTTCCTATGCACACTGGATGCATCTGTAGCTCAATGACTGGCCCCAGGTTCAAATCATTGCATCCCTAGGCAGGGCTGCAAATTTATGCTGATTAAATTCCTGGGGTGTTGCTGCCAATCAGTGTAGACCATGCTGAATTAGATGGACCAATGTTCTGATTCCGTTTAAGGCAGCTTCCTATGTTCTGACTTAGTTTTAGGGAAGGGTGGTAATTCAGGAGTAGAGCATCTCCTTTGAGTGCGGGCTTCAATCCTCAGCATCTCCAGGTAGGGCTGGGAGAGACTCTTGGTCTGAACTGCTGGGGAGATGCTGCCAGTCAGTGCAGGCAATACTGAGCCAGATGGCTGAAGGGTCTGGCTCAGTCCAAGGCAGCTTCCTATGTTCCTGAACAAGTAGCAGGAAATCACCCACAGCTCCTTGTCACTAATAATTGCCTCTCCTTTGTCTTCCAAAGAAAGTGACCTTGAGGCTATATCTGCTGCAGCTTCTTCATTTTGTTCTCCTCCACATGCAAGCTGCTCTCAAGTCCTTGGGGGAAAGAAATAAGATTCAGTCCAAATTTAAAGGCAAACCCACCCAATTCACAGCCACACTTTAAATTTCACGCATCTCTGAATTTCGCAGTGCGTTTCTCCAGCCTCATAACACATACAGAAAGGCATATACCTGGGTAAAATGTGGGTAAAAATGCATGTATTAGTGGAAATAGCTTGCAGAAATGTGTTATGTTAGGGAAATTGCTTTGCAAAAATGTGTTTATTGGGGAAAATGGCATGCAAAATGGTGTGTATTAGGACAGATTCAATAAAATGCTGATGAATTTTTGTGAGGACTATAAAAAAATGTGAACTGATGCAAAATGTGGAAAAATTGGACCTAAGATATATATATATATATATATATATATATATATATATATATATATATATATGCTTTCGTAGATTTTCACGGGTACAGGAATGCAGGTTTTGGTGTCCTCGGGTGTCTTCCCGTGTAAAAGTTGGGGTGTCTAGGCGACGTTTCGACGAGGTCTCACTCGTCATCTTCAGGCTGGTGCTTTCGGCTTCTTGTTACTGGAACAGAGCGGGATCTCAATGTTTGAGTTCCTATAAATACTGTAGAGGGGGTGTGGTGTCTAGCCTCCAATGTTCTGGGCAGAGAGGAAGTTCCCAGGCTAGTGTGCCTTTTCTTCTTTTGTTCCTTAATTACTTGAGAGATACCTTGAGTGATTTCTTGAGTGATATCCTGAGTACCACTTAGGTGGGTCATTAGGTGTGGATTAGTTGCTAAAGTCTTTGTGTCTTGACCTCTTGAACTTTGTGAAGAGTTTTCCTGAGAAGATGGCTGTATTGCACTTAGTTGTGCTTTGGCTTGGCTTCGTGTATAGGGGCGAGCTGTGGTTTTGTGGCTTGTGTCAGCCAGATCTGTGTAGGGATTGCAGGGGGGTGCAGCATCCGGAGGTGCCACCATGGATTGGCTACTGGATGGTGTCAGTAATTCATCTGTGGAGAGGGTCTGGGTTTGGGTCTGGTGTGGTTGATTGGTGTTGGCGTTCTGTGTGCCTCTGGATATGGTGTCAGTTTTTGTGGGGAGGGCTAATTTCCAGATGTCTGGCAAGCGGGATGTGTCGTCACGCTTGTTCATGTTGTGAGGGTGTTTCTCTATCTCGATGGCTTCCATGATTATTCTCTTGTGGTGATGTTCCGTGTTAAAGAGCAATTTGGAATCTGCAAAATTAATTTCGTGTCCTGTTTCTTTCATGTGTTGGAAAAGAGAGGAAGTTTTTTCTTCTTTTTTGACGGCATTCTTGTGTTCTGCGATACGTGCATTTATTCGTCTGTTTGTTTGTCCAATGTACGTGGCTGGGCAGACTTTGCAGGGTATTTCATAGATCCCTTGGTTTTCCAACTGGATTTTATCCTTGGGGTTTCTGAGGATATTGGCTATTTTTTGGTTGGTGCAAAAGGCTGTTTTGATATTGTGTTTATGGAGGATTTTGCTAATTTTATCTGTAGTGCCCTTGATATAAGGAAGGAGGGCCATGAGCACAACTAAGTGCAATACAGCCATCTTCTCAGGAAAACTCTTCACAAAGTTCAAGAGGTCAAGACACAAAGACTTTAGCAACTAATCCACACCTAATGACCCACCTAAGTGGTACTCAGGATATCACTCAAGAAATCACTCAAGGTATCTCTCAAGTAATTAAGGAACCAAAGAAGAAAAGGCACACTAGCCTGGGAACTTCCTCTCTGCCCAGAACATTGGAGGCTAGACACCACACCCCCTCTACAGTATTTATAGGAACTCAAACATTGAGATCCCGCTCTGTTCCAGTAACAAGAAGCCGAAAGCACCAGCCTGAAGATGACGAGTGAGACCTCGTCGAAACGTCGCCTAGACACCCCAACTTTTACACGGGAAGACACCCGAGGACACCAAAACCTGCATATATATATATATATATATATATATATACTTTTAAATTTTCTAAATTACATTTCAAAATATTTATTTAAACAACCTTAAATCAATGACTTCCCTGCTTCTCCTTCCATGGTTCATTTTACATACCATACATCCCTGCATATTTTACATGAGCTAAACCATTCAGTAATCCAATGTTACATCCATCAAATCTTATTTACACTGTTGAATTTATCTTAATGCTATCAGCATTAAGATGAACACATTAAATGAACACAATTTTCACCCATAGTAAACATTTTCCAGTCTTCTTTAAACGTGCCGTCTTCTTCTCTTATTCTATATGTTAAATCTGCAAGCTGTGCATATTCCAATAAGATTCAAAAAATGAGAAATTGGAATTGTCTGGCTCACAGTCGAAAAAGGGATGACACAAAAGGTAAAAAGGATGGGCAGGGTAGAGGAAAACAAGCAAACTGAAATCTACATCTGAGTTACTACAGGCCAGATATTCTAACAGTCTAATTTAGGAAAGGAAAAAGAGCAAAAGCATTCAGCACTGTACCTTTTAGCCACCTCAGTTTTCCACACCACAGCTGCTCGGATAAGAGCTCTAGATTATATGAACTTATTAGTGGCTAAACGTATTGGTGGGAGGCTGGCTATGCAGGCTAGCCTAGAAGATAGCCTTTGCCAGGTGAGTGAGGCCCACCTTCCCCTGCTGGAGACCTCCAGGCGCCTGGCTCTGTATCTTGCTGAGGAAAGGTGAGAACAGGTCACAAGTGCGCAAACACCAGGAATGTTCTTTGCCCCTTGGCAACGAGTTTTTGGAGACGGCCTTTGGGGCACTGGCCACGGGGGAGAAATATGACCGCCGAGGACATGTCGCTGCCTGGATAAGAACACATCAATATCATCCCTTTGTGGAGAAAACAGACAAAATAGCCTTAACAGATGGCACCAAGGTGGCTGTAATTCTTTTTCCAGGGATGTCTGGACATTCAACAGCACTTAAAAAGGGCTGTCAGCCTGCAACTTGCCCCGACCAAGCAGGGCTGTAATTGCTATACAAGCTGGGATCTTATTTTCTTTGGCGATCACTCGTAGCCGAGTAAGATTGTCTTCCATGAACACGGTCTTAACAGTGAGCCCATGACTGTGGTGGCCAATTCTGGATCCACACATCCTTCCACAGTGGGGACATAGGTTTCCGTGTAGGAGTTGATCATGGTAAGGGTTTGCCAAGCATGCCTTCCTCTTAGCACGTTTCTCCCTTTCATCCTGAGTTCGAGCGTCTTCTAAGTCTACGATACCTTTGGTAAAGGCTGTTCTCCAACTGGAGCGCTTGCAGGCCAGTGTTTCCCAGTTGTCGGTGTTTATACTACATTTTTTTTAGATTTGCCTTGAGAGAGTCTTTAAATCTCTGACAAATGTCTTTTGTCGGCCACCAGCATTACACTTTCCATCTTTAAGTATCACTTTGGAAGGTGATAATCAGGCAGCTGCACATGACCGGTGCAAAAAGTTGAAGAATCATTGCTTTGACACTGGCGATCTTTGCTTCTTCCAGTACACTGGCATTAGTTCGCCTGTCTTCCCAAGTGATGTGTCAAATTTTTCGGAGATACCGTTGATGGAATCTTTCGAGGAGCTGGAGATGGCGTTTATAAGTGGTCCATGTTTCACAAGCATATAGTAATGTCAGGGAACTGCCATCGGAGGGACAGGTGGTGGAGAGGCTCCAGGAGAATAGGAGAGACTCTACAGCAGAAGAAGGAACCAGTAGGGGGAGAGCAGGAGTTCCAGCGGAAAGGGAATCGGGGGAGAGGCTCTGGGATACTTCTAGTGAGAACAGTGAGGAGGTAACAAGACCCCCTTTAGCAACCCCCACCCCTCGCCGGAAGCTGTCACGCAGAGAGTCCAGGAGGCGCATGTCTGTCAAACAACTTTTATGTTGGAGTAAGTTCCGTAGACGCCCACTGTCGGATTCTACCAGCGACTGACGGAGTCATGCTTTGGGGGCTCCGTTAGTGCCTAGGTTTGGGTGACCAGCCAAACCCCAGAGGGATCAAGCTTTTACGCACAAGCAGCTCATTATCCCATCAGAAGTAAGGTTGGTAGTACAATTGCTTTGTAAACAAGCATTTTGGTTTCCCTGCGAATGTCCCGGTCCTCAAACACTCTGCACTTCAATCGGGAGAAAGCTGCACTTGCACAGCTCAGGCGAAGCTGAATTTTGGCATCAGTGTTGGTCCTTGTGGAAAGATAACTGCCCAGGTAGGGGAAGTGACTGACATTTGGGATACAAGTTGGGATAAGCCGCTGGGAGCTCAGTCTGACGCATCAAAGAACTCACCACCAGCCTTCCAGTAGAAGCCGCCCTCTGTAGTTAAGGCAGCTCAGAGGCATCATCTCTCATGATGTTAGAAACTCAGATATATAAGCTGGGCACCCAATGGCACCTTCAAGGTTATGGTCACCACAAGAGAATGTCTATTCACCAGGGGGTTGGACTAGATGAATCTTGGGGTCCCTTCCAATGCTACAATTCTATGATCTCAACTATATTTCTTGACTGTAGCTTGCTCTTGCAACAATTCACTTGTCCCATTATGCAAGAAGGAGAATTACACAGAGTGGAAATGGAAATGGAACTAACTATGGACTAAGGCAGAGGTTTTTAAACGGTGGTCGCCAGCCTGGTGCCCAATAATCTCCACAGTCGCAACTGGACCTGAGTCAGTAGCAACTTCATGTGCCTGGTGAATTTTGAGCACTGCCCATGTGGCCCTGAAGGGCTCTTTCGACTCAAGAACGTGACAGGTGCCTTGCTGGACCCAATGAAGGACCACCCTGCGAGGTAGATTAGGCTGAGCGTGACGGACCGCCAGTCAGCTTCATGGTCCCATGGAGATTTGAACTCTGATCTCCTAGGTCCTAGTCCAACATTCTAACCACTACACACACTGGCAGCCAAGCTGACCAAGAGAAGGGAGTGACTCCCCTATGAGGAATGGAGGGCAGCATTTGGGACTTCTTTCGTTTAGAGAAAAGGTGAGTGAGTAAGTGAAATGGCAGACGTTTATGAAATTATATACAGCATAGAGAAAGTGGATAGAGAAGTTTTTTCTAAGCACTAGAACTTGTGGACATCAAACGAAGCTGAATGTGGGAAGAGTCAGGAAAAATAAAAGAAAGTCCCTCTAAAGGAGGCAGTGATGGCCACTAACTTGGATGGCTTTAAAAGAGGATTGGACACATTCACAGAGGATAAGGTTATTGATGGCTACTAACCACGATGGCTATGCCCTGCCTCCAGTGGAAGTTGCAGGAAGGGAGTGTGCTGGGCCTGGGGGTAACCTGTGAAACGCAGTCCAGGACCGGTCCAGAATCCGAGGGTTCCGCTACGAGTCAGTCCAACAGGGCCAAGGCAAGACAGGAGGCAAGAAACCAGGCGAGGACAGGTGCAGGATCTAGCATACAGCAATGTTGCTCCCACAACCTGGGGCGGGGTCCGACAGCCTTTGTCAGGGTAGCTACCGGTCCTGATCCCCCGACGACTCACCTCCCTGTTTCGCCCAAAGGCGAGCACTCCTCCTGCGAGTACTCAGGTCTCTCTTTCTCTCAGACCTTAGTCTCTGCAGCTCAGGAGATGTTGGGGGTTTACTAGACTCAGAGGCCGCCTCAGCCTCCCCTGACCAAACCGGTAGTGGAGCAGCTGTAAGTGATGGCCCAGCTGAAGGCAAGGAGGTAATCCCCGCATCTGGAGCCAGGGCAGGCTCAGGCCCCTGACTCGGCCCAGCTGGTGTTTGTTGCAGGGGAACCTGTGCAGACTGGAACTCTTCAGGATCAGGCCCTGGACTTGGTTCAGGTGATGCCTGAGGCAAAGGATCCGGTGCAGACTGAGTCTCCTCTGGTTCCGAGTCCCAGGCCATCGCAGGAAGAGTACCTTTGTGTTTGGGTCCTGCTTGTGGGTTCCCCTGGCAGGATGCTGGACTAGGTGGGCCATTGGCCTGATCAATCAGGACTATTCTTTCTTACAAAGACAGAGGAGGAGGAGGAGAGAGGGTTGCTGAAAAGCACATAGGAATGCTATCAGTTCCAGGACTTGGGGGAGCCAGGACCCTTTCCAGGACGAGGTGGGACATGCAAACATCAAGGCTTGTGCATTGTGCAAATGGCACCATGTTAAGGCCGTGGGCTCTCAGCTTTTTAGGTAACCTAGCTGTCAGGGAACTGCCATCGGGGCTAGAGGCGGAGGGAAGGCTCCAAAGGGATGCCGGAGAAGGTCCCAGTAGGGAGAGAGGCAGCCCATCTGCTGGGGAAGGAAATAAGCGTAACACCAGTGGAGAAGGGGGGCAGATGGGGGAATCGGAGAGGAGGCTCCAGGACTCGCCGGAGACCAGCGGGGAGAGCACGGGTCCTCCCCTGCTCATACCCTCCCTGCGCAGAAGGCTTCCGCGCAGGGAGAGTAGAAGGAGACTTGGCGTCAAAGAACTTCTTTGCTGGAAGAAGTTCAAGAAACGCCCACTGACGGATTCTGCCAGCGATTGAGACAGCCATGGGTGAGAGGCTGTCCAGACAGAAAGGGTTCAACCAGGTAACCTAGCCAGGAGTGGCAACTTACGCACGAGCAACCCCTAGAACCATTACACTAGCAAATGCTCAGCCTTGGCACCATCTGGAGCCAGCCCTGCTCCCCAGAAAAGCTCAACTTTAGGGGGTGATCTCCTTAAAAAAGAACTTTGGTGTATCTGCTGGAAAAAGCTCAACAATTTTGGCTGCCCCTCCCCCCATGGGAGGAAGGACCATTGGCCCATGTAGATCAGCACTGTCTACACACTGGTTGGCAGCAGCTCTTGGGCAGCCCTGCCTGGAGATGCTGGGGATTGAACCTGGGGGCTGGTTCTACCTGGAGGCATCTGCCCTACTTCCCAGGTCCCACATGCCCAGGGCAGAACAGTTCCTGGGAACTGTGTTGTGCTGCATTGCCCTGGAATCAGTGGAGGCTAGTCCATTAAGGCTCATGGGACACTGCCCCACCAGACTCAGTCTGTCCTCAGAAAGCCCCCACCTGCCTGCTTCCTGACTTACAACCAGACCAGGAGGTGGTGGCCCTGGCTCCCGGCTTCCTCTTGTAGAGCTGAGCAGGGAGGAGGCAGAATGGGGACAAACCTAGCATTAGGTGTCTGCAGCTGCCATTGGCTCTGGCTCACCCTAGTGTTGGGCTCCCTGCCTTCCATCCTATAGGCTCCTGCAGCCACCTCTGCCAGGTATGTTAGGGCAGTTCACGTTGTCTTGTTTCATTTGTGGGGCTTTCTGGGCCTCACTGTGGATTGCTGTCAGGGCTGCACTTTGGCCACGTGAGCTGAGCTCTCTTAGTCAACAGGGCTGTGTCCTCAGACACCCGCCTCTCGAGTGACAACAGCTCCAGGCTGCTGCAAGAACTGTATGTGCTAAGCCCATCCTGGGAGGCAGCTGCTAGCAGGCTTTGGGCAAGGGGGGTAATGGCACAGAGATGTAACTGGTCCTGAAAACACAGCCATTAAACAATTAAGGATAATGAAATATAATTATAGGTACTCTGAGCAAGGAGTGCAGCACCGAGTAAACCTGTCAGAGGGATGGAAGCAAACAGCAGAAGCACGGTCTGTTAAGTGTTATTATAGAGGATGCTTTTCCAGCCTGTGGGGGTATAGCTCAGTGGTAGAGCATTTGACTGCAGATCAAGAGGTCCCTGGTTCAAATCCAGGTGCCCCCTCTTTTCTTTTTTTGCTTTTTTTTAAAAAAACAAAGATTTGGAAAAACTCCTCTTAGATAAGGCTCAACATTTACATTCCTCCCTCGGTTCCAAAGGCACATAACATTTAGAAATGCATCTTCAGGACAAAAGCACACATAACTATTTTCCACCACTCCCAAGGATTTGTTTTCCCCAGGATAGGTTCTGGGCTTTTAACACCAGTGCAAACCAATGCCTACTATATCACTGCAGGTCGTTGATACCGCAGGAGGGCTGCCAACTTTCCAAGCAGTTATTGTAGCTGTGCCTTCAACAACATGCTGTTTTTCAAGAGAATCAGCCACATAAGGGTTTTGATTGCAGGGAGATAAACATGATCACCCACTAATGTCTCTCTACCTGTAGCTGCTGTGAAAGGCAATTCAAGAGGGGCCAAGGAAGGGCTGTAGCTCAGTGGCAGGGCTCAGGTTCAATTGGCAGCATCTCCACAGAGCGGTTCTCAACCTGTGGGTCCTCAGATGTTGTTGGACTACAACTCCCATCATCCCTGAGCTCTGGCCTTGCTAGCTAGGGGTGATGGGAGTTGTAGTTCAACAACATCTGGGGACCCACAGGTTGAGAAAGGCTGACAGTGTTTCCAACCATGGGTCTCCAGCTGTTTTGGGACTACAACTCCCATCAACTCTAGCTAGCAGGGCCAGTGGTCAGGGATGATGGGATTTGTAGTCCAAAACAGCTGGAGACCAAAGGTTGGGAAACCTGGTTTAGAAAGACCTTTGTCCAAAACCCTGCAGAGCTGCTGCCAGTCAGTGCAGACAATACTGCCACAGGTACACCAATGGTCTGATGTGGTAGAAGGCAGCTAGAAGGTGCTGGCAACTCTACCATGTGGGTGGGCAGTTGCATTGCTAATGGCCACAGGTGATGGGAGTTGTAATTTTTTTTCCAAAAAAAAATGTTACTGAAGTACTTCCTGTGCACAGGCTAGAGGTTTTTTTTTTTTTTTTTAACAACCAAGCGATATTTAAATTTTGTTAAATAAACAAATAAAATGTGGAGGGCCAAAGGTTCCCCACACCTGGTCCAACAGGGTAGGACTGCCAACTTTTGAACTGGCCTCTGTTGCTCTGCCCCTTTAACAAGCAGAGGCAGTTTTAGGGCAGTGCCACCAGTTCACCTGCATTCGTTGCGCAGCCAAGGAGGACACCTTTTCAAAGCCCGGCAAGCTTTCTCCACCTTGGAGAAAGTGGGGTGAGGGCATCAAATTCTGGGCGCCGTATCATCAAGGTGTATCCCCTGTAACAAGATCTTGCTTTGCTGGTGGGAATGTTTTGTTTTCCATGGCAAAGTTATACGTAGAGGCCACACCTTCGTTGCAGGAAAAGGAGCAAGTTAGGCTATTCTTTCCTTTCCCCTCCAATGATAAGCTCACCAACAGTACAAAGCAGCCAAGCTCATGACTCCTTCCAATTAACCACAATGGCACCAGTATCTGTGTCATTCCCTGGCGTTCCTCTCTCTGCCTCATCTCTGCATTCGTACCGGCCCCAGTAGACTGAAGGTTGCCGGATTCTGCTCCTGTGACTTTAACCGCAGTTCGTTCTGTAGACATTCGCTGGTAATAATGCCTGCCTCCATGCTGCGATGAGCTCCACCTGCTGATTTCTGCAGGTTTAGTGGCTACTAAAGGCATAGCAGCAGGCTGGGCCTGCTTTTCTCACCAGCAGGTATCCCATCCCAAATTCCATCTGAGTATTTGCTTGAGCTGAATGGAAGGCAGTGATGGCTGATGATAGCAGTGTCTCAATATCAAGCTAACAAGTGGCATATGCAATTATAATGTGAATGAATCAGCATGTAAATTGCGGACATACAATGACTTTCTTGTTCTCCTCTCCCCCGCCTGCCTCGTATTTTATCTGAAGCCATTTGTGATTTGTAAATTCCTTTGTTTTTACCACTTTCCATGCCAGCTGCCTTGTGAGGACTCTAAAAGGCAGGCTAGAAAAATATTAAACAAACAAGCAAACGAATACAGTGTTACACAGGCACCCCCAACCTTCGGCTCTCCAGATGTTTTGGACTACAATTCCCATCATCCCTGACCACTGGTCCTGATAGCTAGGGATCATGGGAGTAGTAAGTCGCAGGTTGGGGATGCCTGGTGTTACAGAACTGGGGGGCTGGTTTGGATGATGTATTCAGGTCCCCTCCAAGCTTGTGTATCTGTAAGATGAGAGTCCCTAGTATAAGGAACTGCTGAAGTGATCAAACTTTGCGAAATTAATGGCTCTAGCCAAGCTAGTTAAGGACCCTTTTTACATGTCTAAAGAGTTGGTCCAGTGTGCATGTGTTGCCATAGCAACAACTAGATAGTGATGCCTCTAGAAGGAAGTTGTAGGCTTCTCTTTCTCACCTCTCTGGACACCACTTTATCCTAGGGGGTAGGAGAACACTAGGTCCGGGGTAATCACATTTGGAGCTGGGAAGACACAGAGACTTGACTAACTCTGTGTGCTGAAGCCAAAATGATGATTTGGGGGTAAGAGAGTGCTGTTCCCTGGAAACCTAACAGGGCAGCAAGAACTTGTTTTTTTTTGTGTGTGTGTGTGTGTGTGTGTGTGTGTGTAACACAGTGAGCTCTTCCCTCTTACACTCAGCTTGTATATCTATGTAAATAAAGCCATGCATCTCAAAGACACCGTGGTCTCCAGTGACCTCCATTCTAAGGAAACTAGACGTGGCATAAGCACTGGCATCCCTGAAGCCTCTCACTGCTTGGAAAGTGGGGCACACGCACCAATATAAATCCCCTCCCCGAGACCTGAGACATGTGACAAAGGATATACTTTATTATTGAAACTGTGGGTGCCTTGTACTCATATTCTTCTTTTGGGGGTTTGACTTTGCTTTGTTCCCCCAAGATTGAGCAGGATCCAAGCAGATGTCCAGGTGGCCCTTGGCTAGGGATCCTGGATTTCAATCTGGTAGCTGCTATCAGAAGTCAGAGAGTCAAAGAGGACACAGAGAAGCTCCTCAGCCTGGGAAGGAAAGCAAATAGCCATTAGACTGTTGGACTCTGACTATGATACAGCCAAGGTTCGAAACCAACACTCAGCCATGAAGTCGCCATACATGCATGTCTGCGGTTTGGAAATGGCAGCCCAAGATGCAATGCTCACTTACGCAATCTAGGGCCCTTCTCTGTATGGTCTCCTTGTGGAAGGTGCAAAGGGCAGCAACAAGGAATGGCATCTCTCCGTGGTGACTCCCCATTTGTGGAATGCTCTCCCAAAGGAAACATACCTGGCATATTTCCCTATCTCTTTTTACGTACCAGGAAAAACATTTTTATCCACCCAAACCTTTGGATCTTAATTTTCTGCATATTTTGTATTGGGGTGGGGTTGAGATGCTCTTTTATGCATGTTATCGTGAGCATTAAGTTGTTTTTACCCCTGTTTTTAATTAAATCATATAGAAAAATATTTATGCACCACTATTCATAAAATAGGGATGCGGGTGGTGCTGTGGGTTAAACCACAGAGCCTAGGACTTGCCAATCAGAAGGTCGGCGGTTCGAATCCCCATGATGGGGTGAGTTCCCGTTGCTCGGTCCCTGCTCCTGCCAACCTAGCAGTTCGAAAGCACGTCAAAGTGCAAGTAGATAAATAGGTACCACTCCGGTGGGAAGGTAAATGGCATTTCCGTGTGCTGCTCTGGTTCACCAGAAGCGGCTTAGTCATGCTGGCCACATGACCCGGAAGCTGTACGCCGGCTCCCTCGGCCACTAAAGCGAGATGAGCGCCGCAACCCCAAAGTCGGTCACAACTGGACCTAACGGTCAGGGGTCCCTTTACCTTTACCTATTCATAAAAAATAAATCAGAGTGGTTTACAACAGTTGAACAGATGCTTGTTTTTGTAAGTCACTCCTGAGTTCCTTCTGTTGTTGCTGGAAAAAGTGAATAATAATAATAATTCACTTTATGCGTGACACAAACAGAAAACAGCAGCTCAAGACTGGAGCAGGTGAGTCTCTCTGCTAGATGCACACACCTTTGAAAACAAGGGTTTGCTTCTCATCAAGTGTGAAGCTGACATGTAGCCTGAACTGTCTAATAAATTGAGGGTTTAGAAAAGAAGAGATTAGCAGTCGGAATATTCAGGTCTGGGTGCAATTGTGAGTTAGGCAGCTGCCCAACCCCCAAAATAAAAATTAAAAAACCTGTTCTGAGATTCTAGAAAATGCTTCATGTTGATTGGCCAGCCGAGGCTGCATATAAAGATGTACATGTACAGTTACCAAGAAACTGCATGGGCTGGATATCCGGAATTGATGGGGACAGCGTGAGATTGTATCTGTATCCAAGGGAAAGCTTATGTAAGTGTGGGGGTCACTGCAGGACTTCTAACTGGCTGGGATCCTTCCAGGTGGAACCATCAACCTGCTGTTCTGAACAAGGGAGCCAAATGCTATGCGCTCTTCCTGGCCTCCTGTCACATTTCTGGTTATTTTCTTTTTTAGAACAATCCTGCTATGGTGAGGGCTGCCCTCATCTGTTTCTTTGTTCCTCTCAGAGTATTGGGGCAGCTTAACGACATAATGGCTCCCTTTCCAGGGCACACATTTGAATCAGCCCTCCCAAAGAACCTGGGAACTGCAATTTGTTATGGGAATAGGACTTTTGGTGAGGGGTAAACTGCAATTCCCAGGGGGAAATCCTGCGCTTTAGATACACGGTGTATATGCAACCGGAAGCTGCCTCTCGGCTGGGAGGTGCAAGCTGATTTACAACTAGCTGACCACTGGAAGCAACCGGCGAGTCAGGCTGTGGTCCACTGAAAGCAAAATGTGCAGCGCTCTTAAAAAATATGAAAAGCTTCCTGGGATTGATCTCTGCAGAGCACTGCAGCTGTGCCCCCAGGAGCCATTTCTATCTACAAGGATTTAAGATCGCAAATCCTGCTATTTAACCCTGTTGATATGCCTAATATATTGCACTAAGCTCCGACTCAAGGGTCTTGGCTGGCATTTCACAAATTCATTCTGATGCAGCCAGAAGATGATCCAGTGGGCTTTCTTTCTAGGGGCAATATTTGGAGGCAGGTTCTTCTGCCAGTTTGTTCCCAGGGAAAGTGTGCTGTGATTTAAGGAGATGCAGCCATCCACACGGGGAAGCAGGTAGGATGGGAAGAGGGACAGACTTTGGTCCTTTTAATGGCCAAACAATGTGTATGTATGAGTTCCTACGTATATAGATATAATGGGGGAGTGATGGGGGATGCTAAAGGACACAGCTGGAGCCATCCTCACATTATCCTCTGCTAATATCCTCTGCTAATATCTGCTTTGGCTAATATCTGCCCAAGCAGTGAGCATAGGAGCACTTCAGGCTGTGCGTTGTGCGTGGTCACAGCTACAGTGGCGTAGCGTGGGGGGTGCCGGGGTGCCGGCCGCACCGGGCGCAACATCTGGGGGGGGGGCGCTCTCACACTCGCAGGTCTCTGCCCCTACCTGGCTCACTCTCTCTCTCTCACTGCAGTGCTGACTGTGCGAATCCAATCCGAGCCGCCGGGTCACCGCCCACTGTGGAGGGGGGGGGGTGCCAGGCGTGTGGTGCGGTGCAGAGAGAGAGAGAGAGGGACTATCTTGCCTTGCCCCGGGTGCTGACAACCCATGCTACGCCACTGCACAGCTACACCATATATTTAAAGCACACTGATTCCCCCAAAGGCAGCTCAGAACTGTAGCTCATCCCCATCAGAGCTACAGTTCCCAACACCCTTAGCAAACTACAGTTCCCAAGATTCTTTGGAGGACGCTATGTGCTTTAAATATGTAATGTGGGTGTGGCTTCAGGGACTGTCTGAACAGTTCTATGTTTAAATCTTCTCAGAATGCTGGTATGGGGTAAATAGCTAGTAGGAATTCTAACAATGGTAGTGATTGTAGGGTTGCCAACCTTTTTCTTTTTCTTAAAAAAAAACAACCCTACTCCTCTGCCCTTAAAAGCAGCCTGGTACATGGAGATTTAGTAAGTGAGGCTTTTCTTTGCAGGGAGATGAGCAAAGGGAAAAGCCTCAGAGTGCATAATTTCTGTGTGCTAAGCTGCAGTCCAAGACACGGGAACCAGAAAAGTAAAAAGAAGTTGGCAACCCCATTCAAAGTAGTAGTAGTATTAGCAGCAGTAGCTGTTATGGAACCAGGGTATGTGTCCGTCTGTCTGGATGATACCTATGAGTCCCTTCCAAACCTATCTGCTGAACCAGTCAGACCAGTTTCTTTGTAAGATAACGGCCTGAGCTGGCCAGTTAAGTACAGTGATACCTCGGGTTAAGAACTTAATTTGTTCTGGAGGTCTGTTCTTAACCTGACACTGTTCTTAACCTGAAGCACCACTTTAGCTAATGGGGCCTCCCGCTGCCACTGCACAATTTCTGTTCTCATCCTGAAGCAAAGTTCTAAACCCGAGATACTATTTCTAATTTAGCGGACTCTGTAACCTGAAGCGTCTGTAACCCGAGGTACCACTGTACTTCCATTTACATATCCAAAGAGGTTTCCCTGTTGCCGTAGAGACAAAAGGGTAGTCCTTTCTCCACCTCGTCTGGCTGGATGCCACATCAACCTAGAAGGGAGAACTAGAAGCTAAGGCGGGCTCTGTGTGTGTGTGTGTGTGTGTGTGTGTGTTTGCGTGTGTGTGTGTGTGTGTGTGTGTGTGTGTGTGAGAGAGAGAGAGAGAGAGAGAGAGAGAGAGAGTTTTGGCTGACGTTGGAGTTTGCAGACACAGAGGCTTGTTTTGCTCTGCACTGGACTCAAAGCTGCAGCTACAGGATCTCCCTGGGAATCTCTTGGCGAGGCAAGATCCCCGCCCCTATCTTATGCACATGTTGTCTAAATAAAACCCTATATCCTAGGGACACCACAGTCTCCATTGACCTTCATTCCAAGGAAACTGAGCCCTGGGTAGGCACAGGCATCGCTGGAGTCTCTCGCTGCTCGGAGATTGGGGTGCACGTAATGGTAACAGCAAGAGGAGAAAAGGGAGTGGGGTGTCAAATCCGGGGCATAGATAAGCAAGAGGAGAGTTGCACTTGCCTGTTTTTCAGTCTTTGGATACAGAAGTTGTTTCATGCACTCTGACACAGCTTGTTTCTGACAGTGATCACTGGGAGGCAGGGGGAGGGGGCATTGAGGAGAGAAAAAAGACCAAGGGGGGGGGGGAAGCAACTGTTAACACATTGCAGCAGAATCTGTCAACGCCTAGAAACTGCCTAGTTCTGGGGAGGGGGCTTTATGGGTCGGCCTGCCTGTGTCTGCTGCTGAACCGCATAAGCCTTTTAAATCCAGGGTTCAACAAAGCTTTGCCTAAATGGATTTGAGAATTTAAAAATATAATCCTTCAATATACACAGTAATGACCTGTTATGTAAGACGCTCTCTAGAAATGTAGGAGAGGAGGGGGGCGGGGAGGGGGAAGAGGTGCTTATGGGCATTTAATAGCTCTGGAAACCCCAGCCTGGAAGCAGAGGTTGCAGCCACCAGGATGAAGCTAAGCAGGTCTGAGCCTGGTCATCGTCTGGATGGGAGACCCTCTGCGTATCCCATTTATGGCAGCTGAAACTCCATAGGGTAAAAGGCAAAGCAGGTGTAGCCACTGCTAGTCCTACTCAGAGTAGACCCATTGAAATTGATGGACGTGGCTAACTTAGGTTCATTCATTTGGGTAGATCAACTCTGAGTAAAACTTAGTTTAATAAAACCTACAGGAAGGATAGACGTGAAATAATAACTGAATCGCAGCCATTTTAAGCATCATAGATTTTAATTTATTTGGACCGGCAGACTTCCAAAGACCCTCGCAGCTGAGAGACACCTCTGGTTTTCAGTTTCCATCTCCTCACCATAATCTGAATGATGCTTATAGGTAGGGAAGCAATTGTTCTAGCCTATGCAGCATTTCTGTTATTTAAGATCGATTTGCCCATTAACCCCTAATCCCAAAGAAAATACACCTGTTAAGAGTTAATCTATGCAACCTGCAAAGGGTGGGAGACAGACTGCTGTTAAGGAGCAAACCAACACCCTGATGACAGTGTATAGCTGTTGAACTACAACTCCCAGCATGCCTGATGCCATGCATCCCATGGCTGATGGGATCTGGAGTTCAGCAACTTCTGAGAGACAGTGTGGTGGAGAGGTTAGAGTCTTGGACTAGGGCCTGGGAGGGTTCAAATCCCCACTCAGCCATGAAGCTCACTAGGCTTGGACCAGTCACTGGCTTTCAAATGAACCAGCCTTACAAGGTTGTTGGGAAGAAAGAATGGGGGGAAGAAGAACTACATTCAGCACTTTGAGCTCCTTGGATGGGATATAAGTGTACTGTAAAAAAATCCCCACAGATTGCATTCCCCAGGTGTGTCTAGGGATATTTGAGGAATTAGATTCCTGTGAATTCCAATGGGAACCAACCTGGTTTGCACCTCCTGGGCTAATGTGCCAACCTGAATGTAACAATCCACCCGATACCACACTTCTTCGAATTCTGTGATACAGTTCTCTGCTCAACAGATGTACCAACATATGCTTAAAAATGAGTATTTTAGGGAAACTGATATTTAGAAATATCTATATTGAACAATGTGGATTTAAATTTTTAAAATTGTGTGAATTTAGGGCTTCAGCCAATGTTAATCCTATATAGAGTAGATCCATTGAAATTAAGGGACATGGCTCTCTTAGGGTCAACAATTTCAATGGGTCTACTCTGAGTAAAACTCAGTTGGCTACAGCATAATCGTTGGTTTACAGGTTAATACAGGCTAGAAATAGGCTTATGGATGAGCATTTACAAACGGATGTGGCTTGTCCAGTCTGCATCATGTTCCATGGTCTGCACTGTGTATCATTCCATGTAACTTAAGTTGGGACAAATGGCCTCTACTGTCCCTCCCCCCAGTGATGGTCCTACTATTCTCTCCCCCCCACCCTTACCAGAGCCTTTTTTAAAAAATATCAAAAGGCCAATACTGCACCATACCCACTGATGAACACCCACACACAGTTACCAACATGTAGGAGCACATAGCAGTTTGTATGCGCATTAAATGCACACTGTACCCAGGCAATGCATTTTTGTACACAGTGCTTGCCTAGAGTACTGCCTTGCAAATGGTTCATAAGATTTATATGCAGCTTGA
The DNA here is from genome assembly GCF_964106915.1 of Podarcis gaigeae. Classification (NCBI taxonomy): domain Eukaryota; kingdom Metazoa; phylum Chordata; class Lepidosauria; order Squamata; family Lacertidae; genus Podarcis; species Podarcis gaigeae. The sequence goes on from NC_139690.1 coordinate 35,699,543, forward strand.
TTGTAATGGAACCTCAAGGCTGTTTACAAAAAGAACAAAACAATAAAATAAATAAAAACCAATTGAAAGGAACGACTGTATTTTTCCATATATAAGATGCCCCCATGTATAAGACACCCCCTATTTTGGGGGACTCCAAATTAAGAAAACACCCCTCAGCACTACCCGTGTATAAGACGAGCCCCAATTTTAAACCTATTTTTTAGGTTTAAAAACCTAGTCTTATACATGGAAAAATATGTTATTTAAAAACATTTTTTAAAATTTAAATCAACAATAAGCTGAAAACTAGATTAAAACACACGGATAGGCTTGCCTAAAGAAACATGTTTTCAGCTGGTGCCAAAAAGAATACAGTGAAGGCACCTGCCTTATGTCAAGAGGCAGGGAGTTCCAAAGTGCAGGTGCTGCCATGCTAAAATATCAATTTCTTACAAATGCACTCGTAGCAATGCCAGTTCTGCAGATTGGAGTGGTTGAGTGGGCATATGGGGGAACTGGACAAGTTTGCCTTTAAATGTGAACTGAGTCAGATTTCTCCCACATCTCCATGGATGTCTCTGTGTGTCTGCTGTCAAAGACTACTTACATGCCAAGAGACAAAGGTGCATTCAACTGTTTTTGCTCCTCAATGTCTCCTCATCAAACCATAAGTTAAGGGGGTGTCAGAGGCCTTTGTCCTGGGCCCAGGACTCTTTGCCATCAGTGACTTAGATCAGCCAACTTTGTGAACTCTTCCCATCAACCCCAACCAAAACTGCCAATGATCACAGGTGCTGGAGTCCCAAAACTCCAAAAAAGCACTCACATAGGCTCTTCCTGAGTTGGGTGAAGGGGATTTGCAGATGACAACACACACACACACACACACACACACACACACACGAAGAGGGATGAATGTTTGGAGAGGTTTTTTATTGCTTTTGCAAACTCTCCAGAGATCTTTGCTGTTGGGCAGCATGTAAATATTGTTAATGAATACATAAACAACCACAACATGAAAAGCAGAGTCAATTTGCAAATTAATTATAAACAGTGTGCATTTGTGTCCACAAGCAGCGCTTGAGGAAGGATCCTGGTTCCTGTCAAAAGTCTGCATGTGTTAAATGACTCTGACTGGTCCAGGACAAAGAGGTGTCTATCTGCACATCCCTGCCAAACCAATATCACAAATAAAGTCCAGAAAAGGTTATTAGCCCCATGGGGTTGGAAGGAGAACAACCCAGTAACCTGCCTGTCTCCCCAAACACTGTTGTGTTAGTGAATATTAGCCTGTTCCAGAGAGTTAGCTATATTTATTCTCTCTCTCTTCCTTTTTAGCAAAAGCAACAGAGTCTCTTATAACATGCTATATCCTGGCAGGATAGAATGACTAACTGCCCCAATAGCATCATGAGCACAAATCAACATGAATGCACAATAAAAAAGAACACGTAGAGAGACCCTAAATTTCTGTGGATCAGCAGGAAGGGGCCCAACTCTCTTTCATAACATAGCTAGACTGTAGGACTAAGGCAAGGGAGACCCAGGTTCAAATCTCTGGACCACAGAGCTCCTTGGGTTAGTCACTGTCTATCAGCCACTATCACCTCACAGGGGATAAAATGGAGGGGAGAGGGAGAGTCTTGAGCTCCTTTGGAGGAAAGACAGGATATAAATAAAGTTAATGCAGATCTCTAATATTGTGAGTATATTTGTTCCTAATGGGGAGAATGCCAGCTTCAGGGTGGGGGGATGTAGGTCAGGAAAAATGTACGTGAGAGAACTGAACACCCTCTCTCCTGCTGTCAGTACCTTTGCTTTGATCAAATTCACACACACACGATTTGATTTTGAGTAGACAAAAAGAAATCCAGCAGATCTGATCGATCACAGATCTCCTGCAGCACATCTCTTCTTGCACACTGCAGTCTGCCTTTTGATGTAGACTTGGGTTGTTCTCTCTCCCCCCCCCCCCCAGCAAACGCTGAATGTGGTGATTTTCTCCAGGGAAGCTTATTGATTCAGCTGACTGATTCTCAAAGAGAGACTTCCCTTTCGCTGAGCTCCCTGTAGCTATGCGACCAGCGCGGGAAGCCTCCTATTGCGCTTCTTTCTCCATCTCTCTTTCTCTGACCTTGAGAAGAGCTTTCCCTTAGCCGCTGGGCTCTGCCTCCTCTCTCAGTGTACAGCCTCCAAAACCAAGAGCCTTTTGATAGCGTGTACACACCAAGTGGCCCAATAAATAATGGGGTGTGTGCCTTCCTTGGCATTGCAGTTGAAAAGATGGCGGGGGAGGGAGAGGGAGGGAGGGGGGAGAGAACAGCTTAAGATAAATCTGCATAGTCCTGCATTGCAGGGGGTTGGACTAGGTGATCCTCAGGGTCCCTTCCAACTCTGCAATTCTACGATTCTATGAATAAGAGAAGTGGCAACTCATGTTCTCTGTGCTTAGGGAGGACTGTGTCAAAGGTGGTGGTGGGGTGGACCCTCCAAGTTCCCATCAGAAAACATAGCCTTGAGGTTGCCTGCGCTTCACCTGAGAGTCTGTTAAGCCAGGAGTTGTGGGCGGAGGATGTTTTTCAGCTTGGGGACCACATTCCCATCTGGTCAACTGAAATATACTAGGAGTCGAGGGTGGATTTCATGCTCTTTATTCAGCTCATAGTGGTGAGGAGGAATGGTAGTTCCCCCAGAATGTCCGCTTTATATACATTATTACACGATGGACCCCACCTGTAGGCCAATCAGGTTGCAGATTCACTTCCACCTGGAGCTGGATTGGGTGGCTCCTGTGGACCAATCAGACTGCTGCATTCTGGACCCTATTGTTCTAGGACCAATCAGACTGCTGCATTCTGGATCCTATTCAACTCAGTACATAACACCAACCCTTTGGGGGCCACATGCCAAGAGGATGCCCAGAACAACTGGGGAGGAGCATCGCAGCCCCTCTCTGCAGCCCACCCCTTCTTCCCAGGCTTCTCCCCTCATCTGCCCCGTTCCACACCCTCCCTGAGTGACTGGAATGTGCCCTTGAATTGTGATCATGCTGCTCGCTTGCCTGGATGGCAAGTGGTGTGTGCAGAAGCCTCTGGGTTTTGCATGGCTGGGATGCAGCCAATTGTTATAGGTTTGGGGTACCAGAATTTGTGTTGTGAGTGCGAGGCACCTGTACTTCCTAGATTTAGTAATTGTTAGGATTTAGCCAATACTTGGAGTATTAAGAGAATGTGCCAGACACTGAATTTAGCAGTGTAAAAATACAGGCTCAATTTTGTGTGTCCCCCCCCCACCAGAGAATCGCCAGAAGATAAGCCATTAAGAATTGAAGACAGAGTCATGACCCATCAAGATTGGCCACCAGCAAAGCAAAGGCTGTGCCAGCCACAAATGGGGGACAGTTAGTAAGGTGAAAGACCAGTTTTTTCAGTTTAGGACTGCAGTAAGCGAACAAGGGGAAAGTGTCAGTTTTGCAAGCTTGAGATGGGGTGGGTGAAGAGCTCGAGGTGGGCTGTTTGTTTGATGCTGTAGAATGGGTCAAACAAAATGTTTGGGGGCCCTTGGAATTTGAGGATGCTGCAATGGAAGGAACAGGCCCCTCTTGGGATGTGAAGGCTCTGCACTCTCTCCACGTAGGCTCAGGTTGTATCTATGTATAAATAAACCATATATCATAGACACCACAGTCTCTGCTGGGGCTCTCTGCCCAAAAGGAAATACAGACCCTGGTAAGCACGCCTGGAATCTCACACCATTTGGAGACTGGCATGTGAAGGTTGCCCATGAGGCAATGTGGTCCTCAGGCTGAAAAGAATTCTCCACCTCTGCTTTACTGGCAAGGAGGAAGTGGGAGGGGCAGGGAGGGAGGGAGGAATGGATTTAGGGCTTCTTCTTCCTTGGGGGCCCTCAGACACCAGGCAACCCAGGGTCACATGAAGGGGTTGAAGACTATTTCTGCAGCGGGGTCCCTGAAGAGTCCCTGTCTCTAGCATCCTAAGAGTCACTCAGTTAGTACAGCTTTTGAGCCACAGCATGCTCCAAAGCCTAAGCGTTTAGGGACACTGAAAACACAAGGAGAACGGTGTGTATGTTCTGTTGCGTACAATGGGACCTCAGGGAAAACAACTCAAGCAGTCCAAATAATTTGCCCACATATATGCACAGAAAAAAAATAGGTCTAGCCAAAAGGAAACACATTGAGATCTGCAGTAATCATTGCAATGAATCCCTAATTACTATTATTGTATAACTGTATAATTATGAGATTATTGCATAATCTTAGAAGGGGGCGTGGCTGTCAGGGAGTGTGGCTGAAATTGTCATGAAGCACCCCTGCACTTCTGAATTTGCCTCAGGGTCAGGGCGATGGGCAGAATGGGCTCCTGGAGGGGGACACTCAGCCAAAGAAAATGAAGCAGGGATACTAGTTGGGAGTAGCGATGGACAGAATGGTGTTTCTCCATTACTCACTTTTCCATTATTAGGTTCAGCTTGCTATATTTCTGCAGCAATCTGCAGTTTGTTTACCAAGACAAAAATCCTCACAAAAATTAGCCAGCATTTCCCTCCAATGCTTGCATGTAATTTTCCTGGCTACAATGCATTTTTGTAAGTTATTTCCCCTAATTATGCATCTTTATGCATACTCTCCCCTCATTTGCACATTTTGGGGTTGGAAAACTGCATCACAAAACTCAAAGAAGTGTGAATTCTAAAGGTTAGCTGTGCTTTGGTGCGCAAATATTTGGGAAAGTGCAACAGAAGCAGATTCACATTAAAATGCAAAGCGAATTGAATTTCTCTCCCTCCCTAGTGGAGACTAGCTGCTTTCACCACCTGCCTCCCAGAAGGGGCACTTTGAAAATGGCACCAGCCATGACAAGCAGGGACATCACACAAGGCACTTTTATAAGGTGCAGCTACAGAGTCTGGTTGAAAAAAAACTGGCAACGCTGTTTGCCTGTGAAGTTCTGCCGGACACTTGTCTGCTCCCTGTTGGAGTCAGCATACTGGGCCGACTAGCTGGATCTTTCCTCTGGCCTGGTAGGCCCAGAAACAAGTGATGAGGTCAGTTAATAGGACAGTGATGTTCTTGCTTACCTGCTCAGCAGGGCATCAAAGCAAACTACTGCATTGTCTCGCTGGGCTGCAATGATCAGGCAGGTGCCCTTCAGTAACTGAGAACACTGAAAGAGAAAAGCGAATGTGAGCCGCCTTCTACAGGCACCCAGTGAAAGCACTTTGCCAGGAGTCCAATGGGCATCTGACATCACATGCTGTGCTGGGTGGCAGTAATGCAGCCTACTCTATTTAAAAGGAACCCATTATTTACACATGGTTTTCCAGTGGGCTTCCTGTTTTTCTCACCCAAACACCCAGTGGTGCACCAGAGGTACGGACGGAAGGATTGGTTCGTGCGGGTTCTCGGCATTTCTTATTTTTCCAATCTTCAGTTCACTTCTCTGATTTCGGCAGCAATTTGCCTCCCCATCTCTAACCAGGAGGGGTGTTGCCTTTTGATGGATTGGCACTCGCCAGCCTCCATAAAAATCAAGGGGGAAGCAGTGCCAGAAGACCAGCCTGCTGCATGGGGAATCTGCACTTGCCACACTTCACAGTGCCAGGAAACTTGTGCCACTGATGACCCCCTACAAAGATCTGTTTGGCAAGAGGGGAGGAGAGGAGATCCCAGAAAGCTTCCCTTTGGCTCAGATACAATCGTTCTGGCTGGAAGCATGACAGCTCCTCCCCTTCGGAGGACAAGACTCCACCTTAGAAGGGAAAGAGGTCTGTCGTCTCCCACTAGTAAAAGTAAAGGGACCCCTGACCATTAGGTCCAGTCGTGGCCGACTCTGGGGTTGCGGCGCTCATCTTGCTTTATTGGCCGAGGGAGCTGGCGTACAGCTTCCAGGTCATGTGGCCAGCATGACTAAGCCACTTCTGCTGAACCAGAGCAGCGCACGGAAATGCCATTTACCTTCCCACCGGAGTGGTAACTATTTATCTACTTGCACTTTGACGTGCTTTCGAACTGCTAGGTTGGCAGGAGCAGGGACCGAGCAACGGGAGCTCACCCCGTCACGGGGATTCAAACCGCCAACCTTCTGATCGGCAAGCCCTAGGCTCTATGGTTTAACCCACAGCGCCACCCGCATCCCCGTCTCCCAGTAGAGCTGCCCTGTTAATGCAACACTTCCTCATGCTTCCCCACACCTTTGGGTTTCCACCTTTGTGGCGGAGGCCCTACTGGTGTCCCCAGGTTACAAAACCAAGTCTAATTGCTCAGTGAACAATGTAATTGCTCTCCTGCACAGATGTACCTTAAAACAGCTGCTGTTGATTAAACATTCTGCTCTTAAAAATAACTTCCATGCTAAGGCTGAAGGGAACATTTGAGGCTGTATTAACTGGAGGAATGAGACACCCTCCTCCCCCCACAAAAATATATTGTGGTCTCTTAATATTCAGCAGCCTTCAGTTAGCAATGCATTTTAGGACACTTTGTTATTAGCACTTCTTAAATACCTATAATAACTCGAGATACAGGGATTCCTGGGGAATTAATAGCATATGTTCCAAAATAAAAACAACAACAACAAAACACAGCTATCCTTCAAAATCTGTGCATTTTGCAATGCAATTCTCCAACCAGCATGTACAAAAAAAAAGTTTATATTAATGAAAGAGTGCACAAAAAGGTAAACACATACAAAAATGTGTATATCAGTCAAAACCACATACAAAACTGTTTTGGGGGCGAATGCTGCACACAAAATGCTGGTACATTTTTACAAGGATCGTTTTAAAAGATTGCAAATTGCTGTGGGAAAGTGGAGAACTCATTTGCGAGGCCCACAAGTGGGGCAGGAGCCCTCTTCCATTTCTGCTCCTTGGCAGTAACTAATATTCAGTAGTATATTTCATCTGACTTTCAAGGCTCCAGTTAACTATTGCCTGAAGAAACCAAATGGGCCCATCAGTATAATAAGCTGTAAATAAATAAGCAGTGCGGCTTAGATGGAAGAGGGGAGCTTTGCGGGAGGAGCTGCAGCTCGGTGTTAGATTACATCCGAAAGGTCCCAGGTTCTAGGAAGGGGCAGACTGCGTATGGTGGGGCAGAGCCCCATTTGCCCTGATGGACACTGGCTATAAGGCAGGGGTCTTCAAACCTTTCCAGCAGGGGGCCGGTCCACTGCCCCTCAGACCTTGTGGGGGGCTGGACTATATTTTGAAAAAAATAATAATGACTGAGGGACGATGAGCAGCACGTGAAAGGGCTCTGGAAAGGGGCTGCTTTAAAAGCTGGCCACTCAAGAGGGGCGGTCAGCCAACTGCGGCTCCTGTGTCTTGTGAGCGGCAGGGGCTGGCAGTGGTGGCAGCAGAGGGATGATGAGCGGTGTGTGAAAGGGCTCCAGAGAGGGGCTGGCACCAACAAAGCTCAGCCCCATTCCTCCTCTAGGCAGGGCGGGGAAAAGCCAGGAGGAGGGAGGGAAGGGGTGCTACCACTGCCATGTGAGGGAGAGGGAGGGAGAGGGAAAGAACGTGCACACTGGTGATCCACATGGCGATTCCCAGACTGTCCGCGGGCCAGATTTAGAAGGCAATTGGGCCTGATCCGGCCCACAGGACTTAGTTTGCCAACTCATGCTATAAGGGATCTGCATCCCCATGGATTTTGCTGCTCTCCAGTTCCCACTAGCCCCAGCCAGCAAGGCCAATGGTCACAGATGATGGGAGCTGTGGTCCAACACTAATGGCAGGGTTTTGCTGTCAGTCTGTGTGGATAATACCAAAGACTGGAGCAATGATTGGACTCAATATCAGGGCCCTTCCTATGAGTTGGCCTACCATGACTGGTGCCTCCCTGTCGGTCACACTCAGGACTGCAGAGATGAAGCTGGCCCGTGGTTCGTCCATGGTGGTGAGCCGTGCCCCCGTCACCAGGAAGCCTTGGCCAATCAGTTGCTCCAGCAGGACCAGGTAGGGCGGGGGGCTCACCTTCCACAGGGAGGTCTCTGGAAGGATCAGGCAGGTGACTTGGCAGAGCACAGAAAGCTGAGAGCACTCTGGAAGCGAAAGGAAGGGAACTATCAAATATCTAACTAATCTCTTGGTGAGCTCCAGCTGTTCAAACCCTTTCACGTACTAAATGAACAATTTTTCTTGTCCAAATTACCATTGTATCTGAGAAAGACCGAGATATCTATCCAGCTGCATGCATATATATATATATATATATATATATATATATATACACACATTCCCAAAATCAAATACTCAGTTAACTCAATTTTCAATTTGGAATGTTCCACATTTCCATTAAATGCTACATTTGCTCATATATCTGCAGAAGAGGAGATTGAACCAAATCGAAAGGACATCATCGAGTTCTTGGGTGTGCAATCTCTCCCTCTAGTGGCCAAGCCTGATTCAGAGCAGAAAAACGCACCCTGTGTACCAGCAAACAGCACCAGTTCCCCCCAAACAATCCTGTTCTGGAAAGGATCTGACAGCCGCTATGCCGCTGCCATCCCATTTATTGCGTATTCTCAAGAGCTGGAAAAGAGGCAACAGTGGGGCAAAGTAGGGATCATTTATGTGAGGAACTCAAATGGGAGAGCAAAGATTTCCTTACATGTTCAGCAGAACTAAATGAGGGATATGAGGCGGGTGATTGGGGGGGGGCATCCATTTCCCATGGATAAGCATTCAGGTGTGCAGCCCCCTCTGCCTGCTGCCCAATGTGAATCCAGGAACAGCTCTGCCACTCGGTTCTGCTACAACAGGGGTTCTCAAAGTAGCACCCATGGGCACCATGGTGCCATTGAGGTCTTCCCTGCCATGCACTAAGCCTCTCAGCACCCGCACACCCACTCCCTGCCACCTTGAACATGAGGGTGTTTAACTTTCTCCCTTGAAAAGTATGTAGAGCCAAAGGAGGAAGTTGGAAAGTGAACCTCTCTCCCACTTCCTCACTATAGCTCTATGTGCTTTTCAAGGTTAATGTTTATTCTGCTGGGTATGACTTTTACATGGACGTGGGTGGCGCTGTGGGTTAAACCACAGAGCCTAGGACTTGCCGATCAGAAGGTCGGCGGTTCAAATCCCTGCAATGGGGTGAGCTCCTGTTGCTCAGTCCCTGCTCCTGCCACCCTAGCAGTTCAAAAGCACGTCAAAGTGCAAGTAGATAAATAGGTACCACTTTGGCGGGAAGGTAAATGGCGTTTCCTTGTGCAGCTCTGGTTGGCCAGAAGCGGCTTAGTCATGCTGGCCACATGACCCGGAAGCTGTACGCCGGCTCCCTTGGCCAATAAAGCGAGATGAGCGCCGCAACCCCAGAGTCGGCCACAACTGGATCTTATGGTCAGGGGTCCCCTTTACCCTTTTTATTACTTTTACACCAAGTGGTGTGCATTCTCTCTGTCTCCGTCTGTCTGTCTGTCTCTTCATGTCAGACTCTCTGTGGGGGCTTCATGGAGCCTCACTCAGATCCATGGACTTTAAAAAGTGGGTGGCCTCCATACTACATTTCTGAACTGGAAATAATTGGTGGGGTGGATGGGCAGAGTGAGATAGACAGATCTAACCTGGGAGCTACAAAGCACAGAGATGGGGGAAATGGGCGCATTGCAAGATCACCCCAAAGTGACCAATTGTAAGGCCAAAATGCAAGGAGCTGCTCTGGGGAGTTTAGACATGTTTTTTTAACAATCTGAATGCTGTGATCAGGAATCCATCAAGCATCCATGTATTTTTTAGTAAAGAGGGGTGGGGGGACCCCACACTTTTTAACGAACTCCCAACTCCTGGTACTTGATGGGCTCAGCATTCAATGAGTTAAAGGCCTAAACTACACTCCCCTCCCCCATTCTAAGCAGCAATTCTCATTCTCCAGATGTCAATACCAACTCTAGGCTGCCTCTGTTATTTGATTTTTTTTTTTTTTTTGTCTTGCTACCCAATTAATCAATAGCCATTTTAGGCTCATATAATGAGGAGGGAATTGTACATTTCCTTACCTAGAGTCTGTGGCTGCTCAGGGCCCAGTAAATTGAGCTGCCTTCTCGCTTCCCTTTTCACAAGACTGTGCTGTTTGTTGATCTCCAGGCAGGCTGTGGGGTCAGACGCAACAGTGCAAATCTGCAGGGGAGATGGGAGAGAGAGAGAGCAATGCACATCACATGAGCCACCATTGCCGGGAGACAGATACCGGTAAACGCTGGTAGAAGGAGTCAAAACGGCTTGTCCACAACTCTGCTAGAAATCCATGCATTATCTGCCGGCCTGCAAAAGCCACAGGAGTGATGAGAGGGTTCTTTGTCCCTGATTTCCTTGGGGTTTGATCCTGCACTGCCTGGCAAAGCACCTGCCCAGCACTCCATAAAGTTCACCTGTCAATATATATTGGGATTCCATATTCTTTGCTACTGCAGTACATAATAAAAAGTTGATTTCACTCTTAATGCCAACCTTGCACTGTTTGCCTTTTTAAGGCTACACGAGCACACACACTGAATAACATGCATCTATTTATCACATTTTTGAGAGACAACGGGGGGGGGGGGGGGAGAGAGATGTTGGGGGACAGCAAAATGAATCCAAGTGTTGAAAGGAAGAACTATGTGAACCAATACAAATGCAGGAAAATAGGCACTCATGACAGTCAACCCAAAAGGCACCCAGACATCAACCCTGGCCAATGGCCATGCTTCTGGGACTAACTTTGTTATTCTTATTCTTATTCTTATTATTCCAAGTAAAGATACAGATCAAAGCACTAGAGAAGCCTGAAAAACTGTTTGATCATGGACAGTGGAGGGAGAGAATAATGACTGTGTAAACCACGGGCAATGATTTTACACCACACCTCCTGGTGTCTGAGCAGTTGTCTTGGTACACAACCTAAATTTCATACTCCATTATCTGTGCATGCGCATGCTATGAAATCTTTTGGCTTTCAGCAAAGAAAGAAGGAATCTACATGGCACATACTTGGCCAGTGAATTTCATTAACGGTGTAGATTCCTGGGTCTTTGGCCCATTGCTGAAAGCCTCTAAGGGAGGTTCACACAAACACCCTCTTGCGTTGAAAGATGTGGAACAGACACAAGTGGGTTGTGGGTTCGTGCTGCCTGGCCGTGCCCTCACCATGCCTGCATTACTGGGTATTTTGCTGCCATGTGTCTAGAGCTGTAAACGCGTAAGAGCTTCTCCACATCCTGGGGGTTCCTGGGCCAGTCAGGGTCCCGCCATCATGCCTGGAAGGGTATAGAGCTGCCTCAGGCTAAGGAAGACCATTGGTCCATCGAGCACAGTGTCATCTGCACTAAATGGCAGTGGGTCTCTAGGATTCCAGACGGGATTCATTCCCACCCCTACCTGGAAATCCCAAACCTACATGAAATGCAGGCACTCTGCCACTGAGCTATGGCCCTCACTTTTGTGCGTACATCTACAAACACGGAGGGTCGCTTCACGCGGTTGCTGCATGCCACCCAGAATGCACCTCAACGTTGGGGGCAGAGCAGGCAGGTTGGCACAGCCCTACAACACACACACAAACATCCACACTCTTTCAGTGCCCAATAAGGTTTGTCTGAAAACTCCCTGCCTGCAGAATCCGTGAGCTTTGCCAACCTAGTGTAAACCAGATGTTGTGGAGAACACCAGGTTGGCAAAGGTTGGGGGGAGGGGAAGAGAGTTAAAAGTTGTCAAGAACAACATTGGAATCAAGGTCACTTCCAAACAAGGCAGCATCACACCCCATGAACAGAATACCTTGCAGTTTGGTAGAGGGCAGCGATGGGAAACTCTGTAGGTCGAGGATTTCAGCACCCGTTTACAAACTAAGCCAAGGTTCAAAAGGACATGGGCAATATATTTTGCTGCAATGTCAGAAGCCGAGTGCTGCCAGATCGGTTGAAATCTCTGCTTCTCAATAACCAGGACTGAGAAGCAGCAAACATCTCTGTGGCCCCTACAATTTCCTCGACTGATCCAGATAACCCACCCTCTGCTTCCATTGGCACAGAATTTCATGTTGTGGTTTTCAAAAAATCCACGAGGGAAACACAGCCATTTGGGGTGTAGGGTGCTGGGACTTTGAGCCACCCACGGCCACGCTGTCAAAGGGTCCTTGAGGAAAAGCTAGATGCCGACCTGTCTTGGCTGGGGAGGGCGGGGTATAAATAAAAAATTATTATTATTATTAAAGGTTGGAGCGGATGGTAACCTTTGGCTAGCTGTGTTTGGAAGGCGTGTTTGGATGAGGCCGTGGGAATGGAAAAGAGAACAGATGCAAAAGGAGGTAAAAGAGAGAAATCAGATAGGCGAGAGCTCCAGCTATCGAGGATGAACATCAGGAATGAGGAGGGTCCTACCTCCTTTCCCTGCAGAGCCGGGGGCCCAGCCCCACACAGCCCTTCTGGAAAGAACAGCTCCACATCCCGCACAGCAACCCAATACGATGTGGAGGCTAAGAGAGATAAATACAAAGAGATGATTCTATCAGCCCATGAATTAAACATTGTCTCTGTTCCTGCTCCTCTCTCGGGATGATTGATGGCACACAGATTCCTGGAGAAATTGCTTTAAAGGGCAGCTGTTATACACTGTAACAGCAAACATTTAAACCTATTACGCCGAGAACAGTTTCATTGTCTCCTTGCTATTTTGACTTCACTCTATTGTGACTCGGCTTGTTCTCCACACCAACACAATGTCACCATTTTCTTCCTCTTTGCAGCCAAGAAATAAAGTGTTGGGAAACTCAGAGCAGGGCATCGAGCGAAGCTGCTGCAGATACCTGGCAGGGGGCTGCCTGCTGAATGCGGCAGAGTTATCAGGAAATGAAATCATTTTGGCGCCTCGGTCCAACATAATAACACTATCTTTAGTTCTTTTTCTCCATGTGTAAATAGGAAGGCCTGGATACATATATATTTTCATGCCAGTAACACTGGAATGAAACTCAGTAGGGATAAGGCAAACAACACAAATATGTCTCCAGGATCTGAAGGCTTCACATTCAGGGAAAGCATATGTGGCAATATACACCTGCTGGCACTTTGAAATGCAGGTGGGAAGATGGCTTACTTGAGCATTGTTCCACATGGGACTTTCCCTATCTGCAGAAAGCTAGCGTGTCAGGGAGAAAGCTAGTCTAATTTTCTCCCTGGTATACTAGCTTTCTATGTGCAGGGATAGTATAATCACCATCGTTATAATGGTGAAGGGCCATGGCTTACAGGGAGACCTCCTTGGAGGTAAGGTAAGCTATAAATATAACAACTAACTACAGCAACACTCTTCCTTTTGGAGCTCAAGGTGGTGGCGTACATTGCTTCCTCCAATTTATCTACCGAAACAGCCCTGTGAAGCTAGTTAGGCCGAGAGACAGTGACTGAGTCGAGGTCAACCTGTGTGCTCCATGGCTAGAGAGAAATTTGAACCCTGGTCCCCAAGGTCCTAAACCAGGCACCCTCGCTACTATACCACACTGCCTCTCTCCAACTTCTTCTCTGTGAACATGGAGACTGAGCAGGAAAAGCCACCCTTTAATCTGACCCACTTCCACGGCTGACAATGCACAAGCTTCTGTCTCCGTAGAGAACAGCTCTAGGCAGAAATGGTGTGCCCGAATGAAAGCTCTGTGGAGCTGAAAATGGGAGCTGTCACCCTTAGTAGCAGGACTCCGCAGAGGCCGTGTGTCCCTTAGCAACAGATCTGGGTGAGGAGGAGCCTTGCCATCTCTGCCCGGAGAATTGTTCCACAGAAATAGGCTTCCACCTTGCTTTTTGGGAGGTGGGGATGCTGTTTACCAAAGGGAGACGATTCTAAGCTGTGCCTGTAATATGAGACCACGTCACTCTGATACCCACCATGTCAGGAGCCATGTTGGACAGCACTTGCTTCTAAACCCTATGCATACTTACTCTGGAATAAGTCCCAATGAATTCAATGAGACTTACTTTGGGGTAGGGATGTCAGAGAATTCCCACCAAAACGAGAGCAGAAATTGCCAAAGTTTGTTTAAGTATTCCACATCTGGAGCAGAAATGAATCTAGTGAATACGGTGGGTATTTGCTGTTTGTTTTAGTCCACAAATGACACACAGTTGATTACTTGTTCCCATTTGAATTACATTTCCTTAGCGCTTAAAATATAAGTGTGTGAAATAACATAATGATAACACAATTAATTATATAAAATTCTGCCACAGCAGACAGTGAGACAAATTATGTGTTTTTTGTCAGAAGCTGAACTGCAGCAGAAGGGAAACAGCACTGCATGTTATAAACACAGGTTGGAACAGAAACCAATTCCTTCTTACATCTAAATAGCTAGAATCTTTCCATCAAAAACTACTTATTTGAAGTGGGAACCTTCTGAGCAATCCTAAACAGACAGGCTCACCATAAAACCCATTATAGAGTAAGCTGTGGCCGTACTGAGCTCTCCAAAATAACTGATTAGCTGCTTGAGCCTCCTTGGGGTCTTCAGGGCCTAGCAAGTCCAGGAGCTTCTTCACTGCATTTTGTCGCTGAAGGCAGAGGACCAAGGAGGAACCTGAAGTTAGGTAGCTGGAGTGAGCCTCCAAGGTAGCAGGGTCCTGGGCAGAAAAGAAAAGAGAGACTTATAGAAACTTTGCATCCTGGACAGAAATAGGGACCGCTAAGCTAAGCAAACATGCAATAGCTAGCTAAAGCCTAGCACACAGTTCCATGGCAGCGAGTGACAAGAAAAAAAGGAGGTTTAGAAAAAGGAGAATATTTTATACCCAGTTAGACATAAGGAGGGGGGCTGTTGAGTCAATCAAGTCATGGGGTAGGCAAATCTGTCAATTTCAGTTTCTCTCACATCTTCCTTTTTCCAATCTCAGATTCAGTTCTTTGCAATTTCTGTTTGCATTTTTTTTTTTGAAAAAGAACAAGGCTTCTCATGAAACTTCTTCAGAATTTTGTGCAAATTTCTCCCATTATCTGTGTATGCAACTTTACTGATAACAGCAGGATGCAAACTCTGTTTCCATCCTGGCACGTTCTCCTCAGCTTGCATTGTCTCAGGGCTGCTGACCCACACAGCAACCTGGCCATAACATGAAAAGCAGGCATATTTAATAAGGTATGCCCTTTCTTTCTGGTGCCACATCTTCCATGCGCAGCCAGCCAATGGCAAGTCCCACAAGCCAGTGTCATACTCTGCCTGCCAAGAAGCTTGAACCAATGTGCTTTGGCAATTTCCTGCTTTGTCAAGAGCTAACAAGGGAGCTGCCTCTACATCCTAGAGTCAGTTCCCACCCGGTCAGTCTACCTGCTCAGCTGCAATGAGCACAGGGCAGACAAAATAGAGTTGTCCTTCACACAGTGCATAGTTAAATGATGGAATTCACTTCCGCAAAAGGCAGTGACGGCTACAGGCTCTTATGATCTCATGTAGCCCTCTGCACTGCCAATTTTTGGAACAAAGGAGGCTGGGGCGCCAGAACAAGGGGCTGCCAGGGCTAGGATCAGGATGTGTAGCCCCTAGCTCTCTGCCTGTTCCTGCATAATGTGTGGCTTGTTGTGTTTAAGGGTGCTCCTCACCACTTGGGTCTAGCGGCCTGGGAGATGTTTTATGGGAAGGACCATAGCTCAATGGTAGAGCACATGCGTTGCATGAAGAAGGTGCCAGTTTCTGTCTCTGGCACCTTCAGCGGGAAAAGGCCCAGGTAGCAGGTGAATCTGTAATGAACCACCAGGAATGCCGGGGAGAGCTGTGAAGGTAAAAGGAATGGCTCTTTCCAACAGGAAGAGGCTCTATTCAGATAGGGATTCTGGTCACATCCACACCATCCACTCTTATACCACTTAAACAGTCATGGCTTCCCTCCACAAAACCCTGGGAATTGTAGTGAAGGGTGATGACTTGTTAGAAGACTTCTCACAGTTACGATTCCCTACACACTTAGCAAACTATTTATTTGGGACTGTTGAAGTGGTGTAAGAGTACTTTAAATGTATGATGAAACCTCTGCTTAGGCAACAATAAGCCTTCCACACCCCTGGCTTGTTCTGCCTCTTGGCTTCACCAGGATTGAACAGTGCTATCATGTCAATGAAAGCTAATATCCCCCATTTCTGAGATCTAGACAAGCCACACCCCCTGGCTCTGCTCAACTTTCTCTATCTTGACTCTGCCCATAGGCATTTCTTCCCCTGTGATGAAACCAATGCTCAACTCTCATTTCTGACCCACCAGTGTCCCCAGCTCTTAGCATGTCAGCCCCACTGGAAAGCAGTACTTTTCCTCTATAGAATATGAATCGTAAGATTTCAATCAGTTTGAGAAACTCAAATGCTTCATAAATGATTCAGCATCAGCATCATACATTCTTGTAAAACTAGATCTCTAATTTAGTGGTTTGGGACTTACAGAGAGCTGTACATAAAGATTAAAGATACATACAGATTAAAGACTCCCTAAGAAGATGCAAGAGCCTTGGCTTGAGCGGGGAGATACTCCAATGTGAACGACGCCATAAAGTCTTTACATACATAAATGTTTTAGGTAGCGTGAGGATATTGAAAAAGAAACTGAGGAAGAGATGTTGCAATTCTTGGGAGGCTGAATGAATTTGAGGACCACAGCTTTATTGCATTACATTACATTAAGATATGTATACCCCAACCTTCTCTCATATCCTAGGAACATACAAATGCTCTACCGCTGAGCTGTGGCCCTTTCCCCAAAACATAGGAAGCTGCCTTCTATCGAGTCATTGACACACCTAGCTCAATACTGTCTGCACTGACTGGCAGTGGCTCTCCGGGATTTCAGAAAGGGGACGATCTCAGCCCTACGTTGAAATGGGAGGGATTGAACCTGGGACCTTCTGAATAATCTACAATCACAGCCTTTCCCCATTGGAAAGTTTCGTTCTCAACCGAGGGAACCTACGAAGCTGCTTTATACTGAATCAGACTGTTGGTCTCTCTAGCTCAACAGGGTGTGCACTGCCTGGCAGACCTGCCCAGTTCTACCTGGGGAGGCTGGTGATCCAACCTCGATTTTTCAACTTGCAAGGCAGGTGCTTTATCACTGGGATACAGCCCTTCGCTGTATTGAGTCAGACCATTGGCCTGTTTGGATCATTATTGTTTGCATTGATGGGCAGTAGGTCTCTAGGGTTTCAGGCAGGGGACATTCCCAGCCCTAGCTGGAGATGCTAGGGATCAAAGCAGATACTCTACCACTGAGCTATATGAAGAATATAAAAGATCTCTGTCGGATGACTGTGATAACCTGCTTCCTCATGATTCATAGCTGATTGCTGATGATAAAGAAAACCGAACCATTTTAAAAATTCTACTTATTGATAGCTTGCATGAGTCACTTTTTCACCATATGTTACATAAGTGCTCAAAGTGGCCTAACAGTAAACCTGAAAATAATCTTTGTATTAGAACATGAGGTCTCCAACCAGATGTCTGTGGGAAGCCCTAGGTGCAGCAGCTCTCAAGTGAGGCATACTGCCTTCAAGAGTGGAGGTAGCACATTCAGCCATTGTGGCTGATGGTCATTGGTTAGATTTATCCTCCTTGAATTTGTTAAATATCCTCTTTTAAAGCCATCAAGTTGATGTCCTCCACTGCCTCTTGTGGGGGCAAGTTCCATAGTTTAAATATGCATTATGTGAAGTACTTAATTTTGTCTCTCCGAAATCTTCCAATATTCAGTTTCCTTGGATGTCCCTGAATTCTAGTGTTAAGAGAGGAGAAAGGCTTTTCTCGTCCCATTTTCTCCACGCGTTGCATAATTAATACACCTCTATTATGTCCCCTCTTACTCACCTTATAGTATACTTTTGAAATTATATTTAAGAATCCTAGGCACCAGCATCATTATATATATATATTTAGCATCCAGTTCTACCATAAACTTTTTAAAAAGTTACTAGATATCAGCAATGGGTAGTATCTCATGTTAGTCTTACTCAGAGTAGACTCATTGAAGTTAAGGGGCTTTGTCCATTAATTTCAGTGGGTCTGCTCTGAGTAGGATTTAGTTGGAAACAACCTGTTGTATTTTTGGAGTAAGGTGCCTTACTGATATTTTATCCATGTGATTTCTTTCCCAGAGTTAATTCAGGAAATTACAACATATTAAGAGGCAGAAGGGAGAAAGAGCTGTTATGTATGAAGAAATAAAATAGGATCTGAAGAAGGGTAAGGCAGCTCCATACACTTATGATATAGGCCTTTGCAACGCAAATCAACATTTTATAAAGCTGTGACTCAGATTTATAAGAACTTTAGGGTGACTTTTCAAAATTAAGCATGGCTATTGATCTGCAAGCAGAAGTATTTCAATGGTTAATATGATTAGAAAGCCACAGCAATGCATTAGATTATGCACCAGGTGTCCAAAGGCCAGGAGGAGTGACTCAGAATGTCTATATTGATGACGAAGATAGAAAAAGAATAATGATCGGCTCAGATTGCTGCAGATCACAAGACAAATGACTGCAAATGAAACTCAGTGTCAGTGTGTGGTGTTGACTGGGCTCCTTCTGAGGCCCATGGGCTGCTGGGGGGGGTGCCCTAACATGAGGAACCAGAGAGATCCTGTTTCTGCTCCGCACAAAGATCTAAGCATTCCCTTGGATCATGAAAATCTCAGGCAAGTGCAGCTGCAGTGGGACAGCTGGCAGCCCCTCCTACTGGGAACTGGGAGATTGTGTCACCCCACTGGGACAGTCTTCAACATCTCAGTGGGAGTGCTATCCAGTGGCTTTTAGAAAAAGCAGTTTAAAGATGGTTCACCGTTTAAAGGGGGTCAACTGAGAACATCTTGCCTGAAAGACCCCCAAGAACCTGGGGCCAACTCTGGGAACTCTGGCAATCTTTGTGCAGTCATACTCTCAGGAAGAAAAGCTGTGTTGCTTTCAAGGGGAGAGGAAGTGAGCAGAACACACTGATAACCTCTTGACCGAGTAGTCATCCCAATTTGCATGCACAGGGAGGCTGTACAAAATCAGCTGTTTGCTGAGTGTTCATTCTGATTCACTTGTATGGAGGTTACATAGCACCACATCAAATAATTGTCATTCCACAGTTTCCATAAATTTCCTCCTCACTTTTCTTACTGCAAAAAGTCCGGACTTTTTGGGAAGTGAATTTGTTCCTCAAAGACACTGTTGTTGTTGTTGTTGTTGTTGTTTAGTCGTTTAGTCGTGTTCGACTCTTCGTGACCCCCTGGACCAGAGCACGCCAGGCACTCCTGTCTTCCGCTGCCTCCCGCAGTTTTGTCAGACTCATGTTTGTAGCTTTGAGAACACTGTCCAACCATCTCGTCCTCTGTCGCCCCCTACTCCTTGTGCCCTCCATCTTTCCCAACATCAGGGTCTTTTCCAGGGAGTCTTCTCTTCTCATGAGGTGGCCAAAGTATTGGAGCCTCAGCTTCAGGATCTGTCCTTCCAGTGAGCACTCAGGGCTGATTTCCTTCAGAATGGAGAGGTTTGATCTTTTTGCAGTCCATGGGACTCTCAAGAGTCTCCTCCCAAGGACACTGAGCTCGCTTTAATTGCACGACCTGAATTCGCTGCCTTTGAACTCAAAATGCATCCCAAAAACAGCAGCGGTCTAGAAGTGCCCAAAGAAAATTGGAAGAAGAAGAAAGCAGACAATCAAACACAAAAGGAAGGTAGAGGCAAAGAGAGAGAGAAGGAAAAATGCAATAATAATAAAATGAAAAGTAGGTTCCATGCTGTAGGTTGATATTAAAAGCTAGGTCTGAAAAGACTAGCATTGTAAACGACATACAGAACTCTCATTTATGCCCAGTTCGTCCACCTCTCGAGTTCTGTAGTCTCTCTACTCTTGACAAATTCATGGAGGAGAAGGCTAGCCATGGCTACTGACCTGATGGTTGATGCCTCTGAATGCCAGTTGCTAGAAATTGCAGGAGGGGAGAACATGATTGCAGTCAGGTCCTGCTTATAGTTTCCCATGGGCACCTGGCTGGACTAGATGGGCCACTGGCTTGACCCACCAGGCTCTTCTTATGTTATACCAATGGCTCATCCAGCCCAGCACCCTTTTCTCACAGTGCCCAGTCAGATGTATTGCTCTTACGTTGATGCCCTTTGGTCTTTCATTCCAACAAACCTGCTTAGCTTCAGATGAGAGGAGTGCCTTGACATCTTTTGGGGTAAGGTCTATGTGTTTCATTCCAACCAGGCTGAATTTCTCTAGATCCAGTTTCCGGAGGATCCTTGCTAGGTTACGGGTCCATGTGCCTGGTTTGAGCAGCAGCACAGTGCAGAGGATTTGGGCTCCTGTATAAAAGATCAACAAAAGGAGGATGAAAAGATATTGCACTATGGAGCATTGTAACCAGCAGAGCAATGGCCTAGCTCTCCCAGGGGCAGGGGAGAGGCAGTAAACCAGCGTGTTGATTCTAACAAGTTGTGTGCTGACTGCAGGTGGCAGCAGGTCACAGAATGGAAATTTCCACCTTAGAAAACTTTGCCCCCACCACACCACGTGCCTCTCCAAAGATTACCCCTAGGGAATACAGACTCCAACAAGCATGGGGGGGGGTCCTCATCCCTGATTTAGCTCTTTCCAAATCTGGTTCTTCACACTGATTCACAACCTTGATTTTTTAAAAATAAAACCTGCTATGTTTTTTGGGGGAAGCCTTTACAGTCTTTCTAGCAAATGTGAGTCATATGCCTCGATAGACGTGGAATTTAATATTTCACGATTGCCTTCAAAAACTTATATATTTTTTAGATTTCTTGTAGGCAGCATATGATCTAGTCATAACATTCATTCAGACTAGTGAGAATACTCTGTGCTGGAAAATGATGTCATTTGTCAGTGTCTCTTCTAAACTTGCTTCTCGAGGTTTGTAACTTTCTTCCCTTGAGTGTCTTGAATTGCTTTTAGCAATCTTCTCCATTCTTTACAAGATTTATTTAGAGCTAAAGTAGCAGTTTGCCAGCACACTTTGCCAGCTCACAAGGGGGCTTTTCTGAAGGAGTTTTCACAAAAGCTCCCACCCTCGTTTTCATCACGTTTTGCCACCTGTCCATAGTTTGGCAACAGAGATCATTAAGCTCTGCTTGGCTTTTGATCAATGCAGAGTGAGGAAAGCATGCCCTCACTCTGCATTGGCCTCATGATTATGCAACACAGCCAGTGTGATGAGGATGTCAAAAGTAAAATCACAAAGAGAGCAATGCTTTTTCCTCTCACTGTGGCATCTCATGGGTAAAAACCCCAGGTTTTCAAAAAGGCAGCAGCAGAAGTGTGATCACTGCTATGGTTAAGTGGTCAAACACTTTGCTCTTGTTTACAATTCTGCAGCAAATCACAGCTTGCAAAAAGAACAGCGATTTGTTTATTTTTTGCAAGGTGGAGGGATTGCTCATTCCTAGTAGACTATTTTTAAAAGCTTTTCTCTAAGTTTCTTTGCTCAATGTTACGCTATATTATTCTATAGGAACTGAAACTCTGCTCCTAATACGAATGCATGAAAGCAGATGGGCATTTGCAACAGAAATGGGATGTATAACTGTTCCCTCTGCCAGCCATTTCTTTCCTGCAACCCCTTACCCAGACTGTTCTTCCTTCAGCCAGGCTTCCTACCAGTCCCAGAGCTCAGCTGGAGGAAACTGGGCAAGGAGCAGCCTCCTGCTGCTTCTCTGAAAATCACCCCGGTCAATTTCTGTATTGTATTTGAAACTGTTTTTATAGATGTAATTGTTTTAACTCTTCTCCCAGATGCAATTGTTTTAGACACATTTTTTATGATACTGTGAAATCGCTTCCAGCTGCTTTGCAGGAATAGAGTCATAAATGAAACAATATAACATAGCATAATAAACTAATCTTAGGTTGCAAACACAGGGTTGGAAATCCTAAATTTGCTGCATCGTGACTAATTCTGGCTGGAGACAAATCTCCAGTTTTGTCTTTTTCTCCATTAATATATTGACTAGCATTTTAGGGCTTAAAAACAAAAACCCCACAATGATCAATGCTTTATCTTTATTGATCAATAGGCTGTCCCATATAAGAAACCCATTTTTAATTCTGAGACATGAAGTAGCGGCTGGTGCCCATTTGGGCTGGTGGGACAGTAGGCCAGGAGCCCAACCGTAGGGGGAACCAGAGTCAATGACAGGCAGAATCCATACCCTCCAACATTTATCCAATAAAAATAGGGACATCCCATTCCATAATTTTGATTTTACTATTTATACCCCACACATCTTACTGGGTTGCCCCAGCCACTCTGGGCAGCTTCCAACATATATAAAAACATTATAAAACATTAAACATTACTAAACCTTCCCTACACAGGATTGCCTTCAGACAGCTTGGGAGTCAAATAATTCCATACACTCCAACATTCCTCCAATGAAAATAGGGACATCCAATGGAAATGTGGGACATTCTGGGAGCAAATCAGAAACCAGGACAGCTTCTCTAAATCAGGGACGTCCCTGGAAAATAGGGACACTTGGAGGGTCTGATAATCAACTCATCCTCCTCTGTTGAGTTTTATGAGGAGGGCATTAATGCCAGGGTCAGGGCCAGGGCTGGCTGCAAGTAAGAAGGCAGGCAGATGGTGGCTGACTCAGGGCAGACTGAGGTTGGTGAGAAAGTGCCCTGTTTACCCAAGCACTGGAGACATGTGCTTGGCTGAAAATAAGCAGAGCAGCCAAAGAAGTAAATTCCAGGATGGCAAGCTTGGTGTATATTCTCTTCTCCAAAGAAGTAAATTCAGGCAAAGGAAGACATTCCAATACAGCATGCAAGGTGCCTCTCCTCTGGCCTTATTTAAGTCCACTTAAGTTCCGTGTTTTTAATGATGGAGCCCTCTCTGCGCAGAATTTGACAGATCCAACTTTCCCCAAGAAAGCAGCAGGGCCTGCTTAGCCTTGGCATCCTTACCAACTTGCATGGAGCGGAAGAGCAATTCTGCATGGCTTGTGTGAGTCTCTCCTGTTGCGTAAGAAAAGTGAAAGGACTTTAGTGCACAAGAGCAACAACAGAAAGGGTTCTCGTCATGGAGTTGTACAGTGGCAGACATTGCCGACTGTTCAGAACTTTTTTGGGGCTTGAAAGTGGGGATTCCAGGGATGAGCAAAGGGTTTCATAAAACTGCTTCCTGCCTGACCACCTTGTTTCCGGGGGGGGCAAGGGGGGCGGGGAAGTCAGCGATCTTGGAACCCATGACTTCCTGGTAGCAACTTCCAAAAATATATTTATGTGATGTGTTGAAGAAGTGGATGCAAGGTCAAGTCTTACCTTCAGACTGGGGGTGCTGTGGAGGAGGTGGCAAGTACTTCAGGGCAGGTCGACGTTTGGGATCTGGAAAAGGATGGAGATGGGCATTTTGTGAGGAAGAAGAAAAAGACAAAACATCCACAGTGGCTTTTTGGCAAAGAGAACAGTAGCCAAAGGGCTATCCAAACAACAAATGCAAAGACCTCTGAGAGATCCTTGTTCTTCTAAAGAAAGGCCTCTTGCAGGACGGAAAAAAGAATTTGGTACAGTGGTAACAAGTGCCAATTGGAATAGAGAGGACGTAAAGCAGGAGGTCACCAGCAGGTGGAGCCAACTCATTCTACTTTTGCTCCTATCCTTCTCCCTGCCATGAAGCCTGTGGGAAAGGACTCTTGGTTTATCAAATGCTTAGAAAAAAATAGGCAATGCAAGGTCACAGTCTCAAATGGCAGGTTAAAAACGGTGAAGTGTAAGAACAGAGTGTCTTGCATTAATTAGCAGAAAGGGTACCATTGGGTTTTTCTGACACCAAAAGAAGCTTCAGCCAAGCCATGGTCTAGATCAGCTCTATTGGTGAAGGGAAAGAATGAAAATACTCTACCCACCGCCTACAAAATCCTTCTCAGTGAAGAAGAGTACTGCCTGCCTGAAGGCTGTCTCTGGGGTTGATGACATCATTCTTGGAAGAGAGCCGGAGCCAGAGCTCACTTTGCTGTTGTAAGGAGTTAGTGTTTTCAGGATTTTGGCAAGGACCACAAAGGCACCAATCCTCCGCAGCACACAGACAAGGGCAGGGCTGCTCATAAGCGCATCAATACTTGTTTGCCAGCGTTTGTCTCCCACTTCGAAGGGTGTGGTTTCCTTAGCCTGTATCCGAGTGAGGTGGGGCAACCACTTCAGAGTGAGAAGCTCAAATGGCAGGTCCAAGTCTTCCAACACTGCCGAGAGAGACATGGCCAGCATGAATTACTGTTTTGCCCCTTGCGGAATAGTCCCTCCCCTGGTATCCAATCACAGTATGACTTTCCAATCTTAACTTCAGTTCTCAACCTTTGCACATCAGTTTGCATTTTTTTAAAAAAAAATGTGCTCGTGAAACTTCATCAGGATTTCTGTGCAAATTTCTCCTAATATTCGCATGTGTATGCAGTTTTGCCAAATATACACATTTTTGCAAAGGAATTTCCCTAAATAGAATGCATTTTAATGTCAGTTTCACCAACTTTTATGCATAATATATACAGTATCTGCAATCAGAGTTTGAGTCCTTCATCCAATGAGAGCCAAGCCAACTGGGGAACAGTAAAGTAGGGCTATTGTGCTCATGCCCTGTATTTCTATAGACGCCTGGCTTGCCGTTGGCTGAAACAGGATGCTGTGCTAGATAGGTCTTTGGTTTGGTCCAGCAGGGCTATTTTGATGTTTACCCTAATTATGTGCATAATAGAATGCATACATCAATACTAGGGTGGGGAAATATATCAATTTCAGTGACTCCACATTTTTTGTTAATTATTATTATTTAACTCCTCATGAAAATTCACCTGCACTGTGGTGTGAATTTCTCTAATGCACACCTTTTCCTCATGCAATTTGGCCAAATATACACCTTTGCAAAGCAATTTCCCCCAAATAGAGTGCATTTTTGTGCACATTACTTGGCCGGAGAACTACATTGCAAAATTCAAAGAAGTGTGACTTCTAAAGAAGAGCTGTGTTTCGGTTCATGTATTGTTTTTGGAAAGCACAAATTTGATAGGTTCACCTTTAAAATGAACTGATTGGAATTTCTGCCCTGTTCCTAATCACAGTGCATATAGGGTTTCTGCATCAAGGCTATGTTCTCTATCACACAGGCTCTAAGCTGGGAATGACCTGGAGTCTGAGCAGGCTGCTTCCAGTAGCCTAGTGCAAGGATTTGGTGAAGGACGCTGCCTGCGCTTTTCATGGCTTCCTTTCCAGTGAAGGTCAACAGGACCACTTGTTCCATTTCGGGCTCAGAGGCATACATCCAACTGTGCAAAACCTCCAGGGGAATGTTCGAGGGATCTGGCACAACACTAAAATTGCCACCTGCAAAAGAAAAGTGGGGGGAGGAGGAAACTTTTTTTTACTGCAGAGGAAACCTACAGCTCCATTGATGCAGGACAAGCAGGGGGGAACCTTTGGCCCTCCAGATGTTGATGCACTACAACTCCCATCATCCCTGGCCATGCTTTCTACACCTGCTGTAGAAAGAAGTCGCTGTAGAAATATGCTTCAGTTTCCTTTTGGGAGTCTGCTCCAGGAGCTCCCATCTTTGAAGGTTAGGCTATCCCAGCCAGGGGGCATAGCTAGCTGCTCTGGCACCTGGAGCAGTGGGGGCGGGGTGAGCCGCCCACGGGGGCACCACAGCAATCTGCACATGGGGGCGCCATGGTGAGCTGCCCACGGAGTCAACTTGGCAGACACAAGCCCCACGCGGCCATTTCGGGCAGCGCAGGGCCCCGAGCCACCGCGTCACTTCCAGGAGAGACATGTGGCTCAGGCGTGCTGCAGGCCAGGCCCCGCGGTAAGTGCCACCAACCGCAGTGTGCCATTTTGTCACCCCCTCAGGGATGACACCTGGGGCAGCCCACACCCCCCACAGCCTCCTTCCTATGCCTCTGATTCCAACTATGGAATAGCCTTCCTCATATATACTCAGCATTTACTCTGAATTATTTTAGGGGGCAGGGGAAACCCACTTCTATTTACTAAAGACTTGTCGGATTTTCATCATGGCTGACAGTAGTGCTAGTTTTTATTACATTGCAATTTCTCTTGACATTCGTAGCCTGAAAGGAAACCGAGATTATAAGAGAATGTGCACACAGCCTTCTTTCTTTTTTGTGATCAGGTGGACTAACCACTAAGGAGACCACTTAGTGTTATGTCTAAAGCTTGGAGTGAGGCTTATTTTGCCCAAACCAACTAAGGTTGCTAAACCAACAACAAAACCTGGTTTATGACTGGCTGTTATGCGTGAACATGGTCACTGGTTGGGTTCAAACATAATGTGAAGCCATGGATTCTTCGCCACTAGCTCCATCTTCAGATTCCTAATACTTAGCGGATTATGTCTGTGCTGTGACGCACCCAGTTCCTGCAGCAAACTGTCGGTATAAGGAACCGCATGAAAACACAGACTGGGTTCTGGTTCAGCATGGGAGTGCAAACTGCTTTGAATGTCCTCCAAGAAACCTTTCTCTGCCAGTGCACTCATAAGCCCTAGGTTAAAACAAACAAATGAAATAGAAAAAATTATAAAGAAAGAGGTGGTTGAGTCCGCTTATGGTACAATCTAATAGCAATGTCATTATGTACGATATTCCTGGCTCATATTTCCAATTGCCTATTCCAAAAACCTCATAGTACAGTAAGTGCATGGTATCTGCGGTCGATGTCGTATTAACTGTGCCATACAAACATTTGGAAGCCACAGCAATCTTCTGCTGTTGGCACACCACAGAGGCTGATGGAAAAGATGGCTTGGCCATTACTTTTATGAGGCAGGGTTTCAACAACCTGCCAATCAGAGTGCTGGTTCGAATTTGATGTCTTTTTGGCCAAGGATGAGCCCTATGAGTTACTGCTGAGTTTGTACACATGATTCTTTAAAAAATGAAATTATACATATGTGTGCATACATACAGTAATGGATAAACATTGCCTTCTGCAAGGCAAAGAAGAAACCTGCTGGATCAGATCTAATCTAGGTTCCATCTGCACTATGCATTTAAAGCAATATCATACCACTTGAAAGAGTCATTGCTTCACCCAAAGTATCTAGGAATTGTAGTTTGTAAAGGAGACACCCCTCGTAGAACTACAATTCCCAGAGTTCCCTATGAAGAAGGATTGACTGTTAACCCACTTGTCACTACAGTCGTACCCTGGAATCTGTTCCAGAAGTTTGTTCGACTTCCAAAATGTTTGGAAACCAAAGCACAGCTTCTGGATTGGCTGCAGAGAGCTCCTGCAGCTGATCAGAAGCTCCGTCAGACATTCGGCTTCTAAAAAACAGTTTGCAAACTGGAACAGTCACTTCCAGGTTTGCAGCGTTCAGGAGCCAAAACGTTTCAGAACTAAACTGTTCGAAAACCAAGATACGACTGTATGTTACTCCACCCCATTCATTTCAATCCAAAGGAAAGGCAACGCAAACTGAGTGTGCATGCGATGTAATCAATTACGTATCATTTGTGGACTGAAAGCAACAACAGCAGCAGATACTGATCATATACACTGGATTGATTTCCATTCTGGACATGGGACGAATAAGTGAGCATTGGCAATTTCCACTCCTTTCTCTGTTTCCTTGCAATTATCAGGCATCCCTAGTGTGTACGCTAAGTCTGCAGGACAACTGGAGGGACCACACTTTCCCACCTCTCGTGCTCATGCTTTTCTTTACCTTTGAGCAACGCAGGGACATGATGGCTGGCATTTTCCTTTCTCAACAACAAAGCCAGGCAATGCACACGTGTTTGGCTGGGTAGTTTATCCTCCAAGAAACTCCTCTCTGGTATATATGAAGCCTCACTACGACAAAATACAGTTACCTGAAATGACACAAGCCAGCAATTTTTGATCTAAATGGCAAGGCAACCAATTTATGGAAAAGTGCTGAGTGTCAGAATGTTCCACTGGGCACTCGCCATCTGAGCAAAATCCTCCCACACAAGAATTTCAGCAGTTCTGCAGCCTCCTGGAAATGGACTCAAAATATGCCACTAATGTATTATCTTCAGAAAACTTAAATTGAACACCAATCATTAATGGGCTAATTTTAGGGCTTGCTACATTAGTCAATCATTGCAGAGGTTGAGGTGACTCTGCCATTGCGATACCACAATATGCTCATGACTGTGCTGGTTTTACAATGATATTAGGCCTAGTCTGCAAAAATGGTTAAAAGCTGTTCTTGGGTTGTACCACTTCAGACTGCAAGCAGCTGACTGCGTGGCTGGTTTTCCACAACCCACCCCACATTCCGTCAAGATCTCCTTACATAGAAAAAATACCCCCTTGCACACCAGAACTAGAAACTTTTCCCCGATACGTTAAGTTTTCTGTGTGCAGATGCTCTTATCACTGAACTATGGCTCTTCGCCAGAAGATGTATTTCTTTCTTTATATGATGATATATACTCTTCTAGTTCTTACACATCACTTAGAACAGCTAACAAGATTTGAAATCTATTATAAAATACAGTAATGTTCTAAAAATAATATAAAAAATTGAGCCACTACAGTGTAATAAAAACAGAGATGGGCGCAGGAGATTTTAAAAAGCATCAGATAATTACATGCCCCCAAAAACCTGCCTCAACACCCACAAGCATCTGGTTGGCCATTGCGAGAACAGGATGCTGGACAAGATGGAACATGGGCCGGATCTAGCAGGGATCTTCTCATGCCCTTAAATATGCTGCCCTTTTCCCCAGATAGGAAATCCATGAAATCACTGGGCCCCTGACAACCAAGTTCCCACCACCACCACCTATGGCTTTTCAATACTTGCAGGATGCTCTATCGTTGGACTATGTCTCCCAGGCCAATGGGCTTGAGGACATTTATTACCCTTGAATTTTCATCCAGACAGCTCCTCAAACATTTCTTGTGGTTCAGGCGATGATTCAGCGCGGTGATTCATCATCGCATTTACGTCGGTGTGTCAGGAAGCTGCCGCTTGATGATGCAAGGTTGTATTATGTGCCCAAGTGTTCGTCTTGTTGCCTTTTCATCCCACGGGAAACTTTAAATGTCTGCAAGCTTGTCATCAACAATATGGGATCTCCTTGGAAAAGCAACATCCTTTTTGTGCCAATTTCAGGGGCTGATTTCAGTTTGAGAAGACGTCTTGCTGTCCCAAGTGGATCCTTAAGCAGAGTCTGCCACCCTCCAGCTGTTGGAACTAGAATTCCCATTATCCTTGACTGCAGCCCATGCTTGGTGGTGCTGATGGGAGCTGAAGTTTGGCAATGTCATGAGAGCCACAGGTCCCCCAACTCTGCCTTAAAAGTTGTGACCCTATGATCCTGTATCCATTAAGGGTTGGAATCTAGTAGAAGAGGCTGCAGAACCTTCCAAACCAGTTCCTTTGTTAAGGCCATTGCTTTAGCTGGTTTCAGGTTCAATTCCTGGCATCTCCAGGTAGGGCTGAGAGAGATCCTGGCCTGAAACCCTGGAAAGCTGCTACCAGTTAATGTAGACAGTACTGAGCGAAATGGGCTTTGTATAAGGCAGCATGTTCCTATCTTTTCATTCATCAATGCATGAAGCGCATGTGTACTACATGGCCAGTGTTTCCACACCCTGCATGTGCAACAGAGTGCATATATTGTGGGAGCTTTGTAATAAGGACAGAATAAAAAACTGGAAGAAAACTATTTCCCATGCCTTAAAAGCAGAGATGGCGAACCCGTGGCCCTCTGGATGTTGTTGGACTCCAGTTCCCATCATCCCTGATCACTGACCATGCTGACTGGGGCTGATGGGATTTGGAGTCCCCAAAATCTGGGCTGCCACAGGTTCCTCATTCTTGCCTTAGAGGGAATAACCCACTTTTTGCAACTATGTTAGGAAACTGGATGTACACACAGATCCTGCTGTCACAATGCTCAATACAGTGGTGCCTCGCAAGACGAAAAGAATCCGTTCCACAAGTCTCTTCGTCTTGCGGTTTTTTCTTCTTGCGAAGCAAGCCCATTAGCGGCTTAGCGGATTAGCACTATTAGCGGCTTAGCGGGCTTAGCGGATCAGCTGGTAAGCGGCTTAGCGGATCAGCTGATAAGCGGCTTAGCGGAGCAGCTGTTAAGCGGCTTAGCGGAGCAGCTGTTAAGCGGCTTAGCGGATCAGCTGATAAGCGGCTTAGCAGCTTGGGAAAAAGGGGGGGAGGAAAAAAACCCCGCAGGAACTCGCAAGACATTTTCATCTTGCGAAGCAAGCCCATAGGAAATTCGTTTTGCAAAGCACCTCCAAAACGGAAAACCCTTTCGTCTAGCGGGTTTTCCATCTTGCGAGGCATTCGTCTTGCGGGGCACCACTGTACACAGGTCCCGCTATTGCTACTTGAATGGCTGATTCAGATGTGCAAGCAGCTACTTCCTCACTTGTTTGTGCTCTGCTGGTAGCAGCAGCCATTTTCAGACAGAAACCACGGAAGGAGGGAAGGTGAGAGATCAGACAAATCATTCCCCCCCCCCCCTTTGTCTCTCCCTTGGTACTTGGCTGCAGCCATTTCAGGAAGATACCATGGAGGGAGGTGGGAGATTGAACAAAACACGGATCAGAAATGTTCCCATAGGAAATAATGGAAATCGTCCACTCATTATGCTCACCTATGGAACAATTTCCTGGGAACGTATTGTATTTGGAAAGCGGGAACCTGTGTGCTATTACCACAGAAAAAAGGATGCATGGAGGAGGAGCATGGTAGAACGGCTGAGTTATCATCCTGTTCTTTATATTTCACCTTTCTTCCAAGGAGTTCAAGACGACATACATGATTCCTTCCCACCCCACCTTTCTTCCCACAATAATCCCGTGAGGTTGGTGAGGCTGAGAGACAGACACCAGTCCAAGGTGAGCTTCATGGCCGGAGTGAGGATTTGAACCAGGTCTCCCAGGTATTAGACCAACACTCTAACCACTACACCACACTACACTGGCTCTCACACCACACTGACCACAGCTGTCAGTGAAAGGCAATACAACTCTTGTCAATGCCCATAAGAACGTAAGAAGAGCCTGCTGGATCTGACCAATGGCCTATTTAGTCGAGCATCCTATCCTCACAGTGGAAAACAAATGCCCAGTGGGGAGAACTGCAAACGGGACCCAAGCACAATAACACTCTCACCCACCACGCAATTGATTTCCATTACTGCCTCTAACCATGGAGGAGGAGCATAGCCCTTGTGGATCGCAGCCCTTGATAGCCCTTGTCCAATCCTCTTTCAAAGCTATCCAAGTTAGTGGCCATCACTACTACTTCCTGTGAGAGTTAGTTCCGCAGTTCAAATATGCCTTGCCTTTTCCTCTGGGCCCAACTGGCATTGTCCCACCAGAACGAGGCTAAGAAGAGGGTGGGGATACGAGCCCCACAATCACAGTCTTACCTGGCTTGCTGGCACACCGAGCACGTGAGCTTGCTTGGGCAACAGCTGCAGCTGTTTGGTCCCCTGGAGTGCAAATCCTCTCTGGGTGCAGGTTGAAATCACAAGGCCATAGATGTGAGGAGGCACAACAGGCGATGCCATCAAAATAATGTCTCCTGGGAAGTGCAATGTGGGGCAGGGAAGCAGAAGGAGGTTATCAGACTGGCTCTCTTTGTACCACTGCAGGGACCTTTTTACACGTGACTAATCCCAAGAAGAAGGCTGGTGTTAGAATATCATCCTTGTCCTTTGTTCTGATCACTATTGCCAAATTACAGTGCTACCTCAGGTTAAGTACTTAATTCGTTCTGGAGGTCCGTTCTTAACCTGAAATTGGTCTTAACCCGAGGTACCACTTTAGCTAATGGGGCCTCCTGCTGCTGCTGCGCCACTGGAGCACAATTTCTGTTCTTATCCTGAAGCAAAGTTCTTAA
Source organism: Podarcis gaigeae (assembly GCF_964106915.1). Lineage (NCBI taxonomy): Eukaryota > Metazoa > Chordata > Lepidosauria > Squamata > Lacertidae > Podarcis > Podarcis gaigeae. The sequence continues at coordinate 35,731,425 of NC_139690.1, forward strand.
CCCAAGGTAATATTTCTAGGCTAGCAGAGTCTGTAACCTGAGGCGTATGTAACCTGAGGTACCACTGTATGGAATCAGAGACAAATTGGAAGCAAAGGAGGAGGCATGAGGGCCAAGTTGCTCTGAATCTTCTATGCAGGCAATTTCAGTTAGGGAGGCCAGAGAGTTGTTGTTGCTATTATTCCACTTATTATTAATTATTTATTATTATACCACCTTTCACCTGAAGATCTCAGGGCACTTCACAGCATACAAATACAACATAAAAACACAAAATACATGATAAAAACAAGAACGAAACAAACCAATTACCCCCCCCCCATTTTTTTTTAAAAAAGGACATAGAATGATAATCCGTCAAAGACCTGGCTGAAGAGCTACGTTTTTGCCTGGCACCTAAAGAGGAATAATGAAGGCACCAAACAGGCCTCCCTAGGGAGAACATTCCACAAACGGGGATCCCCTCCATGTTGCCACCCTTTGGACATCTCATGGAGGAGGCACACAAAGCAGGGCATCTGATGATGATCACAGGGTTACGTTACCAAATTAGCTTGCTAAGGACTGAACTTAATGCGACATAGTTAATGCAACCTACTGCAAAGAAGTGGTGGAAGCATGAAAGAAGAGTTCTGTAAGGAAAGGAGATTCGATTTATTGTGCAATTTTTGCTTCGCAAGAACAACCTTTGGTGGTGGAGACAAGAGCCGCTGGAGGCCATAAGGCTGTAGCGTCCTGCAAGTTGCTTGGTTCTTGGTCAGCATCTGCCTTGTGGAGTGAAGGCCTAGGAAGTCTGGGGTGGAAGTGTTATAAATGAGAAAGACAAACATATTGAACAGTTGCAGTCTAGAATTCAGGTGGGATCACCCCACACAGTTGTGCCCCAGCAAATTCCGGGAACTGCATTTTGCATTGAGCACCAATCCACCAACACTTATACAAATATTCCCTCCAAATAACTACTTGGGCTGAGGTTTGCAGAGAGCAATACCTTAATCAAGAGACCATTACCTTTCAAAATTCACCCTTCTGCGAATTTTTGCATTGCATTTTTCCAGCCAAGCAATGCGTACAAAAATGTAGGTGACAGGGAGCATAAAAATGCAGACATTCATTAAAAAAACATACAAATATACATTTTAGGGAAATGTGCTTGCAAAAATGTATATATTGGTCAAAAGTGCACATGAAAATGTATATGTTATGAAATACTCACACTAAAATACTGATGATTTTTCACAAGTATTAAAAAAACACACCAACAACCCACAACTATTGGTAAATTGCTGCAGAAATGGGGAGAACCAAATTTAAGCTTGGAAAAATGAGAAACTGTGAGCAACCAAAATTGACAGAGTCATCCTACTTGAGATGAAGTGGCTTGTTGGATGACGTTTATCATAGGATGTAGTTAAAATCCTGTGGCAGAGCAACAAGGATAGAACTGCAAAGTTTCAAACACAGCCCAGTCCTTTTTACACCTGCCAACATCACATCAAAAGACCAGAGCAAACAGCAATTTTTTTGGCAAGCGATATCTATTCTCATCACCCCTCAGCCTCTATAGCCTTGATAAAATGCCTTCACAGCCATCTTTCAGATTCACACATTTTTTTTGGCCAGCTGAGGAGGGAAGCAGCAAGGTGAAATGTACAGAACATCAGAGCTGGTAATAGAAACCCATTTAGAAACCCAACACACTGTTTGTGTCTTGGTCTTCCATCTCAAAACATGGAATAGGAAAATTCTCTCTCTCTCTCTCTCTCTCTCTCTCTCTTGTCCAACCAGCAGCTCAAAATTCTTAAAGAAAATTCTCTGGGCATGGGTGTTCAAAAGTACAAGCGGCATCTAATGGTCAGGGCTGAAATCTTTACAGTCAGTTCAAGTTAATGGTGTGATTTAGAGCATACTTTCCCTAGAATAAATTCCCACAACTTTTTTAAAAAGTGGGGGGCAGGGGGTTTCTATAAATGTTCAGGAGCTGAGACTGGCTTCCTGGGGAAAGGGGGGTCAGCAATAGATTGTCTGCTTTAAAAAATACATAAATCCAAATTAATTTTGCTGCTCCCAAAGCAAGAAGCAGCTGTGATCCTATTGATAGCTGTGTCATCACACTTTTCCTGCTCAGTAACCCCCTTGGAAATACATTACATGATGATGCAGTTACAGATGGGGGAGAAATCAGATTTGGTTTGCATTTCAATGAGAACCTACTTAATTCCACACCTCCTAAACCAATGCATGAACTGAAACATGGCTATCCTTCAGAAGTGGACAGTTGGAAACTGTGCTTAGCAACCAGGCAGAGTGGCATGATCTTCACTGAGGTTGCACGAGCTCTGATTGGCTATGTAATTCTGGGGGAATTTTCCTCTGTATGTTTGGTTGAATGCCTCCCTGCTATGTACAAGGACTGAACAAAAAAGGACAAAACCTCTCTGTTCCTTTCTCCTTAAACTGGACACTGCTTTTTTGCTCAGTATCTTAACTGAAGTACTATCAGGACTTTTCTCCCCAGATTCCATCTGTGTTATTTAAGTGACTTGGCTAACATTCCCTTCCACCGATTATTCACTAAAAACTACCTTCCATGGAGATCTTTCAGCTCAGTACTACCCACAAGCTACTCTCACATAATTCCAGCACCTCACACCCATCTGGAATTGTCACCTTGGTTTGCTGCATTTGCCAACAGGATTTGGAACTCCACCGCGAAGCGTCCCGTCGCAGCTCACCCTCCCTCCAAACCAGAAGCACAGCTCCCTGTGTACTCGGCTGTCCATGTGAGGGAGGTAGGCAAGGGGCTCGGCTCGGCTTGAACCATAGATTGCGCTGATCGAGTGGCAGTCCGTAACTCTGGCCAGCTGCGCGTCAGAGGGGCCCATGATATCTTGCAGGATGCCACGGGCTCTTGGTCCTCTCAGGCTCAGTGCTAGCACGGAGGGCCCTTTCTCTTGGGTATAACAAGAAGGCGGAGTTACTGGGGAAGAGAAATAAGAGAGGTGAAAATGGAACACAAGAACCTGTGAGTCAGACTCTCCACCCATCTAGCTCAGTACTGCCTACAATGGCTGGCAGTGGTTCTCCAGGCTTTCAGGAAAGAGTCTCTCCCACTCAGAGATGCCGGCGATTGATGCCGGGCATCATCTATATGAAAAACAGATGCTTTACCTCTCTTCCCTCCTTGCTGCAGCCCAATATGTTTGCCATATTTTAATAACTGTCTGCCATTTACTATTTTATGACAGTGAGAATGTACCTGAAGTTTACCAATGGTGGCTCAATAACTGCCTACCATTGTGGTGCTGCAGTCCAAGTTGCCCAGACACTCCATGCCCCTCACCTGTGCTAGAGAGGAACATGTCCGGCTGCGGGTAGAGCAGGCGGAATCCACAGATATCCAAACCAGAGGCAAGAATCAGCTGGAGTGTGTGATGGACAGCCAGGGGGCTTCTGAGCAGGGTCTCAAACAGCAGCGCCATGGCAACCTGAGCAGGGAACAGAAAGCAGGAAGAAAACAGATAGGGCTCCAGAGAGTCACACACTTAGGAGGAGGGGACATTTTAAAATTTACAATTAAGGTGTTTTTTTTCAGATTTCAGAGAGAGAGAATCCTCACAGATTTAACACAACCTTTTTGAAAGGGATGAAGCCCAAAAACAAGATCCCTCTCTGAAACCTTGGGGAGCCATTGGCAGTTAGTACAGATCCACCTCTCCCCCAACTTTTTTTCTCCAGATGTTTTGGGCTACCAACTCCCACTGGGTCTACACAGTAATGGCACACACCATTTGGCTTTAGTTATTTTTCTAAGCCCAGCCTTGCAAGAGATTAGGATTATCCTAAATCTCTTGCATTTATATTACTGGTCCGAAAGTATTCACTCTTCCACCACCAGCTGAAATGAAGACACCATTAGGAATGTGATTCACTTGGAATTGTGTTTGATCTGATTTCAGACTTACCGACTGAAACAAAACATTTTCTATAGAAGTGTGCGGGTCTAGCTCCTGAAAGAATAGTTATTTTCTTGTGGTTGGGTTGACTTGAGGATCTGCATTCTTCCTATAACACTTTATTTTGAATTACCTCCAAGAACTAGCTTTGTTCTTATGCCAATAAACGCCCAATGAATTCATCATTATCGGGCACTTGAAATGGAGTGTTACCAAATGCTCCTTCTCCGTAAAGGCATCTTGAGGTTTACTCCATTATAATAAACACAGTTATAAATCTACTAAAGTAATAAAAAGCCTTCTCCAGCTAGAAGAATAAAACCCACTCTGCTCTATCAAACTAATTACAGCTCCCCATGTATTGACTTTGCCTTCAGCTCACTGATAAGAAACCATCCTGTAGTTAATTCCCCATCGCATAAAGGATGCTGATCCTATTTTTTAATAATAAAAAATAAAGCTGGAATCTGCAAATCATTTGCAAGGACATACTTGACCTCAGCACCCGCTTCTGCAACCCACAGGTTATTCTATCAAAACTTGTTTACATGAGGCCTTATCCTAAGCCAGTAGCCTCTGAAACCCTCTTCAGCCCTAGGTCTGCCTGCATCAGTAATGGAGAATCTGTGGCCCTTCAGATGTTTCTGGACTCCAACTCCCATCGCCCTCAGCCAACATAGCCTATGAACAGTGATGATGGATGTTGGAGTCCACTAACATCTAGAGGGCCATAGGTTCCCTGTCGCTGGTTTACATTATCTAGAGATCATCTCACAGTTGTAACCAGTTCAAACTGTAGAAATCATCTGGACACTTAGAGATATAAGAAGGTATGAGATCAAGTGAGATCAAGTGATGGCCCAAGCAAGATGGAGAGCAGTAGACCCAGGGCTCCTGAATAGACTGGAAACTAAGACCCTGGACAAAGACCTGACCTGGTAGAATAAAAGAAGTTTTCACCTGGCACTGAAATGACCATAAAGAAACTTTCAGGAGAATCTCTCTGGAGAAGGCATTCCACAACAGTGGTGCCACCACAAAGAAGGCCCCCAACTCCCTGGTCATCAGCTGCTTCACTTCACTTGGGCTTCTGAAGAAATGATCATGGTATGCAGGAAGGAATAATGTGAAATTATATATTCCTGGTTGTTTCTTTAGGGCAGGGGTGGGCAAACTTTCTCACAGGCAGTCTTCTGAGGGCCACCTGCTTTAGGAAGTTCTCATTTCCATACAGAATTGTCATAACCTTTGAATGACCCAACTCTGGCAGGAAGTAGGCCTGCACAGTATGAATGACCTGGGCTTTCTGAAGAAGCAAGGAGATAGATATTTTGTGGGTGGGAGTTGGTTCTTTTGTACCTCACTTTCTGTGTCGCTGCTCTCTCTGATATCACTGCCACTGGGGAAGTATTTTTCATCCGTCTCTACAGTCTGCCAGTAAAACCCAGCTGGCACTGCAAAGGCCTTCTCCAGCGCCTGAAATGCACAAAGGGAGAGCTGTTGTTTGTGAATTATCTTGATTCTTCAAAGGCAGGGACTGAAAATAAAGATAGTACAGTGAATGCCAAGGATTGAAATCAGAAGAGATGGCGCAGCAGAGGCATTAGTCACTGACACATCATTTCCTCTGCTGTTTCTGTGCCAGCCAGTCCGATGCGAGGGAGACCGAGCTAAATCCAGTGGCACCATTTGCCCTAATTGACACTTTCGGGCAAATAAACAACAGCAGGAAGAAATTACAGCATGTTGCACCCAGAATCTCTACAGATCTGTGACTACACTCAAAGGGAGATAAACCAGCACTATGCATTGGGGATTAAAAGGCCATTTGCTGTTAAACTAATGGCCACAATGGCTCATCCAAACTGCTTTGTAAACTCATCCACCTTGGTCAAAAAATTGGGCTGTATCTAAGTCATATTCAGAGTGATCCCACGGAAATAAATCCATTTCAGTCTTCAATTATTTCAGTGGGTCTACTCAGAGAAGGGGAGACGTGTGTGCACCACCTTGATATGAAAAGGTGGAATGTAAATAAATAAATAAATTCCATTGAAATGGAAACTATATTCTTATTCTTATGCAGCTCTATTAATTCCAGTGGCATTCACACATGAGAATTTAGGGACACAGGAAGCTGCCTTATAGCAGGCCAAACCACCTAGCTGAGTTCTGTGTGCACAGTACTCCTCTGGGGTACTCCCTAGAAGGGACTGGATCAAGGACCTTCTGCATGCAAAGCAAATACTCTACCACTGAGCTATGGGTGTTCTCAAGGGATTGTGCCCCAGTGGACAGTTCCTCTTCCTTTTTATTGTTGTTGTGTGAGGCATAACTCATGGCATAGTCAGAAGGGTACTAATCCTGCAAGCAGCCTCAAGTGTAAAAGAAGAGAAGCAAGAAACAGATAAAAGTTTTCATCGGGGATAGGATTCCTATGTAGAACGTGGCTAGGCAAACTAAGGCCCAGGGGCCGGACCCAGCCCAATGCCTTCTAAATCTGGCCCGCGGACGGTCCAGGAACCAGTGTGTTTTTACATAGGTAGAATGTGTCCTTTTATTTAAAATGCATCTCTGGGTTATTTGTGGGGCCTGCCTGGTGTTTTTACATGAGCAGAATGTGTGCTTTTATTTAAAATGTATCTCTGGGTTATTTGTGGGGCATAGGAATTCGTTCTCCCCCCCCTCAAATATATAGTCCGTCCCCTGACAAGGGCTGAGGAACAGTGGACCGGCCCCCTGCTGAAAAAGTTTGCTGACCCCTGCTGTAGAGTAAGGAGGTTAAGAAAAGCAGGTCTTTCAGCACCCTGGACAGAGCTCAGGGAGCAGACAACCTGTTCCAATAGCTTCTCTTTCTCAACTCAGCCCTTTTAAGTTTCCTCCCTGACTACACTTCTTGGGCCCTCTCACTGAGGAGCACGGACTCTTAAAGGGGCAGCCCTTTGGCCTGGAGCCTAGCCTAGCACTCCACCATCCTTCCAGGCTTTCATGCCGGACACACTGCTTACATTAGCATGCCAGCTCTGTGGAATGAAAGGCTCTTGGAGATGGTTATGCCAGCCCCTAGCTGGACCTGGGCTTCTGAGCTGCAGCGGGTGGGAGAAAGCTTTTGCAATCCACCAGTCCACTCCTTCTTTGTTTAACCATGATTAAAACTATTGGCAGTGCTGCCATTGGTAGGGATGGGGAAGAAGTTTGATTCACATTTGATGCCGAATCTTCCAAATTCTTAATTTCTGAAACAGTACGAGAACTGAAACACAGCAAACCTTTGGTTGGGGACTGAAACCAGGAAAAGGGTGGGTGGAGCCTGGGAATCCAAAGGGTATATAATTATAATTTGTTCTGTTTTTATTTGGTTCTGATATTTGTACGGAAATTGGGAAAATCGTGGAAGGGAAATTGTGGTCGACTTTAGGAAAAATATTTAAGAATGAATAATGAGGTATAAGTATTGATGTTGAAGTTAGGATAAGTCAAAACTGGTTTCTAAAATGGTCTAAATTAAATGAAAATAGGGTTTGCAAAATAAATTGAGGAAAGGGAAGAAAGAAGAAAAGTAAAATAACAATATGTTAGAATAAATCATTAAGTCAAAGTGGAGAAATAAGTTAAGGACTTGCTGAGCTGATAATTTAAATTGGAATACAAGAAGGGGAGGTGTGAGGAGGTCTGAGAAACAAGTTAAAAGAAAATAAGTAATTGAAATTTTATGTGTTTTTAATTGTTTTTAAGTTTTGTATTTTTGTATTTTTGTTATTTTTTGTCTATTTTTGTTTTTGTGTGGTTTTTGAAAATGCTAATAAATATTCATAAAAAAAAGAAACACAGCAAACTTTTGAAATTCACACTATTCCAGATTTTGCAACGCAGTTCTCCAGCCAAGTAATATGTACAAAAATGCATATACTAGGAGATGGTGCGCTTAAAAATCCAATGCATCATGGCAGGGGAAATTGCTTTGCAAAAATGTGTATATTAGACGAAATTGCATTAAAACATATTGGGGGGGGGAATTGCACTAAAATCCAGATGAATTTTCACGAGGGCTTTTTTTAAATTGCAAATTGATGTGCAAATGTAGAAGACTAACATAAAAATGGAAAAATGAGAAACAGAAATTGACAAATTTGCCCATCCCATGTCAGCATCAGTAAACAGGGCCAAAGGCAAAGCGTGGATACGTTACCATGGAATCTGAGTTAAGGGTAGCAAAGTGGCTGAAGTGGATGGGAGGAATCTCAGGAAGGAAGGGGTATGACTGATTCTGCATATGACTGTCCAGTTGTGCTTTCCACCAGATAACATCCAAGAGAGATGTTTGAGAGAGAAACATGGAGCTCTGCTGATGGAACATAGACATTCCCTGAAGGGAGTTCTTGGGCTGCAAAAAAGGAACACAAGATTAATGGTCTGGTCCTCCGGTAACAAACGAAATACCTAGAATGAGAAGCAAAGTGGAAATGGCATTCTGGGACATAAAAGTGGAGGGGATTTTATTAGCATCTTAATACAGCTCAGCACTGCTTCCCATATTTTGTGCATTAGTACGTAGCAGATTTGTTTGCAGTGGGTAGTATAGGAATCACAAACATTTATAATTGCCTAAATCAAAAAGATAATGCATAGTTCATAAACAGACTGTGAAACACACCCTTCCTTAGATGTTACCAGCAGAATTTTTGGTCTCCCCTCACCCAACAGGAAAGGGCACTCCACTGGAATATCATAGGCATGGACAGAAAATAAATCTCAAGGAAATCTGAAAAGCTAGTGCCAGATAGTGTATATCAAGGATGCGGAAGCTGTGACCCATCTGCCATCAGCCCCAGCCAATACGGCCAATGGAAAGGGATGATGGGAATTGTAGTCCAACAACATTTGGAGGGCCATAGGTTCCTCATCCCTGGTGAAGACAATACAGAGCTACATGGACCAATGGCTTGACTTAGTATAATGCATCTCCTTATTTATATCAGCCATTTCAGTTTCATCAGCCATTTATTTGGAACCATGAGGACTAGAATCAGTTTTCAGGGGAAGGCCAATAGCTTGGTGGCTGAACATCTCCTTTACACAGAGAAGGTCTAGATTCAATTCTTGGCATCTCCGGGTTGGTCTGGGAATGCCCCTCCCCCATCTGAAACTCTTCACAGCTGCTTCTAGTCTGTGAAAACAAGCCTGCACTAGATGGACCAATGATTCAGGATAAGGCAGCTTCATATGTTCCTCAAGACAGGGGCATAAGTGCTTGCTCATGCTTGTTAGTTCTAGAAGGTTCTGAGGTGTTGTTCTGCAAGGGCACAGGACCCCCAACCGCATGTCCACACAGAGATCAAATGAGTAAGATTTTCTCCCTCACATCCTTCTCCTTATCTGAGAGAGCTAACCTAGCTAAAAGCAGGTTTATATTATTTGAATATTCTTCAAGGCTGTCCTGCAAGGACCTTGAACTCATCAGCAGATGAAGCATTGTTAAACAACTCTTTCCTCCAACTCTTAAACAAAAAAGCTCTCTGCCACATGAAGAGATCCATGAGGCAACGGTCCCCAAGGAGATAACTTGCCGAGATAAACATGTCAGGTTTTTTTCACAAGGTGTCTATTAAAGTGTTTTTAAAGGAGGTCACAGAGATGCTGCATGTCGCCACTGCCAAGAAAGGCTGGAGAGTTAAATCCAAGCAACAAAAGAACCCCCAGGGAGGCTGCCAAAGGAGAAAGCAGCGCCCGGGTGTTTATTTGCTTTCTCTCTCTGCTGCAACTGACATTTCGGAAAGATTTGGTTTATGCGTTTCCCATCAGGTTTTCTCTCTCGACTGGTATGAATGTCAGCCGTACAAATGCCTCATATAAGAAGAGGAACAACAGCATCCATTGCTGGCAGACAGAATTTTGAAGGCACCTTTGTAAGAGAAGGCAAACACCAGATACAAAGCTCATTGTAAAGGAGGCTAAGGAGGCTTTTTTTGTGGCACTGAGGCAGCTTGCAGTCTGACAGAGCTACTGGGCATGTTATTTCCTATGCTGCAGTGCCACCAGTAGAGGTTGGCTGGTTAGAGCAAATGGGGCACAGTTTGACCAAGCTCAGTCTGCCCTCCGCCAACCATCGCCTGCCTTAACTGCTTACAACCAGTTTAAGGGGTGCCCCTGGCTGTCAGCATCTCCTCCTCAGTTTCAGTGTTGACCCTTAGAGAACTCAGCAGGGAGAGGGAGGATGGGGACAAAACTAGAAGGAGTTGGCTCTGTTTGTCATTGGCTCTGGCTCCCCCTACTGCTGGGCTCCCTGCCTTCTACCCTACCAAGCACAATGGGCACCAGTCACCACAGACTGCCACCCCCAGAACAACCAGAGAAGGCGCTGTGGTCCTGAGTAAGTGACCTGAGGAACCAGCAGGGGTTGGGCTGCCGCTATAGTACTGTTCCTCCAGCAATGTGTCCCACTCATTAGGCATGAAGACTGCCACGCCATCAGAGCACCAGCCTGCCTTTTACCATCTCTGATGCTTCTGGCCCTTTTGCTCCTCATTCCAAGGTGGTACTGCTGTTCTTCAGCACAGCTGGATCCAGGTGGCCCAAGGAACCAGCAGAGTCCTTAGTTGTACTGCTATAACTGTTGATAAGAACAGCCTGGCAAAGACCAAAGACCCATCTAATCCAGCTTCCTGTTCCCAAGGTCACCAATCAGATGCCTGAAGGAAGTTCATAAGCAGAACCCAAGTGCAGCAGCACCCACCCCACTTGTGAATCCCAGCAACTGATATTCTGATACATCTTGCCTCTGAAGCTAAAAGCAAAACACAGCCATCATGGCTAGTTGCCACTGTTAAGCCTCTTCCTCCATGTAGTTGTCTAATCTAAGCCATTCAAGTGGATGACAATCCCTGCCTCTTGTGAGAGCAAATTCTACAGTCTACCTATGCACTGTGCAAAGACGTCCTTCCCTTTGCTCACTCTGAATCTTCCAACATTCAGCTTTATTTGATGGCTCCTATTCTAGGACTATGGAAGCAGGAGAAAAACCTCTCTCTAGCAGCAGTCTCCACACCACTGGATAATTTTACACACCTCTTTCATGTTCCCACTTAGTAGAAGAAGAGTTTGGATTTGATATCCCGCTTTATCACTACCGTAAGGAGTCTCAAAGCGGCTAACATTCTCCTTTCCCTTCCTCCCCCACAACAAACACTCTGTGAGGTGAGTGAGGCTGAGAGACTTCAAAGAAGTGTGACTGGCCCAAGGTCACCCAGCAGCTGCATGTGGAGGAGCGGGGAAGCGAACCCAGTTCCCCAGATTACAACTCTACTGCTCTTAACCACTACACCACACTGGCTCCCCATCCCCCCAGTCCCCTTCTTTCTTAGCCTGAGCAGCCCCTTGCTTCTTCCTGCCTAGAATCCTGGGAACCATAGTTTCCCCATACAGAGCTACAATTCTCAGCATCCTTGACAAACCACAGTTCCTAGAATTCATTGGGGAAAACCATGCACACTGGATCACCAAAGAATTGATGCTTTTGAATTATGGTGTTGGAGGAGACTCTTGAGAGTCCCATGGACTGCAAGAAGATCAAACCTATCCATTCTGAAGGAAATCAGCCCTGAGTGCTCACTGGAAGGACAGATCCTGAAGCTGAGGCTCCAATACTTTGGCCACCACATGAGAAGAGAAGACTCCCTGGAAAAGACCCTGATGTTGGGAAAGATGGAGGGCACAAGGAGAAGGGGACGACAGAGGACAAGATGGTTGGACAGTGTTCTCCAAGCTACCAGCATGGGTTTGACCAAACTGCAGGAGGCCGTGGAAGACAGGAGTGCCTGGTGTGCTCTGTTCCATGGGGTCATGAAGAGTCGGACACGACTAAACGGCTAAACAACAACAACATGGACATTGGATGTGCTTTAAACATATGGCATGGACCTGCACCCTTATCATCTGAAAACTGCTGCTGTTTGGTGGGTGCTTCTGGGCCCAGCTGCTCTAAGGACCCCCAAATTCCCTTCTCCCTGAAAGTTGCCTTTATTTGTTTATTGCAGTTTTTAATCAACATCAATCACTTTCCTCCAGGCAAAAGAGGAGGGGAAGCGGAGAGCACAGCAGCCACAGCTGTCACATTACGGGTTTTATGACACACTGCAGGAAATGTGGCCTTTACTGCTCTCTGGCAGCCAGGTCCTCAGCTGCAGATGATAAATGCTTGCTGCAGCCAGGGTGGGGAGGGGGTGAAGGGTTTTAAACGCCACTGAAATATTAAGCACCAGATTGGACTAAACTGCTTAAGTCAGAAGTGTCAAAATATTAGTAGCTTCCGGTGATTCTCATTGGATGATCAATACACACTGAAGCCTTAATCATTACCCACTTTGCTCTCTGTCTCCTGCACTTCTTTTTTAAAAACCCCAGCAATTAGAAGGTAAAGGGAGTGCAGGATTTTGAATTCGCCAATAACCATGGTGACCTGCAGCTTTGAGGCAATGCTGTTTTAGATAATCCTTGTGCCTGGCTTTTTTTTTTTTTTTTTTTTACTTTATTGTTATGTACTCTCAGTTAGCAAGTCATGCACACTCTTAACTTGCGGATAAGTACAGCTTTCAGCATCCATGTGATTGTAACTGAGAAAGCATATAGCATCTCTGCAAGCATCCTAGAAGACCAAAATATTGTAAAATATTCCCAACTAGACTAGAGCCATGGTGACAAGAGACCTGTGTCTCGGCACCTGGGCTGCCAAACAGCTGGAAACTGTCAAGAAGGAGGGTGTGATTTATAGAAGAAAAGCACCAAGTGGGAGGAGAGGTGCTTAGCCCCCCCCCCCTTCCCCACTTCACTACTCCCTATCCTCTTTCATGCATCCATGAGTCCAAGAATCCAAAAGCTCAGCTGGGGAAAAGAGGCTAAGATGGAAGGGTTTCAAATAGTGATAGGCTGAAGTATTAAGTCCAGCCAAATTTCATAAATTCTTGGGAAGGGGCAGAGTGAAAACACCCCTCCCCAAAACCGTATTAGTCTTTGGTGGGCAAGTGAATTTAACTAATTTTCATATTACCTCTAAATAGGAGGTGCTTGGGCTTTGTTGTTGTTTTTCCTTTTCTTTCTTTTCTAACAACAAGAACAAAAATCCTTGCCAACGCTTCAGATGATTTATTGATAAGATTTTATACCTGCCCTTCACCAGAAGGTCCCAGGACAGGTTACAACCATATCATCATACAATTATAAAAACAAGGGAGGGAAATCCAGACAAAACTAGAACAGTAAGAATTAAACAAATAAGCTGCTCCCAGACATTGCACATTTCTTGGACATTAAAAAAATAAAAACAAAAACCCTCATCCATCTCAAAGGGAAAGTGAAAATATTTAAATTCATGTGAGTGCCCCGCCCAAAGCTTATTACAATCTGGGGGGGGTGTTATCACCCCTTTTTTCCCTGACAGCCCTACTTTAAACCTCCATCTCAGCCTCACCAGCCACCTAAAGCTGACATTCTGAATCCATGTTTGCCTTGTGGGGAAAAGCAGTTGCAGGCAGCAGCTGAGCATGAGGAAACTTGCAGACAGGGAAGGGTTAAATATCCCACTCCTGCTACTTTTGCCAGTTTGGTGAAACCCCAATTATATTTTTAGCCCTTGTGCTGATGGTGAGATGCCTTGGTGGTCTGCTGTGACCAGTCAGCAAAAAGGCTTTTACAAAGTCGTTTGTAATCATTCTGACTTAAGACCCTTGGCTGAAGAATCTGTGGAGGTGCCCTATTGCTCATCCTATTATCAGTTTCTGTTTGTCCTATTGCTACAGGTCTTTTCAGTTTCTGCAGCCTGTGGACATGAACAACATTCTTGGAGGTACCCGACCAGAGACACCACGGGGCCAGCAGCTCCCTCTTGATGCCAGTAGTCATGGGCCTGGTCGCCAGACTCCCTGGTTCAAGACCCCACTGGCGCTTTAGAGGGCCTCCTCTCTAAATTTAGGGAGACACATTTATGGCATCAAACAAAGAACAGTGGCTCTTACTCAACAGTGGAACAGAAAGACAGTTGCAGTGCTGCTGCTTACTTCATGCTTCCGACTGCTGTGGACTTCCGACTCGCTGACTGGTGTTAAACAAGCGTGGAGTGCCAGGGCATCCTTACACCAGATCTGCTGCAGCCCCAAGACCTGAAATGGTGCTTTGCTCTCTCCTCTTACTCCCAGGCAGGGTACCTGTCATTGCATTTGAAAAGATGACATGGATTAACTGATCACGAGCCTAACTGGGTCAAAGCAGAGCAGAAACTCTGCAGAATGGCCTGGGAGTCTTTAGCTCCAGCTGGGGTCCAGCCAGTTGTCTTCCTCCCTGTAAAAGCCATGTTCTGCCATACATGGCTAGGGCAACCCAGCCAGATGGGCAGGGAATAAATAATAAAATGGTTATTATGATTATTATACTCTGCAGCAGTACTGTAGTGGCAAATTCAGAAGCACAGGGTCCCTTCATGATAGCCACAGCCATGACCTTCTCACAACCAAACCCACCCACAATCAGGTCCCCTTCTAAGATTATGCAATAATTTTACACAATAAGAATAATCAGGGATGCATTGCAATGATCAATGCAGATCTCCGTGTGTTGCCTTCTAGCTAGGTCTATTGTTTTCTGTGTACATGCATGCAGAAATCATTTGGGGTACTCCTATATCTTCTTTCAGAGTGGCTTAGCTTTTCCTTGAAGTTCTATTGTGTGTAACAGAAATTGCACACCAATCTCTTCAAACTGAAGCTCCTTGTGTTCCCATTGTTCCTAAACGCTTAGCTTTGGAGCATGCAGAACAACTCCCACCCAGTGCTCTTCCCACACACCCTCTCCAGAGTGACCCTGAGAGCCAATCCTCGGTGGCTGACTCATCCATCTTTCACTCTGATTGGCTTCCATCAGCACAAAAGGTGAGAAGACTTCTTCTCAGTGGTTGAAAAGCTCCCCTTTCGTGCTGTTTGGGCAGCTCTAGAATGCTGGCGGCAGAAACAGTAATGGGTCTTCAACGCCCCCACTATGACCCTGGACCACAACACCTCTGCTCTACACTGTACAAAGCAAAACACAGAAGCAGGGAAGGTAATATTCTAATCACTCCTCTCTCAAGCCTGTGCACATTCATCTTAGTGCAAGGATCCTGAACCTCATGCATTACCCCACTTTCAGCGAGCTCACTTTTGGCCGCTCCACACAGTGGCTTGGGAGAACCCTAATAGCCCTCTCTGCGTAACATGGTCCAAGAGAGATCTGTCCCAGACACCATTAATCCAGGCCTTCGTTTAGAGGCTTTGATTCGGTTTTCCTTTTTTTGAATGTTTGAAATTTGTTTTTTTAACTGTTTTTAGTGATGATTTCATTGCCCCCCCCCCCGTAAGCTGCATTAAAGCTTTGGGAGACATTTATACATTTTAAATGAATAATATAATAATATTACTGCGGGCACTTGGCCTCAGCAATTTTAATTACAACCTCTTCTTAACCTCTTTTACCTGCTGTACTGGCCACCCTTTTTATTCCTTTTATTGTTAAATAACTGGGGATTACTTAAAGCAGAACCACTGAAATTAACAGACATGATGGACTCAGCACCCTTAGTTTCAAAGGGTGTACTCTGAGCAAAAGTCAGCTGAATACAGTGCTGGGTTATATTCAGCTAACTTTTACTCAGAGTAGACCCATTTAAATGAATGGCTGTGACTAACTTAGGTTAGCTGAATACAACCCACTCCTTTTTAATTAGTGTTAAATCTGCCAGACTTGTTTTGCCCTTTTAAATTGTAAGCTGCCCTGAGCTCTGCAAATGCAGTGCAGAAGGGTGGGATAGATATCTTACCAAATAGATAAACAAGTTAAATAACTATACGAGAAGCACATTTGACAGCTAAAAATTACAGGGTTCCGTCATGGTTATGTGCTTTATCATTGCTTCCAACGTATGCATTTTGGGTAGCTCTGCAACAGAGAGCAAGCCTGTAACTCACTCTTAAGTTTCCTAGGAAGAGAACAGAGAGTCCTTATCGACTGGCATGTTCTCTCCTGCAGCAACACAGTACATTGCCCTTATTGATGATAATAGGGTCAATAACCTCCGTTGAAAATCAATGCTAAGTGATTACGCTATTATGAAGAGCTGGTGTGTGGCTTTTTCTTTTCCCAGGGAGCCTTCCTATTCCCCCAGTAATGTGCATTAATAGTTGTAAGCTTGTCAGTTACCTTCCACTTTGAATGAGAAAATAGTTTTTCAGGAGATTCTATCTTGGGCAATAGAAGGAGGATGTTCCACTTATGCCACATCCACACACATTTAAGTCCCTATGATGCCACTTCAACAGACAGGACAAGGAAGCTGGCCTTTCTTTCCTAGAACAACAGCTTCCCCCAAAGTATCTTGGGAGCTGTGGTTTTTAAAGGGTGATGAGTGAGAGTTTGTTGGGAGACACACACACACACACACACACACACACACACCCTATCCCTCTTCCAAGGCTACAAGTGGTTTAGCAATCAATTCCTCTCCCCAGGAAACTCTGGAACTGACAGCTATAGCACTGACAGTTCACTGATTAACCCTTTACAAGCAATTTCACGCAAAGCCTAATTAAAAACACAGATTGAATGACCTTCGTCGCTCTGACTACATATTTTAATAGAAACCAAATTTTGACACTAGGCAAAAAAAAAAAAAGGAAGAAGAACAGAAGAGGAAAAACTCCATTCCATTCTAACCCATCACATTTAATTATCTTTGGCTCATTTCTCCCCCTTGATTTCCTCTCTCCCCCTCCCCTTTCTTCTACGTGACTTGGAAACTAAGAACCAGATTCAGCCTATTGACTTTGGAAGCAGCCAGAGAGGATTGGAAGCCCTGCTTTGCATAAGCTGAGCCATTGCTGTCATGGGTGGAAGATGGAAGAAAGGCAGATTTGGAGGATGATATATTTCCTTGAGAAATGCAGGCTGCGAGGGGAAAGGAGTCTTGCCTCCATCCTGATCAACTGCAAGCTGCTGGAAGACTGCATCAGGAGGACAGAAAAGAAGGGGTAATCAGACAACCCAGCATGCCAGTGTACCTTGTGTTGCCTACTCAAAAGGTGACTTGAACAGCTGGGCCTGCGGCAGTGAGGTACCGTATTTTTTGCTCCATAAGATGCACTTTTTCCCTATTAAAAACTAAGGGGAAATGTCTGTGCGTCTTATGGAGTGAATGTGTGGTCCCTGGGGCTGGGGGGGGGGGGACCTGGGCTTCCCCCACCAGCCCCGACCAGCTCTGGAGCAGCTCTGGGGTAGCCCGCAAAGCCTCCGCAGGGCAGCAGGATGAAGGCTCCCCGCTGCCCTGCAGAGGC
Source organism: Podarcis gaigeae (assembly GCF_964106915.1). NCBI lineage: Eukaryota > Metazoa > Chordata > Lepidosauria > Squamata > Lacertidae > Podarcis > Podarcis gaigeae. Next base: position 35,748,730 of record NC_139690.1, read on the forward strand.
TTTGCACGGCTATCTCTGGCTTTTGCGGGAGGTGGGGGAAGGGACAGACCCCACCTCCAGCAAAAGCCAGGGATAGCCGCGCTCCCTTTAAAGAGCCGCGTGGAGTGTGCGTGTGGCTCTTGGGGGCTTTTCCCTGAGGAGGGAGGGGGCAGCCCATCACACACTCCACGCGGCTCTTTAAAGGGAGCGCTGAGCAGAGCCTGGGATGCATACATTTTTCTTGAATTCCCCCTCTAAAAACTAGGTGAGCCTTATGGTTAGATGCGCCTTATGGAGCGAAAAATACGGTATATGGAGAGGAACACCATCCAGCAACTTTAGGGAACAGTCATAGCTCAGTGGGAGATCAGCTGCCTTGCATGCAGAAGGTCCCTGGTTCAGTCCCCAGCATCTGCAAGTAGGGCTAGAATACTCCTCCTCTGAAACCCTGGGGAGCTGCTGCCAGTCAGTGTGGACAATACTGAACTTAGTGGACCAGCGTTCTGACTTGGTATAATACAGTTTTCTATGCTAACACAAGGGGCACCATCCAAATAAAGCTAAGCACTTTTCTGTCGCATCAACATGGACAAAAGAGATGTGCAGCGCCTTGCGTAAATCTTTCCTTTTCAGCCCCGGTGCTTTCTGAAGTGGGACCCAGTTGTGTGCACCGTTGATGAATGTGAATTAATTTCTATACAAAATGTGTATGCAGCTTTTATGACATGTTTTGTTCTTATGTAATGCACCACTTTGATATTGTTTATATTAAGCAGTATATACATTGGTGTAATCAATAAATAAAGTCCATGCCTACTCAGAAAAAAGTGTTGCTGCATTCAATGGGACTAAAGCCTAGTAAAGGGGTTCTGTTGGCAGTTTGGGACCAACTCAACTTGCATGAAGAGGAGTTTGCATGAAGTTAAGACAGACAAAGTGAGTAACATTCAGATTCCCCAACTATCCCTGTACCTTTATCACCATGCTGACTTCTCTATGTATCGCTTTGTTGTTTAGACTGATACATCTTAGGTTGCATCCTCATTAAAACCTCCTCCTCACACCTCTTTTTCAGACCTCAAAATGAGTGGTCATCTCTGAACTATCCTCTGAGAGAACAAAAGAGCAAGCACAACTGCCTTGTTCTTCTCTAGACTCAGACTAGAACCCTTTCCTATATTTCTTACAATAATTATTTCCTTACCTACGAGCATCTTCTGCAAGTGACTGCAACAGGTAAAGTCTTTTCCCCCCCCTAACCAGATTCGCAAGCCAAACACTGCAGATTTTGTATAATCAAGGGCTTCAGCAGGTAATCGAGCCAGTTATCCCAGTAGATTTAGAATTGCAGCCTTCAAACACCCAGGCTTAATGCTGCAACTTTCTATGCATGCCTACCTGCTGGAAGTAAGTCCGACTGAAATCAGTAGGGACTGTCTTCTGAGTAGACATGTATAAGATTTCCAGGTTAAGTTTCCCACTGAAATTGACTGAGCATAAAAAGTGCTTAACTTTGGCTGGATCGTGCTCGAGCAGTCAAATGCATTTAAATTATTAAATCATTTTAAACATTGATTTTTTTTCCAAATGAAATCTTAAAAAAATAAACACTGCCAAGCTTTGGTCAATTATTCTGGTGCCTTTCAGACTGCTGACCAGAACACTGAAAGTAGGAGTAGGCATTTTGCTTATTATTGAGAAATAGGATAGAATATTGCCTGCACGATTCCCCTTATGGGTGAAAGGGTTAGAGGCTTTCATTGTTTAGAAAAAGAAACTGAAAATTCAGGGAAGAGTTCAAATATTATTTACTAATAAATTATATTAAATTCATCACCTGCCCTTCAGCAGCAGATTGAGGGCAGGTTAAAAATATTTAAAATTAAAAACAGTTAAAACATATTACAATCACTTGAACAAGGTGGGTCTTGAAAACACACATCAGGAATACTCAAAGAGAAGGGAGTCCAAGATGGGTGGTAATTTCTTAAAGGTGAAATAATGAAGGCACAAAAGCAGACTATATCAGAAAAGCAGAAGACTTCTAAAGAAACTGTATGGCTGCATAAAGAGCTTACAGATAAGCTGAGTTTTAACAAGGGCATGTATAAGAAATGGAAGAAAAAAGGAAATCACGAAGGAGGAATATACACAAGTAGCCAATAATTGCAGGGAGAAAGTCGGGCAGGACAAAGTTCAGAATGAGCTCAGGCTTGCAAGAGAGGCTAAAAATATTTGTAAAAGGTATCTTTGGCTATGTTTGAAGCAAGAGGAAGAACAAGCAAGTAGTAGGTCCTTTGCGTAGGGAACACAGAGAAATGCTACTGGGTGACAGAGAGAAGGCAGAACTTTCAGAACTCAACGCCTACTTGCCTCTGTCTTCATCCAAAAGGAACCTGGTGATAACAGAACAAATGATGCAAAGTGGGAGCTGCAGCCCAAGATAGGGAAAGAGGTGGCTACTTTAAATGAATTCAGATCTTCAGGGCCTGATGACGTGCACCCAAGGGTATTAAAGGAGCTTGTGGATGTAATCTCAGGGCCTCTGTCTATGATCACTGAGAGTTCTTGGAGAACAAGTGAGGTCCCTGAAGACTGGAGGCAGGCAGATGCTGTCCCCATCTGATTGGATGGCCAGCTGTAATGGGGCACCCCATAGCCGCCTTTGACTGGACTTAACCATTGAGGAGTCCTTTACTTTTACCTTTTATTTTAGTTGAAATTCCTGCATTGCAGGAAGTTGGATTAGATGACCCTCTGAGTCTCTTCTAAGTCTACAATTCTAGGATTTTATTACCTCGTGTCAAAGCCCAGGGTCATGAGATGCGTCTTTAGCATTTGCCCAAAGCTGCACAGGTTGATTTCATCTTACGCAGCTTTTACAAACACGATTGCAGCTTTACACGTATCGTCAAAACTTGGGAAGCAAATAAAAGGGGCAGGACAGCAGGAAAAACCCCATAGAAGGGCCGCCCAAGATTTCACAGGATCCCCCTGCTTAAAAAGTGCTTTCCGTGTCATGTTTTCCAGCCATGGAAGGAACATTTTAAGCCTTGCTTACCGGACTCTGAGAAGGTCACACAAGGCTTCTGGAATCATAGAACTGTAGAGTTCGAAGGGACCCCGCAAGTCAATGCAGGAATCTTTTTCCTACCCTGGGGCTCGAACCCATGGGATTCAGATCCTTGTGCTCTTACCAGCTGAACTATCCTGCTGTCCTAATTTTCCCGCAAGTTCCATTATGGCTAGTAGCAACTTTCTGATTTATTGGAAATCTCACATATCTGCACTGCAGCTTTATATCTCCCTTTTCATCTGGCTAAGAGATTGTCCTGCAAAGACGCCTGCCTCCAGTTTGCAACACTTCCTAGAAGCTATTTGTTCCACTCACCAGAGACAGGAGCCAGGTCACAACTGCAGGGTAGATGCTAGCTGCTGCCAAGGGGGTTCTGGGAAAGAAGCTGGTCTGCTGGCAGCAAGGGGCAACCTGTCCGCAGCTAGATAACCAAATGGTCATGAGCAGCATCTCTCTTTTGGTGCCTTGTGGGGTGGGCAGTGTGTTGACAGGGGCAAGGAAGGAGGCCTCCTGTTAAAAGAGAGAGCGGATATCAAACTCAAATAACAATTGCACCATACCTGTAAAGCACTCTGATAACTACTTTAGACAGTCGGCTTCCCACAAAGAATTATGAGAGCTGTAGTCTGTTAAAAATGCTAAGAGTTAATAGGAGACCCCTAGCTTCCCTCCCAAAGCTACAATTCCCAAAATTTCCTGTGAAGAGGGAGTGACCGTCAAACCACTCTTGGAAGTGTTGCTTTGGGAGGGGAATTCGTCAAGGATTAGATGGGTCATTTGCCTGATCCAGCAAGCTCTTTTTATGTTCTCTGTAGAAAATGTGAGGAAATAAATCAAACTTTCTGGTGAAAGAATACAAAAGGTGGACTTAAAGGACTGTCATTTTGGCTTTGGGATACAGAACAGTTAAGATTTGGAGAGGTTTCTAGAAAATTGCTTATGGACAGGTCTAAGCGTATCCTTCGCTGTTATTTTCACCCCCAGCTTTGGTCATGGCAACTTAGCAGGCAATCACTGACGAGTGGCAAATTACTGACTGCAGACATCTGCCAAATGATACATCTGCTGCACACTTCTAAATGGAAACTGACTTCTCTAGGCAGTTTAGCAGTTCCGGAGAAATCCTCCGGCAGCCAGCGGCTCCCTTTGCCTTTTTGGTGAGATGTCTCCACCTTTGCACGCTCCATGGGAGCCATGTGTGAAAACAAGAGGGCACAGAAAATGCATTGGGTGACTGAGTTTTGGGCTGGTCACAGAAACTGCTGAAACTTAATGCAAGTCTCAAGTCTCAAAGCACTTCTTTGATTGAGTAGATAGTAGCAGCAGCACTGTTATTATTAAAATGTATATGCCACACTTTGTCAAAAGTCCACAGGGCAATCTAGAACATAGAAGATAATAAACTATATCAATACATAACTTTACATTCATACCAAAAAATGAAAGCTATTATATAAATACAAGTCATAAAAATAAGCAACACATCTTTATAGATAATACAAAATAGTAGAATCCAGCACCTCAGGGTGGCCCTGATTCAATCCAGTGTGATCCCGGGACCCAAATAAATTCAGAGGCCTTGCACATTATTTAATTAGTGTTTAAAACCCTAATTAAATATGTGATTAGATGGCCTGTAAGCATCTCCACTCCTCCTCTCCTCTCCACTGGACTGCCCCTCCCCGATCACTCCAGATAGACCTCATTCAACCTGGGGTTGCCTCAACCCAATTCGACTGAATCCCGGGTTAACCCAAACTGACCCAATTCAATTCACGATCCAGGTAGTACACAGACCTGCTACATAATTTCTAATACATAATGAACATAATGAATGCATACTAAGCAGCTATATAATATACACACGTTCAGAAAGAGACATCTTTCCTTATGTGCCCTTCCGAGGATCACAGAACAGCTGTTTATGTGAGGCTTCATTCATTTTATCCTAACAACCACCCTGTGAAGCAGATTAGTCAGAAAGGCAAGTCAACCTGCCCAAGGCTGCCTAGGGAGCTTCACAGCTATGTCGGCACAAGACCACCAAGTGAACTGGAGACTCTGGCAGCAAGGCCAGACTCTCACCCTGGACTACAGAGGGCAGTTCTAAGATAAGGTTACCAGATGTCCCCGTTTCCCGGGGACAGTCCCCAGATTTACAAATCAGTCCCTATACAAAATCCATTGAAGTTATAAAGTGTCCCCAGATTCATTGAAACAAATTTGGTAATCTTATTCTAAGACAGAGCAGCATTGTCTTGGTAATGGCCTGAGATGTTACAGATGTTCTTCAGCCCATCACAGTCAGATGACTTGAGGGACCAATTCAGGCCTAGCTAGCCTTTTTACGTAACTGCTGTTCCAGGCTTGGCTCCTCAGTTTGAGCCACTCACCACTGACGGAAGCTGCTGAAAATATCTTCCCTCTGAAGAACATGACCACAGGCCCATCTTTGGCCATGCCATCTGCCTTCGATGCTCTGGATATTCTGGCCCATGGATCCCACAATAGCAGTTGGCTGAGGTCTGACGGAGGTGTCTCAGTCGCCTACTGAAATCAGATTGAAGGGAGATCTCTGGGAGATTTGCAGTAGATTGGCAAGGATTCTGACACCCAGCGGTTAGAAAATTAGACTGCTGAAAGCTTAGGGTAACCAGGAATGGGCTTTTATGCAGAATGTGTTTGTGGATTTTGTGGTTCTAGTAAAACACAAAGCAGATCCCAGAAGCCTGAAGTCTGCCTTCCTTGCTCCAGAAGAAGAGACAAACCTTACATCCCAGTCTTCAACACTGATTTATTTAGAGCATTTGTTACCCACTCTTCTGCCAAAAAGGGTGCCAGAACAGCTTACACACAATCAATTAAAACAAGACAGTTCCTGCCTACAGGCGTACAATCTAAAAAAGTGTCACACAAGGGGAAAGGGACAAGGGAGGGGGGCACCGATTCTTAAGCAGTAGTTATTATAATCATCAGCTGGCATAGAAACAGCTCAGGGAAGGTGGTGCCTGAAGGAACCGGTCTGTTGGCAAAGTCTTTTGGCAATGAGCCCTGCTTCTCATCTCTCCCACTGAGGGAGCCTGGTGGAATGGCTGCTGCCAGGTGACACTTGAAGAAGAGAAAGATTTGTTTGCACCAATGTTTTTGTCTGTAATATTGGCATACCAGCATTAATAACAAGTTATTTCAGTGTGTGTGTGTTATGTGATATTGCCTGATTTGGCAATCAGACAGTGGCTGGATCTTGTAGCGGTAATTTAACACCAGCCCACTTCTGGTCATGTGGTACAGCGGTTAGAGGAACACCCAGCAGGAAGGCTCCAGACTGTCAGTATCTTGTAGGAGTCAAGTGCCTTCTGGGAAAATTAGATGTGTGCAATTGAAGAAGGGATTCAAGCTCTCTGTTGGCAACAGATCATCTTTTTAAAAAGTAACAGGCTTTTTGCGGTTAGGAAAGTGACAGGGAAATGCATTGAAAAACATGGAGGGAATGAATGATTAACAGAAAGATAGACGAATGCCATGCAAAGCAGGGTGAATGATTATTGCTGTATGATCTCCCTACAAACAAACAAAAATGAATGCTGTATAAAAGAGCAGTTCTAATGTAACTTGTCCCCGCACTTTGTGCAAGCAAATCAGGATGAATGCTCCATAAGTAGGTTGTTAGGAGGAGGCCCTAGTTCTAAATTGCTAGTGTTCAGGATGGGACACAAAGCAGCGTGCTGCCCTGTCTGTCCATTGTGCAAATTGGACTGGAAGCACCACCAACACAACCCTGCTTCCACTGCGTTGCTTATGCCCATGAACTCGGGAGTTAAGTCAGTCTCTCCAATGAGATGCAGCTAATTTTTATTACTGAATAAAAACATTTTGGAAATGTCAACTGTGTGTTTCTTTCCATTCTTTGGGGAAGGCTAAAATAATGACAATGCCATCTGTTCACAGATCTAAAGTTCCACATTAAGTTGTAAAATAAACCCTGGAACCTCGGTGACAATTGCTTTGTGACGGCAAAAAGAGTAATAATAATAATAATCCTGCATTCAACGGGCTGGACACACTGTAATTAGAAAAGAAACTGGCCGTAAAGAAGTGGGCAATACTGACAGTAATGGTCTAAATGGTCTTCCAGTTAATGCACTTTACTATGGAATTCTGCATTCCGTAAAACTAGCAGTTGCCTCCATATTAAGCATGGTGGGGTCACTGATCTGCAACAAACGACTCCGTTAGGACAGCATTGAGATTTCTGGATCTCAGCTGTGCTGCATTTTGTTTTCAAATGGGCAATGGACCTCAAAGGGAAGTAATTGAAAAATGTAGGCAAAATATGGCTTCAGATATTTAAAATGCCAAAACGAGTGCTTAATTTGCTGAGCTCTGTAGCTTCTTTCATTATACTTTTGTGGCTGTGAGTATACAGTGATCTCATAACAGAGCGGGGGGGGGGGGCAGATCAGCTGTTGGGTTCAAATTCTGCTCAATCTTCCACTTTCTAGTCCTTATACTTGCAGCAATATACTTAAGAATATAGGCAACACCAGGCGAAATCTCAAAAGTTGCTGAGTAAGAACTCTAGGAATAGGAAGGGGTGGCTACAATGCCTTGTATATCTGCTTCCTCCATGTGCCATGACCACCAGAAACAGAAATAAATATGCCAATTTTTTTTAAAAAAAGCATAATAATTTATGCAAAATATGAACTTGTACAGATAGACATGGAGTTGTTCCTCCTCAGGTGCCCACAAACATGGCTGCCTATGATTGATGCCTTTGTATGCTACTTTCCCATCCAAATTCTCTCATCTTCTGCACCACACTGCCCAGGAATATATAAATACATGCACATTTGTATGGTAAACTCTCAAAAAGAGACTAATCTGTTGTTGTTGTTACTAAGGAGACCTGGGTGACAAAAAACCCCGCAACCAACCACGTTTAAAAGCCTTGTTGGAAAAGGAAGACCTTCAGGTAGGTGCCAAAAAGACAACAGAGACGGCTTTGTTTTAAACTGTTTAAAATATTGTGTTTCAATGTTTGGACCTGCCCTGAAGTGAAGGGCAGGTAATAAAAACATACAGAAATAAATAATATTCAAGGGGAGGGAATTCCAAAGGTTTAGGTGCCACAACACTAAAGATTTGATTCCTATATCATGCGTAACAGACCTTTTGATAAGGTGTTATCTACAGACGGGCCTCACCAGCTCAGAACAGTGATCGATGGGGTATATAAGGGGTGAGATGATCTTTCTGGCATCCTACCCCAAGCTGTTGTTGTTGTTTAGTCGTTTAGTCATGTCCGACTCTTCGTGACCCCATGGACCAGAGCACGCCAGGCACTCCTGTCTTCCACCGCCTCCCGCAGTTGGGTCAAACTCATGCTGGTAGCTTCGAGAACACTGTCCAACCATCTCGTCCTCTGTCGTCCCCTTCTCCTTGTGCCCTCCATCTTTCCCAACATTAGGGTCTTTTCCAGGGAGTCTTCTCTTCTCATGAGGTGGCCAAAGTATTGGAGCCTCAGCTTCACAATCTGTCCTTCCAGTGAGCACTCAGGGCTGATTTCCTTAAGAATGGATACGTTTGATCTTCTTGCAGTCCATGGGACTCTCAAGAGTCTCCTCCAGCACCATAATTCAAAAGCATCAATTCTTCGGCAATCAGCCTTCTTGATGGTCCAGCTCTCATTTCCATACATCTCTACTGGGAAAACCATAGCTTTAACTATACGGACCTTTGTTGGCAAGGTGATGTCTCTGCTTTTTAAGATGCTGCCTAGGTTTGCCATCGCCTTTCTCCCAAGGAGCAGGCATCTTTTAATTTCGTGACTGCTGTCACCACCTGCAGTGATCATGGAGCCCAAAAAAGTAAAATCTCTCACTGCCTCCATTTCTTCCCCTTCTATTTGCCAGGAGGTGATGGGATCAGTGGCCATGATCTTCGTTTTTTTGATACTGAGCTTCAGACCGTATTTTGCGCTCTCCTCTTTCACACTCATTAAAAGGTTCTTTAATTCCTCCTCACTTTCTGCCATCAAAGTTGTGTCATCTGCATATCTGAGGTTGTTGATATTTCTTCCGGCAATCTTAATTCCAGTTTGGTATTCATCCAGTCCAGCCTTTCGCATGATGAATTCTGCATATAAGTTAAATAACCAGGGAGACAATATCTTTCTGGCATCCTACCCCAAGCTGTAGGGGGCTTTATATATCAGAACCAGCATCTTGAACTTAGCCTGCTAACAAATTCATCCGTGCAACAGTTCCTGCTCTGCTTGGTGATAAGGGTGCATGAAATTCCCTTGCAAAGCAGTGCCTGGGGTTTCGCTGTGGGGAAACTTGCTTTACTCAGTGCCTCTCCTTTGTCAGCCTCTTCTGAAAGATTCCAGCGAAGCAGTTGGATCAGCACATGGGGACCTCTGCTGGCCACCCAATCAATATGGACAAAAGTGTAGAGTGTAGTCGTTTTTTAAAAAATAAAGCTCGCGGCAGCTTTCCCCTTAAGTCAAAGCAACAAGTAGTTTGGGCTGTCAAATTCTATCAGGAATAGCTTCCATAAGAAAGCTAAAAGGTCATTTAAATCAACCCCGAGATGAAGCGAGGCTTAGAAGAGACTTAATTCTTCATATCTTTATAAGGTCATTAAAAAAAATTCTAATTAGAGAAAGAGAACCAAAAGGAGGTTGAACTGGGGAGAGCCTCAGGGGCTTCGTGTATTTCATTCTCATAATTGGGAAAACTGGCAAAGGCTCATCTGTGACAAAAGAGGTTAAGCTGAACTCCTTCCTAGCATGTCTAACCTCACATCACCCATAAAAAAAGTGCACCATGTTGATTCTTAGGTCCCAAATCCAGTAATAAAGCCATCCTGGCTCCCACCCAACATGCGCAGTCACAGACACTTACTTCTGAGAAAGAAAGAGAGCTGAAAGGACTACAAATCAGAAAGGGAAAGGAAGGAAGTTTAAATCTAAATATTCTGGGATACCACAACACCAATGATTTACTCTTAAAGCAGGCTTACAAGTTAGCTCAAGGAAGTGATTACCCCATTAAGAATTGTGCCTGTGTCATTTTGTGGCCTAGCAGAAAAATTGATGTTTTGAAAGGCTTTCCCGACACGCTCCACAAAAGTAGTTCCTGGTGACCATGCAACTGTGTGTTTACGTGCCTGATTTAATTCACCTGTTAATTTTTCAAAAACCAACTCTGTGCAAGGTACCCTTAACCAGAATGAGTGTTGGACCTCTGATTACCTCGCTGCCAAATTCCATTTTTATACAACCAGCCACAGAACTGAATCTGTACACAGATTAGCTCCCAATTTAGCTCGACCAGACCAAATTTAATTCACAGTTAACATTTCCGCAACGTCAAAAGGAACAGAAGCAGAAAAGGGATTCCACAAAAGAACAGAGGGCTCTGCCTCCCTATAGGCAGCGCAGAGGGGTGAGCTAAGGATAGAGAGAGCGCACAATGTCTAGATTTCCCTCCTGGCACTAAATGAGCCGAGACCATTAATGTAATTGCTAATGTACTTTTATTTTTATTTTATTTTTTTTTTAACAAGAAGAAGAGTGTTACTTTCTAAGCACCTTCATTAGGCAGCGAAGGGCTTCTAAGCTCCTCCAGTGTAATTACCATTCAACTCAATTACTGAGATGTATTATGAACGACCAGCAAGATTACAGTATTCCAGGTCTAGGGGAGTCACTCCTAATCTACATGCCGGGCCACACCAGAATGACATAAAAGAACCACGAGGCAACCTTAGAAATAAAGGAAATAATTTAAGCCTCCCTTGGGAGCACAAAGCTCTTCCTCTGGGTAGAGGTTTCCTGATCTCTTCCTGCATGATTCGCTGCTCTGGCCTTGACACAACAGAGCATCAGCTTTGCATGCAGTAGGTGATAGGTTCAATCCTCAACATCTCCGGATATGGCTGGGATAGTGCTCTTCCTGAAATCTTGGAAAGCCGCTGCCATTCAGTGTAGACAATACTGAGCTAGATGGACCAATGGTCTGACTCTGTATAAGACAGATTCCTGTGTTCCTAAAAAGAGTAGTCCAAAGGCCAGCTGGGCCAAACATTCCTCCCCACTTCTACTCTTGCAGGAACATTTTTTGCTTGCAAAAGGGCGAGGGAAATTTTTCATCCATTTTCAAGTGGGTGGAGATAACAATAAAAATAATTTAATTTCAAAAATGGGAGGAAGTAATCACCATTTTGAGAAAATGTGGTAGGGGGTTCCAGTTTTGTTTTGAAAACACTCTATAAAGCTCCACTACCCCTTTGAAGAGGTGGCAAAGTCACAAAGAGCAATCCAGTGACAAAGATATCTACGAAATGACTCAATAGGCACTGATGCTTCATCGTTACACTGCATCAGCCCCAAGAGCATTGTTGACCCATGGTTGTGTCATCAGGATTTCATTGGTTCAAAAAAACCCCACAATGATGCTCCTTCCAGTCATGGTGATTCCAATAAATAATCATCAAAAATCATGGTGATTTTGATAAATAACCTTCAAGAAATGATAAATCACCAGGAATGATTGCATCATTCCAAGAAAGATTGCAACTGTATCACCACCAATGGCATTTGCTTAATTCGTAGGAGCATTGCTGGTAAGTAAGTAAATAAATAATAAATGGCTGCCTCCACTCTCCCCGCCCCCCAAATATATTTTTCATCATCCACTATGAAATAACGATGTTATTTGGCATATCCTTCTGACCCATCCCTACTCACCAACCTCCCAAAATGAGAGAAAAACTCTGGGCCAAACACAGTACAGAGTGACCAATTTCCATGCTAAAAAAGAGGACCAAAGAGGTCAAGGATTGGCATAAGTTGTGCATATGTTAATTTATATATACACATTCAAATTCAGAAATATAATTTAAACAGAAACATGATATATGTCACCAGTGTGCTTGCTCAGTCTTCCTGGGGACTGGCAACTTCAAGGCCCTTCCTGCTGTCCCTTCTGATGGTTCTTTATCTTTAAATCAAACGAGGACTAGGCAGCCCTTAAAATAAGAGGATTATCATCTGTAAAGAAAGCCACAAGGCCACCTTAACACTTTAGCCCAGGAATCATAGGAACCTGCCTTATACTAAGTCAGACCATTATCTATCTAGCTTAGTACAGTGTGCACTGACTGGCAGTGGCTCTCCAGGATTTTAGGCAGGATTATCTCCCTGCTGTACCGTAGGACCTTCTATATGCAAAGCAGATGCTCTACCACTGAACCACAGCTCCATCCCTTAAGACTTAGTCTTTGGACTAATGTAAACAGCCCTGTGGTTGGTTTTTTATGTAGACAGAGAAGTAGCCAGCAGGCAAAAGGTAAAAAATGGGGCTGAGAATGGACTGTTTGTCAGAAACCAGATCAGGAAGATGGATTGGGAGGGCAAGAAACAGAAGACCCAGTCACGGATGAGGCGAGGTGAACGTTTGGTTAGGCCTGCCCCAAAACCGCACATCCGATAATGAACTTGAAAAAAGGGGCACTGTGGAAATGTGGTGCCTCAAAATTTATTTATATTTCTCTTAGTCATGCTCCTTTCCAAATCTCTAAGGACACAGCTGCCAAATTATAACTGCTTTGGTTTCACATGTCAAAACAATTTAATTCTTCAATCTGTGCATGAATCAAAAAGAGGAAAGGAAGAATATTCCAATCTGAGACGCAGAAAGCACGGCTGTCAGACCTGTCTTGAAAAGGACAGCTGCATGTGGACCAGTGATGCCACTGCCTCTTCCCTTTCTAAATGTTTTATTAGCAGATGTTTATGAAGAATAAGGAGCTGTCAGACAGAAGAGGCATGCGTGGATTGCAAGCTGTGTGGAGCTCTTCAGAACCTGCCACTGTGCTAACAGTGTATTGTGAAGTGAGCTGTAAGTGAAAGAGTTCTCTTTTTATTATTGATTTATACAGAAGAATTGAGTCTACTGATCAGATTTGCAGATGACACAAACCTGTGGAGGGCTGCTAAAATAAAAAATAAGACTCTATAGGATACGGTTGAATATGAAATGATCTTGATAAATGACAGAACTGCAGAGAAAGGGAAACTGAATGAAGACAGATGTAAAATATCAGAGAGTGTGAGATTGTAGACTCAACAGCTCATTCTTTTCTTCTCTTTGGGTCAACAAGAGAACAGGCACTTTTCAGCCTGAACATGCAATGCTCCTACTTGGTTACAGCTGACATGACCCTGGTCTAAAGAACAACTCAGAGACCTAAAGGTGAAAGCTGACCCAAAGCAATGGCATGTTCCAAGATTCAGATGAAGCCCTGGCTGGCAAAGAGGAGTGAATGGCAGATCTAGAAGTCAGTGAGTGGATAGCCTTCAACCAGTGGCTAGGGACCCTGTATTATGTAAGTCACAGCCTGGTCCAAGGTGGATCATGACAGCAGCATTACCACCATGCAAATATTTGGTTTAAAAAAAATAGGAAAGGGATCCCTAAATGCGTGTTTACGTTAAAGGTTGGTCCTGAGTTTGAAAAGATGGGAGACTACTAGCCTAAACCATTTGATGAGTTGTTCTGCTATCTGCCCAAGATGTCTCATTCCGCTCCAGAAACCTGCTCTTCAGAGCTGGAAGGGATATTGTAAGGTTACTGCTGGGGACAGGCCCACTGAAATTAATGAACCCAAGTTAGTCTTGCTCATTAATTTCAGTGGGTCTTCTCTCGGTAGGACTAACATTGGATGCAACCCAAGATATAGAGAGCCCCAGGGCAGAATATTTGAGCAGCCAATTGAGATCTCACAATTTTAGCTTTGTACTTTATTGAAGGCACTGGTTACCATTTGGGAGCTGTCTGTAGTCCTGAAGGCCTAGTGGTAAACCAGGGGACAACTTCGGATAGTAGTGTGCATGTGTGTCACATAACTAAATGCTCCAGTGTGGTGTAGTGGTTAAGAGCGGTAGATTCGTAATCTAGGGAACTGGGTTCGCGTCTCCGCTCCTCCACATGCAGCTGCTGGGTGACCTTGGGCTAGTCACACTTCTTTGAAGTCTCTCAGCCTCACTCACCTCACAGAGTGTTTGTTGTGGGGGGAGGAAGGGAAAGGAGAATGTTAGCAGCTTAGAGACTCCTTCGGGTAGTGATAAAGCGGGATATCAAATCCAAACTCTTATTCTCCTCCAGAAAACAAACAAACCTGGAAAAAGACCATGCTGTGAAGAAGTTTAGGCTTAGAACCCTGTTCCCTGACATACTGATTTTATTATGAGCATGGAATTTGTTGTACAGAGCAGCATTCAGTTATGAGAGCCAGAAGACAACCAGGGTTGGAAGGAAGCACAAGATCCCTTTGAGAAGAAGGCTGCTCTCTGGCTATTCTGTGCTACTGACCGTATGAAATAAGATGGGGGTCTGTTCTGCCATAGGCTGCTTTCCAGTGGTGGAATGCTGAGGTTTTAAGTTTTCCAGCTGCTCCTTGAGCCTCTGTTTCCTGTGCTTCTCTTCTGCCTGCTTTTCTTTTTGGCTTTCTTCTGTCCTACAAAATGCAAGGAGAGGGACATCATGTTGCATTTTTATTCCCGTTACATGGTGACCTTGCCACCTCCCACAACCACTTGGTTGGCTTCTAAAGAAGATGAAACAAATTCATATAAAACAAAGCTATCAATGGCTACTTGCCATGATGACGATGTTTTACCTCCACTGTTAGAGGCTGTATGCCACTTAACGTCAGTTGCTGGGACTCACAAGGGAAGAGAGAGCTGCTGAACTCAGGTCCTGTGCTTTTGAGATTCCCATGGGTATCTGGCTGACCACTGTGAAAACCAGGATGTTGGACTACATGGGCCTTTGGTCTAATCCAGCTGGCTCATCCTACGTTCTTCCAGTGTCATACCTGGCCCTGACCTGGTGCCATACACTGTGTCCTCAAAAGACAAGCCAGATACTTCGCCACTCGAGGGCCTCGAGGAACAGGCAGCATCTCTTGGAACCAGGGCTGAAAAGCTCCTTGAAGGGCCCTCCTAGTCTCTGGATCATGTTTTGGATTTTGACCGTGATTTATTGAACACAGAAACAATCCTAATTTCACTTTCATTCAACCCATCTCCTTTTTCATATTTCCCAAGCTAGGCTTTCCTTAGCTGCCCCCAATCCCTGTGTCCCATATGCCACTGACTAGGGTACACTTCTTATTACACATTAGACGAAATGACCATCATCTACTGTTCTGAGCTGGTGTTATTTGATTGTTAACGCATCAGGCCCAAAGTAAAGAGAGATGGTCCTTTATCTGCTGAGTGCTATTTGTATGAAAATTGCTTATAATTGGAAGAATTCCCAGAATCCCCATACTGGACAACTGGCTAAATAAAGCATGGGACGCAGCTTGCATGGTCAAACAAACCAATATCATCAGAATTGAGAGAAGGCAGGCAGGATTATGACTGTTTTGCTGAAAAATTGATCAGCTTTATTCTCTACTAGGAGAATAAGATACAGGGAAATATGAACCCACACTCGTTGTTGTTTATTAAATTTATATACTACCCATCCTAAGATCACAGGGCGGTTGTTGAGAGTGCTTTGAAGCCAGATTGAATTTATAATTGTAAATAACCTTTAAAGGATTAAAACAATATTTAATTTTGTATTCTTTTTCATTGACTAAAAGTGAGGCTATTTTGTTGAAGATTTTTAGTGTATGATAAAACAGTAGTTAACTTTGGGGGGGTTTTGTCAGTTGCGTTATGATGTCAACATGGTTTTTGTGTTTATACAATTTTTATTCGTATTATAAAAGGAGCCGGTCCAGGGTGAAAAGGCCCAGGTTCAAACCTCCACTCAGTCATGAAGCTTTCTGGGTGACCTTAGGCATTCACTCTCTTTCAGGCTAATCTACCTCACAGGGTCGTTGTGAGGATTAAGGAGTCATGTAGGTCAACCTAATTTCCTTGAAGGGAAGGCGAGATATACTGTAAATACAGTTAATATCTAAAGAATATTCCAGGCTACCTTGGGTATCCTGTGTCTTTGTCTGCAGTATCTTGAGGTGTCTCTCTGTTTGATCCTTTCTTGGTTTCTTCCTTGAGTTCTCTTGAGCTCCTCACCACACTGTTAAGATCCGGAGCAGAGAAGCTTCTTGCACTAGATTCTGAATTCCCTGGCCCTGTGGAGGTCGGTCTCCTCAGTTTTAGGCTCTGTCTTCTCCTGACTCTCAGCTGGTCATTTCCTTCTGAGCTCTTGAGATTCTGGCACTTTTCCTTGTCCTGGGCAACAGATGAAGACTGAGATGTCTTGCGAAAGTAGCGGAGCTGCTGCAGCAGAAAGCTTTTCGCAGTGCAACTCTTGCTGTGAATTAAAACAAAAGAGCTGCTCAATCAAGCCTTACCTAAAAGATCCTAACTCCATGGGAGTTGGTTTGAACCGTTTTCTGCCTCACTGCCTGGTAAGGGCATTAAGATCAGCAAATTGAACCCAGTTACACAGCCTGGTCATTATTAGCTTGTGGAAACACAGAGGAGGGCTCTACCACTGGTAGCAGGAGCATTATAGAATGCCCTCTCTGTTGGCATCCGTATTGGCATCCCACCAGCTTTTGAAGATGCACTTGTTCCGGCAACTTTCTGAACCTGAACTGCCTGACCCAATTGTTCTTTGAATTGCTTTAATTGTCATGATTTTAAACAGGCTTTTGTAAAATAATAATAATAATTCTTAATTCTGGATGTTTTTAATGTTCTCATGGAATTGCTTTATTTTGTATTTAAATTATGTCTGGGTTTTAAAATTGATTTCTTGCTCACCAAAACAAGATGTTCTGAGCATGTAGCACTAATCCTGACTGCACTGGCTGGCAATTAGTTTCCAGGCCCAATTCAAAGTGCTGGTGTTGACCTATGAAGCCTTCCATGGCTCAGGACCTCAATACCTTAAGGACTGCCTCTCCCCATACAAACTGATCTGGACCCTACACTTAGCCTCTGAGGTCCTTCTTTACGTGCCCCCTCCCTGAGAGTTCGGAGGGTGGCAACACTAGAACAAGCCTTTTCTGTGGTAGCTCCCTTTCTGTGGAACGCTCTTCCCAGAAAGGCACCATTATTGCATGCCTTTAGATGCCAGGCAAAAACATATGTCTTTACCTTTGGCCATTAAAGAATCTATGGCCAGTTAAAAGTGAGGGGACTGTTATTATGGTTATTTTATCTGTCTATCATTATGCTTTGTATTATGTTTTGATCATTATGCACTGTAGAATCATAGAATTGTAGAGTTGGAAGGGACCATCACCTAGTTCAACCCCCTGCAATACAAGAATAAAATGTGTTCCTAATGCTGTACGCCTCCCTGGGATCTTTTGATAAAGGGTGGTATATACATTGAAATAATAATAATAATAATAATAATAATAATAATAATAATAATACTTGCAAACCACTTAGAAGCCATTTGGGTATGTAAATGGAGTACAGTATTATTATTGTTTATTATTATTATTATTATTATTACTATGCAAAACACTCCTATTTACCCAGGGCTCTGATGGCTGAAAGATAGTTCACTCAAGGCACTCCTCCAAAACACACTGTTCCTGGCAACCCTGAGATCACTGCTTGAGAGAATATTTTCCACCATTTTTAGAATGCTTTTAAAAATATTTTCCATTATTGATGTGTTTGCCACCCTGGGCTCCTTCAGGAGGAAGGGCAGGATAGGAAACCTGTTTCATACAGGAACACTCACAAAAGAGCCCAGATCAGCTGCAGTGCAGTTGGCAAACCTGAGTTTGGTGCCAGATAATCTGTGAAAAGGCCCTTAGTGTTCAGTTTTTAAAAGCCAATTTAGCAGCGCCTGTAAAGCTCTGTGTCAGTTGGTCTTCCTTGTGACTGCAGAAGAGGCCTGGCTCTGGAAAGGCATCTAATTCTTGTCACGTTAGCAGTTCATGGAAATGTGGGGTGTCTTTATTCTGTACCGTGATGGCTGGGGAAACTCTTTCATCCCCTCTTCCACTTTCTCTCGGTCTGTCACTTCCATTTCCTCCTCCTCCTCCTCATCTGTGGAGCTGCCACTCGAGCTACAAAGTGAATGAGAAATCCCATTAATGCTTCATTACTGATTGCTCCCGTTCTCTATCACAATACCCAAAGACTGGATCAGAGCGTTCATGCCACCAGATATTGTTCGTAACAAGTTCAATGCAAACTGGGAGTTGAAGAGGCATTTCTGCAGCAGATATCCAGGAGACATTGGGGGGGGGGCATGTTGCTCAGTGGGAAGACAGGGGAAGGCAAGCACTACTATGCTATAAGATCCACTATCCTGTAATATTACATATGTCTGTTCTACTGATGAAGCCTAGGATGGTGAAAAAAGGCAAATATTCTGGAAATCCTTGTCTTAGACTCTGTGAAAGGATTCTGTGGAACAGTAACAACCCTTCATGTGGATTATTGGACTCTAAGAACAGACAGGTGGTATAGATACTTATACATGTGTGCACCTTATGCATGAACTAACTAGAAAATGAACTGGTCCACTGGGTCTTGCTTTTTTCTTGAACTTTATGAGACTTCTGTGGAAATCTACAATTTGATACAATGAATAGTATACCTTATTTATTCAAAAGTATAGCCGGTTACGTCTTGTGTGTTTATTGAGTATGTTTCACGTAACCATAGGTTTGTTGTTGTTGTTTTGCTCTTTAGCATAGGCCACTAGGCACTGGTGGAGAAGCTTACTTTAGTCTGAGGGCCGCATTCCCTTGTGGGCAAACTCCTGGGGGGCCACATGTAAATGATGGATTAAGCCAGAGGCAAAAGTGAGGAGAACAACAATCTCGTAACCCTTGCCTTTATGTGGAAGGTTGCATTCCAGCCACACAAATGCCATGGGTTTCTTTTACCCCTACACACACACACACACACACACACACACACACCTCTTGATCATCTATCTAGATATGCAAGAAGCAGTTTTGCAGCTCAAGGACACATTGCAAGAAGGCAGAAGCACTTGAGGAAAGGTGGAGTACGTCCAGTTTCAGAAGTGGCCTGGGGGCAAGGAGTTGTGGCCTGGAATGTGTCCTGAGGGCTGGACAGAGAAGTCTGGAGGGCCACTTTTGGACTTGATGTACTTGAAACTCATTTCTGAAAACAGCACACATAATGAAGTGAACAGCATTGCTTCCGCATACCTCTAAAAGGGTTCTTCTGCACAATCTGATGTAGTCGGAACTAAAAAGGAATATTGTGTGCCCTTTCATGCTCAGAACTCAGTTTTTAATAGTTAGAAGAGCTGCCTTGCAATTTTGTTTTATTTTTACCCACAGAATATTACAGGCAATTGCATGAATGACTACTTTATATTTATGGCTTATGATAACAGGCAATGTAATTAAGCCCCTTTGCCCATGTCTACAGTAAGCTCCTCCTAACTCTTGATTAATATTGCCCTTGGGCCTTTTTCATCTCCCTTTACTATTCTGGTGCTGGGAATCCTTCAATCTCAAGGAGAAAACAAATCAGCAGCTCCCCTGAGATCCTCTGTCAGAATGGTTCAGTACTGCGTTCCCAGAATTCACAGAGAGGCATCATCCAGCACTAGTGCATTTAAAAAACAATCCTGCTATTTCAGAGACAATAAAAACTGGTTTCCCAGTTTGCGTTTTCTTAAAATCAGCCTTGGTCATGAGATGGAGTGTGACAGGTGAATCTGAATTGAATTCATATTGCCATATTAAATACAAAGATCAACAGAACTGCAGGATGTGGACATAAGACAGGGATGGGGAAGCTGTGACCTTCCAGATGTTGATGAGTACGAACTCCCATCAAACCCACGAAGCAGGGCCAATTACCAGGGAATGCTGAGAGCTGGAGTCCAACAACATAGAGGGTCATAGATTCCCCAGCCCTGGCACAAGATGATTCAACAAAACTGGCTGTCTAAAGGGGGGAGGGAAATATCCACCATTTCTCAGTTAAGCTTGAGTTATGGTGGATACAACTATGAGCAAAACATAGCCTTTGTATGACATGGGCATCTCACAGAAAGGGAGAATATATTTACAGCAAGCTGCCATATACCAAGTCACAGATGACTGGTCCATCTTGGTCAGTACTGTCTACAATGACTGGCAGCAGCTTCCTAGAGTTTCAGGCAGGAGTCTTTCCCAACCCTACCTGAAGATCAGATGTTGTGGAACTACAATTCCCATCATCCCTGGCCATTGGCCATGCTTGCTGGGGCTGATGGGAGTTGCAGTTAGTTCAGCAACATTGTGGAGGGTGGGTGTCCCCCACACCTGCCATAGACACTGGGTGTTGAACCTGAGACCTTCTGCATGCAAAGGAGATGTGCTCCGAGTACTCAGGACTTACTTCAGAACCTGGACTTGTATGCCGGCTTGTAAGGATGATTCACTTGGCAGGCACAAGACACAGGGCCTTTTTATATGGAAGTCCTCAGACTACAGAAATCCCCAATTAAGTGTGCATGGTCTCAGCACAACCAACCTTTGGCTTTACCTGCACCATACATTTAACACACTATAATACTACTATAAACAGTTATGCCCCCACCCCAAATTGTAGGAACTGTAGTTTGTTCAGGGTGCTGTGAGTTGTTAAGAGATCCCCATTCCCCTCAAAGATCTGAGAGAAGCCCAGCAACCTGCCCAGATTTGTGAAGGGTGTTTTCCGGGACTGCCAACCAGTTAAAATAACGATGTTGCTTGATAAAGTCAGTTCAGTTTAAATGCATTTTCATGGTGTCAGACTCTCACAATATAGGTAGCTTTCTGCAAAAGAGAAGAAAGTGTACCATAACATGCACAAGCTACTCCTCATCTCCAGAAGAAAAGGCCATCTTTACTCTCTCTCTCTCTCTTTCATTCCAGCAAAATGCCAGAACCAACTCAATATCCCCTTGACTTGCAGCCCTGCTGATCAAAATGAACCCTGCTAGCTGACCAACAATAGCTCTAGTTCATTAACCTACCATTTATACTGATTACTGCTGACAGTCCTGGTATTTCCCACACAATTCTTCTGCTGGAAATCAAAAGTCTGGCTCCATCGGACATGTGTCTAATGAGAAGGAAAAGAGGCCCTGCCAAGCTGGAAAAGGACCTAAGAAGCTGCCTTGTGCCAAGCCAGACCAACGGAGGAACAATAGGAGAGATTTGATTTGGTTCACATTCAAATGTGAACCTACCTAATTTGCACTTTGTGAAACATCATGCAAACCAAAAGACAACCATCCTTCAAAATTCAAACTTTTCAAAATTTTGCAGTGCTGTTCTCCAGCCAAGCAGTGCGCACAAAAAGGCATAAAGCACAAAGATGCACACATCGGTGAGGGGAAAAAACATACAAAAATGCCTTATATTAGAGAAAATTGCTCTACAAATATGTGCTTTTTAGGCAAAACTGCATACAAACACGTGTCTACTAGGACAAAATTTGCACTAAAATGCTGGTGAGTTTTCATGAGGACTTTTAAAGAAATCAATCAATCACAAACCAATGTGGAAACATGGAGAACTAAATGTAAGACTGGGAAAAGGAATGGTCAAGGGCCAGGATGATGGAGCTGTAGTTTAGCAAAATCTGTGAGCCAGAAGTTCTCCACACCAGTTCAACCGCCTAAACATGTGTCCTGCCACTGAGCTACGTGCTCCCGGAATACAGTACTGGTCTCATGAGGTGGCTACTGCAGCTCCTCCACCTTCAGTTGTTGTTAAGCCCTAGGATGGATTAAAACATCCCATATGATGATGTTAGTTCTCACACTACAAGGGTGGTGTTTGCTTCTTCGCTGCCTCTGATCCCACAGATGTTAACATGCTGGCAATTACCTTTGCTGCTCATCAGCCAACGACTCAGACCTCTGAGATGTTGTGTCCCTTAGATCGATATATACCGTTGGCGGCTCTGGAAAACGTTGCAGTTCAATTGGAGGAAGGCTTTGGCCGTTCGTCCATGATGCCAGGGTGGGTACATCTCTTGGGAATACAAATCATTGTGTCAGTGGATTATCCACCATCACAAAGTAAGGCACAGAATAGATTTTCTTAAAATAATTTCTAAACATAACAAGAAGTCTGTTGTATAATGTTCTAGAAAAGAAAGCATCTCCTATTGAATTTTGTCCATGACAGGCATGTCTACACTACAAATTTAAACCAATTACAAAATGGTTTAGTTGACATTGCTCCTACACAAGGACTGCCAGAAACTGCAGTACTTTGCAGAGGCTAAGAAGAAGAAAATTCTTAATTTTAAGAGATCTTATTGGGGGCAGGAGAAGCTATAACAATTAAACCAGCCTTACATCCTTGGCCCAGTCCTGGAAACTACCCTTTCTTTTGTTGGAAGTCTTTATCATAAGCATTGACGTCAGGTGTGTACAAAAATGAATTCTGAAAGGCTTGAGGACCTACCTCCCATCTCCCTGGCACTCACTGAAGTTGGGAAACTTGGCAAGGCACCTCCTGCGGTGTGAGAAAAATGCCCTTGACTGCTTGAGGCATAGCTCTTCTAGCTTTCCCATGAGCCTTGTTTGTGACTGAGCCCTGACAGCTTCTGAAGGTGAAATAAAGAAGAGAAACACTCAGTCCAGCTGCCGGAAAGAATTTCAATGTTAGCATCATTATGATTTCCCCAAAGGACATGAATGGGAGGGATGGTAAAGTGAGCAACATCGTTATTCAAGAAAACTAGAAATTAAATCAGGCTTCCCAAAAGTGAAGTGCCAGACCACCAAGAGAGGTGCACACAGAAGCCTGGCCGGGGGGTGAGGGGTGGGGGGACAATGCACAGGGAGGTTGGAATCTATTGCAATCAGTTGGTTCTCTGGCAGAATTTTAAGTTTGGCTGAATGCAAAAGGCTGGGAAGAGCAATGCAAGATGTAGATGGGGGAGATACAAGTGTGCAGAAGCAGTATAAATCCATTACCCAAGTTGGAGGGGCTTTGGGGATGAAGGGAAAGCTGCAATCTGACAGATGGTAGCTCCTATGGCCTGGGGCATTTTGGAGGCAGAGGCAGAGGCCTTTGTCAGTTGGTGGGCCACTTTTCTCTGAGGTTTTGCAGGGCACGTGCCTGCTTCCCAGATTTTCTAGGAGCTATACAAGGTCCTGAAGGTATACAAGTATACCTGAAGGTGCGTCTCCACCCCCTTCGTTCAACCTAAGGTCCAGTGGCGAGGGCCTTCTAGGGGTTCCCTCACCAAGAGACATGAAGTTACAGGGAACCAGGCAGAGGGCCTTCTCAGTAGTGGCGCCCGCCCTGTGGAACGCCCTCCCATCAGATGTCAAAGAAATAAACAACTATATGACATTTAGAAGACATCTGAAGGCAGCCCTGTTTAGGGAAGTTTTCAATGACTGATGTCTTAAAGTATTTTTAATCTTTTGTTGGAAGCCACCCAGAGTGGCTGGGGAAACCCATCCAGATGGGTGGAGTAGCAATAAATTATTATTATTATTATTATTATTATTATTATTATTATTATTATTATTATTATTATTAGTATTATTATTAGTATTATTAGACAGGTCAAACCCCAGTCTTCAATATGATGCTGTCAGGCCAGGTAGCCAACACCACTCCACTGCTCTCTGTCAGGCTATTCTTCCTCAGACCCAGTTCTTTTGAATCCTTGCATGCTCCTCACTTCACTACAATCTGTCTTTTAGGATTTTGTCCCCCTGCTCTTGCCCTTTGGACTCCCATAACTTTCCTAGCGTTGATGGATAATTCTAAGAAACCAAAACATCAATGCGGTTTTGAAAGGTTCCATCTGCCATCTTGATTCCAATTGGCTTCCAACTGTATCCAAACATAGGGGGGGGGGGACTGCTCCTTCATCTTGTGAATCACCATGCCAAATTTGACTATAGTATCTTAAGAGGTGCTCAAATGCAGGCGCAATGAACAACTTTCCCATAATGAGCTGTACCCAATTAAGTTCTTCTCAGAGCATATCCATTCAAAATAATGGAAATGTGTCGCGCTTCAAAAGCCCTATAAAACTGATCCAGTCAGATCTCTAGCAAAATCTGACCCTTCCTCAGCAGCCCATTGGACGAGGAGGAAGAGATGGAGGAAAGAAAGGGCATGTCAGAGAGAAAGAGAGAGAGAGAGAGAGAGAGAGAGCGCACACGCAAAATGGTGACTCTACCCATCCCTGGTGGAAATTACACCACCAGGGAACGTGGCCATGGACAGAACAGAGGTTCTCTAGTCCTGCTGTAGACAGGCTGCAATTCCTGGTATAGTTCCCTGGAAGTGATTTCAATGAAACAATGGGACTTGTTTCTGAGTAAACCTGCACAACAGGGTAAAAAGCCTCTAGCCTGCTGACCAAACTTGGCCCGGCAAGCCATCTTGGGGGTAACCATGCCCAACTGTGGGTCAGCTAAGGGCAAGGCTTCAAAGGAACAATCAGGAGCTTAAAGTGACCTCCTGATTGTTCCTTTGCTGGAACAAGGCACATTCCCACTGCCCCTCTACAGATTTGGTCTGGCAGAGTAGAAAAATAAGGATCTGGCCCACTGGCCAGGAAACTGGAGAGGGTGGGACTCAAATCTGGCATGACTTTTGAACTCAATTTTGCAATCTGACTTCAGCTCTCATGGATGCACATTCACCATGGTTCACTGAAGAAAAAGCGGTTTCCACTGTACAATTTCTATCGCCACTTTGCTTCTCCAGGTCCTGTAGTACCTTGTCTAGATTCCACTTTTCAATGTCCTGAAAGGAGAACAGTTTGCAGTTGAATGGGGCCACCGTAAAGTTTAAGTTTGAAAGGCTGTTAGCTTTATCCTAATTTCTTCTAATAATACATTCTTGCATGCAATTCTGATGTATACGCACATTTTTGCAAGCAATTTCCCTCAATATAATACTTTTTTGTTTTTTTCAGTGATGCAGTTCAATGCACACTTTATACCAGTATATTCATTTTTATACATTTTGATTGGCTGGAGAATTGCACTGCAAAATTTGGAAAAGTTATTATTTCAAAGGATGGCTGTGGTTCCATTTGTGTATTATTTGGGAGGGTGTGAATTGTGAGATAATCAGCCGCCTATAACTAACATGCTTAGGTCTAATTAACGCATGAAGGGCTTAAAACCATAGAGTATGTTGTTCACTTCCGCTCACTTTGGGAGGAACTAGGTAGTCAGAACTATTGTTCTCCCCCAGTCTACTTGATGTATAGACGCTCCAGGTTGCTCCAGCTCAGACCGCATGGCTCTCACAAACCACTCTTGAGTTCCTATACCAATAATTTAGAAACTTTCACCACTCTGTAACTAAGCAACATTTTACCGCCTATACAACTTTTTCTGAATGCTCTATGGAAAAGCACATGAATCTGTCCTTCCAAGTAAATAATTTTTAACTTACTAAAGATTTGGTCTTTCCCTATGCTGGGAGAAGAGGGGAGTATTTTGCAAATCACTTGGAAGGGCATATTATAAGGTCTAATAGCCTATATTTCCAAGCCTGAATTTGTTGCAGGTTTTAAATCTCTGCTGGGGTTCCTTCACCAAAGAGTACTTGCTCCAAACTTGGATCTTGGAACACTGGCGGAGGAAGAGGGGGGCAGGGGGAGCGCATCGCCCCCAGCAGCGTGATCCTGGTGGGGTTCCATCGTGGCTGCTCCCCCCCCCCCGCCCGCACTGGGTGCCCCAGCGCACCACACCCCTGCGGGCAGTGCACCACGCCCCCAGAATGCATGCTACGCCCCTGCGGGCAGTGCATCATGCCCCCGGGATGCCTGCCAGTCCTGCCCCCACCTGCTGTCCACCCCTGGTGCCGGAGCCTGAAGCTCTGCCACTGTCTTGGCATCCAGGAATTCTCCTTTCTATGTGTCATTTTTTCCTTGAACCAACACGAATTCCACAAGTTCACCTCTGAACACAAACTGAATTTCTCCCCTATCCCTACCGACAACAGCACTGCCAATTGTTGAATCGTAGTTAAGCAAAGAGGGAATGGACTGACGGACTACACACTCTTTCTCCCATCCCCTACTTTGGAGGACAAATTGTCCCTAGAGGATTCAACTGCATTTACCAGTAATTGTTACATTGATAATGGTGTTAATCGTACTTAGAACTAAGTAACCCAGGTTCCCACATAAGGATCTGAAACCTGCCTACCTCAGTGTTTCCCAACCAGTGTTCCGCGGCACACTAGTGTGCCGCGAGACTTTGCCTGGTGTGCCGTGGGAGGGAGGCGGGCTCCATGTGCTTAGAGCAACAGGCTGCCGCCCCAAGCCTCGCGCCCGACGGGAGCTCCTGCCGGGTGCGCAAGGCTTGCAGACACTCGCCCGAAGCACGGGGCACCCTCCGGAGGGCTCCGCGTGCTTCGGGCAACAGGCTGCCGCCCCAAGCCTCGCGCGCCCAGCGGGAGCTCCTGCCGGGCGCGCAGGGTTGCAGACACTCGCCCGAAGCACAGGGAGCCCTCCGTAGGGCTCCCTGTGCTTCGGGCAACAGGCTGCCGCCCCAAGCCTTGCGCGCCTGGCAGGAGCTCCTGCCCGGCGCGCAAGGCTTGCAGACACTCGCCCGAAGCACGGGGAGCCCTCCGTAGGGCTCCCTGTGCTTCAGGCAACAGGCTGCCGCCCCAAGCCTTGCGCGCCTGGCAGGAGCTCCTGCCGGGCGCGCAAGGCTTGCAGACACTCGCCCGAAGCACGGGGAGCCCTCCGTAGGGCTCCCTGTGCTTCGGGCAACAGGCTGCCGCCCCAAGCCTTGCGCGCCTGGCAGGAGCTCCTGCCGGGCGCGCAAGGCTTGCAGACACTCGCCCGAAGCACGGGGAGCCCTCCGTAGGGCTCCCTGTGCTTCGGGCAACAGGCTGCCGCCCCAAGCCTTGCCGCCTGGCAGGAGCTCCTGCCGGGCGCGCAGGGTTGCAGACACTCGCCCGAAGCACAGGGAGCCCTCCGTAGGGCTCCCTGTGCTTCGGGCAACAAGCTGCCGCCCCAAGCCTTGCGCGCCTGGCAGGAGCTCCTGCCGGGCGCGCAGGGTTGCAGACACTCGCCCGAAGCACGGGCAGCCCTCCGTAGGGCTCCCTGTGCTTCGGGCAACAGGCTGCCGCCCCAAGCCTTGCGCGCCTGGCAGGAGCTCCTGCCGGGCGCGCAAGGCTTGCAGACACTCGCCCGAAGCACGGGGAGCCCTCCGTAGGGCTCCCTGTGCTTCGGGCAACAGGCTGCCGCCCCAAGCCTTGCCGCCTGGCAGGAGCTCCTGCCGGGCTCGCAGGGTTGCAGACACTCGCCCGAAGCACGGGGAGCCCTCCGTAGGGCTCCCTGTGCTTCGGGCAACAGGCTGCCGCCCCAAGCCTTGCGCGCCTGGCAGGAGCTCCTGCCTGGCGCGCAAGACTTGCAGACACTCGCCCGAAGCACGGGCAGCCCTCCGTAGGGCTCCCTGTGCTTCGGGCAACAGGCTGCCGCCCCAAGCCTTGCGCGCCTGGCAGGAGCTCCTGCCGGGTGCGCAGGGTTGCAGACACTCGCCCGAAGCACAGGGAGCCCTCCGTAGGGCTCCCTGTGCTTCGGGCAACAAGCTGCCGCCCCAAGCCTTGCGCGCCTGGCAGGAGCTCCTGCCGGGCGCGCAGGGTTGCAGACACTCGCCCGAAGCACGGGCAGCCCTCCGTAGGGCTCCCTGTGCTTCGGGCAACAGGCTGCCGCCCCAAGCCTTGCGCGCCTGGCAGGAGCTCCTGCCGGGCGCGCAAGGCTTGCAGACACTCGCCCGAAGCACGGGGAGCCCTCCGTAGGGCTCCCTGTGCTTCGGGCAACAGGCTGCCGCCCCAAGCCTTGCGCGCCTGGCAGGAGCTCCTGCCGGGAGCAAGGCTTGCAGACACTCGCCCGAAGCACGGGGAGCCCTCCGTAGGGCTCCCTGTGCTTCGGGCAACAGGCTGCCGCCCCAAGCCTTGCCGCCTGGCAGGAGCTCCTGCCGGGCGCGCAGGGTTGCAGACACTCGCCCGAAGCACGGGGAGCCCTCCGTAGGGCTCCCTGTGCTTCGGGCAACAAGCTGCCGCCCCAAGCCTTGCGCGCCTGGCAGGAGCTCCTGCCGGGCGCGCAGGGTTGCAGACACTCGCCGGAAGCACGGGGAGCCCTCCGTAGGGCTCCCTGTGCTTCGGGCAACAGGCTGCCGCCCCAAGCGGCATATAGTCAATATAGGCACAGAGTTAATTTTTTAAACATTTTCTAATGGTGGTGTGCCTCGAGATTTTTTTCATGAAACAAGTGTGCCTTTGCCCAAAAAAGGTTGG
This sequence comes from Podarcis gaigeae, assembly GCF_964106915.1. Classification (NCBI taxonomy): domain Eukaryota; kingdom Metazoa; phylum Chordata; class Lepidosauria; order Squamata; family Lacertidae; genus Podarcis; species Podarcis gaigeae. The sequence continues at coordinate 35,777,048 of NC_139690.1, forward strand.
GAAACACTGGCCTACCTGCTCCCTTTAGACGGCTGATTCCCCTGCCAGGCTTAACTGCAGATAATGGTTAAATTGAAAGTGCCATTTATGGCAGCTGAGAGCTAATCATGGCTCTGTAATAGATAATCTGAAGCCGGAATCTAAACATGGTTTCAGCTCCTCTCTAAAGCATTTAGCAGTGTTATGGCTGATTCAATTGCATTTTTGTATTGTAACTTTTAAAACAGAAGAAAAAGGCACTTTCTGATTGTCCTGCGGAAAAGATAAAGTCCTATTCATCTGAACTAGGCTGCCAGGCTGCTCAACGGGGCGTTAGCTATGTTTCTGTATATTTGTTCTCAAATCACATGTGGAAAAAGGTAATAGGAACAGCATGTTTTTCATAATATGAACTCTTACGAGTGTGATGTTGTTGCTGTTATTTTTTTCCACGCCAGAGCTGTGGGTCTCTGTTATAATCTGACAGTTTCAGGGCAGACCATAATAGCATTTGCTATATCATTCTGAAGACGACACAAGACTGCCAATTACAACTCACTAGCATCACAGTTACAACAAACATGTAAATTCAATCCTTTCATTCTGATCCAAACAGTCTCAGCGCTGAAAGCTAATGCAGTTTCCATTGTAATAATCCCCTTTGTCTGTCACGCCATCTCAAAAGAGCTCTCTTCACTGTTTCCTGGATGATAAACCTCAAAGGAGTGAAGGAGCTCTGATTAGCGCTTCTCTAACAGGGCAGACTTTGCTTTTGGCAGTCGCCAGATCCTTCGATTTAATTTGTAATGTAAGACTGGAGCTAACTAACCGTGGTTTGGCAAAGGCGAGAAAGATTTACTGGCTGAAACAAGCGCTGTCTCTCCTGGGAAAGAGTAGGAGATGGAGAAAGTAGGACAACAGAAACTGCATTGGATCCCAGAACTTTGTCAGAGGAAATGAACAAATCTAGAGCAATCCTGTATGTTTACTCAGAAGCAAGGGTGGGCAAAACCTTTTCAGCCCAAGGGCCACATTCCCTCCTGGGCAACCATCTAGGGGCCACGTGCCAATGGTGAAGGGTCAGAGGCAAAAGTGGGGAGAACAATGGATGTTAGCTTTACCTTTGTACAGTAAACTAGTTTCTAAACACAGTCACACAACCCTCTTCATCGTCCATCCAGTCAAGCCAGTGTCATTATCAAAGTCCAGTATGAAGCAGGATTGGTAAGGAGCATGGCTGCAAGGGGGGGGGGGGGCTGAGGGGCTGCATTTGGCCCCTTGGCCTAAGGTTCCCCAACTGTGAAATCCAATTACACAGTTATTGTATATGGCAGCCTTCCCCAATCTGGTGTTCTTCCAAGTGCTCCTGACAGCAGGCCCAATGGGCAGGGATGATGGGAGATGTGGTCCAAAACATATGGAGGAAACTAGGTTGGGGAACACTGTCAAATGCTGAAATACATCAGTACAGTGGCTAAGTTTATGAGCTCTGAGACGGACGCTCCCCAGTTTAAATCTCACTTCAGCCATAGATTTGCTAGGGCTAGAGCAGAGATGGGGGCATCAGTGGCCTTTCAGATGCTGTTGGATTCCAGCTCCCATGGGCTATGCTGGCTGGGAATGATGAGGGCCTGAGTCCATCAGCCTCTGGAGGACCAACGGTTCCCCTTTCCAAGGCAATAGCTACGAATACAGTGGCACGAAGTGGGGAGACCCCTGAGGTAACAGGATGGACGCAGCACTATCTGGAAAACTAGTATAACAAGGAGCAGGTAGGGCTAGATCCTTTCTCCCTAATGTGGTTGGGTTTTCTTTTACTGGCACAGGGTTGGGGCTTTATTGGCAGGGAAGCATCTGATAATGGGACTCCTTGTCTGGTGAAATGAATGAAGCAATCCAAGAAAATGGCTAAATCAGACTTCCAGCGGTGGCAGAAATCTTGCCACTTTCACAGCTGGCATAAAATACTCACAATGCTTTAAAAAAAAATCAGAACAAATTACTTAAGATTTATTTCTTCAGCGTATAAAATCTCAAGAGGAAGTCTTACAAGAGCAATTAGACTGTCTTGGGGAGGTGTGATAAAAACGTTAAGCACAGAGCCCCTGCATAAGGCATGTATAATGCAACAGTTCCAAAACTATGAACTTCCTAGGTTGGGTTTTACAAGAAAAAGACCACCACAAAAACCTCATAGTAAGTAGCCTCCAGGTGGCTAACACAGCACCTTTGGGACAGGGATAGGTCATTCCCCACCCCCCTGCAGATAGCTGAAGGTGATTCAAGAAGCAGGCTAACTTAGCACTCTCTTCAAGAATAACCCTTTTACACAAGAGAAGTAGCTTGTTGCCAGACTTGCATAGCAGGGCTAGGGGATTGTCTCTGTGACATGGTTTTATTAGTTGCTTTCGTTTTAGGGGACTAAAATAAATTATCTCCTCCAATGTATCCTTCTGACACTGTCACATCAGATTTGCAGTTGGTAACACCAGCATCGTAATCAACCTACCTTACTTTAGTGTCTGCTCTTGATTAGGGATGCTTGAGGAATTTAATTCCATTTGTAGACCTCCCTTGCAACTCTCAAAGTAATGAGCGTATCAGAACCTAATTACGGTTAGGATTTCACAGATCTCCAGATTTTGCTCTCCTCAAAACCACCAAAATGTGTTTAAATGTTCATTTCAGGATAAAACGCATTTACAAATGCAAACAATAATATGCAACACATATTTAAATACTGTACAATTTTGCCATAAAACATGCATTGAAATATGTACTTAAATTTAAAAAGATCTGTGTGGATTAAAAAATTAATGATCACAGATTAATACAGAAATAGGATGGAATGGATTTAAGAATGAGCACATCTGAAATTGACCAATAGGCTGAGCTGTGCATCCCTACTCTTGGCACTGGCCTTGTCAGTTGGCCAGAGCTGATGGACTTTGGAGGAGATTAAGCCATTCTGACCCATGTTCATCGCATGCAACACTGTTACCGTTCTGCTGCATTTCTGCTTTGAATGAAAACTATGTTGTTTGGCTTGCTCTCAATTGTAGTGCAATTTGACATAATTAATTACATTATTCCACACCATCCATTTCAATACAAAGCAGACACAATGCAAATGGTGATGGTTGTGGGGAGATATCAATTAAATATCATTTGCAGACTGGAAAACAACAACAGTGGATAATACTGATTTCTATACATGGAACAAATAAGCAAACAATGACAATTTCCACTCCCATATCTGGTTCCATTGGGATTCTATGACATCCTTAGCCAAACAGCCAACATGGCAGTCATTGTCACCTGTACTGAGCATTTTTTTCTGTCCCAATAGACACACTAGAAAAACTTGAAGGACCCCTTTAATAGAAAAACAATAATGTGATGAGTGTACTCACAACAATGAGTCTCTCTTAAAAACAAATGCAAATTCCTACCCTTTATCTACCAGTAAAATTAACAAGATCAGATAACATTCTGCATGCTTAGACCTTCAACTTCCACAGACAACAAAGAACAGAGAATACAGAGAGGCTGTTCTGAGAAGAATAGAGAACCATATTATTATGTGTACCTTGAAGGCAAACAGCATCAGCTCTCGGGGGTGTTCAGCTGAAATAGCTCCTGGCTCCTGTTCTGCAATTTCTAAATTGTTGTTATTGTTTTTTGGTTGGGGATGACCTAGTTCTCCAGAAGGGGGTCCCAATGTCGCCTTGGAGAGAATTTTAGTTTCTATTAGTTTCCTTCGTTCTTTTTCACTGGTGTTTAGCATCAAAAAAGGTGACACTTCCACAAATGGTAACGTATCAGGTGAAGAGCTCAGTCTCCCCTTATTTTCCCTGATATCTCGTTCTTGGTCTCTGGTGACCCTTGAGATTCCCTCTCCAGGTTTATTCTCATTTATAGAGGACACTGAAGGAGCAATGGCCTCTTGCTTTGACTTTTCTTCAGTCACAAGACCAAATCCGTCCCTGTCTAGTAACACATGTCCCCTAGGACTCTTGTCTTTCTGAAAAGCGGAACCTTCTCCATCTTCATTCCAGGTCTCTCTTGGATGTCTCATAAACTCAAATGTTTTCTAAAAGTGCAAGAAAGATACCAGTTACATCTTGGTAAGCAATACTAAGTATGTGAAGAACAGGTATTCAAAATTATAAAGACCAAATGAGCAACTTGTGAATTCAAACATGGTGGCTTGTGAGAATTACTAGTTGGGTCCTGCCAATGATAACCATTAAAAACCAGAAAAATGTAGCTCAGTGGTAGAACATCTGCCTTGCATGCAGAAGGTCCAGCCTCAATCCCCAGCATCTCCAAGTAAGGCTAGGAGAGAAATATTGGGCAGCTCTTCCCTACTGGTAATACTCAGTTAAATAAACCAACCATCTGTCTCTGTATGAGGTAGCTTTCTATGGTCCTGTTTGTCATTGTGGTAGGGACTGCTGAGAGACCAGCTTCCTGTGTGTATACACACACACACACAGTCATTTTTAGCTGCCATTTCAGATGGCTACAGCAGAGGAAGTTATGCGAAGAAGGGTCCACCTCATCAGCTTTGCTGAGAAACCAACTCCACCTCTCAGTTCCTTTCACGCTGGTCATTTATATAAGAGCTTTCTGATTGGTGCCTTTATGCCTTCTTTATCCCAGAAGGTGTCTCTTTTGGATTTGAATTGATTTTATGTATGTGCTGCTGTTGTTTTCATATTTATATGTATTTTATTTTTAAAAAAGTTTTTATTTATGCAATACTTATAACTATACTTGCAACTGTTTTATATATGTTCTATACAATAAATCACTTCAGGATGTCTCATGGGGAGTAATTCATAAATGAAATAAACAAATAAATATTGTTGGTCTTAATACAGGCATTACCCTACTGGGGCTGAACCCAGTGATGTTAGTAGGACCAATGAACTGCAAATGTGCTTCTTCTGGAGGAAGGTCTTCGAGTTCCTCTGAGAAGTCAGGAACCAGGTTGGGTTGATCACGCTGGAAGATGAAAAGCTCCCCATCATCTTCATTGCAATCAGACTATCAAACAGAGAAAAGAAACTGGGTGACATTCATTCCAAGGCAGAAAAGATGGGAAAGGAAGTAAGTGTGGATACTCAACTACACTCTCTGCTGGGCATCTCACACTAGCTGCACTACATAAAGTTGTGAACTTCAAGCACACTTTCTTGGAAGTAAATAATGTCAAAATTTATGCGACTGAAAATATGGAACAATACAATAGAACTGAACAGAGTTCATGGTAAATACTGCAGTGTGCTCCACAGGATTAACAATGAGATTAATTATGTGTATGTAAAAAAGAATCCCACAATTATCAAGATACAACTTAAATTACCACAACATGTCATGGGCAAAAAGCTGTTTTTTCAGGGTTTATAAAATCAACTCCTTAAATTTTGACTCTACATAGGCAAGATATTTTGAGCTGAAGACTGTCTTCCTGCAAATTTTGCTAGTATTTGTATCTTGGATGGCTAATACAGATGGCTTGAGATTGAAAGAACAGAAAATGGGGAATGGCACTTACCACTAAGGTGTCAGAATCCATTGAAGGAATCTGATCTTTCACTGCAGACAGGATGGCTCCCCATTGGAAAGGAGCTGTTGGAAGGTTAGGACCCCCCTCTTTTTCCTTGTTTTGATCCTCTGATGCCATTTGAAGTGATCCTATGTGACCTACTCAGCTGAATTTCAGATGCTGGTGCTAAAGAAAGAACAGAGTAGAATAAACACAGGGTAGGAATGTCTACATCGAGGATGGAGAATGTGTGGCCCTCCAGATGTTATTGAACTACAACTTCCATCACCCCTAACAATCATTCACACTAGCTGAGGTGGATTGGGGACAACATCTAGAGGACCAGAGGTCTACAACAGGAGTGGGGAACCTTTGGCCCTCCAGATGTTGCTAAAATACAACTCCCATTGGCCCCAGCAAGCATGAACAATTGTTAGGAATGATAAAATACTGGTATTCTGGGCTAGCACCACAGCATAGTGATGTAGTCTGTTGTTTGGACTGTACCACCTAAACAGCCATTAAGAACAGGAGGTGATCCAGTCGCAGGGACGAAATAATGAGGCTATCTCCTTGTGTTAAACTTTACTGACCTGGTAATGCGTTCAAAATGTTTTGGACTACAACTCGCATCAGCCAGCATGGCTGCCCTATATAGCCTTTATGGAACCTTGAAAAAGCAGTTGTTGCAACTCCACCTACTTATATATTTATACTTAAAATAAAACACACAATAGTTTATTATTATTATCATAAGCTGCCTTGGAGATATGTTGCCTGAAAAAAGGCAAGACAAGATGTATATTAAATAAACAGATACATATATTATAAATTGAAATTTATTGGAAGGCAAAAGGAATGCCCACTAAACATTTCTGGCACATTTGATGCCTTTTTTATGTTTGCGGCACAGAATTAAGCTGAGGGAGAAAATCTTGCATATAGCATTGCTATATATTTAGGCCAGGAATATATATTTTTGGTAAGCATGGATGATGCTGTACATAATATTTATTTAAATGTTTGTGTTAACTATCAGAGTGACATATATTTTCCTTTTCTACTTTTGACCTCCTGAAAAATATTTGCACATATTTGCAGTCCTAACCATGTCTACACAGAAATAAGTCACGGTGAAATCGGTGGGGCTTACTCCCAAGGAAGTGGGTTTAGGACTGCAGCCTTACCGGGGAGTAAGTCCCACTGAAATCGAGGAGGATTTCTTCTTAACAGGACTGCGGATTTCTTTCCTTAATATTTCTATAATTTTATATTTTCAATTTAAAAATGGAAAGTTTGACGAGCGCGCGATGAAGCTGACAGCAGAAAACTAAGCATGGGATTGGTGGAGAGGCAAGATGGAGGCTGGTAACCATGGCGACGTTGCATCGCTTGGCCACGCCCCGCAGGGCGGCGGGTACCGCTTTTTCCGTTTCCATAGCAACCGGACGCCGATCTTCGCTCGCGACCTACCAGGCGACTTCCCTGCCCCGCATCCCGGTTGCAGACAAACCACCAAGACGTTTCCCCACCGCCTTTCATTGTATCTCAGTCCCTCGCAAGCGACCTACCCGAGAGCTGTCATGAACGTCCCTTCTACCCGCCGTCACCACACGTCTCTATTCAAACGGCGTGCGCTTCCCGGTTATTCGCCCCGCCCCTGATTCCCCGCCCATTTCTGGAGTCCTGACAGGCTAATATAAACCAACATTTTTGGGGCTTACCCAATACAGCCTCTCTTAGAAACTTATCGCAACAAAAAAATATGCAATAAGAATATGGAGAAAACACAAACAGCGGTGTCAAGCTCATTCCTATCATTCCTTTCCGTTCCGCTCGCTGCTTTTCCCGTTTTTTTTGCCCGGCCAGGACCTATTCCTGTATTGGTTGATCCGCTCGGAAGGCGCGGCGAAGGAGTATTGCGGGTGGGGAGCGCGACAGTCTTAGCTTTTCATTGGCTGGCTGAGCAATCTCGCCGCTTCCAGCAGGAGGCGGGTGATGATCACGTGGTGCAGAGAGCGAGAGCGGGGCCTTCCGGCAGTCCTGACGCTCTGCCCGCGACGTCATTGTCGGGCATTTCCGGGACAGCGGCTGAGGCGACCTGAGGTGAAGCAGGTGAGGCTTGTACTGCAGCAGAGGAGGCGGAAGTTGTGTTAGGCGGGCTGGAAGCGGAGCCTCGTAGGAGGTTGTGGACGCAGGAGGCCTTTGGCGTGCTCGTTGCCTCACTAGGTGGAGCCCAGTACATTGGCCGGGCCTTGGTTCTCTGGGCAGCCTGGAGGCATAGGCGAGCGGGCGCCTCTGAGCTGTTGCCTCCTGCGTAGGGTTGGAGGGCGGGGGGCCCCTGTGAGCGTCCCAGGTACTTCAGGACTCCAACTCCCATCAACCTTGGCCTTTGGCCCTGCTGGCTGGGGCTGATGGGAGTTGGAGTCCAGTGGTTGGGGGTGGGCACACAGATTCCCCCAGCTGTGCTCTGGAGGCATCACCCTCAGCGCAGAAAGCCCTTCGCGCCTTATGCCCGGGCTGCAAACTGCAAGGGCAGAGGTGCCTCGTGGCTGAGGGCTCCTCCACACAAAAGAACAGCAACCAGAGCAAAGCAAAGATTACTGCACAAGTAGAGCTAGTGTCCTGGGAGGGAGGTTTGGGCCCTAGCTTTCTTGCACTCACATGTTTGCTTTCCGCTTGCAGGAAGTTAGGTAGGTTTTGGCTCTAGTTTTCACTGTTTGGCCCTCCGTACAGAATAACGGCCATAGCAATTCTGGCTCATAGGAATTACTCTGCTAGAGAGAACAGTTATAGCCTGGTCTTCTTGCTCATCTTTTGGGTGCAGGGAATTGTTTTGTTCCTGGTCTTCTTGTTCTTGCTGTGTGCTGCTCTGTACACAAGAACTCCTTGCACACAGAACACCAGCTTGTTAGAGGGTTTCCAGCTCAGACATGTAACATTTCCCCCCAAAATAAAATAGAGCTCTCTGAGGGGTGGGGGACTGAAATATTTATTTATATGCATTTACAGTTCTGTACTATGTGTTGTCCCTGGAGTGGATTACGAAGTGCTTAATACAACAACTAAGCCACATCAAGGCAACTTATTGTACTGTTTTAATAACATAAAATGTACCACATAATGGGTATAAAATTGATGTGTTTGTGAAAATTGTGAAATTAAAATGAGAATCTTATAGATTTGAGGATAAAGTTGAAAGTGTGGGTGATAGCTGGTACGTTATTAAGGACCCTTTCGTCTGTCTGTGTGGGACTTCCAGTGTTTAAGGCATGAGGTTTCATGGCCTGTATAGTTCTTTGTCATTCAAGAACAAAAAGCAAATTGAACCAAGTATCAGAGCGGTAATTTGTCACCTTCTAGCTTCCCTTCACTGTGAATAGGTCTCACCTGCAAAACAGTCAACCTATCAAGGACATTTCAAAAAGACTAGGTTTCCCAGTAATTGCAGTGCATGGTTGTATGTGTTTTCCTTGAGTCTTGTGATTGGATCAGTTCTGCTTTTGTGCCTTTAACAGCACATTGGTATTTAGGCATTAGTAAGCGAAGATAGTTCTCTAATCCTGTGAAGAATGCACAAAGACAGGAGATTTCCTTATTTTGTTTATTTGTATACTGCCTTTTCACCCATTGAACTTAAGGTAGGGTACACCAGGGTCCCAACTTCAGGAGCTTTCAGATCATACGCCAAGACGATTGGAAACCCTTTTAGCAAGGTAGTGAAAGTGAAGAACTGATGGTGCTTGTCTTTCAGCCCACCAAGACACAATGTCAGAGCTGAGTGATGAAGCCAGCGAGTCGGATCTGCTGAATCTCAGCCTATCCATGTGGCATGGCGCAGGTCAGATGGTCTGTCGCCAAGAGTTAGATATTCCACTGGACCTTCACACAGCAGCCTCAATTGGCCAGTATGAGGTGGTAAAGGAGAATATTCAACGGTAAGGAGGAGAGATTTGGGGAGGGAATAATACTGTGTTCCTGGCATTGGGCAATCAGGACAGATGAGGGATTCTGCTACTTTTCCGCCCGCCTCGCTGCCCAGCAGTCTCCCTGACAGAGCTGGTCTCGGAGACAGTGTTGAGGACTCCCAGACTGCTGGTTCTGGGAGACTTCAACATCCATGCCAAAGCAGCTGGCTCTGGGGCGGCTCAGGACTTCATGGTCACAATGACAACCATGAGGCTGTCGCAACATGTCACCGGCTCAAAGCACATGACAGGCAAAACTCTGGACCTTGTTTTCTTGACTGGGCAGGAAGAGAGTGATTTGAAGGTGGGGGACATTGATATCAGTCCTTTGTCATGGTCAGATCACTTCCTGTTGAGATTTAAACTGTCAGCAGCTTTTCCCCTTTGCAGAGGCAGGGGACCTATTAAGAAGATCCACCCTCGGAGGCTGATGGATCCAGTGGTATTCCAAACAGCTCTGGGAGGTTTTCCGGCTGATATAACTGTCGAAGCCCTGGCCGACCCCTGGAACACCCAAATGGCTTGGCTATTGACACAATCACCCCTGAGTGCCCTCTCCCACTTTGTGATGCCCGTTTGTCCCCCTGGTATACTCCAGAGGTTAGGGCGAGGAAACAAACTGGAAGACTGCTTGAATGCAAGTGGAGGAAAGATCCGAATGAATGCAGCCAAACACTGGTAAGGGCTCATTATCGAGCCTACCTAGTGGCAGTGAAGGCAGCAAAGAAGGCATACTTTGCTGCCTCCATTGCAGCCTCATTACTTCGTCCGGTAGAGCTTTTCCAGGTTGTACGGAGCCTTTTACAGGCTGGCCCAAAGGAGGTGATAGAACCAACAGGAGCTCGCTGTGACTTGTTTGAAAAGCATTTTGAGGATAAGATTGCTTGCATTCACCAAGACTTTGCTGTTATAGCAGATGAATCTCATGGGGTGTCCAGAGCACAGTCTAGTCCTGTTGTGTTGGATGAGTTTCAGTTGATAAGGCCTGATGACGTGGACAAGGTGCTCGGATCAGTCAGGGCAACCACTTGTACTCTAGACCCTTGCCCCTCTTGGCTGATAAAAACCAGCAGGGAGGGAACAGCTGGCTGGGCCAGGGAGGTGATCAATGCCTCTTTATGAGAGGGGGTGGTCCTTACCTGTTTGAAGGAAACAGTGGTAAAGCCACTCCTTAAGAAACTGTCCCTGGATTCGGAAAACCTAACTACCAGCCAGTTGCTAATCTCCCTTTTCTGAGCAAGGTTCTGGAGCGAATGGTTGCAGACCAGATCCAGACACTTTTGGAAGAAACTGATTTTCTGGATCCATTTCAATCAGGTTTTAGGCCCGGTTTTGGCACAGAAACTGCTTTAGTTGTCCTGTATGATGACATCTGTCAAGAGAGAGACAAGGGAAACATGTCCCTGTTAATTCTTCTCGACCTCTCAGAGGCTTTTGATACCATTGACTATGGTATCCTTCTGGAGTGGCTGTCCGAACTAGGGGTGGGTGGCACCACTTTGCGGTAGTTCCAGTCCTACTTAGATGGTCATCCCCAGAGGTTGTTGCTTGGGGAATGCTTTTCAGCCCTGTGGAACCTTCAGTGTGGGGTTCTGTAGGGCTCAATCCTATCTCTTAACATCTGCATGAAACCACTGGCTGGGGTTATCCGGAGGTTCGGAGTCTGTTGTCAGCAGTATCCTGATGACACTCAGCTCTATTTCTCCAGCCCTGCCTGGAGATGCCAGAAATGGGAGCTGAGGCATTCTGCTACAGCCCTTCTCTGCAGAAAATGAGCACAGCAGGGAGCAGTCTGAATTATAACCTTTTCCCTGCAATGAGCTACTTTTTAGTTCACCATGTGATTTTTATCCATAGGGGATTATTCCAGAATCCCACCCCACCTTCAGCCTAAAAAAAGAGTCCATTCTACCACCTCATTCTTTGGCTTTTGTCACTATGTGTGCAATTCAAAATAATTTTGTGAAACATGAAGGTGGCTAAAGGCTACCAGAAAACATTGAAACAAGGTAGTAGTTGATTATATACACGCCCTACAGTTAAAGCACATTTATTCCATTTTAACAGTCACAACTTCCCCCAAGAATCCTGGGAACTGTAGTTCACCCCCCCCCTCACAAAGCTATAATTCCCATCACCCTTAAAGCAAAGTTCCCAGGATTCTTTGGGGGAAGCCATGGCTGTTAAAAGCGGTGCAAATGTGCCACCTGCAAATGGTGTGACCAAAATGCTTAGAAGAATGCTGCTGTCAACCTTTTCACTTGCTACTTTGCAAAGTGGGGGCACACATTGCTACCAGGAATATCGGCAAGACTTCTAAAGTTGTTTGTTTCCTTGAGTGAAACAGGCCAGGTTAGGGAAAACCTTCAAAAACTATGTAACTTGCCTGTGATAAGCTGCCAATGGAGCACTAATCTGATTCATGCCTTTCAGTGGGAAGGTAGACCTGAATCAGCGGAATTGCGGCGGCTGGACCCCGCTAATGTATGCCTCTTACATCGGTCATGACACCATTGTGCGCATACTGCTAGAGGCTGGCGTGAATGTGAATGTACCAACACCAGAAGGGCAGACTCCGCTGATGCTGGCTTCTAGCTGTGGAAATGAGAGTGTTGCTGCCTTCCTCCTTCAGGTGGGTGTACTTGGCAATAGCTATGAAAGGCACCAACTGTGCAGTCTAAAGATATCATGCATGACTAAGAAGTGGAACCAAAGGTGCAAACAGGGCTGTTCAGGGGTGGTAGTCAGTGGCTCCCATTAAGTTCTATGGGACTAAGGAGAAGGGTGGCAATCTCAGACACCATCAGTGCTGTGAGATAAAGCCTGCTGTTCTCTTTCATAACCCCTGTAGGGTGCAGCAGCATGATAGGATCCTTCAAAGTCTCGAGTCTACTCAAAGTTACAGGCTGTTGCTTCATAGTTAGCGGTGATTAGAGTGCCTTCTCATCATTAAGACTCCTGTGAGGTTCAGTGGTAAAGTTTTCATTACTGTGATATGTTTTATATACCCATTCTCCTCCACCCCGGGTATTTCCAATGTCCAGGGCTGTGCCCTTACTTTACAAATATTCCTCTGTTTTATCAGGTTGCACATTAAGTTTATCCTATCTAGGTTTTCTCTGCTGCCTCTGAGGCGTCTCTTTCCCATCCCAGCTTTCTTCAGATATGCAGGAGCAGAGCTGAGTCAGCATCTTCAGGTGACTCTGGCAGCCGAGTCTCACCCTCTTTGGCACAGCTGTGTCAGATCTGGTGGAGTGTGAGAGCTAGAGCTGTTTCCAGTCACTCCTCCACACCTGCCACTCACCCCACACACTGAATTGGGCAGGGGCAGGATCCTGTTCGAATGATTTTTCTGAATGCATTCAATCAGTCAGTGAATAAAATTGATGCAATAACCCAGAATAAAATGGGAACACTCTGCAACTGTAAGTGGTTTGCAATTAAATTGCTGTGAGAAGAGTCTTCTATGGGTTGCTGCTCTTTTCCCCTGGTTATTCTGTTAGCATAATAGAAAAGTGATATAGAAATAAGAAACTAAAAGTAACATGATTGTAAATTTCTGCCTGAAATAAGCGATCTCCCTCTCTGTTCATTATTGCGAGCTCTTGTTTGTACAGAAATGCATCCTGGCTTCAGTGTCACAGGCAGTAGGTGCCCTGTCTTAACGGCCCCACTGTATTTCTTTGAAGCAAGGTGCCGAGTTGGAGATGAAGGACATCCATGGCTGGACTGCCCTCTTCCACTGCACCAGTGCTGGCCATCAGCAAATGGTCAAGTTCTTATTGGATAATGGAGCAAATGCGAACTGCAGGTAAGAGAGAAATGGGCCTGTGAAAGGCCCGCTTTTTTGTTTGTTTATTTGTATGTATGTTTCAAATATCTGGCGGTATTTTAAGGGGAAGAAGTAGCTTAGCTTTCATAGAAAAAATGCTTTCATGATAGATGCAAAAGAGGGGGAAACATAGGCAGTCACACTGCTGTACTCTTGCATCTAGATTGTGTGTAGTTAAGCCATGAGTGCTGTATGTGACGGACATCTCCAGTATGCTTCTGAGTACCAGTGGCTGGAAACCTCAAGAGGGGAAACTTATTAATTATACATACATTTATACATACATACTTTTTTTATTTATTTATACATACCCTGCCCATCTGGCAGAGCCACTCTGGGAGGCTCCCAACAGAATATTAAAAGCATGATAAAATAATACAGATCACCAATGTTTGTAACACTCTTAGGCAGGAGCTGGAAGGCCTATGGCACACAGATTAGGTTTGGCCTGCCTTCCTCTTCTACATTCCTGTCACCTTCCTGGCTCAGTAGACTAGAGGTAACACCCATCCAGTCATCCCTGGTACAGAAGCTGCATTGTAGGTGGGCACTAAAACAGTACTTTGGGGTTGATCAGCAAAGCATTTGTCAAAAAGGTTGACAACTCCTGACTTGGATAAATTGAACTAAACTTTGCCTGCTTTGAAGGTAGGGCAAAAAAACCCCAGCACAGTGCATGAATTGAAGGGGGTAAATGTATTGGTAGGAGGAGTTATGCCTAAAGCAATACATTGGTTAAAATAGGTTCAGATAAAATCTTGCTCAGATTTTGGCCCAGGCTGGCTAACTGACGAGTCAGATCTCCTTGCCTTCAGACTTTCTAGGCAGATGATTAATTTTCCATTCTTTTTGATGTAAGAGAAATGGAGCATCGAGGAGAGACTTTCTGACTGCTCTCTTAAAAATAATTAGTAACAAGAGTAAACATATTTATCTAAAATCTTACATCCCACCAGTTTTGCTTGTAATAGCTATTTCTTCTGGAAGAGGGTAAAAGTAAAAACAACTTTTAGTTGTGGGGATGGGCAGACGTGGAGAACATATTGCAAGGGGCAGATTTTCACAAACTTGCGCAGGGACTAGTGAGATGACCTGGTGGCAAGACGGAATCTGTGCATGCTATGCTGTTGTTGGGGTTCCATTCTTTCCTTTTCACTTCTACAAAAAAAAAAAGTACTTGGTTCTCTTTACTCTTTCCTTATCAAATCTTACCTCTCAATTCATTCTTCTGAGATTCTTCTCTTTATCTTGCCTATTGCCTTGATGGCTCATTTTCAAACTTTCTCTTCTGGCTTTAATGCCACCCCCTGACTACTAAAAAAAAGCTTTCAGTGGACTCTTTCTTCTCCTCTTAGGACATGAATCTCATGTTGCTTTCTCTACAGTATTCCTTCCATCTCAATAACCAAAAATGTGTTTTCTGAGGTGGGTTTGATCCATATTCCTGGAACAGTCTCAGAATTCAGAGTGCCATCAGCTTGTTTGTTTTGCCAGAAAGAACCATTTCCTTCCATGGAGCATATTGGGTGGAAACTCCAGCAGGAAAAGTTCATACTTCTGACACAGTAACTGGTAATTTAGTTTTGAAGACAAACCATCAGACTGTATTGGCATCGTTCCCAGTTTTTCTCTTCAACTGATGTTTTAAGAGAGCACCACAGTGGGCATTCCATATATGAAAGGATTATTTTTTGTTTTTAATATTAGCTATGGCTCTCCTGGCCTAGCATATCGGAGAGAAAACCAAGCTAGAACTCATCTTCTCAACACACTAGTATTTTGTGTGGAAGACATTTTCTTGAATGGAAATGTATTCAAGCATGTGAGACCCCACCTGCAATTTGAGGTGGTACAACTTAGGGGCACATTTGCCGCTCACCATTAACTCAGCCTAAGTTTCCTGTCAATTTGAGAAGAGAATGAGGGGTGGCAAGGCTTCTCAAGGTATTGGATTGGGCCAGGAGCTTCAGTTGGTAGCCCATAGCTTTCAGCAGAGATGGGGAACCTGTGGCCCTTCAAACTCCCATCAGGGCCAGCCAGCAAGGTTAGCATTCAGGGATGGTGGGATTTGTAGTCCAACATCACCTGGAGGGCCACAGGCTCGCCATCCCGGAGATAGAGCTTAAAATATGTAGAGCACAATTCAAGAACAAGCCTGACACAGCCAACAGGTGGAGCCATGGCTCAGTAGTATGGAACCTGCTCTGCAGGTGGAACATCCCAGGTTCAGCCCCTTAGCTGGAGGCCAGCAGAGCCATTGGCAAAGGCCAACCCCAACCCCTTGAAGAGCACCGCTTCTCAGGGTCAGCATTACTATGCTCAGTGGACTGGTGGTCTGATTCTGTGGAAGGTCGCTTTATTTATTCAACCTGGAATGTGGTGAAAACCAAGGAGTCCCAAGATCCAAGCCTCTAAGGTTGCCTGCCCTTGGCACTTTTCTCCCTGCTTCCTCTAGCTGTGGATGACTAGCATGCCCCCGTTGCATTGATGACTGCCCCGTTTTCTGACTTGAGCCTTTCATGGGCTATATATTTCTGTTGTCCAGGGAGCCCCTTTATGGATATACTCCTCTGATGGAAGCAGCTGCATCTGGCCATGAGATCATTGTCCAGTATCTTCTCAATCATGTAAGTGAGTGTTCATTTCTCAGGTGGTCCAAGGCACCTTTGGTTTCCCGCAACCAATTGTGCTTCCCAGTATGCAGAAATACCGCCAATTTGATAAGCCACTATATTATGAAAGCTAAATCTTGATTCGAGGCTATTTCTTTCAATGATTGCTCTTGATTATTGCCACAGGAGGGGAAATCAGAGAAGCTTTACATCCATGCAGCTTCTTCAGCATGTTCCCACGCCTAGATCCGTGCTGGATGCTCCCGTTGATCTGCCTTCATGCATAACATTTCTTTTAGGATGCCTTAATTAGAAACATTGTCCGCTCTTGAGAGATACCATGCTTTTGAAACTAGTCTCTGAATCACTCTGTGCAGTTAATTCACATTCAGCATGAATAGCACTTTCTGTAGCAGCCTCTTGAAATGCCAGCTCTTTGCTTCAGCATCACATCTAGACCTTCTTCATAGTCATCCTGTACATGTCTTATTAGAGGGAGGGAATATGTTGGGTCAGTCAAACAAGGGTGTTCATGTAGGCCTTTCTTCTGTTGATAAAAGTGGGGTGAAGTTGGTTGAAAGGGAAGGGTTGCATATATTGCGTTTCTTTCCTTTCCCCAACGGGATTTGAGAGCTGTGAAACGTACAGAATAAAGCCTTTTTTGTACATGTCTCCCTAACAGCTGCAGCACACAAAAGTCTTTTCAGCAAAGGCTTCTTTACATGGAGCATGTGTAGACCTTTGGATTTTTATGTGGTTCTCATGCCTACACGCTTGTCTACCCATATTTTTTTAAAATAGTATTTTTAATTGTCATGGAGGCTTTTTCAAGTGGTTGATTTCTAAGCCTATCAAACTAGTTTTTAATAGGCTGGGTTCATTTGTTCAGTGTTGGGTTAGGAAGTCATACACTCCACCCACCCACACACCTTCCTCATTTCTCCCAGACCTTTTCCTTTAATAGTTGATGGAATGCTGCACTAGAGACATCCAAGGAAGAGGGAAGGATGCTATAGCCTGTTACATATCCGTCCAAAAGTGGACACTCCACATTCTGTAACTGCCTGCAAGTAAACTTCAAGCAGGACTGAAGATAGTTCATTGACTTTCCATCATTAGGATGAGCTTGTGTGTCCATCTTTCAAAACACACCAGACAGCCTGGATTTAGTATAATGCACTGCAGTATTTTGTCGCAGATCCCACTTGCCTCTGCTCTCGTGCTTCAAAAGGGATCAGGAGCCCGACTCGCTGGCATGCAGCCTGGTGCTTCTCGTAGCCATATCTTGTCCAAAGAGCAGCTGGAGCTCTTGAAGCCTGAAATTCATACATTGACCACATAGTGGTGCCATTTGTATAGCACAAATGCAAGCAAAGATTTCTAACTTTGTGCCCTGAAAACTGCTTAATGTTCAAAGCTAAATTATTTACTGAATTTATGCCCTGCCCTTTCTCCCTAAGGAGTCCAGGTTGGCTAGAGCACAAATGCGATGGTGATGGTGGGTATGCAGAGCCTTGCTGGTGGTGCAAATCCTTTGGTCGATTCTTCAGGGACACAGCATGTGAAAATGCACTCTTGGGTTCAACTACACAGCCCCTTGGATCTGTTTAAGCCTCCCTCCCCTTTCCTGTCGGCAAAATTTAATAATGTCTGCTTCCTCCCAACAGGGTGTGAGAGTGGATGTACGCGATAGCACTGGGGCGACGGCACGGATGTTGGCCATGAAGTATGGACACATGAAGATTGTGGGGCTCTTAGACCTGCACACAGCCCCTGTGCCCAAGGTCTTCTGCAGGGGCCCAGGTGACTCTCACGTCTCCTTATAGTTTCGCATGGAAAGGACCTTTCAGCTTGCTTAGGCAGAAACCTTGCTTGCTGCCTGTATTTCTAGTCACTGACTCCCATCTTTTCACTAGACCAGTGCTTCCCCCTCCCGCCCTCCCCCTCCATGGACCAATTGACCAAGGATGAGGGTTGTGGCAAAGCAGTGGGGAAATCCCATGACAGATTTAGTGAGTGTGGGGCAGGGGAGAAGGAGTGGACGTTCTTTGGCACTGCAGAACTAATTAGTTGGATGCTGCCCTTGGAATTTAATATCTGCACTCTGCGTCCACTGACTTGATGCATTTTGACACTTAGGAAAGTATGAAGATCTCAGCTCCTCGGACGAATCCTACTCTGCCCCTCAGAGGCAGAGGCCTGTTCGCAAGTCCAAAGGCCCCAGTATTCACGAAGGACCCCACGCTCTGGCCAAGATCACGGCGGTCAGAATTGGAGTGAAAAGCCCATCTCGTTATGGTGAGTTCAGGCTCACTTCCTCTCTCTCTCTCAACGGGTAGCTTCCTCTTGTCCTGCGGCTGATTACTTTATCACCCTCCTTCCCTGAACACCATTTTCAGGGAAGTGTTGTAGCTTGGTTGGTAGAGCATCGGCCTTGCATGTGGAAGATTCCAGGTTCAGACCCTGCTGCCTCCAGGTAGGGCTGGGAATGTCCTCTGAAACCCTAGAGGGTTGCTGCCAATCAGTGTAGACCACAGTGAGCAAGATGGACCAATGATGTGACTCAGTATTAGGCACCTTCCTATGCTCCTATACTGATGAACTTGGAACACACCTGCTTGCTCTCTGGATTCTATATTTATTTATTTAACATAATTTGTATAGTGCTTAATTTTAAATAAAACTTCCAAGCAAGCCTCTAAACCTCCGTAGAGCTGTAACATGATGAGCTCCAGCAGAAGAAAAAGCAAGAGGCAGTACTGAACTTCTTGGCTGGTGGAGGAGAATATAAGCCTCTTCATTTAACCTATCAACAAATAAAATCTCTTCCTTTCCTTTTTTCATTTGTTCACCTCTCTCTCCCTCTGCCCCCCTTTTGCACACAGAGCAGGTCCCTCCAGAAGGCTATGTTACCTTTAATGATGATGGGAGTGCCTTTGAAGGAGGAGATCTCCGCTACAGAGATGTCACGTCTCCCATCAATGAGCATGATGTGGAAAGCAGCAGCAGCCGGGGTACCTTTCTTAAAACACAATTTTTATTTTATACTGCTGTTCATTTTTTTTTAAAAAAAAACATTTAAATAAAACCATACAATAAAACCGTGTAAATAAATGAATCAGAATTCAGCTACTGTATTATGGAAAGATGTACTCTTAATTGCCAGCATAAACTTGAGGGAATAAAACAAGTTTTCAATAGACCTTTAAAGGTTGAAAAAGAAGGCACCTGCTGAATATTGGCAGAGTATTTCACAGGAGTGAGCCAGTTTCTTGTTGCTGTTGGGTGAGCCTGGCAAACTCTGGGGACTTCCTGACGTAATCACTTTCTATTGCGGTAGTGTATGTTTTGCATTAGAATAGGTAATCCACAAAGTTGCCATCAGTAAACATCTATGAGGCCTGAATGTGAAACTTACTGTTTCATGACTTCTGCCTATTTCAGAAGAGAATTCCCTCTTCACCAATAACTTAGCCACCATCAGGACCAGCAGCAGCAGCGAAAGTCTTGCCAAAGCTGTGGGGGTCAGCAGCGAGGGCTCTCTGGAAAGCAACGAGGTAAGTCTTTTGCTATCATTCAAGTTAGAAGAGCCTGGAGGACCAAGGTTTCCCCACTCCTAGTGTATAGAAAGAAACCTTGACTCCTCAAATTAGGGAACCTCTCTTTTCTGGTTTCCTGGAGTCTCCCCCAGACCACACCCCTCACCATTCCTGCTTCACATCTTCAAATTTTGTTCTGTTTTTGCTTGGCTGGAATGTGTCGTTGAACCAGGGTAATTCCTCTTCCTTTGTTTGTACAAGAGCTTGTAGCCAACTGTACAAAAGTTAAATTCACATCTGTTTCTTGGCTCTAACACTGCCTACCACTGGCATGTGGCCCCCAAGAGGTTTTCCATTTGGAAATGTGGCTCTTGGGTTCAGAAAGATTCCCTACCCCTGCCTTGTCTGTGGGTGGCTGGTAAGGGGCTTTTGTTCAGGCATCTTGGGAAGCTGGAGTAAGAGGATTCATTTGTCCTTCCGTGGTGTTGGATTTCTCCTCCCATTGCCTCTGCTTTGGTAAGAGGAGCCTCTCTCACTTCCATTCTTCCTGCTTCATAAGAATGTAAGAGTACAGATGCTTCACACCATGAACAAAAGGATAATGATGTCCTTGCATCCGTTTGAGACTTGCAGCTGCGTCGTGTTCCTTCTTCTCAAAACACGCCACTACTTTATATTTTCCAGGATTCAGACCATGAAACAAAGCTCTCCATTCGAAAGCACCCCAAGAGCTACATGAAGGCAAAGAATCGCTGCAGCAACAGCGACAGCCACTGGTCTTACCGATCCCGGGTGTCCAGCCATCACAGCAGCCCCTCTCACACAGAGGCACCATCTTACACGGGGCCCCAGGTAACCATGGCATAGTGGTCAGAAAACCATCTGGGGTGGACAGGGCGAGGGACAGAGGGATGGACAGAGGAGATGGTGTCAGAGACAGTCCTTGTGTATTAGGTGCCAGGCAGGGGGCAAGGTGGTGCCAAAGGCCTAGAGGGGCATAGATTCTGGCTTACAACATGCTGTGACGCAGCTAGAGTGTCTCAGCATTTAAGAGTCCTGAACTTCTCCCTCTTTTTTGTCCTCTGTGCGCTGCCTGGGCTGCAGGATCTGGCCACCTTCCTTGAGCAGATTGGCTGCCTGAAGTACCTGCAAGTGTTTGAGGAGCAAGACGTCGACCTTCGCATCTTCCTGACCTTGACAGAGAGTGACTTGAAAGAGATTGGCATCACGTGAGTCCCTTTCTTTGCTGGCTGGCTGGAGGCTTAGCTTTGAAGTGCTGTCATATAATCAGGAACATAGGAAATGACCCCAGGAACAACGTGTACCTTCCGACCAGAGATACTGAGAACTTTGCTGTCATTGTTAGCAGAATCCCAGGTCCCAGCTGGCAAGGCTGCTGTGCAATTATTTATTCTCAGTTCAATATAGGAATAGCTCCCAAAGAATTTTTAATGCTCTCTCTTAGAAACGTTTTTTTCTGCTCTATGTTACACAGACTGCATAACCTGGACAGCTGCCCTTGTCAGTTGTGTATAATCTGCAATATTTTTGCAGAATGTACACAGTTGTGTGGCAATACTGCACAAGCACAGAAGCTAGCTTTCTGAGAATTGCAGTTTTCTCATTTTCTTTTTTTATGTTTCTAGTCCATATTGCTTCAAAAGTATAGCCCAGTGCTTTGCAAAATTTCAGGGCTGAGCATGTTTCCCACTGCTTCTGGGGGAAAGGCTGCAGTACCCAATGTAGCATAGCCCATCTCCAGCCTTGAGTAAAGCAGAATAAATTGAACATAATATACATATGTTTTCAGAATGGTTTTCTTTGCGTTTTTTGAAAGCATAGTAAACACTGATCTAATTGAAGCTCCCATTATGTGTGGATATCTATTGTTCACATTGATCTCTCTTTGGGTCTCAGCATGTCTAGGAAAATCAGGGTGGTTCTGTTTTGCCTGCAGACTTCCCCAGTGAAGGAAGGGAGTAGCAAAAGGGAGACAGTACCTTTGCTGCTAAACCTTTCCTGCTTTTTCTCCCCTGTAGCCTCTTTGGACCAAAGAGGAAGATGACCTCTGCCATTGCTCGATGGCATAGCAGCGCCCGGCCTCCCAGTGATGCCCTGGAGCTGGCCTATGCGGATCGCCTGGAAGCAGAAATGCAGGAACTGGCCATTCAGCTCCATAAGGTAAGGAAGCCGGCTTCTTAAGCCCATTGAGAAGCTTCTGCCTCTGGCCAAGCGCACCTGCTTCTGCATGGGGAATGCCCTTGTCCCTTCCTACTCATAGAGGATGTCCTTGTTCATCTGAAGCTGCTTGAGAAAGATACACCATCAGACACACAGCTAAGAGACCTGAAACTTGATGGGAGGAATTTATTTTTTTCATGCGGTGGACAAGTAGAAAGGTGAAGGAATATTGGGAAATGATTTATAATGAGTTGGGGGGGGGGAATTTAAAATTTACCTTCCCCCAAAAAACAGAGTCCCTTTCACTGGGAATAACCCAGACAGAAATTCCCAGGAGCCAGAACAGTCTATTTATGTATGCAACAACAGCAGCCCGTGTTCTGTTAGCCCCAAAATGGAAAGTGAGCAAGGTCCCTTGTAAAAAGGATTGGCAGCTTAAGATGTTAGAATATGCAGAACTTGCAGGTTTAACACACAGAATAAGAGAGCAAGAAGAACGCATATATTTAAAGAAGAATGGAAAATATTTATTGAATATATGGAAAATAATTGTACACAGCTGAAAACGCTGGCAGCATTAAGATAAATTCAACAGGAGTAAACAATATTTGACTGTAAAAGTGGAAAATTGATTTGAATGGTTATAGTAAAGCATGCAGGAGAACATGATATGCAATGTGAACCATGGAAGGAAGCCACTGGATATTTTAAAGTTTGTAAAATGTTTAATCTGAAATGTAGAAAAACAAAAACTCAATAAAAATTATATATTGAGAGAGATCTGAAACCTGGTGCGATTGGAAAGCTTTTGGCAAGCTAGTACTACCCCAAACCCAAACTCAGTTTGATAGCAAAGTGAAGCAGAGGAACAGTGGTTGGCCAGAGTTTTGTGGGAGTTCTGTAAACCCTTTGGAAATCACAAATGTGGACCCTTGTCTCTTAGCAACTTTCCCCATGTTCTCTTCCAGAGGTGCGAGGAGGTAGAAGGGCTGAAGGGTCAGGTGTCCCAGGAGCAGGAGCTGCGTGCCGTGGTGGAGAGCTGCTTGATGGAGCGGGATGTGGTCTGGAGCAGTGCTCAGGCCAAACTCCGAGAGGTGCAGGCCATCGCCAGGAATGCTGGAATCCTCCTAGAGCAGATGCAGTGAGTGCCTCCAACAAAGGTCAAACTTTCTCGCCATTTCTTTACACTCCCTTCTCTGTAAGCTCCTTCATCTCCTCAAGGCGAAGCCAGCGTGCCACCTGCAGGATTCTGAATTGGGGAAAAGCCCAGGCACTCGGTGACAATGACTGCCAAAGGCTTGTGGCTTTGTGTCTGGAAATTCATCCTTCCCTCTTGTTCTCAACCTTAGCTGCCTAATGTGGGAGTTGCATCCATGATTCTGAAAAAGTGCCAGCGAAAAGCACTGGATATGATTTCAGTGCAACTTGTTAAGAATCTTGTTTTTCATTTTTTAAAAACTTTACAAAATAAACACAAGTTTCCAGCCCCTGGGGTTTGTGATTACATCAAAGTGTGTGGGTGCAATGCCTGGTGCAATCGTAGGAGTCGCATTGTTTCAAGCTGTGCGCCCAAACCCACATGTGTATCCAGCACTCAGATGTATTCCTATACACACCACCAAGGGGCTTAGGAGTTTTTGATAGAGTTATAACATGTGTTTGTTATGAATGTAGTATTATGCCCCAAGAAGTGCTCACCTGAGGAATAAAGCATGAAAAGGACAGTATACGGATGCTGCTTCAAGCAGCAGAATTACACTACAAGCCGGCAGCAACTCAAAGTATACACACCTTGATCTAAAGAGTATAGAAGGATCCCTGTCAAAAGCCTAAAGAGAAAGTGAGTGGGACATTTGCCACATCAGAGATGACTAAATCGGATACCTACTTGCTGAGGGGCTTCATCCTCTTCCTGCTCCTGCCGTCTCATTGGCAGCTAAGAAGACCCAAATGATTTGAGTGGAACAATAAATGGCAGAATTCTCCAACATGTATGCCTTTTTTACACAACCCGTATAAGCGGCAGAATTCACCTTTTCAGGTAGTAGCATCTGTAGCGTGCAAATGACCCTGGAGTTGGGAAGATAGCCAGGGGATAAATTCCCTTTGTCCTAACTCTCCTTTCCTCTTTAGTTCTGTCTTGAGTGCTCAGTGCTGATGCCTCATTTTTGTGGTGGTGGCATACCAAGGTTTACCCCACTGCTGTAGGATATTTGTGTGGCACTTGAGACTACGGCACTATCCTGCTTTCTTGTGCTCTACTTTGTGTGGTTTTTATTTCTTTTCACAGAATCCTGCTGACAGTATTTTGGTTTCTCTGGTAGGGCCTGTCAGGCAGAACTGTCTTCCCGAATGAACCGAGAGCATCCGGCTGGCCGGTTGTTGGAAGTGAAAGCACAGCTGGGACCCAGTAAGTGGGCAGTTCTAGTGCAGGATGTGAAACAGGTGGCCCTCCAGGTGTCTCTGGACTCCCATCAGTCCCATCCAGCAGGGCCAGCAGGCAAGGATGATGAGCGTTGCAACCCAGCAACATCTGTAGGGCTGTAGGTTCCCCAGCCCTGTGTCTGTCTGTGTGCAAGAGAGAGAAAGGGAAGTGGCTTCAGAGGACAGGCTTATTTTTGAGCCCAGTCTGCCTTCATCACCCTTTCACCTTCCCCAGGTCACAGCTATTTCATATGAAAAATGCATGGAGACTGACTGCTGCTTTTCCTTACAAGTAAAAAGTCAGTCTGTGTGTGTGTGTGTGTGTGTGTGTGTGTGTGTGTGTGTGTGTTCAACCACACCATGACATAAAAATTTGGAAGACTATTCAGTGCCAAATCCACCACTTGAAGTTGGCAGTCCCTGGTTCAATCCATTGTCCTGACTCCTCTCCCCCCCCCCCCCCGACCAGTGTTTGCTCCCCACCCCCACACTCCATGTTTGGCCCAATCCAGGCCAATGGGTGCTGACCCACAATATGCTGATGCTTTGTGCCCATTCTGCCTCTTTACCCTAGGCCCAGAAGGATGGCCGTCTTCCTTGAAGGTCCTCAGTCTGCCTGAGCTCTCGGCTCTTCTGGAGCAGTGCTGGGGGGAAATGGGTAAGGTTTGAAGATCATCAGATGCTCATGTTCCCCTTGTTTGGCACCAGTTGGTGGGTGTAAAGTCCAAGTCAAATAACTGGCTTGCCGTTTCCCTTCTCCCCTGCCCTGCATTGAAGAACATCTCCATCTCTTGGCACCTGTGCTTATTATAGCTTTCTCTGTGTCCCCAGGGAAGGCTCTTAGTTCTGTCAACCTTAATCTCGAGAGCCTGCAGAGTCTAGAGAAGGGCAAGCCACCCCAGAAATAGCCCTAGGAGTGGAGGAAGGTACGTAGTGGAGCGCTGTTGAACGAGATGCATGTCTGTCTGAGAAGAGAGAGCACTTGGTAGCAAAGTGGTATTCTGCTTTCAAGCTCTCTGTCCGCTCTCCTCCAAGGTCAGGGTTGCGTAAAGGCATATCTGCGCGGCAAGCATTATACTGGCTTAATGTCCCCTTTCCTCTCCTCCCCTCCCCAAATCCTCAGGATTCCTAGTTGTTGCTCCCCACTGACAGTCTTTCTACACAACTCATGCCTGACCGAGAGCCATCACAGTATAAAAAAACAAATTTTCGATCCTGCTTTAAAATTGTAGCAGACACGAGCCCCCAGCAAAAGCAGTGTCATCACCCTTGTAAAATGATGGTTACTTGGGCAGTGGTGGCTGGCACCCATTGGGGCTGGATGGGTGGAAGGCGGAGAGCAGAGAGCCAACAATGAGGAACAGAGTGAGATATCCCTAGCTGTGTCCCCATCCGGGCAATACCACCCTCCGGACTGGTTTTCAGTAAAGAGTTAAGCAAGTGGGGGCTGGCTGAGAGCAGACTGAGGATGGTGGGGCAGTGCAGTAGCCCTAAGAAGGTGGAAAATGATAACAGAACCAGTTTATAATTTGTATTATGGAGAAAGGGGACGCTGAACCTGATGGAACTTTGCTCCAATCCAGCAGGGCTCTTGAGTTTTCTGGATGCAAATGTTTGGAGCTCAAGCAACTTTTGAATTAAATCGCCCCTGCCACCACCACCACTTTGAACAACTGGCCATAGTCCATGCAGGACAAGTGCTCATGCTGCTGCCTCTTTTTTGTTTCCTGGGTGCGATTGTTTTTGCAGAGGTTCTGACGTCGGGTGAACGTTCCACCCAGAAGCTGTGTTTTACCTGAGGAGGAAGCATGAGTGAGTGCGAGAGAGAGAGAGATGGCTCAACGGCACAGGTCATTTGCAGCGAGAGCTGCCAGCGGCTGTCCTAGGAATGCAGGTGTGCTGTTGCAGAGAAGGGAGGCCAGGTCTGCTGTACTGAAGAAGGACCATGGCACCTAAATTCTTCTGGAAGAGCTGGAAGCAAAGAGTTCTCTCCAAGCTTGGAAGTTCCAAGGCTGGCATTTTGTGTCTGCATCTCTTGCTGGATATTCTGTCTGTTTTGGCAACCAGGTTCCTCTCCATTTGTCCCCTTCCCTGTGCCCAAATGGGAGGAAAGAGGAGGCGGGAGGTGGCCAGGAGACCCCGCGCTTAGACAGTTTTATCTTTGGGAGGTTACCTGTTTGGGGGATGCAAGGCCTTCTGTGTCCTGCCCAGCTGCATGGAAGCCTGATGTATAAGATGGCACTGAAATGGTGGGAAGGAGATTCCATTATCAAAGCCCATTGTTTAAGAAAGAAAGCAACCCAAACACAGAAACACACACACACACACTTTTTCAATGAAAGTGCTTCCATAGTAGCAACCATTGGGCCTCTCCTAGCCTTTTATTCTTCCAGCAGGGAACTTGTGGCTTCATTCACAACAACTTACAATGAGATAGCACCTCTCACTGTAGGCGTGAAGTTATAAAACTTCTTGCTCTCTTGACTTTGGGTGCTCATGGCTTGGCTGGGAAAATCTGTGAGTTCCAGCAACCAAAGACCACAACTTACAGGGATTGCTTATCCTGGAATGCGCAAGAACTCATGCCCACTTTGGAGAATGGAAATCCAGCGTTTGATGTGAACTTGAGAATGTTTATCCCAGGCTAGCTGATGGTGTGAAGTGGTTCTGGGATTCAGAGCAAGAGGGTTCCCCAAGCCCAGCTAGCAATGTATGTAGGCAGTCCTGGAGTTACTGAATAACACCTACTGTGTCTTGCTTGGCCTTCTCTGATTTTTGGAGAATGGGGGTGAGGGTGGGAGAAAGAGAGAGGTGAAGCCTTTTCATTTATCTGACTTGCTTCTGATATGCACATCATCACATAGAGTTCATGCATAAGCCTTGGTTTGCTGCACACCTATATTGTGTGGAGACCTAAGCACAAAGCACATATCCGTCTCAGAAAATTATTGTGTTAATATTATTAGGTCTTCACATGATGCAGGTATAAAGTGAAGCAAGGCTTGTGCATGGACAGCAGGAGCATAAATCTGAAGCAGCTAGCAGATGAATCACACGGCCATGTGTTTAACCTACAGGATAAAAAGTTATCCCAAAGCCAGGCATGGCTGCACCCAGTAGCAAAGCTGTCCCATTTTTTTTCCACTCCTGAAACATGCAAAACAGTTACCTAAAAAAGTGCACATTTTAGCAGGCTGGTGGATGCTGTTCTGCATCTGTTGTGCAAAATGGAGCCTTCCCATTAACGCACAGAGGGGGATGTGTGTGTCTTTAAGCAACTTCTGATAGGCTCTGCAAAGGGAGGCTGCTTTTGTGTAAACCCCTCTGCTTCACAGCCTTCTTTTCTGATGTACATCTTAAGCCTAGTTCTCACAGATAGTAAAAGATTTTAAATGTTGCATATTTTATTGCCTTTAATGTTGTGTTGCTAAAATTGTGAAGTTGCCTTGAAGTTATGTAATGGGGGGGTATTATATAAAAATAAAATAAGCCTATGACTGGGCTGTACAACTTCAGACTACACCGAGGGGCTGAAAGGATTCCTCCTCCGTGCACCAGATGTTGGGAGATGATGGCTCTTCTAACCCAGTCTTTTTTCCTGCCATGCTTTATAAGGTGCAGGAAACTATATTGTATGGTGGGGTATTCATTCCTAGACAAGCTAAAGTGTTACAGCTCAGAGCATACTTCCAGCATTATGTTTACTGCTTGTGAGAACTAGAGGTGGTGGCAATTTCCTTTTGATTTGCTGATTTTGAGTGACGGTGGAGCAAAATCATTTTTTTAAACAGAAGATCTGGAGCTTTTGAAAACCCAAGGTGGTCTGTGTCTAACTAGAATAGGATTGGACGTGGTTTAGCAAGATTGTTGTTGCGAGTTGATGGCTGTTGAGGTTGCCATTCTCTGTTCTGGGGTGTTTTATTAATCTGGGCTTAGTTTCAGCATTTGGGTACATCTCTGGTCATAACAATGGGGCAGAGAGGGAGATCTCAGAAAAAAGTTATATTTGATGACCAGCATTTAACAGGCACTGACTGATCTGTGAATAAATTTTACTTTTACTGTCTGAGTTGCTGCTTGGTTGTTGTGCATAGTATGTGATTATATGATTCAGATCTTTACAGGCGTGTTCTCTTCCTCCTTCCATTGTGCTTCGTAAGAGCTACAATCCTGCACCATATAATAGCAGCAGCAAGAGGATTATAGCCCTACCCGATCCTCATGGCAAAATTCACAGGAAGCAGATCCATCCCTCATGATCCCCTCCAAACATTACCTGAGCAGAACAGGAGTAGCTGTGCTGCTGCTTGTAACAGATTCAGATTACACCCTATATTGGCTGTTTCCTGGTGAAATGGCTTGCTCTGGTGTTGTGCAAGAATTAGAGAACCCCCCCCCTCAAAAAAATAATAATACTATGACACAACTGCTTTTGGAGGTGGTCACACAGAATGGCAACCAACATGAATGTATCTCAGTAATGAAGAAGGCATTTAAAGTTTTATTAGCTTGAAAAACTCTTGGAGTCTTTACAGAAGCCTGCAGTGAAGGGACTGGTGTTGGATTGGAGTCCTCTATTCCATCTTACTTACAGTTGCTGTGCATCGTGTACCCTTTACCTCCAAGAACGGAAGAACCTGCCGAGAAAATGAAAGTTCTGCAACAAGTTCTAGAAGATGCTAAACTTGTGGTGGGGAATAGCTGTGCTTTAGAATCCCTTTGAGCCTCCAGACCTGTAATCCTTCAAATCTTCCACTGCAGCTGTGCAGGGATTAGGTCACAGCAAGATGAACCTGCCTGTGTCTTCTTTGACGCAACCCTGACATCCAAGTCACCCAGCTCTTCTCCGCTGTGCTTCCTTCTCCTTGCCCCAAGGGACATCCCTTTTGCTGGAAATAATTGGCACTGTTTTGAAACATGTGCAGAACAGTTGTCTGTGTGAAACTATCCTTCCCCTTGAGTGTTTCATTTAAAAGAAGTGGCCTACTTAGTCTTAGCAGGCGCAGAACAGATGGGATTCATTTGGCCCTCCAGAAGTTGCTGGACTACAACACCCATCACCCCTGCCCTGCTTACTGGGGCTGATGGGAGTTGTAGTTTAGTAGCACCTGGAGGCTCAAAGGTTTGCTACTCCTGCTGCAGAGCAAGCATTCTCCAAAATGCCAAGAGCTGGATCACCTCCTGCATTCCCCCACCCCCTGCAATAAAACTAAAGGGACACTTGACTTAAATGTTTCGTAGCACTGCCCGTTCCAAAATGCATCTTTTTTGCCGCCTCCAAGGTAGCTCAGTTCATACAGCCTCCTGACACCCCCTTCCTGCTTTCTTCTAGGCTGTTTTTTCCATAGCAATGACTTCTGCAAGTTGCTCGGCATTGTGAATTGGCTGTGTGCAGCAATCCTTATTCTTCCCTGGAGAAGGAGGGGCTACCGTAGCGCCTGCACCCCTCAAAAGTTTTTTGCAGCCAGAGAGAAAGGTCAGTGCTGCAGAGGGAGGGGGCAGTAGCTTCAATTCAATAAGGCACAATTCAGCCCCTCCTCTCAGAGCATGTTCCTATGCCCTCAAAGTTTTCCCCTTCAAAACCCTCCATGGCCTTACACTTCTATGTGCTTTATTTCTTGGCACATTCCTTCCTGTGACCTTTGACCTCGACCTTGCCCCTCTACCCAAAATGACTCGGCCTTTTCGCTTTGGTGGGAGAGAGGCATTTCCAGGCAACCTCCCTTAGGAGAGTCGTCATTTCCTCCTCCTCCCACCGCCAGTCACTGCCCTGTAACAAAGCCAACTCAAAATAATTGCATATTCTTCCCATGCCTCTAAATTCTCCCTTTCCCATGTTGTTCCCTTGCATCTGCGCTGCACGTCAGGCCCCTGGAGCCATGGACCTGTTATTTGCAAAGTGTCATATATGGATAGATGGTAGTATATGAAGAATGACCATCGTCCCGCACGCACTAGGCAGCCAAAGAAAACCTTCAGAGCTGCCCAAAGGGGAAAAGAGGCAGGAGTTGTTGTTTGAGATGCAAAGTGCGTCCACCGCTGGTTGCGTGAAGCCCAAGAAGGTCAGGGTGTACAGGGAAAGTACTCTGAGTTCTCCCGATGTTAACAGTGCGCCTTGCAAAGTGATGCATCAGAAGCTTGTGCTTTTTAATGAGCACAGGGACCTCATGCAGAAGCTGAGCGAAGCACAGTCCTCTCGACTCCCCAGAAATGTCCTCTTTGGAGCCAAACCACTGGGCTCAGCCATAGCTAAGGGGAGCGTTGCAGAGTTCCCACACTGAGTCAGGCTGGCCAATGCCTGGGGGGTCCTCAATGATGTCACTTGAAGGGGTCCTCAATGGGTTTCTTGCTCTGGCATCTTCAGAAACAAAACTGAAGAGGGATCTCAGTGCCTCTGTCTGCAAGGCTATCTTGATCTTGGCCTAGAAGCCTGTAGCCTTCATAGTCGAGAGAGGAGGTCTTCGTTTCTCTGATACAGAATATATCTCTGTGAAAAGCTTGAAGCTTGAAGGTAGATAGCAGCTGCTGAACAATGGGAACAGGTGGTAGAGGACAGTATTAAGGCTCTTGGTGATCTCCTAGGATGGACTGCCATCCTACCAAAGCTGAATCCTGAGTTGGTTTTGAGACGTGGAACACAGGAAGCTCCCTTATCCCAAGTCAAACCATTGCCTCATCTGGTATTGCCTACTCTGGCTGGGCAGTGGCTCTCCAAGATTTCCAATGGGGTCTCATCCTGCCCTATCTGGAGATCCTGGGGATTGAACCTGGACCTTCTCCATCCAAAGCAGATGCTGTACCACAGAGCTAGACACACACACATCCCTCTCTAATTCCTGGAGCTTCAGGATTCCTTCTGCAGCGTTATGCAAACCCTCCATTAGGCTCTTTGGCACTTCCTAATGCCCTTTCATGGCTGGTATATAATCATCCGGGTGCTGTAAGCCAGCAATGTCAATTTCTATGTTTTGCCCAACTGGTAGAAATAACCTCTGCCCCCGGTTTCAGAACGTTGCCTGTGGTCCTCCAACAAAGCTGTGACCATCACCACCACCATTGCCCCAAGCACTCTGTGGCCATCTGAGAATGCCAGGTGCAGCATCATAGAACAGAGCATCAATCGCTGTCTTAAGGAGCTCTTGGCGTCCCCAATTTCCTCTTACTGGGTGCAGCAGAGGGCAGGGTGGTCCAGTTTCCAAAGCTGCCACCTCTTCTTCATTTCGGATTTCACCTGGATGAAAAGGAAGCACAAGAACAGCCTCCGGAATCAGACCAGATATACAACTGAGAAACCAAGCAAAAGCCTTCTAAAATGGAATAAAATATTCCCAAAACAGTAACAATTAAAAACATCTAAAAGCTGTTTCAGTTAAAAGCAACTGTGATTCAAAACATCCTTCCATCCAGTGATCTTGGGGTTGCCAGAATCAGTATAATTCAGCCACCAAGTATGCTTGGGTATACAGGAATGTTTTCAAATTCCTTCTGGAAAACTAATAATGATGGGAGACACATACACCTCGCCAGGGAGAGTATTTCACAATCAGGGAACCACCACCAAAAAGGCCCAGTCAGCCCCAACCAGACATCCCTTGGTGATGAGGGCACCAACAGGTCCTCATCTGCCAGTCAGAGGCTCCAATAGGTAAGGCTGATCAGGGATTAGTATGAGCTGTATAAGACTGCATGCCCAAGAATGACTGGATCATCTCAGCCAGGGTGGGCGGTGGGGACATTGCTTACCTCCTTATTTGCAAAGCAATACAAGACAGCAACCAGGAATCCCTGCAGTAGATGAGAGAGAGAGAAGGAAGCATGAGCTTGCAATAGCAAACAGGAACCTATTGGAAAACAGGGCCAAAGCCCGATGGCTTTTGCCAGACAATTTATTTCTGCACACTGCTGCCACATACATTCTCCAACAAACTTTCCCCTTTAGGGTAGAAGTAGGAAATGGGGGGGGGGGGAGCTCAGGAAACAAGTAAGCAACCATGTCAGAAAGCAAGTGATCAAAGCCAGGTGCTCCCAAACTCACCTGGAAGGAGTTGAGGAAGAGAGTGAAGAAGACTTTGATGTAGCGTAGCACTCCTGTAGTTTGTTCGTCTGTGACAAAAATGAAGACTACTTCATGGATCCCAAAGAGAGGGACAAGGGTGAGGGTGGCTTTGGCCAACCTGGAAGGGACAACACCAAACAGGAGATGAAACTTAAGTTCCTGAGTTCAGGACTCGGGCTTTTCTTTGGGGTTTACCTGGTGGACAAACTCACCGCAGTTTGTAGTCTGCATAGCCCTTCTGATTGGCTCGCAGCTTGGCCAGGATCACTTTGAGGATCTGCATGAAGATCAGCAGGTTGATCTGGGAAGACACAGTGGTGAGTTAATCAAAGCTTGGAAGCAACAAGCCCCTTGCTCACAAAAAGATGCTAACAAGAAGATAAGACATTGCAGCTGGGAAGACTGTGCCATGTTCTTTCTTCCCCCTGTAGATTTTGGGGAAGAGCCATAGCTCAGGGGGTAGAGCCTCTGCTTTTCATGCAGAAGGTCCCAGGTTCAATCCCTGGCATCTCCAAGTAGGACTACTAGGAGAGACACCTGCCTGAAACCTTGGGAGAGTTGCTGCCCGTCAGAGTAGACAATACTGAGTTAGTCTGACTTGGTATAAGGCAGCTTCCTGTGTAGCATTTGAATTTGGAGTGAGAGACACAACATATTGCCAAGCTATACTGCTTTGACACAGCTGACAAAGGTGTTGCTCTTCCTGAGTACCAAAAGCCAACCAGACTCCCTACCACCACCACCACCAGAAAGGCACCGTCCTTCCCCTCTCGCCCCATCTCAAGCTAGGCAAGAGGAACAAGGGGGAGGCACTTACTGTTAGTTTCTGTTTGCCACTGAGCAGCTGCTTAGAGTCAAAGGACTCTGTTTACATTCCAGAGACCTTCCAAGCTGTTGGAAGTCCCACGGGAGAAGGGAGACGGATGTGACGTTAGTGGTTTCCTGTTCCTATGTTCCTTTGTTCAATTGCTCTCTGCTCTCACAGAGAGAGGATGTATTTTTCTTTGCTCTCTGAGTAGCTTAGTAATAAAGCATTGCATGTAGCCATAAATCTCATCACTTCTGCTGCTTTGGAAACTCTGCTGAACGAGAATGTGCCTGAGGCCTCATCAAAGGCTCAGGTTGTTAATTATTCGTTGGGGGGGTGATTCTGGAGGGAAATGAGCTTTATCAGGTCGGTCGCAGCAAAGATCCCAACACTTACCACAGATGCTAGCAAAATAGGGATGCGAATAATCCACCAGTAATTCATGTTCTCGTTCAATGCCCAGCACCTGCAGCACAAACAGGGAGGAGATTGGCATTATTCCAGAGGGGTTAATGGAATAGGCAGGAAAACAGCTCTGTGGGAAAGATGGCAAGTAGGGCTGCTCCATCAGCTCCACTGAGAAGCCACAGAAGACTGTGGGAGACATGTCATCTTGTTCAGTCATTGACCTACATCTTCCCCCCCCCCCCCCGTTTGACTGTATAACATAAAATCCCTCCCTGTGCCAATCAGCCCAAATTCCCCATCCCAGCACCACCACACTCACTCTGCATTCTCCTTCAGGTACTTGGCAGCCATCCACGGCACCACAAAAGCCACGGGGGTTCCTGCAAGTCACACAGCAAAAGCTCTGGAAAAAACCAAACACTCACTGGAAGTCGAGAAGCAAGCTAGGTCCACCCTACTGCATTACTGGGTTAAAAGGTAGTGTCTCCACCCCCATGGTTCTGCCCGGACACTGAGGTCCAGTGTTATTATTATTATTATTATTATTTTCCCTTCTTCAGCATCCCAAATCAAGCACCGTACATCAAGGGGTCTTCAGCCCAGCAAAGGTTCATCGATAGCCAAGATGCTGAGCTTCCTATTCCCTGTCTTGACTCAGCCGTTGAGCCCAAATGGGCAAATTGTCAGGTAATGCCATGGCTGCAGCTGGAGTTCCAAAATTAGCACTGCATATAAAATAGTGTCCTTTGCTTAAGTCCACTGCTCAAGATTCGGAATTGTCTCCTCCCCCCCAAAAAATCACAATGGATGAAAAGAAGATAGATTGAAGCTGGGGATAAGAACTGTAGACTGTTCCGTGTGGGACTGGTAGGGCAAAAGGCAGGGAGCTCAACAGTAGGGGGAGCCAGATCCCATGGTAGGGAAAGCCAACTAATGCTAGCTTTGAGCAAGATTATAGGTCCTGAGCGGCTTTTCCTTAAAATAAAACGAAATGTGCTTAACAATGTATTGTGTGCACTGGCCCCAGTAATAGCAAGTGCTTCCCAGCCCAGTTCTTCCTTACCCCAGCCCAAGTACAGGTACAGAGTGTAGTAATTCTTCTCTGAAAACACAGCTCCAATCAGAAGCTTGTACAGGTAGACCGCCTCCGCAAGAAACCAATAATGATTGGCCAGAATACAGTACTGCATCACGACTTGAGCCACTCGACAACCAATCGCAGCCTAGAATAAGAGAGTCAATCAGTGTCTAATAAGAACACTTTCCAGCACTTATGAAAAACATGGAAATAATACAGTAATACACATATTGTTGGCATTTCAATCATCATCGTTATTCCAGTTATTTTTGTCATTTTAATTTTTGCTGTTCTTGTTTCAATGATTGTTATACCTGTTTTTAAAAAAATAAAATTAAGTTTTCCAAAGACACATCAATAAAAATTAGAAGCATTTAAAGCACCTACTTAAAAAGCCAACAAGGAAGGGGGCTTAACTCAGCAGCAACAGAACATCTGCCTTGCATTCAGAAGGTCGAGGTTCAATTTCTGTCATCTCCAGGAAGGGCTAGGAGGGTCCCCTGGCTGAGAGTGCTGGAGAAGGGCTGCCTGTCAGTGTAGACAATACTGAGCTAGATGGACCAATAGTCTGACTCAGTATCACATGGCTTCCTATGTTGTTGGACTAGAATATCCATCATCCTTGACCACTGGCCCTGCAGTCGGGCTGGTGGGAGTTTCAGCCTCACTGTCCAGCTACTATCTTAAGTGGGGCAGGGTTAAAAAAGATGGGGCTTCATTCCCCCCCCCCCAGCACCCCAATCAATAACTTTACGTGAAGAGATTTTCAGCAAAGGTTGCTAGATGCTGAGCTCCATGCTGTCTTCCCTGACTGGAGGAAGAGGAGAGGACAGAGGGTGAAGAAAGAGCTGCGAGCGGAGGTGGGGAACTTCTTCCCATCCTTTGGACCTCCTGGGAAACTCAACAAACCTGCTGTACTTGGAACTGGGTGTGGAGAGTACAGCTGAATGGGACACAGCTTTGGGCAGCCTGTAGAAGCACCATGCCAAGCCCATAAAAGGCAAGTCTAGAGTGAGAGACTAGGGTGCTGTTTCCAGAAGTCTTCTCATTGGGAGACTTTTGTGGGTGAGCTGAGAGTTTGTTTGAACCCTTCATGGGAACCCGGAAGCTGAGCAGGAGGGTTTATCAGAAGGAAAATGAATTGATTACGATTTTTATATATTAGCAACTTTGGATTAATGTAACATTTTTATATGTAGCACTGCATTTTTTTGTAATATTTTGTTTAAGTTGTCTGTTGTTGCTGCAGTTTTTTTGTACACCACTCAGAGATATTTTTTAAAAAATGAATTGGGGGGGGGGGGCAGAGTCCTTTTTGTTGGGGATAATTCAGATGGAAATTCCCAGGTGTCAAGAAAGGTTATTTATGTATGCCAATACTGCAGCTCGTGTTTTGTTAGCCCAAAAATGGAAAATGAGCGAAGTCCCAACTAAAAAAGAATGGCAACTTAAACTGATGGAATATGCGCAGCTTGCAAACCTAACATATAGAATAAAAAAACAAGAAGAACATACGTTTAAAGAAGATTGGGAAATGTTTATTGAATATATGGAGGGAAATTGTGTTTATTTGAAAACATGGACAGTGTTAAGATAAATTCAACGGTGTAAGTTTTGATGGATGTAGTCATGGAATACTGAATGGTTTAGTTTATATAAAATATGCAGTGATTTATGTTATGCAGAATGAACCATGGAAAGAGAAGAAGGGAAGTTATTGCTATTTTAAGGTTGTTTAAATGAATATTCTAAAATGTAAAACAGAAATGTTAATAAAAAATATAGGGGGAAAAGAAAAAAGAAATCAAATACAGTGGTACCTCGGGTTACAGACGCTTCAGGCTACAGACACGTCAGCTTACAGACTCCGCTAAACCAGAAATAGTACCTCAGGTTAAGAACTTTGCTTCAGGATGAGAACAGAAATTGTGCAGCAGCAGCAGTGGGAGGCCCCATTAGCTAAAGTAGTGCTTCAGGTTAAGAACAGTTTCAGGTTAAGAACAGACCTCCAGAACGAATTAAGTTCTTAACTTGAGGTACCACTGTAATCAAATCAAACGTTAAGCCCAAATGAGCAAATTGCTCAGGAGATGCAAAATTTGCCATTGGAATTGAGTGCAATAGTGTTGGTTTCTTTAGGTACATGCGACAGTCCGCAGGAATCATACTTGCCTCGTGGCTCAGCAAGGCCTCCCAGTCGGACACCTGGAACGTCTCCCTTCTCCACATCTGCTCCAGCAATGCATCCTTCACGATCACAGAGATGGCCCGTAGCCCGAAGGAGGCGAAGAGGTTTGCGTGGATGTAGTTCCGGGTGCAGCGAAGCTTCCTGGGGGATGAAAAGGACATTGCACTGGGTACCCAATGTGGGCAAGGTTGGATGCTGTCCACTCGCCGGTGACCCAATAGCTCCGCACTACTCTATAAATGCTTTGAAAACACAAGCCTTTCAACGAAGCTGGTGTAAAACCTATTGATGGTCAGAGCAGCTCAGGAGTGGAACCAATTGCCTAGAGAGGTGGTGGGCCCTCCCTTGCTGGAGATCGTCATGCAGGGGTTCAACTCAAGCCAGGCTGCCAAAGAAGATCCCTGCCCAAAGCAAGACTTGTAAGCTCCTGATCAGAAACTCCCTGGCACATCCAATCCCAGCAGGTCCCTGTTGAACCTAATATGGCTCGTGGGCCAGAGGTTCCCCCATGCCTTGGTGTTGACAGTATCAAGCTGCATGGAGCGGTCTGTCTCAATGCAAAATGCTTCCTACATATCTTAGTCATAGGCTAGATCAGTGGTCAGAAACCTTTTTCAGCTGTGGGCCGGTCCACCGTCCCGCAGACCATGTGATGGGCCAGACTATATTTGGGGGGGGGAATGAAAGAATTCCTATGCCCCACAAATAACCCAGAGATGCATTTTAAATAAAAGGACACATTCTATTCATGTAAAAACATGCCGATTCCTGGACAGTCTGTGGGCCGGATTTAGAAGGCGATTGGGCCACATCCGGCCCACAGGCCTTATGTTGCCTACCCCTGGGCTAGATGGACCCAGTAGAAAAGCAGCTTCCTGTGATCACAGACATTGCTGGACACAGTCCTGTGTATGTTGAAGGGGTCGCTATGTGCCTATCCAAAATTATAGCAGCCAAATGCTGTGGATTTCTCTTCTCTCTCTCTTCCTTGCACACCTCCTGAACCTGTGCAGAACAGACTGCACACTTGAGAGAGAAAGTGAGAGGCAAAGGCGTCCATCACCATCCCACAGGGTCTTTCGCTCTGAGCCAGGATGCAGTACCTGAAGACTGTAAGGATGAGCAGAGCCAAGACCAGGGCCAACAGAGAGAGGGAGTAGCCAACGGTGTAGAGGACCTTGAAGCTGACCATCAGGCGGTAGGATGATTCCTGTACAGGAGAAGAGAAGCCATCAGACAAGCCAAGGCAACCCATTTCCACTCTTTTCTGGACGCATCCAGCCCATTGGGGAAGATGCAACTGGGAGCATCGGAGGGCAGGGAGAGTGGCGCCATCAGGGTAGGCCTTTGGGGCAGAGGTCCGGGCCCCATTCAGCAAAACAAGCAGGAAGGCCCTCAAACACTGCCAGCCAGGCTTGCCATGTTTAGAAGCAAATGACATGTCATTATGAGCTTCATGGAGGGCCAGCAAATCCCAGCAGGCTCCCTTTCTCACCTCTCCAGTGTTGCCATCCACCTCTTCCTTGCACTGGGAATGGTCCCTCCAGAGCTCTGTCCCGTTCAGCATCGCCCAGTGGCCATCAAGCCCACACTTGCGGCTCACCGTACCATGTTTAACTGCGAGTAAAAAGAGGCCAGACATTGTCAAGCTGACATGCTTGGAAATGTCAACGCTTAGCATCACTGTGCAGAACATACATCCACTGAAAGCAAGACTTGCTGGCATGAGCTAAGCTGCAAAACAACATCAAACCTAACATTATGTAACATACATTCAACAAACACACAAAACGTAACCGGCTATGCACAACCGGTTATGTTTTGTGTGTTTGTTGAAGGCATGAGCTAAGCTGCAGGGAGGAAGGGAGACTCCAATCCTCTGAGGGATCATAACAATAGGGCCAAGCAGTAGGACCCAGAGGGAGAGCTGGGCTCCAACCACCCCAGCACAGTGAGTCAGGCACTGTCATTTATATATTCAGAGGTCATAGGGCTACTGTCAAAAAGGACAATCCAGTGTCAGAGCTCCCCTTGTGCATTTTGTAACATCTAGTTCAATTTATCTGGTCCTGACAGTGTGGCTGTTTCTCTACTCCATTATCACTAGCAGTTGTTGGTGTGGGTGGAGAGAAAAAAACTAGTATCATTCATTCATTCATTCATTCATTCATTCATTCATTCATTCATTCATACCCTGTGCATCTGGCTGGGTTTCCCCAGCCACTCTAGGCGGCTTCCAGCAAAATATTAAAATACAATAATTCATCAAATATTAAAAGCTTCCCTAAACAGGGCTGCCTTCAGATTATAGTGATGTCAGGACGCAGGACAAGTTGAACTAGCTATTACAAAGGTGAAAATGAGAACCCCAGCAATGTTTTCAACAGCAGCAGGATGCTACAAAATGGGTTTAATCTGAAACATCAGCACCAAGGACAGCGACTCTTCCCAATTTCCTGCTTGATTTACAGTTGATGCAAAATGATGCCTGCTTTGATTTACAGAACAAAGAGGCAACCTTGCGTCATCCAAATGTTCTGGGACACAACTCCTATAATCTCTGACTGTGGACATTGGACTGATTAAAGCTATAGACCAGAACATCTTGAAGGCCCCTGATTTATTGGTTGGTGTCCTGTGGAGGTAAAAGACAGTGCAAACTTAGTCAACAGGAGTCAAGAATATGGCTTAGTCAACAAGGCAAAGTTGACCTAGTCAACAGGATTTGAGAAGTTGGATAGAAGAAAGAGAAAATAGGGATTTGCAGGACAAGTTGAGAAATCCCAGCATGGAGACCTGCACACATTTTTGGGGATATGGCAGAGAATGTTGTAGATGGAGTGTAAAAGAATTTTAGTGAATCTAAGCCTCAAGCTCCCTGGAATGCCTTGCAGATACTCTCCAAAAGAACCCACCAAGAAACAGCCTTACCTTTCTCATACCAGGGCAAATAAAAAGGGCAGGAGACATTGACGATGGTCCCAGGACTCCCATCTGGCCAGCATGCATACATGTCAAATGTCCGATTGCAAAACAGCCCTGAAAGAGGCAAAAGCAAGTCTGGTTGGGAAGGGCAAAACATAGAAGGGGGTCCAATATATTCAGCACAGCATCCCAGAACACAATGTAAAATGCCTTCTGCATCCTCAGTATATCTGTGGCTGTCACTTCTGAGTTAACTCAGCAAAGAGAACTGGTCCTGGGACAACCCCAGTTTGACCCTTGCCCAAGCCTCCTTAGGCTTTTCTAGACCAATTCTCAGCCACAATCTCCACTGACGACATGGAGTTCCATTGTACATAACACAACTTGTACATCATTCTCCTGAAGCTAAAGGACCCCTTGTGTTTTTTCAGTATTCCTAAGTCCCTAAATTTGGAGCATGCAGAACGACTCCTTGGTGTTCTTTCTTCCGTGGTGCCTTCTCCACAGTGACCCTGGGAGCCAATCCTCCGACACTGACTCACCTCCTTTAAATCGGATTGGCTGCAATCAGCACAAAGGGTCAGAAGACACCTTCTCATTGGCTAAAAAGCTCCCCTTTCATGCTGTTTGTGTGGCTCTGGGACTCTAGAGACAGTGACCCTGCTGCAGAGATCATAACAGGTCTTTGACATCCCCCTTCCCTTCCCATAGTCCATGGCCACTACACCTCTGACTCTGACACCAACAATATTCACTGGGCCATCAGCATTCAGGATTCCCCCCCCCCCCAATAAATATGTTTTTGTCTTACTGCCTGAGCCTCTTGGTACCTCCTTTTCTTGTGTGGATAGGGCCATTCTGGCTATACAAGAATCCTCATTCAGAGAATGAGTTTGAAGTTCATATACAGCACACTGTCTCCAAACTAACAGCAAATGATGGACCTATCCCACTTTGCGGATTTGTCTAACCTCCTTTCAAAGTCATTTCAGTGTGGCAGTCACCACCTTCACAGCAGCAAGTTCCATAAACTAAGTGTTAACGCAACTCAGCAAAAGCATTTGCACACCCATTTTTCAGAAATCAGATCGTAAGCGCATAGCCCTGCAAAATGTAAAGGGGAAGAGAGAGGCAAGTGCCACTCCCTCGAGGTAGCTTTCTTAGCGTTACATGAAATCAGCACATTTTAATTCTATATATTGCTGCCCCTTAAAAAATAATGGGTGGGGTGGGGGTGGAAGTAAAGTATTCAATACATTTACTCCCTCTCCCCATTCTTAAACAATACTGGTGGTTTGAATGGTTTGAATGGTTCCATCCTGTAAAGTCTTCACAGGAAGGCAACTCAGCAGGCCCCTTCCACTCCTTTTGGATGAGAGCCTTAATAGAAATTGGTTCACTCTGCAAAAATCAGCTTCCCAGCAGGAGCAACATCTATAAAAGCAGTTAAATAGAATCTCCAGACCTCTTCCCTACACACACACACACACCCTCACCCTTGCTGTAATCAAAATCAGGGTGCTTAAAGGATGCATCTGTTCTTCAGCGGGCTTTTGGCTTTGCATTTAGCATTGCAAGGAAGGTGCCTGCTGGGAATTGGGGTCCGGGGGGGGGCGCGTGGAGTTTCACTGGATTCCTTATACTGAGAGAACAAGAATCCACCCTGAGCACTGCACTTAGGTAAGTCCCTTTCTTTTGCTAGAATAAAAATATCCTATCCATTTTCACTGCTTTGAGTGAAATATCCTGTCCATTTTCACTGCTTTGAGTGAAAATGGGCACCCCTTCTGGGACTGACATCCCAGGAATTCCTATGGGATGTTTGGAGACTCTTTTGTCCATTGCAGACTAGAGTACAGTGGTACCTCAGGTTACAGACGCTTCAGGTTACAGACTCCGCTAACCCAGAAATAGTACCTTGGGTTAAGAAATTTGCTTCAGGATGAGAACAGAAATCGTGCTCCAGCGGCATGGCAGCAGCAGGAGGCCCCATTAGCTAAAGTGGTGCTTCAGGTTAAGAACAGTTGCAGGTTAAGAACAGACCTCGGGAACAAATTAAGTACTTAACCCGAGGTACCACTGTATTAGGTTGGAGTTATAACTGACTGACAGAAGGAGGTATGGAGAGAGAGAGACAGCTCAGGAAGGTGGAAGAGAAATACAAACCTTGCTAGGGAAGAAAACAGTTGATGTGCCACCTTTATAGCAGGTGCCCAGTTAAAATAATTTGCAGCACATCTACTCAGAAGTCAGTCCCACCAATTTCAATGGACCTCACTGCTAGGCAAGGGTGTGTATAGAATTGCAGCTATGCTATGCAATTCCATGCATGTTTACTCAGAAGTAAGACTTGGTATGTTCAATGGTACCCATGATAATGCAGACGTTAAGCTGCAATCCTATACACTTACCTGGGATTAGGTCCCATTGAACTCCAAGGGACTTACTTCTAAGTAGGCATGTATAGGGCTGTATAGTTAGCCTCTTTGGCAGGCCTACCTGTGATTGGAGGAAAGAAAAGAGAGGGGGAGAAAGTAGGTGGCCCCAACCAATCAGTGCAGGGAAAATGCATCTCAAGGTGTACCTGATATGAACCAATGTCATATTTAGCAGCAGCAAAACAACAGATGATATGAAAATATTTGTACCGAGAACTGGCTAATAAACTGCTGCATAAGGTATAAATAATAGGTGTCTCCAAAAAACTTGAATATCATTTTTCACCCAGCGGTGGTCAGGTAAAGCCCACTCAGGGTCCCTGTTTTATTCACCATTTATTCACTATTCACCATTTTTGCTGCATTTTCTAGTGCATCTCTTCTATCATGGAACTTGAAGGGGATAAGGCCATAGCTCAGTGGTAGAGCATTTGACTTGCATGCAGAAGGTCCCAGGTTCAATCCCCAACAACTCCAGATACAGCAGGGAATGTCCTCTTGTCTGAAGACCTGGAAAGCTGTAGACAAATACTGAACTAGATGGACCTGTGTGTCTGACTTCATACAAGGTGATGATGCTCCGTGATCCTTAGAGGCCCCTTTGAAGGCTCAAAGGGGGTTTAAGGCAGTCTCATTGACCTCACTTCAGCAAGGCGGCTGAGTCTCCTGCCTTCAGACCATGTGGAGGAATAGTAGAAGCCTATCACTTTTCAGGATTTCCTCTTCTGCACCATTCTTCTCTAGTCCAATCCTTTAGCAACGTAGGAATCTTTTTCCCAACATGGGGCTCGAACCCTTGACCATGAGTCTAATGCTCTACCCAATTGAGCTATCCACAAGCTCTGGGCTTCTGTAGGAGGAAGGTGGAGTATCTAAGAACAAGTATTGCTCTAATATTTTTATGCAAACTGCTTTGTGAGGTTTGCCCGAGAAGCAATATGTAAATATCTGAAATAAATAAAGAGGTGCAGATTTTCCCAGTGCAATTGCCACTTTAAAATCAGCCACAAAGGAAACAGCTCCTTACCTGAAGGGTAAGGATCACTTGCTATCTTCTTCAAGCACTCATCTTTATACCTCATCCATTGTTCAAATGTCTTCTCCAGAACTTTTGGGCTGCAGCCCTGCAAAAATAAAACACTCTGTTGAGACTCAGGGCAAAGGAACTGCTAAAGGCCACCTTGACTCCTAGGCAGATAGTATGAGAATGGCCCAGGACAGCACGGCACCTCCTCCCTGGGGCCACCATAGTCCATCTGCACCTCCTGACTGAACACAGTGAGGACTAGAAACCTGCAGTTTTGCATTAGACAAAAGTCTCAGAAAGCTGCACTGTGCACTCAGTACCACACTGTGTTCCCTACTGGTGTGGGTGGACTCACAGCATTGCAAGGGAGGGTGAGGAGTCCAAAATCCATTCACTGGACCTCTTGCACTGTTGTTTTTTGGTGGTCCTGCACAATGCACCATTTCCCTCTTATCTACGCCTTCTATCCAGGGGAAGGGAGGCATGTTCCCACCCTGCAACTGGAAACATCTCCCAAGAGAGATACACTACTATGATTTCTGGTAGGTACTCAGCAGGGTTGCCAGTACTTAGTCTGGAATTGCTTGACCTTTGCCTCTTTGGACCTCTAGGGAAAGAGGTAAAATCTCAGGGAAAGGGAACTGAAATATACTTGGAGTTGAGGGTGCCTTCCAACTCTACAATTCTATGATTCTATGATGTTAGGAGGCCTGCCAAACCTAGCCCACAGCACCTGGCTTTGAGCAGGAAGACACTGTCCGTGAGACAAAAGGTACCCTCCAACATCAAGGCCTGCATGAGTAAAGATGATGAACTGGCTGGCTTGAAACTCTTACCTCCAGAAAGATCAGGCTCATCCAAGGGAGGCAAATCAATTTAGTCATGGACCAAGGAGAATATGCATCCCTCATAGTTAGCTTTGCTCCTTGGCACGGGGATCACAGCCAAAAGATGGTCCCTTCAAAGCCCCTGAGAGAAAGAGAGAAGAACGTGGCAGGAAAACAGGTTTAGAGACACTTTTGGAGAACTTTTTTCTAGGATATTCCAGACAGTCAGCAAAGATGGATGAACTATCCTGTCTCAAAGAATGCTACAGAAACACTTGCCTCTTCCCATTACTATTTCCCAGCTGGTTGAAACTTCCTTCCTTTTATTTAACCACAACATTATTGAAATAATTAAACATGAAGGGGGGAAATAGATCCAGACAGAAAAATGAGAAGTTTTGACGACAGCAAACAGCAGGCACCAAACCTAAGTACCTAATTAAATCATTACAATTATTATTATTATTATCATCATCATCATCAATATTATTATTATTA
The DNA here is from genome assembly GCF_964106915.1 of Podarcis gaigeae. NCBI lineage: Eukaryota > Metazoa > Chordata > Lepidosauria > Squamata > Lacertidae > Podarcis > Podarcis gaigeae. The sequence continues at coordinate 35,821,390 of NC_139690.1, forward strand.
TTACACTATACCTGGAGGTCTCACTTTTTTGTATTTGATTTTCAGCTCAAAGATACTTGGATCTAACATCTGCTCAAGGATAGCTACAGATGGAAAGCCCTAGTTCCTCTGCAGGGAGAGGTCTGACTCACACTCATGCAGCGGTGTATGTGTGTGTGTGAGCTGAGATTATGCCCAAGTACGGAAAAAGAGCAGGCGGAATGAGCCAGCAGCAGGCTGGTGGGTATGGAGTGGCAAGCTTCATCTTCCTTAGTTTTCTGTCCCATTTGGGGGCTGGGAATCTCTGGGCTTCTGTACCTGGCCCATGGGATTCTCCCCAGACCCTGCAGTACACCCACTTTAAGTGGATTTGCCTGGCTGGAATGTGTTCTAAACTATGATGACGCCTCTTGCTTGCCTGGACAGATGGAGGATAAAGCGGGGGTACAAACCTCTGGTTTTTTGCATGCAGTGGCGTAGCGTGGGTTGTCAGCACCCGGGGCAAGGCGAGTAATTTGCGCCCCCTAACCCGTGGATTTGCGCCCCCTAACCCTAACCCCCAGATGTTGCGCCCGGTGCAGCCGGCCCCCCCTGCACCCCCCACACTACGCCACTGCATGGCTGGAATGCAACCAATGGCAAAATGGTAAGTCACGCCTGTTGCTCCACCCACTTTTTGCCTCCAGCCCCGCCCACCACTGGCATGTAGCCCTGGGGAAGCTTGCCTGGCAGGGAATGTGGACCTTGGACCAGAGAAAGTTCCCCACCCTGCATTATATACACAATCCTACTCCCTCTCTCTCTAATGCTTTATTGGTTTCAAAACTGTGTAACAGAAATAATAGATTATAACAACAAAATAAAGATAAACATTCATTCGTTCTTTGATTGCTGCTTGTTTTGTACCTCATTCTATACTTCAATTTAACATGACCTCTGATCTTCCCATTATGTTCCCGAGTTAGATTCCTTGGATACACATTTGACTTTATTTTCTCCCTATTATATAACTTGTTTTTGGTTTTTCCAAAACTGTCCTATTCACACGCAGAAACTCAGTTGATACCTGCCAATGGATTGATATTTTGACAATGTTCTTTTACATAGACTCTCCCTATATATCTGGTAAATTTTTCATCTGTAACATCTCATAGCCTTGCTGATATTCTCACAAATTGTGCATACTCTCTTAATGATTTTGCCAGTCTGATTTGGATGGGATAGTTTCTCCCTTCCAACCTTTTGCAATTAAAATTCTGGCAGCAACTGTAACATACGTAAAGATTCTCTTGAACTTTTTGGGAATTTCATTACCCATAATTCCTAGCAGGAAGGCTTCAGGTTTTTGGGGGGAAAGAGCATTTAAACATTTTCTTAAATTCGTTGTAAATCATTTCCCAAAATGTCTGACAATCCTACCCTATCTCAATTTCTTCTCTGTTCAGTGGTCAGGGATCAAACAATCCACATACCATGCATGGCTGCTGTATCCAGCATTTTAGGGCGCCAGGGAAAGATGCTTTTGTTCACCCAGGTGTGTAGCTTTTAGTTGGGACCATATGTTATGATGCTACCTTAGCCTGTATTGGTATCCATCTTTCTAGATATAGGGTAGCATCTCTCCTTTCTATGCTATTGCAGGATGAGCACTTTCAGCCAATAACACACTTCTAACTTTTCGATGTATTTTAAATTGCATATTGTGTTTACCTTTATAATCGTAAGTCACTATGAGACATTTTATGCCAGGCATAGGCAAACTCAGCCCTCCAGATGTTTTGGGACTACAGTTCCCATCATCTCTGACCACTTGTCCTGTTAGCTAGGGATCATGGGAGTTGTAGTCCCAAAACATCTGGAGGGCCGAGTTTGCCTATGCCTGTTTTATGCAGTAATCCACAAATAGATGCAATAAATAATCATTTGCTCTTATGACCTGTCGACTAAAGCTGTGCGCACGCTCTTGTTTGCTCAGTATCCTGTGCCAGGATCTCACCACCAGATCACAAAGCGGCTCGCACACCAAGTTAGCTATAATCCATACCTATCCTGTCATTTCTTAGGGAGGAAAAACACATCTTGATGAGTTTCCCCTGAAACCATCTTTAATCCGAATTGAAGGGAAGTAATGACCTCGCTGCATTTTAAGCCGTTCATGTGCGCACACACCCCAAAGTCATCCAGGTGGTTTGCAAACACATTAAAAATAGGATTTGAATATGAAAATTAAACGTGGTACAAAACAGCTACTTACAATGCAAACCGGCACAGAGATGCCTAAAAGGTAACATCAAAACAAGCCTCCAGAAATTGGAAATTGCTGGATTAAAGGAAAGGAGTGAAAAAGCACTTGCAGCCCCAACACAGAAGCAAAGATCTTGTCTTGATGGGTATCTTATCTCTGGCTCCAGTGTCATTTGCGCAGCACAAACCGAAGTTATCGCCTGCTGGAATCTCATGAAGCATTATATAAAAACTAATCCCTCGGGAGAGGCATAATCGTGTAACAGCACCACATAGGCTGATTTGCATCCACAGCTCAACAGATACTGACCTGCTAGGAGAATGTCAGTAGTTCACACGCAGCAGCGAGAGCAGCCTGAGCTGGAGGATGCTCTGAGTGGCATTTTAAGCATGTGCTCAGATGATCCCAGTCAGGACCGGCCTCCATCTGTTTATTCATATGATAGAAATAGCAGAAACTGCACTGGCCACAGCTGCAGGACATGCTGGTGTGTACCAAGCAGGCTACACAGGTACAAAAGACACAGGTACAAAAGACGCCAAGTCAGACTCTTGCTCCATCTAGATTAGTATCAGATGGATACTCCTGGGTTTAAGACTGGGGTCTCTTTCGGCTCCAATAGGGATTGAACCTGGGACCTTCTGGAGGCAGAGCAGATGCTCTAAGCCCAGTGCCCTGCATTTTCTCCCAGTCAAGTTTTCCTCTTACTGGAACCACACACTTCCTGCTGCTACAACTGCTCCTTTCAGAAAAAAATAAAGAAATCTCAAGTTCTAAACAGTGAATGAACCATGTGAATGGAAGCCAGTTCTCCAGAAACAAGCAGTGGTCCCCAATTCATTCATGGCTGGTTCCGCCTCCAGATCGTAAGGAAAATAACAGGGAGCAAATACTGCAGAGCAGGAGATGGGAACCTGCAGTACTGCAGTATTACTAGACTATGGGCACATCTGCACGACACATTTAAAGCATGTGGCTTATTCTTAAATAATAAAAATAACAATGAGAACTTTTGATTGTTAAGGGTACTGGGAATTGTACCTATGTGAGGGGTTAGCTACAGTTCCCAGCAGTCGAGGTCAGGCAGTTTGAGGGGCTGGGGCACTGCCAGTTTAATATCCTTCTTCCCTCCTGTTCAGTTTCTTATTTATTTCTTTTAAAAGCATTTTCATCCTGCTCTTTGGCTAAAGAAAGGCTCCCAGAGCCACAGCTTCAGTTATCATTAATAAGAAGGTTCCTGTGGCATAACCAGTCTAATTAATGCCCGAAGGGGTTAATACCATAGAGTAAGCTGTCCTGCCAGGCTTAGCTATGTCACTTCTCCTACCTCAGGAGGAAATAGGTAATCAAACCTATTGTCCCCACACACCCTGTAGTCTACCTGGGAAGCTCAGCATGAGAACAGGAGCTTTTCTCAAGAAGCTGAGAGATACCGATGGATTGTGGCTAACATCGTGCATCCTTGGCTCCCAACTGGGAGCATGTTGGGGCCAGCATAACTGCTAATGCGTGCACAAGCCTTGAAGTGAAAGCATCCCCAAAGATGCCATTGTCAAGATGCTGGAGTTTGAACCTTTGGCATGGCAAATGTGGGGGCTCTTCACGCACCTGCCATCTGCCCTGCCAGCAAAACCGCCCCTGGACTTGCAGCCACGGGTGACCTAAGAACAAACTGAAAGAGCATCAGTACAAAGCTGTACTTGTTCCAGGTTCCTGGAAATGGAACTCCATTGCAGTGGCATTCTGCAAAGAAATGGCCAGGGGCTGCATGTCGGAAACGTTTAATGAGGCTGCAAGCGTAATAGAAATGTACCTCTGTTAGAGTTAAACAAAGCATCAACAAGGAAAGAGGCAGGGGAACCAGTTTCCTCTCTTTTCCTTAAGAAGTGTAGGTTCTTCCCCACAACTATGGGTAGAGAGAAAGGAGTGTGTGGTTGCCATGCACCAGAGGCATAGTATTTTGGGAGGGGCCTGGGCAGTGCTCCCCATCCACTCCTTTCTGACCACTCTTTCTCAGGATCTGACAACTCAACAGTTCTTAGGAACAGGGCATCTGTTGATGTAGACCTGAGCTAGTGGAACCTCTGGTCCTACAGATGTTGGAGTACAACTCCCATCATCCCTGATCCCTGCAACCTCTGGAAGGAAGAAGAAGAAGAAAAAAAAGAAGAAGAAGAAGAGGAGGAGGAGGAGGAGTTGGATTTGATATCCCGCTTTATCACTACCCTAAGGAGTCTCAAAGTGGCTAACATTCTCCTTTCCCTTCCTCCCCCACAACAAACACTCTGTGAGGTGAGTGGGGCTGAGAGACTTCAGAGAAGTGTGACTAGCCCAAGGTCACCCAGCAGCTGCATGTGGAGGAGCGGAGACGCGAACCCAGTTCCCCAGATTACGACTCTACCGCTCTTAACCACTACACCACACTGGCCCTCTTCCCCAGCTTCCCCAGGTACCAGCTTCTCCATCCCTGACACAAAAAAGTGAAATAGCCATATGTGTTAAGTGTGCCTGCCAAACACAGTATGGTGTAGTGGTTAGAGGGTTGGGCTAGGATCCAGGAGACCAGGGTTCAAATCTCCACTCAGCCATAAAGCTCACAGGATGATCTTGGGCCAGCCGCTATCTTTCAGCCTAAACTACCTTGGCAGGGTTGTTGTGAAGATAAAATGGGAAGAGAATAATGTATGCCATCTTGAGCTCCTTGAAGGAAAGATGAGATATAGGAATAATAATAATAATAATAATAATAATAATAATAATAATAATAATAAATGCTGCTCCTTCCAAAAGAGAGATGGGCACATAATCCAGCAAAAATTATCCTGGCTAAACTGCAATCCCATTCCCATTTACTTGGGAGTTAAGTCGGAGTGAACCTGGTGGGGCTTGCTTCTGAATAAACATAGAATCATAGAATGGTAGAGGTGGAAGGGACCACAAGGGTCATCTAGACCAACCCCCTGCAATGCAGGAATCTTTCACCCAACATGAGGTTCAAACCCACAACCCTGAGATTTAGAGTCTCGTTCTCTACAGACTGAGCTATCCCTCAGTGAAGAGCATCATGCTGTAAAACCCATGACAAACAGCTTGATCCTATGCAGGCTTACTCAGAAGGAAATCTCACAAAGTTTAATGAGATTTTGTTGTTTACAGCAGGGGTGTAGAACCTGTGGCCTTGCAGATGCTGCTGGACTCAAACTCCCACAGGTCCTGGCCAACAACATCTGGAGAGATCCTCATCCCTGGTCTACAGGATCACAGCCTACATCCTCTACCATTGCTTTCAGCAGGATTTGCAGTGCACACCTAGGCAGGTTTACGCAGAATTAATTTACCCAGAACTTACGCCCTGGTTAATATGCTTAGGACTGCCACCCAAGTCAGGGAATGTGCTCAATAGCAATTAAATTAATGCTACTGCGATCGATATTATTAAGTATGCAACATCTGTGTGCCATTGGATAGCACAACCACAACGAAGCTGCACATACAGACTCTCTCCTTTAAGGAAAAAGCGTGGGGGAGTCTGGACAAAGGTACGGTCTTTCACAAAACTAACGTAATTCTGCCTGGAATGGTGGTGTGATAAATTCCAAAATCTTTTGTCAAATGCCAGGCGTGAGGGAGCAGCTGCCTTTACTGTCTCGTGGCACCTTGAAGGCTGATTGGTCGAGCATTTGCTTTGCATGCAGAAGGTCCTGAGTTCGGATCCCCGGCATCTCTCGGTTAGGGCTGGGGAGTCCTGAAACTCTGGAGGCTGCTGCTGCCAATCAGTGTAGGCACCACTGAGCTAAATGGACCAAGGATGCGGCTCAGTCTAAGGCAGCTTCCTAGATTCCTCAAACCAGCGTCGAGCTTTTCCTGTCTGCTTGATCCGCAGCAAACTCTGATCCACGATGGTCGAGGCGCCCCATGCAACTTACGGAGGAGGCTGCAGTACTCTGCTCACGTGGATGCAAGCCCTATTGAGCAAATAGGGCTTGCTTCTGAGTAAACATGTAGGCTTGCGCGATAGGAGCACCCTGCCCACCCCCGAAATTGATAACCAATACAACTGGGGAGTCGGGTGACATTGACCCCGGTGCAAGGAGATGTAGGTTCAACACACACACACAGCCTCCGGTCCCCTTCCACAGTCCTTACTTCCAGCCACGATCCTGCGAAGACGACCACGTTTCGAGGCTGGGGAGCCCTCCCCTCGCTCAAAATTAACTCCTGCGCACCCGAGAGGTGGTCTTCCTCCTATCTTTTAGGATCTACAGGCGGCACGGCTGGGGGGCGGGGGGACGACGACGACGCACAGATAAATAAGGGGAACCTGCATGCCTTCTCCCCAACCCCCACGACAAGTCTCTTACCCCGCCCCCACATCTCATCTTTTTCTCTTAGAAATCTCAACAGTGGAACAAAACTCTCCTCTTTAAACAAAACGCCCCGTGCCCTCTCTGTGCTTTATAACGCCGAGCCTACCTCTCAGGGTTGTTGTGGGCAGGAAACGGGGGTGGGGGTGGGGGTCAAACCTTGCGCGCGTCCTTCAGCTCTTGGGGCGCAAGCGGGGAGAGAGAACTCATCCGTCGAGGAATACAAAGAAATTATTCGCAATCCCCTTCTCCGCCGCCTCTTTCTTGCGAAGCAGGCGAAGCAGGCACACCCCTCCGTCGGATGCGCGCCTCACCTGGCCGGGCGACTTTTCCTCGACTAGAGGAGCCTCTTTCTCCTCCTCCTTCGCCGCCGCCGCCGCCGCTGGATCCAGGCAGGCGGGCGCTCCCTCCAGGCTCCCGCAGCCCGATGGAGAGGCTGGACTTGGATTTGGTTTCCTCGCCCCGACGGAGGGGCAGCTGCTGCTGCTGCTGCTCTGGACGCCGCCTGCTCCTCTCCGGCGCGCTTCTGCGTCCCGTCCCCTCGACGGAGGAGCCTTGCCTCGTCTCTCCCAGCCAGACTCCGCCCTCTCCGCCGCGCGTGGCTCCCCGGACGAAGTCGAGAGAAAAGTGTCAATGGAATGGAGAGGGAGGAGTATTTCTCTAAAGCCCCCAACTCCCACCCCCGCGCTCTTTCGTGCTGCCAGAGTGGTGGAGACGACGTGCCAAGGAGGGGGCAGACCAGCCCCATGGCTATCCCTCTGCACCAGACCAGTGGAGATCGGTTTATTGGGGTGAATGGAGCACTGCACCCACTAACCACAGGCTGCCCTCAGCCAGCCCCTACCTGCCTGTCTATGGGCGTAGCTGGGGGGGCAGGGAGGGGCAGCTGCCCCCCAATCAATACAATTCAGTAAAAATCCATAGAAAACTGAGGTTCTGTTCCCCCTAACAAAAGGCCTGCCCCCTTAACAAAAGGTCTGCCCCCCCCAATTCTAGCTACTATGCCCATGTGCCTGCCCCTTGCTTGCATCCAGCCAAGTAGGTAGAAGTGACTGAGCATGCTCTGAGCAGCCGGGCAAGGCCACCTCGGTGGAAAAATCTGGTTGCTGGCATAGGCCATTTGGCTGGCAAAGCTATTCGAAGTGTGAGCAGAGCAGGGGCTTGGAGGGAAGAAAGATGGAGAGAGCAGGGAAGACTTGCAGGAAGAGGGGAAAGGAAGGAAGAGAGGAAGGAGGTAGAATGGAAAGCAGGGGGTGGAGAGAGGCAGGCAGGCAGGCAGGCAGATGGACTGACCAAAGAGGAGGAAGAAGAGGAGGGGGAGGAGGAGCAGGGCAGACCCCCATTGCTGCAGAGTAAGTCACTGGCAGAGCACGAAAGGTGAAGAAAAGCCAGTTTTTGTGTTTTCTGGTCCATGACCTTTCCCAGCTTTGAAGGTGCCGCAACATTTCCTTGCCAAGGGCGCAAGGGAGCCTAGGTATGTCTCTCTGTACACATGAGCAACTTAAAGTGGGGTTGAGATCCCCTTGTTGCTTTCTAAGCAGTTATTCCCAGGGACAGCTGGGGCCAAGGGAGGCTGGTTATTACTATTATTTATTGAATTTATATACCGCCCTATACCCGGAGGTCTCAAGACGGTTCACAGGATAAAATCAGACTATAAAACCACAAAGTACATAATCAAAATAAAAACAACAACAACCCAATAACCCCTTTCTGGTTGGAGAGAAAGCAAGGAGGCCATCTGCAGGTGGAGTGAGAGCCAAGAGCGAGCAGAGTCAACTAATTCCAGTCACATCCCCATCTTCTTCCCTGCTGACTTCCGCAAGGGCAATAGGCTAAGGTGGAGGAAGCAGACAACCAGAACCACCCTCTTAAAGGGCTGTAGTAAGAAAGCTATTGGGCTTGGAGGAATCAAGGCTGAGGTTGATGGGGCAGCGTGCCATTTGCCCTATCAGACCAGCCTTCTTTTATGGGAAGCTTTGATGCCCGTGATTATGTGGGTTAGTATTACGCCAGAAATGTTGCTGCCTCTTTTTCCTAGACCTGGGCAAGAAGGAGAGTTCCTGGGTAACTGGGGCTCAGAACAGATGCATCTCGTACCTATGGGACCACTACTCCTGGTACGTCCCACAGAGGACCTTACGATCTTCAAACAAAACATCTTGGAGGTCCCGGGTGACAGAGAGGTTAGGCTGGCCTCAACCAGAGCCAGGGCTTTTTCAGCTGTGGCCCCGATCTGGTGGAACGCTCTGTCCCAAGAGACTAGGGCCCTGCGGGACTTGACATCTCTCCACAGGGCCTGCAAGACAGAGCTGTTCTACCAGGCCTTTGGCCAAGGCACAGTATGACCCCCTCCTTTGGTAATCCTCACAGAACTCTAGCCCAGTGGTTGCCATTAATTTGATTTTGAATGAATTTATTTTATGCCTTGTTACTTTTATTGTTGTTAGCCATTCTGAGCCCGGCTTCGGCTGGGGAGGGCGGGATATAAATAAAAATGTATTATTATTATTATTATTATTATTATTATTATTATTATTATTATTATTATTTTGATGCAGTATGCCTTTGTCTGCTGAACATTCTCACAAGGCAGAACAGTCTCTGTCGAATCTTGGCTTGTGGGTATTCCAACCCATTGGGACAGCTCTGTTGCTTCCATGCAGTTCCGAACCCCTTGCCTTGATCTTGGACTACCTGTTGTATCACTTTTCTGCCTAAGTAAAGATTTCTTCCTTAATCTCAAGTAAGAGCCTCCATCATCATGGGCTAGACTGGAGCCAGGACTGTGGGACCTGTTCTGATGTGGATTTCAGGGTCCCCAGCAACTTCTGTGCCTCCTATGCCTCCCCAAAGGGGGGGGGGGAGAGACAGATTTGCATAAAAATTGTGCATACTGCTTTATACATAGAGGTGCAAATGTATTACTTATACAGAAATAGAATCCAGTTCACCAGATTATCGAAAACGTGGCAAAAGCTGATTGCCTGCTTCCAACCTGCGTAGGGAACTGTGCTGTAAACAACCGCCTCTCCTGCTGAGTGAAGATTCTTCATTCCCACATATCAACGATAGCTAATTTCTCATCTCAAAGGTTCCATTTGCCCTCCTGTAGTTTTTCTAAAGGTTCCCCCTGGATGTGGGAAATGATAACTTTGTAGGCAGCTGGTGAAAGGGGAAGATGGCACAGCTTGGGGAGTACTCTGCTGTTGAGTGGGAAGGACAGTTTTTATTGTTCCGAGACCTATCAGTGCCCTTGGTCAATACTTATTGACTGCACAGAAATGAGTGCAGGGGAAGCGTTGTACCTTCAGTGGCTTAGGAAGCGTAAGAACATAAGAAGAGCATGTTTGATCAGGCCAATGGCTCATCTGGTCCAGCATCCTGTTATCAAAGTGGCTAGACAGATGCCAGTGGAAAAACCCTCAAGCCAGAATCCAAGCACAAGAACACTCTGCCCATCTGCAGTTTCCAGCAACTGGTGCCCAGAAGTGGTGGAATTTGGACCTTACAAAGAAAATGATTCAGATAGCTTTGTGCACCTCAGAGAAATCAAACTACAGTGGTACCTTGGTTCTCAAATTTAATCCGTTCCGGAAGTCCATTCCAAAGCCAAAGCGTTCCAAAACCAAGGCACGCTTTCCCATAGAAAGTTATGCAAAATGGATTAATCCATTCCAGACTTTTAAAAACAACCCCTAAAACAGCAATTTAACATGAATTTTACTATCTAATGAGACCATTGATCCCAAAAAAATGAAAGCAATCAACAATGTACTGCAGTCACACAATCAATCAATCAGTACCTGAACTGGGTTCCAGACAGTCACAAAAAGAAAACAAAAAGAGCCACAAAAATGCAAAATACATAGCAAAAACAGACAGACCTCAGCTTAACCCTCAAAATGGAAGTGTGACACTCAAATCAGAAGTGTGGCACTGAAAACGGAGCACGTTCGGCTTCCGAAAAAGTTCACAAACCAGAACACTTACTTCCAGGTTTGCAGTGTTGTTGAGTACCAAGTTGTTTGAGTACCAAGGCCTTTGAGAATCAAGGTAGCTCTGTACTAACTGGTTTTATGCTACTTGGTCTAGTTTTATTACTTATGTGGCCACAAAGGAATATGGGTTTCATTCTCCCAGAACACATGGTCATTTATGGAAAGGGTCTTTGGAATTGAGGTCACAAAGCTTGCCAGCTCAGCTTTACTGTTTGGACCTTTTTTCGTCTTTGGTGTTCTGCTTTGTTTCATGAAGAAGGAAACAAACAGTTGCATATATTTAAAAAGCTCCGGGAGGTTCTTAAAAAACCCATTTGCTTGACCCCAAAATGACATTAAAAGTTGGCACCAGGCAGGAGTGAAGGAGAAATTCAATTCAGCTGAAGTATTTCATTATGATGATTTTCATCACAATTGATTTTCTTAATCACCTTCTCAGGGTGATTAAACCGTCTCAGAGGGATGCGGATGGCGCTGTAGGTTAAACCACAGAGCCTAGGACGTGCCAATCAGAAGGTCGGCAGTTCAAATCCCCGTGACGGGGCAGTTCGAATCCCCGCAACAGGGTGATGTCCAGTTGCTCGGTCCCTGCTCCTGCCAACCTAGCATTTCGAAAGCACCTCAAAGTGCAAGTAGATAAATAGGGAAGGTAAACGGCGTTTCCGTGCGCTGCTCTGGTTCGCCAGAAGTGGCTTAGTCATGCTGGCCACATGATCCGGAAGCTGTACACTGGCTCCCTCGGCCAATAAAGCGAGATGAGCCCCGCAACCCCAGAGTCAGCCACAACTGGACCTAATGGTCAGGGGTCCCTTTACCTTTACCTTTAAACCGTCTCAAGGCGATGCACACATGATATTCAAAACAGTTAAATACTCAAAAACATCAAATACATTTAAATTCAAGCTTATCTAATATACACTTTCCAAAACACTGTGATGGGTGCTGCAGGGCTACAACTCCCATCATCCCTGCCCATTGGCTGTGCTGGCTCAGGCTGATGGGAATTGGAGTCCAGCAATATCTGAAAGGCCAAAGGTTCATTAATAGTGATCCCTCCTTCAAACTACTTTCAACTCTGTGGATGAAGAAGACGCAGAAAGTCTTTACCTAAACTTATTGTGTGTCTCCAACCTACGTAATTTGGGAAGAAATGTTAAGTGTTGTGACAATGACTGCCTTGACAACTTCAGTGGACCCCAGTGAAATATTGTTGGGTACTTGTGGGGAAATGGTGGAGAAACTCAAGGGTTTTTAACATTTGACTTGTTAAAACTCTGCTAGGATGTTAATGGCTCAGAACTTGAGAGGTGGGGGAGATAGTGTAATTTTAACCACTCAAGAGTATCTGAGATGTACTGTAATTATTAAAAATGGAATATTGCATAAAATTTAGAAAGGAGCAGCTTGGATGCATTAATTTCCTCAAGGAATAAGGGAGGTATTTCAAAGGTTTTGAAAATGATACGGTGATTAAAGATAATAATTGGTGTGGGAAATTGCTGATAATATCAGTTTTACAATTTAGGCTAAGAAGCAAAGGCAGCCATGTTAGCCCACAATAAAAACTCAAAACTTCCCATTGGGGCAAAGTTTGACCAACTAAGATGTTGCATAAGATGTTGCATAATTTGGAGTTGCACAGCACTCTTTGACCCCTAGATCAGGGCTGGGGAACCTGTGGCCCTCCAGCTGCTATTTGACGCCAGCTCCCAAATTAAGAAGAGGGAATGTCTGACTATGGATGAATACAGATGACCTTCCCTGGGGGAAAATAGAAATGGCCACATGACTATCCTGCATTGCTGGGCAGCATGGCAAAGCCCAAGTGGGGTGCAATAAAAAGAAAAAAGATTTGTGGAATCAGGGAGCAGAAGGAAGAGCTCCGGGCCGCGCGGCCACTTAAATGCGGCAAAACACACCTTCCAGCCAGCCGGATTGGCTGGCTGTGGTCGTGATGCAGGCCAGGACTCCCCTATGATGTGGGGGTCTTGACACCCCCCCGCCAAGAGCGGGAAAGTGTGAGGTCTGCCCGCAACTCTGTCCCTCTGTGAAGAGGAGCGGCTTTATCCAACTCCGAAAACCTGGAAGTAAGTGTTCAGGTTTTCAAACATTTTTGGAAGCTGAACGCCCGATGCGGCTATCGGCTATTGTTTCCAGGGTACCTGCACCAACCAGAAGCTGCACCTTCGTTTTTGAACATTTGGAAGTCAAACAGATTTACGGAACAGATTATGTTTGATGCTTTTGTTTTTGCTATTTATTTTGCGTTTTTGTGGCTTTTTCAGTTAGTTTGTTTTTGGTTAGCCAGGGTTTTTTGCCCTGGGTGAAGCCTCCAGAGCAGCGCCACTGAGGCTACAACTCTCTCTCTCTCTCTCTCTCTCTCTCTGTGTGTGTGTGTGTGTGTAAGCAAATGTGCATGGGAGGTTGCCAAACTGGGTCATGGACCCTGGTGATATAAAGTAAATACAGTGGTACCTCGGGTTACATACGCTTCAGGTTACATACGCATCAGGTTACAGACTCTGCTAACCCAGAAATAGTGCTTCAGGTTAAGAAGGTAGTTAAGAAGGTACCACTGTAGTTTCATCCCTGGTCCCCACCTTCATGCAAAGAAATATGACTCCTGAGATCCAGTAAAGTCCTGTTTGCCAGAGTAAGGACTCATCCATGCTCTCACTTGTCCTGCATTCCCCCCCCCCCCCCAGGAAACCCCACTGTTTACAACTGATGCAAAATGAACATCAACTGGTTTTTCTGTGGAGTGCTGGTAAACAGCAAGTTTTCCTGGGGGAAGTGATGGGGCAAATGAAAAACCACTCAGACCCGTGCCTAGAAAACATGAGACAAGCATGAAACCTCTTGGCTCCATACTTTCTAAGGTCAGGACCACCTGAAGTGTATACTACCCCTGAGAGAGTTTACCTTAGCATATCATTGCCTGTCTACCTGTTATATGGTGTAAGGACATACCACCACCACAACAACATTAATTATAATCTGATGATGATGATGACATTGCCTTGGAACCAGGCTTGAGAACACAAAACTCAAAGTAATTGAACATTTATGCTCCTTCATTACAGCACAGTGGGTTAACCCGAAGGTAGCATCAAATGAGCAGGAGCTGTCTTTATTTTCATTCAACTAGCTGTCTGGTCTCTGGTGTTGGGTGAAAGCTCTTTGCATGCCACCACAGAGTCAGAGTATACTATGCAACACAGTACTCTACTTCTGAAAAGAAGAAGAAGAAGAGTTTGGATTTGATATCCCGCCTTTCACTCCCCTTCAGGAGTCTCAAAGCGGCTAACATTCTCCTTTCCCTTCCTCCCCCACAACAAACACTCTGTGAGGTGAGTGGGGCTGAGAGACGTCAGAGAAGTGTGACTGGCCCAAGGTCACCCAGGAGCTGCAGGTGGAGGAGCGGAGACTTGAACCCGGTTCCCCAGATTACAAGACTACCGCTCTTAACCACTGCACCACACTGAAAAATGGAAAGTGTAATGCTGGTGGTCAACAAAAGAGGTTTAAAGGCTCTCTCAAGGCAAATCTTTAAAAAAAAGTAGTATAAACACTGACAACTGGGAAACACTGGCCTGCGAGCACTCCAATTGGAGAACAGCCTTTATCAAAGGTGTCATGGGCTTTGAAGACACTTGAACTCAGGATGCAAGGGAGAAACGTGCTATGAGGAAGGCAAGTTTGCCAAATCCTCACTGTGATCAACTCCTGCCCAGAAACCTATGTCCCTACTGTAGAAGGATGTGTGGATCCAGAATTGGCCTTCACAGTCACTTACAGACTCACTGTTAAAACCGTGTTTATGGAAGACAATCTTACTGGGCTACGAGTGATCGCCAAAGAAGAAGACTCTAGTTCTAGTAGGAGGTACAATCTGATTTTTGTTGTCTATGCATGCACACTCCTGTTCTTTCTGCCACCGTAGCCATGGCATTTGGCTCCACTTAACATTCTGCAGCAGAGGTCATATTCAGTCTGTTACCTGTCCTGCTGCTACCCTGCATGCCCTTTGATAAATTAATGTTCTTGGCTTATTGGGTAATTATTGAATTGAAACATTTAATCAGCAAAACCTATATTGCATGTCTTTCATGTCTGAATGTTCCTGGATTGATGAGCTTGGACAGTATCCCTAGCCACCCGTGGATCAGGTCCTGTCTCCCCCTCGTTTCAGGGACGTTCCTCCCCACCTTGGCCCCATAAAACAGGTTAATGGTACAATGAAGCATTTAACAGTTACGTTTGTCTGGAAGTCATTTAAATGAACTGCTTGTTCTTCCACTTTGGCCATATCTGCCTTCCTCCACTGAAGGATTGCTGCCCATATGTAAAAGTTGCCAAGCTGTTTTGTTTAATCCTCTCTTTTTAAAAAAAATAAAAATAAAAATGTCATTTTCTCCAAGGAGTTTGGAGTGGTTAGGAGATCTGGGCCATGGGCAGCATTCTGAGGTGAGACAGGACTGAAAGCCAGTGCAAAAAGTAAGATGGAACTATGGATAGGGGCTAGATTGGATTCAGTTCACATTTACAGGTGAATCTGTCAAATCCACACACTCACAAAAAAATAAATATGAAAACCAAAACACAAGTGAAATGAAAAATCTATGATTTTCTGTGCATGTACGCGGGCAAATGATTTGGAGTGTTCTGACATCTTCTTTCAGAGAGACTTAAGGTTTTTCTTTCCTTGAAGGCTGATTGTCTGGAACAGAACTTGTACACCATTTTCTCGAAATTGAAGGCCCTTGTGTTTTCAGTTTTCCTAAGTGCAGAGCTTTGGCACATGCAGAGCAACTCCTCCATGTTCTTCCTGAGCACCCTCTCCAGAGTCACTCTGGGAGCCACTTCTCAGTGGCTGACTCACCTCCTTTCGCTCTGGTTAGCTCCAGTCAGCACGAAGGGCAAGAAGACTTCTCCGTGCTTAAAAGCTCCACTTTCCTGCTTCTTGGTGGGCTCAAAGATATTGGAGATGGAGACCCTGCTGCGACGCTGCTGCAGGAATAGTGAAACGTCTTCAAACCACTCCAAACCCCTGCGATTCCAAACTACTACGCCTTTGGTAGCAGGGCTAAGAAAGACCCCTAAACCCAGGAGAGCTATTAACGTCCAGAGTAGACAAGGCTGGCTGGCTGAGCTATAGAGAGCAACTTCATGTGCCTTATCTGCACAGTGTTGTGGGCAAAATTGATTCTAGCTCCCCCAAATTGCCATTTATTCAAACCCTTGGATGTACGTGCAGTGTCTAAGCCATTTAGGGCTTTTTTGGTCTAAATCAGTGCATTGCGTTGTGTCGAGAGAGGACAGAGGGAAAGGCCAGATGCTGAGGAATTGATTGTAACAGGGAGTGGCCTTTTCAAAGGCTTGAAGCGACAGCGTCTCACATGGCGTGTGAGCTCATCACTCTGTCTCAATGTACACTTGGGGTGGCACATAAAAAAACCTGCAGCTAACCAGAGCTGACAGTGCCCTGTAGTGTGTTAAGGCTGCTGAGAGTTGTTAAAGGTAAAGGTAAAGGGACGCCTGACCATTAGGTCCAGTCGCGGACGACTCTGGGGTTGCAGTGCTCATCTCACTTTATTGGCCGAGGGAGCCGACGTACAGCTTCCGGGTCATGTGACCAGCATGACTAAGCCGCTTCTGGCGAACCAGAGCAGCGCACGAAACATCGTTTACCTTCCCGCAGGAGTGGTGCCTATTTATCTGCTTGCACTTTGATGTGCTTTCGAACTGCTAGGTTGGCAGGAGCAGGAACCAAGCAACGGGAGCTCACCCCGTCACGGGGATTCGAACCGCCGACCTTCCGATCGGCAAGCCCTAGGCTCTGTGGTTTAACCCACAGTGCCACCCGCGTCCCATTGAGAGTTGTTAGGTGACTCCTATTCTCCTCACAGAGCTGCAATTCCCAGAGTGGTTTAACAGTCAATCCCATTTCTCAGGGAACTCTTGAGAATTGTAGCTCTGTGAAGTGAATAGGTGGTCTCACAGCACTTTAAACTAACTACAGGTCCCTGCATGCTTTGGGGCAAGTCCTGACAGTTACAGAAGAAGAAGAAAGAGGAGGAGGAAGAGGAAGAGAATTTGGACTTGATACCCCGCCTTTCCTTCCCCTTAAGGCAGCCTTTCTCAACTTGCAGGTCCCCAGATGTTGTTGAACTACAACTCCCATCACCCCTAGCTAGCAAGGCCAGAACTCAGGGATGATGGGAGTTCTAGTCCAACAACATCTGGGGACCCACAAGTTGAGAACCGCTGCCTTAAGGAATCTCAAAGTGGCTAACAATCTCCTTTCCCTTGTTCCCCCACAACAAACACTCTGTGAGGTGAATGGGGCTGAGAGACTTCAGAGAAGTGTGACTAGCCCAAGGTCACCCAGCAGCTGCATGTGGAGGAGCGGGGAAGCGAACCTCGTTCACCAGATTATGAGTCCACTGCCCTTAACCACTGCACCACACTGGCTCTCTCAAAGTGGGGCAATAGTGCATTACATCTATGGTGCAGTTGTGACCAGAGAACTTTAATTGCACAAACCTAAATTTCCCAATATGTGCTTAAATCCCTGCCACAAAATCCTGGCAATCTGGAGATGCTGTAACCAGCTCTTTGTGTCAAGGCCTCTTGCCTCAGCCTCCAATCAGAATTAAGAGAAGGGACATAGCTCAGTGGCAGAGGATCCATTCTGCAGGCATGAAGTTCCCATTTCAGTTGCTGGCATCTCCAGGTGGCGCCAGGAAAGATGCCATACCAGAAACCATGGACTGCCTCTGCCAGTCAATGTAGAGAATACTGAGCTAGATGGACGAAGGGTCTGATTTTATAAAAGGGAGCTTTCCTATGTTATATTATAATTTAGGTGGCTTAAGGTAACCACTGAAATGGAGAGGCAAATTGACCTTATGTGAATATTCTTTTGTAGCACCCCCAATTCCCTGCACATTTAATTGACTTGACAGAATTCTAACAAGGAGCCAGGGGAGGTAATTTTTGCTCTCTCCCTGTACTTTAATCTGTGCATATGACCTTAGCTGAGGTGACTGCACTTTGGAAGAGGTTGTGTGTGTGTTCGTGCGCGCGCGCACACACACACACCGTCATCTGCCTTTGTGGTACGCTTTGCATTTCCAATTGCCTCTCGCTCAGTATGCGCAAGTTCGATTTTGCAAAGCTCAGCCCTTGGGTGAGTTTGCGCTACTTAGAAGTGATTTTCAAGATAAGGGGAGATTAAGCAAGGTCTCTGGTGATGTGTCCAACAGGGTTCATTAATGGCAGAGGCAGCAGTGGAAAATTAAAGTCCGCGTGGGGTTTAACCTTCTGTGTCTTGGCCCCATCAGCTAACACTGCACTGCGGCTGTTTCTACAGCTAGGAGCCACTAGCTGCTTTCTAGCAAAGCACACACACACCCCCCCCAGCTCTGAATGGCAGCTGACCACCTCAGAGTCAAAAATATGAGTTGTGTCCACTCAAGAAGGAGGGGTGTGTGGCTTTCAGCCAAAATGTACTCTGTGGGCCGCCTCCCTGAAAAAGCCCCCCCTCACTCATCACTATTTTCACTGCTGCCCATTTAGTTATCTGTCTTCAATATTATTCTTTCATATGATATACAAATATGCAGTACGCAACATTAAAGAGAAAGGAAAATAAGAAGTGAAGGAAAGAAAGAGCAATCATTAAAAAAATACCCCACACATATATAATTGTATTGCATATTTTCCTTTTGTCATTCTGTACTAAATTCTCACTCAGCTCATTGGGCCAGTCTCTGCCTCATAGTCTAACCTACCTGACAGGGTCGTGGTGAGGATAAAATAGGGACGGGGCAAATTGTGTTTGCCACCTTAAGGCTTCTTGGAGGAATGGTGGGATAAAGATCAAACAGGTAAGTTAATGAATCTCTATGTAGACAATACATAGATTACTGGTACATTATACCTACGGTATATAAAGCATTTGGATCTACGTTTTTCTATACTTTGCTGTACATTCTGAAGACACTCCACTTTCCCATGAAAATGGCCATAAGGCTGTCTGTCCTCTCTGACTTTGACAAAAGTAGTCAATGGGATCATGGTAACTATGCCATTTATTTACCTTCCTCCAAGGAGCTGAAGGCAATAAAGATGGCACACACACGCACACACACATACTCTTTATTGTCACAACAACCCTCTGAGGCAAGTTAGACTGAGAGTTGATAAAAAGGTAAAGGTAAAGGACCCTTGACAGCTAAGTCCAGTCGCAGACGACTCTGGGGTTGTGGCGCTTATCTCGCTTTACAGGCCGTTTGTCCACAGACAGTTTTTCTGGGTCATGTGGCCAGCATGACTAAGCCACCTCTGGCGAAACCAGAGCAGCGCACGGAAACACCGTTTTCCTTCCCGCAGGAGTGGTGCCTGTTTATCTACTTGCACTTTTTGGCATGCTTTTGAACTGCTAGGTTGGCAGAAGCTGGGACTGAGCAATGGGAGCTCACCCCGTCGCAAGGATTCAAACCACCGACCTTCTGATTGGCAAGCCCAAGAGGCTCAATGGTTTAGACCACAGTGCCACCCAGTCACAGTCAATTTATTGATAAACCACATTTCCCACAATCTGTGCTCAAAGTAGTTCACATAAAAATAGTCTAAATATTAGTATATTTAACAGCAATGAATAATAATGAACAGTATAATATCACTACAATATAGCAGTAAAAGAAAGATCGAACTAGAATGATTATGGCAGGTGTCATTGCTCAGTCTGAAGGCATCTGCTTGGCATGCCGATGGTCCCGTATTCAGTCCCTGGACCCTCCAGGCAGGACTGGTAATGTCCCGTAGCACTTTAAAAAAATGCTTCCAGTTGAGTGACTTGACAGGTAGAGCTCGATGGAAGTGCAAATTTTTGCAACGAAGGACAAGTTCAGGGTATAAATCACTCCTCTAAACAGAGCGTAATTATACCCCACCGCTCTTTTTCTGCAAACTTGTAATCTGAGATTTCCATTTTTGTGTCTCTGTCTGCATCGAAAGGAAAAACAAGTAGTGGAAAGTGATGCTCATATGTGTGGAAATAGAAGACATCTGTTTTCAAGTCTGCAAGGGCTTTTTTATTTTTCAATATTTCAGTTTCAGATACAGGAAGCACAAGAAACATCTTAAGCATCACTTGGAGAAACAGGCGCTGACTGTTGGCCATCCTACGCAAGGATGGGGGAGGAATAATGTTCCAGCTAAAGCTGTCACCGAGGCGTCATGCAAATTTTATATGCAGATTTGCAAATGAGGACTTTCCCACAATGCCAGAGGATGACAAGCCATTCAGAGTCTCACCAGTCAACCCTTATACTACTGGGTTAGATTTCTGCTATGAGGACTTGCAGAATTGCAAGCTAGGGCTGCCACCAGTTGAGTTGCAGCACTTTCTCACTGTGCACCACCAGGTGCATGCACAGGCTGAATTGCGCTCCTCAGTGGCGCCATCTAGGCTGCAATACCAGCCTTGCCACCTGACAAAACTCAGGTCAGCTGACACACCCCACCAAAGACCAATCCAGCTCCACCAGGGCTTATAAAAGCCACAACTCAGCACTTGTTCTTTGGTCTGAACAGTGTGTCTTGTGCTACCTACTGCCAATGAGGAGTCAGAGCCCTCTTTATTGGGCGATGGAGGCGAAAATCTGAATGGCACATAGGGGCACATTAGTGCTGCTGTTAGATGAACCTGCAGGGCAATGCCCCCAACCCTGGCCTGAGGATATAGCACAGCCATCCTCAGTCCCAGAGGACTCTGCTTGAGAAGATCCTGGAAAACCAGAGCCTCCCCTTCTCTCTTGCAGAAGAAGCTTACTAGAGAAGACTGGGTCCCTTTAAGCAGAACAGCCTTATGCAGCACAGTAAGAATTGAGCTGCATCTGGTGCTGTTATTATATGGTCCAGTAACAGATCCTACAGACCCTGATGTTGGGAAAGATGGAGGGCACAAGGAGAAGGGGACAACAGAGGATGAGATGGTTGGATAGTGTTCTCGAAGCTACCAGCATGAGTCTGACCAAACTGCGGGAGGCAGAGTAAGACAGGAGTGCCTGGTGTGCTCTGGTCCATGGGGTCATGAAGAGTCGGACACGACTAAATGACTAAACAACAACAAACAGATCCCACAAAGCAGCAGGGATGGCTAGAGGTTGCAGGACCATGGACAGCTCCAAGAGAACCACTTGCTCAATGGTTGGGAGCAGGCTGATGCCTTTTAAGCTTCTGCTTCCAGACAACCTCTCCTAGGCTCCACCCCTTAAAGAAAAAAAAATTAATGGCCCAACCCTTTGGCCAGAAGATGGACAAACCTTCTTTGTTGCATAGCCTGCTTCTTGCCTGTGCTGCCAGACTGATAATTGTGAGGTGAGGCATCTGGTTCCTCAGCTTCAGGGGCAGGTGCCCGTGAAGGTCTGGATTCTGGCCTTGGTGGTCCAGGAGGTTCTCCTGGGTGCTCTGTCTGACAGTTCTAGTTGCAGTGTTCTCCTGATCTCTGGCAGCTGGCTCAGAGCCCTGAACTTTAGCTGGTGCCTCTGTAGCCTCTGGCTATGTCTGGATTGTTGCTAGATTCAGGAGTCATGACATAAGGCCTTGGTTTTAGTATGTTCCTTTTTGGAGCAACCTGAACCCTGTCTTGTATCCTTCTTGAAATTCACCCCACCTTGCCTCATGTCTAGCCTGAACCTTGCCTTGTCATACAACCCAAGTGAGCTTTGCCTTGCTGCAATGCACCACAGAGCAGGATGGGACCATTCAATGGAGGAGACCCCACTCCCAAACACACACTGGAGGGTGTTGTACTTAGGACCCACCCAGACTTGGAGCTGGCCCTGGCTGGGTTAAACCCACCCAATGGATCCAGGCCACACGCTGATCCAATAGACAGGCTGATCCGGCAATGCATCCCGTGTGTTCTAATGAACAAATGGACAAAATTGTGAATGAAATCTTTGATTTCCTCTACAAATCCCGATGCTGGTATTGGTGTCGAGAAGATGTGTACCTCAAATCTGGGAGCAGCCAGCTTGGACGCGAGTGGCTCACGTAGCGCACGTTAGAAAACTCCTTGAACTCTGAACATTATAAATGACAGCAGGAAAAATTGCTGTGCTCCAGGTATACCTTTCTGATAATGTGATCAGAGAACAGTTTTGTGGGGGTGGGGGTGGGTTTAAGCGTAATGCTATTAAGAAGAGACATGGGTTGCACAAGGATGTGATGAAGGGTGATAAGAATCATGTTGTTTGGTCTACAGGACCAGAGAGAGCTTATACGGGTTTTCTGTACTGAAAAATAAAAGTTCAGAAAATGGTATCAGTTTGTGAATTTCATGTCCTGCATCCTAGTGCGTACAAAACAAGACAGCTTCCTTGCAGGGCTCGCACGTAGCTTTTTTGAATGACTTGATTGTGAACATCATCAACTCTTGGTCACTGGTGGCAGCTGAATGTCTGAACTGAGAGCAAGAGTGGTGGTGTGGTGAAGCACAATGGAGGCTGCTCCACTAGGATGAGTGAGGGACTGCCCCATCGACTGCTCCTTCTGCCCAGAACCAGACATCTACCTGCCTGTCCTCATCCTTACAAGCAGTCCAGGAGTGGCCCTGGCTGTCACCTTCCTCAGCCTTGGCTGCCCTTGTAGAACTCAGAAGGTACCTTTCATCATATGTGGTGGAACTGTAAGGTGATAAAAGCTTTCTGGGATATGATATTTAACAAAATGTTTAAAATAACTTTTGTTTAAAAAAACCAGAAGCTTTTTTTATTAGGAATTACAGGTACCGACATTCCAAAGGACCAGAAAAGACTCTTTATGTACGGAACAACAGCCCCCCCGAATGCTATTAGCCCAGAGATGGAAAGAAGACAAGGTCCCTACCAGAGAGGAATGGCAAACCAAGCTGATGGACTGTGCCAAAATGGCAAAGCTGACTGGAAAACTCAGGAACCAAGAGAACCAAAGCTTTACCAAAGAATGGGGGGGGATTATAAGTTATCTAAGAGACCACTGTAAGCAGATGGAAACATTGGCAGGATTTTGATTTCACTTGTAGAGTAACAATTACCATGGACAATATGGATTGATACAAAATTGAGAGTTTGGAAGAAGATGCAGTTTTAAATGCTTAAAATGGAACTCGGTGGACAGGGTGGGGGGAGTCCTGAGATTTGAAGAAATCTCTGTATATGGATATATATTTGAGTTTTTATAACTTTGTACAGTGGTACCTCGGGTTAAGTACTTAATTCATTCTGGAGGTCCGTTCTTAACCTGAAACTGTTCTTAACCTGAAGCAGAACTTAAGCTAATGGGGCTTCCTGCTGCTGCCACGCAGCCGGAGCACAATTTCTGTTCTCATCCTGAAGCAAAGTTCTTAACCTGAAGCACTATTTATAGGTTAGCGGAGTCTGTAACATGAAGCATCTGTAACCTGAAGCGTATGTAACCCGAGGTACCACTGTATTGGCAAAATCAA
The DNA here is from genome assembly GCF_964106915.1 of Podarcis gaigeae. Lineage (NCBI taxonomy): Eukaryota > Metazoa > Chordata > Lepidosauria > Squamata > Lacertidae > Podarcis > Podarcis gaigeae. Next base: position 35,844,478 of record NC_139690.1, read on the forward strand.
ATAAAAATGATTTTTAAAAAGAGAACTCAGTGGGGTAGGGGGTGGGGACAGAACTAGACTGAGTTGGCCCCACCTGTCATTGGCTCTGGCTGTGCCTGTCATTGGATTAAGCTCGGCCTACCTTTGGCCTTCCTATCTTCCACCAGTTCCAATGGGCATCAGCCACCAGTGGTTGCATTGCATGTTCTCCTTCACCCATTGCTTGATTCCTGTGAGGTTTCACATGATGTTGCTGCATGGGGCATCACATCGCAAATGGCCCCGTGGCCCCAAGTTAGCCATGTTTTCCCTTGTTGTGCTTACTTGGGAAAGTGTGTGCCGCACATGCAGAAGGCTTGATGCCTGGCACCTCTCTGGTTAGAAACTCTCCAACTAGGAATGAGCTTTTGCCCGTCCCGTTGGAGAACTACTGTAAGCTGGAGCAGAAGGTCCTGGAGTCACTCCTCAGCATCTCCAGCTAACAAGGGTCTCCCAGAAAGAGCTGCAGAATACATGATCTGGAGTCCTTGGAAAGCAGCTTTCAGCCAGACTAGAAAGTACTGTAATGGGAAATGAGCCTTTGATCGGCTTCACACTGTTAAATTCTCCCCACTTCTCCAAACAGTGAGATATTCCAGGGGTTGATTTCCTTTGGAAGGAGGTCACTGGAGGCTTATAGGCATTTTGTAAAACTTGCATTACATATATACAGTATGTGAAGAGGTGACAAAGAGCAAACAGTGGAAATTTCCCCACCAGAGAGCTAAAGTCCACTGTTCCATCAACAAGCTACTAGGGAGACAGACAGCCTTCCCTGAGATGCCCACCCCTCTTGTTTCCATTGCAGCCTCTCCTTATAGAGTGACATCTGGAATACAGTGGTACCTTGGTACTTGAACAGCTTGGCTCCTGAAATCAACTCCTGAACGCCACAAACCCAGAAGTAAATGTTCCAGTTTGCAAACCATTTTCGGAAGCCGAACGTCCAAAGCAGCTTCTACTTGAGTGCAGGAAGCTCTTGCAGCCAATCGGAAGCTGCACCTTGGTTTTCGAACGGTTTCGGGAGCTGAACAGACTGCTGGAACAGATTAAGTTCGAGAACCAAGGTACCACTGTACAGCATCCTTATCTGGGAGGGGTCAGGGTTTGCATTTTGCCCTCTTTTGGTTATTTCTTAGCTATTCAGAAAAAAAACGGTCTAACAATTATTTCCCATTGCCAGGCTATTAATGTTACTTTGTCAAGTCTGGGTATTGCCTCATGATAATCCACCTTGAAATCTCATAGGAAACCCATACCAATGTTTAAGTGGACCTCATTCTCATGACTATTTGCAACATCCTATAAATGAGTCCCCAGGGAACTCAGGGCATCCAACATGACTGCCCACCACCACCACCCTCCATTTTATCTTCACAATAACCCTGTGAGGTTTCAGTTACAGATAGGTAGCTGTGTTGGTCTGCCATAGTCAAAGCAAAAAAAAATTCCTTCCAGTAGCACCTTAAAGACCAACTAAGTACTTAGTACTTGCGTGTGCTTCTAACAGCACCTTAAAGACCAACTAAGTACTTGGTTGGTCTTTAAGGTGCTACTGGAAGGAATTTTTTTTGTTTTGACTATGGCAGACCAACACGGCTACCTATCTGTAACTGGAACTATGGAAGGCACCACATTGAGCCACATGAAATGGAAGTCCATCAACCTCACCAAGAAACTTGCACAGGTACAGACTGATATCTTCTTTCTTACTAAATGCAAGAACCTGGACATTATACCCAAGGGTCTTAGAATTAAGAACCCTCTACAATCCACGTATCCCTGTGAGGTTGTTTCAGTTGCAAGCATGTGACTAGTTCAAGGATACCTAATGAGATTTGTGGCTGATTGAGTATTTGAACCTGGGTCTCCCTGGCCATAGTCCAGCACTCTGACCATTACACCTCACTCCTGAGTCTTGGGTCAATGAAGAATACATCCTTTGTGTCCTTCTTCTACATTAGCTGGTCCTTTAAAGGGTTTTGCTTCCCTTGTTCAAATTTCCATCTGCTTTGCATTGCCCTTCAGGGCTCCAAACTTCTCCCCAGCTGATGCTTTACCTGCCCTTTATCTCATACCACTTTCGTGTAAGGATTAGCCACCCCCCGAGAATAATCAAATGTGTAACTGAACTTGGAGCTTTAAAAGTTTATCACAATCTTAATCATGATGTGTAAGTTAATGCTCTGATGCATATGATAATGCTGCATCCTTCAAGTGCATTGAGCCGAAAATGACGTCTCCAAGGAATCGATCCCAAGCTCTTCTGGATGCTTTGAACATTTTCTTTCCGCTGCTTGCAAAGTTTCCTTCAGGTGTTCTGATTGAAGCTGGGCTCCCAGCCCTCCCTGCTCTCATTTATTCAGAACACCTTTCACAAGATGCCAAAATGAATGCTGGTGGCGGGTGGTGGAGGGAAATCAGGTGGTGGAAGCAAATCAGGAGAAAATCAAAGCTGAAACATTTCAAAGATTCAAAAAGCTCACATGGAGAATTGCCAAAATAATGAACATAGGAGCCTGTGAATTCTGGAGCAATAGTGAGGCACACGTAAAACTATTTAGGCAAATGGACAACAGAGAACTGTGGCTGGATTGCTTTACATTTTGGTAAGTAGCAGCTGGGGGTGCTATCTAGAATGGGACGATGCTGCTTTAGGAGGGGAGCTTAACTCTTTCCATCCTGCGCTGCTTTCCTGATCATGGTCTTCCTCCATCACTCAAAGCTCTACCCTTGTAGAGGAGGCTGAGGTGGGGGGCAAAACCAATGGTCAGAGAAAGGATTCAGCAGCCCCTTTGTGCCCATAGCATTGCTACTTGAAGTCACCTATCCCTCACTTTTTACACATTTGATGGCAGCCGGAAATTGGGGGCAGCTCACATTTACAGGTGAACCTACCAATTTTCACTTTCTGAAACAGTATGTGAACCCAAACACAACCATCCTCTGAATTCTGCATGTCTCTGAATTTTGCAATGCAGTTCTTCAGTAATGTAATGTGTACAAAAATGCATATACAGTGGTACCTCAGGTTACATACGCTTCAGGTTACATATGCTTCAGGTTACATACGCTTCAGGTTACAGACCCGGCTAACCCAGAAATAGTGCTTCAGGTTAAGAACTTTGCTTCAGGATGAGAACAGAAATCGTGCTCTGGCGGCGCGGCGGCAGCAGGAGGCCCCATTAGCTAAAGTGGAGCTTCAGGTAAAAAACGGACCTCCGGAATGAATTAAGTACCTAACCCGGGGTACCACTGTACTAGGATAATGTGTGCATAAAATGCATATACTAGTGAAAATAACATACAAGAATGCATTAAATTTGGGGGGAAGTACTTGCATATATTAGGAGAAATGTACGCTAAAATGCTGATGAATTTTCATGAGGACTGGTTTGTGGTTTTTGGTTTTTAAATTGCACATTGCTATGGAAGTATGGAGAACTGAACTTTAGATTGGAAAAGTAAGAAACTGAAATGGACAAATTTTTCCATCCCTCGTGGCAACCCGCATTTCAAGATCCTGGCCTGGCAACTTGATGTATTGTTCAGCTCAAAAGTTAGCCAGGCAGTTGGGAAACTCAATTGTTCTTGTTCCTGTGGATAGGCTGACAAGACCATTGAGTGCAGAAAAGTTGACACTGCAATCCATGTAGCCACAGGCGCTTCTGAAAGAAAAGTGGAAAAAGCCCAGAAATGTCTGAGAAGCTCAGCAGACACAGAAGGGGGAAAAATCCTATATATTGGGTTCACTTAAGCTCTCCTGCATAATGCAAAGTGTGTGTGTGTGTGTGTGTGTGTGTAAGTACTGAAACCCTATAAAAGTAGATACAGGGCCATTTTGGATGAAAATGCTGCATTAGGAATTAGGGGCAAAAAAGTGAGATCTGGTCCCTAGTCCCCTCTGTGTAGGTATCCTTATACTTGCCGTGTCACCTTAATAAGACTGAATAAGGTTAGGGATCCACAGAGTAGGGAACAGAAATGTAGATTGGCATTTTGAAAAAATGGGAAATAAACTGAGCTGTTTCAGAATTAAGGAATTCATTTGTTAGGGACAACCTGGAAACATGCATTGGGCATAATAAAAACAATAGCTTGGTTTACCCATGTTGAACCATGGTTTAAACAAACCTTAGTTAAGAAACCACCATGGGGGAACCCAAACTGGCACCTTAACTATGATTTGCTAGTGAAAATCACAGCCATGGCTTATTGTTGGCTTACCGATCTTTAACTATAATACCCCTTACATGTGAACCCAGACATTTTGTAATCTTGCCTGGTCAGAGTCAGTAATGCTTCTGAACAACAGGTGCTGGAAACTATAGAAGGGTGGAACTACGTGGGGGGAAATAAGTCTCCATTGATTCTAGAATAAAATGCTGTAGCTGAGCTGAGCTGATGTATCCCGTGCTCCTGTAGTTTTCATGGCCAATTTGAGTGAGCATAACAGCTCCAATACTTTGGCCACCTCATGAGAAGAGAAGACTCCCTGGAAAATACCCTGATGTTGGGAAAGATTGAGGGCACAAGGAGAAGGGGACGACAGAGGACTAGATGGTTGAACAGTGTTCTCGAAGCTACGAACATGAGTTTGACCAAACTGTGGGAGGCAGTGGAAGACAGGAGGGCCTGGCTTGCTCTGGTCCATGGGGTCATGAAGAGTCGGACACGACTAAACGACTAAACAACAACAACAATAGGCTCTTATTCAGCAACCTAAATACCATGATCTTCAGAATGCAGCTAACATGGGGATGAGTAATTCCCTGCATGCAGATAATTGTTTGGATTGTAATTTCCCTAAACGAAGACAAAAGGTTAGGGCTTCTATTATATGCAAAGCTCTTCATCAATGTTTCATGTTCAGTAAGTTATCCTAAACAGAGGAGGCCCTCATTCAACAAGCTTCACATCCGCAGAAAAAGCAGCCCTCCCTACGCCTCTTTCACAGCTCAAGTGGAAATTTTCAGCTGAGGATAAACTCTTCAAAAAAGAAGACACCGTGGAGATTTGAATGCTCTTGAAAATCTTAATCCATTCTAACACCAAGAAGTCTTAACAATGAGCTATAGGCTAGGAACGCATGGGGGATGTGGGACATGAAGGTAACCTTTGCTGCTCTTGGGAGTCAGAGCAACGTGATAGACTTCCATAATGAACTGAAGTTTCTCCAGCTTCTGAACTCTGAGCAAGGAAGAGGGCAAAGCCCCTCACAACTGGCTTGAACAGGGAAGAACAACACAACTGTTGTTTCCACCCTTGCAGGAAAATTAACAAAACAGGGTTCACTGGGGAGAAAATGAATCACAGATTTGAAAAGTCCTTATAGATATGGATGTTTAAAAAAAAACTCCATTTTCCATTCCACCCTGTCACGTGCAGCCGTGTTTTTATTCCACTGCAGTTTGTCTTCTGTCAGTGTGGCGTCGTGGTTAGAGTGTCAGACTAGGACCTGAGAGAGACCAGGGTTCAAATCCCTACTTGGCCATGAAGCTCCCTAGGTGACCTTGGGCTGGCGGTCACTTACTCTCAGCCTACCTCACAGGGTGGTTGTGTGGGTAAAATGAAGAGAAGTACGTATGCCACTTTGAGCTCCACAGAGGAAAAAGGTAGGATACAAATGCAATGAATGAGTGCTGTTTGCCGTAGTGAACTTACGTACCTTACATAATTTATGTAATTCATTACATAACTTACATTGCCATTATGTTATTCTGCTGCATTTATTTCACTACAAAGAAAACTGTGCAAATGGGGGTCTTGACTTAATCAGTTATGTATCATTTGTGGACTGAAAGCAACAACAACAACAGTAAGTATGGATTGAATTCTCTGGATTGATTTCCACTCCGGACATAAACACTGGCCATTTCTGCTGCTGTTTCTGTTGGTGGGCTGGATCCTGGGTTCACTCAATCCTGACAGGCCACTTTGACAAGTAGGTTAAACACCTCCCCTTCCCCACCGCTGCTTCCCTGCTGAAAAATGCTGCCTTCCCATGTTGATATTATTTGGCAACCACAGGCTTCGGAACTTGTGTTTGCTGACGAAACATGTGCTTTTCACCCTTGGACCAGTACCCTGTTTCCAATCATGGCCAGTCAGATGCTTCTGGGAAAACCACAAGCCTTCCGCTGTTGTCTGCCTAGTATTTGATATTCAGAGATGCACTGTCTGTGGGCAGGGAGATTCTGTGTTCTCTAGGCTTAGCTGCTTCCATGTTAAGCTCTGCAAATTCCTGGCTATTCCATATGCTAATAGCAAACTCGTTCTATGAGCGTGGTACCTTATTTAGCAATGCACGCATGCATAAGAGGGAGATATTAGCAAGGTTGAGAGGAACCATGAGGTTTATAAAGTGCAAAAGATCATTGTTGCCGGTGAATGAAGGGGAGGGGATACTCTGGAAACACTGCAATGGGAATGGAGAGTGTTGTAAGAATGTTGAAGGGGGGCAACCAAGGAGGGAGGTAGAACGGAATGGAGTAACCTGGAGAAGGTTGTGGCTGGCTGGCTAGAATCCAAAACAGGAGCGCTCCACCCTGCTTGTCTTTCTTCTTGCACAAAAATCCCGCTTCCCCAAAATATTTGACCATTTTGTGATAAGGAAAGTGGACAAGGGAAATGCACTGGAAAGTATTACTCGCTTTGATGCCACATCATCTACTCTCCCTGCAAACAAATCAGGATGAATGCTCATTAAGCAGCCAACATTATCTAACATCCCCCAAAATACATCGGGACAGTGGGTCCTCTGGAAGCGTCCTATGGTAGAATTAAACATATAGTAAAAGGGAACACTTGACCTATGCAACACATTCCTTGCACCACCCAGGCTGCATATACACCATATATTTAAAACACATTCAAAGCACACTCAAAATGCTTTTAGAAATTGGATGTTCAGGGCACATCGATGGACCAGGGCTGCATACAAGCCATACATTTAAAGCACATTTAAAGTTTATTCCACCACCACATTTCAAGAATACTGGGAACTGCAGTTTGTTAAGGCTGTTGGGAACTGTAGCTCTGAGTTCCCTGGACTACAGTTCCCTGGATTCGGGGAGGAGGGAGGGCTTTAAATGTGTAGACAGCCCTAGTAGTCCATTGGTCTGCCTGGAACTGGAACATTTATTTCTCAAAAGCACTTTGAGAGGGAACTTCAGCCACAAAAGTCTCCCAGAGAGGCTCACAACAATCAATAATAAACTCCTTGCCCTCAGGCTTCCAATCTAAAAGGCACAGCACAAAAGCGACTGGGAGGGGGCTGGAGGGAAGAAAAGCAAACTCAAGCACTTGCTCCTGCTATAAAGTTATTGTAATGTTGTTTCACACAGGGAAAGTGGAAGAAAGATCCCTGCTGCTGCTCGTTCTTTGGGCAAGGGCTGTAAGTCAGAGTTAGTCTCCTCACACTCTTTGCCATGATGCTTTCCCTTAGAATCACAGAATTAGTAAATTTGGAAGTGATCCCAAAGGCCATCCAATCCAACCCAACCCCCTGCAATGCAGGAATGATGATGATGACCAGATGCAGGATTGGGAACCATTTGTCAGTCCGAGGGCCGTGTTCCATTTATAGCAGCTTTCTGGGGACCACATGCCAATGGTGGGTGGAGCTAGGGGCAAAAGTGGGTGAAGAAACAGGTGTGTATTTTAAATTTGTACAGTAAAGGTAAAAGGTAAAGGACCCCTGGATGATTAAGTCCAGTCAAAGGCGACTATGGGGTTGTGGCTCTCATCTCACTTTTCAGGTCAAGGGAGCCGGCGTTTGTCCACAGACAGCTTTCTGGGTCACGTAGCCAGCATGACTAAACCACTTTTGGCGCATGAAGGACCATGACGGAAGCCAGAGCACACGAAAACGCCGTTTACCTTTCTGCCACAGCGGTACCTATTTATCTACTTGCACTGGTGTGCTTTCAAACTGCTAGGTTGGCAGGAGCTGGGACAGAGCAGCGGGAGCTCACCCTGTCGCATGGATTTGAACCACCGATCTTCCGATCAGCAAGCTCAAGAGGCTCAGTGGTTTAGACCACGGTGCCACCCACATCCCTATTTTTACAGTAGGCTAGCTTCTACACACACACACACACACACACACACACACACACACCTGTGTTCTCCATCCAGGCAAGCAAGAGGCATCACCACAGTTTAAAGATACACTCCAGCCTTGCAAAACCCCTCAATTAGGCTGCAAAGCAGGGTTGGTGAAGGGTGTGGCTTGGGAGGTTGTGTGACCTGAAGAGGGTCTCAAGGGCCAGACAGGGAGCCCTGGAGGGCCACGAGACTACCCATTTGTGGCCCAATATAAAGGAAGGCAGGACTCCTGTGTCTCTAACTGTTGTGTAGAAATTTAGCTGGTTTTCTTTGCACCTTGTATGAAAAGCTGCATCTGCTGAAATTCTTTCACCTACATAATTATTAATTTTAAGAGTACACTACCTTTGCATCAGATCACCCCACCTAACAAATCTCTCTGCCAAGCAAAAGAATTCAGGGAAAGAGATTCCAGGGAAGGAGATTTATTTGTTGTTTTCTAGTGGCACAAGACCCCGTCTAGGCAGCTCCAAGAAGTCTCCCCTCCTCCCTCCAAGGAACCACTCACATAAATTGCCTATGCTGTTCCTCCAGCCTCAGTTCCTTTTGGGTCCAACTGGCAATCTCAATAAGGTTAAGAAATGGCTAAAGGGGTGCATATTGCCCCCATTTCCCAGTTGTTCATTTGTGCACTCCAGGCTCTTCACTTTATATAGACAGGACTTGGCACAAATTGGCAGAGAGCCAGGGTAGGGAGAGGGTTCCCCTCTGGGCCTCAATCCACACCACTGCCCAGAGAGGAGGAGGAGAGACAAGTGAAGGCCACAAAGCAAGTGGACAGACAGGAGCAACTGTGGGGCAGGTGCCTGATGATGCAAACCTCTGATGACCAAAATGGCCCCTCAGTTCGACTCATAACCGAAAAACCAGCCACTGATTGTCCCTCTAATGCCAGAATTTTGCAAGGCTTCCATGATGGAATTGCAGACAGGTTTAAGGTTGACAGCCAAAGCGCTCTGGAGGAAGACTTGGCAAACCAGTGCCTTCATTATATCTAGTTAGAGCTGCTGCTGACATGAGGAGGGAAATGTTTCATTTATGAGCAGAGGCTGCGGCGGCACCTCACAACGAGCTCTTCTCTCCTTTAGTGTCAAGACGTAAATGCTGGGCAGGTGTTGATCATTATTTTGGTCCTGGCGGGGTGGGTGCATGAGTTTGAGGCCAGGATGAAAAAGGATCCCATCACTTCTTTCTTCTGCGAAGAGCGTTTTGGGAGGAAACAGAAATTGGACAATTGCCTAATGTTAGTATAATTAAATAAATTAGTATAATTATATTAATTATAATAATAGCCCTCCTGCTTTTTCTGAGTAGTGGTTTGTCCCTGAAGTGCCACATTTACCCAGGTTTGTCTTCCATGGGAAGAATGGTCACCGGAGGTCTATTGGTGCTTTATAAGATTTCCATTTACAGCCCCCTCACAGATTATGTCAAACTGTGTCTCCTCACAGGCCAATATTCAGTGTTAAGCACCCAGGCTAAGAGGTGGACCTAATAGCAAAAAAATAAAATAAGATAAATCTGAGGGGTTACAGAAGCTTTTGTACTCATATCTACTGTGATCCCATCCCATACACATCATCTCATAAGTCATGGGGTGGGGGTTTCTATAGTATTTTTATTCTGAAATTACATTTTCCGCATTTGTAAAATTGCTCGCTGGGTGTTTTCTGCTCCTGTTGCTGTTTAACACAATATATAGCCTTAAGAAACGTCATACACAGCTTGCTGGCTTTTAACATCCCAATTAAGATATCACCTTATGAATGTTTTTATTTCTTTTTATTCTAGTATACCAACATGGCCACCAAGCATTTTATAAATAATTCAGTAAGTAAAAGTTCAGTATGGAAGCCCAAGATAATATCTAGTTAGGCAACCCTCCTTTAAAATAAGTAGGTAGACTCCCTTGCTGCCGCCACCCCCCCCCCCCCGACTTCCATCCTTTAAAATATCCCAACTGAGCATATGTGGAGGAATTGTGTACATCAGAGCTTTCCAAACTTTTCATGTTGGTGACACGCTTCTTAGACATGCTTCATTTCAAAGTTTTACTAGCCAACCAGAGGTTAAACTAACCCCTTTCCAGCCCCAGGAGGAGTTCGGGGAGTGTTCACACGATATACATACACACTGCAGCCAACACATTAATGTGACATGGCACACAATTTGGAAATAAATCATTGAAGAAATTCGGAAAGTATCCTGTCATCGTTCAGATTAGCAGCTTCCCTCCATCACTCCAACAAAAGAATCTCAGAAGAGGTTAGTCAAAGGGATCTGTTATGAAACTGTGATGATGTGAGCTGTCACTTTCATTAGATTACTGAAGATAAGGAGGAATGGTGTGCAGAGCAGCAGGGGACTAGGAACATAATTTCCGGTGCTTAAGTACATAAATGCTTCTGATGCTGAAACTATACAGTAGTGCAAACACACACTTGTTCCTTTGCAAAGATGAGCATTAAGGCTACTCTGGCACAAAACGAATGTGATTCATTCTATGTTGCATGTAGGTGTCAATGTGTACCTTGATAGCGAATGTGTCAGAAGCTGGGGCTCAGAATAAGGCTCCCATGCATTTAAAATAGTATCATACCACTTTATAGCTTTATAGGTAAAGGTAAAGGTACCGCTGCCCGTTCGGGTCAGTCTTGCCAGACTCTAGGGTTGTGCACTCATCTCACTCTATAGGCTGGGAGCCAGCGCTGTCCGCAGACACTTCCGAGTCACGTGGCCAGCGTGACAAGCTGCATCTGGTAAGCCAGCGCAGCACACGGAACGCCGTTTACCTTCCCGCTAGTAAGCGGTCCCTATTTATCTACTTGCACCCGGAGGTGCTTTCGAACTGCTAGGTTGGCAGGCGCTGGGACCGAACGACGGGATCGCACCCCGCCGCAGGGATTCGAACCGCCGACCTTCATATCGGCAAGTCCTAGGCGCTGAGGTTTTACCCACAGCGCCACCCGCTTCCCTTATAGCTCTATAGCCGTTGTCAAACAATGCTGGGAATTGTAGTTTGTTACGGGTCCCCTCACATGGCTACAATTCCCAGAGTTCTGTAGGAAGAGGGATTGACTGGTAAAGTTTTTATAATTTTTTTTGAAAGGCAGCCTAGAAATATTGCACATAAAGTAAATATTGCAAATCTGGTAGAGATTAAAAATAAATAAATAAATGCAGATAAAATAAAACATACACCATGGCCGTAGCCAGGATTTTGTTAGGGGGCAGGCCTTTTGTTAGTGAGGGCAGAACCTCAGTCTGCTATGTATATTTATTGATCACACGAAAGCTCATACCAAGAACTAACTTAGTTGGTCTTTAAGGTGCTACTGGAAGGAATTTTTTGTTTTGACTATGGCAGACCAACACGGCTACCTATCTGTAACTGGAACTATTGATTTAGGGTTGGGCAGCTGACCCTCCCTGCCCACCCCCCGCCTACAAATAAAAATCTCTGCTTGGATGGCTGTCTCCGACGACCAGCTAAGCCACGCCCCTCCCTTGTCACAGGGCCTCAGAAGCAGCTGGGATTCCAGCCTAGCCCCGCCCATCCCCGCGTCTGAGCCTCGCATTCGATTTACATATCGCTCGTTTCTTTCAAAGGCGTTTCTTCGTCTTCCTGCGCGGTTTGAGCCCGGCGGTGCGCCGTAGCCTTGTTGTCATAGCGACCAAAGCGCCGCGGCCTGGTCTCGAAAAGCTGCGCGGGGAAGCCTCGGCGAGTGTAGCGTTGGCCGAGTGAGTCAAAACAGCAGAGGATATTTCGCAGAGTTTCCTGGAGCCACCATGTCTTTTCGCGACCTCCGGAGTGAGTCGAGTGGCCTTTATTTCGTTTAGAGCCCCCCCCCCCGCCTCCCCGTCCTCTGTCTTCCCGATGTGCCTGAAGGCTGCCCACAATGATGCAGTGTCCAACATCCGATCTGTTCCCGGGCATCGCTGATCGTACCACCAATGTGGGGGTTAATTACTAATCATTGTTATGATTCCACCTTTCCTAAGGAGCTGAGGAGCAGCGTGCATGCCCCCATCCCGCGCTCTCGTTTTATCATTGCAACAACCCTGTGAGCAAGGCTTAGTTAGCTTCATAGCTAAAGGGGGATTTGAATCTGGGTTTCCTGACCGCAGTCCAGTACGCGCTTGCTCACGTTGGCTCCCAAAGTTGATCAGGCCTCAGGCACCGAACCTGTTGTTGACCATGTCTGTAATCCTCTTAGGTAAAGGTAAAAGTACCCCTGACCGTCAGGTCCAGTCGCGGACGACTCTGGGGTTGCAGCGCTCATTTCGGTTTACTGGCCAAGGGAGCCGGCTTTTGTCCGCCCTAGGCTCTGTGGTAGTGCCACCCGCGTCCCTTGTAATCCTCTTAAATCTGCATAATTTTACACGTGATCCACCCCACTCCGAATTCAAAGCTTATGTTCGTGTCTATAGACTGCATGCTAAAAATCGCATCTTCGCAGAAATGTGGTTCTTACGGGGTTTTAAGTTACATGGGATGCCAACATACCCCAGATATTGTGGTAGTTCAGGAGGATCTATATTAAATCCTATTGGGTCACACTTTTACCAGACCCTTCAAACCTTGCCTTTGCTATGAAGCCTATTGCTTAACCCAGTGATTTTCAACCAGTGTGCTGTGGCACTCTGGGTGCCTTGAAGGATGGTCAGGGGTGCTGCCTCTGATGCCTTCTCACGTTTCTGCCACCCAAAGGCTTGCACAGCTGTTTGTTGCAGCAGCCCTGGCTACAAGTTCTGCAGGTGAATGGTGCCTCTGGGGCTGGCCGGGGGGTGCTGGCTGCCAGAACTGAGGCAGCCTCAGAGTCAGCAAGCCAGTGGGTGAGAGAGCCCAGCCAGCCAGTCTGGACAGAAAAGTGGGAGGCTGGGCAGGCACTGTGCTGGCTTTTCTTGTGCTTGCTGTATACAATCCCTGCCTGGGAGCTGAGTGCCCGGCACTGAAAGGGAGCCTTTCTGCCATGCAGGCCTTGCGTTGTCCTCTGCTGCCACTGCTGCCTCCCAAAGTAAGTGCTGGCCTCACATTTACCGGACTCCATTGGGGGCATCATCTTCCAAGGCTCCTGTGGGGCAGTGTGAGGAGGCACCTCTCTTTGGGGGGGGGGTGGCAGCTTAGAAACCAGGGGTAGTGGCAGCGGCTGCCCTGAGGACTCCCAAGATGAGGGGAAAGGAGAGGAGGCTGAGGGAACACTCCACAAGGGATGATGTTTGAAAAAGAGTGAGAGGCTGCCAGCTCTGCAAGCAAGGGGTGACATAACTGGGCTCCTGAGCCCCACAGGGGTGCCACAGAAAGAATGTAGTTGGTCAAAGGAGCCATGGATTCAAAAAGGTTGGAATCCTCTGGCTTAATCCACCAATACTCATCCTCAGATCTGTGCAAGCCTTAAAACATGTAATTGCATTTTCTACCCTTCTTTTCAAAACCTGGCCACAACTTACATTTAACGTTTCTGCCTGTCAGAGTTTAAATTGCAAAAGCTTTGTGTACAGATCTCACATTGGCACAATAACCTCTGCAAAATGCCATGTATATTGAGGGTGATGTGTAAATAATTGTTATTAATGTATTAATAATGTGCATGGAATACGTAATAAGAAGATGGTGTCCTTTCCCCAAGGAACTTACAAATTTGAGCACAACAGTTGCAAAATATGGAGGGAAGGAAGATTGACTGGAGCAGGGAAGTAAACAGGAGAAGCATATGGGTTTACTTATATCTTGCCCTTCCTCCTTGAAAGGTGGCTGCTTGCAACATAAAATCCAATAAGACCATAATCAAAAACAATAGCTAAAAGTATAGTTTTAAAATCCGCAGTATTTTGGTCTTGGTTTCAGGTGCAGAGATCAAAGTCAGGGATTAAGAACCTGTGGCTATTCAGTTGTTCTTGGACCCCAGCCTCCATCACTCCCATCTGGCATGGCTGATGGTCAGTGATGGTGGCAGGTTTTAGTTTATCAAGATATGGAGGACCCATAGGTCTCACACTTCTGATCTGAGGCTTCAAGGAAAGACTGCAGGTAAAAGGTAGGTTCTGAGGTGAGATTTTTAAGAAGAGAGGGAGGTGATATTTTGAAGATGGCAAGTGGGCAGGAAGGTATTGTTTGAGTTATATGGGGAAAAGTGGGGCCTGTGAAACCCACAAACCTCAACTCTGGATTACCTCCAATGTCATGTCCTTTCCCCTTAGTCTTCTAAAAACAGTAGGTTACTGATAACCAGTGTGGTGCTTTGAAGATGTTTTGAACTACAACTCATCGACCAGCATTGTCAGTAGTGAGGGATTAAGGGAGCTGTAGTCCAGCACTTCTGAAATGCTCAGCATTGGCTATCCCTGCATTTGATGAACAAGCTGGCACACAAAAATTACAGGGGCTGGTCCCTTTGGTAGTTTGAGCTCTGAAGAGAGGCAGTCCCAGGCACCATCATCATAGGTACACATAATTATTTATGGCTCATGTACTAAAAAGCAGGATCAGAAATTGTGCTGTAGTTCTCTTTGGTAGTTTTTTTTTTAAAATGATATCTATGCACAACTGAAAGGGACGCGGGTGGCGCTGTAGGTTAAACCACAGAGCCTAGGACTTGCCGATCAGAAGGTCGGTGGTTTGAATCCCCGTGATGGGGTGAGCTCCCGTTGCTCGGTCCCTGCTTCTGCCAACCTTGCAGTTCGAAAGTACATCAAAGTGCAAGTAGATACCGGTAAGGAAGGTAAACAGCGTTTCTGTGTGCTGCTCTGGTTCACCAGAAGCGGCTTAGTCATGCTGGCCACATGACCCGGAAGCTGTACGCCGGCTCCCTCGGCCAATTAAGCGAGATGAGCGCCGCAACCCCAGAGTCGGCCACAACTGGACCTAATGGTCAGGGGTCCCTTTACCTTTTATGCACAACTGAATTTAGTTTGTTCTTCTCAGACTTGTGACTGACTTGTTAACATCAGTTAGTTACTAATTTCCTGTCAAATTTCCCCAGTTGCCAAACAATAAACACTGTCCTTCTAGTTAATGAACTATGGAAAGCAACAGGATGACAGCTAATTTGTTTTAATTTGCTGGCACTTCCTGCTCTGAAATGTGGTGCACAGATTCAGCAGCACCCTTGAAAACTCCTGTCCTTTGCCATTATGCATGTCCAGTGCCCATAAACTCAACTGGAATTAACCCTGTTTCTGAAATTGCTGCCCTGGCTTTGCCCACACTGGTAGTTGTCATAGGAAAGCCATGAGAGAAGGTCAAGGAAGGGTTGACCATTGCAGGGTACAACTATTTGAGAATAATAGTTCGCACTAGAAGAGCTTTAGTGCAGACTTCACAGACACTGGATCAACATTTAAATGCAGCACAGAAGCCATTTTCTTTATCACAGTCTGCTGTTTTTCTCTTCTTAGAAAGAAAGTTTTGTTGTTGCTGCTACCCACCATAGGCCTAGTATTAGGTCATTATCCATTAGTTGATGACTAGTGAGTTAGGGAATATATGTATGATCTACTAGATACCTTTCCCATGTATAATTGGAAAAGCTGTTTTGCCCTTGAGATCGAGATGTAAGGACAGAAGATCATGATGCTGTATACATTTAAAAATTGCATATTTGTTTCTTAAGATTTTACTGAGATGATGAGGGCTCTAGGCTATCCCCGGCTCATCTCGATGGAGAACTTTCGCACTCCAAACTTCATGCTGGTTTCAGAGATACTCATTTGGCTGGTGAAAAGGTTGGTACTTTATCCTCATTTGAAAGCAAATATCAGCTAAAATGTGATAATTACCAGAGGAATACTTGGATCTTTGGAAAAGAACAGGCTTATAGATGAACTTTAGATGCTGTTTTTTTCTACAAGATCTCAAGCCCACAAAAAATAGCATCGGTTCTGCTTCTAGAACATCTTTGAAGCTTTCTTTCATACTTGAGCAACTTAAACCCTTGACTCTTCCTCAGTTCAAAGTCATACATGTTCCTGAGATTAAAATAGCCTCACACTGTTTTCCCAAATCAAACACAATGTAAGTTTATTGTTCTAGCCAAAGGCCATGACAAAGCTGCAGCAACTGTACCAATAGAACAATACAGATCATACATCCACTCTAGTGACACACTGCAGGTGAGCTACAGGTATAGGGTACTATACAAATTTAATAAATAATAATAATAATAGTAATACATCCATAACATGAGCCAAGATATAAGAGAGAGGTTACCAGAGACACTAACAAACTCATATGCAGCTTGATTTCAAATTAAGCCTCCATATCACCACAACAATTTATAACGATTTCATCTAAATCCCTTTTCCTGATTTTTCCTTTTGCGGCTAGTACATAACACTTCTATGTTATTGTTGTCACTCAAAAGAAACATGACCATTTCTGCTAGGATGTACATGCTTGCTTTTGTGAATGAAGGTTTCAGAATGTCTTCCACCTGAGGTTGACCACAAATACAAAGTTCATCTTCATGTGGGACCTTATTGTAGTGGTCCTCCAAGACTGCAAAAAACTGGCTCTACAAATCCCTTCTTGCTGCTGGTTTTCTAGGGTCAAGCTAGGACTGTCTTGTTTCAGAGGGCATTTGTACTTCTCAGTGAGTGGTTGCACTGTCCTGGGATCTGTTTCTTGCTTCTTGATGTATTGGGGCTCTTACTCTTGCCTTTTGTTGACTGCCTGTGTTGATTTTTATGTATTCAGTATGTGTTTTTCTTTTTTAAAGTTCTTTGTCAGTTTGAAACATTTGGGTAAAATAATATGTTCTAGCAGCATACCTTTTAAACTGTTAGAGCTGTTTCATTTTGCAGGTATGAGCCTCAGACTGATATTCCTTCAGATGTTGATACGGAGCAGGATCGGGTCTTTTTCATTAAAGCAGTTGCTCAATTTATGGTGAGTCTATTTATTTTACGCTTTACCATGAAGTGAGGGGGAGAGACCAGCAGGTCTCCTCTTGCCTTGCCGAGTCTTGCTAGCATTTTATTGATTGACACATCCTTTCCACTGTGACTTTAATTCCAAATGAAAACAATGTAAAATAAGGTTCCTATAGGTTTAAAATAACTGCCCAGGAATACACTAAGGAGAATTGGTCTTGTGTTGCAAGTGGAGGCTAAATATAGATCCTGAGACTGAAAATATTAAAGACTTTCTTGACAGCGGATGATTCGGTCTTTATAAATATCCTTCTATTGGTGTAATGTGATGACTCACTCTTAACATAGAACTATGGCTTTGGCTCTGTAATAGATGGGTTTGTGAGGCGTTGTCTGGTTGATAAGGTTGGACTTGTGGCACACATCAGCGCCATTGGCATTGGGAAAATGTAGCTGTGGTCCTGGAAGAAGAAAAAATAAATTACTAGGTACAATGTTGAAATGCAGGGCAACTATTTCTTCAGCAGCATCCAAAATGGCTGCCAAAAAATCAGGCAGTCACACCATAGTCATGTTTTGGTCCATCATCTTGATTCAGAATGGTGGCCAATGGCACATTGTCAACAAAAACTGCTGCCACCCCCTTCTTTCAACCCCCCTTATGTCTCCCTCCCAACTTTATACTGTATACAATATTAAAGTCTCACATTGACTATAAATGATCTGAAAAAAGGACTTTATGATCTGAAAACAGAGACGATGTATGTACTTTTGTAACCTAAGAAAATCTTCAATAAATACACCCCCCCAAATAAAACTACTGCCCCACTCCACAAACCCTCGTGCCAAGTTTGAAATGAGCCAAAAATGAGGTGAAGGCACACTAAAGTAATATTTCGGACTGCCATCTTAATTCACAATGGTGTTTGGCATCCCAGTGTTGACAAAAACTCCTACCCCCACCTTGGGAACCCTTATGCTGAGCTTGGTGATGATATTTCAGGAGACATCAGAATGCATAGAGAACCATATTCTAAAATATATAGTACTTGGTGATGGTGATAACTCAGGTAGACTGTGAAGAGCTCCTAAAGGATTTCTCCAACTAGGTGAATAGGCAGCAAAATGACAAATGTGTTACAGTATAATTAAGTGTAAAGTACAAACCACCATAACTTCACATATATGGTGACATATTCAGCCATCCTCTGAACTGATGATGACTAACCAGGAAAGAGATCTTGGGGCTCAACAATATTGTCAACTCTGTGAGTATCAACTGTGAAAAAGGCATATTCCATACTGGGGATTACTAGTAAAGGGACTGAAAATTTTAAAATCCCAGTATTGTACTCAACCCAGTTCCAGTCATTTCATCTCAAAAAAGGAAACTGTAGAAAAAATGGCACAAAATGATCAGGTTAATGGAGCATTTTTCCTGCAAGGAAAGGTATGAGGCATTTGGAGCTTTTTATGTTAGAAAAAGATGACTAAGGGCCACATGATAAAAAGTTGTCAAATTATCCACTTTCTCCATATCATGCATAGATAGAAATTTCTCTGTCTTTTGTAACACTAGAACTGGGTCATCCAATGAAATTGGTTACCGTAGGGTCAGGACAGATCACAAAAAGTACATCCATACATCTAGCATAATTAAATTAATGGAATGATCTGCTGCAAGATGGGGTGATGGCCTCTGGCTGAGGTAACATTAAGAGAAGGATGTGCCTGTCACTGGCCATTAGCTAAATGAAACATTCCAGTTAAGAGGCAGTTGATGGGCAGCAGGACTAGCAGAGCTCTGTTGCCTTAGATGTCCTGTTTGTGCACTTCTTGAACATTTCTCCCCGGCTACTTTCTTGGGCTCTGTGATCACTGCAGATGGTAACAGCAGTCACGAAATTAAAAAACGACTGCTTCTTGGGAGAAAGCAATGAGAAACCTAGACAGCATCTTAAAAAGCAGAGACATCACCAAGCAAGGTCAAGGCACTGATTTACTACTATTGAAAATAAATTTCCTTGGAAGTGAGTCTTACACACTGCTTCTGCTGTCCATATTGGATAGTTTTATTTTCCTGTTGTTCTGTGGAGCACATCCAGTAGAAATTAAAACCAACAAGAGTGGGTACCAGAATAAGATGAAGGTTCTGAAATGTTGCTGGTGTAATTGAGTCAATCTTAAAGCGATAGACTAGGAAGAACTGTTGACCTTTGCAAATGTTTTGCTGGTAGCAGATGTGAATATCACTCAAGTGTTTGATTTCTAAACTTATAGGACTGGCACTTTTATTGCTATTTTGAGAAATACAGAAAGTACATTATTTTTCTCATTACTAACTTTGGTCTCTGTTTCCATAACAATTATTGATTTTTCCTCTTCGTTTTTTAAATGGATCTGTAGCACTTCAGTTTTTAACAATACCTTCAGATTGCTTTCCATCAGCCTCCCAGTGAAACTGACATTGTAGGTGCTACCAATATAGAAATTATTCTTTCAAAACTTTGCACTCAATGCTGTCATGAAGCAACACTTCACAATCTTCTGGCTGAAAGAAACAGAAGGAAAAACACTTTGCTTGTTGTTTTTAAACAATTGCCCATGATACTTTTTCTTGCCAATGCGTGCTGACCACTTCTTCCTTTTCTGGGCTGCTCAAAAATTGCTTAGGTCTTTTCAGTGTCTATAAAGAATTGCCATTTTTAGTCCAGCAATTACATTTTTTCTATTCTTGCTGAGGTTGTTTCATGTAATCCTCACATCAGGCAATCACTTGATCTTTCCTCTTCTTCGGTTTCAGCATTTCTAAAGTAGCCATTCCTTGTTGTACCTCCCTGCTGAAGCTTTTATCACTGTCTGGGCTAAACTTCACCTGGGCTGTTGAAACCTCCTCCTGGCAGGTCTCCCCTCCTGCTGTGCACTTTCCCTGCTTTTTCTCCCTAGTGGTTTGTCCAAAGCAAATTGTGTTGTCTGCAGGCACTGATGTTTGCAGTGTGAAAATATTTCCATCTTGCTTAGCAGGGGGATATGTCACCTTTCTGCCAAGAGCCTCTCAAGGCAAACCTTTCTTCCACCACCCTGGCCCACACCATCCCCATCTATGATTTTAGTTCCTTGAGTATCCACTCATGTCATGGAGTGAACTATGAGTAGCTAAAAGACAAAGTCACAGGAACCCAAGTAACAAAACAGAAGTGATTATTGAAACATAAACATGTCAGCATATGCAAATATATGTGTACACAATACAAAATGCAAGTCACCCGAGCTGTGACCACTGTATAAACAGCAACAAAATTGCGGAAATAAAATAGATGAAGATAGACAAGATCTCAGAATTGTATCTCACTTCATACTTGTTCAGAAACAAATTGGAGAATTATCCATAGATGGCAGCCCCAATATCCCCCCCCCTATTTTCTTCCTTTCATTAGTTTGCTATTCCTGTAAACTGTGATTCTGCTACATGCACCCAGGCATTTGAGTAACAACACTCTTGGTTAGAGGGTTGTTACTCCAAGAAGTGTGATTCAAAAGTGAAGAGTTTTCAGTTCTTTGGCAAGGGGTAAATATATTGAAATGCAAACCTGCTACCTTATTATTACTTCTTACTTCATTCTTTCGTTACTTATAAATATTTTCCATTTTGAAACCCCTCTGGCTTTTTTTCCATGCTCTGAACTGCTACATACAGTTCCATGCCAGCACCTTCCATTTTCCCAATGATCCCCACTATGGAACTCCCTCCCCTCCTCAACACCCTTCCTTTTAATTTCCAGATGGTAAATGTTTATGTGTGTTCACGGAGAGGTGTTGGATTGATTTCATGGCACATACCAGGGAGAGAAATCAAAACAGTAATTTAATAGATAAATGTTGAATTGCCTGTCCACAAGAATCATTGAAAGGGAAGAATTCATTAAGGTAAATGATCTCATTATGGCAATTCACAGTGGGGTTGGGAAGCCACTGACCTCTGTGTGGAAGGTGGGCACGGGTGGGCAGCACTTAACTGCCATTTAAGCAAAGGTCTGATCAGCTGCAGTTCCACCCTGGCGAAGTAGATCAGCAAAGTTTGCTGTGCTGAGTTTTCTCTTTTGGCTAATTAAGGAACCACTTGATTCCAAGGGCGTTTGCTGTATAAGGGTCATTTTTATCCTGACAGCATCAGGGAACGGCTTGAGCTGTCTTTTTGCAATCTGAATTACTGTGTTACAACTATTGCATGGGCAAAAGCGTCTTTTAAAAATGGAAACACTTGCTAAGATATATAAGTTGTGTTCTTGGAGAAGGAGTTTGAGATCTGCCTCTTCAGAGTCTGGCGATCCCAGAGCATGGCCTAAAAACATGATGAAGCAGCTTTATGAAAGCCAAAGCAGATCCAGATCTTGTTAGTGGCTGGATGGGAGATTGCTTGGGAATGCTATGTATATTGCCTTGAGTTTGGTCATGGAAGAAAGGTGGAGCAGAAAATACAGTAAAACAAATCGGCATTTATTTTTGGCTTTCTAATAGGCGACAAAAGCTCACATCAAGCTCAACACCAAGAAGCTCTACCAAGCAGATGGCTATGCAGTGAAGGAGCTCTTAAAGATCACCTCTGTTCTTTACAATGCTATGAAGACCAAAGGAATGGAAGCCACTGCTGTGGGTGAAGAAGACACAAGCAAATTCAAATTTGACCTTGGCTCAAAAGTAAGGAGCTTTGTGCTTCTTTCTCTTTCTCTTTCATTTTCTTTTCAAGATTTATTACATTTGCGCCTGTTCTTCTTTTCAGGAACGCTAGAGTATTATTTTAGCCTCACAACTTCTCTGTCAACCAGGTTAAGTTGAGACAAAGGGCCACCTAGCCAATTCACACTAGCTGTAGAAGCCCTGTGTTGTTGTTTTGAAGTAATGTGTACAATCTAGGGATGTGTTAACCACACATTCAACCCTAGTTGATTAAAACAGTTGGCGTGGGGAATTCTGGGGACTGGTCCCTGATTTGATGCAAAGTTTGATTTGATCAGCAGTGGTTTGGAGCTAGTCCTTATGGAGGTGGTCTGCTTGTCTCTGGCCAGTACCACTGATGGGGGATCATATAATGGGGTGTTCCTCCGTACAGCATATAATATATTCCTGTATATAATAAACTAGCCTTCTTCCTGACATGCTATTTTTCCATATGCAATGATTTATTTATTTTTTAATAATAGTATGGAGGAGCACTCATTCCTTTGAAGCTCCCCTTACAGTCTGAAGTGGTATAGTCCAGATAAGGTATAGTCCAGATAAAGCTTTAGGCCTGGGATGTGTTAGTGAAGACAATAGCAGTATTTCTCACTATTCACTAATTTTTAAATGTTTGTTCCTGTATTTGAGACTGGGAGCCAGTACTCATAAGAGAATCGCAGATGAATATCCTTTGAGTATTGGCTCTAAGACCAATTCAGCAGTGGTTCTGGTGTTACGGAACTTTCTCTCCAGTGAGACCCACTGAGGTCTACAAGTGTATCTCAAACACCTACATTTCACGGTGTGGTTGCAAATTCTTTTTTGCTACGTTTTTTGTTGAGGTTACTGTACTTTATATATTTATTTATATTTTCATTTTTATTAATTTTGTTACTATTGTATGTGTTAACTGTGGCTTCTTTTATCACTGCCATCCTCTTCAGAAAAGATTTGGCAAAAAGGCAAAGTATACATACAAATAATAAGCTGACTGTTTTGTCCCTACATTCTTAGCATCTATCATCCATAGGCTTGTCTGGAGGATGTGACCTGAGGATTGCAGCCCAAATTTACTGTGAGATTGCCCCAATTTCCAACCCATTAGTCTTCCATCTCCCAGGTTTTCAGAAAAAGTATCACTATCACCAAGAATATGTTCACATTCTGGCTTCCAGCTGTTTTTATACTTTTCTGCCCTCCCATTACTTAGTGTGTCTGGCCTTTCTTCCTGGCCTGTCAATGAGTCTGCACATTGCATACAAAAAAAAAAATGTTTTGTAAGAGTATTAGTAATTATGAATCTGTAAATGGGTCAAGCCAACTGTGATGGAGCGGGGAGGTTGCCCACCCCCACTGTCTCTTCTCTTGCTTCGCCTTCTTCCACAGCTGTCGTTTCTCTCAGATGAATAAAAATCCAATGAAGCTGGGTGCCAGAAGATTCAGGACAGATAAAAAGAAGTAACTTCTTCACACAGCACATAGTTGAATGGAAATTTGCTCCACAAGTGGTAGTGATAGCCACCGGTTTTGATTGCTTTAAGAGAGGACTAGACAGATTCATGTAGGATAAGGCTGTCAGTAGCTACTAGCCAGGATGACTATGTCCTACCTCCATTGAAAGAGTGTGCTTTTGAATACCAGCTGCTGGAAACTGCAGTAGAGGAGAATGCCGTTGTGCTCAAGGCCTGCTTGCATCCTTCCCAGAAGAGGCATCTAGTCGACCACTGTGTGAACAGGGTTAGGGCCACCATCCTGATGCTTTGGCTGTGCTGATCTTCATCCAAGGTGACAGACACCTGTGTGTTTTGTTGCCCCACAGCGGGAAGGCTAATTTCCTTTGATGTGAAAGCCTTGTGGCTCTCTGCCATCTCAGGCTGCCTCTCTCCTCCTAAAAAGGGCCAGGAGCCCCAAGACAACAAAGAGGCTGGAGTAGGTTGTGTGTACACCCCATCATGGCATATCTAGTCTTTGTACGATAATTGGTAGTTGCCATTGGAGACCGGAAGAACTGCAGGTTTTAAGGTTGTGCCAATCCGCTTAACTCGTTTATCTCTCTCATCCTTTTCCAACTTTTGTGCAAAAATATACTAACTATAAGCGTCTTGAGAAAATGACTCTTTTGAATGGAAGCTGCAGCTCATTCATTTAAGATGACCTCCTACTCAGGAAATGTTCTTTTTTTGGCAATGTAAAAAATTCATTTACGGGTATGATTTCATTTACTTGTTTAATACTATCTTTAGGCTGGAATACACATTTCAGATTGTTCACAGTTATTTAAAAGTGTGCTTAAACTAACTGCTTCTTTTTTAAAGGAAAGGTATCCATGGGAGGGCCTAATGCAAAATGTGCTCCCGATGCAGATTTCAGTTCCACATCAGTTTGTAGCTGAACATCACACCCACCCCCCACCCCCGGTTGCTACATGTTCACAGAGATGTTGTTCACGGCAAACAGCAGAGAGAAAATTGGAGGATTGTTGATGGGGAACAGTAGGTCTCCAATCTGGATTGGGATCTCATATGACTGCTCTTTTTTCTGAATAAAAGTGGACAACTTGATGATGATGATATTGTATACCACCCTATACCCTAAATAACATGATATGCAGCTTGTCCCTTTAAAGCATGATTTGTTTCCACCATAACTGGTATAGATATGATCTCTTCTTTTTATGTGTTTTGAGACATGCCCTTCCAGTTGCAGAACTGACCAGATATGGTGGTTTCACTTGAAATATCCTTATCTTCCCCCCACCCCTGGAATTTTCATGAAGGTAAAGCTCTTCTTTTTCTGATGTTTATCTAGATCAGCGATTTGAAGACGGCCAGGCAGCTTGCTTCAGAAATCACTTCCAAAGGAGCATCTCTCTTTGATTTACTGGGCAAAGAAGTAGAGCTGAGGGTGAGTTGGTAAAAAGAACTTGCAAGCTCTGGGGAAAAAACAATAGAATTCTTCAGCTATCATACTTGAAGCAATCCATCTTTGTGCTGTAACGTTTCTAGAATCCTGAAACCCAAAATTGGGTTATTTCAAATCAACCAGTTGTGGATTTCAGCTCTCCTTTAGTTGTCAGTTCCTGGTCATGATAACAGTTCTCCTCTGCTTATTTTCTCACTCAGTTTTCTATCCCCTCTCAGATTTCTTCCTGTTCTCCTCCCTGCTTTCCATCTCAGGAATTGCTTCTTCCAGTCCTTTTCATCCACCATTGCTCTTTTCTTTTGGCCAGTTGTCTCTTCTTTCTCTAGACCTGTCTGATCCACGCATAAAGACAAGTGTCATTAAAGGAGGTGCTCTAAACTTAAGGTTCTGTGTTGTGTTAGTCCTACTTAGCATAGGCCCATTCAAATTCATGAGTAACTTAGAGCTGTTAATTTCAGTGGGTCTACTCTGAGTAAAAGTTAATTTGATGCAACTCTTAGAGAAGATGGATCAGACGGAGCAATTTAATCTTTGGCATCTAGAGGCTTGTCTGCCTGGCTAGACCCACTGGAACATTAGGATAGCTTAGCCAGCAACTGCACACATAGGGAATACTCTCCTGTTTTCTGTGAGTAGCAGTTTCCTCGTTGTGCACACAGAATATTCTTTGACATAGGGCAAGGCACAAGGCAGCTCCGGGATGTGCAAGGCTCTATGTGTAGAGCTTTGGGATTGCAGCAATTTAATTATTTTTAAAACTTGAGATAGTTTAGAAGGCAGTAGGCTGGTGTATTTGTGACAGGTGCCAGCTATAATAGTAGTAGTAGTAGTAGTAGTAGTAGTAGTAGTAGTAGTAGTAATAATAATAATTTATTACAGTATTTATACCCTGCCCATCTGGCTGGGTTTTCCCAGCCACTCTGGGCGGCTCCCAGCAGAATATATAAAAAAGCGACAAAACATCAAACATTATAAACTTCCCTAAACAGGGCTGCCTTCAGATGTCTTCTAAAAGTCAGATAGTTGTTTATTTCCTTGACATTTGATGGGAGGGTGTTCTACAGGGTGGGCACCACTACTGAGAAGACCCTCTGCCTGATTCCCTGTAGCTTCATTTCTCTCAGTGAGCAGAATGATGGGGGTGGAAATGCTCCTTCAGGTATACTGAGCCGAGGCCATTTAGGGCTTTAAAAGTCAGCACCAATACTTTGAATTGTGCTCCGAAACATACTGCTTGTTTCCTGATCCAGCCTTGTAAAGGCTTCTGTTTTGCAGTATTCTGATCAAATAATTTTGATCTTTCAGGCAAGAGGGGGGAAATTTTCAGCCAAGCAGGGCAGATCTTTATTTCCCCCCTTCCAATCATCTGACATTATAATGATGCGCAAGCAGTTCCGTCTTGCTTGCTGTGGGGTTCAGGTACACCAGCAAGGTCACTGCTCATACACCCAAACTAAGCAGGATTGAACAGCTGTTGCATGGTTCAATCCTACTTTCCATCTGTGGGATTCAGCTGTTTCTCTACTTGCCCTGCACCTGAAGTCATGTATGAGGTGTGAGGCAGGTGGGCATAGTTTGGTGAAAACATCGTAGTGGGCCACACAGGGAGGCCTGGTGGTCCAAATTTGGCCTGCAGGTTGGGGGTTCCCCATCCCTTTTTTTTTAGAGATTTAGCAGGCTTGGTCAGTGCTGTATTGAGCTGTCCCTCAAAGGCAGTGCTCTAATGCATACATAATGCATACATAATGTTAAGCCAAAAATAGTTATCAGACTGAACTTGCCATATCCTGTCTCGGGAGAAATGACTCTGCCTCATTAGAGTTGGTATGACATTGTTAGTGTAAGGTACAAAGCCTTTGCAAAAGACCAGTTGTGTGAAAAACCTTCAAGAAAGTAACAAGCAGCGCTTTCCGGTATCCTTCCTAATGATATGTGTCTGCTTTTTTTGTTCTGAGCAATTAATTAAAACTGTGAAATGCAATTCCAGCCCAAGGCTGGATAGTTAAGCTGAACTCTCTCTGCTCTCTCTGGGATCTGGGCCCATGGCATGTTCTGAAATACATTAGCGTTAGTCTGTTATTGAAACAGTGTATTGATATCCATTTTTGCTGCTGGGAAGCTGAACTTTATGGTAATTATACTGGCAAAATTATGGGTATTAAGCCATAATTAAGCCATTAATTATGTGTGAACTTAATATTTACAAATCCTCCCTTAATATAAATATCAAGGGGTTCTGCAGTGCACCCTCCCTCCCCAGAATCTTTGTCTTTCCTTTATTTCCTATATCTGATTTTAATCCTAGCCTTCCTCCTCTAGGGAACTCAAGGTTACATGTAGTTTGCCTGTGCTTTGCTTATATGCCACTCACACCGTAGTGTAAGGAAATGTTGGGGGTCTACTTTGATATGTTTGCTAAATCTCATAGGCGCCGACTCCATGGGGCCTGAGGGGGCCCGAGCCCCCTCAAAAATTCGTTGGGGGGGGGCTCTGCCCCCCCAATAATCTAAGAAAATTATTAGTTATATTATGCTTTGTAAAATCACAAAATTATGTTGGTATTTTTTATTTTCCTTGTTTGACGATAGTTACCTTTTAAAATACATTCAGTAATGAGTTAAAACAAAGCCACTCCCAATCTAGAGAGGGGGTGGGGTTGCGGGCTCTCGACCCATCAACAATCTCGAGGGGCTGGTGTCAGCCCCGCCAGAAGCGGGGATTCCCCCTAGCTCATTAATATTCACCGCCCACGGCGGCAGCCAATCAGCTGCCGCAAAGGGCGGGCCCTCACAGGTTCACTTAAGGTCAGGGCAGCCCGGGCTCGCCCCTTTCGTTCCCCCAGCAGCGGTTTGGAGGTCTTGGGCCCCCCCAATATTTTTTATAAGTCGGCATGGGCCCCCGCCCCCCCAATATTTTTTATAAGTCGGCGCCCCTGCTAAATCTTAATAGCTAGGTTTTATGGGCAATAAATTACATTTATATATTTGAAATATTTCATCAAAACAGATTCCAGATCAGTATACAACAATAAAGATTGAGGTGGGAAATTTTGTGTTTTATCTATGGATGTATTTGTATATATGTGCTGTTTTTAAAACTGATGCCAGGAAACCCTGTAACCAATAATTAGAAATTGCTGATAGTAAATACTTTATCACAGTTGCTTCCTTCCCTTCCTCAAAGGACTGTTTATGTGACATTTCCCTATTTTGTTAGCATGGTAGCCCTATGAAGCAGATGAGTGTGTGTCAGGCCTGAGGTCACCCCAAAAAAATTCATGGTAGAATAGGGTTTTGTATCCAGATTTCCCCATTCAGATACAAACCTTTTGCCAACAGCATCACATAGATTACCCTTTTTTGAGCTGTCAAAGTGTGTTTCATATGTTGCCTCAGTAATTCTTACAACCAACCCTGTAAAGTAGGTCTGTACCATTAACTCCTTATTACTGATAGGAATTTTGGCAGGCAAGGGTGGGGAACATATATTGAAAGTTCTCATATAACATATTTGTACACTTTTGCTAAAGAAAGTTAGGCGTAAGAATTGCTCTCTCTTAAAAACTCAACTTGGTATCTCTCTGACCTTACTATAACAAAAGGCGCTTGGGTTTGTCATTATGAGATGCTTCTTTGAGTTTTAAATCTGTCTGTCTCTTTTCCATTATTTTTCCATTGTACAGGTTGAAGGTGTTCTTTTTCTTCTTAAGGATTATAGATTGCATACTTTAGACTTGCTATATTAGTTGAGAGCTGAAATGAAATTTCTTTTCCCATCATTGCAAGGCAGGTGTAAATGAGCCCTTTCAGTTAGTGGTCGAAATAGCTGTTATATAGAAAAAACACTTCTTACCGTTTGAGCAATTTTGAAGTGGTAGAAAGATGCCAATTATAGACCACTGGAAGAGCATCTTATAATACCCAACCTAGCAGGTGGGAGACAAGCTCCAGTGCTTACCTTCATTTGTGGGTGCTGTCAGTGCATTGAAGTTCCTCTGGTGTGCATTGGATCTGTCAGAGGATGGTTCGAGGGAAAGGATCCAGGTCATTTAGAATAAGTACATTGCAACATTTTCCCCCATGTTAAAAGTGCTGAGATTTCATGAACACTGTTGATTTGCACGAAGTTTTAAAAACCCAGTATTTTCCTACTTCACTAAGAAGAGCCTTCTGGATCAGGCCAAAGTTCCATCTAGTCCAGCATCCTTTTCTTACAGTGGCCAACTAAATACCTATGGGAAGCCAGCAGGCAGGACCAAAGTGCAACAATGCTTTTCCCACTTGTGATTCCCAGAAACTGGCATTCAAAGTTATGCTGCCTCCAGTAGAGAACAAAGTACATTGCCATTGGTAGTCTAATCATTATCTAATCCTTTTAAAGCCATCCAAGTTGCTAGCTATCTCTAAATTTTGGGGGAGCAAGTTCCATAGTTTTAACAGTGCACTTTTGCCTCTCCTGAATTTTCCAACATTCAGCTTCACTGGATGGCTTCCATCTAGTATTATGAAAGAAGTAGAAAAACTTTCCACCCATAATCTTATACGCCTCTATCATGTCCCTTACCCATCTTTTGTTCTAAATTAAAGAGCTCCAAATGTTGTAACATTTCCTCATAGGGAAGTTGTGCCAACCCCTTGATCATTTTTGTTGCCCTGTTTTGAACGGCTTCCATCTCTGTGATATCCTTTTTGAAATGAGGTGGTCAGACCTGTACACCTGTAGGATTTGTTCTGAACTGATTGATTGAAGCGTTGAGCAAAGACTCAGGTCCTTTGGGGGCCAGTGTCCTATAGCTCCCCCTCCCTGCTTTGGAAGTGTGTGTTTAAATGTCTCCAGCTCAGCTGGTTGTCTTTCACAGCTCTTCTTGGCGCTCTCCCATCTGTCAAGTCATAGATGGGTAAGCGGGAGCCTGTCAAGAAATGGCCTTGCTTTGACATGGTAAGATCTTACGCTCAGCAGGCATAAAAAAAAAATTCCCAAAACATCTTCTATAGTGGAATGACCTTTTAAAAAAACATGAAAAACATGCTTGACTACATCTTCTTTGAACATCTTAATTAATGAGACTGAATTTTACAATATATCAGAAAAGGTATTGGGAAAGCTCCTTTTGTTCCTGAAACAATTTCACAAGCGCATGGACCACTTCACACAATGCATTCATTGGAGTATCCTTACAAGATCTTAGGTACATACATGCAAAGTGGGGATGTGATCCCATCTTGGATGTTGTACAGTGGTACCTCTGGTTACATACGCTTTAGGTTACATACGCTTCAGGTTACAGACTCCACTAACCCAGAAATAGTGCTTCAGGTTAAGAACTTTGCTTCAGGATGAGAACAGAAATCGTGCTCCGGTGGCACGGCGGCAGCAGGAGGCCCCATTAGCTAAAGTGGTGCTTCAGATTAAGTACAGTTTAAGGTTAAGAACGGACCTCCGGAACGAATTAAGTACTTAACCCGAGGTACCACTGTACAGTGTTAGGATGGAGCTATAGACAGCTTATTAAGAGGGGAGCCAGGAAGAGTTGTGCCAAGATAGTCTGACACCAAGCCAGGAAAATTTGGCTTATCCCCATGCCTGAGAATACCTCACTTCCATGAAGATGCTCCAAGTTGCATTTCTGTTATGTGGGATAAGCACACACGTCTTGGTATGTTATTTTCTCTAACATACGCATTTTATAGCACATACACAGACACCCCCAGTATATGCATTTTACTTGGCTGGAAAGCTGCATTGCAATATATAGAGAAGTGCAATTTTTGAAGGAAAACTGTGTTTTGGTTCTCATATTGTTTTGGAAAGTGCAAATTAGATTTTGCCTTTAGATGCAAACTGAAATGAATTTCTTCCTCATCCCCACTCATCACTGAGTGACCATAAAATGGAAGATGACCGCTGCTGAAAGCAAATATATCTGCATCTCTAGCAATTTATCAAGGAGCAGAGAAACTGGATGTCTTATGCAACATCCTATTGTACTCTCGATTTGAGCTTTCTCCCCACCTATTTTTTGGTTATTGGAAAGAAAAAATGTGAAATGACCCCTGTGCTTCACTTACAAAGGACGTCTGTAGTTATTCATTCTCTTGCTGTATGTCCATTCATTCTGCAACAGCACAGATGCTCCCAAACTGAGCTGCTCATTGCTGCTGTTTCTTTATCTTTGTCCAAAACTATATCCGCAAGAAGCTCTTGGGTATGTTTTCCAAATCGGAAAGCCCCAAATTAGATGAGGAGGACAACAGTGAACTACTTTGGTGTTAGTACTTCATGCAAGATGTGGCCTTTGCTTCTGCAGGGTGTCAGGGGTGGATGGAGTTCATGACATGTTTCTGTCAGGGATCTCTCAGGTCTTTTTTTTTAATCATGATGTTTTTACTTTTGAAAGGGGTGGTTTTCACATTAGTTTTATGGGCGGCAAAAATGAAAAGGGTGGGAAAAAGTTATAGTCCCTCCAAGGAGGGGAAGATGATGGAAAACCCTTTACCTTTCTGATTTGAAGACAAGGGTTAGGGGTGTTTTGTTTCTTTAGTATGCAGTGGACAAAAATGTGAAGTTGAAAAACATGGTTTGCAGCTGGAAAGCTAATAACATGCATTCTGAACAGTGGGGTGAAATTAGACACATTAAGTGTATGTGTTTATTAAGCGCATAAATGACAGGCAATGTCAGGGAAAGCATGTACACCAGGGGTCAGCAAATTTTTTTAGCAGTGGGCCAGTCCACTGTCCCTCAGACCTTGTGGCAGGCCAGAGAAGGGGCACTGGGGGGGGGGGGAGCTGGAAGAAGAGGCGAGTCCTCCGCAGCCCCCAGTCCCAGCCACTGTGCTTACCTTCCCAGGAGCTGCCACAGCACCACCACCGCCACTGCTGCTGCTTCTCATGGGTGGGCAGAGTGAGCTCGTCTGCTGCACTCTCTGGCCCACAGGAGCATCAGGGCGGCAATGGGAGGAAGAGGCCGAGTGGTGGCAATGGCAAAGAAGAGGCCAAGCATTGGCAGCTTTGCCGGTGACGGGAAGAAGAGGCCGAGCACTCAAACGCCGCACCTGGTTTACCTCAGCGCAGCACGGGGTGTCTCTGCGAATCAAACACCGCTGAGGTAAACCAGGTGCGGCGTTTGAGTGGCAGAGCCGCCGGCTGCTCAGCCTCTTCCTCCCGTTGCCATTGCCGGGAGTCTCTGCTTCACAGCGCGGGCCAGATTTAGGCCCAGGGGCCGTAGTTTGCCAACACCTGATGTACACAAATTATACAAGGGTAGAATGATTTCAGTTTGCACACTTAAGACGAACTGCCTCAACCATACTAAAACATCATACTTCTTTTAAGACAAGGACTTCATCTTCCTAATCTCTAGGCCGATAATGCTTCATCACATTATTGTAAATACAGCAATCTTGCAACTTACGTGCTTTATGTTGCAGGCTTACTATACTCTTAAAGTGCTCCTTTTTCTTTCTCCTCCCCCTCCCCCCTTCTTCTTTTTCTTCTTCTTGGCATCTGATAGTTTCTGAACTGAGAGAGAGTCAGAAATGAATCATTATTTATATAGTAGATAATAGCTGCTTGCTCCTATGCAGAAACTACCACTGACACAGGGTTAAAGCATGGAGAAAGCATGCTTGAGACTGCCATTTCTAATCACAGGACCTAAAGCTATGTTCCTTCCACTGTTCTCCTCGGCCAAGATGTAAAAAGAGATAAATTGGCTTAATTTTTGAATCTTTTCCCTTCAACTTTTGGGGGACTTCTTTGATGTTGTATCCTTCCTTTGCTTGCAGTGTGATTCAACACTGGCAGTATTAATAACACCTGCTAATAGCATCTCTGTGAGATTGTGTACATGTTAATTGTTTTAAAATGATTTTCCTCCTTTGCTCATCAACGTTAATTTTACACTCTGCTCCCCTGATTTCTAATTAGCAGTTGTTTCACAACATCATGGTCCTAGTAAACAGTAAGCAACAATTTTTGCAAGTTCTTCCTTTCTGTTAATCAATTTAATATTCATAAGATATATCTTTCAATTATAATATTCATAATTGTTCCCATCTCATAGCTGTTCTCCAGTTGTCATTCTCCCTTGTGTCTGATCTTGCAAGTCAGACCATATGTTCTTAAACTCCCCACACCAACTTTCTTCTTTAGGATGTTAAACTACAAAAAGAAAGCTATGGTGTACTGTAAGACAAATCCAATGCACATTTTTGCAGAAGTAAATTTTCATTCAGCAGAGGTTATTCCCAGGTAGGTTTGTGCATAGGACAACAGCTTTACAGCCTGTTCTTTTGCAGGCTTTCTCAAAAGTAAATCCTATCCCTTCGGTGCCACTTACTTTTAAGTTTGTATATATAGCATTGCAGCCTTAGATTCTGCTAGTATCCACAACTGCTGCATGAAGGGAGGCTGAGTTTTAAACATATTTTCTTAAATGTTATTCACTTATCAAGTTTTGATTTACGATCATATTTCTAGGGTAGCTTCATTGTACTGTCATTTCTGTAATCTCCACAGAGGGTTCCGTCAAGACTTAATCACTACTATTTCCCCCCTTGATCTGACTGCCTGTGTGCATTTCATGCTGAGAAAGATGTTCTCATTGTCCTGTGCTCCCTTGGTAGTGCTCAAGGGATATAGAACATTCCATATTTTAAAAGGGCATTCTGTCCACTTGTGGGCTGCTTAGCCCAATCAAAATGCAGAGACTGTAATCTCAGGCTAGTTATACTGGAATAGCATGTCCTGGCTGTAGCGATAAGTATTCCATCTCTTGCTGTCTTGGACTAAATGTGTCCATTCACATGCCATTTTATTTTTCTCTGTGAAACTGTGAACACTTGCCAAGGGAAAACAGTTTTGTTTATGCTGTCACTTCCCAGTCGCCTCCAAGGTGGCTTGCAACTAGGAATGAGGTTAAATTCCATTCAGTTTGCATCTAAAGGTGAACGTATTAAAATGTACACTTCCCAAAACAATACAAGAACCGAAACGTAGTCATTCTTTGCACTTCTCCAAATATTGCAATGCGGTTCTCCAGCCAAGTAATGTATACAAAAATACATATACTTGGAGTAAAGTGTACATGTGTCTATGTATCTATTTGTGAAATTAACATACAAAAGTGCACTACATTAGGGGAAATTGCTTTAGAAAAACATGTATATTGGGGAAAATGCATACAAAAAGGTGTCTATTGGGAGAAATTCACACAAAAATTCTGATGAACACAACACATACGCAGGAAGCTGCCTTATCCCAAACCAAATCACTGTTTCACTTTGTGCGGTATTGTCCACATTGACTGGCCATGATTCTTCCCAGCCTTATGCAGAGGTACCAGTTAATGGAACCTGGGACTTTTTGCATGGAAAGCCTGTGTTCTGCTGCTGAGCTGTGGACACATCCAAAAAAACACTATAGTTCCTTGATAGTCATTCAAGGGACATAGGAAATAATATTGTCAGACACATTGGCACATTTAGCTCACTACTACCCAGACAGACTTTCAGTGGGTCTCCAGAGTTTCAGACATCAGATGGAATAGCTCAGTTGGTAGAACATGAGACTCTTAATCTCAGAGTTGTGGGTTCGAACCCCACATTTGGCAAAAGATTCCTGCATTACAGGAGGTTGGACTAGATGACCCTTGTGGTCCCTTCCAACTCTACAATTGATTCCTCCCATGCCCTATCTGGAAATGATAGGGATTGAACCTGGGACCTTTTGTATGCAAAGCATGTGATCTTATCCCTGAGCTTAAGCCACCCTACCACAGTGGCTATCTGTTGTTTTGTGCATCTGGGGAAAAGTTTTAAAATTGCACTCCATGTTGTGTATTAAAAGTGCAATATGCATTATTTAATAATAGTTCCTGTGTCTGCTTGAAATGCCAGTTTGTCTGAAACTTGCCACCTCTTCGCATTGTAATATGAACTGCACTTATAAATACTTTTGTGTTGTTTCAAGGAGTTTTGCAAGACAACCTGATGTAGGAAAAGTCCTGTTGTTTGTAAATGCAGAGCTGTTATCTGCTTCTTCCTTCTCCCTGCTGGCCACAAAATAGATTTCTCTCCCTGCGTTCAGCACATTTCCTTCTTGTGTGCTGGTAGTTCTTTCTAAGAATCCTTGGGTATTTTACGTGAAATGATTGAGTACATTAGTGCAGACTCCTGGCTGCGGGGGTGGGGGTGGGGAATCCTGCATTTCCTGTCATTGCAGTCTACATTTCTTCCTTGGCCAAATCACTTGCTGAAATTGAATGAGGCACTGAGGCTTTTGGATGCCATATGTGCAACCAAGTTTGACCGCTTGTGATGAGTAATGGGCTGTAGTCATTGCTTTGACAAATAGCAAAGAAAAGTTGGCTTTGAAGTTTAGACCTGCCAGAGTTGGAGGAGAGCTGCTTCTCAGGACACAAGGTTTAGACTTGAGTACATTCAAGATCTAGCAGCTAGAGGTTGCAACTTTAATAGCTTAAAGATGTGCCTGATTTAATTGGAAGCATTTTTGAATATATATAATTGTTTTAATACAAATACTTATAAAAGCTGCAGAAGGGAATGAGAGACACTGACTGGCCTGAGGACACCTAGTGAGCTTCACAGTTGGTCTTCTATGTCCTCATCTGACACTCCAACCACTGTACCACCACCAGGTCTCTTCTAAGATTCTGCTTGCTCAGGCCAGTGTGGCATCTTCTGGGGAAAAAAGTACACGTTAGGCTTCATTAGTCTTGCTTTTACACCTATCCAAATTTAGTTGAAGGATTAGTCAGCTAGAACTTCATCAATTCAATTATTTAATTAGATTGTAGCCGTATTAAAGAATATATAAGGAAAGCCCTGCTGGACCAGAATAAAGGTCCATCTAGTCTAGCATCCCCCTTTCCACAGTGATTAATCAAAAGCCTCTAGGAACTCTCAAGCAGGGAATGAAGGCAACATTCCTTCCCTGCTATTGCCTCTTATCTGTTGGTATTCAAAGGTGAATTGCCCCTGGATTGTGAAGTTCTGTTTTAGCTATCCTAGCCAAAATAGACCTCTCTCCTCCATGACGCTTCAGGTTGCGTTTTTTTGGGTTACGGATGCGCCGAAACCTGGAAGCACTGGAACGGAGAAGCGCTAAATCACACTTTGTGCATGCGCAGAAGCGCCGGATTGCAACCCGCACATGCGGTGCTGCAGGTTGCAAAAGCTGCGGGCTGCGAACGTGCTTCCCACACAGGTCACATTCGCAACTGAGCGTCCACTGTACCAAGAACAAACTTAGTTGGTCTCTAAGGTGCTACTGGACAATTTTTATATATATATATTTTCCGACTTCGTCAGACCAACACGGCTACCTACCTGAATCTATTAAAAAGGAGTTAATGATAAGAAGACTACTGATCTACAGGCTGTTGTCTGGGGAGGGAAGGGAGCTAAGAGGAACTCTCAGCATCCAGTCAACATTTTGTCATAAATACCCTTAATTTTAATGAAACTTGCTGCTTAGTTGGCAGCTTTAATGGCTGCCAAGTCAGAAAACATTTTAACACTGGACCTTTGTTAACCTTCTTAATGGGCTCCAGTTCTGTGAAGGCCTTTAAGCTGTTGGTGCATAAATATTAGACTACACTCCATTTGTTATGCAAATCACTTTGCCAAAGCGGTTCAGCTGCCTGCCATTCAATGAATATTAATGAGAGACTCAAACCTGGAACTATTTCTTGTGGGTTTTTGTCTTTCAGGAAATAAGAACAGAAGCAATTGCCAGACCTCTGGAGATAAATGAGACTGAAAAGGTGATGAGAGTTGCCATCAAAGACATTTTGGTAAGGAAGGTGGTCTTTTTAAAAAAATGTTTTATTCTGTGGCTTTATTTTGAATCGGTTATCTTGTTCAATACTATCTTACTCAGTTTTCATGTTCTTTTTTTTATTCCTAAAACCTCTTTAGATTCTGTGTGCCACAGATCAGAACCTATGGCAAATGTGTGGCTTGGAGGGTGTTTTGGAGCAGGGAAGGAGTGCATCAGCCTTTCCATACCTGCTTCTTCCAGTTCATCCTTCCTTCCCACAGTTTCCCCTTTAAAATGTTTTAAAATCTGCTAGAGTCTGTTACATGCGTTTTATGTAATGTGTGGTTAGGTAAAGGTAAAGGGACCCCTGACCATTAGGTCCAGTCGCAGATGACTCTGGGGTTGCGGTGCTCATCTCGCTTTATTGGCCGAGGGAGCCAGCATACAGCTTCTGGGTCATGTGGCCAGCATGACTAAGCTGCTTCTGGTGAACTGGAGCAGCACACGGAAACGCTGTTTACCTTCCCGCCGGAAATACTTGCACTTTGATGTGCTTTCAAACTGCTAGGTTGGCAGGAACAGGGACCAAGCAACGGGAGCTTACCCCGTCGCGGGGATTTGAACCGCCGACCTTCTGATCGGCAAGTCCTAGGCTCTGGTTTAACCCACAGCGCCACCCACATCCCACGTGTGGTTAGCCCCCAGTAATCTTTGCAACATCCCTGTGAAAATAGGCTAGCATATTCTTCTACCCATATTTTACAGGTGTTGACCTTTGGCTGAATGACAATAGCTTGCCTAAAGCCACCTAGTGGACTATACATGTATAACTAGGAAGAGAGGCCCTGTTTCATGACTATAACTTGAAATATATTGTAATAAAAATTTGATATGTACATCAGAAGAGCCCTGCTGGATCAGGCCAGTGACCCACCTAGTCCAGCATCCAGTTCTCACAGTGGTCCACTAGGTGCCTGTGGGAACCTGCAAACTGGACCTGAGCAGAACTGCTCTCTCTCTCTCTCTCTCTCTCTCTCTCTCTCTCTCTCTCTGTTCTTCCACCCCAGAACCACCCCGCCATAAAGCACAGTTTCAAGAAACCACTCTGGCCCCATTTTTCAGAGTTCCCTGGGAAGAGGGATTGGCTGTTAAACCACTCTGCTTTAATTATAGCTCTGTGCAGACAATGGGGTCTCCAAACAACTCTCAGCACTCTTAACAACTACAGTCCTTAGGATTCTTTAGGGG
This sequence comes from Podarcis gaigeae, assembly GCF_964106915.1. Taxonomy (NCBI): domain Eukaryota; kingdom Metazoa; phylum Chordata; class Lepidosauria; order Squamata; family Lacertidae; genus Podarcis; species Podarcis gaigeae. Next base: position 35,882,148 of record NC_139690.1, read on the forward strand.
AAGTCGTAACTGCTTGAAGTAGTATGATACTGCTTCAAATGCGTAGTGCAGATGGGGCCCTGCTTTCATAGCTGCCTGAACTAGTGAGTCCAATCAATAGTAGCCATCTGCTAGAGCAATCCCAATTGGTGCTTAAATGTCAAAATATTCCTTCTTTGCCAATTAATAATTCTGAAAGAGCAAGGTTTTCAAGGTCATCAGTACTTTGATTCTGTGCAGCACATTTTTGTATTTCCTTTCTCCCCTTCCCTCCCTGTTTTCTTGATTTCCTTTCATCCTTTTGATTACATTTGGGTTTGTGTGGGAGAGAAATGGCTATAAGTGAGGCTTTTTAACAAGGCCCAAGCGGTCTGCATGTTCCCTTACACGCAGCACTTCTGAATGAAGATTTATCCTAAGCAGCTATAAACATTGGCAGAGGATTAAAACCTGCAAACAGTTGTTCCTTTGCTTTTGTATTTGCAGACAGCACTCCCCAGAGCTGATCTTTCCTATTTTCCTTCTCAGGTATCCACCAGGGAGCTCTTGCTTCTTTGTATGTTTGGTAGAAAGCACATTATTAATCTGATAACAGGGTTGCACTTGGACAATGATGTCAATTTAATGTAAAAGTAATTATAAAATTTCCTTAAGCATTTTTGTTGATAGTACTGGGGTACAACTAGGCAGCGGTGAGATCAGGTTCCCTACAGCTCCTTGGTTAAGCTGAATGGTTAGTACTGCTGTGTTTTAGCAGCTGCATCAGTATAAAGTAGCCTGTGCATTGTTAAAAATGGAGTTTTTCCCATGTTGGGATCATTTAGGACCCAAGTACCTTGGATTTGTACCATCAACAATTTGCCTTGCTCACTTTAATGGGGCTCTAATTGATCCCAGCGGCCTCCACCTCAGATTAAAAATGCACGCAGAGAATCGGGAGTTTGAGACAGAACCATCAAGCCTCTTTACGGTACATAAAGCATGACTTGGTACAGATAACAGAAAGAACTTGGGTCTGGGTATTCTCTTTGATTATAAAAGTCCTGGCTGCACAACAGGTTTCTGAATCATGGTGTTACTAGTTGGTCAGCTTTTAGGGATGGAGCAGGGGTGAGGAACCTCCCAGATGTTGCTGGCCTCCAGCTCCCACTATCCCCAGCCAGCATAGCAAGTGTGCAGGAATGATGGGGTTGTCGTCCAAAAACATCAGGAGGACCACAAGTCCCCCATCCCTAGTGCAAAGACTCCAAACCAGGTGTCAGCCTGCACTTGGAAACAGGCATCAAGAGAGTCACAAGCAGACAAGGACCCGGTACAAAACAGGTGCATGATTGGATAGCCAGATGATTCTGGGAAGCTCACAAGGAAGGGATGAAGGTTACAACCCTCCTTATTAATTGCCTCCAGCATTTGGTATTCAGAGGTATACTGCCTCTGAACATATGAAGGTTCTGGTTTGCTAATATGCTTAGAACCAAAGAGCTGTGGAATGTTTATTTGTGTGCAGTTCGAAGCAAGCAGAAGTGGACTCTGCCTTCCTCCTAAATGGGACTGGTCCTGCTCTGAAATATTCCACATCCAAGTCTGGCATGTTCCTTTGAATTATCCTGGCTATCACTTCTAGATTCTTAAGGCATTTGTGTGCTAGCCCAAACTTTTCTCAAAATTACTCATCCTTATCCTAGTAAGTTCTTGTCCTGTTTGTGAGTTGTAGCACGCTGTCTCTCTCTCTCTCTCTCTCTCTCTCTCTCTCTCTCTCTCTCTCTCACACACACACACACACACACACGCAACCCAAAAACAAAAACCCTCCAGCACGACTTGGAAAAAGTCAGAAGAGCAGATGCATAAAATTTCCCCTTCTCATGACAAGAAAAATGAGAACAACTGCAGAATAAACTATGCAAACAGTTCCTGTTCTCATTGTTTATATGCATTTATATTGGTGCAGAACGTGTGCTGCTTTGGTGTATAATTTTTGTTTATAATTGTTTTACATTTTAATCCCACCTATCCTTCAAGCATCTGCTTTGCATTCAGAAGATCCCAAGTAGGACTGGGAATGTCCCCTGCCTCAAAACCCAGAGAGCCACTGCCAATCAGTGTAGACATTATTGGGCCAGAATGACCAATGGTCTAACTCAGTATAAGGTAGCTTCCTAGGTGATATGCATGTTTTTCCACCTCTACCCCTACCTCACTGCTGTATTTCATGTTCACAACAATTCTATGAGGTAGGTGAAGAGAGGGAGAGTAGCTGTGACTTACCCAATGAGCTTAGTGGCTGAGTGGAGATTTGAACACGGATCTCCCTGGTCCTAGTCCAGTGGTTTTTAGCACACACAGTCATAAATATAACCATCAGAAAATGTGGCCAGAACAGAGCTAGGAACTAAAAATGTCATCTGTTGATTCCGTCAGCAACTGTCACTCATCTTTGCAGTATCTCTTTCAGGAGCAGGTCCAGAAAACCAAAGACATGCTGAGCAACGTGGCATCAGATGAAACCAGTTTGGAGGCCAAGATTGAAAAGAGGAAATTGGAGCTGGAAAGAAACCGCAAGCGGTTACAGACCCTTCAAAGTGTTCGGTAACTACTGGCGTACTGTTTGTCCCATGAGAAATGAATATGCAGAGTGTTAATGTGCATGCTTAATGCCTAGTGCAGTGGAGAGTGAAGAGCCTGCAATGAGCCTAAGAAACTCTCTTGTCCAAGAAGTGCTATAAGTATTGAGGCCCCAAACACAAGCAGAGGCTCTTACTTGTAAGTAAGAAACAGATATTTATTCGGGCAAGCAGTGGAACAGGGTCAGCAGCAGACACAGGGTGCAAGAGGCACGATTCAGGAGCAGCGCAGGAAGTTCAAAAGTGACAAAGATGTCTCGACAAGTTTCCATGTCCTTCCCACAAAGTTTTTAAAGAAGAGGCATGGTGCACTCACTATCAAGATTCTTTTGCCTTGTGGGAATGTTGGCACTGCAAACACACATTCCGTCAGAGTAGATGGGTTCTGCTACCATGTGGTTCTAGGTAACAAGACTGCACCCTGCTCTTGTTCAGTCACTGCTGCCTCCTCTTTCGCTTCCTTCCCTTGGCTGAACAGATCTTTTTCCATCTTCCACTGAGGCTCTCTGTTCTAAGTGGGGAAAGCCAGCATCCCTGCTCTCGCATCCAAAGTGGCTGATGTTTGGGCAGAAAGAGGAGATCTACTCCAGCCCAGTTTTCCCCCATTCAGTCTTCTCCTCTGTTTCCTCTTCCTCCTCCTGCATTAGAGCCTGCCAATCCAAGGTCATTCCCGACAGCACTCTCTGCAGTAGAATTACTTGCTACAGTGGTGCCTCGCTAGACGAAAAGAATTCGTTCCGCGATTCTCTTTGTCTAGCGGTTTTTTCGTCTTGCGAAGCAAGTCCATTGACAGCTTAGCGGATTAGCGCTACAGCTGTCAAGCTGCTTCCAGCGATCAGCTGTTAAGCGGCTTATCAGCGGAACAGCTGATAAGCGGCTTAGCGGCTTAAGAAAAGGGCGAAAAAAGCGAAAAAAACCCGCGGGGGGATGCAAGATTTTTTTCGTCTTGCGAAGCAACCCCATAGGGAAATTCGTTTTGCAAAGCGCCTCCAAAACGGAAAACCCTTTCGTCTAGCGGGTTTTTCATCTTGCGAGGCGTTCGTCTTGCGGGGCACCACTGTACCTGCTAATGTACACTCTCTAATTGCAATTATGTAATTATCCATTTTTCCAGTCATTTGACCTTTTGAAAACTGCTCAACATTTTCCTACTCTGAGCATCACTTGATAATTGTGTTTTAAAAAATGATTTGTTTTAAAAATGCACAAAAACAAAGTTGTTAAAATGAGATTGAATCTGTGACATTTGACTCTTTGTTTTTAAAAGAAACGGGTTCATATTGGAGAGGTCAGTCTGTAGTGACCATATAGCTGATTTTAGTTTTTTAAAAATTGTGATCCTGCATGGCATATCCCAGATGCATATATAAGAGTGAAAAATCATAAAGAAATGGGGGAAAGGTGTTTGTTTTTGCTTGGTGCCTTTTTTCTGGGACTTTGAGTATTTGTGTGCTTTTGTGTTTTTGACTGTGACTTCATCAAATGCAGCTGCAGACTCATGGGCTAGATATTTAAATCATAAAATGAAAGCTGGTTTATAATGTGTTATAGTCAAGGATCTGTTGGACTTTATGCAGGCCAATAAACCTTTCCTATCAGGCTTCTTTGAACTATGGATCATTAAAAGACAAGTGAGCCAGTTTCTCCTTTAAAAACTTTATGCATGTTAGGATACCTTGAAGATTGCCTCCTCTCATACCATCCTGCCTACTTCCTAAGAACAGAAGGAGAGAACCTTCTCCTTGGCCCATTTAGGATGGAATCACAGTTGGGTGAGATAAGAGAGCAGGCCTATTTAGTGGTTGTACTCAGATTCTCTCACTGTCTGCCCTCTCCTGCTTTGACCAGATTTATTAGCTTTACCATACATGCAACATCCCAGATGTTAGCTAGCCAAGAATCTACAGAAGGAAGGGTGATACTGTTCCAATTCTGCCAGATTATCATTCTGGCTGCAGTTAACAAATAAGCTGTCATTTCTAAATCATCTTCTGGTATACTGCCCTTTAGATAAGGAAATAATATTACCTTTGGATCTCTTGGGACATCATAACCTAGAAGTTTTTATTTCTGATAATACTAGATTCCAAAATATCTGGATTTTTGTATATCACCACATAATGTGGAATATATTTGCTTCAAGTGTTTTACGTATGCAACAATCACCTGTAGTCTCTGGGTATATTTTGTTCAATCTCACTGGAGCCAAAAATCAATGAATTTATATTTAAAAAAAATTAAAGTGAAGCAAGATTTTTTCCCCCAAATCCATACTCATTTATCTTCTAGAATTATTATCAGCATGCTTTGTTGCCACTTAACTAGATATTTATGCCCAGATGGTTCAAAAGCAATCAAATCTTACTTAAGACTCCCTTGACATAGTTTTCAGATGTAATTAGGACCTTAAATTTTGTTGGCTCTCTTAATGAAGCATGAATCCATAATAATGGATTAACTGTATTTTTTCTTGGAAGATATTGGAAAAAGAGTAGTTGAGCATATTCTAGAATTGGTTTAACCTGATAGAATGTTTTAAATGTTCCCAGAAAATATTTAGGAGCTGGGTGGGAGGTAAGGTAGTGCTTGAAATCCCTCAGTTCAGCTAAAAAAACAAAACTCACAGATTCTCCCATGTTCCTTTTTTCTTGTGTCCCCATCAGCCCAGCTTTTATGGATGAATATGAGAAGATTGAGGAGGAACTGCAGAAACAATATAGCTGTTACCTGGAAAAATTCCGTAACCTTACATATCTGGAACAGCAACTGGATGACCAGCACCGAATGGAGCAGGAGAGATTTGAGGTGAGGGTTCTCAAATATTACATGAACTCCTTTAGTCTTTATTTCTACTCCACATGCTTCTGTATGCATTTCTGCAGTTTTGTCTGTATTTATCCTCAAGTGTGCACCAACCCAGGTTCCAATACAAGCTTGCTTTCTTGTTTTCTGTCACTATTTTGGGGGCTTGACCCATTTGCTTATGGTAGAATCCGACTGCTGTTACCCATCTGCCCAGGGTTGCTCTTTTTGAAATGAGGTATATAAAGACCAAGAAAAATAAAACATAATTATAAATAAATAAATTTAAAACTCTGGGTGAAGACAGATGTAATTTTAAAAAGTCAAGTGGGTTGTTCAGTCATGCGCTTAACACAGTTTCCTCCTGCCTATGTAATTTGCATGAAAGGTATACATGGCAGTGCCTTGAATACTAGTTGAGTCATCTTGCTTCCTTGCTTCAGATGGTCTGCCCAGAATGGTCATGTATTTTGATTGACTTGTCTGTCATTTATTTATTTATTTTATTTTAATAATAACTTCAAACATTGGTTTTAAAATTTGAGAAATGCTCGGGGGACACAAGTGTGTGTGTGGTTATAATGGGTTAATGACTTTGTATGCATGAGCCAATAGGCACTGTTCACAGGTAGCTCTTCCCCATTCAGGGTCTGCAACATTGAAAACCTGCCCATTGACAGGTGTTGTTGATTTAAGTAGTGTGTCATAACAAAAGAAGAACCATGGACTTAAAAAATCCTCGCCTGTCTCACCCCACTTTCTGAACCACTGCAGATTTATGATTTAGTGCTGTACACAATGGGAGATCAAGGCACAGTTCTAAAAGGGCTGTTTCTCTCTTCCTTTCCTCTTCTTCCTGACTGTCCTTTCATCACGTTTGCCAGGACAATTTGGTGTCAGATAAGCCCTGCCCCTTTGGAATATGTGCCGCTTGCTGGGAGTCAAAGAAAAATAGGACTTGAAATCATAAATAATTGAATTCCAATATTTGCAACACCCATTCATCTAAACAATCAGATGGCTCATTGATCTTTGTATACTGACTTGCCTTCGTTCCAGTTAATATGTCTTTTGCAATTATTGTGCAGAGGAAATGGTATGCTTTGTGCCGCCTTTTCCAGAATTTCACTCAACAGCATGCTAAGACAATGGCAATGACTGTGTGGTTAGGTTAATCTGCTTCCCTGGTTTCTTTGGGTATTGAGGAATGAGCTGGTGGACAAATGAATATTTATCAAGTGAAACTGTGTTCCAGCCTAAAGAGCATCATTGAGTAATTGGCCTGTAATCTCTGGAACACTTGGCAGATGTTCTCTGCTGTTGTTTTACAACTAATGACATCGGGTAGGTTGCGTTTCATAATTGGAAAAGTGATTTAAAGGCTGAAGAAAGGTTTTCACATTTTAATTAGTGCAGCACTGTGGATGCCATGCAGCAGTCTCTTAAAACTACCCCCTCTTCCCTACATCCCCAAAAGACGGAAGGCCTACAAGTCTATGTAATATAGCAGATCTTTGTCCTCAAGATTCCTGCTCTTATACAAGCACTAGCATAGTCCTTGGAGGGAAATATGCATGTCTAACCATGTTGTTGTTAAGAAAAACAAGAATAAAAACAACCTAAAATACAACAAAGGACGCGGCTGGCACTGTGGTCTAAACCACTGAGCCTCTTGGACTTGCCGATCAGAAGGTTGGCGGTTCTAATCCCCACAACAGGGTGAGCTCCCGTTGCTCAGTCCCAGCTCCTGCCAACCTAACAGTTCGAAAGTACGCCAAAAAGTGCAAGTAGATAAATAGGTACCGCTCCTGCGGGAAGGTAAATGGCATTTCCGTGCGCTGCTCTGGTTTCGGTGTTCTGTTGCGCCAAAAGCGGCTTATTCATGCTGGCCACATGACCCGGAAAACTGTCTGCTGACAAACACCAGCTCCCTCGGTCTGTAAAGCAAGATGAGCGCCGCAACCCCAGAGTTGTCTGCGACTGGACTTGACTGTCAGGGGTCCTTTACCTTTTAACCTTTAAAATACAACAATATGCATAAAAGTGCAAATCCAACTCAGTGCCACGCCACTAAAAACATGCAGAGAACTCCAAAGGCCTGGCTGAATAAAAGCAGATAGTGAAGGAGCCTGGCATGCCTCCCTGGGGAGAGCATTTCACAACTGGGGAGCCACTACTCTCATGTCCCATTCTCTTTTTGCTACCCTCCTCACACACAGAGAGAAGGGCATCAGCTGAAGAACACAGGGTGGTGCTGTGCTACCGTATCCATTAGTAGTAAGCCTATCTCTAATAGCTATCTTGGGCCATGGAGCCAAAACAGAGGCAATGAAAATGAGGGTAGTATCTGCATGCTTGGGTGAAGCAAGAAGTAGGTAGAAGTACAAAAAGGAAATATTTCATGAAAACTCAAAAAAAGGCAGTCTAAGGGAGACTGAGGAAGCCCAGTAGCTTCAGGATGTTGAATATCAACTGTAAAAGAAAATTGGAATAATAAGGAATGCCTTGCTTTGGAGGGAGTAAGTAGCTGGAAACCTGATTAGGAGCACTCCCTCTAGGAGAGGGAATACGCTGCGACATCCCCCCCCCCCCCAGATCCCACTTGGTTCTCTGAATCTCCATTTCTGGTGGTGAGGTGGGGGCAGGACACAGGGTTTGCAAGGGGGAGGCTCTGTGGGTTTCCCATAAGCATTTGGCTGGACACTTTTGGAAACAGGCTGCTGGGCCAGAAGACCTTTTGCTCTGGTCCAGCAGGACTCTTCTTATGCTCCTGGGGACAACAGAGGCCCAGAAATGCCAGTCATCTCCCGCATTTCCCTGAAGGCCCCTGACCATCTGCGATGCACGCCGAGCGCTGCCATTCTCCTTCAAGGAGGCAGCAGGAGCTGTAATTTAAATTTCCATGTAGCGCAATCAATCCTGAAATGATTAACTCTCCTTTGTGACGCTTCTATTGAGAATTCATTACAATTAAATTCTTGTGTACAAATTGTTCCTGCAGAAGCTTGGCTTGGGAAAGCTTGCGTGTGCTGCCTATTGGTATCTGAGTTACCATTCATTATGCAATCGTGACATATCTTAACTGCTGAGAAGAGTTTAAATCCCAGTTCGTCATTATGGTCTGCTAGTGAAGCATTCTGATATCAAAGCACCAGCTGGCCTGCGGTCAAGTTAACCGAGACGGAGGAGGGGAAACAAAAACTTGTTAAGCCATGCTACACTCGCAATTATTTTTTATTGTGCTTGATTTTTGAGTGCTTTTACATAGGTGGCCTCTTTCAGTCCTTGTTAAGGCTAACTGATGCTGTAGGTGTGAGCAGCCACCAGCGCTGTCCCCTTAACACCATGTAAAGAGCTTCATTAACTACGGGCCCTGAAATTTGGGGTCCCCTCCAAACCCCTGCTTTCAGTATAAATTACAGACGTACTTCAGAAGTCAAACAGAATCCATTCGACTTCTGAAAAGTTTGTAAACCAAGGTGCAGCTTCCGATTGCGCAGGTGTGCCTTAAACAATAGCAGAATATACAAGAGTAAATTGTGATATTCCTTGCTGGTAAAATATTTTTTTATAAGGCTATGAGAGGCCCCAGCTGCTCTAGTAATTTCTTCATCTGACATAATTTGATAAACTATGTACACTGATAAACTATGTTCACACCATGGACTCATCCACATATTTACATAAAGACCATGCATGGAAACCAACACACCAAATAAACTAATACAACAGAACTGTAATATGCCAGGAGAGTAGCAAATGAGCTTTTATTGAATCATTACAATTTGTACTTTCCCTAGGTCCAGAGAGAGAAGTAAGCAAATAAATATGAGAGCAGTTGAGGCAATTTGTATTACAATATAGGCACGGTTGAGTTAATTGGAGATGTCCCAGATTGGTGGCTTTGTTTTTTGGTCATTGAAAACGGGGGACTCATTGTTTGAAGAGTACTCTGTTAATACACCATGGTCTCTTGAGGGGCCTTTCTTTTCTTTTGCCCTATGTTGTCACTTTGTTTCTTCCTTCCTTAATCTCCCTCCCAGCCATAATTTTGAATTTCAGTCTCTTTGCTATTGATTGTGCATTGTGCTCAAGTGTGAAGATTTTGAGCTCCTGTTAGTAGGAAATTGGCATTTCCCCCTGGACATTGTGCTTATCTGCAAGCTGTTAGGACAAGATACCAGGCAGGATTAATGTCTCCTGCTCTGGAACTGCTGACATAAAGAAGGGACGGTTGAAACTTGAAGTTCCCGTTGATAGCATCATAAGGATGCTGCACGGTCAAGGACTCTTCTTGCGCCATTGTGCCCAGGACCTTAGGGAATGAAAGGCTGCAAGAAACACATAGGTTTAGAGCTGAGATGGGGAACCTGTGGTCCTCCAGAAGTTGCTGTAATAAAACTCCAGCATCCCTTCTGGGATAACATGCTGGCTGGGGTTGGCAGGCATTGGAGTCCAACAATACTTGGAAGGTCACAGAGCTTCTGGCTCACCTGTCTTTCCGAATATAGCCTTGTGAAGATACCCGAGGCACACATCTTTGTTGCTGGGATTCAAGAAGCCTTTGCCCATCCCTTCTTTTTGGTTACTGTGCTCCACCTAGCTCAGGATCTCAGTTTTCATCACAATATTTTAACTGAAGTGTGTACCCCCTCCTTAGAATGAGCAGACATTTTGTGACTTACGTAACATGAAAGGGTGGGAGTTCCAGTGTACAACATTATTAAGAATGAGGAATATAGACGCAGTTTAGACGAAAAACGCAATGCTTTATTTAAGGGCATAAGAAGAACCCCTGCTGGATCAGACCAAAAGGACCATCTAGGTCAGCATCCTATTCTCAGAGTGGCCAGCCAGGTGCCCAAGGGATGCTTGGAAACAGGGCCATTGGTATCAGATGCTCACTGGGTCAGCATTTTCATAATGAAACTGAAAATTCAGTGCAAAGCTGGAGAAGTGGGATTTGCTTCCCATCTTTCCCTCTTATCTACTGCCTCACAGGAACTACAATGAGAGATATGGTGAGATTGGTCATCACTGGGGTGGCAACGTTCTGGGACCGAAGTCAGTGGCTCACATTCCTAAACTTGAAAAAGCAAATGTTAAGGAACTGGCCACTAAGCTTAGATAGATGTATCAGATTTGCCTCAAATTCTTCTTTGCTTAAAAATAAAATACTGGAGGGTGGAGGGTGGAGAAAGGCTTTTAAAATGTTGCTGTCAGGTTCTGAACCAATTCTCTTAAGGTAACACCTAGTCTTCATATTTATTTTAAACATTTTTATTTTGCTCCTCAGCTGAGAAATGCTCCCAGAGAACTAACTGAGTCCTTCAGACATACAATCTAAGAAAAAATATGATGCAATAGGAGCAGACATTAGGGAGGGAAAAGGAGAAAAAGAAACATAGACACAAACACTTAATCTTGTAATGATCACTGAAATGAAACGATTTCAAGGAGATGAGGAGGCAAATGTTGCTGTTCTTTCAGCAGAGGGCAAGAAAATGCCCCTCAGTCCCGTCTCTCTCCCTCTGCTATGGCCTGATGGGATGGCTGTAATGACATATTGCAATAACCAACAGCAGTATTACCAGAGCACGAATAATTGCGGGAAGGTTTTTCTCTCTGGTGGATATGGCCTGCTGCCTGAGGCAGATGATGCAAATAGGTTCCAAATGTTGGAAAATATAAGAATTAAATGAGAACTTGCTGCTTTTTTTAATGTGTTCTCAAATCTGCTGCCTGAGGTGGGCTGCTTTACCTTGGCTAATGGTGAAGAGAGCTTGAAAATGGTTGTGCACCTGTGTTGGGAATTTCTCCAGTATATTACAGAAGTTTCACTTTTTTCTGCCAGCTGCTTGTCAAAATTCATTTAGTTATATCTTTTTAAAAGTTGACAGGGTTGTTGACTGCCAGATGAAGCAATCAGTCATGATGCTCATTAATTCCTTCAAGAACACATGGGGGGGGGAGTTCAACTACAGGCTAGGAAATATCATTTTAAAATTAAAGACTGATTTGTAATGATTTTTTTATAGCATAAGTCATGATCAGTCAGGGGACAGGATGCTGTGCAAGTGTTGAGCCAGTTGTCTTTCAAAAAGGCCCTTTGCTGGGCAGGGATTGTAGTTTGGTGACGGAACAACTGCTTTGCACAGAGGAGGAGGACCCAGGGTCAGTTTCTGGCTTCTCCAGCTAAAACAGCGTTGCCCAACCTGGTGCCCTCCATATATTTTGGACTGCAACTCCCCATCAGTCATACATTTCCCTGTATCAGGAAAATTTTAATGTCTAACGTTTTGCAATTTTTATGTGCTGTAAGTCGCACAGAGTGGCTGGGGAAACCCAGTCAGATGGGTAGGGTATAAATAATAAAATTATTATTATTATTTTATTATTGCTAGCAAAAAAGGTCCAGGGACGTTTTCTTGGCAACTTAAAGTCATGTGTCATGTATGATTTGAGAAAACCCAGCTCCTCAGAAGCTACCTTTTACTAAGCCAAACTGTTGGTACATATAGCCAAGTATCGGGGGGGGGGGGAATCACATAGCTTCCCTGATGCCTTCTGAAAGGGTAGCTTTCTCTGACTTGTGAATATTGAGTTTGAAGTATTATTTATTTATTTATTTATTTATTTATTTATTTAATTAATTAATTAATTTGTATACTGTCCTTTATTCAAAGATTCCAGAGTGGTTCACAACAGAAAAATACAAAATAAAGCATACCAAATGCATAGTAAAACAAAACAAAAAACCATAAAAACCCTTCCACAAAGCCTGGAGGGAGGCTAGGAAAGGATATGTAGAAAACAGTCTACTGAGAAAAGATAAGATTTACATTTCTTGCTCCAAGAAATTTACATTTCTTTTTTACTGCAGATTTATTAAAGAAAGCAAAAGCGCAATTGTCATCTCACATTCACAATAAAATAAAAACCAATACGTCCATCTTAAGATACACATACAGATTCATAAATGCCCTCCAAATGTCAAAACAGATATCCAAAGGAAGTTGGTGTTTCAAGAAAGTGCATTCAACTGCAGCAAGGGCATTAAGGACTTTAAACTGTTGCGTAATAGATGGTGAATTTTTATCCTTCCACGCTCAAGGTATATGTCTCTTAGCAACTGCAAGGGCTCATAAATTCCATTTTTGTTGTCCAGTTGTTAGTCCTTATTTTGCAGGAATATAACTTAAAGTACACAAACATCTGCAAATATTTTGCCAGTACAAAATTTATACAGACAGCAACTTCAGACCAAACAGGGCATTTTAGGGGAAGCCCACATCATATGCCTCAATGAGACATTTCTAGCATTACACCTCCAAAATGCATCTGGCTTAGACAACCCCTTCATACAGAGCTGCTGTGGAGTCCAATATACCCAAAAAAGGTTTTTTTTTGCTGAATCAGTCAAAAGAAACATGCCATATAGATTCTACAGCAGTTTTTATGTCCAAGAATAGAGAAGACTCAGGGAAGGGTAGAAAACTGGCATCCAAAGTCCTACCGACAAGATAGAATTTGGAATAAAGGCAGTAAATGGTTTACATTCTAATTGTATTTTAATTCTGCCTATAGCAGTCAGATTGCTTTGTGGTAAGCAGAATGCTTTCAATGTGGACCTGAGCAGGTTGTGGATGTCCAAGGCAGCAGAGGCTTCACTGGGAATATCATTGGTTAAACAATGCTGTGCCTTTCAGAGCTTGTTTAGCAATAGATCATCAGCCTCCTGCTAACTGATGGCATGTTTTTCACAGCAACCTTCCATAGCAGCTGCTATTAGACTCTTTGGAAATAGCTTTGCAGACGCTCAGTTCCGTTCTGCTTCTAATATCAATACCCTCCTTTTATAGCTTTTTGCAAAATGATTGATTGCCTCTGGGTCCTGTACTCTCCCCACTCTGCCCCCAGGGGTGACATTTGGAAAACTATTAATTAGTATCTGTGACAATGGGAAATAAATGGATGCATTTACTATTGTGGTAGACAGGGCTCCCAAATGCTATGTCTAACACTTTCTTGCTGGAGACTCTCTCTCTCATGCTATCGGGCAATCTGTTGTGCCTATTGGAGCAGGAGTGAGATACAAGGAAATCATCTTAAGATTTGCAATGAGTTCAGTTCAGTTCAGAGCAACTGTAGCTAGTGGGCTAGTGTAACTAGATGGATTTCTTTTAGTGGCTTTAAAAGGATTAGACAAATTCACAGAGGCTGCTAACCATGATAGCTATGCTCTACCTCCACCTTCAGAGGCATTATGCATCTGGAAACCAGTTGCTGGGACTCACAAGTGGGGAGAGTGTTGTTTGGGTCCTGTTTGTGGGCTTCCTATAGGAGGGAGGCATCTGGTTGGCTACTGTGAAAACAGGAGGCTGGAATCGATGTGCTGCTGGCTTGATTCAGCAAGCCCTTCTTATGTTGTCATTCCAGGATTGCTTGCAGAGGCAGTACCCATTAGATGCAAATTATAGAATTGCAGAGTTGGAAGGGACTTCAAGGGTCATCTAGTCCCACCCCCCTGATAATGCAGAACATTCCTCTTCCCTTTCCTCTCTCCCTCTGTGGCAGGGGCCAGCCACTGGTAGCTGTCCAATGTGAGATGAGCCAAGGGATGCCAAGAAATGTCCCAAAGCCAAGAAGATGGTGTGGCTTAGGCAAGGTCCTGGCCCCAAAGGGTACCTTTGGATAGCCCTTTCTGTCCAAGCTGGCCCAGTGGACAGGAAGGGTAGGCATATGAAGAGGCCTGCAGGATCAGGACAAAGACCCCTTTGGTATATAGCGTTCTGTTCCCACAGTGGCCAACTAGATGCCCATAGGAAGCCTTTGTGTCCTCCTTTACTATGTTGACTTTCCTTTTTATTTTTCGTTTGTTGCTTTAATTGTATCATACAATTCTAAAAGGAAAACTATTTATGAAAATAAACATAATAAATTATGAAATCCCTCCAATCTGTTTTGATGAGTGGTGGTTTATAAATCATCTAACAAATAAATTGAGCCCTGGTGTGATCCTACGCAAACTGGCAGGAGAAGGGTCTCGTCCTGTTGGGTCTCTGCCTCCTTCCTGTTTGTCACCCAGTGAGAGAGAAGAGGTGGCGGGCACAGAGGAAGCAGGAGGGTGGCAGATCTTGCACTCCTGTTCTCATTCGTTAATGGCACATCTCCCCCACCCACCACACTCCCTCTGTATGTCGGTGAGCTACCCTCAAGGTCCTGAACGGTGTTTGTGGGCTAGAGCTCACATAAGTTTGCTTCTCTCGACCATAGTTGGAATCAAGGAGTAAGCAATGTAAGAAAATGTGTTATGGTAAGAAACATGAGCCTATGTGCATCGCTCTGGAGCATGCATTCTACCTTAGGCAGAGAAAGCAGGAAAGTTCATAGAACTGGCTGCTTTGCCATATTGTTGTCAGCATAATAGTGATGAAATTGCTTTATGTTTTTGACCTTTGAAGGATATTTCCCTTCCTAGATTAATTGCATAAACCCATGTGCAGGTGTACAAGAAGTCACAGAAGCACTTGGAATACATTTTCAAGTGTTGTGCATGGCTTTAGGATATAGCTCTTTGTTTCATTCTGCCGTACAAAGAAGCGTAAAACCAACACAACTGGCAGTGCATATCTGAATTTTTGCTTGCTGGCTTAAAAAAAGCAGACTAGTAAATAAAAATGGAGGCTAGAAGCACTTTCTCCTCTGTCTTTGTCATTCTGCTCTTCTCCCCCACTCCCTTTATGGGTGACAGCACTAAAAAGGGGTCCTTACCCTTCCTGTTAACATTTACCATTGTGCTTTGCTGTGCCACAAGGCAACACCTCTGAGCTGGCTCTATCTGCAAATGAAGTTGGAAGACATGACTGGAACGAGCTCAGGTGGTGCTTCTTCTAAGCAGGCTAGGGATAAGGACCAAAGTTAGCCCAGTTAGCTTTCATACTGGTTGCAGGGAAAGTGGCTTTACTTCCCTCATGGCTAGCACACACAAAAATTGTATAGATTCTCATAGACAGTTGATTAACATTTGTAGATGTTCTTTTATTGAACCAACAAGTTACATAAAAAGTGTTTTAGTCTACTGAACCTCATGGAATAATCTGCTGGCACGAATCAAACAGGAGTGTGCCCAGATTCAAAGGTTTGCAGCACTTTTGAACAGCTAGAGTTGATCTAATTTAGAGAGAAGCTTATAGTCACTTTTTTTTTAAGTCCCATTCTATGGAACTAAGCTGGCTGCAAAGCCTTTGATATTAACCCAAGCAACAGCTTATGTCTTGTTACCCTCCTGAGCGGAAGCCTGGTGCAGCTGCCTTTCTGATTTTGATGTTTTCCCTTCCCTGCAGGAAGCAGAGAACACTTTGCGCTTGATGCAGAACAAGCTGAAGGAGGAAGAGAAGCGCTTGCTGAAGAGTGGAAGTGAGCTCTGTTTGTTAACTTTTTCGGGTGTCTGCAGACCCAGGGTCCCATGCAGTTTGACCCTTTCCATTTGCATGTCACCATGGTCATTTGAGGTGGAAACTAAACACCAGGCAGGCAGAGAGGCATATGGAGCTACAGCAGTTTTCTCTTTCTGCTTGATTGTTCTGTCACTCAATTTACTATTTTCAAGGCAGAATGGGAAGTCAAGGCTGTATGTTGTCTGTTGGGAGCTTTGGGTAAGTCATGGCTGCTTACTGTCTAAATATCTATCTCTGAGCCCCAAATCAGCTGCATTATGGGTAGCATGGTGGGTAAGCCCTATTATTGTTAGGAACAGAGGTGAGTCACTTTCACTTTAACAATGTAGTATCAAACCCCTTAGCTGCAGAAGGGTTGGATTATGGTCCCTTCCAATTATACAACTCATGGTCCCTTCCAACTCTACAACTCTATGAAGCAGTTTTGCCATGCTGTGCGATAATAATAGCGAATTTGTTGTATTATTTATTGACCGCATTTATATGCCACTCCCCCCCCCCCGCTCGCCCATTTGCTCAAGACACTTTGCTGTGTAAAATAATGGCCACCAGTCCATTGGCTACAAAAAGGAAAGGGTGATAATAGAAGGCGGTAAAGAGTAAATTCACATACCAGTTCATCTGTAATAAGGTTACATAATGATTTGGGTGGAATGCGCCTGGCGCACATCATCTTGGAGAAACCAAACAGTAGTTGGTCCCATAGAAGGGGGCCTTACACTCTCACATTCTTTTCTCTGATGTGGCCGGTGCATTGCCTGTTAGTGGAGTGGAAGAGCCAAATGGTAACTGGTCTGGTGGAAGGGGCCTCACCGCCTCACCTCTCCAGCTCATGCAACTATGGGGAATGAATAGACACCAATGGAGTGAAAGAAATTGATGGATGGCCTATCCAACAAAAAACAGGTTTTGGCTTTTTTATTATCCACCTGACTTTTAATTCAAAGCTGTAAATTGCAACTCACCTGGGCTACTAGCTAAGAAAACCTACAACCAGGCAAGGAGCAACAACATATTCCTCCTTTAGGGTATAAATGGCTAATATAAGTTACAGGCATGCAAGAGGCAAGCAGAAAACTTTCTATGAGCTAGTAACTTTTGCAGATGAATATGCAAAACTGGATTAATTCACCGATTTGCGGATTACATTGAACTAAAACCGGGTCTTATAGTATTGGGTCCTGTTTAAGCCATATGAAAATAACTAACTCTATTTTATTGGCCAAAGATGCTGCTCTTCATCTGATAAGCAATTCCAGTCAATGTTTCCTCTCTTTTTACTCTAGGTCAAATCTCTCCAGTGGGAGGGAGTATTTAGGCCTGCTTTTAATACCAAGGGAACTATAATTAATAAGGTTGCCCACATGCTAACTTTTGACAGAAAATTTGGATCAGTGACAGATTGGAAGGAGCAATTTTATCCTGATGTTGTTATTTCAATTTTGGCTTATTCTTAACTAAGACGTCAGCAGAGACCCTTAGGTGAATCATCCCAGTTATTTTAATATTGCTTTGTATGCCTCGAACATTTATTGGGAGGCAGGGGGCATGTGAGGGAGAAACCCAGAAGGTTTTCTCTTGTGGATCAGTTAAGGGAATTTTTGCTTTTGACTGAGACTGGCTGAGGCTTTTCAAGTCGCATTTGATAGTTCCGGCTTGTTAATACTTTTATCTCAACCTTCCTTGTCTTTGTCCTTTTGTATGTGGCAGCAGGCTTTAAGTAGCAGAGCACTGTTGGTTCTGCTGAGGACTAGTGTTTTGGCTTGCTGGGTCTTTGTAGATCAGGCATGAGGAAACTTTGGTGCTCCAGAGGTTGATGAACTACAACTCCCATATTCCCTGCTCATTGGCCGTGCTTGTTGGGGCTGGTGGGAGTTGTAGTTAGCAGCATCTGGAGGCCCAAAGTTTCCCCATTCCTGTTATGGATCCTGAATTTTTTTTCATCTTGCAGCTGTCTTCTAGAAGGAGACTTGAAAGGGCCTTCCCCCAGCTGATTTTTACCCTGGAACTTGATTCTGCATTGAGCAGGAGGTTGAACCAGATGATCTCCAAGGCCCCTTCCAACTCTACAATTACAGTGGTGCCCCGCAAGACGAACGCCTCGCAAGACGAAAAACCCGCTAGATGAAAGGGTTTTCTGTTTTGGAGGCGCTTCGCAAAACGAATTTCCCTATGGGGTTGCTTCGCAAGACGAAAAAAATCTTGCATCTCCCCCATGGGTTTTTTTCACTTTTTTCGCCCTTTTCTTAAGCCGCTAAGCCGCTTATCAGCTGTTCTGCTGATAAGCCGCTTAACAGCTGATCGCTGGAAGCCGCTTGACAGCTGTAGCGCTAATCCGCTAAGCTGTCAATGGGCTTGCTTCGCAAGACGAAAAAACCGCTAGACGAAGAGAATCGAGGAACGAATTTTTTTCGTCTAGCAAGGCACCACTGTAGATGGTTCTCTGAAAAGATGGCTATGAGCAAAGCTGAGCATAATCAGACTTGAACATGACGCCGAAGGACTTTAAAAAATGAATTTAGAGGAGTCTGAAGGAGAATAAATACACTTGCTCACATACGTAATTCTTAGAACGTTCAGAGCAGTTCATGGACATACTCTCAGTGATCACCATATGCTGATGGCGTACTGAGGCTTTGAGATTTGCCGAAGGCCATCTCAGTGAGTATATAGGTAAGATGAGATTTGAACCAGGATCCTCATCCCAGAGGCTTGTCTGCTGAAGTACACAGGACTGGACTTTCAATGACAGAGCTTTCCTTTGGAGCATAATTCCTTCTCAATCATAAAACTGCCTCTGTTTTACAAACTCAGTTGTTTGTCGTTACAGTATTGGCAAAATTCTGTTTGGGGAAGCAATGGATGAGCTCCTGGGGCTTAGCCGCTCAAATGGAGTATGTCACATATTTGCTTTTGTTTACAAAGATTTGAAGCAACTGGGGCAAACAAGAGCAGCTTTGATCCGTGGGGAAATCTGAGTTCCCACAGTGAACATGAAGCACATATTGTTCTTGGCTTGAACAAAGCTTTATTGAGAAAGTGACACATCTATTGGTGGGTTCTGCCTGCAGCTAAGGTGGAAACAAAGTATGATCAGTGAAAGATTTATTAAACACATTTGGGGTTTGGTGTGGGTCGTTCTTTCCTTCTTCAGTTTTGGTTTTCATCTGAAATTAGTGGCATACAAAGGCACAATTTGTACTACCTTTTCATCTGATTCCATCTACATGTTAGGATATTTTAGGGAAGTCATTTGTATTTTTAGTTAATAACAGCATGGGTTCCTTTAAAGTGGTGGGGAGAGGCAATTTCAAATGGTACTTTGCTTCCTTTCAAAAGGGGATGGGTGTAAGCAGTGGCATGAGGGATTCCTCCATCTGCCAGCCGCCATCCCTGCCCCCTTATAGGAGAAGGCAGCTGGTGAGTTGAGATTAAATCCTGCTGCCTAGGCTGCATGATCCTGGTCCTTGCTGGGAATGGGGTGGTGCAGCCAATCATGGGCATAGCCAGGACTTTTGTTGGGGGGGCAGAACCTCAGCTATGTATTTTTATTGATTGGGGGGCAGCTGCCCCTTCCTGCCCCCCTCCATTGGCTACGCCCATGCTCTACCCTCCCAGCCATCAGCTGACATCACCTGTGACCTCAGCTGATGAGGGGGTGGGGGAAAATGGCCTGGTGGCCAATTGGATCCCTTTGTGGGCCAGGATTGGCCTGTGGGTTGGATGTCCCCCACTCCCTGCCTGGAGGAAAGAAGGTGGCGGTGGCAGCAGTATATCAGGCAGGCAACCATCACTCCACCGCCTCTGAGAGGAAGCCTTCCCCCTTAGAACTGCATCCTTTCTGTTCCCACTTTGCATTATTGTAGGAAGGACAGGTGACATGCCATGGCTGATGGTGTGCAGCACAGTTTCCTCCACCCCATTAACGTTCAGTTCTAAACTGATGAAATGGTCTGTCCTCTCTGCAGGGGACTTGGGTGAGGGTGCTGAGAATCTTCTGTTAGAAGTTCCTGAACTACAATCCCCAAGATTCTCTGGGGGAAGCCATAACCATTGAACCAGGACCAAAAACTAATAGAAGTTTGGAATGTAGAGAAGAACATTTTGTAATTAATCTGCAGCCCATTTTGTCCCTGTTGTTGTTGTTACAATAATTATTACTACGTCAGTTTGTTAATTTCACTTGGGTGAGAGATCCTTAATTTTCTACAAATCTTCTTGAATTGAGAACATATTGATCTTTCTTTCCCCTAAGTGAGGCACCTCCCTGCTTCCTGGTGGTTTTGGATGGCGCTGATTCTCTTTAGAAAAGATCACAGTAAAAAGAAAAGAGAGAGAAACTTCCAAAACCTTGTTTGTGATGAATGTGTAGGCAACAATCAAATTTCAAAGTGTTCTCCACCCCTACATTTGTAACTTCTGAAACGCTCTGATTAGCCACTATTTTCCCCATGCAAGCCTATGGATATTTGTGTCTCTGTGTGTTCTGATAGGCGTCCAATTTCTCTGGATCCTTTAACTGTGTTTGAGAAGGGCATGGAAATCAATTGTGTCATTTATCTGCAGGAGATGAGATGGAAGGCAGCTTGGGGAGCTGTTTCTGGCATATTTCAAAGTCCGGCTAGCTCCATTGAATTGAGCTGCAGGTTCCAGTGTTATGAACAGGGGTAAATAGTTATCTGTGAGCGGGCTCACACAGCTTGACAGCAAATGCACCCTATATTTATCACCGCTCATCTTGTGTTCTGTTGGGAATAGCTAGCCGGCATGATAAGAAGGAATGAGCAATGTTATCAAATTTCCAAGCTGATTCTCTTAAGTGTGATAATTGCAGAGACCACATGAAAAATCTAATGGCTGTAACCACGTAGCTACTCCTGACCTTCACACACTGTAGAATTAGATCTCTGAGAGTAAAAGATCTGAAATCAATAAAGGGAGGGTCTCCTTTAGTGGACGGTCTTCCTTTGTTCCATTCATATCAATATGTGAGTTTTCTGGACAGAAGCAGTTCCGTCTTCTTGCACTGCAATCCTGCACATTGTTCAGACTGCTTAAATGGCAGTAGGATTTAAACACCTACAGTGTGAGGGAGATGACAACCAAGAGCCTATCCCCCTATCCTCTCCACCCCTATCAAACGATGCTAATAGTAGTCCCAGAAGGGAATAATTTTGACAGAAGCAGCAGCACTGAGGGGAAGCTTGGAGCACCTCTTCTCTGCCATCTCAATTAAAAGGTCATTCCTCACCTCGACTGGGTTTTTATTGTTATTATTATTTAAAGTTGTGTACTCTTGACTGTGGATTCCCCTGTGCCATGCCTGAAGCAAAGTTCTTTCCCGAGTCTTAACCGGAGATCTCTTTTACACACAGAGCAATTACTCTGTTGCTGAGCTGTGGTCTGCCTGTCAGCCCACAATCATTCCTTCAAGCTGAAGCAAAGAACAGAAAGAGATGGAGCTGATGTCCTAATAACCGTCTTTGGTGGGCATTCTTGTTTTTATTTAGACAATGACGACTCGGACATAGAGATCCATGAGGATGAGGGATCTGACAGTGACATGGAAGACAGGCAGCTAATGAAGCAGCATACGGCCATGGAGATGCTGATGCAAGGTACCTGTCTGTACCTGTACACCTGGTGGACGCTCCATTGCAGATGAAAGGGACCCAGGGGGCTGAGTGGTTTGTCCTGCAGGGCGGTGGGAAACAGCAAGTGCCTAGAAACTTGATGGTGCCGCCTACAATTTTGAAATACTTTCTCAGCTCTGGGAAGGGCTGGCCAACAAAATGAGGTTGGGAGTCTAAAATATATTCTTTCTCAAGCCGCTTTCTGGACTTGCATTTCTGGCCAAGCTGCACATTTATAGGAACAATTATGTGTTTACTGAATATGATACTGCCTCAGGCATTGAGAAGTTAGGAGCTATGAGGTGATTTTTTTTATGGCTGACGGGCAAGCTGCGTAATTTCTATCTCGCAGTTCCTCTCCTGAAGAACTTCTCTCCATGTTGGTTCACTTTCAGAATTGGAAAAGCATCTCCCTATTGCAGGGGCAGGAGAGATCCAGGCATCCAGTTTGTTTTTCGAATCAAATCCTCCTCCCCCTGCCACATTTTCCACATAATTGGAGCCTTTTTAATGTTTAAATACACAGAATTGTCCTGTCACTTCTAGCATGGCCCTTACAGTAAGTGGAGCTCTGGACTCATTTAAAAAATGGTTTCGCTCACAGGTGGGGAATATTTGTCCCTTCTGAAGTACGTGGTTGAACTGCTGCTGAACTACAACTCCCATCAGTTCCAGCAAACATGGCCAATAGCCATAGATGATTCAGGAATGTCTGGAGGGCCAAGGATTCCCCACCTCTGCTATAACTGAACCCTGTGCATGTGGCTCCATCCCCAGAATGGCTCCTCTAGTTCAACCAAGAGCAAGAGATGCAGTTGCCTTCCCACTCCTTCCCCAGATTCTCATATTAGGATACCACAAGGATGGCAGTGCATTGTGGAGCTCTCTGCAGCCTCACCAACAATGTTAAGCTGGAAGCGTTAATGCACCAAATGACTTCAGGAGCTTCTTGCATCTGTCTCCGAATGTCAGCTGTCTCCTGCTTTGGTCAAGTGCTCTCGGCTCCTCCTTGCAAAAGAGCTGTGACCTTTACTGGAACACAGAAAGCAGTCATTAGAGCAAAGCTGACATATTAGCTTAACCTAATGTGCCTTTATTTAAGTTTGTGTCATCCCGTCAAAGGCAGGGGTAAGTGAAAAGGTGCTCCCTATAGATGGCATGCGGATTGTCCTACAGCTTTTGGAAAGACAGGAGCACCGTCAGGAAGGGTCCCGTTCTGACAGGCAGCGAACGTTTGCCTCTCTTGGCCTCTCAGGCAGAAAACAGATCACATATTTAGGGCTCTCTAGCACTTCATTTGATTTATTATTATTTATTATTTCTCTAAGTCCAACATAGTCTTTCAAAGCATCTTCTTTCTAACACAATCAGAAAGGTGTGACCTGAGGCATTGTTGCTTGCTGGGCCCATGTTCACTTTCTCGTCTCCCTCTCAAAGAGACTACAACAAACAAACACACAAACAAACCCTACAACCACCCACCCCAAATCTGAGAACAGGGATACTGGCAGGATGAGTCTGAGAGTCAAGTGCCTCTTATACCACCTTTGGCTCCCTAGAAAGAAAGATACCCAGCATTGTTGTGTGTTCAGCCACATTCTCATTGATTCTGTCTCCTTCTCTGCTCCAGGGAGACCAAACAAACGGATTGTAGGAACGATGCAAGGTGGAGACACAGAGGACGATGTAAGTAGTCGCTAAAGACGCTGTTGGCAAAAAGGTGCTTTTTCCATGGCATACCTTCTCATTCCGCAACAGGTAGCCTGTCTCTTCAGTTTCCCCTGCCTTATTTCACTTTCTGCTTTTGTCTCCCCCACTTTCCTCAAAAGCTCCTGCATCTTCCCCATCTCATCTATTCTCTTCACTGTAGGTCTCTTTCTCTCCTTCCTAGTGCAGCCACTTCTTTTCCTTTTCCTGCTGTTCTTGCGATTAAGTTAGGTAAGCAGAGCAGCAGACTGGCAAGCGATGCTTCTCAGAGGTCTGTCTCTCCCCCTCCCTCCCTCCCCCTCCCCTCCCTCCCTCCCCCCTCCCCTCTTTCTCTGGGGACAGAGACTCCTTTTGTGATCATGTCATCACTATCATTTCTTTTGCCTTCAAAATTTATCATACGGCGCCTGGTAATTTTACTGTTACTAAAAGCATTAAGCACTTTACAATAGATAAAGACAGATCTTGATTGACAGGGGTGCTAATTGGTCTTTGCGGAACCTGTGCTGCTACTACCCCAGTGGGACAGATGAAAGTGACGAGGAGCATGTGGCCGCCGGCAGCTCTGTTTTTTCTCTCTTGTCTGTCCTCCTAGTAACATTTTGCTAAAGAAAATGACATCTAAGAAAAGACATGACCACACCATGCTCAATGCTTTTCTGCTCCCCCCCCCCACATGCCATGTCATTGGTGCAACTTGCAGAGGACAAGGAAGGCCTAGCTGTCTTGCTGATAGGTTCCAGGTCATTCATACCTAAGCATTACTGTGGTGATATCAGGGCCCACCATTAAGCCCCATCAGGATGGCAGGCACAAGAAACAGGGCCTTTTCGGTGGTGGCTCTATCCCTGCTGAATTGCTCACCCTCTTTGCACAGGATCTCCCTTTAGTTATTTTCAAATGTGCTTTAAACTGCTTTCAAAAGAATTTGGTTGTTTGTCTATATCATGTAAACTGCTGCTCCTTTTATAACTTAAAATTAATTGTTTTGGGCTAGAAATTTGTTTTTATTTTAGTTATGAACTGCCTTATGAGAGTCTTTGGCCTGAGGTGGGGGTTAAAAATTAAATAATTTGTAGCTTAGGCCTGAGTCCCATTGAAATAAGTAAATATCTAACTGCAATTTAACTCTCTTTTATGTCCCACTGCTTTCAGTGGGATTTGGCCACCCTAAGATCTGCAAGATTTCACTCTGTGTATTTAATATCAGGGTGTTTCTTCCCAGCAGAATGTTTTTAAGTACTTTCTGACTAAGAAAACCTTTTGTCTCTAAAGCAATTTGCCACTAAAGCTTGGGCTTCTCTTAAGTCTGTCATTTTTATTCATGTAGGAGCCAAGCTCCTGGGCTCTTCCTCTTAGGACAGACTACCTCCCTGGCTAGAAACTGCTGCTTGCGTTTTAAATATGCATTGTTCAGGTCAGCCTGAAGTCATTGCACGGATGCAGGAAATACTAAAGCATTTGCACTTCCTGTGTGAAAACCAAGTTTACTGAATTGGAGCTCCCACACAAAGGCCTCCTTTGAATGGCTCAGGGTGGTGGCTGCTCACTTGAAGTAGACAAAGAGGCTGTGTTTGTTTGGATAGCTGTTTTAAATTGTGGTGTTAGGTTTAAAGTGTTGTTGCAACTTGGTTTGTTCTTCTGTTGTTGTTGTTGTTGTTGTTTTTAATTATGACTGCATCAGGGTGGCAGCGAAGGCAGATATGAAATTGGTCTTGCATTTGCCAAGGCCAGCAGTGGACAGTGGCATACCCCACATAGGGGAGTGATTTTTCTCAGAACTCCAGCAGTTCTCTCTTGGCACACTAATGTGCCCCTAACCCTGTTGGAACATTTCTGCCCTAGCCTCAAAATAAGCAGATGCCCTTAAACGGTGTATGGCAGGATAACAGCCACACAGAGCTTGGGCTATAATTTGGAGCAGATCCCCTCAAAAAGTAGCGAACTCTCCTTCCTTGGAGGTTTTTAAGCAGAGATTGGATGGTCATCTGCCAGAGATTTTTTTAGCTGTGATTCCTGCATTGCTGGGGGCTCGACTAGATGACCCTTGGGGTTCCTTCCAATCCTACAGTGATTCTAAACAAGCCCCTTC
Source organism: Podarcis gaigeae (assembly GCF_964106915.1). Lineage (NCBI taxonomy): Eukaryota > Metazoa > Chordata > Lepidosauria > Squamata > Lacertidae > Podarcis > Podarcis gaigeae. Next base: position 35,907,445 of record NC_139690.1, read on the forward strand.
TCCCAGCCTGAATTGCAGTCAAGCAGGTTCCTGGCACCTCTAAGGAAGCTTGGGTCACATCCACACCACACATTTAAAGCACTCTCATATGACTTAAACAAACACGATGTTCTCCGGAAAAAAATATTTGAAACTTACAACTGCTTCATTGGGGCAAAACCTACTGGAAAGAGATACTGTGATCACTAGACCTGAGCTGTTTGGGGGTCTTTGAATAAAGAGTTAACTTCACTGACACTGGGTGTTTTATTGCTGACCTGCTCCTGACACCTAACTACAGTGGTACCTCGGGTTACATACGCTTCAGGTTACATACACTTCAGGATACAGACTCCGCTAACCCAGAAATAGTACCTCAGGTTAAGAACTTTGCTTCAGGATGAGAACAGAAATCGCACTGTGGTGGCGCAGCAGCAGCGGGAAGCCCCATTAGCTAAAGTGGTGCTTCAGGTTAAGAACAGTTTCAGGTTAACAACGGACCTCCGGAACGAATTAAGTTCTTAACCCGATGTACCACTGGACTCTCTCAGCACAGACTACCGTTCCCGGGATTCTTTGAGGAATGCCGTGGCTGTCAAAGTGGAACAAGTGCTTTCAATGTATGGTGTGAGTGTGGTCTCTTTGGTGCCACTGAGAGGGGGCTGTACCTTGTCAACCTGCCCTGCTTGAATTCTCTGCAGGCAGGCAGGCAGGCAGCTGCCCCACCCCACCCAGTTGTGCCGTTCACCTGTCGTCTTCTCCTCTCTCCTTCCCTTGGAGACTCTGCCCCCTCTCCCCAGTGCCTCTTTCACTCCCATTCATTTTTGCAGTATTTGCTGGTTTCATTTCTCTCTCTCTCCTAATTTTTCCCCTTTCTGCTTCCATCTCGCGTTGCCTCTGCGCGCTGCTGCTCCCTCTTCCAAGGTCGGGGCAGTCCAAGCCCAAGCCAGTAAGCCCAAAGTCTCCAGAGCCAAGGCTAAGGTGGGTGTGACTCCTGTCTGCAGTTCTTTCCCCTCCACATGCCAGGCCCCCCCCCACACACAGCTCTGATGGTGCACAGCCTCCTTCCCTGCAGCTTCTTTAGCAATTTTCAGCCATCGGTAGCACTCAGTGAAAAGAGTGAATAATGGCGAGATGCATATGGAGTTTACACAGTCAGGAGAAGCGTCAAAAATGTTTTGGCCTGTCTTCTTAGATTTCTATCCAGGGAGAGGCAAGGGCAGCATTTAAAAAGACAGATCTTGGTTGGAAGCCACGCCAGAATTAAGCAGAGCTATTTGTTTTGGGGAAAGCAAAACACTCTGTGCGTGCTCAGATATATACTTTATTGTACGATATTCCTATCTGTTACTTTAAAAGCGGGGCATGGTCAAAATGGAAAAGCAACTCTTGCAAGCTGCTGCCACGTGATTTTCTTCAAATCCCTTTTCCTGCCACACCTCCCCCCAAGGTTGTGCGGTGGAACGCAATAATTGATGTCCTTCCTCACACAGCACCTCATGGCATTTGCTCCAATAAGATGTTGTGAAGGCCCTGGTAGCTGGATGTTCCACCTGCCGTGTCAGAGGCAGCATGTCTCTGAATACTGGTTACTGTTGCCCTCAGTTTCTGCTTGAGGACGTCCCACTGGGGCATCTGACTGGCTACTGCAAGAGGAGGGGGACGGACTAGATTGGCCTTTGGCCTGACCCAGCAAGGCTCTTCTTGTGCTCTTAACCATATCAATTTTAGCTGATTGACAAATATTTTAAATTGAATAACAGCCTTGTTATTAATAATGATAAGCTCTTTTAGTGGTTTGAGTCTAAGAGTTTCTTACATTGAGCCTTCAAGACAAGGCAGATTTTTTTAAAAAAACACCAAATAATAAATAAAATATTTTTACAGGAGGACACTGAAGACAGTGAAATTGATTTGGATGATGACGATGATGATGATGACGACGACCTGGAAGACGACAGCATGGATCTCTCTCCCAACAAGGCGAGTCGGAGGGTGAGGAAGCCCGAGCCCCTGGAGGAGAGTGATAATGACTTTTGAGCAGCCGGGTCATCTCCAGGGACAAACCTTGAGGAGCACAGAGCAGCTAAAACATTGACCCACATGACTCTGACAGGATGTACTCTATAGAGTAAGGCAACCTTGATACCAGTGAAAAGAGTACCAAAGTAGTAATATATCTTGGAACTCAAAGTAGCTTAGCTCTTTTGCTGTTGTCAGTTCATGAACAAGGAAAGAACACTTACATTCGGGGAGCTGTCATGTCACGCTCCATGGTGCCAAAGTTTTAAGAGACCCAGCAACACACACACACACAATCCAGCAACACAAAGCAGTTTAGACTCCTACAAGATTCCTGGTATCTTTTTGATACAAACATGAATCTGGAATTGTTTCAAAGGACAATTCAGGATAAATTAACAGCTGGGCTTCAGATTGAATTCTGAACTATCATCCCAAGTGCCTCACTAACCGTGGCAGAAGAAAATGAATTCTGTCTTTTGCCAAGAACAAAGGAATATTAGAGCCCCAGCAAATGTTTCCATCACTTTTACCAAAGCTGACAAGGCAGGAAAGGAGCCCACAATTAGTTTGGGGGTCTGCTTTGTCTTTAATTTACCCCTTTGCTATATGAGCACATATAAAGCACCGTCATATTGGGATAAAAGAAGCTCTAGGAATGATAATATCTCCAACCTCATTATTTAATACCAAGTCCTTGCCACACGTGTCCATGCTAATGTAAAACCAGGCATCAGTTTGGTTTTCCTAAGCAACTTTTCATATATATTTTTTAAAAACACCTCATTTAGTAGAAATACAAGTTTTATTTTGTTTTTCTCCCCTTATTCTGGGCCAGTAAGTTTCTAGGCACTGAACAGGCTTGACTGAATACTTTCCTCTTGTCACAAGCCACACAGTGCTACCAGTCTCTGAATGCCTCTGGGTATAATTTTATTTTCAGAGGATAAATGAGAAATATTTTATAGATTCAATCCCCTAACAGTGGCAGGTATCACCTGTTGAGCTAGTTCTGTGTTGAGGATTCCTCAGTTCCTTATGCCTTGCAAGTTGTATGTATTTTCCAGACTCGATCTGAACCTCTTTGACTTTTACATTCATTCCCTCGTTTCACAAAATAAACGACTTTACAATCTTGTTTCCTCTTGTGGTGTCAGCTGCTTTCAGTTTATGAGGAAGGCACAAACCACTTCTGCAGATCCCCCACAAAATGTCTGAAGCACCCAACCACCTTCACCAGCAGGAACAAATGTCCAGAATGAAAATGACAAGGTTTGTCATCCTCTTCCACAACTGCCTTCAGCTCAGGCCACGTCCCCACTTAGTACCATCCATTGCAGCATCCTGGCGATCTGCCTTTGCACCACATCCTTGTCAGTGAGCCATTTGTGAGGAAGGGGCATGTCTCCAGGCGCAGGATGTCTGGAATCCCAGAGCACCACCTCCAGGGAAGTTTCTCTTTCACATCTCCACAACGCAGCTGGGGGCATTTGTACGGATGGCATCAGCAATCACCTTGGCTCCAGATTCACCTATTTTGTTTCCCTGTAAGCTGTGGAGGGAAGACAAAGGGCTGACTCTTAATGCAGCATCACTGTCTGGGCACTACTCACAGTCTGAGCAGTAATTGCAATTTTCTCCCATGTCAGAATCACCAAAAAAGAAGCAGCAGCAGCTCTGAGCTGGGGGAGAGGTTGAATGGCTTTCCCTGTTGCACATGACTTTGTTAGGTTCCTTGAACCAGTTGGAGCTTTTGCTCAATGGGCAACTTAATCGAGTGATAACTGTTGTGCTTGTGCCCTAAAGGTCTGGACAGCAGAAGCTGCAGAGGGTGGACACTCCAGATTTGTGACAGATTTGGACTGGAGTGCTTTCCAACCAATTAATATCTAAAAGCTGGATACAGGGAAGCAGTGGGGCTAGGGAAGACAGCTAATGCATTTTGGTTGCCAAGCCATGGTCAATATTTAGCCAGTCTCAACCCCACAGGAAAAGTTTTTAGGTTGGGATTGTCCTCCAGGCCCACGAAACAGCAGCTAACTCTTAACTCCTTTGCTGAATATTCAGGAATTAATAACTATTACAACAAAGAAGTAAAATTAACCATCATACAGCTATCAGTCTAAGTTGCCTGTCCCTCCTCCAGGAATCTGCCCTGGCTCCAGCATCCATCTTTATAAGTCCTTTGTGTTCTTCTTTCAGTAGGAAAAGAGGGAAGGGGTAGGTTAGCTCCTGCGGGAGAAGGGCCAAGGAGTGGTAGCTATAAAAGAAAAGTAACTAGGGCAGAGGGACGCGGGTGGTGCTGTGGTCTAAACCACAGAGCCTAGGGCTTGCTGATCAGAAGGTCAGTGGTTCAAATCCCTGCGATGGGGTGAGCTCCCATTTTTTAGTCCCAGCTCCTGCCCACCTAGGAGTTTGAAAGCATGTCAAAGTGCAAGTAGATAAATAGGTACCGCTCTGGTAGGAAGGTAAATGCGTTTCCGTGCGCTGCTCTGGTTCGCCAGAAGCAGCTTAGTCATGCTGGCCACATCACCCAGAAGCTGTCTGCGGACAAACACCGGCTCCCTGGCCAGTAAAGTGAGATGAGCACCGCAACCCCAGAGTCATTCACAACTGGACCTAACAGTCAGGGTACCTTTACCTTTACCTAACTAGGGCAGGGCACCCTCTTCTCACTGCTTCCTGCACACCTCCATTCTGGCTCCTGAGATTAAACCACATACTGATCCATATGTTTTCAAGCTTCTCTGCCATAAATGGACTGGAAACTTTTTTTCAAAAAAGTTTAGGAGCTCGGGAAGAAGAGTTCTGCTTCCATGGTACATCCATTAATGTATGGAATGCAATGTTTGTGATTAAGTAGCAAGTTCTGCTCCACCCCAGTCACCCATCCCTGCCAAATCCTATGGGGTCTGGATATGAAATGGCTTTGACACACACTTTTTAGACCAAGAGCACTGAAAAGTGAGTTACTTGATGTAGGCGAGGCTGTGGCTTCCAGTCAGAGCTGTGGCAATGCAGATCGCTCCGTCCATGCCCAGGGAGTTCTCTTGGAGGCTGTGGGCAAGAGAACATGGGCATATGCAATCCATTATGCACAGGCGCACACACAGTGTCTGCTCCAGCTTTGTTTCGCTTCCCCCAGAAAAGTGTAAAGTAACATCTGCATGGCCATTGAGTATCTACAATACAGGTAGGGTAAGTTCCATCCCACAGCCCAGATGAAGTCCACAAAGCCATTTTCTCCTCCCAACATGCAGCCTTTTATTTTTTTTAGACAATAACTTCCATTGGTGCAAATTAGTTTTTTAAAAAATAAAACACTAATTGCCACATGGTATTTTTGGTGGGGTTCATAGCTGGGTCAAACCTCATGAGCTCTGATTCCCCCTGTCAAAATGTAGCAGTCGGCCTAGGAAAAATACCTCCTATTGGCTTCAAGGGGAGACCATTTTCTAGCCTAATCGTTTGGGCTATTCGTGGAGATCACGGCTGCCCTCCCCTGCCTGTGCACTGCGACAGCTCCACCAGCACATTCCTCAGCCCCCAGAATTAAACTTGACAAAAGTGCCTCTCCCCCTGCCCCAGCCAAGTCTAACTGCTTCTGTGTGGGGAAAGAATGAATGACTGTGTTAAGTGTGCATGAATGCATATGGGTAGATTGGGGGGGGGGGTTGTGCCCACCCACATTTGCACTGACCCCCAGAAAGTCAGCCAGAAGAGATTGTAGCCCTCAAGCCGAAAAAGGTCCCCCACTCAAAAGCAGTGCTTAAAAGACTAGTTGTCCCCCCAAATATTGTTTTGTATTGCTAGTTTCCCCAAGCGTTAGAAAGGTTCAGGAGAGCTTTTCACAGGGTCAGCTGTCTTACGGGAAGAAATGCCTGGAGATCTGTGATGGTTTCACAATGCTGTATCTATTTATAAATGCACTACATGAGCAGCCTGGCACCTAGTCAGGTGGTTCTAGCCTTGTATCAGTCACTCCAATAGCAACAACAAACCTTTGCAGCTTTCAATGTGATTTTTGCCATCTGGGTGCAAAACCCAGGCTTTGGGGGAGGGGAGTGATTTGCTCTGCCTGGAATTCCACTGCAAAACTCTCATTTCTTTTAGCCCTAACCGAAGCAAGATACATGTGGCACACCTTTTATTGGTTCAGAATTGGCCACCAACCTCACGAGGCCATTAAACAAGCACTTTCAGCCATTATGCAAACCCAAAGGCCATCTCTTGACAGTCTTGAATGACAGACTGACCCCATCTGTATCCTGTCCATCATTTTACTTACTTCAGCCTGCGGAGGGCACCGTTAACTTTCAAGGCATTGGCCATTGCCTTGGCCCCTGCCAAACCAATGGCATTTCCTCTCAAGCTGTCAAAGAAACAAGGAAGATAAATTAAGGGCAGGAATTCAGTTCGTGGGTGGCGCTGTGGGTTAAACCACAGAGCCTAGGACTTGCCGATCAGAAGGTCGGCAGTTCAAATCCCTGCGATGGGGTGAGCTCCCGTTGCTCGGTCCCTGCTCCTACCCACTTAGCAGTTCAAAAGCACATCAAAGTGCAAGTAGATAAATAGGTACCGCTCTGGTGGGAAGGTAAATGGCATTTCCATGCACTGCTCTGGTTCACCAGAAGCAGCTCAGTCATGCTGGCCTGGAAGCTGTACGCCAGCTCCCTCGGCCAATAAAGCGAGATGAGCGCCGCAACCCCAGAGTTGGCCATGACTGGACCTAATGGTCAGGGGTCCCTTTACCTTATTCAGTTTGATGCTGAAATGAAGCCACAATTCCACAAAGCCAGAAGAGTCTTGCTGAATTCCAGGTGGGCCATTGGCTGCACCAACTGGCCTAGTTCTGTGATGGCACCATTAAACTTATAATTCCCCCACCCCCTCCTGGATGAACATAGGGTCTGAGGAGGACTTACTCTAGTGTCGCGAGGCTCTTGTTAAGAACCAGGGCGTCTCCTAGAGCTTTGGCCCCACTCTCGCCTATCAGCGCCACCTGGAGGCTGCAACAAAACAGGGCACATTTAGAACAAACTCAAGGTAGCACCACCAAGTTGTGCCAAGGACACTCAAGCAGGGCTGGAAGGGTCAGCCCTACCATTAGGCAAAGGGCGGCAACCACTTCAGGCAGCTGATGTCGGCTGTTTTGAAAGGACAGCAAATAGTCATTCAATTTATTATTGTTGCATTTTTGCAGCCAGGAAAGGGGAATTGTCTGCCTCAGATGTCAAAGTAACTCTGACTGTGGGTGTTGTGTTCTTCAGGGGCATAGCTAGTGTCGTGTCCTCCGGATGTTGTTGGCTCCCATCAGTCCCAGCCAGCAATGACTGGAGTTGTAATCCAACAATAACGAGGGCATCGTGTTGGCTCTCCATGATGTACCTTGACCAAGTGCTGCTGCTATTTCGGCTGTTTTTTGTTTCTCTGCCTCAGGCAGCAAAATAGCTTAGGGCACCCTTGGATGCTGAAAGGCCTCCCCCCCCCCCACCTTGCCTTGTGTTCCTTTCACCTGAAATGGCTGGTATATATAACTTCCTTCCACAGGACTGTAAGACAGAGCTATTCCGCCTGGCTTTCAACTTGAACTTAGCCTGATCTTTTATTCCCCTTCCTTCCCTCCCCTTCCCCTTTTTTTGAAGATTACCCGTTCTGGGATCCCACAGCTAATTCTCCCCTGGTCTCCTCGCTGGCCCAAATAGGACTAATTTAGCCAGCTAGCCCTGGTGATCATCTAATGTTTATTGGATGGATATCCCCCCTAAATTGATTTTTCAATTCTGAATTTATTGTTATTCACATTTTCTACTGTATTTTATGCTTTTTTGTTGCATTAATTAAGTGTTTTAAATTTGTTGTTTGCCGCCCTGAGCCCAGTTTTTGAACTGGGAAGGGCAGGGTATAAATAAAAATTTATTATTATTTATTAATTAGTAGTAGTAGTAGTAGTAAGTGCTTCTGAGAGGCAGGAGAAATGAAGGTGGGCTTGTGTTGGCTTTTAATTTTAAGGAAGTTCTAGCGGGGAACAGGCCTTGGACTCAGCTCCCATCTTAAGATCATCAGAAGAGCCTTCTGGATCAGGCCAATGGCCCATCTAGTCCAGCATCCTGTTCTCACAGTGGCCAGCTAGATGCCTGTGGGAACTGGTATATTCACATTTCTGAAGGTGTCCTGCACCATTCAGCCACCCAAGCAAGAGGCAAGCAGGAAGGCAGGGCTGAGACCCTCTGGATCTTGCCGAACTCCAGCTCCCATCAGCCCCAGTCAGCATGGCTAATGGTCACAGATTATGAAAGTTGTAGTCCAACAATATACAGAGGGCTATAGCTTCCCCATCTCTTAACATTCACAGTTTACTTTCTGGGGTTTTTAACCAATAGCTTGATTATTGAGCCTTTCCACATCATTCCTTCCTCTCTGCATGGTCATTCTGGATTCCATGGTGGCATCAGCCACTGAATGTGCTGTTCAGGAAGTCCCTTGTACCCTCTACAGCCCTCCTCGTCCATCCAACAGTCACTAAGGGCATGTGGCACAAGCAGCCATGTACACAACACTGGGCCAGATATACTTAAGAGGCCAGCAGTTGCTGACCCCCTCCATGAGTCTTGCCTCTTGATAAATCCCCTAACAGGTATTCCATCCTTGTGTATAACATGGAAACTTACTAGAGAGCAGTGAGTGTTGAGTTCACCCTCAGAGCAGAAGCCAGGGCAGCTGTTCCTTCATCCCCAATTGCATTTTCCTGTAAACTGAAACACAGAAGAGGCAAAGCTTTTGGTGTGTTTTTTTAATACTCTTCCACATTTTTAACATTAAAAAACCTCCCCTACACTTTGAGAAGAAGCAAGAGTTTAGCAAGAGCTCCATGTTGGGAATTTTTGATTATTTGCTCCAGGGTGTGTAGGCGGGATATTTAAAAAAATATGACAAACACACCCTACCTGCATTCTGAAGTGGTGTAGTCCTCATTCCATATAAGGTGCAGCTCTAAGAAGCCCCGAGAGAGCTAAATTTTTGTGGGCACCTCCCTGAAAATGCTTACAGAGCTCGACTCCAATGAACCCTTTCTATGACTTCCCCGCCCCGAATCTTGGGGGTTATAGTTATGACAGGGATGGACTATTATTTATGGCAAATTCCCAGGGAACTGTTTCACAGATCTGTAATTCCCAGAGATCCAGGTTAAAAGCTATAGCAGCTAAACAGGTGTGAAATGAGTTTAGATTTGCAGAATGAATGTAACAAATGTGACACTTCTTAGAAGGAATTGATCAGAACATTGTGTTATCCCTAACAATGTTACTCTCTTCAGTAATTTTGTCTCCAATAGCTTGAAATAAACACTTACTTACTTATACAAGCCGGAGGAATGTACACTTATGTGCAAAAAGTTACACCCCACCCACCCCCCACACTCAGAAGCAGCAAGAGCCTCCCTTTTCCATCGCATGATAAAATTACCTGTAATCCTCAGACGAAATAAAATAAATGTTTATATGGGTGAACATGCAGTTCTGTCCCACCACCTCCAGATTCTCATCCTGCTGCTTAAATAAGCCAAAGAAGCATGTCCACCCCCACTGTTCTGCCCGGACGCTGAGGTCCAGCGCTGAGGGCCTTCTGGCAGTTCCCGTCCTGTGGAACACCCTCCCACCAGATGTCAAAGAGATAAACAACTACCTGACATTTAGAAGACACCTGAAGGCAGCCCTGTTCAGGGAAGTTTTTAATGTGTGACATTTTAATATATTTTTAATCTTTGTTGGAAGCCGCCCAGAGTGGCTGGGGAAACTCAGCCAGATGACCAGGGTATAAATAATAAATTATTGTTATTGTTATTGTTATTGTTATTGTTATTGTTATTGTTATTGTTATTGTTATTGTTATTGTTATTGTTATTGTTATTGTTATTATTAAAGTGATTTCAAAAGTGATTTGTTTGCTTTAACACAAAAACTGGTCACACTATTGAGGCAAAAGTCAGGGACTTACTCCAAGATAGAGAGACTCTCGTTGACCTGCAGGGCTTGGCTCAGGGCCTTGGCTGCTTTGGACTGGATGAAATTCCACTGCAAGCTAGAAGGAGAGAGAACGAGAAAAGGAATGAGGACCCAACAACACATTCCCGCCTGGTACAGCCCTTCCTAGACTGTACCACTTCAGCATATAAGCAGGGAGGGGCCAACTTGGAACCAGTTTACCTACAAGATCACCTTGCCTAATACACACCCATCTGACTGAATTGATTGGTGGAACTGGTGCTGTTTACAGGTGCCAGCCACATAATATTCATTCTGAAAAACAATGCCAACATCTAGGCAGCAGTCTCAGATTATAGCAGCCAGTTCCAAATGTTTGAGACACCGCTTTGCAAAAGCCTGAACAATCCTGTTTCAACTCTTTGGATGCATTTATGCTTGAGCAATGCAGACTAATCCGTTGAAACTCACTGCAGGGAAGTGAGCGCTTGGTTCTCCTTCAGTGCCAACGCAATGGCCTGGACACCTTCATCATGCAGCAGGTTGGCAGCCAAGCTAGAAAAAAAAGCCCAGGGAAAATGAGAGTTAAAGCAATGCAGAGCTGGTTGCAAGAGCTGGTTGGCTGGTTCCAATTACAGTAATACATGAAATCCAGGCCTTGCCACTTTGGCCTCAACCCCATCAGTCCCCAAAAGCCTTGTCCTGCTTCTAGGGCAGGGGTAGGGAGCCTCAGCTTTGAGGTGGCCCTCCAGACCTCTCTATCTGACCCTTGGGACTCTGACCAGGCCATGCTCACAACTGGTCCTGCCATGCACCCTCCTTCAGTGTTTTTGCCAGGCTAGAATGTGCCCTTGGACTTTCACCATGTTTCTAGGTTGCCTGAATGTTGGAGAGAGATCAGGGGATGTGTGAGTGATGGGACAAGCTAGCTTACAGTACAAAAAGCCACATTTACTGATTAATATTCTACAGCTTTTTAAATGTGTTTGTGGGAGGAGGGGTTGTTGTTTTGTTGCTTGTGTTTTAACTCTTTATTTGTGCTTTCATCTCATATTTTTAATCTGTGAAGTGCCCTGAGATCGTTTGATGGAGGGGAGTATATAAATCTAATAAATAATCTGGAATGTGGCCCTAGGAAGGCTGGGAACACGACTCTCAGTCTGGGAAATGTTCTCTGCCCCTGCCTGGACCCTTCATGAGTTTTCTCCTTTTCTTCCCTCATTCCTCCTGCACTCACACACCTCCCTGAGAATGTTACAGCGCGTGAGCCTGGAAAACAATAGCCACCATTCTGGGAGGAATTTGACATCGCTCCGCTGAATGTTCCACATCAGCGTAAACATTTCAAGCTGGCTAGATGGGATGTTGTGTCCCCTCCTCCCCTTGCACACTTTTCTTTGGGGTTCCCCCCCCCCCAAGTCAATTCCAGGAGACATGGGAGGCATGTGGAGAGAGGAGAGGAGGGAAAGCCCTGTTGTGCAGGTGGAGGTCTTTGCATAGGGCTTCTGCTGATGGTAGTCATAAGATGAATTGAAGAAGAAGAAGAAGAAGAAGAAGAAGAAGAAGAAGAAGAAGAAGAAGAAGAAGCATTTGCTAAAGTTCTCCACTCCAGAATTCTATGATTCTATACCACCCTGAGCCCCAAAGCACCAAATTAAGGACATGCTGCCAGGCCATAAAGCCTTTTAGGGTGTGCAAAATATTTCTCAGAGCCCCTGTTTTCCAAAGGCCAAATGACTCACTCCAAATTCCTCAGGGTGCTGTTAGCTCGAAGGGCACTGGCAATCTCTTGAGCTCCGTCTTTGCTTATAGAGTTCTCCCGCAGGCTACAGGCATATGGAGAAAAGTCATTATTGCATCCTTATCAATGCCTTTGTTGTTTTTCACACACTGCTCTTCCCCAAGTGGATGGAAAATAGTGGGGAGGGGGGCAGACTTCCATAGTTCTGTTTCCTTGTCAGAGGACTTTATCCTAATCACATATGTGAAAGGGGGAAATACCAGCAGGCACCCAAAACAAGCAAAACCTGTTTTAATGAAAACCCAGAGTCTCAGCAACCTCATGTCAAGCCCACACAAACTAGTGCACCTGCCTCACCACAAAAATAAATCAACCAGATCTGGGGAAGTTTCACAAGAGCTCCAAATCAGGTTTAATTGCACAGTCTGATTTTGCTGGCACTGGCGGAGGAAGGAGGGCTTGCCCCGGGTGTCATCCCTGGGGGGGAGTGTGACATCACTGCCCTGCCCCCCTAGGATGCTTGCCATGGCCGGCACCCCCCTGGGATGCTTGCCCCGCCCCCGTGGGCAGCTCGCCCTGCCCCCAGGTGCACAGCATGTGGGTGCTGGAGCAGCTAGCCCCGCCTCTGTTTGCTGGTATGTGATTCAACCAATCCCACCCCAAAATATTTAGTCTAGGAATACCCAGGGGTTCTTCTTGTGCTCTCTATAGCAGTGTAGCCCCCATACTCTCTTTCCCTGAGTCTACTCCAAGAACTGTGGCAGGTGATGGGGTTTGGAGGTGGCAAAGCATAGGCTAGGACTTACTTGAGGCTGATGAGGCCTTGGTTAGAGCAGAGGGCTCGAGTGAGCGCAGTCACCCCTGTGTCGCTGATTGAGTTGCTCTGGAGACTGAAGAGGCAAACACAGAAAAGTGGAAATGGGTGAGGGAGGGAGGCACGCTGGATTTCGTCTTAATTCTACTCTTACATGCAATCCGGGCTTGGCTTTCAGTTAACCCAAACAAACACCCTCAGGTATCTTCCCCTCAGAGGAGGGATGCCAGAGAACTCCAAATAAAACTTAAGTGAGAGCAGAATTTGCTGACATTCATTGATTTTTTTCCATTGTCTGGAACAGAAATCAATCTTGCAAATATGATTGGGATTGGTATTGCTGTTGTTTTCAGCAAACAACATGTGACTTACCATTTGCATTGTCTTCCTTTCTTTCTCTCCTTCCTATTTTTTAATTTTAGTTTTACTTACCTTAGTACATCAGTTATAGAATTGTCATTGGTTATCTTACAGTCTTTGACTGTGTTTCATTTGTATCAAAAGGAATGGGGCAGCATAAAGCTAATGATGACGTAACTTGCATAACTTATGTATTTTTCTCCCAGCAGACAGTGAAACAAATGATGTAGGCTTGGGCAGAAGATGAACTGCAGCAGCACAGAAACAGCACCGCATGCAGCAAATACAGGGCAGAATGGACAACGATGCCTTCTTACATCCCTACCTTGTGTTGAGGGAGAGGAAAACCTAAAAGTGTGTGGGCTGTACCTGTTGAAAGAAAGGATGCTGGCACAGTCCTCCAAGCACAGCCTTGGAAACAAGCTTCAGGGGCTCATAAAAAAAAGCCTGCCTCGAAGGAGGGCTTTGTAAGCCCCAGGAGGACAAAGGATGTGGGACTAGGGGAAGTTGCAGTTCCCTCGAGGGCTGTGGCATCCTCCCAGGGTCCCTCAGACTTTGTGCGCCAACACAGGCTATCAAGGCAACAGAGATTGAGGAAGGGAAGGGGGAAACTCTGCTCTCCAGAATCACTTTGCTTTAGAGAACTCTCTCAATAGTCATTTTCAAGGAAAGGGGGGAGCAGCAAAATAAACACATGTGGGCAATGGAGGCGGAAGTCACTTACTCCAGGGTTAAAAGGGTGTGGTTCACCTTCAGTCCTTCTGCCAGGGCTGCAGCACCAGTGTCTCCAGCAGAGTTACTGGACAATCTAGAATAGGAACAAAGGGAAATGTAATGTGTACCAGCACTAGACATTACTTTAACAGCAGGATTAGCAACCATGCCCAGGGCTTTAAAAAACTTTAATACTATGTGTGAGTGGCGTGTTGACTAACAGTCACATTTTGACCAAGCAATTTCCCCCAGTAGAATGCATTTTTTGCATGTGGTTTTTAAGGCATGCTTTACCCTAGCTTATTCGTTTTTTGACTCATTACTCGGTTGGAGAACTGCACGGCAAGTTTGGGAGACGTGTGGGTTTCGATGGAACTGTGTTCCTGTACTGTGCCAGAAAGTGTGAATTAGGCAAATTAGGTAGGTTTGCCTTTAAATGCCAACTGAATCTGAAGTCTCCCCCACTCCCTGCTGCAGAGGCAGGATGGGGAGTCAACCCTCTGCTTTACCATGGTGTAGACGTCTGATGAGCAGCCTTTGCCTCCATGCTACTGGGCACTCTCTAAAGAGGTGCAGACCCCACAGTGAGGGCAATGCCACTGCCTCACTATTCATGCAAATCTGTGAGTCAATTCTCTCGGCTCTTACATCAGCTCCTTGAGGCCCCAGTTAGTCATCAGTGCTTCTGCTATTTTCTTTGAACCTTGGGGTCCAACTGAGTTCTTCTGGAGGCTGCAAAGGAGACGACATCCTTAATGAGCAGTGAGCCGAGGGAGGTCATCCCCCAGCCTTTTGATCAGCAGCTGCAGCGCTGCCACTTTAAGCAAACAAATATAATCCCTTATTGTCATCGCAAATATCCCTGTGAATCTGGAAATGTGGAATCAATAACTCATGTTCTTATGAACTGCTCCTTTTATCATTATAGACATAGGATTTTAATTGAGTGCTTTCATGGAGATTCCCAGGAAAAAGATGCCTTTTATGGGTTTTTTTTTATTCCTTTCAGACCCAAATGGACCCATCTCTTCCAAGGAGGAGGAAGAAGAAAAGCTTATGCATGTAAAACTTGCCAAGGACTAATTTTAGCAAAATTATAATTTTGTTCTCTATGTCAGTTCTCTATTACTGATACCGTTACTATTACTTTTATTGTTTATGGCTCTCTCGTTTTGTTTTGCTTGGTATTATTTTACATATTTGTACAAAGCTCTTTCTTTAAATACTGGTCTTTGATTATTATATTCCAGCTCGATCACTGATATCATATTCAGGAACATGGTTAAGCATCAGCAGAGTTGGCAAAGCTCATCTGACAGCAACAAGAAACCAAGTCTTTAGTGTCATCAGCCCAGTCCTATGGAATGCTCTGCCAACAGAGATTAAGCAGGTGCCTTCTGTTTTAACCTTTGAATGCCTGCTGAAAACATTTCTATCCCACCAGGTTTCTGCAGGCAATAAAGCAGATATCTATCTGTTAGTTTAGCTCTGGCTCTAACTTTTGCATGGCTTTTATTGCATATATTATGTTTGTTCTAAACTTCTTTGAGATATCCATATCTACAGTATACCTATATTTATATCTATTTAAATAGCAGTATATAAATACTTTTATAAATAACTAAATAAGCCAATCACACCATTGCTAATTGCTCGTTTGGCGTTATACCTGTTCTTCCAAGAAACACAATCAAACAGGCTTTAGAAGGCAGTACGTACATCAGAGAAAAATCAAATGGCATAGTTTTTCTTGGATTGTACTGCAGGTCTGATGGGCTGAATGTTAGGGGAAGGAAAACCTCTACAGACAGAATCCTAGCACATCAGAGAGAAGGCTTTTAACTGAGCCATGTCATTGACACTCCCCTTTTCTACATGCAAGGTTTGTTGCTTCCCAACAGCAGGGACGCCTTCAACCATGCCAAGTCCACCCACCCCAGTACCTTCAGCCCGCAGTGTAATAACCTGAGAAAAGTTTTTCTTGTTTAACTGCTAATTGCATAAAGGTAAAGGGACCCCTGACCATTAGGTCCAGTCCTGGCTGACTCTGGGGTTGCAGCGCTCATCTCGTTTTACTGGGAGGGAGCCGGCGTTTGTCCGCAGACAGCTTCCGGATCATGTGGCCAGCATGACTAAGCCGCTTCTGGTGAACCAGAGCAGCGCACGGAAACACCATTTACCTTCCCGCTGGAGCGGTACCTATTTATCTATTTGTACTTTGACGTGCTTTCGAACTGCTAGGTTGGCAGGAGCAGGGACCAAGCAATGGGAGCTCACCCCATCGCGGGGATTCGAACCGCCGACCTTCTGATTGGCAAGTCCTAGGCTCTGTGGTTTAACCCACAGCGCCACCCGCGTCCCAGCTAATTGCATACACAGGCCTTTATCTAGCTCTAGTTGAGATGTCAACCCAAACACAGTTTTAGCAGCCAACTGCACAGACTGGAAGAACAGGCACCCAGGAAGGAACAGGTGTGTAAACCATGATGCTGCTTAGCAAAGACCAGAGAGACGCACTGCAAAGTCCTCAGGCTGTGGTTGCTGGTGAGAGCCTCGGCCAGGCATTTGGCACCTTCTTCCTTGATGGTGTTGTTCTGGAGGCTGAAAGAGGAAAATAAACTCCATTACTTTTTCCAGCCAGCGTTTGAGGGGCAGGAAGTGACAAATGTTCCGACCTTGCCACGGACAAGGGCTTTGGTAAATTTATGCCATTCCGCAATTTTCAGGTCTCTCGCCAACAGTTCACAATGGTCTGGCTTGAGTGTTTTGCTATAGTTTAGTGTGGCTCTCCAGATGCTGCAGGACTACAACTCCCATCCTCCTCTTCCCCCTCTCTGTTCATTGGCCATGCTGATGGGGGCTGATGGGTCTCGAAAACATCTGGAGGGTGCCAGGCTTAGTCTGCATGAGCTAAACATAATCTTACTAAGGAGTCTGAAAGCTTTCACTTCTGCTTTGAGTTGGCAGTGTGCCATGTTGTCGAGTGCTGAAAACCCTGGGGTTTCCCTAATCATTCAGAGACCTTTATTTTTGTGTGTGTGGATGAGGCCCATCTGGGCATGCTTCATGATTGGCACAGCCAACTCAAGTTTGGTATTAGAGGGAGCCTTTGTATAGGCTAAGAAGCAGCAAACTACCAGACAGTGGCATGGTGCTATATTGAATGCCATGCACATCTGCCTTCGCCTGTCGGTTAGAGACCAAGAAAAGCAAGCACTTACTTGAGAGAAAGCAAGTATTGGTTGATTTTCAGCGAGTCAGCCAGGGCCTTCGCTCCTTTGGGTCCTATGGAATTACTCCGAAGACTGAATCCGAAAAAAGTAAAGAAAGGAGAGAGAACCAGGGTTACCTAGTGGTGGAGGAAGGGGGTGCAGGGTGTGTGACCACCCCGGGTGCCATCACGGGGGGGGGGGGGGTGAGTTTTTTAAAAAAACCATTGGGCTAACAAAAACTAACAATTGGGCTCACAAAACTTTTTAGGAGTGACGTGGTGGTTTAGGCACCTGCAGGTTCTGTGTTGCCTGAAACGACAGTGTGGGACTTGCGTCTACCTACTGCCCCTCACTCATCTGCCCTGCAGCTGAGGGGGAGGTGGTGGAGAGGCTCCAAGTATGGGAGAGGCTTGCCCCGCCCCCATAGGCATGGATCATCCCACTCCCGGCTGCAGGACATGCCCCCACACCAGGCACCCAAGCGGCTAGCTACGCTGCTGGGGTTACCTATAGATTGCTCACCAAGACCTCCTTTATACAGTGTCCCTTTCATCATGTTCTTCACGATGACAGTATCAAGGCAGTCATACAGTGGTACCTTGGGATAAGTACTTAATTTGTTCTGGAGGTCTGTTCTTAACCTGAAACTGTTCTTAACCTGAAGCACCACTTTAGCTAATGGGACCTCCCGCTGCCACTGAGCTGCAGGAGCACGATTTCTGTTCTCATCCTGAAGCAAAGTTCTTAACCCAAGGTAATATTTCTTAACCCAAGGTAACCTGAAGCGTCTGTAATCTGAAGCGTATGTAACCCGAGGTACCACTGTACATGATTCCCCCTTGGGCACAGGCAACAGGTCTCTCTGTGCACATCTCTTGTCCCTGGGCTGTCATCTGCTATACGTGGGCTAAGAACATGAAAAGCCTTGCAAGATCAGGCCAATGGACCACCTATCCCAGCATCCTGTTCTCACAGTGACTCCTGCATCTGTGGGAAGCCTGCAAACAGGACCCAAGCACAAGAGCACTCTCCCCTTCTGTGGCTTCCAGCAACTGGTATTCAGAAGCATTGCTGCCTCTGGCAGTGGAAACAGAGCATAGCCACTGTGGCTAGTAGCTGTTGAGAGTCTTCCCCTCCATGAATTTGCCTAATCCTCTTTTCAAGCCATCCAAGTTGGTGGCTACCAGCCTTCCCAGTGGCAGTGAGTTCCACAGTTCCATCAGGGGCAGGTTCATCCCACTGGCTGCTGGTTGCTGATCCCTATTGCAGTGCATGACAAATGCCAAACCCTTTAAAGCAGAACTTCTGAGATACTTACTCCAGCGCCATCAGGCTCCTGTTGACCATCAAGGACCGGGCAAGAGCTTTAGCACCTTTGTCACCAATCTTGTTTTCCACCAAGCTGTCCAGGGATGTAAAACAAAGGTGGTTAAATGCATTTTCTAAGTAATATAACCCATTCCTTATTTACTGGACCTGTAACTCTATTGGAAGTTGCCTTAGCAGTAATTTAATAGTGCTCTCCTCTACGTATGGTGTGGCCTGATAGTTATTGCAAAAACATATAGACTCTTGCTGAAATTTGAATCTGAAGAAGAAAAAGTTAAAGAAGGCATGATCAAATGGGCAAAAGGTTTTGGTTATAATGCACCTGAGACCCTCTGCAAGCAAAGCAAATATTCTGCCCCTGATCTATGGCCTTCCCTACTTTCGTGGGCACCTGAGATCAGCAGGTTTGCTCCTTGTAGAAGCGCTTAAGCTGCTTTCCTCCACTGTGCTCTACTTTTATATTTGCAATTAATTCAAATGCAGCAAAATGCCACAAGATTCTGGTGATCTCTCCTACCACAGGAAGCAAAACCCTTGCAAGCACTACCCTTGGGGACCTCTCACTGCCTTGCAAAGGGGAGTGTGCACAGCATTTCCTTTGCAACTGTAGCTCCTTTTATTCCTAATCAGACTGCAAGATCCTCCAGATGAGCTGTTTGTTTATCCTGATTTACTAGCACAAAGCTCACACAGAGGTCAGACTTGGTCAAGTCTTTATTCAGTATTCATCCTGATTTGTTTGCAGGTGTTTTCACACCTGCCCATTAATCATTCATCCATCACACACCTTTCAGTACATTTCCCCTTCTCTTTCTCAAGCACAAAAAGTCAGTTTTGTCTTGGGGTTTTTTTAAAGTAGATTTGTGGGGCAGAGCGATTTAATACACTTTACTTTTGCAAACCTCAATTTCCCAGTAAGCGCTTGGATCCCTCCCACAACAAACTGATGGCTTGGAGGTACCCTGCTAGATCTGGTTCCCAAGCAAGTGAAAATCACATACAAAGGCACAATACTAGTACAGTGGTACCTCGGGTTAAGTACTTAATTCGTTCCGGAGGCCCGTTCTTAACCTGAAACTATTCTTAACCCGAAGCACCACTTTAGCTAATGGGGCCTCCTGCTGCTGCTGCGCCGCCAGAGCACAATTTCTGTTCTCATCCTGAAGCAAAGTTCTTAACCCGAGGTACTATTTCTGGGTTAGCGGTGTCTGTAACCTGAAGCGTATGTAACCTGAAGCGTATGTAACCCGAGGTACCACTGTATATAGCAACCACAAAAGTGCAGAAGAGCACATGACTGTAAAGACCATATACGATACCCTCTGCAATGCAGGAATCACAACTTTAAAAAATCAGTGACAGATAACCATTCAACTTCTGTTTAAGAACCTTCCATGAAGGAGAGTCCACCACCATGTATTTTGAGGTGGTGTGTTATTCACATGTGGATTGGTAATTATAATGGTAGTTTATGAATGTTTGGTAAACCCTTATGGGGAATTTTGTTTTGTTTTATTTTGTTTTGCAATTATGACTGAAGAAGATTTTCTGAAGCAGGGCTTTATCCAAAAGCCTGCTGTCAGCTCCTTACAGCTTTCTCCAACACAATAACAATATCTTTTGCAACTGTTTTTGAAAGCTTTGCTGATATGCACACTTTGCAATTGTAATAATATTTTGTCTTTCTATTGTAACTTCTTATCAATATATTCTTGCTCATGGGCGTAGCCAGGATTTTTGTTGGAGGGGGCAGATTCATATTGATTTTTATTGATTATGGGGGGGGGAGATCCCCCCGTACCCCTTGGCTATACCCATACGCTTGCTACAGTCATGTGCCCTTCAGCCTTTTTTGTGGTTGTTCCCAAGCAAATCAAGCATGAATGTAACTGCCAGCCTAGGTAGAGGCAACCACAGTTGTCCCACAAGAAGCCATAAGTCTGTACACATTGTGCAGAAAATAAGTACTGCACACTTAGCTATTCTGCATCACCTGATTTTCTGAATCTGGCAGTCCTTTCCGCTCAGCACGCTGCCCAGCAGGTCCATAGCACTGTCTTTAAACTGGTTGTAGTCTAGCCTGGGCCAAATTATGGCCGGGGGTGGGGAGGGCCAGGAGGAGAGAGAACAAAGCATATTCTTAGTACATACAACCAGAGGAGAGAGAAAAGGTGGGTGAGTCATGTGAGTATGGCTGAAAAACAGGCCATTTCTAGGGATGTAAGAGGGAACACTTTTCCATTCTGCCCTGTATTCCTCACACGCAGCACTGTTTCCATTCCACTGCAATTTGTCTTCCTCCCAAAGCCAATGTTATTTGTCGCACTGTCTGCTATGGCAAATTTATGCAACTGGCTAATTAATTAACTGTGTAAATGATGTTGTCATTACGCTATTCCACCCAGTTCGTTTCATCACGATGAAACCACAGTGAGAATGGGAAAGGGAGGAACCCCATAATCCATCAAGTAATGTTTGCAGCCTAAAAGCAGCAGCAGCTGTGAATACTAATCACATTCTCTGGATCTACTTCCCATTCTGGACAAATAAGCAAACATCTGCAACTTCCACTCCTGTTTCAATTTCCATTTTTCTCCCTTCCCTTTTAAATTCATTCGTTTATTTATATTTTATACATTAATTTACATTTTATATTTTTTTTGACTAAGTAATAATCATAAATAAATAAGTATAAAAATGCGCATCCCACCACCAAGGCCATTCCATTGTAACTATCCAACCTCCCAAAATTTCAACACCTCTTGCAATGGTTTGACCCCTTTCCATTTTAACAGAACAAATTCTACAAACACCCTCCATATCTCCTCAGAATCATTTCTCTTGCATATTCCGCGTCTTACCTTAATGGCACATGTTAATTCATCATTAATAGCTATATCCCACACCTCTTTATACCATACTTCCATTTTATATTCAGCTTACCCCTTCCACTTCCAGCTGTCAATAAATTTGTGAGCAAGTCCTTCATAGCCTATGAACCTTCCACCTCATCGTAAATTGATAATAGCGCTACCTCTGGACTTTTGGTCAGCTTTAACCCAGTGATTTCTGTTATCTTTCCATTTCCATCTGAAGTCTCTCACATTCCTAGTCAACCTGTTTTTTGAGCCGCCATCCTGATTTGTTTGCTATGGCCCTTCCCCTCCATAACCATTATTCAGAGAGGCGTACTACCTCTGAACTTCATCCTTTAACCAGCATGGCTATCAGCTGCAGTCCAGCAAAACCTATGCAGAGGATCACAGGTAGCTCTCCTCACCCTCTTCTTCCTGTCCTGGCAAGTCCTGGCTCCCATCAAGCACTGAATGTGACCTACCTGAGATTACTACAGTAGTGGAGCTGAGAGAGAAGGCTCTGGAAAGCATGGTAGGTGAGGCAGTTGGAGAGGTTTGCCTCTTCCACACAAACCTCTGAGGTCTGCAGGAGATAAGCCAAGGCAGAGCAGTTGACCGGCGTCAACATCCCAGCCAGAGCCTCGCTCTTCATTGCCTCCTCGAGGCTCGCGACAACTTCCACGTGCTGAATCTCATGTAAACACCGCATGAGGTTGACGGACCTACAAGAGACAGCTTGGTCTGCTCCCAGGAGGTTTTGCAGGAGGCCAACCACATGACTTCGGTAACCGTGGTGCTCGTCTCTCGCCAAGAACCAATCAGACAGGACTTTGTTCACCTGTGGAGCGAGGAGGCCTGAGAGGAAGCGCACAAAGATGTCCAGGTGCCCATCCTCAGA
Source organism: Podarcis gaigeae (assembly GCF_964106915.1). NCBI lineage: Eukaryota > Metazoa > Chordata > Lepidosauria > Squamata > Lacertidae > Podarcis > Podarcis gaigeae. Next base: position 35,929,354 of record NC_139690.1, read on the forward strand.
CTGCAGAGATCTTTGGAAGGCGTTTTTAAAGTGGTTGAGGAAGCCAAACTTTGGCCAGGACATGCCACTCTCCACAAAGAGGTCAAAAAGAGCCCGCTTTGCGGCAGTGTAATAATAGGTGGCTGCCAGGAATTCTTGAACTGTTAAGTGGGGGAAGTAGTAAATGGTGGAAAGTGAAGTCTCTTCCTTAAGCAAGAGCCTATTGCACAGGCTAACTTGGAGAGAAGAGAGGTCTACGCCATAGGCTTTCATGTCCTGTTCATGGAACATATATTTCCTCTTGATTAGGCTGTAAAATGCCAAGCGGCCTAGGCAGTTCATCATTTTCTTGCCATTGTTCAGCAGCTGGTCTATTTTGAGGGCTTCCTTCGGTTTCCCTGGCCATTCGCTACACAGCGCCATTTTAAAGTAACAGGAATAAATTTCTGACAAAGTTTTAGGAGCAGCCAATGCTTCTGGAGATTGATGGGCGCTCCTTAGAAAGTACCCCATGGAGGACCCGCAGGTCTGGCAGAAAGCTGGCACTGTGCACAGTATGTACAAAGACCTGCTGGCCTTGAGATGCCGCAAGACACCATCGGATAAGCCCTGGTTCTCAGCAAACATGTGATCTAAATGGTCTTTGATCTCTGCATCTCCAAAGCCCTGCACTTCAGTCATCCGGTCCACTAGACCTCCTGGGATCTGCGTGGTTGCCGTCGGCCGCGAGGTGATCCAGACAGAAACCTCTTGCAACAGATTGCCTCGGATGATGTTGGTGATCAAGTTATCCACCTGGACCTCCTTTCGGAGGTCTGTGCAAACGACGGCATTGGAGAAATCCAGCAGAGTTTTAAACTGATCCAGACCATCCAGGATCAGGAGAGTCTTGGCCGTGTCGATGGAGAGAAAGCTGGGCTCAGCTAACTGGGGGGTTGCCAGACGGATCAGCTTCTCTGCAGAGAGTTTGTCGTAAGCATTCAGTTCCCGGAAGGTGAGAGGCAAGACAAAGGTAAAATCCTTGCCAATCTCTCCCTTTGCCCAGGTGTGGACAAACAGCTTGACCAAAGTGCTCTTGCCAATGCCGGCAACTCCAATGGTCACCGAAATCCGCGGGGGGATGGTGAATTTGGACAAAGGCAGGAAGAGTTTCTCCAAGGGGATCTTCTTGGAGATGTTCCTCACTCCTTTGATCGTTTCAATCTGTACAAAATCATGTTGCTTCTGCTGGAGATCGGTCAGCCCTTCCACCAGGAGGAGATCAGTCAGTCTCTCCAAGGAGGTTCCTCCTGTGCTGGTGCCACACCAGCTCTGCAGAGTCTCCATATGTTTTTGCACCATCAGCTCTGCGGCGGAAGAAGTCGGAAGAGGAATTAGAACAGGATGCAAACACCTTAAATCATTTACATATTTATTGTATTCACATCCTACCTTTTCCCCACCCAAGGAGCTCAAGGTTCTCCTCATTTAATCTCCACAACAACCCTGTGAGGTAGGTTAGGCTGAGTGGGGATTTGAGCCCTGGTCTCCCAGGTGCAACTCACTAACCACTATACCACTGGGCAGGCTAGGACCCACCACGGGCGCCACAACTGTGCAGAAACTCATCAGAACCCCCAAAAGGTAAATCAGTGGTGCCAGTACAGGCTTTTGTGGGGAAATGCAGATTTCTGTTACAGTTCTGTTGACATAATTAGGGGGACCAAATTTCAAAGGAGGAACCTGAATCCATGTCATTGTTCACACAGGCATGGATCCCCAGGATGCTGGAGGTAGAGAAATCAAGTCTTTTTCTATCATTGAGTTGGTGAGCGAAACCCTCCTCAAAAATAATGAGCAGGAGGAGGGGAAATAAATTCCTCCAAATTTGGGGGAAAGGGGTTTCTGCCTACCTTGCTAGCAGGACCGACTGCCCACTTACCATCCATGGGGGGTTTGCTCTGACCATCACCTGGAGCACCTGAATGAGCACCTGCACGTGGGGGATGCAGGTCAGAGATTCTACTTCACCCTGCTCTGTCCATGCTGCATGTGGAGATTCCCTGGGCTAGCCTTTCTCCATGGCTCTGCTGGAGAAGGAAGGGAGGCCATAGTTTGCAAGTGATGGATAGAGAGACAGAAAGCAGAAGTGGACTGGGTACCTTCAGACAATGGTTTGATATTGCAATTGGATCACGCAAGTATCACAAGGGGATCGTTGCAACTGGGTTTTCCCCACTTATCAGATTTCCCTTAGAAAGGCTAAATCTGTATTAAATGGGGGGATTTGGCAATAGTAGTTAGGTGGATGGAGTCTGCTCTGAGCAGCATTAGCATTGGGTACAACCCAAAGACTTTTCAAGGAATGGGGAAGATGCAATGATAAATGCTGTTGGTTTTTGTTTGCTTAGTTTTCCTGGTTTGTTTGTCATTTTAAAAATCTGATATATTCTTTTTTTTCCTTTTTCTTTTTAAACTGTCTTCAGTTTCAGATGGAGGGAAAGGCAGGGTTAAAAAGAAAATCCTTTTAAACAAATACAGAGTAATCCAGCTTCGGCTCATAATGGCATTTTGCAAGTTGCATAGCTGAGTCATTCAGATACACATAGCTTAGATAATACATATGCTTTCCTAACCTGCAGGGAGTCTGCTATGGATGCACAAGGCTGGCATACCTCCCAGCTTATGACTCAGGAACTTATCACACTTGACTCGGCTGAATTACCTGCCACGGACGCTGCCCCACTGCTTATAAATAATTCCTTCAAGTGTTCGTGTGATTGGCCTCTGAAATGAGAATAGATTATGCAGTTCAAGGCATCACCTAACTAAATAATCAGACACCCTTAACACTTTCTTATAAATACCACTGGCTTGGAAATGCAACTGAACTTTCCTGCAAAGTTCAGGAAGCTGTGGGTTTTCTTGGCATGTGATTAACTTATCACATCCCCTGCGCCCTATTTGCATTAAGGCTGCCCCCTTTGGAGATGATCTCATCTAAGTCCAGCAGTTCACATTATCAGCCCCACCCTGCAGCCAGCCCAGTGATGAGAAAATGGGTTGAGGGGGAAAAGTGGATGTTGGGCAATCTCTCTCACCAACAGATTTTTCCCTTTAGATGCCAAACAAAACAAAAAAATCAGTGGGGGTTGGGAATAAAAAAATTGTAGAGATGGAAGGGACCCTGAGGATCATCCAGTCCAACCCTCTGCAATGTAGGAATCTGCAGCTGCCCCAGACGGGGATCGAACCTGCAACCTTGGTGTTATCAGCACCACGCTCTAACCAGAGTCATCTTTCCCATAGGACTTAGTGGTGCCTCGCACCAAGGCGCTGGCCTCTCAGGGGGGCCCCAGCTAGTGGGGGAGCTGCACAGCTTTGCCGGTGACCTCCCCTTTCCCTGCACGCCCGCCAGCTGCACCCCGCCAACCATAAGGCTGGCAGACGTGCAGCTTCCCTCCCAAGCCTCTGCAGGGATAGCTCTCCTCCTGAGGAGGCTTGGGAGGGAAGCTGCGCTCTCCTGCCGCGGAGCCTTGGGAGGGGCGCAACTTTCCTCCCAAGCCTCTGCAGGAATCACTCTCCCGCAGCGGCATGGGGGAGAGTTGTGTTAGTTTCTGTTTGCCACTGTGCAGCTGCTTAGAGTCACAGGACTCTGTTTACATTCCAGACACATTCCATACTGTTGGAAGTCTCATGGGAGAGGAGACGGATGTGACGTTACTGGTTTCCTGTTCCTTTCTTCCTTTATTGTTCAGTTGCTCTCTGCTCTCACAGGGAGAGGATGTATTTTTCTTTGCTGTCTGCGTAGTAAGAAATAAAGCATAGCGATGTAGCCATAAATCTCATCACTTCCGCATGCTGCTGGATTCTCTGCTGGATGGGAATGTGCCTGAGGCCTCATCAATGGCTCAGGTCGTTAATTTCGTCGGGGGCGATTCCGAAGGCTTGGCCGGAGGAAAATGAGCTTGGCCAAGCGGAGATCCCGACAAGTTGAGCCCCCCCCCCCGATGGCTGGCAGTGCACAGCTATGGCCACCCCAACATTACCCGTGGTAATTTGGGGGCGCTGGGCGGATATTTGCACCCTGGCGCCACATCTGCTGAAGTCAGCCCTGGCTCTAACCAACTGAGCTGTCCAGGTTTTGAGCCCCATTATGCCTCATTCTGTGCTCCCGACTATCTAGCTCAAGGGAGCACCTGCCCCCTACAGAACAGCATCTGCTTTGAATGAAGAAGGCCCCAGGTTCATTCCGTGGCATCTTCAGGAAGAGTAGGAGAAGATCCCAGTTTTAGAAGCCTGGAAAGGCGCAGTGTGCACATCAAGTGACTAAACAAATACTGGTATCAGCAGCAAGACAGCAAAATTTTGATATACTCATCCAGACTCATTCTTAAAACATAGAAATGTGTGTGTCTTTACATAGGTTCTATAAATAATTTGTTCCTACTACTCATTCAGGGAAACTACAGTTTAACTTTGTTTTTACATATCTCAGACTCAATTCATAATTGGAACTGGCTGTGTGGATGGCTCTGCAAAAACGTGGCTAAGAACAGGCAGCTCCAGTGTGGCAGGCTGCATTTGGAAAGTGGCTCCTTTGGCAACGACCCTGACGTGTTCCCTGCTTTCTTTACACAGTTTATGCAGAGGAGTTCAACAGAGCAGGAGCTGTGTGGGGAATCGCTTCTCACAATGGGTGAGAAGCATTGCGGATGCCAGTGAACTACTAGGACAAATTCAAGGTGTTAGTACTAGCATAGAAAGCCCGAAATGGGTTGCAATCGAAGTATCTGAAGAGTGAACAAATTAGGTGAATTTGGATATACAAAAGATATTTAAAATAAATTTAAGGAACCGCAGAAAAAGGGGGGAGGAAGTCAAGTTTTGAAATGCTAAAATGTCTGTAAAATTATTGAAATGTATAAATCTGAAATTCATAAATAAAATAAAAAATAAGAGTGACAGGGCCTTTTTAGTGCCGGTTTGCCAATGGTAGTAGTGGCTGCTGTTATTATTATATTTGTTTATATATGCCGCAGACCAGGAACCAATTTGGCTTACACAAATTAAAACACAGATTCCTGCATTATAAGGGGTTGGAGTATATGACCCCTGGAATTTACTGATCCCTCGATCAGCTTATTAAGCTAACAAAGCTTGAGTCGTCCCCCAACCCAAATTCTTGGGCGTGCAATTGAAATAAAGTGAAGAAATACCAATATATAATCAACATTTGTTAATCATCCATCACTGTGATTAATGTGAATCATAAAATATAAAAAAGAAGGAAGTAAAACAAGTATTCCATCAATAATGATACTATGCATTTTGTTTTTTCTAATGAGATGGAATTCAGAGGTTCCTCATTGGCAAGGGAAATGCATCAATATTGTCTGTCTCTTTGTCTGTTTATTACCTGCCTTTCACCATAAGGCCCCAGGGAGGGCTACAACATTTAAATAACATTTAAAACAATCTGAAGCTCATAAAAAAATTCCCACCATACCTTATAAATTTCTTTTCCACCCCAGGCTCATTCCATCTGCCCTTTTGACCCCGTTGTCTTTATTCACCCCCTGCACAGATCCATCAACCCAGTAATCAACTTTGGTAATCTTTTGTACTATGGCGCCCTGCGCAAGGCCAAAATTTGGTGACCCCCCCCCCAAAGGGATCTTCTCAATTATGGATCACCCCGATTTTGCACCCCATCAGCTCAGCACTCTTTGCAAGGGAAGTGTCAGCACTGCCCTAAATTTGGCGCTGCATCAACCACTTTGGGAAAACCCAGGTATAAATAGACAGCTATGGGGGAAGAGGCGGAGGAGGGATGGAAGAAAAGGTCAATGTAAAAAAAACAAAAACCAAAGCAAGCATCATGTAAATGAAAAAATGCAACAATACATAAGTGCATTCTTAGGTCTGCTGTTTATAGAACAAGTTTCAACATTTATCATACCTGCATGAGAAGCTGGAGACTGCATCTTTTAAGTGCAACTTTCAAGGAAATGTAAGAATGAACCCCACCCAAGGACCCGAGAAGGATTTTTCTTTCTTTTCCCCTTAATAACTTGGCAAGAACCCATCCCAACCCTATGAAAATCAATCACACCATTTCCCCCCCCCCTTACCTTTTCCACAAATGCAGCAGGAATGGGAAACTTTAGGGAGCCATGGAAGGAAAGTCAGTGGAATAGAATTATGGATTGATGTAATGTTTTCCTTTTCCCCCTTCCTTTTCTTTCAGTTTGTTCCTTTTTATTCTTCAGTTCTGTATTTTGCTCTCTTATAAATTCATAAATACATATATTTTTAATGCCTCCATTTCTTGCAGACTCCCCGGGGTTTTCTGTTAAGACAGGTGTCTCATTTTGAGCCTTCCAGCAAAGGCCACTGCAACCTGCTTCAAAGTTACCTTGTCAGAACCAGGATGCTTCCTGGGTAACTTGAATGCACTTGTCTTGATGGCCTGAACTGAAAGAGAACGTGTCGTTTCCAGTAAGACCTTCTATCTATTAGGATTCCTTCCAAACATTTGGCAATTGGCATAAGGCAAAGATGAATTTTAGCCTCTTTTGAACGCCCTCGGTTCAAGGAAAGTAGAATTATAAAGAAGACTGAGCCACGCAGATAACTACGGATTTCCTTGTCTCTGTATTGCTGCTGCTGCTGCTGTTTCAGTTGAGTTGCTTTCTTTCCGTCTCATTCTTTTTTAAATAAATTAAAAAATGCTACTCACCTCTTCCTGTGCTGTGGGTCTCGTTTGATCTTCCTTCCTGTTCATTTCAAAAGCTGCAAGACAACCCAGTGCAGAAGGGTGACCACTACAGGAAAAAAAAAGACCTAGCCCACACTTGCCAGGAACTAGCAAAGTTATGAGTGTCTGGCATTGTGCTACCAGGCACAGAGAAAACAATTTCCCATGCTTGCTCAACAGGGCATTTTGGTACCCAAAGGGGAAAATCCACACCGCCCCCACCCTATGATTAATTCACATGGCGCAGGGCTGGTCCAAGACATTTTGCTGCCTGGTGTCTATCCCCAACTCAAGATGCAATATATCAACAGACCAAAATAAATACATAAATATCACAAACAACTCTCTCTGTACCTGCTACAGAAATACAGGGGTGTGGTATTATCTGCATCAGGGGTAGCCAACATGGTGCCCTCTTGTTGTTGTTGAGACTACAGTTCCCATCATCTTCAACCAGAGGCCTGGCTAGCAGAGGCTGATGGGAGTTGTTGTCCAACATCATTTGAAGGGCATCAACATTGACTGGCAGCAGGTCTCCAGGTTTCAGCCAGTGAGTCTTTCCCAGCCTTACCTGGGGATTCTGGGGGTGGAACCTGGGACCTCCGACATGCAAAGCAGATGCTACATAACTAACGATTTGCTGTCTTTTCCTGGCACCTAAGATCTGCTGCCCCACTCTGCCTAATGGTAGGGACTTGAGACGCAGAATCCTCATCCATGTCTTTAATGATCGGTTTCATTATATTGGGGAAATGCATTCTATTAGGAGGGAATGTTTTGCAAAAAATGTGTATATTAGGCAAGATTGTATACAAAAATGTGTGTAATAGGATAAATGCACACTAAAATATAGGTTCAGTTGCATAAGGACTTTGAAAAATATGCTATCACAAACAGATTTTAAGACTGGAAAAAATGAGACAGACTTGCCCATTTCTAGTAATCACTGAACTTTAAAAACAACCTACTGCTGTTTTTAACAGCTGAGTGGAATTGAATTTTGCAAACAATGCCGAATTTTGCATTTGTAAAATTCAAACAAACATAAAATTGCGGAGCACACACAGCCTGGCCTCCCCATCACATTGTCTGGACCAAGAATTCTAGATCATCATTTTTTCTAAGGCATTGTCGCACTGCACAGGCTATGGCATGACACCAAACCAACCTGCAGACAGGATGTTGAGAACCACATATTTGTCGGGAGGTTGTTGTGGGAGGACTCTCTGTTCACCGCTTGCTACAAAAGGATCAATTGACAGAAAACAAATTAACATGTGTTTTTCACGAGACCCTCCAGAAGCAGCTGTTTCCTCCCCTGAAGGTGAATGGGTTATAGATGGAGCATCAATCAATATGAAGTACTTGGGGGGGGGGGAGCCCCAACTGACCCAGATAGAACTGAAACTTTTGCAAATATTTCAAAACCTGGCAGCATTCCAAACTTGTACCTGCAAATTCTGAATGCTAAATTTAAAAGCTGACTTCGCACTTTGAATGTGAAATAATTTGCCTTAATGTTTGAAATAAAAACAGTGCTGCCATTTCTTGACTGTTTCCAATCTATTTTGTTTCCAATTCCAATTTTCCAATAAAATGCCGTAATAGTCTAAATTATAAATAACCGGGAAAACAATGGAATCTATTTCTTGCATTGACACCCCACCTTTTTCTCAAAGGAGCTCAAGGGTGGAGTACATGGTTCCTCCCTCTTCATTTAATCCCCACAGCAGCCCTGTGAAGTAGGCTAGATGGAGAGGCAGTGACTGGTCCAAGGCCATCCAGTGAGCATCATGGCTGAGTGAGGATTTGAGAAAACAATAATCTGTCATTCTTGATCCACAAATTGCCGAGTCAGTAACTCCTTTAAATTAAGAAGATTCTGCACTTGTTAATGGAACAGAATCAGCTTACATAAATGCAGCTATTTTTGCTTCTCTGGTTAATAGACCTTGACACACATATAAGCTCAATGCGGCAGATCATAATTAAAAATAAGATGTGCAGGAAAGGGGATTCATTATTTCCTAGTATGAATGTACTGCTTAAGAGCCTCTTACCTGAAGAGGTTTTGTACCTAACTTGAATGTCTTTTACTCAAGTGAAATAATTGGGAACCATTTTCAGCCATAATAAAGACACAGGTGGAATTGAGGGTTGATCTACAGATGACAAAATATCAAGTACCACTTGAAAGTTACTTAATGGGCAAAAATTGAGGCTTCTGTAGCAGCCTGGAGCTGTCCAATTTTAATACATTTTGAGACTAGGTGATTACAGACAGATTACTTTCATTCTTGTTGTCTTCATTCTTTTTTCTCCAATCCACTGTCAACATTTAGGGTTTAAATTCACTGGGCAGTGAGTGGTCTTTCTGCGTGCGGCACTGTGTTTTCACGCCTGTATGCTTATGTTACTCTCTACTTTATAAAATTACACCTAAAAGCATCAAAACTCCTTCTACACTGTCAAGGTGGTTTTTCCCCTCTTGTATTTGTTCCTCACAATTACCAAATGTTGCCTACCACCATTGCGTTTTTTGTTGAGTCACAGACCCCATCTGCATTCTGCATTTATAGCAGTATGACACCCCTTTAAACAGTGATGCCGTTCACAGAACAAAACCTCTAATTTTTCAGGCCGTGTGTACGCAGAATATATCTAAAGCTCACCTCACAAAGAATCCTAGGAACTCTAGTTTACCCCTCAAAAAGCTACAATTCCCAGCACCTTTACAGTTCACATGATTCTTTAAATGCATTGTGTGTTTGCAGCCTTATTTACAGCCAACCTATTCAGAATGTAGCCAGGTGGGAGTGGTTTTGGTTTTCAAAAACGTTTTGCGTGTACATCTGTGCATCCTTAGGCAGACTCATCATTTTGATTACCTTTTTAAAAGCATGCACGAGAGAGACACTCTTCACATACTCAGAGGAATTCCTTTATTAATTCCTTTATTACCTTGGCCGCCCTCCTCTGCACGCGTTCCAACTTGTCAACATCCTGCTTAATTTGTAGTGCCCAGAACCGGACACAGGACTTCATTCGGGGTCTGACCAAGGCAGAAAACATACTTCTAGAATTGCTAGAATTTATAAAAGTAAAGGGGCTACCCTCTATCAGCCACAAGCACCCCGCTGTTTCCTTCTAAAAGGATTTCTTAATTCCTGAGCGCCCAATACGTTTCTTCACATGGCTGAGCTGTTGCCAATGTAGACAACATTAAACTAGTTGGGCTATGGTTCACATTATATGAAATATACTCGAAGTCGAGAGTGGATTTCATGCTCTTTATTCAGCTCATAGCGGTGAGGAGGAATGGAAGTTCCCCCCAGAATGTCTGCTTTATATACATTATTTACACAATGGGCCCCACGTGATTGGCTACTTCTGGGATTCTCCTGTAGGCCAATCAGGTTGCGGATTCACTTCCACCTGGAGAGGGATTGGGTGGCTCCTGTGGACCAATCAGACTGCTGCATTCTGGATCCTATTCAACTCAGTACATAACACTATACCTTTAAAGCACCATTCCCCCCCTCAAAGAATCGCACCGCAGTTTCTTAAGAGTTGCTCAGAATTGTACCTCTGAGGATAAACTACATTGCTCAGAATTCTTTGAGGGGGCGGCGGGAAATGTGCTTCTCCATTTACAGCGGGCTTTATGCAGGGTTGGGGGCTTTTAAAACAAAGGGGGGAAACGGCCAAGGCCTAGAAGTCCTCCCACAGCTGTGTGGAAGGACCACGCCAAGGCAGGAAAGGTTTACCAGGATGGGGACGACGAGCGGCTTTGCTGCCGCTGGGTAAGGGAACTACACATCCCACAATGCCCTTGGGTGGCCGAGCGCCTCTTGGCCGGGAACTACAATTCCCAGCATGCTTTGCGGGTGAGTGCTGCGCGCAGGTATACTGTTGTTCGTGCGAAGTCCGCGGCTGGCCAGGTAAGTGAGAGCCGAGCCGCCTGAGGGGATTCGGCAGCGGCGGTATTAGGACAGCCATGAGCCTCCAAAATATAGAGAGAAAGAAGATAAGTAAAGGAGGGCGAAGAGGCCGCCCCTGCAGCGTTTCTATGGGGGCCCCGGATTCCCAAATTTGAGAAAGCCATTCAGCTCCCTTCCCCCACAACATGTGGGGCTCCAGCTTCAATGCTCTGTAATCCTGGAGCATTAATCCCAAAGCAGTAACACTTAAAGGCATTGTCACTGTTTGTTTTATAGACTTCCCCCACCAAACACCCTTAGAAAGGCTTCTCAAAAGGTGATTTGCATTGTTTAATCTGTACAGAAAAACAGTAGCATGCTAAAAACAGCAGAGTAGGGGGGGGGGGGAAAGATTTCTTATAAAAGCCAAGCTGTATTAATATTTTTATTCTTATTTTATGGACCTAGATACCCCAGCCTTTTAGAAAGCCTTCTCAGAAAGTGATTCACAAATTATTTACCCAGGGATCTAGATAAAATAACATTATAATGTCCATGGTATAACAATAAAATGTGCACAGTAGAAAGGGTTTATTATAGAAGCCAGCAAGCATGCATGTTTTTAAAAAATTAAAAGTTAAAGTACAGTGGTGCCTCTGGTTACGTACTTAATTCGTTCCGGAGGTCCGTTCTTAACCTGAAACTGTTCTTAACCTGAAGCACCACTTTAGCTAATGGGGCCTCCCACTGCTGCCACGTCGCCGCCACGCGATTTCTGTTCTCATCCTGAAGCAAAGTTCTTAACCCGAGGTACTATTTCTGGGTTAGCGGAGTCTGTAACCTGAAGCATACTGGTATGTAACCCGAGGTACCACTGTAATCCTAAAGAGCCTTGCTGAAAGGAAATGTTTTAAAAGCACTCTTAAAAGCAGAAAGGTTTTGATGGGTTTGCTTAGGCAGTGTTGCTGCACATGGGTGCCTTACGAAGTTTATAAAGCAGGCAGAATAGTTAGAGCCGTGTCCTCAAAGAGCTTATAGACTCACATTGAAGGGGAAGGACTAATGGGGGAGTTACCCATTCTTAAAACCTGGTTACATCTGCTGGAGTAGCATAGAAGCTGAGAGACTGAGCAATGAATCTATGAGTTTGAATTTCTTCTGTGCTATGAATTGACTACTAGGCAGCCTATTTGCAGTATGTGGGGGAAGGATACTGACTTGCCCTTACTGGATTGTTGTGTAAGGATTGCACAACTAGATGAAGCCTGTGAAGTGCTTCAGATGTGATATAAAGATTAAGCTGGATAATTCATTAACTATCTACTATTAGTTAAGCAACGCCATCCTTAAGGATGAGGATTGCCTGAGTCCTTTTAACCCAGCTGGATTGCTTAGATCAGTAGTCTTCAACCTTTTCAGACCCAAGACCCACTTTTAACCCAAACATGCATTTGGGAACTCCTTTCTTAATATCTTGCCATATATTTGCATGATGGTAGTGCTCCTGCTGTGACCCACCTTGCATCAGGCTGTGACCCAGTAGAAGACCAGTGGCTTGAATTGCCTGGAGTAAAACTATGGGTTGATCCTTGTGTTGCAGAGCTAACTGGCCTCTACTAGAAGTTCGGCTGCTGGCCCCATGCTGTAGTACATTCTTCCAGTAAATATTTGGCAGGTATTCTTGCTTTTGTTTTTTTAATCTATATATAAAATATTTTCACATTATTGAGGTAAAATAGTACAGTCTCTCCCCAACTTCCTCCTGGTTATAGCATTTTCCTTTCTAATGTTCCGTTGTTTGGCGAGTAGTACAGAGTTCAGGCTCACATGCTCAGATAATAATTAGGATAAATGAGTGTCAATGCTCAGTTTTAGTCCCAGATTAAAAATTGCTATATTGGAGAAGTTTCCACCTCCTTTGTGCCTTCAACTTCTAGATGTGATTATTGCTTGGTGGGGAGTTCCATAAATGCACTGGAAGTTAGTCTTGGAAGTTAGTCTTCTTATGTAATTTGTAGAGCAGGATTTTCTCATGGGCTGGTAGGTGTAGTTTTGACTTCCAAAAATATTGGAAGAGTGTGTTTTTTTTTACACCAAGGGGCCTATGCAATTGTTTATTTTTATTTTTGAGTAGCCAGTAATATTAGAGGTTGTTTTGGATGTTTCTATATTTCTGTGTTGCTGCACACCACCCTGAATTTTATGAGAGGGTAGTATATAAATTAAATAATTTAGTGGTGGAGGAAGACAAATAAACCAAAAAGGATGCCAAAGATATACCTGCCACTGCTTTCTGGAATGCATTATTTGCTAATATCCAACCATTTTCTGATAAGCTTGGCAGGGAAAGCTTGTTAGAGCTGAGGGAGCTGAAAATGTTTAGCCAGGGGAAGAGATAATTAAGAGTTGATACATTAGCTGCCTTCAAATATTTGAATGGCTGTTACATATCTGATAAAGCAAATTCGTCCTCTGTTTATTAATTTAAAGCATTTCTACCCAACTCTTCAGCCAAAATGGTACCCAGAGCAGCTTATACTTCAGTGAAGGAAACCAAGACAGTCACTCCCTTTCAGACCTGCGGTCTAGAAGGCATGACACAAAAAGCACTCCTAAATTTTAAAAACGTATGTGTGGGGTTGGTGCAAGAGTCAATTAGGGGTGGGGAGAGAATGTGTATAGCAGCGGTTGCCACAAGTGAAAATTGTGTAAATGGGGGGCCACGGCACGAGACTAGGGGGCCACAGAGGGAAATGAGAAGTGAAGAGAACAGAGAAGTGACTGAGAAAAGAAAGAAGAAAAAAAGAAGTTGATGTTTCTTTGCAAGAAGTGCTCATAGAGTGACATAGCAGCCAAAGTAACTTTCAGTCAAGAAAAACACCATTTTTGGATAAAGAGTATAATATCTAAAAAGTTTCCATAACTTTGGGATAAAGCAAAATTGTTTTCCATGGCATTTCCTACTTTGTATTTGGTAGAATAAGGGTTCAGTCGTGTGAATTATTTACTCAGTCTAACGCAGAATCACCTTAACATAACGGACAGAGATGATCTTTGGTTATCCCTCCCGGCAATAGAACTGGATATAAAAAAGCCCTTTTTTGTCATCAAGCACAAGGTTCACATTGATACAGAAATGGTATAATTTTTTATGTAATTGTATTTGTATACATTATAAAAAATTATAAATAAAACATGCTCTATTTACAAACAAAACATTTAGATAGCTACCTTTCTACTGGTAGGATTGGGGGGGGCGGTCACAGGAAGGAAACAAGGTCGGAAGGGGGGCACAGTTGCAAAAAGATTGAGAAACACCGGTATATAGTATTGAGTGTTTTATCCATGCACATGGTTTTTATTACAGTTTATTAACAGCATTTTTCTATAAGAAACTAAGTGCATAACATTAAGTTCCAATCTTTTCATTAACAAACTCACATTTCCCCCTAATTATTTGGAGGGTATGTGTGCATGTTAGACTAGAAATGATAATTTGAAGTTGTCTTCAGTTCTATCAGTCAAGAATGAAGCTGCCTGGCCATGGGTAATCTTGGATATGAATTACGCCTCTTTGCCTCCCAGCTGTTTCTTCGTAGATCAGGTCAGCTGGCAGCATGTGCTGGGCATAGTGATCATTACGTAATTTCGGGCTGTATGGAAATATTGCTGGTTCTTTCTCCCTCTCAGGACTTGTGATGGCTGTGTCTTGTTTTCTGCAGAACTGTCTTGGAAGTCATGTCCCAGCTAGGCTTTGCTTGCCAGCCTCCTCCTGATGTTGACACTGATGACTGTCTTCCGGAATACTCCTACCTCTTCAGTCCAGACATTCTCAAGTGAGTACTACCAAGTACTCAAACACTGCTTTGAAACCTTTATCTAGATTAATTTACCCTGTGCATTTTTCATTCCTCACCTCTGCTATGTCTACCTCCTCACCTGCTCCTCTTGATCTTTGGTGTTAGTCAATTTATAGTTGGTGTTGGCGTATTAATAGTGGTGTGTTGCTTATTTTAACTTGTGTTCTTTTTTAAAAAAGGGAGTAGGAGTCAGAGTAGCCACAAAACTGTGTGTTTTGTAATAAAATAAAATATTAGGAAGATGTGAGATGCATCTTCAGAGCTCGGGAAATCATCTTTACTGAGCCCTCCTTTCAGATTTTGTACCAATAGTTTACATGTTGTCAAAGATAGGGAAATGTAACATTTTAAAAATACTGTCAGAGACACATTTAAACTAGAATAAGGTACACGTGGCATAAGAGATGAAGGGCTCAAATATCTCTCCCAGAGGCAAAACTGATGCATCATAAAATGGATTTCGTGCAGTTTCAGTTTATCTTTTCATACTATCCTCTTCATTCCCAAGCTCCTTCAAGCTTGGAATGGCTGTTTGCTTTGTAGAAATATGTCCATGTCTTAGGCCTGCTTGAAAGTACATTGCTCTCATCTCTAAAGATTTCTAAAGGTGCAATTTTTAGTCACAGCCTCTACCAGCAGCAGATCCAGTGTGCTTTTTATTTACTTCTGAGAGTTCATATTTTTCCTCTCAAACAGAATTCCTTATTAGGTATGTGTTTATGCCACTACTTGTAGCAGAACAGGTGAAAATGTTGGATGGTTTTGCCTTTTGAGGGCTCATGCAGTTGAATTGGTCAAGTGGTTATCTTTTTGCCTAACCTACTTCACGAGACTCCTGTGAGGCCTCAATTACCGTGACAAATCAAGACTGACTCTTAGCATATTAGTAAACTGCCTTCCCATTTAAGACATGCATTTCATAGTATAGTGGTACCTCAGGTTAAGTACTTAATTCGTTCCGGAGGTCCGTACTTAACCTGAAACTGTTCTTAACCTGAAGGAACCACTTTAGCTAATGGGGCCTCCTGCTGCTGCCGTGCCACCGGAGCCCGATTTCTGTTCTCGTCCTGAAGCAAAGTTCTTAACCTGAAGCACTATTTCTGGGTTAGCAGAGTCTGTAACCTGAAGCGTATGTAACCTGAGGTACCACTGTACAAGTGACATCTACTAAGTGGAGGATGCAGGAAACCTCTGGTCTGCCTGGGATTGATGTGGTCTGACCTGACTGAATTTCCCTCATCCATCCTTTTTGTATGTGTCACGATCTTCACTGATGCTGCTCTTTCTGAACGTGCATTATGAAAAGTCTATATGGATCCCACTGGTTTCAGTCGTCTTCTTTTTTTCTTTCAAGGGGCAAAGTTGCATTCATCACTGGCGGCAGCTCCGGCATTGGATTCCGCACAGCTGAGATTCTGATGAGGTATGGACACTCTGGTGCGGGAGCAGCCAGGCCTTACTTAGCTTGCGATGCTTTTGGTCTCTGCTGTATTCTCCTGCAGCAGCCGCCAGCCTGTTCCTAGGAAGCAAGTCCTTCCTTCCCTTTGCAGCTGCATCGTGCTTTGTGCCATTTGTGTTGTCTGCAGCTTTTCTGCAATGTGTGTCCTACAACATGTGGTGAGATGTGCCATGGAACTGCAGCCGTTTGGGGTTCTCCACTGCATATATCAGGACGTATCTCTGCACTTTGCATGGAACGCCCAGTTGCCATGTAGCAGCCTGGTTGGAAGGAAAGGTGGCAGGATGTTATCAAGGAGAGTTGTCCCCCCAAAACACACACACACACACATACTTGTGAAAAATCTGAATGCATAGCTCCACATCCTGGGAGAAGAACACAAGCCCCACTAAGCATAACCAAATTAAATATACAAATGACTATATCTAAAACCTATCCAAACTGCACAGTATTGGCCAGTGTTAATACCTGAGCTTTATGGTTTCTGGGTTATCCAATCTGATGGCAGATTGCAGGTACACATGGAGACCTCACAAGCATACTGAATCCCCACGGCTGGTAGCAGAGGTGTGTCTGAGTAGACAAGCGAGTGATGAGCACAAGGTGTTCTGTGTCACCCTCACAATCTAAGGTTTTGCTTGCAGGCATGGCTGCCATACTATCATTGCCAGCAGGAACCTTCAGAGGCTAACAGAGGTGAGTGGATGGGAGACTGTCATCCCTTTCAGATGCAAAGCAAGGCCTTGGCAGAGGCAGTTCTGCTGGAGTCACCTGTCTCAAGCAATAGATTGGGGAGGTGTTGAGGATGGTATAGACCAGCGGTTCTTAAAACTTTTTTCTCTGGACCACACTTTCAGAATAAAAATTTGCTCGCTCCACACCAAATTTCTTATTGATGAGAAATACATTGGAAAACAACACTGGCAAGTTTAAACACACCTCACTTAAATGAAGTTTAAACACACCTCACTTAAATGTTTCTTTGATTGCCTTTGAATCTTCCTGCCACACTTGCCACCCTCTCCAATGTGGCCTCACCCTTGACAAGCGCTGGCATACACGAAGACAGATGGATCTGATCTGTGGGCACTCTTGTGCAAGATCTGTTCAAAGGAAGAAAAGTTTCACAAGACAATGGCTTCCTTCTTCTTTAAGTTAAGAAAAAGGTGGTAGATAGGAGAACTTGTGAGTGAGGCCTGAAGAAAACTTGGAAGCAGGGGACGGAGCGAAGAAAATCCTAAACTGTGTTTCTCTCTTAGGACAAACTGCCCCACTAACCTCAGTCTGCCACCAGCCAGCCCCTGCTTACCTGCCTTCTTACATTCAGTCTAGGGATGGAACAGCCAATCAGCTTCCTTCTCCTTAGTCTCAGGGTTGGCCTGGCAGAACTGAGCAGGGGGGAGAAGGACAAAACTAAAACTAGTTGGCTCTGTCACTGACTGTGACGCCACCTACTGTTGGTCTCCCCATCTTCCACCCAAATCGTTGCAGAAATGCAGAGAATTGAGATTGGGGGAAATAAGAAATGTAGGGAACAAAAACTGCAAGATCCATTCTTGTCTACCTACAACTGAGATGTGGTCCCTCCCATGAATATTTGTTGTCATCTTAAATGCTCCTGGGTGCACAGCCCTTAGCATACCACATCATAGATTCTCAGAGGTGAGCCTCTGTTTCCACGTAAGAGGTACCTGAAACATTTCGCAGAAGCCTTTTGAGAACCTTCCTAAACAATGCAATATGTTGCTGAAACCAGGAAGGGTTTCCCCATCCAACAGCACAGCAGGTGCGTAACATGGAAATGTTGCCCTAATTCTTGACACAAATCCCTTTTCCCAGTCTGTTATGTGTCCAGCTCGCCATGCTGCAGCAGGAAGACAGAAGAGGGTGGTCATTTATTACCGAATATTCTTTTCCTTTTTTTATAGGCTGCCAAGAAACTGTCAGTGGCCACTGGCCAGCGATGCCTGCCCCTCACTCTGGATGTCAGGCAGCCACAGATGATCATGGCAGCCGTGGATGAGGCCCTCAAGGAGTTTGAGAGGATTGATATCCTTGTCAACAGTAAGTTATTTGCATCAGCAGAGGACATTCAGGGGGCGTACTGCTAGCCACCTGTCTGCAAGCTGAAAAAAAACTGCTCACTGTTGCATGCTCTGGGAGGGTGATCCTTGAGGGTACTGGCAGGGCTGTTTTAGTAGGAGGCCAGGAATAGGAAACATTTTTCAGCCCAAGGGCCACATGACCTTCTGAGAAACCTTCTGAGAGCCATATTCCAGGGGTGTTTGGCGGGGGGGGGGGGCAAGGACAAAAGTGGGCAGAGCAATGAACGTAAACTAGTTGCTCTGCAAACATACACTCTCCCCAGCTGCGCCTCCCCCCCCCCCCCGGTAAATCAAGTAAATAAATAAAAAATACTTAACCAAAAGTAGAAAAAAACCAGAACATTCAAAATTGAAAGTCTCGCTGAGGTCACTTGAATGATGTTGTGGCGCATTCTAGCAATGCAACTGGAAACCTGACTGAGCAATAGGCGTGGCTTCCGCAAACTGGCCAATTGCATCGCAGATAGCTCAGTTCTGGAACAGGACAGGTGGTTGTCCTTCCCCTTCACTGCCCCCCCCCCCAAAATCCTGGCTACACCGATGCACATACCCCTCTCTTGCTTGTCCAGACAAGCAAGAGGCATCCTTGAAGTTGAAGAAAACATCCCATCCAGGCAAAAGCAGGGCCATTGAAGGGTGTGGCTTGGGGCTGGATAAAGGGGTCCTGAAGGGCTGCATCAGGAACCTAGGCTGGATGTTCCCCACCCCTGTAGTAAGCAGTGGAATGGAGTGGTTTCTGATGCCACAGCAGGCCCATGGCATGCCCTTGTACCAGCCATGCCTGCCTTGCCATGCTGATTCAGTCTCCAACTTCTCTCTCCCTTGTTCCCAGATGCTGCTGGAAACTTCCTGTGCCCAGCCAGTGCTCTGTCCTTCAATGCCTACAAAACTGTGATTGAGATCGACACCTTGGGAACATTCAACGTCTCCAAAGTGCTGTATGAGAAGTGTCTCCGCGTAAGTTTCTCTCCGTCAGAGGCTCTTCTCCCTGCGGACAGAGACGTTCCTCAGCTCCTGCGCTCTAGGGTCAATTGCCCTGGGCAGGGGTAGGGGAGCTTTTTTTTAACACCTGAGGGACATGTTCCCTTCAAGAAAAGAATTTGGGGGAAGGTTTCTATTTATGCCAGCAATGTTCATTTTGGGTTGTGTCTCCTGCATTTGCTGTTAATTCTTTCCCAGAGCTGACTTTATTTTGTTGATCTAGGACCATGGCGGAGTCATTGTCAATATCTCGGCAACCCTGAGCTACAGAGGTCAGGCTCTCCAGGTGCATGCAGGGACAGCTAAGGCAGCCATAGGTATCGTAAGCAATTTGGCTCCCCTTCTCATCTACACCCTTAATCGAGTTTTATTCCACTCCCTGTCCCTCCCACCCAAGTGCAAGTTATGGTGTTCTGGCACCACCTACAGTCTGGAAGAGATGTTGCAGCTTCCAGATTGAGCAACAGAGAAGCCTTCTGGCCCACAGTGATAATTTGTCCTGGGAAGACCACGTCTAGGACATGGGTGCCCACCCCCCCGTCTGATTTTTTAAAAGAAGATTTGCCATCTGCAAATGCATATAGTATTATCATATTGACTGTGTCTGGATGTAATGCTAAGCCATGGTTTGCTGTGTTTTTATTATGTTGAAAGCCACTCAAAGTGGCTGGAGCAACCCAGTCAGATGGGCGGGGTATAAGTAATGAAAGTATTATTATTATTATTTATTTGAAAGTATTATTATTATTATTACTACTACTACTACTACTACTACTACTACTACTACTACTACAGTGAGCCTACAGCAGTGATTCCCCTCCCTGGCATGGCAACAATGAAGTTATGGGAAAGTTCTGCTCTAGATTAATTGCAGTTCAGCATGTTGTCTGAACTCCAAACAGTGGTTCACCGTAACTTCAGTTAGTGAAAACAAGCTGGCTTCATCAATTATGGTTTGACATTAGCTCATTTCAACAGTTTGTCCAGGTTCAAGCAAAATGGTTAATCAAAAACAGAAGCAAAAGCTTCCGAAGTCAAACTTGTAACTGTGCTGGAGGAGGAAGGGAAGCTGTATGAGTGCTTGGCGCGTTCTCCTGGCACTAAACTAGGCTTCCTCAACCTCTGCCCTCCAGATGTTTTTGAGACTACAATTCCCATCATCCCTGACCACTGGTCCTGCTAGCTAGGGATCATGGGAGTTGTAGGCCAGAAACATCTGGAGGGCCGAGGTTGAGGAAGCCTGCACTTAAGCATTAACATCTGAATCAGCCCAATGTCTTGTCAAGGGTTTTGCAAATTCAGCTGGCTTTCATTCATTGTTTTCTGTGTGGTGGGTTTCACTATTTCTTTTCTTCTTGTGAAGTGCTGAATGGCTTGAGAAATTCTGTTTGTTTTGCTTCTGTTTATTATCCTAATAATATATATTTTTAACTCACATACATGCAATGTGTAATTCTTCCCTGTGCAAAAGGAGAATTCCATTCCAGTTTGTTGTGGATAGGGCCTCTTTCAATCACCAAGAGACCGTGCTTTTGCAGGGGCAGAGTTGATGCGGGGAGGGTCGTGCCTTATGAATGGGCAAGAACCAGATTTAGATTTGATGACTTTCCAGTCCCTTCTAGCGCTGCAATTCTTAGCTTTTCAAGATTTGCTCTTGAACCTCTCTGTCTGTCTTCTCCCTTACAGATTCAATGACAAAACATCTGGCTGTGGAATGGGGTCCTAATGGAATCAGAGTGAATAGCTTGGCGCCAGGTCCTATTTCGGGTACAGAGGGTCACCGCCGCTTAGGTAAAGCATTAAATATAATTTGAAGTGCTGTCTGTGTCTGTGTGATTTACCTGGAAAAACAACAACTGGGGAGACCACCCAGCTATGAAGGTCACTGGGCAACCTTGGACCAGTCACCTCTCTCACAGGGTTGTTTTAGGAGTAAAGTGGGGGAGAATGCATACCATCTTTACCTCTTTGGGGGAAGAGCACAGCGTTAATAAATTAAAGTAAATAGGCATGCCTGTACTATCCATCAGGGACGCGGGTGGTGCTGTGGGTTAAACCACAGAGCCTAGGACTTGCCGATCAGAAAGTCGGCAGTTCGAATCCCCGTGATGGGGTGAGCTCCTGTTGCTCGGTCCCTGCTCCTGCCAACCTAGCAGTTTGAAAGCACGTCAAAGTGCAAGTAGATAAATAGGTACCGCTCTGGCGGGAAGGTAAACGGCGTTTCCATGCGCTGCTCTGGTTCGCCAGAAGCGGCTTAGTCATGCTGGCCACATGACCCGGAAGCTGAACGCCGGCTCCCTCGGCCAATAAAGCGAGATGAGCGCCGCAACCCCAGAGTCGGTCACGACTGGACCTAATGGTCAGGAATCCCTTTACCTTATACTATCCATTAGAATTTCCAGGGTGGGTGGTTCATAAGAATTAATAAAATTCAGTAGATGACTTGAATCAAGACTTGTTAGATTGAGACTCGATGAACTTGCAGTGAAACACTTCCAGCAATCTTCTGTGCCAAGCAGGGAATCAGACAATATGTTATTTATACTCAAACATCACAGAGCATTTGGAGTTGCTTTTACAATAGGGGTGGCTAACAGAGGTGCAGACCACATACATAAATTCGGACTACCCCCTCTCTGCTTGTAAGCCAATCAGCTGAGGAGAATGGGGGTTTTCCCCCTTTGCAGCTAAGCAATGAGGTACAAAAGGGAGGGAGAGAAAAGAAAGGCCATTTTTAAAAGGGGGGGGGGGACTCCTCCCTTTGAGGCACCACCATTGGAATAAGGTCTTAGTGCTTAGGAAACGTGAAGGAGTTCTTCAGGAGATGTTGGGCTTTGTTCTTTTATGTGGGCTTCCCAGAGTAATCTGGTTGCTACTGTGAAAACAGAATCCTGGTTTAGATGGCACATCTGTACTGAGGGACGTGCAACAACAAGGCCTTGTTATTAACCTTTAAAGCTCTGAACAACTTGGGACCAGGTTTCAATTTGTATTCTTCTACAGTGGTACCTCGGGTTACATACGCTTCAGGTTACATACGCTTCAGGTTACAGACCCCGCTAACCCAGAAATAGTGCTTCAGGTTACGAACTTTGCTTCAGGAGGAGAACAGACATCGTGCTCCGGCGGCGCAGCGGCAGCAGGAGGCCCCATTAGCAAAAATGGTGCTTCAGGTTAAGAACAGTTTCAGGTTAAGAACGGACCTCCGGAACGAATTAAGTACTTAACCTGAGGTACCACTGTATGCTGGTTTTCATGTTGCATTTTTTGTTTTAACGATACTGTTTATGATGTACACCACTTAGAGCCAGTGGGGCGCAGTGGTTGGAGTGTTGGACTAGGACCTAGCAGTCCCCCCTCGGCCTTGAAGCTCCCTGGGTGATCTTGGGCTGTTTGCTCACTCTAAGCCTAACCTGCCTCACAGGGCTGTTGTGGGGATAAAATGGGGAGGGGGGAGGAGAACTACATAGGCCACTTTGAGCTCTTTGAAGGAAAGGTGCACTACAAATGCAATAAATAAAAATTATATATGCCACTTTGAAGCAAAGACATTGCTTTCCTCCTCCTTGTTTTTAGTTCAGCCTCACCCGGAAGCACAAAACCTCTTTCGGAATATCCCCCTCCAGCGGGTGGGGAACAAGACGGAGATTGCCCATAGCGTCCTGTACCTGGCCAGCCCCCTCGCCTCGTACGTGAGCGGCACAACCCTGGTGGTGGACGGCGGGGCCTGGATGACCTCTGAGAACAACTTCCCCGCACTGTTGGGTATTGCCTCACACTCTGCTAAGCTCTAGGTGACGTTTCTTTCCCCCTCTGTGGGACTGGAAGCAGGGGCGTTGCTAGGTACTAAAATAAAATAAAATAAAAATAAAGAGGCTGCAGGGCCATGGCGGGGCGGGGGTGTTCATGTGCTGCGGTGCACACATTTGCACTGAATTAGTACATGCTCATGTGTCTGTATGGATGCAAACACACTTTGCAGCATGCTCAACAGCCCATTAAGAATTGGAGAGAAAAGAAAAGAAATAGTCCTTTAATAAAAGGGGAGGGAGGAGCAGGGTTATCCAGAGAGCCCAGCACAGAAGACCTGGGGCCTGGCTACCCCCTAGCAACGTCCCTGATTAGATAGTTATAAAGCAGGCTTGGGGGGAACCTTTGGCCCTTGAGATGTTGTCAGACCACTACTCCCATCAGCCTCAGCAAGCATGGCCAATGGCCAGGGATGATGGGAGTTGTAGTTCAGCAACATCTGGAGAACCAGAGGTCCCCCACACCTGTTGTAAAGGTCCTTGTGTCAAGAAAGCCACAGTCTTCAGGTGAGAATTTTTGTCATGTGCCCCTCCAGTGCAGGGGGAAGCAGAAGATAAATTGGAGGAATGACAGTAGATCCACAAGGTATTCTGATTCTCAAGTTATTTAACATTTGCAACAATTTCAGCTGCTTGCTTTGGATTCCATCTCAGTTTTTCTCCAACCTCCTCTCTCTCATACAGGCGTCTGGGCTACAGAATTAAAGAAAGAGAAATGAAACATGACCCTGGGAACCTGACGGATGGGACACTGCAACTTCGACGCTACTCTCCACAGAGCCAAAGGAGTCAGCCACTCGCCACCTCTAGCAGCAAGATAACTTGTAGACAACAGTGGTAATGGTGCTGTTTGAGCTTGATGCTGGGCGCAGAGGCTAGGAGGTTGCAGCCTATTATATTCTCACCTAAAAGCTTTCCCATGAATGCCTTGTGTGGCACAAAACCGTTGTCTGCAGTGGCAGCCTGGAAGAACAGAGATTTGGCTTGATTTACATTTAAACCTTGGCATCCTTTGCTTTGCCTGTGCTGTTTACCATCTGAGCCTTTTTGTCAAGGAAAGGGATGAGTGTGTCCATCCGTCCGTCTGTGTTGTGTATCTGCCCCTCCAGCCTGAATCCTGTCCACCTCTAATCTTCATGGTTCTGGACCAAACAGGGTGATTCTACACTTTTTTGCCAATGCTCTTTATTTTTCTGTTAGGGTAAATACCTCTCTCCCCATCAAAAAAAACCCCAACACTCTTCTTTTTCATCTAATAAATTCCATATGCAATCTTTGCTTCTTGCTAAGCTTGTGCTTTCAGTATTGTTCCAGTTCCTAAAGCAGCATGCTTTTCCTATGAGAGTCTCTGCTCCTTGAAGGAAGAATTCATTATTCCCCTTGACGATATTGTACTGCGTTATGCTGCGCTCCCTAAAATGGCATTTTATGAGTTGCAGTCAGCACTCAAACATGAGCTGCATTTGGGTGATCACATCTTGGCTTAATAAGCTGCAACATGCACAAGCTTCATGAACCCACATGTGAACCCTTTGCTCCCGCTCCACTGCCCTTTGCATGAGAGGGGAGAAGGCTTCAGCTAACCATGGTTTCCTGTTACATCCGAACCCAGTTAGTGACTCTCAAACAAGCTGGAATACAAAACCATGGTATAAAGTTGCCTTCTAGATCCTGGCTTTTTTGGAAGCCACCAACCATAGTCTTCTTGTTTGGGTGTAACAGGAAGCTGTGGTTACCTTCAGCTTCCTGTCTTGTTCACTCATAAAAAGGGGGAGTAAAATGGGATCAAAGGGGCTGTATATGGGTGCATGAAGTTCATTTTTATCTCATCGTATCAAGCTGATATTTGATCATTGGAATATGGCCTGTGTTGGATAAATGTGCTACAGGAACTTTATTAGCATTTATTAATCACCTTCCGCAAATGTCTCAAGACATATGAACAGCGAATTAAGTCCATTTTACATACTTAGAAAGTAATACTACAGGTATTTGTGTTTTAAACTTAGTGCATTTCTTATAAAAACAATCCATACACACACACAAAGGAACTGCAGATCATAAAAAATAAGCGGAGCAGGCTCTGTTCCTGGTATATAGCCCATATATTGCCTCCAAAAATTCCATGAAAGCAGCTTTGCTTCCTTTGGAGTCAGCCGTAAGTCCCCCATCCCTGGAGTAAAAGCTATCTGAGTTCAGGGGCCACATTATCTCATGCACAGCCTTCCAAGGAGGTGTCACACGTGAATGGTGGGTAGGAGCAGAAAGTTGCTCATCACATGCGGGTTTCCCTTGCTTGCCTGCCACTGAATGAACTCAAAAAACCCCGATCCCTTTTCCCCCCTACATGCCCTCCTACAATGGAGAGGGACAGGATGCTTGCACCGTTTGTTTCTTTGCTGTGATGCTGATTCTCACCAGCATTTCTGCTCCTGCCCACCACCCGCAGGCAAGTGAGGAAATTATGCAATTGCTATTGATTTCGGAGATTGCTGAGCAAAGTGGCAGAGAGAGGGAAGTGCACACGGATCTTAAGCTCCCTTAAGTGTGTCCTTTAACTGCAGTTTCCTCAGTGAGCCCTGTGGGGCTGGGGAAAGGGAAACCTGCTGGTTGAAAACTGATTCCTACTAACACTACACTACACACACACACACCAAGACAACACTACTTAATAACTTAAAAGGCCCCCAGCTACCTTGTCAGGCAGTCATATTTTTATTGCTTGTAGCCAATAGTCATTCCAATATGGGCTGTCGCGTGGAAGATGGAGCAAGCACATAGTTGAACGATGGAAAACACAGGAAGCAGCAACAGCCACTGACTTAGATGGCTTCAAAAGAGGATTGGGCAAATCCATGGAGAGGGCAATTGATGGCTACTAACCATGATGGCTATTCTCTGCCTCCACGGTTAGAGGCAGCAGCACTACTGAATGCCAAATGTAAGAAACCACAGGAAGGGGAAAGGCTCTGGCTTGCTGGTTTGAGAACAGGATGCTGGACTAGATGAGCCATTGGCCTGATCCTGCAGGCTCTTCCTTTGTTCTTAAGCTTGTTTTCTGCTGCTCCAGAAGGTAGGACCCAAACCAATGGGTTCAAATTACAAGAAAGGGGCCAACTAGACACTTGAAAGAACTTTCTGATGGTAAAAGGTGTTTTGACAGTGGAACGGATCACGTGGGAAGGTAGTGAACTCTCCTTCGCTGGAGGTTTTTATGCAGAGGTTGGGTGGCCATCTGTCAGGGGTTCTTCCGCTGTGATTCCTGCATTGCTGGAGGTAGACTGCACAACCCCTGGGTGTACCTTTCAACTTGACAGTTCTAGGATTCTATGAATATTAATAACAAAAAAACCAACCCAAAAGTAAGTTAAAACATATCAATTTTTGGAAGTGCAAAATATCGTGGGTGGCACTGTGGACTTGCTGAACAGAAGGTCGCGGTTCGATTCCCCATGACGGGGTGAGCTCCCGTTGCTCGGTCCCTGCTCCTGCCAACCCAGCAGTTTGAAAGCACGTCAGAGTGCAAGTAGATAAATAGGTACTGCTCCGGCAGGAAGGTAAACGCCGTTTCCGTGTGCTGCTCTGGTTCGCCAGAAGTGGCTTAGTCATGCTGGCCACATGACCCGGAAGCTGTACACCGGCTCCCTCGGCCAATAAAGCGAGATGAGCGCTGCAACCCCAGAGTCGGTCACGACTGGACCTAATGGTCAGGGGTCCCTTTACCTTTAATTATTGTCATGGGGCAATGGAACTGCAATGGCTCAGCTGGTAGACCATTAATCTCAGGGTCATAGATTCAAGCCCCATGTTGGGCAAAGCATTCCTGCTCTACAGTGCTATGATTCACAAACATACCATGAAAATAGTTCTAAAAACAGTACCAAAAGAGCAACTAATAAAAGGATTAAAAACAATACAGAATGAACCCGAATTGTTTAGGTTAAAAAGAGATTTCCTTGACGCTTAACTTGATTTGAATCAAAACAGCAGCAATAGCTTTTGTCACTGCTACTGTGTTCAAACCTATTGTATAGGTCAGAGGTTTTCAACCTTCTTGAGCCCACAGCTCCCTTGACCAACTACACTCTTTCTATGGCACCCCTGTGGGGCTCAGGAGCCCAGTTATGTCACCCCTTGCCGGCAGATTCTCACCCTTTTTTGAACATCCTCCCTTGTGGAGTGTTCCCTCAGCCTCATCTCCCCTCTTCTTGGAGTCCTCTGGGCAGCCATGGAGCTGCCTTGTCCCACCCCAAAGAGAGGGGACTATAGCCAGGGCTGCTGCAACAAACAGCTGTACAAGCCATTGGGAGGCAGAGACACAAGAGGGCATCAGAGGAGTGAGGGAAGGAAAGAAGGACAGAGACCAGTGTTGCCAGTGTGCCCCGACCAACATTCAAGGCACCCCAGGGTACCACGGCACTCGGGTTGAAAACCACTGGTATAGGTCATAAACTTGTCTATGATTGTTCAGCAACCATCTAATTTTGAAATCATCAGATTTATGAAATGAGTTAAGAAATTCTATCCCTGGGTGAGTTGTGTAAAAGGCCAAACAAGATATAGTGCACAATGTATTTGATCCGGCCTGATCTGTGCACACAAAGGCCTATTAAATAATTTACTCCTCAGGTATTGTATGGACATAGTTTGGAATCTAAGCAAAGTAAATGCATCTCTAACGGGGGAAAACAAGTTAATCCCCACAGATAAGCAGCCCTTTTATAGCTTTGTTAATACACCTGTTTACTAGGCACTCGCTTCATTTCCAGGGCTGGATTTTTAATTTCTGTTCACATTACATTTATCCCAAATGCACATTTATCCTTGACTTCTTTTTAAAAATACTGGTGTTCGCTGCATTGTTTCTCACACTTGGATAGCTCAGTCAGTAGAGCATGAGGCTCTTAATCTCAGGGTCATGGTTTGGAACCCCACATTGGGCAAAAGATCCCCACATTGCAGGGGGTTGGACTAGATGACCCTCTTGGTCCCTTCCAACCCTACAATTCTCTGATTCTATTATTCTAAATCTGTTTCACACCGACTGGAGTCCTTAAGCTATCCCTAATCCATATCTAGGCAAGGTACATAGGGTAAAGACACCCCCATCCCCTCTGGTATGTACACAAACAGAAACAAATCTGACACTGATGAATGTTTTGCTAGAGGGCACAATGCCCAGAAGCTATGTGTGGTACTGTGGTCCTGCCCACAACCAGTGGGAATGTCGGTTAACCTTCAGCAGTTGTTGCCCACACCCTTTCACACATACCTTTACCTCCATGAGGACCAGGAACTTAATGTGTTCTTTTCCTCTTAAATTATAGTTGAGGGTTTTTTTGGTTTTTTGTTTTTAATATTCTGAATTCTCTCACCAGCACTGCTCCTGAAGAATTAGGGCATGCAGATAGTCGTGTTCATGACGCAAGAGCTCATTTACATGAAGAGCTGTACTTGAGCCTGCCCCTTCCCCCCCTCCAGCTCTCTTCGTCATCCTCATGTAACTCCCGAGGGAAGGAGAATGAGGCTTAAAAATAGTTTTTTGTCCTGTAACCTCCTGTATATTATATCTTTGTTGAATTCCTGCCTCCTCTTTTCTTGCGGCTTTCACACATCCATCAGTGAATGTTTAATCTTCTTGCTCTCGGTAAAGAGACCTGCTTTCTTCCTTGTTCTCTGTGTTGTCTTCTATTTACCGTACTTTTGGTTTTTAATATTCACATTTATTCTTAGGACTAAATGACGTCAACAAACAGGACTTGCCTGGCGCCAGTGTCATTGGCCTTTAATCATGTCTGTTCATCCAGGCATTTGGGTCTTCATTTAACCCTAATGTAGAATGATTCTGGCCTGACTTGGGGCTCACCTTTTTAGGAAATTTCCCTTTTTATGCTTGCTGATGGATGGAAACTTGATGATGATGGAGGGGTTTTATTCTCCCCTCTGGAAGGATGGGGAGATATGAGCCCATCAGTTATGCCAAATGTGTCCCTCCAGGTCTCTCTCTCTCTCTGGGGTCATGGACTGGCAGGATGCAGAGGGATGGTGGAAGAAACCAGCTGGGGATCCCCCAAGGGAATAAGGCTCAGAGCCAGGGGATTGGTGGTGGGGGGACGACGAGGCGTCAGGATTTAGTGAGCAGGAAGAGGCTGGGGCAGAGGGCAGTCCAGACTCAGAGGCAGGAGAGGAGTGGGGCCAGGAGACAGAGATAAGATAAGCTGCTGAAGAACCCAGGGAGTCTCCCCCTCCTGTTTCAACCAGCTCTCGTCCCCCTGGGGTAGAGCCTTAGGGAGCAGTGGGAAAGTGGAGACCTCAGTCCTTACAACTGCCTCATTAGGCAAGACATGCTGGAAAGAGTTGCTGGGGTCACGAGGCCTGAGCTGCTTTGTTTTCTTTGAATAAAGAGTTAACTTCACTGATGCCAGGTACTTTTTATGCTGACCTATGCCTAACTCCGGGGACGTGGGTGGCGCTGTGGGTTAAACCACAGAGCCTAGGACTTGCTGATCAGAAGCTTGGTGGTTCGAATCCCCGTGACAGGGTGTGCTTCCATTGCTCGGTCCCTGCTCCTGCCAACCTAGCAGTTTGAAAGCACGTCAAAGTACAAGTAGATAAATCGGTATCGCTCCGGCGGGAAGGTAAACAGCGTTTCTGTGCGCTGCTCTGGTTCGCCAGAAGCGGCTTAGTCATCCTGGCCACATGACCCAGAAGCTGTACGCCAGTTCCCTCGGCCAATAAAGCGAGATGAGCACCGCAACCTAATGGTCGGGGTCCCTTTATGCCTGACTCCAGCTCCTGACAACTGGACCTTGGAATACCCCTTCTGCAGCCCCCCGCCCCTCACCTGCTCTGCTTTGCACCCTTTTTGAGTGTTTTTACCTGGCCAGAAAGTGCCCTTGAACTGAGATAATCCCTCTCGCTTGCCCTGATGGACAAGCGAGTGGGCAAGTGGGTACAGAAAACGGCCTACTGTACAAAGGTAAAATTCACATTTGTTGCTCCACCCACTTTTGCCTCTAGGCCCCACCACCACTGGCCTGCGCCCCCCCCCCCCAGGAAATGTGGTCCTCAGACTGAAAAATGCTTCCTCCCCACTTCCCACCCCCAACTTAAGCCATGCTTGTTGTAGGCAAGCAATGCAGTTGCTGCTTAGGACTGCGTAGTGAGTGGGCAGGTTTCTGCCTGTCATTCTTCCTTCCTTCGCATGGAAGGTTGTCAAGTGAACCGTTGCTAGGCAATTAATCCATCCTCCCCTCTGTGGCCAATGGGATTTCTCAAGCTGGCACCCTGCAGCACTTCCTACTACTGTACAGAAGCCCTTGTAGCTATAGCAACCAGCAGGCGATATGATAGCATCATCCCCATCAGTGCTTTTAGGATGACTAGGCTTGGGTGGCAGATTTTCAAAGCATGTCTTTGGGTGGCACCTGAAGTCTCTGGCAATGCAGGTGCAGGAGCCCACATGGCCACAATCAATCCTCAGAACATGCAATATGAGTTCAGGTGGTTCCTGCACAATCCTGCAAACCTTTGCTTGTCAGTGGTTTTCATTAAAAGTAATAATTTAAGAAGCCAAGGCAAATGTAGTAGGGCAAATGTTTTACACACAGATTTGGACTTCAGCATCTCCAATGAGAACGTTCAGGCAGCATGGCAAGAAAGCTCTGCTGGAAAAATGCTCCCAGGAGAGTGTTTAAAAACAAGCTAATGAGGACTTAGCAAGGCAGATAGATCTATCAAATTTGATTCTCTCATTTTATCATTTTTCCAGTCACAAATTCAGTTCTGCAGCAATTTGCAATCCTCATGGAGATTCACCAGCATTTTAGTGTGACTTTCTCCTAATAAACACATTGTCATATGAAATATTCCCTAATAAACACATTTTGGCCAGACAATTTCCTCTACTACAGCATATTTTATGTCATTTTCACTAATACGTGAATTTTTATATGCACATATTAGTGAAAATGCATTTTAGCATATGCATATATATATATATATATATATATTGCATACTGCATCGCAAAATCCAAAGAAGTGTGAACTTTTGGGGGGGGGGCTTTGTTTCTGTTTGCATATTGTTTCAGCCAGCAGGTTCTCCTTTAAATGAAAACTGAACCAAATTTGTCTTTCATCTCTAGTCACAGAAGACTGATTGTCTGTTGGTGGAGGGGTGCTGGAATGGAGAGTTCAGGAAAAGAGCATGGCTGGCTGGCTGGGAGACTGGCTGGGACCTTGAAGAGGCGCATTCCATGTGAACCGCCCTGAGACCTCTGGGTATAGGGCGGTATATAAATTCAAACAATAATAATAATACTGCAACAACCTGCTACAGGTCCCACTTGTGCAAATTGAAGGCAAGCTTTGCCTGGAGTACTCTCTGGAGCATGGGTAGGCAAACTAAGGCCTGGGGGCCAGATCCGGCCCAATCACCTTCTAAATTTGGCCCGCGGACGGTCTAGGAATCAGCATGTTTTTACATGAGTAGAATGTGTCCTTTATTTAAAATGCATCTCTGGGTTATTTGTGGGGCATAGGAATTCATACCCTCCCCCCAAAAAACATAGGCCAGCCCCCCACAAGGTCTGAGGGACGGTGGACCGGCCCCCTGCTGAAAAAGTTTGCTGACGCCTGCTCTGGAAGTTCCATTTGCTGGAGCTGACTCAGTGCAGCTGCTGCCCCTCAACAAAAAAACTCATCTGCTCTCCCCCCCCCCCACCCCTTATCCCACCCCCAAGGGGAAGGTGGGCTTTCAAGACAAAGCCAAGTCTGCTTCCATTCCTCTGCAGTTTGAGTGCTTCTTCAGTGGAGGAGAGAGGAATGACCCACGTAATTGACTTAGAAGAACTTCTCATAAATGACAATGGTTTTGTTCATCACTGTTTGCTGTGCAAATACAGTAACACTTTGCTGGTTAAAGAGGGACCCTAGTTGAACTTTAAGCAGGATGGATGCCTGAAGAACAGCTATATTGCTATGCTCATCCCATTTCTCTGTTCAGTGAGGAGCTCACAAGGTGAGAAACTTACCTGGGTTTCACTTCCCTTGGAAGGGGTGGTGGTGTCACCGGGAGTTTGTGTTATTTTTCAATGTTTTCGTTTCTTTTCAGATGTGCTGCTTAAACACAGGTGGGAGCACAGCTAAAACCCAATGGCAGATAGCCAAATCCACTGTTGGATTTTCAGAGAGGGCATCTCTGCATCTCCAATGCCGTTAGCTTCCCAAAATTGAGCTTGCTGTGTAGTCTATGATTCTTTGCAATCTCAGATACCTAGGTTATAACATCCCCAGTCATGGGAGTGGCAAAAGAGAGAGAGGCACACCCTCTTTCAGGTACTCCCTAGCTATGCAGATACTTCAGAAACATGTTTCAGCAACCAAATTTATTTACTAACCAACTTGATAAATTGTCCATTGCATTAGTACTCACAGGGTGGCTTCCAACTAATGTAGAAAGCATAGCATAAAAGATTGTTGTAACAATTAGTGCCCATGGAAACACAATGCCTATAGTTTCCCTAACAAAATAGGCACTTGATCATTTTGCCCTGGTCATTAAGGAAGTCTCCAGAAATAATATTGGGTCCATTAACTCCCTCCTGTCACAGACTCCCAGTCCTTAAAAATGGGAGGGGAGATGGGAACAGAACTGTATATTCTGAAACAGGGTGTGTCTGACTAGTTGCAACCCTGAACCAGAATGCTCCACAATGCAACGTTTTGTTCCCAGGTTTGTTTCTGGCAGGCAGAAAGACAGGATATGGATCAGAGATGGGGAACTGGATCTGGCCCACACTTCTTCACGGGTCACTTTTGGCAGGTTGACAGGGCTGTCCACCTGTCAATCACCAGACACCATACGAGGTCCAGTGTCAAACTTCAAGGGAAGAATCAGCAGTATTTGCTAGTGCACACCCAGCCCTTCCAACCTTGTTTCTACACACTCTCATGCACCCCTCTCTGCCCTCCATCCAGGCAAGCAACAGAGATTATCAAAGTTCAAGGGGGTATTCAGACCAGGCCAAAGCACTCAGAGTGGGTGGGAATTGGAGCTCGTAAGAGGTGCAGTCCAGAAGGGTGAGCGGAGCCTGGGAAGAACTCCAACCACCAGCCAGTGAGCTCTGGAGGCCGGTGTTTGGCTCCCAGGCCTGAGGCTCGCCTGCCCTATGTTGGGCACTCGGGGCCATTATGGGAGATTTGAAACAGTGCATTGTGCTCTACTGGAGAGCTGACACAGGCCTTCTCTGAGATGGCAAATTTCACAAAGCAGCAACAGGAGCTGAGGAGAAGTGGCTCAACCCTCTCTCTTCCAGCTCCGTTTCCATTCAAAACAACCCACCTAGCTGCTTTTTGCCTCATGGGGCAAATCCAGGGACCTGGATCATTTCCTCTCCACGTATTGCAAAGTGTCTGGGAATTACTTTAAAGGGAATATGGTAACAAAAGTGTAGAGGAGCCCTTTCCACCAGCATTCCTCCACCCAAAATCAGATCAAAGCATCAGAAACTGCTGGGGTTTTGTTTTGTTTTTTAAAGCACCTTTGGAGAAAACCATGCCTGCCCATAATGCATAGTTTGAACCTCTTCTCGCTGGCTGTAAGATCTCATCAGCAACCAACACAAGCTTGCATATGCTCTTCTCCCGATCCTTGGTGTTATGTAATTAAATTCATCCCTTTCTATTTACTTCAAGTGACAGATTTCGCTTTCCATATTTGGACCTGAGTGAGTTTCTGCTGCAGGCTAAATAAAGGCATGATAAATAGCCCCAGTGTGCAATAATGACACCTTCTGTGGTGGTGTATTACAGCCCAGAAATGCTGTGTGATTCAGTGATAGGAACAGCTTTCTTCTTTTCATCTTAATTTGGCACAGAGAGCTTATTTTAACAACAATGAATTCCTAAAATTGGGGGGGGGGGCTGGCAGCCTTCTCGGGAGAAAACAGTAGTATGTCCACAGCAGTTGGGAAGCCTGTCTTATTTTGGAAAACACAGAAGCATTTTTCTCTGAAATAGTGGTGCAGATAGGTAATTTAAGAGCACAGGGCTTTATTAATGCAGATTTTCCAGCAGTACAAACTATCTGTCAGATACCCCACACTAAAAAAGAAAAAAAGTTGAATACATGTCAAGTGTATGGACAATGATTCTCCAGACATCTAGACAGGGTCTTCCCTCAACCCTACCTAGAAAATGCCAGGGATTGAACCTGGAACCCTCTGCATGCTAGTCAGGTCAGCCACTGAGCTTTGGTTGTTCTGAAGTTTTGGTCTGAGCCCACAGGGCTCTTAGGCTCTGTTGCGGACAAGAGCCTGCACTCAACATTAAGGACTAGGGAGCTGGCATGGCTGCACAAAGTGGAGGAAGGCAGTGCAGGCTGAAAAGAGAAGGGTCAAAGTCATGAGATTCTCGCTTTCTTTGCTGTTTGTTCTTTGATTTCTTTCTTTTGAAGTTGGTGAAGTGGAGGGGGGGGGACGTGTTGAGCTGTGCAATGAATAGTTGTGGCGGTGGGAAAATAAACAAAGCAGTGACATTTACAGGCTGCGGAGCATAACATCCAATGGAGCGAAGCCTCCGCTATTAATGCACGAGGCAGAACAGTTCACTGGGCAAATCTCCCATGCACACGCCTTTGCCCCAAGGCCTGAGGTTCTCCACGCCTGCCCTAAAGCATCTGAAGGAATCTTGGGGTGGTGGTGATGCGGATTCATCTTGCAACCATTCACAAAGCCGGTTCAGCACCTGCAATTTCCACAGAAAAAAGGTCGCCCTTCGCATCGTCTTCAGACTCGGGTCGAAAAGGCTGAGCACAGGGTGTCTAGGATTGCAGGAGTTAACTTTTACCCTGAGCTGCGTGCAAAACCAGTTTTCCACGATGGTGACACCGGAATACAAACTTCATAGGTTTAAAACGAGCTGTTGGCCCTTTAAATCAACCCTCTCCGTGCGCGTGCGCGACAAGCGGCATTGGCGGGGGCTGGGAAAGTGACTTAAGCCGCCTCCCCGCTTGCGGGTGTGACATCATCGACGAAACTGCTGCAGCGGCGGCGGTCGGAGCCAGAAAGACAATAAATACTGTGGTTCATAGATCGCATTTCCAGAAAAAAAAGCGGCGCGGGCACTTGTTTTAGACAACCCACCTCGCTTTAGGAGAGCTTTTCATTTATGCAGGCCTGCCTAATGAATGGAATGGCATGTGAATATAGAGAAACCCGGTGCCTAATCTGAGCTTGCCGTTGACAGCGGAGGTCAGCCAACATCTACAATTTAAAATCTCAGCCTAAATAAATGGTACAAAATATTCTCATGTCTACTTCAGGACCTGATGAAACCAGTTTCCCCAGGTTGTGAAATAAAGACAGAAGAGCATAGCTAAGCATGCACAGAGTGCTCCCCCTCAAAACTGGCTAACCACAAAGAGTTACCTAGGTGGTAGTGGCAGTTGGGACTTAATATTGCAAATGGGCTGTTGGCATTGTTTTTAAATCAGATTTTCGTGAAAAATGGGGCAGAAATAGGGGCTGGTATTGATGCTGATGTTTTGTGGACTGCAAAAAAAGCCTGCATGGGTGTGAATGGGCCCCATTTGATGATAAACACCCACCTGGAAGCAGTCTTAGTTACACTAACCATCTGATATATTCCAGAAGGCTGCTATTTTTGTAAATCGTGTGGGCCAGCCACCAGCCTCAGTCCAACTCATTGGTAACCCTCAATGGTACCCCTTGCACTACAATTCCCATTAGTCCAAGCCAGCATAGCCAATGGTCAGGGATAACAGGAGATGGAGCTCAATACATCTCAAGGGCACCAAATTGGCCATCCCTGATCTAACCTACCTCTTGGGCTGTTGTGAAGATAAAATGGGAACATTCCCCATATAAGTCGTTCTGAGCTCTTTGGAGAAATGGGAAGGACTCTCATTTGAAGAGTGTGCTTCAGACTGTGGTGCAGATAGGAGTCCTTTTAGACTCTACATTAGCTCATGGGGAACCCAGTGGGCCATGTCTTTATATCACCCTACCCTGTGGGACAACTTTGACAATAATTGCATCAGGTGATTGACAAGTGCCCACAGGCAAAAGTTGCCCCATGGGGGTGGGGAGAGTGACCAAGGAGGATCAAGCTTGCTTTCTGTAGGAATCAGCTGCACAATTTTACCTGCTCAATGCCTGATGACACTTATGACATCAGATGTGGGCAAGTGGGTGGGTTTTTTTTTTGGGAAAAAGGTCTTGCAGGCCAAATGGGGACGACTCACGGGCCAAATCTGGCCTGTGAGTCGAAGGTTCCCTATCCCAGTTCTGGGCAGGGGAAGAGCAATGTGTATTGACACCACTTCATTCAACATATGTTAAGCCAGCCTGGCTGCTGCATTAGAGGTCACCTCCTGAACCGTGTTGCATATTAAAGAGTGGCGATGCAGGGAAGACTAGAGAAGTACCAGTGTCTGGCATTCTTGGACAGTCCAGATCCCCAACTGGTTGCTGAAGTCCACTGCTGACATCTGCTTTTGAACCACCCTTTTAAAAAATTCTGGCCCGGTGCTCCGAAGAGCCACTATTTTCTTTCTTTTTTAAAAAAAATATGTTTTATTAATTTTCCATACATTCATAAAGGTAAAGGTAAAGGTACCCCTGCCCGTACGGGCCAGTCTTGACAGACTCTGGGGTTGTGCGCCCATCTCACTTAAGAGGCCAGGGGCCAGCGCTGTCCGGAGACACTTCCGGGTCACGTGGCCAGTGTGACATCGCTGCTCTGGCGAGCCAGAGCCGCACACGGAAACGCCGTTTACCTTCCCGCTGGTAAGCGGTCCCTATTTATCTACTTGCACCCGGAGGTGCTTTCGAACTGCTAGGTTGGCAGGCGCTGGGACCGAGCAGCGGGAGCGCACCCCGCCACAGGGATTCGAACCGCCGACCTTTCGATCGGCAAGTCCTAGGCGCTGAGGCTTTAACCCACAGCGCCACCTGCGTCCCAATCCATACATTCATACCACATTACAATTTCTATTAAACTTTTCGGTTTTTGACTTCCTTCGGCTTCTCTGCCAATCATCCAAATTATTTTCTTTAAATACACCTTTCCAAATTTTAGTATTGCCTTTATGCCTACCCCCCACTTCTATTTTGCTTTTTTACAATATTTCTTATGCTGTTACAGAGCTTCTCTGAATGCCACTAACGTTATTCCGTTATCACTTATACATTCCCAGTATTCAGCTAATTTCCCCCAGTCCTCGATGAACTTTTGATCTCGTAGATATCTAATCTTCCCAGTCAGTTTATCAAGTTCTGCATAGTCCATCAGCTTCATTCTCCATTCCTCCAACGTTGGTATTTGTTCTTGTTTCCATTTCTGGGCCAGTAATATTCTTGCCGCTGTTACTGCATATTGGAAAAGTTTGTGGTCCTTTTTATTTATTTCATTACCAACAATTCCTAAGAGAAAAGCCTCTGGTTTCTTGACAAATGTATATTTCAACATTTTTTTCAACTCATTATATATCAGCTCCCAGAAGCTTTTCACTTTCTTACATTCCCACCACATATGATAAAATGTACCATCTTTTTCTTTACATTTCCACCGAAGAGCCACTATTTTCGAGTGGGATTCAATTATGTGCCAGCAAATTCAGCTTGCACATTTAGTTGATTGAGAGGTTTTCTGCAACAAAGGTTTCCCAAAGGTTGGACTTTTTGTGATAAAGTTAAGTGGTGAGTAAAGGCACTGGAACATGTGGGATAAACACCTGCTTGAAGAAGCAACGTCATCTAACTGCCCCACAAACAAGTCCAAATGAACCTTCAATGAACAGGTTGTCTGAACAAAATAAAAAAATTCCTTCCAGTAGCACCTTAGAGACCAACTAAGTTAATTATTGGTATGAGCTTTTGTGTGCATGCACACTTCTTCAGATAGGTTGTCTGAAAGCTACCTGAGTTAAATTTCCCATAATGCCCTAGAGCAAAACTATGTCACAGGCATTGTGGGAAATTAAAAGGATGGCTAGAGTCAGCTGTCTGTTGCTGCCTTGAGTGCTGTTGCTTCCACCATTAGGTAAACCCACCAGGACCTACCAATGGACATGGGGGGAGGGCTCATGACATGATGCTTTGCGCAGAGACTCCTCAAACCTGGTGGAGACCCCATACATGGGCCATTTGGGGCATACTTTGTGCAATAAAAGATAACTACATTATATAATATTGCATGTTCAAAGCAAATAAAAGGTTGCAGATAATGGGAAACACAAAGCATTTCTTCTGAGTAACAAAACACACTAATTAAAACTGGCAGATACAACAAAACAGATTCAAACAACCATCTATTAAATAAAAACAACAAGAACTGCAGAATCACATATTCAGATCTAAAATGCTTATCTTCCCCCAAGGCTGAATGTATGAATGAATATAAAATTATATACTAAAAGAATAATAAATAAGTACAGAAGGTGCAAGTCACAAATAAAATATACTGCAGGGGGTTTGGGTTTTCCTTTGGGGGTTACTGGGGGCTATTCAAGTTTGTGTAACTATCCTGCTATGGTACATTAGAGAAAAGTGATTAGAGCCTGTGTGGCTTAGGGGTTAGAGCATTGGACTAGGATGTGGGAGAACAGGGTTCAAGGACTCACTCAGCTAGGAAGCTTAGGGTTGTTATGAGGATAAAATGAGAAGGGGGGAAACCATGTACACCACCTAGACCTAGAGCTCCTTGGAGAAAAGGGTGGGGTACAAGTGCAATAAATATAATAAAAAATTATGCTCCACAAAAATATTTTCTCGTCTATGTGTTTAATTCAGCTTCCACCTGACATGGTATCTGTGGTGTGTCTAAAGAACAGCAGGAGCAGTGGTCGTTAATGGCAGGCACAGCGCATCAAATATATTTGTAACTGGATTTTATTACTACTTTTTATTTCTGTCAAAGATGTCAAAGAGAAAAACAACTACCAGACTTTTAGAAGACAGCCCTGTTTAGGGAAGCTTTTAATGTTTAATAGATTATTGTATTTTAATATTCTGTTGGAAGCTGCCCAGAGTGGCTGGGGAAACCCAACCAGATGGGCTGGGTATAAATAAAAAAATTATTATTATTATTAATTATTATTATTATTGTGTTTTATTTTCTATTGTGATTTCTATTG
The DNA here is from genome assembly GCF_964106915.1 of Podarcis gaigeae. Taxonomy (NCBI): domain Eukaryota; kingdom Metazoa; phylum Chordata; class Lepidosauria; order Squamata; family Lacertidae; genus Podarcis; species Podarcis gaigeae. The sequence goes on from NC_139690.1 coordinate 35,968,362, forward strand.
TATTTTATGGAACTCAAATTGTAATACAATAAAAGGCAACCTTACAATGAAAAACCATACAGCATCTGACACAGTGCACTACAATGGCTACAACAGGTAGAAGAATTGTTAAGTGATCCGCCAAGACCCTCAGCCATTTCCCCCAGTAGTGGGGAGAAGAGTTTGGAAACCAGTGCCCCAAACATTCTGGTTATGCTATTTCTGTAATCCATGTATGCTGGCTGTTTGGCCATAATAAACATTTATTCATTCATTTCTGTAGTCCATATTGGTGTCACCTCTGACGTCTGCAGCTGGCCAAGGTGACAGGTGTCAGTCTGAATGAGGCAACAGTTGGATGGTGAAGACAAAGGACTCATCTGGCTATGACTTTGGGGGGGGCGGTCTCTGGGGAAGAACTTGTCTAGTGAGCCCCTTTCTTTTTTTGGACTTCTGCCGTGAGCTAACCTAAGTGCAATCAGCATGTGTTCTTCAAGCAAGGCTAGTTGCCACCATTTTAAATTTCCCATAGTGCCCTTGAACACCTCTGGTGAGAGCAGTGTGGGAAATTAAAATGGCAGCTGGATCAACTGGCTTGGTGCAGCTCAAAGTCCAGTAGTCAATTTGTTTTGGGGTTTGTTTGATTTTAGAAATGAGGTGGGTTAACACCCCAAGCCCCACAGCTGGAGGGCAGTGCTGTCCACACACTTGAGTAACACCCAGATGGAGCCATTTTAGATAGATAGGGTGCTGGGACCATGGGCAAAGCCAGGATTTTTGTTAGTGAGGGGCAGAACTTCAGTTTGCTATGGATTTATATTGATTAGGGGGGCAGCTGTCCCTCCCTGACCCCCCCCCCTTGGCTGTCCTCATGACTGGGGCCAAGGCAGTTGCCCCAGACTGCCAAGTGCCGGTGCCAACTTTATGCCCCCTCATAATCACGTGCCAACATGCTCTGGCCCACTTGTTGGTAGTGAGGTGCACCATCCCCTGGGGGTAGCAGAGCAGCCCTCCTTTTTACACTTACCTGCTGGGAGTAAACCTAACGGACTTCAATGAGGCTTACTTATGAGCAGACGTGGCTAAGATTCCCCTAGGAGTCCTGACAACCTTCTGCCTGGAAAAAGGGGGGTCTTAAGTAGTTGGCAGAAAGTTAGGAAGGTGGGCTCCGGTATACGGTGCCATCTTTGGCCCGTTTCGCTTTAGAGGTTTTCTACACTTGTGGTAGAATTACAGAACAGAATTACGGGAACAGAGTTAAGAAGCAAACAAGTCAAGCAGAAGGTTAAAAGCTGTTTTAAGTGGCGAGTGCGAACGCCGAAGGCTGTTTGGGAGGATATTGTAAATGCAGTCAATGAACACAATAGATTCATTCAGTGGGATCTCCCGCACGCACAGCTGGAAGGCAAGTGCTCCCTACTCTCTTGAGTAACCCCCAGATTGGGCCCGTTTTTATTTCTTAAAAAAAAAACACCTTGTCTCCTTGCTCTCCCCTCTTCCCATGTCCCCTCCGGCCAGGCAAGCAACGGGTGGAGCCTGATCCGGAGAGAGACGCACACAAAGCCGGCCTCCTCCTCCCCCTGCCCGGGAGGAGCCTGATTCAGAGGCGCCGAGGCAGACGAAAAGCCAAGCCGCCCGCCCGCCCTCCTTCGCCACCAGCCGGCTTTGCTTGCAGAGAGGAGGAGCGAGACGGTCGCCGCCTGCCATGCACCTCTTGCCGCAAGGGGAGAGCAGCGCTGCCAGGATACAGACCCGTCGGGTAGGCGAGTGAGGAGGAGGCGACAGAGAGAGAGGGGGGAAAAAGAGGGGGACACCTGATTTCTCCTCCTGTACCCCCGGAGTGAGTCGCGCTTTCTCTGCGTCCTTCTGGATGCCGGCTTGAACCGGGGCCTCCTTTTGCAAAACGCTGCCTGGCTTGTTTTTTTTTTTTCCTTCCCTGCTTCTTGTGGGGGCGCTGCTGATTTCCCTCCCCCTCCCTTTGCTCCTTCCATTGAATCTTTTTTTTGGGGGGGGTTTGTTCTGCGAGTGCGCGCGCTGCCGTTGCCTGGATTGCAAGCACCTCATCTTACTCTTCCTTGAAATCGATTTTTTTTTCACGTGATCTAATAGATCAACTCTTCTATTTTCCTCCGGAGCAGAGGTGGTGTGTGCGTGTGCTTGCGGGCTGCTTTTTCCTTCTGGAAGGGGAGATGCGAAGGGTGTGGAGGTGATGGACGCGAGGCGATGGCATAGGAGCGCGGCTCCGGTTTGTAGGAGAGGCGGCGGCATCAGCGATTCCTCCGAGGCGTCCAAAACGGCACCATAACCGGAGATCGGGTTTTTTTCCAGTAGCGGGGCGGCGGTTGCTAAGGAGAAGCGGAGCGGCCTTTATATTGCATTTCTCTCCCCGCCCCTCCTTCTCCTCCTCGCAGTCCCTTTTTTCTATTTAAAAGGAAACAAGAAAAAGCAACCCGCTCTCCTCTCCCCTCCCCCCCTTCAGTTTCTCTCTGATGAAAATGGATCCGGATTTGCTAATGACTCTTTCCGATCCAGGGACCAAACCGGATCGAGAGCCGCTGCTGACGCTGGGGCCCCTCCAGAATGGGAAATACCTCCTCCTGGAGCAAAAGAGAGGACCGGCTTTGCCCAGCCCCGAACTCGTGCTGCTTTCCCGGGAAACAACCGCGGGAAACACCGCCTTGATCTTGCCCGGAACAGGGGACATTAAAAAGCCTTTGGCCCTGGAGCGCGTCCTGAACGGGATGAAGCTGGGTGAGATGGAGCGCCAAGCCTTGTTCCCCGACGGCCCCCTTGAATTTTTGTACCGCGTGGAGAAGGAGCCGGAGGAGGTGGACCGGGAGGCCCAGGGGCCAATCAGCGACGGGGAAACCGGTTCAGGTGTGGGCGATAACAGTAATCCGGATAGCCCTGGGGAGGGTTTGGATTTGAGGCTTGCCCCTGTCCGGGATGGGTTGGCCTTGGAGGAAAGCACAGCGTTGAGGGAAGAGGAGCAGTTGGTCTCCTGCTGCTCCAGCCAGGCTGAGTCTCCAGTTCCTCAGGATTTACAACTGGTTGTAGAGGAGTGGAGTGAAGGAGAACCCTTTCCACAACCCCAGGAGCCTGTGGAAGGTGGGGAACCCTTGATCTTGGCTGGTGAGCCTTCTCAAGAGGAAGAGGAGGAGGAAGAAGGCCCCTTAGACAGAGGCCTTCCAAGCCCACCTTGGACTAAAGATATGGATAGCTGTGACTCTCAAAAGTGTCCGCAGAGCCCTTTGCTGCGGCCTTTGGATTTGGCTCTTGCTCCCCAAATTGGCACGGGAGTGGACCTCTTTCCTGCTTTCCATTCTCCCAATAATCTCAGCCCACACCTTGAATTTGGGCACACTGAACACATAGAGGAGGAATCTCCAAGTTCTCCAGATGATGCTCCCCGGCTCCGAGCCGTCTTCGATGCCCTGGACCGTGATGGTGATGGATTTGTCCGGATAGAGGAGTTTGTCCAGTTTGCTACGGTTTATGGAGCAGAGCAGGTAACAGGGTTTTCTTTTTCTTAAGGCTAATTTTGTTGAGGGTTGATGGCTTCTCCTGTGTATAGTGAATTACCCTGTGCTTTAAAATATGTGTATCTGATATAAATCTTATTCTGTTCTGTAGCCAAGCCAACACATAACTTTGGTTCTATGAGGGAGGTTTTCGTGGATGCTTCCATTGTTGAATTGAGGAAGAGCAGTTGTACTGAACAGTTCCAGCCAATGCTTATGCTCTTAATGGCACTCTCATTTCACAGCCCAGGCCTATTCATGTTTACTCAGAAGTAAGCCCCAGAGAGGCCAGTGAGGCTTACATTCAAGTCAAGTCTGGTAAGATATTCTACTGCACAGCCACCTTACGTCAAGTGGAACTTAGTACTCAAGTGTAGCCAAGTTACATTGACACCTGAGACAGAAAGTCTCACAAGTGCCTCTCCCTGGGAGTAAATATACAATGATAATTGACTTACGATAACAAAAACAAATAACTAATGACTTAGTATTTCATGATGTCCTAAATTGGTTGCCTGGGGAGGCTGTCTCATGATGTCTAATAGCAGGACCAGCGCTGACTTAGTACGGGTAAGAAGAGTGCAGCCTTAGGCCCAGTTTATACCAGTAACAAGGCTTTCTTTTGAGGTTGTCTGTTTTAGGCCACTGAGAAGGTGAGGCCTAGCCAGCTCTCTACTGCAGGCATAGTCAAACTCGGCCCTCTTTTTTGGGACTACAATTCCCATCATCCCTGACCACTGGTCCTGTTAGCTAGGGATCATGGGAGTTGTAGTCCTAAAACATCTGGAGGGCCGAGTTTGCCTATGTCTGCTCTACCATATATACAAGGTATTTTCCACTGTGTGTTTGGATGGGGAAAGCATTCACACATGGCTGTTTTGACCTGTAGGAAAAAATGACATAGACCATGAAAAAAACCCCCAGCTGTGGCTTGATTTTTATTTTTTGTATATAGAAATGGGGCCAAAGGCTCTGGAAGCTTTTAATTTCTTCATCTACTGTAACCATCACCTGTGTGTGTAACTGTGATCCCACCTACTTTTAAGTGGTATTATGGAATCTGATCAAATTTGATATCTACTTTTGTGCTTGGTGTGTATCTGTTTCCATAGACGTTCTCATCTTGAACAATAGAGAGAACCATGAATGGAAGGGGTTGGGGAAAAATTGCCTTTGTAGCCTTCTTTACATAAGGCTGCAGTCCTAACCCTGTTTATGTGGGAGTAAGCCCCATTGAATTCAGTAGGAGTTACTGCTGAGTAGCTGTGGTTTGGTTTGTGCTGTCAGTCTTCCAGTTGGCTGTAGAGATCTGATGAAACAGTAAAAAGACTAGAGGTGATGTGAGGGGCAAATTCAGATCTGGCACAGGTGTGCCAACTTAACTTTCTTTAATTGGCTGGGAGGGTCTGCTGTTTTTACCTACTAGGTTTAACCTGGGGTGAAATGTTGGTGGGCAGTGGCGACTGGTGCCCCCTGGGACTGGTAGGGCAGGAGGCAGGGAGACCAACAGCAGGTGCCGCCAGAGCAGGAGCAACCCCCTGACTGGCTGTAAGTAAGAAGGGAGGCAGGTGGGGCTGCCTGAAATTTTTGGGGGGCAATGCCCCAATTGCCCTAATGGACCAGCCTCTACTGCAGATGGGAGCAAAAATGTTAAGCAGAGCATCAGCTTTGCGATGCCAAATTGTGCACACCTGGAGACACCTGGGAAACATGAATTGCATACCTGGTCCTCCGCTCCCCATCTTCCCCCTAGATTCCCATTAAAACAAATGTTACTAGGTTTGGGAAATTTGCTATCTGTTTGCATTGATACTGGCATGGCTTTAGCTTTCAGAATATCACTTTGCTGCAGGTGAAACCTGCTGCAATTGTCTATGTGATGCAATCAAAAATTGGGTGTGGGGGGGTGAATAGTGAAGGGTAAACAGTGATTCCAAAGAGCAGGAGGAGTTCTGGCACGTGTTTGCATAATGCTAGCCTAAAACTGTGCTACAAATCATTATTCTGTAGGGTGTGTGCCTGGGTGTAACTCTTCAGATGTGCAGTTGCAGGTAGCCTACTTCATTCTCGGTGAAGATGCTGTACGTAATTGGTCTCTTTTTTAAAAAAATCCAAATTAGACACCTTACCTATCCGTTTACTTAGAAGATGTTGGAAATGGGAGTTCTAAGAGAGGATGTCTGAGTGGAGTAATGTGGCATAATAAAAATGAGAGTAATCCAGCAGTGTCTCGAAGGCAAGATGTCAAAGGCGTTCTACATCAAGGCTTGTGTGGGTGTATATATAGCTCTATTACACACACCATATGGGAGCTATTCAGCCTAAACAGTTGGCTGAGATGGCATTCCTTCACGTGGATTTAATTCTCATTACAGGTCGTCGTGCTTATCTCACAGGTTTGCATTTTAAAAAAACAACCATTCTTCGAAGTCACCTTAATTGCAATTAATCGCCCTTGGGGCTCCCATAGTGTGCATTTGAGACTCTTCAAAGAGGTGTGCCAACGTGATCTTGGACGTCATTGCAACAATTGTGTAATTCTGATGCTTAGGCTGTGACTGCCCTTGCTTTCTGTAGCCAAAACAGCAGCACCTACACACTGGAGGGAGCTATCGGCAGACTTGGAGGAATCCTGACAAGAAAGGCATTGTCTAGGTAGTGTTAACTGCTGAAGTGGTTACTTCTTTTGTTTTGCTTTGAAAATGTTAGTCCCCTAGTTGAACCTCCAAAATGATATTGTGCATGAACTTCTGGGTTGACCAGTAGTATTGTCAAAACTCTCTAGTCAATGGAAAGGTCTCCTCCATCATCTTTAGAAGGTTGCTTCTGCTGTTGGCCTGGTTTGGGATAGGACATAGCTTAGAGGCAGAGCATATGGTCTGCATGCAGAAGGCTGCACGTTCAATCCTGGCATCTCCAGGTAGGGCTAAAAACTGGTGAGTTTCTGCCAGTTAGTGTAGACAATACTAGACTAAACAGACTAGTGGTCTGACTCTGTATAAGGCCACTTCCAGTGTTCCTAGCAAAGATCACTCTCCCATCACCTCCTCTCAATGAATGCTGGCTCCGTCCCGAAGATCCTGGTTTTCTATTAAGCCAGAGTTCCTTGTTCCACCAGAACTGGGCTTAAACCAAGCTAGAGTTTACTGGTTCAGGCACCTCTGTGAATCATGGATTTTCATGTCAAAAACAGTGTGGGGGGGCAGAGCATTTAGCCCCAAGCTTGTTCCAAACTTTGTTCTTTTGGAGCCCAGAACCACCAACCAGCCTGAACCATTCCCTGCCTTCACTTCAGATATCTGAGCATGGTTGGAAGGATCGAAGCACATTTCTGTTCCCCTGCCCTCCACTTTTTCCAGATGGATAGGAGTATAAGCGGCTGCCTTAGAGCAGTTCATACTGTTCAACTGGGTTAGGGGTGGGGAACACTTTTGGCTCATCAAGCCAGAGCTTTTTCTCCCTATACCAACCCTTGCAGATCAGCTTTGATAGTGGGACATGACTTTCCCCACCTATCAGTAGTCTGGAATCATCTGTCAATCATCGCAGAACAACCCAGTGAGGTAGGTTAGGCTGAGACTAAATGTCCCATTGGCCTGATCTAGCAGAGCTCTTCCTATGTTCTTACATCTGGAAAAATGCTTTTCTCTCCTCTGTTATGATCCTCTGTGACAGGTAGAAATTTGTCAGCTTGCAAACAGACAGGAAAGAACAGTTCCCTGCAGTCTCAGGTTTTAATCCTAACTTTAAATCCTACCTGGGTTTTTTTTTTAAAAATAATAGATTGATGCTCCCCTTCAATCTCTCTCCTTAAATTTAACCCTCTTCTTCCCCACTATATATCGTTTTCCATTGGGGTTTTCTGTTCTGCCTTGAAAAAGAGATCATTCAAATATTCATGTACCAAACCAGCAGCTTCCAGTCAGTTGCTGCTTCGCCCTGGTCACTTGCAAAGCTATTATCTCTGACCCGTTCCTTCACCCTGAGTTTAATTCAACCATCTTGCATGTATTTAAAACCCTTTCTATTCCACCTCTCACGGAGATGATGACAAGGCAGTTCACAAAATCGAAGACCAATACAGTCATACCTCGTGTTACGTTCAGTTCAGGTTACATCTTTTCAGGTTGTGTCCCGCGGCAACCCGGAAGTACTGGAAAAGGTTACTTCTGGGTTTCGCCACTCGTGCATGTGCAGACGCGCAAAATGACACCACGCACATGCACAGAAGCGGCGAGTTGCGACCCGCGCGTGCGCAGAAGCGGGTTGCGTTCCTCTCAGGTTGTGAACGGGGTTCTGGAACGGATCCCATTCGCAAACAGAGGTACCACTGTACTATAAAACAAGGCAGCAGAATCAAATATACATATACAAGGCCCAGCAGGTTGTGGGGTTAGGGTGGGGTTCATATCTGGTATTAAAATATTCCAGGAATGCCTTTTAAAATTATTTGACCCTGCAGCTTTTTGTCTGGATATCTTACTGTGTTTTAATTTGTAATTTAATACCCAGAGTGCCTGGGGTAACCCAGTCAGATGGACGGCATATTAATAATAATAATAATAATAATAATAAATAAATAAATTCCAGTTTGCCTTTTATCTCGCAATGGTGGTTGCCTGGATGTGCAGTACTTAGGGCTGCACATTGAAAAGCTGCATTGAAATGAACAGCTGTATCCTTGGAAGAGTGTCCTAGATTTTCATTTTAAAGATAACCTAAATTATGGAATACAATTGGAAGTACTGTGGAAACATGGAATCCTTCTGCTCATGTTGCCAGCTGGCGAGCCTTCTTTCAGGGAACTCCATTTCATTTCATATACCCCCCTCCCAAAAAATTAATATTGGTCTGTGTTCTGTGGCTGCTGATTGGGTTCAATCTTCACTGGACTGTTTTCTTACTCCATTCAGTTTTTGCTGAACGTTCTCACTGCTGCCCATCTGAATAGGGGTTTGGAACTCTGGCCTCTCCAAGTCTCTCTATTTGGCTCTCAGGAGGCTCCCTGGTCCCCCTGTTCTACCCAGGCCACACTCTTCATTACCTGTGATTTTATTGTCTAGAGCAGGGGTGTCCAACTTCCAAGAGACTGCGATCTATTCCCACTATAAAGAAACTGGCAGTGATCTACCCATTGGATTGACCAGAGTTGTTGAGCTTTCTTGGGGGAGGATCAGCCAAAGTGGTTGATCGACCGGTAAATCGCAATTGACCTGTTGGATATACCTGGTCTATAGAGTATGTAGGCCCCTCCAATCTCCCTATCTGGCCCTTGGAAATCTTCCCCAAGCCACGCCCCTCACCGGTGCTACTTTGAGCTCTCCTTGAATGTTCCCGCCTGATGGTCGTGTGTCCTTAAACTCCCATAATGCCTCTTGCTTGCCTGGCTAGAGGACAGAAGGAACATGCATAGAAAGTAGCTCATTGTACAGTCATACCTCAGGTTGAATATACTTCAGGTTGAGCGTTTTCAGGTTAGGCTCTGCGGCGACCCGGAAGTAATGGAATGCGTTACTTCTGGGTTTCTGCGCCTGTGCAGACGCTCAAAATGACAACGTGTGTGGAAGCGGTGAATCGCGACCCGCAGACGCGGGTTGCGTTTGCTTCAGGATGCGAACGGGGCTCTGGAACAGATCCTGTTCGCATCCAGAGGTACCACTGTATTCATATTTGTTGCTCTGCCCACTTTTTCTGCAGGCCCTGCCATCTTTGGCATGTGGCCTCCAAAAGGTTCCCAGAAGGGAATGTGGCCCTTGAGCTGAAAAAAGGCTTTCTGCTCTTGTAGAAGGGCCATAGCTCAGTGGTAGAGCATCTTCTTTCCACCCAGGTTCAATCCCCGTCATCTGCAGGTAGGAATTGGAAAAATTATTGTCCTGACACCCCAGAGAGCCATTTCTGGTCAGTGAAGCTAGTCTTGAGCTAGATGGACCAATGTTGACTTAGTAGAAGGCAGCTCCTTCTGCTAATAACATGTCTGGAGAGATTTTAGAATGTAATGGGCTCCTCCTTCAGCGGCTGGCGAAAAAGGAAAGCCCAGGAGTTCCCTGTCTTGCGCTAAGTGAGCTGTTTGACCAAAGCCCTTTGGGCTTCCAAGCAACGCTCTGAGCTCTCTTTGCTCCAGGTTGCTTCTGCCAAGAACTCTGCCATAGTGATAATAATGTAGGGGAAAAGACGCTGGCAGGCCTAACAAGGATGTAGATTACCCTCCCTCCCTTCTCTTCTGAATATTGCGGTTTTTCTTCTGTGGTGCAAGAGAGAAGAGTGGGATCCTCCCAGAGTCTAGTTTGGCTGAAAGGATTTATCGGGCTGAGAGCCAGCGTCAGGCCTGGCCACGGAAGCTGCCGTTGCAGAACTCCGTACCCTCTGATCTCAGGCTGCCATGGGGTGGTCCAGCCACTTGGAGGGCCAATTATCTCACTCCTACTGTGGTGGGAGCTGTGGGTTAGTTACCTTTATGCCTCTCTTCTCTGGAGTGCAGTAAGTCATTCTTCTGGCAGATTTCCAGCATGCTGCTGCCCATGTAGTTAAAGGCATAGGCCATGGCTTGCGCTCTGGAACAAACACATGACATTCATCCTTGGGGTTTAATCGTTTTAAATGACAATGAAAAGCCTAGCAGTGCTTGTGGCTTTGGAAGGAGGTTTGAAGGCAGCACATGAGAAAAAAGAGCACCTGATTTATAGGTATGTTCCACTGTTGGGACACAAGTTTTTTGGAAACACTTTATGGGGAAGGGATGTCTTGAAGAGGGCGGGTCTCCCATAGTCTGCACCAGCTCCTGATTATTTTCTGTGGTTGTTATTTGTAAATTATAAATTGCATTATAACTGGTACACACACACACAGAAATATAACAATCAGTGTGGTCCATAGGGGGACACCCAAGCCACCATGTGTCTTACCCAAATTTTTCTGCTCCCATGCTTTTCACAGTGTTGGGAGCACCATTGCAATGAGGAGGAAGGTGCACAGGGAAGGTCACTAGGACTGCCTACACACTGTAGATGTAAATCACGTTCTCCCCCAAAGAATCATGGGAACTGTAGTTTAAGGGTGCTGGGAATTGTAGCTCAGTGGGGGGCAAGTTACAGTTCCCACTATTCTTTGTTTGGAGGGGCATGTTTTTTCAATGTGCTTTAAATGTATGGTGTGTATTCAGTTCCTGGGCTGGGAGGAGTGTTATTGCAAAGGGGAGATTGGTGCCTTGAGAGGGGTTACTCTTCCCCATGAGGGTGAATGAATGAGCCCAGGCAATTACCACTGCCAGCTCCAATGCTCATTGGCATGTGGTCCCTGGTCACCCATGGGCACATGTGGTCATGGGCAGTCAGAAAGATTGCCCTGCCCTCATCCTGCAACACTTCTTTCCCTACCCCTTCCGCTTCCAAGAAGCTCCTGGTAGCTATATAGAGTTATTCACCTTCTGCTGTTACCCGCACAACAACCCTGTAATTTATGTCTTGAGTGAAAAGCCCAAGGCACACAGTGAGCTGAGTGAGGATTCGCGCCTGGGTCTCCCCGCTCCTAATCAGCTACTCCACATACAGTGGTACCTCAGGTTACATACGCTTCAGGTTACCGTATTTTTTGCTCTATAAGACTCACTTTTTCCCTCCTAAAAAGTAAGGGGAAATGTGTGTGTGTCTTATGGAGCGAATGCAGGCTGCGCAGCTATCCTGGAAGCCAGAACAGCAAGAGGGATCGCTGCTTTCACTGCGCAGCGATCCCTCTTGCTTTTCTGGCTTCTGAGATTCAGAATATTTTTTTCTTGTTTTCCTCCTCCAAAAACTAGGTGCGTCTTGTGGTCTGGTGCGTCTTATAGAGCGAAAAATACGGTACATATGCTTCAGGTTACAGACTCCGCTAACCCAGAAATAGTACCTCGGGTTAAGCAAGGATCCTTCTAGCAAAGTATTGGAAGACACAAGAGTTACCCACGCTGGAAGAGTGGCAGGCGAAAGTGATCGACTTTATGGGACTTTATGGGATTGGCAGAAATGACCGGCAGAATCCGTGACCAAGAGAAAGAGACTGTGGAGGAAGACTGGAAGAAGTTTAAAGCATATCTTAAAAATTGCTACAAAATTGAGGAGTGTTAAAGTGTTAAGGGAAAGGAAGATGTATAATTACAGCTATATATATCTTTTGATTCAAAGTGTAATTGAAAGGAGAATAAGTTAAACTATAATTGGCTAAAAGGGTTGCTGAAAAATTCTGAAATTAGGATGCAAAAAGGGGAAGGTACGGGGAAGTCCGAGAAAAGAGGCTTATGAAAATGAGGTTAAGAAAGCAAAAATGTATGTATGTGTCTATGTTTGTTGTTGTTTGTATTGTTTGGTGTTGTTTCGTTGTTAAAATTGGAAAATTAATAAAAATTATTAAAAAAAAAAAAAAGAACTTTGCTTCAGGATGAGAACAGAAATCGTGCTCTGGCGGCGCGGCAGCAGCAGAGGCCCCATTAGCTAAAGTGGTGCTTCAGATTAAGAACAGTTTCAGGTTAGCAACGGACTTCCGGAACGAATTAAGTATTTAATCGGAGGTACCACTGTAAACATCACGCCATCCTTTCGTTCTTTGCCAAGGGATAGCAGGATAAATCAAAGCAGCCCTATGAAAATGTATACCCATTTTGCAGAAACCTGAGTTTTCTTAACTTTTGACAATTCTGTTATTTTGCGGGGAGAGGGGGAAAGGAGTAGAGCTCACAGCTTCCTGCTTATTTGGCAGCAAATGGGAAAAGAATCAGACCTTTGCAATGCCCATCAATCTCTTCCTGACACTTAACCATCGGAAGAAAGACTTTTCACTTGTGATACACGCCTATCTCAAGGTACAAGTGAGAACTCGGAGGAGTGTCTCATTTTGGAACAAAGTAGGTGGTGGAGGAAATATCTTGCTGAAAACAGAGCTCGCTGCATAGTTCCAGGAAGAGGAAAAATTGATTTGAGGCTGTTCATATTTGTGGTTGTCGTTTCAGCCAGAACAGTAGTCTGTCCAGACTTTTGGTCCAGAGCATGTGTATAGAAGCACGAAACGATTTCCTGCCCTTCCCCCATTGTGTCCTGCCCACCCCCCTCTGGTAAAGTCAACAGCAGCATTGTATTATCCCAGCTATTGGTTCCAGGCAATGAAAGCCTTTGCTTGAAAGGGCAGCAAATAACTAAAAACTTGCCAGTTCAGTTTTGTGCTCTATTCTTTAACAAAGATGACCTGTCTCCATGGCCAGCTTCAACAGGGCAGCCACGGTGTTGGTGTTTTTGGAGGAACACCAACCACCAATGAGGTCCATTTCAGAACACGCATGGTGAGAAAACTTTGCAAAGGATGCTGGGAGCTCTCTTGAGAGGGGAAATTAAACTCTGCCTCCACCTTATTGACAGTGCTTGGGAAACAACCCATTCTTTATGAATAAAAATATACTAGCTCATGGTGACCCTCTCTCATCAGTGCACAATGTTATGCTGCTACTCTCTGGCCATGTTTGCACCATACATTTGAAGCACTATGCTACCACTTCAAACCGTCTCCACAAAGAATTCTGGGAGCTGTAGTTTGTTAAGGGTGCTGACCTCTATTTCCCTTCCAGAGCTACAATTTCCAGAGTTCCATTCAAAGAGGAATTACCGTACACCACTCTGGAAATTGTAGCTCTGTGAGGGGAATGGGAAGTCTCCTAAAAACAAACTACAGCTCCCAGAATTCTTTGGGGGAAGCCATGACTGTTTAAAGTGATATCTTGGTGCTTTAAATGTATGCTGTGAATGTGGCCATTGCCTGCCTGTGGCGTTGCTGAGGTTTGCCAGTGGCACAGACCAGGCTTTCCCCAGTGTGGGGAACTTGTGGCCCTCCAGCCCTTGGTGGACTCAGAGGCTTCCCATCACCCCTGACCATTGACTGTCAGCTGTTCTGGCTGGGACTGATGGGAGTTGGAGTCCAGGAGAATCTACAGAGCCACCAGTACCTCATCTCTGCCGTAAGCACAGTGCAGCAGCCGACAATATATAGGTTCACGAGGGGTGCATGGCTTATTTATGTTTAAATAGCGTTGAGAAATGCTGGTGTCATGTATTGAGGTGACGAGGATGACTTTTGAAACGGTTGCAGTGCAGAAAAATTGCAGGTTTGCCCCTCTGAAATCCAGGCTTCTTTGTTTTGTTAATGTCAAACCACATTCCGCATATGTTGACTCCGCTCTTATCTCTGATTTTTATGTTCAGTTCTGCTTGTTTGGCTTTGCTGGTGTGTGTGTGTGTGTTCAGCAGTTTTGAAGGGGAGGGGAAAAGGTGCTCTATGGCCTACAAGAAGCTCAGCAATCAAAGGTGTTTGGTTTTTCTGAGACTTACATAACCAGACCTATTGGCTGCTTTTGCACAGTGATTCTTGCAGACTTTGCTGTGCTCCTAGCTCATTTGGTGGTGGTGGATCTCCACCCCCCCCCCCCGCATTCTGTTTTTGGCCCCTTCCTTGAAAATTTAAATTCTGCAAGCAGTGTTTACTAAAGCTCAGCCCAATTATGTTGGGAGATGTTTCTCCAATACCCGCCCGCACCCCCTCGTCAAAAAAATGAGCAATTGATGTGCAAAAGGCAGGAAGTGGTGGGGCTGGGAAAATATATCTGGGGTGGTGGGAGGGAGAATTTTTGTTCCTCCTTTTTATATAAAAATTGGGCTGCTTTCAAGCTCAGTGTGCTCAATTATTATCATGGAATAATTTCTCTCTCCATCTCCCAGTGGCAGAAATACCTCTTCCAGAGCCTAAGAAGAGAAAGGTGGACTAGTATGTTTAGGTCTTTAGCTGGTGGCACCTACTCTCTGGAATTCCCTTTTGTTGAATATTAGGCAGGCACTGTCTCTGTTGTCTTTTGGGTGTCTGCTGCAGACTTTCCTCTTCCAACAAGTCTTTTAAGTGGAGATCTTTATCTCGGTCTGCATCTGTACTGGAATGCTTTTTTTTTTTAAAAAAAAATGCTTTTAAACATTTGTATTGCTTTTATCAATGGAATTTCCCCCTTTCCTTTTATATGGAGGAAGGGTCTGCTTTTGTTGTTGTTGTTGTTACACTTCTATGTTTGCAACTGTTTTATTTGTTACATGATCGTATATCTTGTTGCTGTGAACACTGCCCGCCCCTCCCAGGACCTTGCAATAAAGGGTGGGTAAGAAATCAGCAGAAAAGTTGTCCAAATAGTGTATAAATAGTAATTTCATAATTGCTTGTCTTTGTATTTCTAATAGTATAACCAAATCAGAATTTTTTGATATAACTGTAAAAACTACTCTGAAAATTTATTAGTTCAAAAATGAAACCTTCATCTGGTTGTAAATATTAAGATTATACCAGCAAGAATGAGTCTTTCTGTTAAAAATGATTTAAATCAAGTCTTACTGACTAGTGATTTAAATTGTGATTTAATTCGTGATTTAAATTGATTTGATTTAAATCAAATCTACCCTGCTTTAAATAGTCCACTTTCCTCTGAAAAATTCTGGGAGCTGTAGTTTGAGGGTGCTGAGAAGCATTAGGAAACCCCTGCTCCCTCCCAGAGCTACCATTTCCAGAGATGTTAACAATCAGTCCACAGGGAACTCCATAAATTGTAGCTCTTGAAGGGGAAGAGCGGGTCTCTTAACAACTCTCGGCACTCTTAACAAACTACAGCTCCCAGAATTCTTTTGGGGGATGCCATGACCTCTAAAAAATGGTACCATAGTGTTTTAAATGCTTGGTGTGAATATGCTGAATGCATAGAGGAGGTGCTGCCTTGCTGCTCCTGGTACGAGTTGCTTCTTAACCTGGCGATAGCTGCAGGCTCAAGTTGGTGACTCATAAAATAATAAAAAATAATAATCTAGCAATAGTTTCAGAGAGCAGGTGAGGACATGTCCAGAATGGAACATTCCCACCCTGCCTCCCATTTGGGCCCATGCATGCGGAGCATTTCCCACTGTGAGGGTGACTGAGTTTGGGCAAATATATCAGTTAGGAATCCTCGGGGCACAAGCAGGCATTGCTGCCAGGATCTGAAACAGGAGCTGGTTTGGCCAGTTCTCCCGTGTATTTTCTGCCCCTATAATTCCTTTCTCTTCACAGTTTTTGTGACAGGTGCAGCAGTATGGGTAGCTGCAGTTTGGGGGGGGGGGGTATTGCCTGGGGTGAAGAAGAGAACTTGTTGCCCTGCTTTCCATTGCTTTGGAGGTTTTTTTGAAATGCCCTTTTCTTGATGATGATTTAAATTTGGTAAACTTCTGTAATGCTGTAGTAATGAGGCAAAGATTGATCATGAGAGGAGGGCAAATGTGCTGTGACCAGCTTCTGACTCATTGCAGATCTCTTGCCAAGTGTGTTGTAATACCACATAGTCATAATATGGGATGTGAAAGGGGTACATACCATCCTTTCCCCCCCCCTCCCCAGCTGCCCTTTGTGGGCCTGGAACTAGCTTGCTAGTGTATATGTTACGCTAAAAAGACTTGCTCGCACAGCTTCAAAATACAGTCCTGGAGAATGCCATCTTTTAAAATATAAATATATACTTCCTTCAACTATGCCGAAGTGTGTGTGTCTGCCTGCTGTTCTTTATTCGCAGATCAGTGCTACACAGAACAAAAAAAAATAAATTTTCTTAATGGTGTTGGTGATCTTGAAACAGTTTGCTTGAAAGAAAGCCGCAAGCCTTTCCCATTTGTTTTCTGGCCCCTCCGTGAAATGTCTTCCTTGGGGAATGGCTTTGGAGTCTCTTGAGTCTTTGAATGAGGCTGGACCACAGATCCCATCATCTGTGGCCTTTGACCATCCTGGCTGAGGATTAAGAGAGTTGTAGTCCGACAGCATCTAGGGAAAGGCTGTGCCAAGGGGAGATGTTATGACCCACACCACAGGAGATTTGTCTGCACAAGCCCCATGGATGTTAACTGGAACTGTGTTGAGGGAGCAGTGGGGAATTGTACCCTATGTGAATCTGTCTGTGTTGATGGTATGAGCAACTTGGATTTTCTGTTGGGGCCAGACTCCATATGATGGAGCAGACATGTTTGCTAGGCCGCTGCCTGTCCTAAACCAGAAAGTAGCTGACGTGTTGGCCCTCAGGTGTTGTGAATTTCAGCTCCCACCATGCCTGACCCTTGGCTATACTGGCTGGGTGGGACTGATGGGAGTTTATGGCGTTTGGAGGGAACCATGTTGGTATCCCCTGCCTTAAAGTACCTCACAGGGTGGCTGTCAGGCTCCACCCTTGGAGGACAAGATGGGACAGAATATAATAAACATTGAAGTCTGTGTGTGTGTGTGTGTGTGTGAGAGAGAGAGAGAGAGAGAGAGAGAGAGAGAGAGAGAGTGTATGCTGGTAAGGTTTACTTTTTATCACAAAAGGAGCAAATGGCTGAAGAGAACGGACCATCTCTCCCTTCCTATGTGCTGCCCACACCACACATTTAAAGCAGTAACATACCACTTTAAACAGCCATGACTTCCCCCAAAGAACCATGGGAACTGTAGCTTGCTAAGGGCGCTGAAAGCTGTTAGTAGACCTCTGATTCCCCTCATAGAGCTATGGTTCCCAGAGTTCTCTGAGAGGAGGGATTTTTTGTTAAAACACTTGCAACTGTAGGTTTGGGAGAGGAGGAGGGGTCTGTGAAGAAATCTCAGTACCCTTCAAAAAACACTTCCCATGATTCTTTGGGGGCCTCCATGACAGTGAAATGTCTGACGCAGTTGTGACTTCTGCCTCTTCACTTTCTCCCAATGAGTCCAGACTATAACAAAAGATTCCTGAAGGGCTGGGAGCCCAGAGAGTTCTCTTCCCTTACTCTGCCCCATTAGCTATAAAGACTAGATCTCCCTCCTTCACCACCTTTGGGTATCTTGGAAATTTTAAATTAAATGTATATGGCTTCACATCAATAAGTATTCCCTGGGCAGTTTTCCAACAGGTATTTAAAAAGACACCTGCAGGTAATTAAAATCAAGCAGTAAAAATACATTTTCTTACAAAAGAAACAAGTGTGTGTGTGTGTGTGTGTGTACAGTATGTGTGTGTGTACGTGTGTGTGTGTGTGTGTGTGTGTATATATATATATCTATCTCAAAGTAATCATATACCACTTAATTGCCAAAGTTGTTTACAAATATAAAGCCTCTTGCAAAATAAACAAAGTTGTGTCAAAATACTAAAATAAGCACTCGCAATTAAAATGTGCAATAAGATAAGCCAATTAAAGCATCTCCCTTATTGCAGATGGGGGCAGGCTGTGGTTGATAGCCAGTGATTGGTGCGCTTGTGGCAAAGACGAGATTTGGACCTGGGGTTTACTGACTCATAGCTTTGTTATACCGTATATTTCACCCTATAGGATGCACCTAGTTTTTTTTTTGGGGGGGGAATAAAGAAAAAAAATTATTTCCCCCCCAGGCACGGGGCTGGCGCGGGGGAAGCCCGAGTTTCCCCCGACCCCAGCCCCAGAACAGCCTGCTATCCGCAAGCCTAGGGAGCCACGCTGGTCTCCCCAGGCTTGTGGAGAGCTGTGCGAAGCCCGGGCGTGCTCTTCAGCACGCCCGAGGCTTCGGAATGCAGGCAGCTCTGCGCAACCTTTGGGAGCCCGGCGCAGCTTCGCGCCGGGCTCCCGAGGGTTGCGCAGAGCTTCCTGAAGCCTGGAGAGCGAGAGGGGTCGGTGCGCACCGACCCCTCTCGCTCTCCAGGCTTCAGCGAAAGCCTGTATTTGCCCCATAGGACGCACACACATTTCCCCTTCATTTTTGGAGGGGAAAAAGTGCGTCCTATAGGGCGAAAAATACGGTAGTCACTATGCCTGCCCCCACGGTCATAACATGAGGGTGGAAAATATTAATAGGAAGCTGAGAACTGTAGTTCTCCATTGGCTTTGAATAGCAGTGCAGATCTCCAGGGGTATATAGTGTTGTGCTGCGATTTACGGTATGTGGGCCTTGGGTGGAGAGCAGCGCCAGCTAATACAGATCTGCAATGTTAACCCACAGTGTGGAATAAGTTAACAGCTTCTCCTTTCCCCTTTATGCCCAGAGGAGTTGGGATTATCATTATTTTTTAGTACGTGAAAGGATTTTATGCACCAGAATGCTGTTCACGTAGCAAGCTTAACACGGTTAAAGTGCTTACAATTTGTAGGCACTACATGGGAATATGCAGTCTCTGCCTCGGGCTTGCAAACTTTAAAAAAGCCGAGACTTCCAAGGGAATAGGAATGGAGGGCAATGTCCCAAAATGTTCAAGAACAGTTCGCAAGAAGTAAGCTGAGTTATAAAAAGCTAGCGGAGCATTGTCCACACCAGAGTTTTCCCAGACTTGGGTCTCCAACTATTGTTGGACTACAACTCCCATCATCCCTAGCTAGCAGGACCAGTGGTCGGAGATGATGGGAGTTGTAGTCCAACAACAGCTGGAGACCCAAGTTTGGGGAACGCTGGTCTGTACTGACCAGCAGCAGTTGTCCAAGGTTTCAGGCTGTGGGTCTTTTCCAGACTTGCCTGGGGATTGAACTTGGGACGTTCTGCAAGCAAGGCAGAGGCTCGACCGCTAAGCTGAAGCTCTTCCCCATTACTGTCAAGGGCAGCTCACTCCCCTGTTGATTTTTAATTGGCAGGTCAGGAGCCACAGCTGATACTATATTTCTATCTCATTTTCTCATTTCAAGGGGTTTGCGGTGCCGTACGTGGTTCTGTCCTCCTTCCCATTTTATCCTCTCAACAACCCTGTGAGGTAGGCAAGGGACTTCTCCCATTGCTCCACAGACACCACATAGGGGTAGCCAATGTAGCGCCTTCCAGATGTTGCTGGACTTCATCTCCCATTCTCCCTGACTATGGACCACTCTGGCTTGGGGCTGTTGGGAGTTGAAGTCTGCAACATACGGCAAACACTCCTGTGGCATCACATGGCGATTTCTTGGGCAGACGAGCCGTAAGATAAAGCACAGGCAGAGCTTGTCTTCCATCTCCCCAAACACAGTTCTTTTTAACAGCGCCAGTTCATATATTCATGCGGGAGTAATAGTGGGGGGAAGAGAAATTGGATTCAGTTCGCACTGAAAGCGGATCTACCTTATTCGCGCTATCCAAAACAATATGTGAACGGAAGCTCAGCCGTCGTTTGAGATTCACATTTCTCCAAATTTTGCAATGTGGCTCTCCAGCCATGTATTCTGTACAAAACTACACAAACTGCAGAAAAGTGTGCATTGAAATGCGCAATAACATAGAAAAATGCATTATACTGGGGAAAATTGCAGACCAAAAAAGTGTATGTTGGAGAAATTAGCACTAAAATTCTTATTTATTTTCATGAGGACTTGCAGTGGGGGGAGGATCGTAGACTGATAAGGAAATGTGGCAAACTGATCTTAAGTTTGGAAAAATCTGCAACTTGAAGAAGCTGAATTGACAGACACCCATCTCTAGTGAGTATTCAAGTGCATAAAGATCTAAGGGGTGCATATATTCCTGCCTGAAAGTCCCATTGAGAACATCCCATTGTAGGTGGTTTTTGTCTAATTTATCTCCTTTATATAAAACTTACACACACACACACACACACACACACACACACACCGTACTTTTTGCTCCATAAGACGTACTTTTTTCCTCCTAAAAAGTAAGGGGAAATGTCTGTGTACCTTATGGAGCGAATGTGTGGTCGGTCACTGGCTCCCTTTCCGGCTCTGGCCCCTGTAAAAACAGAATTTTTCCCCTTTGCAAAGTAAGCTCAACAACTGTGAGCTGATCCTCCAAAAAAGGGGATTTCCCCTTCCTCCTCTAAAAACTAGGCGCGTCTTATGGAGCGAAAAATAAGATATATCTATATCTCTATCTCTATTTCTATATCTCTATATAGATCTCTCTCTCTATATATATAGAGAGAGAGAGAGAGAGAGAGAGAAAGAAATAGAGTGCTGTGTTCTGTGATTCAAGGTTGAACCATGTTTAACTTTCTGAACACAGGAAGATTAATTCATTTACTGTTTGGACACACCCATTCATTCGGAGTTCCTTGCTTTAGCATTGCATCTTTGTGGTTAAGGAATCGGGAATATTTTCATTTCTTTTTTTACTTCATAGGCTTACTATTTCCTCTCTTGGTGTAATTTTTAAGACCCAAACTTCAATAAATCTTTTGATGGGCTTCCCCCACCCTTCCTCTCCATCTGCCTGGCCAGGGTGAAATATTTTGGTGGTTTCTGTAAAGGAAGCTTGATAAAGGAATTCTCAGTGAGAATAAGATCCTTTCTGGACTGCCCCTGAAACAGGAGCCACAGTGCAGGAATTGTTCTCTGTAGATTGTATCAGACTTCAGCTCAGTTGGTTTTGCCAGAAGTAAATATTCCTGCAGAGGGCAAACACTTGCTGTGCCTGAAAGCCAATCCTTGTCAAGAAGAACTGGTTTCCTCTTCTGCGGTCCTGTTACGAATTATTCAGAGGAGATCTCCCTTGTCCTGAGTTCTTCGGCAAGCAATTATAAATAGAGTAAAATTTGAACAATACCTTGTACATCAAAGGTTGCTTATTTTGGTAAGATGCACATATGAAGATTAAACATTTTAACCATGGTTGAGCAAGAGCAAGTCTCCCATTTTTGAATGCTTAAACCATGGTTGGGATGGCCAACCAGCATGTGAAATCCCACTTTGTGGACAAGTCTGTTTAAACATGGTTAAGCACTACGTGAGCGGTGAACATACCATGGTTAAGACAGGATGGTAACAAAAATAATTTGAAGGTGTAAGATTTTCACTTTTGAATGCAGCATTTTGCAGATACTAGAGTAGTAGCATTAAGGCCATCGGAAATTAGTTCACACTTAATTATAAAGGCATCACATATGTTAGATAAAGAATTAGAAATTTGCTTCAAATGGTTTTGTGGTTTTTTTGGGTGGGGGAAGCCTTGTCTCTGCTTATGTACTGTAACTTCAACCAGTGCTGAATCAAAACAGTGGCCCTCTTGGCACATAATGCCAATCTATAGCACTTTGTGTCTTCTCTGGTTCTGAAAAAAAAGAAGCACAGAAAAAGCCAATGGCTTTGTTGTTGGTAACAGGATCCTGATCTTTCAGAATAATTGAAAGCCAAGCTTCTAGTCTTTATGATTGCAAGTACGGGCTTTAGAGAACTTTTCTCAACTGTGACAGGAGGTGTGTTCATCGCTACAAGCGATCTCAAAAGCCCTATGTGGAATACAAGAAAAGGAAACAAATCCATGCTGCTTTGGGGGGGGGGGGGGAGTCATCTCGCCAAGTCTTTCAGCCTTTCATTGTTGAGGACCCTGACAATAATGGGGAGACAGCCCTGTATGTCCTTTTTGCTGGTCTGGCCTTTCGCCCAACCTTGCTTGAAGCTCTTTGAAGATGGGGGGCTGTGGTCCAGCATGATGGCTAAAAGAAGGGAGACACCAGCCTTGGCCCAATGTACAGGCTTAGGCTGATGGGATATGTAGCACAAAACATCTGGAGGGTGCTAGGTTGGCGAAGGCTTGTATACAGTAGGCCTACTGTCTTGCTGGAGGGTGTCGGCCCCGTTCTATACAGCCTTGTGTGTGTGCTTTGGCTCAGATCCCACCCATTCCTTCCTGTTTGAAAAGCTTGGGCTCTTGACAGAAACAGTATCCTTGCTTCCCCCCCCCCCCCCCGCCTTGTGTCCAGCCAAATCCATATGGCGAAACCCTTGATTTAGGAGGGGCAATAAGTGCTATTACATACAGGGCTCCTGTTCTCAATTGCACCTCTTGTTTTTCTTTCTGGTTTGGGTTTCTCCTGCCAACTTCCTCTCTGCGATGCACACTTTTCTCAGTTCATTTTAACTGGCGCCCGTGCGGGGATCTGAAATCCCTTCTTCGTTGCTTCAGTTCAGAACAATATCAATAATGGAAACATTTCACCTAGAGGCAAGGAATGTTCTTCCTGGCACCCTATGCATAACCTCCTGTCTAAGGAATGTGTGTATATGTGTGTCCCAGGGTGCCTAACACACACACACACACACACACACACACACACACACACAGTGTGTGTCTCTGTATTACACAGTCTATAAATGCTAAACTCATGAAGTCGCTCCATATGCTGCTGGACTCCATTTTCAGCAGTCATGACCAATGGTCAGGGATGATGGAGGTCATAGTCCAGCCACCTCTGGAGGGCCACAGGTTCTCCAACTTCATGCTAAGCTTATAGCTCTGTGCACTTAGGTGCACTCCTCTGGGGTTTGCATCTTCCAGAGCTGACCAATGGCTAGGTCCCCATCCTAGCCCTTAGAAATCCATACTTACGCCATGAAGACCTTAAGGTGATGATTTTATTCTGGAATAACTTGTTGCCCCCTCCAAAGTGGGATGGCTTGGAGGTGTGTAGCTGGGTTTATGAGACTTAACCCCATCATAAGCATACATGGGATTGTAGGGTTAATGTTATAGCTCACTCCCAAGTTTGATAGGGGACATGGGTGGTGCTGTGGGTTAAACCACAGAGCCTAGGACTTGCCGATCAAAAGATTGGTGGTTTGAATCCCTGCGACGGGGTGAGCTCCTGTTGCTCGGTCCCTGCTCCTGCCAACCTAGCAGTTCGAAAGCATGTCAAAGTGCAAGTAGATAAATAGGTACCGCTCTGGTGGGAAGGTAAACGGTGTTTCCGTGCGCTGCTCTGGTTCTCCAGAAATGGCTTAGTCATGCTGGCCACATGACCCGGAAGCTGTACGCCGGCTTCCTCGGCCAATAAAGCAAGATGAGCGCCGCAGCCCCAGAGTTGGCCACGACTGGACCTTATGGTCAGGAGTCCCTTTAAGTTTGATAGAAGTTAAAACAACCCTTTTGAACGGCATGATAAACTTTACCTGCACAGCCACTTCCCTGGAAAGAAACTTCCTTTTTTGGTGTGATCCCACCTTTCCTCCAAGGACTTCCAGGGTGAAATCCATGCTTCTCCCCTTCCACATTTTATGCTCTTAAACAGCCTTGGGAAGCAGGTTAGGCTGAGAGACAGCCTGGACTAGCCTAAAGTCACCCAATTAGCTTCCTGGCTGAGTGGGGGATTGAATCCTGACTTCCCAGGCCCTAGTCTAGCACTCAAACAACTGCACCACACTGGATTAAACACCAAGGCAAAGCTTCAGGGTAACAAACAGATTGATTGCTAAAAGTTTTCTTTAAAGAATCATTATCCGTATACTCAGTCTGACCCAACAGATAATTGGCTAAGTTTTGTTTTAACTTGGATAGAGAACCTGCCTTTGTCCCTTTATAATTTGCCATTGCTGTTATTGGATAGGGTCTCTGGAGGGGATTTTTTAATGATTGATTGACTGGCTATAATTGCAATAGAACGGAAACGTGCTCCTGGCGAAATGCAGGGTTGCATATTAACAGGCGTTTAATCCCGCAGTTAGCTTGGTTAACAACAGGAAAGCAGAAAGGGCTTCTGAGCTGGGTTAGCAAACAAGACAACCTGAACCGTTGGTGATTTGGCACCTTACCTGTGGGTTGTGGCTCCTTCCAGGGAACACCTCCAGGAACTGTAACGTTTTGCATTATTAGCATTGTACAGCTTAGTTTTGGGGAAGGGCCATAGCTTAGTGCTTAGACTATCTTCTCTGCATGCAAAATAGTGAGAATCTACCTTGATGTCTTGGAAAATGTTGAATGGGGCTACAGATAAAGCGGGCTGATGTGTCGATGATAAATCCACTTCAAAGGTGCTTTGTGTCAGCAGCATGTTGCTGTATACACCTGCAATAAAACAGCAGTCTGGATAGAGTTCAGGGTTCCCTGCGTGCAGTACGTCTGTGGCATGTACTTTCCCGCACCCTGAAAGTAATGGGAGGATCCCTCTGCATCATGGGGGGAACAAAAACATGTTGCTTTTCCTCCATGCCGTTGCTCCAGTTCAGAGACAGCCAGTGTGGTGCTCTTCAGGTGTTACTACACCCCAGTTACCTCCCATTCCCATCAGCCCCAGTCAGCACGGCCAGTGATCAGGGGAGCTGTGGTCCAGCCGCACCCACAGGCACCCCAATGGCTACCATCTGCCAAGGCTATAATAAAAACTAGGTTGTGGGATACTGGATGCCAAGAACTAACAGAAGCAGCAGAGAAAACATGTTCCACTCTTTATTTTCAACTTTCTTGGGCACATGAAACTAACCACAATTACCTTGAATTTCTGCTTAACCCTCAAGAAAGAAGGGCATTTTCTCTGGCCAGGTTTAATTCAAATCCATCAAACCTCCTTTGGGGAAGGTTCTCAGGCAGGGTGGAAGGAGAAAGAACTTGCCCAGGTGAAGACCACCTGGTGGAAACCCTTACACATATGGTTCTTAATTGTAAACTATATGCTGATCTCCGCCAGCAATTTCTAGATCAACTCTGTACCCCCAAATGGAAACCAGAGTTGGAGGTCATACAGTTTCTATTACTGGGGAATGATCAGGAGCTCACCAAGTTAGTGGCTAAATAACTCTATTTGGTTTTTTGTCGTTGAAATACACTGCAGACTTCTGATCTCCCTGGAGACCTAGAGATGTGACGATAGACTGCTCTGCCTCCTTTCTTTTAGCAAATGTTTTGTGCCACTAGGGAAGTGGTAATTCTGTATTGATTTGTATGTTTGTATGTGATGCCAATAAAAGGTTTGATGATGATGACCTCCCATTCCCATCAGCCCCAGTCAGCACGACCAGTGGTCAGGGGTGAATGGGAGCTGTGGTCCAGCTGCACCCACAGGGCACCCCATGGGCTACACCTACAATTAACCACGATGGTTTCCTCCACTATTGGAGGCAGTACACTTCTGAATTCCAGTGCTGGAGTACGCCCATTGCTGTTGCACTCAAGTCCTGTATTCGGGCTTCCCAAGGGCACCTGGTTGTCTACGGTGAGAATGAGATGCAGGACTAGATGGGCCTCCTTTGGCCTGATCCAGCAGGGCTCTTTATAGGTTTATGAGAGAGGTGATACTGGCTTGGGGAGCCTGGCTGCCTTGCTTCCTGCCTTGGGACAGGTGGCAGCTTGGGAAATTTAGGAAGAGGAGGCTTCAGCATCATATCTGCCTAATGGTAGAGCCGGCCCCACCTGCCTAATAAGGGGCTTCTGAGGGTGCTCTTGCCTGCCTGTTGCTTATACTGTGCCTTTTTGCCTCCCCGTGACGCTTGCTGTCTTAGGCCATGATGCCAGGGAAGAAAATTATCCTCCTAAGAGAAAACGGCTGTTTAGTATGAAGCCTGTATAAGCTTCACGATATCCGATTATGGGTTGCACTGTGCCATATGGGTGCCATTTAGTGTACCTGCAAGATATTAAGCTTTTTAGTTGGCCTGCTCTTTGAGCGCCTAAGTGCATTATATCAATAAAATCTCGTTTAAAATCTGGCACAGAATGGCTTGAATCGGGGTTTTTCCTTGCTTCTCTGCACATGGTTTTCATTAGGTAGAACATGCATTTGATGGAGCAGACAAAGGGATGTGTGTTTCCTGTCTCTTGTCCTTTCCTTCTGGTATTTGGGGAGGGTAAATCGGACACCTGACTAAGTTTGAGGGCCCAGCTCATAGGGCAACTTCAGAACTTCATGTGATGAAAGTTCACCAAGAGAAATGCCGAGGTGGTGAACACCACCGTAAGCAATTTCTTCCTTTCCTAAAAAACAACAACACATCAGTTGCAAATTAACGTGGCAGTGTGTTACTCTGTAGTGCCCTTTTCTCAAAACTTCTGATCTGCTTCCTGTTGTGTGCTGAAAGCAAAACTTTCCGCAGAGGAATGCAAGAAGTCTGCATGCATCTTTTTACTTTTCCGTGCTGCTGATGGGCTCAAGGGTTGATGTTACCTGTAGATGCTGTAATTTCCACATGCCCTGAACGGTACAGAAAGGAAGTGATGACTGATGGCTTTTGTGAGGGTTGAAATGAGTCACTGCATGTGAGTGCATTGGTGGGAGACTTTCACTCCCCAAACAACTAAAAAACATTTGGGGGTGGCAGCAGCAGCAGCAGCAGCAGCAGGGGGGTGGCTGGGAGCTGATGCTATTAATCTAGACTAGAGGTGAGGAACTTCAAATGTGGCCCTCTAGATCTCTGTCTGCTTCTCAGAACTCTTCCCAGGCCACAGCCCTCACTGGTCTTGCTTCACATCTTCCTTGAGTGTGTTTGCCTGGCTGGAAATGGGCCCTTGAACTTGGACAATCTCTGGTTGCTTGGATGGAAGATGCACTGCCCAAGTTGGCTTCTGCTCCAGCACTGACTGGCATGTGGCCCTGGGGTAATGCCCAGAAAATATTATGTGGCCCTCTGTCTGGAAAACAGCCCCCATCCCTGATAAAGGCCACTTCCAAGATATTTTTTTTTAGTAAAAGCCATATAATCCAACACAAGCCCTAGTCAGAGCAGACCGACTGAAGTTAATGAACCTGACTAACGTAAGCCTCTTAATTTCAGTCGGTCTATGAGTAGGATGCTTAACCTGACTTCTGCACTAGATTAGATTATTTCTAAACTCATTTATTCAAAGTATTTTTATATGGGGTGGTGGGAAAGATTCTCAGAGCAGCTTGCAGATGTATCAACAATAAAGATAGCTCCTGACCTTAGATATACAGTCAAAGGGTTGCATCCAGATACGTTCTACTTGGAGTGAAACCACTGAAACGAAAAGACCTAGTTTAGTCACACCCATTAATTTCATTGAGTCTACACTAGGTATGGCTAATGTTGGACACAACCCAAGGACCACAACACACAAGGAAAATTGATTGGGAGGGGAAAGGGGGGGGGCAAAAGCAAATGCTGGTGCTTGTTCCTAGTTGCAGAATTCCCAGAATGCAAACTATTGAAAGGCAGAAGGAGCTCAAAGTTGCTGGTCTCTCAGCTGAGCCAGTGGAGAATCCCTGCTGCCTCATCTCTCCCTCTGATATTGCTTGATTCTGAATACCCCCTTTCTGCCTTCCAGTTACGTTGCCAGAACCCCGGCGCCTGCTAACCTGATTTCCGCCACTTCCCACTAATTGCTACTTGGTTACAAAAATTTTCTATTACGGGCATTGTTTTGTCGAGCTTCTAAATGTAGAATCCTCTTAATTGGGACACCATGTCAGGCTGCGTATTGTCCCCAAAAAACACAGCTGGTACCAAATATAAAAGGCCTTTTAAAGGGACATGATTATTGCAACAGCTTACTAAAAATAAGTCCCCTCGTTTCAAAATTTCTAGCAGGTGAAATGTTCAAAACACCTTGCATGAATTATTTCGGGGATGCTTACAGCTTAAAGTGGTATGATGCTGCTTTAAATGCATAGTGCAGAAATGCACCTTAAGCCTGTTAGGTTCTGTTCTGCTCTCTCTTGACAGCCCTCCAGGAAAGTATTATCTAAAGCAGTGTTTCCCAATCTTGGGCCTCCAGCTGGTTTTGGACTACAACTCCCATCATCCCTAGCTAGCAAGACCAGTGGTCAGGGATGATGGGAATTGTAGTTCAAAAACAGCTGGAGGCCCAAGGTTGGGAAACACTGATCTAAAGCAGGCATAGGCAAACTCCGGCCCTCCAGATGTTTGGGACTACAGTTCCCATCATCCCTGACCACCGGTCCTGTTAGCTAGGGATGATGGGAATTGTAGGGCCGGAGTTTGCCTATGCCTGGTCTAAAGCCCAAGCTTAGGCTCTAGTCTAGCTGTGTAAACCTGGGTCATTGATTTGCTTTCGGTTTTTTCCCTCCTGCAGGTGAAAGACCTGACCAAGTTCTTGGACCCCGCTGGGCTTGGAGTAATCAGCTTTGAAGACTTCTATCGAGGAATCTCAGCTATCAGGAACGGAGGTTGGTTTTTATTCCTACGCCCCGAGATTGGGAGGAAGGCATCCCAAGCACTTCCTGAACCTTCCCAGCATGGAGGCATTTCCTGACATTGTTGATGTACCCCCTCCCCTCCCCCAGGGAATTTCATGCCTCTTCCTTGAAATGTCAGTGTCCTTCTTTGAAAGAAATGAGAGATAAGGGGGGGGTGTCCGTTTAGTTCGTTATCATTCTGATTGATTACTAGGGAAATCCGCTCCCACAAGAAGCAGTGGTGGTCACCAATTTGGAAGGCTAATCATCTGTGGTTAAAAGATGGGTTTGGACAGCAGTACTGAGAAAGGACTGTATCTGTCACTGCAGGGCTGCTGCCAGTCAGAGCAGACAGTAAAGGACTAGATGAACTGACTGGCCAGTGCTGTGTCACATGCGCCAACTTCCAGTCTGTTTCTGAGTGTTGACTTGACTACTTTTTGTCTCAAGGCAATTCCAGGTTCATGGCTCTTGTATTCATATACAAAGCCCTCAAGCACTGTTGGCAGCTCCCCTGGGTCTCAGAAGCCTGATTGGCCTCAACGAGAAATTGTGACATTTCCTGTTGCTGCTCTCATGCTTTAAGAACGTAAAAGGAGCCTGCTGGATCAGGCCAGTGGCCCATCTAGACCAGCATCCTGTTCTCACAGTGGCCAACCAGATGCCTGTGCAGGAAACCAGCAAGCAGTGCCTGAGAACAAGGGCACTCTCCCTTCCAGCAACTGGGATTCAGAGGTATACTGCCTCTGACTGTGAAGGTGCAGAGCACAGCCTCCATTATGACTAGTAGCCATTCAGAGCCAGTGTGGTGTAGTGGTTAAGAGCGGTAGTCTTGTAATCTGGTGAACCAGGTTCGCGTCTCTGCTCCTCCACTGCAGCTGCTGGGTGACCTTGGGCTAGTCACACTTCCACTTCTCTGAAGTCTCTCAGCCTCACTCACCTCACAGAGTGTTTGTTGTGGGGGAGGAAAGGAAAGGAGAATGTGAGCCGCTTTGAGACTCCTTCGGGTAGTGATAAAGTGGGATATCAAACCCAAACTCTTCTTCTTCTTCTTATCCTGCACGAATCTGTCCAATCCTCTTTTAAAGGCATCTGAGTCGGTGGTCATCACTGCCTCCCGTGGGAACAAGTGCCAGAGTTTTAACTATGAACTTATATGAAGAAATCCTGAATTATCTGTCCTGAATTATCCAATGTTCAGCTTCACTGAATTTCCATGAGTTCTACTGTTATGAGAGAGGGATCAAATCTTTCCTCTATCCACTCCCTTAATTCATGCCATGTATAATTTCATAAACTTCTAGCATGTCGCCTCTTACTTACTTTTTCTCCTCCAAGATAGAAAGTCCCAAATGTTGCAACCTTCCCTCCCGAGGGAATCTCTCCAACCCCTTAATCATTTTGGTAGGCCTGTTCTGAACCTTTCCCAACTCTACAATATCCTTTTTGAGGTGAATACTCTTTCCAGCAAGCATCTTTGCTGTTGACTTTCAGACATTACTTGAAGACCTTTTCATGCTGCGAGGCCTGTGCAGATGCTTAAACTTCTTTGAGTAATCCATTTTAATGACTATTTTGTATTGTTCTCAGTGGCATTTTATGTTCTGTCAAACTTAAGTGTCTTGCAGGGCCTTTGATATTTGAGTTGGCAGTGTATAAATACTTTCTATAAAGTAATAAAAGATAAATACTCCCTTGCAATGCGTAGAGCGTCCGAAGGTTGCCGCTTTGGAAAGCGCCACTCTGTCCTCTTTGTATCTGTGGCCAGGAGGACTGAAAATTCTGTTCTGTGCTACAGAACCATGGGCACATCAGAGGAAACGCTAACTTTAGAATCTTCGAAAATTGACATCGGAACAACCTCTGCTCAGTTCCAAACGCTTTAGGGGCAATTGTCCCAGGATAAAGCTGTCACTACAAATATATGTTTAAAAGATACAGCTTGGGAGGGGGCAATGGAAGTCTTACGAGTGTTTGCACTATGCTCTCTAGAACAGCTTTCTCGGAGACATGGCTTCAGGTTTCTTTCCATAATTCATTGCTTGCAGTATCATGGTGTTGCACTAATTAGATAGAAGTAACAGCTAATAAAGCCCTTTAATTCAGGACTCCCTTAACTATAAGTCTTTGGAGTTGCGTAATTTTGGGCTTTCTCATAGTGGCTGAATTTGAAGTATCCATCAAACCCTGTTATTTCTTTCTTCCTGTCGACAACTAGAGACATTAAGAGATTCCAGAGCCTCTTGGTTTGAGAATAGTGGTAGTTTCTCCAAAGGTGTTGGTACTGGGACAGCAGGTGAAGGTGGCACCTCATCTGGAGTAATGTGCTGAATGTAGGAATATGCCTTATACTGAATCTCAGAGTACAGTGGTACCTCTGGATGCGAATGTGATCCATTCTGGAGCCCCGTTCGCATCCTGAAGCAAATGCAACCTGAGTCTGTGCGCATGCGCGGGTCATAATTTGCCGCTTCTGTGCATCCGCGTGATGTCATTTTGAGCGTCTGCGCATGCGCAAGCGGCGAAACCTGGAAGTACAGTGGTACCTCTAGATGCAAACGGGATCCATTCCAGAGCCCTCTTTGCATCTAGAAGCAAACGTAAGCAGCAATGGCATGTCTGTGCACACGTGCATCACTTTTCACTGCTTCTGCGCATGCGTGTAACGTCATTTTGAGCGTCTGCGCATGCACAAGCGGCGAAACCTAGAAGTAACGCACTCCTTTACCTCCGGGTTGCTGCAGAGCGCAACTCGAACGTGCTCATCCCAAAGCACATTCAACTGGAGGTATGACTGTAACGCGTTCCGTTACTTCCGGGTTGCTGTGGAGTGCAACCCGAAAACGTTCAACCTGAAGCAACTTTAACCCTAGGTATGACTGTATTGGTCTATCTAGCTCAGAATTGTCCACACTGTGTGGCAGTGGCTCTCCAGGGTATCAGACAGGGTCTTCTCCCAGCCCTACCTACAGATGCCAGTGACTGAACGTGGGCCTTCTGCATGCAAGACGGATAGATGCTCTAGGACTGAGGATTCAAGCACAAGAGCACCATCCCCTTCTGTGGTTTCCAGCAACTGGTATTCAGAAGCATTTGCCTTCCACTGCGGCGGCTGAGCATAGCCATGAAACTGAAAACGGGAGAAGCCCAGTTCCTGGCAATTTGGCAGCCTTGAGGCGTGATGTGTTTCCGATGCCTACCCTGCACAAAGCCGTTGTTGGCTTCCTCCCCACAGCAATTCTTAAAGCTTCCACTGGTGAAGCAAGCAGGTTTTGCTGACTAATGTCACACCCGAAAGTACACGATGCAGTTGGCAACAAACAAAATATTTTTTTTATACCTAGCCTTTCTTGCTTAGTCTGCTGACACAAATGCTAACTTTCTTCCCACCCCCTTGTGATATATCTGCATTGCAGTTCACTTTTTTTCAGCTGAAGGGAAATTGGAAGTTCTTCGGTCACATGGATGGGTAGGGCAGGGGGAAACTCCCTACCTGGAATTAATTTTGTTTTGTTTTTACAATAGTATCAGATCCAGATTGTTTAAGATTCTAAACTATAAGCCAAAGTTGTCCTTGGTTCAAATGCTTCTTCTGTGAACATGCTAGGGCAAAATCCAGTGGTGGTAGAGCCCAGAAATGATAGATGGGCTGTACCACATCAGATTGCCGATGAGCAAACTCATTTGTGCACAAACCCCACCCCACCCCCAAGAAAAGAAAAGAAATTCTTTATAAGTGGAAAGCTAGTGGAAAGGTAAAGGACCCCTGGACAGTTAAGTCCCGTCAAAGGCGACTATGGGGTTGCGAGGCTCATCTCACCCCTTTTCAAACACCCTTGCTTATGGAGTGTTCCCTCAGCCTCCTCTCCTCTTCCCTCTCCTTAGGACAGCCTCTCTGGGCAGCCACTGCTGCTGCCCCTGGTCTCTGAGCTGCCCCTCCCCAATGCCAAGGAGAGGTGCTTCCTCACAGTGCCCCACAGAGGCCTTGGAAGCACCCCTTGGCCAGCCCCAGAGGCACCATTTGCCTGGGGAGCACGTAGCCAGGGCTACTGATGCAGCAAACGCCTGTGCAAGCCTTTGGGAGGCAGAGAGGGCATCAGGAGGGAGGGAAAGAAAGAGGGACAGAGGCCGTGTTGCCCGTGGCACCCCTGACCATTATTCAAGGCACCCCAGGGTGCCATGGCACACTGGCTGAAAACCACTGATTCAGTACCATCAAACTTGACTACCTCACTGCTCACTCCTAATTCTAGACCGTTTATGAGCCAGTTAAAAAGCACAGATTCCAATACCAATACCAGAGAATTGCCCATTTATTCTCACTCGTTGCTTCCTGCAACCTAACCAATTCCTGATCCACAAGAGGACTTCTCCTGTTATTTCTTGTCCACTAAACTTATTCAGGAGTCTCTGGTGAAGTCCATAAAGACAACCCTAAGATTAAGGAGGAAGAAGCTTGCAGGTTGTGCCACCCCTTGGACTGGTTGTAACTAAGAAAGTGGGCAGGCTGAGACTGGGGTGACAGAGCCCTGTTTGGACACTGCAATCTTCAAGTGATAAACATGTGTGTGTATGTGCGAATTCTCCTTAAATTGGCTACGAAAGTAGACTCTCCTGCGCATATACTCAGAAGGACTCCTCCCTCATTTTCACCAGTGATCTGGCG
This sequence comes from Podarcis gaigeae, assembly GCF_964106915.1. Classification (NCBI taxonomy): domain Eukaryota; kingdom Metazoa; phylum Chordata; class Lepidosauria; order Squamata; family Lacertidae; genus Podarcis; species Podarcis gaigeae. The sequence goes on from NC_139690.1 coordinate 36,001,351, forward strand.
GTCTTCATAGCCTCTACTTTCTCTACTAGCTTAGCAGCATTTGAGCAGATGATCCAATGCGTTGACCTACTTTTTCCGAGAGGAGAAGCGGCAAGGAAGTTTGTAACAGTGATGTCGGTTTGCTACTGCAGACTCAAAATGGGGATGGCAGGAAGCTACCCAGATGTGGAGCATTGAGGTCGTTGCGTTGACATCACAGCCTTGAGGCTCCAACCAAATGAAGGATTTGCAGGAAAATCTCTGGCCTTCTCGAAGCTTCTGTCTGTCTTCTTTTTCACTCCACTCTTCTGCTGTAAGTTCTAGCACCAAGCCATCAGTACAGGAAGAATGCTAGACTCAGTTATCCACTGTGGCATATCTTGATAATGATTTATCAGAATATCTAACATGCAGTGTTAGAAACTCAGATATATAATGTAATTGCCTAATGACACCTTAAACCTAGGTTACGATCGCCACAATAGAACAACCCAGAATAAAACAAATTGAAGATTCAAGCGGAATATTTCAGATTCTTCTCTAAGGGACATTTTGCTTTCACCCCGTTTATTTACCTACTTAATTTATAGTGCTGCCCCGTAGCAAAAGTGTTCTAGGAAGCTAGTGTGGTGTAGTGGTTAGTGTGTTGGACCTAGGACCTGGGAGATCAGAGTTCAAATCCCCACTTAGACATGAAGCTCATTGGGTGACCTTGGACCAGTCATAGCCTCTTAACCTACCTCACAGGGTCATTGTAGGGGTTTAACTGATGCAGAGGGTGAACCATGTACTCCTTGGAGAAAAAGGTGGGATCACAATGCAGTAAATAAGTTGTTCTGCTTATATGCTTAAGAAAGCTTGAGGAGCTAGCCAGATGGAGATGTCAGTCACCAGCCTGACATACAGAGATCTCCAAATGGTCGCAATTGGACCCACACCAGTAGCAAAACATGCCTGGCGCCTGGCTAATGTCTAACACTGGCCACATGCTGGTCAGCAGAATAGCTGGTGTATTCTCCCCCCCCCTCGTAATGTGGGCTAGATTCTGCTTCCACACCCCCAGCTCATTCTATCCTTCGTCCACACTAGCAAAAGACATTATCAGCTCAAGGACATGCTTTAGTCGGGCACTAAAACTCAGGTGACCAAGCAGGGCCAGTGAGGGCCCTGGGGAGAGTTCTGAGGGCCAGATTGAGAGGTGGGGGCTGCATTTGGCCCCAAGGCCTGAGGCTTCCCACCCCTGATCCTAAAGAATGGCAGTACAGTGGTACCTCGGGTTAAGAACTTAATTTGTTCCGGAGGTCCGTTCTTAACCTGAAACTGTTCTTAACCTGAGGTACCACTTTAGCTAATGGGGCCTCCCGCTGCCACCACGCGATTTCTGTTCTCATCCTGAAGCAAAGTTCTTAAACCGAGGTACTATTTCTGGGTTAGCAGAGTCTGTAACCTGAAGCGTCTGTAACCTGAAGTGTCTGTAACCCGAGGTACCACTGTATGGAGCATGTTGCTTTGGGTGCTTTTTATTTAATTTTCCTCCAAAAAAACTAGAAGCAGCCGGGTGACATTTTATTTTTCTTTCTTTCTATTTATTTATTTAGAGCATTTGTACCCCGCTCCTCGGCGAAAGAGCGGTTTACGTACAATCAAAACGAGACAGTCCCTACCCGTAGGGTAAAATCTAAAAGAACACAGTACACGAGGGACAAGGAGGGGAAGAGGAAAATCAAAACAGTTGTTCCTATAATGCCCAGCTGGCACAGTTTGCTGGAGGTGCCAGCAAAGCTGATGAAATGAGCCCTGCTTCCTGTCTCTCCCACAGAGGCAGTCTGGTGGAATGGCTGGCACCAGGTGACCGTTGAGAGGAGAGGAGGAGGCCTGATGGATCTGGCCTGTCACAGCAGAACCCATAGAATCTCACCCTTTCCCAACTCGGGTTGCTGGATCTTATGGAATGGCAACAATTGATGCAGAGTTGGTGCAATGCTGTGACATCCCCAGGGCTTTGCTTCCCCAGTCTGGTCCTGCCTCCACAGTCCGTTGGCACAATAGCCTATCTTCCTGCCTCAGCTCTCGAAACTATTCTGCTCCAGCCCCCCTGGTCTCGGCGGCATGTCTCCCAGGCGCCACGAGGCCATAATGCTCTCCCAGCTGACTTAATGCTCCTGAAAGCTTCTATTGTTGTAGGTTGGGCCTCTGCGAAGCAGAGGAAAAGCAAACATGGCTCTGGTCCTGATCGGCACGTTGCCTTTTTGCTTACCTTGCTCATTTCACAAATGTTGTCATATCCCATGCGCAAGCACCCATCTCACTCCAGCAACTCTTAGAGGAAAATGGATGTTGGCTCCATTGTATTTCAATGAGCAAAGCCGAATGAGAGACTTGTGTCTGGTTAAAAGCTGAGGGATCTGATGACTGTGTGTCAGTGGTGGCTGTGGTGCCCATTGGGACTGGTAGGGTGGAAGGCAGGGAGCCCAACAGTAGGGGGAGCCAGAGGCAACAACAAGCAGAGCCAACTACAGTGGTACCTTGGGTTACAGACGCTTCAGGTTACAGACTCCGCTAACCCAGAAATAGTACCTCGGGTTAAGAACTTTGCTTCAGGATGAGAACAGAAATTGTGTGGCGGCAGCGGGAGGCCCCATTAGCTAAAGTGGTACCTTCAGTTTCAGGTTAAGAACAGATCTCCAGAATGAATTAAGTTCTTAACCCAAGACTGTAGTTCTAGTTTTGTCCCCACACTCCTGCTCAGTTCTGAAAGGGCAGAATCGAGGCCAAAGAGGACTAACTATTAGGGCTGCGCTCAGCTGAGACTCAGGAGCAGGAGGGCAGCCAGGGCCTGGACTGGTTGTCAGCAAGAAGGCAAACATCTGGGGGTGCCAGCTGTGCCCATGTGGCTTTTGGGGATCTTCTTGGGACACGGCAGTCGGGATGGCAAATCCCAAGTGCTCTGTTGCTGTACCAATGCTCTCTCTTTTTTTAGCTATTGTATTTCTGGGCGCACCAGTGCTACAAGATCCCGTTGACCATGCTCGACAGCACATGCGCTTGTAATGTGCAGATGGGGAGTCCTTTGTGGGTTTGTGTTGCTAATGAGCAGCGAGGGTTTGTGGGTTTTTTAACGCTCATTTGAACAGGGATTCAAAAGCTTTCATGTATCCTATTGTGTTGGCGGAGACCGTTGGGTGAGGTCACCATAGCAACATCAACTGTATACAATGTGCCATATGCTTGGGGGGGTAGGAGGAAGACCTGCACCAAAAGAGAGATGCAATAATGAGTTGGGTATACGACTCCAAGCCATGTCAAGCTTGTCCTTTCTGTGCCGTTGGTCCTGGACCTGTGAAGAAGTTGGCGGGCAGCCAGCTCCCTGCTGTGTCTCTGTTGCAACTGCAAAACAACAGTTTGATTGGGTGGGTGGGCTTGAGGGGTGGCCTGGCAGCCTTTCTGAGACCCTAATTCTAGAGATGCTAATGAATATACAGAGGAGAGATGTTGGATTTCAAAAAGGCGCTCATGTGGGAAAAGCTGGGTAGCATGCATTTAAAATACAGTGGTACCTCTGGATGCGAACGGGATCCATTCCGGAGCTCCGTTTGCATTCTGAAGCGAACGCAACCTGCGTCTGCGCATGCGCAGGTTGCAATTCACCGCTTCCGCGCATGCGCATGTCGTCATTTTGAGCGTCTGCGCATGTGCGAGCGGCAAAACCCAGAAGTAACGTGTTCCGTTACTTCTGGGTAGCCTCAGAGCACAACTCGAAAATGCTCAACCCGAAGCTACTTTAACCCGAGGTATGACTGTAAAGCATTTGTACTGCTCAGGTTTACCCCAGAGAATTTGGGGAATTGTAGTATTTGCTGAGAGCGCATTCTGCAAAACATCCCTAGCTGCAACCTGCTCCTCCCCCTTGCCCAGCTCCCAAATCCCCAACATCACCTAAGTTAAATAGGGAGAAGATACTATGTTGAAACCAGTTTAGATCTGTAGCAGTGGTTTTCAACCAGTGTGCTGTGGCACCCTGGGGTGCCTTGAAGGATGGCCAGGGGTGCCTTGGGCAACACTAGCCTCCTTTCCTTTTCTTTCCTTCCCTCCTTCATCTGATGCCCTCTCCTGTCTTTTTCTCCCCAAGGCTTGCATGGCTGTTTGCTGCAGCAGTAACCCTGGCTACGTGCTCCCCAGGCAAATGGTGCCTCTGGGGCTGGCCAGTGTGAGGGGGCAGTTCTCTTTGGGGCGGGGGGGGGGCAGCTCAGGTACCAGGGGCGGCACCTGTGGCTGCTCAGAGGACTCCCAAGGAGAGGGGAGAGGAGAGGAGGCTGAGGAAACACTCCACAAGGGAGGGTGTTTGAAAAAGGGTGAGAGGCTGCCAACTCTGCAAGAAAGGGAGCCTTGGAGTCAAAATGGTTGAAAACCTCTGATCTATCACTTCAGGCTCCAGGGGCCTCTCTGTCTGTTTCTTGGGTCTTTCTCCAGGCCACACTCCCCTCTCTCCAGGCAATACCCTGCATTGGTCCTTCTTTTTATTTCTGGGTGTTTTTGCCTGGGTGGAATAAATACTGATGATGTCTCTTGCTTTTCTGAATGGAGGACTGTGTGAAGAAACCAGCCCATTGGACGAAGGTGTAATTTGCATAAATTGCTCCACTACTTTTGCCTCTGGCCCCGCCTGTCATTGGCGTGTGGCCCTCAGGAGGTCACCCAGAAGGGAATATGGCCCTCAGGATGGAAATGTTTGCCCTTTGGTGGGGCAAAGGAACAGTTCTCAGAGTGGTTTAACAATCAGTCCCTGTTGCCAAGGAAGTCTGGGAACTATGGCTCTGTGAGGGGAACATGGGGGGTCACCTACAAACTTTCAGGACCTTTAAGAAACTGCAACTCCCAGAGCCATAGGTAGCCCACACCTGTGCTACCTGAGCCTTTGAACAGGAGATACCTGAGATTGGGCCTGACTTCTTCTCCATGCAAAGCCCTGAACTATGTGCCTATGTGTAATAGGTGCATCATCAATTTGGGATTATCATAACGTGTGTATTTTGTTTGTTTGTTTTAAAACCTTTTGTGAGAGTGTTCACAACATCCTTTAAGAAGTTATTGTCGTTCTCCAATTCTGTACCTACCTTTTTGGAATGAGGGAGATCAGGTGCTTTGCACAAACTCCACCCACTACGCCACACTGCCTCTCTAACCCAGTGTACCATCTGACGCAATGTAAATCTGCTGCAGTAAGTCTAGGGAGTTTTTTACTGCAGCAAACTCAAAACGCACGGCATCATTATTTTATTGGATTTGCTGCAATAAATGAGAGCTTGGCAGTTAATTTACCCAGGACAAAAATGATAGTTTACAAGCTGTGTTGTGGTTGGTAGATTTGATTCATTCAGTTCCTGAGCATGTAAAGCTGTAAACTTTAATATGTGGTCAAGTGGGAGAAAGAGTTGTGGTAACAGGAGACCTGATTGTGTAAAAGAACCTTCTGATCTCAAAGTCTTTTTCTGCCTTTAAATGAGCAGACATCCTGACACGTATCTCTTGGCTATGCCAGTGGAGAGTTACTAATTAGGGTCTCGCACCAGAGTAATAGTCCAAACTGTAGCATACTCTGGGAATATGCTGCTCCTAACAACCATACCAAAAGAACAAAATCATTATTTCATTTTAAAAATGCTCAACGCATTTCAAAAGGGGGTTGAGGAACTGCAACTCGCTCTATTTAAAATCATTTTCCATCTGCAGTATACAAAATGCTGCTCCACAACTCTGCAGACCCCCTTAACACAATTAAAAAACAATGGGAGCATGACATAGGTTACGAGATAAACTACCTAATGGACTAGAATGTGGTCCAAACCTCCCTTTAAATCCATTTCAGCCAAAAGAAGGGAAATCACTTTGAAACTTATCTATAGATGGCATCTTACACTGAGGAAATTGGTGCTAATACATCCAGGAACCTTACCAAAATTCTGGAGAGGCTGTACCTGTACAGGCACGTATGTCCACATGTGGTGGGACTGTCCCCGAATCCAACCCTTTTGGACAGCAGTCCTACAAGAAATATGTAAAGTAACTAAGCAGGTATTGGAACCCACCCCAGAACTGACCCTATTGAATATTTTCCCAGACAGAAATGGTCACTCACAGTAGAAAGAGCTTATAACCCACCTACTCTCAGCAGCCAGAAACATCATAGCTGGACACTGGAGAGACCTGTCAGGAGTAAACATGGACTTTGGGCACCAAATTGTATAGGGAAACAGCTTTAATGGAAAAGCTAACCGATAGATCAAAAATAACATGGGGACAAATAAAATGGAGAAACTGACACGGGGACACCTTCACCCTGGTATGATGTTGTTGCTGTTTAGTCGTTTAGTCGTGTCCGACTCTTCGTGACCCAGTAGACCAGAGCATGCCAGGCATTCCTGTCTTCCACTGCCTCCCGCAGTTTGGTCAAACTCGTGTTAGTAGCTTTGAGAACACTGTCCAACCATCTCGTCCTCTGTCGTCCCCTTCTCCTTGTGCCCTCCATCCTTCCCAACATCAGCGTCTTTTCCAGGGAGCCTTCTCTTCTCATGAGGTGGCCAAAGTATTGGAGCCTCAGCTTCAGGATCTGTCCTTCCAGTGAGCACTCAGGGCTGATTTCCTTCAGAATGGATAGGTTTGATCTTCGGCTCCCCTTTTTTACACACACAGGTCAAAATGACAATAATGATAGCAGGGATCTACCAGCAGCACACAGATCAGTATGGCTAACTTGACCCAAGAATTCATTCCTCCTTTCCACACATGCAAATGAATCTCATGGCGGTCAATCAAAGGCAGACAACAACGCCCCAAGCACCCCTCAACCTTCTCTCACTACCCACATAAATCAATGTATAGAAAGAGAACCTACCCAAATGACGCTGACATAAAAACCTCACCCATATACCAATTTGGGAAAATGAAAAAATAATGTGCAAATTTATCACTCGCCCTCTCCCCTCTACTCTCTCCCCTTCCCTCTGGATGCCATATTGACTTACATTGAATGTAACCAAAAGACTTTATAATCTGAACAAAAAAAGGGAGAGATATTGCATGTTCTTTTGTAGATGATGAAAATCTTTAATAAAAAGTATTTAAGATCGGTTTTCCAGGATGTAATAGTGATTTCAGAAGAGCAGAAATTTACAAAGCCTCGAAAGGGGAATTGTTGCAATCCAGACCGGCTGCAATGTGCAGAATCAGCAGCTGTAAAACCGCCGTTTGAGAAGCACGGCTTGTGTGTTGAAACGATGAGCCAGCTATATACTCCTTGCTGCTCAGGCTGCGCTACTGGCTGAAGACGGGACCCAAGCTCGTTTCTCAGCATGAATTACAGTATTGCCCTTGGCAGCCGCAGACCCCGGTTTAAGAGATCTAATTTATCAGGCTGCCATGTGCTAGACTTCAGCTGTAGTGGACTGATCCTGATAGAATAGCCTTTTCCGCTTTCATATTATAGGGGACAGTGTTGCAGTAGAGGAAGAGCGAAAGGACTGTAGCTCAGGGATGGGGGAACTCAGCTTCACTTCTTGGCATCTTCAGGGTAGGGCTGGGAATGTCCCCCTGCCTGAAACCCTGGAGAACCACTGCCAGTCAGTGTAGGCCAGGCTTCCTCCACCTCGGCCCTCCAGATGTTTTTTGGCCTACAACTCCCATAATCCCTAGCTAGCAGGACCAGTGGTCAGGGATGAAGGGAATTGTAGTCTCAAAACATCTGGAGGGCCGAGGTTGAGGAAGCCTGGTGTAGGCAATACCTCGGGTTACAGACGCTTCAGGTTACAGACTCCGCTAACCCAGAAATAGTACCTCAGGTTAAGAACTTTTCTTCGGGATGAGAACAGAAATCGTGCTTGGGCGGTGCGGCGGCAGCGGGAGACCCCATTAGCTAAAGAACAGTTTCAGGTTAAGAACGGACCTCCAGAACGAATTAAGTTCGTAACCCAAGGTACCACTGTACTGAGATTGGGTCTGACAAAGTGCAAGACAGCCTCCTATGTTTCTAAAATGGCGAAGAGTAACCTTGTAATGTAAACATGGTTTTTCCTCTAGGAACTTTTTCACTTGTGTTGCTTTTGCGGAGGAAAACTATTGCATGAACAAATTTGTAATCCCAGGGTAGGGAAGCGCCACGTATAGGTAGAAAAATGTTTTCATGGGGTTGTGGGGGGGACGGGACGACGGGAAGATTCTCAAGCAAGATACTGTTGACAGCTTTCCAGGTCGTGTAACCAGCATGACTAAACCGCTTCTGGAGCAATGGAACACCGTGACGAGTGCCAGAGCGCACGGAAATGCCGTTTACCTATGTTTTTATCTGCCAGGGTCAGTGTGGTAGCAGCAAATTGATACATTCTCTATGCCCACTCTAATGGTAGATTATGAATATTTTCTATCCACTGTTATAACTATTTTCTTACCTTTTCAAAGTGAATTATATTTAACAAATGCATTTTCAGTTGCCTTTGACCACACTGTGAAATTTTGCAATTTTCTTATTTTTGACATAAAATTATAATTTTCTATAGTCTAATTTGAATTTGCATCCCCAAAACATCACCACACCACACTTCCAACTATGTTAGATTTCTGGGTATGGACATCTTAGATTTGACCACTAACTTGTTGCTTTTAACATACAGCCACAAGATTTTAAAACTTAAAAGTTTGTTTCTTTAAACTTATCTGCAAATATTTATTTTTTTTTAAAAAAAGAGATTTTCCTGAGCTCAGCTTTTGGAATCTGACCAAAATCTTAAATGGCCTTTTTGACCTCCTCTTGGAACATGCATTGTAAATTCTGTATTTGTGTGCCTACGGTAATCAATATCTCTTGGATTTTGGTATCTTGAGAGTTGAAGGTGTCGGGGTGCCCTCCAGGTGTTTTTCACGACTAAGTTGAGGAATGCTGTGTTAAAGCAACATTTGTTCAAGAAGCAAAGCCCCTTTTCACCTTCAGATGTGTCAAGATTCTATATGTCTCTTTTTCTTTTAATATTTGAGTCAGCTTATATCTCTTGCTGAGGGACGCAGGTGGCGCTGTGGGTTAAAGCCTCAGCGCCTAGGACTTGCCGATCGAAAGGTCGGCAGTTCGAATCCCTGCGGCGGGGTGCGCTCCCGCTGCTCGGTCCCAGCGCCTGCCAACCTAGCAGTTCGAAAGCACCTCCGGGTGCAAGTAGATAAATAGGGACCGCTTACCAGCGGGAAGGTAAACGGCGTTTCCGTGTGCGGCTCTGGCTCGCCAGAGCAGCGATGTCACGCTGGCCACGTGACCCGGAAGTGTCTCCGGACAGCGCTGGCCCCTGGCCTCTTAAGTGAGATGGGCGCACAACCCCAGAGTCTGTCAAGACTGGCCCGTACGGGCAGGGGTACCTTTACCTTTACCTTTATATCTCTTGCTAGAATATTATTTTTGCATTGGCTCCAACAAATTTCTACCCCTGAGTATGCCTAGTGTTTAATACAACCCTTTACGTATTTTCAATTAAATACAATTTATTTTACTCCAGCGAGAAGCAAACGATATTTTCAAGCAATTATCTCATAATAGCGGGCTGCTCCATCTCTGTATCAGCAGGGATTGAACATTGCAGCTCACCTCACCTAGAGATGCAACATGGTTTTCCCCACTGGAAGAGGAGATAAAGGCAAGGAGAGAGGCACAGCAGGCATCAGAGGAGCCTAGGGGCCAAGGTCCCTTCGTCCCCCCTAAAATAATTGAGGGGGCCACCCCCCTGACTTGAAGGGAATTCCCATTCAAATGGTTTGTGTGTGCCACGTCATTTGATCAATTATGCAGGGTAGGGCTTACCTAGAACCCCCCAATATTTTATTTAAGCGGGCACCCCTGGTGGACACCCTCCTCTGTGGGTGGAAGCTTTGGGCTTACAGAATGTCCTTTGCATTCATCTCCTGACGCTTCTCCTGCTGCTTGAGACTTCACTGGAGGAGCGTTCCAACCCCTGAACGTTGCTTTTTTAAAAAAAACAACAACTGCCTTTCCCTCCTGTAATAATATTTTGCTGTGTGTGTGTTTTCACCCCCTTTCAGCAGTTCCTGACAGCCAGCTCTGCACTATGGGATATGCCCATGATGAACCACCATCTGCCTGTCCCGATGAGTTTGATGACTTTGTCGCATTTGAGGTGAGTGTCTGAACGCAAAGCCTTTTGCTTGCCCCTAGTGACTAAGGCCTGTATAGGGTTTGAGTCTTTACAGCAGCCGTCTCCAGCCTTTTCAGGCCCAGAAGACTGGCCTTAAATCCAAACATGTATTTGGGGACCCTGTTGCTTAATTCATCAATTTGTTACCTGCTGGGAATGCTGCTGTGGCAACCCACCTTAAACCAGGCCACATGGTCATGGGTCTCAGCTAGGGATGGGGGGAAATGCCATTCAGTTTAAAGGCAAACTTACCTTTTATCCTTCAAAATTTGCTCCTTTCTAAATTTTGCAATGCAGGTCTCCAGCCAAGTTATCTGTGCAACAATGCATATACTACAGTGTGCATTTGTTTTGTGAAAATAACATTATTATTTTTTAAATTGCAGAAAATTGCTTTGCAAAAATTGCAGAATTTTTTTTTTAAATTGCAGAAAATTGCTTTGCAAAAATGAAATGCCCTAAAATGCTGGTGGATTGTCGTGAGGACTTTAAAAAAGAATTCACCAGCTGATGAGGATATGTGGCATTCTTAATCTGTGAGGCCTTTCTTGGCAGCCTTGCAAGGTGGCAGTGCCATGCGCCACCGTTTACGGGATCTCTCACACCCACCGCCCTCCACTCTTGCCACATGTATTTTCTTAAGAAGGCTTTTTGCAAAGAAGCATCCATCTGTGTGCAGGCCTGGATGGAGACCAGAAGTACCGTATTTTTCGCTCTATAGGACACACTTTTCCCTTCTAAAATGTAAGGGGAAATGTGTGTGCGTCTTATGGAGCGAATGCAGGCTGCGCAGCTAAGCCCAAAGCCAGAACAGGGAGCGCTCCGTCTCTCTGTTGTAGCTTGGGGATGGCAGTGCAAAGCCTCCGCAGGGCAGTGGGGTGCCTTCACCCCGCTGCCCTGCGGAGGCTTCAAAGGCTGTCCCCGAAGCCAGATCCCTCTTGCTGTTCTGGCTTCTGGGGTTCAGATTTTTTTTTTGTTTCATCCCCTCCCCCAAACTAGGTGCGTCTTATCGTCCAGTGCGTCCTATAGAGCGAAAAAATACAGTATATACCAACTGCTTGAAACTAGTTAGCATGGCCCATTTTGCTTTTCTTGATAAATGGGCAGGAACTGGTGGCCTTGATTTCTTGGTGTAGCATTTGTTTAATTCTCCTTCCTCTAGTCTGCAGGTTCAGAGGTGAGTATTGCAAGCATGAAAGACTGGGGAAGCACAAATCTTTATGCAGGCTTGCCTCACTTTATCCAGTGTCAGGCCTTGTCTCCAACATGAATTTCCCCCACCTCTTCCTTTGGTTATGCATTAAGGAAGCTTTGCAGGAGGATTGAAATATATGTCTGTCGGCCTGTCTTGATGACATGAGTGCTCCGTTTCATGCTAGTCATTTGCCTGGGGCAGATCAGGGTGCAGGGATGTTGAAGCCTGTGGCTACTGGGTTGCTGCAAATTGTGAGCTTTCCACTCCATTCAAAAGAACAGTGTAACCGGCAAATGGGGGTGGGGGAATGTGACAACTACATTTTTTCAAACCCAATTTATTTCCCTGAGGTCGTGCCCTTAGGCATTTTAAAACTGCATACAGGTCATATGGCTCTACTCCCTGCCCCCCTTTCATCTCCACTCAGATCTTGCCGCCTCTGCAAATACATCCCACGGTCAGGCAGAGTGACTGGCAGCTAAATCCATCTGGCTTTGTTTTCTCCTAATGACACTTGAGAAGGTTCAAACAGAGGTTCTCTCCTGTCCCTCAGACTCTCCAGTTACAAGATCAGGGCTTGGCTGGAAGCTGCTTCTGCCCAAAGACAATGTTGAAGTGAGGCCTAGTGGCAGTGATGCAACTTTAGTGTGGCCATTGCTCCTTGCGAGTTGGCGGTTGCCACAAGAGATGAGGCCCTTGCTTTTTATTCTCCCGTCCCCCCTTTTAATTTTTTAAAAATACATTTTTATTAGTAGCTGTTTAATAGTTCAGAATAATCCCCCTTTCATTTTGTTGACAGGACAAGGAGAGTGTAAAGTGAAATAAAAAAAAGAAATCAAAAACATCAATCCGATGGTGCAGTCTTTCCGAAAGTATCCAAATTCAGGCCCACAATATTCATAGCAGCCAGAATGCTTACAGGAGATGCTTTTGTATTTAATCTCCAAACAATAAAACAGTGCCAATGTGCCACAAAAGAGTCTTTATATTTTGTTCTTTTAGCCAGGCATAGATCATTTGTTATTCTCCCCACCCCCAAAGCAAGTTGCCAAAACCATAAGAGAGCATGCATTTCTCATATTAAAGAATAAATGAAAATAAATAAACAAACCTCTTCCTTCTCTCTCTCTCTCTCTCTCTCTCTCTCTCTCTCTCTCTCTCTGAGTTGGCAACGCTGCCCTCTGCTGACCGACCAATATAATACACTTGGGTGATAATCTTAAAATGCATTCAAAAACGGAATAGCAGAAAAAACAAAAATCCCTTTATTTGTGGAACATAGTTGTAAGACCGGCATTCAAGGTGTGGTCAAAAACATAACTTGAACCAAGATCGGACAAAATGAGTGTTGGTGGAAATATGAGAAGTGGCGTAATTGTGCTGGACTGACTTGGGAATAGACTGAAAGAGGCTGTATTGTATTATATTATTGAGAGCTTGTATTAGATCATTGAAAGTGAAGGATTTGTGTATAATGAGTGGAAAGCACCGGAGTCCTGTAAAGCTCACTTTTGTTCTATTAACTATGAATACCCTTCATTCAACCTGCCATTTATGCTTGTGCACAAGTATACTTTATACTTGTAAAGTGCTTAGAAGCCTTGCTGGCTGCTAAGCAGTATATAAATTAATACTAATGACAGTGATAGTGCTGGTTACTAGACCTGCGGTCCAGTAAGACCATCTTGATTCTGAATTAAAATGAAGAGGACCCATAGCACAGTGGCAGAACAGCTGCCACTGCAGGAGGGTTCCAAGTTCAATCCCCAGCTTCTACAGGGCAGGGAAATGCTTAGAAAGTCAGCCATTAAAAAAGAAGCCGTTAAAGTATGTAGAACAGGATTAAAGTGTTCTAGAAGGAAACAGCAAAGTTCAGCTATCCACTAGTGCCAACTGCAGGCTCTCAGAAAGGAATTTGCCACACATTCAGACAGCCTACGAATTGAATGATGTGTAAAGCAGTGGAACATCTGATGCAGAACTCTTCAGCATAAAAGCGAAACCATGGCCAGCCGTAGAGGATATGCTTCAATAATCTGCTATACTTTTGGAAAGTGGTTTGTCTATCTGTCCGTTTGTCCACTGTGGGCTTGGACACCTCTTGAGATATTAGCACACAGAGGTTCCCGAGGTGGCAGTCTTTGTCGATGCTGGGATGCTGGGCACCATTTTGAATCAAGGTGGCTGGCCGGAATGTGACTTTGCTTGATTTTTGGCATGGCAGGTCCTAACTCTGCTAATGTGAAGATACTCCCCCCCCCCCCATTTGGCAGGACTTTGGCTTGACTTCACACAGTTTGGCATGAAAGTTACAAACAAGGTTTCTTGAGATGCAGGAGGAGATTTTTGCCAATCTATGGCTCCCGTCAGATGCTCTGAGTGCTGCATCGTGTGTGTGTGTGTGTGTGTGTGTGTGTGTGTGTGTGCCTAGCCCCAAAACTCATAAATCACATCAGTTTAAAAATCACAGTTTCTTCAAATGCCTGGGCAAAACCAGATCCTTTCTGCTACCATAGTGGACACTACCATTCTTGACACTTTTCATCTACTATAGTGCTTTTGTCTCTCATGAACTTGTCCAGCCACTGCACTGGCTATATGGAGTCTTGGCTCGTCTGCCTGTCAGTCTTGATTTAGAGCAGCTCTGCTCATTCTGGGGCTGAAGGAGAGCCGCCTTCTAATCGCAACTTGTCTTTTGTTGCCTTTTGCCAATGATTACTTAAGGACTATGTTCCTGTGTGCTCAGTGATGTGAGGAATGTCAGGTGGCTGAAGTTGACTGAATCCCTTTATCTCCTTAAGCTTGGACATTGCTTCCTCTGGGGCACAGCATACTTTCTGTGAAAACATTTTTTTTTGTGGGGGGAGGGAGAAAGGGAGCGAGAGAGAGAGCTCAACCATGCACATTAGTCATGTGCTTTTTTCGTGAAATCTGCATTTCACGTGTGAAATCTGCTGTTGCACACAGCCCCATAAATCTTGGACCTACTGTAGCATCACCAATTACTTCTAGATAAACAAGGTTACGCCCTAGATATCTGGGTGGGGCTGTCCTTGATTAACCCCATCACATACGGCAGTAATGGCCAACCAGAAAGCTCTGGGAGCTCTTCTGTGTCCCCAGCATCTGTTACTCTGAGGTACAGTGATTCTAGATATTGTGGCTCGGCTTAGCAACCATGCCTAGCTTCAGGAGATAGACCTATAAGTTGTGGGTGGGGCCAGAGACAAAAGTGGGTGGGGCCATGGAAGCTAATTTTACCTCTGTGCAGTAGGCTTGTTTCTGCACACCCACACCCAGGGATCCATCTATCCTCCATTCTGGGCACCATAATTTAAGGAGGATATTGACAAGCTGGAAGGTGTGCAGAGGAGGGCAAGCAAGGTGATAAAGGGTCTAGGAACCGAGCCTTATGAGGAACAGTTGAGGGAGCTGGGTATGTTTAGGCTGGAGAAGAGGAGATTGAGAAGAGATACGATAGCCATATTCAAATATCTTAAGGGCTGTTACATGGAAGGAGCAAGCTTGTTTTCTCCGGCTCCGGGGGATGGGACTCAAACCAGTGGCTTCAAGATACAGTGATACCTCGGGTTACAGATGCTTCAGGTTACAGATGCTTTAGGTTACAGACTCTGCTAATCCAGAAATATTACCTTGGGTTAAGAACCTTGCTTCAGGTTGAGAACAGAAAATTGTGCAGCGGCAGCACGGCAGCAGCAGCACCAGCAGGAGGCCCCATTAGCTAAAGTGGTGCTTCAGGTTAAGAACAGTTTCAGGTTAAGAACAGACCTCCAGAACGAATTAAGTTTTTAACCCGACGTACCACTGTACAAGAAAGGAGGTTCCGACTAAACACCAGGAAGAACTTTCTGACAGTAAGAGCTGTTGGACAGTGGAACAGACTCCCTCAAGAGGTGGTGGACTCTCCTTCCTTGGAGGCTTTTAAGCAGAGGTTGGTTGAGTTGAGATTCCTGCATTGCAGGGGGTTGGACTAGATGACCCCTGGAGTCCCTTCCAACTCTACAATTCTATGATCCAGGCAATCAAGAAGCATTATAAGAGTTCAATTATAAAGTCTAGCCAGGCAAAAATACACAAGGAGGGTGTGAAGTAAGGATGGAGAGAGACCTGGTGGGGAGCAAATGGAGAAGCCCCCAAGCTTGAGGTTCCCTGTTCTTGACCTGTATCATCTACAGATTGGCTTCCCATTATTTAAAGCCACCAAAGTCTGTACATGGCCATCACCATGACTTCCTGCAGCAGTGAATCCCACAGTAACACCTGATGGCATAGAAATCCTTCCATTTTTCTATGCCTAATCCCTTGGCAAGGGATGCGGGTGGTGCTGTGGGTAAACCACAGAGCCTAGGACTTCCCGATCAGAAGGTCGGCGGTTTGAATCCCCGTGACGAGGTGAGTTCCTGCTGCTTGGTCCCTGCTCCTGCCAACCTAGCATTTCAAAAGCACATCAAAGTGCAAGTTGATAAATAGGTATCGCTCCGGCGGGAAGGTAAACGGTGTTTCCGTGCGCTGCTCTGGTTCGCCAGAAGCGGCTTAGTCCTGCTGGCCACATGACCCAGAAGCTGTCTGTGGACAAACACTGGCTCCCTCGGCCAATAAAGCGAGATGAGCGCCGCAACCCCAGAGTTGTCTGCGACTGGACCTAATGGTCAGGGGCCCCCTTTACCTTTAATCCCTTGGCAATTGGTTTCTTTGGGTGACCCCCCCTCCCTTTTCATATAGGGGGAGAGAAATGTTCCTGAGCTAGAAAAGGGTGTGTTCCTTTGACACAAGTTTAAAACTTAGCTGTCTTTGTCCAAAGGTGGCTGAGGTCTGCATTTAGTTGCAAGAATTGAGCCTTCCCAGTGAAACACCGGCAGGGAAATGGGGGTGGGCTGCGGCGGGGGGGAGATTAGCCTGTAGGCTGTTATCTGGGGAGTTCAAGAACAAAAGGAACTCTGTTGAGAGAGCTGGGGCCAGTTTGTTCAAACCAGCCCAGTTTGTACTTCCTGATCGCTTCTTGCCTCCTCCCCACCCCCAGCAGAAAGGCGGGAGGTGTGTGTGTTACTAAATAAGCGTATCCAGAGTTGGACTTTCGCTTTTCAGAGTAGGAACTTTGCCTGCCTTCAGGTAAAAGATTATCCCTCGGCTTTAAGAGGAAAGCGGTGCCAATCTGAGGTACTAACATGGTCCAGATTCCGGTCCTCTCTGGAATGCTCTAGCTCAGCCCCTCAGGTGGGTTCCTAGGCAGTTCAGCCTGTGTCGGGAGGGGTACTTGCCTGTCCATCTGTCCGCCCGTAACACTTCGGTATCAGTAGGGAGCCTTACCTAGTCAGTGTTTTCCCTGAGCCTGCTAAGACGTGGCGTTCTCCACCTGTGAGTTTTGTATGTGTGTGTGCATGTTTTATAAGAAGGGTGTACTTCTGTGGTGGTTTGTGCTCTCCCAGTATCGTTGAGCTCATCCAGGAAGGAAAAGGGTTTGGATCTATTGAGCAACAGAGAAACCGGTTCTGTGGGGAGGCTGGGGAGCAGGGAGGCCAGCACAAGCGACCGATGTAAATCATTTCTTTGAATGGTTGCAGAATTAACGCACTGTAGATCCTGCGGAGTTTGGGAAATAGAGGAAGGTGCTTGCATGAAATATTCCGTTCAGCAATCAACAAAGGTTTTTTAAAAAATAATTTTTATTTGATTTTACAGGTGTAGAGTTATAACAATGCAAAATACCGTATTGTTCGCCCTATAGGACGCACCTTTCCCCCTCCAAAAATGAAGGGGAAATGTGGGTGCGTCCTATGGGGCGAATACAGGCTTCAGGAAGCTCTGCGCAACGCTCCCGGGGTCCGCGCAACTCTGCGTAACCCTCCGGAGCCCAGCGCCAAGCCGCGCCAGCCTCCGGAGGGTTGCGCAGAGTTGCCTGCGCTCCCGGGGTCTGCGCAGCTCTGTGCAACCCTCTGGAGCCCGGGGCCAAGCCGCGCCGGCCTTCGGAAGGTTGCGCAGAGCTGCCTGCACTTCCGGGCTCCGTGCAGCCAAGCCGTGCCGGGCTCCGGAGGGTTGCGCAGAGCTGCCTGCATTCCGAAGTCTTGGGCGCACTGAAGAGCGCGCTGGGGCTTCGCACAGCTGTCCGCAAGCCTGGGGAGACCAGGGCGACTTCCCGCCAGGCTCCCTAGGCTTGCGGATAGCAGGCTGTTCTGGGGACTGGGGTCGGGGGAAGCTCGGGCTTCCCCCATGCCAGCCCCGTGCCTGGGGGGGGGGAATATTTTTTTCCCTTTATTCCCCCCCCAAAAAAACTAGGTGCGTCCTATAGGGCGGTGCGTCCTATGGGGTGAAAAATACGGTACATACCCATATTTAGAGATTGCTCTGAATCTCTAGATTTTCCACCTTCCCCTCCATGAATCCTGTATACTGTATAAACCTTTTCAACTGCATATTATTTTATCATCCAAATTTATGAGTCTCCAGTTTATTCATAGAATCTTCTACATTACAAGTGTTATTGCAACCCTGCTAGTGTTTTCATCTGCTTACAGTTGTCTCTCAAGTAAATTATAATTTCCCCCCATTCTTGATTGAAGTTTTGGTCAGCAGTAGTTTGCACCTTACAGCTCTACAGTCCTCAGAGGTTTGAGGGGGCAGCGGCCAGGGAGAGGGCATTCTCTGTGGCCTCCCCTAAGCTGAGGGATCCCCTCCTCACATCTGCCACCTTCATTATGTTGTTTTTGTTGTGTATCTCTTACCTACGACATCTGATCTCTCTCTTTACCTATATAGGACCCACCGTATTCTCTTGGCTGTAGTTTTGTTTTCGCTGCATTTAATACTGTAATTTTTTAATTGGTGTACCCCACCCCGGGAAGGTGTGCATATGAAATCTCCTCCTTCGTTTGATTACTCTGCAAGCGTTAAGTGCAGACGTTTCCAGTATCCATAAGAAAGTTGTTTTTTTATATATGCTTCCCCCACTCTTTCCCTTACTACCACCAATCCGTTGGCTGTTCTTCCCAGAGACTCTGGGGTCCTTTTCAATTAGGGGAGGATGGAGATCTTATCAGAGCTAGTGGTAATGATGTCTCCTGAAGGCAATTCCACCCGCTGTTAAGGTTGGGGTGTGTCTGGAAAGAATAGGTTTATAAGGGAACATAGGAAGCTGCCTTATACTGAGCCCAAACCACTGGTTCATCTAGCTCAGTATTGTCAACACTGGCCGGCAGTGGCTCCATGAGGTTTCAGGTGGTGGACAGTCCCAGCCCTACCTGGAGATGGTGGGAATCAAACCTGGGGCCTTTTGCATCTATAACAGCTGCTCTAGCACTGAGCTACAAACACATGTTTAAGCATCTGTATGTGGCTTGCAGGATAGCCACCCTTGGTCTACATACTGACCTGCAGCTGTTTAAGGTTTCAGGCATGGATCTCTCTTAGCCCCACCCAGAGATGCCAGAGATTGAACCTGTATGAAGAACAGGTGTTCTAAGACTCAGATGGGGCTCTACAGTACTTTAGGATGTGTGAGCAAACATAACAGGCCAGGGTACCGGACCTGAGCTATTGCATTGAATGGAACCTGTGGTGTAACTGGGGCAGGCATCCTTGATAGCTGCTCTTAAGCTTGTCCACAATGCAATAAAAATACATTGTGATTGTGAATATAACTTTTTGTAACTACAGTGTGGTGTTGTTTGTTTCCTCGCAACCTATTGTGAAGATTCAGGTAGGTAGACAGCAGTGTTGGTCTGACGCAGTCGAAATAAATAAAAAAATAAGAAAATGGTCCAGTTGCACCTTAAAGACCAACTAAGTTTGTTCTGGGTGTAAGCTTTTGTGTGCTTGCACACTTCTTCAGATACCTTTTCTTATCAACCTCACAAAGAGACTTGCACAGGTACAGCTATCTGAAGAAGTGTGCATGCACGCGAAAGCTTACACCCAGAACAAACTTAGGTGGTCTCTAAGGTGCTACTGGACAATTTTCTTTAATGTTTTCACCATACGTTGAAATAATAATTTAAAAAAGACTGGCTGACAGAAGGGGCGAAAAACCTCTGCTATAATGTTAGCAGGTTGTTTTTGCAGAGAATGCAAGAGTTACTACTGTATTTGATATTACCATGAACGCAAAATGTACAGACTTGGACTGAGCCTTTATCTTATTTTTTACTGTGTATATGTGCTTTTGTTTTCAAGGCTCGGTTTGCCACTTCTTTCTCTCCCCCCTCCCTTTCAAATTGAGTATTTGTTCAACGCTGCATGGGCAATTCACAGAAAAGATTTATCTGTAGAATGTGCTGAGGTCAGGCCTGCTGGTAACAGAAAAAACAAACTTCCTTAGCCAAGGAATCTGCAAAGGTTTTTCAACAGCTGCCCTGGAAACCAGCTGCCCTTCCTGAGGCTGTAAAATGGGGGCGAGGTGCAGGCGGCAAGGTGGATCCCCCCCCCCCCAAAGTGACAGTCTAACTTTTTTTTTTTCTTGCTGCAGCAGCAGCAGTTTTTTGAAGGCTTTGCTTTTTGGTAAATGGATATCTAGGTTAGGAATGTGAGCCTGTCTCCCTGGCATCTTGGCTGGGGGTTTAATATTTAATTGGAGGGGAGGAAACAGAAATGACCAGGCAAGGCTATATCTGCCTTTGCTCCAAAGCAGTGGCTGAAACTTAGAACTCTCTCTACTTTGCCTATTGAGGGGTGGAAGCCACTCAGTGGTGCAATGCACACAAACACTGGTGTATACCTGCGACTTTAAACCAGCTTTTGCCAACCTGATGCCCTCCAGATATTTGGACTACAACTCCCACCAACCTCAGCCACTTAGTTCCCCCTTTTCTGCCCCATGGAGGGGACCAAGAAACAGTCACCCACGCCTTCGTCAAATGAATGCTGAGCTACTGCATTCCTCCCTCTGTGGGGCTGCCCTTGAATGTGGGGTTGCAAACGGATGAATGTATTGATTAGAGCAGGCACCCCCAACCTTTGGCCCTCCAGATGTTTTGGACTACAATTCCCATCATCCCTGACCACTGGTCCTGTTAGCTAGGGATCATGGGAGTTGTAGGCCAAAACATCTGGAGGGCTGAAGGTTGGAGGTGCCTGGATTAGAGTATTGAACTGGAACTGGGGAAACCTACCTCAGCTTTCTGACTTGGGGCTAGTATCTCGGCCCTCCAGATGTTTTGAGACTACAATTCCCATCATCCCTGACCACTGGTCCTGCTAGCTAGGGATCATGGGAGTTGTAGGCCAAAAACATCTGGAGGGCTGAGGTAGAGGAAGACTGGAATCTGTCCTATCCCTCAGGGTGGTCATGAGGGAAAAACAGAGAGAACCTTTACCATAAGTTCTGTGAAAGAAAGCTATGATATAAGACTAACATCTAAAAAAACCAGGAGCATTGACAAGAGCTATCAGTTTTGAGCTGGCTTTTGGAGGGGACGGGGGCTATGGATAAACACACTGGCAGAGGGTTTCAGTTCTTTAAAAAAGTAGTTTAATGTTACTGTGTTAAGGGGACTGTGATCAGTTTTCACACTTCAGCTCAAGGCTTCAGGATCATATGCTGAAAATCTAGAGAGAAATACAATTCTGGAATTATCCTCTGTTTACCTGTCTCATGTGTGCCTTTGGCATTTAAGCAAGTGACACGAAAGCTTGCAAAATCTTGCTGCTAAGCGCATGGTGTCTCCTTTACTAACCTTTCTTGATACAGAACTTTGCAGTGTTTTTGAAAAAGCTCCTCTGAACTTGATATGGGTGTGTATTTATTTGTTTTCCCCTGGTGTGCAAATTTAATAGTCAAGAGTCAAGATGACCTTCAGGAGTAATTTGCCTGCTTTTGCATTCTCTTTGGAGTAGAAGGGAATAAGCGGTATTCTCCCAGAGATTATTCTGACGTCTGTTCACCAGAAATAACTGCCTTAAAAAAAAAAAAGGTATTGTAACACAAATGGATATGTGTAACCTGGGTTTCTTGCTTGCTTGTTGAAAGGGTCTGTCCTTAATGGCTCAAAAAACAATACACTCTGAAGGCTTTTGTTTTTATTTACTAGAGCGTTGTACCCAAAGTTGCTCAGGAATTCTAAGAAACAATAAAAGCAGTGCAGTTTTGAAATGTTCTGTTGGTGATCTTGATTAAAATGGGCATCTAGTTGTATCCAAACATAGATGAAAACCTGCTCTTGATCTCAGGGCCCATTGTGCATAAATTTAGATAAGATGTCTTAAGAGGTGTCCAGCTACGCAGTGAACAAAAAACTTTCCAAAATATATAGTAGATTTAGTACATGTCTATCCACCTGTCCTTCTGTTGTGGAACTCAAGGCACTGTTACATTGAGAGTTCCCAGGCTGTGTCTCCCAGTCACTGACTAGATCAGATCTACTTAGCCTGAGTAGATTAGCCGCATCACATGTCTTCTGGATCCTGCCCTGGGACCATTCCTAACTGCAGGACACAGATCTCAATTATTTCAGTTACCCGCTTCATTTATCTGGTTTAACGCTCTAACATCTGAATCCAACCTCTTGGTTTGTTTTGATCCAAACAAACCATGTGTGGTAAGCCAAGAACAAACTTTGGTCACACCTCGTGGTTTGTTCATAGTGGAATGTAGACAAATGGTAGGGCTGGCTATAGATATGTCTGTTTACGTTTGTGTTTTAAATGGGAGAAGAAATATTCTGTGACTCTGAAAACCCAAGGCCTTGTACTGTTAATGATGTTACAAGCCTGGTTGGTAGTGGTGCTTAGTGACCAAGTTCTGAGAGGAGAGGGAGGTAGGTGATTGCTTTGAGGATGTTAGGTGGGGCCTGGATCAGTGCATTCTGATTGGTCTGGATGGTGGCATAACCTGATTGGCTGGAGGTTCTTGTCAGTTGGGATTTAACTGTCAGTTGGGAGAAAGACAGTTGAGGAATTGAAGGGAAAGGAAGGCCTGATTCTCAGCTGGCCTCCACCTGCCTGTAGTCTTACATACAACCAGCCCAAGGGGTGGCCCTGCTTGTCACCTTCCTCCTCAGTCTGAGGGTTGCCCTTGTAGAACTCCGCAAGGAGGAAGAGGATGGGAACAAAACTAGAACTAGTTGGCTCTGCCTGTCCATGCCTCTGGCTCCCCCTACTGTTGGGCTCCCTGCCTTCCACCCTACCAGTCCCAACAGGTGCCACCCATCACTTACATTAAGCCAAACAATGGCTTTGCTCCTGGTAGTTGGGGAGGAACGCAGTGGCCAAAATTTTATCCCTGGGCACCAGTGCACTTCCTCATTCATGCTAAGCCATAGTTGGGCTTTGTGTTGTGTGCAGGTGAGGGCATTGTAATAGGAGAGTTGAAGTATACAACAGAAAGAGTGCATGTGTACCTTCAGTGAAGGAGGTATGTTAAGACCCTCTTTCTCAAAATGGCTTACTCCATTCAGTACTCCACCCATCTCTTTTCGTTCCCGCTCCAGGAACATAGGAAGCTGCCCAATACTGAGTCAGATCATTGGTCTGTCTAGCTCAGTATTGACAACACTGACTGGCAGCAGTTCTCCAGAGCTTCAGCGGGAGCCTCTTCCGACCCCACATGGAGACGCCAGGGATTGAACCTGGAGCCTTCTGCATACAAAGCAGTTGTTCTGCCACTGAGAGAGAGCCCTTCCTCCAGAAAATGCTTTCTGCTGAAAGAAAACCTAGTTGTGATTTGGAGTTGTCATGAGATCTCTCTCTTTCTCTCTGTTCTTACGTTGCTTTTTCTCCTCTTCTCTGCAACAGGCAAATGAAGTGACAGACAGTGCATACATGGGCTCAGAGAGCACCTATAGCGAGTGTGAGACTTTCACGGACGAAGACACCAGCACCCTGGTGCATCACGAGATGCATGATGAAGTAGAAACGGATAGCGCGATCGATTCCACTGTGCACTCGGAGTTCACGGACCCCATCGAGGAGCCTGAGAACGGGTAGGTGCTTTTATCTTGGTGATGGGTAGGACAGCAGGAGCCTCTCCAGGAACTCAAAGCAGAGATTTGGAAGCTTAGTTTCTTGGCAGACCAGCCTTAGGAAACACAAAACAAAGGGGTAAGTGGCCATTTCTCCCCTCCACAAAATGTAATGGCTTCATTCATGCATCACAGTAAGCCATAAAACCATGGTTTACTGTGTAAGAGCCAATCACACCTGTTTCTCTTCTCTCTCTACCAATGCTAGGAAGAAACAGCCCGCTATCCTTGGCTTCGCGGATGTGTCCGTTGCACTGATTGTGGTTGGGTTTGCTCCAAACCAGCTGCAGTGCTAAAACCTATGTTTATTCTTGGCTAAATGATCATGAAAACCTTTTAAAACTTCCAGCCACAGTGATGTGTGTGAGTTCTGCATCTTGCACAAAGAGCCAGGACATGTGAACTGGGCCAAGGGGGGAGCCTTGCTGGATCTGATCAGCAGCCCATCAAGCTAAGCAATCTGTTTCCCGCAGTGGCTAACCAGAAGCCGGCCGTTGTCTCCCGGCGTTGCTTCTTAGCATCTGATATTCAGGGCACACCCGATTCTGGAGGCAGCACAGCCATTGTAACTTGTTGGTAGCCATTAATAGCCTTATCCTCCCTGGATGTGTCTAATCCCCTTTCTAAAGCTATCTAAGCCACTTGCCATCATCACACCTTCATGGCAACCAGTTCCCATGCATTTATATCTGCTGCGTGAAGAAGTACTTTCGTTATTCTGTCTGTTTTTGCCGCAGGTGGCTGAAGGCTGATAGGCTTCTCGACCCTGGTTTACAGAATTTGCATTTATTTCATTTAAACATTTGTATTAGGTGTCTTTTCTAGATCAGCTCTGCCCAAAGTGGCAAACGGAAAATGAACCATAAAAATAAAGTAATCTAATAATAGCACTTTAATTTTTTTTAAAAGGGCACTATGTTGAGATACAATTCAGGCAGTATAAAAACAGTTTTGAGAGCCACAACAGAGAAGTTGCGTGAATTATAACACTTTCTTAAATGTGGCAACTGAGGAAGTTCTGTCTGGTAGAGGCTGTCCTTGAGCAGGCCTTGCCTCATGTCCCCACCAGTCTAACTAGGACCTAGGAGAGCAGGGTTCACATCTCCACTCAGCCATGAAGCTCATTCGGTGACCTTGGGCCAGTCACCATCTTTGAGACTAACTGACCTTACAGAGTTGCTGTGAGGATGAAAAGGGGAGGAGGAGGAGAAACATGTACATTGTCCCAAGATCCTTGGAAGATAAAGGTGGTATATAAATGTAATAAGTAAGTAAATTTTAAGGGCAGGCCAACTGCGCATGGCCTCAGGCACTGGTCTTAAAGCACAGGCAAAAATGAGGCCTGGAAACGACAGCCTGTGGGTTTCTGGAAGAAATTGCCCTTCTTTCCTGGGGAACGAAGACAGTGGTGTTAAGACTAAAGGACTAGAAAGGTGAATGGGGGCTCAAACTGGCAACTAGCTGTGTTGCACAGGAGCCAGCTCCTAGGGGCCAAGGGGTCTTCGGACCCCCCAGTAAAATATTTAAGGAAGCAGGGCCCCCCAAAGTTGATGGGCATTCAAATGGTGTGTGTGCACCATGTCCTGTGATTGATTATGAAGGTCGGGGCTTACCTTCCCCCCAGTATTTTATTCAAGCTGGCACCCCTGCTGTGTTGACCTGCAAGGTTCGTCTTGTGCAGAGCAAAGTCGAAGTTTTGGGGAAGTGCATGCTAATTTCCACCCCTGAGGTTGGGGATATTTTGTGTCTTTTTAAAAAGACAGTCATGCTGGTACCCCCTCCCCCTTTAAAAACTTGACCTGTTCAATGAAAGAAAAAAGTACATTCATAGATCCACCTGCCACCTTCTCTCAAAAGTGTCCAGAGTGTGATCTAACCTGATCATAGCAATCATTCGTCCTGATAAGGCTTGCATAGGGGGGAACCTTCTTGGTGAAGTCAGACCACTGGCCTTCTTGGGCCCGGAATGTCTACGCTGTCAGGAATTGTACCAATGATTTTCTACAAAGTCTGCAGGAGCTGACTGAGTCTGTGACTTAACTATAGCCCTGTCCGACTAGATCCCTGCTGGGCGTAAGCCACCATATGTATCCATGAGAAGGGAAGACTCTTCAGGTTTTCCATTTTGGGTATCAGGGTGTTGTTGTTTTTTAAGTTGACTTGGGACTTAAGCTGTGCCTTTGCACTAGTTTAGGGTTAGCCAACGCTTCTTTTCCCCACCCCCCAAAAACCCCTGTTCACTTTCTACTTGGAGCACCTGAAGGAGGACTTCCCATATGCCCGCAAGGAGCTGGAGAAGGTTCTGATTGTGATCCGGGGCTGAAAGAGTGTTTTTGCTGCTGGAGGCCCTGCAGATTAAGAGGGGGAACTGGGATTAGCCTCCTGCCGCTTTCTTTGCTGAAATGAGCTGGGCTCAGTGGTTGCTAACCCTCAGTCCGTAATCAGCTTCTGAGCTGCAAGGCCACCAAGGGCCCTTTTTTTTTCCTGGAGAGAATTAGCAAGCATGCCAGCTTGCATTCGCCCTGCCCGGCCTCCTGGGAGTATGGCTCAGTGCATTGGACTCTCCTGCCTGTAGGTACAAATGCCTTTCTTTGGAGGTGGGTGGGTGGGATATTTGTCTTTTTAAAAGTGGAGTTGCTGTGTTTGACCAGGATAGTGGCAGTTCTGTGTGTGTAGCTTTTGAGTGGCTTCTTTACAAGCACTGGAGACGCAAGGTCAAGCAGCCAGCAAATTAACGTCACCGTTGCTTCTTACAAAGCAAGGTGGAAAATGCCATTCCTGCAAGTCGTATAAAGAGTTATGTGCGGGATTAATAGATGTGCTAGGGTGGAAAAGAAGCTAAAACTTGAGTGCAAGGGGTGGGGGCAGCATCATATGCTCCTGGGTAGGCATTGTATTGCTCAGCCAGGAATGGTATGTCCTAGGAGGAGGGTTTTTTTTATCCCTGACACATACATACATACATACATACATACATACATACATACATACATACAATGAGCCTGGACATCCTCCATTTGCTGCAAGAAGCCAGTGATATGAGGACTAGAAGGAAAAAGAATGGGTGGTGATTTTTCGTTTATTATTATTATTGCCATCCTCAGTAATTACAGGAACAGATTCCTTTCAAGCCTTTCATTTCCATATTTTGCATTCCAGTGCTTAACAAAGCAAGTCCATCTCCCGACCAGATGGCTCTTCCACAGTCTGCCTTCTCTCCCTTGGATGGAGCGGCACAGTTTATCCATTTCTGCAAGCTCCAGACATTTTAATAACCATTCCCATGCAGCTGAAATTGGTTGACATTTCCATTTTCCAGCCCACACTTATTTTTGCTGCCATCCACATGATCCAAACTGATCTATGGGAGTGTTGCTCTCAATCAAAATGGCAGGAATGATTATTATGATGGCTTCTCACGAGAGCCCAGGGCAATTGTCAGTGCAGCAGCATACAATAATAATAGACAATTTTTTTATAATAGTGTGTCTTAATTATTTAGAGATGCCTTGGAATGTCTCCCCCCCCCACACTTTTTAGTGTGAACAAACTAAATTATTTTTTTAAAACATCAACAACCCAAACCTTAATGGACACTCTGTGCCATCTATTTCTAATATGCTAGTGGTCATTCCTAGAGTATGACTATATAGCTGTTGATAAAAATGTTCCCCTTTCTATGTTACAAACTATAGTTCATCCAGATGGGCATTTCCTTATTTTGTTGACAAGGATCTGAAATATGACACTGGATATAGTAAATATATATGGTCCAAATTTGAACTCTCCTAGAATGTGTTCCCTGAATATTTGAGCTGTTTGACTGATATGACATATGAAGAGAAGCAGAAATTGGGCCTTTTGCATAACTGGCCTTGCCTTGATCTTGACAGGGATTTGCCTCCCATAAGATTGGCTTGACCACTTCCTCTCACTCTTCCTCTCCCTCCCTCCCTCACTGGGGCTTACTAGATTTTAATATCTACTTTCCTCCAATATTTCCTTCCTGCACTGGGGTCTTGATCCCCACTTCCTTATTTCTGTTTTGCTGGTGGTCAGAAGATCTTCTCCTTGTTGATGTCCAGAGATTTGACTCCCATCTTGCCGCCTTCTGCTCATGCACTTCCCTTGTTTTTAGTGCGTTAAGGATATTTACCAAAATAGGGACACATTCCTCTCCCTTTCCAGAAGTTTACTTACCACGGCCAGTACTTTTGAGGCATCAAAAATGCCTAGCTAAACAGGAATGTTTCAAAATTTCTTCTGAAAGTCAGTAATGAGGGAGGGCACTCCACAGATGGGGAACCACCGCTGAAAGGGCCCTGTCACAGGTGAACACCAGCTGAGCAGCAACTGGAAGTGACATCACCAGCAGAGTGGTACCCCTGCTGCCAGAGGAGAGGTCACTAGTTCCTTGTGTAGTGTCCTTATTTTTATTCTCTTCCTCAAATATCAAAATTAAACCCAAGTTGTGAGCCCAGTTTAGATGACCGATTTTACTTATTTCTTTTGAAGATTGCTTCCCAGATTTTTGCAATCTTTTATAACACTAGCATGCAATTACACACACAGACCCCACAGATACACACAATGGAGCAAATCCCAAAAGTAACATAATTGTATATTATCCTTGAGCAATGCTTGTAGCTTTTTCATCATGTGTACTTTGTTTTGGAGTACTTCAACCTGAATCTCTGTATTGCCTTTGCTTTTGGGAATTTTTCATCAGCAGTGAGGAACACAGCCTCACTCCTCCTCCTGTTTCCTGGATGATAGCACGATTGTTCTGTCTGTTAACACAAAATGCGCACACACTTTTGCATCCCTAGAATTGCTGATAACTCTGGGTTTCCTGTTTTTGAATTAAGGAAGGACCAGTGTCACGAATTCTCATCCACACAGAGGTGCAGGGGTTTGGTCCCTTTTTTTTAAAGCCACTTCTTACTCTGATTTAGAAATTATATTTGAAGAGCCTTTCCAAGCCTTTAAAGTTCTTCAGTCCTGAAAGATCTGCAGCTCACCTAAAGATTCAACCTCATTTATCTTGCAAAGTGGGTGGCCCTTAGGCCCATTTTCCAGTCAGGGAAGTGAGGCTGCAGGGCCACGTCCCAAGACCTGTCCAGTGAGGACTCATCTAGGTTAAAATGGCAAACGAGGACTCGCATCTGTGACTCTGTCTGCTAGGCTGTGCACCCATGTACGATGGCGTTCTTTTTGTTACGGAATGCTGGTATCTGTGAAATAAGCCTGGCGTCTGTGCCTTTGACAAGTTACACTGCTCAAAAGCGTGTTCCTGGGCCCTTAATAGGATTATGCAGTCCTAAATGCCGCAACACTTTAATATGTGGGTTGGCTGTGCAGCTGAAAATATTTTACCGTTGATTCAGCCGCCTCTTAGATTGGTTGCCTGCCATACAGCCACTGCCTTATTGTATGCACTTTCTACAAAGGACATAAGTTTTGCTTGGCCCAGCTATATTTGCGTTGTGCTTGGGCATTCACAGCACCTTCTACAACGCTGGGTCTGCGCAGATTTGCAGCCTTGGGTGTATGCATGCAAGCTCTGCCATGTGTCACGTGCCTTGGCCTTGTGTGAATGCACAGCTTGAGTGGTGTACTCCAAGGCAGAGCAGTGATTGGTTTGGTCGCCAAACTAAAACAAGGAAGAGGGGAGGATTGCATCCAATGTAAGAGTCCTGCTGCATCAGGCCAAAGGTCCATTGAATCCAGCATTGTTCCCATAATAGCCAGCCAGATGCCATTCTGCCATCTGCAGAAGACTGCCATGCAGGCCCCTGGCTCTCCCTGCAGTTCGCACTCTGCTGGCTGAGGCTGATGGGACTATGAGTCCAATGCAGCTGGAAGGCACCAAGTTCATAAAAGCTCCCTTTTAGCTTGCAGCAATCACCGCTGCTCCTGTTAACCAAGTCAGCCCAAAATATTTATCTACTAGCAGATCCCGTAAGTGGCATTGCTCAAGCATTGCTAAGAAAGCATAAAATCAACACCATTGCTTTGATCAGTTCAGTCTGCCGCCTTGGTTCAAAATGATGTGCAACCATATCCAAAAACTGACAGAAACCTGTACTTTGATCTCGGGGATCATCATGCAAAATTTGATTATGATATCTTAAGAGGTGCTGAAATGCGTAGTGAATGAATGAACTAACAACTTTCCAAAATATATAGTAATGTAAAGGTTAAAGGGACCCCTGACAATTAGGTTCAGTCGTGGCCGACTCTGGGGTTGCGGCGCTCATCTCGCTTTACTGGCCGAGGGAGCCAGCGTACAGCTTCTGGGTCATGTGGCCAGCATGACTAAGCCGCTTCTGGTGAACCAGAGCAGCACACAGAAACGCCTTTTACCTTCCCGCGGGAGTGGTACCTATTTATCTACTTGCACTTTGACGTGCTTTCGAACTGCTAGGTTGGCAGAAGCAGGGATCGAGCAACGGGAGCTCATTCCGTCACGGGGATACGAACTGCTGACCTTCCGATCGGCAAGTCCTAGGCTCTGTGGTAAACCACAGCGCCACCCACGTCCCTTGCCAAGGGATTAGGGATAGAAAAATGGAAGGATTTCTATGCCATCGGGTGTAACTGTGGGATTCACTGCTGCAGGAAGTGATGGTGATGGCCATGTGCAGACTTTGGTGGCTTTAAATAATGGGAAGCCAATTTGTAGATAATACAGGTCAAGAATAGGGAGCCTCAGGCTTGGATCCTGAATGCCATTGTGGTGAAGCCACATGATAAATGTAATAATACATAAATGATTACATAATGACTGATAAATGTCATAAATAATAATATTGCAGGCAGCAGTTTTGAGCATGACTCCATCAATGCCGCTCTCTGCAGGGGTGTGGCCATCATTTGTTGGAAGCGGTGGGTGTGGTGAACTCCTTGATTCCTTCTCTTGAGATACTGACTTCCCTTTCCACCAACAGATCTCACCCCCATGACCTTCCTTTGACCTCGGACATTAACAATCACTCCATCGTCACAGTAATTAGCGGGGAGGAGCACTTTGAGGACTACGGGGAAGGGAATGAGGTGGATCTCTTCTCAGACAGCTTGTGCAACGGAGAAAGTGGCTTCAGCAGTTCATCCTTCCTCTCTCCCAGGTAAGATGGCCAGAACCTGTGTCTCATGTTGCTGCATTTTGAGCGTTTCTCAACTGGCTGGTGCCTGTCTCTAAGCTTCTTCCGTAGCCTATCTTCAGCACCACCACCACCACTGGTTGCGGTGTCGAAAATAACTGTTGCGGATAACTCTGGTTATATGTCTTTGAACCAGCCGCTAAACCAACCTTTCCCAATATGGTGCCCTCAATAAAGTTGGACGACAACTCCTATCAGCCCTAGCCAGCATGCTACGCAAGTTGAAGCTGATGGGAGTTGTAGTCCAGCAACATCTGGAGGGCACAGGTTGGCAAAGGCTGCAGTAAACATTGGCCGGAGGGAAATCTATTAGAGCTGTGCAGTTAGCAGTATTGGTGAACAGTCATGAGATTGCTCCAGCACACGGCTTCCAGTTCTGCTCTGCTATAAGGGAGGCAGGCCCCACGACACCAGGAGATTGTTGGTGAAGGAAAAACAAGGATGATTAAGTGTAATTATCCTTGCAAATCCCCCCCCCCCCCAGGGACAGGGGGAATGGGCTTTACTCGCAGTTCATCTTGGTATCTGGCTCTCGCTCTGGCAAGGAAAGCACATTGCCTGTCGAAAACCCTCCAACGCTGCCATTAGGAAGCAGAGGTTCTCCTGTTAGAGTTTAATTGAACTAAAGTACAGGCACATGCTAGAAGAGATGAGATCACAAATTCCAGAGCCAACCCAACTGCAAGGACTTTAAAGTTTGAACTTGAGATAAGACTTCATTCGGTGCAAAAGACAGGGGGAGGGGAGCCTACAGTTTCTTTATTTAAAGTTTTCTTCTCTACATTTATGATTTGGCAACCCTCCTCTGAACATTAGTTCAAATTATATTTGTACAAGCAAGGATGGAAGAAATTGGATTATAAATACGGAATATAACATCAAACGAAACTGTGAGTGTAAAAAAAGCAAAAAGGGAGGAAAGCTCTATTTTGCAAAAGGTTTATGATGGAAACTTAGAGCTGATTCTTCCCCATTCTTTATTGTTTAAAGTGAACTGCATAACGCTAAGAGGACTTGGAATTTAATTTAATTGGAAGTATAATTGCTCATATATCTTCAGTTGGAAGGAAGGAGGAAAGGAGTCTGTGAACTGCCAAGGAACTGATAAGGTTTTTATTGAGTTATCTACAGCTTGACAGATCACTCTTCTTCCCAGGCTGAGAGGAAAAATGGTGACAACAGGTTATTTATTGGGACAGAGTGACTTTTGCAGCTGTTGTTAAAGTTGCAAAACAGTGAAGCACGGGACAGGGTGAGGGAGAAATTTCTGGAACAACAATGGGATATCAGCTCCGTCCAAGGCATGATGGATAACAACAACTGGGGGAAAGAAAGACATAACATCTTACGAGGACAGGAAGAAACACCATGGACAGAATAATTGCCACACACAGGAAGAACAAGAATAAAGCTTGAGTTCCTCACTTGTAGTTTTATAAATCATTTAATGTGTCAACACGAATAGAAGTTATTAATACTGCAGCTGTTGTATAAGGGATTATTATTATGACCGGAATGTAATTGAAATTAATAAGATTTTGGAACGCAGAAATAATGCAAATAATCAATCCATCAAATCCAGCATTGCAGGGGCCTACTTCATCTAAATTATATAATTCGATATTTGAACAATTGGTATTAATAATTGTATTATAAATTGGTATTGTTATAATGGGGCTATTATTAGACTGTAATTGAAGACTAATAAAAAATTTTTGCTCCCGCACACACATCCTGATCACAGCTCCACAAGCACTTGGGCGTACTTTCAGCAGCGGCACACTAGCATATCAAACGTGGGTCAAGTGGCAGATGGGAAGGTCTGGTTGTTTCAGCACGTTCCCAGCACTGCTTGGTTGCGCCGTCTCCACATTCTCAGCACTCCCCACCCAGCTGGGGTTAGCTTGGCTATTGGGTACTTCCACCAAACAGGTTTTTGCTGGTATCGAGTTGGCTTGTTTACCAGCCTGATACTCTGAAGCCATCAGGGCACACCTTGCCACAGTTTTCTCCCCTCTGTGTGCTGAGTGTGCAGGGGAATAGCTGTGAGCCAACAACACACAGGCAGCAGGAAGAAAGTGACTGTGCTACATAGCAAGCTGCACCATCCCAAGTTAGATCGTTGGTCCATCTGGCTCAATCTTGTCTGTACTTACTGGCTCTGCAAGATTTCGGAGAGAACTCTTGCCCCGTTCTACCTGGAGTTTTAAGCTGACAGCATCCACACGAAAAGCAGAGGTGCTCTCCTTCTGCAAACATAGGAAGGTGCGTTGCACTGAGTGAGACCATTGATCCATCTTGCTTGGTATTGTCTACACTGACTTGCTGCAGATTTCCAGAGTTTCGGAGAAGGGTCCTTCCCAGCCTGACCTTATGCATGGAAAGCAGATGCTCTACCACTGAGCTGTGACAAAAAGCCCTGTGCACCACAAATCCTGCTTCTCTCACCTCTACAGATCCATATAAATGTGTCCTAAGCAGCAGGGAGAAAATGATTTGTGTGAGAGAACGATACTTTCTTCGGCTGCACAAAATAGCTATTGAAGATGATGGGTGTCATATACCTTCTCTGATGCCTTCTGAGCATAATAAACCACCTTTCTCCTGCCTTTCCCATGCAGTCCATAGAGATGCCTTCATTTTAGGGCATTTCTCCCATATCTGTGCAGATGTTTCTCTACCTGGATTACATGTGCCTGCGGCACACAGGTCATCATGGTCTGTGCCCTTGGCATGCAATGGGTCCAGGTTGCCAGGTGTGCTAGCAAATCACCCAGCAGCTTAATGCAAACACATCTTCACTCCATGCAAGGAAATGAGTGCTTTGATGGGATCTAAGTAAGGCCATGTGCAGATTGACCATACCTTGGTGCCAAATGAACCTGCTGGGAAATGAGGCAAGCAGGAGGAGCCGGTTTGTCATAGGAACAGAGGAAGCTGCCTTATCAGACCACCGGTTGGCAGCAGCTCTCCTGGATTTCAAGCAAGCGTCTCTCCTAGTCTCTAGCTTGCAGATGCAACCTGGGGCTGTCTTGTCCTAAGGCTGTTTGCCAAAGGGGATGCCCCTGAAAGATGCTGAGCTGGTCTCTGGCTACCGGCTGCTAACGGCTTGTGTGGTTGTTGACAGGATGCTTGGCGCTGGCTAGTCCTGCTGAGTGAGCAGGAGAAAATAGGGAGAGTTGCACAAATGGGCTGAAGGGCTTCCTGTTGTCAGTGGTCCAGCAGGAGCAGGGATTTCCTATGGAGATGTGAACAGGAAGATGCATCTTACTCCTCTCCTAGCTCAGAAGCTGCCGTCTTGTCCCAGCAAGCAAGTCTACTGCATACAAATATGTCCTCTACTCTCTGCCCTCCTGAGGTTGTTATACTTAAGGATGGATAGATCTGTCAGTTGACTTCTCTCTGCTTCTCATTTTTTCCAACCTTGAATTCAGTTCCCTTCATTTCTGCGGCAATTTGTGTGTTGTTGTTGTTGTTTTAAAAAAACCTTCATTTAAATCCCAAGTGGAAATACAAAAAAAATCAGGAAAAACAGGAGGGGTGGCTCAGCGACCACAGAATGCTTGTTTATTGTAGGATGGGGAGAGAGGGAGTGGAGAGGTGGACTCCGGAACAGCCACCCTCCATGCTGCAACACAATGGCGGTGTAGCTTGAGAATGACTTAAACATCTTTCTGTGCTGAACAGAGTGCTTCTTCCATTTGCGGTTTGGTTTTGCTCTCTTCTCCCAGTCTTCCCCACAGTGCTGCCCTTACTTAAGCAAAAGCAACAGCTTTTGGTGGTGTAGTGCCTAAGAGCGGTAGTCTCGTAATCTGGGGAACCGGGTTCGCGTCTCCGCTCCTCCACATGCAGCTGCTGGGTGACCCTGGGCCAGTCACACTTCTTTGAAGTCTCTCAGCCCCACTCACCTCACAGAGTGTTTGTTGTGGGGGAGGAAGGGAAAGGAGAATGTTAGCCGCTTTGAGACTCCTTCGGGTAGTGATAAAGTGGGATATCAAATCCAAACTCTTCTTCTGTAGCATTTACACAGAGAGGAACATTTTGCTTTGCAACTTGTGCAGAGCTGGTTCCCAAGTCCAGATTTCCAAAGCGGGGTGTTTCTGCATTTAACAAGTTGCAAGCTTTTCCTGCTCTCAAGGAAGGAGCATTGCACTCCAAATCGTGTGGAGCGAAATGGAAAGTGTTATGCATACAGTGCCAACGCTTTTTGACTGCACACCAAGAAGTGTGAAGCTCCTGTAGTTTGCAATGGCTTCAGTTCTGGCACCCTAGGGCAGCATGTTGGGACATCTGCCACAGACCGACATATTCCTGCAGGGGTCCCTCTGACAAGAGCCCCCTGGACCAGCTGCAGTAAAGGATGCACATTCACTGAGGGGGCACAAAGAGGGGGTCTTTCCCCAGGGCCCTCCAAACCCCGGGACTGATGCTGCTTAGCTTTTTGCTTCTTTCCATCCGAATAGATGCTTGCAGCCTCCTCCTGAGAAGTAAGTTGCTCAGCAGAACAGTAGGAACTGAGCCAAGTCGTTTACTGTCTTTCCAGGTGTTTGTAAATTTAACCTTGTTTCTACCAGCTCACACCTCTGTGTGTCTATGTTTGTGTTTGCGTGTGTGTGTGTGTATTTGAATTAAACCTCTCCTTTGTGGTTTTCACTATTAACCTTATCTCCGATTTAAACCTTGTGGCTTCCAGAAGTTTATTTCAGTGGAGGGGAGGTATAACCACCTGCCTCCCTCAAACTTATTTTAAATCCTTACTGCAATGGCTGCCACAGATCACTGCATGTGTAAATGTTTTCACAGATCACGTGCAACTACGTTGGCTTGGGGAGAGTTCCAAGGGTCACACAGAATAGCCTGGAGAGCTATATTTGGCTCCTGGGTTTGACATTCCCATCCAGTATCCTATGTAGTGTGGATGGGATCTGGCTCTCCTGATAATGACCTTTGCAAAGGCTTCTAGCAAGACAGATGAGCACCAGTTGGGACACTCTATTGCAGGTATTCCCAAACTGTAGTTCACAGACCACCAGTGGCCTGCAAGCTTCATTTAGGTGGCTCATGGCGTGTTGTCTATAGATTTGTGGTTGAAGATGAGAGAAGGCACATACACCACATTAAATATCCATATTGATTTAGAATGGTATTTTTCTTGATGCTTTTTTAATTGGAAAAAAATACCAACTGAGCACATGCACACCCTTTTCCTCAGCCCAAAGGCACAGTTGTTAAAATCCATAAG
Organism: Podarcis gaigeae; assembly: GCF_964106915.1. Lineage (NCBI taxonomy): Eukaryota > Metazoa > Chordata > Lepidosauria > Squamata > Lacertidae > Podarcis > Podarcis gaigeae. The sequence continues at coordinate 36,037,083 of NC_139690.1, forward strand.
AAGGAAAATGTGGCTCCAACCATACATCAGGGAATGCTGCAGTTTGTTCTGTAGGGTCTTTGTGTGCTGGATGAGTGGCCACCAGTTCATGGAATTCATACTATAATAAAGTGAAATTCAAATTAAAAGAAACAAAAGAAGCAGTAATAATACAATTAAAAATCATGCACAGTGCATTACAGTTTCTGCAACAGGCAGAAAAATCATGAAGTGGTCTTCTAAGACGCTCAGCAAATCTTTAAGTGATTCGTGAGGTGAAGGGGCAGTTTGTTGGAAAGAGGCAGCAAATCATTGTCTCCTTGAAATGGCATTAACTAGCCCACACCTTTCTTTTACAAAACACCACCTGCCTCCAAAATTGGCTACTCGAGAGCATCCGTCGTCTTCTCTTTCAACTTCTGGAAGCCACAGGTGGAATCGAGGGGCTCTGCCTGAATGTTCTCCTTTTTTACAAGAATGACACACTTGTGATTTTTCTAGCACCAACCCACTTGCGGCGAAACTGCACAGCATTATCACTGACGAGGCGTTTGAGTTTTACTGTACCCAGTGCCACAAACAAATCAACCGCCTCGAGGACCTGTCTGCTCGCCTAAATGATCTTGAAATGAATAGGTAACTCGTTTGGGGCATGAGACACTCTTCTTTTTAAAGTTGCATGATTTATATGTTCTTGGGAAAGTAGGACTCGCATGGTTTGCTAAGCATGGGTGCTCGCTTTTTTCCTTCCTTCTTTCTTTTTTAACAAATCACGTCTGCAGTACATACAGAGGAAGGACCCTGAACTGCTGTTGTCTATTGTTGAAGGCTGAACCGTGAATCAGGAAGTCTCCAGTTTGAATCTAGCCTCTGCCAATCTGCCTACCAGGCAGCTTTAAGTGATATCTGGCCCCTGTTTCAATAATCATTTGATATTTGGGGCACTTACGCTGCAGGGTGGGCCTATTTCCTTTGAGGTTTGCCAAATTGGTTGGTTGGTTTATTTCACAAGATTTATTTTATACACCACTCGATTGTAATAAAATTAAATCCCATAGCTTATCTACAAAAATAACAAATTTAAAACTGCTAAGTGTGATGATGGAGCAGCTTGCCTGCCAAAGTGTATTATTCAGTTGTGGTTTTCCCCACCCTCACCCACATCCTCTTAGTAATATCAAGTCTACCATTTTCTTGCATAAGATAGGAACATAGGGTTGTGGCCCCCTAAGTCATACTCAAGAGTGGACCCACTGCAATAGATCCAAGTTAGTTTTGTCCATTCATTTCAGTGGATCAACTCTTAAGTAGAGCTTAGCATTGGAGACAAACCATAGCAAGTTATACTGAGTCAGGCTGTTGACCCCTTTATGTCAGTTCTGGTCTGGGTCTGTCCAGGAATTCAGGCAGGGGGCCCTCCCAGCCCTATCAGGAGATGCCAGAGAATTGAACCCAGGACCTTCTGCATGCAAAGCAGCTTCCCTGTCACTGAGCCACAGCCCTTCCCCATCACCCTCTTCACTGCCTGTGTGTATTTCTTCAGGGAGGAAGGCTGTTTCTGAATCGCAGTCTTGATCACTGGCTGCTGATAATGCACATCAGTGTCTGTGCAACTTGCCCTTTGACTGCCCTTCAAAAAAATGTTGAGAGATGGAGGTGTTTGTTAGCGCTGCATGTGAAAACACCCTATCTCTAGCCCTTCAAAACCAGGAAGAACATTGCCAGTGAGAATCCTCCTTTTTGCATTTTCTCTGCTCTGCAATTAATCTCCTTTGCATGAAGTAATCTGTGTGTCTGAAGCAAATGTGGCATTTCTGGATTCCTCATTGGTGCCTTTGTGATCCATGCTGGCCTAAGGAGAACAGGGCGTGGAGAACGGCAGCAGCTAGCGAAAGAGGTGGGGGGCTTCAAGCAAGACGAGGCAATGGTGGTTTTAGAAAGCAGGTTGAGAATTGTAGATGAATATGTTGGGCAGGCTTGGTAAATGGAGACCGTAGCAATCGCTGCAAGCCATGAGGCAGCTGTCACCAATCTAGCCCCCTCCACCTGCTTTGGATAGCAGCTCTCATCAGCCTCAATCAGCACAGATGTTGGCAAATGTTGGGATAAGCCATGGCAGAAGGCATGGAGTTGGGTATGGCTGATGGGAGGAGGCGATGAGGCAAATAAGAGAGGAACATGAGAGGCCTTGCTGCAGTGCAATCCTATGCAGCTCTACTCAGTAAGTAAGCTTAATTGAGTATGTGTGCAGGTTTGTAGTCTTGTCAATTGATCTACTGCATTTACTCGAATCTAATGTGCCATTGAATCTAATGCGCACCCTAATGTTCACGATGTAATTTGGCCAAAAAAGGTGCGCTTTACATTTGAGTTAATGTGGTATTTTGCTCAGTATTGTCCACACAATGACTGGCAGTAGTTTTTCAGGCAGGGCTCTTCCCCAGTCCTTATGTGGAGATGCTGGGGGTTGAACCTGTGACCTTCTGCATGCAAAGCAGGTGTCCTGCCACTCAGATACAGCCCCTTCCAGCCTGAAGGAAATGATTGCATTAGATTGGTGTGCCGAGATCAAAGGCTTATGACAGCATTGCAAACATTGTGAATGGAGATGTCATGTATTCCAAGAACCCCCTTTTCATACTGCTTAATAGATTTCCAGCAATTATATTATGCTGAATGTCCAACATCCCTAACTCCTTCTGGTGGATGTTCACAAGGGGAAGTCACAGAAGGCATGGTTTGGGGAAGAGATGATGTGACAGTGGAGGCTTCTATATCAGGGCAAGTGGAGCACTGGCCCTCTAACCTCAGCCTACCCTCAGCCAGCCCCCACCTGCCCACTCTTGACACATTGCCAGTCCAAGGAATGGCACAGGCAATCAGCTTCCTTCTCCTTAGACTCCGGGTTGCCCCTTGTAGCACTCAGCAGGGAGGAGGAGGGTGACAGAAGTTGGCTTTGACTCTAGTTCTGGCTGTGCCTGTCATTGGCTCTGGCTCCACCTACTGTTGGTCCCTCCCCCCGTCTTCCGCCTTACCAGTTCAAGTGGGCAGCAGCCACCTCTGAACATGACAAGGACGTCTTGGTGCCATGTGCCACTGCCAACAGGGACCTGCGGCCACTGCTGGCTGCGTGTGCCTGTACGACATGCCTACTGCTAAAGTATGTTCAAATCCATGTTGCCGTTTTTACACACAGATGCCTCCCCTTTCTCTCCACTGGAACTTAGGTTGTAAATGCCAAGAAGAGGCTGACCTTTGTTTGCATGTTTCTCTGTACAGCACTGCATGCATTAAGGGTGCTATATATAGAATCTCAGCATTGAAAAGGACCTCCAATACCTTTTAGTGACTCTCTGTTGATGCAAGAAGCCCACTCCTACAGCTTCTCTGATAGGCGGCTACCCAGCTTAAAAACCTATCGCAACGGTCAATCCATACCTCTCTGTGTGCACATATTATGTTCTGCTCTTAAGGACCAGCCCTACCATTAGGCAAAGTGAAGCAGTCGCCTCAGGTGGTGGATGCTGGCAGGTGGGTGGCGGCAGCAGCAGCACCTTCAGCCATTCCTGCTGAGCCTCCTGGGCATTCTCCTCTGGTGGAGGTCAGAGCTATGTGTGCTAGAGACTTGTTATGCACCCCCTAAACTAGCCTGCTGCCTTCATGTATGGTGGAGGACACAATCCCTTTCCCAGTGTTGAAGCAAGATTAAAGTCCCAGTCCAGGCCACACTTGCGCCAAACATTTAAAGCACTATGCTGCCATGTTAACAGCCATGGCTTATCCCAAAGCATTCTGGGAACTATCATTTGTTATGGGTTCTGAGAGTTGTTAGGAAACCCTTTCTTCCTCTCACAGAGCTACAGTTCCCCAAGTGCTTTAACAATCACTTCACCTTTCCCAATGAACTCTGAGAGAAGCGCTGGCTGTTAATGTGGCACCATAGTGCTTTAAATGCATGGTGCAGATGCCCTCTTGTCCTTTGCCTCAGTGGATAAAAATATTTTGGGCAAGCTGTTGCTCCTAAGTGTTATATATCTTAGCAGTTAAAACATAGTCCCTGAAACAGATATACACACCTCTAGAGGTCAGAAAAGGTGATGCCACGATTTGGGCTAGAAACCTTTTTCCTAGGGGTGACCTTTAAGAGTTCTCTCAGCCCCACTACTTACTAGGCTTGGGTTCTCCTCTCTCTGCTTCTTGTCGTGTTTCCAGTCATCCTTCCAGCCCCTTCTCCTCTTTCTCTGACAGAAGCTCCTGCTTAGAAAGATGGCCAAGGCACGTCCAGCCTTGGTTCGTAGTGGGGCTTTTTCAGGTGTGTGCATTTGGCTTCACCTCTGTGTGCCACAGACCTTTTCTGTGGTGCGCCTGTTTGAGGTACATTGCTTGGCACTCCCTGCACCTTGCTATCGGGGGTTCAGATGCCCGCTTGGCTGACAGGTGGGTTTAAATCCAGCAGAAGCCGAAAGTCCCACCACACTCAAGTTCTATTCTTAGCCTCGGGATCTGTTTTCAGGACTGGCCAGCGAACGGACGCGGGGGGAAGAGGAGCGGCGGACGCTCCTGCAGGCCCCGCAGAGGGCCTGTTTTGTTCCGTTCCGATGTTGCAGCACTGCTAAAAACGTGTGCAGAAAAGATGTTGCCTCTGGCTGGGTTTAGATTTGGGGCAGGATGGGGCGGGACATGGGGTGCATGGCCTGGGTGTGCTGTGTTGTGCATTTGTGCCGTGAATTGTAAAGGATATGCCCCTGCCGCTCTGTCTTCGCTTGCTTCCTGTTTCGCTTGTTGCTCTTGGGTGTCAGTTTTCCTGACTTAGTTTTCCTGTTGTTCATTCCACAGTCCAAATAAGAGGCTCTCAAGCAAGAAGGTAGCCAGGTATGCTCTGATCTTCCTTTTACTCTCCCTGCGCCTGCTCTCAAAGCCCACTCGACAGCTTCCTTGCATGGTTCCCCCCCCCCATGTGGTGGGGGTCACTCTTTCTCCTTCCACCTTCTCTTTTCAGTGACTGCATGAGGGCAGTTTCTTTCCTTGTTTTTTTAAAAAAGTACATCTCCTGAGCAGTTACACCTTTCGGCGTTGCATGCTAGAAGTGCATGTGGGTGGTCTTTGTTTGGTATGTTTTCTCCTTGCCCCAGAGGGAATGGATGAAGGTACTCCTGGAGGCTCTATTTATATTTTGCTTGGATTTGAGGAGTCTTGCAGTTTGGGGGTTGCCATTTTTTTACTAGTCTGCGGGGGGCTGGTGGAGAAGGGGGACACCGCGAACCTGCATTCCATGCTGGATACAGAGGAGGGGGCTTCTCTCCTCCCTGTAGCCTGTTTGGTTTCTATGCTGGGTGCACAGGAGGGCCGGATTGCTGGACCTGTCCTCCATCCGCCCTACTCACCAACTGACATGCTGCTCCTTGTTACCAGTCTAGCACTTAAATTTGGAAGGCTACCTTGTCTCAGGGGTAAAAGCTGTAAGGCTTCTGCCCAGCATCCCTTGGGAGACTGCTTTCTCCACGTGGAGCTCTCCTGTTAAAGCATCTCAGACATCCACCAGCACACACTTTGTCTTAATGATTATTCTCTACACATAGGTTGCAAAAAGAACAAAGTGTGAGAAAGGGCATTCTTGGGGCTTCTTCCTGCTCTCGTTCGCTCTCTTCCCCCAACCCGCCATTATGGAATAGCATCCTGCTGCTGATTTGCCAAAATTCAACCAGAGCATGTGGACACCCATCTGTTGGTCCGCCCTTCGGGACTCACGATTAAACTATGAAAGTTGCACAAGGGGTGGGTGTTCTTCACTGGATTAGGTGTCGCTTTCGCTGCAATTTTGGGTCTGGGAAAAGGGGTTAGCTTTAATCAGAGTAACCCACTGAAATTAATGGACATGATGAACTTAGTTCCTTTATTTTCAATAGGTCTACTCTGACTAAAACTTAGGTGGATACATCTAAGCAGCTAAAACACCAGCAACTCCCTCCCGCAAAGTAGGTGGCACAGACACACACACACAGTCCTCCATCTGTTTTTAAATTCTCTTCAATTTATTACATACCCAACCTGAGCCTCTGAAGTGGAGAGAGAGGGAGCATTTAAAAACTACATGGGAGGGGCTCCTCACACACCCCTGCCCCAGGTAACACCCATGAGAGATGCCTGTAAGTGGAGCTTTTACTTCACTTTCCTCGTTTATTGGGGGGCAGGATGCAGCTCACCAACCCTCTCATGCTAGCTGACCAGTGGGACCAGTTTCTTTCCTACACGCACACTGGTTGGGACAATATTGATTGCCCAGTCACCGCTGTGTCCTCTTCCTGCCACCACAGCCAGAGGTAACTAACATGGCATCCTCCAAATAAATGCTGCTGGGCCCCAACTTCCATCAGCCCCACCTAACATGGACTAGTGGTTAGGGATGATGGGAGCTGTAGTCCAGCAACCTCTGGGTTAGGTTGGCTATCCCTGCCATATGGCCTGGCTCAAATTTAATGGGCCATCAGGGAGGAGGCTGTGCTTGCCCTCTTGCAGGGCTTTTGGGGTGGTATTTCTTTACCAAAGCTGATGGTATTCCTGGCTCTGCCTTGTCAACCAGAGACAGGTTTTGCTGCTGTGTAGGGAGATCTGGAATGAGGTCCACAGCTTCCAAGCTGCCTGTATATTTTTCATGCTTTCCTTTGGTTCATCAGCATGTAACTTTTATTAACCACCTGTAACCTATCATTAACCACCTCTTATTAACCACCCTTCAAACACCACAATGCGTTCACAGTCTCTCGGTGCATGAATTTCTGTGTTAAGGCTTTGCATGGTGGGTGGGGAAGGCAGAGGACACCCAAAGCCTGCCTCCCCCTTGTCCTTTGGGTGGAATATTGAACACACTTTAAGTGATAAAGTGCATTACTAGTTAACAGCTGATAAATGTCTGACCTGGGTGTCGTGTCATAAAATGATGGCCTTTGGACCACAACAGAGGCACACAAGGAGAAGTGTTAAAATGGAAGCAGCTTTCATGGGTGTGGGGGCATAGAATCGTAGCATTGTAGAGTTGGAAGAGACCATTAGTGCCATCTAGTCCAACCCCCTGCAATGCAGAAGTCTCAACATACCATATTTTTCGCTCTATAACACGCACCCAACCATAACACGCACATAGTATTTAGAGGAGGAAAACAAGAAAAAAAATATTCTAAACGAAACAGTGGATGTATGATTTTTGTGGTTCATGCTGTGGCCACAGACATGTGATCTGACGGTGAGTTTGGGGTAGCCCAATGCAAAAATCCTGAGGATCCATGTGGATCCATGTTTTTTTTAACCACGTTTTTGCACCACTGCGGCCCCAGGCAACAGTGGGTGCGTGATTTTTTTGGTGCAAGCTGTAGCCATGGACATGCTATGTGATCTGATGGTGAATTTGGGGTGACCCAGTGCAAAAATCCCGAGGATCCATGTGGATCCGTGCTTTGCAACCAGGCTCTCTGTCCCTCTCTTCTCCCCACTCAGTGGCTCTTCTCCCGCTTTGCTGTTTCAAAGCAAGCCACGGAGGAGGGAAGGAAGGGGAACCATGGATCCTCTGCTCACGACTGCAGCAGATACCCCCGCCATCCGTAGGCATTCACTCCATAACACGCACAGACATTTCCCCTTACTTTCTAGGAGGAAAAAAAGTGAGCGTTATGGAGCAAAAAATACAGTATTTTACCAATTTGCTCTCTGCCTCCCAGCCTGCCTCTTAGAGAACATAGAAAGCTGCCTTATGCTTTGCACCTAGCTGAGTATGGACTACACTGACTGCCAGGGGCTCCCTAGGGTTTTAGGCAGAGAAATTTCCTGCCCCTACCTGAAAATGTGGGGACTCAACCTGGAAACTTCTGAATGCAAGGCAGGTGCTGTGCTCCTGAGCTACAGCTCTTCCCGCGAAGTAGATTAGACTGAAATACAGCTGCTTGCCCAAGGCTGTCTAATAGGCTTTAGAGTGGGTGAGGATTTGAATGTAGGATTCCCAGATGCAAACTGGCCACTCCAGCAATTTATCCTGGGACGTCCAGCCTGTGAAGTATATAAGCTGCAGCGTTGAGCCGCGGTCCTTCCTCTTTCATGTTCTTTATTGCTCTTAAGTGTTTTATCTCGCTGCCATGAAGATCAGAAAGAAATTAAGTGGGAGAAAGTCAGATCTTAATCATCCCATATTCCAAAGAGCAAAGGGGAAAAGGTGTGTAAGTGTGGGTACCTGGTAATATGCTATTGTTCTCTCTGCCACCCCACAAAGGTGCCAGACAACCTTGTTCAGCTTAGAGGACTATTGAGGGTTGCTGTGGGTGGGCAGGCAGTAGCCCGTGAAACAGAAGTGTTTGGGGTTTTTTAATTGAGAAATCCAACTGTGGTAGTCAGACAGGGCTTCTAAACTGCACTTGATGATGGAATCCCCTGCAGGAAGGGAAAGGAGCAAGGTGGAAATGTTAACCCATGCACAACTGTGCTAGTTTGGTGTTTTCCTCTGTGATGATGGTCCTTCTAATTGTCTTCTTGCTTTGGATCGGCCTGGTCTGTCTTCGTTACAGGCACCTTCACCAGACAGGAACCCTCCCTCTAGATGTCATGGAGGAACCCTTCCGGAACAACACCGAATGCCTGGAAGAGGACATCACTGATAAGGTGGGTGTGTTTTACAGCTGGAAAGCATTACTGTTAGAGTGTGTGGAAGCAAATGCTTTCTTCTCTGTCTGTCTGTCTGTCTCTCTGTTAAAGATCTGGATATGTGTCTCCTGATCAGGAGGAGACTAACACAGACCAGTGACTCATACAGAGAGGCAGCAGACACCCTCCTCCTATAATAATAATAATTTTTTATTTATACCCCGCCCTCCCCAGCCAAGGCCGGGCTCAGAGCGGCTTACAAGCAATAATAAAAACAAGATGAATGATTACAACTTACAAACAAAAATAAAATACAACATTAAAATAATGGAACATTAAAATATTAAAATGTAGCCTCATCGCAGGAGAAGGAAAAGAAAAAAAAGGGAAAAAAAAGAGAGAGAGGGAGGGAGGGAATCAAATTGGCTCCAAGCCAAAGGCCAGGCGGAACAACTCTGTCTTACAGGCCCTGCGGAAAGAAATCAGATCCTGCAGGGCCCTGGTCTCGTGAGGCAGAGCGTTCCACCAGGCCGGAGCCAGAGTTGAAAAGGCCCTGGCTCTGGTTGAAGCCAATCTAACTTCTTTAGGGCCTTGGGACCACTAGGGTGTTGTTATTTATGGACCTTGAGGCTCTCCATGGGGCATACCAGGTGTAATGCTGCTCCAGTACTGCTCCAGACGATTTCGGGCTCCCAACTCCCACCAGCCCCAGCCTGCATGGCCACTGGGATGCTTTACTTTTTTTGTGTTTAGAAAAATTTCTAACCCATCCTTTATTAAAGGCCACAGGTTCCCTATTCATGATTATAAGGCGGCCACCCCCCACTTTCCCAGCTGCTGCTGCTGTGGTGCACTGGCTTAGGATATGCGAGCGTCCAGCATCTTAAGGGTTTTGAAACAGCAGCCCTGAGCATTGACTCAAATGGATTACCAAGAAGGAGCATTCTATTTTTAAATCTCTCCCAAAAGGTGAGGCTTTGGGTATTACAGACTAAGGAGCCAAGGATATGACGTTAAGCAAAGGACCATGAAGTGCAGAGGAAACAAAGTGTACAACTGGTTAGAGCTGCTTGCTCTTGAATTGGACCAAAACCTCTGGCCCCAGACTGGCTTTCATGCCCTATGGGTGAAGCAAGGAGGACAGGCCTTTCAATGCTTGACTCTTGCTGCTCCTTCTGCAGGTGATCTTCCTAGAGAAAAGAGTGACAGAGCTGGAAAAGGACACGGCAGCAAATGGGGAGCAGCACAGCCGCTTAAAGCAGGAAAACCTACAGCTGGTGCACAGGTAAAAAGCGGGTGGGTGGGAGGTTGGCTTGCATGACAGGTGTCAGCTTTGAGACGAGCCTGTCTGTGTGTTGAGAAATGGCATGTTACACAGTTGTGTGGAATGACAGGGCTTGAGACATGACACAGCCCTATCAATCGTTAGTAGAATTTACTTTATCATGCTCTGTTATTTAGCTGGTGGAGACAATGAGAAAGAGGAGAACTGGTTCTGGTTTGGGGTGTATGAAAGCATCAAGGTCAACTCAGTGTTCTATTTTCCTCTATACTCAATATAATTTTTCTCTTTTATTTAGTTATTGTGGTTCGCTATTTTGGTAAGGTATGTTAGGGTCCATGCCAGCTATATAAGTTGATCAACTTATAAAGCAGGAGACCCTTGGTTTAAACAAATAAATTAGGCCAGTGCTCAAATCATTGGGTGGGGGACATGATTCAGCTAATATTGTGAGGATAGGGTGTGCAGTTTGTGGATTTCATTATGGGCTTCATGCTTCCCCTCCATGCCCCAGTAATTTGGGTGTGGTGTGCATGTGTGCCATTTCAAATAGAATACTTCCTATTTATTTAAACACATTTTCTATGTTTCTAAGCATTTACAAAGAACTACCTGAAATAGTAAGCAAATAATATTGATAGGAGCGAACATTAAAAACAAATTTAATGTTGTATTTTGTCAAAATATAAATAAAACCAGCAACTTTAAAACAAGTATACACAATAAGAAAATTACATGTTAGAATCGGCATGGTGAAATGACCCCTATACCAAATGTTATTTTCCTTCATTTGTGTGCAAAATGCTTTTTCGCCTGAACAGTTGTGCTCCAGGGGGAGTTGCCCTGTGGAGTGTCAGCCACTGAACTCTACAACCTCTCTATGTCTTCACAGAGCGAATGCCCTGGAGGAGCAGCTGAAAGAGCAGGAGCTGAAATCAGATGAGGTCCTCATGGATGAAATCCGGAAACAGCGGGATCTGCTGAGCAAGATGGAGCGGGAGAAGAGCATTGAGATCGAGAACCTCCAAGCCCGGTATGGTTGGCAAATGCATGGAGACTCTGCTTAGGCACATCCATACTCGGGGTCATCCAGTTACATTCACTGGCAGAAGATTCAGCAAGTAAAAAAGGAAGCCCTTATTCGTACAACATATAGTTAACACGTGTTGGTGCTGGTGGGGCTACATTCCCCTTTGGACAGCCTTCTAGGGGTTCCCATGCCAGGGGTGGTTGGGACCAGGCTAAAGGTGGGTGGAGCAACCGATGTAAATTTTAGGCTTTGTACAGTTATTTGCACTCACACACACGTCTCTATTCTCCATCCAGGCAAGCGAGAAGAAAGATCAGGGTTCAAGGGCACACGAGGCCAGCCAAGGCCAGCGAGGGGTGTGGCCTGGGGAGAGTCACAAGGGCCAGGCAGAGAGGCCTCCTGCTTGCAGGGATGGCAGTACATTTCCAAGCTTATGCTTGTTTCTGTGAACTGCAGGATACAGCAGCTGGATGATGAGAACGGCGAACTTCGGTCCTGCGTCCCTTGCCTGAGAGCCAATATTGAGAGGCTAGAGGAGGTGAGGTGCCTCTGCCGGGCAGAGATTTTTGTAATATGCCTCTGTGTGCCTTAAAAATAAAAGGGGTGGTGTGCTTTCCTCTGGACCAGAACTTCTCAGCAGTAAAGAAAAATGCATATGGCTCTATGTTTCAGTGACACAGTATTAATTATCCCACCCTTACTCAGCATCCTTGCCTTCAGAGCAAGCTGTGCTCAGTTTGCTCTTGCCAGAGGTGCTTCACACCTGCTTTAGGCCATGCACTTAGGCAAATCTCTGATTATTTGTCTCCCCCTGAGGTCAAATACTAGCCTTTCCATGAATGCGAGCCTAGGCTGCCTTGTAACTTCAAACCTGTCACTTTTAGACTCCAATCCCTATGTTCACCTACCTTGTAGTAAACCCCACTGAATATAGCAGGGATTTCTTTGGAGTAAATATGCATAGAAATGTACGATGTATCTCCTGTGATTTGCTATAGCGGTTATCCTAAGATGATACTGCATCGACTTTCTCTTATATGATCAAGTGGACGGCTAGGTTGGAGGGGTTGTGATTAGATTTTGGCTTAATTTTTGCGGGGGCAAGGGGTGGGTCACCTGTAATCCAAGATAAAAAACATAGTGCAAGTGAGTGAGACTTTTATTTTGGGATGCAGGCTACAAGTGTTCAGCTCCTTCAGATAAGAGGAAAGGAAATTAAAGGAAATTTTGTAGCAGGTAATTGGTGATTTTCAAGAAGAGCTTGTATCCAAGTACAGGGTGAGTCTTTTAAAAGAGGCCCTGTGGAACATGTGTACTCTGTATCCACGGGTCCTCTTTTAAAGGACTCACCCTGTATATACTGTAACTGGGAAATTAACATTGTATATGAATTCTGGGATTTTGTACAAAATGGGCAATATGTGTGATTTTGCACAGATGGATTTCCCTTGGTATCAAAACCAGACATTCTGACACCTTGTTTCAAATGTCAGTTAATAGTATGTACCTTCAGTTTTTGTCCTTTTAACGTGAGAGTAATGGTTTCTGAACGATACATTTTTTAAAAAAGAAAGGTTCCTTGTCTAAAAATCTAGTTTTATTTGTTCTGTGATTTTCAATCCAAGAGGCTATTTTTGTCCTGCTTTTTGGAAGCCTAATTTGGCTATTTTTGCTGCATTGTTGAATACTTAGGGTATTGAGTTGCAACCTTCAGTTAGGCTTCTAGTTACTAATTGTTACTGGTAGCAAATAATTGTTTTGGTTAGATATTGAAAACTGGTGGTTATTCCATCATGTAAAGCATATCTGGTCAACATTTTAGAGAATGTTGAAAAAGACAAGCTGATAGTTGTGGTAAGAACTCATCTCAGCAACTTCTTTGCCACTAGCTAGAAATTTAATAGAAGAAGTTCTTTTTTATTGCTTTTTTGCAACATGCATTGTCACTTTATTCCACTTAACAGATGCGGGTGGGGTGACAAAGCTATGGGGAAGATATGCCTAAGGCCCCCTATTACATTCATGTTTGGCCAAGGGGTCTCCCACTTTTGCTGATGAGGAGAGAGTTTCAAGCAGCATCCATAATAATAAAACCCAACTAACAGCATGTGTTACCTTGTCTGGATCACTTGTATATTTCTAACCCCTTTGCCTTGCTTAAAGCAGGTTTCTTATGTTCCTTGCTTGTTGCCATTCTGCCCTCTAGTGGCAGGCCAATGTTTTTAGTTGCCAACACAAATTCTGACATGGCTGGTTGTGGGCTCCTCCTCAAGTCTGCTCTCAGCATCATGAACTGCTTGTGGACAAATGTTGTGTATTTTGAGATATAGGGATATTAACTGAGCTTGGTAGCAATCAGTCCTGCAGTGTCCCTTTTCCAAATGAAGGAAGGCATGGGGTCTTGGTGGACTTCAGAGGTGCTTGGAAGAGGCAAAAGTGTTGGGAGGGTCACAGTTTCATTTCCCGGGCTTTTTTTTTTTCCAGGAGAAGCAGAAGTTGCTAGACGAGATAGAAGACCTCACAATGCAGCTCAATGAGGAGCAGGAGAACAAGAGGAAGTTAGGAGACAAGCTGACCCACGAGAGGCACCAGTTCCAAAAGGACAAGGAATCAACCCAGGAGGTGAGCAGAGCCTGCTGGCTTCCAGAGGGGGACTGCACCATGGGGCACTCCCTGCTATCCTGCCTCACCCCCACCCCCAGATATCTCACTCATCTTCTGACTAGATTATTTGTATTATTTATTAAATTTGTATACCGTCCTTCATCCACAGATCTTGAGGTGGTTCACGACATAAAAATACAATATAAAAGTACAAAATACATGATAAGAACAAGAACAAAGAAACAAAAACTCACCCCATCCCCTCCAGAGCAGGCTTTTTCCTTGTCTTTTTTCACTCTTATGTTTAGCAAAATGCATTGCTTAAACCAACCTTTGCCAACCTGGCGTCCTCTAGAGGTTTGGGGCTACATCTCCCATCAGCATGTGTTGGCTGGGGCTGATAGGAGTTAAGAGTCACAGCAGCATAGTGTTCCCCATCCCTGCTGTAAAGTCTTGGCCCTTATCAGTCGTGCCCTTGGCTGTTGATCTCCAGTTTTGGGTGGAACTAGTTGTGGATCATAGGATTATGTTTAAGACTTCATTTCAGGGTGGGTGTAAGGTTATCAAAGGCCTCCTGTCTGTCTGTCCTTTTTGAATAAATATTACATTGTTATCAGTGCAAAGGCATTTGTGCCTTTTGCCTTGCACACCTAGTGCTCCAGCCCATTTAACTCCTTGCAGTAAAGAGTCGCTTTGTGTGTATGGGCTAGTGCTCTTGGGCGATAGTCCTCCACTAATCTAGTTTGCCTCCCTTGCCTTGCAGTTGATTGAGGACCTCAGGAAACAGCTGGAGCACCTGCAGCTCTTCAAGCTGGAAGCAGAACAGCGAAGGGGCAGGAGCAGCAGCATAGGCCTCCAGGAATATAACAGCCGGACGCGGGAGACAGAACTGGAACAAGAGATCAGGCGGCTCAAGCAGGTACTTGAGCTTCCCTTACAGACTTCTATGCTGTATCTGAATTGGGTACTGGGAGGAGAGAGCATTGTGGGTCTCAGTATAGGTCTACTGGCCCTGCATTTCAGAGACTGGTTCAAATTAAATGCAAGAGGATGCTAAAAAAATGTGCTGGCTGGAACAACTAAAGGTCAGATGATGGTGGAGAGAGGTCAAAATAAATGAGCAAGTTTATAACTAAACTGTTGAATCTTTGGTCCTTAACCATTATTGTGCCCTTAGGATTTGGTATGTTGGCTAAGCAGAACAATTGTGCACTCCTTAATCATATACACTTCTCCCAGTGGTATGCTAAAATAATCATCCCATGGCACATTATTCTTAAACTTAGATCTTCTGCCATTTACGGATCTTTTACAGATTGTAGGTGCCAAGTAATGTCATCCACGTATCTGCAGAGCATATCTAGATGGTCAGCTTCTTTATAAGGCATCCCACTCCAGGATCAAAAATGCATTTAAAAATGCATTTACATTAAAGATATAGATTGCTATTTATTCTGCAGACTCAAGGGAATATTTTTTGTCAAGCATTATTTTATATTACCAGGATGAAACATGTCACGGTTGTTGCTGGAGAACCAATTTTATATTACTTATATGGTGGCATTATTTGTCACAGCTGCCAGGAAATTATGATCATGCATCTGAATTAATTTTATAATCATTTTTAATTCAGCTGAGGTTTATGAGGTTGTGCACTAGTGCAACAGATTTGCAGCTTTCTCTTACTGTCCTCTCTTCTACAGCGCCCCATGCGTCATCAAAATCTGCTCTGGGGGGTTGTGGGACGCACGAGGGGAGGAGAGAAAAAGTCCCATTGTGCCAGCAAAGCAATGCACAGGGAGCATTAGATAGAACTCATTGCACATATGTTTTAGTTTTGAAAGATATTTATGTGTGCTGTCAATTTGTGGCATGAATGGATGTGAGGTTTGCAAAGGGTACATGAAAGTGTATCACAAACACTGTCAGTCAGAATTCTGAACTAGATGGTGAGCATCTGCAGTAAGGCAGCTTCACACATTTGTTCATAGTGGAAGGAGCTGGTAGTGATAACAGTTGCAACATTTTGGGTTTCTTTTTGCCAACAGGATAACCGAAACTTGAAGGAACAGAATGATGAGCTGAATGGGCAGATCATAAACCTCAGTATTCAAGGCGCCAAGAACCTCTTCTCTGCTTCCTTCTCTGAATCTCTGGCTGCAGAAATCAGCTCCGTCTCCAGAGATGAGGTACTGTGGGAGGGTCTGCGGGAAACTCTGGGTACCACTTTCCTGTCAGCAGTAAAGGTGAAATTAAATTCATATGAAAGGGAAATCAAAAGTGTGGTGGTAAAATTTTGCAGTCAGAACTCAAACCTTGCAATACTTTGGGTTTTTAAAGGAAGACTAAGGACTTAAATCTTTTTCCCATATCCAAGTGTAAATACACTATAAATTATCAGTTTGCCAGATGCAAGCCTCACCCCCCCTCCTGTTTTAATTTGGAACAAATAATCAAATTCAACAGTGTTCTGCATAATGCTGAGTTTTCACTGTTGATGCTGCACTCAAGTGCTGTTCCTACATGGAACTTGGCAGGTATGAATCCTGATGAAACAGAAACTGTATTTTTCCCCACCTCAAAAACAAACAAAAGTTTCTGGCCTTTAGGAAGTTGAAAAGTATTTATTCCAGTGAGAAAATGGAAGTTAGACCAGAATCTTTAAATTTTAATTTGTGGGCCACCCTTCTGCAGCACTCGCCTTGTCATTTACAACCCACTGTAATGACAAAATAGGTATATGGGGGTGGGGACTGTGCCATTTTTGTGCTTTTATTATTATTTCTCTCTCTGAATATGGTTTTATTGATGCATTTTAAGAGTTGTAAGCTGCTGCAAGGGGTCTTAAATCAGAAAATATAAAAGCTGTATTTTGTGAGTGAAAGCTGATCAGTGAAAAACAGTTCAGTAAATAGTCATGTAAGTTCTCTCTGGAAGAGGCAGTGTTAGAGTGGTACACAAAGCAGTTACCTTGGGATTCATTTCAAAATCTTTCCCTAATAACCATGCAGAATTGGGGTGCAGGTGGGCCTCACTCTGTATATTTAGTTGTAAGGGATGTCAGTTAAGACAACGCACAACTGCAGATGTCATCCAGCTTTAAAACCACTGAAGGAAACAGTGAGAAGCATGAAGGGAGATGGAACATGGCTTCTACATTGTGATTGGTATGTTCCATCGAAGGTGCAAGAACAAACTCTGGATTGATTCCACAGAGATTCCATTAGGAAGGACTATTGGTAATGGTTTGCTGCTCTTGTATTTGGGAGCTTTTTTCTGCACAGAAACATAGGAAGTTGCCTTATACTCAGTCCGTCTAGCCAAGCAGTGTCTACGTTGACTGGCAGCGGTTCTCCAGAGTTTCAGGCTGGATTCTCTCCCAGCCCTGTCTGGCGATGCTGGGGATTGGGACCTTTTGCATGCACAGCAGATGCCCTACCACTGCTCTATGGCCCTCTATGCAGCAGTTCATCATTGTACTGTGCCTTTGGACAAGCTGTTCAGCCCAGAGTTTGCCGACTCAGAATAATAGCCTTCATGTAACAAGTTTCCCTTCTCTCCCTCCTCCCTGCAGCTAATGGAGGCGATTCAGAAACAAGAAGAGATCAATTTCCGGCTCCAGGACTACATTGACCGGATCATTGTGGCCATCATGGAAACCAACCCATCCATCCTGGAGGTCAAGTAGGAGGCTGAGAACTGCGGTCCTGAGTGACACTTGGGCGCCGTGCATTTGCTGCTCTTGAGGAGATGCTGGCAAGTCTTGGCTCTTCTGCAAAGAAGGCGTGGGAAGCCTCACGTCATGAAATTGGTTAGGTGGTGGAACCTGGTGGACTTGTGGGAGAGAGAGAGACGGCTATTGAGGCTGGCATGCGCTGACTCCAGTGGGTTTTTGAGCCCTTGTGACTCACGAGGGTTGGGTGGGGGTGGGCAAAAGGAAACCCGGAGGGGAAAAAATGCAAGGCGCAGAACACAGCGGGAAAAGGGGGTGGGGGAATGGGAACGTACACCAGCAGCCTGCCGTGCTGGGCTGCAACTTGAAACCCTCTTCCTGTAAGCTTACAACCCTGCCCTGCACAAGGGGAGAGAAAAGAGGTCCAAATCTCTCTTGTCCCGCAGCAGCCATCACAGGGGAGATGAAGAAGAAGAGAAGTTCTCCACTGCCTCCCTCCCTCCCTTGCCTTGCCTTGCCCACCCCATCCTTCCTGAAAACTCACTGGGAGACACATCAGTTGCACTCCGCAGCATCTCCCTTCTTGAAGCTGTGGGCACCCTCCAAGAGGGGTCAAGGCCACAAGACACGTGGATGGCTTTTATCATTGAACTAGTGGAAGGGGAGAAAAGGGCCCTTACCTGGTCCAAACGTTTTAGTCTCTCTAGCTTGCAGAAGCATCCCCCGGCAAGATATTTGAGGGAGGGGGCTTGCTTGTAGTTTGTGTGATCCCTGACCCCTTTTGTTTGGCAAGCTGCCTTAAAGAAAACATAGCTGGCTTGTTTCCTATCAGAGGTTGCAGGGAGGTGAACAGGTTCTGGCAGGTGAGGAAACAGGAGAGGGGCTTTCTGGCATTATAATTTTAAAAAATTGCCTACTGACACCCTCTCTGCTTGAAGACCTAGTTGCAGCTGGTGGCTATTCTGCAGGCCAGCTGCCCACCAGGTGATGTGGTTGGTCTGCTGGAGGCACTGGGAAGGGGATGCTCAGCTGATGATACTTCTGCACTGGAGGCAGAGCTATTCTTCCCCTCAGGTGCAGCAGCCGCTGCCACATCCCTTCACCTTCACCGCACACCTTTATCTTATCCTTTTATTTTTGCAGCAGTTTGGTCACTTTAAGACAGGAATGGTGACTGTTCTATTCCATAAGAAACTTTTTTTTGCGGGAGGAGGAGAGAGATTTAAGATACTTCAGACAGAGAAGCAAGCTGTTCAGCTGCTGACATAACCATGTCTTGCTGCACAGAACGTTCCATTAACCAGGAATGAAGCTTATGCCATCATATCCATACCAAGAGTCAAATCTAAAATGGTTAAAGCTGGCAGGATTTTGGGTTGTTTGCTTCATTTTGCATACCTTTTGGGACAGGATGAGAGAGATGGATGTGTTGCAACTTAATCCTCTTTTCCTTTTTCCTTTCTCCTTTTCTCTAAGCCCAATTGGAAGAAAATACATATGTTGCCCACCTCCCCATCCCAAATTTTATAGGAAAAGGTTGGTTTTTTCCATACCTAAAAGGTATGCTGTCTCCACAGAACCAGAAGGTTAAGGTGTTCTTCTATATATATATATATTTTAAAATCTGGCCCTGGGGGTTGGTTTTAAATCATGTTTTGCTTGGGGGTTTCTCTTTTTAATGGCACAACTAGGGAACAGGGAAGGTGGCGCGTAAATCTGTTGTTGATGGATCCTGCTGCTTTGCACATAGAAAACATTCAGGGCCCCCTAAGAAGGGGCACTGATTGGCCAGTGCCTGGGACTTCCAGCGAAGGTTTGGTTCTGGGATGGAGCTGAGAGTTCTGAGCTTTTTCTGGGTGCCTTCTCTCTCCTTCTCCCTCTCTCTCTTAGATCTCCCCGCCCTCTCTTAAAGCACACACATTTAGGCACAAGGTATGTAGCGGTACCCCACATACTTGCCTGAGCCATCTAAGCAACTGGCTCTCATGGAGAGCAGAAGTGGGCAGTGAAAGCTGACATATCTCCTTCTTCCTGGAAAGCATAAAGTGCTTGTTCTCAACCCCTGATGTAGAGGGAAAGCAACAATCCTATTCTGTTTTTTTAAAATTCAAAAATGCACCAAAGTGAGCACCCCAATCCAAGGTCACTGGGTTTTGCTCCTATTGAGCTCAATTGCATTTGCCAGGTTCCCAGGATGAATTGCGGCACCATGGCCAGATTATGTGGAACTATTTTTTTGTATTATTATAATCAGTGGATTCATGCTCTATAATTTCTAGCTAGATCAAGTGGGGGGGGGTGAGGAACACAGGGACAAAAAATGTGGAAGTGTTTGCTTCTCCACCTGGACAGCGATTCTTTGAGCTCAAACACCCACCTTCACATTTATCCCCTTGCTGTGCCCACTCAACCACCCCTGAAATCTGGAGAAAGAATCCACGTATTGTACATTTCCAGTGGACTCTTGGGTGTAAATCAGTGTATACTTGGAGAAGGAAGGCTTTTCTTTTTCTACCTTGTAGAGTTAGGTATTTTTTATAGATTGATGGCTGATCAATTTTTTAATACTTCAAAAAAAGAGAGCAATGTATCTGTGTATACACACACATGCACACACACACGCACATATATATATGTATAATGTACAAATCTATAAATAAGCAGATCTGCCTTTCTTGACTTGGGCATCTATGCCCACGATAACACACACACACACACTCCTCTCCCAGCCCTCCCGGTTGATCACAAAGAGGTACTGTAATGTAAATAGTCACAGGAGGAGGAAAATTATAATAATAAACCAACAAAAGTGAAGCACTGGCTTGCACACTGCTTTAATTTCCTGAGGAAACCTGTTCTTCCCTGCTGGTATGTGAAGGAACTTCCAGAAAGAGGCGAACAGTATTTGTCTTAACGGGTGTACTGACTCTTGTCTGATTAAAAGCTGTTACCGTCTCTTTGCTGGAGACCAGTCTCTCTCTGTCTCAGTTTTTGTTCTCTTTTGTGTTGCAATGCACCAGGGAAATATGGAAATAATAAGAGGTGGGGGGGACTCCTGGTGCAGAGGCAGGAGCCACAGCCTACCTGTAATGGGAATGGGAGTTGACTGGGACCATCAGGCTATTTGGCTGAGTCTTCATGTGGGCTTTGCAGAATTTGGCCCCAGGAAGCTGCACCCAGGATATTAACCAGAGGTTATCTGCCATTGTTAGTCAAACATGCCCCTGGAAGTGCCACATGTGCATTTGTATGTGATTATAATAAAACACACATCGCTACACGGGGTGATTCATTCTGATACATTCATCTGCATTCAAGCCAAGATGTTGAGATATATATACACACACATGAGCAAGTTCTTCATGTAGAGAATTTTGTACATTTGGTGGGGATAATTTATGGTTTCTCCAGTATTGAGCATATTCACACAACAGGCACACTTCCCTAAGGTATTAACAGAGGCCTAACATAAGTTCCTAGAAGTGATTTGAAAACTCATGTTAAAAAAGATATTAACCTCATAGACAATTATGCAAGGCTGATGACACTTCTCTTGTTCTGCCACTAGATGGCAACAAAGGGCTGCTGGAATTTGAGTGCTAGCTCACTGCAGAATGCATGGGAGAAGGTGGGGGGGGGGAGAGACTCCTCAGTTGAGTTGCTGACAGTAAGTGCTGGGCCAGCAAGAGGTGGTGGTGGAGGTAAATTTTGCATGCACCTTACCAGTGTCTCCTAGTGCTGCCTTTCATTTTCCCTATCAAAGTGTGTGGCAGCCATTCTCTTGTATGGGAGAAAGCAAAGTGGTGCATCTAGTGACACTACTGGGCTTCATCTGCCCTCTGCCCTTGATGGAGAGTGGCCACTTGTGCCAAACATAACATGTCCTATTTTATGTTACAGATGCACATTTAGAAATAATCACTGTATTTAATTATCCAGAAAGAGACTACTTCTTACCGTACTGGAGAAGACAAACAGCAAGTGACCTGTGTGCCTCCTTACCTGCTCATGGCTGATGGGCAACTTCAATCCTCCTCCTCCCTGGTTCTCCCCCATTTTGGTTCTTCGTCTTTAACTGGACAGCCTCTGTAAAGTAGAACACATGCTCACCTAACTATAGTGACCTTGGACACCTGAAAACAGAGACTACTCCTATTTGCATAGCCTCTTCCAGGGCCTTGTCTGGTTGTGACAGTTTTAAAAACTGAGCATTTTATATAGATTGACCGTGAATCTCTTATTATTTATTTGTTTGTTTATATTCCACTTTATCCAAGGAGCTCAAGGTGGTCAACATGGTTCTCCCCCTTCTCATTTAATCTCCACAGCAATCCTGTGAGGTAGGTTAGGCTGAGAGGCAGTGACTGGCTCAAGGTAACACAGTGAGCTTAATGTCTGTGTGGAGATTTGAACTCTGATTTCCCAGGTCCTAGATTCAGCCATGTTGGTCTGACGCAGTAGAAAAATATATATATGCTAAGGTGCTACTGGACTATATATGTATATATAGTCCAGTAGCACCTTAGCATATATATATAATAGTCCAGTAGCACCTTAGATCGATAAAAGTGACATATAATTTTTGCTTCAAATTATGGACATTTACGTAGCAGAAAGTTCATCACAAAGCACTGGTCCAATGTGGATTTCCCTCTTTGGAAACCTGCCTGGACTTCAGATACCACCTTTTTGTATCTGCCCATTCTTCCAGTCTCCCAAGAAGGAGCCTGGCATATAGTTTAGAGGCTACATCTAACAAACTGATGGGTCTATAATTGGCAGGGTTTTTCTTATCACCCGTTTCATATATTGGGGCACTTTAGAGACCAACTAAGTTCTTGGTATGAGCTTTTGTGTGCATGCACACTTCTTCAGATATACTGAAACAGAAGCCACCAGACCTTTATATATAGTGAGAGGGAGGGGAGGGGTATTACTCAGAAGGGTGGTGGGAATAGGTGATTGGCTGATAGGTGTGGTAAACCCGTTGACGGTTTAATGACTGCCAGATCCTAGTCTGACACGCTAAGCACTACATCATGTTGGTTCTCCAAATTCGCAAAACGACTTCTACTTCTGTGTCTTTGGACCCTGTGGAGCAAACTACTTCACTTTTAAATAAAGAAACCTCTCAGTCATGGTTGCCCTTGAAACATTGTCCTATCCCTGTTTTAGTTCTTATTTATTTAAAGCATTTCTACTCTGCCTGTCTGCCAAGACAGACCCTCGAGGCAACTTACTATCACCCAAAATGATCTACAGTAAAATCTCACAAACATATAAACAAAATGCTTAGTTCATAGCAGCAACGAAGCAGCAGTTCCCTCATGCTTGCTTGCAAAGGCCTATAAATTTATCTTGCAAAGGCAGATAAATACATTTTAATCTTAATACCAGAAACCACAGGAGCGGAGAGTGGTGTGGTACTTGGGTCCTGGTTGTGGGCCTGCCATGGGCATCTGCTTTGCCACTGTGAGAACAGGATGCTGGACTACAGAGGCCACTGGACTGATCCAGCAGGGCTCTGCTTATGTTCTTAAGCTCTCACAGTGAAGGGGAAAGAATTTACTTAAACATCGCTTGCAGAATGGGGCAAGAGATAGATGACCAATGACCCTGGCTCCTTGCAATGTGTAGAGCAGAGGAATAAGATGAGGTTCAGGCTATTTCCTTCGGCGTACCTTATTTGGGCCCCTTCCAGCTGAGACCAACCGTATTATCTTCCTCTGACTCAGAGACACAGACAAGCTTCTCCAGGGAGCCCACCACTCTCCAGGTCTGGATAGCCTGCATAAGGCTGATGTTAAAAGAACTGAACTGACTTCCTGTCTGCAAGTGGGCCAATTTCAAGGTACTAGTGTGCAAAGCCCTGCACAGCTTAGGCCTAGTGTCATTTAAGGACTGTTTTGCTCTGTACACCCCAGGTCTATCCCTGAGCACCATTAGTGGTTGCCTATGGGCCAGAAGCATGACTCGTACCCAAGTCACGTCACACATTCAGTGTTGTGGGCCTATGGAAGCCCCTCCTACAAGAAGACAGGCACCGGCCCTACTGAGTTTCAGATGTCTGGTCAAAACTTACATTTCAAGAGTCCTTTGCCCTCTTGAGTCCTCAGATGTTTTACTTTAAAAAAGAGAGAGAGATTTTAAATTCTTGACTTTTTAAAGTTTGCAGGTTTGTTTTAAATTCTGCATATTGTATATTTATTGTTGTGAGCTGCTTTGAGACCCATGTGGTGAAAAAAATAAACAAATGAGGCAACATCGGCTAGAGCTGCCTTAGCAGGACCCCTTGGAGCTGTCCAAGGTCCTGTTCTTGTCTACCCTGATCACTTCTCTAGTGAGTTTCAAGCTCCCGTGGAACAGGACACCGGAGTGGGGTCTTACTCTGGCTCAACTTTTGTGTTAAGCATACTTGTTTACCATGCTTGGCACTGTCTATGTTCACCTGTGTCTAACATACACAGCAAGACCATGACCAGGGGACGGATGACAGCCGGGAGGAGCACAGAAAGAAGAAACAACATGGTACAAATGCCTCAGAACAACAAGAGGCCTTCATTTGTCCCGGCTGCCACAAAACAGGTCTCTCCCATAGCGGTCGCTGCGACCACAGCAGGTATTGTAAATCTCCAATGGTTTGGCTTTATCCCTGAAGACACATTCTTCTATTGTCTCCCGAGACAGATGGATGCCAGAAGGCCATTCTTATATTGATTTTCAAAAGTTTGGGGATCAGCTTAGAAGCTTCAGCTGTTATGTCAGCAGCATGAAAACACCGACCCACCTATTTGTACGGCAACCTCCTTTGTGGAACACCAGAAGCCTTTGCTGCTTGCTCACTGGAGGCAGTGGTTAGACGCCCCATCTCCCCTTCAGCCTTTGGCAAACTTCCATGATATTAATTTGGTCAGACGGCTGATTCTGCAAGGATCGCCTGGCTGACTTTTCTTTCCTGACCTGGATTTCTTGGCTTCCATTGGTCCCCGCCCCCAAGTCCTGTCTGTTTTCCAGGTTGCTCTGGCACTGTCCACAGCTCTTCATTAGGGCTTGCATTTCCCCTGTGACTTGCAAACCTGGTGTTTATGAGAAAATGAGATGTAAGAAGCTGCCTTGAGAATGAGGGTTGACAGGAGGGTGAATCTATGACAAGGTGGTGAGCTGTGAGGCTGCCTTTTTAATTCTGGTCTTTGGAAGTAATCATGTCTCCCTCTTCTCCCCTCAGTAAATTATTCATTTAAAATAAGTGAGGGATTGGAAAGGCTTAAGCTCATTTAAGTGCTCATACCGCCAGGGCAACTGATACGAGCGCTCCATGAAATTGTTTGCCGGGCATTTGTATCCAAAGTAAGCAAAACCATAAGCAGCACATGCCCAGCAAATATATGGTGTGTCCCAATGGTTAGAAATAGGATACTCTGTACAGGTACTGGAAACATGCCTTTTACCATAAAGTCATATTCTGTGATATTTGGCCTACGAATTCCTATACTGTAGGTAAAGCTACTCCATTTTGTACTCTTGAAACCCTTTTTATTTGTGAAAAGTTGCAATGTGTTGAAACACAATAAAACAATTGACATATTTTATTGCAGAGTATATGAAGTGATACTGCCTGAGGGAAAAGCTTTACATATGGTATACCCTTTTGGAGTCATTTATGACTCAAAAATATAGCAAGTCTTGTGTTTCACGTACAAATCTAAACTTACGAAATTCACAAGTTTGAATATATGTTTATTGATGTTTGGATCTGGAGATATCTAAAGAATGTGAGCAGCATTCAAGACCATATAAAGCTGAATTTCTAATCTGATTTTTCACTCTTTACTGCAACTTCTTCATAAGGGTACTTCCACAACCTGTTAAAGTTGTTACTTTAAAACAACCACTAAGGCCTCTTCTGTCAACATTCTTAAACAATCCGAGGTCAATCCCAGAATCTCACGGCTTTTAAGCTTGCAGCTGGAAACTTCCCCAGCTCAGCTCTTGTAACAGTTTCAAAAGCTTCCTCTAGAGGGAAACAGTTTCTATTTGTATTAATCCTTTTAAACACAGTTCGAACATTAAATTTAGTTTCAATTTTCAGTTACTTTTACTCCTTTTTAGACGCAGAAGGAGACAGTGGAAACAAAATATTTCTCTTGTTTAACTAGCTGTCAGAAAACGTTCTATTCACAGT
This sequence comes from Podarcis gaigeae, assembly GCF_964106915.1. Classification (NCBI taxonomy): domain Eukaryota; kingdom Metazoa; phylum Chordata; class Lepidosauria; order Squamata; family Lacertidae; genus Podarcis; species Podarcis gaigeae. The sequence goes on from NC_139690.1 coordinate 36,062,458, forward strand.
CGACGAACATTCCAAAAACGTCAGTCTTACTAGCAGCCCGTTTCCAGGTTCAGAGAGGTGGTATTTTACGTTCTTCACTCTCTCCTGCAGGTTTACACAGTGCAAAACTTCCCCCCTCTTCTCCTGCTTCCAAGGGGGGTTTAATGATTTTAATCGATGGAGATTTAGTCCTTTACAGAAGACTTTCCAAGACTTTAGCTTGCAACCTCTTTGCTTCAGTCTATTTACAAAAGGGGAAGGCGGACTTCCTGTTTTAACCCTCCCTGTTTCGGTGCCAAATTAAGACTTTTAAATATCCAATTCTCCGCTCTACTCACGGGTAGTTGTTTTAAAATCAAATTGTCCACAGGAAAAAGTCAGCGCTCTCTGGCAACAGCCATGCGGCTTCGCTCCGTGGAAGAAGCAGTCAATTCGAAGCACGGCACCGCTCACCCCACTTCACTCCGGATCCCCGAAACCGAGTAGGGGAGGCGCAAAAGGTGCCAGCCGAATCCCAGGTTCACAGGCTTCACCCGCCTGTGATTTTTAATGCGTCTCCGCCTTCGCCGTGGCGGCCAGACCCGGATTCCCACAAAGCAAATTCCTCCCAATCAGAGGAATTCTGCCATTGCCGGAGGCGCTAACCCGGAAGTCCTGAGAATTGACTGGTTTTGGGGGAAAGGAGGAAACTGATCACAAAGCAGTGCCTATGTGCCTGGGTAGATGGAAAAAGCCCCAAATTTCATTTTATCTCACTAAGGTGATGCATACTTGGGGATACACTGGATACTAACACACACACACAGAGGATCTGAGCTGGCAGTGACTAAGCAGGAATAAGATATTGAGACTGTTGTAGATAGATTTATGGGAAATTTCTTTTTTTAGGTTTTTGTTGGCAACTAAACAGAACACTCAAAATAAGGAAGATTTATAGAAACTTTGACCGAATATGCAGCTCCTGTGAAAACTGCGTATTCCTTGTAGAGGATAGTTGGGAAAGAAATCTCAGATAAAGCTGCTAATAGCATAATACCTTCATACAAATCTGGGGTGTGACCACACTGTGGAATACTTGGCTGCTTCGCCTCAAAAAAGGATATTGCAGGGCTGGAAAAGATGCAGAAAAGAACTACCCAAATAATTAGTGGGCTGGAGCAACTTCCCCACAAGAAAAAGCTACTGTGTTTGAGGCTTTTTTAAGCTTGGGGAGGGAAAAGTAAGGAGAGACATGATATTAAATTATGCATGGTGTGGCGAAAGTAGATAGAGAAAAGCCGCCCCCCCCCCCCGAAATGGAGGAGTGGTAGATGCAGCTACAAATCCCATTATTAAACTACATGCTCAAAGAAACAGTGGTAGCCATGAACTTATACAGCTTTAAAAGATTAGAAGAATTTGTGGAGGATGTTCTGCTTGTGAGTTTCCAATAACTGAATAGCATTTGGTTTGCTCCTATGAGAAACAATACGTTTGACTTGATAGGCCTTTTGCCTGATCCAGAAGAGCTGTTCTTATTCTATGTAAGGGGCCCTTGGGGATCATTTTAGATTCAAAGACAGGGTAGAAATCCAACTAATGCTATTCCAAAGAGTTTGAACACCGTATCCTGTTTTTCTTGAATTCATCCTATCTGAGACCAGTACTCTTTTCTAAATGGGATGGGGGAAGGGGTTGAACTCCACATTTTAATTTGTTTTTATTGGTATTAAAAATGCTCAGAATTAAGGGCACACCTGTTCATCTTGTACAGACTATTTTGATTTTGTTATGTTTAACTGTAACATAATTGAAAAGAAAACATGAAAGATGAATGTCATTTCTAACAATCAATGGTAGTTTCTCTTTAATAATTGCAAGTTGTACATTTTCTTCCATATTATCAGAAAAGCTCCATTATAATAAGAACATAAGAAGAGCCTGCACATTTTCTCCTAAGGTACAGATTTTTGTAAACCTCCTTTGGTTGGAGAATTGCATCACAAACTTCAGAGATGTATGAATTTCAAGGGATAGCTGTGCTTTGGAAAGTGTGAATTTGACAGATTCAGCTTTAAATGTAAAGTGAACTGAACTTCTTTCCCATCCCAAGGTAAGCTGCTGAGTCATGGCTGTTTGGATACATTCCCAACCTGAACACTGATGCCATGCATGCCAAAAGCAGCGCTGCGAACCCAGCATGGGATAAAAAAGTCTGATGGCCTTGAAATCACAATTTGATCGCAAAGCCATCTCCTCATCCTCCTGTATCCCTCATAATCAAAACCTGTTAACTTCACCAATAATGCCTTCTCCACTATCCTTACATCACCTCTTCTTTCCTTCTCTCCACTTTGAAGACTAGCTTTGCTTGGCTATTTTTTTAGTGCTCAGCTTAGTTAAATGAACATAAACAGTAGGATGTTCTTTAAAAACATTACAAGGTTTTGTTACTTCTTCTGAAGAAGGAAGCTGACCCAGTAAGAACTGCCCCCTGAAGTTTTGGTTCTTTGGGGAAGTGGCCAGGTGGGAAGCATGAAACACAGTAAATAGAATCAATGCATGACTGAGCCAGGAATTGTGGGGAGTGAGGATGCTGGCACCGTCATGCCTTATCGCTGCACATTCCTGTTCTTCTCTAGGTTGAGAGCAGGAAGGTACAAATGGAGGAAGATGTGGATGACTAAGGAAGGGCAATGATGAATGAGTTTCTGTGACTTGATGACTGAGATTTAAAGGAAAGGGATGTGTACTGGATGTGTTCCTTGTACTGGATGTGTTAAGGAAACTCCAGTGCTGTGGTCATAATAAAATGTTCACATGAATAATATTTACATAACAGTGTTTGTTGTAAAGCTGCCTAACCAGTGTGTCTCCTCCTGAAGCAGATATTTGGCCATTGCAGCATTTGGAAATTTGTGACCAAATTTTTCACACTGGCTGCTTCAAAAGTGTCTGTGGCTTTCTGTCCATAACTACTGCTGTTTCTTCCCCAGTGAGCAGCAAAATATGTTCGAGTGAGTCTGCATGCTCCTCCAGGCAGAGACCTATTTTCCTGCACTATACACATGGATTGCACTATATAAACAATGAGTGTTGTATCCAAGGAGGTTCTACTCAGAGCGCACCTGTTGAAATTAATAACCTAAGTTAGCCATCACCATTATTTTTAGTGGATCTACTCTGGGTAGGACTAGCAGTGGATGCAGCCCCCAAATCATATTGTATGAAATTCACAGGGGAAACACTCTTCCTTATTAAATAGAAAGGTTAGCATTTTAAAAACAACACTTATTGATTAAAATTGTCTCAGACTGCAGGACTCCAGTTACTCTGAAGCTGAGGTGGCCATTTCCTTAGGTGGGCTTTTGTTGTAGAGGCTTGATGCTAAGCCCAACAACACCCTCCAGCTTGGAAAAATGGATTGGGGAGAAGTACTGCACACCTTGGGTTAAAGGTCACTAATGTTTTCCACCCTCTAACTGCACTTGTCACCTAAACCGCATTCACAGTGCAAATGTTTAATTGTCATATTTATCTAATTACCTCTGGGTCAAAGAGCACTGAAAGATTGCCCTGGGCTAGGTGAAGAAACCAGTGCTGCATTGTGAAACCACCACTAATGACGGTGAGCGAAGGCGGCAAGGTACAGAGTGCAAGCACAAAGTTGTGCAACAGTCAGGTAGGGAAAGTACCAGCACCATAAGCTATGAAATGAAGATGTCAAAAAGGCCTTGGCTGCTTTTCTCAGCATGTTGTGAGGAGAGTTTGAATTACTGCTTGATTTAAATTCTCTCTCTCTCTCTCTCTCTCTCTCTCTCTCTCTCTCTCACACACACACACACAGAGAGAGAATTTGCAGGAGACCCTACTTCTAACTTTACACCGAATCCTTTCCTAACCCAATTCCATCTCCTGGATCTATCTTTTCCACTTGTGGCTCAGATGGATTCACTTGTTAGGAGTGCCCTTTACTAGTTACAGCTGGTACCCCAGCTGTGGCTGCTCTTGGACAGAGTTGCTCCCAGGTTGGTGAAGGCCAGTGTACATCCTCTGGGGTATGTACTTTATCATAGGTATGGGGGACCTCTAGCCCTCCATATGTTGAATGGGTACAACATGCATCATCCCAGATCATTGGCTATCGTGGTTAGAGCTGCTGGGAAATGAACAGCCTCTGGAGGGCCACGCGCCTGCTTTGCTATTTATGATGACAATGTATCTTGTTTATTTAAATGAGAGGCATAACCAGGAAATGGCAATGGTGACAAATGAGTGTGGCCAGGAGGAAGGGTGGGGCTACAAGTCAAAAACTGACAGTACCTGCAATATTTCTTTTCTTATGCTACTGCTGTAATAGATGAAGAGGAAAGAAGCTAACAGCTTTTCTTTTTCTCCTTCCTGTTCCGACAGACCTGTGAACTCAGCCTCTTTGGTAACTGCTGGATCTAGCTTAGCTGGTTGATCAATGTGATTAACAATCTAAAGCCTTAGCTGAGTGTCTTTCCAGTTCATTGTTTGAGGTAGCTAACCAGCAGAGATAATAATGTTGGGAAGTGGTGAGGGCTAAGGATTCATCAGCAGGGTGGGAAGACTTGTAAGTTAAAGCAAGTCAATAAAAAAATTAATACAAGGCATCTAATATCTTAAAAATAGATGTTGAATTCATTGTAATGACATTCAATAACATTTTAACATCATTTAAAAATATGCCAAGTGCCTGCCAGTCATCCACATGCCCTTTCCATTTATTGATTTGGAAAATGGAAACAAGTAGGAGCACTGCTGCCAACAATCTCTCTCTTCCCCTCCCCCCGGCATACACCTCCTGAAGTAAAACAATTAAAACATTTTTCTTGTAAACATTATCTGAATATTCTAGGAAGGGGGTCCGCAATGTTACTGATGAGGCAAATCCTGCTTTTCCTACCACTTCACAGGTTGCATCAAGGTTGCATGTGCCATGTGCACTGATTAGTTGTAAAGAGGCAGGAGAAACTGCTGTTCCTAAATAATAAGAGGGGAGGGTACTAGGGATCTGGCAGGCCTAGACACAATGGAACAAACCTAAAATGCCAGTGGCCGTGTTTGGGCCACAAGGGGTAGCGCAGAAAGTCAGGTAGAATGCAGAGGGACAGGGAGGGACAGAGGAAGATTACAGATACTGCCTTTTCCACCACCTCCCTAACTAGAAACAGAACTAGCTTATGTCTCCAACTATTAGGTACCAGTACCACGAGCTCCTCCTCTGACCTTGAGACAGGAGCAGATGCTCAAGGCTATGAATGATTAGGGTGATGCTGGAGCACTCAACCTGTGCCTGTTCTTCTCTGGAATGCAGCTTCAAGGACATCATTCCAGTAGATGCCTTTGTCCTCTTTTAACCTTTCACGGTCTTTTACCTGGTTGTTGGTCTGTCACTGTAAACAAGATTGAACTTTTGCCCACCTTGACAATCTTACTTTGGAGATTAAAACAAGAACGGTACTGGAAACATAAAATTCCCTGATCAAGATTGAGGCTTTCTGATACAACTGTGAGCAGCTAGAAGCTTTGTGCAAGATATCACATACAAACCTACCACAAACTAATATAAATATAGGAGAAATTTAGGTAGCAAGCAGGTTTTTTCACAGAACTCTCTGGTTGATAGAGAAAATCATTTGTAAGCATTGAAGCATATCCTGATAGTTCTTCTAAGCTCTTTTTATTCTCTGTGTATTTTGCTCTGACTGTCTCTTTAGGAAACTATCAGGGTATGTCATTATATAATTGTCTACTATGCTTTCGTGCAATATACCTTTGTGTGGTTAAAAAAAATAAAAGTAGGGTTTTAAAAAGACTGTATTTCTTGAGATTTTGAATTCATATGTTTTATGCTAGTATAATCCCTAGAATTTACAGAAATTGGGGGGGGGGTATGTCTCCTATGCATTGTTCTGACACATACCGGTAAACACGAGTAATCTATTATTTGCTTAAGTGCTGGGTGTGAGAACTTATGCATACCGAGCAATTGTAACATCAACATCAGAACAGCTTGCTTTCCTCATATTTTCCCTAGACACAAATACCAAAGAGATTTGGGAACAGTGAGGTGAGCTCAAACATAGACCAAGCCCCCAGCAGCCAATTTTAAGAGAGTTTATTAAAAAGTTGGCTTACGAGAGTAAAAGCACAAAGGCAGAATAACATACTGAAAAACTAAACATTTAAAATGCACCTACCCAATTACTTTACTCATGGAGGCTTATAGTCTGCTCATGAGCAACTTAGCATCTTCTTGGATGGCTGAGGAGGGACAAAGGGATGTTGGTGTCCCATTTTTAAGTGCTCTTTACCCAGGTGGCCTCCAACTGACAAGGGGCTCCTAGCAGCCAATCCCAGGAGCTGCACATAGCCCAGCTATTGGGCATATGAAGGATTAAGCAATGAAAGTGTCCATGGCAAGGAGATGGTGGCTATCAAAGTGTTTATTACTGCCACAGCAGTTCATTTTCTTTGTGAAACCACAAGTTTTCAGCAGCTTAACTATTATAATCCAAGGGAGGGGAGATGTGACCTCTCTGCCTAGGCATGATGGAGGACAAGAGAAACCAGGTATCCTTTAAAGGACAGGATACCACAGGGGAAAATGGTGTGAGAAAAATACAGAAAGACCTTCTCAAGTGCTCATGGTGATCTGGGAGCTCAGAGATCAGATTGGTTACCAAGGTTCTCAGGGCCCTTATGCATTAATTATGGTTGTGTAGTCTGCCCTGCCTGTATGAAAACAAGTTGTGGGTCATTTTTGTTCCCAAGCAAAGGCTGTGTAGGGTTGGTAAGTATTTTTAGATTCCCTTGAGCCACACATACTATGGTTCTCCAAACAAGCAGTCTGTTTCAACCCTCCTAAATTGTGAAAAAGGTAAGTGTCTTGAAGGGGGAACATAAGGCTTATGTTCCTTTAAACCAGAGAAAATAAAGAGCATGGAGAGGAGGCAAATTAAAGGGCAGGAGAGATAGGGAAAGAGGTTGAGGAAAACTCAAGGAGTGCATGTTAAGGTTCTGGAGGAAGGGAGAACTCCTAAATGTTCTGTTTTGTAGGCAAATGATGGCATAGAAGAGCAACCATGATACTTTTGATTTCCTCCCAAAAGGTATTTGGGACTAAATGGAAATATAGGGATTGGTTCTGTAAACTGAGGTGAAAAGAGACTCTAGAACTGCATTGTCATAAATTTCGTGTGCAGATCCTGAATGTGAGGTCTTAACGTTGACTATCGCTTTCTGGGCCCAGTGCTTTATTCTCAGGTTGACTGACCAAACAAACAAACATACTTGTTGTACTTGTGTACAAATTACACATATCTAGAGTCCTTACACCTCCATAGGTAATGAGGGTAAGCCCATTTCTAATGAAGATACTTCACATACATCTGTGCTAACTTCCTCAGTTGTCCAGGCCCAGGTTCTTTCTTGGAACTGCCATAGGCAGAGAAAAGCTTTTAAAAGCCAAATTGCTAATAAAGGTAAAGGTACCGCTGCCCTATGGGCCAGTCGTGTCCGACTCTAGGGTTGTGCGCCCATCTCCCTTAAGAGGCCGGGTGCCAGCGCTGTCCGGAGACACTTCCGGGTCACGTGGCCAGTGTGACGAAGCTGCTCTGGCGAGCCGGCACCAGCGCAGCACATGGAAACGCCGTTTACCTTCCCACTATAAAGCGGTACCTATTTATCTACTTGCACTTAGGGGTGCTTTCGAACTGCTAGGTGGGCAGGACCTGGGACCGAAAGACGGGAGCTCACCCCGCCGCAGGGATTTGAACCGCTGACCATGTGATCGGCAAGCCCTAGGCACTGAGGTTTTACCCACAGCGCCACCCACGTCCCAAAATTGCTAATGGGTATACTTAAAATGGCCAGTAGATAACAGCTAGCTTCTGAAAAGGAAGCTACTATGTGTTTTCCATTTGATATTGAAAACTGCAGGTAATTGAAGCCAAGAGCACTCCTTTGATTTCAAGGTCAATGTATTTTCAAACTGTACTTTTCAACTGGGTCCTGCATCAAAATCTTGTAGTCTGGAGTACTTGTGCTCAGGGTTGAATCCTCAAGTTCTTGGCTTCAGTATGTTAAAGTGTCATTGAAATAAGGGTGACTCTGCTGAAGCCTTTGTTTTTTTGTTAAGTGCTTTAGAAGTACTTTTAAATAAATAAAAAACTGCACCTCTGACTGTGGGTGGGCTCTTGATTATTTTTTGCTTAGATGTGCGTAGCTTTGGATGTAAAGTGGTATTGCTGAGGTGGGGAAAAATCAGATCCTAGTTCTCAATTCCTATTACCATTGTTTTGCTTTTACAAGTTGCCCGTGCCTGTGCGAGTAGCGCCTTCAACTGACGCGTCGTCGTTCCGGCACTGCTTTTTCCAATGAGCTTTTTGGGTGCTTTTTATTTCCCGATGGCGGTGGGCGGCTGCAGCTACTGAAGACCGCATAAAGCGCACGTAAAAGGTACGGGAGAGCTGCCTGGGGCAGCGCATAGCTTTGCATCACGCTTAGCCCCGCCCACCAGCTGAGCCCCAGGTGAGCCGCCGCTGCCGCACAGCTGCCAGGCTGGGTGGGAGGCGCAGTGGATCCTGGGAGTTGTAGTCAAAACCCTATGTTTCCTTTCCAGGCCTGGGTAACACTCCAGTTAGGGCATAGCGACCGCAAAAACAGCTCGCCTGCCTTTCGTCTTTAATCAGCATCTACGCGCTCTTTCTCAACCCCTTCCTGACTGAGGTAAAAATAAAAACCTCCCTCCTTTGCAGGACCACAACTCCCGAAGCGAGCCTCCCTCACCACCGAGGGCTACCACATCCGTTTTCCCGCCTCCCGCCAGGCCCTCTGGGGCTTGTAGTCCCTCACCTTAGTATTCACGACGGCTTTCGGCGCTGTTTCCGCAGGGCGGGCTCTTCGCTTCTCGGTGAGTCGCTACGCTACGGAAGCTGCGTAAGGGGCCGGCTTCTGGACTCTGGGCGGAGGAGCGGGGGGGGGGGCGGTTGTTATAGCTGGCTGCCTCCGCTTTGGGGCTGAGGGGGGTTAAAAAAAAAAAGGAAAGAGAAAAAGGAAACGGTTTCCTGAGGAGGCGGGAGAGAGCCGGGCGGGGTGGGAGGCGGGAGGGTGGGGGTCAAAGTTACTCGGCCGCCCAAGGCGGGGTAGGTGGTAGTAGTGGCGGTGAGTAGTGCGGAGACAGGGCTGAGGAGAAGGGGAGAGAAAGGAAACCGGTCAGCCTGCCGCCCAGCCAGCAAACAGTCGTTGAAGCCGCCGCCGCCGCCGCCGGGGCGTCCCTCAGCAACGGTCAGTCTGAGCGCGCGACCCTCGCGGGGGGGGGGGGGAGGGAGGGAGAGAACGCCAAAGAGCGCGCGAGAGAGTGAGTGAGTTGGGGGGGGGCAGAGAATGTGGGGGAAGGGAAGGCGCGCTCCCGGTGAGGGGGAGGCACGCGTGCGCGTACTGGAGGGGGGGGGCGTGTGGTGGTGGGCTAGGTGAGTCGCCCCTTCCCTATTATTATTTTTTTTAATGAGGCGAATAAAACGCAAATAAAAACGAAAGCTTCCTCATTCCTTCTCCATAATAATCTCCCTAAGAGGGATATCCGCTTTCCCTCCTCAGCCCCACTTCAGTTCTTGGTTCATTCATTTATTTTGTTGTAAGATGTATATGTTGGGTTTTGTTCATTTTTATTATTACATTGATATCCCCACCTTTTTGTCAAGGAGCTGAAGGTGGCCTGCATGGTTCTAACCAACCCACCCCCCTCAATTTTATCTTCACAGCAACCCTGTGAGGTAGGCTAAGGCAGAGAGGTGGTGACTGGCTCAAGGTCATGCAGCGAGCTTCATGACAGAGTTGGGGGGTGGGGGGCGGCATTTGAACCCTGTTCTCCCATGTCATAGTCTATATAATGCTTCACCGCACTGGCTGAACAGTATTTGTGGACCACCCCACCATGTAACATGTTTTGTCATAATTGGCATGCAGTAATTATAAAAAAACGAATGTCGGGCATGCACCGTGAAATGAAAAGCAACATGTGTAACAGCAAAGATAAAGCCTGTCACACCCCCAAAGTTAGAACACCAGTTTAGAAGCCGAAGGTGCTCAAACAAGCCCTAATGTTGTGGAACACTATATGAATTGCAAATACAAAACAAAAATAATGGAACTAATGTTCTGGGTCTGTTTAGTCCCTGGATTGGAGACTGCCTGGAAAGCCACATGTATGCCGCCTTGGGTTTCATGATAGAAGAAAGACAGGATATAAATGGAAGAAAATTAATAAATAGCTCACAGCAGAGGGCACACCACCACCACTGAGGTTGAGGCAGAATGTGAGCACACACCCCTTTTGGCCCAGAGGCTGCTGCTGCTTCTCTGTTTGCTTTGCTTGTTTTAATATTTATATCCTGCCTCTTAAAACTAATCATCATCAACATCATCATCAAATTTGAGGTGGAGAAAGGCTCACAATATTTTTTCTTTTGCTTTTAAAATGCAATGCTAACAATAAAAAGCAGACAAATAGTTAAAACGTCATCATGAAAACCACAAGAACAAGTGCAGACACAAACATTGTTGTAAAAAATTATTTCAGAATTCACAGATGCAAAACATAACATTGGAAGTTACGTATTAAAAAACCGTCTGATCAAATTAAAACTTATTAAGAGGGTTGGGTCAGAAGAATTTCTTTTGGGAGGTTGTTCCATAGTTAAGGACCACTTTGGAGATGCCGGTTTTGTCCAGGAGTGAAGGGCCTCTCAACAGACTCCCTTAACTGGTTGAGGGTGCCTGAGGAAGCATTTTTGGGTTTGATCTGAGAGACTGTCCCAGAGCCTTGGAGAGCAAGCATTAACTTCTCGAGGGACTGGTCCCCTTCCTAGTCCCATTGTGATGTGCACCTAGTTCTCAGTTCTTCTCTGCTACAATGCAGTGTGCATCATATCTCCCTTTTGGGGTATTCCTCATCAAGTGAGGGATGTGCTTCCCCGGGTCTTCTGTATGTTGCTTGTGGAGTGCCTGGGAAGTTTTGAGATGGTGCGAGACATTCTCGCCCTCCTGCCCACATTTCTAGACAACCATGGGGGTGCAATGCTGAGGGGACTCCTAACTAGTGATGCGCTTTGGCGCATGCCTAACTTCAGCTACTCAATGTTATGAGTGATATACAGTTGCACTTTGTAATCTAGTTTTTAAGAAATGTTAATGAATGTTCTTGCATTATTGTTAATCTTCAAGTAAACAATTTAGAGGCTATTATATTAAGCAGTGTAATTTTAAATAAATAACAATCCTGTTTGAACTAGTCATATCTTGGAGAGATCCTCCCCCCTTTGCTGCCCTCTTTGACTCAAACACTAACCCCTGGATAACAGTTTGAAGCATAGTAGGTGGTTTCTTTAAAAATGCTGTGTGGCGTCACAATAATGAAAACGAGTATTATTTTCTCCTCCCTACCCCCATTGAGCTTATCCATGTTGGAGTTCCTGTACTGTTATAGGGGCACAAAACATGAGATCAATGGACAAAAAGTCAGAGGGGGAAGTGGTTCCTGTAGAATTTCTTATGCATTATATATTTGAGTAATGCTGAGTAGAGTGTGGTTTTCTAGGAAAATATGAATGTATGTCAATCTTTAAATTTTTAAAAAAGAAGTTGCCCTAGAACATTGGGAAATCAACATGTTTTAATCACCCAAATAAGCCTTGGAATAAAAAGCACTTGGAAGCAGTAAGATGCAAACATATCTAAATATGCACTTGGTTGTCTAGGATGTCTGTGAATGTCTTTGTGTAAAGTGTTCTCAGTGATTTGGTTTTTTTATGCCTATCCTTTTGAAGACTCTTGGAGTTGATGACTGTATATATTTGTTTTCAAAACATCTTATAAATTAGAAGGCAGGCACTTTTGAGGGTTGCACTGAATCCTTGCTTTACTCTTTAATGAATTTTATTAATTGTACCACAACAGTGTTAATCATAGTTTCTTCTGAAGAACTGTGCATTTCTCAAACAGGAGAAATCCTGCTTTGAGGCAAGGAAGTGCTGCTGGCGCCAATAAGACAGGGAAACAGATGCACTGGATTGAAGTAGTGTTTTGGTCTAAGGTCAAACAGTGACTCAGTGGCAGAGCCAGAAGTGCAATATAAGATTCTTGGTCCCCTGTCCTTGTGCTGGACAGGGGACAATGTCTCTGGTTGAATGAATGAAGTTTAGGTTTCTGGTCTGGAATCCGCAGTTGGTGGAAATGCCTTGTTATCCCTGACCTGTTGTCTTTTATGCCTGAATTTTAGTGGGTGGGTGATATGCTGATTTCTAATGCCAGTTTTAGTATTCTCACATGCTACCTCAGTACAACCATCAGTGTTAGAAACTCAGATATATAATCTAATCAGCAAATTGCACCTTGAGCCTAGGTTACGGTCGACACAGTGGCATACCTAGGCACTGTTTGTTCCATTAGTGGGGTTTGTTGTTGTTGTTGTTGTTTTCATTTCTATACCACTTTGTATTTTAAAGAACGAATATCAAAGTGGTTAAAATATCTAACAAAACAATCTAGAATAATAATAAAAAATCAAGCTTCAAGGAAAATATTTCAGATTGTTCTCTAAGTGACATTTTGCTTTCCCCAGTCGCCAACCCGGTATCCAGAGATCTCCACATAGTCACAATTGGATCTGCACCAGTCACAAAACACACCTGGCTATTTTCTAACACTGACAACAATCTGTATTTAAACAAATTCTGGTTTGCCTTGGTTGTTCCTACAGCTAGTATTGCAGAATATTGTTCAGATATGTGGTAATGGTGCATTATGAGAAGTTTGTTGGGTAGGCTTTTTGCAGGGGGGTTCAAGGTTGTGATCAGTGTAAATCTTCAATATATTTCACTGAATACTTATGCATCCCTACATACAAAGCTGCTTTAGTGTGCTGTGTAAACTAAGGCACTGTGTTTGTTCAGTTGCATCTTTTCTCAAAATGCATTTTTTTTCTGGCTTTCCAGTAGTGAAAAGGAACAGTGAATGTCATGAAGAAAATATGCAGGTAGCCATAAATGGCGCATGGTGGGTAGTGGGGTGGAAATCCAAAAGCACCAGTGATTACATAGTTCAAGATGAGTTCTGCTGAACTTGAGCCAAAGTTACATAGTGGACAGCATTCAACTGCTGACCAGGAACTCTTGAGTTCATATCACTGCTCTTTGACGATGCTCAACTGTGTCTCCTTAAGCATAATCACTGTTTCTGAGCTTTGCTTACTTCACAGAATTGTTGTTAGGGCAAAAAGGGATAAATATATGTGACTTGTCCTGAGCTCTTACGAGGAAGTGCAGGATACAAATGTGATTAATGGATGTACCGATACCATGAAACCTAGCGTTTAGTCTGACGTGTCTGTTCTCTTCTAAATAAAAACAAACATTACAAGAGCCCTGCAGCAGTGAGGCGGTGCCCATGTGTTGTTGTGGCGTCATCCTGATTTGTGGTGGTGCTCACATAGTGTCAGCATAGTTATGGGTGTAGTGAATGCTGCATCTTGGGCATTATAATGGAATACCGTGCTTCCTCTTTGTCCTCCATTTCTCTTGCTTTGGAAATTAAAAACCTGGCCCTTTAGCATTTATTGATTGTACGCCTGGTTGTAGCATATACAGTACTGTATAACGGGTTTTGCTTTGTGAGAATTTTGTTTTGTTTTGTTTCTTAAAAATGACTTGAAATCTTTGATTCTGTCTTAGTTTCTTTTCTGACACTTCTACTCATAGTGCACCTGGATATTTTTCTATAGAATTGTAGAGTTGGAAGGCAGCATGAAGGTCTTCACCTCTTTTTGTCTTCTTGTTTTGTTTTTGGACAAAGTCTACCCTGTTTCTCTCCAATTCTGGGCTAGTGGTTTAATCGCCAGCATAGCCTGATTTCTTTTTGAATTATATAGGAAGAATGTTTTCAATGTGATTCTTTATTATTATTCCCCCACTCCCTGGTATTTTCTTTTAAATAGGGAGTACAGACGATGTAACCCTGAACTGGCAAAAAAACATTTCATAGACCCATGAAACATATCTAGTGCCTAAGCTGTGTTTAAGCTTTAAGTGTCATTTGTACTAAGCTTAGTTAACTATGCAGCCTAAATTCAGAATAAGCCCCATAAACACGATGGAGCTTTGATCCTAAGCTTGCTTATTTGGAAGTAAATTAAAATACTGACTTGTTACGAAAAGGGAAGCAAGCTGGGCTTGAAGTGGTCAGGGACCTTTTAGAGATGGAAAGAGCTCCAGCTTCTCCATTCAGTTTCCTTTTTAGATTGCTTACATTGAACAACAAGCAACTGTGCCATTTGGGTAGATTCAGAGCCTGGACAATGGACTTCAAAGAGCATTCCACATCTGAGGTTAAATTAGTTCCTTATATAAATGTGATTTATACTTTGGATACACTGAACATTTTGTTTTCTTTTTGAGTTCTCTCCCAATTTATCAGATTCTTACATAATGCAAGAAAGACTCACATGTTGGGCAAAAAGATCCCTCCATTGCAGGGGGTTGTACTAGATGACCCTTGTGGTCCCTTCCAACTCTACAATCCTATGTATGGAAATGCCATAATGTGCTTGAACTCTTGTTGTGGCACTGAAAGGAAGAAATTGTTGGTGTCTTGTCCCTCTTCCCCTTTCATACCTTATTGCTATCCTTCCTTCAAAGAGCTCTAGGTGGCATATTTGATTATTTCATGTCCTAACGTACTTCATAGAGTTGTTGTGAGGATGAAAGAGGAGGTGATTGTCCCAAGTTCACTCAGTGGACTTTATGGCTGAGTAGAGATTTGAATGTAGGTTTCTCCATTTCTAGTTCAGGTTTTTAACCACTTAGTCACTCTTGCTGTTGCTGACAGGTGTGTAGGTAAAGTAGGTCAGAACTCCGTGATGCCTAAGATCCAGATTCGTTGAGAGTCTCTTCATTTCAGTTATCCACTGACATCACTGTGGTCATCAAAGGGAAGGGTAGTAGTAGCCAGGCACCTCTCCATTATAGCTGGATCCAGGCCTGTGGATAACCCTATTCTCCAAGAAACCTTTTGCTTTTCACTTTATTTGGAATTTCAAGTGCTGCTACCTGTCTGGAAGCCAGTTTTCCTTTGGATTGTGGTTGGTTGACGTCTGTCTGTCTCGTGAGACAATGGAAGAGTGTGCCTTTGGGGGTGAAGCCAAACTGTTGGAGAGTTATACTACCTGCTGTGGCTGTAAATACCAATATGGAAGAGCCATGTTTTGTTGCAGCTCTGGGGCAGATGAAGGTTGTGCTGCTGCAGGTGCACCATGGCGTTATTGACCTGGGTATGCTTCCTTCTGGCCAAACTGGTGCAAAATGTATTGTTTTCATTTCCTTTGGACCACATCAGTGATGTCGAGGAGGGGGGGGGTCTTGTCCTGTGTGCAGCCCAAGACCTCCATACACACCGCCCAGGCTTGCACCCTGGATAGGTCACTTTGGTGCTGTTAATGCAGCAAAAATGATGCAGGAGGCAGCAGTTAAAAATTATAAGCTAAAACTGATTGCCATAAAGTACCAGTGCTAAGGGTTGCTTTCATCAAAGGGAGAGATCGTCTTGCCTCATTGAAGTGTGGAATACAAATAAATAGTAAAACCTCTGTGAATTGGCCCTACCTGCTTGTAGTTAGTTAGCAAGGCTGGGGTTCCTGGTTGCCCTTAAACAGTCCTTTTCATTGAGATCCCAATAAGCTTTTCCTGTGTTGTCCTGACCTGTGACTTGCTGTTTTCAGGCTAGCTTTATATCTAATATATCTTGGTATGCTAGCCTCATAGTGGGGCTGGTTCCTGGGTAGCTAATCCCTTCTAAGAAGAATATTTGTTTTTACCTGCATTCACTATCATTTGCTTGATGGTTAGGCTACCCTTAAGGAGACAAAAGAAGAGAGGATGTAGACTTGCTTTCTCCAGTTTCCCATTCATTGAAGCTTCAATGAAGGGAAATACCAAGTGCTGAAGTGCTCTTTCCTGACACAGGAAAAGAATGGAAAGGAGTAGCTGTGCATTATTATTGCTTCTCTTATTGCTATTGTTCTGTTAGACACACAGAGGCTTTTCTTCCGAAATCAGTGTGAGACTGAAGAGGCTTGTGGGGAACAGAGTAGGATCCAGATTGCAATTGGCCTAAAGAAAGGATTTCTAGATTGCAGTCCTCGCCTTTGAGTTTTACATTGCACAAGTCTGCTGCTATTTTAGTGAAAGCCAAACTTTGACAGCAAAGATAATGCATTTATATTGATGTAATTAGAAGGGCAGGCAAGTTGATGTCTGGCTCAGGGGCAGTGTATGCTTTCTGCTTTAAATCTAGCTAACATAACTTCGGTGATTGAGAAGCTGTTCTGATTTGGCAGAAGGGAGATTGTGGCTTTCCCAGTTAACTGGTTCTTAGTGCTAGTATTTGGCTTTAAGCCTGGGAGGCTTTTCCATTATCTGGGAAGCTGCTGAAGGGTATGTGTGTGGAAGATGTTCGTAGTCAATGGTTTTTTGAAAACAGAAACCTGAAAAATTCTACCCTCAGATCACATTGCCCTTTTTTGTATCCAAGTGGCTATGAAGCCATTTCAAGGAAATAGTTTTGTTTGTTCTTTTTGCAGCTGTTTAGCCCAGTTGTAGATGTTTGCCTGCATGGAACTACTTTGTACAAAAATGGACCAGTGATCCATCTAGTCCAGCTCTACTTACAAAGCAGCAAAGCTCTTTTCTTTAACTGGAGATATGAGAAATTGAGCCTGTAGCCTTCTGCATCTGAGGCCACGCAGCTTAGTGTTATTCTGAAATAGCTGCTGACAATAAAACCATGTTTCTTTCATTCACATTTGGTTTAAAGTAAATTTGTATTTAAACAAAGCACTATTGTGGTCCCAGGAATATTCTGAAGACACCTGATGCTACCCATCTTTGAAACAACATCTGCCAGGACCTGAATAAATGTGCCAGGCGGTTGTCTTATCTAGGTAATGGACTGGATGAGAGCCAAAAAACTGAAGCTCAGTCCAGATAAGACTAAGACACTGTTAGTGAGTGGTTCCCTAGATCAGGTGGATGAGAGGTTGCCTGCTCTTGATTGGGTTACACTACCTCTGAAGGAGCGGATACGTAGCTTGGGCGTACTCCTTGAAGCTCAGGTGGCCTCAGCAGCATGGTGTTCCTTTCATCAACTTCAGCTGGTGGCACAGCTGTGCCCCTTTCTGGACAGGGTTAGTCTAACTTTCGTTATCTATGTTCTGGTAACCTTTTGGTTATATTACTGTAACACAATATATGTAGGATGACTGCTGAAGATGGTTCGGAATCTCCAGCTGGTGCAGAATTCGGTGGCCAGGTTGCTCCCTGGGAAAGGACAATTTGAGCATATTACATCAATCCTGGACCGACTGCAGTGGCTGCCAATTAGTTTCAGGGCCTAATTCAAAATGCTGGTTTTGACCTATGAAGCCTTAAATAGCTCAGAACCGCAGTACCTCAAGGACCAACTCTCCTGATAGGAACCGACTTGGACATTGTGAACATCATTTGAGGCCCTTCTTCAAGTGCCGCCTCCATGTGAAGTCTGCAGGGTGACAGCACAATAATGGGCCTTTTCTGCAGTGACCCCCCATTTATGGAATGCTCTCCCCAGGGAGGTTTGTCTGGCACTGTCATTATATATTTTTAGGCACCAGGCTAAAACATTCCTCTTCAGCCATGCCTTTGGTGGATTCATATTGTACAGCCTTTTAAATGTGTGTGCTTTTTTTTTGCTGTTTTGTTTCTTCTGTTTTGACTATTTATTTCTGCTTTTCTCTTGTGTCTTTATTCTTGTGAACTGCCCTAAGATCTTTTGATGGACAGTATATAAATCTAATAAAAATAAACAAATACCTGTGTTTGGTAGTCTATTATTTGGGAAAGGGGTGCAAATGTAATAAATTACCCAGGACCCCTAACTTCATTATTGTTTTATTCAGTTCATTATATCTTTTGTTTGAATATCCATTTTATTGAATATTTGTTTGTTTGTTTGAATATCTGTATATTGATCTCTCTCTCTCTCTCTCTCTCTCTCTCTCTCTCTCTCTCTGACACACACGGGGAGGGGGGCAGTTTACAGCAATAAAACCTTAGAACAATTAAGTTTAAAAAAAATGAGCTTTCCAGTCACAAACCAGACATGCTTGCTTAGTTTCACCAAGTATCCGTATCATTTGTCTTCAGACTGCTTCATGGGTTCCTTTGAATGGACATCCAGGCATTTTCAGGGGTTTGTGTTCTTCTTTCTGCATTTTCATTTGTGTTTTTTTTACAGGATCTTTCAAATTATTCTTAGTCTAATAAGCTTTACAATAACCCTGTGACATTGTACAGTATTGGAGAAGGAGAACTGAAGCTTAAGAGAATGTGGCTTACCTGGGACTACTGCCTGGGGCTGATCTGATATCTGAAATGTGAATTTATAATCTAATAATTGAGACACTTATACACCGTACTTGTTTTCAGACAACACATTTCCTGAAGGCTCACCTTGTGCAGAGAGCAGCATTCCAGCTAAAGCCTGAGACTTATTGTAGTCTCCCATCTAATTATCAGGCTAGCCTAGGCCTTATCTCTCCAAAAGATAACAGGCTTCTCCACCCTATTCTCTTGCTGCTGAAAAATCTGTCCGCCCCCATTAAATAAGGTTTACAAGGAAGGTAAATCTTTATAAATACTCTGCCAAGTGACACATTAACTAGCTGATCTGTAAGTACAGCACTTTTAAGATATCAGTCCCTATGTAAGTGTGCTAAATATTATTCATTTGAAAGAAGACAAGAGAGGGCATGGGGAAGGGAGAGTAACTTGTTCCCTTGCACTCTTCTATTTCTCTGGACTCCCATCTCTAAAACAATAGTTGAACAAACATTGATACGAATCTGGCTTTTGAGTTCTTGTCCATTTGTGTCTTTTGCAACTTGCAAATACAGGTTGAAAAAACACTTTACTACTAGCAGATAGCAAGTACAGACCTTGTAGCTAGATGCAGCTTGCTGAGTCCAGAGAGGGGAGTTTGCTGTTTGCAGTGGAGATGGGGTAGCAGTCTTTCCATAAAGGAAACACTTGTTTCTGGCAAGCAGAGGCAAGCTAATTCTACTATTTTGGAGGGGTGTAGCTTCGTTACAGCTGCATGTGACTGGACTTTAAAATGCTTACTGCTTTCCTCTGGGAAGCACTTTTAAACAGATTAGAAATACAGAATGAAATTCTGTATCATAACAGGAGTACACACCAGAAGAACAAGGTAGCATTGGATACCTTGTACACAGAGTGTTTGGGAAATTAAAATTAAAATTAAACTCTTGTATCTAGTCTAAATTGTCACTCCCCTTCTTATTTATTGATTTGTAACTCAGTGCATCAGAAACTGAGGACTAAATGTGACATGATTGCTTAATCTCAGGGTCATGGGTTCGAGCCCCACGTTGGGCAGAAGATTCCTGCATTGCAAGGAATTTGACTAAATGACTCTCAGAGTCCCTTCTGACTCTACAGTTCTATTATTCTTCAAAAAGCCACAAATGTGGTTTTCTTCTAAAATGGATTTACACATTCACCACTCACTCACTCGATATCAAGCCTTCAATTCCTGGGAGTTGCTGAATTTTAGGACTGTAGTTCTGTTCTTTTTCAATCTTTGAGAAGACATTTATGAAAAGTGAACCATGTGGCGGTGACAAGGAAAACCCACACCTGCTATATATTGTCCTCCTGAACTCTTGGGAAAGGACAGAAGGCATGCTCCAGATGAAATGAAGCATTCTGCCATAGTGGCGGTTCTAAGAACTAGCAGCCTTGTGGCTCATTGATGAAGGAGCCAGCTGTTCTTCCTGCTGGCCTTGGCACTTTCTCTCACAAATGCACCCACACCCACACATTGTTGTCATTCTGTAGGAAGCAGCCAGGAATGTGGGTTTTTTTTGGGGGGGAACCCTGTGGAAATTTGGGTAATTTGCATCCAAAAACATTTTTGTGACACCCTGTAGAGTGATCTAGTTTAGCACAGAGTCATAGAATAGTAGAGTTGGAAGGGACCCCTGAGGGCCCTGCAGTACAGGTGTCTCAACTAGATACTGCATACAGTAGGTGAAAGTTTACATAAGAGTGCACACATTCATGAAAACATCCAAACATCCAAATTGCTTGGAAATATTTGTTTAGTAAACAAAACTAAACATTTTGAAATGGTCAAACTTTCTATTTTGCAGTTGGCATCCATTCATTGTTACTAATGAACTTTTCAAATGAATTTTTTCCCCTCTGAAAAACACCAGCAGTTGCTTGTAGGGAAACATATGTTTGGCGATGTGGATGATTGTTCAGAGTTGTGTTAGCTTGGGGCTACTTTGAGATCATGCTCCTTGTAAAATGGCTGTACCTACTAAGACCTTCTGAGTGAGGGTTGGTCACAATTGTTTTAAAAAATGAATCTGAATAATGAATTTGGGATGAGAGAAAGGCCTGTTTTGTATCACCTTGAATTTCCAGTACTTTTCTTCTCTTTGGACTCCACGAATAATATCTAGATCAAGGTTTAGACATAACTGTGTTTTGCATGAACCTTTCTGAGTCTCATGGCATATAATCTGATGTTTGCCATTAATTGCATTGGTTACACAACTCTGTACCCATATTTTATATACAGTGGTACCTTGGGTTACATACGCTTCAGGTTACAGATTCCACTAACTCAGAAATAGTGCCTCGGGTTAAGAACGTTGCTTCAGGATGAGAACAGAAATTGTGCTCCGGCAGCGGAAGGCCCCATTAGCTGAAGTGGTGCTTCAGGTTAAGAACAGTTTCAGGTTAAGAACAGACCTCCGGAATGAATTAAGTACTTAACCCGAGGTACCACTGTACATGATGACTTTTGAAAAAGAGATCCAGGAAGACAAAAAGTTCATATTTAGGGTATCTCAAGCAGCAGATCTCTAATTTGGTTGTGGTTGTTGGTATACCTAGAGTGAGACATGCAAAAAAGATAAGAGGATGCTTTTTATTGAACCATTTAAAATGATGGCATAATAAAACAAGCTTGGGTTAATTGAAAATATGTAGATGATGTAGTGGGAGGAACCGCATAGTAGATACAGAAGTTTGGATAAGGCTGATGACTAAAGGCAAGCCTGCTGTAAGCAGCATTAGCCAAAGCTTTTCAGAGTGGCTGGGGAAACCCAGCCAGATGGGCAGGGTATAAGTAATAAATTAATATTATTATAAAATATAATCGGGATGTCCTTTACTACTTTCTAGTTAAGACCAGACTTCAATCCATAGTCCACAGCATACATTGATACAGTGGAGTTAAGGCTAAAATTTGCCCCAAAAAATATAAAAGTCAGCCAGAATTCAAAGCCCATTTGAATTAGACGTCTCATAGAACAGTGCAAAGAATGGGTGGTTTTGTGGAATTATTTCTCACTTTCTCTGATATCTACCTCCTGTATATGTGTGCTGTGTTCTGCTTGCCTTTCACCACAATTTGCTGTTAGGTGACCTTAGCTGTGCTGTCTGTGCACCAGTGTTGCTATGGGAGCATATAAGACCTTGGGTCAACCAGCTCAGGCAAGCATCATTGAATTGGATAAGTTTTAAGTGGCTGGCCATAAAAGGGAGGAATCTGAGGTTCCATTTGCTGCTTTACCTGCCAGCATGTGGGAGGAATACTTAGGGGCAGTCTGATACAAAGAAGAGTAGCAGAGGGACTAATTGGATATAGACTGATGTGGTTTATGCCACTGAGAGTCAAATTTGGTTCTTCCACAGCATAATGGGTTGACCCCTTTGCCCCACCCCACCCCTAACAAACCCCAGTGGCTTGAGCTGTAGAGACCTCATTCACTTTGATCTTGTACTGTTCTGGACAATTTGGATTTTCTTCTTCCTTTGCTTCGCAGAGTAGCAAGTGTTGTTTAGCTAGGATGAGCTTTGTCTTCCATTGAAGTGAGTTTTCATGCCACCAGTCATTAGTTGGAATCTAGGGCTCTTTGTCCTTCATCTTGCAACCATCCACCTGTAATCTGCTCATCTTGGCTATCACAGAAGCAAGCAGAGTCTTCCAGAGCTTTCTGAATCTGATTCACATGTGAACCAGGAACTAATTGACTATGCTGGGCACTAACTGGTTTTATTTGTTTAATGCCTGTGGGGAAGTGGTTTTCTGTAGGAACTTGCCATCTAGTCTTGGATGAAGATGTGTGAAAATCTAGTATAGAAAGGGAGAAGTTGGTTGCTGGGCCCATGGTTGCAAAGCCTGTGCTACTGCTAAATGAATTCCCATGGAACTGACTAGTTCGCCTCCTGGTGATGTTCTTCCCTCTCACAGGTGTTCACTTTCTCTTCTGCTCACACCTAGCACTGCTACTAATTGGTGGTGGTAACAGTTTGCTCACTAACGAGTCTCTGTTGTTGTTATCACTGATTGGGCTTCTACATACTATCAATCCTGTTTTCATGTTGTGACTTGTTGGAAAGTAACTTGCTTTGCCAAGAAGAACCTGTGGCTCCCTATCTATGACCCTTATGAGTTGTAATTACCGGTACCTTCCTAGAGCCTTTATATGATCCTGCTTTGAATATGACCCTTATCCTGGAAGGAGGTGTGGTTTCAGTTGCACTTGGTTGTTTTGGGAGATGTATTTGGGATTTTTTTTATCCTATTGTCTTTATTTTTGTAATACACTGTTTGAGTTTTAATGAAGTAACACTCCTCTATTTTGTATTCAGCCCATAGTACTTAGGATTTCTCTCTGTCTGTGTGTGAGAGAGATTACCAATATGAAAAGCCTTCTCTTGCTTTTGTGAGAGATGGTATGCTTGTGGTAGGTGGAGCCTTCTGTTCCATTTTGTATGCATATGGTAGTTCTTAATTAAATTGTCACCTTCCTCTGTCTAAAGTTAACCTTACCTCTGTGCCAGCTTGAGACCGGCCCTCTCAGAGATATCAACCGTCTGAAATCTAGGACAGCAAGGAGGAAATTATAACATAGTGAACGATTTGAGTTGGGAGATGACAGCAATATTGAAACACTGGGATCAGAAACGAGGTTTTTTTTATTGTATTAACTACCTCATAAAGTGTATTGTAAAACAAGTTGTTGTTGGCGGCATCTGTCTGTCTTGAACAGAGTATAGCTTTGTAAACAACATATGGACATAAACAGAGCTGTGAACCAGTGTGGTCCAGTAAGTAATCCTGAAAGAAGTGGGTTCAATTCCGGATCAGTTATTCTCAGTCTCACTACTATGTATGTAAAATTGGGATATTCATTACCTAATTCATACATATGTTGAGGCAAAAGTAACACATATATGCTTTTTAAAGGATGTAGAGGAGTTTTACAATAATTATGATGGGCAGCATGGCTAATATGAATCTTGGCATCTTCCTTGCAAATAGACAAAGCAAACTACTGTCAGATTTGTAGTTTTGTGTTTTCCAAAGACCCTTTGATAACAAATTCTGAGGAAGAATAATGCCTGATCTTATGACATCTGCTGTGTGAGGATTTTAATGGAGACTAGAGATTTTGGCTCTGTGAGGCTGGGTGATCTTATGTGTCTATGTGTAGCCTAACCCTAGGAATGTGAAGGATTCCTTTGGGGGAAAATATATTTGCCTTCCATGTATTTCATTCATTTACATTTTCCCCAAAATATATCTTGAGCCGGTTCTGAAAGCTAATTGGGCTCAATGAATTTCTAAAGAGTGAGTATTCCATGGTTGTGGGATACAAAATACCTTTCTATGTGCCACATCTGTCCTCAAAGAAGAGCAGCACATATGTGCAATAAATATCCGCATGTGATATTTAAATTGCAGTTGGGGTGTGTGTGTGTGTGTGATTGTTGGAAGTATAAAGAGATGATGACAAATTCCCATGTAGACATGCAGCAGGGTAAAGTGGAAGGATGGGCTGTGCCACTTAAGACTGCAATTAAGGGAATGACTTGTCTGAATGTTTTCCTACATTACAAACACCCTGTGCCTAGAAAACAAGTAAAGGGTGCAAAGGGGTGGTTAGAATCTTTCTCCCTGCTGCGTTAGCTTCTTACTTGCAAAGATTTTTAACAAAACGAACACAGGCCAGCATTAAAGAAACTTTCAGTCAGAATTGGTGCTGCCCATTCTGCTGCCTCAGTCTCACCTCATTCTGCTGCATGTGTTGATGCAGCCACTGCTGCTTTACATCTAGACTAGTATCTCTTCTTTGTTCACCCTTCCCAAGAGAATTTGGTATATTACTCTTCCATAAACTGGCTCGTGTTGCGAATGAGAAGCCTGTTTGTTTCTTCTTAGACTGCCTGTTTGTATAGCTGGTGCCCCAAGCTATTTCCTCATACATAACTTCATAAACAGACTTTTTGGCAACATCGTGCTGCTTTAGAACAAGACACACCTTTTACTGCTATGTTGGCTTTCCTTATCTTCCTTAATAATGTATGGTCATGTTGCCCTCTAAACTTCAGCACTATGAATGCTGATCACGAGTGCACCTGAGATGAACCATTTCTGATGATAGATCATATTGGATTCTGGAGACTTGGAAAAAAGCATAGCATTACTGAATTTAGTAAGTTAGATTTAATTTACTTTTACTCTTGTGGGTGAATTTAAGTGAGAAAGGGGGAAAAACAACAGATTTGAATTTCTGCATGTCTGTTTCATCTGTAGCTCCTCAGCAATGAAATATTTCCCTAGTTTTGTACAATACTTTGTCCTAGGAAATAACACCTTTCTTCCCTAGCTTGGGGTCATGGTCCAAAGTATCACTTTTATGATTTATCACATTTTGGTCCACCCTTTCTTCAAGCAGCCGAAGTTTCCATTTTAACCTCACAAACAACTGCTTGAGGTAGGCTATCTTGAGAAACAGATGCCAGCCCAAGGCTACTTAGTTTCCTGGTCTAGTTGGAATTTAGACCCTGGTCTGTCTCTCTAGTCTAGTCTGTATTTGAGGCATAGTTCTCACTGAGATAGTAACCTTGCGTCTGGGCTGGATCACTTTAGACTGGACGGGGGGGGGGGGGGTGTTGTCGCATGACTGACTGCTTCAGCATTCATAAATACTCCTGCAAATAGAAATCCAGCATGCCAAATCTTTCTCCATAGCATGCTAGCTTTCTGTGTACAGTACAGAGGATATTCAGTCTGAAACGGTGTAGCCCAGAGAGAGTGTTACTACCTCAGTGAAAAGTGGAAACTCTAACTTGCCTTCTTTAGAGAGAAGCTGTATTTGCTGCAAGTGAAGGTTTGCCTTTCATTCGTACTGCCTTTTTGTTTTATTAAAAAAACAAATTGTATTACAGTCCAGAATAAAACAATGTGCTAAAAAGTAATAAAACAAACAAAAGAAGTAAAATAACTACAGTGAGGAAAACTGATTTCCTACTGCAGTATCTTGTGTAAAAAATAAATAAAAGGTGTAGTAGTCATAGATATCCCTTAACATTACAAGGCCAAATCTGGAGTCAGATTCACTGATACTTGGCTTCATTGTTTGTTGGCTTGTTACTTGTGTTTTTGCCCTGGCTGCTCTTGGCAGGGTACAGAGTTCCTGAATGCTGAATCATGGGCAACTCAGTGCAGCAGATATTGTAGGGAGACTGTGCCTGGCTCTTAGTCATGTTTATCTCTTGGCTGCGAATGTGCAATAGCAACAATGCTGCTCTGAACAGACTGGCACAGCCTCAGATGGGGAGGTCTGTAGCTTACCCAATCAGCACCCAGTTGTAGCAGATGAGAGCTGTGCTGTTATTGCCGGAGAAGTGCACCAAGACCGAACTGCATCAAGGAACTGAGTAGGCTTGCCTGTCTTCAGGGTTATCGGTTTGCCAAAAATATGAAGAAACGAACAAAGTGGAGTAGCTGCCATAACTATTTTCAGTCCAGATATTGTATAAAACTATACATTCAACCATACCTCACATAAATACTGGCTTGCTAGCCTATTTCAAACATGGTTTGTGGTTCAAAGTTGCTGGCTTGATCACAGATCATTGCTGCATTTGAATGCAGGGTTTGATCGTGGTTCAGTGGAAGTGGAAGCCACCTGGGCATTAGGTGTCATGTAATTTAATTTATGGTTTTGATGAACTCATGAACCTATGTGCGTTATATGGTCAAAGTAGGACTTCGATGGTGCCATCCTGTATATGTCTGTTCATTTCAGTGGGACCAACATCTTTGCAGGTATGTATAGGGTTACAGCCTGAGATGGATCTTAAAGACTGCAGTAGCATAGTACGCAGGGCCTAGTTGCTTTCTTTTGTACGAAGATTTCTCCTAACAAGACTTCTCCTGTCAAGCCTTGGTAGCATTTAATAGCACACCCCCACTGCATAGATTAAAGCTTTCAATCATATAATGCATCTGGTTTCAACAACTTAAGAAACATTTGTAGCTATGGAGCTGATTTAATGGCTGCTTCTTCTGCGACCAGGTGAAACAGTGAAGGTATGTCATAAGGGACAGGAGCAAAAAACTCCAGAAGTTGAGATTTCAAGCTTATGAAATCCCAGTAGAGACGGTGTAGGGTAGGGAACCAGTTTTCTAATGCAGGCTGTATTCTGGCAGATAGTCACACCAGAGCTAAAAGTGTGCAGGCTGCCACTTTTTCTTTCTAACACCTTCTTTTCTCTCTACCTCTCTTTTCAAGGGACAGTTCACTCTTGTCAGAGATCTGAACTGATCACTTGCTGAGGGCTTTTCCTCCCCACCATTTCCCCCCATTCTTGCCAGTTTTTTGGTCACTTGCAGAGAGCTTCTTCCCCACCATCAGTCTGTCCGTTTTGGCTCTTCCCTCTATTTTACTCCCTTGCTTCTCTCCTCCAGGCTTCCTCCACCTGCATGAAATTAGGCCAAGGGCTGAATGTAATCCTTGAGCTGCAGGGGGGAACCCCTGCTAAATAGCATGGCCATGGGTGGTTTTATTTCCTCCTCCTCTTTGTGCATGTGTGTGTGCATGTGTGGGAGCTGCTTAAATTGTTGCCGGGTAGCTAATGAGCCAAACCATGCCAGCCCACACACACTTTCGTTAACAGCACACTAAAATAAGAAAATCCCTGCACAGTTGGCTAATAAACTGGAAAATATGAGGTGCCCTGATGTCCCTCATTGGAATAATGTTAATTGGCTTAGTAGAGCACAGGCTTCTACAGTATTTATTTATTTTGTTGTTGAAATTATGTATTGGATTCTGTTTAATCACTGGCGGCTTGCTTAGCTCTCAGAATGAACTTCCAGCTTCTAAATTGGTAGCAAAAGTGTTTTTCTATAGGTGTTAATAAGAATTTCCTTTTTTGTTTTATTGCAAGTTGGTTCAGAATAGAAATAGAATAGAATAGAAATATAGGAAGCCACTGTATACCGAGACAGACCATTGGTCCGCTGAGCTCAGTATTACCTACTCTGACTGGCAGCAGGGTTTTTATGCAGGAGTTTCTCCCAACCCTCTCCTTAGTCATCATGGACTGAACCTGGGATTTCCTGCACTCAAGGCAGATTCTCTACCATTGAGCTATGGTCCTTCCTCAGAAACACAACATAAGCAGGAACAGTCCTGCTTAGTATCAGATGCAGTCCTCAGGCTCTTAGCTTGAGGAAATCTGAAAGCTTTATTCAAGAAATCATCACAAGTTCTCAGCATTAGCTCAAAGTACAGGATACAGGATTCATAAGACTTCATCAGACCTCTAGGTTGAATAACAAGGCGATAGCTAAGACCTCCTGCTCTACTTTCTAAAGAGAAGGCAGGATTCATCAATCATGTGGTTCTCATTCCAAGCAAGGAAACTGAGTGTGTTTTCTTATTTTCATATGTTCTGTACGTCCATGATCCAATCTGGTTTGGACACTGCCCTGGAATTATTTCTGCAGTGTCTCTTTGCAGTCACTTGTAACAGTTCTAGTTAAACCTGTGGCTGGTGAGTTGGTGCTTGTAGAAGTTTCAGGAGCCTTTTATTTACCTCCTCTGTGCTTGAGAGCTTGCTGTTTTTTATGTTTAAACAAAACTTTTAACTCAACTGACCTTGGTGGTGATCAGCTTTTGAATACAAAACACTTCACTTTTGTGATTCTGTCTGTGTTGAAGATGGTTGCCACTCCTCCAGAATGTTTGTGAAATGTAAGTGTTGTTAATGCAGTTTTGACAATCCCGCCCCTCTTGAGAATATAGTATCCAGTTCCTCAGAGAATCCTTAAGTGCTACTAGCAATTGGCAGGGCATCTAAGGGTGTGTGTGCTTTGAAGTTCTCCAGTTCAGCTTCCTCTGGTCTTTCAAGCTATCACCTAAAAATTCTTATTGCAATTGCGGTTAACTTTATCTTCTAAAAAATATGCTCCCTACCATTCACCATGGATCACTCTGTGGTTTACAACATTATTATATTGTTTTAATAATGTTGTAATCGGCAATATATTACAAATAAAACTATCATGTAAAAACTGAATATTATTAACAGTAAATACAAACAGACTTAAAAACAGCAGTGCAGCTAAAATAGTCAGTAAATCAGGTTAGAAGCCATTACGTGTCTGGGCAAACGTAAATGTTTTCACCTAGCTCATAAAAGCCATTAAGTCGGTAGTAGTTGAATGGATTTCAGGAGGGAGTTCCATTGATGAGGTGACACCACCAAAAAGGCCCTATCCCTGGTAAGCACCCACCTAATCTCAGAAGGTGGGGCATTCCACAGAGGTTTCAACAACAGACTTATCCAGGAGCAGGTGGGCCTTCAGTTTTGGGATTTTTAAACTGGAACCAGCATTTATGAATTATGTCCTCATAAAGGGCATTGTAGTAACTTAACCTGGATGTTATCAGAGCATGGATGACTGTGCCCATATGATTTCAGGGTATTTCTGTCCCTTGGTAAATGTTGCAAACTTTTCTTGCTTGCTTGAACAGAGCAACCATCACCTCCTCTTGAAACCTGACTATTGCAGTGGGCCTTTTCACGGGCTGCCTTAGTGAAAATGTTTGTTGGCGTGTTCTGGAAATTAAACCCAAGGAACTAGGCCATTTGCTCTGGGAATCATGTTCCTTGGGAATATTGGGAACTGTCAGATTAATTCTGCATTTGACTGGACATGACTCTCCACTGAAAGCATCTGCTACCTGATTTTTCCAACTAGAGATGCCTGGAAGATTGAACTTGGGACCTTCTGCGTGTAAAGCAGGTGCTCTACCACTGAGATTTGGTCCTTTTCTGAATTCTCTGAAATATGTGGAGGCAGACTGCTATTGCTCAAAACAAAAAAAATTCCTTCCAGTAGCACCTTAAAGACCAACTAAGTTAGTTCTTGGTATGAGCTTTCGTGTGCATGCACACTTCTTCAGATACACTGAAACAGAAGTTTCCAGACCCTTCTATATAGTGAGAAGGTGGGGAGGGGTATTACTCAGAAGGGTGGTGGGAATGGGTGATTGGCAGATAGCTGTGATGAGCCTGTTGACGACTCTTAACGACTGCAATAGGTCTTACAGGAAAAAGCAAGGGGTGAGAAGGTGAAAAATGGCTTTGTCATGTATAATGAGATAAGAATCCAAGGTCTTTGTTCAGACCAGGTGTCTCCATGGTTTTAAGTTTGGTGATAAGTTGCAATTCAGCAACTTATCTGAAGAAGTGTGCATGCACACGAAAGCTCATACCAAGAACTAACTTAGTTGGTCTTTAACATCGACCATAACATCCTTCTGGACCGTCTAGAGGGGCTGGGAGCTGGGGGCACTGTTATACAGTGGTTTCGCTCCTTCCTCCTGGGCCGTGTTCAGAAAGTGGTGGTAGGGGATGAGTGTTCAGACCCCTGGGCCCTCACTTGTGGGGTGCCTCAGGGTTCGGTCCTCTCCCCCATGCTTTTTAACATCTATATGAAGCCGCTGGGAGAGATCATCAGGGGGTTTGGACTGGGTGTCCATCAATATGCAAATGATACCCAGCTCTACCTCTCTTTCAAATCAGAACCAGTGAAGGCGGTGAAGGTCCTGTGTGAGTGCCTGGAGGCGGTTGGAGGATGGATGGCGGCTAATGGATTGAGGTTGAATCCTGACAAGACAGAAGTACTGTTTTTGGGGGACAGGGGGCGGGCTGGTGTGGAGGACTCCCTGGTCCTGAATAGGGTAACTGTGCCCCTGAAGGACCAGGTGCGCAGCCTGGGAGACATTTTGGACTCACAGCTGTCCATGGAGGCGCAGGTCAGTTCTGTATCCAGGGCAGCTGTCTACCAACTCCACCTGGTACGCAGGCTGAGACCCTACCTGCCCGCGGACTGTCTCGCCAGAGTGGTGCATGCTCTAGTTATCTCCCGCTTGGACTACTGCAATGCGCTGTACGTGGGGCTACCTTTGAAGGTGACTCGGAAACTACAACTAATCCAGAATGCGGCACCTAGACTGGTGACTGGGGGCGGCCGCCGAGACCACATAACACCGGTCTTGAAAGACCTACATTGGCTCCCAGTACGTTTCCGAGCACAATTCAAAGTGCTGGTGTTGACCTTTAAAGCCCTAAACGGCCTCGGCCCAGTATACCTGAAGGAGCGTCTCCACCCCCATCGTTCTGCCCGGACGCTGAGGTCCAGCGCTGAGGGCCTTCTGGCGGTTCCCTCATTACGAGAAGCAAAGCTACAGGGAACCAGGCAGAGGGCCTTCTCGGTAGTGGCACCCGCCCTGTGGAACGCCCTCCCATCAGATGTCAAAGCGATAAATAACTACCTGACATTCAGAAGACATCTTAAGGCAGCCCTGTTCAGGGAAGTTTTTAATCTGTGATATTTTAGTGTATTTCTGGTTTTTATGGAAGCCGCCCAGAGTGGCTGGGGAAACCCAGCCAGATGGGCGGGGTACAAATAATAAATTATTATTATTATTATTATTATTATTATTATTATTATTATTATTATTATTTAAGGTGCTACTGGAAGGAATTTTTTTTGTTTTGACTATGGCAGACCCAACACGGCTACCTATCTGCTGTTGCTCAGTCAGTAGTGAAGGAAAGGCATTCTGTGCATGCAAACGGGTCATTCCACGTCAGTTCAACGCGGTCATGCCACCCACCATCTCGGATTTTGATGAAACTTGGTGTACACCCTTCCCTTATGGTTGAAATAAATTTTACACAGAGCTCATGATATAGCCAATTTTCATAGTTTTAAATACCCTCAAACTGAAAAACAAGCCTGCACTTTTGAGAACAACAACAACCTGTAATAACCAATATTATTTTAGATTTTAAGATGAACAACTTTGTTTCATTAATTTTTTCTATTACAGCTATGGATTGTAGGGAAGTTGCACCCAGTAGCCATTTCCCCCCCAATATGTCCCAAAAACTTAATTTTTTTTAAAAGACATAAGAGACCCATGAATTTTATTCTTTGTTGAGAAAGAGCACGGCTTTGCAATAATTTTCACCATCAAAAAGTTTTGATTCCATCGTGCCCTTATGCTGAAAATTTAGGTTTTCTAAACCTCATTTTTCCACCAAAAAAAACTACATTTATACATTTTTTCAGGCATTTATAAAATCTTTTGAGTACTGCTGTATTTTTCCCTGAAATCCTCATCATGTTATTGAGCTCTGTAAAATTTCAAAAAGATCTGATCATTGGTTATGGAGAAAAAAATTACAATGCACACAAGACCAAGGATCACAAGAGGGACAGAAACACAGATTTCACCTAACTTTGAAGTGCTATAAAATTAAAACCATTTGAGATACAGGGGGGAAATTTAAGGGGGTTTCTTTCAACCATAAGGGAAGGGTGTACACCAAGTTTCATCAAAATCCGAGACGGTGGTTGGCGAAACCCTTGTTTTTTGCATTGATTTGATGTGGAATGACCCAAATGGAAAGTTAACATTCGTTCCAGGAATTGGAACAGTGATGCAACTGCACTTGGAACACTGTGTAGTATATCTTGTAAAGGATATTGTAGAGTTGGAAAAAATTCAGAAAAGGGGAGCCAAAATGATCAAGGGGGTAGAGCATCTCCCCTGTGAGGAAAGGTTACAGCATTTGTGGCTTTTTATTTTAGAGATAAGGTGAGTAAAATATGACATTATAAAGCTGTATAGAATTGTGTATGACATGGAGAACTTGGATAGAGGGAAATTTTTCTCCCTCTCTCATGACTCTAATATTTGTGGACATCCAATAAAAAAGAATGTTGGAAGATTCAGGATGGACAAAAGAAAGTATTTCTTAATTGAAGGGTTGAATTTGTTCCCACAAGATGCAGTCATGGCCAGTAACTTGGATGGCTTTAAAAGAGGATAAGCCTATGTTCTACCTCCAGTGTCAAGGAAGTATGCTTCCGAGTACCAGATGCTGGAAATTGCAGGAGGGGAGAGTGCTGTTTTACTCAGATTCTATTTGCAGGCTTCCCATAGGCTTCAGGGTGGCCACTGGTCTGATCCAGCAACATTTTTCTTATTCTCTTATGTTCTTGATTGGCTGTGGTACCGAAAGGGCACACTCAGGGCAAACCCTTGTGGTGCCTGGTCCCTAAGGTAGAAAAGATGGGTACCCTTGGACAATAAGGGATTGGGCAAAGTATTTACAGTGGTACCTTGGGTTACATATGCTTCAGGTTACAGACCCAGAAATAGTGCTTCAGGTTAAGAACTTTGCTTCAGGATGAGAACAGAAATCGTGCTCCGGCGGCGCAGCAGCAACAGGAGGCCCCATTAGCTAAAGTGGTGCTTCAGGTTAAGAACAGTTTCAGGTTAAGTACGGACCTCTGGAACGAATTAAGTACTTAACCCGAGGTACCACTGTACTTGGCTCATCCTACTGGTTTTGCCTCTGCAAATACAGACTCCCAGCTTTGGCTAACAACTGCCCTGGACAAAGCTGGATGATTGGGTTTAGGGGCTGGACGCAGCTGCTTTAGACCAGTGGGATGCCCCACCCCCTTGGCATGCATTGTGAAAGGCACACTCATCTCTCTCTACTTGGGAACATCTCGTCTTGGAGGATACAGGATAAGCAAACTCTGTGATCTATTTACCTCACAGGTGCTCTTAATCAGTCCCGGTGGAGAGAAGAGTCGAATAAGACCTGCCGTACTGCCTGCTTGTTACCGCTTTGATTCGTAATCAGTGATGAGTGTGTGGTAACAGAGACCAGAGGGCTGGCTGCTGCTTCCGCCTTGGTCTGAAGAGGGGACTTCAGTGGCAGCAATCAAGTGTGTTCCTCTTGTGGATGCTCTTTTGGGTCTAGGAAATAAGAAGAGCCCCTTGCATGGATGGGACTGGAGAGCTTCTCTATCTGCCTCCTTTCTCCTAATCTGTTGTAAGTGCTTGTGTGGGGGAAGGAAAGGAGGGAGGAAATGGTTCAGAGAATAGGAAGGAGTAAATTGCTTCATAATAGATCGGTTTATTTGTTCTAGAAATGCTCTTGCAGGCATAATTAACTTTAACACTTGAAACGTAGTAATTATGCGTTAAAACCACAAAAGGAAGCAAAATAGGTGCTTAACTATTTGTTTCTATTAGTTAAATCCCCCATTTGTCTTTTTCCATTGTTGTTGCAGCATTGGGTCTCCCAAATTAGATTAACTCAAGCAGTGATGTATTTAGTTATATGGGATGGGTTGGTCCTCCCCACACCCTAATGCAGAGATATTCTTTAGATGTGTTTATGTGTCTGTTTTCTGCAGTTCCCATTATTGCTTGTTAAATACTTAGCAAATCTTATTTTTGCCACTTCATGTCTTTGTGTGGCCTCCCCTCTGGTCCCCATGAATTTTGCAAGCCACTGAACCCAATACTTTGAATAATGCTCAGCACTGTTCTAGGTGTTTTTCATCTTCACAGCCCTGTGCAAACAATAAATCAACACACAAACTGCAGTGAGACAGGCATATAATTACTTAGAACCTATATTACTTAACCTGTTGGTTTTCTTTTGGCAGAGGCTAGATTGCGATTAAAACATCACCAGCATGCACACACAGCCCTAGGCTTTTGTTCTCAAGCAGGTACAGGTTCTTTATACTTCAGAAACGATGGGGGAAGCCAATTATTATTGCTGCTTTAGTGTGCAAAGAACTTTATAGTTCTTATCTGTGTGTGTATTCTGTTCAATAGGAAGTTGACTTGTTCCCAATTTATTGATGAGGAATGGGAGCTGAAAGAATGAGTTGGTGTGTAGACATAATGTGGCTTTTTCTTATACATGGCTAAGGTCTTGGGCTGTGGGGTTGCATGTACCCTTTCCCCCCCCGCCTCCTCTCTCAACCTTCACAATGGTTAAAATTTCCAGAAAACTTGTTTTTAGTAATACCTAGCACTGATTGTGGTTTGCTGTTACTGGAATTTTTAACCAGCTTCAAAACCTGGTTTTATATCTTGATTAAGTGTAAAGAAATGGATGTCTCGTATAAATTATACCAGAAAGAAATGGATGTCTCGTATACCCCAGGTAGTGTGGTTGCTGACCTTGAGCCAGACATCCTGGAAAGTGAAGTCAAATGGGCCTTAGAAAGCACTGCAAATAACAAGGCCAGTGGAAGTGATGGCATTCCAGCTGAACTATTTAAAATTTTAAAAGATGATGCTGTTAAGGTGCTACACTCAATATGCCAGCAAGTTTGGAAAACTCAGCAGTGGCCAGAGGATTGGAGAAGATCAGTCTACATCCCAATCCCAAAGAAGGGCAGTGCCAAAGAATGCTCCAACTACCGCACAATTGCACTCATTTCACACGCTAGCAAGGTTATGCTTAAAATTCTACAAGGAAGGCTCAAGCAGTATGTGGACCGAGAACTCCCAGAAGTGCAAGCTGGATTTAGAAGAGGCAGAGGAACCAGAGACCAAATTGCAAACATGCGCTGGATTATGGAGAAAGCTAGAGAGTTCCAGAAAGACATCTACTTCTGCTTCATTGACTATGCAAAAGCTTTTGACTGTGTCGACCACGGCAAACTATGGCAAGTTCTTAAAGAAATGGGAGTGCCAGATCACCTCATCTGTCTCCTGAGAAATCTCTATGTGGGACAAGAAGCTACAGTTAGAACTGGATATGGAACAACTGATTGGTTCAAAATTGGGAAAGGAGTACGACAAGGCTGTATTTTGTCTCCCTGCTTATTTAACTTATATGCAGAATTCATCATGCGAAAGGCTGGGCTGGATGAATCCCTAGCCGGAATTAAGATTGCCGGAAGAAATATCAACAACCTCAGATATGCAGATGACACAACCTTGATGGCAGAAAGTGAGGAGGAATTAAAGAACCTTTTAATGAGGGTGAAAGAGGAGAGCGCAAAATATGGCCTGAAGCTCAACATCAAAAAAACGAAGATCATGGCCACTGGTCCCATCACCTCCTGGCAAATAGAAGGGGAAGAAATGGAGGTAGTGAGAGATTTTACTTTCTTGGGCTCAATGATCACTGCAGATGGTGACAGCAGCCACGAAATTAAAAGACGCCTGCTTC
Organism: Podarcis gaigeae; assembly: GCF_964106915.1. Taxonomy (NCBI): domain Eukaryota; kingdom Metazoa; phylum Chordata; class Lepidosauria; order Squamata; family Lacertidae; genus Podarcis; species Podarcis gaigeae. Next base: position 36,097,941 of record NC_139690.1, read on the forward strand.
TTGGGAGAAGGGCAATGACAGGCCTAGACAGCATCTTGAGAAGTAGAGACATCACCTTGCCAACAAAGGTTCGTATAGTTAAAGCTATGGTTTTCCCAGTAGTGATGTATGGAAGTGAGAGCTGGACCATAAAGAAGGCTGATCGCCGAAGAATTGATGCTTTTGAATTATGGTGCTGGAGGAGACTCTTGAGAGTCCCATGGACTGCAAGAAGATCAAACCTCTCCATACTGAAGGAAATCAACCCTGAGTGCTCACTGGAAGGACAGATTGTGAAGCTGAGGCTCCAGTACTTTGGCCACCTCATGAGAAGAGAAGACTCCCTGGAGAAGACCCTGATGTTGGGAAAGATGGAGGGCACAAGGAGAAGGGGACGGCAGAGGACGAGATGGTTGGATAGTGTTTTCGAGGTTACCAGCATGAGTTTGAGCAAACTGCGGGAGGCAGTGGAGGACAGAGGTGCCTGGCGTTCTCTGGTCCATGGGGTCACGAAGAGTCGGACACGACTAAACGACTAAACAACAACAACAATCAGTTAGCATTGATTATAAAGCTGGTAATAAAGCTGCCAATCTTTAACCATGGTTAAGATTGGTGAGATCTTTCCTATGAGAGGGAGCATGTAAAGGGCAGATTCTACTGAGGGTCTTCACCAGCTCTGTGACTTGTGAAAGGCCACCTCTGTGGGCCCGTGACTGAGCTTGACCTGTTTTTTCCTGAGCCCAACACAGGAGCCACACTAATTTTCACTTAGTGTGGTTCTGGTCTTCTGCCCAGACCATTTTTAGTTAAAGGCAGTAAATGGTGCATTCAGTCACTCTTCTTTTGCTAGCTAAACATTGTAAATAGGGTTGTTTGCCTTAACCAATTGAATCAGTTATGGGCAATCTCAATACAGTCCACTGTATAGGTGTGTTTGAAAGTATGGAAGAAGTGTGACAATCTTAATGAACAAGATTTATGAGTTAGAAGGAAAACCCAGTAATAAATTACCATTATTAAGGCTGGCATATTCCGCTCTAGTCCTGGGTTAGGCAAGCAATGTTTAAAGTTTAAAATATGAAGTTTACTTCCCTGGTGAATTATACGAGTCTTTGTGTGTCTACACACATCCTTAAAAGTGTAAAGTGTGACTATGGCAAACATGTCCCATAGTACACTTCTAGGGAAATGAGGTTAGCTGTGACTTCACGTTCCATGGCAAATCTTGGTTTTCTCTAGCTTAATGTGTGAAATGACCCTGGGTATATGTTTTGATTGAGCATACATTTAATTGTTTCCCTGTTTGCTTCGACACTTTACACAACAGCCAGAGTCAGTGTGGAGCAGTGGGTTAACTGTTGGTTTTGAACTGGGCTCAGATCCTACTTCTTCAGTTTTTAAACTTGCTGTGTAATCTTGGCCCTGTCTCTCAGCCTAGCCAAACTTGCAGTGTGGTTGTGAGGATCAATGGGGGCAAATCTGTGGTTTTGCCACTCTGAGGTCCTTGGGGAAAGGTCAGGATATAAATGTGGGAAGAAATCAATGAGCCAGAAAAGCATAGTGTTTCAGCATCAGTTCTGCAGGCAAGTGGTTTCTCCCACCACCACTACTTTTTCTTCTCTAGTCTCTCTCTGGGACCTGTAAAACCATGTTGTGAGTCAAAGTAGACCTTAGAAATTTTAAGGTCTTTTGACCTCTGTTTCTTGCCCTTGGAGGCAAGAGTGAGATTCCTCCAGTGAGACTGTATTTTTTATTTAATCATCTCCAACACTTTTGCAGACTTAGTGGTCTATTATAACAAAGTTTGGGAAACCTCTGGACAGTGTAACTCTCACACCTGGAATTTCTGTGCATTATGCTTTTGACTAGATGAAGCAGATTTCCTGGAGCACATGGCCTGGAAAGTAGTCCTGTATTACTGAACGGTATTTGAGACTTGCAGCTTAGCTGGGTTATCCTGTACCTATTTATAGATCTGTTCTTCCTGAACCCAGCTCTCATCTCTTTGCAGAGCTTTTCTCAGCAATGTTAAAGCAGGCTTCTTGTTCCCCTTCTGTCCTGCAGTACACTCGCATGCTCAGCAATAGATTCATACTTCCTTTTTAAGGGAAAGAAATCCGCTGCAATGCATTTTGTTGCTTGCATAGTTGCTGGTCTGGCAGGCAGTGTATTTCTCAGTTAGCCAAATCTGCAGCGCTTCAGTGGGTGCTTATCTTTTATGTACAGCAAGATGGGTGCATTTCTTGGTCTTTCTAGCTCAGGTAAGAGTGCTGAGGGATTTGTGAAAGTGTTGGTTTTGAACTATTTTTGTATGGTATAGCACTAGAAAGGCTTAACCATTGTTTGAGCCACCACCTCTTGCTTGTTGTTGGTGGAAGTTGGGTTTCTACACACTATATCCTTTTTATTATTTTGAGAGTCAGGAGGAAAAACTCAATTTGGTCCCTGGTGGATCTTTGTCCATGGTTGCTCTGCCATCCAGTAGGGTACATAGATTTCTTAATGGGATTCCATAGTGGTGGTAGAGTAGAATATGTGAAGGCAAACTGGTGTATCAGGACTTCTTAAAGTGTTGACCCTATCAGGGGAGGTGTCGGAAGTCAGAGTCAAGCATAGGTCAGAAATAGACAATACTCTGTCAGTACAATTAACTCCCCCCCCCCCAAGAAACCGAAACAAAACAGGACTAGTGATCCTAGCAATTCTTCCCTGCAGGTCTTGCTCCAATGAGGTGGTTGTGAGGACTGAAGTTCCCCACCTTCCTACCACTCTAAAAGGCTCCTCCTCCTCCAGAGTCTTCCCCGAGCAGTTGTAAACTGCATCTGCACACAACCAGTCCCTGCTCTTTTCAATTTTCTTGCTTGTTCTAGGAGACCTGGTTAGGGGGAGGAGTTGGTCGCAGCAGGAGGGAGAGACTACCTGGACTCTTCAGCAGCCCATCCCAACTGCCTCTTTCCCCCCTCCTCTCCAGCTTTCTCTTCAGCCTCAAGAGTCTGAACTGCTCTCTGCCACAGCCTCTTCCTGCTCACTAAACCTCTTGTCCCTGAGACCACTCATCACCATCAGCTGGTGCCTCCCACTTCTCCTCTGCACTGCATCCAGCAGTCCATGACTAGAAGTGCCATTTGGACCTCTCTTCAGGAAGCAAATGTCTTGGGTTGGCACTGTCTTCATCTTTTAGTGCAATGGGACAAAAAGTAATAATTTTGAAACATCAATTCATTATCAGTATTGCCTTTGTGGGAGAACTCTTTTTCCTCCATGTGGTAACAGGATTCTAAGGGAGTGCTGTAGCTTCCAAGTGCTCATTCACAAAAAAGGGCTAATAATTCTTATCCAGTGTATGGAATAACAAAAAACCCAAGCTCATTGCTCTCTTTCTTTTTGTAATGAAATGTGTAAAATACGTCCTTTCCTGTGCAACAGGAAAAGGAAAAGAGAGTCGTGCTCTCACACTTTGTGTGCCTTGTTTGCTTACTATGCTTATATTTAGCCTTTCCTCTAAGAAACTCAAGGTTCTTCTCCCTTGCCCCATTTTATCCTGTTTTTCCTCACAAAGCTCCTAGTTACTGTTAGCCTCTCTTTAGATTTATTTATTTATTAATTAAAATTTTAAGTTGCTTTTAATTTTGAAAAACAACCCCCACCCAAGCCATATATTGCTACACACATGGAAATGTTGGAAGTGTTGTCATGCTCTGCAGTTTGTGTGGTTGCCTGTTGGCGACCATGCCAGCTGCAGCCTGAGAAACAGCCGACAGGCTGTGAAGCTCCTCCTCTATTAAACTTGCTTGCAGTGAGGTTTAATGGAGAGAGGGGAGGCGCTTCACCCCAATGGTTTATCAAGCTACTGTATGGAGTACCTCCTGCCTCCATTGAATACGCCTGTGGCAAGGATTAAAGTAGCAGGGAAGGCCCTTTGCACCTCTTACTTCCTTTACCAGGGGATGGACTTGGAGCATGCTGTGGAAGGACAGTCAAGAGGGTGGGTGAGTTTTAAGGGAAGGAGATTTGGTCATGTGTGGGGGAAGCACAAAGGGGTAGGCAGGGGTGGTAGCCACTAGTAAAAAATATAGTGATGAAATAAGTCGGGAGAATAGAGGTTGAGAGAGAGCTATAGCTTTGTCTGTGGGTACGCAGGTATTAGATCCAGTGCCCTGGTGGGAAGATGTTGTGACTCATTTCCCAGGCCCGTATTTACCCATGAGCTCCCTTTGCTGGCAGTAGAAGTGAAAGGAGCAGATATTGCCATGTGCATGCAGGGAGGGAAGTAGCCTGGAGGGTAAAGATTTCTGGCAGCCTCATCGTATTATAAGCTGTTGTGAACAGTAAAGAAAAACAACTTGTTTTTAAATGAAGCCCATTTAATGCACACAATTGTGGTGTCAGCCATCTATCGGACTGGCACTTGTTATATGGACTGAAGAGTGGGAATTACTATATACCAAGTTCCCTTTGGGAACAGCCTTGGCGTTGAAAATCTTCCATGTGAGCAGCTTTGTATCAACCCCTTTCATTGCAAAGAATCTCTATTGCTTGAACATTTCTCTTATTTATAGCTCATTTCTTACCACAGCTCATTTCTGCCTCTCTCTCCAAATGCTGGTGGGTAACTGAATAAGCTCAACAGTGGCATTTTTTCTTCTCTTCCTCATTTCTTTATTTTTACTGTACTAATTGTTGGCTTGCTCTTTTCGCTTCCAACACAAATCTTGACACTAAAGGTTTTCTCCCCCGCCCCCACATAAGAAAAGGCACCTGCCTTTTCTCACATACCTATTTAATCCCTGATGCTGCCCTTATTTTCATAAAGTTTGACTCACTAAGGTGTGAGTCAGGAAAATGGAAGCAATGTGGGCCTGCTTGAAATGCTTACTTATGTGGCTAAGCTAGATGGTTGGTGGCAGTGTTAGACATTAGCCAGGCACCAGGCATGTTTTGCTACTGGTGCGGGTCCAATTGTGAACATGTGGAGAGCTCTGGATGCCTGGTTGGCGACTGACATCTCCATCTGGAAGGCCTCTCCAGCTTTCTTAAGCAGATAATCAGGAGAGCTTATTTATTGCATTTATCTCCAACCTTTTTCCTCCAAGGAGTACATGGTTCACCCCATTCCTCAGTTAATCCCTACAACGACCCTGTGAGGTAGGTTAAGAGGCTGTGACTGACCCAAGGTCACCCAGTGAGCTTTGTAACTCAATAGGTGTTTGAACCCTGATCTCCCAGGTCCTAGTCTGACACACTAACCACTACACCATGCTGGCTTCATACAGTACTTCTGCTGTGGGGCAGCTCTATAAATAACCGTATTTTTCGCTCTATAAGATGCACTAGACCACAAGGCGCACCTAGTTTTTGGAGGAGGAAAACAAGAAAAAAAATATTCTGAATCTCAGAAGCCAGAACAGCAAGAGGGATCGCTGCGCAGTGAAAGCAGCAAATCCCTCTTGCTGTTCTGGCTTCTGGGATAGCTGCACAGCCTGCATTCGCTCCATGAGACGCACACACATTTCCCCTTACTTTTTGGGAGGGAAAAAGTAAGTCTTATAGAGCAAAAAATACAGTAAGTAGGTAAATAAATATGAGGGAAGCAAAATGTCACTTAGAGAAGGGTCTGAAATATTTTCCTTGAAGCTTGAATTTGTTTTCTTCTGGATTGTTTTATTTGGTAATTTAATGTGTTGTAAACCACTTCGAGATTTTTCCTTTAAAATATAAAGCAGTATAGAAATTAACAACAGCAACAAATTTCACTGGAAAAAGATGCCCACACATTCTGTTGCAGCAACCATAACCTCATTTTAAGGTGCCATTTGGCGATTAGCTTATATATCTTGAGTTTCTAACACTGGTTGGTGGCAAACCTGGGTACAGGAATTTGGGCTGCTGCTGCTGCTGCTGCTGCTGCTGCTGCTGCTGCTGCTGCTGCTGCTGCTGCTGCTGCTGCTGCAGCAGCAGCAGCAGCAGCAGCAAAGCAAGTAGTGTGTATGTTGATGCCACCAAATTTCCAAGTGGCCATGGAGGAGTAGTAACACTGAACTTCAGTGGTGGCTGCTAGAGGTTTGAGAAGCCACTGAATCTGCTGAAGGTTTTCTGCACTTTTCCAACTCCTTTCAGCTTCCAGCCTGACTCTTAAATACATTTGCAAATTTGAGATGGTTAAAGTGAATCCAGATGTTTTTGTCCTGCCTGATAGCCATGATCCAGCCGAACTGGTCCATACAACTCTTGGAAGGGAAGGAAGGAAGCAGCAGATGGAGTGCACTCTCTTCTATGATGCTGTTGTGCTTCCTTCCATCCATCCATGGTGGGGAAAGGACAGATCAAACCATTATTTTTTTCAGCGTGGTCAAGCTTCAGCTTCCATTTGGGTCTACTCATGAGCAACAAGCTCATCCTGCCTTTAGGGCAGCCTTTCTCAACCTGTGGGTCCCCAGATGTTGTTGAACTACAACTCCCATCACCCCTAGCTAGCAAGGCCAGAGCTCAGTGATGATGGGACTTGTAGTCCAACAACATCTGGGGACCCACAGGTTGAGAACCGCTGCTTTAGGGGAATATGTGCTGCATAGGATGAGTGGTGTAGCAGGCATGAATTAATGAGATTGAGTCTTGCTATATGCATGTGCATTTTACAGCTATATAGAATCACAGAATCATAGAGTTGGAAGGTCCACAAGGATTATCTAGTCTAACCCCCTGCAATGCAGGAATCTTTAGCTCAGCTTGGGACTTGAACCCATGGCTCTGAGATTGAGTCTCATGCTCTACCAATTTAGCTATCCCTCAGGGCATATGCATGATCACAAGATGTTGGAGAAAGACCATTCTACTCATTATCCATCATATGTGAGACATTTTGTTAGTTCTAAGTGCAGGCCCTTTACTGATTGCAATATTTTTATAAATGCTACCAGAAAATTGGCATTTGGTTCCCCATATTACTTAATACAAGAGCACCAGACCTCCTTATATTTGCATTGGCTACCCCAGTGGTTTTCAAACTTGTTTCTTTCAGGAAACATTTTCCAAATTGTCTTGGTCTGCTGAGGAACCACAGTACATTTACCCCTGAGTGTTTCAGAGGATTCTGGGAGTGGGGTGGATTTTTGTTTCTTTTAGGAAGTGTTTTCCATTCACACTGGCTAGGCTTGCTAAGGGCCATGTGAGTTTTCCCACCATTTCCTTGCTACTGTGCTGTTTTACAGGAAGGTTTGTCTGCTGTTACTGACCTTCCCACTGAGTTTCTCCCATATACATCTAAGAAATCTCAGGTTTCCCCAGAAAACAGTTTGAAAACCACTGGTTTCCACATGCAAACGGAAGAAAGAATGGTTAAATTGGCCAACAGAACTTGGGAATAGGCCCTTTATATTATGTAGCCACAGTAGCATCTTCCATTCTCTTCTTCTGATCCCTCACACATTTAAGTTTCTATAGGCTGGCTTTCTTTGAATCAGGTGTGCCATGTTGGTAGGCTAGGGTACCACCTCTGTTATTAACAGGCTTTTAGAAATGTCACTTCATTGATTTAATTCATACCTTACTTCTTTCTTTCTCTCTCTCTCTCTCCTCTCCCTTTCCTCTTGTTTTGTGTTCTTCTTTTTCTTTTTTCAATCAGCACCAGCTTTCCTTTCTCCAGTGTTGGGAACTTTTACGCCAGTCCATGCTGCAACTCCTCACCCTTGCGGGCCGACTGCTCATGCCTCTGGCTTGGACCTAACCTATAAATCTTGGCCCAGCCAGGGTTGAGGGGAGCTATGGGCAGCTCAGCCTCATCGCTGGCCGCCGAGACGGAGTCGGACCATGGTTTCACTGGCCCAACCTACCCAGGGCACCTGGCTGCAAGTTGGTATAGGAGTAGCCACAGTGGCCCTGTATGGGAAAGTGCCCTTATAACACGTCAGCATCAGCACGTGAATCACCGGGCACGAAGGTAAGAAAGTAAGGGAAAGAGCTTGATCTCATACCTCTCAGATCGGTTTGAAACCTAGGATTGTATACTTTGGGGTCTTGTAGGCTCTAGCCATGGTCCAGTTGAAGCCACACCAAAATTTCCACTAACTTCATCTTAGCTAGCTTTCAATAATTGCCATAGTTGTATCAACAAGAAGCAAAACCTATCTTTTGTTCATTGACCAATATCCATGATGTCATTCCCCCCCAAAGCAAAAATAAATAAATCCCTTTAACATTGAGATGGTGGGGCAACTGAATTAATAACGTCACATCCTCAACTTGCTGCTTTCACAGACACAAAAACTGCAAGTTGTGTGGAGCGTTTTGACACCTACCCTCCAGTACTGAAGTAGTCATTAGCTGAAATCTTAGTTAAGCCTAGCCTGAAGGGGAATTTATCCACATCAATCAAGTCAATTTTTCAGTTCATGGCCAGGGAACTAATTCTTGCCTCCTAGGTTTCAGATCCCCATTTTCTAAGGCAAACAAACCAGACTCCAGCCACTGACCTGAGGGACCCTGTGTTGGAAAACACCTTCTCCAGGTCTAGATTTGGATAATGCCACCTGTGATAGCCAAGGCTAACAGAATTTATCTTCAAATTAGAAAGGATACACTTAGAAGGTCCCCATAAACCATTAATATCTAGAAGTGTTGTTTTCATGACAAATGTCCCTGAGAAGGCAGAACTGTGGAGTCTCTCAAGATTTTACCCCTTGTGAAACCTACTAATCAAACGGCTGGCTAATAATAATTAAAAAATGCTTGTTCACCTCATCACTCCCTCCAAGGAAGGTTTGCCTTCATGGTTAGGGGCTTTTTTTTTTAAGTTGAGAGGTATGTCGAAAGCATCTAACAGTGTGCTGCCCGGGGAGCCTTGGCTGTTGAAAGCTGCCGTGTTGTGTGTGCTAAGAATATTGGAGCCTCTGATTAATGCTTGCTTTTTTTAGCTTTTCTTCCTGCTTGTTGAATGACTGTGTGCCTTCCTTAGCCTGTATGGAGACTGCCATCTGTTTAAAAACAGCAGCTTGCTTCTGTCCCTGAGTTGCTTGGGTTGAAAAACATTTGCTTTGTGCTGTGTGCCTCATGCCTGTTGCTTGTGGCCTCTTGCCTGTTGGTGCAAACTCCAAGGATTTTGCTGCTTGCATCTTCTCTAGAACAGGCTTGGAGGAGTGTCTGTGGCAAATTACCGGTAATCCCACAGTTTTGCACTTTACAGCTTGGTCTTAAATTTCCTGCCAGTGTTTCAGTGGTTGCAACTCTGGCATGTTTTGTGTCATGTAACCATCATGTTGGTAATATTAAGAGGAAGTTTTGTATAACTGCTGCTAGTTCCCTATTATGTGACTTTTGTATTGATTTCCCTTTTGACTGAGCTTTTAAAACTTCCTGTGATGAAGAGAAAGAAGCAGGACACAGATGAAGTGACAAGTCCTACAGAAATACACTTTTGAATACTGAGAACTGAGATGGGGAAAGCATGGATTATAGGTTATAGCCAACAAGGTAGCAAACAGCAATATGTTTTAGCAAGAATCCAGGAGTTTTGTCCTCTGTTTTTACAACCACTTCAGATTCCATGAGTTGCTTCTGCTAGCAATTCCAAATACCGAGTTTTGCGTGCTTAAAAACCTTTGTGCTGACGCAGGGCATTGTGGGACACTTCAGTTTTGATTTAAAACTGCTACCTGCTTGGCTTTGACAGTTGGTGAAAGCTGCCTATAAATGCATCTAAGACTAGTTTACTTGTGGGTGAGGTGTTTAGCACAAGTGCTGGGGAGAGAAAAAGCCGCTTTGTCTGAGTATTGTATCAAAGCAGAACTATTGATGTAACATGAATTTTGCATGCATCTTACCTGCACAAGTTAAGGCCAACTATCACAGGGAGGTTTAATTGATTCTTAGCCTTCATGGTGGCTTGCTTGTTCATTTATTATGATTTGATCTTGCCCTTCTTTGAAGGAGTTCAGTATCATGGTGGACACAGTGTACAGTACTGTTTTCATAGAGAGCCAGTGTGATGGTGTGGCTTGAGTGTCAATATAAGAGCATGGAGATCCAGGTTTAGTTACCAACTCTGCCATAAAGCTCACTGTATGAATCTGGAATAGTCCATGTCTGAACCTACTTCATACTGTAGCTGAGAAAATCAGTAAGTCATGGGGGGGAAATGGTTTCTCTCCTCATTGTTTGAAAATATGACATCTATTTGTTCCTTGTCTTTAGTACTAGTTGGACTACACAAATTCCTTGTGAGGCAGAAAACCGAAGTAAGGAGAAAGACAATAGGCTTTATATTTGCAAGGCTGGAGATCAGTTTTAGGGGGCAATAGGTGCGGAGTCATTAGAAGTCAGTTTGGGCAATATTAGCTTGTAGTTCGAAGTTAAATACTCATCTTCGAAAGTTAAGTTGCATATTCAGGTGGTAGAATATCATTTTTCAATTGATGGTGTATGTGTTTTAAATAAAAATGATAAATAATTGGGTGAGTTCAGTTTGCATTTCAAGGCAGCTGAGATGGTGGTATGGAGTACTTCTTTATGGCTTGATCAAGATCTTCAGTGGTACCTCTGGTTACATACTTAAATCGTTCCAGAGGTCCATTCTTAACCTGAAACTGTTCTTAACCTGAAGCACCAATTTAGCTAATGAGGCCTCCCGCTGCCACTGCACGATTTCTGTTCTCATCCTGAAGCAAAGTTCTTAACCCAAGGTAATATTTCTGGGTTAGCGGAGTCTGTAACCTGAAGTGTATGTAACCTGAAGTGTATGTAACCCGAGGTACCACTGTATAAGCAATGACTCAAGTTTTTAAAAACCAAGCAGAAGCAGTTTTCCTTTCAACTTTTGTTAACCTGGCTTTTGAATAACCTGAGTTATTCTGCAAGTCTAAAAAAGACGTTTCTAATCATTGTTTTTCCAAGGATTCATTAGACCAGTGTTGTGCAGTGATTTCCAGGCAGAGCTTGATAAGGGAGAAGATATTCTCCATTTTGTGTTTGACTAGGATAATGCAGATGGCCTTTAAACAGTTGGGAGGCACCTTGCTTCAGCACAGAGACTGCACTGGAAGCCAATCATGAGCCAGGAGGCAATAGCTAATTTGCATACTTATTGCTACATCATTTGCATGGATGTGGCATTATCCTTGGCCCCTCTGTTGGGGCACTGTGTTGCTCAGCTGATGGCTCATCCAAAACATGGACTGAGACTAGAAGTGCTTGCTAAAAGATGTTTTCCTGTAGACAGAACACTGTCTATTTAACTTAGTCTATGGTAGAAGATGTCTCTTATTCATTGTGGTGTTTTCCTGTCACTAGTCTGAGGCACTCTGAGCAGCATATGTGGTGTTATATCTCTCCCCTTTTAGACTTAGGTGGAAATGCCCAAGCTCCACCTTTAAATGGTTTTGTTTGAAATTCTGCATGCAGGCAAAAAGAGGTCTCTTTCAGAAAAGAATGTCTTGGAATATGTGGGTGTATATTTAATCCCCTATCTCAAGAACAGACTCTCTCAGTAGGCTGTGGACTCTCCTTCATTGGAGGTTTTTAAGCAGAGGTTGGCAGGCCATCTGTCATGGATGCTTCAGTTGAGATTCCTGCATTGCAGGGCGTTGGACTGGATGACCCTCGGAATTCTTTCCGACTCTACAATTCTACAATTCTATGAAAATGAGGGGATGCCCATACTGAGGGGTTGTGGTAGTCTTAAGTGATGATTTACCACTGGTTCCTGTGAGCTGTAGTACTCCTGCTATGACACCAGGTTGCTTTTGGCTGTCTCTGTTGGCTAGTGGAGTCTTCAGGTCAAAGAGAATTGCAAGACTCTTCAAATATTTTCTTGGCTGTTTGCTTTGATACCATTATGAATGTTAAATGTAAACATTGGAGAAGTGGAATCTCTTTAGTGTTCCGACATCTCTTGGTGTGGGGCAGTGATTCCCACATGGTATGCCAAAGTTCATTGGTATGCCATGAGAAGACTGAAGAGCACATGGAACAAAATAAGACATCATGTTGGATGCAGCCACCACTGGGCCCCTCAAGGTGAGGAGCCTCTGTGCAGCACTGGTTTCCCTGATGCAGCCTGTGCTGCAGCTCATGGGCATGTGAGCATCCCAGATGAATCAGTGTTGCCTGGAAAGCATGGTGCCGTGCTGAACCTGACAGACAGGACAAGGGGAGAGGGCAGCATGCCAAGAGAGCAAGTATTATTAGCCAAGCTATTCTGCTATTGCAAGGAAGATTCCTGCCCATTGGTCTGCAGAATGATCAAAGAAGATAGACACTCTGTTTCCACAATACTTCTTTTCTTTTCCTTTCCTTTTTGGAGTAAGATATGCCTCCAGTTTTAATTCAGAAAGAACCAAGCACCTGTGCACCAGGTATCAAATTAAGTAGAATAGTCTTCCTGTTGAGTCAGAAGTCGTGCCTTTCTTGTACTCCCATTCTGAAACTGATATGTTCACACATGAAATACTTGAATTGCCTACTGAAAAATCTCATTAAATAGATGTAAAATAAATCATCACCAGAGTCAAACAATGCAATGAACTTGGTCACCTATTGTGTCCTCCCAGTTTTTTAACATTTAGTAGACTTAGTCTTAAAACGTCTGGAGCCATAAGAGCCATAAACTGTTAAAAAAAAAATGGTCGTTCTCACTCTGCTCTGCCCTATTTTAAAAAGCTCTTCTGTTGGTGAGAGGGACTATTTCCATGTTTTTCATTTCAGCCACCTTAGCTCTGGTACTCTTCATGCATGGCTAAATATCTGGCTTCTATAAAGGTGCTTTGCCTATATCTTAATTCTCTCTGAGCAAATTGTTTTGCACCTTCGTCTGACTTTTAATCTGTTTATTTTAAATAGCATGAAGCCAGGTATGTGCTCTAAGTCATCAGGAGTAGGTGTTTCCCTCCCTTCCCCTAAAAACTTTGGAGTACTCAAGTGAATCTGTCTGCATATGGGCAATGCCAAGCAAGATGTAAGCATGCGCAGGGGGATTTTGCAAATCCCTTGGGATGTGCTGTAATTGCCAAATGGCTTCTGCATCTCCCTGCAAAGAACTGGATGAACCCGGGGGACAGAGAGTGATTTGAATCAAATTTGACATAGTATGTACCCAGGCTGTGCTGAGTAATCCTGCAATTTTTGATGCTCCAAATGAAAAAACAAAAAACAAAACACAAAACAAGTCTTAGGATCTAGCACTAAGATCACATGGAGCACTGAACAGGTCTAGAAAGTCTCACTTTAGCCCACCATGAACATGTAGTGTAATTTGTCACGCCCTAACAGTGTAACCTTTATCTGTACATTGTAGGAGAAGATAGGCAAACTATTTTTTAGGAAAGTATTTCTGCTGTTATTGTCCTCCTCAACAAGGAGTCTTGGAAAGCTGCTAAGAAATTCCAGCATGCATTTCAATGGAGAATAATACAGTCGTACCTTGGAAACTGAGCGGAATCCAGTCCGTTCAACTTCCAAAACGTTCGAAAACCAAAGTGCGGCTTCTGATTTGCTGCAGGAAGCTCCTGCATCCAATCGGAAGCTGCAGAAGCCCCATCAGACGTTCGGCTTCCAAAAATAGTTCACAAACCAGAACGCTCGCTTCCAGGTTTGCGGCATTCAGGAGACAAAACGTTAAAGAACTAAGCTGTTCGAAAACTAAAGTACGATTGTAATAATAATAATAATAATAATAATAATAATAATAATAGTCAACAAACCATTGCTTTCATCTGTGAATCACAGCAGTGTCAATTACATGGTTGGTTGGCCTCTTGATCAGCAATCTTTACTCTTTAAAGCTGTCAAGTTTCTTTGAAATTGATAAAACTTGGTGGTGGCCCTCAATACTTGAACAAACCTGAGACTTCGAGGCTTCACAGAGTTCCTACACAATAAACTGTTCTTATCTCTCAGTAATCTTCTGAAATAGGTATCTAAAAGTATGGAAAATGAGATTAAGAGTGGGTACCAGTGTGGTGTAATGTAGAGGTTGGAATGCCACACTATGACCAAGAAAGTTCCAGGTACAAATCCTGGCAGAGCTGTGAAGCTCACTGGAGTCAGTAAATACCTCTTGGTCTCAAGCCAGTCTTCTACACCTTGGTGCTCTCCTGGTGACTTTAAACTACAGCTCCCATCAACCTCAGCCAGAATGGCAAATGGGGCAGGGTGTTGTATTCTATCAGTATCTGGAGGGCATCGGGTTGGAGAAATCTAGTCTCAGCTACCCCACAGGGTTACTATGTTGATAATGTAGAGGAAATGGGATGATGAGAACTATTTATGCTGTCCTGAGCTCCTTAGAAGAAGGTCAAAAATACAATGATCTTCATCCTTCCTGAGGCTTTGTTGGGGCAGCAGTCTGAGGTGGCCTAGGAACCTGGGGCCATGAGGCAGCTCAGTACAAGTCCATGAACAATCAGGACCAGAAAAAGCAATCCAGGAAGTAGCACCATAGAGCAAGCTGGGAGTCAGGGTCAGAGAGAGATACTAGAACTAAGCAGAACCCTCCAAAAAGGTCTGGTAGGACTGGAATCACTTGCAAGTGTATTGCATAACTATATTTGACATTTGAGCTTATCACATTGTTCCTTGCTGTCAACTTTGGTAAATGCGGCTAATTTTCAGCTTAAATGGACATTTGACAACGTGTTTCTCGTTGCCATGGGTACTCTGTTGCTCAGAGAGCTGGAAAGTGAACCAGGCACATGTGGAAACCCAGTATTTGAGAGATAGCAGTTTGGCCATCCAGTATGCAAGATGTGGGTGTCTGAAGCCAATGAGTGATGCGCTTCTGCTTAATTTTAATCATTGGCTTTAAAAGTTTCCAGTTCTTGAGAATGTGGCTATTTTTAACATAAAGCTGGGGAAGTTTCCTGAAGAGAAAGTGCTAACGATAGTCTTGGAAAACAGAAAGTTGCAGTTCTGTCCACTGATAGGAGAATATTGTAGGAACTGATACCTTCTGAATTGGCACTGAGCATGTTTACACAGCTTTTATTTAGAGGTACTGCTCCAGTGCATTTGAATTTTCCACCTGCTTTGCATATCTAATATAATTCAGGCCTTTCTGTGTGTTTCCTTGATTGCTTCTCTGATGTATGCATGTTTACAAACTGCTGAGTAAGAGAAAAGGTTAGTACTTTGCACTCTGCTTATTAGAGGGGAGAGCTAGAGCATCTGCACGCTATGTTCCTGGGTTGAAGCAAAATCATAGTGCTTGCCTAGGGGTTGGGGTGAGATTTTAGTTGCCAGAGCTATCTCATATCAAGTTGTCTTGAGGGAAATAAGATTAGTCTGAAGTCAGACAGAGCAAGACACCCTTTTTGCTCAGGCCAGTGATCCAGAGTGACCTTGAACTTTTATAAGTAACTAAACCGACTGGCTTCCGTATAGTTTCTTTATTTCGTCACTGCTGGGTAGGTGGGTGGCTTGTAGGCTGACTCCCCATCTGACTTTTATCATTATAAGCTTTGAACCCTGAAACTAATCCCCCCCAGCTTCTTTTTTTCTTGGTCCATCCCCTTTGATGCACAGAGGATGACCTGGACCAGGAGACTCCATTCCCCTACTGGTTCTCCCATGTCAGATGTCATGGCTATTTCTGGCTCCTCAGGTACAGAAGATTCACTCTGGGGTAGCTCTCTTCATCCCCATGCCGTAAGACTCAACAGGTGCAGAGCAAGGCAACAGTACTTAAAGACAGGGATGGGGAACCCGTGGCCCCTGATATTTGGGGCTCCAGCTCCCATCAAACCCAGTTAGCATGGCCAAGGATGATGGAAGTTGTAGTCTAGCAATGTCTGGAGGGCCTCAGATTCCCCATCTGTGCTTTAAGGACACCGATAGCTCTTCAGGTGAAATGGGGTCAACTACTCTGGGCCTATACTACCCCAAATATCCCATAATGCAGCCATAGCCCACTTTCATGGGAGGTATACAACAAAAAAGACCTCTTCCTAGGACATTTTCTATGTTCCTTGTTATGTATTCCACAGCACTGTGCCGGGATTATGAGAAGCTGCCATATCTGCATACTATATGGCTTCCAATTTAAGTGCTTTAGCCGCAGTAGACTTCACAATTTCAGCAGCAGTACTTTTATTAGAATATGATTTAGGTAGTGTTAGAAGGAGGCAGCAGTTGTTTTGAGCATCCTTGGAGACAGTGCAGGTTGTCCTGTATTTGAAGAAGCGCCTTAGCTTTCTTTGCTTTTTCTTTCTCTTTGTGAGTAGTGATATGTGTTTCATTGTTGCTCTGTGTGTCTTTTTACAGGCCTCAGAGCTTGTGCATCTTTAATGCTGAAGGCCAAAAGGGACTAAGATATACATGAAGGTCAAGGATTCTGTGCCAAATTCTCATTATAGCTTTTTCCAAGGACTCTTTTTGTTGGTTTTTTAAACAGCACCAGCAGCCTCAGCTTATATAGTGCATTACATCTGCGAAATTCTGCATGGTATGCAAGATGCATAACTGACTTAGTCAGTAATGAAAGCCTAAGTAAAAGGGGCATCTGTTATAGAACTGGCTCTGCTTGTTCAAACTGTTTCTGCAAGCATTCAGACCACACCAAGTTCTTTGGGCATGACCATTTACCACAGGATTAAAGTAAAATTAATTTTCTGTTCTTAAGTCATACAGGCTTGGGTGGCCTGATTGCTCTGAGACTCAAGGAGGTCTCTGACCAAGGTAGTTAATTGGATTGCAAGCACCCTAATTTGGCCCAGTGAAAGATTCCATCTTTTATCTCTTTTGCACCTCGTGTGCTAAAGCAGAAGCAATGTCCCAGTTGGTTTACATAATTATCTCTGTACCCTAATCCAAAAGCTTCACTTGTATAATTTTATTATTGCAACAACCCTGTTGGTTAGGCTGCAGGCTCATATACACAAATGAGATTCAGAGAGTGTTTTCTCGGGTTCCAGAATGCTTATGCTTGCTGACTTTTCTCAAATTATCTGCAGGTAGCTGTAATTTCTCTGTGGAGTTTTGAATCCCATCCAGTAGAGATGATCCTGCTGCTGTTTTCATGACCCCTTATCCCAAGTGTAGGGAACACCTACCCACCCCAGATGTTGCTAAACTGCAACTCTCATCGACCCCAGCAAGCATGGCCAGGGATGATGAGAGTTGTGTTTCAGCCAAAGGTTCCTTGCACCTGCCATGTCCAGGGAGGATGAGGAGGGCTCCAGGTTTTTACTCTTGCCAAGGATGTCTGATTCTCCCCAACTCCATCTTCAGGAAACAGATACTGCAGGATAACTGATCCGGTATGTAGCACCGGGGGGCTGGTTCACAGACTTAACACACGTGGAGGATTGGGGGAGCTGAATTTGTGAGCATAGTCAAAAGGAAGTACTTTTTCACACAATGCATTCCCTTTGCTACCAAAAGAGGCAGCGATGGCCCCCAACTTGGGAGGGCTTTAAAAGAGGATTACCTAAATTCATGTAGGATAAGGGTAACAGTGGCTACTAACTCTAATAGCTTTGTTCTGCCTACGTTGTTTGACACAGTATGCTTCCGAATACCAGTTGTTGTAGCAAGAGTTCCTTTCCTTCTAGTAAGCATGATTGGTCACTACAATCTGTTCCCACCCAACCCATATGTGCCAAGAAGTGCTCTCAGCATGTGAGCTGCCCTCTGTCAGCATTCTCCCATCCCTTCCTGCTTGGGCTAATCAGAGTGGGGCGTTAGGCAGCAGTGGCTAGTATGCTGGGCACGGCCTAGCAATGAAAGGCTCTGGGAAGTGGGGAGGTCGTGACAGGCTCAGGTGCTCAGCATCTCTCTGCTAAGACTATAGAGTGAGAAGGTAAGGAAGAAAGAAAGTGGCCACAATTTGGGAGGCCACAGAAGTGGATTGATAGAGATGGGGAAGCGAAAGCAGCAATGGGGGATTGTTGCTGCAAAATGAGGAGGGAAGGGGGGTCTTCCATGTGATGATTTAGAAATGCTTCGTGATTATTTGACTGGCCAGATTACAAAAATGTTTTGATCCCCTGGTGTCCATCCCCTAGTGCTTTCTTAGTGTGTGTCTGCTATGTACTTTGAGGGCATGTCTCCCCTTTACTTTGTGTAAGCAAACATAAGGGATAGTAGCCATCCCGTCTTACATTGGATGCTTGACACCATCTGAATTCTGATTAACTTCAGTTAGATTTTAATGGGCAAGTAGCCTCATGCCCCCTTCCCTGGTGCTAATTCATATGCTCCTGATGAACAGAGAAAGCAAGTTGTTGTCAAGCCAAACCCACAGGCAGCGATGCTCTTCCTGCCTTCTTTTAGTGAGAGGTTGATGGGCTCCATGGAGATCGTCTTCAGTCTTGCCTGAGGGTGCGCTTTCCATGCAATGTGGCCTGGGGGTTAGTGGAGACAAATTAGAGAGCTCCTCATTCGCAAAAGCTTTCTGAATCCTCATGCTCTCTGAAGGGAATAAGAGAAGGAAGTGAAAAATGCAGGCAATGATGACACTATAATGCTGCTTACTGTTAGCCTCTTTAGATTTTTATATTCAATTTCCATCAGTTCCCCGTGGGCTAGAAAATGTATTTTGCATTCCTAGGCGCCAGCAGCCCATTTGGCTGGGTGAGGGGGGGGGCAGCATCATGTTTCTTGGCTGTGGGTGTCTGGAATTTCCCCATCTCTTCCTCCTTTGCGTAGACCCTACAATTCCCGCTCCCTGGCTTTCAAGTATAAAATTGCCTTATGGAGAGGTGCCCCAGAGGAGCTAACCCCCCTTTTAAAAATATTGGCAATATCCCATCTGTGTTTTCTATACACAGCCATATGTAACTCGTGTAGCTGGTAGAACTAGGCCAGCTTCAGTGCCTGACTTGTATGCTGCAGTCCCTCTGCCAGCAAAATAAATGCTTCTCATTTAGCTGGCACTGGATCAAGCAACTAAAGAGAAGTCCTTATTAACTACTCTGGAAAAATAAGCCTCTTTCATTTGCATCACAGGCCTTTAGTGTTCCAGGTGAACGTAACACACATCCAGATAGCCTCTGCATCCATGCTTAGGGCCCTATTGAAGTCTTTGTAGAGCAGAGAACAAGCTGACAGTTTACCTGGATCCCAAACACCTGCCTGATCCCAAGCAGAGAAGCTGCTGCTCTTCTGTATTGATGTATGGTACAGCTTCTCAGCTACAGTACTGCGGCTGTCTGGCCATGCTGAGACCTCTGTAGCTCCCACTAGCTAAACCTCCTTATTAGTTGCCACCAGATTGTGCAAGGTGCAATAATTCAGTACAAACAAACACAACATCTGCTCGCAAAACAGTCATAACCTGTGGCTAACAAAATAGGCAATGCAACGTGTCACTGTGCATTGATTGGGAATTTCTGTTGGACTTGTGGAGCTCCCCCCCACCCCCAGTTAATAGCTCTCTGCAAGATGCAAAACTGCACTAATAACTGGTTTTTGTATTTGTCTGTAGGGATAGTCAGGACTGAAAGTACATTGATTTGAAGCAAATAATGTTTTCGACATGAAGGGGTATAAAGCAGCCCTGGAATATACAAGACTTGATTGTTATAAGGCTTAAGGGAGCTGCCTTGGCACTAAGTGGAACTATGGTCAAAGAAGATAGTTTTCCATGTTTCCCTTGACAATAATGTTGGCAAAGTCCATGAATATCTGGTTCAGAATGGTCATGTACACAGGTTGTAATGTTTAGAGGCACTACAGATCAAAGTCTTCCCCCCAAGAAGCTTTTCTCTAGCTCTGAATGTCAAAATGTGATGCTTCAAATGCCCAGTCAGCTTTCGGTCTGAGCAGGCTGCTTTGTAGGAGGTGCATGTGCAAAAGTGTGTTCAGTGTGAGAGAATCTTTCATTCAACAGCTAAGCAAATTGCGCAGAAATTGAAAGTGGGTTGTTTGCACAGGTCTGCCTGAGCTGCGATTAGTGCCTAAGACGTTGACAAAAAGAATTGATGTCATTTTGACGGGTGGTTGAAAATGATAAGACAATACAATAATGTGCAGCAAACGTTATGAGCTGCGAGAGAACTCTCAGAGAAAGGTGGCCTTTTTCAAAAGAGTCATCTGAAAAAGCTCATAAATAATTCTGAGCTGGTTCCAAATTGAGTGAAAGGGGTGGTGGTTTAGCCATTACTGGTCTCCCTGTATGCAAAACGAGGCATAATCTGACTGCTGACAAGGAACCCAGACACACCCAGCCTTTTCTAATAAAGATAACAAATATTAAAAGCAAATATATAAACACATGCTTAGTGGTTATGGTGATCTTTGTGAAACATGCAGGTTTTACAGTGGTACCTCGGGTTACATACGCTTCAGGTTACATACACTTCAGGTTACAGACTCCGCTCACCCAGAAATAGTTCTTCAGGTTAAGAACATTGCTTCAGGATGAGAACAGAAATTGTGCTCCGGCGGCACAGTGGCAGCAGGAGACCCCATTAGCTAAAGTGGTGCTTCAGGTTAAGAACAGTTTCAGGTTAAGTACGGACCTCTGGAACGAATTAAGTACTTAACCCGAGGTACCACTGTACTTGTTAAAGGCCCCATCTTCAGAGTGAGCAACTTTTCGGTTGCAACCCACAATTCATTTCCTGACCTGAAACACTTCCACTTGCTCAACATAACTTTGCCCCTCTCGCTTTTCTTTGTGCCCCCCCCCCAAAAAAATTTCCTCTGAGGGTTATGTAAACTTCTGGAACAGATTGAGGGGCTGGGTGTGGGAGGAGAGGAAGTTTTGTGTGGGTGGAAGTTGTTCCACCCTCCCACATAGCTCCTGTTGCTATTTTCTTCTCCTGGGGGAAGGGCTGTAACTCACTGATAGAGCAAATGCAGAAGATCCCAGGTTCAGTCCCTGGCATCTTCATGTAGAGCTGGGAAAGACTCTTGTAGACTGTACTAAGCTGGAGGGACCAGTGATCTGACTTGCTTATGAGGCAGCTTCCTATGCTGCTGCTGCTGCTGCTGCCACTTCACCATACCTGGTAACGATTAAAAAAAAATCAACACCAATCATGAGTTTAGAATAAGCACATCTGTATGCTGGTGAAGTACATGTGAAACATACAGGCCTGTATATAGAGCTTCTTGGAACAGTGAATCAAATCTGTCTTGTATAATTTTCATTTTACTGCTCTTCATACCCAAGGGCCCAATTTTACTTTAATAACAAGCTCTCCATAATTTATATACTCTCTTCGGCTTTATAAAAATGTGGGCAAAAGAACTAGCACAGAATTTGCATAGTTTAGCCTTAATTTTCATTGTGTGGCCATAATTTTTGATACCGAAGTCATGGTTTACTTCTCATGGGAGTGGGTGCATTTCTTGTGTAGCCAAATGTCTGCCTTGCCTTGAAATCTGTTTGCCTTGGGACTGTCAAGAGGCAAGGACTCCTTTGCATGGGGGAAACAAAATGATTCCCTCAACCCTGAAACTTGAGTTTCTGGGAATGCATTTGGGAATCGCTGCACAAGCAGAGCATTTTCTTTCTCACACACATATACTAAGGACCCCCTCTGTTTAGCTCTGGCAGCTAGATGTAGTGTAGTATATATTACAGTACTTGAGCAGATTATCAAAAACTGCAGAAACCTGCTCCACTGCTATTGATTTATTGGATAGTAATAAAATAAATATGAGTACAAATGTAAAATTTTGTATTACTGACATTCTTAGGCATAGGTCTGTTCAGATGGACTTTAGGGCTGTAGTAGTGAGAAGAGCAGGCTTGAAAGACTGTAAATCAATGACATGATACCTTGCCAGAGGTAATATCTGTATTTTAAAAGATTGCATTAATAATGTTTCTTGGACTGCAGTGGTAAGGTGCTGGTAAGATCTCATTTGGAGTAAAGCTCCCACCACCTTCACATTTGGGGGCACCAGCATTGAATAGGGATATTGGAAGCTTTGAAGCAAATGAGAGGTACAAAGATAGTAAAGGTAAAGGGACCCCTGACCATTAGGTCCAGTCGTGGTCGACTCTGGGGTTGCAGCGCTCATCTCGCTTTACTGGCCGAGGGAGCCGGCGTACAGCATGACTAACCCGCTTCTGGCGAATCAGAGCAGCGCACGGAAACGCCGTTTACCTTTCTGCCGGAGCGGTACCTGTTTATCTACTTGCACTTTGACGTGCTTTTGAACTGCAAGGTTGGCAGGAGCTGGGACTGAGCAATGGGAGCTCACTCCATCACGGGGATTCGAAACAAAGATAGTACTGTAGCACAGTCTAAAGTTCACCCATACCAAGCAAAGTATACTACTTTTAGCACACACAAAAATACAGAAGGGAAACGTGTTGATTTTCACATTTTGTTTTTAAAAGGTAAGACGTGAGAGAGCCATTATTTACCGATATCTACTAGAATAGCAACTCTGGATTTAAATTGTAGACCTGTAGATTTTAAGTTAAGCATTAGGGAAGCCTTTCCAAATATAAAAAGAACCGCCTGTTTATTCATCCTGTTATTGAAGGGATTTCTTTCCCACTCTTCAGCTTTAACAAGCCCTCAAGGTGGCTTATAAGAGCAATAAAAACAAATAAAATAGAATTAATTAAAACAGGCAATAAAAATGCAAATGAGAAGCACCAGCAACCAGGAATTGCAAATGCTATTAAAAACATGGGCAAACTGCATGGACCTATCCTGGTGTCTGAATGATGGCAATGTCAGTACTAGGAGAAATTTCCTAGGGAGGGAATTCCACAACTGGGGTGCCGTAGCAGAAAAGCCCTCTCTGCTGCTCCTGCAACTTGTTCCACCTCATGAGGGAGGTACCTGGAGAAGGACCTCAAATTAAGGTTTCAATTGATAGATAGCTTCATGTAGGAGAAGGCTCTTCGTAAGGATTTATGGATTTTGTTTATGCTGAAGTTTTGAAAGTGTGGATGGGCAAATAGCAAGTCAGGAATGGCTCATCTATAGGATAGCCTATTTTAAAGTAGCAGCATAGACTAAGGTACCTTGGGGTAGGGGGGGCTTTTAAGTTCCTAGATATTGTGATTCTTGTCCTTCCTGCTTCCCTGTATGCTGTGTTCACCCATAGGCTGGCACTTTCCATGGTAGAGTAGCAAGGTCACAGTAGATGACAGCACCCATCTGTCTAGCAAAGCTTTAAGTCTTTTGTTGGCTCTCCATCTGTGACCTGTAGGCCTACAGCATCTCATCACTTGGTCTCCCCCGCCCCTCGTTCCAAGCACATGTACTGGCTTGTGCCAAGATTACAAAAGATTTGTTTGCAAGAGGCTGTGCCTGCAACCAGAGTTGTAGCCTGCATTTAATCCTTACCACTACTGTATTGCTGACCTTGTCTGTGTTCCGCACATGGGGAAAGGTTAATTATGTGCTTAATGGCTGGAGTGGGGTAAGAATTAGAGAAAGTTGTGAGTGGTCTAGGCATTCTCCAAAGCACATTTGTTGGAGAATTCATAAACAGCTGCAGAACAGTTCTCCCAGCTGATGGCTGGAGATGCAGCTGTCTGAGGAAGGGCATATAAAGTGTGAAGGGAGTTGATAAGAAAAGGGGGTCTACTTGTCTGTTATCAAGGGGTTCACCTATTGCCAGAATCATCATGCTTCTCAGTGTAGAATGCCAGCTGTCTGGATAATGGGCAGCTGGTGGATGGTTTGTGTCTATAATGCTGCATTATTTGGGGGGAGAACCTTTTGGAGATTTGTGAGCAGTGGGGGGAATTGACTCACCTGCACCTCAAACTGTCCACACAGCTTGGCCAGAGCAGCATTTGCAATTCTGAGCTGAATTTCCTTTTCTCCTTGCTCAGCTCGCAGTTTGAGCATCCCTTAACCTAGGCAGTGTTTTTTTACATTCTTGTGCTGGCTCTTAAAGTATCTGATAACGGTGCTATTCCTGGAGCTGCTGCGAAGGGACATTTTGCTGGCACTGGGGAGGGCATAAGCTGCTACTCAGAGGCTATACATAAGCCTCTCTAAGAAATGAAGGTAGGCAGGAGGAAGGTAAACAAAATAATTTTGCCTTACATAGTGTTCAAACTGGAGAGAAGAAAACCCCATGAAGAGAGCAATAAAGAGTGCCACTCTGAATAAAATTGTACTAGCCTTGTAGGGCACGGATCGCCATCCAAGTGCCCTAGACTCTGAGCATTTTCTTTCTTTTCTTTCTTATTAAAAGTAATTATTTAGCCCTCTTCAAAAGAATGTTATGGGACAAAATGTGCAGATACCTTCTAAGCAATTTCTTTGAAATCAGTGGGGTTTTCCTAGTACTGAGGAATACTCTGTTATTAGACAGCCACAGCCTCTCTCTGTTTGTGTGTGTATAGGAGAGGGATGTGGTGTCTTATCTCCACAACCATACCAACAGGACTTAGATGACTTCCCATGGTAAGATTGTCAGGGGTGGTTGCCTCTCTTAATTTTGTGTTCTCCTACACTTCCCAGGACAATCATTTTGTGTTATGCTATGCCCATTCCAAGGCAGCCATCTTGTGACTGATGCCCCCAGCGCACTCTCAAAATTCAAAATATGCTCACTAGTCTAAAAAGGCCCCTATTGCAGGACTTTCCTGGAACATCCTGGCTGTTGATTTGCTCTAGAGTCAATCAAAGTGTGTAAACCTATCACTTACCTGTTAGGACAAAAGTTCATGATGGGTGTTCACAAATCTGAACAAAAGTAGCAGGGTGGGTGGAAATGGTGTTACAACTTTTTGGTATATGTGCTGCCGAAGCGAGCACTGGTGTTACAACTTTCTGTTCACGTGTTGTGTATTTGAGAGTATTTTAAACAGATTATTCCCGTGATCCAATATGCACATCTCTTCCTCAGTCAGGATGGTTAACATGAAAGACAGCAAATGCAATGTAGTGGTTAGAGTAGTGTGGGGAGGCCTTGGTTCAAATCCCCAGTCAGTTATGGGACTTAGGGAGCAACCGGGGATGGGGGAGAATGGGAGACTACCTTAAGCTCTTTAGAAGAAAGGCAGGATATAAATGTAATAAATAATAAAAATATATATTCCTTTACCTCCTCCCCCTTCATTCCACAACCATTTGTAATGTAGATTTGAATGAACATTTCTCATTATAGGTGGGGAAATCAGAGGGTTGTGATTGTTGTTGTTACTCTGCATTTTAAAAGCCACTGGCAAAATTGTGTGATCTTGGGTAGGTGGGCCTATCTGCCACATACAGCTTTCACTCTGTCATGATATTGATGCCTGTAGATCATAAATTGATGATCCTAGTGCTGGCTTGGAATGGGCCGGGGGTGGGGGGAGAGCGATCTTAGTTCAGGGGCCTCTAGTTCAAGTAGCTCCTGGCTGACGGACACTGGCTCAGGCTGGTGTTGGAGCCAGAGTCTGGGTTCAGCACCACCGTGGCTTCTGCTGCTGGCCTGCTGATTCCTCCTCCTCTGTGTGCCCTGGTCATGACACTCCCCAGACATGAATATGCCCAGCCTCTTTGCCATGGCAGGAGGCAAGGCAGCTTCCAAAGTGAGAGACAAGTGCGTGCTGAGCTTTGGAGGCTGAAGTGCAGCGGTTGGCTGTACTCTTGAGATGTATGTAGCGGAGGTGTGAGTGATCCAAGCAGACAGCTCTGCTGACCCATTTCCCCCTCTGCTCTTCCTCTTGACTTTATTTACTAGTGCTACAGATTGCAGTGTAGACCCCAGCTGAATAACAATCTAGGCAGCCAGTCGCTGGCAAAAAACCCTTCATCCTTTACAAGCCAGAGCTTACCACTCTAGGTTTGGCAAATGGATAACTAGATTCTTCAGGGAACCAGACATCTGTACCGGCTGCCTGTTCTGTGGGTGCTTCAACTTGGGAAAGGTCTTGCCTGAACTAGCTCCATTTCACCCAGAATTCTAGACTCTTTTCCCAGAAGCCTTCTTCATATGCACATTTGAGCCTGGTTTATATGTTATACTCTTCATGTGGAAAGTAGCCACATGTAAGCCAGGCTCTGAAAGCTGAGGATTCTGTGTTATCCCAGATGCAAGCAAAGAGGACCATAGAGCCATTGATTGCTTTTCTCCATCTGCTGTTTATCTCAGGCTATCCTATCTCTCCCTTAGTGACTAATTGCCCCTAGGTGTTGAAGTGGGGCAGAGCAAAGATAATTAGCTGCTTTTTGCCATATTAATCAGAAATATAGGAGTTCCTGAAGTGTAATTGCATTTGGTCTGAAACTGGAAAACCTAGAGTGACACATCGCTCAAGTCCTTATTTGTACTTCCTGTCTTAAATTGAACTGGTTTTCCGCACTAGCTTTTGCTGCAAAACAGGTTGGATTTTCACTACACAGATGCTGAGATTTGGAATGGCTCCACTTTGTTCCTGTATAGAAGCTCCGATGAGCTTTCAAGCTGCCACTCTTAACTGTTTCTATGTCTAGGAAAGACCCTGGTCCCAAACAGCTTGTCAGTCAGTGTGGACAGTACTGAGCTAAACGGATCAGTGGTCTGATTCTGTGCAGGGGAAGGACAAGCTATTTGGTTGGCATAAAAGTATTGTGCTACTATTGCTTTCAAACTTTGGGTGCTGCAAGAAGCTGGCTAGCTTATTGTGGCTTGAGTTTTCATAGGGAAGGTTGGAATATATCCAAAACTTCCAGTGGGACATTTGCAAATCAAAGCCCCTTGGCTCAAAGCCACTGTCCGCAGTGCTAAAATATGCTTGGAGGTTGATTCTAGCCCATTGAACACATGGAGGCACTGAAGCAGTTCAGTGTTCTGCTCTTTGAGAACTCTCTTCCCTTAATTGCACTAATAAACCATATGTCAGGGTTGCTTTAAAAATAAATAAATAAATAAGAGAGAGGCTGCTTAGGAGGCTAGGAAACTTCACTGCCTGTGGAAAAATGAGCTATCAGAGGAGTTGGGGGGCAGTGGGGAAGCAAATTTAAAGCATTCTTTGTGAATTATGGATTTCAGACTTCTGCTCTTCTACCTGGAGCTGTTCTGAAGTGTGTGAAGGTCTCTGATGCCTCTGTGCTCATGCTAGGAACACAGGATATGAACCTAGGAAGCTACCATATACTGAGTCCGAGCATTGGTCCATCTAGCTCAGTGTTGTCTACACAAAATGGCAGCAGCTCTCCAGAGTTTCTGACCCAGGGGTTTCTCTCAGCCCTGCCTGGAGATGCAGGAGATTGAAATTCGGACCTTCTGCAGATATGGCAGATGTTGTACCACTGAGCCATGACTCTTTCCCAAGAGACTCCCCCCTGGTATCAGAAGAGTTGGCCCTGGAGAAGCTCAGTCATTCATTGAAAATGTGCAAATTTTGGCATCAGCAGTGAAATCTGTTTTGGCCAACATTGTCCTCTTATCTCATCAAGAAGAGCCAATGAGATGCTGCTGGACCCAGGAGATATTACCCTTTGCCATTGCTGCTGCCCCTGAACATTGTATCATACCGTACAAAGGCAGAGAGAAAAGAACCACAAGACGCTTGGCAAGGAGATAGGGAAGAGGTGTTTTTTACCAATATGTGTTGCATAGCTTAATAAAAAAGAAAAGAAATAGAAACTGTTCAGTTGGATACTTTCTGTTGGGATGAGCTTCTAAAATTAGCATGAGAAATTAAAATTGGCCTTCAGCCTTTTTTCACAATTTTCCAAAAATATTTAGATGCACGTGTGTGTGTGTGTGTGTGTGTGTGTGTGTGTGTTTACAGTGGGCAGTGTTAGAAGCCTGGTTCACATTCATATTAGCCAGCAGCACATAAATTGTCTTGTCTTGATTCAAGGTGCGGAAATTGTGATCACCCCAATTATAATTTACAGAATCTGGACTTCATTTGGGTCTGAAATGCCCCAGAGGGTAGCAAAGCCCAGGTCCAAAGAGGGACAAAAACAGCACGCCAGACTCAGTCTAACAAATCACATTTTAAAAGGCATAGAAAAGGCAATAGTTTGTCATTAAAAGTATGAGTTCCTGTAGCCACCATGCAAACGGTACAGATCTGCAACTAGTATGGAATTAATTGCTTTGCATTATTTCTTTGAATGATTTGGTAGCAGTGAGATGAAATGTAAAAGAAACCTGAGCTAAAACAAAAGACATGCTGTTAAGAAAGCTTGCACTACAGAAGCGGTGAGCAAAGTAACTAGTTGTGCTGCTGACATAGTTGGTGGTTAAATGACCTGACTTCCCCTCAGCGCCTCCCTGTATGCCTCTTGATTCTAAATGCCGAAGACGCAACATGCTAAATCCACTTCTCTGCACATTGCTTGTTTTTTGTTTTGTTTTAAACCAAGGTTAAAGCATCGTGAAGCTTCTCTGGGAGGTTAAATCTGGCAGTTAAATTATTAAATACAGCCGTACCTCGGGTTAAGAACTTAATTCATTCTGGAGGTCCGTTCTTAACCTGAAACTATTCTTAACCTGAGGTACCACTTTAGCTAATGGCGCCTCCCGCTGCCACTGCGCCACCGCCGTGCAATTTCTGTTCTCATCCTAAAGCAAAGTTCTTAATCGGAGGTACTATTTCTGGGTTAGCGGAGTCTGTAACCTGAAGCGTCTGTAACCTGAGGTACCACTGTATGTATATGAGGTAAACAAGCGTAGTAATATGTCCTTTAAGAAAAAGTCCTTGGCATCAGAAACTAAAAGCCTGAACTTAACACTTAAACCCTTACAACACTTAAAGGGGTAATTGAATTGGAGCTCTCTAAACATAATATTCTGGTGGGTGAGTCCGACCATTCACTAAACAGTGGTGAGATTTCCATATGCCCTGTTTACTTTCATATTTTGATTTGGGGATGTTTAACCTTGTTCCTTTGAGGCTGCTCTGACATGTCCAGTATCTGGCTCCGTTATTTAGTTGGTAGGTTCTTTATGGGTACATCTTTTTTGGACTTCTGGTCACCTATGCCACCTTCTTGTCGGTCTTAGAACACGAGGTGAGTTGCACCAGGCTCGTAACATTGTTGTTGGTTCTTCAGATGTGGCACTGTGAAATTAGGACCTTCTCTCCCCTATTATTAATGCAGGTGCCATTCATGGGACTCTTTGTCAAGGCCATACTTCTCATTAGTATCCAAGTCCTGTACTTCAGTTGTCTTATCAGCAGGTGCCAGAGTCCTTAACCCAAACAACCTTTGTTGTTGCACGGAAGCTTCTCAGTGTGCAAGGTCAAGCCATATCAAACCATACTTTGTTCTTGTTTAGCTTTCACAGCTTTTTAGTTCTAAGGTTCAGGAATATAATCCGAGTCTGAGGTCTAAAATATGAATCTGACGGCATCTGAAATATGGGCAGGAATGGGGAGCCTGTAGTCTCCCAGATATTGCAGACTACAGCTGCCATCAGCCCCAGCCAGCATGGCCAGTGGTCACAGATGATGGGAGTTGTTATTTGAAGGGCCACAGGTTTCTTATCTTGGCCTAATGTCTTTATGCATGTGAGCCCGGGATTTTAAATATGAGCTTTTGACAATCTTAGGACCAAAGTGATCATATAATTTAACCTTTTCAGGACTGGATTGACAAACATGCAGTGTACTTTAAAAAAAAAGTATCAAAGTTCAGTTACGTAAGGAATATATGAGCCCTCTTCCCTGCCTTTATATTCAGGATTATTCACATGCTATCTCGTGTTCAGTGTAAGTATATAATGCAATAACTGGAGAGAGGATACTGCATTTTGCAGGGCGTTGCATGTTGTCTCCCATAAGTACTTGCCTTTTGCTCAAATCTGCCTGCCTTATGAAGTTAGGTGAGGACCCAGTATGCTAGAAAAATGGGGTAGACAGTTTTAAAATCCCCGTATAGTTATACACTGTGGGCCTGAAACCTTTGAATGGCAAAATCCGGTTTCCTCCGTGTTGATCCTTGGGCAGTAAATGCTTCCTAGGAACAACCTCATTTGGCCTTCTCTCTCGTCTCAGATCCCAGTGCCAACTGTGGCTTGTTCTTCCAAATTGTCCCTTTGGAGTGCAGACATTTACTAAATAGCTCTGTGAAGTAACTGAAAGGAGAGAATCATTAAAATAGGTTTGGTTTCCTTCTTGCCTGCCGAGAAATAGTGGCGCACTCCTTTGCAAGTTGCCTGTTACAGCTAGCTCTAAACTAGCCTTAGCAATTTTTCCCCCTAGAGAGGGATGCAATTGCCGTCAGATTTAGCCATTTGCTGTAGAGAATAACTTTCCCACTGCCTGGTGGGTGGAGGAATGATCTTTCATTTCTACAGTGTCTGTAACAGCTGCATGTCCCTTCATCCCACCTCCCTCCCACAGGCAAGGCAGAGGATGTCAGCTGGTTTTAAGCATGGCAACAGGCTGCACTCTGCACTCCTGCTGTTGAAGCAGCTAATTTTGCACGTGCTTGCATTTGCCCTAAGATACTTTCAGGAGCAGGAGGGGGAAAGGGAGGAGGTGGGGAAGGGGAGACTATGAGGTTAATGGAGAACACTCCAAATAGTCAAATCCCCTCTGAGCTTTTCCAGAGTCTAGAAAACCAGACAGCTGTTTCAGTTATTCTCTCCCCTGACACACAATTCATGCTTGTCCTTGGAAGACTGATGGTGCTCTGGTTTTGGTGGTGTCCTCTGACAAATGGTGTAGGATATAACAAGGGACCAAATCTTATTGTGTACTGTGGCATTAGATTGGGCATTTTTGTTTGCTGTAGCAAAGAGAAGAAGCCAGGATGCTATCGAAGGCCAGGATCTAAGCAGCTATTGTGGAATCTGAACTTTCACTTGCTTTGAACAGCAGACTCGGGCGCCATATCACAAAATCACTCTTGAATCTCTCTTCTGTTTCAAGAAGAGATTTGCTGTGCTGCATCAAAGGACAGCTGTTTGAGAAATGCAATGCCAGAACCTCCCTAGGCAGTGTGAATAACACACTCAAAAAGTTTTGAGATACATTCAGTTGATGGCATTTTTAAAGGGTTGCAATGATTTGTATTTTTTTGGACTGTGTTTCTACTGCCGATAAAATAAACCTTGCATAGCCATAATGAAAACTGAACTATAAAATAACATTTTGCAAGTAGCCCTCCTGTCCCATTAAAAAATAATAATAATCCAAAAGTGACTCTAGATTAATATCTGCATGGAGCAGATATGTGAGAAAACTTTCAAGTTCCACAGAATTCATCAGGTTGGATGTTATGCTGGAAACAAAAAGCACGGGGGGAGAAAGTAAAATATCTTGTGGGCTATCTGAAAACATAGTTTGTAATAATCTTTAAATGGAATGATGGAGCTATTGCATTAGCTATGTTAGGCAATGCTTGAGGTTTTAACTTGTTTTTGCTTACTATCCAGCCCAACTGAATAGTTTTAAAGCATATGAAAGCTTGTGAAGTTCATTGCAACCTTTTCATTGGTTCTTATAATGGTATTGCCCTGTTGTTTCTATTAAAACCTAAGCAGCTCAAGTCCTATGTAATAATGCTTTTTATCTATGCCTGGTGACACACACACTCTAGTGAGGGGTATCTTCTATGTACCATTCAAATAGTTGTCAGCCTGTCCCCTGCCCAGTATGGGAAAGAGCAAGGCAGAGGCAAAGGGAGTCTCTCAGTACAAATAAAGCTGTAGAGACTGCCTCTTGCCTGGAGTAACAAGCAACTCTGATCTAAGGAGTATCTCATAATCTGCTGTATTGCTAAGAGCCTATTCTTCTCCTCTGCCCAGAAGTGGAGGACTTCTCCAAACTGGTTTGGGCATACATTTCTCAGCTTAGACAATATAGCCATGAGCCTTGTGCCCACATGCTGTGTCCTCACACCGCCCCTTCCCCCTCCCTTCTCAGAGTAAGGCAATTCAACACTTCCTGGATTAATTGACCACAGTTTCCGATGGCATCAACAAGGAAACTGGTTACCAGGGCTGGAACAAACCAGGTTCTTAAACCACTGTTTAAAAACCTTGCTTGTTCTGAACCTGTGAGCTTGTGAGAGCTTATACTTGTCTAGAGCTGGCGTGCCAGACAGAGATAGAAAATCGGCAAATGGAAGCAGGTGGGTGGCCCTCCTTTTAAAGTTAAGCCCATACGGAATCAAGTAATAAGTGAGAAGTTAATTAGCATTTCCTCTGCCTTGGGTGTGATAAAGCTTTGTGATGGCCTGTAGGGTAGCTGCGCCCAGCAGGATTCTGTTATTGAAGATCATCTGATGCTGTTCTATTCCCTCAGTTACTGTATGTGCCTTTCTTTTTTTTTAATGTGCCTCAAAGGCAGACAGGGGCTGTGAATTTCTGTCTCTAGAATTGAGCAGATTAAAAAAAATGCTCTTAAATTATGGACAGTATTTTGATTGTCATTGAAGCAAGGAATGAGGTTAATGCTAGGGAATCCCTTAGGTTTGCTTTCTTCATGTTCTATTTGTGCATTATGTGTGAATTCTTCCCATCCCATCTTTTTCTATGCCTTGCTCACCTTATGCACCCAGAAAATTTAAATTCTTTTACTTTGATATATTACGCTAATTTACAAATAAGCACAATTTCTTATTTGGCATAATTTGGCATTTTTGCTATTTTATTCTGCTTCTGCTGGTGTCAGGAGCTGCCAGGAATGTATAGATCTGTCAACTTTAGGGCCAGCAAAGGCTGAAGCTCTCCATATAGCTGTAGTGAGGGAACTGAGAATAGAAGCAAAATTTCCTCCTAAAATGAGAGCTGAGTTGAACATGGGACCTTGTTACTATGAAATTTATGAGACTCTTCTGGCTGCCAGCTCTTCGTCAGGTCTTAGGCCTTTCCCAGCCCAGATACCCAAGATCATTTTCATTGGAGATGCCAGGGATAGAACCACGGACCTTCTGAATGCAAAGCAGGAGCTTTACTTCTGAGCAATGGCTTTTCCCACTGATGCAGGATGCATCTGTGGCTTGGAATCACATTTCCAGCAATGCCTCTCCCCATCTCATTCTCTGCCCACCCCAGACTGCAGCCAGGGTGACTCACTTTGTGCAGCAATTTGGCAGCAAATCAGCCAAGGTGGGCACTTGCTGAAATGCTGCAAAGACTTCAATGGCAGCTCTGCAAAGCTGTCATCCTTGGCTCTGAAGCACTTTGTCTTTGCTTAAAAGTAGGCATTTTGTGAAGTATTTTGTGAATCTGCTCAGTTGTTTGGTCTTTCGCCAGTTTTTACTTTGCACCGGGGCAACAGTAATCAAGCTCCTCTTCAGAACTCACCTTTCATGCTGTGATCTCTAAAATGACAGTGTTTGTTAATGGCATAGGCTACCACTTGCCCACTCTTTTCAGCATAGCACACCAATTTTCTGTCATCACTAAAGCACTGGGGTATTGCGATCCAGAAACCTTGTCATGTTACGTGAATGCGGCGGGAGACAAAACCTTGTACTTTAGGTCCCTGCTTGCAAACTGTTTACTTCCTGCACTTTTGGACCGGGATTTGTTCCCTCCTAAACTTGATCTAAAGATGAACAGGTACCAGTAGGCAGTCCACTAATTTTGATGGTATAAACAACAGCAGATGTTCTGGTTAGGATGGCCCAGCAGGCTGCTGACAGCAAGATGCTGGGCAGTCTCCCAGCAAAGATCACAGCTGTGTATTGCGCATGTGCTGAAGACCACTTTGGACCCGGCCAGATGCCAGTGAGGGTTGTGGAGAAGCAGAAGCTTCACTGCGCATGCATAGCAGGACCATGCACCATTTCAGATTTCTTTATATACTTATTCATTCAGTTTATTGCTGAGAACTCCTTGAGCATGGTGGATGCAGGTATGAGCAGTCAACCTGGAAGGCCATGATTCAGATCTAGCCTCTGTCATCACCCTCTCCATATGGTCAGGGGGTTGTGCTGAGCTTAGTGATCACAGACTCACTAGAAGGCCTTAGGCAAGGTGCTATTCTCTTGCACACTCCCATCTGCAATATGAGGATGTTGATAAATAGGAAGCTGTCTTATACCAAGTCAGACTATTGGGATACCTAGCAAAGCCTCCTGCTCCCCAGCTGAGGGAGCCCAGATCCTTCTCCTGCTCGTGTGCAGTGGCAAGCAGGAGAGTTGGAGGCTCTGTAAAACTGCTTGGCTGAGGCGAGGGCAGCCACACGCTCCTCAGCCAAGCAGTTGAAAGAAAAGGAGGGAGGAACAAACTGCGTCTGACCTGGCCAATGCAGCTTGATTCTCACTCTATGCTGGCCTGAGGGGCAGACTGCAATGGTGGTTACAGTCAGCGGTACAGTATATTGCTGTGGCTCTGAGTTGCTGTGCATCCAGCAGCTGGCTGTAACTTGTTTCTCCCTTGCTGTGCTGGGTGCTGGAGGGACTCTGGATCGGTGGCAGTTTCAGTAGCAATATACTGCTGAATGAAACCACCATTGCAGTCTGCCCCTCATACCAGTCCTGGGCAATATATTGATATATCGCCCAGGCCTACTGGCTGGCAGCAGTTTTCCATGGCCTCTCAGAGGGATCTTTCCCAATGTTATCTGGAGTTGTCAGGGACTGAATCAGTGGCCCCTTTGCATGCCAAGCATGTTCTCTACACTTTGTTGTAAGGATGAGTGAGATAGCAAATGTGAAGCACTTTGAACACTTTAAATGCACTGTGTGGATGATAAACACTCTTTTTATCAATCCCTGCCATCCCAAAAGCTTGGGGCAGGTAAGCAAAGATCAAACATCTTATTCAAATTTATCATTTTGTGGGGAGGTGGGGACTCAAAACTTAAGGGCATGATGAGCACCCCAGGAATTGATAGGAGACCCTTCTGGATAGGAAAGCATGGGTGAAAACGAGGGTGAGGCAATGGTAACAAGAGACAGCTTTAAAGTATGGACTTGGATCAGAGAAAACTCAGTTGGTTAGAGAGTCATGCTGATAAAGCCAGGGTTGCAGGTTTGATCCCCCTATGGGTCAGCTGCTTATTCCTACATTGCAGGGGTTGGACTAGATGATCCTCAGGGTTCTTTCCAACTTTATGATTCTATGCTTGAGAGACCAAGCTGGTGGGCTCTTGCTGCAGCATTAGGCTTTAAAGAAACTAGCCTCGGAAAGCTGTGAAAGAACAATCTGAATGTTGGTTGTCAACTGAAAATTGCATGAAAAATACAGCTTTTAATTAACCGGTAAAAAGATATTGCATCCTTGGCAAAAGGCTGATACCACCATATGGAACTCTGCTTTTGATACCATCTTCGTGTTCCATCTCATTCACAAACAGTTGCCGTTTAGAGGGGCAATTCTGAACATAAACATGCTTCCCCCCTGTGCCAGTGATCACTCCATAACTCAGCCTCTACTGTCATAAAAGTCAGCAAGGCACTTAAGCAAGGGTTCAGGATGTAAAGGGCACCCTTGTGATTTCATCCCCTATTTGAGCTCATTTGAAAGGATTTTTCTTTGCTGGAGTTGCACTGTTGAATTTGTCTTTTATACTCCATGACTATAAATTCTTCTGTTGAACTTTCCCACATTTCCTCTCCACTCTGGCCAGATAAGCAAGTATATCTTGGCAATTTTTCACCCTTCACTGTAGCATGTGGCTTTTGCTCCTTGATCTGTCTTGCCAAGTGTTTTTCTTGTCTTACAGGCATGGCCTACATTGGGCTCCCTTTTCTGCTTGTTATCTGTTCTTTGATATTGGATAATTGATGGGAAATGTTTCTGGATGTGGGAGAGTGAGAGATTAAACCACAGCTTGGGGCTGAGGGATCTCCTAGGTTCTTCTCCTGCACAGTAGTTCAGTGACAGGATTTGGGATGATGCCAAAGAGAAAAAGGGCTTTGGAAGAAGCATATAAATGCATGTCAGAGATGTGAGTCTCCTGAACTTGTTTACTCAGTTCAGGCAGCATGTTAGAAATTATCCAAAGCATGGTATGGAGGACTGAAAGTGTGTGGTGTGTTGACATTCACCCTCTTCCCTCTCATAGACCACAACAGCTTAGTCTGGGAACTTACATAGAAGTGAAGGCTCCACCCCTTCCTGGCTCTCAGTCAGGCCCTGATCCGTGTTTCCATGCACCTAAGTAGCCTCATCAGCCAGGCACTCCGATGGTGTCACTAAAGTTCTTGCCTGACTTGCTGTCCCTTCTGCTCCTGTGACCCTGTGGGAGACTAAAACTCTTGAAACTTGGCAACCCTAGTATGCCATGAGGACAATAATAATAATAATAATAATAATAATAATAATTTATTTATACTCCGCCCATCTGGCTGAGTTTCCCCAGCCACTCTGGGCGGCTCCCAATCAGTGTTAAAAACAGTACAGCATTACATATTAAAAACTTCCCTGAACAGGGCTGCCTTAAGATGTCTTCTGAATGTCAGGTAATTCTTTATCTCTTTGACATCTGATGGGAGGGCGTTCCACAGGGC
The DNA here is from genome assembly GCF_964106915.1 of Podarcis gaigeae. Classification (NCBI taxonomy): domain Eukaryota; kingdom Metazoa; phylum Chordata; class Lepidosauria; order Squamata; family Lacertidae; genus Podarcis; species Podarcis gaigeae. The sequence goes on from NC_139690.1 coordinate 36,134,171, forward strand.
GGGCGCCACTACCGAGAAGGAGAGAGCTTTAGTTTTGAGAGATTTCACTTTTTACCTCTTTCATGAGATTTGGTGCCTCCAAGTGTGAGATCGGATCCCTAAAGGTAGTTCAAATTGGTGTCCTCCCGAGTTAAACTGAAAACTAGGAAGAAGAGTGAGTAGCCTGTGTTGGCTTAAATGCAGTGCAAGGAGACTGGTGACATCACAATGTAGCCTCCTCCTGGTAGCCTAGCTGAGCTACTGTGCAAAATGGCAAGTCCACAAAAGAAACTCAGCTGCTGGCCCTGTAACTTCTGCCTAACAGACACACCATGAAGGGCTATGGTCAAGGGGCTGCGCAGAGCTTAGTGATCCATCACAGGCTGACCAGAGCTAGCGAGCTGAGAGGTAATGTGGGTACAGCGGGAGAGAAGGCAAAATAGGCTTAGCAACAAATATCAAAAGTCTGCACCAGGAGAAACTGGATTGTGCAATATGTGAATTATGTAAGTCAAGGAATTGGCATTTATTATTTTACATAATTCTGCTCCTAGTAGCCATGGGTAAGGATGAAGAAGCTTTGTCCCCTAAGCTACTAGCAATCTCTTCAGTGCACTTTTGTGTTCCTCCCCATTAGCATAAACTATAGTTTGCTGCAATGTCTGAATCAGCAAGTTGCGTAGCGCTAAACTACGATCAGAAACCCACCTGATTCTACTTACAATAGTTTGCTAATTTGGGTAGGATTCCTTCTTGCCAGAGGGAAGAAGCACTTGCCACTGGTGAGTTAAATTGTGGTTGACTGATTACATGGAAAACAAAAAGTCAGTCCAAACAAAAGAAGTAACAGCAGGGTTGTAGGACAGGCAACAGCCTTGGTCAAAGACTCTAAATATAGCCAGGTAATATGGATCCCGATTACAGTTGTGAAGTGGGGAGAAGCCTGAGGAATACAAATTCTGCAGGACTTAGTTGTTTGTTGAAGGCAAAGCAAGGCTGAAATTTCCATTTGAAGGCTCTGCCAAGCCAAGAGGATTTGCCTGGGATGTGTTGTCTATCAGAGAATTCCTGCTTTATACTTTGTTAACAAGAACAATTGATTTTTTTGCACTAGAGCAAAGCGAGACAATGAGGTTTAAGGGCTTTTATGTGTTTTTGAAACTCTGGGGGATTTTGTTTGTTGTTGAG